>NC_133623.1:42574400-45471746 GCF_048593235.1 Sminthopsis crassicaudata | reverse complement strand
TGTTTTTCGGGTAGCAGTGGTAGTAAAGGAGGGAAGCTACCTGAAACCCAAACTGCAAGATAAGCACTCCTTCGAGTGAGAAGCAAGGCAGAGGCCTGGCTTACACTACTCTAAAGGCACTGATTTACTCAGAATGCCTGTCCCCTCTTTAAGGTTCCAGGTTAGAGCTTCATTTTCTCTATCTTTATCCTTTAAAAGAGACAGCAGCCTTCATCTCTCCTTTCTAACTGATGTGTGGGATTCCATAAGCGATGTGCTCAACGCTTCTGTGTAAATGAACCTTCCTTCTTCTCCCCCTCTGCTATTCAGCCTGAAAGGGCTCTCCTTGCCCTGCCCGGGACTGAATGACTACTGTCTCGAGCACTATTTCGGAACCAAGGCTCCACATTCAGAAAAATTCCATAGAGTCCCTAAGCAAAAGGGATGTTCTTTTAAGACCACAGCTTGGGAGGGGGAGATTGGGGGGGGGGGGGTGCGGTAAGGCTTGCGGCAAAAAGGAAGTTTCAATTACTTTGGGAAGCCAAGCAGAAACATTAAGTGAGATCCAAGCAATCTTGATTAGCTATGACAAGGAGACCTTAATGCTTTTGTTTCATGAAGGCCCCAGAACTTTTTGCTCAAGTAGTTGAAAGAAATGCGCCCGCTCAGTACAAAACCCGGCACCCCCATTTGCTTTACTAAAAAAAATACAATTGGGGGGGGGATGGCAGCTTTGCTTAAAACTGCTTCCCATTCAGGGCCTTCTTAAGAGTACATCAGAACATGCACTAAGCTTTTTCTTCCTTTTCAACTACAGACATACTTGGAAAGCCCAGCAAGTTTCTGATTCTCATGGGTGGGGGAAGGAGGGGGGAAGAGAAAAGGAAAATCTAAGTGGGAACACTGGAATTTTCCCCCTTCTGTTCCCCAGGCTAGGCTCAGTTATTTCTCTCTCCTTTTGTCTCGCGTCTGGGTTTCAATATATCTCTGTCTCTCTGTCTCAATGCCTCTCTCTTTTTGTGTTTTCTAAATGTCTCTCTCTCTCTCTCTCTCTCTCTCTCTCTCTCTCTCTCTCTCCCCTCCTTCTCTCTCTTTCTCTTTCCCTCTTGTCTCTCCCTTGCTCTCCCACCCACTCTCTCCCTGTGTCTCAATCTCTGTCTCTCTCAGTGTCTCGGTCTCTCTGTGTCTTCTCTCTCTCCCTCTCAGACTTTATTCTTTTTTTCTCAGATTGCGGTCTGCCTTAGAGAAATTGGCAGCACCCAAAGGGTTGAAATAAGTATGCTTTTCAACCCAAAGAGGCTCCCGGAATAATAGAGCCCATTGCTATCATTTATATACCAAAAGACGTGTCTTTTAGACCCAGAGTTTTCCACAGAGGGGAATGCATTTATTTTCTTTCTGAGAAAAAAAGTTCAAGTTGATTCCCAGCCCTAACCCACCCAGGGCCCTAGAACAGAAAAGAATAAAGAAAGAATAAAAAATGAAACTACAGCCCATGCTATGATGCTAGCAACAAAATTTCTCATGTGTACAGGCCATTAACCGAGTCTGAGGAGATTTTGGAAAACCTGAAATGTTCTAAAATCCAACTCCTAGAGACTGCCAAGACTCCCACACAGGGAGGGAAGTAGGGTGCAGTGGATTTGAAGTCTGAGACCATGGATACAAATGTACTTCTGCTGCTTATTGGGACATGAGCCTCCCCTGAGTCTCAAACAAAATGATCTCCAAGGGGCTTGTTGAGCTCTACATACAGAGTAGCATAATGGATAGAGCAGTGAACCTGGAAGACCATAGTTCAAATTCTGCCCCAGATGTATGTACTTGGACAAATGACAATCTCTTTTGTGCCTCAGTTCCCCCTATCTGTAAAATGTAGATAATAACAGCACCTTGTTACCAGTGTTTCTGGGAAGCTCAAATGAAAGAATGCATTTGCAAAGCTATTATCATGATGTAGTTATTCTTCCAACTGTTACAGCAAATAATAAATCAGGACATTCAAACTCAGATGAAAGACTTGAAGGATGTTAGCAAAGGGGAAGCAGATTTTTGCTTTTTAATTTCCCAATTTTAACAAAAGAAGAAGAAATAGTGTGATCACAAAAGATGATCCTTCTTCTTTAGGAGGAGGAAACTTCCCCTTCCACCATTCAGAAAACACACACTCTGAACCAATTTTCTCAAGTCCTCATCCCCTCCCCACCAGCCACACGGCCGCTGGTGCAGGCAGGTGACCAAAGGCAGACATCTGCACGGCCGCTGCCTGGGCTTGGGGGGCTGGCCAGTGCCGTGTGATGGCCCACATTAGAGAGAGCCGATGAGAGCTTCACAGAGGAAACTTTAGCGACTAGGGTTTCTAATTTGCTACTGATTTCCTCTTTCTGAACTCTGCCACCTTTTTTCCAACCTCTTTCCCATAAAACAAGCCTTGTTTGTTTGTATAACGGGGGGGGGGGGGGGGGGGGGCTACGTTAGGAGGGATCTGCGATTTCAATGGTGGGCAGAGCTGCTACTGTGGAAACTCCTACCACCCACTATTACAAACCAGCATGCTGCCTTTAACTTGATGGTTTTTAAGATTTGTCTGGGGATACTAAGAGGTTAAGTGACCTGGCTATGGTCACCCAACCAGGACATTGCAGAGGCAGTGACCTTTGGGGCCATTCAAATCCAATTGTGGTCTTTTCTTTTTTTATATTAGCTACTTGCACTTTTTACTTTGTCTGAAAAGGAGACGGTAGAGTGAACTGCCATTGCTGTACCCTTAAGAAATAGACACCCTTCTACTGGTATAGGTTTCCTGAAAAAATATAGCTCAAGAACGCCCAGTTAAACAAAAGGGACCATTTTCTTTGACCCACAAAGATAAATGATCACAATTACCATAAGTACCAGAATAAAAAGCAGAAAAGGGAATTTCAAATAAGTACTTTAAAAAAATTTATTTCTAACTACTGATATCCTTAATTTTACATCATTTTCATTTCTGAATATAAACCCTCCTCGTACCCAGCCCTTATAACAAATGTAAAAAGACAGCCAAATTAACCAATATATGAACCAAGTTTGCCAGTATATGCAACGTTGTACACTCACAGCATCCCCCTGCCCCCATCACTCCGAGGAGGGCATTTTTTTCATCTCTTCTCTAAGGACAAATTTGATCACTGTCATTATACACCTTTCAGTTTCAACGTTTTCGACTTCTCCTGGCCATTGTAGTTATTATGTATGTTCTCTGATTCTGCTTACTTCACTGCGTATCAGTTCATCAATAGTCTTTCCGTGCTTTCCTGGATTCTCTATATTGGTTGATTCTTATAGTAAAATACTGTTACATTCACTTCCTCGAATTTGTTTAGCTAACCCTGGTCAAAGAACCTCTACTTTGTTGCCATAAAAACTGCTGGGATGAATATACTTGTAAGTATGGAGCCTTTTTTCTCTTTTACCTCCTTGGGGTAAATACCGACCAATAGGACCCAAGAGTTTGGGAAGTTTAGTAATTTGTTTTCCATAATTAAAAAATTAAATTAATTAAATATAAAAAAAAAAAAAAACAAAAGGTTGGTTTTGTGCAGTTCCACCATGGTATTAGTAATGTTTTCCACAAGCCCTCCAACATTCATCATTCCCATTGTTTTCCACCTTTGTCAATCTGCTTGCTGTAAGGTGAAACATCAATGGTTTTGATGTACATTTCTCTTATAATTAGACATTTGAAACACTTCTATGTAGTTGCTAATAATCTGAAATTCTGTTGAGAACTGTTTGTTCTCATCCTTTGACCATTTATCCACTGGGAAATGCTTCTTTTCCTTATATATTTATTAGTTCATACATACACACACACACACACACACACACACACACACATATATATATATATATATATATATATATATATATATATATATATATACACACACACATACACACACATATATATATCTCCATATATCTTGGATAGCAGACCCTTATCAGAGATAGCTCATTTTCCCCTTATTATTTATTCCCTTCTTATCTTCTTTAATTTTAAATGATCAAAATTAACTATTTTTTCTTGTAATTACTTCAATGTTTTGTTTGGGGGCAAGGGATCTACTTAATCTTTTGTAGTAGTGACTATACCTCTCTTGTTGGGTTTCACAGGCAAAGCTATGAAAGAGATTAACTCTCATTCTTTCTTTTTTTTCTTCTTGATTGCAGTTACCTTTAATGTTCAGGTCACCTATCCACTTCTGAGCTTCGCTTGGGTATATGGTGTAGACTGTTGGTCTAAAGCTAATTTCTGCCAAACGCTTCCCAGTTTTCTTCATATTTCTCCTCAAGTACAGAGTTCTTCTTCAAGTCATTTATGTATTCAAGTTTGATTGTGTCTGGTTCTTCCTTATCTGCTCCATTCTAATGATTTACTTTTCTATTTTTTAACCCCACTTCCATACTTTATTTAAAAGAGTCACACGACAGTCATGATCTTCACACTAATGAAATATCTGTCTGTCTGTCTGTCTCTCTCCCCCTCCACTACCAATCTCTTAGTTCTAAATGCTATGTTGTGTCTAGGTCAGATTTTTTTCATCCCATCCCAGAATGCTGCATATTTTTACATTCCTAATGCTCACACTTGCATTGACAAAGACAGCCACTTTTCATCTCCTGAAACATTCCTCTGTTCCCTCCTTTTACAATCGACTGAAAAGCGTCTCCTCCAGGAGATCCTATTTCTAGGAAAAGTGCCTGTTACTCAAAGGTCACACACAGAAACCCAGACGCGCAACAGCCAGCTTTTGTAACAAGAAGTATGTCAGTTCATAGCGTTCAAACTTCTTTCCATTCGGATGCACTGGCAAATCCAGCCGGCATCCAAAAGAAAAGGATAGCCAATTTAAAAGAAGGCTCCCTTCCTAATTGTCCTGTGGCTAAATTGGGGAGTCTTGATCTTAACAGCATGCCTGCTTTCCCAAGATAGCCTATGTTCAGCTTTTATAGCCACACTTTATAAGCTATGAATCAAGTCTGCAGGATGGGGAGTTTATAGAGACACTAACACAGAAGTAAGGCTTTCCTCAAGCGTGATTTGAACCCTGCCAATGCTTTTAACCTCTAAAACACAATCCTGACCTCTTCTTTTTTCAGTACCTCACTCTGTGCCCTTAGAAAATTTTGCTCTGGATTGAAAGCAAAGCATTCCACAAAATTATATTCCTGTACCCCAGCATCCCACCACTCAGAAATATTCGACTGGAAGCTTGCTTATGTATTTTGGTAAGGCACCTGAGAAAAGTATGGAGTACCTCAGGGATCTTTGAAGGCTCGGGGCATAGCTGAGCAGTCAAATGTTCTCTGCTCAGACCTTTTTCTAAAAAGAATCAAGTTTTGCCTAACAGGCTTGACAGTTTGGAGTTACTTGGTAATCATGGTTTTGAAAGTTCACTCTTTCTCTCTCCTCTCTCTTCACCTCCCTCTCTTTCCCCTCCCCCTCCCTCCTCTCTCTTTCTCTCTCCCTCCCTCTCCTCTCTTTCTCTTTCCCTCTTATCTCTCCCTTGCTTTCCCGCCTGCCCTCTCCCTCTGTGTCTCAATCTCTTCTCTCTCTCTCTCTCTCTCTCTCTCTCTCTCTCTCTCTCTCTCTCTCTCTCTCTCTCTCTCTCTCTCTCTCTCTCTCTCTCTCTCTCTCTCTCTATCTGTCTCTCTCACATACAAGGTTGAAACAAATGTACGTAAAGGTTGAACTTTGAAAACGTTTAGTCATGACAAAGAGAAAATTGCTAATATTTCTATAGCATAGAAGCATGGTACAGTGGATAGAGCCTAGAACTCGAATCATTGAAGATCTGAGTTCAGATCCTATCTCGGTCATATAAGAGCAGTGTGATCTCAGGGACAAGTTACTAATCCATTCTGAGTCTATTTCTTCACCTGTAAAATGGGGATTATAATATTAACTACCTTAAAAAGTTGTTGTAAGGATAAAATGAGATAATACCTACAAAAGTGTTTGGCAAAACTTAAAGTGAAAGGCAACTGTGAAGTGGTAATGGTGTAGTAGTAGTAGTAGTAGTAGTAGTAGTAGTAGTAGTAATAGTAGTGGTGGTGGTGTAATCATAGTAGTCATTAGTTAAAATCTGGCCTCAGATACTAAGTGACCCTGGGTAAGTCACTTAACCATTTGCCTCAGTTTCCTCATTTGTTAAATGAGCTAGAGAAGGAATGGCAAACCACTACAATATTTCTGCCAAGGAAATCCCAAATGGCACTACAAAGAGTTGAAGACAACTGAAATGACTGAACAACAACTGTTTCTACCTGTAGGGATCCCAACCCACTGTGCCTGTTCAACCTGAATGACTCCTCCATATCACTGAGTAAAATGCTCGAGGAGAGTGATCGACCCATGGTGACCGAGTTCTCCCTCTAGGTCTTTTGATGACAGTTGCCATCAAACTGGCACCCTCAAAGTTATGTCTAGCTCATCTCCTTTTTCAGTCCTAGCCTGACTGACCTTTTCTTTCTCTGAGTTGCACTCTGCTTCTAGTATATGGACACATTTTTCCCTATTGCTTTTGTTCTTTCTTATCCAAACTAGTCTTATGGGTTTTTCATATGAACTTCTTATCTAAGCTGCATGGTATATTAGAACCCAGAATCTTAGACCTGGGTCTAAGGTTCATAGAGTCACCTCAAAGACCAGGAAGGCTTGTTCTGCTTGGCTCCAGAGTGGAAGACTAAGAGGAATGGGTTAAAAATGTAGCGGGGTGAACTTAGAGCTGGGGAAAAGCCAACCTCCCAGCAATGGGAGCTGTCCAGAATGGAATGGGCAGTGGGGCATTCTCCTTCACTTGGAAGACTTCAAGAAAAGGCTGGATGACCATTTAGTCAGCTGGAGATATAGAATAAAACCAAATCCAGACAATGAGTGGACTAGATGGTCTCTCGGGCCCCTTACAACTCTGACATTGTATATGACTGAGATCTCCTGGATGCCATCTTTTGCTCTAATTCTCACATGCCAAGTTATCTCTGGTCATAGGCTACAGCCTATCTACGCCCACCATATGTACCCAGTATGCTCTCTGGGTGACCCTTGGCATTTAGTTTTCTTTCATTTTTATATGGTGGTCAAATATTCAGAACCATATCACAACGCCACAAGGATCTTGGTTTCCCAACATGGCAGGTGGATTACTCTTTTTTAAACTACATTAAAAAGGAAGCAGTATACAGTATACAGTACAATTTCCCTAAAGCAATCAATTCCCATTCTTCCTTCTCCCATTCACCTCTGGTCTCAGATCACGGACCAGGTGTTTCCTCTGAGATACAGAGCAGTGAGATACAGACCAGCTCAATGGTACGTCCAACTGTGCACAGTCACAGTTGGGGCAACAGGCATTTGTGATCTACTTAGTTGTGCCTGCAAGGCTTCCTGGGGCCAACTCTTTTGAGTAGCTGTGGAGCTTGTGTATGTAGGAAGCTCTGTCAGCTTGATGCAATCGGTACAATGTCATCTGTTAACAGAAGCTACAGCAGGATAGCTTCCATTTACAAACTCCTGTGACATCTCAGAAAAAGCAGAACTCCTTCACTTTCCCCATCAGTCCTTTCTCGACACCCTTTTCAACTTTGATACCCAGGGCCAGTTATTCTAGGCAAATCCCAGGAATTCTCCATAGGATTGCTTCATTTATGTTCGTTTTCTAACTGCCCGTGGTACTTGGCTGCAGATGTGAGCACTGCTTACCAGATGTTTAACCCTACATAAAGCAAAAATAATGTAAAAAAATAAGAAGGTTATACTACGGAGGGACTGGTAGAGCGGTAGGCCCGATTGGGGTCCCAACTTAGCAGTGAATTACCAAGCACTTTGCTATGGATAAAGCACCATGCTGAGTGCTGGGGATACAAAGACAGCCAGAACCAGTCTCCACCCTCAAGGAGTTCCCATTTAATGAAGGAGAATGATATGTGGCAATGAGACACTGACTTCCATTCTCTGTTTCAGTGTCATCCACTATAAATGAGAGTTGGTTTCAAAGAGCTCTTTTGGCTCAAAAGCTCTCTTAAAGTCCAGTCATGAGGCCCAATCTCACTGCACCTGAGTTTTCTCCCCTGTAAAATGAGTTTTTTGAACCAGATGACCATTTCCCGTAGCTCCACTACTAAGGCCTTTATTTAGTTTTAACTTTTATAGGGAGGAAAAGGGGTTTTCTAATTCTATTGCCTTTGGGCATTGGGTGGATCCTTGGGGGGGGTGCCTCTACTTATCCAATTTCCAAAGCAATATAAAGCTTGAATTTGTCCCAAATCCTTTTTGGTTAGCCAAAGCATTTGGAAGGAGGTATCCCTCTAAGAAGGGCTATGTCCCAAAGGGCCCCTAACCTACTGCTATTTTAACTAAGTCAAAATCAGTAGCTTTAATCAACTACCACAGAACTTCCCATGCACAATAAAGATACATGATATCTCTGATGAGCCATCAGCTTCAGACTTGAAAAATTTCCCAGGCCCCCAGGTTTTGTTATGGTGTTTTCTCACTCTGGCCCTCAATGGTATGTTTTCGGTTTCTCTCCACGTGGTTAGCTGATAATGCCTTAAATATGTCATATAAACACTTTTACCTCCTGCATAATGAAGGATAGTCAAAGCTCCTGACCATTTCAGACGTAAGTTTATAAACACCATCCATCACTCAAGGCAAAGAATGAACACAGCTGCTGCAATGCTGTTGGCCATGTGTACGTTCGAGGATTTGGAAAGCTCAATCACGAGTGGATGGACTTGGTCGCCTATAGCCCACTGATCCATTAATGGGTGTTCTTATGGAAGCTAGATAGGCAACAATCCAATTTTATTCAACGTGCGTTTAACCAGGGACTGTGCTGGGTGCTAAGAAGACAAAGAGGGTACAAAGAGGACCTCAAGGAATTGATATTCTACTGCAGAGGGGAGAGATATAATATAGGGGGATGTAGAAAATAGGAAAAATGCAATTACTAGAGGAAGAGAAGGATCATCACATGGGCATCAAGACAGAATTCATGCAGTTATGCTCTGAAGACACTAAGGTTTCTAAGAGGTCTTGGTGAGAAGATAGATAGCTCATTTAAGATAAGGGGGACCACCTATGCAAAGGCTCAGAGGTAGGAGATGGCATGTCAGCCATCAGTTTCCCTGGAGTAAAGAGTGAAGAAAGGAGAACAAGACTGGAAATACAGATAAGAACTAGACTACATTAGGCCTTAAGTACTTGACTGAGGAGTTTCCATTTTTATCCTGGAAGCTCATACTAAAACTCTACGCAGGTACAATCATAGAATGTGGCAACAAGGGGAAAAGAACTACTTCTCTCACTTTCTATCCCAGGGTCCCGTACTAAAGTCCTATGATGGCTTATTACAGTGTACGGGTAACTTGTTTAGTTGTTGTTCAGTCATTTTTCGGGTGGCGTCTGATTGTTCCTGACCCAATTTGGGGTTTTCTTGGCAAAGATCCTAGACTGGTTTGCCATTTCCATCTCCAGATCATTTTACAGATGAGAAAACTGAGGCAAACAGAGCTAAGTGTCTTGTCCAGGGTCACACAGCTATTAAGTGTCAGAGGACTGATTTGAACTCAGGAAGATGAGTCTTCCTATCTTCAGGTCTCGCTATCCACTACAGTGCTTCTTAGCTGCCCATTTACAGGGGAGTAGGAGGTCTCAAAAGCTAGGCCACAAGCTCTAAAAGAAACTAAAAAAATAGCTTAGAATGTGGCTCCACTGACACTGCTGTTCTTTGACCCAGGACTAGCTCAGCTAAGTACAAAAAGGCCTATCACCAAAATTTTGGCCACCAATGGATGAATTGATCTTGTGCTGTGGTGGTTGAATGGATAAATCAGAGGAATTATGTCGCTTTTGGTAAACTATCTCATACTATTGTGGTATAGTGTTCTTCCAAAAAAAGATGGAGAGATGTGGGCTAGATGATAATACAAGTAGATGGATTTGATCTACTTGGTCAGATTCAAAGGAACCATCAAGAGTTCAAAATCAACTTGAACGAGGTCTCCAGGGGAGCCCTAGGGATGTGTTCTATTTCAAAGTTTCATCAGTGACTTAGATAAAAGTATAGGTGGCAAATTTCTCCAATGGGAAGAGGACATAATGCTAAGAGGGTCATTAACACTCTGGATGGCAAAGTCAGGATTCTAGAAGATCTCTGACAGATCACCACACTGGGCTAAACCAAATAACTTATGACATTCAGACATGACAGAGTCTCTGATCTAGGTACAAATCATTTCTCATGTCTGATTAAAATTTCCTTCCTTCTTTTTCTGTCAGTTTACATACCCACACTCATCATCATTAACACTGGTGGGGCCAGAAGATAACAAGCCACAAGGCAAAGATCTATAACTGGTAAAGTCATTGAGATTATTTCCTTTGATATTTAAAATGACCCTGAAAAGTAGATGCTATTATTATCCCCATTTTACAGGTAAAAAATCTGAGGTAAATGGCTAAAAGAATAAATCTCTTTATTTGTTTTATATATATTGTTTATTATTGATTTATTAAATTTGTATTACTATAGATTTAAAATTTATTATTTTAATAAATTTCAATTTTTATTATTATAAATGTTTTTTAAAAATCTGAGACTGGATTTGGACTCAGGTTTTCCTGACTACTTTTTGGGCTGACTACTCTGCCGCACTGCTACCTAATGGCCATGCTAGCTGTGTGATTTTGAATAAGTCATTTGTCTAATCTGTGCCTCAGTTTTACCATCTGCAAAATGAGGGGGTTAGACTTAATGGCCTCAAAGATCCCTTCCACCACTAAAGCCTACAAATCCTATAAAATACTGTGAGAAAACTGAAGAGACAACAGTTGCTTTCAACTGGGGAGGCAGATGCTGTTAGAGGAAACATTCTGAACTGAGTTGGGTATCTGGCACATAGTAAGCACTTTATAAACGTCTGTTAAATGACCACGAGTGGAAGGGAAGGAGATTTGGATATCCACCAATCTTGTGAGCTCCCTAGATCAGCTAGTCTTCCTGGGAGTCTGTGATCCCTTAATCATGCACAGCAGAGCCAGGGGAATACTCTGAGAAGACAGAATCATGGCCTGGTTTTCCTTTGGACCCCCGGGCACATCTCAATGCTCTCATCCTGAGGCTAGGAGAATTGGGCCATGAAAACAACCACCTAAATGGTCTCCACACATAGGGAGTACCATGATGACTGCATGTGTCCCCATGTCCCAGGTTGATGGATTTGTGGATGTTGGGTCTTGGTAGGGATCTTGGAGAGAGCTCTGCATTGCGCAATGGACAAAATGATGGCAGAGTGCAGGGTAAGAGCACCCAGCTAGTGGGCAACAGAGCCAACACTGGAGCCTAGGTTTTCATCAGAAAACCTTGCCACACCATCTTTCAACATCGTAAGAACCGGCTCACGGGATCCCACTTTGGAAGGAACCTTAATGATCACCTCGTCCAATCCTTTCATTTTACAAATGGGGAAACTGAAGTTTAAATTTTAATTCAGGTTCTTGTCAGAAGCTTAGCTCTGAGCCCGCAGCTCTCCTGGTAGTGACACCGTGCTAGCGTCCTGCCGCGTTGGGTTCTACTTGGATTCCCAGATGGGAAGAAGAATGCTATGTAATAATTCGACATCTAGAGAGATAGAAGCGGCCCGCTACACTGAAGAGAGGGCTGCTCCTGGAGTCTGGAAGAACTGCATTCAAGACCTGCCTGTGGCACCTTCTGGCTCTGTACCTACGAACATGTCGTGTGTCCCCAGACAACTGAAGAAAACTAGAAATTGCAGACAGGCTCCCCATCTATATGAGCACAATGAAGTCCCTATACCCAGAGAGAAGTAAGCAGAAATCCAGGCCGAAAGGAAAAATATAAAAGCCTCCTCAGGTTATTAAGAGGAGCCATAAAGATGCAAGGAACTTTGAAAGAACAAAAGAACAAGAGCATTAATGACCCGAGACTTTGTGTACTTAATTTATAGCATGTAAATCTGCACCTGCCACATCACCCTGGAGGAGCAATCTTAGCTCAAAGACATGAACTGAAAGGACCCGAGAGTTCATCTGGTTCAGCCTCCTGATCCTACAGGCAAAGGACTGGCCCAAATCAGAGGAGCAGATCAGCTATTTTGTGTGCTTTTGGGGGGGAGAAATGGGGCTCCTTATTGACTCTATATATGGTCAAACAGGGACAAGTAAGAAGTACGAGATGGGGACCTGTCTGTAGATAACTCAGCCTAAATGTGAGTGATAATAGCAGAGGGCTAGTATTGCATTTAGGGCCCTTACTTTTAAAAAGCAGATCACTAGTTCATAAACTCTTCTCCATTGTGGATCAAATAACTTGAAATTCACAAATCCATTGCCATTTGTCTGCCTCTTCTTTTCTTTTCCTAAAAAGTTCCAGTTATTTTCTCTAGTATCTCAAGTCCCATTTCCCTTTCCCCAAAATCTGTAGAAGGGGCAGAAGAGAATGTAAAGAGAAAGGGGAAAGCATGGGAAGTCAAGGATGAACTGGGAGCTGGGGTCATTGGAAACTCATCTGAGGGAAACTAAGTCACTTCTTTACCCCCAAGCTTGAACTAGGAATAGCAGGTTAGATACAAATTCAGAAGGTCAATTTCTGGCTTGAAGCACCAAAAATACCTTAACAACTGGCTGACCAGCGGTCAAGGATGCTGTAGAGAGGGCTCTCGTTCAGGCTTGACTCTCAAGGAACCTTCCACTTGGAAGACTTAAGCAAGTCAGATCACTGTTTCTAAGACTAAGGATTATGGGGACCTCAAAGGAATTCAGAGAAAAGAATGCAGGACCTGTCAACAAAGGTTCATTAGAGTGGGTGCCAATACATCTTTCTCTTGCGTTTCATCAGTGAGCTTCTTGGCTTCCATAGATCACTGGGTCACCAAATATAACTCCCTACCTTCTTACTCTGCTGACATTGTGACTGCATCCCATTCCCTGGCCTAGTCCTCCAGCATTGGGATTGGCCTACGTGGTCACAGCATCTCTTCTGTCCATTCCTCCTAGCTGCTTCTCACCTATCCCAAGCTCCTTTCCCAATCAAGTATCCAAAGATATATTGTGATAATAATGCCAGATGCTATCTTCCCTGACAGCACTCCTCACTTGGTCCCCAGATAGATGGGACCATCTCTTGATCTCTCTTTAATAGGATGGGAGACAGAGAGAGGACTGTAGGAAGTGAGTGAGGATCACAACATAGTATTTTCACTCTTTTTGTTGTCTTTTGCTTGCTCTGTTTTCTTTTTTTTTTAATCTGATTTTTCTTATGCAGCATGATATTTGTGGAAATACGTATAGAAGAACTGCACATGTGTAACATATATTGGATTATGTAACATCTAGGCGAAGGAGTTAGGGGAAGGGGGGAAATTTGGAATATGAGGTTTTGCAAGGGTCAGTGTTGAAAAATTATCCATGCATATGTTTTGAAAATAAAAAGCTTTGGTTAAAAAAAAAAGAATGGGAGAGTGGAATCAAAAAGGCCTAGGGTTCATATTCTGCTTAAGATATCTACTATTTGTGTCACCCTGTACAAATCACTTAGCCTATCTCAGCCTCAATTTCCTCACCCGTAAATGGGAAAGATAATGGCACCTCTCTCATATAGTTGTCAGGCTCAAATGAGGTAATGTATGTTAAGTTTTTTGAAAACTGTAAGTGCACTCTATTATATAAGCTGTTATTGTCATTAACAAGACAGCTACCCCTCGGCATTTTTTTCTTTCAAAGGAGAAAGAAATGATAACAGGTCTGGAAGGTTAATGTAAATCTACTTGCAAAGGACTTTTCTTAAGATGCAAATCCCATTCTCAAAAATTTTAGGACTTCCTAATAATAATGAGTAAAATACGGTACTGTATGTGCATTCTCCTAATGGAGTTGCACAGAAACCTGGGAGCCTGGCATTACTTGGATTATACCTGTTTTCCTAGAGCCGGGAACCGGGAACCGTGGCTCATCACGCACTTTGCTCAGTCACCAGATAAGACATATCAGAGGTGAGATTTGGTTCCATGCCCTCTGACTCCTAAAGCCATATCCCTTCTGGGATGCCATTTTTATCTAACAAAATGTTTATTAAATATCTACTATAGATAATGTATTGTGCCTGAAAAAGATCCCATTTTTTAGGAGCTTATATTGTGAGACGAGAGATGGGGGGATAATTTAAGAGACATTTTGCAGAGCCTTAAATGAGGAGAGCCAATAAGAAACTGAGGACGAATTTGCAGGAAACCACATGACTTCATAAGTGGGTGAGTTTTATAGGAAAGCTGTCATTCCCAGGACCTTTCAAAAAAAGATAAAAAAAAAAAAAATTCCAGACTGACAAATTGTGACTCCTGTTTTGTCCACATTGATGAATTTACGAGCGGGCTCCCTTGCTAATTTTGCCATTTGTGTTGCCCCCACATCCCTGCTAGTTGCAGAACTATGGTTAATAGGCAGATGGCAGGAGGAGAGTGGAGTCACCCTGAGACAAAGCCATGAGTTTTCAAACTTTTGCCATCTACCCATAACCCATCTCAGGTGGGTCACCACAATGGTGACTGCCCTTAACCTCCACTCCCAAGAAAGAGAAGTTTGATAAGTCTGCTTTAGCACCAGGAAAAGAAATGAGTGGGAATCTACTTTCCTTGGTCCCAGAGAGCAAAACTGGTAGCTGGAGGTGATTAAGAGGCCAGTTGAAGCTGGAGGTCAGGCAAGCTGCCTAAGAATGAGAGCCATCCCCAAGTGAAATAGGCTGCCTACAAAGAAAGATGGCATAGCAGAGATTTCAAATGCATCTGGATTATACTAGATATTCTCTGAGGTCCTTTCCAACTTGAAGATGCTGTGATGCTGGGCTTGAATCCTGGCTCCGGAAGTTACTAGATGTGTGACCTCAGCCAAGTTATTTTGCCCTCTCTGAGACTCAGTTTCATTATCTGTAAAATGGAAGCAATAACACTGGGTACCTCATAGGGCTATTTGAATAAAACTATATAGTAAACCTTAAGGAGTTAGAAAAAGAGAAGGCATCTTTTTGTAGAGAAAGCAATCAACAGTAGTCACACTAATTCTTAGTGCGGGGCTTTTTAACCTTTTCTTTGTGCCCTGGACCCCTTGGGCAGTCAGTCTGGTGAAGCCTATGGACCTCTGCTTAGGATAATGTGTAAATAAACACACACAGGATTACAAAATATGCCAATTTTATTGCAGTACCATTATTGAAATATTTAAAGAGTTTCAGGAAAGCGAAGTTAAGAATCTTGGCCTTAAGAGCGTTTTCCTCTATGGCTATTTATCTCTCCTGATAGAATATATATTCCATGAAGTCAAGGACCACTTTTTGTTTAGGTCGTTTTATCTTAAGTGCCTACCTCAGAGCTTGGCTAATAATAATATAATAATAATAATAATGCAAATAATAATAATAATGAAATATGGTGCTTTAATGGTTACAAAATGCTTTCCATGTTATTCCATTTAACTCTCACAACAATCCTACAAATTAGGTTCCATTTAATGGATGAGGAAACTTGAGGCTCAGAGAAGTTAAGTCATTTGGCCAGGATCACAGAGCTAGTTAAGTGTCCGAGCAAAATCTAATTGACTCCAAGCTAGGACTCTCCTCATATCACACTGGTAGGTGCCTTAAAAAATGCGGATTGATTAATTACGGTACTTTCAACCTCTAGGAGATGTTCATTTCAACACTGGGCCATACTCTTATTTCCTGTCCTCTTCCCTGCTTTTTCTCTCCAACCGCCCTGGCCAAGACAAAAAATGGCCTTAAGTGGCAGAGAAAGGGGGGCCCCCACAAAACACAAGTGAGTTTGGTAGGGGCGTCTCTGAGGGCAGAGAAGCTCCCAATGTGTTCCTAATTACTTGATGAAGACAGCACATTTGAGGGCTTCAATATGTAGCAAGGCCTTGTTAGACCGGCTCCACACAAAGATTCCCAGGGCTTAGCCAAGGCCCAGAGCTCCAGCTCCATCAGCAATTTGGGGTAAAGCAATAGCTCAGAAAGACCCATCACTCCCCCCGCAAATAAAACCCATGTCTAGTCTTCTCATGCTAACTGTTTCTCCCGAGGATCCCAGAAGGGATTATGTTGGTAACAGGAGTAGGAGCAAGTCTGATTTCAAGGCAAAAATCCCAGAACCCCTGAGCTGGAAGGGACCTCCAAGGCCATCTGGTTTCCCTTCATACCTGAAACTAGAAGCCCCTCTCTAACCTATCCTTCCCCTGTACACCAACATCCAGGCTGTGCTTGGAAGTCTCTAGCAATTGGGGTGGGGGAGGCCATTTACTGCAGAGGTAGCCCCTCCTCCACTTGCAGAAACCTCTCCCGGTGGGAAGGTGCGCCTTGCATCAAGCTAAACTCAACTAAAGGCTGCTAGTTCAGCCCTCTGGCCTGAAACAGTGTCATGTGGCAGAACGGGGACTAGATTTGGGCTTAGAAAATCTGAATTCAAATTTAGGGTCTGCCTCTCGCTAGCCAATGCGGTCTCAAGCCGGTAACATCTCTGGACCTCAGTTTCTTCACCCGTAAAAAATGGGGGTAGCGGGAGAGGTGGACTTGATGACCTCGAAGGTCTCTTCCGATTTGAAATCTATGATCCCGTGATCCTATAATCCCTTGCCTGTGCTGCCTGAACAAAAGGGCTAATCTGTAGGCTTCTTCCAAAGGGTCAAAAAGAATCAGCTTAAGTCAGCAAAGGGATGAATTTGAGTGTTAAGGGCTGGGTTGCGTGAGTAGATTGAAGGTTAACTCAGATCCAGCCTAATCAATTCCACTTCCTTAGGCTGATATAAAATGACTAGCACTCAGTAAGCTGGAGGCAAGGCTGGGACCAAGACCCAGGGCTCTATCTCAGATGAAAAGGACTTGGGGGTTTTAGTGGACCACAAGCTTGGCAGACACGGACCGTGTGACCTAGCGGCCAACAAAACTGCCTGGACCTACTCCTGCGTTAATGGAAGCATTGTATCCAGAATGAGGTCAGACCACATCTGGAGAATCGTATTCAGTTCTGGGCAGCATATTTGGGGAAATAAGTGTGTTGACAAGTTGGAGCATGGCCTGAGGAGGGTGACCAGGAACTGGAGACACTGAGGCTGGACTTTGTGAGGATGCAATCAATCACTGTCTTCCAGTATCTGAAGGGCTGTCATGTGAAAGAGGGATTAGATTTGCCCCCCCCCCACCTGAGGGCAGAGTTGGGAACAAGAGGTGAGAGCAATAAAAGGGGCAGATTTCAGCTAGAGGTCAGGCAAAGCTTCCTCATAATCAGGGCTTTCCCCAAGTGGAACGGGCAGCCCCCGGAAGCGATGGGCTCCCCCTGGCTAGAACTCTTCGCCGGGGATGCCGTAGAGGGCGTTCTCATTCAGGGGGAGTTAGCCAGGAGTCAGAGGCCCGAGCTGACTCAGAGAAGCTCTGAGATCCCAGCCACACAGCATCGAGCTCGCACTAAAGCTAACAAGCTCCATGCCATTTTTTTGCCCAAAGGCTCCATTCTTTTCAATCTTTCCCAGTAGGACCAATTAGAGGCGGTGCAGGCTAGGAGAGGGCACGCTGGGCTCGGAGACAGAAGATCTTAGGGAGAGGGTCGGAAGGAACTTCAGGGATAATCCGGTTCAACCCTTTTGGTCTCCACGTGACAACAATGATACCCAAAGAGTTTGAGGTGGGATTTGAAGGCAGGGCGTCGCATTTAAAACAAGTGGTCCAGGAGAGAGGCCCAAATCCAACTCCACCTTTCATACAAGCTACAGAATCCTAGCTAAGTCACCTGACCCCAGGGCCTGAAGCAACTCTCCGGGACCCTATTACAAAGGAGCTGCTGCTCTACCTCTATGGGGGCGATTTCTACACTAACAATTTCCCCTACTGATGAGATCACAAGACCACCCCCCACCATCTACAAAAGAAAAAGTTCTGCTCATTCAGAAAGAGGAGCACAATAGAGAGAGGAGAAGGAAGGATTTTTTTTAAAAGCCCCATCTGGAAAAGGTGCTTGCCAAGAGAATATCCCAGAAGGATCCCACTTACTCCTGACCCCTTCTCTTGGAGTGAACGTGGGATTCTGCCTGCAAACAGGCACTGAGAAAAATACTGGAAGAATGAAAGCTTAATTACTTAAGGAAAAAATGATTTTCTGGAAAACCTTCTTTTGGAAAGGTAATTGGCTGAAACCCAGGCTCTCTCCATTTCAACTAATTGCACTGGAGAGGAGCATGACAAAGCCTGGATCCCATTCATTCCCCTTTCAAAGAGCAACAAGAACACGCCTGAGCAACAGGTTTCCATTCTGTGACCCCAACTCCTGCTGACATGAATGGAGAACCCTACTCAAGCAGGTGCTGGGGCAGCCTATCGGAACAAAAGAACGACATGAATGCCAGCTATTAGCTAAGGGACGGTTTATTCAGTTACCTCTTTGCCAAGCCCGTCTGAAGGACCACATCTAACACTGCACTGCTGCTCCAGTCCTGACATTCTCTCTCAATACGCTCAAAAGTGCTTTGAGACGGAGTGTGGCTACTACAGACAATGCGAACCATCAACAAGTTGGCCATTTTTTCCCCTCTCCATCTTTACTTAATCCTTTCAAGGTGGAGAAACCAGAGGCAAGCCTAACAAGAATTTCTGATGGGAAAAAAATAGACGCCATTGTCCCAGGTCCCGGGAAACAAAAAATTAATCCCTGTACACAATCCAGATTTTTTTTTCTGAACATAAATCATATAATGATGCTAATTCACACACAGAGCCGTCAGAGGCAAAACACACCTCCACGGACGGGGAATGACCTGCTGAGTTGCTTTCAAAGCTCAACTCAAGCACCACCACTCACACAAAGACTCTCCCGCGTCTCCCGGTTCCTCTGACTCTCACTTTGGATGTACTTATGTGCATGGGTTTTTCTCCATTCATAACTTTCCCGAGAGCTGGAGGCGGTTTTATCTTTGTGTTCCCCAGAGCCTGCTGCATAATAGGTACATCAAGGTCTATCACAGACATTACGGCCAGAAGTCGGGCCTTCTCCGGAAGGGATGATGAGTCGGGGAAGTTCAGGTAGCCAAGGTGGATTTGTTTCTCCAAAGTATTCTGTGTGAATATTCTTAAAAAGACTATCTACACAGAGAGAAACAGCACATATACCAAGACCACTGGAATGATCAGGCTTCAAGCCATGTGATCTTTCCTTTATTATGTTTTTTTTTTTTTACCTCTAGGAGTTTTTTGTAAAATAACTGCTGTAAAATAGGAGTCCAGAGTACGAATGCCATTTCTGACACCAACTCGTTGTGTGACCATGGCTAAATTATAGAATCTCAGAGTTGGAAAACACCTCAAGGACCATCTATAGACCAACTCATACCTGGCCAAGAATTCCCTTTATAACTTTCTAAACAAGTCATCATTCAGTCCCTCCACTGAGGGGGAACTCAGACAATTATCCAGAGTCAAGAGGGTCCCCACTCCATGGCCCAGGGGCAGTTCATGACCGTTGTTTTGCCAAACAACAGTCAGAGGGTTATTATTTTTTTTAATAATGTGCCTTTCCATTAGGATCCCTCAGTCGGACAGATTTGCAAAGACAAAAAAGTGAGAGAGTCTGGGAGGTGGGGGGGAGGGAAGGGAAATGACTTGCTTTCCTCTTGATTAGATGCAGTTTCATGAAGAGCTTAAAAAATGTATTGAGCCATTGTTCCCTAGCTTAAAAATAGAGATCCAAGGATCCCACCGTACATGCACAATTACCCAAAGGAACTCAAACCATACTAGAAAGTGAAAGGAACAAACCCCTACTGAGTTGGGACATTTCTATTCATGGATCAAAACTGAGGCAGTACCATCTTGAAGCCATCGGCCAACAAGAAGTTGGCCCATAATGCACTAGCTAGAGTAAAGACAATCATTTAACAGTTGAGACTTGGTTTCCCCCTTTGTAAAAAGGACATAAAAACTGCTGCCACAGGGTTGTTGTGGAGAAAGCACTTTGAAAATATCCATTATTTACTTCCTGGCAATATGAGGAAGAAAGAGCTTTAGAAACTGTAAATAAGTCAGTGAAATCTCAAGTACCTAAGTGCCGGGGACACAAAGAGAGGCAAAACTATTCTGTCCAGAAGGTGCTCATGATTCACAAAAGGCTAGAGAGAAATGAGAAATATATAAAGCTGATGGGGGCACTAGCATCTGAGCGGGACGGGGAGGGAGGAAAAGACCTCCTGCAGAAGGTGAGAATTATTAGAAATAAAAATTATTTGGTCCACTCCAAAGAGCAGTTTGGTTTGCTTTTCATTCCTGTCCATTAAATGCTACTTTGCTTTATTAGCAAGCCGGCCTCAAAAGAGCAAAGGGTCCTTTAATCAGTAAAGGCACAGTCAGCCTGGGGGCAGGAAGAAGTGGAGACTTACTAGGATCTCCAGATAGTTCCAATTACTGTAATAATACTTAATAATCATAATAATAACAATAATAACAACAACAATACCTTGCCTTTCTTTAGTGTTTTGCAAAGCAGTTCACATTCATTCTGGATGATGAAGATCATCCAGATCTTCATCACAACCCTCCAAGGCAGGCCGGACTGCTAGTATTAGACACATCTGACATATGAGGGAACTGAGGCTTGGAAAGTGAAGGCTGCTCAGGCTGTATTACTGCTTAGGGTACAAGGTGGGACTAGAACCCAGATCTTGAGGACTCTTTGCTCAGCCATTATTCCACACCATTCTAACTCTACAGTACATAACAATGACCACAAGGAACTGATACAGACATTCATTCTCCCTATTTCCAATTGTTTCTTTGGAAATCAACAAGAAACAGAGTGAATAACAATTAATTTTTGAACCATAAACAGTAGGGGGCAGCTAGGTGGCGCAGTGGATAGAGCACCAGCCCTGAATTCAGGAGGACCCGAGTTCAAATGTGACCTCAGAGACTTAAAACTTCCCAGCTGTGTGACCCTGGGCAAGTCACTTAACTCCAATTGCTTCAGGAAAACACACACACACACACACACACACACACACACACATACACACACAGTAGAGAAGATGTGAGAGACATAGAGATAAGAGAGACACAGAAAGAGAGGGAGGGAGTGAGAAAGACAGACAAAAAAGAGAGGGGAGAGAGAATGGGGAAGAAGAAGGGAGAAAGAAGGAAGGGGCAAGAAAGGGAAACAGAGTGGGAGAGAAAGAGAAAAGGAAGGAGGGAAGGAAGAAGCGAGAAAGAGACAGACGAGAAAGCAATTGAGCCAGAGATCTCTCCACCTCGCCAGGAAATTCTAGCTTTGGCCTCACCTTGTCAATTAATTCTAACTTCAATTTCCAAGGTGATTTTCAAGGTCTTTCCTGAAACATTTAGGAATAATTCCATGGCACTTCAGAAATAAACATTTCCAGATAAACCTAATAATTCCATAACCTGGGCTAAAGGCTGAGTTTCTCTCATGGGAAAGCTGGGTAAGAACGTACGTCCGGGGTTCCAAGCCCACTGCAATTCATTCTCTGCTGTGATGAGCCCCAAGAAATGGAAAGTGCAAGTAGGACTACCTGTCTTCATGGAGGAGAGGGAGGAAAAGGAGGCCGAGAGGAGAAGGGAGGGACTCCTTCGCCATCTCACAGCTAGAGTTAAGATTCAAATTCAGGACCTCCAACTGCCAAAGTCACACCATTCATTGCTGAGGGCCTAAGGGGTATCAGAATTGCCAGCATGGCACTGAGCAGAACGTTAACAAAGAGAAAAAACTCGGCAATGACCACCGTAAATCAAGGAAGCTGCCCACTAATGTATTTCTTTCCTAACACTCGGCATCTGGAAACAGTTGTTGTTGTTGTTGTTGTCGTTCAGCTGCTTTCCAGTTGCGTCTGACTCTCCGTGACCCCATTGGGGGGTTTTCTTGACAAAGATACTGGAGTGCTTCACCGTGTCCTTCTTTCCCTCTGCCTTGTCCCTCCACCTGGAAGTGGTCCCTTAGTATTGTTACGCCTACGTTTTTAACCAAGCAATGAAAAAGTACGTAAGCACCTGATCCGCAACTAATCCCCACACTCTCAGCCTCTCTACTAGATAGCCTTTTTCTATATTGGCTGGTGGGCCCTTGTATATTTGGGTTTAAAGAGGACCCAAGGCTTCCAACTGGCATATTAGAGCTCCAAGATCCAAAGCAAGAAACACAGAGTTGTAGCCAAAGGCCCTTCAGCAACTCGGAGGATAACAAAATGGCTGACAGGCTGGAATGTGCATTCATCAGGGGCAAACACTGGCACAAAGCCTCATTCTCCTTTCTTTGAAAACGAATCCTCCTCACACGTTGTGGAACGGACATCAATCTTCCAATTGACAAGCCCTGATTGAATGTGCCAGGTATTGAGCTGGATGGTGGGCACACAAAAGCGGGGGGGCTAGTCCCTATCCTTAGGAGCTTCCCCTCTATCAAGGGAGATTCAGTAAGCACTTATGAAGAAAATCAATATAATGGAATTTGGGCGGGAGACTTGGGAAGGCCGAATGGAAGAAGGGGCGTCTGAGCTGAACTTTGAAAGACACTGGGATTCTAAGAAGCATATAAATGGGGAGGAAGAACATTCCTGGCAGGGGGGAACAACCCATGTAAAATCACAGCGGGGGGGAGGGGGAACAGAGATTGTGCCGTGCAGGGAACAGGAAAAAAGGGAAGATAATGGCAAAGTGCTCAGTCAAAGGATCAAGATTGCAAAAGGAGACAAGAGAGCAGTGTGAAGGGCCTTGAGGGTGCTGAGGGATGGAGGGATTGGGAACAGAAAACAAAGAATAAGGATACAGCCTTTGACCATCCCTCCTTATAGATGGCTAAAGTATCAGGGGAGAAGAGGGTCAGTTTCCTCATCTCTCAAATGACGCTACCCCCTAACTTGCTGGGTTCAGTGAAGAGGATGGGTGACTTTAAAATACGGGAGTTGTGCTCGTCAATCCCATCAGGCCAGTCTTTTGCTGGTGCACTCATTTGAGTGGGGAACTCTTCTTGTGGAAACTTCCCCCACTAAAGCAGAGACCTGTAGCCCATCTATAACTTTATGGTGTTAGGGGAGAGGAGAGCTTAAGTAACCAAGACTAAGGACCATTGAAGACTTGCGGGAGGTGGCCCCAGAGCTAAGTTTTGCAGAAAGAGAAGGATTCTAGAAGGAGCTCTAGATTCCAGCCTGCATTCCCAGACTTTCAGTTACACAACTGTGTCAGGGACAGAGTGCCCGAGAAGGCGATCCCGGGAGTTTGAGAACATGACAAAAATTCTCCTCTGGCTGTTTATGAGTCGAGTCTGTCATGGTGTGGCAGTAAGGAAAGGGTCAGGAACAGAAGGAGAGATCCAAGAAGCCAGACAGTGGCATCACAAAAGCTAAGGCATGAGAGAGTACACAAAAGGTCAGCGGGGTCAGATGCTACACAGAGGAGGAAAACAATGCAGACTGGGGGAGGGGAGGGTCATTGGATTCCTACCCCGGGACAACTTGGGAAGTTTTCAAGGAGCAGGGAGGACAGAGGTCAGAATGCAGGGGTCGAGAAGCAATTTATGGATGATGAGGGAAAAACAGTAGGTGACCTTTTCAAAAACCTGCCTGGTGAATGGACGGGAACTCAAGGGGCTGAATGGGACCAAAGCAGGGCTTTTATAGTTTGGGGGAGATGATCGTGTTGTCCTGATGAGAAGTCAATAGACATGGAAGACTGAAGATTCGGGACTGAGAGATGGAAGGATGATCCAAAGTCCTAGAGGGGAAGGGGATCGAGGGCATAGGTAAAGAAGGATTGACTCCTAGAGGGACTGAGCAGAGGAACAATGCAGAGGCCAGAGTGGGGAAGAGTAGGTAATCCCAAGATCCGAACCCTGTAAGGCCAAAGTAAATGAGAGAAGTGGCCCCTGGTAGAGGGGGCTGAGAAATGTGCTTTCCTTTGGGCCCAGCCAAATCGCAGTTATTTTGAGAAAGTGGTGATGTAGAGGAGTCTCCATATACAAGGAGAATAAGCAACCCGCCCCCCCCCCCCCACTGGGACTGGGCTGCAAGAGGAATAGACTGGACCACAGGAGGCCTGAGAAGGAACATGGAGTTTGTATACAGGCCAGGAAACTTGGATGAAAAGGATTAGGGATACAGTATTGGTGTGGAAGGTACGCTCACAGCGGGACTGGTTAGAATAGGTAGCTTTCAGTTAAGATTTATTGTTTTAGGGCAGGGGGCTTTTAAAAAATTCTCATTTGCTTGATTATGAGTAGCTGTTGCCATGGCATCATGGGAGCCAATCAGTGATGGAGTTAACGGAATGAAAAGGCAGGGTTCCTTGGATGACTTCAGGTTGCCGTGGTAGTGATGACAGAAGTGATTGTCCTTCTTGGGTCACTAGAATCTTCATCAAAGTGGGGAAGCCATCAGCAGGAGAGGGGATTAAGAAGCAAGAGCACTGAACTTATCCCGCATCCTACACAGCTAGGACAAAGTCCTTTGAAATGGCAGCCTCACAGCGTTCGAGAAGAGAAGGGGGTGGTATTAGGAGACCACCATCACCTATCATTGGGCTGAGAACATTTGTGTTTCAACCCAATATCGTTCCAGGTGTCGGGAGCAGAGGCTATGGCAGAAGAGATGGAGGAGATCGTGGGACAGCCCGTCCGCTAATCTATCACAGGCCTCAAGCCTTCCCTTATAGCTTCCGCCGAACTCTAGGAAGGGATGATGCTGTCAACGGAGCTGGTCTCAGGCTGCTTCCTGAGATCTATTCCAGGTGGCCCTACATCAATGGCAGCTTTTGGGGATGTTACGGTGGAGGAGATGGGCAACTGCGAGCAGTATTCTTTAGCACAGCCAATTCAAGAAGAGTTCTGGACTTATCTGACCATTTCCTGGAAATTTTAGATGGAGAGCAAGAAGAGCCCCCTCTAATGGCCCATCCTGATCTGTTAAACATCTTTCCTGTAGTTTCTGATGATGATGATGATGATGATGCTGAAGCACAAGAAGCAGAAGAAAAATCAAAAGAAGAAGAACCAAAAGAAGAAAAATCAGAAGAAGATAATAATGAAGGAGCTGAAGTATCCCAGGAAGACCACCAACTCCAGATTGCTACAGGATCAATTTGACAGCCATATGGAATTCCCAAAAAGGGAAGGGGATGAAGGGGCTAGAGGGACACACATAAAAAAAAGAAAAAGAAGAAATGAAGGAAACCAAGAAAAAAAGCCCTTCCCAGATGTCCAGGCCCTTAAGAGGGTGTAATCTTTTAAAAAATTAAATAAATATACTTTACATTTTAACCTCTAAATATAAAATTCATTGGTCATTTCTTTTTTAAATTTAAGTATGTTAGCTAGCTCCTTTTCTCTCTGTGCCGCCTTTCCTTTATTCTCACTCCCTCCCTTCTCTCCTCCCGTTTTCCTCTTTCTCCTTCCCCTCTCTCTCTTCCTCCCTCATCCCTACTCCCCTCCCCATCATCTTCATCTTCCCCTTTCTTCCTTCTTTCCTGTCTATGCCTTAAATCTTGGGAAATAAGTATTCCTCAAGCCCTGTTAGTAGAACTGAAAGGCTAAGTGTTGGCTGAGACTTCAGCTATATTCTAAGCCCAGACTAGCCTCTAGAAACCACCTCATCTTTGAAGCTTAAAAATCTGCACAACAAGAGAGAAACAGGTAAAGGGGTGCTGCGAAATGGGATTTTAAAGAACATTCTGAGCTCTTTAGGGGGATCCCAACTTAGCTCCAAAGTAGGCTAGCAATAAAGATGGTTACATGGGTACTCCTAAATATGGGACAGATCAATCTCAAGAGTCTAAATCAGTTATATTCAAGTTGTTGGAACACAAGTTCCAAGACGCATGCAATGGGATGTGGGGGGGGGGGAAAGAGATGTGCCACTCAGGACCCTATAGGACAAACAGATCTAGATGCCCTTGTCCTTAAAAATACTGTTTTCTACAGAATGGTGGATCTCTTGACAATTTATCTCAAGTTAAAAATGCTTATTTTAGAACACATCTATCTGTAACTGGGGGACTTGATTTCCTTCTTTGCTGAGAGTTAAAGAGTTTTCTCTCCCACTTCCCACAGCCACAATCATGGAAATTCCCTCAGATTCACTCCCCAGTGGATGCACAAAGTCCAATTGGCCAAATGGCAGCCTTTCCAGGCTAAGATTTTCTTCTACTCTTAGCCTGCCTGACTTCAGTTGATTTCCCTGTTAAGTTCTGGCATCTCTAAGAGTTGTGTGAGGGAACAATTGTGAATATTTACAAAGGTTTGCAAAGTGCTCTATGTACATTATATACAGATATTATCACTTTATTGGGATTTCAACATTTCCTTGTTCCCCCCATTATCAAAGCTTAGCCCCAAAGGGCAAAGAGTGAGCATTTCTTAAATATGGGTTTCCCTCATTTAATTATTTATTGGATCCATGATGTTAGAACTCCCAACAGACCCAACTGTTCCATTTGGTATCTGTGGAATCTCTGTGATGTCATCACTAGGGCAGAGTCAAGAAGCTCTAGATTCTAATGTCGTAACAATCAGGGGACTATGAGCTTAGCTCTTAGTCCATCTGACTGAGCCTCAATTTACTCATTTGTAAAATAGAAAAAGGAACAGCTACACAGTAGCAACTTCACAGCCTGACATCTACAAATTACAAGGCATATCACTTGTGTCCTTAAGTCACTTATAAAAATATTAAAATACACAGCATAGATCCCTGGGACACTTCCCCAGAGGTCTTTGGCCAAACCGCCACGAATCTTTCAACAAACATTCTGATTCTCAACCTGCCAGATTGAATTGTCCCTCTAAGTTCCAGCTTCTTGAATTGTAGGTCAGGACTCCATACGGGATCTCGTAACTTAATGTGGGGGTCACAAAGCTATGATTTATTATCATTCAATGTTCGTTTTGTATAACTATTTCATATACCCATATGCCTGGGGTCACACAAAAATTGAGGGGGAGAGGGTAAAAAGGGAACAGGAGTGGAAAAAGTTTAAGAAGCCATGATCTAGACTACTGTTGTCCACAGGGGCCAGTAATCCATACACACGGGCCACATGGGATCCCGGTGGGCTACACAATGACTTTGTTTTAAAATGCCATGTTATCTGTGTTTGATTTTTATTCTTATTTCCTTTTTATTTTTTTTTATTTTGACCAATTTTTCCCAATTGCATTTTCATCTGGTTTGGGCCACAGGCGGGGGCACTGTACATTGCATGTTTGACATCTCTGCTCTAAAGCAAAGCTCTCCACAAGAGTAGGAGGAGAACTAAGAACACAAGAACAGGAGGAGATGCTCTTGTCAGCTTCTTGGCTAAAAGATGGGCAAAGTCTCTTGGCAGCATTTCCCTGATATAGCAGCTTAATAATTCCATCTGTCCTAGGCTCCAAATAGCGATACTCTTATTTCCATCTCCATTGATCTTGGCCACCGCGCTTCCCTATTCTGGTCTCGGGACTTGTTTATCATCATCTATTCCCACTTTATATTCTGGTCCCCTAGAAAACTATCCATTTGAAAGTCATTTTCTAGTCACGGGTCCCACGACACCAATTCTCGGTACTAGAACTAGATCTGAGGGGAGGTCTGCCATCCATGGAACCTTGGCCAAACCGCTTCATTTTTGTGAACCTCAGTCTCCCCCCCCTGTCAAATGAGGGTCTGTGATTCAGTGGCCTGTAGGTTCTTTTCCAGTTCTCAATACTCTGTTTCCCCCCCACCATGTGCACACACACACATCCCTGCCATTAGCGTGATCTCCAAACCAGCCGGCTCCACACCCTGATGAACTTCGCCATGAGCTCAGACATACAGGCGTTGACCCAGGTGGTAATTCTGATATTCTTAATGACGAGTAAACATATACTTGGAATGCTCCTCCACTGCCACCCAGTCAAGGAAATTCATTTTCCAATCTATTATTTCATTTTCCACCTCCTAGCTTCGTGGAATGTGGGAGAGTAGGGCACGTAAGAGGAAAAGATCCAGAAATGTCACTCAAAGGGGCTAGCCACATGATCCTCTGCATCTTCCAATTCCGTTCCTCATTGGGGAGTGTCTCTTTGAAGACATCACTTGCCAATTGCCAGACTTTCCAAAAACAAGACTCTCAGCTAGTCCCTTCTTCTCTCACCCCACCCTCTAAGAACATCTCTCACCGACCACCTGTCAAAATAAAGAAACTCCCTCCTATCTTTTAAAAAACAACCCTGAGGAACGCACTACGAGATTTCTTTCTTTGACCTATTGAAAGCTAAAAGATGGAACTGTTTAAAAGGCAACTATATGATGAGCTTCAAATCCCAGACTAAACATGGGTGCTGGAGGAAGAGCATGGGGTCATAAGAGACTCAGAGCTCTAGAAGTGGATAGGCCTTCAGGGACCATTCATTTTGCAGGAGAAAGAAAACAAGGGCCAAGGAAATAAAATTATTCAAGCCAGGTCACATGCCAGGTCCCTAACTAGGGCTGGGGAGGACCTTAGAAACCATCCGGTCAAACCCTCTCATTTAAAACAGGAAGAAACCGAGGTCCAGTGATGTCAAAGAACTTGCCTGTGTTCAAAATGTTACTGAGGAACTGGATTGAGATTTGAACCCAGGCCTTCTGACCACAAATTCAGTGCTGAAATATCCCTTTAAGGAATAGAAAAGGTGTACACTTGGGCTCTATTTACAAGCAATGATCATTTATAAGTAGATTTTTCCCATCATGCAACAGGTCAATAGTGTTCAGAAAGCGATGAACTGGAATTTTAGTCACCTACCGTAGCACCAGTCTTGAATTTGGTGTCAGAGAACCAGAGTTCAAATCTCACCTCTGCCATACCCCGAAGGCTCTTTAGCCATTTCCTTAACTTCTCTGAGCCTCCGCTTCTTCCTCCTCTGTAATAAAGTAGGACTATATGGCGTGTAATACAGGTCCCAGATCTAAACCTGTGTTCCTATGAAAGCAAATGAACTAGGAAATGTCCTCTGATCTGTGGATGAGATGACCAAGATTAGGGTCATTAAGATGGCCAAACCACTGGAGAGGAACCAGTCTCCAACTAATTTTATTTCCTTAAAAGTAGGAAAATGGTAGGACAAATGAAGAGAGGGAGAGAGAGGCACCGCTTAAACTAAGACAAAGTTTCATTCTATGGGTAGCTACCCCTTGCTTACCATCCCACCCCATCTCAGCTCCATTCTGTCAGAAATCAACCAGATGGAAAAGACCATCGATGAGCATTTTATTCAGCAAAAGGAACTTTAGGGAGGGGAGAGAAAGAATGAAAATATATGAAAAGGGCTGCCAAGGTCAAAATTAATCATTACAAAAAGAGGAGGAACAGGTCAGCTGGTTCAGCAGAGCTCAGGAAAACCATTTGTGGGGTAGTTACAGGAGCAGAGATATAAGACAAAAAACCCACGCCAACGTCAGAATGCTGACCTGAAGATGTACGCAAATAGAGAGGGCCCGGGAAAATTCGCAACCGTTCATCTTCCTCCCCCCAAAAAAGAAGTCAATCCTTTCATCATGAATAGATTGCTAGCATGAGGCTGACTTCCGAAAGGCCTGGAGAGACTCACATGAACTGATGCTAAGTGAAGTGAATAGAACCAAGAAAATATTATGCATGGCAACAAGATTATATGATGACTAACTGATGAACATGACTCTTTTCAACAATGAGGGGATTCAGGCCAGTTCCAACAGACTCGTGATAGAGAGAGTCATCTACATCCAGACAGAGGACTGTGGGAACTGAGTGTGGACCACAACACAGGATTTTCACCTTTGTTGTTGTTGTTTATTTGCTTGTTTTTTCTTTGTCATTTTTTAAATATGATTTTTCTTGTGCAGCATGATAACTATGGAAATATATTTAGAAGAATTACCTATATTGGATTACTTGTGTCTAGGGGAGAAAGTGGGGGAAAGAGATGAAGAAAAATATGAAACACAAGGTTTTGCAAAGATAAATATTAGAAACTATCTTTGCATCGATTTTGAAACATAAAAAACTATTATTATTAAAAAAGGAAATGGGAGCAGCTAGGTGGCGCAGTGGATAGAGCACCAGCCTTGAATTCAGGAGGACCAGAGTTCAAATCTGGCCTCAGACACTTAACACTTCCTAGTTGTGTGACCCTGGGCAAGTCACTTAACTCCAACTGCCTCAGGGAAAAAAAAGGGAAATGAGAGCAGCTCAAAAAAAAAAAAATGATAGCATGTCAAAAAAGTTTGTTCAATGTGTACTTTCTGAGAATTTCTCTGTAGAAGGGTGAGCCTTTCATTGTGCCATAATGGTAATTATCTTCATGACCCTCCCCCAAAAGTCTGTGAACTGTCTTACATGTACTGGCTGTTCAGATCCTTGTCCTTTCCTTCTGTTTGAGCGACTGGGAGAAATTATGGGTTGGACTACAAACCAGAGTGGAAAAAAGCGAGGAAGGAGAAGAGAATGATTGGGTCCCACATCTAGAGCTGGAAGAGAACTAGGGTCATTTTGAGCCATTCCATCATTTGATAAGAAAGTTTTGGCCAGAAACCCTGAGGGTCTCTCCCCACGCCCCTATTGCCAGATTGATTATTTTTAAAAGACCATGCTCTGCCTCTTTTCTTACCTAGTCTTAATCACTGATTGGGCCTTGCCTCAGTCAAAATGAGACCTTACCTTAAAAAGGCCAATATCTCTGGTCCAGGACCATCTCCCACCTTTCTGATCTCTATCTGATCACTGGTCCAGCTGGCTCCAGAGAGGACAGTGACTCTGCCCAGCCTCCCTCACTTCAATCCAACTCACTTGCACGTCACGGTATCCCCTTCCTGATGTCATGGTGCTCTTTGAGATCAAAGAATATATGGAAATATGTTTAAGATGATAATATATGGATAACCTATATCGGATTGCTTGCTGTCTTGGGGAGGGAAGGGAGGTTGGGGGGAAAATCCAGAACTCAAACTGTTACAAAGATGAATATTAAAAACTATCTTTACATATAATTGGAAAAAATTAAATGCTATTAAGAATGAAGGATGAACACCATCAGCAATTGTTTGATAGAGGGGAAAAGTGAGGCCCAGAAAAGTGAAGTTGATCCTTCAAGATCACCCGGGGAATAAAGGTCAGAGTGGGGAGTCGAACTCAAGTCCTATGACCCAACTCTGATACATTTCCGGCTTGACCGTAGTAGCACCTCCCAGACATCCTTGGGAGGCTGGGCACAGGAAAGGGTGATACCAAAATGTTGGAAAACTGTTCAGACATCCAGATGTCATACCTCTAAAGTGTGCTGTAAATACCACTTCTTATCACTGTTGTTACAGGCCTCAACTTGCCTTGCCTGACAAACTCCGTGGAGCACGGAATTAGAACTCTAAGAGAGATGTCGAGACGCCAAACCGAGTCAGATTTTCAAGAGCTTTTGCAGAATGAAGAAAACGGCATGGGGAGAGCACATACGATTGCTACAAGGTAAATTAATTTCATATGAAATAACATAAATTCCAATCCTACAGGTGTCTAAATTTGGTTCCAGAGGGTTAATAAGGAAACCCATTCCCCTTCTCTCAGTAGAGGTGGTAGCCTGTGGGTGCAGATTGGGGCCTACACTGGTAATCAAAATCACTGACAGTATGTTTGTCGTCCCAACAACTCCAAAGGAGAGTTCTCTGATGAGAATGGAGGGTTGGGAGGTGACAGTGCTATATGGGAAGCAAGAGCAATGGCAGGGAGGAATCCAGAGGGGCAAAGTGGAAAAAGTGGCACTGAGGGGGTGATCAAGGTGATCAGAGCCAGGTTAGCAGCAGCACAGTCTTACTTTCTGGGGAACTTGTGGCAGGAGGATGTGGTCTGGGGCTCAGCCTCGTGCTAAGTCCACAACTCCTCGATCCCAGACAACCCCTAGCACAGTTTCTTTGGCCCCTCAGGAATGGAACAGATAGCGCCGGTATAGCCGATATAGACGCCACAACCGCAGCCGTAGAAAATGGAGCCCAGGCCCAAGGCTCGATCATGGCCGTCATCTATATCTTCTCGGCGCTCTTTGTCCTCCTCCTAGCTATGGTAGTGACTGTGCTGGGACGAAAACTTCGGGAGAAACGAGAGTCCACGGGCACCTATGAGCCCAGCACCGAAGAGCAGGTGGGTTCCTGGAAACCGGTCTCCTGCGGCCTTAAGCTTCCCCCAGAAGAGAGGCTTATTTGAGCCCCCAACTCCACCGACCCCAGTATTTGGACCTGTTCTGCCACAGGGACCCATCTACTGGGAGTTAGTCACTCTCGGTGGGCACGTGTACTGCCGAGCAGGGCCCCGGGGGCTACAAAGAGTGAGCACCAGCCACTTTCCCCACCCTGCTACGGCTGCTATCTTTTGATGCTGATCTGTAGACCTCAGCCCGCGGCCGGCGCACACTTTTGTGTGCATGGCAAGCCTCTTGTCTGCGGCTACTATGCCCTCTAATCTCACGCCCTTCTCTACCCTTCTATCACGGTCTCCTTGTCTTTCGGCACTTCTATGCAGTCAAGACCCCAGGCTCCCCAGAATTCCCAGGATAACTCAGGAAGCTGGGTGCCCCACTAGGCATAGGATGAGTGCAAGGGACTACACTCCCTTCCCCCCAGAGCAGGAAGGGGGCAGAGATCTTGATGCCCCTGGCCCCCAAGCCCCAGGTCCTTCTTTTACTCTCCTCCCTTCCTTCCTAGGCTCTGCTGTCACCTGCTCTCTCTGGATTTTGGAAGTTAGGAAACTAATCAGTAGGAGTAATAAATACTAAGACATCCTTTCTGCTGCCATTCTGGACCATGTCACCTCCCCTACCCTACCAGTCTTCCCTCAGCTCTCTTCCCCTGTGCCTTTACTTCCTCTTCCTTCTAACTTGAAGGGAGGGGCTGCTTGAATTCAACTTTCTGGATAGTCTGAAGGCGAGAAGGAAAGAACGTTGGCAGGAAGCCGGAGAAAGGAGTCGAGTCTTCTGCACGGTCCCCTTCAACTAGCTGGACTCAAGGGAGGGAGGGAGGGTGGGTTGCATTGGGTCACCAAAGGGACTCACAGTCAAAACTATGACTGTGGCCCATACATATATCTTTGGCTCTAATGGGTGCTCATTCAAAAGTCTGCCTTGTTTTCCTTTGTTTAATAAAGCATTCCTCTCTAATACTGTGAACTGGCATGCTTGCAAGTGGGGTGGCAAGCGTCCTATGCTGGGGGTTACCATGCACACGGTTTCCCAGGTTTCCTGGGTAGGGGCTAAGAGCCAAAAGAAGGGAGACAATCCCCTGAGTGTACTGAGCCCCTTCAGTTCCCCAGAATCTCTGATACGACAGTGATGTCCTCCCTCCACGAGCAGCCTAAGGCAAAAATAGCCAAATGACCACAATGCTCGTCTTTGCTCCGTGAAGATTCTTGGCTTCCCGATACGTGCGGTGGTCAGAGAAAAGGCAGAAAATTCTCCTCAGTAAGAGTCTGGTGAGCAAGGGGAAGCAGTTTCTTGGGGGAATGAGAATAACACAGTAAAGGAAAAGAAACCAGAAGCAAAGTGGACGCTCTCCCATCAGGGAATGAGAATCAAACATAGCACAAATATGACAGAATACTAATTATACAAGAAATACAAACAGGAGGGATTCAGAGAAACATAGAGATATGTCTAGCGATGCAAAGCGTAGAAAGCGGAATCAGGAAAACGATACTGAAAAATAAGTCAATGCTACAAGACAAGTAAACGTTGAGGAGTTGTAACAGGCAATCCGGTCTCAGAAAACAGATGATGAAACACACCTCTCTCCTTTTGGTGGGCTGGGGGGGAGGGGGTGTCACAGCTACAGTTACCGTGTCAGATGGGGTTACTTACCTTTCTTCAGGGCTCTTAGAGGTATGATCTGCCCAGAAAGGACTGTAACAGACACTTTCTCATGGTGATGAAAAAGCAAAAACCAGGTGAGCGTCCAACAACTGAGATGTGGCCACACAAACTGAGGCTTAAGAACGCGAGGCTCTGTATAAGTCTACAAATGTAAAGACTTCTCAGAAATACGGGAAGACTTTTATGAACGGATGTGGAGGGAAGCAATGGGAAGTGGGAAAAGAATGGGCGCCGCTGTAGCCACGTAAAGGAAGGAAAAATTGAAGGGACTGATTTAGGGCCCGAAAAGACACGAGGATACACACTTCCCTCCTCCTGCTTCCAAGGAGAGGTGGGAGACTACCAGCTTCCCTCTCTGTTCCATGGAAGGATTCAATGGGAATAGTAGATTGAGAAATAAATTCAAATAGTAAACTAAAAGGTATTTTTCCCCCTAAGACAAAAGAGAGAAATAGCAGAGGCTAAGGTCCAGAGAGAAATATTGCCAAATGCAAATATTGAAACATAAACCCTGACTTCTTTTTAGTCTGCCTTATTTGGTCTTGCTGTCTTTTCACCTGACCTTTCCTCAATAAATAGTGCTTCCACACACTCCCCCCCCAAAAAAATTAATAATTAATAAACAAACGAAAGAACGAACAAACAAATAAAGAGCGCTGGCCCCGAGAGCCTTTGGCTTGGATCTCGGGACTACCACTAAGTCTGGCAGGGGGACGTGTGATACTTGGCCAAGACATCGACTCCCTGAGACTCAGTTTCTTTCTCTCCCCCCAAAAAACGGGGGTAATCAATTTCACAGTACCTACCTCCTAGAGTTATTATGGGAAAGGGGCTTTACAAAAAAAAAAAAAAAAGACCTTCAAGAAATGGGAGTTATTATTAGCAAGAAACACAATATCTGGGGCAATTTCTAGTTAATAAGAGGCAGATTTCCAAGCAGCATTTTAAAAACAGTCCCACCTCAGGAGGTCACTGGAGCAAAGCCAGAAGCTTCAAGCAGAACCAGCCTCGGGGAGAATGCAAAGAGAGCACGCTTGGCTCCCCTCCAGATTTCCCCCACTGTTCAGAAATTAATAACGCCTGCAAATTTCCTTTTATTCCAAGTGATCAAGTTAGATCAGCAACCAGGGGTTCCTCATATTAATATGGTCAATTACAGAGAGGCCAGAAACAATGGGAGGGCCAAACGGTGGAAGAAACTGCCGGCTTCGGGAGGGAGCACATGGAGCAAAATTCAATCACAGGCGGAGGACAAAGAATCCTGAGGGGGACCGAGAGGGGCTCGGGCAAGATCCACGCCACTTTATGCCTGGAAATTAATTTAAATGTAAATCGTCACTAAGCCAGCTTCCCTTGTTAAGTTTGTAATAAAACATTTTTTTTAAAGCCCCTCTTTTACTTTCAAAGTGCTGGCAATCTAGAAATAGAAAGAGTTGGGAAAGACCCTTAAAGATTATGGAAGGGCTTATTTGTAATTAGCCTATCAGTTGTTTACATAAGAGATTCTGTAATTAGCATGTTGATTGTTTGTATGCAAATGAGTCTTCTAAAGTGTGTATAGAAGGGGGAAAAGTGTTTAAAAAAAAAAGCCTTTCCCTCCCCCCCTCACCCCAATCTCATTACACAACTCCTTTGCTTAGCAAACCCTTTCATTATGGGCAGAACAAAGGTAAACCAGCCCAGGCCCAATTATCACAGGATTTTATGGTATTCTGGTCCCCTCGGCACACAGCCTTATAAACAACCTTTATAGCTCGCCCCATAGAAAGCAGGACTGACAGATTCCCAGCTGCAATTGTCCCCATGGAGGGAAGCCGCACCTGGAGGCTGCCAGAGCCACCCCTTACACCCGACCCTAGTAGAAGTGGCCACAGACGTGGGCTTGGGGGGGTGGCAGCTCCTGGGGCCATGGTTTGAAGGCAAATGGCTCCCGGGAAAATAAGAGCAATCTGAAACTTGCTCATGGTACCCGGGAGGGGGGAGGAGGCTGATGGTCCAAAGAGTATCATCTCCACAGTACAGCTGGAAAAAAGGGAGCCTCCCGGTAAAGTGACTAGATCAGGAAGACTATGGTCTTCTGACTCCACGCCTGTGCCCTCACTGTGCCCGCAGAGCATTCTTAATTATAGCCCCCTTTCAGGACTATGGGGAGTGCACAAGTCTCAGCAGGTTAAGCTTTCCTCTGATAACAGTTAGAGACAGGGGAGGGAGAGAGAGGGAGAGAGAGGGAGAGACAGACAGAGAGAGAGAGACAGAGAGAGAGAGAGAGAGAGAGAGAGACAGAGAGAGAGAGAGAGAGAGAGAGAGAGAGAGAGAGAGAGAGAGAGAGAGAGAGAGAGAGAGAGAGAGAGAATCCACTGAGTGATGAGCAAGCATGGCAGGGCTGCTACCTGAATTGGCAGAGGGAGAACCCACCCCAGTGGAGTCATTCAACTAGCCAGAAGGCCTCTTAAAATTGCATTTTCCTCTTCTTTTTTAATGAGACCTTGGTTCTTTAAAAGCTTTCGAACATCAATACTTGATTCAAGACAAAGATCTCTGCATCTTTTCTTGATTTATTCAACGTCTACACCCGGCTCAGATTTCAACCAGACTTGGAGCGGACACCCCATGTCTGCGTCCTTCTCCCTACCTGTAAGACGTAGGCACATCTGGAAACTGAGAGCAGAAAGGAAGGAGAGGAAACATCTACGGAGATTTCTAGGCCGGATCTGTGATTTTTATCAGATAGGGAACTCCCAGTGGAAACCTTCCCTCCACCCACAAGGATCACTAAATGAAACAAGAAGGCAATGCAAGGAGAAATAAGAAATAAGAAGGTAGGGGAAGACTATAATCATAATGGTCAGGTTTGGTCCTGAGAAAAAATATATCCCTCCTTTCTTTGCTTGTGGGGAGAAATTATATGGAACGTTGAATATGACTCTCCCGATTTGTTGGAAGTCTTAGTTATTTTTTTCTGAATGGATTTTTCCCTTTCTTTGTCTTCTCACTGGGTAAAGGATTGGAAGGAATTCATTCCCAAGTGAAGGTGAGGTGAATTTCTAATTTCTTTTTTAAATCCATAAAACTTGAAGTGTAAAAAGAATGAACTGGATAAAAAGAAGTCACTTTATCTATGCAAAATGAAAAAAGGAGTTATAATGCTCACAGGTACTCACTCTTCTCAGATGCTAAACTCATTTTAACTGAATAAAAATAGGGTATAAAGGGTATATATTCCTCGATCCCCCCTTTTTCTCCCTTCTGTATAGGTGGCTTCCAAATACAAGGGAGGAAGGAAGGGAGGAATGATAGAAGGAAAGAAGAGAGGGAGGAAGGAAAGCAGAAAGAGAGGAAGAGAGAAAGAGAGGAAGGGAGAGAGAGAGAGAGGGAGGGAGGAAGGAAGGAAGGAAGGAAGAGGAGGGAAAAAAGAAGGAAAGAGAGAGAGAGAAAGGACAAAAGGAAGGGAAGATGGAAGGAAGGAAGAGAGGGAGGGAGGGAGGGAGGAAGGAAGGGAGGAAGGAAGGAATGAAGGAAGGAAGAGGGAGGGAGGAAGGAAGGAAGAGAGGGAGGGAGGAAGGAAAAAAGAGGGAGGGAGGAAGGAAGGAAGAGAGGGAGGAGGGAGGGAGAGAGGAAAGAAGAGAGAAGAAGGAAGGAAGGAAGGGAGGAAGAGGAGGGAAAAAGAAGGAAAGAGGAAGAGAGAAAGGACAAAAGGAAGGGAGGATGGAAGGAAGGAAGAGAAGGAAGAGGGAGGGAAGGAGAGAGGAAGGAAGGAAGGAAGGAAGGAAGGAAGGAAGGGAGGAAGGAAGGAAGGAAGGAAGGAAGGAAGGAAGGAAGGAAGGAAGGAAGGAAGGAAGGAAGGAAGGAAGGAAGGAAGGAAGGGAGAAAAGAGGAGAAAGGGGAAAAAGGAATAAGGAAAGAAGCAGATAGTCATACCTATCTCTCTTCCTGAACTTCCATTTCCTCATTTCCAACTGCCTGCTAGACTCTCTACCTGGATATCTAGGTGGCATCTTTAAGTCAACGCACCCGTTACACCCCCATCTCTTTCTCCTACCATCCCTTTCTCTGTTCCGGACATCTTCCCCCGCTCTCACTTCTCATAGCCGATCCTTTGTTAGGTTCTGCCAATTCTATTGCCACAAGAGGTGTACCTCCTGCCCGTCTCTCCACACAACTGGTGACCATCCAGGTCCTGATCACTGTCTCTCAAAGTATTTTCTCACCTTATCCCTACTAATAGCCTCCCTTGGTCTCTCTATTTTTAATCCACTGTTCGGTTCTCCAAATAATATTCTAGGACCCACTACACTACTCAAACCCTTCAGTGACACTCTCCCGTCTCTAGGATAAAACAGAAACTCTTTGGTCAAGTAGTTAGGACCCTCCACAGTGGAGCTCTCAAGCACTTCTCCCCACGCCAACTTTGCCCCTCACTCTCGCCCTTGCCGAGTGCCCGGGGTTCCCTTTCCTGCTCCTGGAGGCAGGGATTAGGTCTGGCACTTAATAAATGTTAGAGGAACTGATGTCGTTGAATACATAATACACTTTTGTTTCTCTTAACTAACCCAGTGACTTACTCGGTGCAGTAATGAAGGGCAGAACCTCCTACGCGGGTTGGAAGTCCCAGAGAGGCAGAGTTGGCTCAGCGCGAGGAAGACCTACCGACAAGAGCAGCCCAACAAGGGAACGCAGCTGCTTCCCGAGTCCTGCATGCCCGGTCCAGGAAATGTTCCCAAAGAGGCTGGGTGACCACCCGCCTGAGGGGCCGTCCAGGGGTCTGTCCGCTGCTGAGAGTTTGAACCAGACAACTTGGACATGGAGTCAAACCCCATCTCGGTTACTGACTAGCTATGTGATCTTGGGCAGGGCACTTCAGCCCTCTGCCTCAGTTTGCCACCTGTAAAACGGTCTCAGTGGTCTCTGAGGTCCCTTCCACCTCTAAATCTATGATCCTACGAGCCCTGGAGTGACCCTTCTAAGTTTCAAACTCTAAGACTGAAGATCAAGCGCCTGCTAAGTATCTCTTATGTGTCCAGACTTCCAAAAAGTTTTGCAATTTTTTATCTGTAACCTAAAAGGGCTGTTTGTATACCAAATACTTTCTATAGTTTTCCATTACAATTAGCTTCTAACAGGAAAACAAACTCAACCCTAATTTAACCCCAACACTAATTAAAACAACAACATCTAGGAATCCTAATGATCACTTCTAGGGGGATGTCTAATACATAGTCTTTCTTCATTTAATCCTCCCGTAAAATGCTTGCCTTGCCAACTGACCCCCAACTCCCCAAACTGAAAAGAATTGTGTACATTAACTTAATTAAAATCTCCCACACGTGCATGAGCATGTGTATATGAGAGTGTATTCTCTCTCTCTCTCTTTTTTTTCTTTCCTGTCTCACTCTTTCACACACTCTCTCTCTGGTCTGTCTCTCTTTCTCTCCATGTCTCTGCCCCTCTCTCTCCCTGCCTGTCTCTCTTCCTCTCTGTGTCTCTCTCTCTCGTCTGTCTCTTTTTCTCCATGTCTCTGCCCCTGTGTCCCTGCCTGTCTCTGTCTGTCTGTCTCTCTCTCTGTCTCTGCCTCTCTCTCTGTCTCTCTCTCTCTCTCTGTCTCTCTCTCTCTCTCTGTCTCTCTCCTATCTCTTTTTCTCCATGTCTCTGCCCCTCTCTCTCCCTGCGTCTGTCTCTCTCTTCCTGTCTCTCAACTCCCATTTCTGCTGAGTTTAGTCCCTTTCCAAGCCCTAAATCCACCACTTACAAGCTAAGCTACCACTCGAACACAAATCTAAGAAGCCTCGCTTCCCATCCCAATGAAACAAAACGAGATGACTAAATATGTTTCCTGGTCTAAGAACTCAGAACAAATTCAACAGGAATCCTCCATGAAAGGGCCTACCAGGCTGCCAAGCACTTTGCTGAAGACCCAATGACAAAGGTAAAATGGCCCTTACCCCCAGGAAGCTTATAGTGGGGAGACAAGTACACAAATAACTGAGGCTCAGTGAAGTTAAGTGACTTGCCCAAAGTCTAGGAAGTAGAACTCAGGTACACGTAAATGGACTGTAAGTAAACAGAAATGACATACAAAGTCATTCCAGGGCATGAACAAGTGAGGGGTCAGTCAAGGCCTCTTCGAGGAAGTGGCCCGGGAGCTAAGCCTGGAAGGGAGCAAGTGGTTCTGGGAGGTAGGGGTGAGAAAGGACAACAATCCAGGTATGGGCCCCCCCCCTTCAATGACATGGTCACAGGAGATGAATGTGATAACCTGAGGAACGACAGATGGACCTGTTTAGCTGTAATGGACAGTCTGTAAAAGAGAGAGACATGTGCAATCAGCTTGTTTGGAGAGGCCGGAGTCCCCTTGGAATGGCTTGGCAAACTTGGTAGTTAAGTTTCTATTTTGTGCTAGAGGCAATGGAGGGTCACTGAAGCTTGAGTTAGGTAGTGCCTCGATCAAGCGGGCCGGCTGTGAGGGAGAACCTGGGGGCAAGGAGATCACAAAAAACTTTTTAAGGGTTGGTCACTTCCATTTCTAAGGCACAGGCTGGGGAAGATCCAAAAAGCAGAGATGCCTTGGGCTTTAAGGATCTTATTGGGGTCATTCTAAGAACTACTACTACCACCTCCACCTCGAGGAGCTGGGATCTCAGTGACCAGAGTGCTGGGGGGAAGAGGGGAGAAGAAATACAAGTCTTCAACACCATCCCTGCCAAGCCCTCCATCCTAGGTACACTGTGCCGGTGACTCGCTAGGCCCGGAAATCAAACACTCCAGCACCTGGTGGATAAACCTGTGGCGACAAGCCTCTGGGAACTTTCCTAGCCCGCTCCTTGGCTCCTGGGCTGTGTTCGAAAGCTTACTGGCCTGATAGGAGCCTGTCATAGCTTGCACCGGCCTTCCGGGCCCCAGGGTCACCTCCAAGTCAAGCAGGATCGGGTTTTACAAGAGGCAAAAATGTACTGGGAAATGAGAGGGCAATGGGAGGATAAGCCAGGCTTTGAGGGTCAAGTGTCCTCATCACAGAAAGGAGACCAGGACCGAGGGAGGGCAGTGGGGGATCTGGGAGGCTCGGGGAAGCCAGCAAGGAGGCCTTGGGGAATGGAACGCCTAAGGTTTTCCACATGGGGGAAAAGCATAAGCCTGGCGTGGGAGAAGAATGCTGAAGATAGCATTGTGGTCTACAATCCAGACCTCCGTGTTAGATAAGCATGAGATAAGGTGGGATGGCAACAACAGCACTTCCCGCTTACCTTTATTAAGAAAAGAAAGGAAGCAAGAGTTTACCACACAGTATGCTGTGCCAAATATTAACTCCCATTTTAGAGATAACAAAACTAAGGCTTAAAGAGAGGAAGTCACAAAGCTGTTAAGAGGCAGAATCCAAGTGTGAACCAAGCCTTCTGCCTCTGAAGACTCCAATACCCTTTCCTGGACACCGAGGTGGGACAGAAAAGCAAGAGGGAACCTTTGGAGATTCTTCAGTGGGGAGGAGGGTAGCAACTCTAGTGCCGTCTGGGGAATATAATCCTATGGGCTGAGGAAGGATGGCTTGGGAAGAACTGTAAACATCATTAGGTGAGCAAGGATTTCCACCTCAGAACAGAAAGACTATTTGCTTTAGAACACTGAGTCAATCGCTTTTTCCCTACATCCCTGGCGTCTAGCACAGGGCCTTGGGCGAAATGGGTGCTTAATAAATACTTGTTGATTGAATGAAACTTGACTCAACAAGTATGTTCTATTAAGTGCTTACTGACCATACGGCCCGGCGCTGATTATACAAGGCTATAAATCATAGAATCGCCGCTCTCCAATCAGAAGGGACCTCAGAAGCCAGCCGTCCAACCCTCTCATTTCCTCCTCATTTCTAGTCCGAACTGAGGAGGGGGAAACCAAGCCCCAACAAGGTGAAGGATCTTCTGTATGGTCCCACAGGTCACATCAAGAGGGCCATGGCTTCTTGGAGCTAAGTGGAGCACTTTGCATTAGCTAGAGGACTCAAGCTGGAAGGGCCCTCGGCAACTGTTAAATACCTCATGTTTTACAGGGAAAGAAACTGAGGCTCAATGAAGTTAAGTGACTTTCCCAAAACCATTCAGGGTAAACATCAAGAAAATGGATGTGAACCCCACACCTATGACTCCAGAGCCAGTGTTGAAGTATATCGTACCACGCTCTCTCTTGAACTGGCACAGATCCTGGCTTTTATGAGCTTCCAATCTAATGGAGGGATAGCTTAGAAACGAGACAGAGGTACCCAGACAAAGCACTCTTGAGAAAATGTGAAAAAGGAGGCCCAGGCGATAGTCAGGTAGAGAGCCCTGGCAGGCGAGTGAAAAGCAGACAGAAGAATGTGGGTGAGAGGTCAGGGGTGGAGATACAGATCTGGGACAGAGTTAGCATGGAGGGAACAGATGAAAGCTCCGGAGCTCCGGAGCAATAGAACCCAAAGGCCAGGCCAGGAGACTTTACCCCTCGGGTCCGATCCGGGAAGGAGAAAAAAGTGCAGAGCCACAAGAACCAGCAGGATTTGGGCTGAGTGAAGGTCGCTCATTGGACTGTCAGAGTGTGATAGGGGAGAGTGCTCCTTTTTTTTATACGGTTGGCCTGGGTGGCGGCAGATGTCCCTTCCAACTCTAATTCTGTAAACAGACCAGAGGCCACAAGAGAGCAGGGGGGCTGGAAGCTGGCCAAGGAACCCGAACTCAACCCATACCACGATCACTGTCCCCCAAGTAAAAGGAATTCCAGGCAGAGGAACTGAGTCAGGAGGAAGGAAATCCTTCACTGAGCTTAGCAAAATCCCCCGGCCAAAAGGGAGGGGAGTTTGAGACCAGCATTCAGACCCCCCCCCCCAAATTTCAATCCTCTTTCCAAAGAACAGAATAGCTTAGCACTCAGCTAAGCATTACAACAATGGAGATCTGCCTGCGTGATCTCATTTTAGGTTCCCAACAACTCCTAATACAGCCCCATTTTACAAATGAGGAAACTGAGGTTGATGTGACCTAGAGTACATAGCCAAGAAGCATCAGAGGCAGAAGGGTCTGAGGGTCCAGTCTGCCAATAACTCAATGGGTGACCTTGAGTAAGTCATCTTATCTCTTTCAACTGCTGCTCTAACGTGGCTGATTTCCCAACAGTCCCTTTGCTTCTTTCTAGCCAAACTGGCTGGCCTGCTATTGCCCAAACTTAACGGGTGGAAGAGAAGGAGGACAGGCACTCCAGGCATGGGGGAGACTCTCCTTCAAGCATTTGCTCAGGTGTTACCTCCTAAAGGAAGCCTTTCTTAATCTTTCCAGCACTAATGTTTCAGAACAGAAAGGCGATTTACACTTGGTCAATGGGAAAAGCTCCAATCCCAGGGCTGCTATTTACTACCTGAGTGAATCTAGAGGTCGTAATCCAAGTCCATTCTCCTAAATGGGCCTCAGTTTCCTTCTCTGTAAAATTAAGGGCTTGGACCAGATTTAAATTCACGATCTTAAAGCGCTTTTCTCCTCACCCTATCCCTTCCTTCCCCCAAAAGCCAAGGCTATGAAATTCACTAAAAATTCAGTTGGAGCCACGGAAAAAAAACAATTTGAAAAGATTCTGATTTATGGGAAGCAGCTGTCTCTTCAAATGGAGAGAGAAACCGACATTTCTGGACTCAGCTAACATGAGCTAACGTGGGAATTGGTTTTGTCCAACTCCACTTATTTGTTACAAGGGGGGTTTGTTATTGTTAAATAGCAGAGTGCGCTGAGAAGATAAATGCTTGTTCACCGGAAAACCAAATGAAATTCTAAAATAAATATTCAGTTGAGAACAAGACTAATAATTTGCTAAGATGGGCTAACAGATTGATAACCGGAGGGGAGTTTAGAGAACGACCATCCACCCCACTCATTGCATAGATGAGTAAATGGGACCCAGAGAAATTCAAATTCAAATTAAAACCCAGGAGGTTACAGGGACTCTAAATGGCACAGCAGGAATTTGAATGGAGGTCCTTGGACTCGGAATCCAGAATTCTTTCCACTACTTCACTATCTCCTCACTAAAAAGCCTCTATTGTTACAGAGAAGCAGCCTGGGACAGTAGAAATGAGGCTAGACCAGAAATCAGCCCTTTCAGGGTCTGGTCCCAGTTCTGCTACAAACGGGCCGGGTGACCTTGACCACCACGGAGCCTGTCTGGGCCCTGGCTCCTCCATTGTAAAGACGGGCCTCTCGGCCACCTGCCCTGCCCATCCCACCAGGTTATGATAAAGATAAAGTAAAGGCATGTTTGGGGCGTGGAGGGGCTCAATAAATGGCCCAGCTGGAAAAGGACAATAAGGCCGGTAGAGCCGCCGCCATCCAAGGACCGACCATTCCGATAGAGGCTCCCACCACACAAAGAGTTCTTTTGTTTGATTAAAAGCACCGCTGAAATCAAAAGCTGTTGAGGAACTATGATTTCAAACACACACACACACACACACACACACACACACACACACACACACACACCCCAATTCCAGTAATCAGTATTTCTACTGTCTCCATGACAATGAGGGTGGAGAGTATTGAACATCCCCAGAAGTTGGAGAAAAAGGTAAAAGAATTCTTTTCCTCCTCCCGCCAAAAGGAACTCCTGAGCCCTTTCCTGGTGCCCTCGGTGGCCAGCCCTCTCACCCTGCTGTGTTCACATCCTTTATGTGCACTTATCCACACAGACACTCAGTTGTGAAGTAGAATGGAAGCTCCTTGAAGGCAGAGACTGCTGGGGTTTTTGTCCTTCAGTTTGTACTTATGTTCCTAGACCCTTACCAGTATCTGACACAGTCACTGCCAAATATTAACAAGTGTTAGCTGTGGGGCAGCTAGGGGCAGGAGTGGAGTTCGAATCCAGCCTCAGAATCTGGCCTCAGACACTTCATACTCACTCGCTGTTATTAAAAGAAAAACTTAGTTGAATGAAAATATGAGGTTTACAGGGCACTCTTCTCCAAGAGGCCTACAAGGAGAGGAACATAACGTTGCCATACCTAGTTTTAAAACCCTGAAACTCAAAGGGATATTAAGATTTAAAGAGACCACACCAGCCCTCTAACCCAACCCCCTCTTTTAGCAGAAGAGAGAGCCAAAGCCCAGAGTGGGCAGAAAAGCTTAAGGGGATGTGTAAGATGTCGGCCCTGGTACGCCCCCTCACCTAGGAGTCATTACTAAGATTGGCCAGACAGGTCCTGATTAGCGTGAGTGATGAATCCTGTGAAGTGGTCACATCATTTGAATTTCCATTGCATATTTCCACTGAGCTGGAAACAATTATCGTACTTTACATGTAATTATAACTTTGAATAGTAAGAATTCAAATAATGTGACCACTTCAAAAGAGCCAGTATTTGTACTGATCAGGACCTGATTGGACCTAAAGGTGACAAGCCACATGACAAACATTCTCCACCATCGCGGACTAGAGCTTTCCCGGACTGGACGTGGGAACTGCGCCCATGATACCGGTACTGACTCATCCCCCGAGCAAGGGCTCAGTTCCTTCGGGATTGGACTGAATGAGAAACAACAGGACACAATACGAAGAATGCTAGATTTAGACTCAGGGTGGGGGGCTGCGTTCAAATCCGGGCCTATATGAATTTGGGCTCTTCCCATAAACCTATTTGGCCCCATTTCTAAGATAAGGGATTGGCCTAGATGGCTTTTTAAGTGCCATGCCAGTTTGGATTCTTGGATTATATAATCGCCAAGATCTCTCTAGAGGCCACACAGTGTAGACTCAGAATGCTAGCCTTGGAGTAAAAGAAATGGGTCAAATTCCAGTTTGGAAATTTAGTTGTGTGACCCTGGATAAGTCATTGAATCTCTCTGAGTCTCAGTTTCTTTATGTATAAAACGAGGGAGTTGGACTCCATAACATCGGAAGTCCCTTTCAACTCTGACTCTACGATCCCAATTCTGACACGGAGCGATTTGGCCATCTATCTTCCCGCTAGTCTCCTGGACCTCTTTTTATAGTCGTGGCAGCCTACTTCTCTTCTACCTATTCCAGGGATCACCAAGATGCCTCCACTAAGGTCCTGATTGACATGCCTCAACGTGGCACGGAGGTAACCTCATTATCTTGAAAGCTAAGCCAGATTATGATCTCTAACAGATCCCACCAAGCTGAAAAGAAAGGGCCTACTGGTTGGAAACCAACCTCAGCCTGTTTTAGCCTCTCACCAAAAGGGCACAAACAGATCAAGTTTTCAGGCAGGTCAACCCTTGGACATCATCTACTCAGCTACAGACAGGGCCCGCTCTGTGTCCCATCTCCAGGACTTTCATTTTACGGACAAGGAAACAGAAACAGAGAGATTTTATTATTTGCCCCTAATCACACAGCCGATAAGTAGCAGACTTGAGAGCTGAATGCTCAACTGCAGGAACAGAGCTCCTGACTCAAGTCTCCAGGAGGTTTCCAATGCACAGCGGCAGTCATGATTGTAAAATAATCCCACCATAGAGATCGTGCATTATGGTTTTAAAGGGCCTTACACATTTGAGACTCACAACTGTCCTATGAGGTGGTTGCTAGTTGGGGGAGGGTTATATCTGTAGGGGACAATGGATGCAGGAGGTCACTGATGGGTACAAAATATTGCTTGCCTTTTGAGATGGAGTTGCCATATTGGTTGGTTTTGGTTAATTGTTTCTCTATGAAAGATGTTCTAGAGGTATTCTATCAGGAAATAATTAGGGTGAATAACATATAACATCACTTAAAACTTTTTTTTTTTTTGGTGGAGGCAATTGGGGTTAAATGACTTGCCCAGGGTCACACAGCTAGGAAGTGTTAAGTGTCTGAGACCAGATTTGAACTCGGGTCCTCCTGACTTCAGGGCTGGTGCTCTACCCACTTCGCCACCTACTGTCCCCTTCAAAGTTTTTTTTTTTTTTTAAATAAATGCCACTGATTTTGAGATCTACACTAAATAAACAGATTCTTAAGCAAGTTTTGCTCTAATCGTGGTAAACATGAAGAGAATCATCAGCACCTCAATGGTATGACCAAACAGATGGTATTTGCCTGGCTTTCCTGAGCGTTTCTTCACAAAGGCCAGTCGGTAGGTGAGGTCATTTTTCCCATTTTAGGGATTAGAAAACGGAAGCCCAGGCACAATGACTTGCCCTGAGTCACACAGCTAATGTGTGCATCTAGTGCAGGATTCAAACTCGGGGCTTCCTGATTCTGGTGTGGAAAGCAATTACCCCACACGATAGCCTCTCTTGTTCCAATAACAAGTCAGATTTATGAGGCAGCATGCAATGGGCTTACAGGCCCGGCCGGGGAGTGGGCAAGCTTTCTCTTGTGGTTGTTCTAGTCCCACCTCTAGTGTGCATGTGTAAAGGTAAGAAGTCTCTTTCTCTGTGCCCCTGTAACTCTCTCACACTGTAATTAACAGCAGGGTAACCCTGCCACACCACTGAAGGGAGTTTTCATGCTGGGCGTTCCCCATCCCAATGAAATCAAAAGTACAAATCCTCCCTAAGCCAAAAAAAAAGATAAAACAAATTTTTTGAAAGCTCTCGCTTATTTCTTCCAACTCGAAATAGGGAAACAGTATCAAAATTAAAGTGGAACGGTCCTTCCTGGCAATCTACTCCAACTGTCTCCACTTTAACCCAGGAAGGTTTTGACACGAAAGGGTGTTAGAGGTCACTATGTGGGGCTCCTAATTTTACAGGCAAGGAAACTAAGGTCCAGGAAGATCACAGGATCAAAAGCTTAGAGGTCACTGCTTCCTTCCATCAACCACATTTTATAGGTGAGGAAACAGGCCCAGAAGGATAAATTAGCTTTCCTAAGTTAAACCTAGGTCCCCTATCCCAAATCCTTTAGCCTTTCCATTTTATCACACTCATGTGACTTGTCTAAGGTCACACGAATAGAAGGAACGTTAGTATTTGAACTCGAGACTCCAACATCCGCATCCAGCTTCCTTTCCACCGTATACCCCCTCTCTTTTCTTAACTGCCGTTGCTAAAGAGATCTGCCCAGTCCGGTGCAAGGAACCCTTTCTGAACCCAAGGAAAGACTTTCTTCTACTGCACCAAACTCCCCCCACACACACCTCTTTGTTCCCAAGCTGAAACCTCTAGTTATGTTCCCCGAGATTAAAATACCACTTACTAATCAGCCAACCACCGGTTCCCAGGCAATTCCGCCTCCCCCTGCCTTTCAGGTTCCAGATCCATCTTGTTCAAATGGGAAAGAAGGCAAGGTCAATTCCAATCTGAGTGTTAAAGGAAGGCAGAGAATTAATCAGCACAAGCTGGCACTATTGGGCTCACTTGGAGCTCACACACACACACTCACTCCCACACCCCTCTCTTTTCCTCCCTCCAATGCCCACGGTGGCAAAAGGGAAACTCTTGCCAACCCAAGCAGCCAATGCTTTCGGTCATCTCCCCCATGCCCAAGTGGTTGGTTTTCAGAGACTATTGTGTGTATTTTTAAAGGGGCAGGAGGCACAGGGGACCAAGTCAGTATTTGAGGAAACATCCAATAATTAAGGCAATTTTGACAATAATAGATAATAATTGGAGGAGAAATTGTCAGGAATGTCCTGCCTGCTTATCCTAGCACCCCAGACATAGCGCCTTCTGTGAAGTGGCTGCCAAGAACAAGGTTACTCCCACCCGACTAGACCACTGCAGGCAGCGACTGTTCACCACATGCTTAATGCTAGGCTGGGAGAACGGTTTGTTTGCATTTCTGACTGGCAAACCGATGGGCGCAAAAGCTTGGGGGGGGAGGGAGAGGCAAAGCACCCCAAGGCCCAAGGACTCACATCCCTGAGGGGGGGCTCGCACTTGGAGCGGCCCCAGAAGCACCAGGTCCTTTCCCATTTAAAAGAAACAATGGGCCTCAATCCATGCTGTGGGTGTCAGACCTTACTCACGGTAGGCACTCCAGAAATCGAGACTAAAGGCAAGATGGCGGGCCTTCTGAAAAGGAAGGAGCCGGCCCTTCCGGATATTGCTAAAAGCACAGGCGGATGGCTCCTGGGCTACAGCAAAGGGACCAGTAGGGAAAAAAAACAAACAGCAAAACATTCCAGCCTGAAAGAAAGTGGTCAAGATGATCTCATCTACTACTATTCAATCCAATCCGAATAGCATTTATTAAGCACCTTTTATATACCAGGTGGTGTGGTAAGCACTACTATACAGAGACAAATATAAAACTGTCCTTGCCTTTAAGGAACTTATACTAGGGGAAGCTATATGTACACAGAAAGGCACAGGGAAGATAGACATGTAAAATAAGTAGAAGGGGGGGAAAGGCCTGGGCAACCTCCAAGAGGGAAAGATTTCCTGTAGGAGATGACACTTCCCCTAAGACACTGGGGATTAGGTGAGGTGGAATGAAGAAAGCGGAGTGAACTGGACTCTGTTTCTCTCCAACCATCCATCCTCCCATCCGCATGGGTCCTTAGGACCTTCTAGCTCTAACGCCTACCCAGAATTCCCTGGTGAAGAAATGGAACTCGAACATTTTAATGTTACCACATTCAAAATTACAGGGGCTTAGATCTCGAATTAGAAGAGGGAACTGAGGTCTAGACAAGAGGAAGTGATTTGACCAAAGTCACACGTGGAACCTAGAGCTGGGATGGTCATCTGTTCCAACCTCTTCATTTTACAGAGGAGGAAACTGAGGCCCAAGGAGGGGAAGGCAGTAAATGGCCAATCCAGGCTTCAAATCTGGGTTCTCTGATCCCAAATCCAGCATATGCTCCTCTTGGTTTTCCCTATCGTACTGGATCTCGGTTTACATGGGCCAATACGCTAGCTAGGTCTCAGCCTCCTTTTGAATCTTTTGGCCTTCTTCCTTACTATCAGCTGTCACTCTCCCCGTTGTCTGGCTCTTTTCTAATTGGCTTCTCCTAATCATCAGTGGCTGGGAAACCAGATGAGCAAGCTGGGAGAATGTTATCTTTGTATCTGTCTCCTCCTTCACCCTCCGGGTAGGTACCTTAGAGTATACCTTCAGATTCTCCTCCTACCCCAGCAATAAATGTCTGCTAATTACACTAAATAAGAGAGTAAATAAAGCTCCCCCCGGCTTCTGGTAAAGTGCATAGGCTTTATGGCCGCTGTTTTGGCAGCTGACTTTTTTCTCTTACTTTCCAAGTTCTGGGTTGCATTTTATAATCTGCCGGGACCATCAGAAATACTCCACCAAACACCTTGTGTTCTTCTCGGCCCCGTCACAACACTCCAGTGTTGGACATTAGGAAGACCTGAACTCCCATCCTTCCTCAGGTGCTGAAGCCATCAACTCCGGAGTAAGATACTTACTTAAGCCTTTCAGCCTCAGTTTCCTCATGTATACAATAGAGAAGATAACAGCACCTTCATCCCAGGGTGCTTTCCAGGATCAGATAAGTGAATCAACATAAAAGCTCTGAAAGCCTTGAAGTGTGACATAAACGTGAGCTGTTCTTATTAAACGTCATCTCTGACCCTCTAAAGCAGTGCTCCTCAAACTTTTTAAATAGGGGGCCAGTTCACTGTCCCTCAGACTGTTGGAGGGCTGGACTGTAGTAAAACCAAAAGCTCACACTCTGTCTCCACTCATTTGCCCATTATGCAGACTGCATAAACGTCCTCAGCGGCTGCAATGGGCTGTAGTTTGAGAACCCCTGATCTAAAGCATACAGGAACTGTCTCTAAATCCCTATGGTACTCAGCTGATGAACTCTGATGTCACTTTATTTCCAACTTTATACTTGGCTTATTTGTGCATCAGCCTCATCCCACCTCCGCCTTGGAAACCTACTAGATTATACGCCAGATTATAGGGCAAGGCCTGTGTCTTCTTCATCTTGGAATAGGATAAAACATCTTGGATAGAACAGGAATGAAAATATTTATCAAAACTTATTCCAAGGGTGCAAGTAGGTGGCGCTGCGGTGGATAGAGTACCAAGCCCAAGTTCAAATTTGACCTTAGCAGGTTACTGATTGTGTGACCCTGGGCAAGTCACTTAACCCCGGCTGCCTCTTAAAAACAAAAACAAACCCAGGGGTCCTGGAGGTGCTAGATTTCATTTGAGAATTAGCCGAGACCACCAGAGAAATTCATGCCTCTCCATTCAGTTCTCTAGCTGCTATCCCAGCTCACCTCTGGCCTGGTGTCCTCCCCCACTTTAGTCACCTCGGCTCCAACGGAAGAGCAGCGGCTGGGAGAACGCACTCTCTCAGAAGACGGGTGTTTGGAGGGATTCCTTCTCTGGTGGGGTTTGGACTAGATGAGCTCTAAAATCCCTCCAAGCTCTGGGATTCTGAGATCTGTGATAGAAATAAGACTGGGACAAGAGGCCGAGTGAATGGGAGGTGCAGGTTAGAGCTCCAAAGTGTTAGGAGAAATTGAAGAGGGATGGGCTCGCTTTCCCCCGGAGGGGCAGTGAGCCAGTGGGCAGAGGCCTTTCACGGAGGGGCCATTACCAGAGTTGGAATTGAAGATAGGGAGAAATTTCAACAGATGAAGATAGCAGCAGGGTTGCCAGCAAGGTGTCCATTCTTGGCATGAGAGCCAAGCCACTGACAAGATGGGAAGAGGGCCAGAGATAGGGGATGATGTGAGAAAGGGATGGCCACGAGGCTGGGCTAGAACACAGGCGAAGGGATACAGAGGAGGCTAGGTTCAGAGGATAGGGGATGTTTAGTCTGGAGAAGGGAAAGCTCCAACAAGAAAACCTGAGAGTTTTCTTTAAGTTTGTAAAGCGCTGTGCAATTAAAAAAAAAAAGGCATTTGATTTATCCTGTTTGGTCCCAGAGAGGAGAAGTATGAGCAACAGAAGTTACAAAGAGGCAAATGGAAAGCAAAGTTAAGATTGGATTGGAAGGCCTCTGATGCCCTCTGGGAGTAGATGTTTCATTCAACACAAAGCCTCACAGGGGCCACATTTCCCCCCTAAAATTCAGAGGCTTTAGTAGGAATTCTGGCTCGGACACTGAGCCGGCAGGCGATCTGATTGCTTTGGGCAAGTTTCCTCACGTGTAAAATGGGGTCTAGTTAAGTACAACTTCTGTACTGGTGAATGATGGTATTTAGTTGTGGGAAAGTGTCATAGCCAATTTGATAATTTAGTAATCACAAAATAACAATAAATCTCTAGCTTTAAAAAAAAAAAAAGAAGAAGCAGCTCCAAGCATCCTTCTGTATGAAGTTCATTATCTTTGGATGCTTTGAATAGAGGATGGAGAAGATGGCCTCTCAGGTGCCTTCCAACTATAAAGATCCTATTATTCCACTACACAGCTAGGTGGCACTGTAGTGGATAGAGTACCAGCCCTGGAGTCAAGTTAATTGAAATCCAGCTTCAGGTAGTGACTAGCCATGTGACCTCGGACAAGTCACTTAACCCTGATTACTGACCTTCCTCCCCTCTGCAACCCCCGGTTCTATTCTTATGCCTCCACATATGGAAATTTTGTGTACAGGTGTCCAGCTAGAAAGTGTCTTTGAAAGCAGCATGACGTAGATTCAAATCCTGGATTTTCTACTTACAACGTGAGTGACACCTCGGCCTCTCAAAGTCTCCATTTTTCTTGTGTATGAAATGAAAGGGCTGGATTAGGTCACTAAGGTCTCTTCTAGCTTTTGATCCCACATCAGCTACACAGTAAAAATTAGCTTCCCATTAGCATTTCGAATACCGCAGCAACGTCCTGGAAATGTGCTTTGTCTGCATGGGTAGGGAACGCAAGGAGGAAGTCACTTCCAAGCCATTTGTATCGCGATGGTGTCTTCCTTACACAGACAACCCAGACCTACCTTTTCGTTCCTTATCCAAGTCTTCAACTAATCCTGCAAGTGGATCCCAACATCACTTCCATCAAAAAGGAAAGGAAAACAACAATTACACTGAATCAGTTATTTTGCATGTGAGATGTCCCAGCTGGATGCTCCTGCAGAAGCTGAATTTTTAAGCAGGCCTTTTTTTTTTTTTTTTTTTTTTTTGACCCATCAAGAGACTGAGTTGAGAATCACAGATTATCTCCTAGAAAAGAATCTGGTTCTACTCCCTCATGTTACAGAGAGGGAAACTGAGGCACTGAGGGAAGGAACTTGCTCAAGGTCATACAGGTAGTAAGTTGCAGAGTTAATATTTGCACCCAGGGCCTCTGACTGCAGAGTGTTCTTGCCACTGTGCAACCCTACTTTCCAGGCCAATGATGACGGGGAATCGGTAACTGCCCATCTCCATCTCACCCCTCAAAGAAAGCTAGAGGATCACACCTAGAAAAATCAGGTATACACACATGGAAGTGGATATCATGCCCCAATAGGAGGTTTTCCCTTAGAGGAAAGCTGTTGAAGTATCCCAGGTCTCAGTGTTCTTTTCCATAGTCTATACAAAGTATTCAAACGCCTACTCCCAGAGAATGTGACTAACCTTCCCCGGTCAATGGCTGACCCGCTCTGAGCAGGCGTGGAGGGAGGAGGCTGGCAAGGGGGTTTTGAATTTCAGTTCTCTCCTCCACCAGATGTCTACTCTGTCCTTTCCATAACCCTTCACTGCTACGGGGGGCAAGGTGGCGAGTTTAAGAATCTCCAAACCAAATGGATGGATCTGAAGAGCAATTTAAAGCCAAGAGGAGACAAAGTAAGAGAATGACAATGTAGTCTTTATCCCGATCTCTCAAAGAGTGCCACAATATCCTTCTCCTCTCTGCTCAAAAGAGCAGAAAATGGATGGCAAGTAAGTAGTACAGGACAGAGCTATCAGTCACTGTCGGCATTCACCTTCCCTCTGCTTTCTCGGCGTCCCACTTATCTTACTAACTGTTCCGCAAAATAAGAAATATTTATTATGCACCTACTATATACTAGCTTGGGCATTCATCCCATTTAGCCTTGTATATACAAATAACACTAATATAGTTTGCCCTTTTCTACTCAATCAAAACCTTCTAGGGACTATGTTCCAGATGATCCGGGCACCTTGCCATTTCTTCTCCTTGACATTCCATCTCCCAGCACTATATCCCTCATGCCTGGAATACAGTTGGCCCTCCTCATCTCATCTTGGAATCCCAGGCTCTCATCAAGGCTCAGCTCAAGAGCCACCTAGCCCAGGAGCCTTTTGCTGATCCCTGATCCCCCTCTCCCTCCCAGGCTCTCAGATCCCTTTTGAAATCCCGTGTCTATTTCTGGGTTCTGGTGTAAGGACACTGGCAAGCATATAGAAGGAATTAGCGTGCTGAAAGGCCTTGAGACAATGATCTTAGAGAAGGGAAGACTAAGGGAACATAGCATAGCTCTCTTCAAAAATGTAAAGGGCTGTCTTTCAGAAGAGAAATTAGACTTATTCTGCTTGGTCCCAAAAGGTGGAAGCAGGAGCAACAGGCAGGAGTGGCCTAGAAGTCAATTCTGTCTGGATATCAAGAAAATCTTCCAAACTATCAGAGCTGCCTGAAAATGGAAGCCAATGGCTGGGGAGACGGCGTGGTCCTTCTCAAAATAAAGCAAGAAACTGGCTGACCACCTGTTGGGCACGCTACGGCAATAATTCCCGTAAGCCACGTGCTAGATAGTGGCCAAATTCTGTGATTCAGGATGTATACTCTGCATTCATTACTATGTGTCTCTCTCTATATATATATTGTCCAGTCCCTGTTGAATAGAAGCTCCTAGAAAGCAGACTGTTTCATTTTTGTCTTTGTATGTTCAGCATCCAGCATAGTGCCAGGAATAAATAGTACGCACTGAACCGTGGTTCTTTGAATTAATGCCTTAAGCTGTTTCTTCTTTCCCCCATGGGGCCTAGAAGCATACTTAACACTGTGGGCATGCAAAACATTATTGGGGTGAAGGAATAAAAAGTAAAAATGAAACCTTCTCTTCCTCAAAGAGCTCTTCTGAGCAAGATTTCAATGAGCCATATTTAAAAGTGTTGGGTCTCCATGACAGGCCATGTAGCTGGATACCCCCCAGAGCTCATCAAATCATCTTAATCCTGAAATAGAAAAGTCCAGGCCACCTTCAGGACACGGTGTTGTGGAAGCATGTTCAAATCTCCACCTGTGCAAGTTGAAGGCCACCATTAGTCCTCAAAGTTTAAAAGAGAGAGAGAGAGAGAGAGAGAGAGAGAATTATACAACTTTTCCAGAAACACAGAGATGTTTCATTTTAAAGACATGCTTAAAAGAGGAAAAGCCTAGTGACTGAGCTCATTCATTCAGCCAGAGGCGGTTTCCTGAAGGAGGAGGCTAACATGCAGAACTGGAGGGAGGCCAGGGCAATGGTCAAGATTACTCCTGTTGCTCTATCAGTAGCCTGAATAGCAAGCAAAGGTATTTACTCCGTCTGTGTTGTGACAGTAGCCTAGCCTCAAGTGAAGGCTTCCACCACGCCACATTTATGGGCCATTCAGTCATGCATTTTTGTTATTGTTGAGAGTGGTGCGAAATTTCACCACAGGAGCCCAAGTCCTTGGTGGTCTTCCAAGGATTGCAGCTAAAAAGGCACTCCCTTTGTTCCTTGGGAGAATGCAGTCCAGTAGGTCATTCAAAAGGGGAAATAAAAGCAGAGCCCTGGGAGGGAGATGAAGGACAAGACAAAAAGAATCAAATGTTTGGGGTGGGAGCACATTAGCTTCCATTTCCTACTGCTGCCTTCTATGAACACCCCCAATCTTTGGGATAAGAATGCCAGTGCAGGCAGCCTTCCAGAGGTCTTGGGCAGGTGTTTGCAGGGACCCTCGGAAAGCAAGGGCCACGGAAGTGGAGATCGGTAAAGCCTGAAGAATAAAGTTTCCCTTGTGCTAAGGTGCCAGACTGGAGACACACACACACACACACACACACACACACACACACACACACACACACACACACACTGGTCAAGGGCTCCTGATCCCTTTTTAAATAGTGCTAGGCAGATGATGAAAATGTTTTCTTGTTTTCTATTAAGTACCTCTTCACTATCTGACCGTTTAAAATGAGGAAAACAACTAGAAGAGTTTCGCTAATCAGGTGTATGTGTGTGCATGTGAGAGAAAGAAAGAGAGAGGGAGGGAGGGAGGGAAAGGAGGGAAGAAGAGAGACAGAGACAGAGAGAGAGGTGGGGAGAGAGGGAGAGAGAGAGAGAGAGGGAGAGAAGAGAGGGAGAGTGAAAGAGAGAGGGGAGAGAGGAGAGAGAGAGAGAGAGAGAGAGAGAGAGAGAGAGAGAGAGAGAGAGAGAGAGAGAGACAGAGAGAGAGAGAGAGAGACAGAGAGACAGAGAGAGAGACAGAGAGAGAGGGAGAGACAGAGAGAGAGAGAGAGAGAGAGAGAGAAGAGAGAGGGAGAGTGTGTGTGAAAGAGAGAGAGAGGGAGAGAGAAAAGAGAGAGAGGAGAGAGAGGGAGAGTGTGTGTGTGTGTGTGTGTGAGAGAGAGAGAGAGAGAGAGAGAGAGGATAAGAGAGAAGAGAAGAGAGAGGGAAAGAGAGAGAAGAGATAGAGAGACAGACAGAGAAGAGAGAAGGGGGGGTGTAGGAGGCTGAACCATTGATCAAACTGTAGAGCCAGGGAGCCCTTGGACAGCCCTGGGCCGTGGAGGATCTCAGGGAACGTTTGTCCACTTTAGTTTTTTCGGGCAGGCAGGCAGGGAGGAAGCAAGGAGGGAAAGAAAGAGCTTTTCAAGGCTCTACAACCAATAAAACCTTGCATCAGTGAGTACATACTTCAGCCTGAAAAAAAAAAAAAAAAAAAAAAGACAGACAGCTCAAGGGCAAATAGTGTCTAATCGAGTGTGTGTAAGTTACTTGATAACTGCAAAGGTGCAGTAGGGATTGACTTACTGTGGGAACAAGGCTGGTCCTATCAAAACAATTTATGTAACATATGGTTGGTCCCTCTCCTAAATCATCCAGGAGCTTCCCACAATTACCTTTGTAATTAACATGTAATTCATGACTACCCCTAGACTCCAATGTTATTAATAGCCCTGCTGAAACCAGGCTGAAGTCACTGCAAGCACCTACTTGGAATTCTCTTTCTCTGAGTACCACCTCCCTGTTCCACCCCACTAACGAGCCAAGTCCAAGTGAGTCCTCTCCATTTCTCAAAAAAAAGTCAAGACTCAGTAGCGAAATTAGCCAAAGATACTTTTAGTTAATGGCAGGAATTGAGGCAAATCAACATAATTAACTTGGGTTAAGGTAAGAAATTAAAACATCCTAAGATCAGTTGGGTTAAGCTGAGAAATCCAAACATCCCAAAGTAAGGTAAGGTTAGAAACTGAAACAGCCGGACATAACTTCTGGTTAAGAGAGAAACGGGAACATGCTAAGGTAAAGTCTGACGAAGGTAAGAAAGCAGTTTGCTTGAGGTGAGAAATTGAAACATCCCCAAGTAAATCTGGTTCAGGTTTTTAGACACTGCAATCTCCTAACGGAAGCCGGGTTAAGTGAGCCATCAAACATCCTAACAAAGTTTCAGCAAGGTAAGAAATTGCAACATCACAGCCAAAGTTGGGTGAAGGTTAGAAACTGAAATCTGCTAAGAGAAACTGGCTTAAGGCGAGACATTGACACAACCTAACAATTTTCTAAGGTAAGAAATGGAAACATCCCGGCAAAAGTTGAGTCCGAGATTGGAAATGGAAACATCACAAGCTAATTTTGGTTAAAAATTAAAGTGGCGTAACAATCGCTTTGGTTTAGGACGGAAATGGAAGCGCAGCGACCTGCCTTTGATTAGGGCTGGGAATTGAAGCAGTAACACCACCAGTGATAAGCTAAAGGCTTTTGATGAGACTTCAAGAGTCTTTTGAGACTTCTAAAGCTCCAGCGTGTAACTGACTACAGAGTTCTGCTACAGAAGCCACTCTGTGGCACAGGCACTAATGAGCTGGCACGGAACTGTTGCTTGAAGGGGCAGCCGGGTGTAGCAAGAGCACATGACTAGGAGCCAGAAAACCTACTAGCTTCCTGACCTTGAACGAGCCATCTCGACTTTGGGGAGGGGGCGCCTCAGTTTCCTTCTCTGTAATTTCGGAAAATCGCTCCCTCCCAACTCGGCCATCCTAAGGGTCCTCCGGCAAGAGGCTCCAATGGCTGGAAATCCCTCAGGGATCAGAGAGAGTTGACTCTTCCCCAAACCATTTAACAAAAGAATGAATTTTGCCCACGGTCCCCAGCGGAGGTGTCTGCCCCATTCTCCAACACCTACAGTTCAAAGAATGTGATAATTTTTCCACCAGTTTAGCCCTCTTTCATTTGCAAGACGCTCTCCAAACAGAGTTTAAGATTTCCGGTGGGTAATCAGTCCTTTCAAAGGCCTGTAAATTGAATGTGCAATTAACCCTAAGGTTAAGTGAGAAAAAAAAATGCCAAATACCTTCCAGAAAAATCTCTTCAGACCTCCCCCCCCCCAGTGAGGGGCTGCAGGGGGCGGGTGTTTTTGTTTTGAAGACAACTTCTAAAGCTGGAGCAGCCACTAAAAGCCCTAAGAAGGCCGGGAGTGCTGGGAGAGCGGCAAGCGGGGAAGAAGATTTGGAAAAAGAAAATCAATTCAAATTAGAAGTTTGGCCCACGTGTGCTATACAGACCCACTCGGGTTGCTCTCTTTCCTGACCCCCGACCCCTTTCTCCCCCTCGTCACCTCTTCCCCACGGAGCGCTCAGCCCGGGAAAGGCTGGACAAGTCCGGGACCCTGGAACATTGGAGGGGGGGGAGGAAAAACCCACTCGCGCAAGAGTTCTCCGGGGGCTAAGCAGTGGGGCGGGGGTGTGCTCAGGAGTCCCCCTCGGGTCCCGGCCGGCGGGCGGGGGGGAGGTCGGGGGGGGGGGGGACGAGCCAGGCGGCCGCCTCACCTGAGGCCGGTGTGTGGGTGTGCCCGCGGATGGGGCGCAGTCCCGGGCCCCGGCCCCGCCGGGCGGGCTGCCTCCCTCCCTCCCTCCCTCCCCCCGACTCACCGTTGATCTCGTTGCTGGGCGCATCGTTTTTGTTGAAGCCCTTGGAGACGTAGACCTGAAGCACTTCCAGGCAACTTTTCGACTTGAGCTCGGCGGCCAGGAGGCTGAGGCTGAGGGCGGCCAGCGTGCACAGGAGCGACGGGAGGGGCAGCCGGGCCATGGCTGGGGAGCCGGGGCAGCGCGGGGCACGGCGAGGGGCACGGCGCCGCACGGGAGCGCGGCACGGGCGGACCGGTCCGGGGGCGCGGACAGCCGGGCACGGAGCGTCGCTCCGAGATGCCCAGGCGCGTCCCGGGCGGGCGGCGGCGGGCGAGTCGCGGCTGCCGGCGGCGGGCCCTGACCTCTGGGCTCCGCGAAGTTGTTTGCACGGCCGCTAGAGGCGGCGGCGGCGGCGGCGGAGGGCGAACGGAGAAGGGAGGGAAGGGGGCCGGTGGGAGGGAGGCTGGCTGCCGTGCGCGCGGCTCGTCCTCGCCCTCGCAGGCGTCGCGGCCGCCGGCTCGCTCGGCGTCGGCTGGGCTGGGCTGCGCAGCGAAGCTCCGCCGTGCCCTGCTCCGGGTGCCCTGCCCTGCTCCGCTCTGCTTCGCCGCGCTCTGCTCAGTGTGCTCTGCTCTGCTCTGCGCTCAGCGCCGCAGCTCCCCCCTCTCGGCTCGGCTCGGCCCGGCCCGGCCCGCCTCCGCTCGGCCCTGCTCCTGATTGACTGGCCAGTGTGCGGCGGCGGCGGCGGCGGCGGCGGCGGCGGCGGCGGCGGCGACGCTCAGCAAACTTGGCCGAGCCCACTGCCGGGCCGCGGCGGGGAGGGGGAGGGGGAGCCGAGGGGGAGAGGGCGGGGAGGGGGAGGCGGGGAGACTGGAGGGAGGTAGCGCGCTGGGACCGGCCGGGCCCGGAGAAAACCTGGATCCCGGGCCGGATCCGGAGGAGCCGGCTGCACTTCCTCGGAGACGTGTGCGGACCGGGGTGCCGAGGGGAGGGGGGTGCCGGGGGGGGGGGGCCGTAGACACGCCCCGTGCTCTCAGTCCTGCCTCCCCCGCCGCTGCCCCGACGCTTTCCCAAAGCGCCCGAACCAAATGCCAACTTGTTGGGTGGGGGGGGGGTTCCCTTTTTTCTAAGCGAAGTCTTCCAAGGCCGGCGCCGGCCGGGAAAGCCCACGGCCTTTCGGACAGCCACCTGCCTCGCCCCGAGACCCGGAGTCCGGGAGCCGGGACTCGAAAGCCTCGGCTCCCCGAGCCTCAGTTTCCTGAGGAGGAAATAAAGGACTAGATCCGGACTGCACAACTTTTTCCCACTCGTTACCCCTTTTGGCAGAGAAACGTTTACACATCCCCGGTATATAAAATAGGTAGAAATCCTCATTTCCCGGCCCCCCCCTCACATTCAGCTCCAGGTCTGGACCCCCCCAGTCTAAGAAACTTTGGACTGGGTCCTTTCCAGCTCAAAAATCTGATCCTTTGGGGGGAAAAGTCCCTAAAACTCATCATACTTCACAGTGGGCGGCAAGAGTTCCTAAAGCACCTTCACCAGACCCCGCTCCCTTCAGTGGAGAGGGCCGCCCCTGGGGACCCCCATTTCACAGAAGAAGAGACTGAGGCTCCCAGCTGCAGAGCCCCGGAACCAAGGTCACATTGTTTTCCCCTAAGGCACCCGGAACTCTTTGGGAAGCTTTCTCTGTTGCCATGACTTCCTTAAGAACAACTCCCATTTCTGTAATCCTGTAGGTTTCAAAAGAGTTCTCAAAAAACCATACAAACAAATAAATAAAAATAAAGGGTTCTCACAAGGCTGAGTTTCTTACATAAGAAATGCAGTCACAATTACAGCATTCCCATTTTACAGAGCAGGAACCAGGTTCCAAGTGACTTTGTTCAAGATGCCACCATCGTGGAGGCTTCTTTGCTCATTCCCTGCCCCCGAGTTTCCCCGGGAAATAAATTTCATTCGTGCCTTAGTTTCTCCAGAAAATGCTTAAAGGGGGGCCCTCAACTGCTATGCAAGAATCGCTTAATCAGCAAACAATTGTATTTAGTCCAGCCCCGAACCTAAACAGCCTCTGGCCCCAAACAGTCAAAACAACTCTCCTCCCCCAACCCCCCCCCCCAGCTCCTCCACCAGGCAGCCACCTGCTTCAAGGAAGGCGTATTACTACCCAGCGGTTGGCCCCCACTGCCCACTCTCCAGCTCCATGGGCACACAGCTAATAATCTCCTGAGACAGGAAAATCCTCCCAATCTCACGCTTTCCACTGAACCCTCCTGCTTTTCCTTACAGGTACAAGGGGCACTGGGGCCTAGGAACTTTGGCCCTGGACTGAAAGTAAGCACCTGGATATCCCCCAACCCCCATTCTCACCAAAGCTATTTATTAACTGTAACATTTCTATCATTTCCTAAAGTCTACAGAGCACTTCCCTCAAAACAATTTCCCTGCCAGACTCAGTTTACCATAAAGGTTAGACCAGATGATCTCTAAGGTCCCTTTCAGCCTTCAGTCCATGAAACCATTTTTTTTTAAATATTGGAATAATCAGGCAAAGAGCCAAGTGACTTTCTCTGCCTTTCCAAAGCTGGTAACAGCTGAAACCACAGGCAGCTCTGGGGGTCTCAAGGGCCACCATAACCATGCCCCAACCAAAACTAGTTCTCCAGGCTCCAAATCCCCCCACGTTCCCTTCAAAGGCAAGGCTTGTCTTTCTCATCGTCCTAGCCTAGTACAAGGCCTTGCACATAGCAAGCACTTGCTAAGTGTTGCAGTGAATTAAGCAGTGACATATGTCTAACATATGCTCAGGACACTGGTCGGTAAGCCCCTTGGTCGCTGGGAATCTGTGGTCTGAAGAACTGAATGCTGGAACAGCCCAACAGATAGATGTGCAATTGCAAAAACCCTCCCTGGGATAGAGAGAATAAAATAATTACACCGTTTACCTTTTGACTCCCAGCATCTTGGATAAGTCAGAAGGGCAAAGACTCCCTTGTCTTATACCCTTCTCTGATTTCAGGATCCTTTTGGCCCCCGGTTGTCAGGAATGGAGCTATTCCCCCCCACCCCCTATCTCCTCCAAAGATCACGGATAGAAAGGTTCTAGAGTTCTAGCGTGCAGATCAGGCCCTGTCATCGTGGCTGCCCTCAGTCCAATCCACCTAAAAGGCCCCAGGTCTGCAGAGAATTGCTATTAAAGATGGAATCTGTATGCCAAAGCGTATAGTCTGGCTAGACTTTTGTATGAAATCTAATCAAAGGATGAAAGACCCATCATTACGCTGGCCTCCCTTGTAGGATTTTGAGGAGACCTCCTCCTCTGGTTATGTGACATCTTTGGCCATGAGCTGTGGAGACACTACTGGTACCGTTCTTTAGGAGACTAGCTAAAGACGCTCATGTTGTCTTATTAACTATTGGAGGCTGGCACCCCCAGCAGATAGACTGTTGGGATCAATCTAACTAGGACTTCAGATTTATGTGAGCTGACAGAAACCCTCCATTCCGTAACATTTCCCAAAACAATAAAAATGATTACACGCTGAATTTCAGCTGTCATTTTGGAGGGGCTTTCAAATAATCCAGATTTTCTGCTACTGGGGAGACGGGGAAGTGGGTGTAGGTAGATTGAAGGCCTGTGGGGAACCAGGTAGGAGGTGTTGCATGACACACATCCTCCAGGGATTAAGGGGGACGGTCACTGAGCATGGAGAAGGATGCTTAACAGGTGGACAGAGCAAAGACTGGCCTGCTACCTGTAAGATGCTAAAGGGCTTCCACCATGTGGTATGACCCCATCTATTGGAGATTTATGGGAAGTCCACGGATAACAGTCCCATAGGAGGAGAAAATATGGATGCTTTAGCAGCTCCACCAAAGAAGGAGAAGAGCCATTCCTAACTAATTAGGTCCTGTATTATTCTACCTAATTATGTCCTGTAGGCATCTCAATCTCAACATACATTATTCCCAAAATAAGATATTTGGGGAAATGTTTCCACCCCCACTCCAAACTGCTATTCTTAACTTCCCTAATGTTTCAAGGACATCGCCATCCTTCCAGTTACCTTGGTTCACAACAGAGTACCCTGCTCTTCCCTCCCTCCCTCCCGTCTGTCCGTTACCCCCCCCCCCCTGCAAAGCAGGACTTGTCCATTCTGCATCCACACCATCACTCTACTGGAGCCCTTCTCACGGCTTACACCACCCCTCCCTGCACCTCTTTTCGTCAGGAGGACTGGTCTCCAATCTCTCCCTCCTCCCATTCATCCTCCACACAGCTGCCAAACTGATATTCCCAAACCACCTTTCTGACTCTGTGACTCCCCTGCTCCCAAAACTCCCAGGCAAAGACCTCTGGGAAAAAATGGAAACTCCTTTGTTTGGCTTTCATAGCTCCTCAATATCTGGCCCCGGCTTACGTTCCCAGGCTTATTTTACATTCTTTTCCTTCATGCACTCTGAGTCCCAAACAAAATGGTCGGTTTGGTGTTCTCTGCAAAGCACTCTTGTGCGTCTTCCTCTTTGTCTTCCTCTCTGTCCCTCTCCCTTTTGTATCCCGTTTTCTCTCTGCTTTGCCTCCTTTCTGTTCTTTCTTTCCTCTGTCCCCACTTTTTCTCTGTCCTCTCCCTTCTCCACCCTTCACTTTTCTTTGTTCCCTCCCTTCTCCCTCTCTCTTCCCCTCTTCTCTGCTTCTGACTTTTCTGACCTTCTGTCCCTTCATTCCCAGCCCTGTTCCATCTTCCTTTCTCTCCCTCTCCTTTCCCCCTTTCTCTTTCTCACTTCTGCCTCTCTCCCTCCTCCCTCTATCTCCGTCTTTCTCACTTGTCTCTCTCCTTCTGTCTGTTTCTCTCTGGATGTCTCTGTTTCTCTTTTTCTGTCTCTGTCTTTGTTTCTCTCTTTCTCTTTCTCACTTCCATATCTCTATCTCTATCTCTCTCTCTCTCTCTCTCTCTCTCTCTCTCTCTCTCTCTCTCTCTCTCTCTCTCTCTCTCTCTCTCTCTCTCTCTCTCTCTCTCTTTCTCGTCTCCCTCCTCTCTCTGTGTCTCTGTCTTTTTGTCTCTTCCTGTCTCTCCCTCTGTCCCCTTCTTTTTGTTCTATTAACCAAACCTCTGCCCCTTCCACCACAAAGCCCAAGCTCACTGCACATGGCACAGAAAAATCGGAGCTGCTGCCCCCCCCCCAGAGGTGCCCAGCTGGCCGGCCCGAGTCTCCCGGGAGGCCGCACTTCAAAGCCAGGAGCTATTTAAATACAAATGGAGCTAACCTGTTGGCAATGGGAGAGCTAAACGCTCTCCCTAGGTGCGAGCTTTCTATTTCTTTTTGGTTGTTGTGGCTGTTAGCGCAATCTGGGAAGACCCAGTCTTTAACTACCTCCCTCCCGGCCGAGGCCCTTCCCCCATCTCCCCACCCCCACCCCAGTACTTTCAAAGAAAGGCGGCCACTTCTTAGAGAATGGGACTCGCTTTGCCCCGGGAGCCGCGTGGAAGAAAGGCCGAGGGACTCCTTGTGGGGGCCTAGAACGCGGAGCGGGCCGGGTGCAGCTCCCAGTGTTGTCGGCCGGCTCCCGGGCCGGGCCGGGGCTCTCCAGAAGCGGGCAGTCAACTTCATGGCATGTGGGTGTTCGGTCTGTTTCAGACTCTTTGGGACCCCGTTTGGGGTTTTCTTGGCAGAGAGACTTGGAAAGGTTTGCCATTTCCTTCTCCAGCTCATTTGACAGATGAGGAAACTGAGGCAAACAGGCTGAAGTGACTTGCCCGGGGTCACACAGCTAGTGAGTGTCTGAGACTGGATTTACACTCGGGTCTTCCTGACTCCTAGTTGTTATATACCCACCCCACCCCCACCCCTCAGGAGCCTAGAACCCGTGTTCCAGCTGGCCTGGCCGGGTTGCCACTGCCGCCACCAGATTGGCCATCACTAACGTCTGCATCTGCCCAAGTTCAGCCAGCCCCGCTCTGGAGATCTCCACCTGCTTTCAGGGTTCCCTTCAAATATCATCTCCCATTTGGGGGCCAAACTAAACTAAACTAGCCCTATTTGGGGTCTCAATTGTAGTGCAAACCTCGCCCCCCCCCCAAATGTACTACGTCCAGACCTGGAGGAACCTTAGAATCGAGCAGAACACTCTTATTTTATAGACTAGCCTGAGGCCAGGAGAGGGAAGCCACTGACGTCCCACAGGTGACAGTCCGAATCCACACCCTCCCACTCGGAAGCAGTTCTTTCCGGCCCACTGAGCCTGACTGATTTCTCTGTGGGCACAGAAAACCCAAGTTCCTTCAGGACGCTGACTAGTTCTCCTTTGGCCATCACAGGGCTGCATGGTGTCTACTGACTTCCTGACAGTAGCAGGGGCATAAATGTTTCTCCAATGAATGAATGGTGAAATGAACAGAATTTCAGGGTCCACTTAATTCAGGGCCTCCTAGCTGGTTGTGGTTGTTGTTGTTGTGGTGGTGGTGGTGGTAGTTGTGGTGGTTGTTGTTGTGGCTGTTGTTATTGTGGTAGTGGTTCTAGTACAGCCTAATATTCCTGGGGTTTGTGATCTACAATAGTGAAGGAAATGCTCAATTTCACTTAGAAAGGCAAGATGTATTTTTCCCATCCAAGTTTATAGAACAATCCCCTTCCCATTCCCCCACAGAACCCGGGCTGAGAACCCCTGACCCGTAACTGAACAGAAACCCTGAGCAGCCTTTCCACCTGAGAAAGTTTAATTGGTGATATCCTGGGACATGTGGAGGAAGTGTGACCACACACTCTGTAACTCCCAATTTTTAAAGACTTTCCAATTCAATCCTCTCATCCCCCTGAGACCAGAGACTGTCTTACTCATCTTTGTATCACGAATGTGATTCTTAGCTTTTGAGAAATTGAAAAATGAGCTGGAAAAAGAAATGGCAAACCAGTACCTTGGCCAAAGAAAACCCCAAATGAAGTAGGGAACAACAATAATTGGTGGGTTCCACCATTGCCTCTATTCAGATGACTCCAGGATCTGTATATCTGGAAAAACAGGACACCAAAAATCTATCTCCTGAACTCCAGATTTGCATTGTAGATTGGTGGCTGTTCGTTTTGACCCCTGTGAGCCCTGTCTGGCATCTCGGACTCCACATGAAAACTCTTATCTTCTTTGCCTTAACCCCCCCCCCCAGCCTTCCCTCCTTCTGGTTTTTTTTTTCTTCACTCTTTCTGTTGAGGGAAGTACCATCCTTTCTTGCTCCCTGCTTTAAAATCTCCCAGTAATCCCCCATTCTTCCCTCTCCCTCGGGCTCTAGATCCAGTCAGCTGCTAAGCCAGGTCCACTGACCTTTCCATTTTCTGTCACGTTCATCCTGTCCCCTCACAAAACAAACACTCCCTTTCAGGTCTTCATCACCTCTTGCCTAGACAATTGCAACATCCTCCTAATTGGTCTCCTCTCTCTCTCTCTCCCAGTCTCGGAGCTCGCCAATCTATTCTGCCCACAGCTGCCAAAACAATCTTTCTGAGGCACAGAGCTGATGGCTTTTTTCCCTGCTTACCAATCTTCGGGGTCTCTCTGTTGTTTCTGGGATAAACTACAGACTGTCAAGAGTCTTCAGGGGGTGGTGGAAGAGTAGCTGGCTTTGGAGTGGGAGGCTGTTGTTCCGGGAGTTCTTTTTCAGTTCTGTCTGACACTTTGTGATCCCATTTGGGATTTTTCTTGGTAGATACCATGTCCTTCTCCAGATCGTTTTACAGATGAGAACACTGAGGTAAATAAGGTGAAGTGACCTGCCCAGGGTCACACAGCTAATAATAAATGACTCAGGCCAAATTAGAACTCAGGAAGGTGAGTCTTCCTGACTTTAGCCCCCAGCACTCTATTTACTGCAGCACCATCTAGCCGCCCTGGGTTCAAATCCTGACGTGGCTATATGACTTCCAGCAATTCATTTAACGGTTTCTGTAAGAGAATAGCACTGGACCAAATTCGGTTTTTTCCCCCCTGACGGGACTTGTCCAGGGTCACACAGCTAGGAAGTGTTAAGTGTCTGAAACCACATTTGAACTGAGGGCCTCCCGACTTCAGGGCTGGTGCTCTATCCACTGCACCACCTTGCTGCCCCTGGACTAAATGCCTTTTAAGGCTTTTTGTAGCTCTAAATCTATGACTTCAATATATGTCTCTTCACTTAGCCTATCATTTAAGGCCCTCCAAAATCTGGCCACTGTTTTATTATTCTCCTTTACACATTCTATGTTCCAGCTAAATTAGAATATTATTTTCCCCATACCTTGACTTTCTTTTACCTTTGAGTTCTCTTCCAACTCTGTGAACTTTGAACTGAATCTAGGAACCTGTGATTTTCCATCTCTGAATTCTCACAAGTTCTTCTCCCTCTCCACTAGGACCTTTTTCTGTAAGGTTACCTTCCATTTTCTTTCTCTCTCTCTCTCTCTCTCTCTCTCTCTCTCTCTCTCTCTCTCTCTCTCTCTCTCTCTCTCTCTCTCTCTCCTCCTTTTCCCCTCCCTCCCTCCCTCTTTCTCCCCCCTGTCTCCTCCCTCTTTCTACATACATATATAAACACATATGTATGTATGTACATATATATATATATATATATATATATTTGACAGACGAGTTGTGTCTCCCATTAGCCTTGAGGGCAGGGCTGTTTTTGCCTTTCTTTATACGTCCAGCAGCACAGTTGCCAAAATACTTTAATAAATGTTTATTGCTAGCGTGATTGATTAGAACTTCCTCCTGCTAAGTTTCTTCAACTGAAAATCTGTATCTTCCTTTGAGGCTCGGACTAGAAATGCCTGAAACAGAAGGGACTCCAGGGTTGCCTAATCCAAGCATTTTCAGTATGGGAGATCCCCTTGCTGAATGCTTGCCTAGTGGCTATCCAGCCAAGGGCGGCCATTTCTTGAAGCCTTCCTCTGAGAGGAAAAACCTTACTGCCAAAGGCGGCCTGCCCCACTTGGGGCTAGTTCTCATGGTCAGGAAATAGTTTCTCCTGAATGGAGTTTAAATCTCCTTCTTTGGGACTTCCATTTCCTCTTCCCAGTTCTGCTCTCTAGGGCAGAGTTTCGAGCAGGTGACCCGTGGCCAAGCCAGGTCTTTCTCTTTGGTACTTCTTCAAGTGTAGCTGGGCATCTGTTACTTGTTGCTTATGTCTGTCCTTTGTTCCTTCTCCTATTCCTTGTCTGAGAAGGAAAGGAGGGATGAAGGTTTACATAATGAGCAGGGATTTTAGCTTTCCTTTTGGGGGTTGAGAATTCAGGTGAACTTGAAAGTTGCAAGTATAAATAACTAAGTTATCTGTCATGTCTTGTAATTTAAGCCTTGGGAATGATGGGTAACAGTACGCCAGCTTTTGATTGCTTCAATTCCAGAAACTTTTGTTGAAACCCTACTGTGTGCAAGGAAATGTTCTCCCCAGGCTTTCCTTTCCCCCTTAATCTAATAGCACTGGGGATGCTGGGTTTTAAGAAGAGAAAGCCCAATAGAAATGGTCTTCAAATAACTAAAAGATAGTCAGGTGGGAGAGGGAAGCAAGGAAGGAAGTTGCAAAAACAAACAAACAAACAAGCAAACAAAAAACAAAATAAAACAAAAAACCCCAAAACTTGGGGCTGCTAGGTGGCACAGTGGATACAGCACCAGCCCTGGAGTCAGGAGGATCTGAGTTCAAATGTGACCTCAGATACTTAACCAGGCAAGTCATTTAACACCCCTCCCAAATCAATTAGAAGCACCCCAAAATGGACTGAGCTGCCTCCAGAAGAGTTGGCTTCCTCTTTGCTGGGCTGGTTGTCTCTTCTTCAGATATGAATTTGACTACATGGTCTCTGAGTCCCATCTATCTCTGAGACTCTGTGATTCTGTCAAGTACCACCGATATCAACCCCATTTTACAGATATAAAAATGGACTCCAAGAGGAAGAAACTACTTACAATCATGTCATTAGTGAATGTTGAAGGAAAGATCGAGCATTACCCGCAAAGTTGTTAGAAGCTCTTTGTGATTTGAAAAGCTCTTCATATGTTGACTGCCTTACATAATTTGTCAAAAACTTAAGATTATTCTGCTGTTAATGACAAAAATACATCTTCCTCTATAGAGCCAAATCTAGTCTTAAACGATAAACTTCCAACAAAGAGTCTCTCGTGGAAATGTTAGGACCATACAAGATTCCTTTAGAAATATAAACCATTGTTTGACACACATATATTGTATCTAGGTTATACTGTAACACATTTAATATAAACGGGATTGCCTGTCATCTAGGGGAGGGAGTAGAGGGAGGGAGGGGAAAATCTGGAAAAATGAATACAAGGGACAATGTTGTAAAAAAAAAAAAATTACTCATGCATATGTACTGTCAAAAAATTATAATTATAAAATTAATTTTAAAAAAAGAAATATAAACCATGGGGCAGCTAGGTGGTACAGTGGGTAGAGCACCAGCCCCAAAGTCAGGAGGACCTGAGTTCAAATCTAGCCTCAGACACTTAACACTTCCTGGCTGTGTGACCCTGGGCAAGTCACTTAACTCCAATTGCCTCAGGGGAAAAAGCAATATAGACCATAGTGAGAACTCTATTCAGTGACACTTTGATTATGTTTTTAAGGGATGTATATTATTTCTTATAAGTTATATTGATGCCTTCTGTTCTTATACAAATCATTTCCGGATGTATCTTCCACCATAGGACCTGCCTTTATTACAAAGAAAATACTTAAGCAAAACTGATGGACAACAGCTTTATGATGAAGGATGAAAGCGGATGTAGCATTCTACATCTGTAGTCCCCCTTCCCCCCCCCCTCGACTCTTCTACTAAAATGAGAAGTGTTTCATCATTCTGTCTTTGGGACTCTGATCTAACCCTCTGATTATTTATGTTAAACTTGCCAAGGCCTTTTGTTCCTATCCTGGAGGATGCCCTGGGCATGGTCCAAAAAGAAGAGGAGTTCTGTATCAAGGGTGAGATCTTCCAGTTGCTCCTAATTGTGGATGATATTGTACACAATCTGTGGAGTCCTAGAATATGAGAAGTCATTAAGTTTCATGTTCACTGATGAGAGATCAGCCTAAATGGAGGGAAAATCTCTATTGTCTAGACCAGGGGTTCTCAAACTACAGCCCGCGGGCCACATGCGGCCCGCTGAGGATGTTTATGCGGCCCACCGGGTTATGGCAAATGGGCTGAGGGGCAGAGACAGAGTGCGAGGTTTTGTTTTTACTATAGTTCGGCCCTCCCACAGTCTGAGGGACCTGAACTGGCCCCCTCTTTAAAAAGTTTGAGGACCACTGCTCTAGACTATGGTAAACTCTTGGTTGGCCATTCCACTGAATAATTCTTCTTCTTCTTCCTTCTCCTCTTCCACCCTCTTCCTCCTCCTCCTCCTCCTCCTCCTCCTCGCGAGAGAGAGAGAGAGAGAGAGAGAGAGAGAGAGAGAGAGAGAGAGAGAGAGAGAGAGAGAGAGAGAGAGAATATATCTTAGGTGGGCATTGAAGATGAACAATGAGTTGGTCCCACAAAAGGAAATGAGGAAAGAGAGCAGCTTAGATCACCTCATACAGTGCTTTTAAAGCTCCCTAAGCTGTTCCCCAAACACAAAGGTCCATCTTTATAACCCAGAAGTTCTGTGACTCTGCATTGGGTGTGAATCTCGGTATGCTACAACATCCTAACCATGTAGTGAGAGGAAGGAATAAGACATGGGACAGCCCAAGGTCTCCACTGACACTCAGGAAGGGTACCCCCAAAAAGACTCAGGGAGAGGCCTCCAGAATGTTGGGCAATTCCTCTGAGGAAAATCTCTAAGAGAACATGGAAAATCACACAGCCTAGAGGTGCTGCAATCTGTACTTGCAGGGAAATACCCAAGCCATCCTTGACCACAAATCCACAGAAGAATGCAAATGAATATTTATGTATTCTCATTTTCTTTATTAACACTTACAAAGGCTCCATGGACCACAGGCTCCCTGGTTTGTGTGCAGACATTTACTATCCATTGCAACATAAGAAATGGATGACTTGAATAGTCTTTTGTGCAACTCAACTTTTATTCAACGCATTCCAAATTGACAGGTAAAAGAAACCTTTTGGCGGGTGTTCTTTTCACTAGGAGAAAAGCATTGTAGGGGAAAGAGTGGGTTTTGAATCAAAGGGTCTGGATTCAAATCTGGTTCCTGCTACTTCCCACCACTATAGCTTGAACAAGTCCCTTCTTCTCTCTGGTTTACATTCCATCCATCTATGAACTGACTAGAGAAAGAAATGTATGTGACAGATGTTATGGAGGTAGAAATGCTAAGACTTTGGGGCAGCTAGGTGGTGCAGTGACTAGAGCACCAGCCCTGAAGTCAGGAGGACCTGAGTTCAAGTTTGGTCTCAGACACTTAACATTTCCTAGCAGTGTGACCTTGGGCAAGTCACTTAACCCCAGCCTCAGGGAAAAGAAAAGAAAAGAAAAGAAAGAAATCCTAAGAATTTGTAACAGATTGAATATGAAGTGTGAGGAACAACAACAAAGAGCACTTTGAGAAAAGTTTTACAAATATCTCATTTGGTCCTTACAACAACCCCATTCAGGGAGGTGCTATGATTAACCCCATTTTACAGATAAAGAAGGAATAATAAGCAGTCTTAACTCCCAGCTAAGTGCCCCTTCCATTATGCTAGGCTGCCCTGCTGCAACATGAATTTTTGCGTATCTACGTTATCTCTATATATCTATCATCTATTTCTTTTCTGTATTTGAATCTCATCCTGCTGCTATGATATCCACACAGACAAAAAGCAAATACAACACCCCCCTCCCCAAAGTTGACTTTTTTCTTTTTTTATGTTATGTTTTTATTTGATGAAGCATTTCCCGATTACTTTTTTCATTAAAGCTTTTTATTTGACTTTTTTCTTTAAGTTACAGAAATCTAGAGCCTGTGAAAGATTCTCTAGGTGGCTGAAACCATCTGTCTACCTCCCAAGATAGGGCTAGGTCAGGGATTACATTTCCAGGCTATTCTACCAGGGCATTTGGTTCATAAATTTCTCACTGGAAGGCCAGCCTTCATTTTGTAGTGGAGTAAACCGAGTTAAGAAAGGGGGGAAAGAGTTATTGAAAGTCACATGTGGAGTTGGTAGCAAGGCTGTGATTTGAACCCAAGTCCTTTACCTCCCAAACCGGGGCTCTTTGTCCCTAGGCCTCTTCTCACATGAGAACAAACTAAGGCTCTGAGCTTCAGGCCCTTTGTGGCCAGAGATTGCATAGAACACTTAATTACCAATGGCATTCTCGGCACTGCAGGTTATAATCATCTTAAAACTCATTTGGAAGCAGAGAAAAGCTTTCCCCTGCTCTCTGAGAAGCTGAAGGCCACTCCTTTGATATCCCCCAAACCTGTTTTTCTTTGGAGTAGAACACAGAAAAACAGGTTGAGCTACAAAATAGTACCCAGGAATGCACCCTGGCCTTGGGAGCTGAACAGTCTGCCTTCCAGTGGAAAAAAGGTCTAGATTTGGAGGCAAAAGGCCTCCATTTGAGTCCCAGCTCTGGCTCTCTGGGCCTTTGGACAAGCCACATCTTCTTCTGGGCCTCTCTTGCCCAGGCATTATTCACTGCCTATGATGGCGCCAGAAACCCCGGCCTTTCTTCCCTTTTAACCCGTTAGAGCGAGGGCTTGGACCCTGTGATTCCTAAAACTCCTTTGCAGCTCTAAACCCCAATGAATTCAAAATGGAGCCCAGCAGGCAAGCAATGGACAGGTCTGGTAATGGTTCGGGGCACTCTTGCAGAGAAAAATATTTCTATCGGGGATAAAAACGTATATAAAGGTATACTCAAATTAAACCCAACAAGTCTATGGATGCAGACTGTGGCTCCTAAGAGCCTAGTTACAATTACTTAAAACCTGAAAAATATGAATGAAATCTCTCTCCATTTCCTTTCCTTCCTTGATCTTCCTTTTTCTTTCTTCCTTTCTCTCTTCTTTCCTTCCTTCCTCCCATTATTCTGTTCTCTTTCTCCTTTCTCTCCTCTTTCTCTCTCCCTCCTTTCTTTTTTTCTCTTCTTCCCATCTTCTCTCTCCTCTCTTTTTCTCTTTTCTCTTTCTCCTTCCCTTCCTTTCTCTCCTTATCTCTTCTTCCCATTTTCTTTCTTTCCTTTTCTTTTTGCTCTTTCTTTTTCTCACTCTCCTCTTCTCTCCCCTTTCCCCTTTCTATCTGTCTCTTTGTCAGTCTCTGTCTCTCTCCTCTCTCTTTCTCTCTTTCTCTGAGTGTGTCTCCCTTTCTCTCCCCTCCCCCATAGCACTAGCTTTATTTAAGGAGACAATGTGGATTTTAGAAGGAATCCAGCAGGGAGCTGGCCCTTTTTATACCAGAGAGATAGCAGAGATTACAAAAGGGTTGGAGAGACTGCAGGATCAGACTACCTTGGCTTTTGTCATTTCCTAGCCACATGGGTGAGGGGGGATGGCCAGGAAGCTGCTACTGCCACCCCTCAGGACAATGAAAACAAATCCTTCAAATTTGTAAAGACCAGATTAAGACGCTGGTCTGGTCTGGTCTGCTCTGTGTGGGCAGAGGCAAACAGGATGGTTACAATTCCTCCTGCATTGGCAAGGCAGGTCTCCTCCAGCTGGGTCAGAGACATTACCCACGAGCACACCCGGTATCCCATGTGTGCCCCGGAAGGAAGCACGTCGCACTTAGGAATAAGACAGGGTTTGGAGTTCACTTGGCGATGGCGGAAGGGGTAGGCCTGAAGGAAAAGAAATGGTTCTGCTCTGCCGTCACTGGAAGAGAGGAAAGCAAATATGTGAGCACAAAAAGTGTATGTGTGAATGTGTGAGCGTGTGCATGTGTCGGGGGGCAGGGGCTGTGTGTGTGAAATTACGTTCTCATCTATCCAAAGTTAGGAGACTTCCAGTAAAAGAAGCTTGGGCTGGCTGTGTGAACCTGGCTAAATTATTCCCCTTCTCTTGGGTTCAGTAACTTTATCTGTAAAATGGGTATAAGACCACTGCCTCATGGGGTTGTTCTGAGGCTCAAATGAGATAATGTTTGTAAACTATTTGGAGAACTCTATAGCGCTATATATACACCAGCAAGGATTACTGTTCTTCATGCAGTTGACCTAGTGTTAACATTTTTCTCAATGGCTTGAAAACCCCCCCACAGATGGTAGGTATCCTTATCAAATCCTTATCAGTTCTGCAGCTGATATGGAGCTAGGAGAAATAACTTCAAGTGTTTGGGATTTCCCTACTACGGATGTTCTGTCCAATGGTACAGATCTCCAGCCTTCTATCCCAAAAGAACTGCCATTTATCTCATATGTTAGTTCTCTTATTTCACTTGGTCCTCACAATACCCCTGTAGTAAGGTAACTACATCATATATCATTATCTTTACAGAGAAGGAAACTGAGTCTCAGAGAGATTATGTCCCGGTCTTGTAACTTGGAAGTATCAGCAACAGAGTCTTAATAATAACAATAACCACGGGCCTTTTATAGGGCTATTAAGTTTGCAAAATGTTTTATATACATTATGTCATTGGGTCCTCACAACAACCCTGCTCTTATCATCCCAATTTTATAGAGGAAAAAACTGACTCAGAGACATTAAGTGACTTGTCTGTGTTCACACAGCAGTGAGGATTTGAAGGCAGATCTTCCAGCCACCAAGTCTACTACCATATCTGTTATATCTATTTTAGCGTCTGCCTCTCATCTTAGCAGAGGGACCTTGGGAATTGCCAGATCTGGCCAAAGAGTTTCACCAGCCGAGGGCCACACTTCTAGCCAATAAACTTTCTGCATTTTGTCAATAAATATTTCCTAAGTGCTTGTTATCCAGGCACTGCGCTAAGTTCTGGGGGGGTTCCAAAGAAGCAAAAGGCAGCACCTGCCCTCGAGGAGTTCCCAATCCAAACTTAGCAACTAAGTCACTGAAAGAACTGGTGGATGGGATTGCTAGAGTCAGTCATAACTGAAAGGCTGATAGGGAAAAGGAGAATGTTAGACAACAGATATTCAGATTCTCTAAAAGGAGTTGAGAACAAAATCTAGGCTAAACTTGAGTTTGAGCCAGAAAATCCTATCCTCAGAATCAGAGGATCTGGCCCTGCATTGACATTCCACTTCTGAAGTTTGTTACTTACATGACTTTGGAGGAGCCATTTCAACTTTCTGAGCCTCAGTTTCTTCCTCTGTAAAATAAGGAGTTAGACAGATGGACCCTAAGATTCCCCTCTAGCTCTAAATCTATGATGCTATTAAAGAGATACTTAGTGAGCTTAAAGACAAGAAAGTGAATAGCTTAAAATACAAAAGCCTCACCTAGGTATTTTCCACAAATTTGATTTCTACTTCTCTCTCTCTTTTTTTGAGGTCATAATAATTTTTTATGATCTTTTAAACCTTATTTGTTTTTTAAAAAAACATTTCTATATCACATTGTGAAAGAATCCACAAAAAAGAAAAAAAAAAACAAACAACAAATTAAAAAGCAAATGAAACTAGTTTGCCTCAATCTGGATTCAGATTCCGTAGTTCTTGCTCTGGATGTAGTTCCCATAATGAGTCTTTTGGAATTGTCTTGGATCATTGTATGGCTGAGAAGAGCTAAGTCTACGAAAGCTGATCATCAGGCAATGTTGCATTGATTCTGTACAACATTCTCCTGGTTCTGCTCACCTCACTCAGCATCAGTTCCTGTAAGTCTTTCCAGGTTTTTCTGAAAGCACCCTGTTCATCATTTCTTATAGAACAAATAGCATTCTATTGCAATCATATAACACAACTTGTTCAGCCATTCCCAATTGATGGACATCCCCTCAATTTTCAATTCATTGCCATCAGAAAAAGACCTGCTACAAATATTTTTTGTATATGTGGGTCCTTTTTTATGTCTCTTTGAGATATAGTCCCAGTAGTGACATTGCTAGGTCAAAGGGTGTGCACAATTTGATAGCCCTTGGAAAGAGTTCCAAATTGCTCTCTAGAATGGTTGGATCAGTTTACAACTCCACTAACAATGCATCAGTGTCCCAGTTACCCGCATACCATTCAACATTTATCATTATCTTTTCCTGTCATCTTCACCAATCTGATGGATATGAGGTGATAACTCAGAGTTGTTTTAATTTGTATTTCTCTAATCAACCACAATTTGGAGGATTTTTTCATGACTATAGATAGCTTTAATTTTTCTCATATGAAAACTGCCTTTTGATATCCTTTGACCATTTATCAACTGGGGAATGACTCCTACTTCCCATTCTAGACTTGCTTCATGACTTCCCTAGTCATATGAGGATCACTAAAATCTCAGCACCATCCCACAAATACCACCCAACCTAATTTTTTCTTTTTACTCAATTTTGGGCCCACTTCGCTGTCCATCTTAAGTATTTGTCCAAGGCCCACATGCTGATAGCACAACCAGCTTCCCATATAGCTGTACATCATAGTCTGAGTAACTGACATTTTTTATCCACTTTGCATTTCTATGGTGTGTGGTTAGGCTCATCCCTCTCATTGCTACAGATTTCAATGATGAGACCATATTGAGTTAGTGTTCCAGGGCTAAACGTAAATAACATAATTTCCTTTGTAAATATGAGCATTCTAGCATCATTCAGTAATACTTCTGCATTTTAAACTGTACCCAAGACATCTTCCAAGATAATGGCAGATCTGAAAAGCAATTTGGAACTATGCCCAAAAGGCTATCAAAATGTTTATACCCTTTGATCCAGCAGTGTCTCTACTGGGCCTGTATCCCAAAGAGATCTTAAAGGAGGGAAAGGAACCCACGTGTGCAAAAATATTTGTGGCAGCTCTTTTTGTACTGGCTAGAAATTGGAAACTGAGTAGATGCTCATCAGTTGGAGAATGGCTGAATAAGGTATGGCAAATGAATGTAACGGAATATTATTGTTCTATAAGAAATGATCAGCAGGCTGATTTCAGAGGCCTGGAGAGACTATATGAACTGAGGCTGAGTGAAGTGAGAAGAACCAAGAAATCACTGTACATGGCAATAAGATTATGTGATGATCAACTGTGATGGACTTGGCTCTTTTCTTTTCTCTTCTTTTTTAAAATTTTCTGAGGCTGGGGTTAAGTGACTTGATCACACAGCTAGGAAGTGTTAAGTGTCTGAGACCAGACTTGAACTCTGGTCTTCCTGAATTCAAGGCTGGTGCTCTATCCACTGCGCCACCTAGCTGCCCCCCACTTGCTCTTTTCAACAATTATGTGATTTGGACCAGGTCCATGGAGAGAGCCTTCTGAATCCAGAGAGAGGACTATGGGGACTGAATATGGATCATAACACACAGTATTTGGTTTGCTTGTTTTTCTCTCTCTCTTTTATCTTTTTTGATCTGATTTTTCTTATGCAGCATGATAAATGTGGACATATGTTTAAAAGAATTGCACATATTTAATATGTATTGAATTGCTTGCTGTCTAGGTGGGGGGAGATGAGGAGAGAGGAAAATTCGGAACAAAGTTTTGCAGGGGTGAATGTTGAAAAATATATTTTGAAAAATAAAAAGCTATTATATATATATATATATATATGTATGTATATGTGTGTGTGTGTGTGTGTGTGTGTGTGTTAAAAAGATAATGAGAGACATGAGATTAAAGGATTTAGAGCTGAAAGGGATCTATCAGGTCCCTAATGCTCTTATTAGTAAAAATCAGAAAAGTAGTTTGTCTCTTGTCTCATAAATAGTAATAGAATCAGCTTTTGAACCCAGTTCCTCTAATTTCAAATCCCCACTTTTTCCCACTTCTACACGCTGCTGTTAGGTAAGCATTATGCCTAAGAATGCTATGATTAAATACATACACATACACACACACACACACACACACACACACACACATGTGCGTATAACTGCCATTTGATTTACTTCCATTCATTTCCTGTGTAGAGGATGTGTCCTTGAGTAAGACTCCATGTTCCCACAATGCTTGGGGCCTAGATTCCATTGGAGGAAATTCTCTGGACTACACATCAGAAGTTTGTGCGTAAGCCATCCTCTACACCACATGCTCATTTTAGGAACCATCTTAAATGTTACTTTACCATTGGGTAAAATCATATTTCAAAGAATTCCCTGGACACTGTGCAAAAGGGACTCATTAAAACACCACTTGGGTGTGTACAAAAATACATTCGTTTTTATAGATTTAAATACCCCTTAGCCCTCTCCGAAGGACTGCATGACAGATGGTTTCAAAGCATGTCAAATTTACAAGAAGCAGACACAAATATTATTTAGCAGATCCCTGGGGAGTTCCTAGGAACCTTTTCCCTTCCCGAATCAATTATTGCTCTGCAAACACATTGTCCTGAACTTGTTCACCTTTTTTTGGTTCACCATAGATTTATTTAGCACCTACTATGTGTTAAGTACTGCTAGGGAGAGGGAACGGAAAACAAAGCAGTCTCTGACCTCAAGGAACTTTCAGCACTCATTATCCCCAATGTGTATTTTATATACTCGTGGAATTTCAGAGTCGGTAAGAACATTAGTGTTTTTGAACCACTCTTTTTGGGGAAGGTCTCCATCTTTCTTTCAAATTAGACTTAGAGCTAGAGGAGACTTTGGAGAGCATTAATCGTCATGCTTTCATTTGATAGAGAAAACTGCTACCTGGAGATTGAAGTGACTAGCCATGCTTTCTGCTACAGTACATCACCTCCAGAAGTAGTATTCTTTTCATTTTATGGTTGAGAAAACCGGACCTAGAGAGATTAAGTGACTTGCCCTCTGATCAGAGCAACAATCTGCCTCCAGAATTTTTTTAATGTTAATATACAGGTATGTATGCACATATAAATGTTACCTTTGGCAGGATAAGATACCAGATTCTGAGGTCCTCTCACAACTAAATTTCCCAGCATTCCAACTCTATTGCAGAGAGTACAACTTCTTTGGGCTGGTCACATTGTTTGAATGCCAAATGTTTACATTTGTCTAAAAAAATTATTTTCTGGAGAACTCACACAGGGTAAGCACTCACATGTGGTTAGAAAAAGTGATACAAGGACATTCTTAAGGTCTCTCTTAAGAACTTTAGAATCAATTGTATGAGACAGGAGATACTGGCACAGGACGGCCCAGCATGGCATGCCCTCATCAGAGAAAGTGCTGTGCTCTATGAGCAAAGCAGAATAGAATTAGCCCAAAGATAGAGTGAGGCTGATGACTTCCTGCAACTGTCTCATTTAAATCCCACGTACACATGAATCAAAAGAAAAACAAAAGAAGAAAAGTGGAAGAGGAAAGGAAACAAACTTAAAGGCATAGAAGACTCCGTCTTTGTCCTCGAGCTTACAGGTACAGTCTACATTGGAAATAAAAGATGCACAAATACTAATCTGACAAACAATCCAAGGCAGTGTCTGCTGATCGGTGGCCCGGAGAGTAAGGCCAGCGGAAGATCTGAGGCTCACGTACTTGGGGTGATCAAGGAAGGCTTCCCAGAGAAGATGAAACTGAGGTTGTACCATGAAGACTAGGTAGGAAGAGGAGAGGGAAAGGTGCATTTCAGGAAGCAACGAAGAGCCTCATGGGTTACAGAGTGATAAGGAGACAACCAGTGCTCCAGAAAAGAGCACACTAAACAGGGGATACGTGCCACATTACATTTTCTTCTTAGACCAGTTAAGAGGACTGGAATATTCCTTGACTTGCAGTCAAACATTACTAAAAAGAAGAATGGGCCCCAGTGCCGTACACTAGAATGTCAGTTCATTGAGAATATAAACCCATCGATCCCAAGGTCTGTTAAGTTTTTAATCTTTATGTCCTCAGTGCCCGTCAGAGTTCCTGGCAAAGGCACTTAATAAATGATTGTAGAATTTAATAAAATGCCATTCTTTTTTTTTTTTTTTTTAAAGATCAGCCTTTGCTCCAAGGAAGACTTTTGCGTCACAAAGAGTAGTAGGATTTCCTAAAGACAATTCGGTCTCATTCTGCCATCCTGTTCATCTGTGGGTCTAGTTCATGGTCTATGTGAATCGTCTATTCAATATGTATGGATCAGTTATTTGGGGTGTTTCTTATCTATCCCCTTGGCTTTTCCTGTGTGGATTGCTAGACAGAGTGATTATAGACCTCTTTCAATTCTGTTATGTTTAGGGTTCTTGGTGCTTTCAGAATAACGTCCACCACAAACAGGAGCTGCCTGAAGGACTTTGCCTATTTGATAGGGTATCTTTCTTCCATTTAGACTCTCTATGATAATAGTAAATTTAACCCTGATTCATGGGATATCACAGTTTCAGAAGAATTCAAATTAAGGGCCATTAAGAAGATAACCAAGAGATATAGGTTAGACAATCGTAAACTACAATGTGTTGTCAACAAGGGAAGCTGCATCCTTGAAGAATCATCAGAAAGATGTATGTCTGGGGTGGGGGAAGATAGTAGGCTAGACATTTGGTGGAGGGAGGTATGACTTGTATGATGTATTAATATGAACATAATATTGGAAATTCTAGAGGGAAGATCCAAGAACATTGGGTGGGAGGACCCCCTGTGGAGATTTCCTAAGAAGACATGGAATGACAGAGAATGAGAAGACATGACTGAGTCTGAATCACTGGAGGAAGTGCCCGCATCAAAGAGCTCACAGATTTATGGAAATATCAAAGTAAAAATGAAGAAAACATCAAAAGATGGGTGATCACATCAATGGGAAGATCACACAGTTCTTCCCCTTAGAGAAGAAGCTAAGAGGAAAATAGGATGATTTGAATGCTTTTAGTCAAATATACCTACACAATACACATCTCTTGAAGACAGAAGTAACAAATAAAAACTTAGGAGGGGAGTTGGAGGAAAAAATAAGGAAACAATGTTCCAGCCTCCTAGCAATATTGTTTCTCTTGGATTTGTATCCCTAAACCTGACTCTCGCTCTTCAACGGGACCAGACATACCGTGATACATATTGTAATATTCAGCAGCAGACCACATCTTTACAGAGATACAGTTGATTGAAAGATGCAGAGAACATAATATCCCATTGTGATTATTGCTATTATAATAACTGGGCCCTGACTTTCCAGATACTTTAAGGAGAGAAAAATCTTCCCAAATGGGGCAATACCACGGCCAAAAAAAAGGCAGCAGAAGCCCTTGACCAATATTCTTACATCATCTCTTAAAAAATGAGCTTACAAAAATTATCTATATTTTTTGAGGCTATCTTTGATGAAACTAGGAGAAAGGAACAGATAGGTTTTTGAAGATGGTTTTCTAGATTTTTCTACAACATACAATTCCTTCATTATCACAAAGTTGACTGTCTTTTTAAAATTAAAAACAAAAACAAAAAACATCTGACTTGATAGAGCTCCCTATGATATAAAAATGTGTCACTCATATTTATGTTTTCAAGTTACATAAGACTACCTGATAGATGCAACAACTGAGAACTATCAACAGTCTTTTGATGCTCACTATTGAGAAAGGGAGGAAGCAAAAATGTCCACCAAACCTGTTTATCGCTGTTGTGAAAGAAGTCCAGCACAAAGTCCAAATAGAAGAGGCGTTCCCTAGAATCCCTCATGCTTCTAGTTTTAGGTGATATTGTAAGGACCGCATCAAGCCCTGGAATACTACTAGGCATCCACAATGGAAAAACAAAGTGGATGGTTAAAAAGAATTGTTTGAATTATAATATGCAGTGAGATGAATATTCCCTCAATTCAGTCCATCAATACGATTATCTTAGATAGGCACTGCAGTTGGACCTAGAAGAAAAGGAGGAAGAAAGAGCATCAGATTACCTTGAATATTAATTTTAAATTTTTTAAATTTTAATTTAAATTTAATTTTAAAAGTTTTTTTTCTTTATTGATACCTTTTGTTTTTTCATCACTTTTATTTGCAATTCTATTTCCCCCACCCCTCCCTGGAAAGCTACCTCTTGTGATATAGGATGGTTGTTGTCCTTTGTTCTCGAAGAGGACCAAAATGACATCACTATGTTAGAGTCAAGTGTTTCTTCTGAGCTAATTCAATTCTGCTTTGCTCATAAAGTACAGCACCTTCTCTGATGGGGGCACCCATGCTGGGCGGTCCCATGCCAGTGTCTCCCATGTCATTAATCAATTCTAAAGTTCTTAAGAGACCTTGAGAGTATCCTTGTCTCACTTTTTCACCATCTTATGGGAGCTTGCCCTGTGCGAGTTCTTTTGTTCTTGTCAAACATATATTTGACATTTGAACAGCGTGGCCAACCCAATGGAGTTGCACTCCCTGGAGCAGAGTTTGGATGCTTGGTGCTTTAGTTCAAGAAATGACCTCAGTGTTGGGTATCTTAGCCTGCCAGGTGATCTTCAGAATCTTCCCAAGACAATTCAAATGGAAGTGATTCATTTTCCTGGTATGATGCTGGTATATTACCCAGGTTTCCCAGGTACACAAGAAGGAGGTCAGCCCAACGGCTTTATGGAACTTCAGTTTGGTAGTCAGACTGATATATCTTTTCTCCCACACTTTCTTTCAGAATCTCACAAACAATAAGCTAGCTCTGGCAATGTGTGTGTCAATCTCATTATCAGTGTGGACATCTCTGGAAAGTAGACTGCCGAGATAAGAGAATTTGTCCACAGCATTCAAAACTTCTTCATTTGTTGTAACTGATGCTTCCACAAATGAATGGTGTGGCGCTGGCTGATGGAATACTATGGGTTTTTTGGCGTTAATTGTTAGACCAAAATTAGCACACGCAGAAGAGAATCAATAGGAGTCATAGGAAAAGAGAGAGAGATGGAGGGAAGGAGGGAAGGAGGGAAAGAGGGAAAGAAGGGAAAGAAGAGAAAGAAGGGAAAGAAGGCAAAGAAGGGAAAGAAGGGAAAGAGGGAAGGAGGGAAGGGCTCTGGAAAACTAAATAGCACATCAACCAGGACTGACAGTATATCCAAAATTTGATACCAGAATTTCTTAATCTCTTAATTTCTGTACTTTGGTACTCTGCTGAAACCTATCAATATTTTCTCAGAATAATATCTTCAACTGCATAAAGTAACATACACAGAATTTCAAAGGAAACCCATTAGATTAAAATAGTTTTTGACACATTTTTTAAAAATGTTCAAAGACCCTAGATTAATAATCTTTGTTCCATACATATAATTCCCCACTTTGCAAAGAAAAGAGAGAAGTACATTTTCTCTCTTCTTCTCAGCCAAATATTTTCACATATAAATCTTTCTGGCCTTCTCGCCACCAATCTTTATTCATTCTCTCACCCAAACATTCGATCTGTGAAATTATGACCTTTGTTATTTTGATCAAGTCCTTCCCCTTCTCTGCCCTCAAATTCCTCTTCTCTAAAATGGAATTTGGACTTGATGAACTCTAAGGGGCTTTATAAGATTGAATTCACTGGGATCATAGATTTAGAGATGCAAGGGACTTTCAAGATCATCTTGTCCAAACACTTCATTTTACAGAGGAGGAAACTGAGGTCCATAGTGTCCAAGATCAAACAGATGGCAGAGCCAAAATTCAAGCCCAGATCCTTAAACCCTCAATCCAGAGATTTTTCCCCCTGCACCAGGTTTTACTCCTTTCCCAGTCAATGAATCCTCAACTGAAACGTTAAAGGAACGCCAACTATATATAAGGGCAGCTAGGTAGCACAATAGATAGGATACTGTGATAGGATCCTGGAGGCAGGAAGATATGAGTTCTAATCCAGCTTTAGTTACTTATTAGCTGTGTGACCCTGGATAAGTCACTAACCACATTTGCCTCAGTTTCTTCAACTGTAAAAATTAACTGGAGAAGAAATGGCAAGTCACTCCAGTATCTTTGTTAAGAAAACCCTACTGGATACACAAAGAAAGGACTACTTAACAAAACAACAACAATAACAACAACAAAAACTATATTCAAGGCCCTATGAAAGGTACTCAGAAGGGGATGGAAGAGATGGGGATAAAGAAATAGAGAAAATAGTCTCTGCTCTCCCAGAGCTGACATTCTCCACTTCCCTGCAGCTTCATTATGTTTTCATAGGCTCATCAGCTAGAAGGTCCTTAGGAGGGTGTTTTGATTCATGTTATTAGAGTCTTGAGGTATATTGTTTCCCTGGTTCTGTCTCCTTTACTCTGTATCAGTTCATATAAATCTTTCTGGTTTTCTCGCCATCAATCCTTGTTCATTCTCTCTTACCTGAATGTTAGATCACCTTGTTTGTCATTTTACAAAGTAGATGACTACTGAGGCTCACAGAAGGGCAGCGCTTTGTCCAAGGTCACACACATCAAGTGACTGAGCATGTATTCAAATTTATTTTCTCTAACTTGGGATCCAGACCAGGGGGGTCCAGTTCCCAAGCAGATTGGTCGATTTTCAGCGTGAGCGTTTACATCTCAGAAATTGGTAGATGCTATATATCAGGGCTCCATTGTCTTGTTGTCTAGGATTAAGATTGTGATGGGAAAAATATTTATAACATGGATCCAACTTAAATTAGGTCCTGCATATATTTTCCCCCTGAGAGCTGGCTGTTAAACATTGGAGCCGGGACTCTTCTACCAAGAGCAGACTGCCTTTTTTGTACTCTATTTTTCATACTAATAGGCTCCTTTATAAATGTCCTTAGGCCTTTTCTTCTCTGGGTATCTCTAACTGGGTCAATAACCCTCTTAGAAGGCATTTCTTTTTATTTCTTCTACTGCTTTTTAATCCTTTCCAGCTAGGTGTTCATCTTCCAGGGGCTCCCTGATAAAGCTTGAGGACTGTATAACCGGCCACATTGAGGCCTTTGTGACTCCAGAGCCATCCACTCTAATACAGGGCAGGCCCTAAGACAAACAGGAATCTTCTGACTCCAAGTTCAATGTCCTTTATAGTGCTTTCACAACTAAGTGTGCTAGGGATGATATGAAGTTTAGATGAGACATGGTCCTTACCCTCATGAGCCTTATAGCTTAGAAATAGGATTTGACATCAGTAGAGATAACCATATGTAGCCACTCTCTGAAATACCCACTCACCTCAATCTTAAACTCTGAAGATTGGGTCTACAGGGGATAGATTTACTCCATGTTCAAAGTATTCTGGTTTTAATCTTCCATGAATCTGTGGGTTATATTTAGATGGGTAAGAATTTGGAGGGAGGGAGGGAGGAAGGACAGGACAGAGACAGGAAAGATATAGACAAGAATAGGGGGGAGGAGAGAGAAGGAAGGAGAAGGAGAGACAGGGAGAAAGAGAGAGAGAGAAAAGAAAATAGGAGAGGGAAGTTGGGATGGGGGGACATGAGGGAGAGGAGGAAAAGGGATGTTAAGAAGCTTATATGAAATTCCCAAGTGGTATCCACATTCCCTTCAGTCTGGGTGTTTTCCAGCTCACCAGTGACAGGCAAGAACTGCCACCAGAGAAGGTAGGTGGCAGGTGAGAGGCTAAGTCCATTTGGAAGAGATTGACCTTTTGTTAAAGATATTTTTAATATTGCAAATATTAAGCTTTTGTTGTTTGCAAAAGAGGAGATCGTATAGGACTAAGAGTGATATTTGGCCCGGCTTCAGTTTCCGGAGAAGTCCTTTTGTCTGATAACGTGGGCTCTTTTTTTTTTTTAAGAGCTGCTGTTTCCTCATAGGATCATAAAATGTCAAGGTTCTAAAGGACCTTAGAATTCCTCTAGTGCAACCCCTTTCTTTCACAGGTGAGGAAACAGGTCCAGAGAAGGAAGATTACTTGTTTAACATCCCAGAGCCAGTAAGAGGCAGAACTGGGACTTTAGAGCCAAAAAGGACCTTCAGCAACATCATTAAGAGTTGCCTATGTGCAATTAACCCTTTCATTTTACAGATGAAAAACTCAAGGCAGGGAGAAATAACTTGGCCAAGATCACTGGGTTTAGAGAGTAGAAAAGAGCGTGGGCTCAGATCTGCAGTCACTAACAACTGCAGTGGGCTTGTGTAGAGAGCGCTCTTGGGAACATAGTGGGTAGAAGGGGAGGAGGAGAAAAGGAAACCCAAGGGTCAGATTCTATCATCAAGGAGGTAAGGCAGAAAGCTCTACGAATTGGGGAAAGGAACACCTGAATTTAAATTCCACCTCTGCCACTCGCTGGCTAAGTGATGGAGGATCCCATGAATCCTCCGCCAATGTCCAGATGGCTCCAGGAAGACTTTATAAAGGAAGGGCCCCCATGGTGGCAGATCCATCGGAGAACACGAATTCGAGTCCCACAGACCAGGCAGGCTTGGATCTGCATCGCTGGCGATGCGACCCGTCCTCTTTTTTTATTTATTTATTTTTATTTTTATTTTTATTAATTTTTCCAAATTATCCCCTCCCTCCCTCCACTCCCTCCCCCCATGGCAGGTAATCCCATACATTTTACATGTGTTACAATATAACCTAGATACAATATATGTGTGTAAATACCTTTTTCTTGTTGCACATTAATTATTAGCTTCCGAAGGTACATGCAACCTGGGCAGACTGATATTAGTGCTAACAATTTACATTCCCCCCCCAGTGTTCCTTCTCTGGGTGTAGTTATTTCTGTCCATCATTGATCAACTGAAAGTGAGTTGGATCTTCTTTATGTTGAGGATTTCCACTTCCATCAGAATACATCCTCATACAGTATTATTGTTGAAGTGTACAGTGATCTTCTGGTTCTGCTCATTTCACTCAGCATCAGTTGATGTAAGTCTCTCCAAGCCTCTCTGTCTCTGTATTCCTCCTGCTGGCGACCCATCCTCTTTGAAAAGGAAGGATGAACAACATGCATCGTTGGAGAGAAACACCACAAAGAGTCCATCTGAATAGTGGAGGTCTTGAGAGAGATACATGGGGAAGGCCGGCCTTGGGAAATGGGCAAACTCAGGCTCCAATCCTAGCCTGGTGACGTGATGCAAGTCATCTAACTTCTCCGTGCCTCAGTTTCCCCCCTGTAAAATTAAGGTCATCCCTACAGTATCTGTCTCTGGGAGATTGTTGGGAAGCTCTAAGGAGAGAATGTAGGTAAGGGGGGGGGGGTTGCCAGCTTTCAGGACTGTAGAAATGTCAGCTATTATTATTATTAAGGGATTGTGAATGAGTGGGCGTGGCCACAGCCATTCTCATGGAAAGGACCCAGCTCCAGGTCCCTGTCTAGGGGGTGCCAGAAGCCAGAAAGGTTGAGGCCTTTGGCCTCTGGCCCAGCTGCTGTTTGCCTTGGGTTTTCAGCCTGGCCCAGCTGCCTTCTCGCATCTGTCCATCCCTTTGCCCCAAGCCAAGAGCTCCAAGGCAGGCCAGCCGGTTTGGCTGGGGCAGCACAGACGGTTTACCAACTCGAAACTGTTTCTCCCCATCGGTCCCTCCCTCGGAGGTGCTCACGGAATAAAAGACAGGACCTTAACATTCCTGACCCTTGGCCTAGCATAAATCATCCCCTACCCTTGAATGAATAGCTGTTTACCTAGCTGAACCCAACCGCCCTTGGAACAGTTTTCTACCTGACTGTTCAGAATGGCTTCCAGGTCCAGGTGTTTCCTATCTGAGCTCCAGGTGGCTGCTAGCTCCAAGGTGGGGAGGTGCCCCGGGGAGGAAAAAGCCCTGATCTGGAGTTAAAGAATCGGGGTTCACGCCCTCAAGTTCCTCTCACTGGTCCTCTCAGGTATTTGGGAGCCCCATTTTACTGATCAGGAAACAGAGGCTTAGAAGAAGGGGACTCACCCAGGTTCACAGTAAGTGACATAGCACCCAAACCTGTGATCACCACCGACCTTTTGGTGTGGTTTGGGGGCGACTCCTTTACTCTCAGGGCCTCAGTTTTCTGAGAATTCCTCTGGGAACAATATCCCATTATGCAGGTTCCAATCCCACTTCTGATACTAGTCAGGCCTCGCAGAAGACATTTAATCTTGCTAGCCCTCAGTTTCCTCATTTGTAAACTGGCAGGGGGGGGGAGGGGAGGCGGGGAGAGGTTGGCAGCAGATGGTTCCTTCAAGCTCCAGATCCCTGGAGTTGTTTAACATGCTCCCATCAACCAGAGCCCGTTTCCGCTGCCTTTTTGCTTTGGAAACTGACTTGGGATATGGATAGAGGAGTGAACCCGGGAGTGGGATATGGGGAAGGCTAGTGACTTCTCTTGTGCCGGTCCCACCCATTCAGGTTCCTAAAAGAGTGGCTGCCTTCCAGAAGAAGGTGCTCCCAGGTTTCAAATGCTTCCTGAACAACAATGCTCCGGGCCTGCACAGAAAAGGTAGAGGCCCTGAAATCCAAGTAGCCTTTGCTGGCCCCGGCTCCCCACGAGAGTTCCCCCCAGACCAAAGCCCTGAGTTCCCCCTCCCAGACCGAAGCCCCAGTCCCCCCCTTCCCCCCCTTAAATCCATCTGGTCTTTTGTTGCTTTGTTATGCAGTGGCCTGTCCAACAACGAGAAGTCTTAGGATCATGGGATGTCAGCCTCAGAAGGGCCCTTGGAGAGCTTCTGTAGGGAGGGGAGCGAGGCCCCCTCAGGGGGAAAGGACTGGCAAAATGTCACCCAGTGCCGGGGCTGCTGCTGCTGCTGCTGCCCTCAGTCCCTCTGCTTCTGGGGGCTTTTAGCAGAGCATCTCGGCGGAGCTCCCCCCCCCCGCCCCCGCCCCCGTTTGGAGCAGCAGCTCCTTGAGAGCAGGCCGGGCCTGCTTTTTCCTATTCGCTTCTGCAGCGTTTAGCTGCCAGTCCCAGATGAGGAGAAGCTGGTTTTCCCAGAGGCCTGGAGCGCTCCCGCTTTCACCTCCAAGCCTTGTCCTGACTGCCCAGGATTCCGGCTCCCTGCAGCTGGGCCGGGGACACAAAGAACTGGGGGGGGGGGCAGAGGGAGATTAGGCGAGCTTTCCGGGGTAGAAGAAGGCCTGGGGCAGGGCCCGGCAGAGGTAGCCTCGCAGGAAGCCGGGAAGGGATGTGAGAGAGAGGCCTTCCCTGCGGGGTGCTGAGATGGGAACGCAGAGGTTGCCCTCACTCTGCCAGGCAGCCAAGGAGGGGACAATGGGATTCTGAGCTCCAGGAAGCCTGCCTGGGTTAGTGTTAAGGCAGATGGCCAGCCATCAGGACTGAGGAGGCTGCCCCCCCTTTTTTCTATCACTGCCCCTCAACCCCTGCCCCCAGCTCCACTTGGAGACGGGGCACTCCCCTCCCCCCCACCCCCCGAGGGCCTTCCCGGTCCCGCAGCAGACTCAGGCCCTCCAGGAAGCAGGGATCTGTGTGCTAATGTGTTAATCCCCCTATTCAGAGGGCCGCTCCCCCCCTACTGCGGGGAGCAGCCGCAGCCTCTAACCGGGCCGGGCCAGGCTTTCCAGCCCCGGGCCAGCCTTCTCGCGTCCTAATTACTGCACAAAAGGGGGAGTTTAGGCCCACTCTCGGGCACTTGTGGAAATCTCTGTCGAGCCCCGGGGACAGCGGAGGTCTCAATAGGGCGGGATTTCAAAGTCTCCAGCGGCTCGGTCATTGTCTGAGCCGGCCGAGGGGCCTTTTTCATTCATTGGGCGCAGGGCCGCCCCGGGAACCGGCTGGGGAGGCTGGGGCCCCGGGAGCGTGAGACATGGCCCGCTGCCATTGGCCGAGCGTTTTCGCGGCCAGCCAATGGGGAACGCCGCCGCCGGGACTCCCTCGGCCCGCATCCCCGGGGAAAGGAACGGGTCGGGCCGAGCCCGGGGCCGAGGTTTCTAAGGCAGAAACCTGCTTACTTTAGGGGCGGCTTACGGGGAGGAGGGAGAGAGCCGGGGCTCACGTTGCGCTTTGGCCGGCCTCCAAGAAGACTTGGGGAGGAGACGAGGCTGGGACATCGCTTTAGTCTCGGCAAAAGTTAGGCCTTCCTCCCGTCGGCCCTCTGTGCTAGGGGTTCCCAGTGGGAGCACCCCCATTTTACAGAAGTCAAAGGCCTGGCCCACGAAGGCCTAGGGAATGGCCCGGGGCCTTAGGAAAAGGGGGAGACTTGCGCCAACCACAGTTCTAGTGCCCATTCTTCTTGTGCCTTTCTCGTTGGCTTCCCGGCATCCTTCGGAGCTGGAGGGAGCCTTCAAGAACTGGCGAGCCCAAAGCCCCTTGTTGTCATCAGAGAAGCAGCAGAGATCTCGGGAGCGTTCGGTGCCTTGGATAGGGAGTCGGAGAATGAAATCGTTTCCCCCAACACCCGTTGGATGAAATTACTGATTGGAAGTCCCGAGGAGCACAGTCTGACCTTTCCGAGGGCGGGTCTCCTGATGCTCCAGGGAAAGGAAAACAGGTTCTTGGTGTTTAAAAAATCAGAACTGTCTGGCAAGAGCTCCCACTGTTACAGTGTCCCAGGGAGCCTGGCTTTTCCTCAGGGGAGCAGTAGGAAAGAGGCTGAACCCACAGAGAGAAAGATGGGATCAGAAAATCCCAGACTTTCAGGGCCTGACTCCCCAGCTCTTGCCCTTAGGAGGGCAGAGATTACAGATGGTCCAAACCCCCCCACACACACACACACACTACAGACCTTGGAGGTGGGTAGGAAGAAGCCTCAGCTCAGTTTTGCAAAGGAGAAAACAAGCTTGGGAAAGTGAAGTCAAAAATTGGATGCTCCCACATCACAGGCTCGAATCTCATTTTACAGAGAAGGAAAATGGGCCCCAAAGCAGGGGAGGGAGCAGGAACTGACTTACTCAAGGCCTACAATTTGGCAACTTTAACCTGTCTGCCTATGGATCTCTATGTTAGTGAGAAGTTGCCTCCCCCATTGCCTAGTGCACTCTGGGAAGTGAGTTGGCCCATCCTAGGTGATCACGAAGGATGATTGCTCTTAATGTGATGTGCTGGACAGGACTTCTCTTACCTCCCTCAAGTCAACAATCACCTCCATTGCTATCGCTTCTATTATTCCTCAGAAAGGCTTGGGGAACTGAACTGCCTTGAGAAAAAGACAGAAGTCTTCCTGGGTACCTTCCTTAGAGATATGGGAGCCTTACAAAGTGGGTGACCAAGTGTCCATTAAGGGCAAGCTGAGGAAGGAGCTTGGCTCTCTCAATGACTGCCAGTATTTATGGTGCCTTTGGCTTAGTAAAGCTAAGGTTTTAACCCTACAAGGAGGGTCTGAGGCCATTTTTAATTGATCTCAACTCAGATTTTCCTTTCATTTGTAACCCATTACAAATAACAGATGTGATGTCAGCAAAAGAGAGGGTTTTTCTTCTCCAAAGTGTAGAACTCGAATCCATTGCAATTTTTTGACAATAATCTAGTCTCCCAAAGAAATTAGATGGGCTTCAATCTCTCCTGTGCGATGCTTGGGCATCCTCATGGACTAAGTGTAAGACTGGGGCTTAGTCGCTCTAATATGACACCCTGCTCCCTGCCTGTCCTCTCCCCTAGAAGGCTGCTCACAGATAGAAAGATAGAAGGGCCCCAAGAAGTGTTCAGATCCAATCTTTTCATTTGTACAGGTGAGATACAGAAAAATGAGTTTTTCCATTGTCACAAGGGCAGTAAGTGGCAGTCAGGATTGGAACTGAGGTCCTTTAATTACCAGCTTCTTAAAGTGTGGGGCTCCACCTCAGATAGGGTCTCATAACTGAATGTGGGGGGTCACAAAATTATGATTTATTATCAAAATGTTGGATTTGCATGCCTGCCTTCTACACAAACGTTTCTTGGGTGAAAAAAAGATTTAGAAGTCTTTCTAGAGCTGAGATTCTTAATTTGGAGTCCAGAACTAAGTGTGAGTGCAAAAGTGACATCTTTATTTTCCCTAACCTCAAGGAGCTTAAATTCCACCGACAGAAACTGAGCCCTGGAAAGGCCTTTCCCCTGGCCCAAAGCTAGGAAGTAGCAGAGCTGGCCCGTGAACCCAGAGGAGAGCTCCCGCAGCCAGCCCGGCCATGCTCTTCACAAGTCAATCCTACCTTGACATACCATGAAGGCATACCTGAGCATCGTTTGGGAATAATTGGACGTGAAAGGCAAAGAGGGAAGTCTTCCAAAAATCGATGGGCATGCCTGAAATCCTCATTTATGCCAGTGTTTACTCACATCCTAGTTGGAGTGGAGGCCAGTCAAGCCAGGGCCTGCACAGGGCTAAATGCTGCTGGGGAAAATGGGAATGGAGGATCCGGGAATTCCATCGCCTTCGGGAGCCTCCCTCCTCCTCACAATGGGCCCTTGTTTTCCCCCACGTAGCTATTGGCTTTTAGCTGATCTGCTCACACCTCAGGCATGTGTGTTTAGAGCTTTTGTAATCAGTCTAGACTCGGTCCCCACCTAAGAATTCTCTCCAGGAGACAGATCAAATGCCCCCCAGAAGAAAAGAACAAGCCCACTCACCCCCTCACCCCCGCAGCCTCCAAGTCAAATGCAGGCAGGCTGGGAAGCGAGTTCCAGTTCCTGGCTCTGCCACTTCCTAGAGGTAGAGATCAACCCACTTTCCATTTCTCTAGGCCTTTCCTCACAACAATCGAGGGAGGCAACTGCCACAAATGCCTCCCCCCCACACACACACAGAAGGCAAGTGAGTGTTTTGTCCAGAGTCACATGGATGATACTAGAACTGGGCCTCTGATCCAGGGCTTCCAACATTGTCCATCCTCAGGGAAGTCAGAGGACCAGAGAGCCAAAGCTGGAAGGGATCTGAGAGCTCCCAGACTTATTTACAGAGGCCTGAAACCCAGGGAGTGGAAATGCCTTACTCAAGGTCCCACATGGAAGTCGAGATCAGAGCTGGGAGGGACCCCCAAGGCATCCAGTGCAAGTCTTCGTCTTACAGAAGAAGGACTCAGGGGCCCAAGAGGCGAAGAGGCTTGTGGATGATCACACTCATTGGAAGGGACCATAGAAGTGGTCCAGTGTAACCTCTCATTTTACAGAAGAGGAAACTGAAGGCTAGAAAGGCTAACTGACTTCTCCAGACTTCAAAGCTAGTAAGTGTATGAAGCAGATCTGAACCCAGCAGGTCACCCTGGCCCGGGTTCAGTGCTCTACCCACTATTCCAAGAATATTTGACTGGGTGTCTTAACTAAGTTCCCTAAGCTCCCTTCCGGCTCCAAATCCTCTGATCTCAAGATCCAAGTTGGAATACTAGTTTGGATGTTTCATTAAGTGGCCTTGGGCAGCTTTAGGGACAGCTAGGTGGTGCTGCAGTGGCTAGAGCACTGGGCCCAGAGTCAAGGAAGACTCTTATTTTAAATTCAAATTTAACCTCAGACACTTATTAGCTGTGTGACCCTGGGCAAGTCACTTCCATCTGTAAAATGAGCCAGAGAAAGATGGCAAATCACGCCAGTATCCTTGCTAAGAAAACTCCAAAGGAGGTCACAGTCAGACCCAACTGAACAACAAGGCAGCCCACTTCCTACTCTGATTCCCAATTCTATAAAACAAAGATGAAAATACTAATTGAAATGAGAAAAGCCCTTTGAAAAGCCATAAAGCACTACACGAATGGGAAAAAGACACTGTATTTGCACTGCAAGAATCTGGATTCAAATTCTGGCTCTACTTTGTATATCTCATGTGATCTTCAGTAAGTGCCTCAGTGCCTAGTAAAATGAAGGGGTTGGGTTAGATGGCCTGGAAAGTCCCTCCCAGATTTAATTGTGTCATATAATCAATAATTAATCAATGATATGGCATGAAAATGGCCACAGGAAGGATTGGGACAAGATACAGAAGTCACAGGCAGATAGAATTTGTTTGGTTTAAGAGCTAAACAATGGTCTGCCTAGGGTGACCACTGGAGATAACCAAGCAAAGGCTAAAATAAGCAGATAAGGGGACTGTCAGAGTAAACGTCTATATCCTGTGGGCGAGTTGGGGCTGCTTGACTGCCACCGTTCAAACCAGCCAAGTCATGACCGTAAAGGCTCGCTTCCAAAATGACTGCAGCAACCCTCAAAGGCCCAAGGGGAGCTACGCTCCAATTCCCAAAGTGGCGCCCTGAACACAAAAGATGCTTAACTATTATCTGCTCAATTCATCGCAGTCCAGTAATAAGGTACCTACTATGTGTCAGATACTTTGCTAGAACAAAGACAAAAAGTGAAACAATTCCTGCCCGGAAAAAGCTTACACTCCGTGGTATAGTGCACACACAGAGACAAGTCGATACCAAAACATTCAAGGGGCAGGGGCAAAACACTAACTGGGGGAATCAGTAAGGGCCTCTTTTAGGAGGCAACACTTGAACCGAACTTTTGAGCCAGCTAGGGTATATAAGACATTAAAGGAGGGATAACATTGTAGTTGTGGAGGTAGAAAATGGAATATTGTGAACAGGAAATAGCAAGGAAGCTGGTTTGGCTGGAATGGAGTTATGTGAGAGGGGTCTGAAACCAAGGGTTAAAGTTAGATTGCCAAGAGCCTCAGAAGTCAGCTTGAGGAGTTTATAGTCTAATACCCAATTGGGAGACCAATCCAATCATTCTGAAGAACAATTTGAAACTCTGCCCAAAGGGCTGTCAAACTGTGCATCCCCTTTGATCCAGCAGTGTCACTACTAGGGCTGTATCCCAAAGGGATCGTCAAAAAAGGAAAAGGACCCACATGGGCAAAAATGTCTGTAGCTGCTCTTTTTTGGTAGCAAAAGACTGGAAACTGAGTGGCTGCCCATCAGCTGGGGAATAGCTAAATACATTATGGTATTGGAACGGAATGGCATGCTACCGTTCTATAAGAAATGATAAGCCTGGAAAGACTTACATGAACTGATGCTGAATGAAGTGAGCAGAACCAGGACAACATCGTACACAGCAACAGCAAGATTGTGTGATTATCAACCGTGGGAGACTCAGCTCTTCTTAGCAAGTGAGCCAAGATAATACCCACAGACTTGAAATGAAAAATGTCATCTGCATCCAGAGAGAGAACTATGGAGAATGCATGAGGACCAAAGCATGCTATATTCTCACCTTTTCTTTTGTTTGCTTTTTTATTTCTTGTGGTTTTTCCCTTTTGGTATAATTTTTTCTTTCAAAACATGATAAATATGGAAATTTGTTTAAAAAGGATTGAACCTGTATAAATATCAAATTGCTTACTGTCTTAGAGAGGGAAGGGCTAGAGAGGGAGGGAGAAAAAATTTACAACTCAAAATCTTACAAAAACAAATGTTGAAAATTATCTTTACTTTTTAATTGGAAAAAATACTGAGAAAAAAATAATAGTAAAGACTAATGACAGGTTTAAACAAAGACAACAGGGAGCCACTGAAGCTTTTTAAAGAAGGGAGTGACCTGGTCAAATATATCTGTTGAAGTGAATTGAATTGACCCAGAAAAGAAGGTGCTCCAACTCCAGATCCTTGAAGCACCTCGCTCTAGCCCTCCATCCCCCTCTACCTGACTACCAGGCCGAATCACCTCTTTTTCCAGTCTTCTGCCTTGGCAATGCCTTTCATGACACTTCTTTTGGGTAAGTTGACGTGAGAGAGAAGCTATGGCCTATCTGTATGGTTTTTTGGTTGCCCTTTGGGTCACCTGCAGCCTCAGCCAAGGTGCTGCTCTAGGGTTCACAGCCTCAGACCTCATTTATACCAGGACTCATTGGCACTTAACAAGATGGGCTTCTGGAGCAGCAGGCACTCTGAGAGAGAGCCCGGCCCTCTACTTGTAAGCTTATTTGATTAACCCGACTAGCTATTACCTGACTTTCCTGGATAACAGAGCTTACTGTGTTTCAAAAGAAAAATGTTTTCATTCATGAAATTCCTAGTTATTTTTTATGCAATCACGCTAAAAGGTCCCAACTGACGTCAAACGGACATAAAGGAAAGAGCCTTGCCCATTGAGGTGAATAACTCTGGCCTTTGGGCGACATCATCATCATCACTGAAAAAACATTATTAGGCTCCCACTAAAAACAAAAATCCATCAGGCCTAAGTAAGCTGGGATTGGGTTACAGGTCTTTCGGTTCCCACCTCCTGTGTCATCAAAAAGCTAAGCTCTAGCTGTTTTTCTCTCTATTCAAAGTAATCATTTTTTAGGTTGGTCATTGTCTTTCTCTCATTTTCCAAAAACCATTTGGAAATAAGAGACCTCACAGAATGAAGGTAAGTGTTTACCAGCAGAAAAGCTGGAACTTAATCTTTTGAAACCCATAGAATATGGGCAAGTTTTTAATCAACATCCTCCCCTCAGTCCCCATTCTGAGGCCAGGCCACCTAATCCCAGTAAGCCCTCTAATTTGAGGAAGGCTTTTGACTTTCCAAAGCACCCTCTCCCCTCTTATCTCAGTTGATCCTCACAGCAACTCCGGTATAGAACAGAGTAGGGATTATCATTTCCAAAACAGGGATTATCATTTCCATTTGGTAAATTAGATCTGACAATTTGCTCAAGGTCACACAAGAAGGGTGGTGGAAAGCCGGGCCAAAGACCACGTCTCCAGAGGACTGTCCAGGACAATGAAGTCTAGCATGTTTGTTGGGGAGCCGGACTTCAAAGACCTGGGCTCAAATCCTGGTTCTGTAACTGTGGACAAATCACTTTACTCTCCCTATAAAACAAGGGGAGAGAAATCAGGGGTGCCTCAGTTGTGGCCTGTGGGCTTTTTTCACATATATTTTGATAACTATTGGAATAAAATTCATTTTCTTGGCAATCCTCTACATTTTTTAAAAGTGTGTTTAATTCTTTTTTTTAAAATAAATTTTGTAATTATAATTTTTGACAGTACATATGCATGGGTATTTTTTTTTACAGCATTATCCCTTGTACTCACTTCTTTTCCGAATTTTCCCCTCCCTCCCTTAGATGACAGGCAATCCCAAACATATTACATGTGTTACAGTATATCCTAGATATAATATATGTGTTATACATTCTGTTTTATACATTTAAGAACCTTATTCTGAAAAAGAGTCCAAAGGTTTCACCAGATTTCCCAAGGGGTCCAGGACCACAAAACCCCCCAAACTGGTGGACTAGATGAGAGAGGCCTGTCGTATCTCAAAAATTCCATGCTCCTATCCTTTGATCCAAAGATCCCAGTGCTGGCTGTATGCCCCAAAGAAAGTTAAAAACAAAAAATACCCACATCAAAATATTCACAGCGGCTCCTTTGTGCTAGCCAAGAACTGGAAACAAAGTAAGTGCCCATGAATTGAAAAATAGGTGAACAAATTGAGGTCCATGAATGCAACAGAACGTTACCGTGTCCTACCAATGATTATGAAGAATTCAGGAAAAACAGAGGAAGAATTCTACAAACCGAGACGGAACAAAGAAAGCAGAACCAGGAGCCCAAGAGAGCCCAAGACATAACAGTAAACAAATGCCCCAAAGAATGCCTGATACTCTGGAACTACAGTGTTTAACCACAGAGAAGGGCTGAAGAGCCACAGGTGAATAAGTCGGTCACCATATCGGCCGATTCTGTTGAAATCTGTCACGAGGGAAGTCTTACCGGGTAGATGGGGATGTGGAAGGGAAGGTGGACTAGCTGGAAGGGATGGTGAAACAAAAAAAGTGCTATCAGTCATATTTCTGAATTTTAAATAAATAAGAACTCCCAAGAAAGAGTCAAAGGAAATCCTATGCTCCCAATTCTGGACCTTGTCAGTGCTGGATGTACACTCCCTAGGATTTGAATTCTAAAGCTCCTTCTCCCGTCTGGGGTGGGAGAGGAGGCCGGCAAAGCTAACAAACAGAAAGCTGGATCCAAGACGTTGAAAACTGGCTGACTCGATGTGCATGCCAACTAAGCAGAACCCTTTGAAGTGGGCATCGCTGCAGAGTCATGGCCGGCCAGGGCTAAAGGCCAAGCACACATGTGACTTCTCCGGGAATCCTTCAGAAGCTTTGCTGTGCCGTCTCCATATCTGTCTAGAAATGCCCACCAGCCGATCAGACAGTGACAGAGCTAGCCAAACCTACTGGGGCTGCTCGGCTTTCTCGTTTCAGTTGGGGGCCTGTGGTCAGTGACCATTTCTTTCAGCTTCCCTGAGGGTCATTTACAACCATGAACTTTAGCTCAGTCAGCTAGTCTCATACACATCAAGCTGGATGGGACTTTAGAAGTCATCTGGTCCAGTGCCCTCCATTTAAAGCTGAAGAAACCGTAGGGCGGGGAGCTTAAAGAATTTGCCCAAAGTCACACATGGAGGCAGCAGCTGAGGAAGAATGATGGTGCAAAACCAGCTTTTTCCACTCCAAATCCAAGGTTCTTTCCACTGTCTCATGCCAACTCCAAAAGGAGTCTAACACTCAGGAATGGCCCATAACTTCTCTACTTCTGAACATGGTCACGTCCGGCTGAAGGGAACGGCGAGCTAAGTTCTCACTCCCGAGCTGGTCTTTGGTCTAGATATGGGATATGCGAGGGAAAGTGTAGGATCTTGGTTCCAGATCTGGTTCTTCCACTGAGGACCAACTCGACTTTGGGCAAGTCATCCGGCCTCCTCTTCCTCTTTTGTAAAGTGATCTCTAAGTACTCTTCTAGCACTGGAGCCATGTATTCTTATTGCATAACTACCGATCAAATTAGAATATCCCTTCCCTGAGTCCGCAACAGGAGATGTGAGCAGACTGCATGTGACCTTCCACCCCATACATATGTCATTCTGTGTCTTTTCTCCTTTTCACAGATTCCTAGAAAAAGCAAACCTGACTATACTTGCTGCCTCCACATTCTTTTTTAAAGTATATTTTAAAATAATAACTTTTTATTTTTCTAAATCCATGCAAAGAGAGTTTTCAACATTCACCCTTGCAAAATCTTGTATTCCAATTTTTTCTCCCTTCCTTCCCCCCTCCATCCTTCCCTAGACAGCAAGTAATCCAATATAGATTAAACATGTGCAATTCTCCTATGCATAATTAGACAATTATCATGGTGCACAAGAAAAATCAAATCAAAAAGGGAGAAAAATGAGAAAGAAAACAAAAAAGCAAGCAGACAACAACAAAAAAGGGGAAAATACTATGTTGTGATCCACACTCAATTCCCACAATCTTCTCTCTGGATTCAGACAGCTCTCTCCATCCCAAGTCTTGGAATTGGCATGAATCACCCCTTGTCGAAAAGAATCAAGTCCAGTGCCTCCACTTTCCCTCTCACTCCTTTCAATGTCTTCTAAATTGCTCTTTTCATATTTATTAAGTCCCAGATACTGTGGTAAGAACTTAAATTTCACAAAAACTTCAGAGAAAACAAGAAAGCAGTTTAGTAGAAATTAGGAATAGACTAATATCTCAAAATAAGCTCCAAATAGATACACTCTTTAGACTCTACATTGAAATAAATGATCATAGAAAATGACGTCATATAAAATTAGAGAAGCAAGGAATAAATTACTTTTCACAATTATGGATAAGGGAAGAGTTCATGACCAAACAAGGGGAAGAAAGAATTACAGAAGATAAGACAGTAAGAGTTAACATTTATATAGGTTTGTAAAGTACTATTATATATGTTGTCTTATTTGATGGACAATTTTGATTTTATATACACACATGTATGTATGTGTGTATACATATCTTTTTTTTAAAAAACTTGTGTACAAACAAAACCGATACAGCTAACATTAGAAGGGAAGCAAATAATTGGAGAAAAACAAAAATTTTCGTAAGTTTCCCTGATATTCCCTCATTTCCAAAACATATAAGGATCTGTTTCAAATTTATAAGAACAAGAGTCATTTCCCACTTAATAAATGGGCAGAGGATCTAAAAAGGCAATTTTCAAAGGAAGAAATTTTAGTTATCAATAGCCATCTCAAAAAATGTTCCAAATTACTAGTAGTTAGAGAAGTGAAAATTAAAGCAACTCCATGGTTCCACCTCACACTCATGTGTTTGACAAAGATGACAAATGTTGGAGAGGCTGCAGAAAGACAGACACATTAATATACTATTGGTGGAATTGCAAACTGGTTCAACTACTCTGGAACACAATTTGGAACTATGTCTAACAAGTTACTAAGTTGTGCATACTCTATGATCCAATGATACCACTACTAAGCCTATATTTCAAGGAAATCAAAGAAAGAGAATCCATAACTACAGAATTGTGCTATAGAAGTTCTTTTTGAAGTAGCTAAGAACTGGAAACCAAAGGGGTGGCCATCAGTTGAGAAATGGCTGAACAAATTATAGTATATGAATGTAATGGGATACTATTGGGCTATAAGAAATGATGAAAGAGGCAGTTTTAGAGAAAGCTGGAAAGACATAAATCAATGCTGAATAAAGCGAGTAGAACCAGAAGAACATCATACCCAGTAACAACAACGTAAATGCAAACAGTTTCAAAGATTTAAGAACACTGCTCAGCACAACGATGGAGCACAGATTGCAGAAGACCAATGTTGAGGCAGGCTACTTACCCCTCTCCTGTCAAAGATGTCTTGGACACAGGATGCAAAATAGGACATTGATTTGGGGGATATCACCAACACGAAAAGTTTGTTTTTTAGTTTTTTCTTGCCTGATTATGTATCTTTTTAAAAATTCCTTTTTCTTTTGTTTTCAATTGGAATTTGAGGAAAAGGTGGGAAGGAGGGAAAACAGATTTTTGTTCACTGAAAAAATTTTAATTAAAAAAAAATTTTAAATTCTCAACAATCTCAACTGCCACATTTTGTGAAATGAGGATTTTCGAAATCCTCATGCTCCTCCAGCTCTCTACGGTACTTGACATTGTTGGCCACCCTCTTCTTCAAGATTATCCCTCATCTCTGAGTTGTCATGGCTTGACTCTCTCTTGGTCCCCTCCCCCTCCCAGTCTGCTTGCTTCTGCTCACCCATACCCCATTCCTCCCAGCTCTCTTCTCAATACAATATTTTTTACTTCCCCACCCCATTCCCCAGTGGCCCGGGCCACTCTCAGGCCAGAAGTAACTCACAAAGCACTTAATCCTTTCAGGTCCACAACTCTTTACCTTGAAAATGATTATTGACTGGTAGGGGCCTCAGGACAAGCTCCAAACAACTTCCCAACTCACTAGCCTTCAGACTGTGGAACACATCGTCCCTGTCTGTTCACCATTTTTTCCTCCACTTTCCCCCTTCTGGAATCATCACCAAATCGATTCAGTCATAATATTAGAAAGAGTGCAGCAGTCACCTCTCCTCCACTTCCAATCACTAACCCAGTAACTTTCTCTAAACCTGAGCTCTCCAGCCCTATTTGAATGCAAGCTCCATGAAGACAGCCACTTGTGTTTCAGGGCTTAATCCATACTAAGTACTAAATGTAAGGGGTTCCCCCCCCACTTCATCCTTCCATTGTCTGTGCTATTGTTAGCTGTGGAGGGGGGAAGTTCCTCAGGCCTACTGTCCTTTCCTGAACTCTGATTCTGCGTCACCAGTTTGCTCTTCCAAAATATCTAAATGTCCCCAGGTGTCTCAAACTCAATATGTCCAAGACAAAACTACTAGCCTTTCCCCAGATTCCCCTGGATTCTGACCTTTGTGATGTCTACCAAGAGCAGCACCAACCTTCCAGAAATCCATCCCCCACTGGTCAGTCTTCGCCCTGCCCTTGCCTAATCAGCTGCCAAGTCTTGTCCACAACATTCTCCCATCCGTCCTTTTCTCTCCGCCCACGCTCCCGTGGACCCTAGTTCAGGCCTTCCCCGCCTCTCTTTTGAATCTCCCATCTCAATTACCAAGATGATTTTCCTAGGTTCAAGTCTGAACCTGCCATGCCCCTGCTCAGAAAACTCTAGCAGCATCTCTATGCCTGCAGGCTACTTCAACTTCACCACCTGGCTCCCACCCAGCTCTCCAAACCAGTTCCCCCATTCTGCTCCGTTGTAGCCCAAGTGACCTACACATGATGACTTGACATTGATGACCCGAATTCCCAAGTGAGATTCCAGTCCAACGATCTGAGAAGGCTCCCCCGGAAGAGGTGGCATCGGAATTGATTAGGAATTTCACAAGGAAAAGGAAGGCAGAATGTTCTTCCAGGCCCAGGGAATAGCATGGTGGGGGCTGGGAAGCACCCAAATGGGAGCCAGTCTGCTCACACTCTAGCAGTGAATCAGTGGAAGGGAATGACTGGAGCCAAGGGGAGAAAGGCAGGCTGGAGCCACAGCGTGAGGGCCTTAGGTGCCAGAAGGAGATCTGAACTTCACTTGCCAGGGAATCAGTGAAGATTCTGAGCAGAGGGGAAGGAGAAGGATTCATCTGTCCAAAGGATGACAGGATTTCATTTTCCATTCTTGGGAAGTGAAGCAAAATACTGGGTTTGGAATTGGAAAGCAAGGTTTGCAGCCCAGCTCTGCCCATTCACTCTCCTGCCACCTGGCCCTCAGTTTCCCCCTCTTTATGAAGAGGGAAGTTAAACTAGATGATCAGATGTGTTTCTTTTCCCAGGTCAGTGTTTCCTCCCATCACAAATGAAGGGGTCTCGGCCTTGAAGCTTTAGATCTGGGTTACCCAGTGCCCAAGCCAGGCTGGCAAAAGCCTCCCTCTGGCTCACGTCCTGGGGCTAGGATGTTAAATAGAGTGGTGCCCCGCCAGAGTCTGCTTCCTAAAGGCATGGAGCTTGACACAGGTTCTGTCACTTTTATTCGCATCCAGATGAGAGTGTTGGCTTATGTGCCAGCGGCGGGCAGTGGAGCAGCCAGCACAGGTCTGAAGCACTGCACTTCTCACGTTCTTCCTCTCCAAGAATTCTCCAGAAGCTCCGGGCCTTGACGTTTCCAATCCAACTATCTTCTGGCACTTTTTTACTTTGTGATAATTACAAACCCATGGAACATACTTCTTTCAATAGAGATTTCAACTCTAAATTTGGAAGAAAATAAAAATATAAAAATGGAGGGTTGGGGAAAGGAGAAACATCGAAAAGATCCTGGCAAGAAAAGATCTTGAGCCGAGAAGAACCTTAGAAATTCTCTTGATGAAGGTTGTCCTTCCATTTTACAAGTAAAGAAACTGAGGCACAAAGAGAGGAAAGCAAGCTGCCCACTGGTGCTGAAGGTCAAGGCCAATTTTCTGGAGGATGTCAGGAACCTGCTTTTTCCAGAGAAATCTGTTCTTCCAATTCCCTTGGGAATGACCACTTCCCAATGGTTGTGCATTGTTAATCAGACTGGCCGCCCTGGCTGAGGGAGGCCCGGACCTCGCAGCTGGCAGGGGATGGAGTTGGGATGACTGCTAGAGATGCATTCCAGCTCCGTGAGCCAGTGAGAGGCCAGGGATGGGGACGTAAAAGGCTCTCCCGGCTCCGGCGTCAGCCTTGGCAGAGCTCTGGGCCCACACCAAAGCACTGAGGCCAGGCTCTCTGCATTCTCTGCACGCAACATGTAGGAAGCAGTGCACGTCAGAGAACGAACTCTCTCTCGGCTCTCGGAGGAACCTGACCACATTGTCCTGACCTTCGCCCCCATTTTATAGAGGAGGAATTTGAGGCCCACAGAAGGGAGGGCAGTTGAGATGGCTCTGCAGAAGGACTGGAAGGAACCATACCCCACATTTTGCAGAAGAGGAAACTAATCAAAGAGGAGAGGAGAGTGAAGGGGACATTGACCAATGACACCCAAGTTGGGAGGTACCTCATAGATAATCTAGTCCAATCACCTCACGACCATCAATTTTAGAGAAGAGGAAACCGAGTCTCAGGGGAAGGGACTCTGGATTCAAGTACGTAAGGGTTGAAAAAGGCCTTTGAGATCATCTAAGGCCAGCCTTTGAGCTTATGGGGCAGAATAAGGAGGCCCCAAAGGATGCCCGGGACACCCCCTCAGCTAGTAAATCCAGAGACCACAAAGTCTTGGGTTTTTTGTTTTTTTTTTTTAATCTTCAGTGACCAGAAGATGGATAGGATCAACACAAGCTCGTGAATCATAGTAGATGAAGGGACCCTTTCCTGAGGGATTTTCTCCTTCATTGGATCCTCAGCACCTAGCACATGGAAGCAGCTAAATCAATGCTTGTTCTAGTTTCCTCCAGACACCATGGCTGCGTATCCATGATCCCAACAGATCCTCAGGACTACCCTGAGAAGTAGCTAGTGCAAATGTTATCTCCATTTTACAGTTGAAGAGACTGAGGCACAAACTGCAATGACCTCTAAGGCCAAACGGCCAGCCAATGATAGAGCTAGTCATCCCGCTCAAGGTCTGCTGGCTCCTGGGCTTGCGGGCCCAGAAGTGACAATTCTAGCCAGGTGCTGGAGAGCAGGCGCAGGCGCTGCACTGCATAGAGTGCTCAGCCTGGAATCAGGGAGATCCAAATTCAAATCCGGCTTTAGACGCTAACTAACTGGTCAAGTCACCATTTGCCTCATTTTTCTCATCTGTAAAATGAACTGGAGAGGGAAATGGGAAAGCCCTCCGGTATCTCTGCCAAAAAAAAAAAAAAACAAACACAAAAAAAACAAACCCATGGACAATATTGCCATATTATGGTCAGACACAATTGAATAGCAGCCACGAGCTGGAGAAGAGGTCCCAAGCTCATTGTCTCGCTGGTGCCTAGCACACAGTAGGAGCCTAATCAATGTTGGTTGATTGTCGTAGAATCCTAGCCTTCTAGATCTCCAGTTGGAAGGGCCTTCTGAGACCAGCTAGTCTGTCTCCTTAATTTCAGATGAGGAAATCAGGGGCCAGATGGGGAAATCACTTGCACAGGGTCACACTAGTATTCGGTGGCAGCGCTGGGCCCAGAATCCCAATTTGTCACTGCTCCTCTGTGAACCGTGCTGTCCCTCCGTGAGGAGGTATTTCAATCAGGTACTAAAAGATATGAAGTTTCCTAAGAGAAACAGATGGAGATTCATTTCAAGGACCTCAGAGAAGAAAAACAGACTTCCTCGAATGTCTGGGACTTTTTCTTTGGCGGTGACTCACCGACTCCCTCCTGTTCCCTTGGGACTTTCAAAACTCATATACCTGGATGCTTGCCCCTCACGCTTCTTTTCAACCCTTCATTACAGGAAGGGAAAACAGAGCAGTCTGCTTCCAGAAATGTGTTCTCCAAGAATAACATACCAGGCTCAATTTAGTGCTTTTTCCCTTCCAGTGGCTATTAAAGACCGGTCTGACTGAGCAGCATTCAGCTCTCTCCTGTCGTGGTCCCCCACACCCCCAGCCTCCTGGCCTTGCCAACTGCACCTCCCTCTCCTCTTCTGCTAGCCCTTTCTTTGGGGGAAGGTGCTATCATCAAAACCCCTCTTGGAGAGTGGGGGAGTGCTGTACCCAGAAGGAAAGGGTTAATGGGGGAAAAGAAAAGAACCGATGACAAAACCTTCTGCCAAATGCTGATTGTATGATGCTGGACGAGTCCTCCAGCCTCTCAGGGGGCCAATCAACTCCGTGTTTCTGATCTGCTCTGGGAGAGGGAGTTTCCTGGCTGGAATCGCCTCCCAGATACAAATCACAGATCAGGAGAAAAAGACGTGATGGAACAAGACCCCCGAAGTGAGCCATACTTGTGCTTGGGGCCAGAGCCGTAATGCCAGCCAAGCAAAGAAGCTTCACCCCTGGTGCAGCAAAGTGATGCTAAAGCACTTTCTGGGCCTCTGGGAGCCAGAGCATATGAGCTAGCAAACAGAAACTTACACAGAACTTCTCTCCAAACAGCACTCCATGCTTGGGGGGGGGGGGCTGGTTATCCCTCTGCCCCTTAACCTTTGCCACTTACTTGCCCTGCCAGACTCAGCTTCAATCCCCCCTTTCAGGAGACCTTCTCAGGCCACGTTCCATTTGTTACAATGCGTAGACTTCAACAGTGCCCAATTATTTACCTGCTATCTCCTGGAGGACAAGGGCTGTTCTGATTTCTCTCTGTATCCCCAGTGCCTGGCACACAGTAAAAAGAAGGATCTACCAGCTGGGCCTGGGACCATGTTCCAGGTGAGCTCTTCCCAGCCTCCAGCCCCTGGACTCTGTAAGGGCAGTTCAACTTTGACCCTGGACCAACCAAGTACAACTGCTCCCCTCACTAGGAACTGATACACCTGATGAAGCTTCCAAGTGTAGGGCAGCCAAGATGAGGACCTCTGCCCTCTGAGAATATGGATGAAGGAAAGGCGCTGTGAGGCGTTCTGAGCTGTGGCTGCGGCCCCAAGGAAGGCTCCTTGTATTATGGCTTATCTATTTGCCCTTCTTTGGGTGGGGGGGAGAAGCCACCACAGCTGCAATATTTCGCCTAGGAAATGTTTGGACAAGAATAAGCTTCTGCGCGACCCTTTCACGTCCATTATCTCACTGGAATTTCCGAACTACCCGGTGAGAGTGTTCAAACAGAGATAATGCTACCAACTAGAAGGAGACTAAGGCCTAAAAAGTTTAAAGCACTTCCTGCGGGTGGCAACACAGTGGCTGGCATACAGTAAGTACTTAATAAATCCTTAGTGACCCATTGAATCCCTAGCCAGCTTGGAAAACCCAGCCTAAGCAGCACAGTAGTAGGACATGGGATACAAATACAAAATCGGCCAATCAGAGAGTGGAACAGTTCTCACTGGAGCCTTGCTGAACCAAGGTCCGGCCCTCTATCTACCTCATCATCTAGCCAGGTGAGGAGTACATAAAGAGGCTAGAGAGGGAGGTGAAAGCCAGGCTATAAAGGGCTTTCGATGCCAAATAGAAAAGGTTTTCTTTGACCTTAGAGGAAATAGGGAGCCGCTGGAATTTACTGACCAGGGCTGGAGACACGGTCTTACCAGCCAAATGGACAAGGGGAGCAGCTTGTGCCAGTTAGGGAAAGAGCTCAGTTAGGAGGCTATTGCAATAGGCCAGGCAAGAGGTCATGATGAGGGCCTGAAACAGAGGGGTGGCCATTCTGGGTAGAAAGAAGAAAATACACAAAAGGGGTGTTGGGGAGACAAACTTGAAAAGATTTGGCTACTGACTAGATAAGGAGGGGGAGGAAGCTGAGGACGACACTTAGGATGAAAGCCTGGGAAACTGGGAGGATAGTGGGACCTTAAACAGCAACAGGGAGGTTCAAAGTGAAGGGAGGTTTAAGGATAACAGTAATGAGCTCTAATTTGGACATGTTGAGTTTGAGATGTGTCCAGTGCGCTTTCCTCTAAATGATCTTGCTTCACTTCAAAGCCAACAACAGCCGGTCTAGTTTTATGCCTAGATATGATCAGTTGGCTTTGGGATTGGGAAAAGGAGATATTATGGACCGGGAGTCATCCCTAGTCTTGTCAGCTAGGGTCAGTAAATGGGAAGAACACACACCAGGCAAGAGCAGGAGGCTCTGACCCTTCAGGATCAAGACCAATGTGACCTGGCCTCCAGGATTCTCTGACAAGAAATATAAAAAGTCTGAGGTCTACTCTGCCCTGAAGTGCAAGGATGGGAAATCGCTGGCTTCCTGTGGACAATTTGATTGAAAGCTAAGCTTATACAAGACCATTTTGGTTCTCAGGCATCATGATGGCACAGGACAGTAGAAAATAACTCCCCCCCTTGGGTACAGAAGAGAGTCCTTCTTTCCTTCCCCACCTCCCAGTTGGCCCCTTCCCTTAGTTCATTCTAGAAATATAGTTCATTAAAAGTATTGATTTAAAACTATCCCTTGTCCCTGGACTTACAGGAGAATTCTATCAACTCTTAAAAAAACCCCAATATTCATGCTATACAAATTATTCTGAAATTTTGAAAAATACTCTGCCAAACTCCTTTTAAGTGACAGAGTTCTAATATCCAAGCCAGGAAAGCAGAGAGCAAAACAAAAAAAAAAAAAAGAACTATGTAGCAGAATATAATTAATGAATAGCCACTCTCAAATGTGAAATAAAATCCTGGCAAAAACAACTATAATAATTTATCCAAAAAATAATTCACTGGACTCAAGTTGGATTAATACCAGGTTCGCAAGGATGGTTAACATCAGGGAAAAAATTAGCACACTTAATCAGATTAATAAGAAAAACATCTAAAACCATAAATATCAAAAAATTCCACAAAAAGTCTTTGACAAGGAATAATACTCAGCTATGCTAAAAACTCTACAAAGCACTGGTGTCAAAGTATCTTTATTTCAGTGATAAAAAGTATCTCTCTAAAACCAAAGGCCAGCATCCCAAGCAACGGGGAAACACTAGGGTGAGACTCTGATGTTATTTGGCTAATTTCCAGAAATGCAACAATAGCAATTTAACAAAAGAGAAAGAAATGAAATGAATAAAGTCAAATAGGGAGAGAAAACATTCCTGTTTGCTGACATGATCGTTTACTCAGAAACTCTTAGGGTCTCGACCAAGAAACTAGTTGAGACAATGGCATCTCAATAAAATAGCAGGTTATAAAATAAACTCCCGACAATCAAGAGCATTTCTGCACAATAAAGATAAGAATGTGGAAAGGAAAAGAAAGCTCCATTTGAAATAGTTGCAAAATGGATAAAGTACCTGGTAGTGAACCTATCAAAGCACCCTTACCAGCCTTCTACATATGACTACAAAATATCTCTTTCAAGCAGAAGTTCTTAATCCAAGGTCCGTGAATTTGGTGGAGATGGTGGTGGTCTACAATAACTGTAATTCAATGTAGTTTGTTTCCTTTGGAATCCTAGGTAATTTATTTTATGCATTTAAAAACATGCTTCAAATGAGGGTAGGCTTCATAAGACTTGCAAAGGATGCTGTGACAAAAAAAAAAAAAAAAAAGGCCAAGAAGTTCTGTTTCAGATTTTTTGGGAAAGTAACTGGAGGATTTGGGACTCAAATTCTTAATTTTTTTTTAAAAAAAAGGAATGCTAAAAATTGTCTTGACATGTAATTGAGAAAAATACTATTTAAAAATACTGTAAAATCAAAAAAATACAGTAGAATTTGAATTAAATTTGAATATTCCTGTGGAGGAATATTCTGTGGTCAGGGTTGGCTCTTGGGAATATAATCAAAATGATAATACTAGCCAAACAAATTTAGGGCTACATGCACCTAACTACTGAGGGAATACTTTATTAAATTACCACAATTCATTTTGGAAGAACAACAAAAAAAATCTAGACGCTAAAGAAAAGTAATGAAAAAAAAAAAGCAGGAATTAAGGGGGGGGTTGCACTTCCAGACCTCAGATTATACTATAAAGTAATAATCATCAAAACTATTTAGCACTGGGAAAAATAAATAAATGGATGAATGAACAGAGAAATCTGTTAATAGAGCAGATGAGTACGGCACAATATCTAAAACGACTCTTCCCAACCTCGATACACACTAGCAGGCTGAATCTGGAGCTCAGCTTCTCCATCTTCCTGAAGGAATAGAGGATGGAACTGGTTTTCTAGGGCTACAAATCACAATCTCTATTGGTGTGCTTGCCCCTAAGATCATTTTGTCATTCAGGCTTTGTTTTTAGAAATGAAGTGTTTTACTACAGCGATATAGCTGGTATAGTTTGCCCCCACCCTACAAATCTGTGCCCTACTCTCCCACTGGAGCAGAGAGAATCCAAGGCAAAGTAAGCTCAAGCTTAGATGGAACACATGGCAATGGGGTAACCTAGAGCTCCTCAAATTCCTTTCATTAGTCTTTAAGACATGTCTTTTAGATATGTTGTCACTTTTCTGCCGGGGTCATCGTAGAGCCTGGAATCTGCCTTTTTTCATCACATCCAGTATGTTTAGTTTTGGTTCCTGATAAAACTACTCAAGAACTCAAAAAATCCCAATCCTACAATCCTGGAAAAGCCAAAGGTCCATCTGCAGCCAAGACAAGAGGGGTGGCAGAGAGGAGACAGGCCACAAACTTGGTCTCCTCCTCAAGAGATCCCTTCTCAAAACATGCCTGACCACTCATTAAAATCTCCTGGGTTCCATCTTGGTCTGTTCCTTTAGAGTCACCTCAATGGACTTGACCAGTTTTCCCCAACCATTACACGCATACTTGCCATGTAGCATCACTCCAATTCATCCAACGGTTTTCAAGAACATCCAAACTGACTAAAAGTTTCCCCCCCACTTAGTCTAGAAAAGTATTATCACTTAGTTAAGCAGTCTGACTAATTTTTGGGGAGGACTAATTAATCCACACCTTACCCTTTTTATAAGAAAGAAACCAAAATAATAGAATTTAATAATCTGATGTTCAATAAACTTGAAAATGTAATTGACCAAGAGACAACTTCTTATTTGACAAGAAATTCTAAGACAACTGGTAAATACTAGATGACGACCAACAGTTTATAACATATGCCATAATAAAATTAAAATGGATAGATGAGCTACTATTCAAAAACTATGGTTATAGAACTGAAAAAAAAGGAAAAGAAAAACATATAAGGTATCTTTCACAGCTATGGCCTTAGAATGAATTCTTAAGCAAAAGACTTCTGTCTTGACAAGTTTTTTCAAGAGATGAAAGAAAAAAAGATGAACATTTTTTGTGAATTTTTCTTTTTGAATTTTGAAAACCCAGAAATTGAAAAACTTTTGCATAAATGAAATAATTACGAGTAGGATAAGAATGGAAGCATTTGATTAGGAAAACATTCTCTATCTCTGATAAGGGTATTCAAGAAATATGGAAAACTAACAAACATAGATGGAAGCAGCTTGATGGTTCAGTGGATAGAGCATGCACTGCACCTGAAGTCAGGAAGACCAAATCTGGCCTCATTTAGCTGTGTGATCCTGGGCAAGTCATTTAACCTGTGTTCACCTTACTCCATTAGGGGAGGAAATGGAAAATCATTTCAGTAATTCTGCCAAGAAAACCCTATTTGGGAAGAGTTGGGAACAACTGAAAATTGATCAACAGCAACAAAACAGAAATACAGAAGTGCAAAAGTCATTCCCAAAATAAAGTGGCCAAAGGGAAAGGAAGAGAAGGGAACCAGCACTTATACAGCACCTACTATGTGCCAGGTACTATGCTAAGTCCTTAACAGAGAGGCTCTCATTTGCTTTTCACAACAATCCTGGGAGGTAGGTGCTGTTATTAGCCCTATGTTACAATGGAGGAAACTGAAGTAGAACTTAAATGACTTGCCCAGGATCCTACAACCAATAAATGTCTAGATTGGAACTCGGGGCTTCCTGATTCTAGGGGCAGCACTCTATCCACAGTTCTCAAAAGAAAAATTTCCAACTGTTAAAAGGTATGAAAGAATGCTCCAAGTCACTACAAAAAAGGGAAATATGAATCCAAACAACCTGAAGTTCCACCCTGCCCCCCTCCTAGAACATTAGCAAAGGAGAAAATATAGGCCCGGCCAATGTTGGAGAGGTTGTGGAAAGGTGGACATCCGAATATACTATGTTAATGAATCCACATAGTAGCCCGACCATTCTGGAAAGCAATTTGGAATCAGGCAAAGCAAATGACTAGAATGCCCATACCCTTTGACCCGGAGATCCCACTGCTAGGTACATACCCCAGCAGGGTCAATGACCTAAAGAAAGGCCCCATCAAAATATTTGTAGCAGCAAAGAAAGGCAAACAAAGTTGATATGCATAGATTAGGGAACATCTAAATGTGATCAATGTAAGGAAATGGGACACTGCTGAAAGAATCAATGGATATAATGAACACAGAGAAGCAGGGGAAGATTTAAATGAGTTGATATCCAAAAAAACAAAGAGAAACAAAATGACGATGAATATCATTACAACAATATGAATGAACAAAAATCAAAACTGAACACTTAAATTATAATGGCCAAAACTGGCCCTGAAGAAGAGATCTGAAAAGACACATCCACTCCAAAGGTGGAGGCTTGTGGGTAGAGAACACTGAACATAATGACAGCGTGGTATGTTCAGTTAATTTTACTGACCTGGGTTTTTTCCCTCTATATACAATGTTTTGCATCATAAAGAGGGAGCGACACATTGGGAAATGTAGGCAATGTAGAAACAGAAGAGAACAATAATTTAAAAAAAAATTAAAGACAAGCTGCCAATTAAAACAACACAAAGGAGGATAGAAAAGCAGCACATGGGAAGCATGAATAGGCGATGAATTTCAAAGAACAGGAGTAAAATTCGTCATCTGGGACTGGAATAATAGGGAAAGAAAATGAGCTGATCCTTTGACACAGTTGAAGAATGGACAGCCAGAATGTTCCACTGCAATGTCAGGAGAAAGCAAAAAAAGCCACTAGCAAGTCAAGTGGACCTTCTTGTTGACCTTATGGGAGGACATAGACAAGAGTCCCCCAAGATCCATAGGCATAGATGGGCTGCAATCTGCATCAGTGGAGGGAATGTCTACATTTATCAGATGATAGATCTATTTGAATTTTGAAACATACACAGCATAATTATCCATAGAAGTAAAGCAGTTATTAATTTATTCTGTTTACCATAAAGCATATATGTCAGATTAATTCTGTTGTAAGTTTTTAACTTATTACGACCCTAAAATTTGTTCCACACATTTTCACTCTATCATTTAATGCTTCGGAAGCATAGACACCAGCACTTTAAAAGCAAATTAGACGGGACTCTTTTCTCTGCTCTTGGCTCTGTTCTGAAGACCTGAAGTGGACAGAGAACTGACCTCTGAACTCTTATTGGATCTGAGGACTCTGCAATGGTGGGAAGTACCGAGCAGGCCTCAGAAGAGGCATAATCATATCCCGAGACAGGCCCGTTTCAGTACACGGTGACTCCATCTCCACCTGCATGTTTTCACAACAACCTACTTCTAGGTACTGATAATGCTAGGAGCCAACAGAATTTCAAATCATATTTTGGCTGTGTGCGGTCAGCCAAGAATAACAGGGCTCGGGCAGGGCCTCCTAAGAAAATGGGGTTAGTCTGGAATGTTTAGGGAAACAAAACAACTCTGTGTTCAGTGCCACATTTCGGGAGCAGTGGTATAGGAGAGAAAAGGGCCAAGAGGAAAAGTTTAAGAAGTAGTCGTGTCCCAATAAACACAGGCCGAAGGACTGATAGACTGCAAAGTGGATATCCCAATAGGGTCATCAAAGGCTCTAAAGAGATTCTCGGGAACTAGAGAGACATTCCCGGTGAATTCTAACTTGGGGAAGCTAAAGGCAAAAAAAAGTTGATAAAAATCAGGGATACTGGGATAGTGGGCTTTGGGGTTTAGCATTTTGAACTCAATGACATTCCCTCCACTGAGGGGACGGAGGGCTTGATCTAAATAGATGGAGGGATCCTGAGAGGGTTATGCACTAGCTAAGCATAGGGTTGTCCTCAAAAGTCTGTGTTAATCAAACAGCAATATATCTTGGTCAATAATGAATCCTTCTGAAAAGCAATATCTGATCCAATTTCATTTGGAATCGAGAGGGAAAAATCAATGGTATTTTCCCCTCTTTTTATCCCATCTCCCACATTCATTCCTACAAAACTATCTCTGACCCTTGCCACTTTGTCACTTGCCACATCCGGCTGGTCACCACGGCCAGGCTAGTCCAGCTCTGTGAGCGGTGGCTTCCACACCCCAGGTCTCCTCTTGAATGGTACTGCCATTACTCTAGTAGAGTTCTCCTTGCCACCCACTAGTAACCTCCTACTGCATCTTTCTGCCTCCACTCCATTCTCAAGACCACAGAGAGACATACATCTGCTCAGATAGTCTCAATAGCTCCCTATGGTCTACTGAGTAAAATTCAATCTTTCCTATCTAGCATTCAAGGCCCACCCCAACATGGCATGGCTACCTTTTCCATCCTACCCCTCCTCCACACATTCTATGGCCCAACCAAACTCCTGTGCTATGCCTTTATTCAGTCATTAGACTAGGGTTCAAATCCATCTTCTGACTGACTTCCTGTCATGAACCTAGCCAAAATCACTTCTCTGTTGCTCTCCGTTTCTTTATCTGTAAAATATTGGGGGGGGGAACAAACTTGATGACCTCTAAGATTCCTTCCAGGTTTTTATTTATTATCCTGTTAATCATCATTATAGAACTAGAGATGGAGGAGTCCCACTAGTCCCACTCCTCATTTTACTGATGAGAAAACTAACGAAGTGAATTGACTTGTCCAAGAACAAAGCTTGTCCCCAGCTGCACTAGCCTGAAATCCTGGACCCTTCCTCCACTATTCCTCTGCCAGGGATGTCCTGTTCTTTCCCCCTCTTCACCCGGTCACTGAGGCCTTCCTCTCCTAAAATTGCTTCATCCCTGTCTCTCTTCACCCTCATTCAAATATAAGCATAATATAATATAAGTAAATACAAATATAAGCAAGAACACCCTGGCTTTGGTTTTTACGTCCTCAGGGGCCAGTGGGGCCTAGCCTCAAGCAGGTGGTTCATAAATACTGACTGACTGAATCCCTGCCCAGCTTTTGAAGGCCAGCTTAGATGCTGCTTCCGGAAAAGGTTTCCTTGATCTTTCCCTCCCCTCCTTCTCCAGCCAAAGCAACTACCAATTGCCCCTTCCCATTTGAATTTCTCCAGTGCCCTGGCCTGCAGATATGTGGCCTAGTGACCTTCCAAGGATCAGCTAGACTGTGACCTCCATGAGGGCAGGGACTGAGACTTACCCAAGCATATCATCTGAGACTGTCCATGGGGGGATGGCACATTTCTTACAGAAGAAACATCCTCAAGGAGCTCAGGCTTATACGGTCCTTTAAGGTTTCCATGATCTCATTTGATCCTCACCACATCTTTGTGAAGCAGCTGATCTTATTATCCCCATTTTACAGATGAGGAACACAAACTCAAGAGAGGGTAAATGACTTGTGCAAAGGTATAAAGGTAGACAGAATTGAGAGAAGCAATCCATCTGGATCCCTGCTCTGTTCCAATCAGTATTAACTAATGTCACAGAACCAGACCCGAGTTCTGTATATAAGGCCACGGAACTGTCACAGAGCTGCAGATTCTAAGTTTACTTGCTTATCTATAGGAAGTTAACTAAAGACCTTCCACCCTTGTTTTGCCTTTTGATGATGGCCAAAGCCCAGCAAGGCAGAGATCACAACCACATGGAACGTTCCCAAAATATTTTTGTACCTCTGGACCAATCACTTGTCCAGTAGGAGCAGGTGACCATCTTATGCCCCCTTAGGTCTCTGACTGATAGCTGGTACCATTTCCTCCTGTCTGAATTAAGGAGAAGCCTGGCCAGCTTATGTGGAGATATTCCTTGCTCCACCCAACTCGTGACCCTGCTGACGTACTATTTTGCTTATTCAGTGGAATTATTCTGTATTTGGTATGGCTGTTCCCAAATGACTGGACATCTAGCCCTATAAAAATAGGGCCCTGGAAGGGGATGGCTTCTTAGATCATGAGGAAGATCTGAGGTCCATTTCATTAGAGGGGACCATGGAGCTCAGACCCCTGCCTCAGTCTCTCTTATTGTAGCTGGGATCATTTTTATCTCAATTCCCACTTTCCAAAAAGATGAAGAAAATCCTTGACATCCCTGCTTGCTCTTTTGGGAGGGCCCTCATCCAAAAGAAAACTTTCTATCCAAGCAGCAAAGATAAAGCCCTAGAAATGATGGAGCCCCAGTAGTTTCTATGGAGGTTTGCCACAGATCACTGGACTTTTCAAAAGGCCCCTCGAGGTTAGAAGGGGCTCAGGATTTGGGGAAACGTAAGACAGGCAATTTCAGTCATGAGAAACTCAAGGCTTTGTCCATGAAAAGGAATCCTTTCTCCTGGGCCTCCCCCAGCTTATCTGATTTTTCCATCTCCTGGAAAGAGAAGTCAGTCCAGCACCCAAAGAAACATACAGGAGGGAATCTGAGCCGGGGGCAGTTTTTGCCGGGTTTAAGCCAGCAATTCAACTTGATGAGCATTTCTTAAGTGCCTACTATGTGCCAAGGACTGGGAATCCAAAGACAAAAACAAAAGGGCCTCTTTTCTTCCTCTGGCTTCTCTTCCTATCTGTCTAGTTATTCCTTTTCAGTTTCCTTTGCCAGATCATCATTTATGGCTCCCCTACCCCCACGTGTAGGTATACCCCTCTAGGCTCTGTCGTAAGCCTTCTTCTCTGCTAAATAAAATCTCTCTCATGATCCCATCAGCTCTCACATGTTTAACTATCTGATGGTTTCCAAATGCATATATCCTGCATAAACATATACATCCAGCCCCAGTCTGCTGGGAGTAGCCATTTAATCGGTTTGATTAGAAGCTATAGCGTATGAAGGGCTGGAAAGGCAGGTTCAAGCACAGAAAATCCACCGCAGAAGTTAAGGTGGGACACTCTCAGAGCTGCTGGGAGAGCAGCTATTCCAGAAAGCTTTAACCCTTTCCAAGATGAGGACCACTTTGGCAGATTGGAGAATCCCAAGACCCCTTTTTCATCATGGCAAAAACAAAATACATAAGACTACAAAGAAAACCAATTATATTGAAATATTTTTCCTGGAAAAAAAACCTGTTTTAAGTTCTCAGACTCCAGATTCAGAACTCCTGAGTTTAGTCAAACCTGATTTTAAAGATGGGAAAACTGAGATCCAGAGAAGGGAAGGAACTTGTTTGAGAATCTAGGAATGAGCACCTTGCCCTTAATCTGACCTTGGCCAGTGGCACAGGGACTACGTGAGCCTCAGCAACTTTGGGACTGATGGGGAAAGTCCTCAGGAGCTTCAGATCATAGATGCAGAGCTCTAAGGGATCTCAGAAATCAAGTAATCCAAATGGTCTCCCCTTTTATAGATGAGGAAACTGAGACCCAGAGAGGAAAAGTGACTTCATATATAGCAGAGATTCTCAAACTTCTTGGTCTTAGAAACTTTTACACTCCTAAAAATGATCGAGGATTCCAAAGAACATTTATTTGGGTGGCTTACAGCTGTTGCTATTTACTGTATTTTAAATTCAAACATCTCAATCCTATTGTGATAATATCTTGGACCTCAGGGACCTCCTGAAAAGGACCCCTGGCCCACTTTGAGAACCCCTGATAGAAGAGCTAACTCTAAGGCCTCAGAGGCCATCTAGTCTAACCCCCTCATTTTACAGAGTAGGAAATGGAGACCCAGACAGAAGCGATTTGGCCAAAGTCACCCATAGGATCTTTAATCTCCAGTTGGCAGGGACTTCTGAGGAACAGTTGGTCCAAGCCCTCCATCTTATAACTACCCAAAGGAAGGCCCGGGAAGGGAAGGGACTTGATGGTCATACAGGGAGCTTCAGGAGCAAGACTTCACCCCAGGTACTCTAGCACCAGGGCACTTTCCCCGCTGCCCTAGCAATACTGGGCCTTGGGGAAAGCCTCTGTACACTCTGAGAGAGGAGTGTTCACGCTAACCTCGAGAGGGGAAACTAGACGTGGAAGGGTTATACAGCAGGCTGGAGGAGGGGGGGGGCAGGAAGGGAAGAAGAAGGAGTTATCCCAAGACAACTGACCACATCTCAAGTGGCCTGAGAAAGAAGGGAAATCAGACCAAGATGTGCAGATTAACACAAGCTGCCTTGGGGAATTTTATCAGCAATTAATGAGATTCAAAGGAGGTGAAAAATCAAGGCGAATAGGAAGAGGAGGCCGACAAGCAGCCAAGGGCAGCTGAAAGCGAGCTAAGGCATGGGTGGAGCTGGGAAGGAACTGGCCTCACTTCTGGGAAGAAGTTCAGAGCAGTCAAGAGCCCACTTGTAGCAGAAAGGAAAGGAATGGGAGCTAAAGGTCCTGGGAGCCAGAACACTCACTGGGTTACCCTGGCTAAGTGACTTTGCCACTCTCAGCCTCAGTTTCTTCATTTGTAAAAATCAGGGGCTTTGAATGGCATTCAAGATCCCTTTCAGATTTATAAGAGAAGTCATCACAGGAATGTGCCCTTTTGAACCATGGAGACATCAGCCTAGAGCCCCGGACTCAAGTGCTGGCTCAGGACCGATATGTGGTCCTGGGGGAGAGGAGGCCGTAATTGGTGCACGTGGAAATCAATCCCCTGGACTGGCCTCATTCCCACCAGGCTCAGCGGAACCCATACGTGCCAGGACATGCTTGGAAAAATACCCCAAATTCTCCCTTTGCAAGAATGAGAAGAGATTGCTCATTCCTCCTGCCCACGGTGCCAACGGAAGCTCTCTCTGGCTGGTCTTCCCTTCTGCCAGTTGCTAATCATGAAAACAATCACACTGAGCTCAAATGGCTCTTAAGATCATTTAATCCAAATTGGGAGAGGGGGGAAGAAACATAAATCAATTAACTTCTTTGAGAACTGGTCCTGATGGCAACTTCATAAAGCCATCACAAAATGCCCGCTGAATAGTAACACCAGGACTTTCCTTCTTTAAGGTACCTGTTCATTACAAACCAAATATAAGCCTATAAATATGGCGCTCATTTCTTCCCGTAGACTCGAAGTTCGGTGAGGGCAGGACTTGCCCGACTCTTTTGTCCCTAGAACTCCGGTGCCCAGAACGGTGCCGAACAGCACACGGTGGACGTCTGTCAAACTGCTAAACTGACATCCTGGGAGCAGGGACCATCTCTGAGGTCTCAAAGCTGTACTGGGACTACTTGCAAATGTCATTTTTATTATTTTTTTGATGTTTTTCAGATGCTTTTCTATTTGCACCAAGTGCCAAAAAGCCAGGAATCTGTCCAGGAAGAGAGAATTCTTTGGAAATTCTCTTCAGATGGTTGTTTGAAGAAAACACCCTTTCTAAATCACTCCTGCCAAAGCGTTCGCTTCCTTTGCCTTTGACATAAACACAGAGACAGCGAGGCTGGAGGACCTGAAACTCCCAGAGTGGCCATGCCTCGCACGAGCAGAAGGTCATCTCTTTAATCCGTGTGTTTCCTAATGAAAACAAATGTCGGCCTTCCCCGTTGCTCCGGAATGAAACAGTTTAACTGTTCAATCCATTGCCTGTTAGTTTTTGCCCCTGGATGAGGGAAGGGATGTTCCAATTGGATGCCACTGAAGGAACATGGGCCATTGCAGGCGTGGTGGTGAACTCCTTCAGTGACTTCCCCGAGCAAAGCACAAGGCTGACTGACCTTCTCAGTGATGGGCCCAGGAACACTGACTCTAGAGTGAGAGGACTTGGATTCAAATCCACTCCTGACACTAGCTGTGTCACCTTGGGCATGTCATATAACTCCCTGGGCCTCAGTTTCCTCCCCTGCAAAATGAGAGGACTGTACTAAATGACCTCTGAGATGCCTTCCAGGGTTTCTGAGCAAGGCAGATCTCCCTGATGCATGGCCCTTAAAACAATTTCCCCTCCACTCCAAAAGCTCTAGTGCAGTGGTCCTCAAACTTTTTAAATAGGGGGCCAGTTCACTGTCCCTGAGACTGTGGGAGGGCCGGACTATAGGAAAAACAAAAGCTCACACTCTGTCTCCGCCCCTCAGCCCATTTGCCATAACCATGTGGCCCGCAGCCTGTAGTTTGAGAACCCCTGCTCTAATGGCTCCCTACTGTCCAGTACCAAAAAGGAGAAACTCCTGCTCCTGGCATCAGTGGTCTTGCCAAATCGGGTTCTGACTTCATCTTCCAAATTTCTCATACTATACTCCTCCCTTTCATATGTCTACACCGCCGGGCAAAGAAAACCACTGCCCATCTCCTATTCGTATCCTGCCCCCCTCTTCCATCACTACACCTTTGCTCAAACTGCCCATTGTGCTTAAAAAGAACTCTGCTCCTCCCCGCTCATTTCTGCTTGTCGGTTTTGCCTTTGTAACATCTCTCACTTCCACCTCCTTCTGTCTTCTGAAACGGCCACCTCACGGGTGCAGGCCCTTAACATCTCACTCGAGAACTAGTACAATAGTGTGCCCATTGCTCTTCTTGTTGGAGACCTCCCCTCCCACTCCAATCCATCCTCTACTCGGCTATCAGAGCGATCTTCTTAAAGTGCAGACCTGAGCATGCTACTCTCCTACTCAATAAACCCCAGGGGCTCTTTCTAACCTGCTAGATCAAATGGAAAATCCTTCCCGTCACATTTAAAGCCCTTCAAAACATGATTCCCCCCTCCTCCAGTCCAACATTTCCCATTTTCTTATACCTTGCACCGCCCCTTCCTGCCTCTTCTTACTCCGAGGTTCAGGTGACACTGACCTCCCGGCCTTTTCTTACTCAAAGACCCTCCTCTCCTAACTCCAAGCATTTCCCTGGCTGTACTCCCTGCCTGGAATGCTCTCCCTCCTCATCTCCACTCCCAGTTCAAATCCCACCTTCCACGGAAAGCCTTTCCTCTGGGAATTACCTCGGGTGGTGTGTATACACGGTTGTTTGCTTGTCGTCTCCTCCTTTAGATCGGGGGCTCTTTGAGAATGGGCACTGCCTTTTTCCTTTCTTTGTATCCCTAGTGCTTAGCCCACTGCCTGCCATATGGTAGGCACTTAATAAGGGAAGGGGAAGGGAATAAGAATGTATAATGCCCGCTGTATGTCAGGTAGTGTGTTAAACTCTTTCACAAATATTATTTCATTTGATCCTCACAATAACCCAAGAAGTTGGTGGGTACTGTTGTCATTCCCCTTTTACAGATGAGGAGACTGAGGCAAAAAAGGTAAAGTGGCATACCCTGGGTCACACAGCTAGTGAGTATCTAAGGTGGCTTTAAACTCTCTGCCTATAGGCACAGAGATCTAACAAGTGTACCACCCGAACGCCTCTTACTTAAGAAACGTTTATTGACTGACGTCCTTCTTTGTCTTCCAAGGCCACTTTGGGAACTATGCCCACTAAGTCGTCACTGACTATTCCCACATGATCCCCAAGTCAAAACAGGGCTGGTTCCCCTCAATAGAGGGGAAATACATCCTCTTGTGTCATAATCATGAACCTTCTCTCCTCCATCTCCTTCTTCCCCTCCCCCCTCCTCCATACACTCACACATATACCCCCCAAATAGGTTTTAAAATGAGAGGATCTGGGTTCAAATTCTGGCTCCATTATTGCTACCTGTCTAAGTTTGGGCAAGACATTTTTCTTGTTTACACCTTACTGTGCTTGTCTTTAAAATGGAGACATGGATGGATGGATTAAATTGCTATTATCTTTGGGAAACACCACCTGTTCTGGCCTTATTGGTTGTTAAATACTTGGGACAGGATGTGGTATAGGTGGGATAGGGCAGGATGGGAGTATGGGAGTATGGAAAGGGGAGGCGAAAGCAAAAGGAGAAGGCCTGAGTAAAGTCAGCTTCTCAATAAGATGTCTAGAAACCACAGGATCTTGGTCTCCCAGAGTTGGAAGGGACATCAGGGATTATCAAGCCCATCCCACACACTAAGGAGAAGCACATCTAATTCTGCTCACAAGCTGTAATTCGGCCATTTCATCCCGGCATAGTTGTGATTATTATGATGCTTTTTCTCAGAGAGATCTTTGTAACTTCTCCCAATGGCCACTCGTCCCGCCATTCAGTCAAGCGGAACAAGAGTCTCCTCTTTTCCACATGGCGGTGCTTCAAATATGGCAATGGACCAAATGCCCCCTGAGCCTTCTCTTCAAGTTAAAATGCCCCACAGTCATCAACATGGCCTTGAGCTCTTCTACCGTCCTGGGTGCCTTCCAGCTGATTCCCATCCCCTTCCTCCCAGAACCGAACCCAAAGCGAGGCAGAGAGCACCTCTGCTCCTGGGCACCATGACCCCAGGGAAGCTCAAGATCCCATTAACTTTCTGGGCCACATCACTATTGATTCATCTTGAGCTAGCTTTCCACAAGCCACCCCAATCTTTTCCAAAAGAAGTGCTCTGCCTCCTGCATCTTGTACTTGTATGTTTATAACGGAATGTAACTTGACATTTATTCCCACTAAATTTTCTATTAAACAGATCATCTATAGAGTTAGAGCTAGAAAGGACATCAGAAGGTCAGCTAGTCCAGCCATGTCATTTTACACATGAGGAAACAGACTCAAAAACGTCGAGCGGCTCGTCCAAAGTTCAAAGAGTAGCATGTGCCCGACTCAGAATTGGAAGCCTGGTCTTCTGACTCGAGACCTAGCGATCCTTCTGGTACATCAAATCCCATTCTTCCAATCATTCCATCCCATAAAGACTTTCTGAATCCTCCCTCTGTCCTCTAGGCCCTGTCATCTGCAAATCTGCAAAGGGGCCACATCTTACCTTCCCAGGCCCACCCCGCCACTCTCCATGGGAGACCTCTGCCCATTAATGGTGACTCTTTAGGTATGATCATTCCCTCAACTCTGAAGCTACCTCAGGATGGGGCCAGGGCTTCTGTGTTAGTGTTCAGGTCTGAAGAGAATTTATGACGAACAGGACGATTGTGGAAATGGCGTACGTGTCTCACTCCTTGGAAAAATAACTAACCAAGAAGCACATCAGCCATTTGGAGGCTATGGGTAGTACAGAGTGAGTGCACAGACGACCAGAGAGACAGCAGCCCGTAACAGGAAGGGCGATGGATTCGGACCATCACTTACTTTCCACGGGCCATTGGGCAAAATGCATTTCCTCCTCAGGCCTAGGTTTTCTCCCTGGTAAATTAAAGAGGGGTTGGACTGGATGGCCCCTGAGCTCCCTTCCAGCTTGAGATCTTAGTTTCTACAATCCCCAAAGCCTCACTGCTTCCTCAGCCATCTGCTTCTGCAAACAGGGCTTTTGGCAGAGGCAAGAGGTCCTCGCTCAGCTGAAACGGGGAGGGGGAGGCCTTCTCTTCTGAAAGCAGTTCTCAGTGTCGTTGGGCTTGAGAAAAATCGGCCCCGCACACCTGACTGGGAGTTCTGATGCGGAGGCTAGGGAAGACAGGGAACAGTTTGGATTCGGGCCTGGTGTCCAGGTTCCAGATGACAGGAAATTAGAGCTCCTCTGGCATCTCCGAGGGGATGGATCTGTTGACTCTCTACTTACAGCACCTGGATGAAGTCTGTAACAGCAGAAATGAGCATGGAAACAACTGGAAAGGCCTGTTAAGTACAACGCAATGGGAAAGGTCACAGAGTGGGAAATATCCGGACTAAACACCCAGCTGGAAAAAAAGCTAGCAGAGAAAGCTGGTGGGGAAGAGGAACGGAGAAAGGGGCCTGGGAGTAATCAGGCTGGAGCTCAATTAGATACAGTCCGAGCTCATTAATCCCCGCTCGCCTTGCTCAGAACTGGCACCAGTTCCAACAGTTAGTGACTTCAGCACCATGAACGGATAAGAAGGGGGGGCTAGGAGGGAAATCGAGGGTGTAAATATGGGAACTGTTAAGGCTCCTCTGAGGAGGAAGGCCAACAGACTGTTTGCAAGCCCTCGTAACACCTACTTTGTTCAGAAACCCTGCTGCTTCCCAAGGCCCAGTCTAATTACAACGGAGTCTCATCTCTTTAGGTAGCTGCTGACTGACGAGAAAGCATCCAAAGTGTGAAACTTCCTCCCACCCCCACTTTGCAGAAGGTTTGCCTTCTGTTTCCAAGGATTCAACACACGACTGGGGATCATCATCTCCTCCGAGCCTCAGTTTCTCATCTCTAAAAAAAGAGATGGGGGGGGGGTAATGCATGGTTACAACGAGTGAGGAATGCTCTCTCCAAACCATAAAGCACTCAAGAAATTTGCATTTTACTGTTATCATTGAGAGATGGTAGACACAGGGCTGGCCTGGGGAGCAGGAAGACCCCCTGCCTGTGATACTCAGCATGAGCCTGGGGGGCCACTCATTTCATGTCCCCGAGTGTCAGACAATGCTGCCAGCTGCTCTGGGAAAGGACGCTCCCCCCAACGCCACAACCTTGCCAGAAGTGATAAGTTTACACGGCAATGCGAAGAATCCATCCTTTTCCCACATTTTCCTGAATTTTACCTGAAGATTCTCCAACCCAGAGATCTACTGCCAATCCCCACCAGTCACCTTTCCTTCCAAGTACAAAGGGAAGTGGAAGGGCCAGCTTCCTTCAACTGGTCCAAAGAATAGAAAAATTATGGCCCTCCTGTGACTGTAGAAGCCATTTTTGGAAGGTAAGCATTCAGGGTAGAACACGCCACAATTATCTAGCCGTCAAAGACATAAGGATACAGATGCTGATGAATGATTGAAAGTTAATTAAGCCAGAGTTCAGGCCTTGAAGTCAGGAGGACCTGAATTCAAATTTGATCTCAGATACTTAACACTTCCTAGCTGTGTGACCCTGGGCATGTCACTTAACCCCAGTTGCCTCAGGAAAAAAAAAGTCAATTAAGCATTGGGAGGATTCACTTGATTCAATGGCTATACCAACTACTAGGGAAAATACTTCCCTTTCCTATTATGATCACTTAAGGAAGGTAGAAGGAGATGTAGAAAGTTTAGACCCAGAGAATAGTTGAAGAATAGGGAAGTAGGGATTAAGGGAAGGAGACAAATGGAGCACAAAAGGGATAAGGGATAGACAGGGAGAGAATGAGAGGGAAAGGACAAAAGAAAAGGGGAACATCAAGAACAAGTTCAGAGGAGGAGAACAATAAAAGAAAAAAAACAGCATCTTTTATAAATTATAATCAGAAGGGAATTTGGAGAATAGTTGATCAAATTTAACTCCTTCTATGTGGATCTACTGCAAGAGTCTCAAAGGCTCATTCACTTGAGCCAGGACCATGAATCTTGCTTGAACTAGAAGGTGCCTCAGAGGCCATCCCGTCTAATCCTTGTTTGACAGAGGAGGAAAATGAGGTCCAAAAGAGGGAAAGTCACTTAACCAAGGTCACACTACTCGTAAATAGCAGAGCCAGATCTGGAATCCAGATCCTGAGACTCCAAAGCCAGAAATGATCCCAGTGCACCGCACTGCCTCAGACAGTGGATCGGCTCTTGTGTGACAAAGACACGCAATTAAGGACTCGAGCTTTCTGACCTGCCCCCCTGGAAAATCAGGATGAAACTGATGAGAGAAAGCTCCATGAAATCATGATGGCGCTGGACAGCTCTGATGACGCCTACTGCATCTCTATGGTCCCCATTCCTCTGTTCAGATGCAGGCTCCACCTTCAGCCCCCACACACCATGTTTTCCACTTTTTGTTCAATGAGTCTTAGCAAGAATCCAACAGCAGTGAAATCCGGTACCAGACCTAAGTTTTCAGGAGAACATAGAGCACCAGGGCACAGGGATTCTGGAAGAATAGGGAACTTGGAGGGTGCCCAATGCTCCAATGTTGCCCTATCACTTTAAGTCCAATCTACTGAGACCTGCTCAACTGAATTTCCTTCATAGCCTCTCACTTTCATTTCTAGCCAGCCTTGAAAGCCCAACTCCAATGGCACCTTCCTCCAAGCAACGACCCGCATTTACTCCACTTTGCCCTGTGTTGATAGCAGGCTTCCCAGAGCACTTTATCCTTCCTCTCTAACACACCCATCCGTATACACTCAGGATTCTAAGTTCCATGAGGGCATGCTAGGAGTGACTATGGATAAAGACACTGACATTCTCTTACATTGGCTAATTTTTGCTTTAATTGCTGAGATCCAGCCATCTTTTTATCTGGTAAGAGTGAAGAATGACAGGAAAAACGGTGGAAATCTGGGGGAGGACAGAAACTCCAAACACCTTTTAGATTTCCTACCTCATTCCCTCTCCAGCGCATCAGCCACTGGCTTTGGAAGAACGGCCTGAATCGAGGGAACCAGAGGGAGTAGGGAAAATGTTGGGTGGATGTACTAACTAGATGTACACTGCTACAAGAGTGGCTTCAAACTCACACGCAAACAGGGGCCACGGAACTGTACATAAGGACCTCCGTAGTTACAGATTGACCCAGAAAATCACAGTTATAGTATTTCTGTTCTAGTATATTTTAATCTATTTTGTTAAATATTTCCCAAGTCTAATTCAAATTGATTCAGGCAGCACTCTTTTGCAGGCTGCCACACACGTTAGACCCCTCTATCACAGAGAATGAAGAAAGCTGTTCTACTTCAAGAACTTTTTCCCCTTAAGGCATCCATTTGAAGGTTCTTACTGCCCAATTCTCACTTACAGGGGAAACTGATACACAGAAACAACCACAGACTCATCAGTCACCGTCGGGATCAAGAGGTCATGCTGTACAATGGAGTGCCGGAGGATCCGGATTAGAATCTTGTCTCTGCTGCTGACTACCTTTCCCTTCTCTCTCTAATTTCCTCATCTAGAGAATGATGGGAATGGGCTAGGCAAAGATGAATGATTTCTGGATTGGGTATGTCACTCATGTTTACTGGGTCTTAGTTTTCTACCCTATAAAATAAGGAAATTGGACTCACTGACCTGCGACGTCCCTGCCAACTCTTGAGCTATTACCGTACCATCCTATGTTATATTACACCATATCATACCATACTAAATGATACCATATTATACGATATCATACCATACTGTAATATGCTAAACTCTTACTATATTATATGAACTATATGCCATACTATACCATATTATTTGATACTGTACCATACTCTATAATGATTTGATACTATACTATATGATATAGAATTGTATAACATACTATACAAAACTATGTTTTATATAATATATAAATATATATATATAATTATATATATATTGTGTATAGTATAGTATAATAGAGTTATATTATATATTTATATAATATATAAATATATAATATAACTCTATTATACTATACTATACACAATGCTATATAATTTCATTATATTATACTGAGGATACTATACCATACAATACAATGTAACATGATACTGTGCCATATTCTATGCTATATCATGCTACATATTTTACTGTATCATATCACACTATATTATATTATATCATACTCTATACAATACTGGATGAAATTGGTCCATACTATATGCTATACTATGATAATATACCATATATTACTATATACTATATTGTACCATTATACCATACGACTTGCACTATACAATACTTATGATACTGTGCCATCCTACATACTATATCATGATATATGATACTATACCATACTATACAATACAACATGGTACTATATGATGCTATTTATACACTATATACTATATAGTATACAAAAATTTTACAATATTGCAAAATCTGTATAATATCACATAATATCCTGTGAGGATCCTTCCAGCTCCTAGTTGCTTGAATTCTCTGATTTTAAGGTTCTATGGGAACAGTTTCTGATATACTCTTTTTTTCCTAATAGTTCTTATTTACCAGATATACGCATGGATAATTTTACAGCACTGACAATTGCCTAACCTTTTGTTCTAATTTTCCCCTCCTTCCCCCCTCCCCAGATGGCAGGTCGACCAATACATGTTAAATATGTTAAAGTATAAATTAAATACAATATATGTATACATGTCCAAACAGTCGTTTTGCTGTACAAAAAGAATCAGACTTTGAAACAGTGTACAATTAGCCTGTGAAGGAAATCAGAAATGCAGGCGGACAAAAATAGAGGGATTGGGAATTTTATGTACTGGTTCATAGTCGTCTCCCAGAGTTCTTTCACTGGGTGTAGCTGGTTCAGTTCATTACTGCTCTATTGGAACTTATTTGGTTCATCTCATTGTTGATCCATCTGATACACTCTTACAGAGGGTATGCCCAGGTTGATGGGATCACAAATCCATCACCAAAATAAGCATTATTCTAGAACCCAAAATAGTATATTTCCATCAAGAAAGTCTGAAAAACTTGGGAAGGGCATTATGAAATGATCAATTACCTTTGTATCAAAGGGGACCATGAAACCACTAAGAACCCTAGAGTGACTGGGAAGCTTAAAAGTCATAAGAACAAGAGCCACAAACATATAGAACTATTTAATGGGGAAAAGGGAACTAAGCCCATGCGAGAATAACTCTCTCTCCTAGGAGGAAGACAGCCAAACTTGAAAGGGAAGCCTGTGAGAGAATGGAAAAAGAGATGGCAATCTACCTGAACTCCCTTTGTGACTGACCTTTTTTTCACTTGCTGAATTCCTGCTTTGCTTCGAAATCCCAACACAAACACCACAGACTCCACAAGGTTTGCTCTGAGATCCACTCAGAAGATGGCAACAGCCTCTCCCCTCAGACCATGTTTGCTTTTCACATCTCTCCAATGCACACTCCACATACATATATATGTAGATATCTTACCATGTTTGATCTAGTTCCCTGTGAGTTTAGGAGAGAAGTCTCAGAAGATATAAAGTGTTGGTCTTTAGGATCAAAGTCAATCTCTTCACATCTAGGCATGTCCTTTGCTCTAGAGAGCTCACTGTGAGGCACACACCCTGAAGAGGTCAGTGATCAAAAGAAAGATTTCCTATACACCAGAATATTTGTAGCAGCACTTATTGTGGTAGCAAAGGACTGGAAATTAAGTAGAGCTTGTTGACAAACTGTGATGCAGGAACGTGATGGGACATTACTGTGTTGTAAGAAATGACAAACATGAGGAATACAGAAAAACACTGCAAGACTTAACCTGAACAGCAAACTGAACATGAAAGTGAAGTCAGAAGAGTCAGGAAAACAAACTACACAATGACTAAAATGAAGTACATGGAAAGCACTACCACAAAATAATTAAAACCGAATACTGCAAAATTATAAAGACCAAGCTTGACCCCAAAGAAGAGACATGAGAAGTCAAACTGACAAACATTTACCAAACACCTACTATGGGCCAATTACTATGCTAACCCAGGGTATAAAGAAAGGCAAAAAAAACAGCCCCTGCTCTCAAGCAGCTCAGTCTAAAGGAGAAGACCATTTGTAAACAACTATTTACAAACAGGACACAGATCAGATGAATTTGGTGTAGTCTCAGAGAGATGAGAGGGCACTAGAATTAAATGGGGGGGAGGGGTGGAATGGGAAAAGCTTCTTGAAGAAGGCAGGTTTTAGCTGAGACCTGAAAAAAGCCAGGAGTCAGAGATGAGAAGTAAGAAAAATCCAGATCTGAGGAACAACCAGTGAAAATGAAAATGCCCAGAGTAGGGAGACAGAATGTCTTGTTTAAGGAACACAAAGGAGAAGGCACGTGTCATATCTACAGGTCTAATATGGTCTAAGAACACTGGAAGGGTAGAAAGGGCCAGTGTGTGAAGGGCTCCTCTTTCTCCGTTGCACAAAGAGAGGTTGATGAGCATGTAACAATGTAAATAACATCAGATTTTTGTGTGTGTGTTGGTCAGTTTTTTCTATTTTTTTCCTCTTTCATTAAAAATAATTATTATATAGAATGACTCTCTGGGAGTAGAAGAAATACAGATGGGGAATCAAGGAGATATAAAAATCATCAATAAAAATGTTTTTAAAAACAACAACAACAACAACAAAATCAACTTCACCAAATGGGAAAGCCGGACTAAAGAGTTTTCTTCATATGTTTAACATGATTATACATGTATAGCTTATATTAGATTGCTTGTTGTATTAGGGAAAGGGGAAGAAAAGAAGGGAGGAAGAAAAATTTCAAACTCAAAATCTTACCAAGATGAATATTGAAATCTATCTTTACATGTGATTAGAAAAACAAACTAAACTATTGTTAAAAATAGTTTCTTCAGTTCAACAAGCATACATTAGGAATTCATTGTGTATAAAGCTTCTATGAAGCCTTTTTATGATACTGTGGAGGTGGCCATTGGGATGTTGAAGGCTACCCAGTCCCAATCAGTTTAAAAGATTTTTAACAGCTCCCCTTGCCAAGTAGTACTGGCCATGGGGGCACAGACCCCAAGAAGTTCATGAGGTCAGAAACAGAGCTGGAAAGGTCCTTGTACTTCATCTGGTCCAAACTCCTCAGTTTAAAAAGGAGGAAACTGAGGCCCAAGGAGGTACACCTACAGGCCAAAGGTCTCACAGTTTGGTGAGCAAAAACTAGGAATCAAGTGAATACCCATTAGCTGAGGACAAGATAAACAAAGTGGAATATAAATAACAGTACGTTATTGCCCTCTAGGAAAAGACAAATATGACAAATTTCTATTTGTATGAAATGATACAGAGCACAGTGAACAAAACTAGGAGAAGAACAGACACAAATGAAGAGAAAAGCACAAAAGACAGCCAAACAAAAATGATCTTGGGCTTAGAGGAAAAATAAGTTAGCACTTCTTCTTCCCTCCTCTCTGCTCCATGTGACCAAAGCCAAAGTTTGACTTAATGGTTCTATTTGCTTTTTTTAAAATGAGAGTTCAATGTGTAGGTGATGGAGAAGGGGTGGAATATACAATGAAGGCTATGTTATTTAAAAAAATGCCTCCGTACTATTTTGAAGAAGAAGGATAAAAGTTTAGTAAACAATATGTGTGTGTGTGTATGTGTGTGTGTGTATGTATGTACTTAAAAAAATAGCACAAGATTGTCAGAGTTCTACTTAGAAAACTGGCTAGCAGGAGGTTCCTTTTGTCAGTATCCCACAAAAGCCAGCACCTCAAGTTTGGAGGGAGTCGGATTTGTATCACTAAGGAAAGGTACCTATGGAGCTTGGAAAACTGAGCCTTGAAGAATTGCACTAAGCTTCATATGGTGCTATTCTAAGTGTAGAAAGAATGTAGTCAAGTGTGCAAAGGAGGCTGGATGTGGGGGCAGGAAATGGGGGATTCAAATTCCAGCTCTAATATATGGAGCAAGTCACCTAACCCTTTCTCAGCCTACTTCATTTTCTGCAGAATAAGCATAATAACAACAAAATGGTTGGAAGCAACTTCTATTCTCCCCCACATCTGGTCAGGAATCTCCTTGATGTCCCCTTTAAAGGATCATCCAATTTCTTGGGGGTTGGGCAGAGGGAGGAGTGGAAATGAAAAAAATTGATCTTGGAGCTGGCCAATGCCACTTTGAGCCCATGCTCAGATATTAGTATGGCTCTCCCATCCATTGCTCCTACCTCCCAGACTCAATAGTAACTCATATTGATTTAGCCCTAATTTAAGGCTGGCCAAGTGCCTTCTAGTAGCTCTATGAAGTAAGTAACGTGATTACAATAAGGGAGTGAAAGTTAGGGCAGGTTTTGCACAGAAATTGAATTTGGAAAGTTTGCAAAAGATGGAGTTCAAGTGGAGGTGCCAGAAGACAAACAGAGAAGCAGGGGTAGAAATCTGGGGAGCTCCTAGGGATGGAGATTTGGGAATCATCTGTTCAGAGGCTGAAACTGAAATTCTAGAGTGGATGAAAGCAGAGCAAGAAGAGAAGGGACCAAAGATGGACCATTTTAGGGAAGGAAGAGAAAGGTCACAAAAAGAGGAGAACCAAGAGAAATCAGTGTCATTTAGCTCAAAGGAGGAGACTATTCAGAAAGAAAGAGCGTTCAACAGCGTCGGACGTTTCAGAGCGGTAAAGGATGAAGAGAACAGAAAAAGCTTTCAGATTTAGCTGTCAAGAGATTGAGGGCAGAAGGCTCCCTACCGCACTACTGGCAGAGCAATTTGAAATTATAACCCAACAAGTCACCGAGTTATGCATGCCCTTCGACACAATCAATATCACTACTTTGCATATATCCCCCAAAAAGGTTAAAAAGGCAGCTGCAAAGGATTCACATGAACCAAAATATTTCTGACAACAGTTTTTTGCTATTCTGAGGAACGGAAAACAAAGTGTGCCCATCCATTGAGGACTGGATGAAGTTAGAAAAATCAGGAGAACAATTTCCACAACGAGTACGATCATATGAAAGAAAACAAATAGGAAAGCCTTGGGAACTCTGCTCCAAGTCAGTGACCGAGCAGAACTCCTGAAGACTGATGGGAAAGCCTGCTTCTGGACTCTTGGCAAAGCAGGGATGAGCCAGAGGTGGAGAAGGAGCCGGGCCAAAGCACTGATCTGCCTTGCTTGACTTTTCTTTCTTACAGGGAAGGGCTTTTATTTAGGGGGGCCAATAGGAGTTAGGGCCAGTGGGGTGGAAAAAAAAACCAACAAGCAGCAAAGAACATCAACGAAACATTTACAAATACTCCGAAGAGAGCTAAAGTAAATTCAGAAGGAGCTGATAAACTACTACTATCATTCAATTTATTATAAACTTTATAAAATAATACAACAGGCATTCCCAGTTTCATATACAATTCTCTTCTATTCTTTAGGTACTGAAATATTCATGTTTGTGGCTGCTTGCTAAGCTAATAATAATGACCCATTTTAGTGAGATTATTGGTAACTTGGAAAAAGCAATTTCAGCAGAGGGGTGGGGTTAGGAGCCAGGTGCAGGACTTAACATTTATCCCCACTCACTTAAGGCAACTAATCTCTTGGTGGGAGATGGGGGAGGGGGAAGCAGAGATTGTAGGTAATGTGATTATTACATGCAGGTTCCCATCCTAGGTTCAAACCTGTAAAGAAAGTTCCATTTTTGCAAACAATGAGGCAGCTGTCAACAAAAAGGCACAGCTTTGAATTGTTATTTTACCATCGTTAAATAACATCCTCTCATAAATTTCTCAAAAATCAAAGCGTAACATTAAATATGACAACTAAGTAGTACTGGACGAAGAGTCAGGAGCCCAGAAGCTGAAACTTTTTGCCGGAACTCAATCAAACACACCTCACCTCACAACTTTGTCCTTATAAAAACAGACACAACCTTGGAGTCTCATAAGACAAACAAAATCAGTTAATGTTCTCAAAATATTTCTCACATGGAATTCACTTCTTCTCTCACTAGTGTTTCAACAATGACATATTTCTAGGGGGAAAAAGCAGCCTTAAAATAGCAAGCAAGTAAACAAAGGCAATCTAACCTGATGTTACTATTTTCCACGCAGGTCTCGCCATGGTTCCCAGAAAAAGCTGCCATCTTCAAATGTCTTCAGGACAAATCCAGAGCTCGAACTCTGGGTCAGGTGTTCGTGGGCGAGTCATGAAGCTGAACCAAACAAGAAGGGAGAGAAAAACTTCCCTTGTGAGTATTTAGAGCTGGCATGATCTTTGGCAAACAACAAATCCAGTTACCTCATCTTACAGAAGGGCCATCGGAGGCCTGAAGAACAAACTGGTCCAAAGCTCACGAAACAGGTAGGAAGAGTCATGAAATCATAGGACATTAGGCTAGGAAAGAGCTTCGAGTCCATTAGGCAGCAGATTGTGAACTGGAAGGCCGTCTGCATGGGGAGCAACTCTGACCAAGGTGAGGAAGTGGCTTTCGCCAAGTCCCACAGCTGGGAAGAATAATGATAACCACGATAGCTGACAGACAACACTTTCAGGCCCACATCCCACTTTCCGTAGATTATTTCAATTGATTCTCACAATGCCCTTTGTTAGGGTGGGTCCCTATTCTACATCGGAGGCCTCTGAAGTAGATACAAATGACTTGTCCAAGCTCATACAGCTAGGAGGTGTCAGAGTTGGGCTCAAGCATGATTCCTCTTGACTCAAAGTTCAATGCTCTTTCCTTGACATCATGTTTGCTCCATTCCCTAGGAGCTAGGTCCTACAGGTGTAACTAGTAACTATTTTGAAAGTAAGCAAATGGGCATTTAGGGGTTAAAAAAAAGGTAAGAAAACATTTTCATTAGTAGAAAAAGGGCTCCAGCAAGAGCAAGAAACACCTGATCGAAACCATGGCAGTGTTTATTTAGCTGGAAATGTGAATTTTCCTCAAGTTAAATTAGTTGAAGAAAAACTCTTTCTTCCCCAAATGAATCCACCTCTAAATATTTGGGACACATGCTGAAAGGACGTGCACCAAGCACTGCGAAGATATGCCTGCTGAAACGAGCGAGCTGGCTACCCCCAGGAGAACAGGCCGGGACCCAGGCCAACCCTGACCCCAGGAGGAACTGAGAGGCTTCCAATGATCCACACAGTTTCTTGGCACTTTCAAGGACTCCTGGAAAGAGAGAAAGTCATCAACTTCACTGAAGAATCTCCAAACAAACAATTGAACTGTCTCTGGAACTGGGCAAGGAACCACAATCTCAAGTTGTGAAATCCATGGTAAAGGAGGAGGACCCCAGGAGTCCACAGAGTCATCCAGGATCCTTCACAGTAACGCAAGGGCTACATGGCCCTTGAGCCTTCCAGTCTACCTGCCACTGCTTTCTCCTCCAGCCATAATCCGATTCAGAACAGGGATCGGATCCAATTCCGTTATCCCGCGTCTACTATCAAAGGCCCGAGCTAGAGATAAGCCTCAACCCTCCAAGATGCTACATTCTACTTGGGGGATGGAACAACCCGAGATGGCTAAGTAAATGGAGCCCTTGGGAATAAAGGCCCCTCCGCAGGATAAATCCTCCAGTAAATTAACCTCATGTAGTCTGTAGGGCCACATGCCCGCAAAATCACAGTCCACAAGCCCCCACTGGTGTGTTTACTTTTACTGGTCTGCCAGAGAATACAATTAGTTCATAGTAAAGACATTTAATGAAGGATCGAGGCGGAAACGTAGCCATAAAACATTTCCCTCAGAAACATGGGAAATTCTCTCTTGAAAACATACCACCTCAGTGGGAAAAGTGATCATACATTGGGAGGACATGTGGAGGGGCTATTTCCAATGGACACATGTAGCCTAAGTGAGTTCCTGGAGGTGTGCACACAGTAGGAACACAGGTGATTAGGGCACACAGGAGAAACGAACTCCCATCCTTGAATCTCCTCCCTCCAGGCTTGCTCCCCACTAGTCTTCTGAGGTACACAGTCCCTTCTGGGCTCCTGCTCCCTGCCTCTGCTCAGCCTTGATTTCACAGGCCCCAATGACACCATCACTGCACTGGACCCCGGGTTGTGAAGCTTGTCTAATCTTCCAGCCTCTGTCTTCGGCTGGACTCTTCACTGAGTGTAAAGCTTCTCTATAGCTCAGCCCTCCTCACATGCAGCCATCCCACCAGGGAAAGAAAACCAGCATCCTTCTTCTTCCTCCCTCCTCCTCCTCCTCCCTCCTCCTCCTCCTCCTTCCCCTCCTCCTCCTCCTTCTCTTCCTCCTCCTCCATGAGAAGTAAGTCGTCCAACTCTCCCCTTGTGAGCTTTGGCCGGGAGCTCACTTGCCAGAGAGATCTTGCCCCATGTGCCAAGCTCCCTCTCCCAGGGCAGGGACTTAATGTTCCCTTTTGACCTGTACTTCCCAGCCCCCTGGTTCTTGGGAATCAGCTCACTATCTCAGGGCCAGCAAGTCTATCTGGCTCCTTGCTTAATTTCGAGCAGCGTTCAACGTCCATGCACAGGATGGTCCTCCAGCAAACTGCTGTGGGCTCCAGACTTTCCATCCCCCAGTTTCTCAATTCTAAAACTCTTTTTCTCTCTATACAACTGAATGAGTGACAGGGAGAAAGGCACAGAAACAAAACTAAGCCCAGGGGGAAAAGGTCTTTATCTTCCCCCTGACTAGCCACATTCCTGCTTTTATTATGTAAATGTGGCCAGCTAAGGCTTTTCAGACTTGGAGCCTTCCCTTAGCGAAATACAAAGTTTATGCAAAGTAATTTCTAGAGGGAGAAAGCTGGAAGGGAGATGGGGAGGTAATGGGGGCAGCTGACAGGGAAGCAAGGGATTCTCACTAGGCAGAGGGTGGAAGGGCTGAGTTCGAAAGATCAAAAAGGAAGGAGGCCCTGCCCTTGAGCTGCTTATTTTCCACTTGGAGGATGCAAAACTTCATCATAGATTTCCTGCTGGAATGGCTCTTTCATTTTCCAGAAAGGAAACTGAGGCCCGGTGATGTTAAATGATCTTGCCAAGGTCATCCACTGGAGCTGGAAGGGATCCCAGAAGCCATTTAGTTCACCCTACCCCGCCCTTATTTTCTGGAGGAGGAAACTGAGGCCCAGAGATGTGGTCACTTGCTCTAAAGCCCTAGGATCTCAGATGCAGGGCCCAAAAGTTTAACTAGTTTAACTACTAGTTTAACTACTCTAGTTTAACAAGTTTCACACCTCATTTTCCAGAGGAGGAAAGTGAGGCCCAGAGATGTTACCTGCCTTGTCAAGGTCATATGGTCATTAAGTTGCCAAGTTAAGGCTGGAACTCAGGCCTTGGGTATTCCCCCAAGTATGGCACAGGCTCTGATTTCTGGCGTGGGGGAGGAGAGCAGAAGGCGACCCCAGGCTAAACTTTCCAATTCAGCCTTCTCGCTGGTGGTCTGAGGGAGGGAGGGCATGGCGGGCATGGCGGATGGCTTTTGCAAATACAAAGAAGTAGGACACATGACATCCAGTTGTGAGAACATACCGTAGGCCTGTTAACAGGAAGTTAATGATCCCAATAAATTCTAGGAATATGCAAAGCAGTAAAGGGGTGCTCAACAGGAATGCTTTGGCCCAGCTGCTGAACATTCCGTGTGGAACCTGCACCGTTTCCCCCTTTCCAAGGCCCAACAAAGAGAAAAAGGCTAGTTGTAGGGAGCAGGGGATGGGGAGGTGGGAGTTACAACTACTCTGCTCTACATAGGAGACCGTAAGAAGTCTGGCAGAGTCCCACAGTAGAGGGTCAGAGGCAGCAGCCAGGTCAAATTTGTCAATGGAAACAAGAGCTGAGAGGAGGTTGTCAATGAAATGGCACAGCACAAAGCCAGGTTGGGCCTGGCACACAGGGGACACTTATTAAATGCTTATTCCCTTCTCTTTCCCCAATAGGTGGAGGTGAGAAGGGAAAGCATTCCGGGCATGGGAACAGCCAGTGCAAAGGCATGGAGATGGGAGTCGATGGGGCCTGCACCAAGAACAGGAAGAAGGCTGGATGGAATGGCTGGACGGCAGAATACACAGAGGGGTGTAAAGTAAAGCCTACTGGAAGGGCAGGTTCCAAAGGCCATCTGGCCTCTGCCTTGAGCCCTCCCCCCTCCCTAAGGCAGCCCATTTCCCTTTGGACAGGGCTACTCCATCAGGGCAGTTATTCCTGATACCTGATATAACCATCAATGCATGATGAGGGAGATAAGACTAGTCTTATCTAGTCCTTCTGTTTCTGAATGACTATATGGCCATGGAAAGATCATTAAAGGGCCCTTCGTTGGCCCATCTCAAACAGGCGGGCCTCAATCCATTGGAAGGTTTTTATTCCATTGTCCAGTTTTCCTTGCTCTCTTCTCCTCTGGCTAAGTAAAAGTAGAGTCTTGGTTGCCAAAGCCTGACCAGGGAGAGTGATATCCCAAGTAGTCTGGTAGGCCCCCCAAGCAGAGGCTCTCCCTAGAACTCAGGACACAACCAGTCCAAGCCAAAACCCGTGACTCAGACTCCTGGGAACAGAGAGAGGTGTTTTTCTCCCACCACTCCAATATCAAGATGTGTCATTTAATAAAGGTATGTGAAGACAGTAGAGGACTGTGAAAAATGCATAGGGTGGGGAAAAAACCCAGATTAATCATCAAAAAATCCCAAGAGCTGGCAGGACCTTCAAAGGTCATCCAGGTCATTGTTGCCAACCTCCAATAGAAATGGAGGCTGCCAAACCAGAAGGGAGGATCCTTACAGGCTGTGTGTTGAGTTTGTTCTAAAACATATTAGCTACGTTTTGGGCATCTTGATTTATTTCGTTCACTATTTCCCGATTATAGGCTAATCTGGATTGGCTACACTCAGGAGTATCACGGGCCATGTGCCCGCTGAAGGAGTGTTCAGTGCCTCTCCTCCACTCCAATCAATGTGTGCCTGAATGAGTATCCGCTTAACGACCCCCTCCCCAAGAATCCAGCCTTTGCTTGAAGACTTCCAGTGATGAGGTTGCCATTGCCCTTCAGTGAGCAAGCTGTTTGTTAGATGGATCCACCTCTCTTCGACTTAGCTCGAAGGATGGGGTGGGATCATCTAGGTCAAATGAGGAACTGAGGTCCAGAGAACTAGCCCAAAGTCACACAAATGACAGACCTTAGACCCATTTCTTCTGACTTCATAGCAGAACAAACCTAAGGCTTCTTCCATATGATAGGTAAGACATAATTATCTTCAAATGACCTAAGTGCATCCATTCCCCAAACATGTAATAATCCTAACCCTACTATGCACTAGATATGGTATTATATGCTGGACATAAGAAGACAAAAACACAATAATTCCTGTCTTCAAGGAACGATGGAGTAGATGGCAAGGAACCTCAACAAAGAAAAAAATCTCAAATATGTAAGAAATAAAGCAAAAATAATTAGCAAAGGGAGACAGGGTGCTAGCGACTCTGGGGATCAGGCCTGATACACTTAAGCTGAGCCTTAAAGAAAGTGAGGGATCCCTATGCCAATAAGAAGGCAGGATGGACAGCTTATGCAGAAGCACTGAGATTATGTCTATATGTCTTATATATATGTATATATAATCTTTTCACATATACATATGCTCCTCATACATGGGGAACAACAGGTGAGCCAATCTGGCTGAAATGGAGGTCCTGAAGGACAGTGATGAGCTCCCCCCCCCCTAGGAAGGGCATTAAATGACAAACAGAGGAGGTTATATTTAATTCTAGAAGCAAGCGGGAGCCAAGTCAGGTAAAAGCAGCAATGAGTTACTAAGCATCTACTATGTGCTAGGTACTGTGTCCAATGTTGGGTATACAAAGGCAAACAACGGTCTCTGCTCACCGTCTCAAGAGGAAGAAAGTGTTTAACCTACCCACAAACAAGCCATCCACAGGCCAAATCAGAGTGAAAGTTTTTGTCTTAAGAGGAGTTATAAATAAAGGACTTGTAAATAAATAAATAAAAGCTTCTTGCAAAGACAGGGTATTTGCTGGAACTTAATGGAAGCCACAAAGTGAAGATGAGGAAGAAAGAAATTTCAGGCATGGGGGAGAGCCAAGGCAAATGCTCGGAGCTGGGAGATGGAGTCATCTGGAGTCCTGGCCGGCATCACTGGATCATTGAGGATGTCTGTGTAGGGGGGTACGGTGTGACAAAACTGGGGAGCGGCTGTGTTATGGCGGATGTTAAAAGCCAAACAGAAAATTCTATGTTTGTTCCTGGAGACAAAAAGGTTTAATAATAAGGAATAATAATAATAATAATAATAATAATAAGGGAGCCCTCTAGTTTATTGAATGGGGGGTGTGATGTGGTTACACTTTGGAAGCTGAATGGAGGATGGACTAGAGTGGAGAGGGACATTCAAGAGACTCCCAGAGACACCTCGGGATCTATGAGATGTTGGGGAGGGAGCAAGGAGATGAAGATGACAGCTTGGTTGGGAGCTTAGGTGACCAGAAGGATGGTGGTACTCTGGCAGTAATGGGGAGATTGATGGTAGGGAGACCAATTAGGAGACTACTACAGAAAGGTGCTTAGGGAATGAGCAAGAGAAGAGGCCTGGGAATAGCGAGGAGATAGATCTGAAATGTTGGGGAGCTGGGACTGAATAGAGTTAGTGAGTGGTGAGTGAGAGATCAGAAGATATCCATCTGCAGAAGAGGCCATCAGAGGTCACTCCGTCCAGATCCCACATTTTAGAAAGGAGGAAACAGACCTGGAGAGGGGACGTACTTTTCTAATGGCCCATAAGGTTTACTCTCCCACACAAACACCAGGAACAGGATTTGAATTTGGGCCCTGGGACCTCAGAGCTGGGGCTCTTTCTACTGTAGCATGAAAAAAATAACTTCAAAATAGTGAACCTAGGTGACTGTGGTATCCTCAAAAGCAACGAGAGAGCTAGGCAGAGGGGTGTGAACCTGACACAAAGTGTCTTCTCACACTGTACCCGCGGGACATTTTTACTCAAATCAAAGATGGAAGGAATCTGGCGCTGGGAAATGGAGAGAAAGGCATTTTCTAAACTCCCCCCAAGTCGCCAACTCTATTGCTCAATGAGACAAAGATTAAGGAAGTGACGTGGATAGGACATGCCAGTGGAAAAGGCCACTTTTTTTTTCCCCTTAAAGAACATTTGTTAACTGATCGGCTGGAACAGCAAACGGATGGGAACCTACAACTGGGAGGTATCACAGGAAGAGGGAAATCGGATTTTTATTATAAACATATGCATTTTATTATTTCTCATGGTAAGGACCAGGACTAGGGCTCTGCAGCTGTGAAAGGGCAAGAAGGGAGCGATATTTCTAGGCCTGTCACTTTAAAATATACCTTCTCTTGCTCTGAAGCAACAGCAGCCAAGCCCCATAGGACTGGGGCAAAGTGGGAGAGGAAAAACATTAGCAAACAGCGGGAGAATGGCCCCAGATGCAGAGCTGGAACAGGCCTTGGAGGTCAGCTGGTTCAGCCCCCTGATTTTACAGGTGAAGAGACTGTGTGTCAGAGAAGCCAAAAGACTCCCCCAGAGCCACACAGGGAACTTAAGTTTGACCCCAGGTTCTTCTGACTTGAGCGCCAATACTCTTTTTCACTGTAGCAGAGTTGTATTTGGGGGGAAATTAAAAAAAAACACCCATGTGTTGTCCCAAAGGAAAGAAAATGAACCTCTCTCAGCATTCATGAGCAGTCTCTGGGAGGTAAACTAGAGTTCATCATCCCCTAAACTAAAGCAGCTCATTCCTCCAACCTCCTCATCTTTGTCAGGGGCCCTGCCATTCTCTTGGCCTCAAAAGCCCGGAGTCATCACTAACTCCTCCATCTCTTTCACCCCTTCTGGTTAATCCGTCACCAAGTCGTGTCCATTCTTCCTTCAAAATCTCTTTCAGATTCACCCTTTCCCCACGTTTCCCACTGCCCTAGGTCAGGACCTCGGCCCCTTGAGCATGGATTATTGTGATTGAGCCTTAGAGCCCATCTCCCCTGGGCAGGGGCTTCCTAGGAAGATCACAGGACTTTGAGATCATCTAGTCCGGCCCCTTCATTTAACAGAGAAGGAAACCGAGGCTCAGGGATGGGACTAGCGCAAGATTACACAAGTTTTAAGGAATGAAGAGAAAAAGAGTGAGGGCAAGGACAAGAGAAAAAGCCTGCAGAGGAGTGAGTGGAACAAAAAAAAAGGGAGAGAAAGGAAAAGAGGATGAAAGGAAACAAAGGGAAGAGGGAGGGAGGAAAGTGGAGAAGAAAGGAAGAGAAACCATGTGCACATTTTAAGAGACGCCCAATGCTTCTTGTAGAATTTGGCATCCTTGTGCTGACACCAGACGGTAAATCCGATTCTTCGCCACACTTACAGTGATGGAGGCCCCTTCCGAGAGGACGAGGGGGGTGCTGACAAGTGGTTAACGGAGGCCTTCCTGACTGCAAGTCCCCCCCAGTCACTGGCCTTTCTGACAATGTCACTTTCCTTAAGAAGTTTCTTTTTCCCTCTTCCCTATGAGATCCCTTTCCATTCAAAGCCCTAACTCACTTGCTCCACCCAGCCTCATCTTCCACTAGCCCTTAACCTAAGCAGAGGCCTGGATCTTTGTCGTCTCCAGGCCCATTTTCACTTCCTCACTTCCTCACTTCCTCACCTCCTGCCTGAGGTTGGCCTTCCTCTAGGGCCGTCCTATTCACTTTTCTTCTGCTTCCTCTACATGTCTCTATTTATTCTACCCCTCCTTCCGAATCCTCTTCAGAGTCTCAAATCTCACCTCCTACATCTGGAGATCGTAGACTTCCGAGCTAGACAGATACTGGAGACCGAGGAAGCTGGGCAAGAGCCACAGGATTACAGCTGGACTCTCAGGCAGGAAGACTGAAGTTCCCCTCCTGCCCTTATAAGCTTAAGCAAGCCACCTAACCTGTCTTAGTTTAGTTTTCCTCATCTATAAAACAGAGATAACAAGAATATGTAATTATCTCACAGGATTGTTGTGAGGATCAAATGAAATAAAATATGTAAAACACTCTGCGAACCTTGCATCACCATACAAATTCTAGCAATGAATATGTTTTTATGGTGTAGTTCAAGTTGCTCATTTTACAGATGGGCCAACTGAGGCCCACAGAGACAAAGCACAACAGAAACAGATCACCCAGTTGGTAGATTCCAAAACAACTCACAAATACTCTAATGAGAATTTCCCTCTGCCTTTCAGACCAGATGACACAATACCCAAGGGGTTGACTTCTGTCCTTACTACCAGGATTCTTTTTATACAATAACTCCAAGCAGGGGACACGAACACCGGCCATACCCTGGGAAGCACGGAAATCATTTCATGGTCAGATTTCTTCAGCAGAGATCAAAGCAGCATTTTGTTTCCTCTAGAAGAATCCATTATTTCCTACATTGAGGGTTAATACAACTCTTTAGCCCACTCCCAAGCACAACTGAGGCAGTTGCAGAGATGGAGGCCAAAGAGCACTTGCCTGGTAGTCTCCTCCCAGCCTTGCTTTGGGAGACATTTGATTTGTTGGTAAAATACGTTATTTTAAAAGTGAAAGAGGGGGAGGTCCAATATATTGCATTCCACACAAATAATAAACTTCTTGAAAACTACTTTCAGTGAGTCTCTAAGAGCTGCAGTTTGGAAGGGAGGTCAGGAAATAGCCATGTAAACAGTTGATAGCTTTCAACAGTCCAGCTTGGGCAGGGGGTGCTGATGTCAGGAAATACTGTAGGGGAGTACAGGGGAGCCCTGGAGCTACGATCTAAAGACTTGGTCCCAGCTTTGCCATTTGCTACCTGCCCTGTGCCCCTGAAGTTTAGCTTTGTCACCTGTAGAAGAGAGGTGGTGTGCCTGTATCTTGGGGTCAGGAAACACTGGGTTCAAAGCCTGTCTCTGATATATGCTGGCTGTATGACACTGGGCAAGTCCCTTACCCTCTTGGTGATCCATTAGATGAAGTTTTCACACTGGGAGGACCCCAGCCTAATGAAATAGATCCAAACAAGAGGAAACAAAGAGGGCAGGCTACATGATCTTAAAGGACTTTTCCAACTCCAAATTGGTATAAATCTATGAACAGACAACTCTGGATTGTCCACTGAGGAGGCTTTTCACGGACCTTCTGAGGGGTTATTCTTATTTCCGGGGCACACGGTTACTTCAGCTTCCATGACTGAAGCCAAGACAACTCAAATACATCCACAGAATCACAGCTTCTCAGAATCAAAAGGGACCCCAGAGCCCCCCTCCACAAACCTGACCAAGAAGCCCTTCAATACAGCCATCCAACAGGTAGCCTCTACATGGAAGCCTTCAGGCAACCCGTTCAGGAGCAGCTCAGGGAGCTTCCTTCTACCACTCTCTATTCCTGGGCCTGGTATCTCCCCACTCTTGTCCACAACAGGTCTTCAGATCCTAAAGGACACTTATCCCCACCTTCACCCACTCCCCATTCTTCTCTCGGTTTAATCTCCATCCAGACATTTCACCCTATTTTCATATAGCACTATCCCTAGCCCTCTCGCCATCTTGGCCACCTTCCTCTAGAAGGTATCCAGCTGTCGAACATCCTTCCTAAAACGTGGTATGGAGAAATGGGCATGATCCTCCAGACATGGCCCGATAGCCGTGTTTGGGAAACCAAACTACTGTCTGGCTATTATTTCCCCCTGCCTAGGGTTCCTCCCACTTTAATATAAGGTCCTTGAAGCTAGGAACTTGTCTTTGCTTTTGTATTGGTGATTCCCAGCACTTCATACAGAATTGGGACATGTTAAGCATTTAATAAATACTTTTTTATTCATTCATTCATCCATTCATTCTTCTCTTCTCAACTCACATCTCCCTGACGCCATCAATCTCTATATTCGTCTTTATCCAGCCAAGGTGAGCCTCTTCAGAAGCACAAGTAATCTCATTCCACTCCGGCTTTTCCAGCAATGGCCCCCTCTATTATCCACACACATCTACAATCTCTCCTTGTTTTACTGGTCGCTTCCGAGCTACCTAAAAATTTGCCTGTATCCCCCATCCTCAAAATTCACTCACTGGATCCATCCATCCCCACTATTGTCTCCCCTCCCTTTTGTGGCATAAATTCTTTGAGAAGGCCAAAGACAATAGGTGCCGCCACTCTCTTTCCTTTCATTCTCTTAAATCTCTATAGTCTGGCTTCCATTCTCCTAAGTCCACCATAGTTGCTCTCACCAATGTTACCAATGATCTCTGAATTGCAGAATCCCAATGGCCTCTTTCAGCCCTTATCCTTCTCTGCCACTGTCCTTTCTAGCTCTAGATCAATGATCCTGTTATGGTAAGTCCTTTTTCCTCTCTGGGCACTGTCCATCACCCCCTTCTCCTTGAAAAGGACGGCTCTCCAGTTTGGGGGGGGCCTCTCCTATCTGCATGACTGCTCCTTCCCAGTCTCTTTGACTGGATCTTCATTCTGGTCATTCATGCCAACCAGAGATGTTGCATAGGACTCTGCCTTGGACCCTTTTCTCTTCTTCCTCTATGACATCTCGCTAGTTGGTCTTATCAGCTCCCATGGATTCAATTATTTCTATGCTGATCATTTCTAATTCAACTTATCCAGCCCTAACTCCTCCAGTCTCACATCTCCAACCGCTTATGAGGCACCTCAAAGCTAGATAGCCTGTAGAAATCTTAAACTTGACATGGCTTGAACGGAACTCATCACGCTTCCCCCCAAATTCTCCCTTCTTCCTTACTTTCCTACTACTATCAAGGGCAAAACCATCTTCCCAGTCTTTCAGGCTCAAAATCTGAATGTAATCCTCGATTTCTCTCTCAGCCTGTTGCCAAGGCTTGTGCATATTACCTCTCTAACATCTCTCTTCCATGCCCTCTTTGTCCTCTGACACTGCTACCACATCAGTGTAGGCCCTCGGCATCTTACACTTGGTCTGCTTTGTTAGACTGCAGGTGGCTCTGCCAGCCTCAGGTCTCTCTCCTCCCTGGTCATCCTTCACTCAGTTATAAAAAAGGATCTTTCAAAAGTACAGGTCTGGACCACGTCCCCTCACCACTCCATGAACTACAATGGCTCCTCTTGCCTCACTGATGCAAAGGCACTGGTCTCCTTGTTATTCCTCTGGTAAAACATTCCCTGTTCCGACTCCATGCTTTTTTAATTGGCTGTCTCCCATTTCTAGAACTCTTTTCCTCCTCATCTCTGCTTCCAGGTCTCCTTCATTTCTTTTGAGTCCCAACTAAAACCCCACGTCCTATGTGTTAGGCACTTTGCTAAGTAGTGGAAATATAAAGAAAGGCAAAAGACAGTCCCTCCTCTTATAAAGAACTCACAATCCCATGGGATGCACAACATGGAAACACCTTATATGAGCTATCTGGTAAATTGGAGATAATCAGTAGAGAGAGAGCACTAGAGTAAAGTGGAAATGAGAAAGGCTTCCTGTAGGAAGTGGGATTTTAGTAAATTTTTGACTACCTACACGACCTCAGATTACCTCTTTTGGTCACCATATTTTTACCAGTGCTGGGTCACATTGAGAATTCGGTCTATTAAAGAAGTGAGGTCTATTTCAAAGGAACTACCTGTTCCATTGTGGAGTTGATTGATATCTGGATTCCATCTGAGGAACTTTCCATTCAGTCCTATACAATTAATAGTGGCCCAATAAGCAAAGACAGTTACCAGATCATTCAGTGGTCTACTATGCGATTTATCCAATTCTGGTGACTTGAATTTATCCAGGGCATTTAAATGCTATCTGAACACCTCCTTGCCCATACTGGACTTCCACTCCCTGCTAAGTAGTTTTGTTCCCCCATTGCCAGCCCAAAGTTCATTGTCCTTGGGAGAGAAAAAACCCAAGAGCTGAACATAGTCACCTTATCACCCCGACTTGACTTCAATCATTGGTCTCATTCCCACCCCACCAATATAGCCCCAATGTTTTCTACTCTTGGCGGTTATGTCCTTGGCATTCACAATCAGCCTCAGATCATCCTAGACTTTCATCTTCCTGACACTGTTCTTATGGATTCCTTTTCATTTACTCTCAGTTGCTCGCTCCTATTTCTATCTTCTCTATGAGCCTCTCTAAAATCTGAGTTATTTGATAAGTTTCCAGTTTCTGCATCACCTCTTCAGTCAAATCACTTTTGTTATGATAAATATTTATTTCTTGTAAATTCTTATCCCTTTTGGGTCCTCTCCCTCGTCTCAATCACTAGGAACAAATAAGGTCATTCATTATTGCTAATCTGGCTCCCCTAATTCAAGAACAAATATTTCGTAAACTCCTCTTTTCCATAAAGAGTGATGCATTCTGGGTAGAAAACTAACCTCAAAGCCAGGAAGGTCTAATTTTAAGTCCCACCTTGGATACATTGTGTAACTCTGATCAAAACACTTAACTCTCTCAGTGCCCCAGGCAACTAAGACTAAATTGCAAGGAAGGTGCCAACTTTGAATTAGTAGAGGGAGTTCCCTAAATTAACAAAATCACAGGTCCAGTCTCTATCCCTCTCCCTTTCCCTATATTTCACAACAACCCAAACAGAGCTAAGGAGAGCTTGGACAATCTGGTCCAAAATATGCCTAGGCTAGAGATCACCTCTCCATTCTCCTCAACAAGTAGTTATCCTGACTCTAAGGGGGAGAGGGGAACATCTGGGATCCTACTGGAAAATCCAATTCCTCTGAATAGGTGATAACTCTTTAGTCACAAAACACTGAAAGGGTTTTGACTAATAGACAGATGTATTCCAGCTCTGGAAATGATAAGATCTTGGGTGATCCCATGGAGGAAGGATGTCAGCTTTTCATTGTGTCCAATGGTCTTCTGGGCCAGTGGCTCTCTTAGCACAGCCTAACAGTCTCTAAAGGTCCAAATGGTCCAGAATGCCAGTTCACAAGGAGATAGCTGAGATTTCTAACATGACCACTGAAAACTTACCAACTGGCGCTTAAGAGCATTATGGGTAAAGTTACCTCATTGCTGCCTCAATACAGTCTAGTATAGGGGAAGTCACAGAATCCTAGAATTTGAGAGTGAAAGGGATCTCAACCACCAATGAGCCCAACTATACATTCACAGACTTGTCCTTTTATAGAGAGAAGTAAGATTTTAGTTCAAATACTGCCTCCAACACTTAGTAGCTGTATGACACTGGGCAAGTCACTTGACATATCTCTGTCTCCATATCCTCATCTGTTAAATGAGGGGATTCGATTTCATGCTATGTAAGATCCCTTTCATCTATAAATCTACACTTGGATCTGTCAGCTTGGTCATTCTTGCCATTATTCCTTTAACTTCTCTAGCTCTTCTTTCCTTCCTCACCTGGACAAAACTACCACTTCCTATCCCTCCAGCAAATTACAGAGAACTATGGCATTGAGTGTAGAATAGATTAAAGAATGTTGGCCCCAAGGGAACTGTTTGTTCTTTTTTCAAAACAGTGACAAATAGGAGAGATCAGAGATATTTTGCTCCACAGGAAAGTCAAAGATCATTGGATAATAGAATATAGAAAGGGAAGAAGTTTTGAAGATCATGTAGCCCAATGTTCCCAGTTTATGGGGGAGAAAGCTAAAGCCCACAAAGGTCACATGATTTAATAAAGCTTTCACCCTGCTGATAGCAAAGCCTTGGGGGTCACTTTCCATGCTTCTTCCTAGTTTCCAAAGGGCTTTCCACACTTATGTGCCCATTAGAGGGGCTGCCTAGAGGGAGGGAGAAGCTTAGGAGCCATGAATATAGAAGAGATATAGCCTCTTCTTCATCACTGTGCATATCCCACTCCACCTAGGCTCGGATGAGGGCCCATCTCTGCAGAAGGTTTGGCCCGGAGCTCATTGAATGTTAAATTGCATTTGAAAGCAGCTCTGTATTTATTATTCTGATACTCAGGCTGACAGTATGGTATTTTCTCATGCTTACCTAAGGATCACATTTCTAAGGAGCTGGCCAGGGTCCCATGACCTCTGACTCACACACACAGAGCATACAGAACTGCTTGTTTATGCCTGTCCCTGCCCTAGCTGACCAGGTAGCCCAGTCTAGTGTTCCATTTGAGCCCCTGCTCAATCTTCCCAGCACCTGGCTGCTTGCCTCCTGCTGGTCTCCTAACTACTCTCCCAATCAATCACTGCATCAATGGATGGAGATGTCAAGGGTGATGCTTTTGTCCTACAGGGAAGTACGGCTTAACATGTGGGCCTTGGTGACTGATGACTGACACTACCGACAGTGGCTGAAAGCCGGCCACCACAGGCCAAGACCCTGAGAAAAACAGGGGGCCGTAATGAGAGGTCCCCGCGGGTGGAAGAGGGATAGAGGAAACCCAAAGGAGGAATGTATAAAGTATCACAGCTGGAAGAGACCGGACAATCCAACCCCTCCACTGAACAGATTGGGAAACCGATACCCGGAAATGAGAAGTGAATCGCCCAAGTTCACACAGCTAGTAAGTGGTAGAGCTGAAATTTGAACACAGGATGTCCCTCTTCAAGTCCAGGCCTGTGTGTGTTGCAACACACTGCATGAAGAAAACTATGAGATGCTATGTAATGCTGAAGGCAACTGCCATTGAGTTCGGTTCAGAGGTTCAAAGAATGTCTGAGCTGGGAGGACTTTCAGAAATTATCTAGTCCATTCTCCATCTTATGGAAGGAAAGGACTGGTCTAAGGTTTTACCAAGAGTAAACAAATAGTTCCCATTAGTAATTCACATTTCTAGAGTTTATCAAGACTTATAAAATGCCATTGTAGAAACAACTTGATTTTGTATATCTGTTCTGTATCTAATAGCCTTTAGTATGGTTCTCTGTCCAAAAAATTGAGAGTCAAAACAAGATGTTCAATTTATACTTAGGAGAAATACTAACCCCTTATGGAACCGTCGGTACAGAACATTCATGAAGTCATTTCATTCTGAGGGAAACTGGCTAGCTATGACTAAGAAGTAGCTTTCTTAGGAATAGGGACAGGAACTGGACTTGTGAGTTCATCAATATAGGGAACATCCAGGTGAGGAAGTTCCTTCTACTAATGTAGGTTGGCACCTTCTCTATAGCTTCCTATCTTCGAGAATTACCTATTCTCCGTATTGAGCACATTACTCAGTACTGAGACATTAAGTGGTTTTCCTAGGGTCACAGACCCTGTATATGCCAGGATAAGGCAGGACGTGGTCTTCCTGGTTTCAAGGCCAGAATTCTTTTTTATATATAAATAATTTTACATTTCATTTAAAATTTTTAAAGATTCATTTTTTTAAATTGTGAGTTCCAAATTCTCCCTCATTCCCTCACCATCCTCCTTTCCCTGAGATAGTAAAGCAAGAGAACACAGCCCAAAGGAAAAAAAAAAGCTACCAAAAATTAAGAAAGTGAAAAATAGTACGCTTGGATTTGCATTCAGACTCCATCTGCTAGCATTTTTCACAAATCCCTCGAAATTGCATCCGATCATTGTTTTGCTGAGGAGAGCCAAGTCATTTATAGCTGATCAGTGTATAATGTTGCTGTCCTATGTACAATGTTCTCCTGGCTCTGCTCATTTCATTTTGCATCAGTTCATGTAAGTTTTTCCAGGTTTTCCTGAAATCTGCCAGCTTGTCATTTCTTATAGCACAATGGCATTCCATCACAATCATATATTATAACTTATTTAGTCATTCCCAGGTTGAAGGGTATCTCCTAAATTTCCAATTCTTTTCCACCACAAAAAGAACTGCTAGCAAGAGATACAAAGAGAAATACCATTCAAAATAACATCAATGGCAGAAAATATTTGAGAACCTAGGAAAGTTAGGAACTATATGAATACAACCACAAACTACTTTCCACACAAATAAAGTCAGCTCTAATCAGTTGGAAAAATATCAAGTGCTCGGTAGGCTGAGCGAATGTAATAAAAATGACAATACTACCCATATTGATCTACTTATTCAGTGCCATACCAAACTCCCCCCCCCAAATTTTACAGACCTAGAAAAAATAACAACAAAGTTCATCTGGAAGAACAAAAGTACAAAAAGAGCTGCTCTAAATATATTTGTGTAAATAGGTCCTTTTGCCTTTAAAAAAAATCTCTTTGGGATATAGAACTAATATAATAATTATAACTTAATTATATAAAATAAATATAAAGAATAAAAATAATGTAATAAATTTTTGGATCAAAGGATATATGCATAATTGGATAGCCCTTTGGACATAGTTCCAAAATATTCCAAGTGTTTGGATCACCTAGTTCCAAAATGTACCAAATGTTAGGATCCGTTTCACAGATCCACCAACAATGCATTAGTGTTCCAATTTTCCCACATTCCCTTCAACATTTATCATTTTCCTTTTCCATCACATTAGTCAATCTGATAGGTGTGATGGTACCACAGAATTGTTTTCATTTCCATTTCCCTAATCAACTATGATTTAGAGCATTTTAGCTTCACATGAAAACTGCCTATTCATAGCCTTTGACCATTTATCAATTGGGGAATGAAACCAACCTCCTAAGAGCAAGATCACACTAGCTTTCTTACCATTATAAATGCCAGTTTGATGGCTGGAAGGCCATTATCCACATTTACTCATAATCTTCTCTTCTTCAACTTAAACAATCAACAAGCATTTATTAAACAACTACTTATTGTCCCGGGAACTGTGAAAGGCACTGAGCTTACAGGCTACAGTCTATCATCCAGCTTTTAACATAAGTATAAAGAATCAAATGACCTTCTACACACAAAGAGCTAAAACTCTCAAGTGGAAGGCAAGTATATTATATGTATAAAAAGAATAAACAGAAAATAAATAAGCAGAAATAGAAAGAAGAGAGTTAAATACAAGATAATTAATCATTACTGCTTAGCCAAAAATGGCAAATCTCAATATGGTGAAATCTCATTTTAAAGAGCCGCTAGCTGAACACCACCTCCATTTTTGTGCTGTCCTGGAGTCTCTCAGACAACAAGTATAATGCCAGGAAAAAAGGCAAAATGCAACAAAATGATCTAGAGATTTTTCAGCATACATGCAATTTGAGAAGGGTTCAGGTCACTGATTGAGGAAATTGCTATACCATTATGAAACATCTTGCTCTCTCTGGGTCTAAGTCTCATCTTTGGGACAAGATGACTTCTGAGGTCCTCTCTAGCGCTAGAGCTATGGCCATACAACCTGTCGGAGTTTCTGCATTCCCTTCGGTAGAAGGAAAGTGTTGGAGTAGATGGCCTTCAAAGCCCCTTCTGGTTCTAGAGCTAGGATCCTAGTCACTTTCCCTCCTAGGGCCTCATTTCTTCTTCTGTAAAAGGAAGGGGTAGACTAGATGGCCTGAGGACCCTTTTGGATCTAGGATCAAGTCAACTCCAATTTTATTCTATCAAGGAAGATGATCTTTGAACTGGAAGGGGCAGAATGAACACCTGTAGGAAATCCCTGGAGTCCAAGGCAGGAGAGGGAAGCCGGGAGAATACAATGGGATGGATTGTCAAAATTATGCTACCCTTTCAATAACCATGAGTTTTGCCCTAAAATCCAACCCTACCTTTTGAATATAATCTCCCAAGGATTCTGTATGATCGCAGGTGACTCAAAGGACACAATTGATGGTAAAGAAATCAAGAGGTGTATATTAATGGTCAGGAGATTTGTGAGATGTACCATGGTAGGCATGAATAGGCTACAGCCTGCATGCAACCCCAACTAAAGCAAGAAAGGCCATAAGGGAGATCATATGGGATTGGAGCCCAAAAAGAGAGTCAGAGAGCAAGAGGTAAGAGATGGACAACCCCACTACTACACCGTACCACCTCGTTGTGAAACAATCGAAGGGAAGAAAGGCCTCGGGAGGTTGAATGCATCTTCCATAAGAGATGGAAGACATGGATAGGAATTTTGAGCACTAAAAGGAGTAGGTGAGCTAAAATGCCAGAAGAAAGAGGCTACCCAGGGACAAGCTCATCCCCCCTAAATCTGATCACCAAGAGATAAAATGTTTGACCATAGAAACCTAGGAAATCATCTCCTAAAGGGTGCACAGGTTGCAAACTGGAGGAAGGATCACTCACATAAACACAAGCCCATATCCCTATACTACTGAAAGAAGTATCATTCTTTTTGTGTTCTCCCATGGTGATTTCGAAAAAGCACCAACTAACAGATGTCTTCTCCATGGCGTTTTAGAAAGGAGTGTCATCAGAACACAGTGTGAATCTGTGATTAGTCAACTATAAGATCTATTTCAGACCCAAGGCCATCTTAAAGACCATAATGAGCTGCTGAAAAGCTGGGTTAGAAAGCAAGTGCCTTTGAAACTTTAGCTCCAGCTTTGTCTGCCACCAGCCCCATAAAGCCTGGCAATGTTTCATTTCCAATAGGGAGAGAAGGAGACAACGCCACGGCTTTCAAGGGAGGGAAAGAGGCCTTCTTCCATTGATCTTGGAAGGATGTAAACATGTCTAATCCCACAGAGGTCTTTGCTTAACAGAGGAGTTCCCTTTAATGCAGTTACTGAGGCAAATGGTGCATCCCAGGTGTCTCCTAGGTGGGGGAGGGGGCAGGATGCTGGAGCATTTGAAGGGAGAAGAATGGAGATTGGAGAAAAAGCCAGAGCTTCAGAACAGATCACAAGTTTCTAACCCAGAGACTTCCCTTGTCCAGTCGTTTCTGGAAATTCAGGACTGGTCAAATGACATGTGGGCCAAATCCTTCACACTTATTTTAATACTTCAAGGACCATCCATTCCAGCCACTATGGGCCCTCCTTCTGACAAAGGCAAACACAGGTCCCCTCCCTCCCCCCACCTCAGATAAGGTCCGTGAGCCCATTTTTACTAACTGTTCGATTCTTGGGGGCCCACTGGAATCAGAGGATCCAAAGCCAGAAGTGGTCTCAAGGACCACTGAAAACAACCCTTTCATTTTCAGTGGAGAAACTGAGGCCCAGGGAGGGGAAGTAGCTGAGGATCATATGGCTAGAAGCCATTAGCCCAACCTTTCATTTTACAAAAAAGAAAACTGAGGCCAGGGAGATAGTAATATCCAAAGTCACACACAGGATCACAACTCTAGTGCACAAAGGCAGATATCTCAGAGCCCGTTTTGTCCAATCCTCTCATTTTGAAATAGGAAACTGAGGCCCATAGAGGTTAAATGATGTGTCTAACATCACCCAGATAATCAAAAGCAGGTCTCTAGTTCTCATCCAGGGCTTCTGACTTCCCCAACCGGGTGTCCTTTCCACTGGACCCAGCTGCTGTTCTTCTGGTCCTTTGCACCTGGGTATTTAGGCTCTAAGTTCATCATTACTTGATTTGATTGGTCACTTTGGATTTCCTCCCAGGCCAGCAGTAGTTTTGAAAAACATTAATTGTGAACTAAAGAATTGGTAACTGGATACATAAAAGCTGCTCGCCTTGAGGCATTCTGTTTGAACCTGAAGTCTCCACAACCATCAAGTGCATTATCTGGAAGATATCTAATACCACCACTTTAGTGATAAGAATGAACTCCTGCTTTAAAAAAAAAAGAAAGAAAGAAAGAAAGAAAGAAAAAGGGGGGAAAATCCAAAAAGCAAAATGACCTCCCTAATGTTTCCCAGCACAAAGAAATCCATCTACTGTATATTCCAAGACAGATCTGAGCAATATGTTGACATACTGTTCTCAGATTTCATTCCTGAAAATCTGAGGCCTTATGTTGTCCCAATAACATAGGCTCTGCCTTCAGCCGAATTGGGGGGGGGGGAGAAAAAGGATTGCTGGCAGATCTTGGAGGCTGCCCTCCCCCCACAGCCCCAAGTGTCCCCACAAGTCCTAACTTGTTACCCACAAGTCTCGACTTGCATATTTTCACTTGAAGAGTTTGGAAATGCTCAGGGGAAATCATAAGGGGGGAAAGCAAACCAAAGTCTCCCGAGAAAGAGTTTAAGAAAAATTTGCAAGAAAAATATGGTTGAGAATGCATTGCAGAAAACAGTGCTATGGGGGAAGAGGAACAAAAATGCCTTTGAAGGGTAAACAGGAGCCTAAAAAAAGACTCTAATTTTCTAAGATTTCCAGTAACCTGACTTGATTTGCTCCCATTTAATAGAAGAACAAGTCATGGAAGAAAGCAGTTCTAGGCACACTGATGGAAGTGTCTACTCCGTATGTTCAAAACAACTTGTTAAGTGTTGGGGATAAGGATAGAAAAGCGACAGTCCCTGACCTCGAAGAGCTTACTTTCTTCAGGAGGGGAAGAGAGGTGATGATCTGAAACGTCCATTGATAAGTGTAGTACAAAGTAAGGCTCAATGAAGCCTAAGAACATATTCATCCAGACTGAATGCTCTCAGCAAAATCTGAGGAAGGCAAGAACACTGAGGCATTCATTCATTTTCACACAGAATCAGTGGGATCATTGTTTTGAGTGTACATATTTATTACAATAGAGGGTTCTACTGAGAGGGAGTGATTCATTGGGAAATGATAATGAGGAGAAAGAAAGAAAGAAAGAAAGAAAGAAAGAAAGAAAGAAAGAAAGAAAGAAAGAAAGAAAGAAAGAAAGAAAGAAAGAAAGAAAGAAAGAAAGAAAGAAAGAAAGAAAGAAAGAAAGAAAGAAAGAAAGAAAGAAAGAAAGAAAGAAAGAAAGAAAGAAAGAAAAAAAGAAAGAAAAAGAAAGAAAGAAAGAAAGAAAGAAAGAAAGAAAGAAAGAAAGAAAGAAAGAAAGAAAGAAAGAAAGAAAGAAAGAAAGAAAGAAAGAAAGAAAGAAAAAGGTATCCATAAAATATTTGAAAAGGGAGAGTGGGGCAGGTAGCACCTGAGCTGAGACTCCGGGAGAGAAAAACTTTGAGAATCTGAAATTAGCAAGGGGAGTCCCCCTTCAGTGGTAGCCTTTAAACTCAAAGAGTTCTTAACCTTTTTTTATGTTTCGTGGATCTCCTTTTGGTGACCGGATGCCTTCCTTTCTTCTCTCCGTCAATATTTTTTCAATAATAAAAAAATATTAAATATGGGCTTGGTAAAATTGTCTTGTTTTGATTTGGATCCCCGATGCCTAGCAGATCAGAGAGCGCCGATTACATGTTCATTGATGAATCGATTAGGGAGGGTTGGAGCACAGGATGTCTGCAGTAGGTGACTTCCAGTAGTAGCTATGTGATCTTACATACTACTTTGAGCCTCCTGCTTCCCGTCAGCTTCCAGTGGACCCTCTCCCTCCAAGTAAGCTCTAGCACTGAAGTGACCCAGTGCCTCAGCAGGAACCTACCTCTCGCTGCTGCTGCTCCTAGATTTCCTGAGCCGTATGTTCCCTTTACAAGTCATCCTAACACACTATCTTTCCTGACCTCAGTCCTTGGGGGACAGTTTTAGGAACCATCTAATCATCTATTTCTTTTACCAGTTATGTCCCCATTCACTGATATTCTGTTTGGATCTGTGCATTCCCTCCACCACTTTTTACTTTCCCCAGCCCTGTGGTCAAAAATCCCGGCTGCTGAAAACGAATCACTTTCCCAGCTCCACGTGGAGACTGCTCATTTGTTCCCATCCACCTCAGTTGTACTCTTCCGTTGTCCCACTAGAGATCTCCTCACCTCTTCTACTGTGCCTTCAGGAATGGCTGCTCCGTGGTTAATGGACTTCCTTTCATCATAAACTTTTTTCCTTTCTCATTCCTTCTATCTTCTGGCCCTTACTAAGACTTGGCTCCCTCCTGATGTGCGGCTGCTTCTCTGGCTTCTCTTTCCAGTACTGCTTATATTTTCTCTCACACTCTTATTGCTCAAGATGGGGGAGTTGGGAAGCTTCTTGTTCTCCATCACCAGTATTCTCTTCCCTTCCAAATCAGAACTCTTTGGGAAACTCTCTCAACTGTACCTTATTCCCCAAAAACATGAGCAAGTTTACCCTTCCTAAGCACCCCCCCCAAACAAACAACAAACCTTGCTTATTCCCACCATCCTTTCTATTTATTGCCAAGTTTCTCTTTCCCTTTGTTGCTAAACTCTTTGAAAAAGCTATCTCTAGTCAGTGCTTCTAATTCTTCTCTCTTCAGTGCCTTCAAAATCCTTTGCACTATGGGTTTCTGACCTCCTCAGTCACTAGAACTGTTCACGTTGAGGTTATCAGTGATTTCTTAATTGACCAGTCTACCGGCATCTTTTCTCAATCTTCTTCCTTTTCTACTTCTCTATGCATCTGGTGTTGGTCTGGCTGCTCTTTCTAAACCTCCTTTGCTTGATCTTTATCCAGGTCATGCCAACAGTCATGAGTGGCCCCCAAGGCCCTGGCTCCGGTCTTCTGCAATCCATTCTCTCTTATCTACTAAAAGGATGTTTCTAAATCACAGGTCTGACCACGTCCCTCCCTGAAAGAGCTCCCAGGGCTCAGTGTTACCTTCTGGATCAGGCTCTTTACAACCTGGTCACTTCTCCCTTTCTAGTCCTTTCCCAGATTATTCCCTTCCTTTACTGGATCCTGGTCCAGAGATACCAGTCTACCTGCGATTGCTCACGCATGATGCTCCATCTCCCATCTCTGCCCTTTCTCCTCCTTTTTGCTTCATGATATCCTTGACTTCTTTTTTTTAATTCTGTAATTCAATGCCCCAAATTTCACTTCCATAATGATGATGATGATGATGATGATGAGAGCTAGCATTTGTAAAGAACTTTAAAGTTGCAAAACACTTGACATGCATTTTCTCATTTGAACCTTAAAATAACCTTGTGAGGTAGGTGTTATTATCTCCCATTTTGCAGATGAGAAAACCAAGGCTTGGAGAGGTTAAGTGACATACCCAGGTCCCGGCCACTAGTAAGTAATCCAATGTTCTATCACCTGTTCCATTCAGCTGTATTAATTTCCATGTCAAGTTGCTTTCCTAAAAAAAGATATATGGTAACCTTATTTACAAAATTATCCTGCTTTTCAACTTTCTTTTGTTCCCTTATGACCCTTATGTGTCACTAGTCTCCCTTCCCTCTCCCCTCCTTACCAGTAAAAAGCAAGATGAGGGGAAAACCCCCAGTCAAAGCCTTGTTTAAAAAAAAAAGGAACTATATAAAGCAAAGTCCATTCAATGGGTACATCAACATACAGCTCCTTTTCCACCTTGTGTACATCATGTCTCTGCCAGGAAGTGGGTAACATGCTTCGCGTCCTTTCTTTGAGACCTGGTTGGTTACATTGAGCGGGGTTCTTGAATCTTTCACAATTATTTTTTCCTTATAATTCTGTCATCGTATACATTGTCTTGGTTTTGCTTCCTTGCTGCTGCATCAATTCATACTGTCCACGAGACTCTGGAATAATCCCATTCCTTATGGCATAAACCATTTCATTACTTTCATACAACCACACTTTGTTCAGCCAGTGATGGGCGGCATACCCCCTTAGATTCCAGCTCTTTGATTTTCTTGGTCTTTTTTCTGCCTTTAATCTTATCTTCAGGATCAGGAAGTTGGTTTTGCTTTGGCTATTCTGTCCCCAGAATTATCCCCCCTCTTAGCCACCTCTCCCAAAGCTGTTTGTTTCTCTATTGATTTGGGTGTATTTCTATGCCAGACTCTGTGCGTTCAGTCCTCCTTTGTTAATTTCCAATGAGTGAGTTTATCCTCTCCCCTTCTCCCATGTCCATGCCTGTCTCTTGTGCACCTTAATTATGCAAAATGGCAGCATCAATTCCCTTCTTCTACCTTTCTACACTCCCGTATTTTTCCTTTTATTTTCCTTTTATTCCTTCCCTTCTTAAACCCCTTAGAAGTAGAATCAATTCACCCCTGGGTCTTGCTTTTTTGTTTCTTATTTAAACACCCTTTTGAAGACTTTAAGGTAGTGAGGGACACTTATTTCTTTCTTCCCTAGTAGAGTATTTTTATCACCTCATCATAAAGCCCCTTTGAATTGCTCAAATCCATGTACCTTTCTAGGTTTCTTATGACCCTTGCACTTGTATCCCAGAGTTCCTGCTCAGTTGTGGCCTTCTTATAAGATACATATGCAAGTCTTCTGTTTCATTAAAAGCTGATTTTTCCTCCCTGGATTATCTTCAGTTTTGCAGGGTAAATTAATCTTGGTTGTAAGCCCATAGCTTTTGCTTACTGTGTTCCAAGAGTTTCTGTTATTATGGTAGAAGCGTCCAGGTCTTGTGTGATTTGTGCTCTCATTCCTTGATACTTGAATTCCTTCCTTATGGATGCTTTCAGGATTTTTTCTCTGCATTTTGACTACTTAGGGAGTTTCTTTCTGAAAGTTGCCAGTGAATTCTGTCTTTTGATACTAATCCCTTTGAAACTTTGATACTAATCGATTTGGGCAGCTTACAATTATGATTTCTTGAAGTGGTATCCACATCTGTTCTTTTTTAAAAATCATGGTTTTTTAAGGAGTCCAATGATTCCTCTTATCTCACCTTGACTTGTTTTTTTTTAATATCAGATATCATACATTGCCTCCTGTTTGTTTTTAGTCCTTTGATTTTGTCTAATTTTTCTTGCTTTCCCATAGAAGTCATTGACTTCTCATTGATTTGTTCTAGTTTTTCGAGTCAGTTCCTACTTAGGTAAGGTTTACTGCTTTCTTTTTAAGCTATTTATTCTCCTTACAATTCTTTCCTTAAGAACTTTTATTTATTTCATTTGAAAAAAATCTCTTGCTTTATATCTTCCAGGGAGCCACATATTCCTTGTAGAAAACGTTGTTTTTCCTTTGAATCTTTGCTTATGGAATCATTCGAGTCTTTTTTTTTTTTGAGATCTCCAGAGAAGTAATAATTTTTGATAATACTCATTATTGTCTTTGGTTTGGTCATCTTTCCCTTTTTAGTTTCTGAATTGGGGTTTTGTGGCAGGGCCAGGTGCTTCCCCTGCTGCATTTTGGGTAGGACAGAGAGTCCTATTTGGTGTTGTCTCGAGTCCCCTACATTCCAACACTGACTTCTTCATCCTGGGGTTTGACCAATCTAGACCAATTGGTTGTTCAAGGCAGGATGTCATACTGAAATAGAACTGATTTCTGCTAGCCACAAATTGACTCGGAAAACCACAAAACCAACATCAACATGTTTTATTGTGTGTTTTCTTTGTTTTGTTAAAAATTTCCCAATGCCATTTTAATCTGCTTTGGGCCCGCTGAGGACGAAGCCATGAGTCTACCAGCTTTGGTCCAAAAAGTTGCCCAACTAGCACCTTGTATGTTGAGCCAGCTTGGCCTTCCACAACTCCTGACTCCTGGACCAGTGCTGCCTCTACTCCCCCCGTGGGGTAATCTTTGGCAAGTTGCTATTCTCTTATGCAAAATAGGTATAATAATTCTGGCACCATTAAACTTACATAGTTGTGGGGAAAACGTTTTGCAAATCTTGGAGCATTACAGAAATGAGTTATGATAACGTTGGTGATTAACATTTAGCTAAATGATTAATAGCTTGCAATCCTACTTGCCAAAAACATTGGCTTATTCCATGTTTCAATTTAATGCATAAGTAGAAAAATGAACGTTATAAATTATAAGATGTTAACTCTAAAAGATCCTGAAAATGTGGTATGGTGGAGGGAAAAGTAGATTTGGCTTTAGAGAGCTTGGGGTCCATTTGTAGATCTTGGCCGAAGCACTTACCCTGTTTGGGCCTTTGCTTCTTCATCTGTAAATTGGGAAGGGTTAAAATAGATGGCCTCTGGTTTGAAATCTTTAGTCCTATTCTCCCATTGGATATGCCTAGGAGAGGGAAAGATTTGCTGATCATCACCGAAAACATCCTAGTGATTCTGTGATGACATCAAATTATTGATGCCCTCCAGTGATGCAGATCGCACCCCATCCCTACCTGTCCATCTTGTATATGGCCTTCAGAGGTCTCCCCATGGTGCTGAAAGCTTCCTCCATTCTCCCTCATATCTTCAGGATACTAGTGGAATGCTTGAGTTGACTTACTAGGTTTTGCCCATTTATCTTTTTTATGCTTTCCTGGTGACATCTTTTTCCCATTTCTTCAAAGTTCCTTATTCCTAAAGTTCCCGGCTGAAACCAGCCATGCCCCTTTTCTCTCTATATAATGCTGTGTTCTCATTCTCTGGAGACTAATGATCTCCTTCACTTCATCTCCCGTGAAGAAGCAGGCCTTTTCTTGGCCAAATCTGTGTCCTCCAGGTGTCCACAAGTCCTTTTCAACCTGATTGCCCCATTCCCTTACCTTCATTTCTCCTGGCCTACTGGCTGCTTCCCTGCTGTCTACAAACATGCTCAGGTCCCTCCTCCTCACAAACTCCTCCCTTGTTCCTTTTGATGAGGTTTAGATTTAGGGAACCAAAATGAAATTAGGGTTTCTGGTGGTCAGGGAGTTAGATGATAAGTCTACTGGCAGATTCGGGGTTCAGGGAACCAAATGGAGAGGTTTGGCTCCCCTGCACCCCTCTAGATTTGGCACAAGGGTAGGGAGGTTTTGGGGAACCCCCTTCTGGTAGCACAGAGATTCTCTGTAAGGGAATTTATAAACCTGAAAACCTAGATTGATAAAAGACGTTTATTATGGGGATTGGGAAGTAAGGTTAGGAATCCTGACAGAGAGGCACAAAGTCTCCTTGGGAAAATAGGTGAGGATAAAGAGAGGATGGCACTGGATAGAGTATTCCAGTGGACAGAGACCCTTAGCATGCCAAAAATGCAGCTTGGCATGTTTGGAACCTCTGCCAAGAGGGGCTTTTAGTTCGGCTCTTTTATAATAGGGGGCTTTGGCTACAAGCTGGAGGGGCTTGTGGGTAGAGTCCCAAGTTGGCTCATCTACAAGCTGGGGTTTAGCTTGAGCTGGAAGTTGAATTGAGTTCATTGAGTTTCAGGACTGAGCGGAACCCATCCAGATAACAAGGAAGCTGTTTGTCCCTTGGGGCAGAATTTCTTATTGAGGCAGAGTTGAAGGAGATTTTCTCCTTCAAGAATTCACAGAGTTTCGGGGTCCCCTCTTCACTTTCACCTGTTCTCTTGTCTCAGCTTTGCGGCTAGCCTTTGAAAAGGCTATTTACAATAGATGCCTCCGCTGCCCTGCCCTTCTCTTCTGACTCTGTAGTCTGACTTCCAGCTACATCAGCAAAGTTACCAATGATCTCTTGATTGTCAAATCTAGCAGTCTTTCCAAAAATCCTCATTCTTTTTGATATCTTGGAATCTACTGATCCTTTCTCCTTGATGACTGCTTTTCTTTTTGTCTTCTGGTTTTCCTCCTATGTGGCTGACCACCCTTCAGACTCCTTTGCTGCGTCTTCAACCAGATGCTTTCTGCTATATGGGTACCCCCAAGGCTCTATCTTGAACCACCTTCTCTTTCCCTCTATATGATCTTGCTTAGTGATCTCATCAGTTACCATGGAACCACTGGTCATTGCTACTCAGATGAGTCTCAGATCTAGCTGTATAGTCTTAACCTCTTTGCTGATTTTTGACCCTGGTCAAGTCACTTAAACCTGTTTGCCTCCATTTCTTCATCTGTAAAATAAGCTGAAGAAGGGAATGGCACATCATTCCAGTTTCTCAGCCAAGAAAACCCCAAATGGGGTCACGAAGAATGAGACTGGACTGAAAATGACTGAAAACAAGCAAAACCTCTCTGCTGATCTCCAATATATAACATTCCCTGCTGCCTGTTAAGTGTCTGGAAACAGGTTATTGTAGACAATTGAAACTCAACATGTCCAAAACTGAACTCCTTATCTTTTCCCCCAAATTGTCTCCTCCTTCTAACTTCCCTGCTCCTGTTGAGGGATTAGCATCTTTCTAGTCACCTAGGCTCATAACTTTGATGTTGTCCTAGGTGATGCGTCATTCTTTAATCACCTGTATCCGATCACTTGCCAAATTCTACCATTTCTACCTTCACAACATCTTCTCTCCTCTGATGCTGCTATTGCTCTGGTGCAGGCCCTTATCACCTCATGCCTGGTCTATTGCAATGATTGCTGAGGGGGTGTTCTTCTTGCCTCAAATTTTCTCATTCCACTCAACTGTCAAATAGAATTAGCTAAAGCACGGGTCTGACCATGGCACCCTTCCCTCAAACCCTGTCACCTCCAGGATCATCTATATTGGCCCCTGTGCAAATTGAAAAGGTTTCAAAGGGCTTTACAGTCTTTGTTACACCTACACCTTACTTCCTATGATACTGGCCCTCTTGCTGTCCCTCAAAGGAGGACCTCCACATCTCCACTCGGCATTTTCTCAGGCTGTCCCTTCTACTCTCTCTCCTCGCCTCTGCCTTTTGGCTTCCCTGGCTTCCTTCAGATGTTGGACCAAACCCCATGGGCAAGAAGTCTTTTTGGTTCCCCTCAGTGGTAGTGCCTTCCCTCAGAGCTTATTTCGAATTGATCACGTGTCTCTCTTGTACATTGTTTGCATGCCATTTTCCCCATCAGACTCTGAGCTCCTTGAGAGGAGGACTTCTGTTGCTTGGTTTTTAGTTTTTGTATCATGAGTATAATAGAGCTACTTAAATTCTTGGTGACTTGATTTGTCCCTCAGCCATATATATAGTAATACCACTAGATTATTTATGTACAAAACATATGGGAGAGCTTTGAGGCATTAAAGGAACTGTGCAAATTTCCTGAAGCCAATCCAGCCTTCTGTCTTCCTCCCATTTGGTCATGGGCTCAGCTTATCCATTTGTAGTGTGTAAGTGGTGGCGGTTTCGGTGGCCAAGGTGGGTAGGTTGTCCATTTAATTGCGTGTCATTGTACACAGAATTGACATTCTTCATCCAATATTTTTTTTTCTTTTGCAAGGTAATTGGAGTTAAGTGACTTTTTCAGTGTTACACAGTTAAGAAGTGTTAAATGTCTGAGGCTGGATCAGATTGGGTCCTGATCTATGAGGATTGCTTTCCTGATGGCTGCATGGGCCCAGGCTGGAAGCGGGGCTGATGATTTGGGGTGGGGTGCTACTGTTCCAGGGCTTTTGAGTTGAACTTACTGGGCTATGACATGATGGGAGCTGAGACTGAGGGAAGTGGCATTGGTAGTTCGCCTGGCACCTCAGGGTGCCTTGTTAGGGTCTCTGGTGTCACTCAAACGTCCTTCCCTTGGAGGTCTCTGCCGTGCTGCTGCTTTTACCCCAAATTAGAATCCATGAAAGGGGAAGCTTTGTATACCTCCTCCTTCATTTTCTATAGGAACTGGGCAGACAAGTAGCAGAAAAAGGCATAGGGGTGTGTGTGGTGGGGGGAGGGGTCCAGGAGGGGAGAAGGGAGTTCTTTTATGTTCTCTCCCTCCTTAAATTTCTTGACTTTTTCTTCTCTGTGAACATTTTCTACACTCCTAGTAGAATGGAAGCTCTTTGAGGGCAAGAAATGTTTCCTTTTGTCTTTGTACCCATATTGCTTCAGGGTATGTGACTCTTGTGGAAACCACATAAATTAAAGCTCCATGATATAGTTAGTGCCTTAAATGTCATTCTAAGGTATTTGGGCGGGGGGTGTATGCTCATATGTATAGAAATGCAATATATAAAAGATTAAGATTCAACCCCGGAGGCCATGTCTAGCATTTGATTCTGTGGCTGTGCTGGTGGTGGTTGCTCCTGGTCCTAGGGTAGGAAGGCCAGGCCGATGATATAAGCGTGGGCTGGGCATCCAAGCTTCTGTGCTTGGAGGCACAGGAAGCTGGTGGGTGCTGTGCGTGGGCCATGTGTGCAGAGGGCACTGGGGAGGGTCTTGGGGGTCACATAGGCCAGAGATTGAGTGGTAAAGGAAGCGAGACATAGGGCACATGGGGAATGCTGTCACCACAAAGGCTTAAGAAGCTTAAGGGAGAGTTGGGGCTCAGTTTTTAGGTAGAGAGTGAGGAGAGAACTGTTGAATTGAGTGCAGGCATTCTCTCTACCCCCACCCAAATCTCCTTGCTGGCTTGTTCTTGTTTTGATTTTTCCTTCCCCCTCTGAGCCGTTCTTCTTCCTGTTGCCATTCCTGCCCAGACACCTTTCCTTTTGTCTCACCTTCTTTGTCTCACCTTCTTCCTTGGGGCCTCCTCAGTACACAGACACGTACAAAGAGAGGCAACTGGGTATAGCAGAGAGGGGCTGGGCACGTGGTCAACAAGACCAGGATCCAAGGCATTTAGATGGCACGGTAAATAAAGCACTAGACCTGGAGTTGCTGTGTGGTCCCGGGCAAGCCACCTAAACTCTGTTTATCTTGGTTTCCTCATCTGTAAAATGGGGATGACAATAATAATATCACCTACCTGTTGTGAAGATAAATGAGCTATTTGTAATGCACTTAGCCCAGTGCCTTCTCTCTATTGACTTTTTCCTACTTCTGGCGCATCAAACTTGCTTGTATGTTGTTTCCCCATTAGATTGTGAGCTCCTCCAGGGCAGGGACTGACTCACCTTTGCCTCTCTTTGTATCTCCTGGCCTTTGCACAGTGTCTGGCACTTAACAGGTGCTTAATAAATGCTTATGAAGTTATGACTGACAGATGAAGAAAGGTTTCAAATAGTTAGGACACTTGCTCCCTGTGTTTTAGCTGAGCCAGAATCTCCTACCAGGTCCCAGGCCTGTTCTTTGCACTGGCCTTTGCTGTTTCATTTGGTTAAAAGAAATAGGTGGGCCCTGCTGCTGTGCTGTGGTCAGGCAGCTCAGTAATCTGGCATGACTGGGGTCTCAAAGAGCTAGAGAATAGCATGTTACCATGTCAAGGTTTGGCTGAGAATTCAGGGCTTTCATCAGAGATGAAGTGGTCATAGACTGTTGAGCTGCAAGGGGTGCACAGGTTGGGCCAAACTCCCACTCGGTAGAGAAGGCCCACAGCCTGGCTATGGAGGAAGGGAAGGAGGCAGGCTCTAGTGGCCCCGCTCTCAGCCCCATGTGGCGGCGGGCAGAGCATTGTGTTCTGTGGCGGCTGCCACATTTTATGAAGGATCTTGATAAGCTGTGGTGGGTCCAGGTGGGGACCAGGAAGGTTCTGGGTTTGGGGATTATGCCATGGGATGTTTTATTGGAGAAAATGGAGCTGTTTAGCCTGGGAGTGAGAAGACTTGGCATGGAGATCATACAGTGGAAGATTTAAAGGTAAGAAGGACCTCAGAGTTCATCTAGTCCAATACCCTTATTTTACAGAGGAGGAAAATGGGACCCAGGGACAGAAAGTGAACTCTCCTACATAAATAGTCAATTGCAGAACAAGAATTTGAATCTATGCTCTCAAAATCTAAGACTTTTTCCAATGCACTATGCCACCTCCCTAGTGCTCACTGCCTTTGAGTACCTGAGGTGCTGTGATGTGAAGGAGAGATTCATCTTGCCTCAAAGACCATCTTGTGGATGGAAGATCATTCAATTTGTCAATGAACTAATAGTTTATGTATAAAAGAATACAATGACAAAAGAGACGACTGGGAGATACTGCCTAATGTCTGAGTGCCCAAGGTCAGGAACGACACAGTCACCCTCCCCCTCACTTCTCAACTCTTGAGTCTCAAGGTGGTAGGATGATTGAAGTGGCCAAAGCTTGTTGAGGCTCTTGGTGATTTTTATTTTCCTCTGTACCACTGATTATTGCTTATTTTAACCATCGCTTGCTCTGGGGCTCTCTCCCATTTGGGACAGAGAGGGACAAGAACAAGTCAAATATTATGGAGACAAGCTTTGTGTCTGGCAAAACAGTGAAAGGGAGTAGGGTTGGGAATCAAGAAACTTTGACTCTGGTCCTAGTTCAGCCATTTACTGGCTGTGTAACTTTGAGCAAATCATTTTCCTTGAGACTCAGTTTCTTGCTTTGTAGAATGAGGATAACATGTTTTCTTCTTGCCTAAGACTTGTTGTGAGAATTACATATAAGTTACTGAAGTAGATAAGTGCGAGGGATCTGCGTTCAGAGAATGTGGCTTGGCTACCGGTTCCTAATTGTGACTGGGGGTCACGTCCCCTCTCAGAACTGTGGTTTTGGACTCTATGAAAGAAAAAAGGGAGCTGGATGTAGATGTTTTTGAAAGTTCTCTTAGTCCAAATCTAATTTTAAGAGACATGGTTGCTGTATCAGTTTTCTTTTACTGAGAGTTTTCAGCAACTCATCAACGATTAAGAACTCTCGGCTAACACATGCAGGGATTGGGTGCGTTAGCATTGATCGACTTGTCTCGTAGCTGCTGAGCTCCGAGATAGCTCTGCTCAGCCCTTCGTCTTCCCTTGGTCTCAGACTCAGTGGCCTGCACACGGGGAGGTGTTTCCAGAATGTTTGTTGAGTTGGATTAAGGCAGAGACAGTGATGTCTCAGTAAAGCCACTTTCCCCTCTCCCTTCCTTCCCTCCCCACCCCACGGAAACTCTCTGGGTTATCTCAGACCTGCCACTGTGAAGGTGCTCCATTATGGGGGCCCAATGCCAGTTTTTAGAGCCTAGATCCATTGTCCCGGGGAGACAACTGAGAAGCTCGAAAGTGAGTGTCCCCTGTGGCGCCTACCCTCCAGCAGGTTGGAAAATATGCAACACGTTTGAACATGACAGTTCACGATGTCTGTAGACATCCCCCACCTTGACACATGCATACCTTCGAGAGTAAAGAGGTAAAAAGGCAGTAGGCCATCCTGACTGCATTCCCTCGGGCTAGAGTTTGGAGTGGCGTTCTTTGTAGAATGACAGCACTGACACGGCCGCTGATGTTCACCATCCTTGCAAAGATACCATTTTATTTTACAAAACATAACACGTCGTCTCTCCTCCATTTAATATTTTGGGAAAGAGAGCGACGACAGACGGGACAAGACAACAAAATTGAACAGGACAGAAGAGAGAGCTCCCCAGGAGATTTCCTTTGTGAAGGGGCAGCATAAAGAGAAAGGATACCAGGAAGGTATGGCCTCGCACTGTTAAGTCAGTGGACCAACACAAAGAAACACAGCACATAAAGCAGGACACCAGCCAGAAGGCCCAGCAAGGAATTCCCCGAGCTCAGGCTTTTAACGCTGTTGCCTTCTTTGCTCTGCTGATTCAGAAGTTGCTTGTTCAAAGGGGCTTCGTCCATTTCCAGGTCGTACGCCAGTTCTGCAACGAGAAAGCAAGGAATCCGCTGTTAGAGACATCAGACCCGGGGCATGGTACTCCATTCTTCTGGTTCAGATTTGGAAAAATGGGTTATTTTCATAAAGTTCATCCCATGTTTCCTTATATTCCTTGTACTGGAGAAAATCCATTAATGTTCCATAATTTAGCTATCTCCCGATGGTTGGGCATTCCCCCTCCCCTCCATTTACATATAATGCTACGATGAAATGTGGAACAGATAACTCCTTTTTTCCCTTTTTCATATAACACCTTCAGAGTATGTTCCCAACAATGGGATTGTTGGGTCAGAATAGGTACGATTATTTTTTGTAACTGTTCCTGAACACGGATAGATTCTTCTTCAAAAAGATTGTACAAGTGTCCGATTCCAGCAACAATGAATTAGTATACCCACGTCTCCTAATTTCCTCCCATTGCGTTTCCTTATTTTTGTCAATGTGATGTTTATGAGGTGGTACCTCTGATTGATTTAATTTGTCTCTTAGGTTATGTGTGAAGTTGAATTTTTTTTTTCAAATGATTGTGATTTGGGGAACCATTTGAAAACTATTTGTATCATTTGAGCATGGAAGCACTGAGAACTCTGAGTTATCCTTCTGACTTTTTAGCAGTCCTTAAGTATTTGGGATGTCATGTCATCCTCGACTCTTTTCTCTCTCCCTCCCCTTCATCTCCTCCCATATTCGGTCATTTGCAAACATTTGTCAGTTCTGCTGTCAAAACCTCTATCGCATCTATCTTGCTACATAACTACTGCCCTGGGTTTAGGCCCTCATTTACCCCTTACCTGGACTATTTCAACAGTGTTCTATCTATCTCAGTGGTTTGCCTGCCTCCAATTTCTCTCTTGTCCACTATGGCCTCCACACAATTGCCAAAAAAGATATTCTTAATGTAGAAGTAAGGTTGTATCCCTCCTATGTTCCAGCAATGTCAGTGGCTCCTTATTTCCTCTAGGATAAATGCAAACTCTGTTTCAGCCAAACTGGTCTACTTGATATTCTTTAAGTTCAATGTTTTGTTTTTTTTTTTCTTCTAAGTCAGGTCCTTTGCACAGGCATGTCCGGAATATTTCCCCTCTATCTTTGCAAAAGTACCTTGCACATAATAGGCACTTAGTAAATACAGTATTTGTTAAATAAAATAGAATTTATCTTTTGTATTTGCTCTAAGGATTCTCTAATTATTCCAATAATTTCTTAATAATTTTTGAGTGGTCAAATTAAAAAAAAAATTGCTCCTTCCCAGTTGAGATAAATACTTTTATTCCGTTCTTTTCTTCTTCTTCAGTTTGTCACTTGGCTGGAATTTTGTGGGCATTAGTGCATAAAATGTGGTTTCTAATTCCTTTCCCACATAACTGCAAATTGATTTTGCCATATAGATTTGTTAAATAACGAAGCTTTTCTTAGGTTTCATAGATTTCTTGAATGCAAATTTTTGCCATATATTTGGTATATTTATTCCTTTTCACTGATCTGTTTCTCTGTTTTGCCTTGTATCAGGTAATTGTAACCATTTAGTGATATATTTCAGAATCCAGGAAATAAGACTATCTTTATTAACTTTTTTCTTCAGCATACTTCTTCATCCTCTTGTCCACTTAGTATTTTTTCTAATTCCATAAAGATATATCTTTGCATCACACTGGTTATATACATTAATTTGAGAAGTACTGTTATTTTTACTGTATTAATCGGATCCAAACATAAAAATTTAATAACCCTCCAGTCTTTCTTGATTTAAGCCATTATAGCTTTATAGTCCTTTTATAAGTCCTATTGTATTCCTATGTAGGTGATTTCACAAATATTTGATAGTTTGGGGAATTTCTTTTTTTAAATTATATTTTCTGGTTCTTTATTTGAAGTAAATATGAAGATGGTTAATTTTGAATGTTATCACTTTGCGACACTCACTTTTATTTCTTTTGAAATTTCATGCAGTTAGATTTCTATATGATTGTTTTTTGCAAAAAATGATACCTTGACATTCCATCTCAATGAAATAAGAAAAGAAGAGGATAATCAAGGCATTAACATTGGAAGTTAAGAATTTTCAAGGTCTTGTCAAAGAAAAGCAGCCAGAGTAGGAGTCCTTGATTTGTGTCTATTTTTAGTGATGATTTTATTTTAACATTTCTTCATTTCATGTTATATTGGTTCTTTCCTCATGGTAGATATTTTTTATTTTGTTGGAGGGGAAAATCCCTCAATAGCTGTTATTTTTTTCATCATAAATTATGCCTGATCACAAGTTTTTCTTTTTTTAAAAAAGTTTTTGTGCAAGTATTTTTTTTTTTAGTTTTTAAAATTTTAATTTCTCAGATGCAAACCTAGCATGCCTAGTCATGATAAATAATTAACTTAATGAATTGCTGTGTACTACTGGCATAGGTTTTAATTATTATTTCTGCATCCATATTTGTTGAGATTCATCTCTAAATCATTTTTATTGTTGTCTATATCCTACATTAAAATCAATGTATTTTCCTAATAAGGCTAATAAAAGATAACCAATTAAAAAAAACAAACCTAGCATAGTGTCTTGCACAGAGTATGCTTCACAGGATCTTACCATCCCTTTTGGTCTGTAATTATTTTAAAAAAACTTTAATTTTCTCTTCTATTTCTGTTTGTATATTTTAAAACATTAAATGTTTGGTTCCTGCCTTTTATTTTTTATACCAGTCATTTGCCATATTGACATTTTTACTTGAACCTCCTCTTTAATAATAACAATGATAATAGTTAAAATTTATATAAAGCTTGCTATGTGCCAGGCAACGTGCTAAGTGCTTTACAATTCTTATCTCATTTGATCCTCACAACAACCCTGGGCATGCTATTATCATGAAGAAACAGACAGAGGTTAAGTGATTTGCAAGCTGAATTAGAACTCTGGTCTTTCTGACTCCACTATCCATTCCACCCACCTAGTTGCCTGAGAAAGAAAATCATTTAAACAAACCCAACCAAAACAGCAATCTTGTCTCATGGCATATACCATATTCTATATCCCTCAGATTTCTACAGAAAGGAAGGAGATAAAGACTACTCAAGATGACAGAACAGCAGAAAGATGTACAACAAAACTGTTCCCTACAACTGTTCCACAAAGAACTATAAAATGAATCAGACTAAGTCATAATCAGCAAATCCAAGAAAAAGAATCACATTGCCAAATTAGGCTAGAAATATGACTCAGATGAAGACAGAAGTATGTAGACACTGGGGACTGAGTATAGCCAGGTGCATGCCCTCAGGCTTTCAGCATAAGTGCTAGATGAGGCCATCATACCTGTATACCAGGGAAAGAAGAAGTCTCAGTCTGGCATTTAACCTTGTGCAGAGAGCAATAACAGTTGCCAACAGGCACTTCTGTCACTACCCAGTTCTCTATCACAGATCCAGAGTATTCACAGGAGAGGATCTACACCTAGGAGTGGTGGTACAGAGTACAACAAAGTCACAAGCTCTAGACTGTGTAGCAAGTATAGAAGAAAACAACTACATGGCTCTGAACCCAATACTGGCCCTAATACAAAGTACAGAGTCAGAAAGTAAGGACAGAAGAATAAGCAAACAAAAAAGCCTCACAATAAAGAGACATCCAAGAAACAGACCAAGAAGAGAATGGTACCAGAACATCTACCAGCAAAGCCTCAAAAAAAAAAAGTCACTTAGGCACAAGTTCAACTAGAATTCCTGGAAGGGCTGAAGCAAGAGGTTTCTTTTAGAAGAGCTAAAAAATAATTTACAAATCAAATAAGGAGACTTGAGGAAAAAATCGGAAAAGAAATGAGATCTCTGAAGAAAAGAATTGAAAGGATAATTAACAGCTATTCTTGATGTAAGAAGTGAAAATCTTAAATTAGAACAGACCAAATAGAAATAAATGACTTCCCAAGACAAGAAGATGTAATAAAATAAAGTCAAAAGAGCCCAAAAAAGAAAAAGAGAAAAACATTTCATAGCAAAAAAAACAATCGATATAAAAATTATTTGAGGAGAAATAATTTAAAAATCATTGGACTATCATAAAGCCATGACCCCAAACAAAAGACTTGTCATCATCTTTCAAGAAATCTTAAAATTGGCTGGGTCTCTTAGAACTAGAGGGTAAAATGAAAATAGAATCTGCTGGGCAACTCCTGAAAGAAATGCCAAATAAACGTCCCAGGAAAAACATAATCAAAATCCAGAGTTTCTAAGTCAGAGGAAAAAATACTGCTAACAGACCAAAAGAATGCAAGTACTGAGGAGCCACAATCAGTGTCACACAGCTATGGAAGCCACTAGTATAAAGGAAAAGAGAGGAAAGAAGTTTCATTTCCATTTCTTTGAGAAGAATATTGTTCATCATCATTTCTCCTAACTTGTCCCCTTTCTGTTATCATTTATGGCATGCGAGTGATGCTGTGTTGTTCTTTTGGTTCTTCATTCTTCCTTCTAGCACTTCAGACAAGTCTTACAGTTTCTCTAAATCCCCTTTATTCTTCATTTCTTTCAGCAAAATACTTTCCTAATGCATGAGCACTCGTTTTGTTCTTAGTCTTTTTTTCCTTCCATAATTAGAATATTTTTGTCTGCATTGGACCTGTCATTCTGTCTTTGCCCTCAGAATATACCCTAGAAGTGGGACCACTGGATCAAAGAGTATGAACAACATAATGACTCCCCTTTCCCCATATGATGGCAAGTTGGACCATTTTCTTTCCCCAACCTCTCCAACATTGCTTACATTTTGGATCATGCCAATTTATAAGCTGTTTAAAATGTTTTTTCATACATTTATTTTTAAAACACTTAATGCCAAAAATGTCTTCTCTCACTCAGAGATCTATTCCTTCAGTCATTTTTCAGAGGAAAACAAATCAGTTTAACAAAACTAAATAGAACAACCGAGTCTAGCAATTTTCCACACCTATATTTTTCCACCTCTACAAAGAAGGGAGGGAAGTATATTCTCATATTTTTGGGGGAGGGGCATCCAACTTTGTTCATTAAAATTACGCAGTATTTAGTTTGGCTTTTTTGTTATTTCCGACAGTGAGGATAGTGGTAGGCATTATGCAGGCTGGTTTCCTGTTTTTGCTTCAGTTGACTTTGCATGTCTACCCGTGCATCTCTGTATTCTTAATATTTATCATTTCATGTGGTGAAATATATTTTATTATATTTAATTATCCAAACTTGGTGTGCTATTCTCCAGTTGATGGGCATAGATTTTATTTCCAGTTAATTCCTGTTACCACATTGCTAGAATTCTATGACTACTTTGGCATGTGTGGACCTTTCTATCTTTGGCTTCCTTGGTATACAACACCTTGAGATGTCCTTATTTGGATATAACCCACCTCGCAGTGAGATCTCTAGGTCACAGAGTATCTATCAGTATTTTGGTTTCCATGGATTTCTCCATTTCAAGTTGCCTTCCAGAATGTTTGGACCAATTCACAACGTCACTAAGAATATATGCCTGTTTCCATAATTTCCCCAACTATTTACTATTCCCATTTTTGTCATATTTGTCTTGTTTGCTGGATGTGAAGTGAAATATGAATTGTTTTGATATAAAGGTAGCTAAGTGGCCCAGTGGAGAGGGAGTTTGACCTATGGTCAAAAAGATTTGAATTCAAATCCTACCTTGGCCACTTAGTAGCTGTTTCAGCCATCTTCCTTCCAAGGTTCTCGTGAGGATCAAATGAGAGAAGATTTATAAAGCCTTAAAGCCTTATATACATGCTATTTATCATTATTGTTATTTGGGTTTGAATTTCTTTTTTATTTTTCAAAAGACATGCAAAGATAGTTTTCCACCTTCATCCTTGCAAAACCTTGGTTCCATATCTTTCTCTCTCCTTCCCCATTTCTCCCTCCCCTAGATTAATCAAGTAATCTGATATAGGTTAAATATGTGCAATTCTTCTAAACATAGTTCCATATTCCTCATGTTGCACAAGAAAAATCAGATCAAAAGTGAAAAAAGAAACACAAGAAGAAAAAAAAACAAGCAAATAAACAATAACAACAACAAAAAGGTAAAAAGTACTATGCTTTACTCCACTTTCAGTCTCCATATTTCTCTCTCTGGATGTGAATGGCACTTTCTATTCCAGCTCTATTGGAATTGCCTTGAATTAGCACATTTGTCAAAAGAGCTAAGTTCATCAGAGTTGATAGCTTTTCCCCAATTGATTATGATAGTCTCTATCCCTTTTTTGGCTAATATTTCTTTTCCTACCTGCCACCCCTAGTCAGAGTTGTGAAAGGCACATCTTCTCTTCTTTTTAAAATGATCTTTAATGTTTAAGCAACATATCCATTTTAGTTAGTTACTGTATGAGGTATAAGAGGTTGGAATCATAGGATAAGGATTATCTACTCTTTATACATTTTCTATCTTCCTAGTCGTTTACAAGTTATTTCTCCCATTCGAATGCACACTCCATCAGGGGTGGGATATTTTTTGCCTTTTTCGTGGACTTGAATTTTGTTCTTATTTTTTTAGGCTCTGTAAAATCTCATCTTGATAGTTAAGTGTACTCCTGAAAATGCTCCTCTGTCCCCTTGGATGGATCCTCTTCCACATCATAGCTTTTAACCCAAAATGTCCCTTGGGGTTCTGGCCTGGGTCATCTTGTCTTCTCCCTTTATATATTCTACTTCACTTGACTATCTCGTTGACCCTTGGAGATTTAATGATCATCTTTATGCTGATGATTCTCAAATCTACCCATCTGATCCCAATCTCTCTGCTGACCTCCAGTCTCACATTTCCAACTGCCTCTCAGACATCTTGAACTGTGTGTCCAGTAGACATCTCCAACTCAGCATGTCCAAAACTGAACTCATAATCTTCCCTTCTAAACCTTCCCCTGCTCCACCTTTGCTATTACTACAGAGGGGCCAAGCTCATTTCTTGACTCATCCCTATCTCACAAATCTCATAAATAATCCATGTCAAGGCAACCCATCCTGTTGATTTCACCTGTGCATGAGCAAACATGTTCTCTCGAAGGAGCCTTCTTCTCTCCTCTGACATTGACACCATTCAGCCTTCATCACCACTCAAAGGACTATTTCAGTAGCCCGAAGGTGGGTTTGCTTCCCTCAGGTTTTTTCCCTCTCCGATCTAGCCTCCATTCAGTCACTATAAAGTGATTTTCTTACAACGCCAGGCTGACCATGTCATCTCCTATTCAATAAACTCCAGGGGCTCCCTATTACCTTTAGGATCAAATATGAAATGCTGGCTGGCATTCAAGCCCTTCATGACCTCCCCTTCTCCTACTTTTCCAGCTTGTGAATGCCTTAGTCCCTGCCGCATGATTCTGCTCCCTTGGCTGTTCCCCAAATAAGACACTCTTGCCTCTTGGCTCTGGGCATTTTCTCATGTCTGAAATGCCCTCCCTTCTCAACTTTATCTTCTGGCCTCCCCGAGTTCTTTTCCAATGAAAATCCCATCTTTTCAAGCGAGCCTTTCCTAACCTCTCTTAATTCCAGCACTTTCCTTCTGTAAATTATTTCCTATTTAATGTCCAGATAGCTTGTTTCTTTCTATTTATGATAGTTTGGATGTTGTCTCTACTATTAGACTGGAGCTCTTTGAGGGCAGAGACTATTTATCCTCACCATTTCACATAGTGTCTGGAATGTAGTAAGAGCTTAAGAAATGGTGGTTTATCGATTAAGAGGAGGAGCTTATTAATTGGAATCAGAAAGACTTGAGTTTACACTACATAGAATTCCCAATCTCTCTATTTTTGTCTGCCTGCATTTTGGATTTCCTTCACAGGCTAATGGTACACTATTTCAAAGTCCAATTCTTTTGTACAGCAAAATAACTGTTTGGGCATGTATACATATATTGTATTTAATTTATACACGAACATATTTAACATATATTGCTCAACCTGCCATCTGAGGGAAGGAGTGGGGAGAAGGAGGGGAAAAATTGGAACAAAAGGTTTGGCAATTGTCAATGCTGTAAAATTACCCATGCATATATCTGGTAAATAAAAACTATAATAAAAAAAAAAGAATGAGAGGATAAAAAAAAAGAAGAAAGAAAGAAAGACTTGAGTTTAAATGCTGCCTCAGACACTGACTAGCTGTGTAACTTGGAGCAAGTCACTTCACTTCTTTTTGCTTTAGTTATGTCATCTGCAAAACTAAAAAAGGGATGTAAATAGTACTTAATTCACAGAATTATCCTGAGAGTCAACTGAGATGAGGTATGTAAAATCTTACTGTTCACTTGTTTTTCAGTGGGGCTTGACTCTTTGTGACCAGCTTTGGGGTTTTCTTGGCAGAGACTTTGGAATGATTTGCAATTTCCTTTTCCAGCTCATTTTACAGATGAGGAAAATGAGGCCAACAGGGTGAAGTGACTTGCCCAGGGTCACATAGCTAATAAGTATCTGAGGCTGTATCTGAGCTCAGGAAGAGAAGTCTTTTTGATTCCAGAACCAGTACTCTGTTTATCCATTACAGTACCACTTAGCAGCCCCTTAATTCTTAAAGCCCTATATAAGTGCTAGCTATTAGTAGCAGGGTGTGCCTTTATAGATTGACTTGTACAGATTTTGTAGTTGTTTTTAATGTAATTTTCTGTTCGACCTTTTCTTTTTGTTATTGTTTAACAGAAAAGTTGCTAATTTCTGTTCATCTATTTCATATCATATTACTTTACTGAAACTTAACTGATTCAATTAGAAAATCTAAATAATTAGCAAATAAACCAGGCAAACTGCCATATTATCAGAAAACAGGAAGGTTTTTTTCTCTTGCATGCATTTAATTTCTTTACGTAACTTCTTTTTTTCCCCTCTAATGTTATTGCCATTGTTAGCATTTTTAGAATTATATCAGATAACTGAAGACAAAGGAGGAGACAGCCCTGCTTTATTGGCATATTCATTGGAAAACTTATACTTTTCTCCTCTTGTACATAATGTTAGCTTTTGGGTTTAGAATTTTTATCATATTAAAAATATTCTTACTATACCCAAGTTTATTAAGATTTTTAGCTTAAGTGAAGGTTGAACTTTCTCAACAACTTTTTGTTGGCATCTATTGATAGAATCGTGGGTTTTGGATGTTTTTATTTTTTAAGAAGATTAATGATTTGGGTTGTTTTTCTAATGTTCCAACATCCTTGGTTCCTTAGTATAAATCCCAAGTACAAGCTTGATCATAGTGAATAATTTTTTGGACATATTGCTGTAGTGTTTTTGCCAAGATTTTATTTAAAAATTTTGAATCCATATTCATTGGAGTTGTTTCATTTGCATTTCTTTTGCTATTAGTTATATGGAACATTTTCTTTCACATTCCTTCTTCTAAAAGAAGTCTTATATAGGGAAATCCCTACATCTGTATATATTAATTATGCTGATCGTTTTCCCAGTGGTCAAACATCCTTACATCCCTGCTATAAATCCAACTTGATCATGGGAATGCTTTTTTGATACATACATACATACATATGTATATATATAAATACATAAATATACATAGGTAGTGGTTTTTGCCAGATTTTATTTAAATTTTTAAATCAGTATTCATTAGAGTTGTTTCATTTACATTCTTCTTAACTATTAATTAATTAGAATTTTTTCTATTGCTTTTTCTAAAGGCTATTTTTTCATATTTTTGATCTGTTAGAGAAATGCCTCTTGATCTCATATAGAAAATCAATACAAGACTACCTGTATATATCCCATGGGTTTCAGACTTCTCTTAAATATCTGCTACAAAAACTTCCCCCAATTTACAACTTCTCCTTCTTTAGTCTAACTGGATTGTATTTGTGTAAAGGCTTTTGAAATGTCATGGGCATAGCGTCAAGAGTGTTTTGTAGTTGTGTTTATAGATGGTTCCGAATGTCTTGACGTTTAGCAAGAAGATGTTTTGTAAGTATTATATATATGTTGATGATTTTTGTGGTTTTATTTTGTATCTTATTGCTTTCCTGAAGGTATTGTCTTGATTAATAATAGTCTGTATATATCATTTAAATTCTGCAAAGCACTTCAGAAATATTCTCTTATTTTATCCTCCCAACAACCCTGGGAGGTATGTGCTGTCATTATTCTCATTTTACAGCTGAGGGAACTGAGACAGATGTTAAATCAATTTTCTAAGGTCACACAGCTAGTAAGTGTCTTAGAATGCATTTGAACTTGGGTCATCCCAACTACAGGTTCAGCACTGTATCCCTATCTGTACTTAGCTGCTTTAGATTTCTTCAGATTTTCTGATATTTCCTAGCAAATCTACATTTGAAATTAGGGATAATTTATATTGGTTGCTGCTGTCTCTGCTTTGACTTTACCATAGTAGAAACAGGCCAGGCAGGAATCAGAGAACTGTGGTTTAAATCTTTGCTCTCCCACTTGTTGCCTGGGTTATTTTAGGAAAGTCATTTTCCCCTCTCTGGGCTTGTTTCCTTATCTGTACAGTGAAGAGACTGGACTTCCTTCCAGCTTTGAAGCTGTGGTCATGTGTCCTTCTCCTGTCCTATTAGTATAAGTAGATTTTCTAGAACTATATAAAATTATTGAGGTATTGTTTTTCTCTGTAGGAATTGAGCCAGCTTGTATCACCTTTGCAAGTCAGCTCTTGTCTCTAAATGTATTTTTGTTCCTATTAAAGAAGGGTGTTCTGTGCCATTGCTTTTTCAACTTTGTTCTTAACATATGTGAATGTTTTGTTAGGTCAAGGGCTTTTTCCTGATCCTCTTGAGATGATTATAAATTTTAAAATATTATTAATTACTAACATTGTAACTTGGTGAGAGTAATTTCTTGAATATATTGCTGTAGTCTCTTTGCTAAGATTTTATTTAAAAATTTGTTTCTCAATATGCAACATTGAGGAAATGTGCTGGAATTTTTTTTCTTTACTTGAATCCTTACTTTCCTGAATCTTCACTTACTTGAATACTTTCTTAGTTTAGGGACCAGGAAAGTTTTGTCTTGTAAAAGCATCTTGTTCCAGTGCCTTCATTTAAGAATAATTTTTGTAGCCTAAGTATTAATTTCTCTTTTAATATTTGAAAGAATTTACTAGCACATTCATCTAGACTATTTCCCCACCCTCTCCCTTTGGAACTTCATTTATGACCTGTTTTAGTTCTCTTTTTGGGATTGAGTTATTTAGGGTTTCTATTTCTTATTTTATTAACTCGAGAATATCATAGTTTTGTACATAAACAGCTATTTATTTTTATTTCCTCTTTGTGGGAATTCATCTCATTCTTTATGATTTTCTCCCTTTTTTGATCAGGTTAGCTAATGGCTTTTTATCAGTTTTGTTAGTATTAAGAAAAACTTGGCTATTTCTATAGTTCTTTTCTTTTGATTTTTTTCCCTCCTCTCATCTCCACCAGTTCTTCCTTCTGTGCTTTCTGTTGAATTTTCTAGTGTTATTTTTTTTAAAAAAAGCTATGTTAATTCTCTATTTTGTTGATATGTTTTCTGAAATATATTTTCCTATGACTAGTTAGATGTCCAAAGTGTTGGTATGTGGCTTTACATAATTGTTTCTATTATTTGTTCGTCGACTCACTCTTTGTTCAATATATCACTGCATGGTCTCCATTTAGGTCTCTTATTAATAATGACCACTTTTATTGTGTTATGGTAGATAAAGGAGTTATTAAATATTTACTTCTTTTTCTATTATAATATCTTTATGTGCCTAAGCTCTAGTTAAAGTTTTTCCCCAGCTGAAGGTTTTTCTCTGCATTTTCTGTCCTTGTTTCCCCCCTCATTTTTTTTGGTTGGAGCAGGAAGAGGTCTTCGCTATTTCATGAGTAGTGAAGCAGTTGGGGAAGATCTGATGCATCCGATTTGGGCATCTTACCTGGGATTTTCCTTTTGTTTTTCAATTCCTGTGTATGTTGTTGTTCAGAACTCTCATTCCCTTTCCTCAGCTTTGTTCCTTTCACAATTGCGTCTTCCACTTTACTCAGCCAACAAGGGCCCTGTTACTGGTCCATTTTAGCCACCAAGACAATCAATGTGTGCATGTGAACTAATAGGGATCATAATTTAGGTGGAGAGTAGGAGGGTAAAGCTCTTGCTGCAAGAGAACAAAGAATCCCAAGAGCCTCTGGACCTGAATTTTTGTTTTCTGACATAGGGGGAGGGCAAGTCCTGGGAAAAGGGTCCTGACCAAGGGCAGGTTAGGTAGCCGGTATGGATAGTAGTCTAAAGTAAGGAGAATGAGGTTTGAGACAATAGGTCTGACCTACTGAGTCATAGATAACTTTAAGAAGAGGCAGACTAGGACCCTGGAGAGCTCCAAGAAAAGCCCTCACAGACCCCATTTTGATGAAGTGGGGACTGTCCAAAGAGCCCCAGACCCACTACCCCCACGCCTTCTTGTGCTTGGTAGGACTCTCTGATTTTAAGAGGTTTTTGGATATGACAGACTCAGTTTCTTAGCATCATGCCCAGCATAGGACACAGTGGGATGTAGCGGAGCGCTGGACTTGGGCTCAGGAGGACCTTCATTCCAATACCACCTCTACCACTTCCGAGCTGGGTAAGCATTTGGGCTCTGGGGGTCCCAGTGTCTTCATCTTTCAGGGAAGATAAGAGCATATCCAGCCCAGGACTGTTGTTTGGGATTGCTCTTGACAGCGTGGACAAAGAAAGGGTGTTGTCTACTGGCTTCAAGTGCTATAAAACTGTGAGATAATGGTGTTGTTCATGACCGAGGTAGTTTCAATTCAGTCCACATTTTGAGAGTAGCTTCCCTAAGCAAAACTCTGTGTGGGATGAAGAGGAAGATGCAAAGTTGAGCTCATTTTAACACCATCTCTGCTCTCGTGGAGCTCACTGAAGAATCGGACATATCATAGATCAATCACTATCATCTACAACACGGCGTGATGAATGCAACTCAAAGTGCTTTGTGAGGTTAGGGTAAGAGGCCATTACCCATGGGGCCAGGCAGGGGAGGGAGGCAAGAGCGGATTCAAAGAAGTCTTCCTAAATGAGGTGACATTTGAATTGAACTTTAAAGGATGGGTAGGAATTCAAAAAAGTGATGAGGGGGAAGGAGGGCCTCCTAGACACAGGGAACAGTGTGAGGGGAAAAAAAATGAAAATACCCACCCTCAAGTTTTTAATAGAGGGTCTTAGAAGCACACTTAGGATGGGGGTGGGGAGAAATGCTTGGTTCTAATTTTTAAAAAATCGCTCTGGTTTCTTAATGAGGATTCCCACCTGATGCAGAAACTAAAGAAACCTGAGTAAAGGTCCTCACTGAAGCACGTCAAATGTACAGAGAACTAAAAGAGAGGCCCAGCCACAGTCGGCTGATCAGACGAGAGCCAATTGACCTCCAATTCTGCTAATTGGGGCTCTGCTTGGGCACCCGGGAGCTTGAACTCCCATTCAGAAAAGCCTCAGGGCAGACTTCCTTAGAGTGGGATACAGAAGCAGCACATAGTGACAGTGCAGTCATCCTGTAATGTCCATAGTAGACGGATTATAATTCCCATTTTACAGATGAGGAAAGTGAGGCTCAGATTGGGGAAGTGACTTTGCCCATAGGCAGACAGTTAGTGGGTGTTGGAGACAGGACTCAAACCCAGGGACCCAGGAGCTTGAGTCAGAGGTCCTGGATTACATGTCACCTCTGTGAACTTGGACAAGTCACTTACCCTCTCTGGCCTCAGTTTACCCACTTGTTAAAAATGAGGGATGATATCTAAGGTCTTTGCCCTTCCCCAACAAAGGACAGGATGCATGTTCTCTCACATACTAAGGCAAAAGGAAGACTGGGTGCATTCTTTTTTTCCTTCCCAAGACCCCCTTTGGGATTCCATCACTTAGCAGCCTGTTCTCTTTCAAGGTTCACTTCATCCAGATAATGTTATCAGTTGTTACCAGCCTCCATGTCGTTCTCCTTTCTTCCTCAAGGAATTTATAGAGCGCAGGACTTGGAGTCAAGAAGACCTGACTTCAGATCCTGCCTCAGTTTCCTCATCTGGAAATTAGGAATACTAATAGCACCTACCTCCTTATGGTATAAGGCACTTTGCAGATCTTAAAGTCCTATATAAATATTATTATTTTTATTTATAGTCTAGCATCCAACTGTGCCATTTATCTAAGATCAATCTATCTCTGTCTAACCTCTCCCCCAGCGGCCTTTTCTTAGTCCTTGAACTTCTTGATCTCTGTGTGGCACTTTGGGGGATTCTTTTTTCCTTGGTTTTCATGGCCCTCCTCTCTCCTGCTTCTCTACTTCCCTGCTGTGTGTGTGTGTGTGTGTGTGTGTGTGTGTGTGTGTGTGTGTGTGTGTGTGTGGAGAGAGAGAGAGGGATATCTAGCTCTCATTTCTTCTGCTAGATTATCATGCTGTAGCCCCGGACTAGCCCCAGCTTCTGTCCTCTGGTATGTTTATCACCACTGGATACTCTTTCTTTTGGTGATCTCATCAGTATCCATGGGTTCAAGTGTGTTCTCTGTCATGAGGACTCCCACATCTATTTTCTAGTCCTCCCCCTCCTTCTCAACTGCTTGCTCTTAAAGTCGGGTTCAAAATAGAACCCATCTTGCCTGAACTCACCCCTCTCTACTCTAATTTCCTGACTTTTTCTGGAGGGACTACCCCCCCATCCGTTCACCCAAGTTCACAACACACACAGCATCCATCCACATTCATCCTTTATTCTCAATTCTCTCCCAGAACTATATCCTACAGTAAGCTGCTAATTATTGATTCTGTCCCTATAGCTTTTATTCATCAGGTGTGGGGGTGTAGAGTTAAAACACTAGGCCTGGAATTAACAGGACTTGAGTTCAAATTCTACCTCATGCACTTATTAGCAGCACGACCCCGGGCAAATCACTTTTAACCTCTGCCTGCCTGAGTTTCTCCAGGGACTAACGTGGAGCTTTCCCAGGGTAATTGTGAGGACCAAATGAGATAATAATTGTAAAGCACTCTGCGCAGTGCCTGGCCTTCGGTAAATGCTCTAGAAACGTTAGCTGTTATCATTAGCTATCGTTTATCCCTTCTTTCTCTGCAGAGGGCCGGCATCCTAGTTCAGCTTCTGGCACTTCTCTCTCGGAAAAGGAGCAGCCTCTTGGTGGATTTTCCTGCCCTATTTCTATCTATCTGCAGCCAGGACACCCTCTAGTCCTTCCACAAGTCTGCCAAATTGATCTTTTTTAGGGCCGGACCTGGCTACATCCTGCTCTTCAGAATAAATCAAAAAGCACTGATTATATACCCCTGCGCTACAAGGGAAATTCAATGGCTGTCTTTGAGGGGTTCAGAATCAATAACCAGGAATGTACAAAGTATTTGCAGATTAGGGGGGAGTCTTGGAAGAAGAAGAGAAGCTCCCAGCATCCTGTGGGGGGGGTGAAGGCTAAGCACAGAGGATGGCAGGGACAAACAGAAGGCAAGACACAGAAAGTTGATGTAAGTATTTGTCGAATGGAAAAATAATAAAATTAAATAGAAAAAAGTAAACTGGCCTTGAAATGATTGGACCAGGCTGACTTATCTCTTAAGGATATGAAGCAAGACGTGAACTCAGGGCTTTTGCCTTCAAGTTCAAGAGTGGGGCCATGCTGTTTACAAAGAATCAACCAGCAGACAGTTATTAAGCACCAGAGAAGGGCATGGAAACACAATGGTATGATCTCCTCTTGTACAGAGGTAAATGGTTCATGTATATATAAACACATATGTGTTGTGTGCATAGTACATAACCATAAGCTGAATAAATACAAGGTAGTTTAAAGGGAGGGCATATATTCATCAGTAACCCCATGAAGTAGATGATAAAGTGGTATCAACTCCAATTTACAGAGGAAGAAACTGAGGCTCAGAGAGAGGAAGGTACTTGTCCCATGTTGCAGAGAAAGGAAGGGTTGAAAGCAGGATTTGGACTCGGGTTTCTACACACGAGTGCTTTTCCCATGTTGCCATAGTACTTTTCATACGCTTGATCCTGTGGCGGGATAAAAGGGAAGTCAAAGAACAACTGTTGGCTTGGGGCAGTATGGGAGAAATCCATGCAATGGTGAAGGAGAACCTAAGGCCCAGATGGAAAGGTTCAGGGACTTTCTCCCAGACTCCATGTGTAGTGACAGGCATGATAGCCACCCCCCCCCTGCCCATTCTCTGATTCTACTATACTACTGTGCTTTTCCCACTAGACCATAAAATAGAGAAAGTACAGGCTTGGAGATTAGATAAATGGGGGACACTGGCCAAGTCATTTCCTTTCTGGAATCCTCTCTTGTCTGTACAATAAAAGAGGTTGGAATGCATCTTTCACAAGGGATAGGAGACTCAAAATCCAGAAAGAACAAATGAAGCGACTGAGGCTCAGAGCAAGTCAGGTTCCCGCCCTAGGTTGCGCAGAGGGGGAATTTGAACCTGGGTTGCCAGTTGGTTGTGATTTATGAAGTTCCTGCAGTGTGGATGATTCAGTGCAGGAGTCGGAGCTACAAGGTACCTAAGTTATTATCAAGATGACCTCATAATTTTATAGACAAAGTAACTGAGGGCCAGAGAAGCCATTGCCTTGGCCAGGATCACACAGCTATTCATGTCGGAGCCAGAATTTGAACTCGGGATTTGCGGTTCCAAATCCAGTGTCCTTCCCCCTATACCACACTGTCTGTCCTCAAGCCTGGCTCTCTCACTGTGGGAAGAGCTTTGTAACCCTTAAAGTGCTCTCCAAATGGGAACTGTCATTTTTTTTGTTACCTCACCGCGAGCCATCTCCAGCATCCTCCACACAGAAAGCAGCCTGGCTCTAAGACTGCCCGTCCATCCCCCATTCGGGTGGCCGTCCTCCCTTTTTACTCTCCCCTGGAAGGGACTTTAGAGGTCATCTAGTCCAACCCCCTTATTTTAGATGCCCGGGACTTATCATTACGTGACTTAGTCAAGGTCACATAAGTATTATGTGGCAGAGCTTGAAGAGGGCCCTGAAAGGATCCTGGGAGTTTTCTCCGATTCCCACATTCTCATTCTGCACATGGTGGTGGAGAAGCCACATCTCCTTCCCTCTTTCCCTCCCCATGCCCCCAGATTCCAGCCGGCTCAAAGAGTCACCAGGAGGAAAGATCTCAGCCTGGCAACCACGGGCTTGGGGGCCCTTAAGAGGACACTTGGCTTGCAGGCACAAACCGAGGCCTCCTGATCAAAGAGGGCAGCGTGGCTGCCCCACCCGCCGGCACTGATGGGCCCCCTGCACAGGGCAGCCCAGGAAGCTGAGCTGCAATCTAGATGCCGGTGGGGGGGGAGGTGGAGGTGGCGGTGGGAGCCAAGCACCATGGCTCATTCCTCGCCAAGCCCACACCAGCAGATGGCTTCAATCGGGGCCTTAATATAGTAACGGGATAATACCACCATACGGGGTTTTCCACGTCGAGCTTCCAGTTGGTTTCAGAGATGTTAACATGTGAAATCTACAGGGCAATTTTAGATTTTTTCCAATTTGAAGAGACAGGGTGGCGTGCCGGGACGACGGGTCAGAGATTTAGAGGTGAAAGGCTCTTTGGGGGCCAGCTGATCCGATGCCCACATTTTACACTGAGGCCCACAGCCTCGTGGCTGGAGGTGGCAGATTCAGGCTCTGGAGTGCTATTGGGCTCTTCCTCTGTAGTTCAGCCAGTGCGTGTCTCCAAAGGCCACAGATGTGACCTCAAGGTTATAGGTATGACCTCGAAAGAGCAGGATGCCCTAAGAGTTTTTGTTCAGAGAGGGCTTTAAGGTGGAACCTATGGCAGCTTTTGCCCATTATCTCATCTCTTCCTCCCATCTTCCTGCAGGAGCTAGTCTGCCTTAGAAGTCAAAAGCATTTTATAAGTCAAAGCAGAGGTTCAGAAAGACAAAAGGGATTTGCTCAATCAAGACTTGAACCTGGTCCTCTTGAGCCCCTGTCCCTTTGAGCTCTAACCCGTGATGTGAAGAGCGCTCAGAGCTTACACAGTGCTGCTGATTCCACTCAGTGCCAGGAGATGAGACAGGACAGCACCTCGGTGCCGCTTGGCACCCTGGCCTACATTCTGAACCTCCCGATTCCTGTCCGGGGCTGCTCAGAAACGCTTGCCTTATTGGCCAAGTCCTCTGGCGGCTGGTCTTCACCATCCAGGGCAACCTTAGCTCCTTTTCTCCCTCTTTTTCAGCCTGCAGGTAGGAAACACTGGGGTGGACTGGAAGCAACTGAGAAAATGCCCCTTTGGTGTGCTGGAGCTTCACAGGCCCCTTTCAACATGACTCCACAGGGGGCACTGAAACTGGCACCCAGTGCTCCTGCATCTTAATTTGCCAGACAGGATCCCTCTTAGGTTGGGCATATTTGGGAGCAGACCTGATTATCAATCAGACAACAACAGTGCCCACCGAGCCAAGCTGTTCAGCCCTAAAGGGCAGGGAGAGGCTCTGGCCCTGGAAAGGTCCAGTTTACAAAAATAGGCACCTGGGCTTTCTTCCTGGCAGCATGCTATGGGAGAGGGCATGCTGGGCTCGGAGGCCAAAGTCCTGAGTTTGAGTCCTAGCCCCTCAGTGACCTTGGGCATGGATGGCACTATTGCTACATGGAGCCCAGTTTTGTTCTCTGTAAAATGAGGGGGCTGCACTAGTTGGCTTCCGAGGTTCCTGCCAGCTGTCAAGGTCTCGGATTCTTCGATTCTGTGACAAACAAGAGAGGGCTTCGTCACCAGCCTGTGGGCGTGTTTACCTCTCCTAATGTGGGCGACCAAGTTCAACTGTGCTGTTGTGCCTGCCAAAAGAAAACCATGACTAACCAAGGCTTGAACAAACAACTCTGGGAAGCCATTGGCATTGCTCTGCCTGCCAGGCTGCCTCCTCTTCCAATTCCGAGTCTCCTTTCCTGTCTTCTCATCCTGGCTTTTGCCATGGAGGGTGGCAGCTAACGCCTAACCCTATCTTTCACCCATTGTGGGGAGGCATGTGACTGGACTATAGAACTCCATGAAGGTGAGTTGGTAGGAGTTGAAACTGGATGTGCCATCAGGCCAAATCTGAAGGGATTTAGATTGAGGGCCTGGGGGGGCCCAAGGCCATGAGGTCCCACCCTTTCCTTCCCAGGAGGCCTAGGGACATGGCCAATCCAGCCAGTCAGTTGGAGAGCACAGATACAAACTGAAGTTGGGCCTTTCTTCAGAGCTGGAGCTCTTTGTTCTGAACCTGTGTTGAAATAGAGCTGCTACCGCATAGATGGAAGAGCTCAGACCCAGCTTGGAATTCGGACTAGTACTTTGAATAGTTTTTTGGTCTCTGGCAGAGTGCTAACCGTCCCCGGCCCAAGGCCAGTGCCCTTTCCACTCTAATGGTCTTCTTCTGTGAACTTCTTGCATCTAAAGGCCTTGATCGAGTCTCTAAATGTGCCTCGTGTGAGCCCACCACCCCCACGAGGTGATGTCACTCCCACGGAAAGTGGCCAGCTTGGGAAAAGGCCAGTGAGGGGCCACAGCTATGGCCCCTGCCTCTTGGGCAAGTTAGGAAAACCCTAGGCTCTCAGACTTCAGAATGATCTTAGAGATTATCTAGTTCAGCCAGTATCTGAATCCCCGGCCCGTGATCACACAGCCTGTCTGCATGCATAGGGAGATGGCCGGCAGGCCCAAGGGTGCTGGGTCCCCCCGTTCTGTGAGGCGGTGTCAGAGGTGGCATCAGTGGGCCTGGTGTTGAGTCTTTGTTCTACTCCTCGTTAATTGGGTGACCCTGGGCTCTAGGTCCCCCTTCATTGCTCTAAGGAGGGAGTTGGCTGCATAGCACAAGGGTTTCTCCCAGTTCTAAATCTGTGAGCCTACGATTTTGCTAATCAGTGAATAGCAGTAAAGCGGGTGGGCTGCTTTAAAGTCATCATGGAAAGCAAAAAGCACTCGCGCTATCCATGAAAGGAAACCAGAAGCCTTTTGGCTCCAAATGCACATGGCTCTGCCCAGAGGAGGCAGCTGCACCCTATCATAACTTGCAGGAGAAGCGGCTGGTCCCAGGAGAGGGAGGGACAATGGCTGGGCAACAGGGGGACTACATTGCTGCTACTCTGGAAGTAGTCAAAGATGTAGATAGAAGTCTCCTATACATTGTAAGAGGGTGGGGGGAGTGGGGCGGGGGGGCTCTGTGAAGGATTTCGAGAAAGCCACAAGAAGGCTGCTGTCTGCACCAATGGAGAAGAGTTGCGAGCAACATGGCACTGAACTGGCATGGAAAGGTTTAAGGCACTGCCTATCATCTCCATTTACTCTCCTGTAGAAGCAATCCATCATCCTCAGCGACTCAACCGCTCTCCACCTTTCCAAGCCATCAGCCATGGCCTGGCCAGCCTTTCCTCCGTTCCCAATCTTAAACCTATAGTTAACTAATTCAATTACATGTCGTCCTGAACTCCTCAACCGCCATCTTATCTTTCCCCACTTACACAGTCAAAATCCTAGCAGTAAACTTTTTACAGTCATCGCCTCTATTTCCTCTTTCCTGTTCACCCCTCAACCCTTTTCGTCTGACTTTTGACCTCCCTGCTCAACTGAGACTGCTCTCTCCAAGGTTGCCAGCAACTCTGTAATGACCCAGGCCAGTGGCCTTTTCTCAACATTCGGGCTTCTTCCTTCTCCTGTAGGACTTGACAAGGTTGACCTCACAGTGCCCTTCTTCCTCAATAGTCCCTTCTCCCTGGGTTGTTGTGCCCTTCAGTCCTGATTCTCTCACCTGACTGTTCTAGCTTTTGCCTGTATCGTCATCCGGGCCCTGCCCATTATATGTGGGGGACGGTCGGCTCTGTCTCGAGCCCTCATCTCTCTCTCTTGGGGATCTCGTTGGCTCCCACCAGTCCACCCATCATCCATCTCTCAGCAGTGCCCCGTAGACCTGGTTCGCATTGGTTTTTGAGATGTAGTCCTCCCATCTTCATAGGCTTCCTGGATGTTTCCACCTCGATGGCCCGTAGGCATCTCAGGCTCCATGTGTCCAAAATGTAATTCCTCGTCTTCTCCCCTCAACCGGACCTGCTCTCCTCAGCTTGCCTATTCCCATCGAGGTGCTGGCAGATGTGATCTGGAAGCCTTCCTCTATGCTTCTCTCCAATTGCTCTTAAGTGTTGGGAATTCTCCTTCCATCTTGCCTCTCCCTCCACAGCTGCTGCCATGGATCAGATCATTAGCTCCTCTGTGCCCTCGTCAGGGGCTCTAGAGGAAGGCCTCCAGGGACGTTGGGGGAGCCCCCCCTGGAGAGCACATGTGGAAGCATGCAAATAGCAGGGGAACACCCTCTGGTTGTGTGATTCGAGGGCGTGCCCGTGGGCATAGAACTTTGGCCATGATTCCCACTTTGCCGGTGCTCGGCTCCGTGAGGTCCCAGGTCCGTTGAAATCTCCAAGGGCCACCATCACACCGCATGTAGACCGCTTACCAGTGCTATTTATTAGGCATCTACTGTGGGCAAGGCACTGGGCACTGTGTCCATGCGTGTCAGTCTGGCCATTGGCCGGATTAGAGGGGCAGGGATGATACTGTGGGGACAGTTGTAATCCCAGAAAAACCCCAGCTCTGAAGGCAGAGGACCCCGAGTTGAAATGCCGGCTCTGGCACTTAACCTCTCGGGGCCTTGGTTGTCTCCTCTGTAAAATGGGGATGATTCTTTTGCACTGCTTGCTGTATAAAGTGGTCAGGGGGAGAATGTTTAGCAGACTTTGAAAGCGCTATAGAAATGGCAATTGGTATGAATGGCATCAAGAAGCCGGGCTTGGAGTCCTGGCTGGGGACAGACACTTACTAGCCTTGGGCAAGCCGGTGACCTTTCCGGAACCCCTTCTTTCAAAAGGGGGTGAGAACCCTTTCATTCCCCACCTCCCAGGGTTGTTGTGAGGATCAAATGAGAGAATGGACAAAAGCACTTTGTAAACCTTGACGCTCCACAGAGTGTGAGTTTTATTCTTCCCCCCCTCTCCCCCTTCCCCCCTCAGTGTTCAGCACAGGCCTGAGCGCACAGTATGGGGTCGATAAATACTTTTTGATGGACCGAATATACTGGATATGGAGGTGAACCGAGTCAGAAATGGGGACTGTTTTTCCGAGGGAGAGTGATGGAAGGAACACAGAAGCCCCCCTTTTGGAAACTGTATTAGTGGGGTTTTTCTTAAACACTCCTAATTGGAATTTAACAAGAGCAATTTTGATTTCCTTTTAAGGCCATTCAAATGGGATTAGAATAATCCTTCCTCTTGCCAGATTTACCCCTCTTTGAGAAGAGCACACTACCCTTGGGGCTGTGCCAAGATCAGCGTCCCCTGGCTTCTGGGGGAAGCCGGCTCCAGGTGAGGGGGCACCATCAAACCTAGGGCTTTTGGGGGGCGCCCATTAAAGGTTAAGGTGATCCCATCTTCTGTGGAAGTCGAGCTGCGGGATGCTTCCGCTGTCTATGATCCAGAAATTAGACCCAGTGAAATGCAAGCTGGGGAAAGTCTGGTGAGCTTTGTGCTGGCCACAGTGGTGGCAGGACGGACTCTACCTCCCTTCTCTCTCTTTGTGGTTGTCCACCTAACTTGACATTTGACAGTCCCTTCCCCTTCTTGTTGCCGCTTCCCTTAAAATCCACAGAGTTTGCTAAGTACCATCATAGGGCCAACACTCGGGGCAGGAGCGGGGGCTTCCCTCCCTCTCTATAGTGATAGCCGTCCCTCGCCTCCACCCCGGTTCCCATCGGTTCCCCTCGCTGCATCCCTCTCGGGGGCTGTTGCCTTCCTTTCTACCATCCCAGACTTCAGCTAGATATAGTTCAATCTGTTAGGTCCCAGAGGGAGATATAATGTTTATATTTAAGAAACATTTTGTTGCCCTCATGGAGTATCTGGTCTAGTAGGCAGAATATGACACTAGAGAAAGTAACATTCACACCATGTTGCAAGAGAAGCACAATGTTACAAGAGGGCACAAAACAGGGCACAAAACTAGGCACTGTATAAGTAAGGCATGATGCGAGAGCCGGTACTTCCCGGGAGGATCAGGAAAGGCTTCCTATAGGAGTATTTCTTTAAGGCAGGCTTTAATGACAGGTGAGAATTCAGCAGATGAAGGGGGTAGGGCGAACAGTATGAGCAAGAAGCAGCAGCATTCATTCATTCATTCATTCATTCAACGCCTACTAAGCACACGGTACTGAAGCTATAAAGCAAAATTGAACAACAGTTCCTGCCTTCTAGTATAGGGCAAGCAGGGGGCAAAACAACACAAACTCTGATGAATCCACCTGGGCTGTAGGGAAGAAGGAGAGAAGAGGGCCGGCCCTGTGATTTCCTGGGTGGAGGGAGTCCTAGATGAAGAACTCCCTTTACTCACGCAGGTCACCACCTTACAATCTTCAAGAAGCAGAAGGCAGAGAGATGAAGTCAGTTGGCCAGTGTCACATGGGGTGGATGTGCTGAGTTACCCTCGAGCCAGGTCTCTGCCCCCCTCCACAGCTTATAGACCAAGGAAATGCAAGGTCATTTTGTGGCTCAGGAAAGGATGCACAGCGTGGCCCTGGAGCAGAGATCTGAAGGCAGCCGGCCATTCTCAGTCAGTCAAGCCACGGAGACAAGCAAGTGGTCTGGTCTGGCTACCACATTAAGGTTGTGAAGGGGAGCAAAGAGAAATCATTTTCAAAAGACATGTCACAAGCAAAGATTGTTAAATGCTCAGAGGAATCTATATCGGCTCCTAAGGGCCAGAGAGAGCTGCTAAGGTCTCTGGAATTGAAGAGGAGAGATGTGGTCAGACGGGGGCTTTGGGAAGATCAATTTGGCAGCTCTGGGGAGGGTGGGATAGAGCGGGGGAGGCTCCTGCAGTGGTCAAGGGGGAGAGACAAGCAGGGACCGAAGATGATGCCTTTGTGAGTGGGGAGAAGGGAGTGCAGGCAAGAGATGGCTCAGAGGTAGACACACAGAGGCTGAATGAATACAAGGTCGGGAGTGTGGGTGATTGGAAAGGTCATAGATCTGGAGGTCATCAATTCATCTTCCTCATTTTGTAGAAGAAAGAACTGAGACCCATGGGAGTGGAGAGCTTTGCCCAAGGCCACACACACACACACACACACACACACACACACACACACACCCCTTAGAAAATAGTACACCAGGCTTTGAATCCAGCTCCTCTGACCCAATAAAGCACTTCCCACTTCACTGTGATGCTTGCTGATACCTTTGACAGGAAGAGGGGAAGATTAAGGGACCATATTGAGAGGCCTTCAGGCTCTTCTGGTAGAGCTACCCAGCAGGCACTGGTGATAGTGACCGGGAGCTCAGCAGAGAGACTAGGGCTGGATAGATAGATCTGGGAGTCATCGGCATAGAGCCGATATAATTAAATCCACGGGAGCAAATAAAGTCACCGGGAGAGGGCAGAGGGAGAGCAAAAGAGCCAGATTGAATCTTGGGGACTAGCATTCGCAGAGGGCTCCTCCTCAGTACCTAAGCAGCCCGCTTCCTTTTCTAGTCCTTCTCAATCTCCTTTATGTCATTTCTTCCACGTAAGTCCTTTTGGGTAATGGAAAAGTTCTTGCACCGAGGGAGCACGTATCCACTGCAGCATAAGCACCCCCATTGATCTAGGTCCATCCGCATTTCCATCTGGCCAAGGAAAACTTCCTTAAGGAGGGCACCTAGAGGAGCCGGGCCACGGAGGCGTTTGGACGGGACGACTCGTCAGGGGAGGGACGCTGGGATGACTCTAGCCACAAAGTTCCAAGGCAGGTCCACACACACTGAGAAAGATTAGCCTTAGGGGATGCCCACTGGATTTATTTCTAGTCCACTAGCTACCAAACGGTCAGGGAATTTGCAATAAATGCTTGTTGATTGATTGATTGATCGCCCAGGGAGCCGGCCATTCCGAAGAGAAGCCAATTGTGTTTCTGGCTCCAGCCCCAGGCTGCGGGGCAGAGCACACCATGCTGTGTTTGTTGCCCAAAAGAATGAAAATGAATTGGTATTCAAACCGGACACTGGAATTCCAGATGTGGCCCCTCAACAGGGGGGAGGGGGTGGGAGGAGGAGGAGGAGTGGGGAAGGGAGGGCTCCACGTTTCCCAAGGGCTAGTTAGAAAGAAGAAGAGGATTTCGGAATGCCAGTATCTGTGCTGGAATCTCGGGCTGATCCCAGGACATTTTTACATTTGCCTTTGTGACCCACCCAGAGAGTCCAAAGCCGAAACCATGTACAAAACAATCAATGAAAGAATGTTCTCTGTCCTCGTAACTTTTTTTTAATGTAATAGGTTTGGTTCCTGGAGCTCTGTTTATAATAGAAAATGCAGGACTGACGCAGCTGTAGAAGTATGTGGTGTCAGGCTCCGAGTGTGCAGGAGAAGCACAGATTGCCACTCTTCCCAGACAAACCGGAGGGCCGCGAATCCGGAGCCGAGAGGGCGACAGACGGCTCGGTCGGGCTCATGGAAGTAGCCCGACCCGAGTCGGGCCGACCCCGGCCGTACTGTGACTCTTGCCTTGGGCCCGGGAGCCACAGGCACGCGGGGTGGCGGTTGCTTCTTGGACGTTTCTGAGGGAGGGGTAGCTTTGAAAGGTGCTTAGATGAGGAAGGCCCAAGTTCTGGTACCCTCTGATTGACCCGCTGACCAGTGACCCTTAGGAAGCATCTGCTCTGAACTAGGCACGGGGAGAGGTCCTGGGGACCTGAAGGCAAACCCCACAAGGCTCCTTAAGCCCCATGGACACCTCTCGCCGCCCATGCTGGTAGGAGCCCACCGGGCCGCTAAGGGCTTGAAATTAGGCCGACGGCAGCAGAGGAGACCGAGGTTATTGGACCAGCGTCCCCAGAAAGCTGTCGGGACGCATCGGGTGACACTCTTCCTCCGAAGAAAAAGCCCAAAGTAGGCAGAAAAATGCACCCATCGGGTGTTAGCAGCCTGAGAGCCAGAAGGAGCCTTGGAGGCCATGGAGTTCAACCCCCTCCTCCTTCAGAGGCAGCAACTGAAGACCAAAGAAAAGGGACTTTCTGGAGATTACACAGCTCATAAGCAACAGAGCTCGGATTCAACCCCAGGTTCTCTGGCTCCAAATTCCACACGCTTTCCACTCCACCAGGCTGCTCTCATAAATGCGAGCTGAAAAGGCACTCTAACCAGTTCCAGCTGAATCAGAAAAAAAAAAAAAGTTAGACATTTCCAGTTCCTCTAACAGAATTGACCAAATTGATGAAAATCAAGCTCTTAAAAAAAGTAGAAGCCTCCCTCAGTTTACTTAAAAGCACAGACCGTCTTTAGGCCGTCTCCTCCTTCTCCTCCTCATCTTTGGTGCTGTTGATTCGCAGCCTTCCTGGGGTGGAAGAGGCTCCAAGTTCCTCTAGTGTAGAATGTCAGTCAGAATGCCCCCCTCCACACACAAATTCTGGTTGCCTCTGCCTTGCAGGGATTAATTACTGGATAGGTCTTGACAGCAAGTATTGGGGAGGGGATCCCCGAGAGTCCTGCTCCTAGCAGCAGCAATGAGAGCTGGCATATATGTCTCCATCCATGAGCAGAATAAACTAGCCATTCCACAGGCTTTTGGTGCCATCTGCAAAGGGTTATTTAAGCCCAATTTGGGGAAAGATTTCCTCACAGGGTCCCAGGCCTAGAACTGGGAGGGATTTTCAAGGCCATCAAAATAAAAAGAATTTTCATGAACACAAGCAGTCTGAGAAAGAGTGTATGAAACTAACCTCTTCATTTTCATAGATGAGGAATCAAGGTCACACAGATAACATTTGAGCCAGTTTTTCTCCCCAATACACTTCTCCTCTTGGGGGGGAACCCCCAAAACCTTTTGGCATGTGCTCTTAGCTTTTGTTTTCCTTACAGAAATGAAACTCTATTAGAGTTTCCTTTTGATGCTTGTCATGGTGTGGAGCTAGCACAGGCTCTCAGACTTTGCCTGGAAAGGCCTGCTTGGATGGGCTCTGCCATCTGGGGACCAGCCTACCCGAGCGTGGAACAGCTCATCACCAAAGGGTTGGCCAGTAGTGGGGTCGGGGAGGGACAAGGAAGTTTTCTGACTTCACGAGAGAGCAACGACGCATTATGGCTAAGACAGAGCAGGACTGTGAGGGAGGAGTCACAGATATGGAATTGGAGAATTGGAAGGGACCCTTGGAGCCTTCTTGGTCCAATCCGTACCCTCAAAAGATGGATCTCTACAACAACATGCTCCAGAACTGATCATCTGCCTGCCCTCTGCTGGAAGAGTTTTGATGAGAGAGGACTCATGAGGGCCAGAGCCAGGCCATCCCACTTTGGGGGGGGGGGGGGGATGTGCGCTTTTATTGCCAGGAAGTTTTCCTTTACACTGAGCCTCGTTGCTTCTGGTCTTGCCCTGGTGGGGGTGGGGAAAGCTGCTTCTGGCCAGCCCGTCCCCTACATGAAGACAGAGTCCGTGCCTTTCTTTATCTGAGTCTTTTCTTTTCCACTTTCGAAAACGAACGCTCAGATGTCATGCTTTTGAGGCCCTCTAGCATCCTTGGCTGCCTTCTTCTGGACATCCTCACCTTACCGATGTCATTGCAAAAATACGGCAGCCAGAACTGCGCGAGATGCTGCACATCAGATTGGGGCACAGATGATCGGGGTCATTGGCTCCCTAGTTTGGGGAATGCAAGCTGTGATTGTGTGTAGTTCGCTGTAGTTCAAAGGAATGGTTATCTAGCTACTTTCCCCTCATCTTGCACTCATGTGGTTGATTGCCAGCTTACGAAATTATAGAAGGAAAGATTTACTCAGAGATCATCTTACGCCAGACCACATAACCAAATCTTCAGCCTGCTCATCACCTCATCAACCATAGGGAAAGGAGTGGAAAGCAAAGGGGAGGGACCACTTTTGTTCCTTTACATGGAGAAAATGCTCAGGGAGTAGGAACTAGACTGCTCTCCATGTCTCTAGGAAGACAGGCTACAGTAACCACATGGAAAGAAGGCCAAGATAAAACCAATGGCACTCTTATCTTCTTCTTTAAAAAAAATTAAAAGCATTTTAAGGAATTTTCTATGTGCTAGGTAGAGTGCTAAGTGCTGGGGATACCAAAAAAGTGGAGTCCTTGCTTTTAAGGAGCTCATGCTCTTATCGGAGGAGACGACACAAATAAAAGATCAGCTGCAGCCCAGATGGCAAGGCCCAAAACTCTAAGGGTGTACCGGCGGGTCAGATGAAACCCAGGAGTCGAAAGAGCATCCTGGCAGGGGCAGATGTTAAGACCTATTGGCTCTTATCTCACTGGGAAGCAATCCTAGTGATTTGGACAACCCTGTTACTCTTCTAGACCCCTGGGGTCTGGTAGGCCCGGGCTGAGATGAAAGGAGGGAAGAAAAGGGGAAAGTAGTGACCATGGGCACTTCTTCCTGCCCTGCCAGCTGGATGAGGTCCGGTTAGCTCAGCAGCTTAGGGTTATTGAGGAATATGTAAAGGAGGAAGGGAAGGTATTCTGGCAAATAGCTTCTAAACCCAATCATTATTTATTACTGGCATCTTTAGTTGACCATAGATAGAATAAAGGACTTGAGGACCTGAGCCTCAACTCTCCCGCTTACTTACTCTATGTTCTTGGACAAGCCATATGGGTCTCAGTTTTCCCCATCTGTTACTTGAGGGGATTGAATTAATGTTCTCCAAGGGTCTTGCAAGCTCTGGACTCCTCCTTGTCTGTGTGGCTAAAAAGGCTTGTGGAAATAAAAGGCATGTTTTCCTCCTTCCCTTTGGAGCCTGGAAACTGTGGTTGACCCTTGATGACATTGTGAAGTGACTGGCACAGAGCAGAATGGTGTTTGAGTTCTAGACCTGGCTTTAAGTTCTGTCTCTGCTGCTTCCGTGCTATATGTGGACCCCTCTTCTGAGCCTCAGTTTTCTGCTTTGCCCAGTGGCCCTCTGTGTGTGTGTGTGTGTGTGTGTGTGTGTGTTGGATGGAAAGCACTGGGGGTTGAACTAAGTGATTTCTAAGGGCCCTCTCAGTTCTAAATCCACTGGTCCTAAGTAGCTCTTTTGAGGAGGAGGTTCTCTTCCATGTGCTTTTGGGAATCCTCATTGTTACATTCTCACTGTCCTGACCCTTGTCCCCACTCTGCCCCCACCATCTGAACTGAGGGGTCTCTGGTGATTAAAAAATAAAAAAGCGCCTGCCCGACATCAAAATATCATCTCATTAATGAAGTTATTTGCTCAGCTGTATGAGCACAAGGCAATAATACTTTCATTCCTTAAGCAGCACACACGTGTTGGCATCCCTTCCCCCTCCCAGAGCTCCATGGGATGACTGCCAGGAAAATACAATTATATGCTGGCACAGGAATAAATAAAATTCCTTAAACTAAAAGCTGTGTTTTCATTCCCCCTTTTTCCATTTCTTTATTCACTTCTTTCTGTCTTTCCATTCCTCTTTTAACTCATTTCCTGTGTCCAATTATTCTGTTTTCATCTGTCTGGCCTTTTCTCTGTTAAACATTCTCTCCCGTCTCTGCAACTCGCTTTTTTTCACGTGCTTAGAAAGATGGAAAGTTTTCAAACTCCTCTCCGAGTAGGAGTCTCTTGCTCTTTTTTGTCTTTCTGACTTTTTCTCGTCTCTTACCCCTTTCAGGTAAATGGCCAGCCCAGGGCCTGTTTTCTTTCCGTTTCAGCCCCCCAAGTGCTCCCTCCATCTTTCTGCTGTTCCCTGCTCTTCCCCTTTACATCCTGCTGTTTCCTCTCATCTGTCATTTTGGAGGAACCTTCAAAGAGCCAGAGCTGCAAGGGCCCTTCGCAGTTACCCATGCACTATCCCTTTATTATAATGAAGGAGGAAACTGATCTTGAGAGAGGGGAAGGGACTTGCCCAAGATCACAGAGCTGGAAAGTGGCAGATTGAGGATTTGAACATGGATCCGTTTGTATTTGCCACCCCTTCCCCCCCCCTGAACTTTACATTTGTTTTCTGGGATCAATTTACTGATTTTTTTTTTCTTGAGCACTCCCTACCTCCTCTATTAACTTTTGAGTGAGTATTTTCTTTTTTTTCCAATCCAGGGGAGACTTTGGCCTCTCTTCCTTCTCACTCTTATGGCTAATGATTTTTTCCTTGAATAATAGACTCAGAAATGATCACGCTGAAAGAGCCCTTTGAGATGATCTAGGTCATTTTTCCTCACCCTGAAAATGAGGCCCAAAGAGAAGAAATTAGTTGGCTAAGATTACAAATCTAGACAGAGCAGATCCTGGACTTGAATCCAGGTTGCCTAACTCTAAATCCAGTGCTCTTTTCATTATATTGCACCGAGTCAGCAAAGGTGGGAGGAGAAAGCCAAAGATCCCTTCAGACCAACGACAGACAAAAGGGAAGCAGTTTTCTCAAAATTAGCATTAGTTCCATGAATAAGTTCTACAGCCCCACTTTCTATTGCCTTCTAATAATAGCAATTATGATGGCATATTTATATAGCATGATGTAATGTGATTGAAAAGTCTAATCGATTAGGCATCTTAATTTAAATAACTGAAGTTTTCATCCACTTGTTTTCTCCTGTGTGGATGGTTAAGCCAGACTCTTTTGAATATTTGTGGATCCATTGAGGAGGCTCTGCATCATTCCAGTGCTTGATATGATCAGCTCGAGGCTACTCACTCAGAACATCTGAGGATCTTAAAAGTTGGACTCTGCTGGACCTCATTTGTGATCACGGCAGATGCACTTTCCTCCACGTGATTCATAACAAAAGACATCTTATTGGAAGACTGGCATTTGGTTCAGCAGAATTGATTTTAAAAAACAATCGACATACAATAGGATTTTAGTTCTGCACACTTTTCACATGGAAGAGGAGGAGGAAAAGAGCAAGCCAGATACATTGAGGAAACGATGCAGTGCTTTTCAGGATCGGAAGCTTCTCCCTGAAACAAAGACCCATCTTTTCAATATCTGTATTCTTCTGGTGGGGTGTGGCTACGGATCACAGGATGCCAGAGCCTCCAGTGAATGAAAATTGTGAGTCACCCAAAGGGCAACGGAGATGCACATGGTGGGCGGGAGTAGGCTGCATCTCATCACAAATGCAGAATTGTGCACTAAAAGCAGCATAAAGGATACCATTGAAAAGATGTATGAGTGCAAGGGCCAGAAGGCCATCGCAGAACAAGAAGGAAGGAGAAGATGGGGACAGCTCTCGTGCTCACTTGGTATTCACACACTGGCAAGAGAACCCCCTGTGCAGGCTGAAGAAGAAGACATGGGCAAGAGTTGAATCATTTGAGATGGCTTGGGTTACAGCCTGCTGGGGAACTACTCACATTGAAGAGGACTTGGATGATTGCAGAATCCCAATTTAAGTCAGCCTCCACTTTCTAATACATCATCTGGGTGTTATCTCATTTGAGCCTCATTACAGTTTGTAATAAGGGGTTAGACTAAGTATTCTCTAAGGTCCTTTCCAGTTCTAAATTGAATTGTAAGTTAGTGTGCTACGCTAGCATCTCCGTATGACAGAAACAGGAAACTGAGTTTCAGAGAGGAAAAGTGACTTGCTCATAGTCAAACAGCCTTTCCCACACATTTACTGAATGTTTCTTGGGTATCTGTATGCTTTTCCAGTTCCTTCACCCCACCATACTCATCAGTCTTCCGTTCTAGGTGGGTTTGTCTTTGTGACACTTATCCTTCTGTCCCCATGTGGTCACCACTTTGGTTCGGGCCTTCATCACCTCTCACCTAGATGACCTCATCATCATACACACATTATCCTGTTCCAAAGGATATGGAATGCCATGGAAAAGCTCCAGGCATCCCAGAGACCTCTTTGGGGAAACGCAGAGGTTGAGTTGGGGATTTGTCACTGGGAATCCTTACTCTTTTCCCCAGGGCCATTTCAGTTCAAGCCACTTGAAAAGGAGACTAAAGTTCGCATTTCCTGAGGACAAGATGTGGCGCCAGGCCACAGGCAAACCTAAGGACTAGGTGGTCTAGAGTACTGGATTTACCAGAAGCAGAGACTATGATCCAAATTACTTGGGTATGAGGCAGTTATCTGGAGAAATAGGCTAGGCAGGTTTTTAGCTTTAGTCCAAATGGGTTATTCCCCATTTCCCTACTATAGCCCATACTTTGTACCATTCATTCTACCAGAAGTGCCCTGTCTCCTCCTGAAATCCTAAATGGCCTCCTCTGCCCAGCTTTAACTATCACCTCTTCCATGAAAACTTCACTGATCTTGCTAGGAGTGTCTGCTTTCTATCAGCTCTAGATAGTTCTAGCACAATAAGGTTCCCCAAAGCACCTTTCCCAGCCCCACCTATTTACATACTGATTATCACCTCCATTTTACAAATGAGAAAACTGATACTTGGAATGTTGTGGACTTGCCCCGTGGGATTATTTGGAGCTGGGATTCCAATTCAGCTCTCTTCTGACTTCACAACCAGAACTAGCATTTCTTCATTTGCTAAACACTTAACAAATGGTTATTAAAAGTGCCCCCTGGGCTAGGCAGGCGGTGGGAGAAGAGGGGGTACAAAGTTGGACCGAGACATAGGCCTGAGTTCCTGGAGCTCTCCGTCTTCCAGAGCCTTGAGCTCCAAGACAGTCTGTGAGGATTGTGAGAAGGGACTTCCCACTAAATAAGCTCACAGAGTCTTTCATCTTTCTATTCTTTTTAGCATCCAGCAGAGATTTATGAAGTGAAGGTCCTGCTACTGCAAGAGCATGTGTTAGGTGCTAAAGGAATACAAAGTTTAAACAAGCCAGTCCCCTTCCCTCAAAAAACTTAGAAGCTGCTGATCCCTCCCCTTTTCTGTGGAAAAGGTAGCTCCCACACTGGACCTCGAAAGAAGGGAGAGATTCGCACAGGTGGAAATAAAGGGGGGGAATGGGACAATTCCAGGCATAGTGGATGGTGTGAGCAAAGGCTCGGTGGTGGGAGAGGGCAGGATGAGAGGCCTGAGGAGTGGTGAGTAGTTTACTTTGCCTAGAACACGGATGTAATAGGTATGTAAAAAACATTTGATGGAATGTTTATTCCTCGGGAACCTTTCACTCTCCCATTCTGCCATATATCACCTCCCCCTCTTTCCCAACATCCTTGCTCCATCTTGCTTATTTCCTTTATCCCCTGGGGTTATTTTCAATGCTACCTTTGGCTTCTGGTGCTCTCCGTGTTTAGCTGGGGAGTTTTGTGGCGGATGGAGAAGGAGGTACAGCTGCCATCCCTGTGAAACCTTAAACCCTTTCTAACAATTGTCGACCCTTTTGAGCTTGCTTAGCTTGGGAAGCTTGTGCTGGCCAGCATTCTGAAAATGCCTCCTGGCCCTTGATCTTGCCTGGTGTGACTTGCCAGTCAGTTAAAGGGGGTGGGGGGTTAGTATTAGAATAACAGCAACAAGAAGTCACATCGTAGAGTTCTGCGCTGCTAGGAATACTTTCACCTGGGGCAAAACCAAAAACAAAATAAAAGCACCCTCTCCCCCAATTGAGACAATTCTTGCCTGGCCAGGGAAGGGGGAAAGGGAAATTATAAAGGAGAAGAGTAAGGGAGAGGCGAGACTGCAGCTATGGTGGGGAGGGAGGTGGGCCCTAAGAGAAGGACATCATGATAATGGCACTTTCTTGAGGGCAGAAGGAGGATGGGTAAGGAATAGCTTGGAGGACTATGGGGTGGAGGTGGTAGTCGCAGGATTCTGCTCCATCACAGAACTGCCCTCTTCTAGGAAGGAAGTAAACCCCCTAAATGTTGGTATCCTGGGGAAAGCATTAGTTGTCCCCACTCTAGTTACAGCTCTGGTTCCTCACAGCCACTCAGTGAGATATATGGGAGCATAGCTATCTTTGGGGAGGAGACAAGTGAAGTTCACAGAGGGGAAATGCTTTGTCCATATTCATATAGCTCCTGAGGGAATAGCCCGGAAACATGGTGGCTCGGTGGTGTTTGGTTGGGTCTGACTCTTAAGGGGTTTTCTTAGCAAACATGCTGGAGTGGTTTGCCATCTCCTGTCTGGTTCATTTTATAAATGAGGAAAGTGAGGCAGGGTGAAGTGGCTTGCCCATGGTCACAGGCCAGATTTGAATTCAGGAAGAGCAGTCGGCCTGGCTCCAGGTCAGGAACCCTGTCCTTCAAAGAGAAGCTTGAGTCCCTCTCCAAAGTTTTCACTGTTATGAGGGGCAGTATGATGCCCATCACTCACATATTTCTGTAATGCTTTTAAGAAGAATGGATTTGGAGGTCAAAAGACTTTGATTGGAATACTGGTGCTAATATATGGCAAATCACAACTGCTCTGTGCCTCAGTTTCCAGCTCTGTAAAATATGGAGATTAGACAAGATGGTCTCTCAGATCTCTTCCTAGCTCTAAAATTCTCATCTTTGCTTCTTGGTCAGTTTGTCAGCAGAATTTCTAAGCAACTAGAAAACAAATTTATTCCCAATGCAAGGAAAACAACATGTAGGCAGTCTCCTTTGCCAGTCTAGGTGATTGCAGAACTGAACATAGATTTTTTTTAAAAAGTCAAAGAGCCTTTGATTTTGAACCAGAAGACCTGGTCATGGAGAATGGTATAGTAAGAGAGCACAAGATCCAGAGTTATAGGAGTTGAGTTCAAATCCCATCTGTGACCCTAGAACCTTAACCTTCTGGGGCCTTAGTTTCCTCATCTGTAAAATAAAAGGAGTTAGAATCGATGACTACTGAGATTCTTACTAGCTGTGCATCTGTGATTCACTTTTACTTATTAGTGAGTGTGTGATTTCTCTGCTCTGGCTCTTTTTCTTCATGAAAGTATTTCTTTTTTTTTTTTTAAATTATAGCTTTTTATTTACCAGATATATGCATGGGTAATTTCTCAGCATTGACAGTTGCCAAACCTTTTGTTCCAACTTTTCCCCTCCTTCCCTGCCCCCCCCCCAAGACGGCAGGTTGACCAATACATGTTAAATATGTTAAAGTATAAGTCAAATACAATATATGTATACATGTCCAAACAGTGATTTTGCTGTACAAAAAGAAATGGACTTTGAAATAGTGTACAATTAGCCTGTGAAGGAAATCTAAAATGCAGGCGGACAAATATAGAGGGATTGGGAATTCTAGGTAGTGGTTCATAGTCATCTCCCAGAGTTCATGAAAGTATTTCTTAATCTAAGATTTCTAAATATACTAATTTAATTATAATTATATAAATTATACTTTAACAATCATAATTATAAAATTATAATATAAAATATAAATAAATCTAAAATAATCTCAATGATTTCTTAGATCCTTCTCAGCCCTGACATTGTTTGATCTAAGGTCCTTTCCCACTGTGGAAGAATCGGATCTTTGGATGCGGTGGGAGCTTTGTTGGCTTCCTATGACACATTATCCTATTGATCGATTATCATGTGGTCAATTCAAATAATCCCATTCTGTGTCCTAATGGCCCCTTTACCGTTGATAGAGTCTACATTTATATTAAAAAAAATTAGAGAGAAAGTAGTGAAAACTTGTCAGTGGGTGCCTCTAGTTCTGGCTCCTACTTGAAAGGGGAAGGGAAAAAGAACTGAACTCCGTGGTATAGGAAACATCTCAAGAATGAAGCCAAGTTCTCTCTAATTCTTTCAGATTTTCCTCTCTGAAAAGTCTCGTAAAGCCAGTATCATTCCCTACCCCCAACCCCAACCTTTCTCCTTTTTAAAAACACATACCCACCTCACCTTAGCCGAGACATGTTGGGATCATAGTTAGGGAAAGGTTTCAGTTGGGGTGATTGGCAAATGGAGGCGATTGGCTTGAAGGGCTGAAATTAGCAAGCCTAATTTAATGTCACTATTCAATATAGTGCCCATTTGGAATTTCTTAATGGCCTGAGGAAAGAGGGTCTTTATACAGCCTACAATCTCAGCCTCATTCTTACCTAAATTCCTTCTCATAGATGTTGTGAATGCCCTGTTTTGTAGCCAACACAAACTTTGTCCAGTAAAATAATGTGAGGAACTCCGAATGAAAGGAGATTAGCTGTTCCCGGCTCCTGTTATTTTAAAGCAGAAATAACTTTGGCTTCGAGTGATTCAGAAACAAAGCTTGAAATGCAAAGCATGCGCAACTCGAGATTCAGCATGAAAAGGACCTTAAAATATGCCCAAGTGCAAGTAATGGACTTATTAAAGGGATGAAAAGAGGCCCTTTTCAAAGAAGCCCCAGCTCTTTAGTCCTGTCATATCAGGAATCTGGCTTCAGAATTCCATCCTATTTACATTTCTTCTCCCTTTAACTATGCACCCGACTCGAGGGGGGAATCAATATCCCAGCTTGTAAGACATTAATTTCTTTATGTTAATTATGTGGAAAGCATGTTGGGTGCTGGGGGAGTGTATCTGCCATAGAGCACGGAGCACTTGAAACCTGTTCAATGGCAATTAACAATCGGTTGCGACCACTGAATTGACCACATGGTAATTGATCAACAGGGCTCCGGGCGGGCGGGCGATGGAGCCACTCACAAAGCAGCTCATGTGAAGCAGGCTCACGGCGAGTCCAAACAACTGCCTCTGCCACCAGCAACTTGAGTCTTTTTCACTTTGTGTCAAAAGCACAAAAGGCAGCATTTGAGGGATTCTGAAAACGGTGTTTTTCAATGGACATAATGGGAAGAGACTCGAAGCCACAATACCTAAAGCATATCTCACTATCCACACAAACATATCCCACACAAATGTGTGTGCTCTTAAGTTGTTGGGCTTTTCTTAGTTTAAGGGAGTCTAAAGAAAAGAAAATCGGGTCAAAAATGCTTTATGTCTGCCTTTGGATATTTATCTGTAAGTGGCCTTCCTGGGAGCCTCTCACAATAACACCATCCTGAAGAGGCAGTTTAGTCCTATCGTGAGCACTGGACAGCGGTTTTGTCCCCATTTCCCCATTGATTTCAATTCAACAAATATTTATGAGTCTATTGTGGTCTGGGCCCCGTGCTTGGCACTGGGGACACAAAGAGGAGCCTAAGATGAGACCCTGCTCTGGAGGAGCTTACAGTCTATTAAAGGAAAGGACAAATACGCAGCTAGGTCTGATAAAAGGAGAGAATTGATAAGTACGAAATGAGATGCTCATGCAAAACACTGTGTGAGAAGCTCAAGGAGGGGGAGATCAGTTTCAGCCAGGGGACTAAAGAAAAGAAAGAGGAAGCGTGGATTATAATAATACTAATAGCTAACATTTCTATGGCATTATAAAGTTTGTAAAGCATGGTCTGGATTTTATCATTTGATCCTCACAACAACTTTATGAAGTGTTAGCATCCTCCCTTTACAGATAGGGAAACCGGAGTTAACAGAATTAAGTGACTTGCCCACGGTCATCCGACCAAATGTCGGAAGCAAAATTCAAATTCGGGTTTTCCCGAGTCCAAGTCCAGGGCTCCAGAGACTCACTGTCTCATTTTCAGGAGTGTACATGTGTGCTGGGAGTGATGTGGGACTGGGTAGGGTGGAGAGTGAAATTTGATTTCTTACAAGATGTAAAGTTACTTAATATCTGTACTTCCATCTTTTTAAAAAATCTAAACTAGGGTTAATCTAGTGGTATAGTTGGAGGTCCTCAACTCAAAATTGCCTTAGAGCAACTTACTTTTCTAAGAGGAGGACTCTAATTTATAGGATTATAGGTTTGAGAGTTGGACAGAACCTTACTAATCCCTCATTTTTAGAGCTCAGGAAACTGGGACTTAGGAAGGGTAAGGTTTTTAGCCAAGGACACGCTACTTGGAAGTCAAAGTGTCAGGCCTTGTACCTAAAATTCCATAATCACAATTCAGTATTCTTTCTGCTCTATCATCCTGCCTGGGGTCTGTGTCCCATAGGAAACAGCTGTGTGCCGGGACAAAATGGCATTTTGCTTTAGGAAATAGAAAACAAAGGTGTGCTAGCAAGTGTGAGCAAGTCACTGACTGACCATTTCTCGAACACTCATGACAGAGCGGTGCTTTCTTGAAAAAGCTGTTCAGTTTTCTGCTCTTGGCCTCCTCTAAGCTGGTTCTTCAAAATTTTCTCAGTCCACTATCTTGCAGTCCTAGTGAAGGTCATTTGATCAGAGATCTAGAGTAGGAAGAGACCTTGTAGGCCATCTGAGCTAACCTTTTCCCTCCACCCCTATTTTACTAATGAAGAAACTGAGACCTGAGGAGGTAAAGAGGCTTGAGCATGCTCATGATAAGAGTAAGAAGTGTAACAAGTGACATGGCCTTCTCCCATTGTGCTGTCCTGTACCAGTGTTAATGGGCATCTTGTCTCAACAAATTCCCCCCCTGTTCTGTAAGCTTAGCACTGGAAGCATCCAGTCCCACAAGACCAAATCTCTGCTTTTCTCTTCATACGGAGATGTTCCAGGAAAGTCTGCTTTGAGCAAATGTATGTTTCTGGTAGTATAACTCTCTAAATAGCCTATAGCTAGGGTTGGCTTAGATCAAGAGGAAGCTTCAGTGACAATTTCATTCAGACTTACATATTACCTTCAGAGAATCTAAGGATCATTGCATGAGGAGGCAGGAGACCATACTCTAGTTCTCCTGGTCCCTTTCTTTACCACTGACAAGCTCTGTGACTCCGAGAAGGTCACAGGCTAACAAATATTGAGCTTAAAGGGACTTTAGAACCCTATCATACAACTCGATTTTACAGAAGAGGAAACAGAGGCCCAATGAGGTTAAGGGATTTAGCAAGCATCTTAGAGGTAGTAGATGGCATAAGCAGAACTGGAATCCACATCCACCATTTTCTTTCTTTTTTTTTAATATTTAATTTTTATTTTATTTTATAATTATAACTTTTTTTTGACAGTACATATGCATGGGTAATTTTTTTACAACATTATCCCTTGCACTTACTTCTATTCAGATTTTTTCCCTTCCTCCCCCAACTCCCTCCCCCAGATGGCAGGCAGTCTTATACATGTTAAATATATTACAGTATATTCTAGATACAATATATGTGTGTAGAACCGAATTTCTTGTTGCACAGGAAGAATTGGATTCAGAAGGTAAAAATAACAGTTTACACTCATTTCCCAGTGTTCCTTTTCTGGATGTAGCTGGTTCTGTCCATCATTAATCAATTGGAATTGGATTAGCTCTTCTCTATGTTGAAGATATCCACTTCCGTCAGCATACATCCTCATACAGTATCATTGTTGAAGTGTATAATGATCACCTGGTTCTGCTCGTTTCCCTCAGCATCAGTTGATGTTAAGTCTCTCCAAGCCTCTCTGTATTCCTCCTGTTGGTCATTTCTTACAGAACAATAATATTCCATAACATTCATATACCATAATTTACCGAACCATTCTCCAACTGATGGACATCCATTCATCTTCCAGCTTCTAGCCACTATGAAAAGGGCTGCCACAAACATTTTGGCACATATAGGTCCCTTTCCCTTCTTTAGTATTTCCTTGGGATATAAGCCCAGTAGTAGTATGGCTGGGTCAAAGGGTATGCACAGTTTGATAACTTTTGGGGCATAATTCCAGATTGTTCTCCAGAATGGTTGGATTGTTTCACAACTCCACCAACAATGCATCAGTGTCCCAGTTTTCCCACACACATCCACCATTTTCTACTGCCCATCTGTGTGCAGTAGGGATGGAGGTAAGAGCCAGGTCCAGATGTTTTTGAAATCCAAGCCCTAGCATTGATATTGTAGGGCCTCGTCCTCCATCAGCTACCTCCTTGGAGAGACGAAACCACAAGGATAGTGTCCGTTCCACATTAAGAAATCCAATGGCATCATCCTTTGACAAAGGACCAATCAAAGAATTTTAGAGTTGGACAAGACCTCAGCAGCCATCTAGTCGGATCCAGGCCTAAAAAGCAATAGCAGCTATGTATACGATAGCTGATAAGTGATCACCTAGCCTTTACTTGGAGACTTGAAAGACAAAGGGACCCACTCACCATTGAAATCAGCCCATTTCATTTTGGATAGCTCTCATGGGGCCGAAGTGTTTCCCCACATAGAGAGCTTCTTGGTACTTTCACCCATGAGTTTTAGATCTGCCCTCTGGGGCCAAGTGAAACGTCTAGTTCCCCTTCCATGACAGCTCTTCTTCCCCATTCCTTCACTGATCTCATGTGACAGTCTGAAGAGAAGAGAGCACAGGGGCAGGTATCATACCTCCTTATTGTTGGAAACGACAGCTCTTTCAATACAGCCTAATGTTGCCTTTGCTTTATTTTTGACTTCCATATCAGTGCCGATTCACTTTGAACTTGCGATTCAATAAACCCCCCAGATAGTTTTCATACAAACTACTGCAGAGCCATGCCTTCCCCATCCCCACCCATGAAGTTGGAACCTGACTGTAAAACTTTACATTGAACTCCTATTGAATTTCATCTTCTCAGATTGAATACAGTATTCTAGCCTGTCAGGATCCTTTTGGACTCTGAGTCTGGCATCTATTGTGATAGCTCTTCCTCCCAACTTTGTGTCATCTGCAGATTTGACAAGCGTGTCATTGTCATTGATAAAAACTTTTCAGCAGGCGAAGGCTAAGCCCAGATTCTTTGGATAGTCCGCTGAAGAGCTCCTGTCAAATCGACACCATGCCAGTACTGACTATTCGGAGTTCAGTCAATCAACCAGTTCTAAATCCACTTATGTGAGTTATCATCTAGTCTACATCTCTCCATGTTCACCAAAAGGATAATATGAAACACCTCTTCAAGTGCTTTGCCAGAGTCTATGTAAGCTATAGCTTTTATGCTCTCCTGATACAGTGCCTTAATAACTGTGTCTACAACAGAAAAAAAAAAAAAAAGCTTAGGTAGGCAAGAAGCCATCCCAACTCCTAGAAGTCCTTGCTTTCTTTTCTAAGTTCTCATTAAACATCTCTAGGATTTTCCCCAAGAATTGAAATGAATTTCCCTGGCCTACAGTTTGCAGACTTGACCTTCTTTCCTTTTTTCCCCCTTCCTTCTGAAATAAAGCTACCATCTGTCATCTTTCAGTCCCACCATAGTTCTCCTGTCCTCCATAATCTTTTTCCCAGTTGTGGTTCTTGGATTGCATTGGCTAGTGCTGGAGTTCATCCAGATTGGGTGACTCAAGTCAGCAAGGAGAACTGGGTGCTCTTTCACCATCTCTTCACTTCATCTGGGGGTCAGCTCCCTAGTAGGCAGCTTTATTTTATCATTTCCATTACAGAGAAAACAGATGCAAAGTGAAAAAACGAACAGCTCTGCATTCTTTCCTTTGTCACTTTCCACTCTGCCAGTCCCCCCCCTTCAGCTTCAGTCTTATTTATTCCTTCATCTTTTCCCCAATCAACTAAAACACACACAAATAGAAAGAGTTCTTATCCCTCATTTGGCACACTAGCCCCATTTTGGTATCATTGTCTGATGATTTTTACCACCTTTTCAAACTTTGTCACTTGTCCTTGCTTCCACAGCTATTGGTAAAGTTGTGAAATGTCCCAAGCTTGCCTATGGGGCCCTTCTAATCCTTCCACCTGATGCCATCCTCTTCCATGCCCCATGGAGAGATGGGGTCCCTCATCTGACCTCCTGCTTGCTTTGGACATCAAATGATTCCTATTAATATATGAATCAACTCTTGGGATAATTTACCTTTTCCTATAAGAGAAAGCCTTAACCTAGATCAAATGAATGTCTGGATCTTTGGGTAACAAATTTCCATGGGGAGGCAGAGATGAGTGGGAGCAGTTCTGCCTAAGAAAAGGCCTTTCCTATGAAGTCAATACAAGATCCTTTCCCCATGACCGATCATAGTAACTCACATTTTTATACATTTTAAAGATTTTTAAGATGCAATAATACTGTGATGTGGGGAATAGAGTTATTATTGGCCCCATTTTACAGATGAGGAGGAGACAAAATATCTTCAAAATCAAAGCCATAAATATCGGAACCAGGACTCCTGCTGCTAAGTCCAGGATATATGTGTAAGGGAGCGTCAAGCCAGGCTTCACAGGGTAATGAAATCCAAAGGCTAGGTGCCACATGGCCAAAGGAGTCTGTCCTGAGACTGCCAAAATGGCTGCCTGAGTAGTTGCAGATTGTGAGAATAAGTATGTGAGAGCTAGGCAAAGACCTGAAATTCACACTGGAGAAAATAATGATCAAGAAAGCCAATGAGAAATGACATGAAGTGACTTATTTCACCCAAGAACTACGCAAAATGCCAGCCAGCAATCCCTTGGCTATAGGAAATGGGGCTGGGGGCAAAGTTACCACTGGGCAGACAAGCCGGTAGCCTCCTAGCCCAACAAGAGAAGAGGCAGAGATACTTATGGCCTGCAGGGCTCTTTGTCAGGAAACAGTGAAGGTGTTTGGCTCCTGCTAGAAAAATCCAGGTGATCGCAAACCCATGGCGTGCCTTTGAAGTCCCAGAGAAAGCAGGACCATTGTGGGGTTGGCTCAGACTAGGTTTCTAGCATCCTTTACTGGGACTCCAAAGAGAACCCTGAATATTTAGCACTCTAAGCCTCAAAGATGTAGGAGGTGCCTAACCCAAGGAGGAGAAGGATAGCAGAGGAACTCGGGTCACCCACAACAAAACTGCATCCTATCCAAAAGTGCAAAGGGATGATTTCTGGTCCAGTTCAGGAACCAAAGATGGAGAATTGAGTAAAATCAATAAAGACACCGATTAGCAGAAAAATAGTGCAAATCTAGTCACTCCCTAAAAAAATAAGCTGCAAGTAGAGACTGAAAGGGGAAAATGTATTTTCTATGGGATTACTTAAATAACCTAAAAGAAATGAAGCAAGGAGTAAAAGTGAAATAAAAGTTTTAGAGGAAAGAAATAGGAGACTAAATAGCTTACAAGAGAAAATGGTAAACCTCACCCAAGTAAAAGGCTGAACCAAACAGAACTCACTGATTCCATGGGACACACAGAAATAAGAAAACAAAACCAAAAGACTGGAAAAAATAGACTACGTAAATGCCAGATATCAGAAGCAAGGTCACAGAGAAACACTTTAAGATTTATTGTACTCCCTGAAAACCATGACTATTTAAAAAAGCCTGAATGTTATATTTCAAGAAATCATAAAGACTGCCCCCACATATATCAGAACTAAAGGGAAAAGTAAAGATAGAGGCACAGAGTGCCTCCTGAAAAATCAAAAGGAAGTCTGCAGAAGGTCACAGACAAAATGCAGAGCTCTCATGTCAAAGAAAAAATCCTGCAAGCACACAAATGGAAGCAGCTTTTCAAGTACCAAGGGGCTATAGTTAGGATCACACAAGACTTAGCAATATGTACTGTAAACAAAAGGATACCGTGCAGTGCGATATTCCAAAAGGCAACAGGGGTAGGTTTACAACTAAAAATAACCCTTAAAAATGAAGTCTAGTCATATAGGGAAATAAATGGACCCATAATAGAATAGAGGACTTCTGAATAGTTCTGATGAAAAGACAAGCCTAACAGTCCAGAGAGACCTAGAAATGAATTTATTTGAGCTGTTTGGAAGGGGCCTATGATGATGTAGTGTTGACATTCTCAAAGGAGAAGAGGAAATGATTATCTTCAGCATCTTCATGTCATCTGAGGGTATGGAGGCAGTTATAGAAGAAAAACAGGGAACCTGGAGGAAGGGGAGATTTGTTCTATTACGAGGACTTTAAGAGGGGGAAAAAGAGGAGGAATCTAATATAAGAAGGGGGTGGAACTTGCCATTCCTTACCATTGAGGTATGCCAGACACGGAAGAATAGGAGCTATGAGGATCAGATTCACCTCACGTATTTGAAATAGACAAAAGAGAGTGGAAAACAGTTTCGTTTAGAAATCCATCACATTCAACAGAGAAATAGGTAGGCATGGTTGTGGGGTAAGGAGAGAGAATAAATATGGGGGAGGAAATAGTCAAAAGCAAAACAAACTTCCTGACCCAAAAGGTGCATTAAAAGAAAAAAGAAAAAAAAAAAAGAAAGGAGGGAGAGTAAAGAGCTAGAATTAAAATCGGAGGCAGTTTTGAAAGTAACCTTTGGAACTTATATGCTAAAAAAGCAAACAAACGAAAATCAACCACCAAACTGTATGAAATGGAGATGTCATATACTTTTTCAGAACTGCTTGTCATGGAAATTCTTTTTATTTTGATGTTTAATGTAAAAAAAAAATTAACTCTATTACAAGGAGTTCAGAGCACTGAGCCCAAGCCCAGGTCATCAGCATGTGGCATAAGTAGGTCAGGGAAACACCAGGTCTCATTGAGATTCCTCTTTGGTCTCCCACAGCCTGATTATTTTGCAGTGGCAGAATACTGTGCTCCCCATCATCTCCTTGCACTGCTGTGTGCACATGACCATTTACCCAAACCTATGGGGACCTGACCTCAGTGGCCATCTGCTGCTCTGGGCTCGGATCAGAACTGAGCCCTGGCTCTTCTCTGCTCTGTTCTCTGGTGTGTAGCTCAGCGTAGGGACTCAGAGGGGAACTTGGGGAACCCTACAGAAGACCGAGGACTGGGCCACCTGAGGTTTTCGATAATGGATCATAAGATAAAAAATATTCACATGTGTTCGAGCTATATACATGTAATTCTATAATTAATTACATTTTGCTTCAATTATAATGACTAATTCAAACAAGCCTGCTAGCCAGACACCTGGCAGAAGTCAGTTATACAACTAGACTGGTAGACAGGGGGTGGGCTAGTTCTAGCTAATTAGGGGAAACTGTGAGCTAAAAATCTCAGACTAGCCAAACTGCATGTTCAAATCAAACCCAAAGGCCACTGAGTGGATCTGGGGGCCAGGTGTTGGATGTCTGGGGCCCATGGCATCCCACCACCCTTACAAATGCCCCAATTGCCCATGGCATCTTAAAAGACCAAAGAAACATTCTCCCTCATGACTCTTTATGCTTTAGGAGACCAAAGTCAAGCGACCATGTAGGACATAGGATACTGAGCCCCATCAACAGTTTTGTTTTCCTGATACTTAATTTTTCCTAATAAAACAATCGGATCAAAAGGGCCTTGCTTTGAATAAAGCCAAACAACAGACTGCTAGCTTGCCGGCATCTGGCCGGGGCCTCCGCCTTGGCCCCCACCTCCTCCCACGTGCTTCTCTGGCCTACTGACTGCCTCTGAAGATCACCAGCTGTTTGGGTGACAAGTCAGTTGGCCTGTTTGTCTGGCCTGCAGGTGCCAAGCAGTGATGGATTGAGAGGGGCTAATACACCATGGCCCACCTCTCACTCAGGTGGGAATAATATGTACTACTTTAAGTCATCACAACAAAGTGACTCCCTCAAAACAGTCCTTTGAAGTAAGTGCAAACATTGTACCCATTTTACAGATGAATTAGCTGAGGCTCATCATGGTTAAGTGACTTGGTCACACAACTATTCACTTAAATTCAGGAATAGTGGATAAGGTAGTGGCTACTCTGCTGACTTGAGGGTCAGAATGGTCTGAGTTAAAATCACACCTCAGACGATTATAAGCTGTTTGATCCTGGGCAAATCATTTAATCTCTATGGGGTCTTATTTCCTTGACTGGAAAAAATGGGTATTGGACCAGATGGCCTCTGTTGTCCCCTCAAGCTCTGTGATCCTATTATTAAGAATTCACTATATGGCAGGCCCTGGGAGGTACAGAGACAGAAACGAAAAATGGACCCTGCCTTCAAAGAGCTTACATTTAATTAGGACGGTCCTACAACAAGGAGCTGGAAGAGACCTCAGAGGCTGGGGAATCCAAATCCCTCTTCCCTACTCATGAGGAAACCGAGGCCCATGGAGCTCTTGTGAGACCACACGCTGTCACTGATCACATGAGTGTCGGAGCTGTAATTTGACCCTGGGAACTCAGAAACCATTCTCCTGAATATAAACTATATGCAGAGTGAAAGATGAAGTTTTTTCAAGAAAGGGAAAGTACAGACAACTGGAAATATCAGGAAGGAAGCGGACATTGCCATCCCTTCACATCTGGACGAGTGTAGTAGCCTCCATGTTGGTATCCCTGCTGCCAGTGGCGCCCCACTCCCAGTCCTTCCTGTTCTCTGCTGGCAGCCAGCTCCCTAAAGCACAAAGCTGACAATGTCACCCCCTACCTAAGCCACAGGGCCTCCTTATTACCTCCGGGATCCAGTACAAGAATTCTGTTTGGCTTTTAAAAACTCTTCTGGATTTGGCCCCCCTCCTAGTTCTCCAGTCTTCCTCCACTTTGCTCCCTTCCACGTTCTCTGCAGGCATTTTCACTGGGGCTCCCCATGCCTGGAATGCGTTCCCTCGGGGCCCTCGGCTTCCGCAGGAGGTCTTTCCAACCCTTTCCTCTCCTTACAGCTAGTGTCTGAGATTTACCTCCACTTACCCTGGCCCCACAGAATTGTTGGCATGTTGCCTCCCATTAAAATGTGCCCTCTTACAGGACAGGGCATGTGTTTTTCCATGTAGCCCAAACACAGTAAGTGCTTAATAAATGCTTGACGATGGACTGACATTCTGCAGGTAGGGTGCAAGTTTGAGGTTCAGTCAGACAACTGAGTGCAAATGCTAGGTGTCTTTTTTTCCCAGGGTTCCAGGTTCTTCATTAGCAAATCTATGGCCCTAGAAATACAGTAATCAACAAATACAAGAGAGTTTGAAGAAGAAAAGAAAGAATCAGGGAAGTCTCCATGTAGAAGGTGGCACCTGAGGTGATTATAAGAGGTCAAAGACTCTGAGGAGAGCTTGGTTTGAGCCAAAGGGACACGACTGAGTCTTGCATGTTGTCCATCGCTCCAGACTGTCAGTGAGTCACCAAATCATAGAATTGCAGAGGTGAAAGGAGCAGCCTTGATCCTGAACTTTTCTAAAGTTCTTAGAGGATTTAGAAATGGACAGGACCTCATCCCCTCATTTTTACAGACAAGGAAACTGAGACCCAGGAGAGATTAAGTGACTACCCTAATACACATAGTGAAAGGACAGAGCCTCCTTTCAAACTTAGGTCTTCTAACTAACACCCTGGTCTTTCTAGCACAAGGCCTCAGAGGTCACTTAGTCCAATCCCTGCCAAAAGAATGAATCATCCCCTTGCAAATAGCCTTGACAAGCCTTTGCTTGAAGACCTCCAGTGCTGAGGAACTCACAACTTCTCAAGGAAGACCGATCCATTGTTGGCCAGCTCTAATTGTTAGGAAATTATGTAGATTGAGCCAAAGTTTGGCTTCTCAGGCACTTCTGTGCTTTGGTCCTAGTTGTTATCCTCTGGGGACAAACTGAATAAGCCTGCTCTTTCCTCGCTAGAAAGGAGGCACAGGCATCATATTGTCTGCATACAAGAGCTTCTGTGAAGAAGCACAGAATCATGGGGTTTGGTTTTGTCTCATTTTAAAAGGCCAAACCCTAAATGCTATTCACTTACAGGAGAAATGGAAGACAGGCGTTTCTTAGTATAGGTCTCTTTTCCACTAAAAACTAGCTGGGTAGCAGCTGTCGCCTGGGAAACCGATTAGGACCACATGGGTGTCCAATTGTAAGTAACATGAGTGGATGGCCTGCAGGCATCCTATGTTGATGAAATCCCTTGCCACCAAGCTTCAACTGGGGAAGGGCAACCCCCCCAAGTCCCAACAGAAATATGGTTCCTCATTCCAAGAAAGCTCCTCTTTCCCAGAGAAAGAACATTTATTTTCAAAATTTTATTGATGCATGTTGCTTTTATGACACTGTCATTTCTAGATATACCTCTCTCTGTACTTATCCCTGGTAAACTTCCACTTGTGACACAGCAAAACCAGCCCACACAGCAGTCATGCTTGAAAGTGTATGCAACATTTCACACCTATAGTCCCCCGCTTCTCCTAGAAAAAAGCAGAGTAGTATATTAGAAAGAGCCTTTACTACTGCTACCTTTCAAGTCGTCCAAGCCAGAGTCCCAGACAAGGGAAAGAACTTGGCTATAACCCAGAAGGATTTAAAAACAAACAAAAGGTCCAAATGGCTACCACCATTCCCAGCTTCTTGAGACAAGTATGAAGATAAAGGCAGAGAAAACCAAGCCAGGAATCCTACCTCAAATCCACTTAGCTTAGGTAGAGTTTGTGTCAAGGCCCATGATAGATGTGATTTGGAACTCCAAGAAGCCTTAGAGATCAGCAGTTCAATTCCCTCATTTTATAGAAGAGGAAATTATGGCACAGCAAGAGGAAGCGACTTGTCAAAGGTCATATTAGTAGGTTCAGAGGAACATAGGATTTACAACTAGAAGGTTCTTTCAATATCATTGAAAGAAGTCAACAGAATTTTAGCTAGCTGTATGACCAAGCGTGTCACCAAGCCAAAGTGAGGAGAAGCCCCTCAGTACTTTCAGAGCTTTTGCTCTGACTTCTTTTCCCCCTTAATTGCCACCCTGTAGGTGGTCTTTTTAACGCTATAAGCCTCAATCATCAAATTCTTCCCTCTCTTATCCTGTCACTGCTCAACCTTCGTCAGTCCTCAACCCTGGACTGCCTCCACCATTCGCTTCCTCTGCTCTTTTTTATATGTTGCTGAATGGAGTTGGAAGAAGTCACACAACCGTACTGTCTAAGCCCGTTATAAATTCATGTTGTCCAATTTCCACTGGGCCCTCACTGCAGCAAAGCACTGTTATTTATTTCTAGCTGATTAACTTCCTTTTTCACTTATCACAGAAACTATTCCAAACCTTCCCTCCTCTCCTCAAGCCTTCCACACTTCTCCCTGCCCGCTCTTTTTAACTGAGGACCTTGCCTCAAAAATTGAGCTCATTTAACATGAGCTTCTTTCTCTCTTCCCTTCTCTTTCTCACCAAACCCCTTCACATTCCTCGTTCTCTCCTGTTTTCCTCTGGTCTGTAACAACAAAGACTCAAGACAATTCTTTATGGGCTCTAGATCCTCTCACTCCCTATCTTCTCCAATAAATTGCAATCTCCTCTAGTTTTCATTTTCTTTCTCCTACAATTTTTTTCCATTCCTTTTGATGCTATTTCCTTTCTATTCTTAAAAACAAACCCTTTGCCAAGGCCCAAACATTGCCTCAAGCTAATGGGGCAAATGGGATGGAAGGAAACACACAGTTAGTGATCATAGTTGTGACTGTGAATGGGATGAGCTAATCCACAGAATGAAAGCAGATAGCAGAATGGATTGGAAACCAGAATCCAACAACATGTTGAGTACGAGAAACGTATCTGGGGCAGAAAGACACACACAGACTTAAAAGGAAGGGTTGGAGCAGGATCTCTTATACTTTAGCCAAAATGAAGAAAGCAGAGGGTAGCCATCATGGTCTCAGACAAAGCAAGAGCAAAATTAAACCTAATTAAAAGGTATAACCAGGGAAATTCCATTTTGCTAAAAGGTGCTATAGGCGATAGAAAAAAATTTACACCAAGTTTCTTTAGTAAAGGCCCTGTTTTTTCATATACGTAGAAAATTGTGTCAAATTTATAAAGGTAAGAGACATTCCACGGTCAAAGGATATGAATAAGTTTTCAGAAAAAGAAATCAAAAGTATCTAATAGTCATATAGAAAAAAAATGCTCTAAATCACTAATGATTAGAGAAATGTAAATTAAAACAACTCTGGGATACATATACATATGGATAAGGATACAACATATCAGAAATGACAAATGCTGGAGGGAATGAGGGAAAATAAGTACATTAGTGAGTTGTTCCTGGAGTAGTGAACTGGTCCAACCATTCCAGAGAACAATCTGGAACTATGCCCAAAGGGCTATAAGACTGTGCATATTCTTTGATTCAGTAATACCCCTAATACATCCATGATGTAGAGAGATCAAAGAAAAAGGAAGAGGGATCTATATGTGTCTATTTATAGTGGCAGAGAATTAGAAATTGAGGGCATGCTTTTCAGTTTGGGAATGGCTGTTGTGACAAGTTGTGATATATAATTGTGATGGAGTAATATTGTGTTGCAGGGCAGCTAGGTGGCACAGTGGATAGAGTGCCAGCCTGGAATCAGGAAAACCTTAATTCAAATCTAACCTCTGTTCGCCTCAGTTTCTTCATCTGTAAAATGAGTTAGAGAAGGAAATAGCAAACCACTCCAATATCTTCACCAAGAAAAGCCCAAATGGGGTCATGAAAAGTCAGACATGACAAAAAATAAATGAACAAAAACAACAAAGTAGCCATACAAAGCAGTAGTTGCTGCTGTTCTTTTTTTTTAATTAATTTTATAATTATACATTTTTGACAGTATATATGCATGAGTAATTTTTTATAACATTATCCCTTGTATTCATTTTTTCAGATTATCCACTCTCTCCCTCTACTCCCTCCCCTAGATGAGAGGCAATATCATACATTTTACAAGTGTTACAGTATAACCTAGATACAATATATGTGTATAAATCCAATTTTCTTGTTGCACGTTAAGTATTCCAAAGGTATAAGTAACCTTGGTAGATAGGCAGTAGTGCTAACAGTTTACATTCACTTCCCAGTGTTCCTTCTCTGGGTGTAGTTATTTCTGTCCATCATTGATCAGCTGGAAGTGAGTTGGATCTTCTCTATGTTGAAGATTTCCACTTCCATCAGAATACATCCTCATACAGCATTGTTGTTGAAGTGGATAGTGATTTTCTGGTTGTGCTCATTTCACTCAGCATCAGTTCATGTAAGTCTCTTCAAACATTTCTGAAATCCTCCTGCTGGTCATTTCTTACAGAGCAATAATATTCCATAACATTCATATACCACAATTTACCCAACCATTCTCCAATTGATGGACATCCATTCATCTTCCAGTTTCTAGCCACTACAAAAAGAGCTGCCACAAGCATTTTGGCACACACAGGTCCCTTTCCCCTCTTTAGTATTTCTTTGGGATATAAGCCCAGTAGTAGTTGCTGCTGTTCTTAATCTTTTTTTTTTTTCTAGTAATGATACCATCAATAAGTGTTGTGAATCTTCCTGCTCCATGGTTGTTTCCTTTTTCTTGAAATTCCTCTTTAAAGCTGTATTGAAAATCAATCCACTGTCATTAAGGATATCAACAATTCATTATAGAAATACTAGAGAATGTTGAAGTCCTGTCTATATGTGATCTTCATTTCAGTTTCATCTATAAATATTTTTGCAATGTCCTGGTTTATTTTGGCTTCCCCCAACAGCCACATTGGATTTTATGGCTGCGTCCCACAAATAAACTTTTCTTCTCAACTGGTAGAGTCCTTGGCTGTTACTTCTCTCTGCTTGGAAAGAGAATCAAGCAGGTTAATGTGGTTTCTGGGGTTCCTTTGGTTGCCTTGTTGTGGCACCTATTTTCTAAGAGTTACGGTTTTTTCTAAGAAATGGTGATAATTGGAATCATCTTCACTTTTTAACCACTTTCAGTATTTTTTTCAGAAGCAATAGCTTGCTTACATCCTTGTTTTAACCATTATATAATGTCTCATTTTCACATACGCCTCCAAATTTGGGGCATATTTTGATCTTTGCTCTACCAAACTGATGGGAAAATTGAACTTATACGGGTAATAATTCTGAAATGATTCCTACATTGGCAATCAGTCATTTCCCTATTCATATATAGTTTCATTTTTTCATGATAGTATATGATGTCATGTCCAATGTCTTGAAGAAAGCATTGATGATGTAAATGCATGGGACTTCTGAATAACCTGAATATATTTAATTGCTTTTCCAATATATTTTACCATACTTTCCTCTTTTGATCTTTTCAATGAAGTCACTGATTCTCAAGATATATATCGACTTGTTTGGGAAGATTTTGTTATATACTGTGTAGAATTTCTCTTCTTCATTCCCTACAAGAGATGTTTGTTGTCAGATTAAGTTGCAGCCCTCTTTATGATGACGGTTTTTGTTTAGAATCGCAAGAGCTACAAGTTAAAAATAATCAAGTGTCCTGTGAAGTTTTATTTCTTGTTGTCTTTGAACCCATGATAAAACTATGATTTGCTTCTCCAAAGAAAATCTGTGGTCTGTCCTTCCATTGAGCCATAATTTCTTTATGCCTTCCAGGTTCATTTATCGCAAGAATGTCTATATAGATTAGAACGATTTCCTCTGGTTAATTTGGTAGCTATTAGACAAAGAGATGCCGTATTAAGATTACTGATGCAATTTTTCTAAGTTGTCAAGAACCCGGACGATTCTTACGATTTTCTGCCCCAACTCCCCTTTCTGCCATTATACCACGATCACTTGTGGAAACAATAGTAGACTGCATAGACTGAAAGATATTTTGCCTTTTGATCCATTGTGGGTCATTATGAGCCAAAATTCTATCACCTAATTGACAACCTACTGGGGATAAGCCTCTCCATATTTAGCTAGGCTGATATTTGGAAACCATAAACATAATTTGTTGTTAAGACCATACTATGACCATACCATACTATAGTTGGGTAGCACCTGTCAGAGCTAGAGACGACTTCTCTGCTATCCTTACAAGGATCCCTTTTGTGCAGGTAAACTACAACGCCCATGGAAAAACTCTGTAAATATGCTGAAGATGGCATTAATGGTCACATTGACAATAGCTGGATTTATTCTCTCATGAACTCCAGTGAATTGGGGCATATGACAAAGAGGCTATTTTAACTTGCCTCTCTTGCAAATGAGAGGACAAGATGACAGAATGATTCATTCATTCATTGGAAGCAAGAATACATTTTATTTCAGTCCCTGATTTTAACTCTGCATGTGTCAAATCCAACAGAGAGGTAAAGAAAGATGATGACTTAGGAAAAAAGATCCTAGGGTTTGGTAGTGGAGGTTACCATTAGTGACACTATGAAGTAGATTCAGCTGGTTATCCCATTGCAATCTCAAACCCTACATGTCTCCAAGTGAATGCATTATCATTCCTTTAGAGTTATCTCTGTTCTTAGCTTTCCCATTTTTGCTTGAGGCAGTGACCATTTTTCTAGCCCAGGAGTCATCCTTAACTTTTCTCTTCTCCCTCCCTTGCCCTACTTAACCAGTGACCAGAACTTGTTGATTCTAACTCTGTACCATTTGCTTGCTCACATGATCAGCACCCTAACTCAAGTCATTATCACCTCTTGGCTGGCCGGCCTAGTGCAACAGTCTCTGTGTTTTTCCTGGGTCTGGCCTCTTCCTTCTTCAGTCTGTCTGCCACATCACTTGTCCGATGAAGCAGCTTCAGTTGCTCTTGAATGTCACAAAGAAATACAAATTTAGATTTTGACTCTTTTACAATCTGTTTTCAGGCTGATGGTACATGATTCTCTATCCCATGCTCTTTTCCCCTTCCAAAGTGGTCCTCTCACTGTCATCATTGAGGGTACAAAGAAACAGGAAAAAAAACCACTACTTACATTCTAATTTTGGAGGGAAAATGTAAGTAACTAGGTACCTACAAGATAGATTCAGAGTATAGAGGCACTAGCAGCCTGAGGGGAATGAAATGAGAAAGGCCTTTTGGTAGAGGTGGGCTTGGGATGGAGTCTTGAAAACTCAGGACAGGAAGTGATGGGAAGAAAGCATTCTAAGTATGGGGGCAAGCCAGTGCTGGATACAGTAGAGACTCTTGACCCTGGTTCTTGTCCAACCTTATCTCATTCTGGTCCCCTTTCCATACTTTGCATTCCAGGAGAACTAGACTATTCCTCCTCCTCCATTTCAGTCTTGCCCTCTCCATTCCCTATATCTTTGTGTACAAACTCCCCCAACCTTCTCCTGAACTTTCATTCTCTCCCTCCCCCCCACACCAATTTCTATCTGTTGATTCTATCTTCTCTACCTTCTGCTTCCAGTTCAGAGACCAACCTCCCCCCAGAAAGTCCTCCAAACCTTCCAACTGCAAGTAAAAGTGATCCTTCCTTGCTCAAATCCTCATTAACACTATTTGGCCCTCTTTTTATACTTATCCCACACTTTCCCTTCTGTCATATTTATTGGTGTACATGTCTTTCTCCTTTTCAGCTTATCAAAAGCAGGCACTTTGTCATTTTCTCTGTATTTCCAGTGCTGAGCACAGAGGTTCATACTTATAGGGCATTTAATAAATACTCATCAAACAACTGAAAGTAGAATGAGATAAGTAGCAGCACGCCGCCCAAGTTCAAATCCTGTCCTTATTAGCTGTGTGACCCTTGGCAGATCATTGAATTTCTTTGCATGTCGGTCAATAAGAGCCTACTGTGTGCTGGATACTGTGCTGGGCTCTGAAGATACAAAGAAAGACAAAAGAAAATCTCTGCCAAAGAGTTCGTAACCCAATGGATTCCTTGTCTATAAAATGAGGAGAATGAGAGCATCCCTCTCTCGGGGTTGTAAGTACCAAATGAGTGAGAAGTAAAGTTCTTTTCAAACCTGGAGTGGCTAAAAGAATGTTATTCTCATCACTATCCACAAGGGCTCCAAGAGAAGAACAGTGATTAGAATTGTAGGAGTTAGTAGGAAACAAGGAAGACTTCATGGAGGAAGTGTTACCTGAACTGGGCCTTGAATTTGGATTAGAGACAAACTAGCCTATTTCCTCCTTCTCTGTGCTGTTGCTTGGTTATGAGTCTAAATTTGAGTCCCGAATCCCAACCACCTGGACAAGCAAACTGATTGAGAAAAACAAGGCATCGTTAATGTCCCCAAGGTGAAATGCCAACGAAAGGAAAAAATGCCTTGTAAATTGAAATGTTTTATCTTCCAAGTTCACCAGGAATTCAGATCTCCTCCCTGCCCAGTGCTCTTCCAACAACAAGGACACGGCACAAGCCACAGAGTCAGTCTAGTCCCAGCCATATTTGAAGAAAAACTTCAACATCATTCCCCATGAGTTTGATTGCCAGTACCCAATGAAGGAAGAGCTCACCACCGCTGGGGGCAGCTGTTATGGGGAAGAGACTTTTCTTCAATTGTCTCCTATTCCTATTCATTGCTCCACATTTACTCTGGGACTAAAGAGAACAAGTCTAATCCCTGTTTCACATAACAGACTTCAACTACCTAAAAACAGCTCTTAGAAGAATTTTTTCTCCCCTAGTTTAAACCTTCCCCCTTTCTTCAGTTCATTTCACATGGCATATTCATGGTGTGTTTGCTCTTCCTGTTTGCTTTTCGGTTTATCGATGTCCTTCCTAAAGTATGGTGTCTAGAGGAGGGCAGAATACTGCAAATGGGATAAGGACAAGATAAGACTAGGACAGAGTACAGTAGACTGTCACCACCCCCTCCCCCCTTTCTGTTGCACTCCTTTATGGCTCTCTTAGTGCAGTCTCTAAGATTATAGTAGTTTATTTGGCTGCTGCATCACCTGTTGATTCATTTTATACTTGTGAAATTGACTGTTTGAATCCATATATAGGACTTGACATTTATTCCTGTTCCATTCCATTTTACTAGATTTGGCACAATTATTTTATCATAAGGGTATTAGCTTTCAGCTTTCTGTGCTTGGATCTATACTGTTAAGTCCTTTTTATCAGTGGCTTAAATAAAAAGTATATGTGTATACTTGTAACATTCTACCAGAGGTTTTCTTCTGAGATGCTTTCAAACTCTGAATGATTATTCTTGAGGTGTGGTCATTCAACCAGGTTTGAATGCAGTTAGTCTAGCCCTTTGTTGTTATTCATTCGTTTCAGTCACATTTGACTCTTCGTGACCCCATTTGGGGTTTTCTAGGTAAAGATAGTGAACTGGTTCTCATTTCTTTCTCTGGCTTATTTTACAGATGAGGAAACGGAGGATAACAGTGACTTGCCCAGGGTCACACAATTACTAAATGTTTGAGGTCAGATCTGATCTCAGGAAAAGGAGACTTGTTGATGGTAGGCCCGGTACTTTATCCAATGTACCATGTAGCTATCCCCTAGTCTAGCCCAGGGATCTGCAAACTATATGGCCCACTGTGTTTTCAAGTGGCCTGTGACTGAAGAGTTGTTTTTATATTCTTAGCTCACAGGCTATACAAAAACAGGTGTCAGGCCAGATTTGGCCTGTGGGCTATAGCTTTCTGACCCTTGACCTAGCCCAAGGGTCTCTAAATTTTCCACAAAAATAAATATAGTATAAAAGATGATGTCACATGCTTCACTGAAATTCAAGTAATCTGTAGCATTTCCTTGATCTACCAGTCCAGTAACTCTGTCAAATAAAGAAGTGGAGTTAATTTGACAAGATCTGTAGATCTGTCTAAACATACCTAGTTAAAGAAGTCATGCTGGCTTGTTTTGATAGTTCTAGTTTTAGGTGTTCACTAACTATTCCTTGAGATTCTAGAATTTGGTACTAAATATTTACAGACTTCGTTTTGTTTCCATTTACGAAAAACTAGAACAACGTTTTCCATTTTCCAGCTCTCTAATACCTTCTGCTGTTCTCCATAGGATCTCTCCAAGATTGATGAGCTATATCTAAGGGGCGCCCAAGTGCTGTCTTATTTTATTTCTATACTTTTGGGTTTTCTCCTTTATAGTCTAAACATGATTGTCTCTGGTAATGAAAACAGAAACAAGCTAAGAGTTAGATAGTTGTGCCTTCTCCTCACTGCCAAGTCATGATGAATCCAGCCACTTGTGCAGTAGTCCTGTCTTCCCTGGTCCTCCTCTTTTCCCTAATAATGATATTATTTTCTGTCCTCAGTTTCCCTTGCCAACTTCAGCTTAGCCAGAGCTTTAGCATCCCTGACACTCATCAAGGATAATCCCACATTTTAACATGCATCCTTCATTACTGTGTCTTTTTTTAAAATGTAAGTTGGACAAATCTATGAGACCAAGTACCTTCCCCCACTGGATAACTGAGCTGAGGACATGAACAAACACTTCTCAAAAGGAGAACTGCAAACTCTTCACAATCCTACCAATAAGAGACATGTAAAGCCAAACAACTTTGAGGTTCCACCTCACACCTAGAAAATTGGCAAGAATGACTAAAGATGGGTATAGTCAGTGATGGAACTACAAAATGGTCTCATCATTCTGGAAAGCTATTTAGAATGACTCAAAGTAACTAAAATGGCTGTACTTTTACTCAGCCCTCCCACTACTTGGCATATAAACCAAGAAAATCTTAGGCAAACTGAGAAGTCCCATATACACCATAAAACAGGATCTTTTCAAGATATTTAGGTCTGGAAGAGTCTTTAAAAGGCATAGAATACAACCCCCTCATTTGACAGATGAGGAAATTGAAGCTGAGAGGTCAGGAGACTTTACCAGGGTCAGACAGCTAGCGTGGGAGTCAGAACTTTACTTCAGGTTTTCCAGACTACAGGCTTATCACTCTATCTACTAAATTACTCAAACATTTCATAGTGGCACTTCTTATAGGAGCAAAGATCTGGAAAACAAGTAGATTCCCCCAGACTGGGGAATGACTAGACAAGTTGTAGTGCATGTTGGGTAATGGAATGTACCATTAAGAAGATGAATACTAAGAATCTGGAGAAGCATGGGAAGATTCTATCAACTGATGCAGAGTGAATTGAGAAGAGCTGGGAAAACAATATAAACAGTGAGAAGTCAACAATGGAAACAACAACAAACCTGAAACTGAGTTCCATTTTCTTGACTAAGCTGAGTTCCCTAGCCTTGTCCATACTTTGCCCCAATTGACAGATGCCATAAGTTTAATTGCTAGCTCCTCATTTTATTAGTTTTTATGTTTTGTTTTGTGTTTTTCTAGTTGCTGTAAAATACTCTCTCTACTATTATTCTTGCTGAGTTCCCTAGCCTTGTCCATACTTTGCCCAAGTTGACAGATACCATAAGTTTATTTATTTTACTTTTAAATTTTTCTTTACATATTTTTATTAATTTTATAATTATAACATTTTTGACAGTATATATGCATGGGTACTTTTTTACAATATTATCGCTTGCACTCACTTCTGTTCCGACTTTTCCCTTCCTTCCCTCCACCCCCGCCCCTAGATGGCAGGCAGTCCCATAGATGTTAAATGTGTTATAGTATAACCTAGATACAATATATGTGTGCAGAACCGAATTTTTTTGGTTCCACAGGAAGAATTGGATTCAGAAGGTAAAAAAAACCTGGGAAGAAAAACAAAGATGCAAACAGTTTACACTAATTTCCCAGTATTCCTTCTCTGGGCGTGGCTGATTCTGTCCATCATTGATCAATTGGAACTGAACTAGATCTTCTCTTTATGGAAGATATCCACTTCTATCAGAATACTGAATACATTGTTGTTGAAGTGTATAATGATCTCCTGGTTCTGCTCATTTCACTCAGCATCAGTTCCTGTAAGTCTCTCCAAGCCTCTCTGTATTCATCCTGCTGGTCATTTCTTACAGAACAATAATATTCCATAACATTCATATACCACAATTTACCCAACCATTCTCCAATTGATGGGCATCCATTCAACTTCCAGTTTCTAGCCACTACAAAAAGAGCTGCCACAAACATTTTTGCACATACAGGTCCCTTTCCCTTCTTTAGTATTTCTTTGGGATATAATCCCAGTAGTAGCACTGCTGGGTTAAAGGGTATGCACAGTTTGATAACTTTTTGGGCATAATTCCAGATTGCTCTCCAGAATGGTTGGATTCGTCCACAACTCCACCAACAATGTATCAGTGTCCTAGTTTTCCCACATTCCCTTCAACATTCATCACTATTTTTTCCTGTCATCTTAGCCAATCTGACAGGTGTGTAGTCAGATACCATAACTTTAATTGCTGGCTCCTCATTTTGTTAGTTTTTATGTTTTGTTTTTTCTTTTTCCATTTGCTGTAAAATACTCTCTCTACTATTATTCTTCCTACAGTATAGCTACTCTACAACTTGGTCAGTTTAAAAAAATTTTTTTTTCTTCTGCATTTTTTTTCATTTTTCAGGACCTCTTAATTATATTTGCAGACTTTAAGTGGATGTGTTTTACCAGTTCGTGTTAGATACATTTTGTCTCTGAACAAAACTCTATCATTGCCATGTTTTCTGCTGTGCCCTAGAAATCTAAGTCACATGTTCATGCCTTTCTCCACCTTTCTTGATGATGTTTGTGTTTGTGCCTTCAGTCAGCAATGGCAATGAAAACACTACCATTTTTCTCAAAGCTCCCTGTTCAGAATTCTTTATCATACTTTCTATTTTCCTTCTGGAAATGTGCTTTCATGAAATTTCAGAGATAAAAGAGGCAGCAGAAATCATCGAATCCAACATAGACCTGAACTAGACTCCATTGCACAACATACTGGACAAATGGCTGTTCAGATTTTGCTTGAAGACCTGCAATGAGCAGGAACCTACTACCTGCCAAGGCAGCCCCTTCCACTTTGGGTTTATTACCAAGTTTTTCCTTTGATAAATCCCAAATATGACTCTTCATTTTTTACTATTGTTTCAAGTTCAAGGATCATAGGGTCCTATAGATCTAGAGGATCTATAGGAAAGGACTTTAGGGGTCACCTATTTTGAGCAAAAAGTGACTTGCCCAAGGTTATACAGGTGGTAAGTAGCTGGGATCCAAATCCAGGCCCTGTAGTCCAAATTCAGTATTCTTTCTACTAATACCATAAATTCTGCCCTCCTTCACCCCGTGAACATCTGCTTTGAAACAACCGGATGGAAAGAGAACGTCCTGAAACTAAGACACTGCGTTGATGGTTTGACAGATCGAGAGCTGTTCTCTGTGATATTCTGGATTTATGCATGAGGGAGACTGCAGAACTCTCCAGCCTTTATGTCAGGTTGATACACAGCTGCCTTGGTAACCCTCAGCAGAGAGTCCCCAACCACCACTCCTCATTGCTTCTTCCTCTAACCCTTCCTGGATGACTTCTTTCCCCATGACACCTGTGCATCCATATCATCACTTCTTTGAGTACAAGCAGCTGTTCAGTCCCCAGAGGGGCCAGCTCCCTCCTTTGCAGGAAGAGCCTCGTATCTATTACTTAGCTCCAAGTATTCAGGGGTCCCTGCTTCTTTCGTTCTTCCTGTGTCTTATTCTCCTACTCTCCAACTTCCTGACACAGGTCATGATTCTAACTCTGACTTCTGAGATCATTTTTCCTTTTCCATTGAAGTCCTCCTTCCACTCATTCTCTGTGATGGCCTAATGAATTGAGTGTTATTTTCTGAGGTTCTTCCCTTTCTTTTTCTAGGAGGGTGACCTGTCTTTGCTTGGAGCACAGATGGCAGATCCTCCCTCGACCACTGTAGAGAGACAAACGTAGCACATTCTCTGCAGGTTGCTGCAAAATCCGCCCCCTGTTCCCCATACTCGAGGCACTGTTACCATTCTGTGCAAGGCATTTGCCCAGATGGAAGTTGTTTGTAGATTACACAAAGTTTGCTTACATGGGAAACATCTGCTTTGACACAACTGGACGGAAAGAGAATGTCCTGAAACCAAGGTATTCAACTCATATGTGAAATGGACCCAGCTGCACAGGCCTAGTTCTAAGCCAAAAGAAAGGAATTCCCTTTAAGCCACCCCAGCTCATTGCTCTCTAAGGCCCCTCAAGGTGTTGACTCTGTCTTTTTCCCAGAATGAAGGTCAGTGACTTTCCCAAACTTGATTTCCTAACAGAGAACAGGAGGCCCAGCTGAAGGCCAGAGGGGCCTCCAGGGCCCAATGGCCTGAAGTGATTCACCATGCGTGCGGCTAGGCCTCTAGCTTCACCGGTCCCCAGGTCTCCCAGCTACAGGCTTAGGTGCCTGCCTTTTATTATTTGCCATTTTCCTTGGGGAAGGCTCTACTCGGGCTGTGTGGTGAGAACTCTCTTAACAGAGTCCAGAACAAGAATCTCAGAGGAGAAACTCGTTTTTTGCTGAGTTTGAATCCGAAAACCGAGCTACCGTGAAAGTATGTGACTTTCTTTTTACTGCACAACATTATAAGCTTAAACATATGTGTGGGGCACAAGCATCCTAAGAATTTTAGAAGCATGAAAGATGAGATTTTTCTTCTCATAGGGTGTTTTTTTTTTTTTTTTTTTTTTTTTTAAGTCTGGGCTCATCCTACAACTGTCTTTCTTTAGAACTGGTTTGATTTTCTAAGTTGGGGCTGCCGCCACTGATCCTTTGCTGAAGTCCAGCTTGGGGCAGTGAGCAGGGAAGCAGCTTTGCCATCCTGATTCTGGCTTGCTCCTGGGGCTTGCCCAGGATCACATACCTAGTATGGGTCTGAGACAGAACTTCAGTTCAGCTCTTCCAGACTCCTAGTAAGATGCTCTGGATACTACACCAGTAACTCCCTCAGTAAACACTAAGTAGCTACTCTGTGTCAAGCCCTGAGATACAGAGGAAGGCAAAACACTTCCCCTGCCCTGGAGGAGCTCACAATCTAATGCCAGAGAATGCAAACGATTGTGTACAAACAAGTTACATACAGGATAATCTGGAAATAATCAACAAAGAAGGCCCCCTAGAATTGTAGGGGGTTGGGAAAGGCTTCCCATAGAAGCTGGAATTTGAGGGAAAGAGGAGGTAAAGGTGAGGAGGAAGAAGACTACAGGCAGATAGGGGAAATGCCCGGGATAGGTAATGGAGAATTTTGTTTAAGGAGCAAGAAGTAGGCCAGTGTCATTGGATCCTCGAAAAATGGAAAAAATAGGAGGCAGGAAGGGCTCTGAATGCCAAATAGATGAATTTCTATTTGATTCTAGGGGTGATAGGGAGCCACAGTTATTGAGTCTATGTGTAGATGGATATATGATATGGTCAGACCCATACAGTCCCTTTCTTATCAATTTCCTGGTATCTAGATGGGGGGTGGTTAAGTGATATTAAATCCAAAGTTTATGTATCTCATACATAAATCTACAGAAGTGGCTTTGATCGTTCTCTGGGGCCTCGTCATGGTTGTCTGCAGCAATGCAAGCTGGACCGGCTGCCGATGTGGGGCTGGCCATTGCCTGAGAGTGTGCTCGTCTCTTCCTTTTCCCGCGCAGGACCCCAAAAAGCTGTCTCACCTTCAAGAGCCTCTCTTAGTTCTTTCTCATTCACCACAAGTCATATCTTGTGAACTCACCCACCAAAGCAATCTTTTTCCTCATCCCCCAAAGGACACAGTTAGTCGGAAGCAAAGGCAGTTAATGAACAATTATGGTAAGTTGAGGACCAGCCTCTACAGGGTGTAAGAGGCTTATCTTCGAATGTTGGCCAGCACAGGATACATATTTGGGCCATCGCAGCCCAGAAAAGCATCTATTAAGGTCTGAAGAGGCTGGGATCTGTGTTAGTGGGGAGAGCTCTGACCCCAAGGAAATAAGAGATTCTCAGAGAAATGGGAACAACACAACTAACTGCCTTAAAACTTCTTAAGGCCTTTTTGTATAGCATCCCCCAGGGGTGAATAACATAAGCATCACAACATTTAGAGTGGGAAGGAATCAGAGGATCAAATCACCTGGTGGGACTTCTTTTTACAGATTAGGAAACTGAGGACAAGAGCTAAGTGATTCTTGTCTCCTTCCAAGCATTTGGTGGCAGAGCCCAAATCCACACCCAAGGAAGGCCTCTAACTCCAAATCCAATGCTTTTTATAGTCCATTATGGCCTCCATTAGTGGCCCACTTTTATTTGTAAAGAAACGGGGCCCTTGAAAGAGGAAGTGCCCTGCAAGGTCACTGAGATAGAAAAGTGTGGGAGCAGGGACTCTAATCCAGGTCGAGGGCTCTTCTCCCTGCCCTGTGGTACCCTTTGCTAAGTGAGGGAAAGTACCCTTGAAGTTTTTTCTAGCCTTAATGTCTTAAAGTCTATGAGTTTAAGGCAAAACTGGACTTCCCTCCATAACAGAGCAGTAGCTCCAGCTATTTTCTTTCTTAAAGGACAGTCAGCTTTCAAAAATGGCATGAATAGTATTAGATAATGTCTAATCCCCAAATTTACAATGAATACATTTTACTTGATGCCTAAGAAATCATAAATACTGTGTAAGGGTGTGCCCCATTTAGACTTCAGCAAAGTTGAAGGTCAGGAGGGCCAAAGACAGAGACAAAGAAATGGAAGGAGGAAGCCCTTTCAGGTGTAAATGAAGCATTCCACTCTTGGTAGGGGACCAGAGGCACTGAATAGCTCAATTGCATATGAAAAGGCCAGCTGAGACAATGAACTTGCCCCCAGGTCACAGACAGCCTCACTACCTTTTTCCCCAGACGCTCATTTGCATAGACCCAAAGGGATCTGAGAAATGTATTGGGTGGTTACCATAATTTAAGGTGAGATTCTTGACTGAGGCACCCGGCTCTGAGGCTGCAAGGATCTTGGAGTGAGAGAGACTGTTCTTTTCCCATCCCTGGCCTGGGAAGTAACAGACCTCAAAGCCCAGGCAGGAGGGAGAGCAGAGTGGCAAGGCTTCTGCTAATCCTAGGCTCTGGGGCGCCAGCTCTTTTTGAAAGAGCACAGTAACAACCTCCCCCAAAGCCCAGTGGCATGCCTACCTGAGGCCAGAGGCAGCCTGGACTAGAAAGCCGGGTGAGGACTGGCCAGATCCCATCCAGCTGGGCTGATCTGGACTTCCAGGGCTGGGCACCCTCAGAGAAAACATGTGGAAGTTCAGAAGAAACACAGAGCCAGAGCCTCCACCCCGATGTTGGGAGGGACTATTTTGTATCTAGCCCGTGGCAGAGCATTCTGAGCACGCATTGATCCCATTGGATCATCAACTTGACTTTACCCCGGTGATGCCATTTTGGTCCTCTTTAAGAACCAAGGACAACCAACGCGAGTTCCCAAAGCGCAGGCTGCCTTTTGCCATATTTTCTCAGCCACACTACCATGGTACTCTAAGCTTGGGCTTGCTCTCCCGCTAGGGCTCTGGGTCTTTGTAGGAGAGTGTGCTGCTTTTTGGGGGTGAGAATGTTTTCTAGTTGCTGTTCTTTCCCATGTCATCTGAGTAAATGTCTTTTCTTGGAGGTCATTGAGTTTACTGGCTGAATTTCATATTGGCAGCCTATGGATTACATTAGAGGAGTGACGAGTTATTGGGCAGCTGGGTGGGACTGTAGTGGATTGAGCACTGGGCCTGGAGTCAGGAAGACCCATCTCCCTGAGTTCAAAGCTGGTCTCAGATACTTACTAGCTCAGTGACCTTGAGCAAGTTACTTAGCTTCTGTTTGCCTTTATCCACCAGAGAAAGAAATGGCAGACTACTCCCCTCTCTTTATCAGGAAAACCCACAGATGGTACGGCATGCTATAGTCCACAGAGTCACAATGAGTTGGATGGGACGGAACAACAACAATAAATAGATTTTACAGAAAATACAACTGAGGCCCCAAGAGGTAAAGTCACTTGTTCAGGCTTATGCAGTTAATGTCCAAGATGGGATCTGGACCCAGTGTTTTTCTGACTCCCTAATCCAATACCTTATCTACTCCACCAGAATTTCTTAAACTTTTTCCACTTGCAATCCCTTTTTATCCAAGAAATTTGTATATGCCCCCGGGTATGTAGGTATATAAAATAGGTATACGAACAAAACATTGACTGATGGGAGAGCATAATTTCATGATAATTTCCACAGTTATGCCATCCCAAATGGGGTTATAATCTATAGTTTAAGAAGCTTTGCCCTATACCACACTGCCTATTCAATTGAGGATCTCGTGACTCTTTTGTGATGAATATTTGTCTTGGCAATCTGATTTCTCATAGGATTATAAAAGTAGAGATGGAAGGTATCCCAGAGATCATTTAGTCTAATCTCATTTGTAAAGAGGAAGGAACTTGTTGCAGTAAAAATCCATGACAGAGAAACTGAGGCACAAAGTTCCGTGAATGATCAATTTGTTAGCGGGACTAGCACTCACCAAAATAGTGAGCTCCCGAGCCTCTCAGCGGCCAGGGGTGGATTCCAACAGTTATCTTTTCAGTTGGGAAAGGTTTAGGGCAGCCTCACATTGGGCATAGTCTCCCCACCTTGCTTGCAAAAGGGGATTCCAACGTCCATAGTAAGGGGAAAGCACAGAGCTGATCAGCAGCTGCTGAAAGCCCTTTCTTAGGCAGCCTCCTTAGGACCATGTGGTCCTCCTCCCTCCAGATAACAGAGATCGAGTCCAAAGCTGGAGCCTGGAGAAACGGCAAAGTGAAACTCTTGTAAAGAAGCAGACTCTCTCAGAGCCCAGAGAGCATCAAAAAGCCACATGTTGACCCAGGGAGGGAGAGAAACAGGGAAGAAGAACTTATATAGCACCTATTGAAAGGAAAACTCTTCCTTTGGGCTCTCACCCTGATTAATGAGGCTTTAAGGAGGAATCGAAAGGAGATTATTACAAGGAGATCAAGGTAGCAACACATTGACCAGCTGATGGCTAGAGAGGAGCCCTGGCTTCAGGGTGGGGCAGCTCTTTGGCAACTCTGGAGATACTATGGATAGGCCTGCCTCAGCCAAAAGGCCTCCTGATCCTTGGCATTTCACTTCCTCCCCAGGGAGCAGAGGCCTGATAGTTTGAAGAGAAGGGTATACCACAAAGGGCAGGTGATGTCAAAAGACATCACCTTCCTCATGGCCTTCCTCAAACAGATCCTCTCCCTCGCCCCATACACACTGATTGACAAGCAGGGCTAGGAACAATGGGGAAACCTACTAGGTGCCAGGCACTGTGCTCAGCAGTTTACACTTATTATCTCATTTGATCCTCACAACAGGTAGGGGAGGTAGGTGTACCACTATTATCCCCATTTTTCAGATGAGGAAACTAAGGCAGAAGTAAAGTGACTTGTTCAGGATCACACACAGCTAGTACTCTTCTGAGGTTGGTTTTAAAGCCAGAGCACTCTCCATCGTACCACCAGCTGCCCAGGTTTTCTGACTTTTGCCACTTTGGCTTTAGAGATAGAAGTACACACTCCAAAATAATCCTCTTTTTTTATACAGGATCATAGACTTTAAAGTTGGAAGAAACCATAGAGATCATCGAGTCTGATCCCTGACTAGGTGAAGGGCAAACAGCTATTAAATAAAGGAGCACCCTTCAACTCAAAATCTCCATTCTGTGACTTACTATTTAGTAGCTGTGCACCCTTGAGCAAGACCAGAACATGAGTGAGGGAGGAAGCATGGGGGACATGGGAGGTCCAGGGGGCCTTGTCTCATTCCCTTGTCAGCTTCCTCATTCCTAAGGACGGAAGGATCCTGGCTGCTGCATATTGACTTAGAAAACCAGATGTTAGCATTTTTTTTCTGTAGAAAAGTATTTTTATTTATCTTGTTAAATATTTCTCATTTAAATCTGCCACTGGTTCTAGCTTGTCTAGCCTTGCGCCCCCAGTGTTTGCCACCTCTGGATTGGATGACATCTGGTTTGAGCTCTATGACCCTCTGATCCAGTGATTTTTGGTCCCTTGATACCATACCCCTGATTTTTTTTAAGCTCAATCTACAGCCTTCTCTGCATCATGCAGTACAAAAACAATTGCAGACTTGGGATTTGAGCCCAAGGACCTCTCATGATTATCTGACAGTATTTTTATGAGCTTGGCTTGCTGAGTCTCAGTTTCTCCATTTGTAAAATAAGGGTGTGACACTAGATGACTATTGGCTCTAGATCTAGGAGCCTTTGTATTTCTGATTTCTTTGATTGATCCTATCGGGCAGTAGAAAACCCAGTTTTTACCTTACGGAGTACGGCATACAGTCAAAGTACCTTCTCCCTCCCAGGCTCGACCTTTCAGCTTAGCCTTTTGTCAGGGGCCTAGGAACAAGCTGGGTGGCAGAAAGGTCAAAGGTCCTACAAAACCTACAAAATGGAAAAATTCCCTTACGGATGATGAAAATAGCTAGGAGACAACTTCCTCTTACTCTATTTTCCATTCTGAAATCGAGAGTATTTGTGTAGTCCATGTCCTATACTGAGAAGTATACTGGGAAAACTCAAAGGTGAAACAGATGGTAGTTGGGAAGGTACACTAGGAACTGGGGGTGGCTGGCTATGCCCTTTGGCTGTTTTTTTTTTTTTGCCTCAATATTTTATTTTTCTAAATACACATAAAGATAGTTTTCAATATTCATTTGTGTAAGACTTTGTGTTCTAAATTTTTCTCCCTCCTTCTCCCCTTCCCAAGAGAACAAGCAGTCTGACATAGGTTAAACATGTGCAATCCTCTTAAACATATTTCCACATTTGGTATGTTGTGCAAGAAAAATCAGACCCAAAAGGGGAAAAAAAACCACGAGAAAGAAAAGGCAAATAAAAAAGGTGAAAGTATCATGCTTCGATCCACATTCAGTCTTCATAGTTCTTTCTCTGGATGCAGATGGCATTTCCATTGGGCTGCTTCTAATGGGCCTCAGCTTCTCCTCTATAAATCGAGGGGCCCGGGAATCCATGAAATCCTTTCTAGCTTTCATTTGTATCATCCAGATGACATAGCTTTGATGTTGAAGGTAGATCTGAGTTTCAGGCAATTTGCCAGCCTCATTTCCTGAGGAGCCCTCACAGAGTCAAAATAAAGACATTGTTATCATTAGATTTTAAACTCCTTGTGGGCAGGAACTGTGGCATTGTCCATCTCCGTATCAATCAGCAAGCACTCATTAGGTGCCAGGCAATACAAAGTCAAAGCTGAGACAGTCTATGCCCTCAGAGAGTTTCCGTCCTTCTAGGAGATATGACATAATTACAGATAACTAAGGTTGTTCTGTTGAAGCTAGGAGATCTCCTCGTACTAACTTAGATTCTCACTGATGATTCTGTTTCCAAGAGCCAGGGGTCTCATGTCTCCTGCTAAGGTTCTGAGGGGGCAATGGGCTGATTTTCTCTCTGATGTCTGACACAACCTGCCCTCACCCCGTCCCTGAGTAACTCTCCCTTCAGTATTATTCATTAAGAATGATTTTAGTCAGTCAGCCTTAACTAGCTTCAGAAAGAGGTATTTGTTTACCAAACACTCCTGCCCAAAGGCCCATGAGGTACACTCCCATACACTGGGGAAAGTAGACTTAATCTCAGAGAGTACATGTGGCAAGGCACCTGGGAGTTCATTCCTCCCATTCATGGGTTTTCATGGGTGATCCAGGGACACAAATGGGAAGATGGGAGGTCCAACATCTTCTGAACCTTTAGAAGCTAGTAGGAAGAGACTTGAGGCACAAGGATCAATTAAGAGGTTGTTATAGGAGTCTAAGGGAGAAGTGATAAGTTCTGAAGTGAAGATTAGGGCCTTTGATTGAGGTGGCTTTGTGATTGGAGGGAAGGGGACATCGATAAGAAGCACTGTTGAGACTCTTTTTGCTTTTTGTTGCACTGCTAGTGTCTGTTACATTCTATCTGATAGAATAGCAAGATTTGCTCTATGGGGTGAGAGAGAATTCTAAGGTTTCAAATCTTGGGACCTGGAAGGATGACTGTGGCCTCCAGAGGAACAGGAGTCGGCTTAGAGGGAAAGGATAATGAATCTTGCTTTGGCCCTGTTGAGGTTGAACTGTAGGGCATCCTTTAAAATATTTAATGGGCCGTTGGTGATGCTGGGGACCCAAAGTCAGGAGACACTGGACCTTCAAAAACAGTTCTAAGAGACATTTACATAGAGGCGATAATTAAACACATGACAGATGATGAAGTTTCTGAGTAACAGAGTATAGAGAGAAAAAAGGAGAGGGCTCAGGATGGGGCTCTGAGAGACTTTCAGGAGACTGGGGATATCCATGATGATCAGGCAAAGGAGTCTTCAGACTTTATTTTTTTAAATAGTTAACCAAGAGAAGTTTTGCCATAGAAGAAGTCTAGTCAGCAAGGACAGGAATCGAAGGCACCTTTAGTTGCTTTATCTGAATGAATCTCCCTTGCCCAAGTTGCCCATCACACCCCTCCTGCTGTACATCAGAGAGAATTCTGTTAGCTCCCGTGGCTGTTTTGTGCTCAGGTTGGTCAGATGACTTAAAAGAGAAGCAAGAAGAGAGAGCAGCACAGTGACAAGAGTGAGGTGGGAATATCCAGGAGCTACTGAGAAAGTGGCCAACCTGCTCAGCCCTGTACTTTAGGATAATCACTTGGGTAGCTATGTATAACATGGATTGGAGAGGAGGGAGATGGGATTCTGGGAGAGCAGTTAGGACCTTGTTTCAGTAGTTCTCACGCAAGGAGGTGATGAGGACTCATAGTGATAAAGAGATGGACGGGAGGCACCTGGAGGAGCTGGAATTGCCAAGACTTGGCAACCGATCCAGTATGGCAGGTTAAAAAGAGGGAGTGCCGGAAGATGATTTTAAAGTTACAATCCTGGATAACTAGAGGAATGGTGATGCTCTCAATAGAAACAGGAAGTTTGGAGGAGGGATGGAGTGAGTTTATGGGAGAGATGAGTTCTACTTTGGACATTTTGAATTTGAGATGCGGTAGCCCATTTAAGTGGATGCATCACTCACAACGAGCACCCTTTGAATCAGGCAAACAGTTGGCACTTAATATAGGTTTCAAAATTTGGACAATTTTCCATGAGGATGTCCAATAGTTGTCATAAGTTGAGATGTCTAGGCCACAGGCTAGCTCCAAGGTTAACAATTAGCCTCTTGAGTCCTGAGATTTATAACATGTTTAGCACAGTGTCCGAGACCTCATAAGTGCTTCATAAATGCTTCTTCTTTCCCCTGTCACTTTTTTTTCTGATCCAAGAAACATGGGTAGCAGCTATGACTCAATGAGGACAAATGGCCCATGGTCTCCTTAATTCATAATATTAATGATTCCCATTGTTTTCATGCTTTAATGTTAATTTTTCAAAGAATTATAATGCTTTGCTCAAAACTGCAAGAGTGATATAGTGAGAGTGTTTTCCTAATAATCTGGCTTCCTCATGAGGACACCAAGGGCTTAATAAAGTTAGCCAGCTTTCCTAGTGTCACACAGTAGTCTTAACTAACCAAGTGGATGAGGGAAACTCAAGCCCAGAGCCTCTTGAGCCATACAGCGTGCTTTGGCTTTTTGACTAATGGCCGCCATACATGAACCTGTGGTTTTCGAGCGGACCTTTACTATCTGGGCCTGAGGGGAATGGCAGTGACTTGGAATCTGAGGAGGCTTCATGATGATTCCATGTGAAGGGTCCCAGCCATTCCCTTGCTACCTCTCCTTTCCAATGCTGATGTTCGTAGAGCTATAAATTGATTGTTTTTTCACCTGGGGAAAGCACAACTGTTGGTAGTTGGGGGGATCTAGGTAGTAGATGCCTACAGGACCCTATGGCAGTTGGAGATGGTGGGGCTTAGGAAAAGATGGGGCAAAGCTATGGAGTAAGATGATGTTAGGCTCCAGGCCAGGTGGTAGTTTCCATTTTTTCTCAATTCAATAAGTCAATCAGTAAGCATTATTCAGCACTACTAAGTGCCAGGCACTATGTTAAATTTTGAGGAAACAAAAGGACAGTTCCTGGCCTCAAAGAGCTAAAGATCTGATAGTAAAGAAATCAGGTAAACAAATATGTACACACAGGCTGTGTATGGATAAATAGGAAATAATTAAGAGAGGGAAGGTATTCGAATTAATAAGCAGGTATCAGAAAGCTTTCCTGCAGGAGAGGGACTTGAAGGAATCCAGGATGCAGAGAAGAAGAGGGCTGTCATTGCAAGCATAGAAGCCAGCCAGAGAAAATGGGCAGCACCCAGAGATGGTGGCTTGTTCATAAAACAGGAGGCTGGTGTTACTGGATCGGAGAGCATGTGCTGGAGAGACAGGTATAAGGACCCTGGAAAGGGAGGAGGGAGCTAGGTTCTAAAAGGCTTATGGTACAAAAAAAGAGGATTTTGTATCTGATTTTGGAGGCAATTGGGAGCCACTGGAGTTTATTAAGTTGGGAGGAGATATGACAGCTGACCGGGGGATGGATTGGAATGGAGAAAAACTTGGTGCAGGCAGACACCCCAGCAGGCTACGGAATAGAGCAGCACGAGGGGAAGAGGGCTTGCAGCAGAGGCCGACAGTGTCAGAGGAGAGAAGCGGCCTATCTGAGAGATGTTACAAAGACGGAATCAGCAGGCCTTGATGACAGAGGAAAGGGGGTGGTGAGGGGCAGCGAGGAGCTGAGGATGATACTTAGCTTGTGAGCCTGGCACTTGGAAAAGAGCAGGACTTTGAGAGTAACAGAGACGTTTGGAAGGGGAAGCATTTGGGGAAAAGACAGTGAGGTTAATTTTGGACATGTAGAGTTTATGTCTTGTTTAATTGTTTCAGTCACTTCTGACTCTTCGTGACCTCATTTGGAGTTTTCTGGGCAGAAATCCTGCAGTGCTTTGCCACTTCCTTCTCATTTTACAGATAAGGAAACTGAAGCAAACAGGGTGAAGTGATTTATCCAGGGTCACGTAGCTAGGAAGTGTCTGAAGTTAGATTTTAACTCAGGAAGAGGAGACTTCTTGAGGCCAGGTTGGGTACTCTCCCCAGTGTGCCACTTAAGATATCTACTGGAATCTAGTTTGAGTTGTCTGAAAAGCAGAAGGTCAGCAGAGAGAGATCTAATCTAACATCCTCATGGTAGAGAAGAGAGGTGAGGCAATCTGACTAAAGATGCACAGCAAATGAGAGGCAGACTTGGGGTTTTTTGTCCTAGATAATTGGGAGCCACAGAAGGTTGGTGAATCCTGGAATGGCTGCCCCAACTTGTGTTTGAGAGGCAAATGAACTACAGGGAATGGCGTTAACGTCATTTTTCTATTGTCCACTAACCAATGAATGAAAAGGCATTAACTAACTACCTTGTGCTAGACTCTGGGCTAGCTGGGGGAAACAAAGGCAAGGGAGAGATAATCCTGGCCCTAGCAGAATTTGCATTATCTTAATGTGAGACAGGCTCCCCTGAGGAACTGTGAAAGGGTCAGAAAAGGGGGTGGGGGAGTGTGGGGAGGCACTGCAGGGATCTGGGTGGAGTCCAGTTCCCCGGTTCCCTCCATCTTGTTCTCTGTACAGGAGAACGGGTGCTCCTTGAAGGCAAGAGCGGTTTTGCCTTTTTCTTTTCAGTGCAGAGCTGTGTGCAGCAGCCACTTAAATATTTGTGGGATGGGACTGAAAGGCTACCCCTCCCCAGCACTGAGATGGTCAGAACGGTTGAACTTTAGCCCACTGCTGTCACTGTCTAACGCTCTGGAAGTGACTACGGTGACAGAGGGAACTAGGACCAGGATTATTAGCCTTCTTTTTTTTTAAATAGAAGAACTAAATGAGGCTGCCCACTTGGCTTAGGAAAGTTCTTTGGAATCCCCAAAGCCCTAGACAAATGTTAGTAGCCTGGGGGAAGCCAATTTGGGGATCTGAAAGTCCTGTAGCCAGTTGGCTGGTGCAGTCCTGACCCAGCTCGGAAGAGGAGAGAAGCCAGCTGGAGAGTGGAGGTGAGAAGAGTGAGTGACAAGTCCGTCTGCCATTGTGGCAGGCTGAATTTTCAAAAGAGAGGGGCAAAGGATTTGAGCGAGCAGCTGTTCCATTCAGAATAGCCCCTCATCAATCTTCTCCAGAACCAGAAGGGAATATCATCCTTCAAGGTCAAGTTATTTTTGGTGACTAATTCCAGCCCAGTTGTATCAATTTCAATTCAGTGAAGACCCTATTGCCTGGCACCTGCAGATTCTTCACGAGAGCTGCCCATCCTTGCGTATTTCCTCTTCCTTTGCCTTCAGAGCACCTCCATCTAGAACTTGAAGGACCTTGGAGCTCGTCTGGTCCAAATCCAGAGCTCCTTTTGACAGAGGAGGTCAGATGCCTAGTGGAGGGGAGGGTACCCAAGCAGTGAGGGACAGAGACCCGATTCAGGCCCACGCCTTCTTACTCCAGGTCTTGCATCCTGCCTGTTTGAGGGGGTCATTTTCTGGCCATGGGATAGCGCAGTCTGCTTTCGCCACCATTGGTTGGCCCTTTTGAGGTTCTACTGTAGGCCCTTTTGAATTTATTTTTGTCTCAGCAAGGAAATATACCATCCAGTCCAATCTCTACTTGAGCAAGTGATCCTTCTTCCCCATGATAGCCCAGACGAGATGTCAGTGAGCATCTGCTGGAATACTTTTAGTGATGGGAAACTCATCACCTCTCTATTGGCCCCATTTCATTTGTGGACAGTTAAAATTTTCCTCCCACAGATCCCAAATCTGATTCTCCATTGCTGGCCCCCTCTGGTGCCGAGCAGACAATCTAAGCCTGCCTTCCTGTGCTAGCCGGGACCTCTCACGACAAGACCTACATGAACCATAGGTGGGGGCTGATCTAAGCCTTAGAGCTCATAGAGTAGGAAATGGCTAAAATGATTTGATTTGGATCAGCTGGTCTGAGGCTTCTCAGAACGTTCAGTTCCATGTCTTCCTTTCCCTGCAACCCAGCCTTGCCACACAGAGCAGCTATCTGGACCCCTTCCTTTGTTTTTATTGAGCCTTCCCCACTGACAATCGCAATGCTTGTGTTCAAATAGACACATGGATAGGTTAGAATCTTCATTCTTAACTTTGCTTGCCAGGACTTTCTTCCTTTCCATCCATGATCTTCTACAGGAATGGGAAAGAAGGGCAGGGCCCAACATAATATCATTCATCCAACAGATATTAAGCACCAACTGCATGCAGAATACTGTGCTGGACGTGGGAGAGCTATAATGTTATGTAGGAGTCAATCCCTGCCTTCAAGAACTTTACAGTCTAGAACAGGTTAAAACATGCACAATTACATATACGTTGGGTGGTAAATACATTAGATAAGTACAATAAAGAGCTGTGTCAAAGGGGAAAGGCTCGATGCTGCTGGCGAGGGGAATTGGCAAAGGTGTCCTGGTTAAGATGGGGCATCTGACGATGGACGGGGATTCAAAATGGGAAGAAGGCAGGAATTCCAGGCAGTGGCACAGAAGGGATAAAGGTAAGGAGCAAGGAGGGCACAGAGAGTAAACTGGTTTGGCTGGAGCATAGCATGTGTGGATAGGAGTAACGTGATCTAAAGATCTAAAGATAAGATGGTGCCAGATCAAAGAGAGTTTGAAATTGGCAATGGGGAGCCACTGAGTAGTTTTAAAGCAGAGGATGGACACGACCTGATCTCTGAATAAGAATATTATTCTGGAACAATTACAAAGAATGGATTAAAGGAGGTAGAAAATAAAGACAGGTCTCATTCCAACATAGCAACCTGGTGTGGTAGAAAAGATTGCTGGTCTTAGGAGGCAGAAGTTCTGAGTTCAAATCCATTGTTGCTTCTGCTGCTCAGTGCTGCCTTTCTATTTCTGTCTGAGCCTCAGTTTCCTCATCTTTGAATTAAGGGGTTGCTCTGTATGATTATTATTCCCATACCTAGCCTAACTGGGGGTTGCAAGGGCAGGCTTTCTCCCTCGCTGAAGAATCCCAGAGTTGGAAAGGAAGGGCCACTGGCCTAAAAACATCCAAAGACTTACCAAATATTTTAGTTCTAGAAATAATTCGAACGATCCCAGTATGTAGGGCTGGAAGTGCCCTTAGACATCTGCTAGTTCATATCCCTGCCTGCCCAGTTAACAGAAGAGAATACTGAGGGGGAAACAGATTTAAAGCATAAAGTTACACTCATGGGATTTCAAAATCGGGATTTAAAACCAAGTCTTTGGACTCCAAATCCAATTGGGGGAGCGTTTATCTGTGCATACCATAGAAAGATCTTTGGGTTCAGATAGAGGCAATCAAAGAGGAAGTAGAGCTTCTCCTTAACCTCAGGGCTTGTTTTTGACTGCACTGGGACACATGATAGAAGCTAGGGTCTTCAGAAGTTGGAGTAGAAACAAGCTCACGTTGATGCTGTCTACACTGTTGTTGGGCACGTGTGCCCAGAGTTTCTGGTCAGACACCTTTCTCTAGGGACTTGGCTTAGCTAGTACAGGTCTAGTACTCCAAGGATGAGCTCCCATCTATCCATCCACACATATCCATCTGCTCTGTTCATGACCTCCTATAAATTCAGCACAGAGGAACCATCCAACATGTTCGGGCCTCCTCTGACATTAGCAAGAGCACACCCCTGGTCCTGTGATTCTCTCTTGCCTTTCCCATGTGTCTGGCACGCTTTTTTCAGTCTGCTGTTGCCCTACTGGCATCCCTTCCTCTGGTTCTTGTCAGTTGCTTATTGGTTAAGTGTTGCAATCTGCTTCCACCCATGGTCGTCTTCTCTGCTACTCTCTGAGTGATACTCATTTTGACTCTGCAGACGTGGTAGTGTTCTGTGACTCCTGAGTGGCACAGGCTCTAATACCACAATGTACCTCCCGTTCTCAAATGGCTTCTTATCTGCTCTTGCTCTACCTGAACTCTACACTTCACACCACGTGGAGGTCGGTCTGATCCTAGAGATGTTTGCCCCCTTCCGATTCTTTGGCTCCGCCTGAAGATTGCAGCTGAAAGGCTGCTGCTGTTAGTCACTTCTTGCTCCAGCTGTTCCCCACGGCCTCGGAGCAGTTGGAGCGTCCCACAGATGCTCCTGCAGGCTTTGAGAGACATTGCCTTTGCCCTCTTCAGCCTTCATGCCCCACAGTGCCCCGCTCCCTCTATGAGACTAAACGGGACGAACCCCCTTTGATGTAAACACATGCAGTTTGGCAGCAGGGAGTGTCTCCTGGGCTTGTTTTTGTAACACAGAATGAGGAAGGCCCCAAGCCTGGAAACAATCAAGGAGAAATGAAAATGGGATACTTCGAGTGGCCAAACAAATCCAGAGCCCATGAGTGACAAAGAAGGTTGAAAAGAATGCTCCCTGGAACAAACACTCTTTGACGTTCTTAAGTATCCGTTTGCTGAGGGAAAGTTACAAAAATTCATAATTGGGGACATGTGCACAAAAACAAACAAGAGAGATTCTCCGCTCCAACCTCCCACGCTAATCTTCACTCCACTGTCTTGCTTTCCTCTTGCATACCTTCTGCTACTATTCTCCATTGGATGGGGACCCCATGTTTGCCCTCAATGCCACTTGCTTCAAGGCTGCTCCCAACGTCACCTGTAGGTTAGCAGCATGGTGGGGACAACAAACGCACCTCATATTCCTGCAATGCTTTCAGCTTTGTGAAGCCCTTTGCATCCGTGATCTCATTTAGTGCTCATGAGTTGGCTTGGATCAGAATCCCCATTGTACAGAGTAGGAAATGGGTGCTCAGGGGATTTCAGTGACATGGCCGGGTTACCGAGCTAAGAAAGGTCAGGGCAGGATTCAAGAACTGGCCTGCACGACTCTGAGTTCCAGCCACTCAGGGACAAAGAATGGCTTGGAGTCAATTGGAGGCAGAAGACCCGAGTTTGAGCCCAACCTCCAGAACCTAATATGGAATCTTGGGCAATTTCTATTTTCACAGTCTACAAAATGGGAATGATCTTTTGCCATGAGCCCTTTCTCATAGGGCTGGTGCAAAGCAAGGTCTTGGTAAACCTTAAAATGGGACACCAATTTGATTTCTTCTGATTACCATTATCCTACCCAGTGTGGGACAGGATTCCAACTGATGCAAGAGGGAAGCACACACTAAAGTTGTGTTTACATGATGCCAAACATCTGGATGGACATGGAAAACTTCCAAATGCCATAGCTGGGTAATAGACAGAATTCCTCAGTTTTAATCCAGATGTTTGGCAACATGCAGCCCGAGTCTAAATGTGGCAACTGGGCTGCTTTGCTGCTCTCCCATTGACTGTTTGGTCCAGTCAGAGCTCTTGGAATGGCTTCAGTTCCATTGTTCTTTGGTTACTACTGAAGTCCACCAATCATCAGTCTATTAATTGACTATGTGGATAATTCTCTTTTCAAGCTAATGGCATATTAAACTGATGGCTGCTGTCCACATAAGGGTGGTGTTTCTCACAAACAGCCAGTCGAAAAGAAAAACATGTAACCTTGGGAACACGCACATTGTGTTTACAACTGACTATTTCGCCAGGCTCAGCAGACTCCTTTTCTCCACATGTGCATGTAGGCCAGCACCAAGAGTGGATTTCCTTGGGGGGAAAAAAACCCAAAAAGCCAAATTTTTCCCCTCAAAATATGAAATCTATGAGATAAGTTAGGTAAATAAAATGATTATAAATGTTCCTGGATGATAATAGCCTAGAAAAGACACTGGAACTTGAAGCCAAAAGATCTGGGTTCAAAGTTCAACTCTACCAATTATTAGCCAGATGATCCTGGAAACGTCACTTTGCCTCCATACAGCTCAATCTTCCCCTCTGAAAAATGGGGGGGGGGGTGGAAAGTACAAGGTGGCTAAAGGATTGTAAGGATTAAATGAGATAATGGATGTGCAAGTACTTTAAAAATCAAAGAATAGAGGAATGTGGATTATTTCTTGTCCTCTAAAAAATCAAAGATAATGCAAAATAAAGCAGGGGAGATTTTATTTAGAAGCTGTGGTAAAAAGAAAATGTCTTCTGAGAAACTTGTGGACGGCATGGTAGCCTTGTGCCAGAAGGAATGGCCAAGCAGTTCCCGAACTGTGTAAGGATGTTACAAGAGCGAGGAGGCGGACTTTGAAAGGCAGATCCCTCCAAGAGCCCTCCCCTATTGACAAGATAGATCTTTCTCTGAAGGTTTCCAAAGGGCTGTGCTGGCAGATCAAAACTCGGGCAGCTCTCCAAACCTAGGAAGACCTGGGTTTGGCTGGCTCCGGTGACAGATTGGATGCCTGTCATCTGAAGAACAGCATAGTGTTAAGAAGCTCACTGACCATGTTGGTCACAGAGTGCGAATGTTTTGGCCTTGGCAGTTCACAAGAACTGAATTGAACAGGGGTCAGTTGATGGCGGGAACCATCATATTACTCTTTTATGCTTCTGACAAAGTCATGTGTCATAGATAAATGATTTGGTCATTGGGGAACTCTTCCTCCACCGACTCTGAATTAGCAGATGGTCTTGAAGAACTGCCATGGCCAACCTAGTGATGAGACTCTTTGAACTTGACAGGACTGGATCCTGGACAGCAGACACAGCCTGCTGAGAGGTACTCATTAGGTTTTCCAGCAGGGCAGGACCGGGCTTGCCAGAGATTGTGATTCTTTGGAAGAACCTCAGAACCCTGGACCACCTGTACTAAAGTGGAGGTTCTTGGGAAGAAGAAGGATTGACTTGGCTTTCTTTCCCAGCTTGGCCATCTTTCTCTCCTAGCACCCTTACATGATTCAAATCATTTGAGGTGTGAACATGAAAAAAAATCACACCCAATAACCATGTTCTTGCTAGGCATCTATTTAGGTCACCCCTCCATTTTCTGATATCATTTGCTGGTCGGAGCCACATCATTTTGGGGAGTACCATCCCAAATCTGCAATCAAGCAACAGGCTCTATTGCTATGTGGGTTACAGAGAAGATATTTCTGTGTGTGTTCAACGAACAACTCAGGGTTGGCACTTTCCCAGGCCAGATTCTTCTATCTATACATCTGCCAGTACCGCCTACTTGATTTCTGGTTCAAAGGTACGATGACTATGTCTAGGCTTCATCTCCTATGTGCTCCCTTGGAATGTAATTCAGGGTGAAAGGAGATGGTTTGTCTCTGAAGGGAAAAGTATAAAAAGAGGCTGTGGTCTTATTTCCTCCAAGAAAAGCAACCCAAGCTGGTGATGGTGCAAGTGCCCACAACCATCGGGACTCAGTAGCTGTTTAGACATCAGGAGGAGCATATTTGCCATTGTTCAAATACCTTTCCACTTACAAAGCACCCTAGGCTAATAACAGGGTAAGGAGTTGTTTGAAAATGCCATCACTCTCATCCCACTCCTGTCCAGCTGCACTGAAAAGTGTTTGTCAGAACACCTGGATATAAATTTCCATTTTCTCTCACTGAATTGTAATGATGTAGGGAAAGAACAAGGGAGTCTAAGGATTTGGATTCAAGGTCTGGACGCACCATGTTTTACTACTTGATCTTGGCCAGGTCCCTTATTGTCTAAGACCTTAGTTTGACTCCTCTGAAAAATTAAGGAAAATGGGACCAGTCTGGATTCATAATTGGAAGGAAGGAATGGTTTAATGGTAGGAAAACCGTAAACATAGCAATCGTATCGATAACAAAAGAGGCACGAAAAGCATGCTATTAATAGAGCAGTGGTTCTCAAAGCATGGTCCAGAAAATCTCTACATCTGTACATCTTAGTAAGTATGGCAATCAGACTAGAATAAGAAACTGAAAGAAGCCCAGGCCAAGAAGAGCCCATGTTATCTGTTTTCAGATGACAGGATGGTTTCTTTAGAGAGTCATTAAGATACAGTGAAAAGTTTAATAACACCAACCCACAAAATCATCAGCCTTTCTAGATATCAAGTTAATTATTTAGCACTTACTATGATGCAGGCACTGCGCTAAGGACTAAGGATACAAAGAAAGGCAAAAATCCACCAGTTCCAGCTCTTATACTCATGGTCTAATGAGCAAGATGAAATGTAAACCGCGATGTACAAATAAGATATATACGGGATAAATTGGAGAAAGTCTTAGGGAGACTCTCTTACTAACAAAAGACAGCAAGAAAAGATAGGCATTTTGTAGGTATTGTGGATTTTTTCTAATTATCTAAGAGTAGCTGATCAAAAAAATTAATAATCACGACTTATATGAATATAATCACAAAACACTCTTTACATGAATAAAGGAAGACGTATAATTAGAAATGTTAACTGCTCTTGGTGGAGTTTTGCCAGTTGTTGTTTTTCTGGATGTCTGGATAAGTCTGTGTTGAAGTACTTCAACTTGGACACTACATATCTGGATAAATTGGTCTTTGGGTTCTTTTTAATGGTGTACTATAAATTTCTATAAGGTAATACTTTATTTTCTTATATATTTATTTGAAGTATAGTATTAATTTTTTGTTTGTACTTTTAAAAATGGCATATCAATATTTTCAGATTTTCCCACAACTTTCTTTGAGAGCAATTGCTCCTGCATTTAGTTATCAACTTTTATATCTTTTCACTTTGTTCCAATATTTTATTTTAAATATTGCATTTTTGCATTATCCTTTCCATTCTATTTCACAGTCTCAGTATTTTATTAAAATTCTACACTATTCCCCCCAAAACACTGGTTTTCTTTTTGACATTTTTAAGATCTCTAATATCATTCCTTCACCTCTTCCTTTAGTACTTTCATTAAGCATCTTCATCATTCTGGGACATTGGGAACTTGTTTTAATCTCGTTTCTGGAGATTGAATTGTAGTTACAGCTTTATTCCCTTTTTCTGAAGGTTGCTTCTTACATTTTTTCCTTAAGTATTAGGTTCATTGTAATGTGAAATTGTCTTTTTCTTTAATATCCATCTGCTCACTTTCTGAGAGGATTTTTTATTGTGAGGATATCTTTTCATAGCCCCTTGGCTATCTTGCTAGAAGTTCTCCCAATTTTCTTATTTGTAAAATGGGGGTAGTAATGCTTGTACTAGTTACCTCCCAAGTTTTTTTTTTTTTAAATAGGGAAACTGTTATGAATGGATGAAGGAAATTCAAAAGCATTCTGTGCTAATATCGGAGGATACAAATAACAAAAAAGAAAAACAGTCCTTGCCCTTAAAAAGTTTGCATTCTAATAGGGAAAGTTAACACAGGTAGTGTAGTGGTAACCAAGGAAAGTAACAGGGATAGTGTGTAGAGTCATAGGACAAGTGATTAATATCAACTTTCTAAGGATGGCTGTGTTGAATTGATTGATCTGAGAGCTGTCTGTATATGGCAGGGCTTCTTCCACTTTTTCCACTGGTGAGTCCTTTTCACTTAAGAAATTTTTATGCAACCCCAGGTGTATAAAATAGGTATACAAATCCAACATTTACTGATAATAAATCATAATTTTGGAACCCATGCATTAAGCTATGAGACCCTATATAGGGATTTAGTCACATTTTAGGAAGCTGGGTTATTTGGGAGCAGGGTGGGGTAGATAGGTATTGTGGCATGGCAATATGAACATACACAAATAGCATGTTGAGTGTGGGGAATGTTCATCAATCATGGGCCCAAAATCCTAGAGCTTGTGTTGGAGTGCTGCTTTGTAAGCCTTAAATAGGAACTATTTCTCATATTATTATCATCTGCTTTTCTCACTGAGGCAAAATAATTCATTTGTTATCCTGTGGGGTCTAGCAGCTTACAATTAGAGTTAAGCTATTAACCTTGACCTCCCTTTTCCTGTGTGCATACAGTTGTTCTAGAAAGGAATCTTAAGTCACATGCCCAATACCCACGGTAGTATTTCTAAGGTTTAAATCTCCATCTTCTGACTTTATATAATTAAAAGAGAAGTGCAAAGCGAGGGATTTTTAAAAATGTTTTCTAATTGTTATTTTTTTTCAATTTTGTTTTGTCTCCAGATTTTAAAACAACTGCAGAGAGTAACATCTGGTAGGGAAGAATGCTGAGCCAACAACTGTTCTCTATTAATGGCTAAAGCCCCTGGTGCTCTGCACACAGTGATGTTGGTGAGCAGCAGAAGCTGATGTGGTAAAGGTTGGAGGAAACACACACTGGCCCCTCAGCAACTTTTTTTCAAGAGTGGGGGGAAGGGAAAGAGATAGAAGAATGGTAAGATCTCTTTGCTTTGCTCTCATGCCCACTTCTCCAGGTCAAGACCTCATTACCTCTTGCCTGAACTATGTAATAGATTCCTAACAGATTTTCCTGCTCCCATCCTTTCCTATCACCTTTTACGCAGCTGTCAAAATATTCTTCCCTCTGAAGGGACCTCTGAGGTCTTTTTCAACTGGGATTCTTTGATTCTTAGGTTTAACCATGTCTGTTTTTTTTCTGTCCAAGAACTGTCAATGGCTCCCTATTGCTTATAGCATAGAATACAAACTCTTTAGCATTGCATTCATGAAGCTCTACAATCTGAAGACAATGTATTGTACCCTACACCATTTAAGATAATCTATATCCCAGGCAAATCAGACTATTCTAGCCAGCTCTGATAAATTTTCACAGATTCCTTCCCTGCTGCCATGTCGGCGATATACTTTCTCCTTATCTCCACCTTTTCTCTCCACTCCTTTCTCTCCCTTCAGGGTTCAAATTCATGTTCTACCTCCTCCATGAGGCCTTCCCTGATATCTTCAGATGAAAGTGATTTTTCTCCTTAAAAAATTTAGACAGCTGTATCTGAATCAAACCATTTCATTCTACTCTGCATCACATTTATCTCTTATTGTTCAGTCATTTTTCAGTTATGTCCAACTCTTTTTGAACTCATTTAGGGTTTTCTTCACAGAGATACTGGAGGGGATTGCCATTTTTCCTACAGCTCATTTTACAGATGAGAAAAATTGAGGCAAGCAGGGTGAAGTGACTTGCCCAGAGTCCCGCACCTAGTCATTCCAAGGCTGAGAGGCCTGTAGCAGAGACTTAGAGAATGACATTCAGGGAAAGACCATGTCTAGACAAATTGCTCACTAATGCTCACTGAGAAGCCTTAATTCATAGAAATAAGGAAAAGAATAGCTAGCATTTATATAGAACTTGTTTGTAGTTATGTTGGAAGTTTGTAAAGAGCATTGTAAATAATCTCATTTTGTCTTCACAAGAAGCCTGTTTATTAGGTGTGATTATTATTTCCATTTTATAGATGAGGAAAATTAAGGCAGTCTGAAGCTTGCATGTGGTCATACAGCTAATGTGTCTTAAGGCCAGATATGAATTGAGGTCTGCCCAGCTTTACAAGCATAGTACCATCTAGTGACTAGATTAAATACCGTCTACTCCAATCCCTTCATTTTCCAGAATGGGAAACTAAGACTTAGAGACATCTCTTGTGCCAGGCCCCAGGCATGCAAAGACAAAAGTGGATGTGCTGCTGTTCGGAAGAATGAATCCTCTTAATGTGGGATAAGGGGCTACTTTTATCCCATTTTGACTATACCTCTACCTTTATACCTCATATTTCTCCCTTTTTTTCCTATTTTCATTATTTTAGTGTTTGGCATTTATTTATCACTTAAAGATCTATAAAAGTTTTGTATTCTTGTTATCCCTGTTGAGCCTCATGCCAGAGCAGTGAGCACAACTCCAGTGGGTTGGCCATCTTGTTTGAATATCTAAGGGCCTTATTTTACAGACAATTCTCATGGAGGTTTGGAAGCAGCAATACAAGGATGCTCTCAAAGTCTCTCTAGAACTATGATGTCGGTTGTGAGACATGAAAGATGCTGGCACAGGACCGCTCAGCATGGCATGCCCTAAGGCACTCTGCTCCATGAGCAAAGCAGAATTACAGCAGCACAAAAGAAACATGAGACAAATTTAGAGGCATCCATTCCTTTCTTTAAAATTAATTTTATAATTATAAATATTTTTGACAGTACATATGCATGAGTAATTTTTTATAACATTATACTTTGTATTCATTTTTCCAAATTTTCCCCTCCCTCCCTCTACTCCCTCCCCTACATGACAGGCATTCCCATACATATTAAATGTGTTACAGTATAACCTAGATACAATATATGTGTGTAAATACCATTTTCTTGTACGTTAAGAATTGGATTCCGAAGGTAGAAGTAACCTGGGTAGATAGATATAGTAGTGCTAACAGTTTACACTCAATTCCCAGTGTTCCTTCTCTGGGTGTAGTTGTTTCTGTCCATCACTGATCAAGTGGAAGTGAGTTGGATCTTCTTTATGTTGAAGATATCCACTTCTATCAGAATACATCCTCATACAGTATTGTTGTTGAAGTGTACAGTGATCTTCTGGTTCTGTTCATTTCACTCAGCATCAGTTGATGTTAGTCTCTCCAAGCCTCTCTGTATTCCTCTTGCTGGTCATTTCTTACTGAGCAATAATATTCCATAACATTCATATACCACAATTTACCCAACCATTCTCCAATTGATGGGCATCCATTCATTTTCCAGTTTCTAGCCACTACAAAAAGAGCTGCCACAAACATTTTGGCACATACAGGTCCCTTTTCCTTCTTTAGTATTTCTTTGGGATATAAGCCCAGTACTAGCACTGCTGGATCAAAGGGTATGCACAGTTTGATAACTTTTTGGGCATAGTTCCAAATTGCTCTCCAGAATGGCCGGATTCTTTCACAACTCCACCAACAATGCATTAGTGTCCCAGTTTTCCCACATTCCCTCCAACATTAATCATTATTTGTTCCTGTCATCTTAGCCAATCTGACAGGTGTGTAGTGGTATCTCAGAGTTGTCTTAATTTGCATTTCTCTGATCAATAGTGATTTGGAAGACTCTTTCATAAGAGTGGATATAGTTTCAATTTCATCATCTGAGAATTGAATGTTCATATCCTTTGACCATTTATCAATTGAAGAATGGTTTGATTTCTTATAAATTAGGGTCAGTTCTCTATATATTTTGGAAATGAGGCCTTTATCAGAACCTTTAACTGTAGAGATATTTTCCCAATTTGTTACTTCCCTTCTAATCTTGTTTGCATTAGTTTTGTTTGTACTTTTAAATTTTGTATTTTTGTTTGCTTTTTAATTTGATGTAATCAAAATCTTCTATTTTGTGATCAATAATGATCTCTAGTTCTCCTCTGGTCATAAATTCCTACCTCCTCCACAGGTCTGAGAGGTAGACTATCTAGAGGTATCCATTCCATGTATTCAAACCATGGTTTGCGCCAACGGGTAACGTTTGAGCCTTCTGAGCTCATACTTAACCACGATACTGTGATATCATTGGTGATATCTTTGAGTGTGAAGGACAAACAGCAATGAGGTAGGGAGCAGAGGTATTATTGTTTCACTGCAGAAAACTGAGGTTCACCGAGTCACATCGGCTGCCAGGGGATATTCAGATACAGACCTTTCTGACTTGAAGTTCAACGTTCAATCTACTCCAACACGGAATGGCGGAGCAGCAAGCAGAACCATATGGCTTTACACTTCCCAATAGGATTGTGGGCAATGAGAGAACACTGGGTTCTACTGATAAGTCATTGGTTCTAGGGCTGCATTAGAAAGCACTACCAAGCTTAGAAATGTCTAGGAGGAACAGGTTAGTGAAGAAGTTTTACTATGTATCTATGAGGCCTCTTGAGAGGGAGAATGTAGAAGGAATAATTTTTTTTTGGTAGCCTAGGCCATGTTTAAATTGTACCTCCAGCAACATGGAGGGTTTGGGGTGAGGAGGAAGAAGAATGGATTGTGGCCTAATTACTACCTCCTACCAGTGAGAAGTAAGAGCCAGATCAGATCTAGCAATCCAAGAAACAGTTACAATGGGAACAATGGGAATACTTGGCTTCCATAGGAGTGGAAGCTAATTAGAGAAAGCACAGGCTCCTTGAAATCTCTTAAGAATTCTGATTTTGTGGTCAAAGGATATGAACAGACAATTTTCAGATGATGAAATTAAAACTATTTCCATTCATATGAAAGAGTGTTCCAAATCACTATTGATCAGAGAAATGCAAATTAAGACAACTCTGAGATATCATTACACACCTGTCAGATTGGCTAAGATGATAGGAACAAATAACAATGAATGTTGGAAGGGCTGTGGGAAAACTGGGACACTGATGCATTGTTGGTGGAGTTGTGAAAGAATCCAACCATTCTGGAGAGCAATCTGGAATTATGCCCAAAAAGTTATCAAAATGTGCATACCCTTTGACCCAGCAGTGCTACTACTAGGCTTATATCCCAAGGAAATACTAAAGAAGGGAAAGGGACCTGTATGTGCCAAAATGTTTGTGGCAGCCCTTTTTGTAGTGGCTAGAAACTGGAAAATGAATGGATGCCCATCAATTGGAGAATGGTTGGGTAAATTATGGTATGTGAATGTTATGGAATATTATTGTTCTGTAAGAAATGACCAGCAGGATGAATACAGAGAGGCTTGGAGAGACTTACATCAACTGATGCTGAGTGAAACGAGCAGAACTAGGGGATCATTATACACTTCAACAATGATACTGTATGAGGATGTATTCTGATGGAAGTGGATATCTTCAACAAAGAGAAGAGCTAATCCAATTCCAATTGATCAATGGTGGATAGCATCAGCTACACCCAGAAAAGGAACACTGGGAAATGAGTATAAACTGTGAGCATTTTTGTTTGTTTGTTTGTTTGTTTTGTTTTTCTTCCCAGATTATTTTTACCTTCTGAATACAATTCTTCCTTTGCAACAACAACAACAACAAAATTCGGTTCTGCACATATATATTGTACCTAAGATATACTATAAGACATTTAATATGTATGGGAATGCCTGCCATCTAGGGGAGGGGGTGGAGGGAAGGAGGGGAAAAATTCGGAACAGAAGGGAGTACAAGGGATAATGTTGTAAAAAAAAATTACCTATGCATATGTACTGTCAAAAAAAAGTTATAATTATAAAAATTAATTTAAAAATTAAAATAAAATTAAAATTTAAAAAAAAGAATTCTGATTTTAGAGTCTCTTGCTACTTTTCCTAATTTCTGGGGAGGTGGTTTGAGAAACCCATTATGCAAACCACAGCTCAAGGCCCTGTCTAGCATAATAATATTCTATATTGCCTGACCACGTGAAAGGAAACTAATCTGATAGCAAAAACATTTCATTAAGGTACGAAGCTATCTAAAGAAGAGGAAATCAAGTAGTAAAATAATCCTCTGCTGTTGTGTGCAAATAGGAAAAAATCTCATATGGCTCATCATCTCCTGGGGACAATTTAAGTTGGGTGGGAACCTGTGGATCATTCTCACTCTCTTTTCATCAGCTTTCCAGTGCTGAACACGGAGTTCCACAAACCTCTAGGGGCAAGCTAGAATCTGCCAGAGACTCTCAGCCTGACCCATCTTGTGACTATTTTGGGGACAGTATTACTCCATGTGGTCTCCCCTTTCTATTCCTCTGCTCCTACATCTAGTGTGTATCTACCATATTTCCCCATTGGACTATAAGCTCCCGAAGGTGACAACAGTGGTATTTTTCCTTTTGCATTTCCATGCAGGACATGGCACATAGTAGGTTCTTCATAAATGTTGAAGTGAAATGGTGACGAGAGAGGTTGAAAGGAAAGGGATGGGATAATTCCATAGCAGTACAAAATAGAAAGATCTGGGGGAAGAGGGGATATCTAAGATGTCAGAGTAAGTGGCAAGATACTGCTACAATCCATGAGAAACAGCAGAGAGAAGAAACTTGGCTGAAATATTCACACAAAGGTGGGAAAACCACCCAGCTACTTTTGAAAATTGTGAAAGCCAAAGAGTATACAATCTGAAAATGCTGAACAACTCCTGAACCTGCCAAGCCCCTCTGAGAGCCCTTCTGTCCCCAGGTAAATGACACACAAAAAGAAATTAAGCAACACTAACAAAACCACAGGCCCAAATATAAGAGAAACTGGAAGAAAACAGCCCAAAACAGTTCAAAGATGTTAAAAAAAAAGGATATAAGAGGAATTTAATGTAGTAAATGGAGTCTATGGTAGAAAGTTTCTAAAATTCCGGAGAAGCAACAAAGAGCAGACTTACTGTAGTGGAAAATGGAATTGGGCAAAGTGAAGAGCAGCTGGAAATGCTGGCTCAAAAAAAATCACTGAATCATTGAAACTATTAGAAAAATTAGAGACCTATGAGAGAGAATTCATCTGACCCCCTACTCTATTCCATTCAGTATTAATCAATTTGATAGAATCATATCTATAAATAAGGCTCCAGACCTGAGAGCTACAGGTGCTAAGTTCACTTGCTTAACTATACTTGTGATAGTGACTAAGTCCAGTGTGGCAGAGATTACAACTACATGGAAAGTCCCCCAAAGTATTTCTGCGCCTCTGGACCAATCACTTGTCCAGCAGGAGCAGGTGACCATCTTATGCCCACTTAGGTCACGGACTGTAATAGCTTCACCCAATTCGTGTTCCTGCTAGTGTTCATATTTTATCCTATGTATTACATTAACCAATGAAATCGCTGTTCTGTATTAGCATACTTGTAACCCTATAAAAGTATATCTCCAAGAGGAAGGGGGCAACTTGGATCATGAGGAAGATCTGAGGTCCACTTCAGTAGAGGATTCCCTGATAAAGTGCCATTGGCTCAGACCTCTGCCTCAGTCTCTCTTATTGTAGGTGGCATACTTTTAATCCCCCCAAGAAGACCTGAAGGAGAGATCAGTATGGAGTGACCCCCCAAGAACTGAGAAAACCCAAAGAACTGGAGCACTCAAGTTTTAGGACATCACCCCAGAAAAGTTCCCAGAATTGCTCAAAACACCTGGTAGAATACAACTAGAAAGAGTATAAAAGATGCCCACAAGCAAGAACCCAAGATCTAACATGCCTAGATGTAGTGCAGTTAAAGTCAAGGACTACAAAGATAAGGGGGGAGGGGAAGATACTGTTAACTGCCAGTGAGAAAGTAAATCATTTACCAAGGAACAATAATTAAGGTGACAACAGACCTTTCAAGGATGACAAATGAAGAGAGCAGAAATTGTGATACAGCATTTACAAAATTATCAAGTGTGAGCTGTGAACCCGGTATTATCTCCCTAGTAAAATCCAGCATTTTTATGAAGACAGGAAATGAATATTTGAAAAGCAAACATTTTGAAAAGTTTATAGAGAGATGTACTTGTTTCAAGGAAGTCTTCTGACAGCAAACAGGCCTCCCAGCCCAAATGATAAGCATTTAAAACAGCCAAGATAAGAGTTCCAAACATAATGTGAGAACTCTCCTAGTTTTGTATTAGCTTAATCATTAAAGCTTTCAGAAGGGCTCTTCCAGAAAGTAGCATGGGAGCCGAGGTAGTGGGGACAAGGAAGAAAGTAACAATCCCAAAGTGAAACTACTCCCTTTGAAAAAGAACCAGCCTGAGGTAATGATAGTCACTTCTATAAACAGACCAGATATCATTGTATTTGATAATCCAGTATTCAGTAAACTCCCAAGCAAATTAGGGAAAAGCTTTCAGTTTGACAAGAATTAATGGGAAAACTGGAAATTAGTTGGGCAGAAATTAAGTTTAGATCCATGTCATATATACCATATGCCATAATTAGCTCAAATGGATAACGAGATCTGAATAATAAAGGACACCATTAAAAACAACTGACAAGAGGCATCTTTTGCATTTACAACTGGGGGAGAGAATGCTTAACCAAAGAAGAGGTAGAAGTGATCACAAAAGAGAAATAATAACAGTCAAAAATACTTACATCAGTGCCTACCACATGGCAATCAATATATAAATGTTTCTCCTCCTCCTGGCCCAATATTTTTTAGTAGTATTCTTTGGAACCAATGAAGTTTCTTTTTCTTTCTTTCTTTTTTTTTTTTTTTTGAAAGCTAGTAGAGGAAAGCAAATGCCCACCAATTGGGGAATAGCTAAATAGAGTATGGAGTACATTATTGTAACGAACTATGACTATGTCATAAAATACAACGAATATGACAAATACAGAGGAAAAAAGGCTTAATATGAACTCATATAAAGTCAAATAATCACAACCACAAATGATAGACAGTGACTACACAATGTAAATTGAAAGACAATAAGAAGCTAATTGACATTGAATGATAGAAAAACTAGGAACAACCTTGTCCCAGAAGAAGGGAAATGAGAAGGAACCTCCTTAATACCTTTTTTCCCCCAGAGTTGGCTATTATGGATATAGAAGGCACCTATGAATTTGGATTCAGTTCATGCATTAGTTTTGCTGGATCTCTCCCCTCTCCTTATTTTCTGTTATGAGGGATGGCTTTCTGAAAAGGGGAAAAGTATATTGGGAAATGTGATATATAAAGGTGATATAAAAAGGAGCTACTGATAAAACAAAAAATAAAACTAAATTGCTTAGGAATTCCGATAGGTTTAGAAGTTTAAAATGATTCCATTCAAAGTGTATATTTCTTCACAAGAGATTGACTAAAGAAAAAAAACTGAACAATTTTAACACTAAATATTGTTCATAAATGTATTCATAAAATATATAAGAATTGTAGAATGGATTAAAATCAGAAACCAATAATATTACGCTTAAAGAAAACACATTTAATTCAGATTTATCAAAGTCAACTTAAATGGCATTTGCCATGGTACTGATAAATCAGGAAAAGGAGGCAATAAGATATTGGACAGAAAGTAATAAAACAAATAGAGAAGAATACTAGAGATAATGCCAGGAAAGTCCTATGCTAAATAAGAGTATGTAAGCATAAAATACACACATGTAAATTTATTCATTTAATAATTTTGTGGTAAAATATAACAAATGATTTTAAGAAACAGTCATAGTGAAATATTATTGCTCTGTAAGAAATGAACAGCAGGATGAAGACAGAGAGGTTTGGAGAGACTTGCATGAACTGATGCTGAGGGAAATGAGCAGAACCAGGAGATCATTATACACTTCAACAACAATACTGTATGAGGATGTATTCTGATGGAAGTGGAAATCTTCAACATAAAGAAAAGCCAACTCACTTCCAGTTGATCAATGATGGACAGAAACAACTACACCCAGAGAAGGAACACTGGGAATCGAATGTAAACTGCACTACTGTCTTTCTACCCAGGTTACTTATACCTTCGGAATCCAATTCTTAAACGTGCAACAAGAAAATTGGATTTACACACATATATTATATCTAGGTTATACTATAACACATTTAATATGTATGGAATTGCCTGTCATCTAGGGGAGGTAATAGAGGGAGGGAGGGGAAAAATTGGAAAAATGAATACAAAGGATAATGTTGTAAAAAAAATTACTCATGCATATGTACTGTCAAAAAATTATAATTATAAAATTAATAAAAAATAAATAAAATAAAATGTTTAAGTTGGGAAAAACAATAAATTAAATTTAGATCTCAGAAAAAAAAAAGAAACAGTCATAGTGGGAGATTTCAACATCATTATCATTATATGAAAAAAAATTAACCAAAATATAAATGAAGAAAGCACAAATTTAGTCATTGTATTCAACAAGTTAGAATATGGAGAGAATTTAGTAGAAAAAACAAAAAATATATTTTATTATATTTATTATAAAAGTTGAACCTGTGTGAGCCACAAAGAGGCACATACATGTAGAAAAGCAAAGATCACATATGGTACATTTCCAAAAAAATTAGGTTAAAAGTAGTAATAACTAATGATGTAGTGAGTAAGTGGTTTAAGGTCCTTTAAAAATTAAGTAATAAAAATAATAACCAACAAATTATATAATAATCCTTTAAGGTTAACAAAGCACTTTATGTACATTAATTTGATTGGTCTTCATGACAACCCTCTAAGAATTTACAGATGAGGAAACTGAGGCCCAAATAAAGTGTCTAGCTCAAGGTCACACGGTTAATTGTCTTGGGCAGGATTTGAACTCAGGTCTTTCTGACTCCAAATCAGTTACTCTCTACACCATGCTGCTTTTTACAAAGCAAATTAGAAAAATAAAAGGAAACTTTCTAAAAAACTAATAATAAATTACATAAAATATAGTAACAATTCAGATGCTACTTATTGAAATCTATGAGACATAAACAAAACCGCACTGAGGTAAAGTTGTCGCCCCAAATACTTCTACAAACATTTCACTAAAAACACTAAATAAAATATTTGTAATTAAAAGACAGTATTACATTTTAAAAAAGATATCTGTCATCACCCAAGAGATGACAGTGAAATAGAAGTAACACTGGGTTTGGTGAAGTAACAACTGGGCTTGGGTTTAAATCCAGTGATTGGATTAGACCTCTAAAGTCCTTTCCCCATTAAACCTATGACACTATGGGAATGTGATGATGGTTTATCAGGAATATATCAGGAAAATAATATAATTTTATCAACAAGAGAAAAAAATAAAGACTACATGATAGGTAGCAATTAGATACAAAGTCTTTTAAAATGAAATAAGGAAAAAAATGACCTATCACTGAGTGAAAGAGACCCCAAAAGGAAAATTCTTAGGAACATTATAGTTAAGTTTCAGAATTCCCACCTCAAAGAGAATATATTACAAGTAACTAGAAGGCAGAGGGGTAGTAGTGTTGGAAACATATTCTCATCAGAACTGTGTTAAAAAGGGAATAGTATACATCTAGAAGGATATAAAAGTCATGTAAATTTACAGAGAAATTGGAGGGTTGAAGGGATAGGATAAAGAAGGGATTCTTACAAGGGTGTGTAGATAAAGAAACTGTAGAGCAAGAGTAAAGGATAAAGGAGGGACTCTTAGGAGAAGTAAAGATTAGAGAGAACCTTCCCTTCTCAGAGCTAAATAAATTTAACCCAAAAATAAATAAGAAAGAAGTCAAGTTGATGAACAGAATCTTAGGCTAGATGTGTGGAGAGAATTGAATGGGAACAGAAAGAAATATGCCTTTTCCTGTCTGTATCTTTACAAAAATTGATCATATGAATACAAAGAGGTTTGGAGACTTGCATGAACTGATGCTGAGTGAAATGAGCAGAACCAGAAGATCACTATACACTTCAACAACAATACTGTATGAAGATGTATTCTGATGGAAGTGGCTATCTTCAACAAAGAGAAGATCCAACTCACTTCCACTTGATCAGTGATGGACAGAAACAACTACACCCAGAGAAAGAACACTGCAAATTGAGTGTAAACTGTTAGCACTACTATCTCTCTACCCAGGTTACTTCTACCTTTGGAAACCAATTCTTAACGTGCAACAAGAAAATGGGATTTACACACATATATTGTATCTAGGTTATACTGTAACACATATAAAATGTATGGGATTGCCTGTTATCTAGGGGAGGGAGTAGAGGGAGGGAGGGGAAAATTTGGAAAAATGAATACAAGGGATAATGTTATTAAAAAAATTACTCATGCATATGTACTGTCAAAAAATTTTTTTATAATTATAACATTAATAAAAAATAAATTTAACAAAAATTGATCATACACTAGGGCATAAAAACTTTATAGTTAAAAGCAGAAATATGAAATACATCCTTTTCAGATCACAATGCAATAAAATCATATTTAATAAAGGATCATGGAAACATAGATTAAAATTCATTGGAGACTAAATAATCTAATCTTAAAGAATGTGGGAGCTAAAGAATAAATTATGGAAACAATAGGTAATTTTATTAAAGAGGATAAAAATGAGACAACATACCAAAACCTATGGGATGCACCAAAGGTAGTAATCAGAGGAAAAACTTATGTCTCTAAATGTTTACATTGTTGTGAGAAATGATGATCAGGTTGATTTTAAAGAAACATGAAAAGACATCCGTGAAATAATGAAGAAAGAAGTGAACAGAATCAAGAAAATGTTGGATATAATAACAGTACTGTTATTTGAAGAATAAATGAATGACCAAGCTGTTCTAAGTATTTATCCAAAAATACATCCAAAAATATTTGGATATAAATATCCAAACTACAAAGGATCTATGAAAGAAGATGTTATCTACTTCCTGAGAAAAAACTGATAAACACACACATATGTACATATATACACACCTGTATATATGTACATAAATGTATAATACGCACACATATATGTCAATTGGTAGCCTTCTCTTGTTTGGGGAGGGGAGGGAGGGAGGAGGATGGCTTGGAACTTAATATGTAACAAAAAATTAAAAAAATATAATTATACTAGGAAGAAATTTAAATATGAGACTAGAAGGATCTTTTTAAAATATGATTTTTTTTCAGAAGAATATATCTGAAACCATGAACTAATAGTGTATATGAACTAATAGTGTATACAGCAGGGAAACACAAAGTATTCCCATTAAAAACAAGTTTTAAACAGTGATGGCTGTACTTTTTTCTCCTATTTAATATAGTTTTTAAAACTCTCAGTAATACTAATAAAGCCTGAAAAGTTAGATAGTTCCATGGACAGACGACATCATTATGTACCTAGAGAACCCAAAATAGTCAACAAAAAATGGAGTTAATAAATTATTTTGGTAAAATAACAAGACAACGCAAACTCACAAAAAAGTCCTCTGAATTTCCATGTACCATCACCATGAATCAAGAGAAACTAATCTGAGGCAGCTCATGATTCTGTGGATAGAGTCCTGGCCTGGAGTCAGGAAGACCTGAATTCAGATGTGACCTTAGACATTTACTAGCCGTGTGACCCCAGGCAAGTCACTTCACCTGTTTGCCTCATTTGTGAGAATTAAATAAGATAATATTCAGAAAAAGCACTTAGCCTAGTTCCTGGCACACAGTGGCACTATATAAATGCTTTTTCCCTTCCCCTCACTGGGAAAGAGAAATGTCAAACATCTGGATATTAACTTGTCAAGACATATAAAAAGATAACTCGTGAATGATTTTAACAGAAATAAAGAATTGAACAAACAACTCATGGTTAGGTTGGACAAATATAAAAAAAGGAAATACTTTCTAAACTAACTTTCAGCTTTAATATAGTATCCATCAACATATGAAAAGATTATTTCACAAAATTAGATAAAGTCACAAGAAAATTAATATGGGAAAATAATGGACAGGAATATTAAGGACCAAGACAAAGAATAGTAACAAAAGAAGACTAGCATAGTAGATAATTAGAAAACTGTCTAGGGATGGAAAAAAGCCCAAGAAATCGATCAGCTGAATAGACTAGGGAATTCAGAGACAAAACCCAAGTAATAGAAAAGATTAATGTTTGATAATCCCACACTCAAAACCCAATGAAGAATGGAATCACTATTTAATTAGAGCTGCAGGAGAAAAAAAAAAAGACTTGAACCTCCTCCCCACATAAAAAAAAAATCAAGCCCCCAATGGCTTTAGATCTATGGTGCCTACCATACAGTATACTAAATGTCACTGAATCAGTGATCTCAACAATATACACACAGATTTATATTTATAATACGCACATATAATCATGAACAAACTGAAAGAAAAAGAACACAATGTTATTTGTTTCAACCGTGGAGAGGAGGAGGGGGTCCTTTTTATTTTGTGTTTTCTTACATCTTTTGTATTTATTTCTATATGTACATGATATTTCCCCTCAATAGAATACAAGTTCCTTACAGTTCAGGGTCATTTGCTAAGTAACTGACACATAGTAGGCACTTTCCAAATATCTAATGAATCTCATGGAATTGATCAAGCCCATAAAAGAGATCATTGGCTGGAGAATGACTGAACCAGTTGTGGTCTCTGAATATAAAAGGATAATATTGTGTCATGTTAAAGAAATTTTAGCAGACTTGTATGAAATTAAGCAGAGGGAGGTGAGCAGAAGGAGGGATGACGTCAGCAAGCTGAGGAAGGAGCCTGCCCCCCACCTCCATGGGCTGGATGGTTTTGATCAACTATACTGTTTCTTTAAGGGAAAACTTGTATTTGGAGGGAAAAGAGATGGCAATATGCTAATGGGTAATGAAGTACCCATTGCAAGCAAAGAGCATCAATAAAACAATTTAAAGTGCAAAGAAAACTAAAGTTTGGAAGAGGCCACAAACATGGCAGTAGTGTTACTATTGTGTTAAATCTAATGTATACTCTAAAAATGTTACAGAAGTTCACAGACTTATGTACAATACCCTATTTGTTTCCATATACTGAAGGGTTCATGTATTATTCATGATTATTGTTAAATTCATAAGAAAAAGGAAATATTTTAACAAAGAAATCATTTACGACAAAATTATGGTTTTGATTATGTAAAGACTGAAAGGATTTTACACAATAAGAAGCAATCTCCTTAAAATTAACAACAACAACAACAAAAAAAAAAAAAAAAAAAAAACTGGGGAAAATATTTGAAATAAATCTGATGAAAACAGATCTGAAATCCAGAATCCACATAGAACTGACACTAACCTATACATTTAATAATCCGTAGTTCCTAGTGGAACAGTGTTTAAAGGACATTTATAAGAAAATACACAATGCTAACAACTATGTGAAAGCTAGTTCTTAAGATTGGAGAAATAACTATCAAGACAACCTAAAGTAAATACTAACACCCACTAGAATGGAGGAAATAGGGAGAAAAGTCCAATGACGCCATGGCTGTCAGAAAACAATCACCCTAATATATTGCCAGTGGGATCATAAGCAAGTGCAGACATTTTGGACAGCAATAAAGATTATTGAATTTATCATAACTTTTAAGCTGATTCTAGAGTCTTATCCCCAAAACATCATAAAGAGGAAAAAAGAATGCATATTTCACAAAATTATTCACTATATCAGAGAAAAACACTTGGAATATCCTCTATTTCCAATAATCAGAAAATTGCTGAATAAACTATGGAGCCATACCAAGAAGGAAGTTCTTCTACTATTGAGGACAGGCAATTTGTCAGAGTCACTTTGGTTGGAAAAAGAAAAAAAAAGGACAGGAAGAGCCACATTTGGAATCTGTTCATTCAAAACACAGTTGGGGGAGAAGAGAGTAGAATAGATTTACCCTGGAAGCTTCCTTTTTCTATCCAATGATGCCAATATTCTTTCATTAATGCACCAATAGCCTTGTGTGTTTGGAGCCGAGGGAGGAGTACAGCAATGACTCAGGTCAATTCAATATTTTTTGGTACAGAATTTAAGTAAAAGAATTTTTGGTGCTTACCTGCCAAGAAGCGAAGCTGATTCTTCACTCTTAACCCTTCATCACCAGAGCCTCGACCACAGTCATCTTCATCATCACAATCACCACTTTCAACCTCTTCTTCGCGATTCTTATCTGAGGCCCGCCTCAAAATCGCCATGCTTTTTAGGATCTGAAAGAAAAATCACATCGAAGCATTGAATTTCACAGCTGGAAGGCTTCTCAGAAACTATGTAATCAACCTCTACACCTAGAGAAAGGCAGATATCTTACAGAAGTAAAGTAGAAGGAGACACCCGCCCCCTATATACAAGTATCTACATTATCCCTTTTTACACTATTAAAGAAATGGAAACAAAGTAGATGTGCAAGGATTGGAAAATAACTAAACACATTTTTATACATGAATATAACAGAATATCAATGCACTAAAGAAGCAACGAATCTCGAGAATCTAGAGGAGCATGGGAAGATTTAGATGAACAGATGCACCATGAAGTAAGCAGAACCAGGAAAACAATGGAAATAAAGACTGCAACAATGTTAGTGCAAAGAGCAACAACAACAAATCCAAACTAAATGCTTGAAATGATAATGTAAATGTTAATGATATAAATGCAAATAATAATGTAAAGCTTGTAGAGGTTGGGAGCATTTGGGTACAAGATACTGCAGATAATGTCTTTTTTTTTTCCTGACATTTATCTTTTACTCCAAAGTAAAGATGCTGAATTTTTTATCCTCAATGATTATACACATTTCTCCCCAGACCCAGTGCTTTAGAATGTTTTTGTTTGTTTGTTTGTTTGTTTGTTTGGTATTGCATATAATGTTGAGCTTGGTTGGTATGGTATACCAAACAATTTTTTTCTTCTCTTTTATACTAAAGGATGGCTTTCTAGGAGAGGCAAGGGATGAATCGATTAGGGAATGAAGATGATAGAAAACCCAAAGCTATCAATAATGCATCTTTTAAGAAGCTTCTATGTAAGTAACTAAAAGGTGGTTGCCCAGCCTTTGGGAGAATTCTGATTTGGAGGAAGTTTTACTTCTTTGTAACTTTCCTCCATTGTTCTTACTTCTATCCTCTAGGGCCAAGCATATAATGTCTAATCCATCTTACATATGACAGCTCTTCAGTTACATGAACACATTATCATAGGATCATAGAGCCAGAGCTGGAAGAGAGGTCAGAGGCCATTTAATCCAACCCTCTCATTTTGTACTTGAGGAAACTGAGCTCTTGGGGGACCAAATGACTTGTCTCAGGTCACAAAAATAATCATGATCAGAGATCAGATTGATACCCCCAAGACTTCTTTTCTCTAGGCTAACCAGTTCCTTCAACAGATTCTTGTAAGACATGGTGTCCTCTCTCCTCACCAATTTTTTTTGTTGTCTTCTGAGAATTCTCCAGCTTGGCAGTATCTTTTAAGTCATGGTCCCTCAACAGAATATAGTACTCCAGATGTGGTCTGACCAGGGCAGAGGACAGTTGGGTTAGCCCCTTTCTCCTATATTCATTTTTATGTGTATTCATGTACACACAAAGTGGTACAATTTCCAGTCTCTCCTTTCTTTTACTTTCCCAAGTATCTTGTCTATAGCATTATGCTCACATAGTGTTTGCTAAGTTAACAATTAAGTGCACCCAGAGACTACATGTTTGTTTGAACACGTGTAGATCATTTCCCTGAGCAGGGCATTGAGAATTTATTTTAGCTGACTAGCAGAAATGGTCCAGAGAGCCATCATGTCTTTAATTCTTATACAGGGATGGCAGCTTCCCCATGGAAGGAACAAAAGCAGGAATCGTATGTAAATAGATGAATTTGGGAATGAATTAAATTAATTTCAGATTCACTTGGACAAGCATTGATTATGCCAGACCCTGTACTAGATACTAAGGCTAAAAGACAAAGGCAAAGCAGTCTTTGCCCTCCAAAAGTTTACATTTGACTTGAAGGAAATAACCGATACACAGGTAACATAAAATGTATACAAAGTAAAAACAAAGTAACTGGGGCAAAGGGAGGCAGAGTATCTCAGGATGGGGAAATCAGATCTCCTGTAGGGGGTGATTCAAACAGCGCTAAAGATTCCAGGAGATGAGATGGAAAGGAGGACATTCTGCATGTGGAGGACAGTCTGTAAAAAGGCACAGAAATGGGAGATGGGCTTTGGCTAGAACACAGAATGTGGAAAATTGTGCCATTATTCTGAAAAGAGAGATTTTGGGGTTTGACTTACTCCACAGTCTTGACAATAAGGTCTTGGGTCTTCCAGAGTGGTTTTAAGAAAGGTTTGCCAGGTGACCATGCTCTTTCCTTCCCTCCCCCCCACCCCGTAGCATGAAATGGACAAAGCTCAAGTCATGGGGAGATGATGATGTACAGGGCCTTGGGATGTTGTGATTTTTTATAATGGCAATAGGTGGAACCCTGTGATCCACGAATTCTGTGGTCCTTTAGCAGTCCTGTAATCAGTAACTTTGAGGACCAACATCCTATGACCCTTCATCTTGCCCTCCCTTAGGGGATGTCATTAAGGACATCCCTGTGAATACTTGTGAGGGGTCACCAGTCAGCCAGGTCACAATGGTCTATCTCACACTGGGAGGCAACATGCCAATCATTAAGGAGTAGTGGTATGGGAAGACTTAGGAGCTGGAAGACATGAGTTTAAGGAAACACCAAATCAAGTGACTTTGCTTCTCTGATTCTCAGTTTCCCTATCTGGAAAATGAAGATAAAAAATTACCCCCAAGTTCATGGAATTTTAATGATAAAAAGTTTAAAAAAAACTTTAAAAGAACATAGAAATATGAGTTATTATCACATTCTCATAGTCAGGAAGCAGGCTAGCCTTAGGATCAAGAGGACCCAAGTTCAAATCCTGCCTCTTGACACATATTATCTGTGTGATTCTGGGAAAATCACGGAGAGCAGCGTGTCAGATGAGATGGTCTCTTCCACTAGGAATGAGGGAGTTACCACACTTGGACCCACCAACACCGATACAATTTCAAGCTATAGCCCCTCCCATGATATGATAATGATAGTGATAAGAATCCAATCCTAATTGCAACCCTAAATTGTAATTTAGGATTACAACCCTAAAATACTTCCAGGTTTGTAAAGCACTTTACAAATTATTACCTAATTTGAGCCTCACAACAACCCCATGACACAAGTATTATTATTTCATTTTACAGCTGAGGAAATAGGCTAAGAGAAATAAAATGAGTTGTTCAGAGTCACACAGTTAATTTCATTTCTTTCACTAGTCCTTCAGCCTCTCTTGTTGAGAGATAAGACATGTTAATTCAATGAAACGGATATGTATTAATCACCTACTGTGTACAGAGCACTGTATATTAGCAACTGGAGAAACAGAAAGATTAGATCCAAAGTAGCCCCAGCTCCTAGTTGGGAGATAAGACGGCAATATAGATAATTACAATACACACTGTATAGTATTATGTGTGAGGTTCCAGAGAAGGTCCAAATCAACAACTCCTTACACCATTTCCCAGAATCCAATTTCTCTTCTCTCAGATCTACACTGCCTGTTGCCCCTGAAATTCTTCTGAGTCACCACTTTCATATTACTTCCTTGCTTCTAAACTGCCAATGGCTTCTTGCTTCTCCAAAGTCCTCTACCTGGCATTGGCCATTCTAAACTTACTTCTCCCCATCCCCATAGTGGTCTGCTACTCCAGCCACATTGCTCTGCTCATTGAACCTTCCACATACTCCTGCCATCTGAGACTTGGATCTCCCATCTGGAATGATCAGCCCCTCTGTCTGAAGCCTGGTCTTCAAGACTAAGCCTTTTCTGAGCCTCAGCGTTGACCTAGTTGGGAGAGAAATGGATTGGGACTCAAGGACCTGTATTTGAGCACATGTTCTCTTGATTTCCATTTAGCACTTAGGCAAGTATCTTCCCCTCTCCTCCTGATCTCAGTTTCCTCATCTGTAACATTGGTGGGGGGAATCGACAATCTCAGCCCTTTTAACACTAAAGCTAAGAATTATTAGAGGTAGAGTTTTTTTTTGGGGGGGGGGAGTGGATAGGATTGTTTTGATTTTGCTGTTTAGCTGTCTCCTTCAATTAAAATCTCTTGCTTAAAAATAATGAAGATAAAACAAGATAAACAATCAAATAGGTTTACAAACATGTTTTAAGGACTTAGTTTGAGCCCATCTAACTCAGCTATGGCTTTGCTTTTTTTTTTTTTTTTAACGATGTGGAATTTAGGTTCCATTTCAAAGCCATTAAACTGGGCTTACAACACTGTTTTGGAAATGTTTAGATGCTCAGGTTTATGCAACCTCCAAGGAGTGTTTGCAGGGTCTAGCTTTCCATGTCCATGGCAATGTAAACACATACTTCACTGTTTGTATCGAAGCCGTGCAGCTTAATGGAAAACAAATGTTTTGACTTGACTCCATTCAACCTAGCTTTTCACGCCACAATCATTTACAGGGTGTATGAATCAGCAAGGGCTTCCATACAAGGGATCTGCCTTTGGGGTCTGCTCCTCCTGATCTAAAGCACCCAGCTGAAAATGGGGTGAGTTGTTCTGTGGCAGTGGTACTGAAAACAGAGGGGTAGAAAGTTACCATTGGCATTCTCCATCCTTTGAAGAACAGCAGTCACAGGGAAATAATCCCAGGTAACTAAGAGAAGCCCAAAATTGTCTATCAGAGCTAGAATACCTCAGAGATGGACAATCAAGATGGAACACTTATAATACAGAGGAGGAGTCACTTTCTTGGAGGGGAAGGGTCTTTCTCAAGGATGCACTATGAGTTAGAGAAAAGGCAAGTTCTCTTCAGCCACCAAAGAACTCAGAAAGGGAAAGGAATCTTCAGTGGCCTTCTAGAACAACCCATACTTGAGGAAGACTATCCTTTAGATCAACCCAACAAGTGGTCAGCTAGTTTTTGCTGACTATCCTTCAGTGACAGGGAGACAATAACCACCTAAAATAGCCCATTCTACTTTGGACCCCTCTCATTTCAGCTTTTTTTTTTTTTAACTCAGTATTGGTATTTCATTGGTATGGATGAATTAACTCCTGATGTGGAAACTCCCTCCATCAATACAGATCAGCAGCTTGTGTGTAATCTGTAGATTTAGAGAATTGATTGGGGGCTTGATAAGGTCAAACAATGTTTCTGGGATGAGAATCAAATTTAGGTTTTCCTAACTTACTGTACTGATGATAAAGAGTTTTTTTTTCTCCCTGCAGCTGAGTTTTGTCTCTTCTCACTATCCAATCTTTTATCTAGGCTCTTCTCTTTGGTGCTAAATTGAACAAATTTCATCCCTCTTCCATGTGCCAGCCCTTCCAATACTTGAAAACAACATTAGACCTCTCCCCTTCCCATATACTTTGGCCCATACTATATGTGGCTTTTCTTTTCCAGGATAAATATACTTGATTGTCTTCATTGAGCCTTGAAGGACAATTGCTTCCTCATCCTAGCCACTCTCCTCTGGATGCTTTTCCGTTTTTAAATGTTTTTCTTAGAATGGGGTTGAGAGGGAACAAAGTGAATATAGACCAAGTACAGACTAGCAATAGTTTGCCTTAATTATGGACACCAATTCAATTCCCAAGACGCTTAGTAAATCTTTTCCATGTTTCAAAGCATCATGTTAGGCATTGGGGATATTGAAACCAAAACCTGAAAACAGCCCCTGACTTTAAGCAACTTCTGTCATACTGGGTATACAAGGAGGAAGCAGGTTAGTTCAGCAAAGATCACATGAGAATGAAAACGAGGGGATCAAGAAAGACTTTGGGCAAGAAATGACCCACAGACTGACTACTGAAGGAAGCTGGGAATCCCAAGAGGCAGAGGTGAGGAAGAAGTTACCTTCCAGCCACGAAGAATGGCCTGGGCCATGTGGTAGAATGAAAAGTCTGGGGACCAGCAAGTAGGCCAATTTGGCTAGACTGTATGTAGAATAACTGAATATGCCACATACCTGAAAAGGGAGGCTGGAGCCAGAAGTCCTTCGGGACTTCAAATGCCAAGCTGAGAAGTTTATATTTTATCTTAAAGGTGGTTGGGAGCCACTGAAGGTCCGTGGTTGTTGGACCTCAGTCTTTAGTAGGAAGATCATCTTGGCAGTCGTATGGAGATGGATTGGAAAGGGAGTCCAGCTAAGGAGGCCATTGTAATAGTCCGGAGGAGAAACACGTCTTTCTTAGTGCAGCCTGAGCTCAGTTTAGCTGCCAGACCACACACTTGGGCTAGGAAATGGTAGGAAGCACATGTGTGGATGTACCTGAGGAAATCCTCCTTGCTACTTCAAGTAGGAAGATGGCCTGCCCCCACAAAGGCATCTGCAGAGGTGTTAACTTATTGTGAGGAAGGGGCCTGTGGAGAGGCTGCATCTCCATATGGTGACAGCAAGAAGGCTGCCTACATATCCAGCCATGTTCCCATCTGGCCCTATCTTCAGCTACTGCCTTTGATTCATAACACACCCAATTTCTGGTCCCCTTCCTACTTCCCTGACTTATACTTCTTAATATAGAGTTGAAACATATGAAAAGAAGTGTCTGCAAATAAATCTCTCTCCCGTAAAATACACAGTGATGTGAGGGAAAGCAACCACTCTTCCTGGGCCTTCCACTTGAACAATTTCCTTAGATGACTCTTTCTCAATTCACTAAATCAGTATTAAGGGCCTGTTGTGTTTGAGACCTGTACAAGGTGCTAAAGCTAGAGATGTGACATGATATAGGCCCTGCCCCCAAGAAGCTTACAACTTAATGAGGCAGAAGACATGCACACAAGTAACTATGATGGAAGGCAGAATGCAGTAAATATAAAAGAGAAATCCGGGTAACCCGCCATGAGAAACTGGAAGAGAGAGATCACTTTCATGGTGGCAGATGTGGCATTTGTCATAAAAGGCTCACCTGGGCTATTAATAAATGAAGTGGGGGGAGAGGCAGCTCAGTCTACGTACAAGAAACGGTGTCAACAAAAATAGTGAGGGAGCAGAGTGAGAAAAGGGGGCAGAAGGGGGTCCCATGTGGGTTTTAACATATAGGAAGGGAATAAGGACAAGATAAGACTTGCTTTCAGTGACAGCTAAGTCGGCTCCAGATTGTAGAGGGCCTTGAATGTTAAGAGTCAGAAGTTTATACTTTAGGCAAGAGACTCACTGAAGGTGTGGCCCAGAGAAGTGGATGATTAGAGCGGTACACTGGGGAGCTTACTCAAGTAGAATATAGAGGATGGATCATCAAGGGAAAGACTAGCAACAGGAAGAGCAGTCGGGATGCTACTGCAATGGTCTAGATGAAAAGTGCTGAAGTAGGGGATAGTGCCAGTAGTACAAATGCTCACTTCCCCCATCCCCACTCCACCTTTTCATCTTGTGCCCATGTCCCATCTCCCAGCATCTTCTTTGGCTCTTCATTCTCCCTCATCTCACAGAGCTATAACTTTCTACCACCAAATCTCTTGAATCTGTCCCATGCCTTGTACCCACACAGCCATTACCCTACTTCAGGCCCTCATTACTCCTTTCCTGGACTGTTGCAAAAGCTTTCTAATTAGTTTCCCTGCCACAAAGTCTCCACTTTCCAATACATCCTTCGCACCTCATGACTGCAATGTGGTCCCTCCTCACTTCTACATCAGAGAATTCCAGACTTCCCTTGAGTGGAACTGGAACTCATTTACTCAGCCACACACTATTCCCCTTACTAATTGTTTTATATTTCTAATTATGTAGATCTTGGCTCCCACCGGCTAGATGGTAAGTACCTTCAGGGGAGGAACCATTTCATTTTTGTCTTTGTATCACCAGCTTCTAGTACATCATTTTGCCTGAAATCAGCGCTTGCTGAATGCTTGTTGAATGATATTTTACAGAAGTACTGGAGTCTATCCATGTGATGCCTTGACTTTCATCACTTGCATGTCCCCGCAGCATGCAGGCTTCCCCTCTGTTATCTCTTGCTTCCCCCCTCTAGGATTAGGCCTTCTAGGTCTCCTTTCCCAGCCAGCCCTCACTTTGATGATACTTTTTTATGCCACTTATTACATGCAATTGGTTGCTGTTGATTTGCTGCGGCCTGGTTAGTTATGTGCACCATGCACTTTCCCATCGCTCTTTGGGTGACCCACAATTGTGAGTTTTCAGACAATGTGGCATCCCCTGATTTGCAGGTATCGTGGGAAGAGTACTGGTGTTAGAGAGATGAAAATCTGTTTCAAGGAAAAGGCCAACGTCACTGGAAGCATTACATTTAGCAAGTGGAATCCCACCCACTCTCTCCTAGTCAAGGGATCAGCAATGTCTGCCATAAAAATACACAGACAAGTTTTTCTAAGGCCGTCTGTTACAGTGTGGACAACAGACATTCTTCCTGCGTGGATAGTCCAGAATCTTCTGAGGGATTCTAAATTTCATTTGCGAGGTTCTGCAGCATTCCAGGAGTTGGTGCAATCAGCACAATGTCATCCACCAAGAGGAGCTTCTGGAGGCCTTGGCCATCTATGAGGAATGTCTCTTCCATTTGGACCTTGGACTGGGAAATTCTCCCAGACAGTGTCAAAAGCCTTTGGTGACTCTACATCTCTCTGCCTTATGCTTCCCTTAAAAACTTAAGGGTCCTCAAACAATCCCTTTTCAAACAATTCCTTTTGAGGAATCGTATCTGCTTTGAAAATATGCATGGGAAACACCTCAGACTAAAGAACCTTTAAGGCAGCACTTTATTCTACCAAATCAATATGGTTATTAAAAAATATAACCAGCAAATAAAAACCATGGTGGAATCTAGTTTTCACTGCACCTTTTGGTAGATGTGTGACCATAAAATGCCATTTGTAAAAGCATGCCTGTCCCCATCTTTTTATTTTCATTAAGGATGCTTTTACTATGCATATATATCATTCTCAAAGATCTTATAGAGACAAAGCAATCACAGGAATTGATAGCTATTAATAGCTTTTCAATCATCTTTTTTAATATAGCAGTACAGCCCACATAATCTCTGAGGAGCCCTTCCGAACTCCCACTCTCACAGAAGAGTCTTTTATACAGAAACAAAGCAATTTCTCTTTAGTTCCGAAGTGAAAGGGTAGCCCAGAGGAGTCATAGGTGATTTTCTAATGCCCTCATTTTGAGCCCTACCTTGTATTTATCTCTCCATCCTAAGGTGATCAATTGAGAATCATTTTAGTCAGTTGGCCTTATGTAGTTTTTACAAAGGGTTACCCACTGAAGTGATAGAGGAAGAACAAGAGGGACAAAACATCTCCCTCCCCAGAAGTCTTGACACAAGTTTCCCAAGCCTATCCAAACATGATTCTAGTATATTATTTCACTTTGATGAACTTTTAACAGTTCGTCTTTAGTGAGTGAGTGATTGAGACATATTCTCACTTAGTTAAGGTAATCTGGCTAGAAGGAGGAGGGATAGTTTCAACTTCACCCTTACCCAACAATACGAATTGTCAATAGCTGTTCAATATCATTCACTCTTGGAGAACTTGACAATCATTTCTTCAGTGCAGTGTTATTCCAGTATGGATATTCTTTCTATATACTTAACATCCTATGTGCGGTAGATATGGTGCTGAACTTGAAGTCAGGAAGACCAGAGTATCAATCAACATATTCAGTGTGTGTGTGACCCTGGGCAACTCATTGCTCTTCTTTTATCTTGGGTTTCCTTAACTGTAAAATGGAGATAATAATTGCACTCACCTTACAGAATTGGGGTGAGGCCCAAATGATGTAACATGTCAAGTGTTTTGCAAATCTAAAAAGCACTGTATAAATATTATTGTTATTCTGGCTACTATTGCTGTTTTTGTTATTACTCGGTCCAGAGTCTACCTGGTTTTGCTTTCTTTTTTTTCTTGAATATCTTTTCTACTTTTTCATGCAGCCTATTGAGGACTGAGATCACAGTCCTCAATAGGTAATGCAACTGTTTGGTAACTCTACTGTCAATGACAGAGAAAATAGTTTGTTGTAGAAGTTTTGAGGGATGTTTTCGATCTTTACTTATTGTCATCCTTATAGTTTTATACTTAAATGCATTTTGGATTATTGGGTTCAATTGGATCTCATATTAAGTTTTCTATAAACATAGTGTTATCTCGACTTATTTATTCTATTCTGTGATATTTGTTCAGAATTTTCTACCGTTTTCTCCTGAAAATGAGGTGTTTTTTTTTCCTCATACAATATTGCCCTCAGCTTATTTATTTTTCCACTTGGCAAAGAATTCAAGTATGTGCTGGTTAAGGTAGTTTTTAAGTGCTTTGAATTTCCTTGTAATGAATACTTCACATTAACTCAATCTTCCATTGGTAATGATGATAGTACAGGTCAATGTCTGTTCCTTTATCCATTTTTTTTCATCATAATTTGCTCATTTAAATAAATTGGGTTGGAAATGTTTAGTTTTATATAATTTATTTTTCATTTTTATTCTAATTTGGTATTGATTTACCTGTGTGTGAGACTTTTGTATAAACTATTAAACATTGACCTCTTTTATCTGTCTTCTCTGAACCATATTTTTTTTTTGCTATTCTTCCCTTTGCCAGCTGTTGCACTGAAGTCACTGAGTAAACATGTATAGTTAATTTCATTTGGAATATTTTACTGAGTTCTTCATACATTTTCTCTATTTCTTTCTCTATTTTCTCTGCAACAGATGTTCACCATGAACACTACCCTGGGAGATTACCAAATGTCCCCAAAATGATGTTTCTTTTGGTCTTTGCTTACATAAAAAAAAGTTCCACCAATGCCTCTATTTGCCTCTTTGGTGAGGGCCTTGGAACTATCTTTGCATTTAGTTTTGATGTCCTTATACCTTTTTGTCTCATTTAAAGTGGGACTGACAATAATGATGTGATTCAGTTCTTCCCCGGATAGGATTCAACTTTTGACTCAGTCATTGGATAAGGATCTTATATTTAAAGGATTCATGAAGTTAATGTTTGTAGATGGCATAAACATGTATGACTTTTAACATCCTCTGCCATTATTCAACTCATTACAGAAGCAGGAGGCTGTCCTTGAGGGCCATTTTTTTTTTGTCCCATGTAGTGCCACGGCCAGCTTGTAGAGATGAACAAACAGCAAGGCTGATCCTTGGAAAGCAGAAACAACCTATTTCTCAGACCAATTTCAAAGTCCTTACAGCATGGAAAAAAAAATTCAGAGTTTTTGCTCCCCTTTCATGGCCTTGGTGAACCAGAGTTACGCCCATGCCATATTAGAACATAATATGGCAATAGAACTTTGGCGGAGACATTATCAAGAAGAATTGGCACAATCTTGAAACTGATTTGTTCTGTGGGATGAGGGAGAAGGAAGAAGCAAAAAATAACTGAGGATTTGAGCCTGGAATAATTGGAGAATAGCGCTTTCATTATCAGAAATAGAAAAGTTGAGGGAAGAAGCAAATTTAAGGACAACAAAGGAGAGTGGTTTTAAACCAAAGTTGTTTAGTAAAGATCAATGAACTTTAGAAAAACATTTAGAAATCTTTAGAAAAAAAACTTTTGAAAGATCAGTTAACTTGAAGTTCCAGAACCCTGCCTGGATTCCTGTCCTGGTTGTGCTACTTACCACTTGCATGTCCTTTTCTTCTTTAGATCACTCTGCCCTCCTCTATAAAATGAGGGTATTCATTTAGATAATCTCTAAGATCAAAGTCTAAACAATCTATAAGACCCAGTTATCCTTTTAGCTACCATCATTTCCTGTGCATCTTGGGGGTTTTGTTCTGCCTCTGGAATAAGAGGGCTAACTAAAGGATATAGACAAAAGACTAGCCTTTAAAAAAAACAGAGAATCCAGACCCTTAAATTGATGAATGGCCGAACAAATTGCAGAATATGATTGGAATAGAAATATTGTTGTGCTGTAATGAATGACTTAGAGGGATGCTTTCAGAAAAACCTAGGAGAACTTGTATGCACTGATAGAGTAAAGTGAGTAGAGCCAGGAGAGTGATTGATACAATAGCAATAACATCATAAGGGCAAAAAACTTGGAAAGACTCAAGAACACTGATCCACAAAAGACCAAACACAGTTCCAAAGGGTCAATGTTGAATCTTGCGCTCCACCTCTTGATAAAGATGTGATGAACTCTGGTTGAAGAATGAGAAGTATTTTTTGTCCATGACTAACATGGGAATTTGTTTTGCTTCACTAGGTGTATTTGTTACAAGGGGGTTGTTTTTTTTAAGACAAAAAGAAAGACAAAAATGAAGAGAAAACAAACCTAAGTAGGAGGCAGTAAAAGCCTTATCCAGGTGACTAAATGATTTGCTTAATGTCAGTGGCTCAGAGACCGAGGAAAGGATGAGGCTCCAGACTTCAGACTTTGAGTCTGGTGTGCTCTTTGCCAAGTGGGCCCTTAGTAGCTTTGCAATCCTGCCTCTTTCCCCCTCCTTCTGTGGCCTCCATCCTTGTAAACATAGAACAAACTTCTCATTTTCAGGCTCCAACCGGCTATGTCAAGACAGGCCAAGGAGCCAGATAGTTTCCAGGGAAAGTTGGGAGGGAAGGGCAAACAATGTGGACCCTCATTCTCTAGGTCTTCAGGGAAATGTCCAGTGGTCCTCTAAGCAAAGGTAACCTAGAGGGGCTGTGGTGGAAAGAAGCTTTGCTCGTTTTTCTGTAAAATACAGATGATAATATCTGTAGCAACCAACTCATGGTCTTGTTGTAAGGAAATCTGTAGGAGTAAAAGCTATTGCTCTTAAAATGGTGCCAGATGTGGTGGACATTGAGGTTTTCAAACTACTTGGCAACATTCCCTTGAGGTAGGCAGTGCAAATATTGCTTACTATCCCCATTTCACAGAAAGGGAAAGATTTAAACGAGTTAAATGTTGCCCAAGAAAGTTGCCTATCCAGGATTCTGAGAATGGGTATTCTGTGTCCCAGGCACATTATGAGTCTTAGAGGTTAGCCAAGTTAAACAACAAGTTAAGGACAGCACAATTTATTGAAGGAAGAGATAGTTTTGGATGATCATCCAGCTATATGTCCTTGGTCAAAGCCCTTTCTCTTTCTGGGCTCCAGTTTCTTCCTTTCTAAAAGCAATCAATCAACAAACATTTATTGCCTACTATGTAACTTGAAAATATGCTCAGCCTTGGTGGTGGAGAATTTGATGCTCTCTAAAAACCATTCCTGCTCTGACATTCTAGGATTTGGGATTTCACGGTCTGTAAAATGGACATACTACTACTACTTGCACTCTTGTGCAGCCTAGGGGATGATTATGCTTCTAAAGAATTTCTTTCCAATTAGGTAAGGCGTCTGGACTCTGGAGATGGGATCCTGGGTTAGAGTGTGTCTGATTACTACTATTTTTCTTAAACTAAAGTTTGTACCGACTTGATGGGAGCATCTCTTGTTGTCTGAATGTACCAATCTAATTCATTCCAAACAGACAGCTTGTGGTTATGCTTTTGGGAAACAAAGATTCCTGTCTCTAAAAATAATCTCTAAATCTATGAATCACAGAAACCATGTCATCAAGGGAGGCAATTGTGGTCTAGTGGGAAGAGTGCAAGGCTTGGCATCAGGAGGCCTGCTCTTCCACTCTCAGATTGACTCCTTATTAAACAGCTGGGAGCACTTCTTTGGGCCCCACATTCTCCAGATGTTAAGTAGGGAGAGCAAAATTGTCCCCACCTCTCTCAAAGGGAGTATTGGGAATCTCCATGGACATCAAGTATTTGGAAGACCTTATAACTGTAGTAACTCTCATTATCATCACCACACTCCATCTCTTGTTTCTAGGCACTTTCTCTGGATGTCCCTCATGGTATTCCTCCAACTACTGATCTCCCGGACTTCATTTAAGTCCCAACTAAATTCCACCTTCTACCTGAAGCCTTTCCCAACCTCTCTTCATTTTGGTGCCTTCCTTCTCTTTCCTACTTCACATAACTTACTTTGCATGTATTTGTTTGCTTACTGTCCCCCCCCCACATCATAAGCTCCCCAAGGACAAGAATTGTCTTTTGCCTTTTTGTATCCCAGCCAGTAGCACAGTGCCTGACACAGACTGAATAAATGTTGATCGAATTCAATTGAATCACCATGACTAGACTGGAAGAATCAAGGTCAAGTGTTTCCATCTCCCTGAGAAACTTTTGAGAGAGTGAGAAGAGTGAGGGACCTGGAGCCAGGGAAGTCCAAGTCTGAGTGAGCATGTACAAGTGACTTCCCTTCTTTGGGCTTCCTTTTCCCCATCTATTGAGTGTGATGAGATTGAACTAGAAATGCTAAGGTCATTTTCACCTTGGGGTACCATGCCTCCTTAGCCCCTTCTTTGTCAAAGGAAAGGGCTGCACTGTATTTAAGGTACCTTTCAAGTGGAAACCATGTGATCACAGGACTGGGGCTCAAGTGGGTGAGGCAGTAAGTGGTTTTGGGGCTCAGGACCATTCACTTCCTTTCTCTAGGTTCAGGCTAATTTGGCATCTATAAAATGAAGGGTTGGACCAGATTACCTCTAATATCCTTTTCCATTTCTCAATCCCCTAGAGCTACTTCTGAGCAGGACACTAAGGGGCAGAAAGATGCTTAGAGCCTTTCTGACAAAGTCCCACTTCTAGCCAGACCCAGATTCAGAGCTTGAAACGGGATAACAGAAAGGTGGCCTTGGTTCTGTTCCATTCAAAGATGATGACTTCTTAAATATAGGGATAGGTATCAGGATTGGCCCTGAATTTTTCCAGCTACAGGGAAGTCCCATATAAGAAAACTTCCTCATGCAGTATAGGGCAGCACCTCCTCTTCAACTTCTGGGTTTTGAGGGCTGCCTAAGGTACTGAGAGGTGAAGGGCCCACCAGGATCAAACTCAGACCTCCTAGCTCCAAGGCCAGCCCCATCTCTACTATGGCCCAGCTGCTTCTCTTCGGATATATGATACAGACAATAAAAGATGCAATAAAGATAAATAATTTGGTACCTCCAGAAATGATACAAGAACAGGCATGCGATAAGAAATTAAGGTAGTGGGAGAGGATTCTGGGAAGATAGCAGAGGAGGTCAGAAAATTTCAAGCTCTCCAGATTTTTCCCAATTTTGTTTAACAAAACAAAATTGCACCTCAGGGTACGTGTAGAGTGGTGAAAAACAAATACAACTTGGGTAGAACAAGGGTCCTCCTGGAACAACCAAAGAAACCCAGAAGAAAGATTCCAGGATGGAGGATTAACCAAAGTGAAGTGTAAACACCTCTAGGCTAGCTCCACAGAAACAGCCAGTAGCTTAATGTGTTTAGAGGGAGCCTCAGCTCAAACCACAAAAACATTAACTTTCCAGTCAAGAGAGGGAGTCAGAGGTTTTGAGTCTGGGAAACTGAGGGAATCTTTGCTGATCAGGAAGCCGGTCCAGTTGTGCTGCTGAGACTGGGCCCTGGCCAAGGAGGAACCAGCACACTGCATGAGTGCAGAATAAGTGCAACAGGGACCCTTCCTGATGGATGCAGGCACTTACAGGAGGGTCAAGCTTTTGGTTTAGGCTTCCTGGTTAGAGGAGAGAACTCAAGTGAAACTAGAGGCACAATTCCTCCACCAAAGGTGATTACACTAATAGGTTCTTATTTGAAAAAGTGAGCAGGCAAATGAGAAAGAACCCAACCATAGACACTTACTATGGAAATAGAGAAGATCAGGGCTCATCTTCAGGGGAGAATCATTGAAATTTTAAAAATGAAAAAGAAAGTCAACCAAGCAGAAAAGGAGATCCAGAGTCTTAAAGAAGAAAATGACTCTTTTAAAATTACAATTGGGAAAGGGAGAAGCCAGTGAGACTAAAATAACAAAACAAAATAGAAAGAATGAAAAAACAGAATGTGAAACATCTTGTAAGAAAATCAACAGACCGGGGAAAATATAAGAATAATTGTACTACCTGAAAGCTGTAACTAACAAAAGAATTTTGAAGAAAATTGTCCTGAAGTGATAGAACAAAAAGGGAAAGTAGAAATAGAAAAATCCGCCAATCACCATATCGAAGAGATAATACAAGGAAAACATCGAGGAATATTATGGCTGAATTTCAAAAACCCCTGATCAAAGAGAAAATTTTCCAAGCGATGACAATAACAATAACAACAAACAATATGCTGGAGCTACAATAAGAATCACACAGGATTTATAAGTGACTATAATAAAAGACCACAGGTCCTAGAATATTATAATCAACAATCAAAAGAACTAGGCCTGCAGCCAAAAATATTATATCCAGCAAAGTTAATAAAATATTGAATGAAAAAATTCACTGAACTGTCACATTTTCAGGATTTTGTCTCAAATAAACCTGAACTCAACAGAAAATTTAACATATAAGAACCAACATCAAAGACTAATTTCAAGAGACTCAATAAGGACAAATTGTTTATGTTTTATATGTGGAAATGTAAACCATATGTCTAAGACTGACATTAGCAATTGGGTAGTCCAAAAGAATGACTGGGATAGAGCCGAGTATGATGTGACTCTAAAAAGCAAAACATCTAGGAAAAGGTCAAAATAGTTATTATACTACATGAATGAAGTACGAGAGCAAGAACTGACAGAAGAGGAATTAGATGGGGGAAGAGGGCTGGTCGGTCTGAAAACCTACTCATGTCAGGAATGAGTTAAAGAGGACCAATGCTTGTATACACACATACATGCACACACAAACACACACACCAAGAAGGATATAGCACCCTCCAAAATCTATAAATAAGGCAGGAGGGAATAGGAGAAAGTGGGGGTGTAGAAGGGAATGTAAATTAGTGGGAATGGGTTATGGTGTGTAGATTAATGAGAAAGGGAAAAAAAGAAGGGAAAAGGAGGCATAGAATAAGATGGGGTACAGAAGGCTGTTTAGATTAACGGGAGTGGGATGAGGTGTGTAGATTAATGAGAATGGGTTGAGGGGAAAGGTGGGGGAGAAGAAAAGGGAGGGATCCACTGGAAGGGGCAGTGAGAATGTTAAGTAAAAGGCAAGTTAAGAGGTAGAAGTAAAGTAGAAGACTTAGCAGGAATAGGAAATAAAGGATACACACAAACATAATAACAATAATCAGGAGTAGAATTTATTAGAAAAAAAAGTAGGGGTAGTAATTACTGATCTTAAAGTCAAACTTTAAAAAGATTCAATCAAGAGAGAAATCTATATTATATGTCAGCCATATTAATATTTGTTTTAGATGCATGTGTATATATGCACATTATATATGTCTATGTTTGTGGATATATAGGTGTGTACATGCATTTGTGGGTGTATATATAAATTCATATATACATGTATGTGAGTGTGTATACACATAAGAATATTCATGTTGAACTGTAGCCTGCTTGAGGTAGGGGGTGGGGATAAAAGGTAGAAAAAAGCAAATAAAAAGTACACAGCAGAGAACAAAGGAAAAACTACAAGGAAGCAAAGATACTGAAGACAGTGTCTTCTATCATGCTTCTTTTATTATGTAGGTTTTCTTGAAATGAACATTCATCGATAGATATTTTAAATCCTCCCCGATATTCTGCTGGGCACCCGAAAATGATTTTTCTTTGTGTTTTTTGCTCTCTTTTTCTCCTTTTTCTTATTTTGCATTTGTTTTAAATAAATACATTAAAACAAAAAGAATTCACTTTGCCAGTGAACTCACAGGTTTTGGTCAAGGACACTGTCAACCCCCAGGCTTATGGAATCATAAAAAGTCACATTTCAGTAGCAGTTTAAAACAGGCAAGAGACTTTCCGCACAAATGGCCCTATAAGGAAGTAGGATATACTAATAGCTCACTCCAAGATGGAAACTTACTTTCCTTTCAACTACTTTATGACACAAACAACACAAGAATTATTAGCAGCATTTTCCAGATGAAGAAACTGAGGCTCAAAGAGATCAAGTGACTTATTTGAGCCTATATATCAAGTAAATGGCAAAACTAGGACAAGAAGTCACGCCTTTTGAACTTAGAATGTAATCACCTTGATGGCAGGGACTGAATAATTTTAATCTTTTTATCTTTAGTATCTATATATGTCCCTGGCATATAGGATCACAGAGCTAGAAGGGAGCTCAGAAGCCATGTGGCCCAATCCCTTCTTTTTGTAGAAGGGGGAAGTAAGGCCCAGGGAAGCGAGAAGACTTGGCCAATGTCATACAGAAAATCTATAACCTACTCAGAATTCCGAGCCTCTGATTCAAATCCAGTGTACTTTTTCACTGCCTTCACAATATTTGGCTACACTTAATGCTAGTTGTTATTATCATAAGATGTTTAATAAATACTTATTGAATGGAATTGTGAATCCAAGAATGGGCTCTGTCCACTACATTGGATTTCAGAGCTAAGGATGGCTTAAGGGCTCATATAGTCACAAAGCTACAAGTAGAATAAAGTGACCAGGGCTTTGGCTTAGGCCACCATAAGCTAGATAGCACTGCCTATACATAGACTCCTTTAGGATCTGCACTGCCAGAATAATTAAACAAACTAGGATTTTACCAGAAGCCTTCTTTTTCCTATCCCCTCCTTCCTCTAAGGGCTCTGACCCAGGTGAGGTCCTGACTCATTTGACCCCCCCTCCTACTCCCTACACACCACCAGCCTCCCCAAGTGCCCAGAGTCCTCTCCACAAGTCTTCCATCAGAATTCATCTAAAAACGTTGGTTTGAGGTTGCATTTTGTGAAGCTCATCTCAGATGCCAAATAAATAATTATTACTCTGTAAATTTTAATGGGTTTATTTCACAGAGGAGAAAAGAGAGGTCCTAGAGGGAAGTGACTTCTCTAAAAGAGACACATCAAGTAAATGGAATAGTTCAGATTGCATCCCAGGTCTCATGACTCTTTAGTGAATCTATGTCATGTCCCTAATGGTCAGGGTCTCCCCTAAGAGTCTGTCCTGGGCCCTCTTCTCTTTTCCTTCTATACAGTCTTTCTGGGTGATCTCATTAGCTCTTGTGGGTTCAATAATCAGCTTTAAGTTGATGATTCTCAGATTTATACAACTAGCCCCAAGCTTTCTCCTGAGCTGTACGTCACCAAGTGTCTGGTGGACATTTGGAACTGGATGTCCTAATGGCATATCAAATTCAGCACATCTGAAGTCAAACTCAGTATCCCCCCATTTAAAAAAACCCTCTACTCTTCTAAACTTGAAATGCTGGGGACTTGACAGCCGAGTGGATCTTAGAGTCACAGAACAGTAGGACTTAGAGGTGAAAGGGTCTTATGTGTCAGTTTAGGTAGAAGGAAAAATCACAGATGATGGCATTATTAAGAGACATGGAGAAATTAAGAGTCCCAATTTAGGGAGAGAAGATGAGTTCAGTTTTGGACAAGATGAGTTTGAGGTGTCGGGGGAAACTCAGGTGGTACTGAATTGTAAAGATAAAACTGGAATGCTTGAGACAGGTGAGGGATGGAGATAAAGATTTGGAAATTATTATAGGACCATAGATTAACACCTGGAAGTGACTTTAAAAATCAAGAAATAGAATCCCTTATGAAGTCATAAGGAAACTGATCCCTAGAGTGCTAAAATGACTTGGTCAAAGTCTCTCTCAGGCAGGATTCAAAGCCACATCTTCCAGCCTCCAAGTCCACCATTCTCTCCAATAACACCATGCTGCTTTAGTCCTCTCAAGGTGGTAACGGAAGTCATGGGAGATCACAGAGGGAAAGAGTATAAAAAGACAAGTTTCCTGGGGAAAAAAACCTTGTGGCATAATCATATTCAAGGCTTAGGAGGAAGATGAGCCACCAAGGGGATAGAGGAGTGACTTGATCAAAGTTCTACAGCAAATAAGTGGCAGATCTGGGCCGGGTTTTCCAAGGGCTCCGAGACTCTTAGGAAACACATGTTGAACCACACAATTTACTGAGAAGGAACTTAATGCCTCAAAGGAGAGAGGAGAACTATGAGAAGATGGGCAAATAAGCTAGATAAAGAGACCACACCAGTCTAGACTGACAAGAGGGAGTGATGAAGTACATGAGGGGCCCTGAGCTCAAATGTAGACTTAGAAGGAAGAGGCAGAGAAGGGGAGACACGATTGTAGGGAAAACATTAAGGAGAAGACCGACAAGTAGCAATGGAGGGGTTCGCTTTGGCCAGGGGCAGCCCTTTCTCAGTGAGAACGGGTGAGGACAAAGAAATGATGAGTGTCAAGGGAGTCTTATACAGAATGGCCTCAGTCTTCTTACTGAAGTTGTCAAGAAGTAGGCAGCATGGTGGATAGAGCGCTGGACCTGTAGTCAGGTAGATCTGAGTTCAAATCCAGCATCAAACTATTAATAACTGTGTGACCTTGGGCAAGTCAGTTAAATCTGCCTCAGTTTCCTCAACTGTAAAATGAGGATAATAATAGCATTTACTTCAGAGGGTTGTTAAGAGAATCAAATGAGATCACATTTGGTGAAGCACTTAGGACAGTGCCTGGCAGATATACTATATAATTACTAATTATTATTAGGTGAGGTCATGTGCTGGGAGTGAGGAGGGAAAGACAAGTGGATTGAGAAGAGAAACTTTGCAACAGTCCTTGGCGGGGAAATAAATGAAAGGGTGACCAAGCAGTAGCAAGGGTTCCATTGAGGTCAGATAGTGCACGTCTGTTGTGGACCCAGTAAGCAGTTTCAGAATTTCCTCTCGGTAGTGTTTGGCTGATCCAATGGGGGAGGCTGATGGTTAGAATTCCTCAGCATTGTAGAAAAACAATGTATGAAGGACAGAAAGCCCAGAAGGGAATGAAAAAAACAAAAGGATTAATAGGGAGAGGCAAGGAAGAAGGGGAAAGAACCTCAACAGAGATGAATGGAGGGGTCCCCAGTCTCGACAAAGCTGCAGAAAATGACTGGAGAGGTAGGATGGGAGATTTGAGTCTTGGAGCTCAGGGTCTTTTCTATAACAGGATGAGTAGGACTTGTGCGTGGCAGTTTATATCCTGGGACACACACACACACACACACACACACACACACACACACACACACACCTCTGTTGTGGAGAGGTGATTGGATCTGCGAGGACTTTGTCAGGGAGCCCAAGCTGGACACGGCCACAGAGAGTCTTGTCCAAGGACTAGCTTTGCAAGTGATGAGGCTGCTGATGTGTTCATGGCTGTGACAACTAGAGTGCAGAAGGGTCTCAATCTCCATTGCATAGAGAACCTCAATATAAGATGAAACAGGCTCTTTCCCAATCTATAAAGCAGGAGGGAGTGTATGTGGGAGCCTTTATGCCCAAGCACTTCTAGCAGCGTCCAAAAGTAGGAGTCACCTAGAATCAAGGAGCAGGAGAGGGACGTCTAGACCAGCTAGTCCAACCTCCTGGTTTTCTAGATATCCTCTGAAGAGAAGGCAACTCATACTATGAGAGCATAGAAAGCTGTCTCTCAGGCACTTCAAAGGTCATCTGGTCCAATGGTCTTGACCTCAAATAGAAATCGAGCCACTAAACCATACATAAGGATCCTTGCAGCTGCATGTTAGGAGGATTCCTGTGGGTTCTGTATTGACTTAGAAAATGATATATTAACATTATACAACGCTCTCTTGTATTTACATTTGTTTTGTTAAATATCTCCCAATTACATCTTAATCCAGGGGCAACAGAGTACAGCAGGCCACAACGGAGTACGGCAGGCCCCCTGGGAGCCTCTCCTCTAGTCTGCCCTTCCCGATTTCCAGTCAAGGGAACTAGAGCCCAAAGAGAGGCTGTTACTGGAACGTGAGTCTTGGATCCAACTCTAACACATTGGAGAGGTGGGGAACACACTGACCCTTTTTCTAAAATCTGTAAGTTCATGAAGTTGAACCCCTTAATTTGCCACTCCTGCATATTGAACCCCTCCCAGCCACAGGCAGTTAACCCTCGCTGAACCCACTTTGGGTGTTCTCCACCCTCTGCACCTGTACATAGTAAATGGTTGGGTCAATTCCAGAAGAGAAAGGGTACATTCCTAAGTTCCGGTGGCTTTTACCCAAGTCTCAATTCTGACTCCCTTGCTCCAGCTTTCATTTGGTGGCATGAGGATAATTGATACGTCCCGAAATAGCAGCTATATTTAAGTGCTACCCTGGCATTTCAGCCGCTAACATCGTGTGTTCGCATGTTTTCTGCACGAGGCAGGAAAACGTACGGTGTAATGATGGGGAAAGAAGTGTGCGGGCATTCGGGCGGTCCTGCCCCTGGCTCGGCATGGCCACCTGGAAGTCTGCAGCTCGCCCTTCACCCTTTGGGGCCAAACCGGGCTCATACAAACATGCCACCGGGATGGCACCCACACAACCCCATGCCGAATCACTCACAGAGGCCCGCACGTTTGTGTCATAAAAATGAAAAGCAAATGGGTTCGTTTGCTTGACTTGGCTACGTGCCACATGAAGGCCGGCGGGCCAGACCAAAGGGTAGGAGTGTGGATGGAGCAGCTGCAGTTGGCCATCTCGCCCCACCAGACCTGGTGGTATAATTTGCTTGCGGCACGGCTGTGAGTCATGGGCCACTGCAGGCTCTAAAGACTTAAAATGAATGTAACCCAGAGGGAGAGGCAGCATGTTGTAGTAGATAGAGGGCCAGATTTGGAGTCACAAAGACCTCTTGCCTCGCTCGTCTTGGGTGGGCGCAGACGAGTCCTATGGGACGGACACACCGAATGGATTGCACTCATACCTCCGAAATCTCAGAACCACCAGAGGAGACTTTGACTACAGACTTGGAGAAATCACATCACCTTTCATGAGCCTCAATGACTCACCTCTAAAATAGATATATAAACTAGCTGATGGGGCTATCGTGAGGAAGAGTAAGGCAATGCATATTAGACAACTCTGACCTCAGACACTTATTAGCTGAACAAGTCACTTCACCCTGTTTGCCTCAGTTTCCCTATCTGTAAATGAGCTAGAGAAGGTAGGTAATAGCAAACCACTCCAATATCTTTGCCAAGAAAATCCCAAGTGGGATCACAAAATTCTTACATGAGTGAAATGACTGAACAGCTCTGTAATATTAAAGTAGCATTGGTGACTTCATTTTGCCTTTATTTGCCACTTTACAAAAGTAAATCTTAAAGTCACTTGAGTTTAGAGTTTAGAGGGAAAGTAAATTTCTCTTAGGGGAAGTAATGTCACAAATGAACTCCCTTTTTTCTCACTTCCTGATTGTCTTCCAATCCCCTTCAGCCAACCCTCACCCTCACCTCAGTGTCTCCTCAGGTAAGAAGCTAGCTCTCTTAACCCTTTCATCCTGCTTTTCATTCCTTCCAAATGTGCTATAAAGACCAAACTTCTGGGTTCTTGGCTAGCAAGAGCCTTAAACCTGGTTTGTTTTCGAACTGCCTGCATTAACAAATAAATCATTTGTCTGGGCGATTGTATGGATTTCAGATATAATCACTCCCCCATTCGGTTAGAAGCTCTGGGAAGGCAAGGGCCATCTTGGGCCTTTCTTTGCATCCCCAAGACTTAGGTCAGTGCCTGGTAAACACATAATAGCTGCTTCATAAATGTTGACTAACTCTGACTCTGATTGAGTAACCTTGGCCTTGCTGCTTCATTTCCCCACTCAGGGCATTTTCACTGGCTGTCCCTTGTGTCTGGAATTCTCTACCTCCCAGCCTCCTTCGTGTCTCACCTTCTACAGGAAGCCCTTTTCAGACCTCCTTAATGCTCGGGGCTTCCCACTGGGATTACTTTCAATTTCCTCTTTAGACAGGTTGTGCATACTCCCCTAGTAGAATCCCTGGACAGCAGTTTTCATCCCAGTGCACAGTTCCTGGCACTTAGGTACTTAATAAATGCTAGGCACTTGACTGAAACAATTAGTTCAGGGTCACACAGAGAAATGGCAGAACAGAAATCACAACTGAGGACCTCAAACACCACACGCTGCCTTGCCATGAAATCCCCTAGCCAACACTCCAGGCTCCACTGAAGTACCTCTTGGGCTAGAGAATTCACTACCTTCCCATTCAACTCAATCTGGTTTTGAATAGCTAATTATTGGAAAAGGTTTCTTGACATCCCGCTGAAACTCCATCCTTTAGCTCTTCATCTGAGATGAACAACTTCCACATGATAGATAACCCTTCATGTACTTTAAGACAGTTCCCATTTTCTCTTCCCCTCATCAAATGTTTTCTTTTTGAGGTGGAATATGCTTAATCCCCAGAACCATAGTCTCATCACCACCCAGGTTGATCTCATTGGAAAACTCTCCCGCTTATAGGTTTTCTTTCTAAAATGTGCCACTCAGTAGGGGACGGAACACTCCAGGTGTGGTCTGACCGGGACAGAGGACCGTCCTCAATTCCGCACATGAAGCACCTGTAACCAGCCTGAGATTATTTTGGTTTTCTTGGCCGTCACATCCCCTCACTGACTTCACTGACTTTTGAGTCTGCTGAAACTCCCAGGACTTTTTCCCATAGAGTATCCCGTCAATAAACAAAAGTTTGTTGTTGTATTTTTTTTAACCTAAATGTGACACTTACATTTATCCCTATTGAATTCGACCTTATCAGATGGGACCCAGAGTTCTAGCCCATCAATATGGTTTGGGGCAGATCTGCCTTCCCTCTCCGCTTTAGCATGTTAGTAGGGAAATGGCCCCCCAAATCAAGGGGGTGGCATTTAGTGAGTTCTCTGATTGGAGGGGCTTTTTCATTTTGTCCCCAAACCCAACACAATGACTTAATGTCTGTTGACTGATTGGTGATGGAATCTTGGGTGTACTGGATGATTGGTGCAGGAGAGAAAGAGAACTGTGGCACAAGACCACTAGACTGGGAGACAGAAAACCCGAGTTTACCACTGACTACCTCTTCAGGCCCTCCTGTGAAATGAGAATATTGGGGTAGCTGGTCTCTAAAGTTCATTCTCTGATCGAAGGTTTATTCCTCTTCTTATGTTCTGCATTCTCTCTCTGGGCAGGGGGCCTTTCCTAGTGCCCCTCATATCACACCACATGGGGTAGATCTTGTCTTCAAGTTTCAAAGTCCATACCTCGGATGAGCCAGGCTTTTCTTCCCTTTGAAGGTCAAACTTTCAAGTTGATGGAAGTACAGAACAAAGTAAAAATAAACTTAACTGTGAAACAAATTGTAGGCCAAGAAGGGATATGACCAACATCTCCTGGCCCAAGTCTTCTGGGAGCAGCAGGAAGTTGAAATGTTCCTGGCTTTTTGATGAGTAGAGGGCTCTCTTTTCATTTGGTTTGCGTGACCAAAAGCATTTAATAAAAATGTTCCCTGTTCTCTTCAAAAGCAAAACAAAACAAACCCAAAGAACAGCAACCTATGTGAGCAATGTTCTAGGATCGGGCCCAAATGGACCTACCCTGAAACCCAGCAGGGGGAAGGGAAAGAGCCAGATTCCACAGTTCAGGGATCACCTAAAGGAGCCATGCTGATGAAGAGGAGCTGTAAAGTGCCAAGCCAGTTAATCACATGGAATCATTCCAAATACATAAATACAGAGGGCTGCCAACTACCAAATGGACCAGTAAACTCTCCGGAGTTAGGGATGAGCAGGGCATTGCACAGAGTCCCATCTTTCACTAGGTCTATCCTGCTAGAGTGCCACTCAAGTATTCAAGGCTTAGGACCATTTTGAAATTAAGTAGCTTATATTTATGTTAAATTCATGGGTGACAAAACCAGAATGGTTCCTGCCCCTCTACCTGAGACTCTGTGATTATTAAAGGCAATAAAGTCTAAGCTTTGATCCCCTTGATAAAAATCATGGAAATCAGGCAAGATTCTTGTAGTGTCAATGGTGTTTCCCCTTTGTCTTTAGGATAAGCTACAAAGGGATCTGTTTGACTTTGAGATCCCTTCACACCCCAGCTCTAGGCCTCCCAGCTAAACTGGCCTGCCTACTGTTCTTCATAGATCATAACGTATCTTCCATCTCTGTGCCCCTACCTAAGCTGTCCCCTGTTCCTGAGATGTATGCCTCCCTCCATCTTGGTCTCAATGAATCCCGAGCTTTCTTCAGAGCTTAGCTCAAGCATCCTCTTACCGAAAGTCGATTTTATCTGTCTTAATCTCAGTGCCCCCTCCCACAAATTACTTTGAATACATTTTGGATTTGATTTTCTCTGTTCTCCTTGTTTTCCCCCTGCTGCCCCTATTCGAATGGAAGCATCTTGAGGCCGAGAACCGTTTTCAGTTTTTTGTCTCTATCCCCAGTACCTAGCACAGTGCTTGGGCACAAAGTAAGTTACTTAATAAACACTCTTGAATTAAATAATAATGACAGTTTATGTGAATATTTCTCTATACGTTAGGATGAAAACTTGGCAAGAGATGTGATTGGATTTTTAAGTCTGCTGATTACTAGATTCAGATTTTTCAAAGACAAAATTGAAAAACCCCTCCCCTCGACTCAAAACTGAGTTTTGCAGGGCTAATGGCTTTTTGACAATTTCCCGAGCTGATTATTAGGTTTTGAAAGGCGTGGGATTTGAGCTGAAATGGACCTTGGAGGACATCCAGTCCAGTGGTGGTACGTCAGAGACTTTTGATGTTTAGAAGGGCAGTGCTGACAGTAGAAAGGGAGCTGGTCTTTCTTCTGGAGGAGGGAAAGAGGAACTATTTCAGTGTGACCTGGTCCAGAAAGCTCCATTACTTTTCTGCTACTCTGCCCATAGCCACTGAATCAAGAGTTTTGGTGACTATTTTACATGGTAATAAAAACCACCCTTTCTATCCTTCCCTCCCACTTTCCCCCAGATTTTAAGGCACATTTTACAGGTGGGCTATTCTGTGAACATGTGGAAGTGTAACTTTAAACCTCCTTTTTTTGCTGCTCTAGAAATATTAAGCAATATTAAGTAATAATTATTAAATTATTAATTATTATTTAATATTAAGTAATAATATTTCTCTGGTCTAAGCCCTTTCCAGGCCCTTCCCCCTACCCTGCCCCACAAAGTTGAGTTGAGCCAAAACCAAAAAATCTTTCTTAAGGAAATGGATCGATGGTAGAAACTCAACTTTAAACAAAGAATCCCTGGTCTGATTGAGATCATTGCCTTCTGTACCCATAGGAAGGGAATGGGCTATTGATCTAAGGACAGTCTCCTCTTTCCCAGTCCTGGAAAGACATAGCACTATCATCTAGCCTTCTCCATTCAGAAAGCATGCACTGATATTGATCTCATGAAGGAGACTCTTCAGATCACTGAAGAAAAGTGGTACAGGAAAGAACTGGGCAGTGAGCAGGCTAGAATATTAACCCTAAATGTAATATTATGTATTACGATCTTTTCCTCATTCAGAGTTCCTCTAAATGCTGCCTCAAATCACGCTGGGGTAGAGAGGTCCAACACCACTTTGAACATTTCTCTCACAAGCTGCTTGGATTCAGAATAATTCAATGAACCAAAGCTCGTGTTGGTGGACTTGTGCTGAAAAATCAGAGTTCAGTATTTATGAACATCTTTCTAAGGTGTACCGAATGAAATTGGCCTTGCTTTCCTGGGATTTGAGGGAGGCAGTGTAGGGTAGTTGAATGGTCACTGTAGCTCCTCCTCCTCCTTCCTCTTTAGGCTGCCCTTGTCTTCTCATTGCTGCCTCTGCTACATTGTGAACACCATCCAGGCCATTACAGCAGCTTGCTTGGGCCACCTCACATCCTGCTGCTGGATCTGTGGATCACGGTAGTCCTCTTCTTCCCCACTATGAAATGCAAACCGCAGGTTGTCATGGACTCCAGCAATGACTGTTTTATGCTCCCTAAGGGTCATGTGGCTCCCATCTTCTATGCAAGCTGGACTGAGATGGGATTCCTGCCAGAGACCTAGCTGTGGAACTTGAAGATCAGCTCCATTCTAGATGGCCACCCAGTTCCTAAGCAAGCCTTTATAGCTATGGCTTCTGGCTCTCTGGATCAAGGGCTTGAGCCGCTCATGGAGTGACAAAACCAGCTACCATGTTAATTGAATGCTGAAGGCTCCTTGTGGGAAGCCATGGACTTTGTGGGATGCTACAAATTGGGCAACCTGGTTGTCATCCTCAACGTGAATTGGCCAGGCCAGAGCATCCCTGCTACACTGCAGTCCCAAGAAGAAGCGATGTGACTCCTCTGGGTGGAATGCAATCGTGGTCGATGGACACATGGAGGAACTGTGCAAGACCTTCAACCGGAGCAAGCATCAACCACTGGCTGTCATTGCAAAGATACAGAAAGACAGAGGATCCTCAGATGTGAAAATCAAGAAATCTTGCCATTCCCCCAAACATGGTGGAACAGGTCAAGAAAATATATAGCCAAATCCAAAGAAGAAGATTCTCAAATCCCTCTCCAAAGAGGACGTCCCCACATCACCAACATCCAGACACCATTTCCCCTAAATTACAAACTTGGAGACAAGGTAATGATAATGCCTGAGTAATCATTGGCAGGCAGCAAATAAAAGAACCCAAAAAGAGACGGGCGAACTCAGGTGGCTACCTTCCATGGGAAGAAGCTTTGGATTTGGGGGTAGATTTTCAGAGGTTTGTAGCAGCATCAGATGGGGCAGCTGGCCTCAAAACAAAGCAAAACACAACAGGAAACAAAGGGCAAGGATAAAAAAAGGACAAAGGCTATCAGGATGAGGAAGTAGAGTACTCAATGGTACTGCTCAAATCAGTCTGGGGAAATCTCCAAGCTCAGTTTGCCCAAGAAATGACACACTGACCCGGCAGGGGGAAACTCTGGTCAGATCTTCAAGCAGGCAAAGGAGGGTGGATTGTTACCATTCCTTATCCCTGCTAGATACTCCATCTTGGGAACCACTATGCTTGGTACTACTGATTGTCCTTCCTGCCTGGGAAGCTCCTCATAGCGGCTTCTAGTCACAACTTTCATTTCTTTCAGGACTCAGCTTGGATGTCCCAGATTTTACCCAGCTGCCAGTGCCTCCCCACCAAAAATGCATTTAATAACTTTATACCTACATATTGTTTCCCTTTATAGAATGGAAGCTTGATGGAAGCATACAGTCTTGTTTTTCCATTCCCTGACACACAGTAAGTATTTAATAAATACTGAGTGGTTGAGCTAAGGTTTATCATGGGAAGGCTTGAGGAGCATGTTAAAAAGTTACAAAGTCACCTTGTAGATGCCAAACAAATGCCTCTGAACTAGCGTTTCTGAGCCAAAGGAGCCCAGAACTATGAGAAGCTGTCCGATATCTTGCTCTGATTTAAATGGCCGATAGAAGACTGAGACAAATTCAGATATGTGCTTTATATATATATATAATTATAATATATATTAATATTATAATAATATTATATATAATTATAATATATATTAATATTATATATAATTATAATATATATTAATATTATATATATATATATATCTTGAAGAGGAAGATGATGTGATGCAAAAGAAAGCTGGAGCCAGGGAAACTGAATCCAGGTTCCCAGCTCCATCATTAACTTGTCTAATCTTAGGGAAGTCTCATTCTCTCAAGTGGGACTTAGTTTTTTCATATGCAAAAGAGGGGATTGGATTAGAGAGAGAGAAAGGGACAACTACACAGCACAGTATACAAACTTGGAACCAGGAAAATCTGAGTTCAGCTTCTGCTACCAAAAAGACCCTAGGAATCCTCCAGACTGGTCTCCTCATTTTACAAATAAGGAAACCGATGCCCAGAAAGGTTGACTCACTCAGAATATCATGGATAGTAAAGAGGGGGGCTGATATTCAAACCCCATTTTTTTGACACCAAGCTAGAACTTATTCCACTGAACCACACTATCAATCTGATTCAACATTTATTACTTTCTAAGCACCAGGTACTCTGCTAGGTACTAGGAATAAAGCAAAAAATGGCTTCTGTCTTCAAGTCACTTCCAAACTAATGGAGGATATGACATGTGTAGTACAGGATAGCAAATACTTAATACAAAACAACCGTACATGTAAGTGTAATCGACCTAGATGAAGACAACTAATCAAAAATTCTATAATCCACCTTCAGCCTGCACATTGTATTCGAGGCACAGGATGGGAAGAGGATAAAAGAATGGGCATTTATAGAGTACCTGCTGTGTGAATATGAGCTGACACAGACTCCAGGAGACAGCAGAGGATAAAAGAGCCTGGTGTGCTCTTGTCTGCCGGATCATGACAAGTCAGACATGACCGAACATCAACAATGACAATGTACTAGGCACTGTGCTAGGTGCTCTATAAATAGATGCTATTTGAACCTCACAACAACCTTGAAATGTAAGTGCTGTGATTATCCCCATTTTTTTACAGTTGTAGAAACTGAGGCAAAGATAGGTTGTGACTTCTCCAATATCTCACAGATAGTAAGTAACTGAGGCTGGCTTTGAACTCGGGCATTCCAGGGTCCAGGCCCAGCACTCTGTGTCCTCTGGCACCATGGAGCTGCCACAATATTACATTGCCCCCATTAATGTTATCTCATCCTAATGTCCCCACCCTGAATGTCATTAGATCAGCTGCCTCAGCCAAGTCCAACTCATTCCTCCTTTGAGGAAGAATGGCTTGTCCCCTGCTGGCTCAGCACATTTTCCTCATTCACCTTCTGGGGCAACTCAGATACTGCCCCTTCTCTGTTCCTAAGGAACAACCTCCAATAACATCAACTCACCTAGTTCAATCTCTTTATGAAGCAAATTAATGAAGTTGAGCAAGGGATGTTGGGAATTAATGTAGAGGAATATAGTCTAGACTCATTTTCAAGAGACCTGGATTATAATCTTGGCTCTTCTGCTACTAAACTGTATCACCTCAAGCAAATCACATCCTCTCTCTGAGCCTCAGTTTCCCCCTCTAAGAAATGGAACTGCTTTTCTAAGTATAGAAGGTGCTGACTCACTAAGATTGTATTAAATGACCTCAAAGGTTTTGCCAGATCAAAATGAGGACATTGGACCAAATCCTGAAAGTACCTTCCAACTCTAATGTTCTTTGACTCTACAAGACACATAAAAATCTCTTTTTAACTGGAAATTTTAAAAGAAATCTATACCCAATCCATGGATAAACTTGACATCATAACCGCACCCCACCCCAAACAAAAAGATGGCTGCTTCAGAGAAAGAGAATGAAAAGCTTTCAGGAAAGGCTGTTGTTGAAAGACGGCAGGCTTGTTTGGAGTTGTTTTTTTCCCATGGCAATGGGAACAATAAGGAAACTTGCCCCAATTGTACTGCCCTTTCAGCTTCCGCCAGACATGGTAAGAAATCAATGGGAATCAAGTGTGAAGAAAATGCTCACAGGAAAAGTCCAAAGCTGGAAAAGTCATTTCCAACACGTAGGAAACAATCAAGAACATTGGCTTAATTTTTTTTTACCTTCTCTAAGGGGAAATTCTTGTCTTTTAATCATGATACTGTTTTAAACCTCAGTTTCCACATCAGTAAAATGGGAATAATAAGAATGTGTCATCTACTCCCCAGATTTAATGTGAGGAAAGCAATTTGTCTATTTTAAAGCACAAAAGAAATGGGAGCTTTTATTGTATTATATTACAGCACATGTAGCCCTCCTTTTTTGAAGTATCTTTGAAAAATATATGTAATTGTATATGTAATTGTAGTTGATATATATATATATATATGTATATATATATATGTATATATATATATATATATATATATATATATATATATATATATGAAGAAAATAATCTTCCCCATAAATAGAATTTCATTCATATATAACTTATATCATGAATCAAAGAATCTCTGGATCCGAAGGAGGCTACCTAGGCTAACAAGAATCTGAGCAAAGGTCCCTTCTCTGACATTTTGAATAAGTATTTTACCCAACCCCTACTTGAAGATATCTAGTGAGACCTTCAGCTAAACAAACCAAAGCTCAAGGTAACTCCTTTGACTTTTTGATACCTTTTATCATTAGAGGTTTGCTTTCCTTATGTTTGTCTGGAATCTGCCTCTTTTCAAATTCTTCCTAGGAACTTTCTAACTTCCATTGAGCAATGCCAGAAGGTAATGTAGCAAAACTGAAATAATACTGGATTTGGAATCAGGAGAGCTGGGCACGAGACCCACTTCTGATAGTCACTTATCTGCTGTGTCAGCCTGGGAAAGTCAATGAACCTTTATGAGCCTCAGTTTCCTCATCTGTTAAAATGGAAATTATTATTTGAACTACCTTTTTCCACAGCATTTTAAATTTCTATCTTTTTTGTTATGCACTTAACACAGAAGAAAAAAATACCATTTTTATTTAAACAGTAAAATGGAAAAAGATGTTCATATGGGAATCCACAAATCTAATACACAGATTAACTTTTAAAAAGTATATATTTAAATGTTTCAATGGCCCTCCTTTTTTTTCTTGAGGAAAAACAATATTGCTAGTACTACTCTGAGATTACCTTCCATCTATCCACCATTTTTTAGGTCTGTGTATTTCTATATAAAATGCTTTGTAGTCATTTTAGTTGTTTTGTATACTTCCTATATAGGACTTGTTGGGGGGATTCCTAAGTATTTTATATAGTCTGTGATTATTTTGAATGGGATTTCTCTTAGTGCTGGGTTTTGGTAGTAATATACAAAAAGACTGATGATTTATTTGGGTTTATTTATATCCTTCTAATTTGCTGAAGTTATTGTTTCAATTAATTTCTTCATTGATGTTCTATGGTTTTCTAAGGAGAACATCATATCATGTACATTAAGGAATCATTTTGTTTCCTCTTTGCTTATGCTTTCCCCATCAATTTTTTTGACTGTCTTATTTTTATGGCTAACATTTTGAGAACTATAAAAATAATAGTGATGATAACTAATATCCTTGCTTTACCTGTGATCTTATTGAAAAAGTCTCTAGCAATTTTCCATTACATGTAATGCTAGGCTCTTAGTTTTAAATAGATACTATTTATTATGTTAAGGACAGATCTTTTTATTCCTATCCTCTAAAAAAAAGTTTTGTTTTGTTTTGTTTTAACAATAATGACTTGAATTTTATCAAAAGCTTTTCCTACATGTATTCATATAATCTTGTGTTTTTAGTATTACTATGCTTTATCACATTCATAATTTTCCTATTAGTGCACCAATCCTGCACTTCTAGTAAAAATTCAACCTAGTCATAGCATATAATATTTCTGATATGGAGATATAGGCCCTTTGCTAATATTTTGTTTTAGAATCTTACTTCAAAATTCATTAGGCATATTGGTCTATAACAAAGGCATACTAGGCAGTATATCATCTTCAGTGTGAGCATTCACAACTTGAAAATCAGTGAATGCAGAAATCAGAGGATTTTTATTGACTAGAATTGAGAAAGTTATAGAGAAAATATTCTTATTGTTGATTAAACTTAAAAGTTTCTAGATTTTAAAATTTGTTACAAATCACATTTTGTTCCACAGAACTGTTTGTTAAACAGTTACCAATACACTCTTGATCTATTGTTGTCTTTCTATGCCTTTTCTTTCTCAGGTTCAGTTATCAAAACTATATTTGCATCATTGAAGACATGTGGTAGAATCCTTTCTTTTCCTATTTTTGTGGTTTATACAATGTTGGAATTGTTCCTTAAATATTTGTTAGAATTCATTTGTAAACCCATATGACTTTGAATTTTTCCCTTTTGGGAATTGATTCATGACTCTGGTTATTTAAATTCCTGTTCTGTTCATCTGGCTATTTCATATTCATACTCAAGTTACCAATTCTCTTGGTATGTAATTGAGTGAAAATAGTTTATAATTATTTTCTTTATTTTTTTCTCTTTAGTTGTGAATTCTTGTTTCTCAGTTGGGGTATGGTTAATTTGGTTTTCCCTTTTCTTAAAAAAGCCAACCAGTTTATTTTTGCCACCTTTTAGTTTTATTAATCAAGTCATTTTTTCCCTTTCATTTTTAATCTCTTTTTTGATTTTCAGTTTTTATTTTGGTGTTTAGTTGGGGAAGTGTTGATTTATTGGTTTTCTAGTTTTTTTTAATTATGTGTCAAATTAATTCATCTTTTCTTTCTTTTTCTTACTGATGAAAGTGCTTAGGGATATGCATTTTCCCCTAACGACTGCTTCAGCTACAATCTAAAAGCACTGACATGTTGTCTCATTGTAATTTTCTTTGATGAAATTGTTTCTTTTGTCATTTGTTCTTTGACTAACAAATTCTTTGATTACTTATTAAGTTACTTATTCTACAATTAATTTTAACCCTTTCTTCAAAGGCTCTTTATTGAAAATGCCTTTTCATTGAACTATCTTCAGTAAAGGCTGTGTATAATATTTCTGTTTTTCTACTACCTTTGTTTATGAAGTTTTATGCCTTAATACATGGTCAGTTTTTACAAAGGTTATATGCACAGTTCAGAAATGTGTTTAATCCTTTTGTTTTCCTTCAATAATCACCAGCAATCTATTATTATTTTTATTTTTCTAATACTTTATTCAGGTCTTTAACTGCCCCCTCCTTTCACTTTTGTTATATTTGTCCAGGTCTGAAAGGGGCAAATTGAAGCCCCCACCTATTACAGATTTCCTGCCCATTTCTTCCTATAATTTTTTCCTTTAATTATTTAAATGCTGTATAATTTGGTATGTGTATATCAAGTGTTGGTATTAATTTATGGTCTATGGTGCCTTTAAGTATAAAGTAGTTTTCTTATTTATTTCTTTTAATAAAATAATTTTTACTCTCTTTTTTCATAGATTGTGACTGATTGTCCTGGTTTTTTAGTTCAACTGAAACATAACAGATGCCTTTCTTTTAATAGCAGAAATCAACTTATTTATGTTCATGTCTATGACTATTAATTGTTTATTTCATTTCTTTCTTACTACTAACTGCCTTCCCAATCATTCACAAAGAAAAGGGTGATTATAGAAGTGTGCTCAACCAACACTAGTTCTCTATAATTCATACACTCTGTTTCCAGTCTAGCACCCCTGTTCTCTTTCTCATCATCTAGTTTCTAATGACAGACTCTTACCCTCTCTTTTCTTTTAATCCCTGCCTCATGCTCTACTTTCTAAACTTAGAATTAGTTTTGCTTCTGACTAATCCTTCTCAGAGTCTATTCCCCCTCTTAATCCTCTCACTCCTTGTTTCTGTTTCTCTGTTGAGATTTCTCTACCAAACTCTTGATGCATTCATGTTAGTGTGTTCCTGTGTGCATGTGCATGTATGTTTAATTCTCATTTGTTCAGTTAAGAGAAAAGTGAGGTTCATGGGATGCCTGCACCCTCCCACTGCGTCCTCTAGATTTCTTTAAAAAAAAAACACATTATTTATTTATTTTTGACATTCTTTTCTTTTTCAATTTTGAGTTCCAAGTTCTCTCCATCCTCCCATCTCCTCCCCCACCCACTGAGATGGCAAGCAATATGATCTCAATTATACGTTATACATATTTCCATATTTGCCACATTTTTTTAAAAGCAAGAAAAATAAAGCAAGTTAGAAAATTATACTTCAATTTGCACTCAGAGTTCATCTCCAGAGAGAGGTGGATACCATTTTTTTCATCATGAGTCCTTTGAAACTGTCTTGGATCATTGTATTGATCTTCCTCTAGGTTTCTATAGCCTTCTTATATGCCCCAAATAAGTGAGAAAGTAAATTCCACCCCCTTTGTTCTCTAGTGTATTTCTTTTTACCTTCCTTTTTCTATCTATTAAGTTCATCGAATCCCAGAGCATCTGCCTTAATTAACTCCCTCTATGAGCCTTGAAGACATTAGGGTGCGGAGGGGACACTTGTTTCTTACCTCCCTATTGGAATGTAAGCAGTTCATCATTGTATAGTCCCTTCCAATTATTCAAATGTATTTAGCTTTCTATGCTTCTCTAGAATCTTCTGTTTGCATTTCAAAGTTATCTACTTAGTTCTGGTATTTTCATCAGGAACAAGCTTCAAAGTCCTCCATTTCATTAAAGGTCCATTCCCCCTTACCACCCTTCCCCTCCCCCCATTAAACTTAGTTTTATCAGATAGGTTATTTTTAGATGTAAGCCTTTATCTTCTGCCTTTTGGAATATCATATTCCAAAGTCTCCTCTTTATCTGTGGTAGCTTCCAAGTGTTATGTGATCCTAACTGGGGCTTCTTAATACTTGAACTCTTTCTGGCTGCTTGAGGCATTTTTTTTCCTTTGATCTGGAAGCCCTGGATTTTGGCTGTTAAGTTCCTGAGACTTTTCATTTGGGAGGTGTCTTTCAGGATGGTTCCTTCCTACTTTCAATTAATCCTCTGCTACTAATAGAGCTGGGCAATTTTTATTCCTTTCTTCTTGAAATATGCTAGCCAAGCTTTAAAAAAATATTTTTCCAATAGAACAATTCATCTGAGATTATCTTTCCTTTACCTCTTATTTGGGTTACAATTATTGATAGGACATGTCTTATTTTCTTGCCTCATTTTTTTTCGAGTCTTTTGATTTTGTACTATTATTTATTTTTGTCTCATGCAATCACTTATTTCTATTTGGTCTCTTCTAATTTTCAGAGTGATATCATTTATTTTTTTTTCTTTTTCTGGGGCTGGGGTTAAGTGACTTGCCCAGGGTCACACAGCTAGGAAGTGTTAAGTGTTTGAGATCAAATTTGAACTCGGATCCTCCTGAATTCAAGGCTGGTGCTCTATCCACTGTGCCACCTAGTTGCCCCTAGAGTGATATCATGTAGATAAAATTTTATACATCCTTACTAAACTAGGTATTATCCTTCCTATTTTTTTCTCTAGAGCTCCTATTTTATGTCATTATAAATATTTTTGAACTCTTGCTTAATTTTTCCATGAATTTTAGTAGATATTGGGACTAAGTGTTTTTTGTTTGAGGAATTTCTTGTAGATGCTCTGGCAATTTTTCTCTTCTGGATTTGTGTCTTGGGGCATCAGTAGATTCATAGTATTTCTTTATCATTTCCTTCTTTTGTTTACTCATTTCCAGTTTTTTCCTAGCCCATTTCTGAAATGGGACTTTTTGCTAGAATCAGTTCCTACACACTTCTAGAAGGGGCAGTGGGTCCTATTTGGTTTTGATTTATTGGTTTGATTTGGTTTTGATAAAGACTTGGGTCTTTCTTGTTTCTTCCAAGAACCTCAGAGATAGGTCAGGCTAGTGAGATGACAATGTTCAGAACCCATAGTGCACAGTCTAATACAGGGTGTGGTCTGAAGTCTGTCCTTCTGGTCTGATCTTTGCTGTCTCCTGACTCTTGTCTGGGTGTCCAAGCAACACATATGCAGATCTCAAGTGTCTCTGGACTTATCCCTGGTCCACCCTCTGATCCCGAGTATCAAGCTATAGGTTCTGGCTTCCTATGTTTTACTCCTGGTCTACATGGTTGGAAGTTTTCATGGGCTGTGCTCCTATGATATTGTGTCTGGATCCCTTCTCTTGATGCCATGGTCTACAACTCTAGTTTTGGGGTTTTCCTAATTTGTGTACTGGAAAGTTTCCTTGTACTAGGTTTCTAGGCTGGGCTTTTCAGCTGGACCCCTCGCCTAATGGTGGCCACAAGCTTTTTGGCCGCCTGTTTAAGTGTATTTGGGCAAGAAAAAATATGGTTAATGTCATGTCTTCTTGTATTTCTTGATCATTTTTTACTGTAGTGTGATAGCTTGGCTGTTCTGTTTCCATTCTAGCAATTAGAAGCTTGTATAACTTTGGTCACTCCTAAAGGTATAGACTAAGTAAGACTTCCAGGAGGTAACTAAGCGCTTATACTTTGTCAATGTTTGGTGCCTACTGCAATTCCCTGAAGCTCCCAGCTGGCTACATTGCTAGCCTTACTTTCCAGAGATCAAACTCTTTGTTGTGAGCTCAATATGTCAGGAGGGTAGAGGGAGATACTTTAGTGTTTCCCTGTCATGGCAGGCCATGGATAGTTCTCACTTTATGTAAATTCACATTACACAAATCTGACTTTACTTAAAGGATTCTGCAAGAAATCCGTATTCCAAAAAGCACTGAAGTTAACTTTACTGCGTGCAGTACTGTAATCTCTCCCTGTTCCTGCCCCTCAGCTCAGCATTCCATGCTGCTTCTCCCCCCAAAAACATTGAAAACAAAACCCTCCAAGTAAAAGCAGAATGAACCCATGGAGAGAACTGCATAGCTGCTGCCGAAGATCTGGGCTTGGCGTGAGACCTCTGGTGCCAAGAGAAGAGACCTTTGTTCTGCTCCACCCTGTCTTACATTTGCTCTTGTTTACTATATGTCTGTTCCCAACCCTTGAATGTTGTCTGTCCTCTTCTGTCTGTGTCTGCATGTCTGTCCCCCCATTTTATTCCTCTTGGTTCTGGCCAGTCTCCCATGTGGCTGACCCTGCCCCATATATTCCTCCTCTTGCTCTCACTTCTCTGTCCTCAGCTCTGACATGTTCTTGAACTGTATGCCAGCCCCCTTTCCTCCCCTCTGGTCCCCTTCCTGCCTCCATCCTTCTCTTCCCCATGTCTGTTGGTAAATTTGCATTATGTAAAATTGCTTTACATACAAGTCTGAGAAATAATTGACTTACAGAGAATGAGAACTGTGTGTACATTGACTGATATCTCTGTGTAATAAGTCAAATGCAAGGTCACACCAGGGAGCCTCCATTGTGAGGCTTTACCTTACACTGTGGTTCCCACCAACCTCTAGCTTCACAAAAAAATTCACTCAGAAGTCCAGATGAAATCTTCCCTCTTAACCCAACCATCAACATTAGATTGGCCCAGAATGACTTCACTGTCTGAAGTTCCTTTTTCCACCAGGTGTGTTTCTTCCCCACATCAGTATTTTCTTTCTTTTCTTTTCTTTTTTTTCTCTGAAGCAATTGGGGTTAAGTGACTTGCCCAGGATCACACATCTAAGAAGTGTTAAGTGTCTGAGACCAGATTTGAATTCAGGTCTTCCTGATTTCAGGGCTGGTGCTCTATCCACTGTGCCACCTAGCTGCCCCAACAACCTAGCTTTTTCAAAGAGCAAAAACACAGTGCCAACCAATTATCCATCAAGTATCTATGGAGCCAACTGGGTATGATGATTCAAATTATTTGAGTCTTTTTCCTGCAATATTCAAGGTAAGGGATTGGCAAAAATGCTAAATGTTTCCTCCATGGTACTGCAAGTAGAGATGGATGGGGAAAAACTGTATAGTTCTGCTACAGTGCCATTTAAGATGCCCCACAATCTGATTCCCAGATACTCTTCTCCTTTGATTTGACTTTATTCCCCTTCACTCACTCTTCACCCTAGCCAAAGTGGAGGGCTCTCAGGTATTAGATCTTATCTCTTCCTCTCTTGCCCCTGCTTATTCTCTCCTTTCAGAATCCTTCTCTTCCCTCTGGGCTTAGCTCCAGTGCCACCTCTCTCATAAATATTCCTTTATCTCTCCAGATGAAGATCATTTTGCCTTGCTACCCCCTTGCTTTTCTCACATTTTCCCCACCCCACTGTATCATGTTTATCTGTGCATATATATTCCACACTTCCCCCTTCAACAGAATGCCAACTTGAATAGAATGTCATTTTTCTTATAGATCAGTGTGATAAGGTTTAGATGTGGGGTACCCAAAGGAAATTAGGGTTTCTGGTGGTCAGGGAGTTAAATAAAGTCTAGTAGTAGTGCCAAGAGTAGGGAGTTCTGAGGATTCCCTTTCTGGCAGCGCAGTAAAGGTATTTTGTAGAAATCAAAACTCTGGACAAATTATTGCTGTTATTTATACCAAAAATAGCCCTACCTTTCAAGAGCAAACAAGGAGGAGCAAAAACCCAGGACACAATTAGATCTCAAAAGACTAGAGAAGTGAGCTGAATCCATTAACATCCATTAAAGGAATTTACAGACCCAAAAACCTAGATTGAAAAAAGAGGTTTATTATGGGGATTGGAAGTAAGGTTAAAGTCTAGTTAAGGAAATAGGTAAAGGTAGAGAGAAGAGGACACTGGAAACAGTATTCCAGTGGGAAGAAGCTCCTTGGGGTGCCAAGCATCTGGCACGTTTGGAACCTATGCAAAGAGAGGGTTTTAATTTGGCTCTTTTATAATAGGGGGCTTTGGCTACAAGCTGAAGGGGGCTTGTGGGTGCAGTCCCAGGTTGGCTCCTCGCTGGGTTTCAGCTAGGGCTAGAATTTGAATTGAATTCAATGGGTTTGGGGACTGAGCCGACCCCACCCAGATAACAAAGATGAAATTGTGCTTGGGGTGGAGTCCCCTCACTGAGGCAGAGTCAAAGGAGATTTTCTCCTTTAAGGATTTTCAGTTTTGGGGTTCCCTCTTCAAGTGTATATATAGCTCACTAATTTTCTGTATCTGTCTATACCTGTCTTCCCATTCTTCCCTGAAGTATTAGAAAAAAAAATCACTTCTTATTTTCAAGCATGGATTTTTTTTATCTTAAAAGAAAACTCCACTTGGTCCTGGTACCTTTTTTAGTCATTATTACATGCTCTCATCCTTTTCTTAGTAATCTGACTTAGATTTCTAAAGTTTTGATATTTATTTTTTAAACATTGCTAAGATTTACCAATAAGCTCTACCCATTCACCAAGAGAATGCTCCCATGTAACAGAAACTTAGTTAAGCAAACCAAAGCAACCCACTAGCCATATTTGATAGAATAAGACTAGAAAGAATTTCCCCTTGTTTCATTGAATACTTCCCATTTGACATTTCTTAAAATACAGTGTCACGTGACATTCATATCTGCTACTGCTTGTTCATCATTTTCCTAAAGAATACCTATCTTTACCTGCTTTGTGTCCAAAACAAAGTTTTATTTCCTAAAACAAGAAAATGCTGTTATGAATATTTTTCTTCTCCTTTGTTCCCCCAGCAATTTTCTCAAACATATGGTCTACATCTGATGCCTTGGTTTTCTATCTGTCCATTTCCTTCTTAATCTATGAAGTATTCCTGCTCCCACCATTAGAAAATGTTCCACAGGATTATTCTCAATCATTGCCCTTCTCAGCCTCACTGCTGACTCCACAGTCCAGTCCCTTTTTGGTACTCTTTCCTGGGTGGCTTTTATGTCACATAAATTTTCCCATTGCCACCTACCCCCCCCACCCCATAGATCCTGCTCCTTGGCTGTGTACCTTTGCCCAGCATGCTTTACCAACTGACATCTGAGCAGTTTTGAAGCCAAGCTCAAACCCTTCCTCTTCCACAAAACTTTGAGCTACAACGCTAACCTCCGAGGTTAATCCCTTTCTCTGTGTTCTTAGTTTGCTTAGAGTCTACCCAGCAGAAAATATATTAGACTTGGAAGGAACCTATGAGGTCAAGTAGTTCAACAGCTTCAGCATTGCTGTTTTTGTTGTTGTTCAATTATTTTCAGTCACATCTGACTCTCTTTGTGACCTCATTTTGGGTTTTCATAGCAAAAATATTGGAATGGTCTGCCATTTCCTTCTCCAGATCATTTTACAGATGAGGAAACAGAGGCGAACAGGCTGCATGACTTGTCCAGAGTCACACAGCTAATGAGTGTCTGAGGCTGAACTTGAACTCAGGTCTTCCTGACTCCAGGCTTGGTGATCTATTCATTGTGCCACCTAGCTGCCCCCATATACCTTCATCATATAGATTAATAAACCAAGGTCCAGGGAAACTTGCTAGGACTACCTTGCTCACTACCTGTGTGAGCTTCACATATAGGATTTGAATCTGCACCCTCTGATTCCAGAGCCAGGACTTTCGTCTGTATCATTATGCCTTCTTTTATTAGATGTATCTTAATGGATTCAGCTCACTTCTCTAGTCTTTTGAGATCTAATTGTGTCCTGGGTTTTTTGGTTCTCCTTGTTTGCTCTTGAAAGTTAGGGCTATTTTTGGTATGAATAACAGCAATAATCTTAATTTGTCCAGAGTTTCGATTTCTACAAAATACCTTCACATGCATTATCTCACCTGATTCTCTTAGACTCTTGTTCAGACTTTATTTAATCATTTAACTTGTGTGGGTATGATACCTTGCTCCTCCCAGTAGTCTTGCCTCCCTCAGAGTGTCGAGCATGAAACATTACACCAAATGAGAATTTAACAAATGGTTAGGGAACTGAGTATTCCCATTTGACAGATGAGCAAATAGAGAAAAAAAGTGTCATGCATTTTCAAATAGTAGAAGTGGGACTCAAGCCCAAGTCTTCTGCCTTCTAGTTTTAACTTTTTAAATGCTTTGTATTTCCCATGACACCTTGCAAATGCAGGACATGTAGTAGGTATGCAAATTATTCACAAAATACCTTAGTAAGTGATCCACCACTGAATCTTAAACTGGATGTTTGTGGTTTTCTATCCGTTTCTTTATAAGCAAATTCAAGGTTCAGGGAGCACTGGGATTAATTAATTACTAGTCAAGACTATTCAGTATATTACTACTCATTTGGCTATTTTCTCTTCCTAGCAATCTATTTGGAAATTTATCATTTTATCAACTCTGGTCTGTTTGGGGACTTTTGTGTAAAGGGATTTGTTCCTAAAATAATCACCAATCAGAAGCAGCCAGCTTCTCTCATCTGGGAGACTTCCTTCGGCCTGCAGATGTTTGAGTTTCTCATTGTTTCCAGATTATAATCAGGTTTTCCTGCATCTAGACTCCTGGCCAGCTGGGGGGTGGGGAGAGGAGCTGGGTGGCTGTGAGAATGTGGGATGCTAATCAATCAGGTTACTCGGAAACTCTTCTGGAAAGTCTACAGAGCAGTCATTCCAACCTGTAATACCTTGGAAGGGTTCCTGTGGGCTTGGCTGTTGGGCCAATGCACACAAATCAACAATGTGAAGCCACAGTTATTCAGAACTAACTTTCAGGAAAACTTGCTGCTCCTTCGACGGCTTTGTCAGGATGGCTGAGAACGGGCCGTTCCCTGAGACCGGGCGGGGCACTGGACATAGAGGGGGGTGGCTAGCAGCTACGACTATTGCCAGGACACTGATGAGGGCACCGACTCTAATACTCAGAGGTTGCCTGCAGGTACCTTATAAAAGCAGAGAAAACCCAGGCTTGTGGGATAGTGTTGGACTGTACTTTATGCTGAGGGTTTCAAAGCATGGCAGACAAGATTATCAGATGACAGATCAGTCAAACTCTAAACAATTTGCTTTCTGGGGTGACTTTTCCTGTGGGTGTCTTGAATCTGTGTCCCTAGGAAAAGTCTTATGCATCAGGCTGTGCTGCAATCTGCTGGAGGTCTTGCCTTTACCACCCTCAAAGGATTAGGTAGTGATGTCCATGGCACAAGGCGGGTACCAGCCGCATCCTTCTCGATAATACCTTTAGAGTCTTTCCAGATTCTCTTAGGTGTGTCTGCAGGACACTGGCACTCCGGGACACTCGTAGTCACCGGACCCTCACAAAAGCTTGTTTCAGCATCTTTAATTTGTGTTGTTATTGCAGCATTCTAAAGCCCCATATTAACTGAATGTTGTTTTAAATAAAGTTCTGGTCTTAACTTTGGCTTGGCCCCGCTCCATTTCTCTTTCTTTTGTATATCACGATTTGATAAGAAGCTAATTCATGTGAAGAAGTTCAGGAAGCAAAGGGTGACTGAAGAAACATTTGGCTGGAGAAAGAGAACTGAGATTGTCATTGGAATAAACTATAGATGATCTAGACAGAAAGATTTAGAAGATAATTTGGGAAATAATCACAAGTCTGGCTTAGAAGAAGCATTATAAGAGCGGTGGGAGATTTTATTTATCCACATATCTTCTGGATTATTCTCTTGCCCTCTCTCCTCCTCCCCCTCCTCTTTCTCCCCTCCCTCTCTGTCTCTCTTTCCCTCATCTTCCTTGATTCCTCCCTTTACACCCATGTCTGTCAGTATCTCTCTAAGCTAAAGACAGAGCAGCTAATTTCTTGATTTGCCCTAATAATATCATCCTTTAAAACATAGACGATAGAACAAAAGAAAAAATTTATTCTAGAGCTATTTCTCAACAAAAAGGAGAATCGTTGGGGTAGAAATGATGGGAACAGTAGGGGAAAGGGACCACTTTCACTAGAGTTTATAACAAAGAAAGAATGGAAAGCCTGGTGGTCAGATGAGCTCTAGATTTGGAGAGAGAATATATCCAAGAGTTCAGAGAAAGGATGAATAGAGCCCCGTGGATTAAAATGCTAAACGAAGTCAAACCATGAGGAGGATGCAATTTGATCACAGATGACATTTTGAAAAGAAATTATTTTGATGAGGAAAAATGGGGAATTGACTTAAAGGTCAATACAGATATTCAGAAAACTTCATCAGCCAGTTTAGGTTTTTAAAAGGCAAGTACAAAAGATAGAAGTAAGGGCAGGGAATGAATGCAAAATGATGTCCTGAACGAATATAATAGCAGAAGTGCTAAAACCTTAGAATGAGTTGGTAAGGAAGGCTAAAGACAGAAAAGGCATTGGTTCTGGCTATATTGAGGAAAAGAAGAAAATCCGAGAAGGAATGAGAGTGACACTTGGGGTGGATAAAATGATTATAACTGATAATAGAGAGAAAGTAGAGTTCTTCCATTTTTATCTTGCTTCTGCCAAGAAGGCCCTTTGAACTAAAAAGGATAGAACAAATATAGCTTATGTGGGGAAATACTCAAGATGAATAAGGGGAATAGTAAGAGGTACTACAGAAATGGGGAAGGGTGCCTGTTATTATCATTTCTAAAAAAGAGAAGAGAAAGAAGTTTATAAGCTATAAAGGAGTGAGTTTGGTTTCAGATTCTGTGAAGATTCTAGTTTATATCAAAGAAATGTTAGGAAACATCTGAAGATGAAGAATTGATCATTAATAACAGATATTGCCAGACTTTTTTTTTAACTTTTTTGACAGGACTATCAAACTAGCACATAAGAGGAATGGTGTAGATATAGTTTATTTAGACTTTATACAAGTGTTTTTTTTTATATCATGCTATTCTTGTAGAAAAGTAGGAGGGATGTTGGCTAGAGGCCATCTTCTTAAACTGTGGGTCATGACCCCATATGAGGTCCCATTACTGAATGTGATTATCAGTAATTGTTAGATTTGTATACCTATTTTACATATATAGGTATATATATATATGTATATATATATATATATATATATTTACATATACAGGTATATAAATTATGTATATATACATAGTTTATATACCTATATACCTATATACCCAATTTCTCAGGTGAAATAGGGGTCACCAGTAGAAAAAGTTGAAGAAACCTCAGGCTAGGGGATAGAACAATTAGACGGCTTTGGAACTGGTGAGATGGCTGGACTCAGAGAGTAGTTGTTGAGTGATTGAGATTAGCTTGTAAGGAAGTCTCCACTGGAGTGTCCCAGAGATCTGCACTTAGACCCTTGCTGGTACAGATTTTTATCAGTGACTTGCTTATAAGTGACTTGCAAGTCATTGCTCAAGTTCTTATTAAATTTAAAGATGACACAAAGTTGATTGGGACAGCTAAAATGCTAGATGATAGAGTTGGGATTCAAAAAGATCTCAGTGGCCCAGAGTATTTGGCTAAATTGAATAAAATGAAAGTTAAACTGGGTATGGTGGTACATCCCTATAAACATCCCTGTAATAGCAATTCCCAAAGAGGCTGAAGCTGGCAGATGTCTCAAGCTTGGGAGTTTTGAGGATAGTGGGCTAAGCCAATCATCGTTAATATGATGACCTTTCTGCTTTCTTAAGAACAGGCAAAGCCAGTTCACAATGAAGAAGACCAAGCAGACTAAGACTGAGACCATACCTATGAAGACTTTCTATAGGTCCAACCAAGGCAAGCTTTGGAGATCCAAACTTTTTTAAGTAAATAAATTTAACTGAGATAAATTTATCAAGTCTTAGACTTGGATTCGAGGAATCAATTTTGCAAGTATCAAACAGATATAGTTATAAATGTGTCTGGAAAAAAAATGTGTTTTTTTGTTTTGTTCTATTTTTTTTAGCAAATTGCAAGTTTAATATAAGAGGCAGCCCTCTGCCACCCCCACCACTAAGTAATGGGATCTTGGGCTATGTGAAGAGAGAGGTGATGCTATTGCCCTAATCAAACTATATCTGGGGTGCTGTGTTCAGGTGTTCAGGGCACCACCATTTAAGATAGACAATATTAATTCAAAGAATATCTAACGGTAGACTCAGCCTGAATGGGGAAAGGCCTTGTGGCAGGTCATTTATGGTTCAATTGTTTAGCATGGAGAAGGGAATACTCAGTGGGGACAGACTCAGCTGCCTTCAAATACAGTAAGTGAAGAACCGTCATCTGGAAGAGGGAATTAGCTTTGATTTTTGGCCTTAGAACCAGGAGCGATGATTAGAAGTTACAAAAAAGCACATTTAGGTTTAATGTCAGGAAAAAACTCACTACCAATTAGGGCCATCCCTAAGTAAAATGGGCTGACTCAGGAGGCAGTGGGTTCCTCCTCACTGGAGGTCTTCAAGCAACGGCTGAATGACATCACTAGTTGGGTGTGTTGTAGTCAGGAGGCTTTTTTTTGGCATGGGTTAGACTACATTGCCTCTGAGGTTCCTTCCAATTTTGAGATTCTGTGAATATTAATAATAGCTTCCATTTATATCACGCTTTAAAGTTGGGAAAATAGCTACTCAAATTCCAGAAGTTCTCAAGTCAGGAAATAGGGAGTAGAAATGGCATGAGCCGGGGACCTTCAGAGCTACAGGGGCCTCAATGGTCAGCCAATCCACAGCCCATCCAGCACACCCAACAGGTGGTCATCTGGGCTTTGCTTGAAAACCAACGGGATTCCAGCAATTAGGAGGCTTGGCTTTTAGCTGGCACTTTGTCCCCCAGGAGCTCTGTGACACTGTGTAATAAAGCTTCCTTCCCTGGGGCTCATAGGTTTCTACTCTGTGGGGTGAGGTTGGTAGACTGAATCATCTCAAAGGTTTTTTGTTGCTCTAATGGTACCATGCCCACTGGAAAATCTCATCACCAAGTCATCCTAGGATTGCATTAGAGGAAGGTTCCAAGAGAGAAATCTGACAGATGGAGAGAAGTGATATGTAGCCATTTGGGGACCTCTCAAATCCCTGAATGTCCCAGGAAGAAAACAGAATTAATTGTACCCTACAGTCTAGCCACACTGTCCTGTTCACCGTTACATGTGACATTCCACTTCTCATCGCCATGGCCTTGCCCTGCCCGTCCCCCATTCCTGGCATTCTACCCCTCCTCACCTTCCCTCTTGGCATCCCTAGTTCCCTTCAAAACATCTCAAATGCCTCTTTCTTCATGAGGCCTTTCCTGGTCCCCCAGATGGTAGTGCCCCACTTCCCAAGTTACTTTGTGTTCATGTTTGTTTTACTTAAATCTGTGTATAGTCTGCTGGGTGGGGCTGCAGTGACAGAGCACAGGGCCTGGAGTCAGGAAGACAATTTCATTAGTTCAAATGTACCTCAGATCCTTATTAACTATGTGATTCTGGGCAAGTCACTTCACCCTGCTTGCCTCAGTTTCCTCATCTGTAAAACGAGCTGGAGAAGGAGATGGCAAACTGCTCCAATGTCTCCCCAGACGGGGTCCCAAAGTATCAGACATTACTGAAATGACTGCACAACAACAACCCAATGTACATATCTTAAATATAATGTACATGTTATATATGCACATGTTGTCTTTCCCACTAGAATAGAAGGTTCTCAATTGTATTTGTTTCTGTATTTGTATACCAAGTGCTCAGCAGTGTCTAGCAAATAGTAGGCACTCAATAAATGCTTATTTTATTGAGTGAGTTTTCTAAACACCTGGCACCATCACAGGATTCTATGGTTTAGGCCCTGGCTAGTCCTTTTCCATTCATGCCTAAGGAGAACTGCTTCTGTCCTTGGGAATTAAGTATGAGTCACACACATCCACCTTCCTAAACCTAGTGAATGGGCTTATCCGGCCTGTTCCTCTATTCAGTATTGTGAGGTGTTACTTCCAAAATTGGAACAAGTGGTTATTCATTGCAAAACAGGAGAAAAACAGATTACCTGGGATTTATGATCAGTTAATTCTCTCTCTAAGGCATAAAAATGAATTGCTTGTTCCCCCACCCTCCACCTACAACTCCCTCCAACTTAGGTTCCTCCCTTCCTACCCCCTGGTGTATATGAATGGAGTCTATTTGTGCTTTATTTTTAGGTAAGTATAGGCACGGGCAGGGAGAGAACTGCGTGGCCCACTGAAGCTTTGCTCGGAGGCCAGGTTGTATCCAGAACCTTGCAGCTTTATCCTTCGCATCCCCTTTCCTGCCCGCTCCCTCTGCCCACTGAATGTTTACCTATTCTTCAAGGCTCAACTCTCTGGAAGAAGCTGCCTCTGATCACCCAGCTGGTTCCTCCTTTGAACCCCTCCAGGGGCACTGAGCAAAAACTCCTTCCTATCACATGGACGGATGGTCATTCTTTCTGCATTCATGTAACAGCTTTACTGAGTTTTGATGATTTCCTTTTCTATTCAAGAAAGTAAAGAAATGCTCAATGATCAGGGGAAGTACACAGGAAGGAGCGATCGTTCCTGGCGGGCACACCGGATAGCATGGCTGTTGGCATATGCCATGAGCCTGCATAGTATCATGGCAAAAAGATCTCTCATTTAATACCTGAGTGACTCTGGGTGAGTCGTTTCACTACTTTGTCCCTCAGTTTCCTCCCATGTAAAATCCAATTAGACTAGATGATTTCCAAAGTCCCAACTCTATTATCTGTGATCCTGTCTCACCATGTAGAAGAAACTTAAGAGAATAAGGACCAGAGGCATGCTTGAGTCAGCTCATATCAGCTCATAAGAGCTCACTGTTAAATTCAGCGTGAGCATTTACACATTGTAAATTGGCAAAGGCTCCAAATTGGGGTTTGATGTGTCGTTGATTGTCTATACATAAAAAAGTAATGGAGAAATATGAATAATGGAGATTAAACTTAAAAGCGTTTCAAGCCAGTTGTTCAACATTTCCCAGCACAACCCTGGTAAGAAATATGCCTCCTTTTTTTTGGTACCCTACTCCCAGCACAAGGCCCTTAATCAATGTTTACTGAATGAATAACTCGTACCATTGGAACTTTCAAATGTTTTAGAGTCATGTTCTCTACTCATTTAACAAAGCATGACCATGTTCCCTAAGCCTCCCAATCATTTTTCATTCCCCACAGGGTCTGTGTTGCCACTTGAAGCAATTCAGTACAGAGAATGGCTCTTAAATGGAAAATGCTAATACAATCGGGAAGGCAGGCAGTTGGGCTGCTGAGAGGAAGGCATTAGAAACTGCCAATGGCCACAATTAAAGGCAGAAGCAGTAGCGGGCTCTCTTGCAGTCCAACATGGCCACTCTTGCACTCTGACACTTTGCCCGGAGAAGAGCCAGGGCCACCTGCCTGAAGCTCTCCAATTGGCCTTAAAGTTGTGGCTCCAAATTGTAGTGTGGTGGCAGGAAAAAGGACAAGAAAATTAGGTAAAAGTTTTTTTGTTGTTGTTGTTGTTTTTTTTTATAGCAAAGCGGTTCATTGCTGGCAATGTTTGGGGTTCCCTGCATACTTTGTGGAAGTTTCCTGTGCAAGGCTTTTAAGTGACCTTCCTGAGGTATTTTCCATATACATGTACATGTACATGAAAGTACTTGTAAAGATTGGCCACCAGGCCATGACTTGGGGTGAAGGGTAGGGCAATGGAGGACCTCACCATTTCAGGAAATATAGCTATTAAAGCACAAACTGAATGGGAGAAAGTTAGTGGGCTAGATTACGTTTTAGAAAAGTATGTAGGAGTCTCCATGATATCAAGTTGCTTACTGAAACAAAAGCCCACGTCTTTTTTATACCAATATTTTCTCAGTGATGCTATGTGGCTACACCATGTCAGGAGAATCAAAACCGTACACGACCCAAGAGCAGGGTCCTTCTCCATTTCCCTTGGTTTTTGTGAGAATATTGATGGAGCAGGTATGGGCGATAATCACTAACGGGCCAAATACAGTCTGATATCTGGGGGGAAAAAAGGGGGAAAATGATATTTGAAAAAAAAAATCTCTGCAACTGGAGATTTAAACTAACTAATACAGGGTTTAGAAACTTCTGGGGAAAAGAACCAGGAACAAGCTCCAGATGTACAGGTCCTTAATGGAGCTTTCTACCAAGTTATTTGATTCCCTATAGTTTAGGGGAAGTAGAAATACTTCAATCTCTTTTTTCTTCTCTATATATTTTTCCCCCAAAGAAAACTGCTAGTAGCCAAATTTAATCTTGTAGTTCTACCACCATATGTAAACCTTAAAGCACTCTCTAACACTGGCCATTATTATTATTTCTTCTATTTTGGATGGGAATTAAATGGTGAGGGCCTAAGGAACCAGGAGAGTCTCTCTCAGAAGCCACTGAGAGGGGTAGACCTTGCAGGAAACACGGAAACTACAAACAAATAAAAAGCAATTTAATTAACTTTCTGAGAGTAACAGAAAATGTTTAGTTCACTAAGTTTTTTTTTAATAAAATGAGAACAGAGAACATAAAATCATGTTCAACAGAGCCAACCAATAATTACATTGGTTCTATATATTATAACCAGTTTCTTGATGGGACAATTAGAATGATGGAGGGAGGAAGAGATGGAGATAGGAAGGAAATAGAAAGATGATAAAGAGAGAACTTAGTGCCAAGGCAAAGCATGATGGAAGGAAGGGGGAAATCTGGGAGAGAAGTGAGAGAAAAGGACAGAAGGAGACTTCTGTACTACTTCCCCGGGGCATCAGAGGACATTATCATTATCCATGGAAACAGGAACTAGTTTTTGGCCAATTTAGAAAAACTCCTTTTTGTAGTAAGAGACAGTTTCCTTGCTTTTTAATTTTTTTTTTCAAATTTGCGAGTTTAACCTTTGAAATAAATGTCATTTTCTTATAGAACTTGGAAAGTGTCCCGTGTTCATGAAGGGTTCTTTGACATTCAAAAGTTGTCAGGTTGCTGAATCTCCATTATTTGAGTGAGATGATGGCTGCTTGCTTAGAAGATATATTTGGAGCCAGATTTTATTTATTTCATGGGCCTGAGACTATTTTCCAAGTAAAATTAAAGTTTTGATTTATTTGGGTACTGGTTTGATTCATTGTGATGGGGAAAAATACATTATAACCTCAGTTAAAAATGAAAAGTCCTCAGAAAGAACTGGGTGAACTGGTTATTCACAGGTTTCTTATGAAACTTTCAGAAGGGAAAATCTGCTAGATAAGGCCAGAGCAGTGCAGTCCACTAGGAATGAAAGACCCTCAGGAAATGACAGGATTCCTGGTTCCATTGGGTACTGGCCAAGCTTTGAGGAAATCAGCCATCTGCCCCGAGCTCCTTCAATTCCCTTCTCTCTACCACCAAAATTGCCCTGTGTTTTCATCCATTCTTTCTTTCTTCTTTGCTGTATCAGATAACGAGACACTGCTTGTCAAATATGATGTCTTTTCCTGTTTCTTTGATTCTGTCCCCATGTGCCTTCTCTAGTGACTTTCTCTACCAATTCTCCCTTTTCCTTTCTTCCCCTCCCCTTCTCTCCATCCTTCCTCTTCCTCTTCTTCCTCCTTTTCTCTCTCTCTCTGTTTTTAATCTGTCTCTGACTCTCTCTCCCCTCTTCCCATCCCTTTCCTTCTCTCTCTCTCTTTTTCTGTCTTTCTCAGCCTCCACTCCCCTCCCTCTTCCCTTTTCCTCTCCATCTCTCTGTCTGTCCCTCTCTGCTTCCCCTCCCCTCCTTCCTTCTCTTCCTCCTCCCCCTCCCTCTTCATCTTCCTTTCTATCTCCTCCCTCTCTTCTACTCCATGCCCATCTGCTTAATTACATTCATAGGCAGGCTGCCTTAATTCCATAACAAAATAAAACCTACCCAATAAATAACCCCAGATCTTTCTCTTGATGTTCCATGTCAGCAGAAGGCACAGGTATTCTCACCTGTGTACAGATATTGGGTGCTTGGTGATCGGTTGCATGCTTTCCCCCCTTCTGTCTTTCTCTTAGCTAGAAAGCTTCTAAACATGACACAACCTATGCTATTGGACTCCATTTCTCTTCTCTTCTCACTCCTCTTCCAACAATAATTCAGCTTTTACTTCGACCATCCTAGAGAAGTGACCTTATTCAAGCTTACTAGTCTTCTCTACTTTTCCAAATCAAATCTCAGTCAGCATCCTCCTTGAACTAGTTTGTTGAATGTGACACTATTCATAGCCTTTTCCTCTTTGTAATGATCTCTGTTTAGATTGTGAAGGGCCAAAGAGAGGAGCCTGAATTTGATCTGTCTCCTCCATTCCGCTCCCACCATGACTGTCATAATCCAGACCTTCTTTCTTCCTCACCTGGGAGATTATAAGAGCCTCCTCACTGGTCTTCCTGCCTCCAGTTACTTCCTCTCTTTTATCCTTCAATTTCCAGATCAATTCTTTTTCTGGTTCACAGGTCTGATTATGTAACTATCATGCTAAAAACACCCCAAGGAAAAACAAAACAAAACAAAATAAAAATTCAACTTTTCAGGGACTCCCCTTTGCCCATAGCAAGCCCAAGCAAGACAAACTATAGCCCACGGGAAAAACATTTTGTGGCTCATAAGTGGACGAATGGCTTTGAAATGTTCCTGTTTGACTTTATTTTAAAATGTAACAACCTGTTCAAGGGTTATATAAAAACAGGTAGCCTGCCAGATCAGTTTGTAGTTTATGGAACCCTGGCCTTTAGGATAAAGTACAAATTCTTAATCCTGGCATTTAAGGCCCTCCCCAGGCTGGCTCCTATCTACTTTGGTAGTTTTATTCATTCACATTTCTCTCCTACACGAAAAAACACAGTGTTACAAAGCTGCAAGGCTAGATGTTCCATAAGCTTATCCTGCCCTCTTATTTCTGTCCCCTTTTCTTGCCCTGAGGCCCAACTCAGATACCATGAACCCTTCCCAGATTGCCCCAGTTGGACTGGACACTCCTTTCCTCATATGTCTTATGCTACCTTCCCCAGATCTCTTTTGCTCTTTCCCATTCCTCCTCACAGACTTCTTTGGGTTCACATATAATCTCTTCTTCTACATTTGAACATAAGCTCCTGGAGGGTAGGACCTGTGACATTTTTGTCATTTTTGCTTCCCAAGCACTGACAGCAATAAGTTCTGAATAAAGCATGGAACCACCTGTTTCCTGTACTGATTGAAACCAAATAGATGCCTAGATACATCTGTTAATGTTATTAATAATCACATTTCCCAGTTCTATATCACTTTCTGATCTTTCCAAAGCATTTTGATCACAGAAATCTTGTGAGGAAGGTAATATCTATATTATCATCTCAATTTCATAGACAAGCCAGTTTCATTCAGGTTCCCATAGCTAACCATTGCTATACCAAGGCCTCAGACTTTGGTCTTCTGTCTTTAAGACACAGGCCTTTTCCATGATGCTTCACTACATTCAACTACGAATTATAGAATTCAGAGTAGCTTGCCTCCCAAAACTAGCTCTGTGGAATGGAAAAGAGAAAAGAGTGAGAGACATGGTAGAAGCGACTTATGAAATGGATTTATCCCTTCTCCTTCTTCCCCTTGCCCTTTGTAATCCTCTCAGATCTAGACTGGGCCAGTCTGCTAAACAGGTAGAGCCAGCAGTTCAATTTCATTGTAGTTGTTTATACCTCCCACTTCCATGCCCATAAGGGAATAAGTGATTCTAGCACACAGACTGGGTACTAAGCACTATGCTAAGCTCTTTTGCAAATATGTCTCCAATTTGATAACTTTTCTGCACTGCAAAATCAACAATTAATGCTTCATTTCTTTGGCTTATGGCTTTAGACACAGGTCTCCTTTGAAGAAGGAACCCTAAACTTGTCAAACTACTTACAGCTAAGTAGGAAGGAATAGGTTAAGCGAATCATTCCCCAAAAAGAAGCTTGGAGGGTGGAAAATAGAGAACAGGACAGCAATAAGTATGAGAAGTACAGATGGCAAGGGAAGAGGAAGATGGAAATAAGTGGAGAACTAGCAATTTGGAAACTAGGTTGTAAAACAAAGAACACTAAGTTGAGAGTTCAAGGGTCTGGTTGTTCTGAATCCCAGGCCTGCTATGCTGTACTTATATAACTTCAGGATGCTACTTATCCACCCTAAGCCCCACTTACCTCATCTAAAGCAGTTAATCTAAAAATGATCTGGAAGTTTTAGGGTCTTGAATGCCCAATTAAATGCAAAGAGGTAAACAGGTCACCAAGAAAGTTAATGGTCTAAAATGCTGGAAGGAAGAGGAGACTCTCAAGAATGAAATTCTGAAAGCAAAGATAGTGAGCTTGACTTTGAGTTTTGGAAAACTTTTAGGATTTATTATCAAAGTGATGGTTAGTAAGAACTTGGAAGAGGAAGAGTAGATCACAAAGAACCAGCTGGATTGGGTTCATCAATGAGAGGTCATGCCAGACTAAGTATAACTTTTTTGTTGTTGTTGTTGGAGGTACTAAACAAAAAGACCAGAAGAATGGTATAGATTGAATTTACTTGTGTCTTAAGAAAATGATAGAATATCACATGGTATTCCTGTGGGAAAGATGGAGAGATGCTAACTAGAAAATAGGACAATTATGTATATTGGGAACTGAGGAAATGCCTGGATTCAAAAAAGTAATTATTAATGGTGTGATGTCAGCTTGGAAGGAGATCTTCAGTGTAGTCAGGTTCAGGGTTGTGATAACATGTGTTTATCAATGAATAGATCAATGTGTATAGATAATGTGCTTAGCAAATTTGAAGATGACATAACCTAGTAGGGATAGTTAATACACTAGATGGCAGAGTTAGGATTCAAAAAGATCTTGATATATACTCTTTGCAGATGATATGATGGTACTTAGAGAACCCCAGAGAATCAACTAAAAAGCTATTAGAAATAATTCACAACTTTAGCAAAGTTGCAGGATACAAAATAAATCCACAAAAATCATAAGCATTCTTACATATCATTCACAAAATCCAACAGCAAGAGATACAAAGAGAAATTCCATTGAAAAATAATCATAGATAGTATAAAATATTTGGGAATCTATCTGCCAAGAGAAAGTCAGGAATTATATGAGCAAAACTACAAAACATTTTCCACACAAATTAAGTCAGATCTAAGCAATTGGAAAAATATCAAGTGCTCTTGGATAGGTTGAGCAAATATAATAAAGATGGCAATACTCCCTAAACTAATCTATTTATTTAGTACTATACCAACCAAACTCCCAAGAAACTATCTTACTGACCTAGAAAAAATAACAAAATTCATGGAAGAATAAAAGGTCAGGAATTTCAAGCGAACTAATGAAAAAAAAATCAAATGAAGGTGGCCTAGCTGTACCTGATCTAAAACTATATTGTAAAGCAGCGGTCATCAAAACCATTTGGTATTGGCTAAGGAATAAAATAGTTGATCAGTGGAATACGTTAGGTTCATAGGACAAAATAGTTAATAACTATAACAATCTAGTATTTGACAAACCCAAAGATCCCAGCTTTTGGGATAAGAATTCACTATTTGACAAAAACTGCAAGGAAAATTGGAAAGCAAGATGGCAAAAACTAGGCATTGGCTCACACCCAACACTGTATACCGTGATAAGGACAAAATGGGTTCATGATCTAGACATAAAGAATAAATTAGAAGAACATAGGATAGTTTACCTCTCAGACCTGTGGGGGAGCAAGGAATGTGTGACCAATGAAGAACTAGAGATCATTATTGATCACAAAATAGATAATTTTGATTATATTAAGTTAAAAAGTTTTTGTACAAACAAAACTAATACAGACAAGATTAGAAGGAAAGCAGTAAACTGGGAAAACATTATTACATTCAAAGATTCTGATAAAGGGTTCATTTCTAAAAGATATAGAGAATTGACTCAAATTTATAAGAAATCAAGCCATTCTCCAATAGATAAATGGTCAAAAGATATAGACAATTTTCAGATGAAGAAACTGAAACTATTTCTAGTCATATGAAAAGGTGCTCCAAATCACTATTGACCAGATAAATGCAAATTAAGATAACTCTGAGATACCACTACATATCTGTCAGATTGGCTAAGATGACAGGAAAAGGCAATGATGAATTTTGGAGGGGAATGTGGGAAAACTGGGACACTGATACATTGCTGGTAGATTTGTGAACGGATCCATCCATTCTAGAGAGCAATTTGGAACTATGTTCAAAAAGTTATCAAACTGTGCATACCCTTTGATCCAGCAGTGTCACTACTGGGCTTATATCCCAAAGAGATCTTAAAGGAGGGAAAGATACCCACATGTGCAAAAATGTTTGTGGCAGCCCTTTTTGTAGTGGCTAGAAACTGGAAACTGAATGGATGCCCTGATGGCTGAATAAGTTATGGTATATGAACATTAAGGAATATTATTGTTGTGTAAGAAATGACCAGCAGGATGATTTCAGAGAGGCCTGGAGAGACTTACAGGAACTGATGCTGAGTGAAATGAGCAGAACCAGAAGATCATTATATACTTCAACAACAGTACTGTATGATGATCAATTCTGATGGACGTGGCCCTCTCCAACAATGAGATGAACCAAATCAGTTCCAATACAGCAGTAATGAACTGAACCAGCTACACCTAGTGAAAGAACTCTGGGAGATGAGTGTGAACCACTACATAGAATTCCCAATCCCTTTATTTTTGTCCACTGCATTTTTTATTTCCTTCACAGGCTAATTGTACACTATTTCAAAGTCTGATTCCTTTGTACAGCAAAATAACTGTATGGACATGTATACATATATTGTATTTAACTTATACTTTAACATATTTAACATGCATTGGTCAACCTGTCATCTGAGGGAAGGGGTGGGGGGAAGGAGGGGAAAAGTTGGAACAAAAGTTTTTATAATTGTCAATGCTGAAAAATTACACATATGCATATCTTGTAAATAAAAAGCTATATAAAAAAAGAAATGACCAACAGGATGATTTCAGAAAGGCCTGGAGAGATTTACATGAACTGATAATGAGTGAAATGAGCAGAACCAGGAGATCATTGTGCACAGCAACAAGAAGACTATACAATGATCAATTCTGATGGACGTGGCTCTCTTCAACAGTGAGATGATTCAAACCAATTCCAATTGTCCAATAATGAAGAGAGGCATTTGCACCCAGGGAGAGGACTATGGGGACTGAGTGTGGACCACAACATAACATTCTCACTCTTTATAATGTTATCTGCTTGCATTTTTGTTTTCCTTCCAAGGTTTTATTTCCCTAGGTTTGATTTTTCTTGTGCAGCAAGATAACTGTATAAATATGTATACATATATTAGATTTAACATATTATTTAACATGTATTGGACTACCTGCCATCTAAGGGAGGGGGGAGGGGCAAAGAGGGGAAATTTTGGAACAGAAGGTTTTGCAAGGGTCAATGTTGAAAAATTACCTATGCATATGGTTTGTAAATAAAAAGATAAAATAAAAAATTTTAAAAAGATCTTGATATAGAGACTTAATATAAATCAACACATGCTTTTTTCCTTTTTCTTTTGTTTTTTCTCTCTCGTGGTTTTCTCTTTTTGTTCAGATTTTTCTCCCTCAACTTGATTTATGAAGAAATGTGTAGTTTAAAAAATGAATGCACATGTTATACATATAGAAAAATAAAACAATAAAAAACCTTGATAAACTAGGGCATTGTGTCAAATGGAATAAGATGAATTTCAAGAGGGATAGATATGTCTTACACTTGTATTGAAGCGATCAACTTCATAAGAATAAGATAGGGAAGACATAACTAGAAATTTGTCTGAAAAAGATGTGGGGGTTTTAGTGGCTTTCAAACTTGGTATGAACTAAGAGTGTAATATGGTAGCAAAAAAAAAAAAAAAGCTAATGAAATCTTGGGCCACATTAAGCAAAGCATAGTTTTCAAGAATGAGCAAGTGATACGTTTATTGTATGTACTCGGCTGTGATCAGACTACATCCAGTGTGTAATGTTCTCAAATCTGGGCACCACATTTTAGGAAGATCACTGAGAAGATGGAGTGATAAGATGGTGAGGGTTTTGAGTTCAAAATATATGAAGTTGACCATGATGCCTGTCTACAAGTACCTGAAGGGCTCTCATTCAGAAAAGAAATTAGATTTCTTCTATTTGGCCTGAATGTAAATATGATGAACTCACCCATAAAAGAGAAGCAGATAGAAGAATGGATTAGAAACCAGAATCCAACAGTATGCTCTTTACAAGAAACACACTTGAAATTGAGAGACACATAGGGAGTTAAAATAAGAGTCTGTAGCAAAATCTATTATGTTTTAGCTAAGGTTAAAAAAAAACAGGGGTAGTAATTGTGAACTGAGACAAAGCAAAAGCAAAAGCAAAAATAGACTTCACTGAAAGATATAAGCAAGGAAACTGCATCTTGTTAAATAGATCCATAGGCAAAGAATATCAATACTAAACATATATGCACCAAATGTCATAGAGTTCAAGTTCTTAAAGGAAAAGTTAAAGAAATTACAGGAGGAAATAGACAGTAAAACCATGCTAATGGGAATCTCAACTTTCCCTTCTCAAAGCTAGATAAATCTAACCATCAATTAAGTTAAAAAAAAAAGGCAAGGAGATGAGCAGAATCTTAGAAAGTTAGGTATAATAGACATCTAGAGAAAACCAAATGGAAATGGAAATAAATATACCTTTCTCTCAGTTGTACAGGACACATTCACAAATACTGACTACTTATGAGGGTATAGAAACCTCACAACCAAATGCAGAAAAGCAGAAATATCAAATACATCCCTCTCAGACATAATGAAGTAACAATTATGTTTAATAAAGGGCTTAATAAAGTGAACTGGAAACTAAATAATCTAACATTAAAGAATGAGTGGGTTAAAGGACAAATCATACAATCAGTAATTTCATTAAAGAGAATGAAAACAATAAGACAATATTCCAAAATTTGTGCATCTCTATCTCTAAATGCATACATCAATAAAAAGAGAGAAAGAACAGATCAAAGAAATGGGCATTCAACTAAAACAAAAGTAGAAAAAGAATAAATTAAAAATTCTTAATTAAATAAAATGGAAATCTCAAAAGTCAAAGGAAAGATTAATAAAATCAAAAGTTTAAAAAATGGAACTATTAAATAAAACTTGGAGTCAGTTTTGTAGGAAAAAAACAATAAAATCAACAAACTATTGGTTAATTTGATTTTTTACAAAGAAAGAAGCCAAATTACTAGTATCAAAAAAAAAAAAAAGAAAAGTTTTTTTGTTGTTGTTGTTTTTTTTTAAATTTTTATTTTATTTTATAATTATAACATTTTTTTTTGACAGTACATATGCATGGGTAATTTTTTACAACATTATCCCTTGCACTTACTTCTATTCAGATTTTTTCCCTTCCTCCCCCAACCCCCTCCCCCTGATGGCAAGCAGTCTTATATATGTTAAATATATTACAGTATATTCTAGATACAATATATGTGTGTAGAACCGAATTTCTTGTTGCACAGGAAGAATTGGATTCAGAAGGTAAAAATAACAGTTTACACTCATTTCCCAGTGTTCCTTTTCTGGATGTAGCTGGTTCTGTCCATCATTAATCAATTGGAATTGGATTAGCTCTTCTCTATGTTGAAGAAATCCACTTCCATCAGCATACATCCTCGTACAGTATCATTGTTGAAGTGTATAATGATCTTCTGGTTCTGCTCGTTTCACTCAGCATCAGTTGATGTAAGTCTCTCCAAGCCTCTCTGTATTTCTCCTGTTGGTCATTTCTTATAGAACAATAATATTCCATAACATTCTTATACCATAGTTTACCCAACCATTCTCCAATTGATGGACATCCATTCATCTTCCAGCTTCTAGCCACTATGAAAAGGGCTGCCACAAACATTTTGGCACATACAGGACCCTTTCCCTTCTTTAGTAGTTCCTTGGGGTATAAGCCCAGTAGTAGTATGGCTGGGTCAAAGGGTATGCACATTTTGATAACTTTTTGGGCATAATTCCATATTGCTCTCCAGAATGGTTGGATTCTTTCACAACTCCACCAACAATGCATCAGTGTCCCAGTTTTCCCACAGCCCCTCCAACATTCATCGTTATTTGTTCCTGTCATCTTAGCCAATCTGACAGGTGTGTAATGATACCTCAGAGTTGTCTTAATTTGCATTTCTCTGATCAATAGTGATTTGGAACACTCTTTCATATGAGTGGAAATAGTTTTAATTTCGTCATCTGAAAATTGTCTGTTCATATCCTTTGAAAAAAAAGAAAAGTTAATGCAGTAGTACCAATGAAGATGAACTTAAAACAATCAGTAGGAGTTACTTCGCTCAATTATATAAAATTGATAATCTGAGTAAAAAGGATGAATACTTACAAAAAATGTAAAAATTAACAGGAGAAAATAGAATACTTAAATAACACTTTAAAAAGAAATTGAACGAATTATCAATGAGCTCCTTAAGAAAAATCCCCTAGGACCAGATGGATTCACAAGGGAATTCTACCACATATCTAAGAAACAATTAATCCCAATACTATATAAACTATTTGAAAATTTTGATAAAGGAGTCCTACCACATTACTTTTATGAAATACAGTTTTGATACTTAAACCAGGGAGAGCAAAAACAGAGCAAGAAAATTTTAGATTTTATATATATATATATATATATATATATATATATATATATATATTCTTAAAAATAGGTATCATATGAAAACTCAAAACACTTTTCACTGACAAATAAATCCTATTTAGACAACTGGACGAATATTAATTGCTCATAGGTAGGCTGAGCCAATATAATGAAAATGGCAATTGTACATGTTAATTTACTTATTCAGTGTTATAAAGAATATCATATACAACTAGAAAAAATAGTAACAAAATTCATCTAGAACAAAAGGACAAGGATATCAAAGGAATTAATGGAAAAAAAAGTTAGGTAGCCTAATAGTTCCAGATTTTAAACTATATTATAAAGAAATAACCATCCCAATAGTCTGGTACTAAGAAATAGAGTGGTAGATCTATACTAAATTAGGTACACAATACCCAATAGTAAATCATTATAGTAATTCATTGTTTGATAAATCCAAAGAGCCAAGCTTTTGGAATAAGTATTCAACATTTGAAAAAGACGGCTGGGAAAATTGGAAAGCAGTTTGGCAGGAACTAGTCATAGAATAATATCTTATACCATGTACCAATATAATAGTCAAAATGGATAAATGGTTTAGTCAAAAAGAATGATATCACAATTAAATTGGGGAGCATGGAAAAAATGTACCTGTGAGATTTATGGATACAGAAAGAGTTTACAAACAAACAAGAGATAAAGAATATTGTGGGAAATAAAACAATCTTGATTACATGAAAGAAAAAAAAGTTTTTGCTCAAACGAAACGAATACAGCTAAGGTTAGGAAACCGAGAAACTGAGAAACCTGAGGAACTGAGAAAACCAAGGAAACAGAAAAAATTGCAACAAGTTTCTCAGGCAAAGATCTCCTTTCTCAAATATATAAGGAACTGAGCCAAATTTATAAAAAATAAGATCAATTCCCCAAATTGTTGATTAATGGTCAAAGACATGAGTAGGCAGTTTTCAGAAGAAGAAATTAAAGTTACCAATAGTCATGTGACAAAATGCTCTGTAAGGTAGTATTTCAGATTGACTAATATGACAGAAATGGAAAATAACAAATGCTGCAGGGGATGTGGAAAAATCAGGACACTAATGCATTGTTAGTGGAGTTGTGAACTGGTCTAACCATTTTGGAGAATAATTTAGAACTACTCCCAAAGGCTTAGAAAATCTTGCATACCCTTTGGATCTATGTATCCCAAAAGAGATCAAAGCAAAGGGGAAAGGCTCAATTTGCATAACAATATTTATAGAAGTTCTTTTTGGGGTGGCAAAGAATTGGACATCAAATTCCCCCTCAATTGGGGAACAGCCGATCAAACTGTGGGATACGATTGTGATGAAACACTATTGTGCTATAAGAAATAATGAGAAGCATGGCTTAGGAAAAACCTGAGAAGACTCATATGAACTCATGAAAAGTGAAGGGAGCAGAATCAGGAGAACATTGTACAAAGTAACAGCAACATGATATGATGATCAGCTGTGAATGACTTAGCTATTCTTAGTAATACAAGGACTCATCATGAAAAATGCTATCCACTTTCAGAGAGAGAGTTGATGGACTCTGAATGCAGAATGAAGCATACTTTTTAAAACTTTATTTTTATTATTTTATTTCTCTATATTTATATTATTATTATTTTATTTTTGTTTTGTTTGTATTTTCTTTTTCAATGTGGCTAATATGGAAATATGTTTTGCATGACTTCACATGTATAATCAAAATCAGAGTGCCTTCAAGGAGAGCCAGAGCTGGAGGAGTGGGAGAGAGAACGTGAAACTCAGATGTTTAAAAAAAAAAACACTTAAAATTTTATATGTAATTGGGGAATAGTAAAGTAAATAAAAATATTTTTTTAAAAATCGAGGAGTATCAATCAAACATCCAGTAGAATAACTGAGTGGTAGCTGTAGTCTAGTGATAAGAGCTATATATTTGGGCTTGGAGTCCAATCCTGACCCAATGTGGTTTCAGGTAAGTCATAGCCTCTTTGAGGGATGAAATATTCTCTAAGGTCAGTCCCACTTTCAAATCCTACGATCCCACGAAGTAAGTCCTATCATGTATGTGCCTGCAAAAAAGCCGAGTAGATTTCAGGGCAGAAGATATAACTTTGGGATCATGACTCCAGTCCAACTTGGTATAGTGGCTCTGATATGCGCTCTCTCTAGGTCAAGATTGTGTTCAATTAAGTAAAGATTGTCTTCAACTTTGGAGGGTGGGGGAAGGAGTGGAGAGCCTAGTAGGTGGGGAGAAGCATGATGATGTGTGGGACACAAAGAGAGAATAGGAGAGACACAGGGTCATTTGGAGAGGGGAGGGGATGTCCCCTCTCTGCTTGTCCCTACTCTGTCTCCATTTGCCCATCCATTCCCCTTGCAGGGAATCCCTCCCTCTCCATCTGTCCTACCCGTACACAAAGGCCAGTCTTCCCCACCCCCCAAGCTGGCTGTAGAAGGGAAGCCTACAATCCCCACTAGGTGAGAGTTATAGCACAATCACCGAGTGACCCTGAACAAGTGTGTCTGGACCTTATTTTCACCCTCTATAAAATGAGGGGGTTGGACCAGGTCAGGAGTTCCTAACCTAGGAACTTAACAAAAATATTTTGATAACTACATTTCGACAGAATTGATTTCCTTGGTAATCCAGTGTGCTTTATTTTATGCATTTAAAAAAACCATGCGGCCGAGGACAATTTTTCAGATTGTCAAAGGGGTCCAGGAACATCCTGGGATGTTTCCTGAGGTCACACAAAGGAATAGTCCTGATTACAGTCTGGGGGCATTCTTGGGGCTTTTCCCGGTGGCCTGGGCTGCTATGTCCTAGAGGGGCATTAACCTGCCATGTTCACAAGTACCTTCACCTTAGAGGAGGGGAGCAGAGGGTAAGGGGGAGCAACTTAGCAACGGCCAGACAGACCCAGGCGCCTAGAGGAGATAATGTAGTGGCCTGTGGAGATTGAAGAATGATGCCCCACAGAGAGAAGCATGATGACATCACCGAGGACTGAGGCAGCCCTTCAGTGTCAGAGGCATAAATTAACCCCCCTCCCCCTGGCTACATGTGTTCCCCATTTTTAGATCCTTCCTGCATGGCCCCTGCCCAGCCACGTTCCTTACATGTGTGTTCCTTTGTTAGATGTGTTTTGGGTGGATGTTCCCTTCCACCGGGATCCCCTGGTGGTACGTTCACCAATGGGTGAGGGTGCCCCAAATATACAGGAAAGGATCTTTTTGTCCCTTTATTTGTTGTGCTGTTTGAGTAAATGTCTCTATAGGGAAATACCCTTTAACTGGCTAGTAAAATGAAGCATACGAGTTGGGGTTCATAAAGCTATGGTTCTAAATGGGTGCCTTGAATTTGGGGTAGCTTTCTTTCTCCTGGATAACCACCGGTATCTGGGGGTGGGAAGGAAACTACATCTAGCCACTCAATTGAAGTACAATGAAATCACTTCCACTGAAGTAATATGAAATATACCTGGTATGCTCAAGCGGAAGTTTGAATCTCCCCACTGCTCTCTAGACACCTACAAAGAGCCTTTCTCCCTTTTTCCCCCCTCTGTCTCTATAGGGTGTTCCCAAAGTCTCAGTGGAGTTTTAGCTTTTGTAAACTGCACTGAGACTTTGGGGATACCATGTCTATGCGTACACATACACTGTGATTTTTTTGTCTCTCTCCTATTTTCATAGGATCACACATTTAGAGGTGGAAAAGATCTTTGGAATCAATTCTAATCCAACCCCACTCATTTTAGAGACGGGATCAGACAGAGGTAGCAAGTGGAAGAGGACGGATTCAAATCCAGCTCCTCCTTCAACCTCAAGCAAAGTGATCTTTCTACTGCACAGCATTGCCTTTTCTTAGCTTTGCCACAAGTGGGGCAGAAAATCAGAAGTGAATGGGTCAGATTTTACACCAGGATGAACACAAACACCTAATATCCTTTTTAAATCTCTGCTTTGGTCTACATCAGCATTTGACAGCTGTGAGGTCAGTGAGATGTGAGGTCAGTGTCCTAACTGGGCAAGTTGTAAAGTCCTTAATCCAGGCCTTTCTCAAGCAACAGCAGCCACCCAAAGAAGGTTCTCTACTTAGAGAAGCACTTTGCTCCCAGCGAAAACTCCAAATGTGGTCAATTATCGAGCAGCCCCTCCCGCCACCTGTTGCCGACACTCCCGTCAGCAACACTGTCCCCTAACCCAGCGGGTTCTCCCACACAATGATCACACTGCCTTGTGCTGTCCGAATAGGAGAATGCCACATACTGGTGGCGTTCAATCTTCAGCGGCCAAGGAGCCACTTGTAATTGGAAGCATGATGACAGGAGAGTGTTTGGCAAGTTGACATTCATCAGTAAGCCCAACTAAAGCCCCCATTTGGAAAAGGAGGATTTAAGTTGCATGCTGAATATCTATAGTTTATAGTCTATTTGGATTGGAACAGAAAAAAGTTCTTGAAAAGGAGGAATAAGAAATAAAGCTGTGAAGGTTGCTGGGAGCTAGGCTGTGGAAGATCACAAATGCCAGTGTAAGGAATTCATATTTTAAGGTTTTTGAGAAGGGGAATGGCGTTGTCACATCTGTGCCTCAGGAAAAAATTATTTTGACAGCTGGGGGAGGGGGGAGTGAGATTGGAGTCAAAAAAAAAAACTGGAAACTGGGAGACCAAATGGGAGATTCTAAGAATTCAGACTAGAGGTGGGGGTGGGGCGGTAACATAGACTGGAAGCTGTGTAAGTTGAAAGAAAGAAATGGAAGGGAGAAATGTTGTAGAGGTAGCATCCAGAAAATTTGACATCCAATTAGACATGGGAAGTAAGGCAAAGGGAAGAGTCTATAATGATTTCACAGTTGCAAAGTGGGCAACCCAAATGGTAAGGCAACCTTCTGGAACACGAATTGTGCTCATCCCACTGGACAGTACCGCTTTGGTTGCGGGGGTCCCACGATCTGCCAAAACCTGGGACAAGCTGGAGAACGGTGCAAGAAAACTAAGGGGCCTTGGGAGGAGGGGAAACATGCCAGATGAAGAACTGTGGAAGGAACTGAGAATTTTGAAGCTAGGGAAGACTTGGGGGGAGGGGAAATAGTAGCTGTCTTCAAATATTTAAAGGGCTCTCATGCGGAAGAGGGATTAGCTTTGTTCTGCTTGGCCCAGAGGGCAGTAGTAGGAACAGTGGGAGGAAGTTACAAAGACACAAATTTAAATTTGATATGAGAAAGAATTTTCTAACAATGAGGGACATTTAGGTGTCTCAAAATGCAATAGAGTGCCTCTGAAGTAGTGGGCTCCCCCTCCCCGGAGGTGTTCCAGCAAAGGCCCCATGCCTACTCTTTGGGCATTCTGCTTGAGATCCCGGTTCAGGCATGGATTGGACCGGAGGCCCCCGAGGTCTGTTCCAGCTTCGAGTTTCAGGGATTCTATCATTTTCAAAATTGAAGCGATAGGAATAATTTTTTTCCCATCTCTAATCATGTTACAGCTATTGCTCAACTGAGTCGTTATACGATAGCTAAGAGAACGACGGTACCTTCCCCTAAGAAATAAATACACGGTTGGGTAATTGTCCCAAGATGCTAAGAACAAAAGCTCCCATTAATAGAAGCCTTTCTGGTTTGCTTTCCAAATAACCACACAAAATAGGTAACGCAAGCATCCCTCACGTCCTTTTCTATATGGTGAAATTTCGGCTTCAAGCATATAAGTGGCCTGCTTAGAGACACACAATTCACAAGCAACAAAGCATGAAATCCAACCCTCGTCTCTACCCTGAGTCTCGCCGGCTTTATATTCTAGCCGGCCATCTCTCTACACCATATTGCATCTACAAGCCAAGGGAAATCCTTATTGTCTACTTCAGTGGGCCACTCCATTGCACTGTAGAGATCTTTGAACTCTCAGCTACCTTTGAGAACTGATATGAAGCAAAAACAAACGGCTTCTAGGCTTGGGCTAATCTTTTGTATTAGCTCATTAATGAGTCTGGATTCCTTCCCAATTTTTCATGGTGTCCTGGGCAAGGACAAAGGCTCAGGCAATGGGGGGCAGTGATCCCTCTGCCTGACAACAAGCAGTGGCTGGTCCTACTCACTGGTGAACAAATTCCTTCGGCCTTTGATGGTGCGCCCAATGGAATGCCCCGGCCCACGGAATGGCGGTTGCCCGCTCCAGGTCCTTCAGATGGGGCTTTGGGAATTCTGGCCGACACCGAGTCCTCGGTGTCTGTAACATCACCCCAACAGCTGAGAGTGATCATGTCAAGCGAGAGCTTAGGACTCCGGACCCCTTCGCTGGTGGAATTTTCCTTGCTCGGTCGGTATATTAAAGACACACACGCAGATAGCATGTGGCCCCAGCTCGTTCTAAATGCCTCATGAAGACACCTGCCAAGAAGAATACCATGTCATGGCCTTTAAATATAGGAAACCTTTGCCACCCTCGATTGGAAAGCCAAATAAAAGAGGAAGATAAATGAACTTGCCCACAACTGTAGAGCTTTGAAGTCCTCCTCCCGGAGCCCATCTTGCCATGAAAGGTCCCGAGGGGGGGGGGTAAGGGAGGGTTAAAGATGAAAACTGACCTCCTGGATTATGTGGTGAGGCCTCCTGAGCTGCACAGCCAGGGCGGCCAGAATATTTATAGACCTTGCATCTAAGTGCAGGGTGCGAGCCTGAGAGAGGCTGAGGAAGCCCATTTTAAACACATTCCTTTGTATTTTCTCCTTGACCACCTTCATTTTCTGTGCAGCCACAAAAGCAGGCAAAAGCATGAACCAGAGCCACAGCTAGGAATTGCAACACCTGTGGCCAGAACCCGGGTGGACAGGCCCACTCTCGTGTCTACTTGAAGAAAACGAGAAACAGAGGTCATGGGAGATAGGAAACAGAAGGGCCGCGAGTTGGGGTGGAGTCAGGGAGGAGGGAGCCTGGGCCGGAGGCCATAACGGCTGATCTAGATGAAGTGAACTTTAAAGGGCAGGTGGTAGCTGAGAGACAGGGGCAGAAGAAAGTGCCGAAAGTGGCAGGCAGAAACAAAGAGACGCCAGAGCCCATCCTTGCTCCAAGAATCAAGGAGCAGGAGAGGAATCGGGCTTGGGGAGGATGCCAAGAGTTATTAGTGTCTTAGGAGAAAGCTGGGTTTCAAATGAGCAGCTGAAGATGAAAAGAATATGAGAGGATGATGAATGTTGGGTGCATGCTAGTGATGATGATAATATCAGCATCTGACACAGTATCATCAAATTCTAACACTAGAGCTGAGGTTCTTCAGAAGCCATTGAATCCACCCCTAGATGAGGAAACTGAGGTCCAGAGGAAAAGTGACTTGCCCAGGGTCACTCAGATTGTACTTATCTAGGAAGGATTAGTTTAAGGTCTTCAAAGCACTCTCCTTAAATTTGCTGGCTTGGGTCTCCCAGCAGCCCTATGAGGTGGGTGGGTACTACAAATATTATCGTTCACATTTCATTTGAATTGATCCGTGTAACCACGGGCATGTGGCTTTTTCTGTTGGAGCCTTAACTTCCTCATCTATAAAATGAACAGTTTGTGCTGAATGATCTCTGGGGTCCCTTCTACCTCTTAATATATCTAGTAGTAGTGAGGTGGAAGTGGGGGATAGTTTTTAAGGGGGAAAGTAATGGGCACACAGCAAGTACAGGTCAGAAGTGGATTCGAATGCAAGTCTGTCAATACTCTTCCTACAATACCAGGCTGCCTCTCATTTTAGAGAGAAGTACCACAAAGAAGAGACAGGAAAAGGTACCTCCTCCCATTCCTTTTAGAGATGGGAGGTTCATGGGTATGGAACACTGCTTATATTTTCAGATTCTGATCAACCAGATCAGGTTGGTTTTGTTGATTCCCCCCCTCGTTTTCTTTTTAATTTTTCCTTTCAAAAATCATGTTTTGAAAAATATCTTTTTTTTTCTTTGTTATATGGCATGGCCATCTGAAAGAGAGAGAGAGAGAGAGAGAGAGAGAGAGAGAGAGAGAGAGAGAGAGAGAGAGAGAGAGAGAGAGAAAATTTAGTATAAAAACAAATGCTGTTAATATAATTACTTTTTAGAAAACAGAAGAGAGCTCTAGAGAACAGTAGAAAAGGAGGACAGAAGAGGATAGGATCTGAAGAGGGTTAGGAATGAGGGTTAAGTTGGAGACTTGGGGCTGCCTTTACTGCTGATTTCTATCCTGTCCTCTGATGAAAAGGTGGTTTTGGGGAGTGGGATGGAATGGTCATGGGATCATGGGGGACAAGATGACAGTGCATGTCGGTTGGGTGGCTGGTGCTCCCCTGAAAGAGATAAGAAATACTTTTCTAGTGCCTAGGATAACACCCCCATTTCCCCCATGCTAGTTCCATTTTCCTTCCAGCCATTCAGCAATCTGAATGAGGGCTAGCCAAGTCAAAATTCCTCCAGACTCCCTGAGGTCCAAATTCTAAGACATCTTTTCCATTGCTTATTCAGTAATCCGAATTGGAACTTGTTTTCGATCCAATTTAAACATTGCTAAACTGAGGCAAAGAGAACCAAGTCACTGAAAGGTCACTGTGAAGCTCAATAGCAGCTCAAGAGACACTGTTGAAAGACAAGAGCTTTCCCCATCGAGCCTCACACAGCATTTTGCTATGTGATCTCTCTTTATAATTAGACAGCGTGGTAGAGTGCGAAATAATACTGGATCTGGGGGCAAAAAGCTCTGGTTTGAATTAATCTTATTACCTTTGTGGCCATGGGCAAGTTGTTTCTTCTGCGCAAACTCTAATTTCTTCATCTATAAAATGAGGGCATTGGGTTGGTTGCCCTCTGAGGTCTGTCTCAGCTCTAAATGTATGAGTAGTGAGGTGGAGATGGGGTTATAAATACAGAGTCCTTAGCTTGGCACAGAAAGCACTTTACAATCTGGCTCCAGCTCTCCTTTCTGGGTTAGTACATATTACTCTCCTTCAGGCGCTCTAAGCTCCAGCCAAATTGGCCTACAAGTCATTCCCCAAACTTGTCATTCATCTCCCCTCTTTATGTATTTGTACAGGCTGTTCCCCAAGTCTGGAATGCACTCCCTCTTTCCGTCCATATCTTAGACTTCCCAGCTTCCTTGGAGGCTTAGCTCATGTGCCACTTCCTTTAAGGAACCTTTCCTGGTCCCCTTAGTTGTTAGTATTCTCCCCCTCCTCCCATGATTAGGCGTTTATGTAGTCCAGGCTTGCTAAGATTCAGGAAGACCTGAGTTATACAGATTTGGGGGGTTCTTTGGATGTACTTGGTGAGTTATAGAAGCAGGAGCAAAGAGAACCACAATACCCCCTCTGCCTGCTCATTTCAAAGGCGGGGACCAAAAGTGAGGGCACAATCCTCTATTGCCTGACACTAAGGAGTGCCAAAGGTGAAGAGCCCATACAAGTTGCTTAAATGGATTGTAAGCAGACTGAAGAAAGGAAGAGGAAGCAAGACTCGGCACGGAGGTGTGAAGCCAGTTGGGTTTAACTGGCAGCTTCAGTGTATCCAGTCCACAGCTTCCTTCTCCCTCTGCTTCTACCAGAGAGATCCTCATGATGGGAGAAGGTCCTCCTCACTAAACCTGCCCAATCACTTTCCTTTCTAACCCCCCCCCCCACTCCCCTGCCTCAGTGGGGAAACAATTGGGAGAGGGCAGGGAAAGAAATCAACCCAAGTAATACGTTATTGTTGTCTGTTCTAACTCCTTGCTTTTAATATTTATTGAATTCTCTATATTATTTGACAGTGCTAATAAACCACATGGGCCTTTCAAAAGGAATTATAAAGTCCTGTGAGTTGAGGTAGCTGAGATTGAGAGCAGTCAATGGGAAAACTGGGTGCTCTCTAATTAGAGAGTTATAATCTTTGGTAATTTCCAAGTAGATTCCAGAACATACTGGTTAGACTGCCTTTGAACCCGGGGGAAAATAGCGATCAAAGAGATGAACCCAGCAATGGTGTAGTTGTTGGTGTATATAGCTTTCAGCATAACCTGTAGCCTAACACCTCACATCCCATCCTGTATTAATACCTCCCCATCCTCCCATTATATATAATTATTTGGTTATTATACCGGTAGAATACACATTTTTTGTTTTTGATTTTTCTTTGCATCTTCAACACCTAGCACAATGCCGCGAGCTTCCTGTGCTTGCTGGATTGGATCGGGCGTACAGATTGTTCTTCCCAGAAGCCAACGGAAGACTCTTCCAAAAACCTTCCTCTAACTCCCTCATTTTGCAAGGGAAGACACTGAGGCTTTTGGCAAGAGAAAGACTAACAGACGAACTTTCCACACAGAGGGAGGCCACGTTTGGTTTTCTTATTTCAGAAAAAATATTAACAACAGAGAAGCACAAAAAGATTTAGGTCTAAGATTTCATTACTTCTTCCCGGTTGGCTTTCCCCACCCTCCCTTATTGGACTTTAAATACCTTTCCTAAACCTTGGTGTATTATGCAAGAATAATGAAAAGCCTCTAAAGTTTAGAGACAGAAAGTTCAGGCTTAATTAGTTAGGTAATGTTGAACTTGGATCCTTCTTGAACATGTGAGTTAAAACCATCCCTGGAATGAACCTCTGGCAAGACACAAAACACTCCCCAGGTCTTGTTTACTTGGGTCCTCACAATAAAACCAAGAAGAGTCATAAACTCAGGATGCCTATCACCAGAGCAACAAATTACCTCGTCTAGGGGTTGCTAGTAAAGAAAACGCTAGGTCTTACTGGAAATTTCTAAAGAAAAAAGTATTCCCCTCTTTATTCATGATACTAAGAGTTCCTGTGTCTATAGGGCTTTAAGGTTTATATATAAAGCACTTTCCTCACAAGGACCCTGAGATACGGGTAGTGCTGGGACTACCACCCCCATTTTACAGATGGGAAAACTGAGGCCCAGCAAGGAGACTAGATTTGCTCAAAGCTCATTGGATAGAAATAATGGACATAAAACTACAACCCTGTTTTTTTTATTTTTTTTATTTATTTTTTAAATTTTATTTATAAAATTTTTTGACAGTATATATGCATGAGTAATTTTTTATAGCATTATCCCTTATATTCATTTTTCCAAATTATCCCCTCCCTCCCTCTACTCCCTCCCTTAGATGACAGGCAATCCCATATTACAATATAACCTAGATACAATATATGTGTGTAAATCCAATTTTCTTGTTGCACATTAAGTATTAGATTCCGAAGGTATAAGTAACCTGGGTAGATAGACAGCAGTGCTAACAATTTACATTCCCCTCCCAGTGTTCCTTCTCTGGGTGTAGTTGTTTCTGTCCATCATTGATCAACTGGAAGTGAGTTGGATCTTCTTTATGTTGAAGATTTCCACTTCCATCAGCATACATCCTCATACAGTATCATTGTTGAAGTGTACAGTGATCTTCTGGTTCTGCTCATTTCACTCAGCATCAGTTGATGTAAGTCTCTCCAGGCCTCTCTGTATTCCTCCTGCTGGTCGTTTCTTACAGAGCAATAATATTCCATAACCTTCATATACCACAATTTACCCAACCATTCTCCAACTGATGGACATCCATTCATCTTCCAGTTTCTAGCCACTACCAAAAGAGCTGCTACAAACATTTTGGCACATACGGGTCCCTTTCCACTCTTTAGTATTTCTTTGGGATATAAGCCCAGTAGTAGCGCTGCTGGGTCAAAGGGTATGCACATTTTGATAACTTTTTGGGCATAATTCCAGATTGCTCTCCAGAATGGTTGGATTCTTTCACAACTCCACCAACAATGCATCAGTGTCCCAGTTTTCCCACATCCCCTCCAACATTCATCGTTATTTGTTCCTGTCATCTTAGCCAATCTGACAGGTGTGTAGTGGTATCTCAGAGTTGTCTTAATTTGCATTTCTCTGATCAGTAGTGATTTGGAACACTCTTTCATATGAGTGGAAATAGTTTCAATTTCATCATCTGAGAATTGTCTGTTCATATCCTTTGGCCATTTATAAATTGGAGAATGGCTTGATTTCTTATAAATTAGCAACCCTGGTTTTTTAAATGTGAAATCCAGTGGCTCTTTCCCCCCTAATATTTTAAATAGGTTCTCTTTCATCCATACTTCACAGTACAGTAGAGTGGGGAAAAGTACCGACTTTTGGAGGCAAAGGACCTGTTTTCTGCCACTTCCCGACTATGTGATCTTGGGCCAAGGCCATCAACCTCTTGGAGCCTTGGTTTCTTCATCTTTAAAAAAAGATGGGGAAAGGGTCGGACTAGACAGCCTTTAAAGGCTCTTCTCACTCTAAATCTAGGCTTCTATATTCCTAAGTCAGAAGAGACATCATGCATATTCTATTTTTATTTAGAGCTAAAATACATGTGTGTGCATGCACATATGTTCAACAGTGAGAGTTCCGAGGACATCATGCTAACAACGGCTTAAAGAAGGACAGCGTGAGTTCATTTTTCAATACCAGCCATAGACTTTGGGGAGCTAAAGATCATTTTCTCGTAGTAAAAAGAATTAGCCAACATATTGCAAAACATGTTTATCATTTTTTTTTAAAAAAAGAGTCTTCTGTCATTTTCCCTAATAGCCTTAAAATATCATTACCACGTCTGGTGAATTTAGGGAACATGTGTTTTTAATATAATAATTACTGCAAGCCACTTAATAACACTGCACCAAAAAGAATTCCCAAGAACTTTTTTATTCAGTCTCTTGCTGTTTGAATGGTAGGCGATGCTGAGAACATACAAGCCCACAGGTAGTTAACTTGGACTGTCAACTTTGGTTCTTACACAACGTTGCTGTTTTTGTTGTGGAGTCATTTTTCAATTGTGTCCCACTGTCTAGGACTCCATTTGGGATTGCTTGCCAGAGATACCGGAGTGGTTTGTCGTTTCCTCCTCTGGGCTCATTTTACAGATGAGGAAACTGAGGCAAACAGCATGAAGTAACACATATAGCTAGTAACCATATGAGGCTGGATTTGAATTGGGGTCTTCTTGACTCCAGGCCCAGTGCTCTATCCACTGTGCTTCCCTTTTATACGATAAACTGCAACAGAGTTTATCGTGTAGCCAAGTCTCTTGACCAGATACTGTGTGAGATCCCTGCCAGTTCTACCTATGAGTTGTGACACATTTTTTTTCTTTTTTCTATACTCTGCTTACAATTTTATTTACATAGGGATTCTTATTAGTAGTCTTTAATGTATCCCTTCTATTATCCATTTTTATATACAAGTTTATACTTGAAAGGTAAAGAAACTATACAATAATAAAATAAAATTGGAAGAAATAACTTGGTTCCAACTAAAGAAATGAATCCATAAAAAGAAAATTTAAGTCAGACATGTGATGTTCTCAATATGGTTTTTGCCCGGGTTCTATGCTCCTCTCCCCACCATACTTTCCAGAATCATGGTACACAACAAAGTAGGTGACTGGGCACGAGAGAATGACTGCAGTCATTCATTTCAGGAACTGGGATAGCTTCTATTGTATGTGATGCGCCTGCCCGCCAACATTATTTCTTTCTTGTATGTTTTCTTCCTTTTTGCTGAGGCAATTGGGACTAAGTGATGGGCCCAGGATCATAGCTAGGAAATATTAACCATCTGAGGTCCTATTTGAACTGAGGTCCTCCTGACTTTATCTCATTGAGTCATTTAACTGCACCCCCCCAACATTATTTCACAGAAAGTCTTCTCCCCCGTGGCAGGCTTCACTGCCCCACTACTAGGAGTAACTGCTGAGAGGCCCTCTCAAGTCACAGTACTAGAATAAGCAGTGAGGTGGAAGTAAATGGATATGTGCACATTGTTAAACATGGAGAAGGAATCCAAAAGGGACAAATTTGTTGACTGCAGGGCACCATGGCCCGGGCGTACACCTTCGTGGTGTGATCAGATTTACCTAGCAATTCCCTCATGGTGACTCTGTGAGAGAGGCCATGTAAGTGAAGGAAGAAATGCTGACCGTGAGAAGGGGGCAGAACTCGGCCGGGTCAGCTATTGGGACTCCAAGTTTGGGGGTTTTCGCTGCTAATGCCACTTGACCTCTGGATAGAGATAGCTGTGAATGGGGATCATTTGCTTCTCATGAACAGTATTTCCTGTGTCTCTGATGAGGAGAAGGAGAAGCCATTTCATGGGATACCATTGTGGGGAAAGGGTCGGACCGGACAGCCTTTAAAGGCTCTTCTCACTCTGAATGTAGGCTTCTATATTCCTAAGTCACAATCAGATCGACAAAGTCGGTTTCTAAAGTGTCTGAAAAAAATTGGTTCTTGGCTGGTCTCCAATGGCTTCAATTCCACTCACCTCTCAGGCAAACTCAAGGGGATATTTTAAAAATTCAAACAGTTTTACCTATTCTTGCAAATTCTTACTTGGGGCTGTGTACATATGGCTGTGTGTGTGTTTGCGTGTGTGTGTGTGTATGTGTGTGTGTGTGTGTGTGTATGTGTGTGTGTGTGTGTGTGTGTGTGTGTGTGTGTGTACCGTGCCACAGGCATGATGGGAAGTCTAGTCACTGCTAATGCCATTTCAGAAATGCAACAGAAAATTCAGTTCAACAAATACTTTTTAAAATTAATTTCGCATTATGAGCCAGGTCCTGTGTCTGACCGAGGACACTGTCCCTGTACTTAGGGAGTTAGAAATCTTTGGTATCAGAGGATTTTAGATTTAGAGGCAGATGGGACCTCCGAGGTCCTCCAGTCCATAGGCCTCATTTTACCTGTGGGGAATTGAAGGCAGAGAAATGAAAATGATGCAGGGCCAGCCACTGACAGGCATTTGAGTAACGTGAGTCCAGATCCAGTTCTCACTGCTGCATTTCCAGAGAAGTCTACCACAAGGAAAAAGAACAGGAAAGCCAAGTACTCCAAAGAAATCTGAAAGAGAGAACACTTTTGGTGTCAGGGTGGATCTGGTGGTGGTGAGAGTAAGTGTGGTGGCAATCAGGAAGACATCATGGAGGAGGTAGCACCTGAGCTGGGCTTTGAAGGAAGAGAGGGCTTTTATCAGTTAGAGGTAAGAAGGTAGCTTGTGAATTAGAGGGAGAGGCTGGGAGAGGTAACTTGGGTGAATACATTCTCTTTGGGGACCTTGAGTTGAAAGGGACCTTCCAGATTTTCTAGACCAAAAGTCTCCTTTTACAGTAAGGGGAGACTGAGGAGCAAAGACCTGATGTGACTAAAGACCAGAAGCTGAGGTTCAAAAGCGTCCTCTAAAGGAGACCCAGAGTTAATGTCTAGCTTCCCCTCTACAACAGAAGTATCATGTCCATACTACACAGAATTACAAATTAATTGCTCAAAATACAGGCATCTTTTAACATCATATCCGTCCGGGGCCAGTTTCTCTGCAAGAAGAAAGAGAGGAGGGGCAGCTAGGTGGCGCAGTGGATAGAGCACCAGCCCTGAAGTCAGGAGGACCCGAGTCCAAATCTGGTCTCATACACTTCGCACCTCTTAGCTGTGTGACCCTGGGAAAGTCACTTAACCCCAATCCCTCAGGGGAAAAATTTTTTTAAAAAAGAAGAGGGAGAGGAGTTTTGAAAGTTTGCAAAGAGTATCAGAGATGAGATGGACCCCAGAAGTCATTTGATTCAGCCTCCTCCTTTTATGGAGGACACGAGCTCTGGAAAAATGCCCAAACTCAAGGAAAGTATCAGAAGAAGATCTAGAGTTGGAAGTCACACCTACTTAATCCAAGGCCATGGCTCTTTCCATATGTTTTACAGAGGAGTAAACTGAGGACCAGGGAGGAGAAGGAAATTTGCTAGGGTTAAACGGAGCAAACAGCAGAGCCTGCATTTGAATACAGGGCATCTGACTATGCTGTTTTCTCACATAATCTGCTTCCACCTTTAGACTGTTTCTGTCTTGATTTTCACCATCACAAAAATGATTTCCATTTTTCTCTCAACTGAAGTGAGGTAGATGGTGCAAGTTCTCTCATCTCCATTTTGTACAGGATGATGGCTCAGAGAACAGGTGGCTTTTCTGACCTCCCAAACTGGGGGAGGAATTTGAATCCGGGGTCAAAACTCTCTCTACTCTGCCATGATCTACTGGAGAAGGCCCAGAAAGTCTGATTTAGGAGATAGCTTATTCCCAGTAATGAGAACAAAGGACTGGGCTGGATGGCCCTCAAAGGCCATCTGGTCCACGTCCTTCATTTTACAGATGGGGAAAATAAGGCCAGTGGAGGCCAAATGAAGAAGGTTAGTGGCAAAGCTGGGTCTAAAACCATGCTTTTGGAGAGCGCTGACTCAGAAGGACATATTGCTCAGTTTCTTTCCCAGTGGAGAAAGTGACGAGACCCAGCCCTCCGTCTCTTGGTGTATAGGGTTGGCGATGATGGAGCTATCCAAGCTATCATTCAGGTCCTAGAACCGCTCTGCACAGTCCCCCCCATACCACCCAAATGCTATAAAGGAGGCGCCAGTGTGGCGCAAAGAAGGATGAGCCAAAGCCTTATGTGGAAAGAGCAATCATTTGGGACTCATAGGCCATGGGTTCAAGACTTGGATCTGTTACCCATAAGCTATATGACTAATGACTGTCAGTTCCCAGCTCTGGGTCTCAGTATCCTCTTCTATGAAATGGGGATAACAAGAACCTCACTGCTTTCCTTCCAGGGTTGTAGAAGGAAATAAAGCTTGTGGGAAGCTGGAAAGCATCACCAAGACAGCAGTTATTATGACTTGGCAAAGCTATAAAAATTGGAGAAAAGAAGAAAAACAAGGAAAGACATGGAAGCAATACAATTAAAGGCAGCGGACCATGTGTCTCCCAGATAAGGGGTCAGGAAGTTGACTCCCAGTAGGATCTCTCAGCTTCTCATCAGCCAGGAAAGAAAAATCTGGCAATGGATATGTTGTTGTCACTGGTGCTTTTCATTTTAAAGAGAGACGGTGTGGGACTTTTTTTTTTCCCCTATGCCACGAAAATCTCTTCATCTAGGAAGTTCAAGCTTTCCCTGGACTTCTCACACTGGAAGTACTCTTAGCCCTTTAATCCCCTTTCTCTGATTGGCTGGTTCCTCTATTTAAAAAATGTCCAGGCCAGCCCCAGCTTCCTCTGGTCCAGGTTCCACTGGGGACTTTCTGTTGGGCCCAAGTACCTTCTCCTACCCTGTCTATCTTTTCCCCCTTTCATTTTCCTTCTCTGCTACCTTCCTCCATGAGACTGTAAGCTTCTCAAGGGCAGGAACTGTCTTTTTTCAGCTCGTATCCTTTGCCCCAGTGCTCAGTGCCTGGCACGTAGGAAATGCTGGACAAATGTCTGCCGACTCGCTTTGCCCAAGATCACCCAGAAGGCAAAGAGCACAATCAGGCTCCAAATGCACTTTCCCAAAGTGGGTCCCAAAGTGCTTCTGTTTCCCGACCCCCAGCCCAGGGTTCTTTTTTTCTACTTGGCCTGTCTTTATTCACCTCTGAATCAAAACCTCTCATGCTGGAATGAGCAGGTATTGGCTGCCCGAGTTTCAACTGCTTCTACCTGGAATGAAAACAATCTTTGGAATTTCTTTCATTTGAACCTGACCCGAAACTGGAGGAAAGCAATAAATTGCTGGATTTCCTTGGAAGCAATACTGTCTGAGGCAGGTTCCAGTCTGACTGCATTACCATGGCCCTGTTCCTCCACACAGGAAATCAAATGTTACTGATAAAATCCACTAAGAGGAGAAATGGCCCACAATACCGCCACGCTGCTCGTGTCTGCTGGTCATTACTATTAGCTTCCAGGCCTTGGAGCTCAGTTCCGCAAGAAAAATATCAACCGGTCAGAAAGCAATTCAGGGATTGACGGGGACGACTTAGACAAGCCGAACGCCTCTCCCCAAACACCGTGATAAATCCAGCCACAAATCCACAACTGGAAAAGGAAATGAAAAGTTCCCCCTTGTTCCCTTTCCAGGCATGGGAATGTGACATGTGAACTTGGGCCCACGGGAAGGGGGAGGCAGGCTGCACCTGCAGCCTTCCCAAGCAAAGGCCTGGGGCCTGACCCTGGGCTCATACCCTCAAGGTTAGGCTGTTGGAGGAGCCTGCTAGTCCAAAAACAATGTTCCTTTTTCTGCTTAGTGTCTATGTTATATCCAGGGCTATCAACACCAGCTATCATCCAGAAGAAGGCAGCTGCAAATTTCTCAGGGAGAGTGAAGCTATTTTGAGGATACACAACAAGGCCAGAGGAGAGCCAATAGGACGGCAAAAGGCCTCAAGAAGATGTCACGTGAGGATCCGTTTAGAGGTCAGAGCAGTGTGGTACAGTGGAAAGGGCACCAGTTCCGGAATCGGGACGTGGGTCAGAATGATGACATTGCTTCTGGTTACCTGTGATCTTAAGCAAACCGCCTAACCTTGCTAAGTCTTACTTGGGATTGTAGGAGGAGAAGGCTGAACCAAGTGAACTCTAAGAGTTCGTCGGCCTCTAAAGCTATGGGTCTATTATAGCACAAGGAAATTCTGGGAGTAATTATCCCAAATGCCACTCAAGCTGACAAGTGAGGTCCCCCAGAGCTAGGCTACATACATTTTCCTCTGAGGATCCTAGGGCTATCCATGAAGGGATGGGGCTTGTCTTTCTATTGCTATTGGCTCATAAGCCCCCACTGGTTTAGTTCCATTCTTGATTATCAGTTCAGATCAAATCATCAGCCAGACTAAATAAGTTTTTCTAAAGGAGTGTTTACCAAGGTAGTATAATAGGAACATTAGATAGTCAACATCCTTCAAAAATCCTGTGTCGGACTTTCCCATAAGTCCCTACAGAATCTAGGGAAAGTGGCCTCAAGCTGAGAGCATGTGTGACAAAAGGCTAACTCGTAGCTTTTGATTGCTGAATATCCTTTTTCCCCTTTTGGAGGGTGTTTAGAAAGGCCCCCAGGAACAGTGTTGCTTTTCTGCCGGGCTGCTTGTAGAGCTGTAAATTAGTTTTCCTATAGAATATCCAGTCTATTCTTATCTCGTGATCTAGACACTAGCTGAGAGATAAGGCCTGGCCAATCCTGGGAAGTTCAAAATCCTCCGGATCCCTGGCAGTTCACAAAGTACTCCTTCAGTCAAAATATGGAGGAAGGGGAAAAGGAAGAGGGCAGAAGCTGGGGCTGATGCCCAAAAAACATTTCTCCCCCACTCTTAAGCAGTGTCTTTTGGGTATTTTGGGGGAATACTGGGGCTATTTTATAGAAAAAGTTCTCTGGTGTATAACCAAGTTTCCTCAAGTTTTTGCACATAGTCAGAAACCTTTGATTTATGAAGATGTATTCTCACCTTGCTGAGATAACCCTCATGGGGTGAGGTGATTGTTATTTATTCAATCCAGCCTCACCTTTACATAATGAAGTGGAGATATTTGTCCTAAAGTAGAGAGGAGGGGAATGGGGTTTGCTGGGAAACAGGAAATGCCTCCAGGTAGAGGAAGCAAGCTTAGAAGGAGCCAGTTTCTCCATTACTACTCTTCCAGAAGCCTGGGTGACCAATTTTCGACACTGATTTCCTGTCCAGATTATGGTTGGGCCATGAGCTCCCGGTTCAGTCTGAGGCTGTGATATAAGCAGGCATATGGGGACCAAAAGCAGAGTCTCCATGACATTTGCTTTTGGGCCCCAGCACCGAGTTGTCCATTTGACCCTGTGTGTCCATGACACCCAAATTGCACATCAGTTTCGTTTAATGTCAATCTGCCCCAAGACTGTTGCTTGCCAGGACTCTTTCTTCTAGGGACAAGAATCAGGAGCGAGCTCAGCTAATGTCATTCACATAAGCAGTTCTAAGCAAGATCAGTCTGACTTCAGCATTTATCAAGCCTTACTTCTTTCTCTAGTACTGGGCTATGTTCTGTGTGCACTAGAGAACAGCTCAATCCAATTTCTCAAGTATACATGGATATGCTCCCAACTCCCCCCCAACACATACATATACATATACACCACCATGCTGACACTAGGAGAGAAATACCCCCCAAAACACCGAGGATGTTGCAGTTACACACAGTCCAATCACCAACATAATTGAGTAGTTTGGCCCAAGCGACATCAGCTCCTTCCTTATTCTGCAGCTTGCCCTCAACTTTCTGGTAGAAGTTCCCATACAATCAGCGACCCCTCCCATTTGTGGTTCTCCCTGCAACCTTATCACAAGAGGAGTTTCCCAAGGAACTCTCTCACGTGCAACACAAGGAGCTTCCTACACTCAATGGCCCCAAATGAGCCCATTCCCCTGTGCTGACACCATCCATATATTTGGACTTTTTAGGGGGGAGGAGAGACCCGTTAGGTAATTTTAGTATCACAGAAACAAGGCCTTTAACAACTTTGTGCCTCAGTTTTCCCAAAATGGGGACAATGTTATTTCTCCCCAGGGGGTGGTAAGAATGAGTTTCTGTCTAAAGTAATGAGATCTTAATAAATGGTAGAGGGAAGGGTTGCCATCTAGGCCTAAGACACCGAAAAACTGGATTTCTTTTCTTCTTGTCCTTGAGATGAACCTTTGTAAACTATTAAGTGTTACATAGATGTAAGGAATCTTTAGAGAATCACAGCCCCAAAGAGGGTTGGGGAGGAAAAGGAGAGAGAGAGAGAGAGAGAGAGAAACTTGGCCAACCCCCTCATTGCACAGGGGAGGAAGCTGAACCTTACAGAGGGGGGAGTTCTCCTCACATTTGTTATTCTCTTATTCACAGCTTCCCCAGTGCTTCCTTTGAGGGCTGACACTCTCCCTATTTTGAGTCCTGGCCAAAATGTGGCCTTTTTTAAGGTCTGAAAACACTTGGTCCAGCTGTTCCAAGTACCACAGATTAGGGAAAATCCTTTAGCACAGATGCGTTGAGCTCAGAGCATTCAGGCAACTGAACAGCAACCATTACAATTGGCCCCAAGCTCATCCTTCATGAGAAGCAGGTGTTTACTCATTTACTTATTTCTGTTTGCTTGTTCTGAAAGGAAGTAGAATTGTTCGTGGCCTGGACGCAGGATGTGAAGGGAGGGAAGCAATAGGCTCCCTAACAAACCGGACCACGCTCCCTGTCAAGCTCCATCTGGGGCTTTGCAGGATGAGGGGAGGGCCAGAGAGAAACAACTGGTAGAGTTCCTAGGGTCACAGATATGGAGCTGGAAGGAATTTCGGAGGCCATCTAGTTCAACGCCTTCATTTTGCAGATAAGGAAACTGAGGCCCCAAAATGTTAAATCATTTGGCAGGCTACACAGCTGACAGCTGTAGCAGAGCTGGGATTCATACCCGTATGTCATGACTCCAAATTCAGTATATTTTTGACTGTATCATTATGAATTAATATAAAGATATTAAGTGGAACATACAGGAGTGTTAGCCCCGTGAGAAAGGCAGGGCAGCTTGGCTACACAGATAAGAAAGCAGCAGCCGTGGGTAACGGCCCTGAAGTGGTCACCTACACCGGGGCTTGCTCAAGCCCCACATAAAAGTAAGGCTAAGCAAGGCTTTTGCTGCCAGCATTTGAAAATTTAGCACTGGTGTATTACTGTTCATATAGCCCTTTCTACTATTGGGGGAGAAAAGGAGGAGACGAGGGAGATCTCATTACAACAAAGCAGCATCGGTTCCTTTCCAGCCTCAAGTTCTACAGTCATAGGAAACAGCAGCAGCAGCAGCAAGGCTTTTTCTAGAGTTCTACCAAACCCATAGTCCCAGAAAGATGTGTGTTTATGGGCACTCAAGAATTATACACAAAGGTCACGTCTTATTTCTTCATATCTGTATGTAAAAATCAGCTATACGGTATAAAAGAAAATGAGACTGCTCATCTAGCTTTGAGGAAAAACATGCAGTGAGTTATTAATCTCATCGTGGGGATGAGTCAGTGACGTTGAACCATTCACATCTCCTTGCACCTGTTACTGAGCATTTGCTCCTTATGTCCCTTTCTCTTCCTTTCTGACTGTCTAACCACTGCCCCCCTCTCCCCCAATGCCTTCTCAACTAACCCTCCTCTCTCCTCTCCTTCTCTTCTCTCCACTAACCCTGGTCCTTCTTATTTCTCCCTTCCCTCTTCCACGTAATAATAGTATATATGAACAGATACATGTGTATAATATTCATATTTATATTAATATAGCTATTCAACCCATGCTCTGTACATTTTTCTGTTATAAATTAACATCATTATCAAATATTTATTCTATACTCACTAAGTACAGATCATTTTACTAGACACTGGGGGGGTCACATTCAAACGCCCGTCCGCTGTAATGAATTATCAACCACGGCACTATTGCTGGGGCTTTTCAAACATAGGATAAGCCTTATAAATGTTTCTGTTTTTTTTAAAAAAAATATTGCACTAATATCAGTCACACAAAAGTCCCCACATTGGACTGGGGAGTAGTCTGAATTGGTCCTGAGCATAATGGACAGGCTTCTTTTCCAGTAGTTTTCCCCCCGAGTCCCTGGGGCAGGAATGGCTCTGCTTGTTAGGCCCTTGATAAGCTACCTTTTTTCCATCACTCAATACCAAATATTAATTTAAACAATTGGGCCATGCTCATTCACTAACCACCACCACCTACTTTGGGCAGGGATGAATGTTACTTGTGGACAAGCTTCAATGGGGATTGTGAAGCCCTTGGAAAAGAAATGAAGACCTAAGGGGTATAAGTAAGGGGCGCAGGAAGTGTCACAAAACATTGGTGGGGATTTCAGATGTGGCAAATTTACTGGGGACTCTTCCCCCATCCAGACATTCTTTAAGTGGAGAATGATTGATCTTCATGTCAGTGGTCCCGGCAAAATGTGAGTTATCTCAGTTTTTGGGAACAGCCTAGCTTACAGCCAGGGACAGTGGTCTTTGAGGAGGGCTCAGGTCAATGCCCGCCGAGAAGACGTTGGCAAAATGGTCACTATGGGGCCCACAGCACTGTTTCTCATTTTGAAGTTTAGCTCTGCCATCCCTTTGTGGGCTAAATGGACACTTTACCCATATTCCCCATTTCCATGACTGCTCACCCTGGCTGTTCCCCAGGCCTGCAATATACTTCCTCCTTACCTTTGCCTCTCAGGAGCCCTAGCTTTTATCGAGATTCAAGTACCACCTGCAATATGAGACCTTTCTCGATTCTCTCAACTGTTACCACTGTTCCACCAAATTACTTTGCATTCATTTATCTGTGTGTATTCTGTGCCTCCCCTGGTAGAATGTGAACACCCCTATTTTTGCTTTTGTCTCTGTATGACGGAAGTCTGGAATGGTGCCTGGCACACAGCAGGCACTTAATAAATGCTTGTGGAATAAATGAAGTCAGGCAAAGGCCTTGGATCCCCAGGAAACGGCCCTCTTGGGTTGGCCTGGATCCCTGCTTTTTTGGGGAGGGTCTAGGGTGCCAATAAGGTTCTTTAACATAAGCAGCTTCCACCATCTTGATAGAAGATGGAGGCAATGTCCTCTCTCCAGCCTTCAAAAGCAAATGCGTACTCATGCTCTTTTGCAGAACTGGGGAACCTTTTTTTATGCCAAGATATTTGGGTATTTGGATATTTACAACCTCATTCTCAGGCCACACAAAATCAACTTGCAGAACTCAAGCCATGGGAGTTGTCATACCTAGCTTTCAGCTCATCATGGCCCGAGTTCACCTTAGCAAATGATTTCCTGGGCTTCATACAGCCCGTGGGCTGGAAATTCTCCACTCCTGTTCTACTGGGATGTAGGGTATCCTGCATGAGAGAGGCAATAGTCCCACTGTACCCTGCCCTGGTCTGATCACAACTGGAGCACTGTGTCCTTTCTGTGAGCTTTGTGTTTGGGAGGCCATTGAAAAACTATGGTGTGTTTAGAAGCGAGCACCCAGGCAGATATAAGACTACATCAGAAGAGATTTAGCTGAAAGAATGGGACACGTCTCTGGCAGAGGAAAGAAGCCATGGGTCGGCACGGTTTTGGGTGTGGATAAGGGTGGGGTAGGACAGACCATTCTAGCAGCCTTTCAGCATTTTAAGGACTGTCAGGTATTCCATTTGGCTCCAAGGGTCAGAATTAGGAGCAAAGGCTAGCACGTATACACAGGCAAAGGGACCGAAGGATTCCTTGCTGGGACACCTGTCATTAAACAAATGCCATTTTCCTTCCTGTCCCATGTACCACTTACCTGGTTAATGTGCTTCAGCTTGTCGATGATTTGACTTATTATCGGCTCAGGTCCTTTGGCTTTCATGTCATGGTTGCTGGTCAGACCTTTGGATCCATTCTTGGCCATCTTCTGGCTGTACCTAGGGAAGGGAAGGGGGTGAAGGAGAAAAAGAAAGACAGGTACTAAGCATGGTGAGGTCCACCATCATCTTCAAACCACCCTGGTCAGGATACTACACAACATAAGGCTTGCTGGGGGGAATGGGCTGGGAATCAGGATGTGGAGGGGGAGAGAAAAAGGGAATGAGATGGACCACAATAAAGGAATTCAGATCCTAGCCCTTGTACTAACCAGCTGTATCATTATGGGCAGCCTATTTCCCTTCTTGGTGCCTCAGTTTCCTCATCTACAAAATGTCAATAACAGTACTCATGTGCCCTTCGTCACGGGGCTATGGTACTGAAAGTCTTTTGGAAACAATAATGCACCACAGGCCTGGGAATTTCGATCATTTTTATTATGGCTCAAAGTGGGATTGATTTAAAGGGGGTATGTGTGTGTATCCTTTCCTCCAGTTTAAGAGAGAGAAGTTTCTGGCATGCTCTTGGTCTCCTCCTTTTCCTCCCTCCCTCCATCCCCCCACTTCCTGCAGGCCTTGTGGCTGGATTTCTTTTCAGGAGGCCTTCCCAGGCCCTTTGCCACATAAATTAAGCCCATCGGCCTCCCCCCTGGGCTCTATATGGGAAGAAAGTATATGGGCTTCAGCGAATGTTTTTAATATATTCCCCCAGGACCTGCCATAGGTCGTGGCTCAAAAGTGAAGTGACAAGATTCCCATTGAAAGCCCCACAATGATTAGAAGGGCAAGTGAGTGTTAGGGGTGGAGGGGAGCAGCTAGACATGGCCACCCTGGGGTCTGTGAGGCTCTCCCATCCACAGCCCGCCAGGACGCTAAGTGACTAGCGAGACTCCACCTCCGGCCAGATGCTGCTACCCCAGAGTTGGTTCCCATCTCTTGGGATCAAACACACATTTGTCTTTTGCCTTTCTCCTCCATACGGTAGGAACATCAAAAGACGGTGGACTGTGGAGAAATTGAAATCTATTTTGGGGGGAAGGTCTGGAGGGGGAGGGTGTTAAGTTTCCCTCTGGATCCTGATGACAAAAGTATCTTCACAAAGCAACTAAATTCCAGAGAACGCCCTACAGTGTCTCTTTCGTTAGGGATTTATTAATAATAATTATAACTCATTTCTAAAGTATCCCAAGGGCTACAACAGACTTTTCTTGAAACAACCCTTTGGGTAGGGGTAAAAATAACAACTCTCATTTTGATAGCACTATAAGATTTACAAAGCCCTTTTCTCAAAAGAATCACATGGAAATATGAAGGAATTATTATGAGCCCCATTTTAAAGATGAGAAAATCGAGGTCCAGGGAAATGGATAATAATAAAAATGAACATTTATGCAGCACTTTAAAGTTTGCCAAGCAGCCTCAAATTAACAAGAAGCATTTATTAAACACCTACTGTGTGCTAAGCCCTGGAGATACAAAGACAAAAGTGAAAATAAAACCTATTCTCCAATAATTCATAGTCTAGCCAGACAAGACTTGTACATATACAGGGATCTACAAAACCTACAGGATTTCCCAGAAGTCTTAGTATAGTTTTAAGCTATTAAAGCTTAAGCCAATAAAGCTAAAAGAATAACTACTTAAGCTATTAAAGCTTAAAACCTCACTAAGACTTTTAGGACATCCAATATAAGACAGTTTTGAGGAGAAGGCACTTTATATACACTTTCCCATTTGAAGAGGGCAGCTTAGTAGCATCATAGAGTGCTGGCACGAGAATTAAGAACTCTGTTTAAATCTTCCCTCATATACTTACTAGCTGCGTGACCCTGGACGAGTCACTTAACCCTGTTTCCCTCAGTTTCCTCATCTGTAAAATTAGCAGGAGAAGGAAATGGTATCTCTGCTGAGAAAATCGCCAACCAGATTAATGCCTCAAAGGACTAAACAACAAACATCCCATTTGTACCTTACAACAATTCTATGGAAGAGAGGTCATTATTATCCCCATTTTAAAGATAAGAAAACCAAGGCAGAGAGTAGTCTTCTGTCTAGGTTCCTGGCTAATAAGGATTCACATTCTGATTTGAACCTACAGCTTCCTGAGTCATTCCAGCAGTTTATTCATGGGATCAGGCTGGCTCCAGCTGCAGTAGTGTAATTGTGTTCTTCTCGATTAGCATTTTTAATCCCTAATTATGAATTTCAAGATCATCATGATTTGGGAATGTGCTCATATGATTTTCTCTCTGATTTCCTCCCATGGGGAGCAGAAGTATATGCCAATATTAGGAATATGCTTCTTGGTTTGCATGTCAGATATAGGCGGGGTCCATAAATCTAATGTCTGACACACAAAAAGCCAAATGTGTGTGTGTGTGTGTGTGTGTGTGTGTGTGTGTGTGTGTTGGGGGAGAGTGTAGTGAAAAGGATGGTTTATTGAAAAACAGATGAAGAACACAGATTATTACATTCCTTCTAAAATGAAAAAGTTGGAAATATTTGGCAGATGTAACTTTGAAAATTAGTTTGTAAATGTGCTGTGTGATGTTGGGTAAGTTACTCTAGTCCCTGGGCTTCATTTTCTTCATCTACAAAATTAGGAGATTGGATTAAATGAACTCTAAAGTTCCTTCCTTTTCTGACAGATTATGGTTCTTTAATTTAGCCAGTCAACAAGCATTTAATAAGTGTCTACTGTGTGCCAGGCACACTAGAGATACAAGGAAAAGAAAAAAATGTCTCTGTTCTCAAGGAACTCACAATATAATGAATTCTCATTCAAACAACATGCAAACAAGTCACAGAATAAATTAGGGATACTCAGTAGGGGGGAAGCTAGTGCATTGAAGAGGATCTGCAAAGAAAGTGGGGTTTTAGCTGGGATTTGAAGGAAGCCGGGGGAAGCAAAGAGAGGGAGAGATTTCCAGGCGTGTAACTTACTGGACAGCCTGATGAAAATGCTCAAAGCCAAGAGATAAAGGGTCTCGTTTGAGGAAAAACATGGAATTTTGGAATATATAGAGCAGGGCAATAAAGTGCTGACGGGAAATTTAGCCTGGAGAGGGCTAAATTAAGAAGAGCCTTGAATACTAAACCAAGGATTGTATATTTGATCCTAGAGGTGATAGAGAGCCACTGGAGTTTATCAAAGGTGGATGTGTTTGGGCATGGTTGGGTGCTTTATGAATAAAGTTACACTTTAGGAATAAATTTATACTGGTAACCTTTGGGGGGGGGAGAAGGATGCTTTGAAGAAATGTAATGATTCTTTATTTCATGGAGTTAGCTCACTGTTAACCTCCTTGTTTATAATATTACAGGAGACCAATAGAGCATCCCAGCTTATCTCCTATGCCTTGGAGAACTGCGCAGCTGAGATCCAATTCAACTGGCTTTCTTGCTGTCCTTCTTGTTCACTCCTCCACCTTGTCATTCATGTGACTTGGAACCTTATATATGTTTCTCGATACATAGCTCTAGCAGTAATCTCTCTCCTGAGCTCCAGTCCCACATTACCAGTATCCTATTGAACATTTCACACTGTATAGCCCAAAAGCTATTTCAAAATCAACACATCCCAAGAAACCCCTCATCATCCTCATCTCCCCAATTTCCCTCTCTTTTGAATTTGCCTATCTCTGCCAAGGGTGTTATTGTCTTTCTGGTTACCTGGGTTCACAACCTCCAAGTCATCCCTGATTCTTCATTCTCTTCCACTCCACATATCTATTCAATGGCAACATTTGGTAGAATCCACTCCTACAACATCTCTCATATTTGTTCTCTTCTTCCGATTCCCACAGCCACCACTCTAGGTCAGGTTCTCATCACCTCTCACCTGTACTGTTGCCATGGCCTCTTAATTAGTCAGATTAATTGGTTGCCTTAAGTCTTTCCCCCAGATTGTTCTGGAGCACATGTGAAATCCTAGACTGGATGAATCAAAAGCTAGAATATCAGACATCTCAGATAGACAGATAATCCTACTCTGATGGAAGAAAGAGGAATTAAGAAGCTTCTTGATGAGGGTGAAAGAGGAGAGTGTAAAAGCTGGCTTGAAAGTTAACATCAAGGGCAGCTAGATGGTGTAGTGGATAGAGTACCGCCCCTGAAGTCAAGAGGACCTGAGTTCAAATCTGGCCTCAGATACTTCACACTTCCTAGTTGTGTGATGCTGGACAAGTCACTTAACCCCAATTGCCTCAGAAAAAAAAAAGAAAAAGAAAGTTAACATCAAAAAACTGAGGTCTTGGCAACTGGTCTGATCATTTCCTGGCAAAGAGAGAGGAAAAAAGTGGAAGCAACATCAGATTTTATATTCTTAGGCTCAAAGATCACTGCAGATGGCGACTGCAGCCATGAAAGGCTTGAAAAGAAAGCTCTGGCAAATCTGGCCAGCATACTAAAAAAGAGTTGGTGGCAAAGGTCCACATAGACAAAGCTATGTTTTTTTCCAGAAGCAATGAATGGCTGTGAGAGGTGAATGAACTATAAGGCAAGCTGAATGCTGCAGAACTGATGCTTTCAAATTGTGCTACTGGAGAAGACCTCTAAGAGTCCCTTTGACTCAAATAGATCAAATCAGTCAAAACTTAAAGAAATTAATTCAGGTGATTCACTGGAAGGCCCAATCCTAAGAAGCTGAAGCTTAAATACTTTGGAGAATACTCATTGGAAATACTCAGTGAAAAAAAAAAGACCCTGAGGTTGGGAAAGATTGAAGGCAAAAGGCAAAAGAGATGGCAGAGGATGACATGGAGAGAGAGAGTGTGTCATGAAAACAATGAATATGAATATGGACAGACTTAGAGACAGTGAAGAACAGAAAGGCCTGGCTTGATATTCCATGGGGTCATGAAAAGTTGGACACAATGGAACAGATGAACCCAGCTCAAGTCTCTCCTCTCTCAACTTTATCCTATCTGTGCCGTGTCTTCCAAAGTGATATTTCTAAAGCATTGGACTCACTATGTCACTCGCCTACTCTGAACTCTCCAATGGTTCCCCACTACATTTATGATAAAGTAGAATTTTTTTTGTTTTGACATTTTAAATCCCTCACAATCTGGCATCGACTACCTTTTCGATTTTATAATATATTATGTCCCTTCACGTATTCTGTGCTCCAACTAAATGCACTTTCTTGCAAATAACTAGAAATCAATTCATCTATTGATTGGGGAATAGCTAAACAAATTGTAGTACTAAATGAAATGACATAGTACAGTGCTATAAGAAATAGCAGGGAAAGAATTACATGAACTGATGGAGAGAGTGAAATAAGCAGAATCAGAAAACATTGGACACAATGATTGCAAAAATGCAAAGGGAAAGAATAGTGGGGGGAAATTAATACTGCACAATGATAAAAGTACAAGTTTGGTCTCAAAGAGGAGCTGTGAGAAGACACTACCCACAACTTTTTGCAGATGTGGAGAGTGGAGTAGAGTGCATAGGGCCTTAAATATTTCATAAGTTATTTTTTATGTATTAAAATCATTTTTATTGAATTTTTCTCTCCCCTTTTTCTTTTCTTTTTATTCTTTGTTAAAAGGGATGGATCTCTGGAACAAAGGAGAGAGGATGTTGTAGAAAAGATTTCTATTCAAGTAAAGTTTGGTCTAGACAGCTTCCACATAATCTTGATATTTTCATAATACTGAATACTAATAAAGAAATCCAATGAGAGGCTACATAGTGATTTCTGCCATCTAAGAACTGAACAAAAAATCATCCAGAAATCTATGATTAATAGGAAAGGGGCTCATCCAGTTCATCAGAGAACAAGACATTTGTAGAGTATAACAGAAGGAACAGATGACTTTATAACAACTACAAGCAATAAGTCAGAAGACACATATTTTCCATAAGGATGATATGAATATCTAGAATACATGAAGCAAAAAATTCTTTAAAAATAAAATAAAAGATCTTGAGGAAAGATTTGGAAGAACAAATATTTTTTAAAGAGAAAGAGGTAAAACCTTACCAAAATAACTGAGTCCCTGAAAACTAGAATAAGCCACAGAGAAATCAGTGACTCCACGAGAGAGTAAGAAATACTAGAACAAAATCAAAAGATTAAAAAAATAGAATTAAATATGAGATATCTTATATAAAATACAAATGACCTGGTAAAACAGTTGAAGAAAAGATACTTTAAAAGTCACTTCAAAAATTACTGATTTTTTTAAAAAACCTGAAAATCATATCTCAAGAAATGAAAACTGCCTAAATCCATCAGAATCAGAGGAGAAAGTAATGATAGAAAGAATCCACCAATTCCCTGAAAGGAACTACAAAAGAAAAAGTCTCAGGAATGTCCTAGCCAAAATCTAAAGCCCCCACTTCAAAGGAAAAAAATGTTACAAGTATCCAGAATAAATCAGTTCAAATAACAAAAGAACTATAGTCAGCATCACACAAGCCTAGGCAGCTTCTACTATAAATGACAGGAGATCTTTGAATATAATGTCACAAAGATATAGGTTGACCATTCAAAAATAACATCCACAAGGCTATATATAATTCTCTAGGGGGGGGGGATAGATCTTTAATGGAATAGAGGACTTACAAGGATTTCTGATGAAAAGACCAGAGCTGAGTAAAATCTTGGAAATACAAACAGCAGAGTCCAGAGAAATGTAAAAAGGTAAATTTGAGAATTTTGAATGGGCTAAATAATTGCCGATGATTTTGGGCATGAAAAGAAGACTATAGAAAGAGAAAAAGGGACAGGGAAAGTGCTCATCAGATAAACTTTACATGTACCTGAATCAGACAAAGAAGAGTTGAACACACACACACACACACACACACACACACACACATATATCAATCAACAGAGTTTGGTGCAGAAATACATCAAACTGCACAAGGAAACAAATGGGTTATGGGGGAACTTAAAAGGGAAGATAATACTATGGAGGGAATTGTCACAAATAAAGCAAATATTCTGAACCTTAAAGAGTGCTTAAAAGAGAGGGAGGGAGAGAAAAGCAAAAACCTGGACTCTAAGAAAAGCAAAAACCTGCCTTAGACAATTGGAGGATTAGTGGGGGGAAAAATCTATGGTATATGATTATAATATTTTTGTGTAAAAAGTGATGAAGGACATAATTTAAGAGAATCCTGAGTAAATGAACCAGCAGAATGAAACAAGCAGAAGCCAGACAGTTTATACCATAACATCATTGTAAAGATAAACAACTTAGGTAGAACTCTGATTAATGCAATGACTATCCAAGATTCCAGAAGATCCATGATAAGACATGTTACCCATGTTTTTTGGATGTGGCCACTGTGTAAATTTGCTTTGCTTACCTCTGCTCATTTCTTATTTTTTTTCCCTGAGGCAATTGAGGTTAAGTGACTTGCTCAGGGTCACACAGCTAGAAAGTGTTAAGTGTCTGAAGCCACATTTGAACTCAGGTCCTCCTGACTTCAGGGCTGGTGCTCTACCCACTCTGCCACCTAGCTGCCCCCAGCTCATCTCTTATACAGATTTCCCCCTTTTCTTTACCTCAGTTTATAATTGGAAAGGACTTGTCAGAGGAAGAGGGGCAGGTAATAATAGGATGCCAAACATGATTTTTTAAAATACATATAAGAGACTAGTAGTTCAGAAGGAAGCACCGACAAATAGGGCAGCTTTGAAAGTAATATGTAAAATTTGTGCCATCCTTTGACAAAAGCAAATGGTGTGCAATGGAGATTCAGAGTTTAATCTAGAATCTGATTTCTGTATTCTGCTGTATAGATGTAGAAATGCTTCTGTTTAGTGCTTAAGATCAGAATAAAAAATAAAATTGAAAAATCCTATGCTTCTAATTACATGACCACAGGCAAGTTATTTAATGTTTCTGGGTCTCACTTTCCTCCACTGTATAATGAAGAGTTTGGACTCATTGAACTGCAGGGGCCCTTCCGGCTCTGACATTCTGTCCCTGACTTCAATATCCCTGCAATAATAATATAACATATGTGACATGTACTTTTTTTTGGAAGGGGGGATTTTACATGCCATATGTGTTCATTTACTTGGGCACAAAGGAAATCATTTAAAGCTGTCCCTGTAGCTTCACATTTCAATTCAGCTCAATTCAACTTAAAAATGATTATGGTCTTCCTGAGTAGCAAACACTATGAGTAGCAAACACTATGCCAGGCGCTAGGATGGACACAAAGTTGGGTAAGACTTATCTACCCTCAGATGGTTGCTAGTGTAGTGGGGGGGGGGGGGGGGAAACAAGTATGAGGAGGGATGAGACATAAAGGCAAGTCATAAAAACCATTATGAGAACTGCCTAGGGGCAGCTAGGTGGGGCAGTGATTAGAGCACCAGTCCTGAAGTTTAGGAGGACTTGAGTTCAAATCCAGCATCAGACCACTTAACACTTCCTAACTGTGTGACCCTGGGCAAGTCACTTAACCTGAATTGCATCAGGGGGAAAAAAAAGAAAAAAAAAAAAAGAGAACTGTCTGAAAGAGGAAATAAGCAAGCACATAGGCCCCTTAAAGAATACATTATTGGGAAGGATAATCCAGGAAAGGCTTCCTGGAAGAGATAGCAGTTAAATTGGTGTTTAAAGGATGAAGAGGAGTTAAAGTGAGCTCATAGATTAGCAATAATCCTTTCTGTAGTACCTTTAAGTTTGCAAAAAGGCTTTATAAATATTATAATTGGGGTTCACTTACTAGCTGTGAAACTCTGAGTAAGTCACTTAACCCCAATTAACTCACACAAAACAGAAAAGAAGTAATAGATATTGTAATCCTCACAACATTCCTGCAAGAGGCTATTATTATTATTATTATCTCCATTTTATAGGTGAGGGAACAAATTTAGAAAAGGAAAACAATTTTCTCTGGGTGATACAGCTATAAGTGTCAGAGGAAGGATTTGAACTCACTCTTCTAAATTCCCAAGTCTATCTTCTTTTTTTTCCCCTTAAAAAATCTATATTCTTTTCTCTAGAAATAGAGAGCCATAAATATAATCATTGAATACATTTAGGGCTAGAAGGGATCTGCAAGGCCACTTGGTTCAATCCCCTCTGTTTACAAATTAGGAAACTGAGGCCCAGATTAGAGAAGTTGTCCCAGTTTGACTCCAAATCCTGATCCTTTTTCGCTGCACCACCAGAGGAAGGGAGAACACTGCTGTAATTTGGAATTTTCTTTCTTTCCTCTCCACCCCCATGGCGAGTCGGGTTTTCATGGGGCTTTACAGGCCAGTGAACACAGGTTCAGCCTCTTTTTTGCTAGGGATCCCATGTAGAAACAGGGCCCAGTGAGCAGGGGACTTTTGGTAAAGGCACATTTCCCAGGATGGGTAATCTCTTTAGTTACACTTGTGATTAAACTAATTGCAATTTTCCTCTCTCGGCCCAATCCTGGCTTCTCTGAAGGGCTCTGGCATTATTCCAGCACGGAGGGCTGGCTACTGGTGAAATGGCAGGAAGATGGGTAGGTGCCTCCAGTGGCAGAGCTCCTTAACCAGGCATTTTGGGTGCGATGGAGGAGGAATCATCCTTGTTATCACTTTGTGTAGTTTGATGTAGCGTCACAGAGCACCACACTGGGGCGGCCAGGATCTTGGGATCAAGGCCTGTCTCTGCCACCAAATAACCACGAGACTTTAGGGCAATCCTATCCCTTTAGCCCTCTGAGGTTATTTCTCTGACAAACGAAGGGACCAGACTTAATTGTGGCTCTAAAGTCTATGCCCCCCCCCCCCCCCCCCCCCGTGTCCCACGTTCTACCACTGATTAGCTGTGGAAACCCAGGCAAATCCTATCCCTTTTGGGAGCCTCAGTTTCCTTTTTCATCAGATGAGGAAGTTGGGCTTGGGGATCCTTACTTATATTCCCTTCCAGCTCTGACCAAGGACAAGAAAGCCATTCAATCCAATCCCGTCATTTTACAGATGAATGAGTAAATGAACTTTTAAACATCGCTTGTTATGTGCCAAGGACTGTGCTAACTGCTGGCTAATCAGTAACAGAGCTTGAGAAGGAGAATTCAGAAAAGGTCATCAGGGGGCAATTCCAATCCCTTCAGCTGACAGAGAAAGAAACTGAGGTTCAGAGGAAGAAAAGATTTACCCAATTCATTGGTAGTGGAAGCAGCACTTGAGCCCAGGAGATGAAATCACCCATCCAGAGGTGGAAGGGACCTCAGGAGCCCCTCTAATCCCACCCCCTCATTTGATAGGTGATTGAAAGGAAACCTGTTCTGAAGGAGTTTCCCCACGTTCTAAAGGTTAGGGGAAATTTGAACTTAGGTCCCAAAGCAATAATCTTTCTACTGCACCATGCTGCCATGAGAACAGGCAAAGACTCTGAGGGACAAGAACAACTCTGAAGGTCGATCCCTAACCAACAAGCACTTATTAAATGCCTACTATGTGCCAGTCAGTTATTTTTACTGTGTGTAAAATGCCCGCCCCAGGGCTCTGCCTCTGCTAACCTGAAGGACGGCCCGGCAGCCCCTAGCTTCAGCTCAGACAGAGGGTTGGGGACTTTTTATGTCCGCAGCTGCCCTAAAAGGAGATGTCTTAAAAAGAGATCTTCACTCTTCCTTGAGTATTTTAATGACTAATTTAAGAAGCAAGAGAAACTCCAAGGAAATTCTTGTGATTCCCTGCAGGGCAGCATTTTGTAGAGGGAGTGCTTTCACAAAGCTTGGAGAGGGAAAGCTCTAGTTTCAGCAAGGTTTAATGGTCCCCACTCCCTCCAAAAAAACCAAAAAACCCCAGTGACCCTGTGGCCCAGGTTGCATGTGTTCACTGCGCCATCTACTGGAGCTTTGCGGCAGCGCACACATCGGCCTCCACTACACCAAGGGCTTTGTTCTGGATTACTGATTTCCTTTGTAAATCCTCAGGCAGCAGTGGCCATGGGGAAAGAATGGAGCCAGTTAAGGAGCATAACTAGCTAGAAAAACAAGGCAAACCAACTCAGGAGGGGAAAACCTCCGATTACGATCCCTAAGAAAACAATTCTTCTACAATCTACTATGCAGCCAGAAGTGGGGGGAAATAGGCTGATGTTTTGTAAAAAGCCTGTTTGAGAAAGAACTGTGCGCAAGGCGATTTCTGCTTCACTGAACTCTTTTGCCAAGCAAAATATACTTGAAAACCTTAAAGCACCATGTAGATGTCAAATATTATTATGCTTTCCTTGGGTCTGTTACTGTATTAGGACTGGGAGTAATTCAGATCCCACGTTGGAAGAGAAGGAAAGGCAAAGAGCACGGCCACGGTGCCCACTATGGACTCTGCAAAGATGATCTCACTCGATTCTCCCAGCCACTATGTGAGGTGGCTGCTGTCCTCTGCGCCAATTTGGCGATGACCAAACTGAGGCAGAGAGGAGTGAATTGACTCATTCAGGGTCACAGAAGCATCCAAGACTAGATTTGAACTGAGATCTTCCTGATTCCAGACCTAGCAACGCCTTAGCCACTGGGCCACCAACTGTCTCTGGACAATTACTTGGCTATGTGACAAGAGTTAAATCACTTCTGTTCTCTGAATCTCTTTTCTCCTCTCTAAAATGGATATAAGATGCCTGTAATGTTTATCCCCCTAAGGCATGTTGTCAGAAGGACCAAAAGTAAAGGTCATATGTGTATATGTTTATTTATGTATACATGTATATTGCACATGTGTATGTATATACATATACACACATACACATAGTGGTCTGCAAACCTTCAAGAGTTACATACATTAAATGATCATTTTTAAGTGAAAATACATTAATAATCATAGTCTATAACCTTACCAACTACTCAAGGATCTGTGATTTCACTACAGCAATTAACTCTTTTCACCGACACGTCTCTAAGCCTAGGTATGGAACTAAAGATTGGTCCAAAAGAGTCCAGTTTCTGTGTTCCATTCCCTATTACAGTATCTGCTTTAGTTCCTCGGGCTAACATCCTCAAGGCTGCTAGAGGTGGATTTCATGGGTGAGGTCATCCTCTAACTTCTCTCCCCATGGGAGAGCCATTCCATATAACTTTATTTTTTTTCTTCTATTTTTTTTTATTAAAGCTTTTTATTTTTCAAAACACATGCGTGGACAATGCTTCAACATTAGCCCTCGCAAAACCCTGTGTTCCAATTTCCCCCCTTCCCCCCAAGCCATCCCCTAGATGGCAAGCAGTCCAATATAAGTTAAACATGGTAGAAATATACGTTAAATCCAATATCCATACAACTTTAGCAGCTAAGTCTTTGTGAGAGGTCCCACGATTCCCCCCCCCCAGTCACACAGTTCTAAGAAGTGTTCAAGTTGGTCTTTGAATCTGAGCCTTACTGGTTTTGGCTACTTCTCTCTTCATCTTCCTCAGTGTAAATTCTAGCCAAGAAAACACCAGCCACTATTCCTCCTTCAAGGCAAATCCTAAGAAAACTGGGTATTCCTGCAATTAGTAAGAATTGGGTGAGCGGGAGGCATCAGTTCAGGGTTAGATGGGAGCTGGAAATTGCTAAGTCCCTTGCCGAGCTCAACTGGAAAGGGGGGGAAATGGACTCTGGGTCTTAAGATGATATTCGGGATATTGTGCCAGGGTGGGATCCCAAGCCAAACTGGGAGCCGGCCTGTGGGGCGGACACCGGGCACGCATCTCGTTTCATTGTAATCCAATTGTTAACCTGGATACAAACATTTCTGTGAGGAGGGGACAGGAGATTAGTCTTGGAATGCAGTCAAAAAGGCCTTTCAACACAGAAAGGCCAGGGTAAGAGAAGAGGGAAAAAGAGCTGGAGCCCCCCCTGCCCTCCCCCCCATGGAGCCTGGGCCTGGAGGGGGGCAGGCTGTGCTAGGAAGATTCCTGAGATTCCAGGGACCAGAGCATGCATATGAGAGATGAAAGGGAGCAAATTCTGAAGAGGAGCCAGCGGACCAGGAGAGAGAAAAGAGAAAGCACTTCTGAGGCTTGGGGACAATGGACAGTGGTGTGGGAAGCTGCTGAGCAGCTGCACTGGGCCTTTGAGCAGACAAAAAGGGGAGGTAGGACATAAGGCAGGGGACAAAAATGGGTGAGGAAGGGTTTGGGGAGCCAACGCCGGGGAGAGATGGCTAATGAGAGCTTTAGGACACAACGCACACATTGGATTCAATTAAAATGATAGAAACGGAGAAATAAAACCCCCCAGTTCAAAGAGAAATCCAGGGAGAGTCATTTTTCATTCTCATTCACCCTGGAGCCATGAACTAAGGGGCTCTTCTCCAGCCCACAAAACAGTGACCATTGAAGAGGAACCAAAAAGAAAGCAACTCAACCGGAAACAAGACTTTTCAATTTAAGGAACATTCATTAAGGGCCTGTTAGGGGCAAGGCCTTTTTTGTTCCCCCCCAGTTGTTAGGGCCCTCCCCCCCACCCCGTCATTACTTTGTATTTACTCCACAGATATTTGTTTATTTCTCTGGCCAGCTACTGTTTCCCTTAGGGAGAATGTAAACTACTGGAGGGCAGGGTATGATTTTGGTTTGTAAGCAGCCTAATAAATGATATAATAAATGAATGATAAAAGAAAAAGGCCAGTACTAGATGCTGAAAAAAACGATTTTCATCCACACGGTCCGGGGAGGGTAGGGGAATCTTGTCTCTCTTAAAGAAACTGAGGCTTAGTGAGATCAATCTACTTGCCTATCTGACCCAGCTAGTAGATCAACAAACATTTCATCGGGGTGCCAGACACTTAGCTAAGTGTTGGGTTTCATAAAAGAAAAAAAAAATTCCTGAAGTTAAAAAAACCCTGACTTTGAGGAGTAAATATATCTTCTAATTGAAAAGTACACATTCGAATGGGGAGAATCCCCTCCTCCCCACCAAAAGGTCAAAGAAGAAAAGGACTTATAGGTGCAAAAATGTTTATAGAAGTTCTCTTGGTTATATCAAAGAAGAGGACATTTAGGGAGTGCTTATCAATTGGGGAATAGTTGAACAAATCATGGGATATGAATGTAATGTAATAATACTATTGTGCTGCTAGAAATGACAAAGAGGGATGGTTTTAAAGAGACCTGGGAACACTTGAATGAAATGAAACAAAGTGAAGTGAGCAGAACAAGGAGAATAACTTACACAAGAGCAACAAAATCATAAAGGGGAAAAAAACAACAACAACAACTTTGAAAGCCTTAAGGACTGTGATCAGGGCAATGATGGGCTACTATTTCAGAGGACCCATAATGAAACATGGTACCGTCTCGTGACAGAACACTGAACGATGCAAAGCAGCAAACGACACATATATTTTTGGTGGAGGTCGACGAGGGGAATATGTTTTGCTTGACTATGCATATTTGCTACACTGGTGGGGAGGGGAGGAGAGAGAAAATAAATGCTTGTTAACTGAAAAAACAAGAGCTTTAAATGCCAGAGGACTTTCTATTTGATCCTAAAGATAATAAGGAACCACTGGAGCTCAGTGAGGGGAGGGGGGGGGGAGTGTAACACAGAGCAATTTACACTTTAGAAAAATCCCCTTGACAGCTGAATGGAGAATGGATTGGTGTGGGGGAGAGGCTTAATTCAGGGAGACCAGTTAGCAGGCTAACAGGAACACAAGTGAGAGATGATTAGGTCGGGTATCAGGGTTGTGGCTATTGGGACGGAGAAAAGGGGACACAGAAGAGAAATGTTAAAAAATAAATTTTTAACAAAAGGTAGAAAAGATGAGATTCGGCCACGGATCAAATATGTGGGGTGAATGAGAGTCCAAGGATGACACCCAGGTTGAGGATGTGAGCCTAGGTGACTGGAGGATGGTAGTATAATGGAGAGTAAGGGGCACTCTGGGGAGAAGAACGGGTAGGGGTGGAAAGGTAAGCTCTGAGATGCCTCCGAGGCACCTGGTTCAAGTTGTCCAAGAGACAGCTGGAGATGTGCGGCAGACACTCAGAAAAGGGGCTAGATATATAGATCTCGGAATCATCTGCATAGAGCTGATTAGTGACCCCGTGGCAGGTGACAAGATTACCCTGTGAGACAGTATAGAGTAAAAAGAGAAGGGAGGTCAGGACAGAGCCTTGGAAGCCATCCCCGGTTACAGGGTGTCCCATGAATAAAGAACCAGCAAAGGAAGCTGCAAAGGAGCTGGAAAAATAGGAAAATCAAAAGAGAACAGATTCATGAAAACCTAAACAGGAAAGACTATCCAGAGAAAGGTAGTGGTTAATGGTGTTGAATGCTGCAGAGAGGTCATGAAGGTTGAGAAGGGAGGTCATTGGATTGGCCACGAAGGGATCATCGGTCACTTTGCGAAGGACAGCTTGAGTTGAATCATGGGGGTTGGAAGCCAGACTACAGAGGCTTTGGAAGACACTGAAAGGAGAGGAAGTGCAGTATTGATTTAGAAGGCTTTATCAAAGAGTATGGTAAGTGATAGATTAGTAGGAAGGAGGAGAGATAGTAAGAAGAGTAGCATCCAGCTTTTGAAGGATGGGAGAAACCTGGATATGTTTGTAGACAGCAGGAGATAGAGAAAGAATGAAGATAACAGAGAGTAGGGAATAATAGTGGGACAAATTTGCTGGAGAAATCAGGAAGAGAATGGAATCAAAGGCACATGGAAGAGGATTTGCATTGGCAAGGAAGAGGAGCACCTCTTCATCAAAGACTGGAGTGAAGGAGATAGTGGAAGTTGTAGGAATAATGTAGGATGAGGAGGGGAGATGGGAAGTTTCAGCAAATGCTCAATTTTTTTCAGTGAATTATGATTTGAAGCCCTCAGTTGTGAGAGTAGGGGAAGGGGGTACCTAATGTGAGACTTGAGAAGAGATCAGAAGGCTTGGACATTCATCTCCTCTCTACACTTCCAGCTGTGGAAAATGGAACAGAAAAATCAATTAGAGAAAAAGAGAATTTTTGCCTAGCTGCATTAAAGGCCCACTTGAGATTAGATAACATAACTTCACAGTGGTCTCAGTCGGCAAGGCTTTGTCTTCTCTGGTGCTGTTTAACAGCGTGTGAATAGGAGCCAAATGGTTGGGATAATCCAGGGTTGGAGCTTGGCAAGGTGCGATGGGTAAAAGGCCAAGTGGGCAAGGAAATCCAGACTGGAAGATAATATGTAGAGTTTCAATAGTTCACCAAGGAGTCAAGGTGGAAAAACGTGGAAAAACAAGGCTGTGAAGGGATGATGGCCTGGGAAAAAACTTAGGGGTAGAGGGAACGGAGGTTCTAGATGAAGGCTCTAGAAAAAATTGGGATGAGAAAGGATTAGTAACAGATAATCCCACCATTTCCTCATTCCCCACCTGACTGTACTTCCTTTGGACTTTTTTTGGCTTCTCCACCATGCCCCTGAGCAGGGTACCCTGCCCCTTCTTTTTAGCTTTCTATGGCCTATTTTCTTACCCCATTAGATCATAAACTCCTTTGGGGAAATGACTGTCTTCCTTTTTTCCTAGGTGAATCCCCAGATCTTAACACGGTACTTGGCACTTTACTAAAGTTTACTATTAAAAGCTTCTTGAGAAAAAGGAAATTCAGAGTTCAGGTTGAGGCAAGGTCAAATTCTGTGTGCAGTTAAGTTGGTGTGGAAGAATATATCATGAGAATTGAACAGAAGAACTGGAAAGTTAGAATATTGAAGGGAGTATCAATATATGTTTGTTTCCAAGTATGAGGAATGAAGATGGGGAAGAAAGACTGAGCCAAGTACTGAACTCATTGGAGAAGGAATAAAAATGATCTGGTGATAAATAGATAAGAGCCACCTAATTCTGGATTGGGAGATACATTTGGATTGTATGAACCTCAAAGAAGGAGAGGTGAAAGTGGGCAAGAGAAGAACAGTTTCAGCTTCCTGCTCCTTACAGATGGTATGTCCTAGAAGGCCCAAGGAAACCCATGTCACAACAGGTAGGTGAACATTGACCTCCCTCTCTCCCTACTCAGCAGATGCTCTGAGGGGGTCTCTTCTCCTTCCTCTCCACACATGGAGTATAGCTGGGCTCTGCTCCAAGTGGCTCTGACAAGTACTAAAGCCAGCAATTGGTGGTTGAGTTTGAACCCAGGGTGTCCAGTCTCCAAAGGCTTTGCCAACTCTTCCAGGGTGTCTCTTAGAAGTGATTGATTGAATTTTTGTTGTGTGTTAGAATGGAAGTTCTTTTTTTATTTAATTAAAGCTTTGCATGACTCTTGTGAAACCTTGTGTTCCAAATTTTTCCCCATTCCTCCCATTCCTTCCCCTAGAATGGTAGAAATATACGTTAAATCCAGTATATGCATACATATTTACACAATTATCTTGCTGCAAAATCAAATCAAATTAACGAGAGAGAGGCAGAGACAGACAGACAGAGAGAGAGAGAGAGAGAGAGAGAGAGAGAGAGAGAGAGAGAGAGAAGCAAAATAAAATGTGAGCAAACAACAAAAAGAGTGAAAATGCTATAATGATCCACATTCTGTCCTCACAGTCCTTTCTCGGAGAAAATTTATGATGAAGATTGTTCAGCAATGTGTTGAGCTGCTCAGAGAAATGCTCCTTATTGAATCAGTAAATCAATAAACATTTATTAAGCACCTATAGTGTGCCAGGAGCTGTGCTAAAGGCCCCAGATACAAGGAAAAGCAAATGACATTCCCTGCCCTTGAGGAGCTCCCTAAAGAGCAGACATTCTCCCCTGGCTCAAGAGGCCAATAATGAGGAGTATTCTGAGAGTATATAGTACTGTGAATGAGGAGGCTACTGTTGTTGTTCAGTTGTTTTAGTCACATCTGATCCTAGAATGAGTTATCATTTCCTTCTCCAGCTTATTTTACAGATAAGGAAACTGAGGCAAGCAGGGTGAAGTGACTTGACCAGGGGTACACAGCAAGAAAATAACTGAGGTCAGATTTGAACTCAGGAGGTTGAATCTTCCTAACTCCAGACCAAGGGCTCTATCCACTGCAATGTAATTTAGGTGCCCTTAGAAGGTGACTTGGAGTGTGAAAAATGGAAACAGCAAAGTTCCAGGAGACAGCACTGAGAAGCTTCTAGAATCAGAGATCTAGAGTTGGAAGGGACCTTAGAAATTATTGAGTCATGTTTTAAAGGATTGCACATGTTTAACCAACCTATATCAGATTGCTTGCTGTCTTGGGGAGGGGGGAGGTAAGGAAGGGAGGGAGAAAAATTTGGAAAACAAAATCTTACAAAAATGAATGTTGGAAACTGTCTTTATGTATATTTGGAAAAATAAAATTCTATTGAGGAAAAAAAAAGTTATGGAGTCCTACTCCCCCATTTTAAAAAGGAAGAATCAAGGCCCAGTAGTTAAGATTACATAGCTAGTAAACTGGAATTAAATTCAGATCATAATGCTTAAATTCCAGTCCCCCCCCCTTTCTACTTTGCCACTCTCTCTCTCTCATTCTGGACCAAGACCTTAAATAGACCAAACAATTCCTTTCTTTTTGTTGGTTTTTTTTTTTTTTTGTTTTGTTTTGTTTTGTTTTTGTTTGTTTGCTGAGCAATTGGGGTTAAATGACTTGCCCCAGATCACACAGCTAGGAAGTGTTAAGTGTTTGAGGATGGATTTGAACTCAGGTTCCCCTGACTTCAGGGCTGGTGCTTTATCTACTTCGCCACCTAGCTGCCCCTCCAGACAATTTCAAGACCTTTAGGATGGAGAGAGTCACTTACCTATAGCAGCATTTGCTAGGTAACTGTGGCAAATAAGGAACCCAATTTCAAAACCTGTTACCAACACACACACACACACACACACACACACACACACACACACACACACACACACACACATTTTCTAAAGATCTCCCTCTCTAGACCCTTGTCTTTTCTTACTACTTAGAATGCTCAAGAACCCCCCTGGAAGAACCATCCCAGATAACTGAATCTGCTCCAATCGCTGAGGGAAGGACAGACCTGTTAGGACAAACATCTGAATTAGAAGTGCTATATATTTAATGCAATTGAATTTCTTAAAACAGCACAGGCTAACTGCCAAATGTTAGTAGAGATTCAATGGGTCGGCCCTGATTCCCAGATAAGGACCCTTTGTAATAATCACATTGTTTTTAATGCAAATGGATGCAGCAAGTAGGCTGAATATTCCTCCCCCCAATCTGGTGTACATTATCAATCTGCCTACCAAACCCTCTTCTCTAGACAGTGCAAAGATGAGCCTTCGCCCAACTCCAAATTCACAGGGTCTGAATTAATGAGGGTTACTGTAGTGAAACATTCTCATTACATTTACTAAGAACCCAAGCGGGAGAAATGACAACCCACTGAAACTTGGCTGATTCTGTTTTTAATCAGACTGTAATGTAACCCCACTGAACCATCTCTTCATGTCAGATGTGCCATCTATTGAACAGTCTACATGGGGGGGGGTTTTGTGTATGTGTGTGTGTGAGAACTAGTATCTGATAATAAAACATTTGCAAGTCTGGAATGTCCTTGACTTGGAACTTAATGCAGACATCCATGAGACCGTCGCTCATACGTTCTGGTAAATGTTCTTGAATTACTAAATAAACAGCAGTTATGTCTATGTCCCGAGCAGAATAAATGCCAATGGAAAGTATATCAGTGTTGCTAACATTATCACTAACAGACTTTTTAATTAGCTTGAAGAAATAGCCGCCCAGCCATCCATTCGACTAGCAGGGAAGGGAAGAATCAGAGGGTCATATGAGTAAATGAGCGATAAGCATTTTGGCCATGTAGAATACACTATTTTCACCGGAGTGAGGAAGTCTTGGTGTGGAAATGACGCACATGGACAAGTCATCTGTAACTGAGATGTCAAGAGACTTGTCCGTTGTGGTAGAAGCTCCCAGTCTCAGAGGTCCAGTTGCTTCAGGAGGCTATAACTTAAGTTCTGACTTGCTTTGCCAAAGCATCATATGATCACGGGCACATCGGTGAAGTTTGAACACAAGATCATGACGGTCGGAGCAGCTAATGGGCATGAGTTTTCTGGAGATGGTGAGAGGAGACATGGAACCTCTCCCCACACTAGATGAACAGAGGGTGATGATCCTTTTCTATAAGGAGCTCTAGGGGTAGCTCCTGAAGTATGGAATGGAAAAAGAGAGAAGTGATTTCAAGCCTCTAATAGAGAGTGCTAATAAATTCTACTGGGATCAGATCATAAGGGTCTGTCTTTCCAACTCCAAAGTAAGACATCTCTTAAATCCTCATGTCCCCCGAGATTCAAACATCCCCTAAATTATTCAGCCCATTTTCTGGTCCCAAGCCACCCATCCCCGAATTCAGACTTGAGGGACTAAGGAAAGGGAGCTGAAGTTCTCCTGAGGTTCAAGTTATCTTAGCTATAGGACATTAAAGGAGATGAGAGGCCATATGTTCAAGTCATGACAATCTGGAGGGAGAGGGTGGAGTGGTGCCAGATTGTTAACATTTAAGATATTTATATAGGCATCCAGATTAGTTCCACATCAGAGGACCCTCAGTGGATCCCTGCTGTCTTTACAGTCCTTTATAATGGCCTCTATGCTGGCCCAAATGGAAATGCTTGGAGTTTTCCAAACTATCTTATGTGGTTACTGCCAAACAATGTATGAATTTCCTCCCCACTGATGGAAATGAAGGCGGCTGAGGTACTAACTTCCTTATAACATCCCTATATGTCCAGGGAGGTGGAAGGATAGCACACGGTGGCTTCTAGCATAAAACCAAAGGCTCCTTTCTTTGGGCTCAGGACCAAGAGAGAAACCCTCCTGATGCTTCTCCCCCTACAGTTGTTTGTAGGATACGTCAGCACCAATCAGAGACCCCATACACCTTCTGTTCTAATCATTTAATTAATTAAATTAATAACTTAATAATCAGGCTGAACACCTTATGAAAATAGGAGTTGTGATACCATGACACAGTGGATGCGGGGCTCCTTGATCCCCCTGATTAAAGATAAAGCAGTTTATTTCATAGGAAGGAGATATAATAACAGCTAGAATTTACATAGTATTTTAGAATTTGCAAAATGCTTTATATGTATGTTAACTCATTTGATTCTCAAAATATCTCCATGTGGTATTATACTGCATGGTAATTATTTATTATAATTTGTTATAATTGATTATTCCCATTTTATTGATGAGAAAACTGAAGCCAACAGAAGTTAGGCCATTTGTCCAGAGTCCTACAGACAAAGTGTTTGAGGCAATATTCAGACTCAGATCTTCCTCACATGCAGAGCTGCATTCTTCGATCTGCTGTACCACCCATTTCTGTCCATTGGTGCTCCTGGTATTCATTAAAATACTTAGCTCTAAAAGACCAATATGGCATGATTCCAGCCAGAGCTCAACGTACTTCTGTCTGGCAGAATCATTACATTGGGTCCTTCCCCCATCCTAAGATAAGAGCTTTCCCCTTAATCCAGTTGTTGGCTATTCAGGGTATGGCCCTGCTGGACCAGTTGAATCTATCACCACGGCTGCCACCAGCAAAACTCTCATAAAACGTATTCTTCTGCCCTGAGGATCCCTTTGTATTACTGGGTCTGTCATCGCTCAGTCACTTCACGATGAAGGAGGACGGAGATTTGGCTAGCTACTGCGCCTCTAAGGGGTTTTCTACCTCCTATGGCATCCTTAGGCAGCTAGCATTGGTCAATGCTGGAGCGGGCTTCAGCATCATGTACCTGACTATAAGGGCTGGATGTCCCGCCTCCTAAAAGCTATGACTAGTTGAGGAAGACAGAGGAAGATTCTCCATCCCAGCAGTTTCTCAAAATCAGCCTCCAGGAAGACTTACTTAAAAAGAACAGATTGTTTTTATATGGAGTCCTAGTTGAATCTCTCTGGTTCGTTATCTCATCCTTGGCACAGAGACACCCAGGCTTCAAGGTCCCTACCACTTCAGGGGATTCCATATATCTTAAGGGTAAAGACACAGGTTCTTCTCAATTGGCAGATATTTTCCCCCAGAATGGTCAGATAACTTCCTTCCAGAAAGGGCTTATGGGTAGAATTTGGGAGAGGTGCCTTATTTCTCAATGGCAGGAGGAGGTGAAACTATCTTTGTGCATTTTGGTGACTGTGAATTTACCTGGATGAAAGGGGATTCCTTCTTGGTGTTGGTAGTAATCTGGATAAATGTGTGGGAGACTCCTTACCTAGCCTCCATGTGGAATAAGAGGGGAGTTTTTCAGCAGAGGCCTCCAAAGAGGAAAAGCGACGATATCAATCCTGTTAGAGGGCTCCCAGGGAAGGGGAGATTATGGTTTAAAGGCCTGGGAACACTGAGCAAGTGATAGGGAATAAGTCTTAGCATTAACTCAGCTCCTACCCATTATAGGATGCATTTGAGACCGTGACCTCTTAGCTACCTAATTACCGGTGAGTCTGACCTTTGACAAAGATCCGTGGCTATGATTGGAGGACCATCACCTTCCAAATGTTCTGGTGCTGTTCATGTTCACCATTATATTCCCTTGGGGGAATCTACTATGAATTACCCTAAATTTTGCCTACCACATGGAAGAGCCAGGACTTAGTTCTTTTTTTTCCCTGAGGCAATTGGGGTTAAGTGACTTGCCCAGGGTCACACAGCTAGGAAGTGTTAAGTATCTAAGGCCAAATTTGAACTCAGGTCCTCCTGACTTCAGGGCTGGTGCTCTATCCACTGTACCACACAGCTGCCCCTAGGACTTAGTTCTTCTAAAGGGAGACTGCAAGCCAGTAGACCATCACATTGCTCAGTTTCCTTTTCTGTCTTTATGTCTTTTTCTTTTATTCGTACTTAGCTCTTTCTTTAGGGTTGCCTACACAATGCTCTTCATATCAGGTGTGTCTAGCAATGACCCTAAGGCCACTTATGTGGTGGGAATTCCTCTAGAACAAAGTATGGCCTGCTAGAAATATCTGGCTCACCTCCTGTTTTTGTATAGCTCATGAGATAAGTATGATTTTTATATTTTGGAATTAATAAAACTATTTAGAAATATAAAAAAAAATTCTTAACCCATGGGCTGTGCAAAAATAGTTGGGAGGTCAAATTTGGCCTGTAGTCCATAGTTTGCTGACCTCCTTCCCCCACATCTCTATAAGACCTTTTTATTACTAAAGGGCAGGGTGTTAGAGGAGCAATAATTATTTCCTTCTGATGATTGATTGATGATGATAATTATATAGGATGGGATAGTTTTCCCCTAAGAGTCAGAGAAAGTCTTCCTTGCATTTGATTGGCTCACGGTATTATATCTGGAGCCACTGACACAGCTTCCCATTTATCTGTGGCAAAAAAAAAGATACTCCTCATGATTGTATCACTGGCTCTGTCGTTTGCCCCATTTCCATGTGAGTCAACTCATTCTTTTTTTTTATGAAGAATTTTGCAAACTTTATAGTGCTATATTAATACACATTAATATAGAAATACACATTCAGAGAACTGAAGATATGTGGTATTTCAGATTACAGCTCTATTTGAATTTAAACAATATTTTCAAATATAAAGTCGTACCCACTTTCTCCCCTTCACAGTTGAAAAGACAGAAGCCAGAAATAGCATTAGACAAAATTGTGAAGTAAATAAGGTTTATCAACCCTCTTTAAATGGGGACAATACTTTTTTTCTGTCTGCCCAACTCAGATTCCAAATGGAATCAACTCATTTTTAAGATCAATGCACTTACGTACAGGAGGGAAGCTACAGCTAACTGAACTAACCTGGTAGTGCAGCTGAGTATCCTTTCCATGCTATTGTTAAATAAACTATTTCTGTTAAGTGTTGAATGGTGTATGAGTATCCCCATTTTGTACCAGTTCTGATTCTGGACCATTAAACTGGCCTCAGTCAGGCCTGGTCCAGAAGATCTTTTGTCACCCAGGTAGTATGTGGTAGGGACCAGGCTTGAACCTAATATACATATATATATTACAACTAATAATACAGAATGAAGCTTATTAAGACTATAGAGACTCATGGTGCTAGGGGATGCCAGGGGAAGAAAAAGTTATTTTTGACTATATTATGGATAGCCAGGTGGCTCAGTGGATAGAACACAGGGCTTACAGTCAGAAGGACCTGGAGTGGAAATTCAGCCTCAGACACTTAACACTTCTTAGCTGTGTGACCCTGGGAAGCCACTTACCCTCTACTTGTCTCAATTTCCTCATCTGTAAGATAAGGATAATAAAAGCACCTAGCTCGCAGGATTGTTGTAAGGACCAAATAAAATAATAATTCCCTAGAAAATCAACTAAAAAACTACTAGAAACAATCCACAACTTTAGCAAAGTTGCAGGATACAAAATAAATCCACAGAAATCATTAGCATTCTTATACGTCACTAACAAAAATCCAACAGCAAGAGATACAAAGAGAAATTCCATTTAAAATAACTGTCAATAGTATAAAATATTTGGGAATCTATCTGCCAAGGGAAAGTCAGGAACTAAATGAACACAACTACAAAACACTTTCCACACAAATAAAGTCAGATCTAAGTAACTGGAAAAATATCAGGTGCTCTTGGATAGGTCGAGTGAATATAATAATGATGACAATACTCCCTAAACTAATCTATTTATTTACTGCTATATCAGTCAGACTCCCAAAAAACTATTTTAATGACCTAGAAAAAATAACAAAATTCATCTGGAAGAACAAAAGGTCAAGAATTTCAAGGAAACTAAAGAAAGAAAAGTCAAATGAAGGTGGCCTAGCTGTACCAGATCTAAAACTATATTGTAAAGCATCAGTCATCAAAACCATTTGGTATTGGCTAAGCAATGGAGGAGTCAATCAGTGGAATAGGTTAAGTTCACAGGACAAAATAGTAACTATAGCAATCTAGTATTCAACAAACCCAAAGGCCCCAGCTTTTGGAATAAGAATTCACTGCTTGACAAAAAATGCTGGGAAAATTGGAAACTAATATGGCAGAAAGTAGGCATAGACCCACACCTAATACTGTGTACCAAATAACATTGAAATAGGTTCATGATCTATTCATAAAGAATGATACTATAGACAAATTAGAAGAACATAGGATAGTTTACCTCTCAGATCTGTGGAGGAGGAAGAAATTTGTAACCAAAGAAGAATTAGAGCTCATTATTGATCACAAAATAGATAATTTCGATTATGTTAAGTTAAAAAGTTTTTGTATAAACAAAACTAATGCAGACAAGATTAGAAGGGAAGCAATAAACTAGGAAAACATTTTTACTCCAAAGGATCTGATAAAGGCCTCATTTCTAAAATATATAGAGAATTGACTCAAATTTATAATAGTTCAAGCTATTCTCCAATTAATAAATGGTCAAAAATATGAACAATTTTCAGATAAAAAAATTGAAACTATTTGTAACCACATGAAAAGGTGCTCCAAATCACTATTGATCAGAGAAATATAAACTAAGACAACTCTGAGATACCACTACACACCTCTCAGATTGGCTAAGATGACAGGAAATGATAATGACCAATGTTGGAGAGGATGTGGGAAAACTGAGATACTGATACACTGTTGGTAGAGTTGTGAACGGATCCAACCATTCTGGAGAGCAATTTGGAACTATTCTCAAAAAGTTATCAAATTGTGCATACCATTTGATCCACCAGTGTTTCTAGTGGGCTTATATCCCAAAGAGATCTTAAATGAGAAAAGAGTCTCACATGTGCAAAAATAGTGGCAAGAAATTGGAAACTGAGTGGATGTCCATCAATTGGAGATTGGCTGAATAAATTATGGTATATGAATGTTATGGAATATTATTGTTCTGTAAGACATGACCAGCAGGATGATTTCAGAAAGGCCTGGAGAGAGTTATATGAACTGATGCTGAATGAAATGAGCAGAACCAGAAAATCATTGTACAAGGCAACAATAAGATTATACAACAATCAATTCTGATGGATATGGCTCTCTTCAGCAATGAGATGATTCAAATCAGTTCCAGTTGTTCACTGATGAAGAGAGCCATCTACATCCAAAGAGAGAAGACCATGGGTACAGAGTGTGGACCACAACATAGCATTGTCACTCTCTCTGTTGTTATTTGCTTGCATTTTATTTTCTTTCTCAGTTTTCCTTTTTCTTCCTTCTTGATTAGATTTTTCTTGTGCAGCAAGATCAGTGTATAAATATGTATACATATATTGGATTATATATATTATATATATGTATATATATATATACATATATTAACATATTTAACATGTATTGGACTATCTGCCAGCTAGGGGAGGAGGTGGGAGGAAGGAGGGGACAATTTGGAACAGAAAGTTTTGCAAGGGTCAATGTTGGAAAAATTACCTATGCATATGCTTTGTAAATAAAAAATAAAATAATAATTGTAAAGTGTAGTACTATGTAGTAACTGTAATTATAATGGTGATGATGGTAATGATACTAGGGGATAGAGATTTTAAAAGGCTTCTTACAGGAGGTAGACTTTGAGTGAAGTTCTGAAGGATGCATAGGATTTCTACGGGCAGAGACTGAGGACAGAGCAGAAGGGGGGAAATACAATGACAGGCATAGGACAAAGTCACAGAAGTAGGAAAAGATATTTTCAGCGGTCAACAAGATTTATCAGGTACTACCTATGTGCTTCTGTAAGCATTGGAGATACAAAGGAAAATAAAAATAGCTCCTGCCCATAAGAAGCTTATAATTTACTGGAGAAAAAAAAAACAGGACAAAAAGAGATGTACAGAAGAAGGTGATCTCAGAGAGGAAGGTTCCAGCAGCTGAAGAGACAGGGAAAGGCCTGCTGCAGAAAGTGGGGTTTAAGCTGAATCTGGAAGGAAGCCAGGAGCTCTATGAGGTAGGGGGGGAGGAAAGAGCAATCGAACAAGTTCATAAGACGCAAAGGTTTCAGAGGAAATACAATGGGTTCAATTTTGCTATGGGACATTTACCTTGAAATAGTCAAAAAAGGCAGTTAGGGATACGAGACTAGGGCTCAGGAGGAATATGAGATTCGATATATGGATCTTAGAATCATCTGCAAAGGGATCATGATCGAACTCATGGGAGCTGATGAGATCAAGTGAAAAGGGGGCTAGAAAGAAAAAAAAAGCATCTTGGGCAGAGTCTTCGGGGATCGCCACAGCTCATAGATAATATAGCAACACTTTCTCCCCAAATAAACTACATGGCTTTGAACTTCCCTGGCTATATGCAAATTCCCAGTTATGGAGATGCTGGACATTTAAAATCCCCTCATGAGCTTGTTTGGGTTTCAATAATGTAGACATCCTCATATATGAGCTGACTGGATGCTAGCTCTGGGGCCTTTAGCACACCAAAATATCAGGGTTGTTGTGCTCCAACAGGACCTATTAAGACTTTGATGATGATTCCTGCAGCCAACCCATATAAAATCCTCGTCCACAACTCCATATCTTATCATGTCCAACTTGGGGCCCTTGGCTACCTCATAGCAGGACTTCCTGCCCAGCTGATTCTGAAGACATGGGGAGAGTCTGCATTTGGCTTTATAGCCTTTGAGGTGCTAGTGGTCACCCAAGTGAATATTTTCAGAGTCCAGCTGCCAAGGCCTAAGCATGGAGCTGTGGATACAGGAAATTGAGTGAATAGAATGCTTTTGCATCCTGAACCTCTGTGACCCATTTCCAGAGGGAAAGTCTTTACCATGAACATTTAGAGTTTAGGGACAAAGGGTTAATACAGCAGAGGGGCAGTGGAAGGAATTCATGTGGAGAGAAAGGCTAATTCATATGGTAGAATCAAAGATCATCATGCTTTCCTAAGAACTTTGAAAGGTATTTTGTGCAAAAACTGGTGCCAATAGACCCTCCTCCCTCCTTCCTAGAAATCCTTCCTGGGGCCCTGAGTCCAGAGTGCAGACAACCAGCTGAGGAAATCTTTGTCCAGTTAAGAGAATGGCAGTTGTGGGCAACTCTGAATGTTGGACCAGAGATGTAGCGTGAAGGTCAGGATTGAAATCTTTAGGTTATAGCCCTGGGCCAAACTCCGGGCCCACATCACAATGTCCTTCCCTTTTATAGTCTTGGCCCTGCTGGCAGAATTTCCTACCCATTTCTATGGTCTGGTGGTCTCTGCTACAGCTGTTGCCCTAGGGGTAGGGGAAAACTCCAGGCAGCCTATGTCACCCAAGTATTAAGAAACTGAGTATGAAGACTCTCTTTCATCATTCATGGACCACCCTGTGATGTTAGTCTCCTGGGAGTTAGAAGGCAAGATGGGGTAGTAGATTTAAAACATCTGCAGGCCTTTTTTACTTGGGTATCTCAGCAGCAGCAGAGGGTGTTGGTACATAATTGTGCACTCAATGCAACCTCTGAAGCTGAGATATAACAAAGTATGGATTGATTCTTGCTGCTTGTGCTGATTCTAATCTAACACCATCAAGAAAACGCAGTTCCTCCACCAGACGGCGCCACACCATCCATATGTGGGACTATCAGTTACAGCAAATGGAGAACTTTGGAACGCTGTGGATAAGTTCTCTTGGCAGTATATTTTCTAGGGATGCTCACATTGAGAATAAGGTGGACACACACATTGCCAGAGGTAGCTCAGTGTTTGGGAGGCTCGGAAAGAAAGTGTGGGAGGGAAAAGGTATTAGATTGACCACCAAACTGAAAGTCCACAGCGCCGTTGTGCTGATCTCATTGTTGTATGTCTGTGCAACCTGTGCCATGCCAGAAAATCGAATTATTTCTATGTGAATTGTTTTAAGAAGATTCTGAAGATCATCAGGACAAGATACTAGACACTCAGAATCTTCATGCCTGGACTATGGTACTGATTTCTAATAAGTCCCCCTACCTTGATCTTCTTAAAGCCCCGGTCTGAACATATCATTTAACTCTTGTGGCTCCCTATCACCTCCAGGATCAGATACAAAATCTTCTATTTGCCCTTCATAATGGAAGCCTCCTCCTATCTTTCTGGTGTTCTTACACCTTAACCACCGCCCTTCCCGGCCCTGTATATTCTGTGATCCAAAGATGCTGGCCTACTTTCTATTCTTCAAATAAGACAATCCATATCTGGACTCTGGGCATTTTATTAGCCATCCCCATGCTTGGAATGCTCTTCTTCCTCACCTCTGCCTCCTGGTTTCCTGATCACCTTGGAGTCTCAGCTAAAGTTGACTTTCTACAAGAAGCCTTTCCCACTCTTCCTTAATCTTATTGACTTTCCTCCACTGATTATCTTCCAATGCATCTGTCTATAGCTTGTTTGTACATGGTAGTTTACATGTCATTTCTCCCATTACATGATGAGTTCTTGAGAACAGGGACTGTTTTGCCTTGCTCAGTATCCCCAGTACTTACCATAATTGATAAATGCTTCTTGACGGACTGCTGTCATATTACTCCATTATATATTCTGCACACTCTTGGTACAGAATTGCCTGCAGGGGTAATAACAGGCCGTCAACTGATGGCCTAACACAGTCTACTGTCTGGACCTGCATGGACACCCTGCCTCTAGGCTCTCTGCTTCCCCACCTGCTGGGCTGCCCATACTGACTCATAGGGTCTCGTTGGTATGGGTACTCCCACCCAATGTAGGGAGATCCCATCCCATCCTGTTCTTCTTGTGCTATCTTATTCTAGTACATGCAATTTTTAAAAATCTTCTAGACAGAAGCCACTTAGCTTACCAGATTCCTTCCCCTGGTCTTGTACTGAATCTCAGAATCCCAGAGTTGGAAGGAACCTCAGAATCTCCATTATATCTCATCACACAAGTGGTCATCCAGCCTTTGCCCAATAACCCTTAGGGAGAAGGAAGCCAGTACCTTCCAGAGGAATTCATTCTACTTTTGGACAGCAACTATTGTTAAGAAGCTCCCTTCCGGAAGTAACAAATTGGGAAAATATTTTTAGAAACAAAGGTTCTGACAAAGGTCTCATTTCCAAAATATATAGAGAACTGACCATAATTTATAAGAAACCGAACCATTCTCCAATTGATAAATGGTCACAGGATATGAACAGACAATTCTCAGAGGAAGAAATTGAAACTATATCCACTCACATGAAAGAGTGTTCCAAATCACTACTGATCAGAGAAATGCAAATTAAGACCACTCTGAGATACCACTACACACCTGTCAGATTGGCTAAGATGACAGGAACAAATAATGACAAATGTTGGAGGGGATGTGGGGAAATTGGGACACTGATACATTGCTGGTGGAGTTGCGAAAGAATCCAGCCATTCTGGAGAGCAATCTGGAATTATGCCCAAAAAGTTATCAAACTGTGCATACCCTTTGACCCAGCAGCGCTACTACTGGGATTATATCCCAAAGAAATACTAAAGAGCGGAAAGAGACATATATGTGCCAAAATGTTTGTGGCAGCTCTTTATGTTGTAGCTAGAAAATGGAAAATGAATGGATGTCCATCAGTTGGAGAATGGTTGGGTAAATTATGGTATATGAAGGTTATGGAATATTATTGCTCGGTAAGAAATGACCAGCAGGAGGAATACAGAGAGGCCTGGAGAGACTTACATCAACTGATGCTGAGTGAAATGAGCAGAATTAGGGGATCATTATACACTTCAACAACAATACTGTATGAGGATGTATTCTGATGGAAGTGGAAATCTTCAACATAAAGAAGATCCAACTCACTTCCAGTTGATCAATGATGGACAGAGGTAGCTACACCCAGAGAAGAAACACTGGGAGGGGAATGAAAATTGTTAGCACTAATATCTGTCTGCCCAGGTTACATGTACCTTCGGATTCTAATGTTTATTGTGCAACAAGAAAATGATATTCGCACACATGTATTGTACCTAGACTATATTGTAACACATGTAAAATGTATGGTATTGCCTGTCGTCGGGGGGAGGGAATAGAGGGAGGGGGGGCAATTTGGAAAAATGAATACAAGGGATAATATTATAAAATATATATATATATATATATATATATATATATATATATATATAAAATTAAAAAAAAAAAAAAAAAAAAAAAAAAGAAGCTCCCTTCCTCCAGAACGGCAAGCCAAAATTTTCCACTTTGCACTTTCCAAGCATAGCTACTCACTCTGACACACATAATATGGCTAATCCCCCCTCTACCTGATAGTGCTTCAAATACTAGAAGAAAGGAAATGTCACCATTGAGTCCTCGCAGGGCTAAATATTCCTTAGACTGTCTCAATTCATTTCATAGTATCTAGTTTGTGGTTTCTCTCACCCTTCCCATGATGTATATACAGAGATGACTTTGTGCAGTTCTGTCTCCCTTAAATCCAATTCATCCGTGAGTCAATGTCATTGGTCTTCTTTGAAACTGAATGATGAACAACAAAGACATTTGTAAAGAGACTCTGCTGGAATGGGAAGAGCTGCTCATGGAATTGGAGAGGCCTGGTTTCAAGAACTATCTCTGCCAATACTGCTGTGAGCCTTCCAGTATTAATTTCACAGAGTCTCCCGAAACTTTCTGAAGCCAGTAAACTATAGAGTGGAGTGTTTTGGAGTGTTTCTATGTATTGATAAAGGGAACTTCCTCACTGGAAGTTCCCTATACAAATGAACCACAGGTTTTACTCTAAAAATAGGTTGGGGAGGGCAAGTCTTGGGGGTGTGTGTGTGTGTGTGTGATATTTACTTCTTGAAACAATATAAATGTAAGAGCCATCCTTCCTTTGGGAAATGCAAATGGATTAAAATTACTTGCTGGAGAATAAAAACAGAAATACACACACAGCTATGGGATAATTGAGACCCTTTGCTCTCAGGTTGGATCCTTGGGTATCTGGAGTTTATTTTGTTCATATCTGACTTAGTATGCATATGTACAATCTTGAAGGAAAAAGCTATAAGCATCTCCAACAGAGGGCCTTTATCCTCCATAGAGAGAACCCCCAAGGCTATCCTCTGAACAATGGCCAGGCAATTTAGAGATGAAGACCTATGCCACAGAAACTGGTTCTTATCCTCTGGAGTTTTAATTACTTCTGGCTTTTTTCCCTACAACTAGCTGAGAGGGTCTCCAAGTCTCCTTAATTATAACTTCAGAGGAAAGTGTCCACCAGGGCCCCCAAATTCCCATTACACTAGGAATCATATATGAGATCCTCCATATCTCCATTGTTAACCAAATTTGATAACGAGGCAGCTGGTGGAACAGAGGCTAGAACCCGAGCTCAGAGTCTGCCTTGGAGATTCACGAGCTGTATGACCATGAGCAAGTCATTTAACTACTGTCTGCCTTAATTTCCTCAATTGTAAATGGGATAATAGCGCTTTTCTCCCAGAGTCATTGTGAGGATCAAGCATGATAATATTTACAAAGTGCTTTTCAGACTTAAAATTAATTATCTGTCATCTCCCTGGCAATGCGCTAAATACTACTTTACATCTGAAAAAATTGAGGCTATGAGAAATTAAATGAGCTACCCAGGGTCACACAGCTAATAAGTTGAGGTTTGTGGGAAGATCTGAATTCAGGAATCTTCTTGATTCCAGGTTCCAAGACTCTATCCAATATACTACCTAGCTGTTTAAAGCTCTGTGTGTGTGTGTGTGTGTGTGTGTGTGTGTGTGTGTATACATACGCACATATATATGCAGAGAGATTGATCCACTTTGAAGTAGATATCAATACATATATATTATCTATTACATATATATATTCATAATGGTTGTATTATATACATATAATGATTGTATTAATATATCACATATATACTTATACAAACATATATGATTGTATTATATACATACATATGATTATATACAATATATTTATACCTATATATACATTTAATGATTGCATTATATATACATATATAATGATTGTATGTTAGATATATACATATAATTATATGTAATGTATTAGATATATAATGATTGTATTACATATATGCATGAACAATGACTGAATGTAACATATAATGTATATGTATTTATATCTGCTTTAAAGTGGCATATATACATCAATCTCTCTATATTTATAAAATATATATCCCAAAACTCTGAAGAAGGAAATGGCAAACCACTTCGCTAATGGAGATAATAATTCACACTTACCTCACAGGGTAGTGAGGTTCAAATCAGATGACCTCTAGCCTGATAGGCAAACTGGGAGCATACTTTGCTCATGATACAGGCTCTCTGAGTGGTTGAATTTCTAGTCTAGATGCATCTAACGTATGGAACAAATAAAAGATGAATGGTCCTCATGGACATAAAGCGGATGGGGTGCTGGGAAAACTCAACCAAGGTAAAGAAAAGTGGCTATTAAAGAAAGATCTGCATAATAGAAACATCTACATAGTATCTATATAGATGCTAACTCAAGTTGGCCCATGCCCAGGAGGACCACCCTGGCTGAAAACAGCCACCACCAACCAACCAACCAACCAACCAAGCTTAAGTATACTCTTGTCCTGAAAAATGTACAAATCATTGTGCCCCTCCCCCTTGGTGGGGGTCCACCTGCCTATGTTTGTATCTTTGGATCTTGCTACTTCTCCATCTATAGCCTGTCCCTTGATGACATCCATCCATGGTTGAAGGGCCTCATTTTTCATTGGTGACTGCTACAGGGGTCAAAGAGAATTAGAAACCAGTGTCCTTGATGACAGGTCACTTTGTTTGTTGAGCTCACTGGCCTTAAAGCGCCTGAGACAAAGGAGACAGTCTTTTTTTAAAGACAGAATTATGTGTATCTCACTAAAAGTTTAACAGCTGAAGACACTTAGAAGTAACCCCGAAAATCTTTAAGACAGCACCACAGTCCACATACCACAGCCCCAAAGAAATCCAGATGAGGCTAATCAGAATCATGCCACACTTCTAATGAAAACAGACCCAGGGATTCCATTCTCCTCACTTTGAGTTTGAGTTCCTGGGAATATTCAGTGGGAGAGTGTCATTTCTGGTTCTCCAAGGCAGACTTGAAAAAGGGCTTCTCCAGTCCAAACTCTAGAAATATCCCCATCGTCGTATAGCGCCCCCTTTGGGCCACCCTCTCATTTTGTACTTAAATGATATATTACATATGTATACAAACAAGTACGACTGGGTTACATATACACATATATGATCATATGTAATATATTACATACATATCTGTAAGAACATGTTAAATGCCCAAAGGGTGGCTATTGTCTTGGGTTCTAAGGGTAAAAGTGAATCCATGGAAGCCTACTGGTATGTTTCCCTTAACAATCAGCCAGAATATACAATGAACTCTTAGCAAAGATATTTATTCAAACAGTAGAGCAAAAACACTAATTTATAAAATGTTCCCTCCATAAACCTGGGGAGCGGTCCACACAAATACAAATAAGCAACCGTGAGATCCAAGTTAGAGACCATCCAGGTAGAAAATGCACATGGAGAAGCCATAGAATTCTCCAGCAGCTTCCCTGGGGTATACTGGTTCTCAAGGACCACAGGGCCTGCTCTTCTACACAGCTGAACCCTTATTGCCAGGAGCAATATCATAAAGCTTTATGCAGATAAGGATACTTTTCCCTTAAAAGAAAATAAAATCATCTTCAAGACCTAATTGGTTCAGGGTCTTGAAGTTGCAAACTGTTGACACTGCTTCCTGGTGCTCCTAGTACCCATGTACTTAGCCACTGAGCTCCTCTCTCAGACTTCTCCCAAATCAGCCATGTTAGGACGCAAGGGCATGGCGAAGTGACATTTAGCCAAATAAATGCTAGCGCTTTAGTGAATAGCCTTTCTTTGCTAGAGCTAAGTAAATCTCTCCTTATTAATGGGCAGATATTTTCCAAGTGTCTCATTTCATTCCAGTCTCAAACATGAAGTACCAGACTGGCCTCGGCTTGACCCAGCAGATTATACCAGAGCCAGCTCCTTGAAGCTGTTTCTTCCCTCAGGTAACCGTCTCTCTGTTCAGGCATCTGGGAAGTATTTGTCTTTGCTCCCCACTCGATGAAGTATCTCCTATTGGTTCAGGAACTCCCAAGGAAATCTATCCAACATCTGGTTGGGATGAGGAGAAATTCCCTCTTCCCGGTCACAGAGGCCACCTCCACAAACACCTTCCCGCCTTGAACTATAATCTTGAATTTTGCCCATAATCTTCTCGTAATCTTAACTGGAACCACTCCCTGCTGCTTCTCTGGTGTTAGACACCATGCTCCAGTGGAATGGGGAAGAGAATCCTCTTTCTACCTCCATGCAGTCTTGGGGTTGCAATCCTCTATGGGGGGGGGGGTCACGTAGCTGACTGTGGGAGGTCATGAAAAATTTGGCAACAGTAAAAGGTTTCCGATCGCAAGGACCAAAAATTAATTCAAAATGAAACACGTAATGAATTCGAGGTGTTTTTGGCAGCTCTTGGGACATTGAGACTTGACTGCAGCCTTGGTTCCGAACATACGGTATGCACACTTTGCGCCATGCATGCACAAACATCGCCAGAGACACCTCAGTTCAGAGTTGAAATGGAGTCGTATAAAAATTTCTCAAAAAAAAAAGGGGGGGGTGTAAGTGGGAAAAGTTGAAGAAACCCTGCTCTTGACTACTTCAGATCCCAAGGTCCCAAAGGTACAGCTAATTCTTCTTCTAAGCCAAACCCATTGTTCCCGTCTTGACTCAATGTGAGAGTTAACCATGCTTGTTAGAACAATCAGCATTAGAAGCATCTGCACATTTCAGTGACACCTGGTGATCGCATCCCTGTGTCTTCTGGGAACACACAGCTGAAGGGGTTAGAACTGGAAGGGACCCCAGAGGTCATTTAGTTCAAACATTTCATTTTTCAGAGAACCACAGAAAGTACTTATCCAAAATAATACAGTAATAAGGGTCGAGGCTAGGACAAGAAGTTATATTACCTGATTCTTTTCCTGCCTTTGTGCTGCCTGTTAAAAACTCTATAGGAATACAAATGATGTCGGGGCCGCTCTCAGACCCTGGATACATCTATGGAGTCTACGTTTATAATGGAAATCCAAATTCAGATTTAGACGTAAGTATTGATGAAATAAGTAGCTGCCTATGTAATGGGATTTGAGGAGCATTAAAGTCATCAGCTTCCTACCTCAAAACAATGGCAACCTGTTGGTCTTGAGAGGGGAAGCAGGGAGGGCAGGCCAAGAGCAGGTAAGAAAGTGTAGGATTTTTGGAGAATCAGTGTGTTTGGAGGGATATTTCAACCCTCTCTCTGATGGGAGGTAGGCTAGTTTTTTCTTGAGAGGTATTGAGAACATCCAGATTTAATTGCATTAGAGAACTAAAGATTCAAGCTACTGACATTACTTCCTGAGAACAAAATACCCACAAGGAGTTCCAAGCACTCTCTCTGATGCTGCAAAGGGAGCTTAGTCCACCTGAGCCAACCCAGAATATCCTCAAAGCAGACTCTTTTTGAACATCCTTCTCCAGCTATGGCTAAGTAAATCTTTTTAATGAATGGTTTATTATTTCATTCTTTTCCAGTCTCCAACTTAAGCTTACTAGGGGACTGGAGCTTGAATCAGGCCCAGTCCAGAATAAATAGGCATGAAGGATGCTGGACTTGACTGGCTTCTGTGATTTCTGATAGACATCTCAAAAAAAAAGTCTTAAGAGGCTTGGTCAATCAAAAAAAAAAATCCAAGTCATTTATAGTCATAAGAAAAAAATCACTATTGATTAGGAAAATGCAAATTAAAAAAAAACTCTTAAGTATCACCTCATACCCATCAGATTGCCTAATATGACAGAAAAGAAAAATGATAAATGTTGGAGGGGATGTGGGAAAATGAATTGTCTGTGGAGTTGTGAACTGGTCCAACCATTTTGGAGAGCAATGTGAAATTATATTCAAAGGGTGATAAAACTGCATACCCTTCTGTATCCCAAAGAGATCAAAGAAAAGGGAAAAGGACCTACATGTACAAAAATATTTATAACAACTCTTTCAATAGCAAAAAATTGGAAATTGAGGAGATATCTCTCAGTGGGGGAATGGCTGGACAAGTTGTGGTATATGATCGTATTGGGATATAATTGTGCTCTAAGAAATATTGCACAGGATGGTTTCAGAAAAACCTGATGCAAGGGAAGTGAGCAGAACCAGGAGAACACTGTATATAGTAACAGCAACGTTGGTTATAATGATCAACCTCAAATGACTTAATTATTCTCAGCAATACAATTTAAGAAATCCCAAAGGACTCATTATGAAAAATGGTATTCGTCTCCAGGGAAAGAACTGATAGAGTTGGAATGCAGATGGCAGCATACTATTTTTCACTTTCTATATTTTGGGGAAGTTTTTTGCTCTGTGTTTTCTTTCACAACATGACTAATATGGAAATGTTTTACATGATTGCACATGTATAACATCTATCAAATTGCTTGCCTACTTAATGAGGGAGGGGGGGATGGAGGGAGAGAACTTGGAACTCAAAATTTTAAAAACTTAAGTTATTTTTACATACAATTGAAAAAATAAAATATTAAAAATGTTTTTAAAAGTCGATCGATGGCCAGGTCTTTATTAGTTTTTCTGTAGAAGACCTTTGGCAGCTCATGGCTTTGTTCAGGACACACAGGACAATAGATCATGACCCTATAGACCAGGAAGACCGAAAACCCAGATATCATCTGTTTTGTCATAAAGAAGTCTAACCTGGTTCTCTAGTTTGCCCCTCCTTTTGCTAATATAACTGTAACATAATGGACTGACCTTTGAAGAGTTTCTAGTACCGCTGATTTTATATTCTAATTAAAGGAAGCATCAGAGGAGGAAAGGTTGGTACCTTCATTAGGGCATCTGCTGTACCTACTGCCTCTGGGTCCTACCCCCATTACTTCCCTGATTATGCTAAGAGTGACACCTTCTAGAGCTGGCAAGGTGGCAGTGCCAAGCCCAGACTTTCTGTAGGTAAATGTATGCTCAAAAGCTAGTAAAGAAAGGTGCTGTCCATCCCTATTTCTTCCTCTCTCTTGGTTCTTAGCCTTTTGATAATTTGATTCTGTGATGTAGATTTCTGTTCTGGGGGTGGGGGTAGGGACTGTTATTTAGGATGTTTCATTCATTTTGGAAAGGGTAAGGGATGTGAAAGTCACTTCTATGTAACAAAAAAAATCTTACTTCTATGGAACAGTGGAAAACAACTCTGAATAGGTCAGAGGCAGTTCTGCCCTTCTCTCTCCACTCTGCTTATTTGCTGCAACCAAATCAACAATGCATCATTACCATGGGCCATCTGCAGGACCATGGAAATAACTTGGGATCACAGGACTTGGAGCTGAATGGATCATTTATATAGGACCATGGCTTTGGAGCTGGAAGGGACTTTCGAGGTCATCTAGTACAAGGCTCTCATTTCATAGAGGAGGAAACTGAGGCCGAGAAATGGGGAGCAGAGACAAGGCAAAAGCCGGGGCTTCTGATTCTGATCTCACTCCAAGATTCTCTTCAATCTCTTTCTCTGTCTGTATCTCTCTATCTCTGTGTCTGTCTCTGTTTCTGTGTCTGTCTCTGCCTCTGCCTCTGCCACTCTGTCTCCGTCTCTGTCTCTCTCTCCTGTTTGTCCTACATAGAGTCTTTTTTTTTTTATTCATTTTTCCAAATTATCCCCTCCCTCCCTCCACTCCCTCCCCCCGATGACAGGTAATCCCATACATTTTACACGTGCTACAATATAACCTAGATACAATATACCTACATAGAGTCTTTATACAGGAGGTGTTCATGGGACTTGACCTGTGTAGATGAAAGGGAACTCTGTACTGCCCTTAAAAGGAATGGGAATCTTCTTTGGAACAAAAACACTTAACAAGCTCTAACAAGGAATTGTACCCATTATCAATCATCCTGATAGAATCAGGGAAATGCCTGCAAGCCTGCTGGGGTGGGGGTAGAAGATAGTCCTCCCTCTCCCCTTGATCTCTCTCCTGCTGCTATGATGCTCATTTGCAATTAGCAAAATGGCAGCTCTTTAAACTCGCTTCACTTTTAAAACAGATTCTGAATGACTTGGATGTTTGCCTCCATATGCTTTTCCTCCACTTTGGTTGCAATATAAAGGATTTCCTGCACCTAAGAAACTGGATCCACCCAGGTTTGAAAGAAAAGACATTTATTAAGCACTGAGTATGGGCCAAGTGTTGTGCAAAGCATGCAAATGTAACAGAGGCAGAATATGGCACCCTGTTCCTCAGATGCAAATTCCCTCTGTGGGAAAGACTGGGGAGTCTGATTCTTCTGGGAGAGTCACGATGACTTCTAAGAGAAATTCCTTGGAAAAACATGAGCAAGTATAGACATTCTCTAACTGGCTCGGGTCTGTTTATCACACGCTTAAGAGAAGCTTTTTTTATGGATTGCATAGCCTAGGCTTTTGTAGGGCCGTTCTTCAGGCTATGCTGCTAACAAATTGACTAAAGGCAGCTGATGGCACAGTGACTGGAATGCTAGGCCCGGATTCAAGAAAACCTGAATTCAAATCCAGCCTCACATACTACTACTCAGCTGCGTGAGCTTCGGCAAGTCACTTCACTTATTTGCCTCAGTTTCCTCAACTGCAAAATGAAGTTAATAACTGCATCTACATCCTAGGGTTGTTGTGAGGGCCCGATGAGATTCAGTAAGAGCTTGGCACATAGTAGGCACTATGTAAAGACTCATTATTTTCCTCTTCCCTGACAGCAAGACTCCTTTCATCATAGCATCTCAAATGTAACATGTGGCAAGAGACAGTACTGGAAAGGGTGAGGCCTTGGGGCCTTCTCACCACTCAGGCCATGCAGACTGAAAAAGAGCCTTGGATCCTGGCCTCTGCTTTTGTTCTTCTCCTTTCTAGGTGAAGAGTCTGAAGCCTTCAGTCTTGCGAGTTTCCAAGGAAAGTAATTCGGATGGGCTACCAGGATTCTCCACATCTGGGTTTGAAGCCAATTTGTGCCCAGAGGAACAAGGGCTGACCTCTAGGATCTAGGCCGGAGGAGCTGAGGGATGCCACTGATGCCATGTTGGTACATGAACTTGGTAGTACCAGTGCACTGAAGGAAGTAAAAGAAGTTTTGAGCCCCTTCTCCCCAGAAGCCATGGTGAGACGAGAGACAGCATATCTCCAATGTATTAGGGGTGAAGGGGGACAGTGTTAGTTCTCTTCTTTAAAGTAAATATCCCTGCAAATAGCTAATTGGTGTTAAGTGGTTAAACAGAACTTGGAGGCTAATCATGGGTACCTTTTAATGGGAGGAAGAACTGGTGGAGAACAGAACTAAGAGTATTAGAGAAGAGAAACTTCCCAAGTCTCCAGCACCCCTGGAATATGTGTGTGTGTGTGTGTGTGTGTGTGTGTGTGTGTGTGTGTGTGTATGAAAGAGAGAGAGACAGAGAGAGAGAGAGAGAGAGAGAGAGAGAGAGAGAGAGAGAGAGAGAGAGAGAGAGAGAGTCAGATAAACAGACAGACAGACACATGGAAACAAAGACAGAGACATAAAAACAAAGAGAACACCTTGCTCTGGGCTAGCATATGGACTTGCTACAAAAACAGAAAAGCAGGGACAGCCCAGGATCACCTCTATGCCATGAGGTGGCCCTGAAAAGACTTTCATGGGGTTTTATTTGTATGTACTATGTCCACAGCCATCTCCAGTTGTCCTGATCTCTATCTGGCCATTAGATCGGATGGCTCTGAATGGGAAAGTGAGGCAGGTGATCTTGTCTCGCCCTCACTCACTTCAATCCAAGTCACTTGTACATCATGGAGTCACCTCCCTGAGCTTATGACCCTCTTCCAGAATAAAGGATAAAGAATAACCCCTGTGAGTAAGAACGGCCCCACTGGGGACCCAGTTGCGCAACAAAGTCCAACTTAACTTTTCTTCCCTCTGTCCACATAGGGCCTTATACCCTTACCTATAGGTGCTCTGCCCCAAGGAAGGTAAATTTTGATTGCTGAAATCTCACAAGATATCTTGGGGTTTCTGGGCTAGGACCATGCCTCAAACCCAAATCATTCTAGCTCTCATCAATTGACTAGCATATATAACAGATATAGTGTATATATCTATGCATATGATATATACATTATTCTATATGCCCATATCCTCCCCTGATAAAATGCAAGCCACGTAAGGACAGTGATCGTTTCGTTGTTGTCTTTGTAGCCCTAGCACCTAGTACAATCCCTGGCACATAGTAAGCATAATGTACAAATTCAGGCCTAGGTTAACTCTAACTCTAACTCTTACAGTCTCTTCCTTGCTATCTTGGAGAAGCTTCTGTTCTAGACCTTCTCCTGGCATTGAGACTGGTAATTGCCATGCTCGGGTTTCTATTTCAGAAAACCCCCAGCTGCCATGTTTTACTTCATTTCCTACTCCTGCCATCTTCTTCCTCTTCCTCTTCTTTTTCTTTTTGCTGAGGCAATTGGTGTTAAAAGACTTGCCCAGGGTCACACAGCCAGGAAATTTTAAGTGTCTGAGGCCAGATTTGAACTCAAGACCTCCTGACTTCAGGGCTGGTGCTCTATCCACTGTGTCACCTAGCTGCCCATCCCATCTTCTTCTTGCCAAGTGCCTTGCTGTTGTCAACCCCTTTCCCTCTCATCCACCCTTCTGTAATCCCCAGTCCTGATGGAACCACAAACCTTGATGTACAGTCTACATCTACAGTCATTTTTCTGAGTTGGGGAGGGAAGCTATCAATGTACTCCTATTGGCTCAATTCACCATCCCAATAACTTTCTTTAAAAAAAAATTATATTTTACAAAAATTTTATGCATAGGTAATTTTTCAGCATTGACAATTGCCAAGCCTTTTGTTCTTATTTTTCCCCTCCTTCTCCCTCCCCAGATGGCAGGTTGACCAATACATGTTCAATATGTTAAAGTATAAGTTAAATACAATATATGTATACATGCCCAGACAGTTATTTGCTGTACAAAAAGAATCGGACTTTGAAACAGTGTACAATTAACCCGTGAAGGAAATCAGAAATGCAGGCGGACAAAAACAGAGGGACTGAGAATTCTATGTAGTGGTTCATAGTCGTCTCCCAGAGTTCTTTCACTGGGTGTAGCTGGTTCAGTTCATCACTGCTCTATTGGAACTGATTTGGTTCATCCAATAACTTTCCAGAAGGAAGTGTCTCTCCCGGCTTTTCACTCCTTTGCAGTATTGGCTTATCCAAACTTTGCATGTCCCTCCAGTTCAGAGCACCACATAAAAAATACACTGAACTGAATAGAAAAGCTAGTAAGACTTCCACAATATTATTCTCTAGAACATTGTGATAAAAATCATCATTGATATTTTCCAAGCCAAAGATTAGAGGTTTATCTATTATGTGATTTTTTTGCTTTACCTTCAGAGACCAGAGAATCTCACCAAGTTGCAAGAAAGATCTTAGCCTGAAGACAGAGGAAGTATATACTTTTTGCAGAAATTTGAAAAAAAAAAACAATTACTCCTTCCTATGTGAGACTCTGATCAAAATGGCAAGTCAAGTTCAAACCCCTCTGCCATCCATTGCTGCCAAAATTTCCAACCCTCCTGTGGCCTAATGGAACAGGACTTCTCCCCTGGGCCCGTCTCTGGGCGTTTGGCCACACCGCTCCCTGGGTTTGGAAGACAATTTCTCCCCTTCCTTGGAAGCTCAGTGCAAGTACCACGTCCTCCGAGCAGCCTGACCTATTGGGTGAGGCTTTCCTCCCCTTTGATGCTCTTCTGTCATAATAGTACTCATTATAGTCACCCGTCTGGGTACCTAATGTCCCCGCAAGACTGTGTCACTGGGTATCTGATGTTCCTGCAGGACCGTCCCTCCCAGACTGGGAGTCCCACGTGGTCAGGGACTCTGTCTTATCTAAACCTTGTGCCTATCTCTCCCAGTTCAGAGATCTCCGTGCAAAAGAGACTTCAGCTTAGCTGGACTGTAGTGTAGGCCATTGTGGGCCACGTAGCTTGCAGTTACCCTGGCAACCTCTAGGTGGAAGTATTTCTCCATAACTAAATCTCCACAGCAGGTGGCGACCGAAGCCATGGCTGAAATTAGAAAACAGGTGATGGAGAAAATCAGAATGGCAATCCGGGGAGCCATAAAATGGCCCCGACAAGCCGGGAGGCCGGAGAAAGGAGAGGAGGGTGACAATTATCGTCCAGGTTGGGCCTTCCCCGCCCTCGCCCCGTTTCCTCCCCCGATCACTAGGTCTCATATTATGTACGCTATTCATGGGCGCCTCTATAATGGAGAGCCAGGCTTCCAAGGGCAAACAAAGGCTCTACATGCACCGTAACAGACAGCCCCAGGATTGATCGGGCTCTCAAGGGCGAGCTGGTGGGAAAGGTCAACTGTGTCTTTGAAAGAGGGAAAACGTCTTGGGGTGCAGGGGAGAGATGGTTCCATGTGGAATCCGAGGACCTAGGTTGTAAAATGGGGCCCGGGGGCCTGGCCTGGTTCTTCACGGGCTCCCCCCCCCCCCCACGTACTCGCATGCTATTCTAGGAGAGATTCTGGGCTTCGATTCGAAACAAACAAATAAATAAAAGGCCTAGCCGGGCCGAATAACTTCTACCCCCCCAAGGCAGACAATAGACACCCCATGCCTTTGTGTTGTGGGTGGAGCGCCTTTGGAAGGCTGTGCAGTTACCCTCTTCAGCCGCCAGATGGAGGCCACATCTCAGGGTTCACCCGGTTTACATGGCTGTGAGTCATTCTAACAAGTATTCACTGGGAGCTTACTACGTGCCAGGTACTGTGCTAAGTACAGGAGACCCAAATCCAGCTGAAAACAGACTCCCTGACCTCAAGGAGACCGACTTCTGACGGGGAGACAACACGCACAATGTGATACAAGATTTTAGCAGAGGGAGGGAAGGATGAGCAGCAGGGAAGGCCTGGCCCAGAAGGTGGGTTTGGAACTGAGCTCTGAAGAAAACCGGGAGGTAAAAGTGAGGGGAAAATGAATTTCAGGCCAGGGACAGCCCATGAAAGGGCATGGGATCGGGAGGGGAAATGTCCTGTGTGAGAGGCAGCAAGGTGACCAGTATCACCAAACTGTGGGAGAGAAGAAGAGGGCTAAAGAGTAACATGGAAAAGAAGGAGGGGGCCCAGCTATGAAGGGCTTTGAAAATCAGAGGAGGGGCAGCTAGGGGGCACAGTGGATAGAGCACGGGCCCTGAAGTCAGGAGGACCTGAGTTCAAATCTGGTCTCAGACACTTAACACTTCCTAGCTGTGTGACTCTGGGCAAGTCACTTAACTCCAACTGCCTCAGCAAAACAAACAAACAAACAAAAAAACAAACCAAAAAAAATCAAGGAAAGTCAGAGGAGTCAATATTGGATCCTGGAGGTAATAGGGATTCACTGGATTTTACTGAGGAAGAAGGTGACTGGTCAGACTTCAGGGAGCCCACTTGGGCAGCTGAGTAAGGCAGGGTAAGATGTAAGCAAGGAGACAACTGGAAGGCCATTTGAATAGTCCAAACAGGAGTAGCAAGAAGGAGACTTATAGAAGCTATCCTGTGAAGGTAGAATTGCCAGTCATGACAATAAACTGGGTAGGTGGGGTGAATAGAGGGAAGGGTGGAAGAGGACATTGTAGTCCTAGGTGACTGGGAAAGTGGCAGTGGTGCCCTTCATAGTAATAGGGAAGTTGGGGAGAAAGGAGAGTCTGGAGACAAAGATAAGGAAACCAGCTTTAGACATAATGAGTTTGAGATGCCCAAAAGGCAGTTGATGACACAAGACTGATGCTTCAAAGAAAGGTGAGAGCTACATACAAAGATCTGGGAATCAGCTACATAGAAAAGCGCATCATAGGATAGTTTACCTCTCAGACCCGTGGAAAAGGAAGGAATTTATGACCAAAGAACTGGAAGTCATTATTGATCACAAAATTAAAAAATTTGATTATATCAAATTAAAAAGTTTTTGTACAAACAAAACTAATGCAGACAAGATTAGAAGGGAAACAATAAACTGGGAAAACATTTTTACAGTCAAATGTTCTTCTAAAGGTCTCATTTCTAAAATATATAGAGAATTGACTCTAATTTATAAGAAATCAAGCCATTCTCCAATTGATAAATGGTCAAAGGATATGAACAGACACTTCTCAGATGAAGAAACTGAAACTATTTCTAGCCATATGAAAAGATGCTCCAAGTCATTATTAATCAGAGAAATGCAAATTAAGACAACTCTGAGAGACCACTACACACTTGTCAGATTGGCTAGAGTGACAGGGAAAGATAATGCAGAATGTTGGAGGGGATGGGGAAATTGGGACATTGATACATTGTTGGTGGAATTGTGAATCCATCCAGCCATTCTGGAGAGCAATTTGGAACTATGCACAAAGAGTTATCAAACTGAGCATACCCTTTGATCCAGCATTGCTGTTATTGGGCTTATATCCCAAAGAGATCTTTAAAAAGGGAAAGGGACCCACATGTGCAATAAAGTTTGTGGCAGCCCTCTTTGTGGTGGCCAGAAACTGGAAAATGAATGGATGCCCATCAATTGGAGAATGGCTGGATAAATTGTGGTATATGAATGTTATGGAATATTATTGTTCTGTAAGAAATGACCAACAGGATGAATACAAAGAGGGCTGGAGAGACTCATATGAACTGATGCTGAGTGAAATGAGCAGGACCAGGAGATCAGTATACATTTCAACAACAATACTATATGATGATCAATTCTGATGGACGTGGCCCTCTTCAACAATGAGATGAACCAAATCAGTTCCAATAGAGCAGTAATGAACTGAACCAGCTACACCCAGCGAAAGAACTCTGGGAGATGACTATGAACCACTACATAGAATTCCCAATCCCTCTAATTTTGTCCGCCTGCATTTCTGATTTCCTTCACAGGCTAATTGCACACTATTTCAAAGTCTGATTCTTTTTGTACAGCAAAACAACTGTTTGGACATGTTTACATACAATGTATTTAATTTATACTTTAACATATTTAACACGTATTGGTCAACCTGCCATCTGGGCGAAGGGGTGGGAGGAAGGAGGGGAAAAGTTGAAACAAAAGGTTTGGCAATTGTCAATGCTGGAAAATTACCTATGCATAAAATTTTTGTAAAAATTAATTTAATTAATTAAAAATAAATAAATAAACCTATGTTGAAAGAGGTTAAAAAAAAGAAAAGAAAAGAAAAGAAAAGAAAAGCTCATTTGATTCATGGAAATTGATGAAATCACCAAGTGATATAATCCAAAATGAGGGGCAGCTAGGTGGCGCAGTGGATAGAGCACCAGCCTTGAATTCAGGAGGACCTGAGTTCAAATCTGGTCTCATACACTTAACACTTCCTAGCTGTGTGACCCTGGGCAAGTCACTTAACCCCAGCCTCAGGAAAAAAAAAAAGATAATCCAAAATGAAGAGAAGGGATTTCAAGGCAGAGCTTTGTGGGCTAATCACAGATAGAGGACATGGCCATGAATGAAAAACTAGTAAAAAAGAATTTGAGAAGTACTTAGAGAAGAGGTCAGGAGGAGAAAAACCAGGAGAAAACAGTGTCATGACAACCTATAGAATAGAAGGATCCAGAAGGAGATGATGAATGACAGTTTCAAAGATCAAGGAGGAGGAGGAGGAGGAAAGGCCATGAGATTTGGGATCAATGGTTAGGTAAAGAGCCGGGACATAGAAAAATAGGAAAAGAATAGGGAATAGGAAAAGAGAGAGGAAGTAGAGATACCAAGAATAGCTAGCTGTCTCAGAAAATTTAGACAACAAGAGGAAAGGAGATACAGGGTGAGAGCTAGTACAGATACTGCGTTTAAGGATTTTTTAAAGGCTAGGGGAGACATGGGCATGTTTGTAGGCATCAAGGAGCATCAGGGAGAGAGGGGGAGATTGAAGACTAATGAGACAGCAGTGATGATTGAGAAGGAATCTTCTGGAAAAGACTGAATGGCATAGGATCAAGAATAAATATGGAAAGATGCAAAAGAACCATAAAAAGGTAAACGAGAAGAAGAAATCATAAGAAATTTGATAAGATTAAGCTGTTTATATTCTTACATGGGGAAATAATATTTATAATTTCAAAAAAGCCTTTTCATTATTAGGGCATTTACAAGGAATATACAGATAGAAAGCAGAGGTGAGTTGAATATGATGGTATACCTAAAAAATTAAAATTAAAGGATGAGAAAGAAGAATGCACTGGGAAGAGGGAGAGGTAGAATGGGATAAATTATCTGACATAAAAGAGGTCTGAAAAAGATTTAACAGTGGAGGGGGAAATAGGAGAAATGGGGAGGGGGAGCACATAAACCTTATTCTTACCAGAAATGGCTCAAAGGAGGGAATGATATATACATTCAGTTGGGAGTAGAAATCTATCTTACCATACAGGAAAGTAAGAAGAAAAGAGCATAAGAGGAGGGGAGAGTTAAGAGAAGAGGGAGCTGGTAAAAGGAAAGGCAGTTTGGGGAAGGTAAAAGAAGCAAAACACTTTTGAGAATGGACAGGATAAAAGGAAAGAGAGAGTAAGATAAACAGAGATGGGAAATGGGATGGAGTGAAACACATAGTTGATAATCATTACTGTGAAAAAAATAGTTTTTACAGTCAGTTTCTGATAATGACATCATTTTTCAAACATACAGAAAAGTAAGTCAAATTTATAGAAATAAGAACCACTCCTAAATTGTTAAATGGTCAAAGGTATGAACAAGGAGTTTTCAAATAAGTTAACCAAAGTGATCTATATTTGTATGAAAAAAATGCTCCAAATCACCACTGATAGAGAAATACAAATTAGAACAATTCTTAGTGATTAGTCAGATTAGTTAATATGAAAGAAAAGGAAAATAACAAATGTTGGAAGGGATGTGGGAAAATTAATACACTGATATACTATTGGTAAATTAAATTATTTTGGAGAATAATTTGGAACTGTGCCCAAAGAGTTATGAAACTGTGTATATCCTTTATCCCAGAAGCTGCTACTAGATTTGTACACCAAAGAGATGAAAAACAAAAAGGTAAAGGGCCTCTGTGTACAAAATTATTTTTAGCAATACCCAAACATAAAGATCAGGAGTAGAATTTATTATGTATAAAAAGCAGCAGTGGTGATTGTGATCACAGATAAAAGTTAAAGGTAACAGATTTACTCAAAAGAGAAAATTAAGAGAACTACACTGTATGTCAGCCATATTAATCAATATTGTTTTAGACTATTTAAAATAATCAGATGATATAAAGTTGGAATATTGCTGTGATGTAGGAAATGATGAGTAGGTAGAGTTAGAAAATTATGGAACTTCTTGGACTTAAGAAAGAAGATGTTATCCACCTTCAGAGAAACAGATGGCAATCTGGTCTTATACAGATGTGAATGAATGTATATGTGTGTGTGATTATATCTCTGTATATGTATATGTATGTATGTAGGCATATATGTGTGTATATGTGAATTTATGTGTGTATATAAACATATACACACAAACATATATCTGTACTTAATTGTAGCTTTCTTGAAAGAAGAGCAGAGGAAGAGGGAGAAAGAATAAAGTAAAAAGTACACAGCAGAGAACAAAAGAAAACCTACAAGTAAGCAAAGAAAAGACAGACAACTCTAAAAACAACATGGATCATTTATTATCTGGCCTTTCTTGAAAAGGAAATGTATTACTTTATATTTTGAATCCTCTCATGTTGTTCTACGTACTTGGCAATGTTGGTTTCTTTTCCTATTTTGTACTTAAGTTTAAAACAAATCAATTTTAAAAATATTTACAACAGCTCATTTAGTGATAACAAAGAATTAGAAAAAGGCTGAACACGTTATTATATATGAGTGTGATGATGCTTTAAAGAAATGATGAGCAGCTCTTCAACAATGAGATGATTCAAACCAGTTCCAATTGTTCAGTAATGAAGAGCATCAGCTACACCCAGAGAGAGGACTATGGGAAATGAGTGTGGACAACAAAATAGCATTTTTACTCTTTCTGTTATTGCTTGCTTGCATTTTTGTTTTCCTTCTCAGGTTCTTACCTTCTTTCTAGATCCAATTTCTCTTGTGCAGCAAGATAACTATATAAATATGTATACATATATTGGATTTAACATATAGTTTAACATATTTAACATGTATTGGTCTACCTGCCATCTAGGGGAGGGAGTGGGGGAAGGAAGGGAAAAGTGAGAACAGAAGGCTTTGCAAGGGTTAGTGTTGAAAAATTACCCATGCATATGTTTTGTAAATAAAAAGCTATAATAATAATTAAAAAAAAAAACAAAAAGAAATGATGAGCAGGCAGATTTTAGAAAAAACTTGGAAAGGCTTATATGAACTGATACAAAGTGAAATGAGCCCAAGTAGGAGAATATCATACATTGTAAAGGCAATACTACATGATGATCTACTATGTATAACTTAGCTTGTCTCAGTAATACAATGATCCAAGACAATTCTTAGGACTTATGAGAAAAGGTGCCGTCCATCTCCAGAGAAAGAACTGGCAGAGCCTGAATGCAGATCAAAGATACTTTTTACTTTCTTTCTTTTTCTTGTTTTTTATGTTTGTGTTTTCTTTCACAGAATGACTTACATTAAAATGTGTTTTGCATGACTGCATATGTATAATCTATGTCAAGTTGCTTGCCTTCTCAATGGGGCAGAGAGAAGGGAGGGAAAGAGAATGTGGAACTCAAAATTTGGAAAAAAGAATATTAAAATTGCTTTTACATGGAATTGGGCAAAATAAAATATTAAGAATTTTAAAAAAGAATGCACGTAAAGGGGTTTCCTTTTCATGTGAGATGGAAATGAATGAAAAGATAGTGAGGAAAGATGTCTGAGCATCATAACATAGGGAAGAAGGGAGAAAAAGGGATGCCTTAATATATGGCTTTGAAATTTTCCAGGAAATATGAGGCAAGCTCCCCAGCTCAGAGGATGTGGCGAACGAGTAAAATGGGAGTCCTGAGGAAAAGCAAAAGGATTTCCAAAAGACACTCAGGTAAATGGGATAACAAATTAAATATGAAAGTGGAATAAAAAAACAATTGTCTTGTTATAGTGAGGCCCCAGTCAGTCGATAAGCATTTATTAAGTACCTGCTATGTTCCAACCACTATGCTAAACAATGGTGTAGAAAGAAAGAGAAAGATAATTCCTTCACCCAAAGAGCTCATAGTCTAATAGGAAGAACAACAAATGACTATGTACAAATTTCAAAAAAGATAAATTTGTAACAATCAATAGAGAAAAAGCAATAAAATATGAGAAAGGCTTCCTGTAGAAAATAGGATTTCAAATGAAGACTTGAGGGAGGCCAGGAAATTGAGATGAGTGAGAAAATTCCAGGCATAGTAGACTGCCAATGAAAATGTCCAGAGTTGGAAGATGGACTGTCTTGTTTGTGGATTGGTAATATCAGTGAATCTCTAGTGAAACTAGATACCAGAGTGCCAGAGATACCAGGGGGAAGGAGTGGTTATAAGGTATAAAAATAGTGGGAAGGTAGGAGGGACAGGTTATGAAGGGTTTTAAATGGCAGAGGATTCTCTATTTGATCCTGGAAATAATAAGAAGCCAATGAAGTTTACTGGGTAGGAAGGTGACATGGCCAGATCCAGTCTTTGATAGATGAGTGGAAATTAGACTCAAGTTGGATGTAGGTAGACATGAATATGGACAGGCTGTTGCAATAGTCTAGGTATGAGATGATAAGGACCCTTACGAGGATGGTGGTAGTAACAGGAGAGAAGGGAGCATATTAGACAGATGCTAAGAAGGCAAAGGTCAGTTGGACTCGGCAAGAGATCCGACATGAAATGAGTGAGGAATTATAACTATATGCTGGAAAGCTGTAATGGATCATGTCACTAGGGTTTGGCTATTTTCTCTTAACTTTGCTCAGAAGTACATAGATAGGAGTAAATGGGGTAGGGAAGGTGGTGGATGGGAAGAGGAATCCAGGATTGGAGTTTGGTAAGATAAAGGTTAAGATAAGATAAAGGAATTTCAGAGTTCATGTTTAAGGAAGTGGAACTCTACTGTGTGGGAGCAAAATCAACAATATTAGTATCTCTGTGTGTGGCTGTGGTAGATTCATGGGGCAGGTAATGAGAATGGAACTGATTGAAGAATAGAAAGTACTTGAGGGAGTAGCAAAGTGGATTTTGTTCTCTGGGAATAAGAGGGCAGGAGCTGAGTGGAAGAGTTGTAGATAACAACTATCAGAATCTCAACTGGCTAATAAATTTTGATCCAATGAACCTCAAAGGAAGGATTATTGACTGATGGGTAGAGGGAGGCGGGAAATGCCAATGAAGATCAAGATATATTCTGACCACTTCCACCATAATCAGTCAATGGGGGTAAGGTTGGAGTATATGTGAAAGTACAACTATTGCTGCAAAGGGTGTCCGTAAAAACATAGAAGGGTGTCCTTTCAACAGAAAGGAGCCAAATTTCAGGGAGTGCAAGGAGATAGAAGGAATGAGAAGGAAAAGGTTTAAGATGAAAGCAAACTTGTCAATTTTAGAGCAGGCATCTCTGAGAACACAGTGGACAAGGTGGCTCTATCTGGAGTGGGATATAGGAAGGAGGGGGAATGGCAGGGATAAAGGCATGAACAGTGAGGGATAAGAAATGAGGTTTGTAAAAAACAAAATAAAACAAAACAAAAACAAAATAGCTATCAAAATCCCCATCAGAATTACTGAGATGGTGAGAATAGGAAGGTTTAGAGGTATGCTAAAAATTGAAGAATGAATATAGACAGAATATCAGTGGCTATAGGCGATTAGACTGTTCAAGGATCTCTCTCCAGGTCTAACATTACAGCAGGTGGTGATGCTCTGTCCTGAGAATGGCACAGAGGAGTATGGCCAGAAGACAGGACCTGGCGTTTTTGGGTGGGTTGTGAGCAAAACAGGAGCATGGTCTGCATCAACAACCATGTCATCTAATAGCAGAGATTCTGAGTCATCAAAGGCCTTCATCACCAAATACGAGCTAGCTTCCTAAGTTCCTCAGCCACTTCTGGGTTTAAAGACCAGCTCACATCCTCCCTTAGAGTCTGAAACTGTAGCAGTTCTCTAAAGTGTGGTCTGGAAATGCTGGAGGCTTCTGGAGACTGCTTCAGGGGGTCCACATGGTCAAGACTATTTTCATAACAATACGAAAATGTTTTAATTTCAAAAATAGTAAAAAGCGAAAGTAAAAATAACCCATACAAAAGCAAAAGTTCTTTGGGAGTGTTTTCAATAATTTTTAATGAGGTCACTGGGATTAAGTGCCTTGCCCAGGGTCATACAGCTAGTAAGTATTAAATGTCTGAGGCCAGATTTAAACTCTGGTCCTCCAGACTCCAGAGCTGGTGCTCTATTCTTTGCAACGTCACTTAGCTGTCCCATTTTCAATAAGTTTGAAGAGTACAAAGGGGCACTGAGACAGCATCAACCTGGGAGCTGGACCACCCACCTTCTCAGTCTCTGTTTTTACCCCCAGAGCACTTTCCAGGGCTCTGGAGGCCACTCTCGGATCAGATCCAACATATTTATCAGGTAAAAGTATATTTTAGTTTGTCCACTAATTCTTAGTTCCTTCAACTGATCCTCAGTTAGGTTGTCCTTTCAAGACCTTTCCTCATCTTAGTTACATTGTAGAATATTATTGACCTTCCTAAAATAGAGTATTCAGAGTTAAATACCTTATTCAGAACATGAATCCTATATTTGAGATGGCACTAGCTTTTCCGGTTGCTATGTCACACTACTGACTTATATTTAGTTTGCAATCCACTAAGAGCCTCAGATTTTCTTCAGATTAACTGCAGTCTAGCTCTACCTCACCCATCTTTTATTTATAAAGTTAATTTTTGGCCCTTTACATTTAGCTTTATTTAATTTAATTTTGTTATATCACTCCAGTAAAACAGAAGCTCCTTGAGGGCAGGGACTATTTTGACTTTGTGTTTATTTCACACTGTAGTGGATAAAGAACCAGTCTTGGAATCAGAAGGACCTGGGTTCACTTCTTGCCTCTAATATGTATTGTATTAACTATGTGATTTGGGGCAAATTACCTACTCTCTCAGTGTCCTAGACTACTCTAAGTATATAAGTTACAGATTAGGTGCCAATATTCATGGATAGAAGGTTTTTCCTTATTATGGAATCCCTATATTAGAGATGTCAAAATTCCTTAGTGTTGCCCAAACTATTTTTTTAAAAAATTAGAAAATGTTTAACAAAATTAATAAGAATATAATAGAACATGGATCATGTTGATTTGTGATTTTCTAAGTTAATTTGCTGCCAAAAGAATTAATTTCCATTTGAGTTTGATACCACCCCCCAAAAAAAAATCACAGGTCTAGACCAAAAAAGAATACAACAACAAAATTCTCAACAACTAGCACATAGTGGGCACTTAGTTCATATTTGTTGAATTGAATTTTAAAAAACAGATATATGACATGTTATAACCTAGACGTCCCACTTCTGGTTATATATATATATATATGTATATATATATATGTATATGTATATATGTATATATGTATATATATACATATATACATATATACATATATATATATATATCCCACTTCTGGTCCCACTCAGAGGCTACTTCTTGTAGGGTCAAAGCTCATGACAAAAAGTATGGAAGGGATAATTTTGGACCAAGAAGTTTCAAGGACTGGTATTATCAAACAGCTTCCTCTACCATGCAAGATTCTCAGTGTAGTCATGTGACTCCAGAGGCCCAGCTGATCAGAAGCTATTTCCTCTATTTGAAAATACCTGAGTCTTTGGCAGTGATGACTTTCTGTTAAGTTGTTATATTCATTAATGTTTGTTGAATTGAGTCCTGTATCTCAAGTCAGAAAAACTTGGTTTCAAATTCCTTTGCTGACACTTAATAGCTGTGACATTAAGTAAGATGGTACCCCTCTTTGGGCTTTAATTTCATCATCTGCGAAATGGATATAATGATACTTGTACTACCTGCCTATGAAGAAGTGGAAAGGATATTGGCTAGGAAGTCAGGGAAAGCTAGGGCAAATCTTGTCTCAGACAATGACAACTTGTGAGACCTTTCAACTCACAGAGCCTCAGTTTCCTTCTCTGTAAAACAAGGAAATTGTGCAATCAAAATTGTCAGTTTTCTCTGTGATCCTCTATCCCTTGATCTAATTCCTATTCGTATCCATATTATCTTTAACTCTAATTCTTACCCATAAATTTGAAAGGCAATTTCTTCCTTGTCTCTCTGATTTGTTGATGAGGTAACCTTTTATGTCTAGGTCAGTTTTTCATTTGGGGATTATTTTAGCAAATGGTCCGAAGTCTTGAAGCTAATTTCCCATAGTTTTGGTCAGGCAGTGAATCCTTAGCAAGGTAGGTGGGGTCTCAGTGTTTACTGAATATTAGATTATCAGGTTTGTTTGCTTCTCTATGTTGTATACCTAATCCATTCCACTGATGGACCTTTCTGCTTTTTAAACAACACCAAACAGTGCTAAGATTAGAAGAGAAATGGTCAACTGGAGAAAAAATATCTCTGTAGGAAATTTCTGTGATAGAGGTCCCATTTCCAAGATCTATAAATAACTGATTTAATTTTTCTGTCGAGGTACTTAGGCTTAAATCATACAATTAGTAAGTATTAAGTATCTGAGGTCACATTTGAACTCAGGTCCTCTTGACTTTAGGACTGGTGCTCTATCTACTATGTCACCTAGCTATACCCAAGTGACTCAAATTTATAATAATGAGTCATAGAAGGTTAAAGAATATGAATATGTTGGGGAGTGGGAGAAGAAGGCCTTTGGGAAAACAAGCATATGGATGTTCTGTTCATGAGCTGTGTGTTAGTTAGCTCTGTTCTGGACAGCCATTGAGAATCAAGCACAGAGAGTTAAAGCAACACCATTACTAGCTCTAGATCCCAGAAAGATCAAAGAGGAAAGGGATCCATATGTACACAAATATTTTGTGTGCAATCAAAAATACTGGAAACTGCAGGGTTGGAGGGACCTATCAATTGTGAAATGATTGAACAACTTATGGTATATTAAGATAATAATAATAAAAGATAATAACATTATGGTGCTGTAAGAAATGATGATGCAAAGTGAGCAGAACCAGGGAAATGTTAACACATTAACAACACCGTAGAAACTTTGAAAGCTTCAAGAACTCTGATGAATGCAATGAATAACCATGATTCCAAAGGACTAAGGATGGAACGTTCTATCCATATGCTGACCAAAAGATCATGGGCTCAAGATGCAGAAGAAGCTATACATTTTTGGAATTGGTCAATGTGGGAGTTTGTTTTACTTAACAATAGATATTTGTTAAAAAAAACTTTTTATCAAACTGTGCATACCCTTTGATCCAGCAGTGGATATAAGCAGTGGGCTTATATCCCAAAGAGATATTAAAGAAGGGAAAGGGACTTATGTGTGCCAAAATGTTTGTGGCAGCCCTTTTTGTAGTGGACAGAAACTGGAAACTTAGTGGATGCCCATCAATTGGAGAATGGCTGGGTAAATTGTGGTATATGAATGTGATGGAATATTATTGTTCTGTAAGAAATAACTAGCAGGATGAATACAGAGAGGCCTGGAAAGACTTGCATGAACTGATGCTGAGTGAAATGAGCAGAACCAGGAGATCATTATACACTTCAACAACAATACTATATGAGGCTATATTTTGATGGAAGTGAATATCTTCGACAAAGAGAAGATCTAATTTGGTTCCAATTGATCAGTGAGGAACACAACCAGCTACACCCAGAGAAGGAACACTGGAAATGAATGTGTACTACTTGCACTCTTGTTTTTCTTCCCAGTTATTTTTACCTTTTGAATCCAATTCTTCTTGTGCAACAAGAGAACTGTATGGTTCTGCATATATATATGTATATATATATATATATATATATATATATACATATATGTATATCCTAGATTCAATATGTATATCTATGTATATCCTAGATACAATATGTATATATATATATATGTATATCCTAGATACAATATGTATGTGTATATATATATATACACATACATATTGTATCTAGGATATACTATTAACATATTTAACATGTATAAGACTGTCTGCCATCTAGGGGAGGGAGTGGAGGGAGGGAAGGGAAAAGTTGAAACAGAAGTGAGTGCAAGGGATAATGTTGTAAAAAATTACCCATGCATATGTACTGTCAAAAATGTTATAATTTAAAAAAAAAACTTTTATTTTCTTCCATGGGGATAAGAGGGAGGGAAAAAAATGCTTGTTAAAATGAGGGAGTTAGGGGCAACTAGATGGCACTATAATGGATAGAACATTGGCTCTGGACTCAGGAGGATGAGTTCAAATCTGGCCTTAGACACTTAATACTTATTAGCTGTGTGACCCTGGGCAAGTCACTAACCCCCAGCTGCCTCTCAAAACAACAAAAACCAAAACAAAGTGAGGGAGTTGACTGACTAAGGACCTCTGAGATTCCTTCTAGCTCTTGACCTGTGATCTTATATATGATCTTGAAGCAATCTGTTTACCACTTGGTACTCGGTTTCTCTACACTGAAGTGAAGGGTTGGACTAGATTTGTATCTGGAGTTCCTTTTGGCTCCAAGATAATGATCCAAAAATCTGGACAGCAATCACACAGGATGGACAACCATATACTGAGTACAACCTGCACTGATGATATGAAAGATTCATTAGAGTATTAAAATAAGAAAGTTAGCTAGCAGAGGTTAGATGGCTCGACTTTCTTCCTTCCCTATCATATCCCTGTCATGGCAGCCCCCTTGGCAGAAACCTTACAATGGTATCCTAGCCCTCTGCCTCCTCTCCCCATCCATTCCTACCCCAACTCAGGGCATATTTGTGCTACTTGCCCTGGATGCAGATTATTCTATTTATCCCCAGGCATAAAATTCTAGGTTTTGACTCTGCCACAGGTGTCTCCTTGGTTTTTCCTGAGATACTCAAAGGAAATCATCTCTAATACTACAAGAAATTCCAGTTTCTGGCATCTGGAGGGAATCTTGGGTTGTATGGAAGGAGACATGAAATATTATGGTCCACATTGACCAAACTTGCTAATGTGATGATTTCTCAGAGGAGCTCTGGAAGCCAATGTTTGTCTCAACAGAAGATGGATATTCAAAGAAAAAATGGATGAGATTTGAAGCGGTATATGAGTGGCAGACTTTTGGGAGTCCCTAAGTACAGATGCGTAAAAGAATTATATTCATCCAGACTCTGCGTACTGGATCCACCAGAGACAAAAAAGCTGAAAGGAAATGAAATAGAAACTTATTCCAAGAGACAATGAATTGTTTAACCTCAAAACCAAGAAATGAGAAATGTGGACATAGGAGGGAAAATGACAACCCAGTAGACCCAAGCATTGTCTGATCTTTCTTTAAGTGTCAGTATTTTGCTTTTCACAGAATCTGGGAACTGGAATGAACCTCAGTAGCCATTTAGCCCAATGAGGACTTCCATTAATAGCAACACCTAATTTCATAAAGTGACTTAAGGTTTACAATGATCTTTATGCCCATTGCATTCTCAAGCCTCAGTGGCCTATAAGGCAGTTGTCAGTCCCATTCTACTGAGGACAACACTGAGGCAGACAATCTAACTGACTTGCCCAGGGTCAGACAAGTAAGAAATATTTGAGGCAAGACTTGAGTTTGGTCCGTCCTGACTCCAAGGCCACTTTTCTATGTATTGTAGTGGTCCCAACATGCATACAAATATCTTCCTGGAGCCCTTTAATGACAGAACAAACCATCCTCAAAGGCAACTCAACATCTTCCTACCACTTTCAGTTAATCATTTGTCTCGGCTAAAAGCCCAGCAGCTCCATAGCAATGGGAACTGTGAAGATCACAGGCCTTTCCCAGAACGAAGGGAGGGTATGTTCTTATAAATTGTGAATCTGAAAGACAGAGGAGAAAGAGTTGGGGGAAGAAGAGGAAAGGAGAAAAGAAGGAAAGAGGGAGAAAGGGGAGAGAAAAAAGAGAAAGGGAGAGGGAGAATGGAGAGCTCTAGAAAGAAGTCAACTAAAGCGAAGACAAGGCAAGGGAAAGTGAATCCTTCCAAATGGTACATAGCTATCCTCAGGCAAAGTCACTTCATATGATTAAATTCATATTCTTGAGTAATTAAAAAATCACCCAAACTCACTCGATACAGTTCCCTGATCCCTTCACTGTTTCAGGTCAAGAATTCAAGTGCAGGTGATTGATTACCTAGGGTTACTAAGATTACTGTTCCTCAGAAGAGATTGGCTTCTTTTTTTTGAACAAGATAACTCCATGTCAGTATTTTTCAAAGCAGGTCCTATGGAATTCTGGCATTTCACAGAATCAAAAGAGGGTCAACATGAGCAATTTCTCATTCTAGCTCCAATGGGCAATCATAAAACCAACAGCCAGCCACAGGACTGTGAAATGATCCCTTTGGCAGAGGAAGGGGAGAAGATAGCATAGGCTGAGGAGTGCTGAATGCTTTAAGGTCCTCAGAGTGCTGTTCTCACAACAAATCCTCTTAGACAGACAGTGCAAAAATTATCATCCCCATTTATGGCTCAGGAAGAGGAAATTCCTAACCTAGGGGTCATGCTTTCTACTCTATCAAGTCCATGTTGTTGATCAGAACTGTCTTACTCAAGAATTCGAATCAATGCAATGCAGAATTCCAATGGACCAATGATGAAATGTTTCCAGAGAGAGGTGAGGGCCTCAGGGTACAGAAGGAGACAAAATACAAGATGTCCCAAATTTGGACACAGTCAAGGTAGGAATTTGCTCTGCTTGAATACACAGATTTGCTTTTTAAAATTAAATTTAAATGAAAACTTTTCCAATGAAGAACATTTATCTTCTCTCCCTTTCTTCCCTCAACCCACGGAGGAAGGAAAAAAATCCCTTCCTGACAAATATCAACTATGCCGATTTGTTCTGAAGGTTTTGTATTTCTTTTTTAATGATGGCGAGGGTGGTGGGAGAGAAAATAAATGCTTGTTAATTGAAAAATAAAATAAATTTAAAACAGCAAAGGCAGTTTGGAATGGTAGGCTTTCAAGGACAATAGCAATTTAAGTTAATGATAGTGTTAAGAATATATATATATACACACATAAATGTACATAAATTCATAAATGCATATATACATATATGTACATAATACACACTACACACACATATACACCCCCCCTTTTTTTTTATAAGACCAAAGAAACATCCAGGCAGCTAGGTGGCCCAGTAGATATAGCACTGGGTTTAGAATCAGGAAGATTCATCTATATGAGTTCAAATCCAGTCTCAGACACATACTAGATGTGAGATCCTGGTCAAGTCACTTTATTCTGTTTGCCTCAGTTTTCTTACCTATAAAATGAGAAAGAAATGGCAACAATTCTACTATCTTTGCCAAGAAAACTTTATATAGGTTCACAAAGAATGAATGACTAAATGACTCACCAACAATAACAAAGGAACTCCCAGTGGCCTCTCCCATCGCAGATCTAGACCTTCTCTGTAACTTCAAGTCTGAAAGGATCGCCCCCATTACTGAGAAGTTAAGTGGATTGCCTGGATCACCAAGCTGGGATGTAGCTATCAGTCCTTAGAGCCCAGACTTGAGCTTTCTCACTCTTAAGCCAGCTCTCTATCCACTATATTAAGCTTTCTATAACATTTTAAGTTTTTGCTCTGCATATATTTGGATCATTTGACCTTCACAACAACCCTGGGAGATAGGTGACATTTTATCCCCATTTTGAGGAAACTAAGGCTGAGAGGTCCCCATGGTCACACCGTTATTAAGCTTCAGGAATTAGAACTCTCATTTCCCCCAACTCCAGGCCCAGTACACTTTCACAATCACTACTGTGAAGTAGAGAACCAAAGAAAAATGTTCACACAGGGGTCTACAAATGCTGTCTTTTACTTACATGAACCGATGCTGAGTGAAGTGAGTAGAAGCAGGAGAATATTGTACACAGCAACAACAAGATTATGCGATGATCAATGTGATGGACTTGGCTCTTCTCAAAAATGTGGTGACTTAAGGCAACTCCAATAGACTTGGGATGGAAAATGCCATCCTCATCCAAAGAGAGAATTATGGCTGCTGAATGTGGATCAAAGCAAAGTGTTTTCACCTTTTCTGTTTGTTTGTTTTTTCTTTCCAATTTTTTCCCTTTGGTCTGATTTTTCTTGCACAATATGATAAATTTGGAAACATGTTTCAAAAGATTGCACATGTTTAACCCATATCAGATCTCTTGGTGTCTTAGGGAAGAGGGAATTGAGGGAGGAAGAAAAATTTGAAACACAAAAAATCATACAAAAATGAATATGAAAAACTATCTTTACATGTATTTGGAAAATGAAATGCTATTGGTGGAAAAAATAAAGCAAGAACAATAAAAATGCTGTCTTTCTTCCCTGTATCCCACGCCATCTCTGGAACCAGTTGACGTAAGGAGAGTGATGTTCACCTTTAAGCATTTTGCTAGCTGGAGGAGTTGCTCAAACTTTGTGGAGTTCATAGTTTCAGACAATTTGATACAACATGACTTTCTCAGTATGAAAAAACAAATCATTCTTTGCAAACAGCTGAAATACTAATTAGACATGGAGCAATTCCTTTGAGCAGAACTCAGGGAAAGCCTCATTAATTCAAGTCACAAGGGTCTAGGGGGAACCAGAGTCTGCATTAAATCTTCTTCTTTGAGGGGTCCATTTTATGACAGCAGACACAGAATGCAGAGCTAGAAGGGGCAGTATCATTCGTCCAATCCCACTGTTTCATTTGACTCAGAAGGGGAACTGAAGCTCAGAGAGTGAAGGGCAGGTACCCTCTGCCCACCCCCTGTGCAGTTTCATTTTGTGCATTCTTTCCCCCCATTCGATTGTAAACTATGTGAGGGCAGGGACTATCTTTTTCTGATTTGTATGCCCAGCTGCTCAGCACATGGCCAGCAAATAATAAAAATCTACTGTACTGTACTGTATTTTTAAATTAAATAACTCAGTAGCAGAATCAAATTTTTAATGCGAGTCTTCTCAAGGTGACAAATTGGATGCTGTTTTCATTATCACAGAACAGGAAGAATTGGCACTCAGCAGGAGAACAACACTAGTTTCTGATGTTCATTACAATGAATATTGCTGACCTCATTTGGAGTTTTCTTGGCAAAGTGGCTGGAGTGACCTGCCATTTCCTTCCCATATGACATATTACTATTACAGCTCATATTACAGATGAGAAACTGAGGCAAACGGGGTTAAATGACTTGTCTGGGGTCACATAACTAGTAAGTGCCTGAGGCTGGATTTGAACTCATGGAGAAGAGTCTTTCTGATTCCCAGCCCATGGCTCTCTCCATTATATTACCTCAACTGGAAAATAACAGCATTAGCCTCTAACCCTCACTACAGTGACAACAACATGGCTGAAACATCATACTAAGAAGCATGGGAGCAAGCACACAGCCTCGTTTCACTCCATTAGTGACTGGGAAAGCTGAAGAGCACTGTCCATTATCCAGAACCATCATGCCATCATGAAGACACTGGCACAGGACCGCCCAGCATGGTGTGCCCTCACGAGAGAAGGTGCTGTGCTCTATGAGCAAAGCAGAATTTCATTGGCTCAGAAGAGACTAGAAACAGGGCAACCCTAACCCTAATCCCCCCAATGTTCACAGGGACTATTTGTGTCTGACCTATAGCAGAGTGTTCCAAGCTCGTATTGGTCTGATCAGCTACAGTCGGACACACCGTAACAAAGAATGACAACCAACCACTATGATGAATAAAAGTAATAGAAAAGGGCTGGGATTACACAGCAATGACATCTGGGTGTCCACGTCTATATTCTGTGTGGTAGACACAAGCCTCACAGAAACTTTAAAAAGTTAATTTTGTATTACTCTAATCAAAGTGACCTTCAATTTAGATGGAGAAATGTCTACAATGAGAGAATTCCCTTATGCCCTCAGACATCTTTCTCTCCCATGGCATTGTGAATTCTTGCTTTACAGGATTCTTCAATGGAGGATATTTCACTGCCAAGAGTGAGTGAGGACCCAGAGTTGAGGTAACAACGCAGTTAGCAGTTTGCTCCATTAAACATTAAACCTTCAGCCTTTTCTTGCAAAATCATTTTCCTTGGGACTATCCAATTTCTCTCTGATCACTCCCTTTAAGAATTCTATGTTCTAGTTAGTCAATACAACTTCCATTTATTCAAGTAATTAGATTTTTTGCTTCTCTTATGTGGATCATTACCCTAATTATTTTTTATTTTTTTATTTTTTTTGCTGAGGCAACTGGGGTCAAGTGATGTGTCTGAGACCAGATTTAAAATCAGGTCCTCCTGACATCAGGTTTGGTGCTCTATCCACTGCGCCGCACAGCTGCCCCCATTACCCTAATTTTTTTGAGACATGGCTTCAATGGCTCAATCAAGGGGTCCTAGCTTTGGCCAAGTTGCCTCCATAGTCACTTAAAGGGAGGCATCTTTCCTGAGTTGGCAGGGAAGGGGAACAGGAAGTTGTTTCAGAAGTTATAGTTGAAGAAAACTGATGTGTTTATCTTTCCTATTAGCTCAAAGGTTTCAGACTAGCATCATTTAAACATACTTTCTTGATGTTTTTAAAAGGTGAAGAAGGGTGGAGGTGAGGTTGTTTACTTCCATGTGAGAGAGGACAATCATTAGTGGCTTTTATTATTTTAGAGATTCTGATATGAGTTCTATTTCCTTGACCTGTTGATAAGCCTGTTCATTCTTTTAAGGAAACTTTTTAAAAAGTGTATTTTTGCTTTAAAAATAAGACTTATTGAGAGTTTTTATTTTCTATTATAACCAATTCTAAAATTACCCCCTTCTGCCTGACATCCTCCAAACTGAACCTTCTCTTGTAACAAAGGAAAAAAAACCCAAACAGTGCCTGTGTCTCACAACATATGCACTATTCTGCCCTACGAGTCTGTTTCTCTGCTTAGAGGAGAGAGGCAAGTTTCATTATCTATTCTCTGAGACCATTGTTGTTGTTGTTATAAATTTTTGTTATTTTGAACTTGCCAAGCACCAACAAAAATAAACATTTCCATATGCAAAGAAGAACAGAAAAAGCACTGTAAATGAAACCCTGATTCTCATTACATACAGCTTGTTTTTGTTTTTAAGTATGTACTAAATTCAACACATTACTTCTAAAAGCTGTCTCACTTGTCTGTGTTCCCTCTAAACCTCCTTCTGCTCTTTTCTCTTCATTTTAAAAAAATGCTCTTTCCTTCCTTTCTTCCTTCCTTCCCCTTCCTCTCCCATTAAATTTCTAAAAATCTGTCTTTGTAACAAGTTATCAGAGTCACCCAAACAGATCCATATACTGGACATTTCCAAAAAGATATGCCTCATTCTGCACCTCTAGTTCATCATCTGTCTGACAAGAGGTGGGAAGGATGTAAGATTTATCCTTGGTTCTCTAGAGTTTTGATTGGTTACTCTATCAATCGATTACTTTTCTTTACAATGTTGTAGTTATTGCATAATTTTTTTCTGGTTTTGCTCACTTCATTCTTGATCACTTTGTACAAGTCTTTGCAGGCTTCTTTAACTTTGTTCTTTTGGCATGTCTTAGGATACAATAACATCTCATTACAATCATATGCCATAATTTGTCCAGCTATTCCACAAGTGATCGGTACTCCCCTAGTTTCCAGTTCTTTGTTGCAACAAAAAGTGTTACTATAGATATTCTAGCACTGAGTACAGTGCCTGGCACAAAGTAGGCACTCAATAAATGTTGGCTGTAATATGGGCTCTTTCCCTCTTTCTTTTATCCCTTGGGGGTATATGCCTAGTAAATTACTGGGTCAAAGGGTGTATACAATTTAATAACTGTTTGGGTGTAATTCCAAATTGTTTTCCAATTCACAACTCTGCCAACTGTGTATTAGTGAGCCTATACTCCCACATCCTCTCTAGCAATAATCACTTTCTGTTTTTGTCATCTTTTCAAATCTGGTGGGTGGGACATGGAACCTCATGGTTGTTTGAATTTGCCTTTTATTACTAGTAATTTCAAGGACTTTCTCATATGGTTGTTAATAGCTTAGGTTTTCTTCTTTAAAAACTTCCTGCTCATGTATTTTGACCAATAGTATTCTCTATAGGAGAGTAAATTTTTTTTTTATATTTCTGAATCAGTTCTCTATATGTCTTAGATATCAGACTGTTATCAGAGAAACTTGACACAAATTATTTCTTTCCCAATTAACTGCTTCCCTAATGATTTTGGCTTGAGTGATTTTGTTTTTACAAAAGTTTTTCAATTCTATGTAATCAAATTTCTTCATTTTTCTCTCCTATGATCCTCTCAACTTCTTGTTTAGCCAAGTCATCTTACCCTATCTATTATAGTTAAAGGGTTTTCCTTTTATTCTCATCTATTTTATTTGTGATGTGACCTTTCATATCTATGTTTTAGAGCCTTGAAGCTTATTATTGCATACAGTATAAGGTATTTGTCTAAAACTAATTTCTATTCAGATGCTTTCAAGTTTTACCAGAAATACTTCCCCCACCAATAGTTTTTATCCCAGAAGTTGGGATCTTTGGGTTTACAGAAAACTAAGCTACTAGGTTCATTTACTTCTAGAGCATACAATTCTCATTTGTCCTGCCTCTTGCTATTTTGTTCCACTAGATGAAATTTGTTCTTTTTTTTTTTTTTTTTCTAGCTCTATAAAGTAAACTCATGGCAGTGTAGTTGGGATGGAACCAAGCAAAAAATAATTTAGGCAGTCTAATATTTTTATTATATTGGGACAGACCAACTATGAGCAATCAATAGTACTCCAATTATTGAGCTTTGTCTTTACTTCTGTAGTGTTTTATATTTGTATTCACATAATTCTAGCATGTGTCTCAGTAGGCGAGTCCCAGGATACTTTATACATTCTGTCACTGTCGCAAATGAAATTTCTTTCTATTTCATCGTTCTGAGGTTTGTTAGTAATATATTGAAATATTCATGATTTTTGTGTTGATTTTATACCCTGCTACTTTGTGGTTATTTTGGCAATTAATTTTAGTCGAATGTCTAGAGTTTTCTAAATAGACTATATCATATGCAAGAAGTGATCATTTTGTTTCCTCTTTACCTATGTTTATTCCCTTAATTTCTTTTTCTTTTCTTAATGCTCTATATAGTATTCATGGTATTGTATCAAATAATATTGAGGACACAGGGAAAAAACCTCATTAAAGTCTTCGGCACTAATGTTGTTTATACAAACACTTTTCTGTTTCATATGAGCAAAATATTCTACTGTCTTTTGTAATTGCCTCTATCCCTTTTTTCTTGGGTAAGAATTCATCCCCTCTCTATAGTTGTGAAAAGTTTGTGATTTCCTTTTCATCTAATTCTTTATAGTGTATACGCAGATCATGTATCCATTTTGATTTATTGGGGAACATGGTCTAAGACTGAGACAGCTAAGTAGAAAGAGCATAAGAATTGGAGTAAGGAAAACCTGACTTCAAATTCTGCCTCAGACACTCACTGTTTGTGAGATACTGGGCAAGTCACTTACCTTCTGTTTGTCTTGGTTTCTTCATTTGTAAAATGGGGATAAGAACAGCATCTACCTCACAGAGTTATTGAGAAGATCAAATGAGATAATATTTGTAAAGCTCACTGTAAACCTCAGAGTGCCATGCAGATGTCTGCTATTGTTATTGTATGTTGATAGAATTACAATTTTCACAAGACTTAATGGAAACCAGTAAGATACAAAGCAGTTATTATATTGGCACAGTCCAACAATGGGCACTGAATATCTCTCCAGCTATTTAAGTTGTTCTTTGTTTCTTTAAGGATCCATATAAGTAACTGAATGTGCTCAAGTAGATTGGCTCTCAAATATTTTAAGTCTCTTGTGGTTATTTTGAATGGAACCCTCCTTCATGCTATTATTGCCTCCTGGCTATTATTTAGAAGTGGCTGTTAATTTTTATGAGTTTATTTTGTAGTTTGCAACTTTGCTAAAGCTATTGTCTCAATTCATTAACAGTAAGTTGGAGTATAATTGGGCTCTTATAAATAGAGTAAGATAGAAGCCAGCCCCACTTTTGCCTTTATCTTCTCCTTCTATCACTGCTGGGTCCCAATGCACATCAGCACCACTGCCTACTATACCTCTTGCCACTAGAGAACACTAAACTGTCATTTTCCAAGAAATAAATTTACTATTTTAATGGAGTTTAGGATATTCTGACTTTGACAGTTGATGACTCCAGCCAAATCCTTATCTAGGATGAGGAGTTTTTGAATGCTGATCTTATCTTCTCATCTTTTGTGGAAGTTTTTGGGGGTAAAATCAACATGAAAACCATTAATAACTTTATTATTTACTGTGACAGCATCCTGGTGGCCACCATCTCAGACACTGGTGATTTGCTACAGGGGATGAACAACGGGTATGGAATTGAGGTTGATGAACAGAAAACAGCTGCCATTGACCATCACAACTATTACAACTTGGATCTTGGAGGGAATAAACTTTGTAGCTTAAGGCTCCAATCATTATAGGAAGAACATCCTTAACTTTCATTCTATTTTGAAGGGCTGATGGTTGGTTGGCAATCCTGATAACTAACCTATTGATACTGGCTATTCTGACGAGAGCCTTCATTTCATAATCCCTTTTCTAAGATAAACCCATAAAACCCATTAAATAGTGTCTCAAAAAAGTACCCTGCACATCATAGCACTCTAGACATGAAATAATACTTGAATCATTTTCCTCTCTGAATTTTTCCACCAATGCTTTCTGTAACTCAGTAGTGTAGAAAGTCACAGCTGGCTCCCAGAGATACTCTTAAAATGCAACTCCAAGTTAGCTGTTGCATTGTCCCATTGACTGTTCAAGGAAGAGGGTGTGCTTTGTATTGGGACTGGGTCTCAGCATCAGATGGAGACTTCTACCCCACTGGTACTGGGTCCCCTTTGATGGAGACAACATTCAGCTGGAATTGGTCTGGCCGGAACATTTTGTCAGGACAATTCTGAAGAAAAAGGGGTGGCAAATAATAGCGTTCAATTCAAGCTGTCAGATGTTCCCCAGTACATTTCAGTTCAAAGTGGATTCCAATTGGGTGAGCTGTACTAGCTTGTATTTCTCTACACAAGTGTCTCTGCACATTTATTTCAGCACATATGCTATGAAGGCTCCATCTTCAGCCTTCTCCTAGTCTACAAGTTTTTCCTCTATGATACTTCGGCTCTTCACAATTCAATGTTGTCTTTCTTCTTAAATGAAGGAGAAAGAAGAACCTGACCAAAAGGACAAAATCCTAGGACTATTCATGGTTTAAAAATGTTTAAGGGAAACTTTTTTTTAAAGGCTCTGGACAAAAATAATTAGAAGTTTTATTCTTATTATTCCGTATAATTCTTCAAGTCAACTATCAAGTCATTAGTGATTATCTTATCTCTGATTGATTGATTCATTCCTTCCTGCTTCCCTCCCTTACTTCTTTCCTCCATGCTTCCTTCTCTTCCTGTCTCCTTCCTTCCTTTCTTCCTTCTTTCCTTCCTTCTTTCCTTCCTTCCTTCCTTTCTTCCTTCCTTCCTTCCTTCCTTCCTTCCTTCCTTCCTTCCTTCCTTCCTTCCTTCCTTCCTTCCTTCCTTCCTTCCTTCCTTCCTTCCTTCCTTCCTTCCTTCTTTCCTTTCTTCATTCCTAATATTTATTTGAAATTCTTCCTGGTAGTAAGACAAATCAAGTTGCAAAGTCTTTAACAAAGACCTATAACATTCACCAAAAATATTAAATTATGTTTTGTATATTATAGTAAAATATAAATCTTTTTTGAAAAGTGTGATTTATAGAGGACTGCTAATTGGTATTGCAGTGGATAGAGAGCTGGACCTGGAGACAGGAAGACTCCTTTACTGTGTTCAAATTTGGCTTCAGTGTGACAATAAGCAAGTCACTTCACCTGTTCGCCTCAGTTTCCTCACCTGTAAAATGGGCTAGAGAAGGAAATAGTAAACCAGCCCAGGATCTCTGCCAAGAAAACCCCAAAAAAGAGTTGAACACAACTAAAAAAGACTGAAAAACAGCAAAGCCATATAAAGAATATATATATATATATATATATATATATATATATATATATATAGGTATTTATGACATTTATATGAGTATATAGATATGTACATCTATATACATGTGTGTGTGTGTATATACATCTATATGTAATGGATGAATGGATGGATGCTTCCTCTTACCAGTTTACTGACTCTGTCAAAAAGAGAAATAAAATTCATCTGTTGTTAATGAAGCCATTGGCTCTTTGCGATCATTTATTTTTTTAGGTGTTTACTTACCATCTTGTTAATAACATGGTCTATAATTCTGCCAGGAATTCATGCCAAAGTCAGTAGCCCACAGTTTGTAGACTTCATTTCCCTCCCTTTTATGAAAATCGGGACATCTGTCCTTCTTTCAGTCCTTTGGTATCTCTCCCATTTTACACAATCTTTCCAAGATCACTAATGATACTTCAGCAACCAAATCTGCTCAGTATTTCCGTACTCTGATGAGCTCCTCAAAGACTGGTAGCCCGAACTTTTTAAAGGGTAGTTAGGTTCTGTCTTAAACTCTTGATTGTCCCCAGCCCAAATGATTATGTTATTAGAGAGACTGGACCAAAATAAGGCACAGCATTTTACTAACCAGAACAGAAAGAGACATGGATGACCAACACAGTCAGGTGCACCCAAAGGAGGAAGCAGCTTCAACGATCATGAACCCAAAGAGGAATTCTAGCTATGGATTCAAGAAAAGGCTTCTACTAGTTAGGAATTATGAGTTTATCTTTTGGACATATGCATTCTCATGCTCTTTAAAAGAATTTCCCTATCTGTCATGTTGTTCAAGAAAAATCAAACCCAAAAGGGGAAAAAACCCATGAGAAAGAAAAAACAAACAAAAAGGTGAGAATGTTTCTATCCACGTTCAGTTTCTATAGTTCTCTCTCTGGATGCGGATGGCATTTTCCATTCAAAGTTTATTGGAATTGTCTTAGGTGTCTTTGTTGCTGAGAAAACCTAAGTCTATCATAGCTGATCATCACAAAGTGTTGCTGTTACTGTGTATGATGTTCCCCTGGTTCTGCTCACCTCACTCAGCATTGGTTCATGTAAATCTTTCCAGGCTTTTCTGAAATCAGCCTGCTCATCATTTCTTACAGAACAATAATATTCCATAACATCCATATACCGTAACTCATTCAGCCACTCCCCAGCTGACGGGCATCCACTCAGTTTCCAGTTCCTTGCCACCACAAAAAGAGCCATTACAAACATTTTTGCACATGTGGATCTTTCCCCCTCTTTTATGATCTCTTTGGGAGACAGTGGCAATAGTGACACTACTGGATCAAAGAGTATGCACAGTTTTATCGCCTTCTGGGCACAGTTGAACTCACGATCTTATGGACCGGTTTATACTACTAGACTCTTGGGGGGAGAGATGTTTTATACCAAATAGTCTTACTATATTACCTTAGTAAATACCTTTTTCTAAAAACTAATTGAAATCTGATTGACTTCTATTTATATGAATCACGCTGGTGGTGGACGACAGAATACCAACAACTCAGGTCCTCGGGGTTACCCTTGAGAACTTTGAAAATAGTATTCAAATCACTCCCCACCCCCAAGACCCCAATCTGCAATTTCAAGGACAAATTAGGGAAGTGGCCCTGGACAGGGAGCTACACAAATATAACAAAACCAAATAAAAAGTCCTTACACAAACCCCTCTGGAATGCCTTTACTCCTAGTAATCACAAAATGTTAAAGGCCTCCAGCACATTGGGCAGATCCTTTAATAGAGTGCTTAGTGAAAGATGGAGATGTAGAGAAATAATTTAAGTACCTGCTACATGCCAATCTTGCCAAGCACCTTGGTTACAAATCAAAGCAAACAAAACGGTCTCCACCCTCAAAGGATTTATATTCTAATGGGAGAAGACAATGCAGAAAAGGGGACTGGAATGGGGAAGCCAAGTAAGCACGTAAAGGCATGGCAAGAAAGTATCATAGAAGACACTTGGCAGGAAGAATCTTGCTTATTTCTGGGTAAGATACAGCAGAAACTTCACATATCTCAACAGGGTGACCCAGGCCTGCAGTCCATGTTTGGGAGTAGGGTAAGGGGAAGATAAACAGTGATGCTGACCAGAACATGGACTACATGTCGAGATGATCAGGGAGCAGCATGGAGATCTGGTTAGCGTCAAGATAACATGAAATCTCAGGTATATGAGCCAGACCACCCAGGAAATGGAGTCTAAAGTTATGCTGGAGGATGGGGAGATGAGGATGACATGGAAAAGAATCAAACAGGATGAAAACTTGTTAACAAATTGCAATTTACATCAGTGGAGAAACTTGCCTAATATTTCAAAATTAAAAAAAAAATTGAGGCCTTGAATTAGCTCTCTTTTCTTGCATTGATCATATGCCTTTTGCAACTCTCTCTCTCTCTCCTCTAGTTCACATGAAGTAGGGGCCCTTTTCCTTGCCAAGGCAATTCCTTCTTTCATGCATAAGCGATCCCATTCCAGTAGATTGTCCCCTCTTATTATCCCTACTGTCTCACTAATCTTTAGTCGCTCCTTGTCTAAGAGTTGCCTCCCCACTGCCTACAAACATGCCCATGTCTTCCCTATCTTCAGAAAGCCCTCCCTTGTTCTCACCATTCTTGTTGGCTCTTATATCTTTCTTCCTTTCTGCGGCTTCTTCTTGATAAGGTCCTCTGCTTCCTTTGTTCCTTCATTCTCCTAACTTTTTTACGATCTGGTTTCTGTTATTATTCAACCAAAATGACTATTTTCAAAGTTATCAATGATACTTTAATTGTCAATTTAATCATTTAATCAGTTGCCAAGTCCTGTTCATTCTACTTTCATTAATATCTCTTATATCTTTTCTCTCATTGTGTGGAAGATCTTCTCGTTAATGTATTTCCTATATAGCACCCTTCTCTACTCTGAACTACATCATCCTAGTGCAGGCCTTGACTACTACAATAGACTGCTGGTTCTCTTCCAACTCTTCCAACTCTAATTTATCCTTCACATAGTCATCAAATTGGATTTTCCTAAAGCACAGGTCTGACCACATCATCATTGTCACGCAATAAAAACTCCAGTGGCTCCCTATTACTGCCAGGATCAAACACAAAATCTTCTCATTGTCCTTTAAAGCCCTTCATCTGCAATTCCTTAGTATTGACCCTACAAGAGACTGTTTTCCAGTCCAGGAACTTTTTCAACCCTCGACTCTTCCTTCTTGCTCCCTTCAAGTCCCAGCTAAAATCCCACCATCTGCAAGAAGCCTTTTCCAGTCATCTTTAATCTATGTATCTTCCTTCAGAGATTACCTCCAATTTACCTTGTATATGTCTTGGTTTGTACATGGTTGTGTGCATTTTGTCTACCCCATTGGGTAATAAGCTCCTTGAGAAAAGGGACTGTCTTTTACCTTTCTTTATATTCATAGAACAGTGCCTGGCACATAGTGGTAGTTGGCTGACTGGGTGATAGACTACAGAGAACATCTATACCGATCAGGGATTTATTGAAGAGCTTAATTATTAATATATAGCCTGTTCTATCTCTGTTTTTGTCATTCTACATCATTTCATATAATTTCACACCAAATGTCCCAGATTTCTTTGCCTGTCCACTGAAAGTTCCCTTTTTCTATCTCCATTTGTTAATGATATTTTCCTTACTCAATATTTAATTTTTAATAGATGTAAAATATTTTACTTGTAAATGCTGATGCTCTAAATCTGTTTCCACCAATTCCAAAACTCATAACACTCTGTCAGTCTATAATTTTTCAACACCCATTCTCTCATCAGTCCTTTGCAACACTGCTTCTTCCATTGCAACTCAGCTGAAACTGCTCACTTAAAGGTCAGCATTCCCCTAGCCACCAAATTCTGGCATGGCTTCCCTTCCTTTATTCTTCTGCCAAATATCCTTTGAAATACAACTGGTCATCTCCTACATGAACCTGACCCTGATTTTACTTACTGCTAAGAACTTTTCCATATAGAACTTCATGTGTCCTTTTCTCATGTCCCCATCTAATGCCCTTATCCATGGGGTGTAGTATAGGGATTTGTGGCCATGTCCTCTGACTAGACTATGAACTTCATGAGGGCAAGGGCTATGTCTAGCTATGAACACAACAGGTGCTTAATAAATGCTTGTCAAAGTGACCTGCTGAATTATGCTTATTCCCTTTCCTTTTTATTATTTAAGGGAAGATATGCAATACATACATAATTGCTCATCTCTTCTCCAACTAGTGGGCATTAACTTTGTTTCCAGATTTGAGCAAATAATACAGCTACACATTTCGTTGTCCAGATGGGTTTTCTTTTTCTCTTTTTGGAATTACTTTCTTGTAATATGTTCCCAAGAGACAAATTATAAAGTAAAGTGACCTGGATAGTTTTATGACTCTTGTTTTGTGTTGTCCAAATGCTCTCTGGAAAGATTGCATCAGTTTGCAATTATGTCAGCATTTCATATATATACCTGTTTCCCCAAAGCTCCACTAAAACTAAGTTTTTTTAAAAAAAATTTTCTTCAGTTGTTAATGAGGTTGAATTTTTTTCTAGTGTTTATTAACAATTTTGATTCCCTTTTAATAAACTGTTCAGATCCCTTGACTATGTATCCAATAAAATAATACATGTAGAGAACTTTAGAAAATTTAAACTGTTACATAAATACTAGCTACAATTATGACTGAATATTACTGGGGATTGATCCCTTAAAGATATATTATCAATTACTGTAAATTGGGTTTTGGTCTAACATATTTACCACAAAAATTTTTCTTTATTAGTTACTTTTCTTTTTTGTTGGAATTAATGGTTTTCATCTTATATATTTTTTAATTATAATTAAAAGGTACTGTTGGAAGATATCTGTTTTGTATAGAAGCCATACATGTAGAAGGGAAATTAGAAATCATTGGGTTTAACTTGCTTAGCAGAAGAAGAAACTGACATTTAGAAAGGAAAGCTAAAATGATGTGCTCAGGGGTTGAGATAGGACCATAACCCAGTTATGGGGAGGGAGGGTGGTGGCGATACTTGGGAGTAAACTGTTTGGATATAGGCTATAGTGTTATTTTAAAACCTCTCAGGAATTTTTCAAGAAATAAGCTATATATGTGTCCAGTCATTTTTCAGTCATGTCTGATTCTTCATGACCCCATTGGGGGTTTTCTTGGAAAAATACTGGAGTGTTTTATCATTTTCCTTTTCCAGCTCATTTTATAGAGGAGGAAACTGAGGCAAACAGGGTGAAGTGACTAGCCCAGGGCCACATAGCTAGTAAGTTTTGGACTGAAACTCAGGAATATGAGTCTGCCAGACTGTAGGCCTGGGCCTCTATTCACTGTGCCACCTGACTGTCCTGTTGTGAAGTGTATAAGGATCATATAATTATATCATATTCACATAGCAATTTATGGTTCACACACTGCTCTAAGGTTCACACACTCATATATTAAGAAAAAGAAGAGATCTTAAAGGTTACCTAGACAAACCCTATCATTTTAGAAATGAGAAAACTTAGGTTCAGAGAAGATTAAGTGACTTGCCTAGAGTCTAAAGCAGTAATAGGAGTAGTATCTGAACACAGATCACCTGATTCCAAAGTCACCAGTATTTCCACTCAATCACACTAGTATATGTATCATCTTACTTGAGTCTTATAATTCTGTGAAGTACATAGGGGAGTTAGTATTATTTCTATCTTTAACGAGGAAGCAAAAGACCACTAAATGTGATTCTTCCAATGTTCTCTAGTCAAAAGTGGTAAAAATCAGGACTTCTGACTACTGCTCCAGTGCTTCTCCTTTTGACTGAAATATTATTTAATTGCAGCCATCCAGCACAGGCCTTCTATCAAACTCCCCAGTACCACTGAACCAGAATGAAATATAATTGAGGAACATGTAACAAAAGAAATAAAAACACAATTTATCATAGCTAATGTTAGTATGTGGTTTTCTACATCAATATTCTTCCCACAGGGATCAGTTTCTAGTTGAATTTGAGCAAGTTGAACAACCCTCCTTTGAAACAAAGGGAACGTTCAGAACAGCCAATTATAAACAGAAGTTTCTCTGACTATGTTCCACAGTCTCCCCCAACCCCTAGTAGTTCTCCACTTTTGTCCCGCTGGGAGAAAGGAGAAAGGATGTTTCATCATCTGTTGAACACAGATTTTCAAATTTCTTGCCAAGGGATTTTCATATTATACCTCAGAGCCAGTTATTTGGTACTCTCAGATTTTGGGAAGCAAGTTCTTGTTACATTTTTAAGACATCTCTTTCCTAAATCTGAATAGAATTCAATACCTAAGGCAGCTTTAGGTCAGTGATGTTAAACTCAAACAGAAACTGGGACCACTAAACAGCAAGATCTCTGTGGGCACATACCAACTTAGAAAACTATAAATTAATATTATCTATATTCTGTTCTATTTTCATTTCTTTTGTGAAATAATCTCCATTTACATTGTAATCAGGCTAAGCTGCACTACTGCTTTAGAGAATTCACTGATAGTTTAATAAACCTCAAAGAGAGATGAATGGTTTCCCTTTCACCCCCCCCAAAAAAAAACTCCTTTCCAACCCATTTTGTTTCTCATACTTTGTTAGATCTCTTATTTCTTTACCATGGGTGATTCCTCTGTCAATAGAGATCACAAAGCTTTTCCTTCCAATTTTGTATAATAATTTGGTTCTAATAAATGTAAAATAACCAATGGCAACAAATTCACCCTGGAATAGATTCTTGGATTTCATGGTTTAGTTTACCTGGTTTAATGAAGGATTATATTTAATTAAAAATTTGGAAGTGGGGCTTTAAAATTTTGTGGTAAATCCGTGACCTCTGTGAGTCTGCCTCCTATTCAGACTACACAATTGTGGCTCTCTACTGCAAGGAGAGAAGAAAGGACAGAGAAGACTCAGAGCTCGGATCTCTAGGCAACGGGAGAGAATGCGTAGGTCAGGAGAACTAAAAGCCAATTGCTCAGTGTGCTTAATAGGGGAGGCTTTAAGAATGAAATTAACAAGCTTCTATAAGTAAAATTCTAGTAAAAGGGATGAGGGCTGAGTGCAAAAAAGATAAATAAGCAAATGCTGAGAACGGGAGGCACCTGGCATTTAGGTAGAAGGGCCCTGGGGAGACAAGGGATTGCCTATGATTAATAACTAGATATTCTAAGAATTGTTTTTTTTCCCTTTTGTGAACCTTATTTCTACAAAACCTCTCCACTGGAGTGAGGGCAATGCATCTTGGGGTAAAGCAATAAGTGATGCTGCAGCCAGAAAAACAAACAAACAAGATTAGAAATAAAATGAATAGCCATTGATTAGTGAAAAGGCTGAACAAATTGTAGTGTGTGGCTATAATAAACTGTCCTTGTAAAAAGAAATGACCAGTGCGAGGCTTTCAGAGGAATATGGAAAGATTTCCATGAAATGATATAGAGTGGGGAAAAAAGCAGAGCCAAGAGATAAACATGTACAATGACAGCCATAATGTAAAGGACAGGAACACGAAAAAGAACTGTAATGAGCAATCTTAGTCCTGGGGAACTGATTAGGAAACAGATTTTTTTCCTCTGCTCAGCAGAGAGATGGAAATGATGGATGGAGAATGAGGTAAACATTGTAAGAAGCGGCTGTTCTGTCAGTTCGCTTTGCTTAAATGTGTTTGGGAGGTGGGGTCTTAATAAGGAAGGATTCAATTCAGGGAAGAAATGTTCAAAGAAAACATAAAAACAAAAGGTAACAATAAAACTGTATTTTTGAAAGAAAATTATGTAGTAGAAAAAAGCACAGGGTTTGGTAGAGGGCAGGGAAGGTGGGGAAGAAAGAGGGAGGCCGGAGCTCACTCCAAAATGGTGTAGATTTTTACCCGTGGAGGAGGATTGGGAGGGCATTTTTGTTTTTGTTTCGTTAATAATCTTCTTTCAGCATAAACTCGAGAATAGCACCATTGATTTGGGGTATATAATCTATTTTGCATTTTTTCTTATATAAATACAGATTTTGAACCAAAGAATTTGGATCAATTCATAGTTCCTACCAATAGTGGATTAGTATAGATATTTTCCCTTCTCATATCCAACACTGAATTTTTCCAGCTTTTATCATCTTTGTAGATTTGAAGGGTTTGAGGTGATAACTCAGAGTTGTTTTAATTTGTATTTATTGAATCATTATGAAATTTTTAGAATTCTTTAAGACAGTTGTCAGCTTGTTTTGTTTTGTTTTGTTTTAATCACAGAATTTTAGAGTTGGACCTTAGCAGCCATGGAATATTGCCCATAATGGAATGAGAATCCCCACTATCACAGTGGCCATCTGGCCTCAGATTGAGGAATTCCAATAAGGGGGAACCTAGTACCCCTAAGGCAGCCCATCTGATTTTGGGGCAACTCTGATTGTTTGGAAGCTTTTTCCCTGACACCAAGCCCACATCTGCCTCTTTACAATTTCTAGCCATAGCTGCTTGTTCTGCCCACTGACACCAACCCCCCCCCACCAAAAAAAAAAAAACAAAACACAAGTCTATTCCCCTTTCCACAGGACAACTGTTCATATAGCTGAAAATAGCAATCCTCTATCTCTTCTTTCTTTTTTTTTTCTCCAGGCTGAACATATATGTATATACATATTTACATGTAGATATACATATACAGCAATATCTACATAGTACCTTATGTCCCCAGAACCTAACTTAGTGTTTTGAAATTTTAAGAGTTTAATAAATATCTGATTAAAATATTGACAAAAAGAAAGAAAACTGCTTTGTGTTTTATTGATATGACCTGTGTTTATCTTGTTAGAAGAACTCTCAGATAGTTAATGAATTTTACTATCTTGGTAGCAATTCTTTTTCTAGCTCTTTTTCCAGGTTTTTGTTATTTATATTAAAATTTGTCAGTGATTTTTCTGGATTTCTTTTGTATCTGCTTAATAGCCAAAATTGCAAAAATAGCCAAAGCTACTGACTATCTCAATTAATTTTGTGGTCTCTGCAGGGTTCTGCAAGTAAGCAAAGAGAAATAATTATCTGCAAAAAAAAAAGATAAATTGATTCATTCTCTTTTCAACACTTATTCCTTTAATTTATTTTCTAATAGAATATAAGTTCCTTGCTAGGAGGGACTATTTCATACTTGTCTTTGTATGCCGAGCATCTGGAACAGCATCTGCTACATGGTAGTCACTTAATAAATGATTGTGGAAAATGGAATTATTTTTATTCTTTTCTTATAATTATAACTATCAATTTTGGTACAATGTCAAATAATAGTGGTGACAATGGGTATCCTTGTTTCATTCTTTATATTACTGAAAAATCTTCTAGTGTTTCTCTATTATAAATAATTCTACCCCCTCATTTCAAGAAAACACTTTTAATCACATTAAGGGAAAGTCAAATTTCTATATTTTTGTGTCCTCTTAACAAAAATGATTGCCACATTTTAGTAAAGGTCTTACTATTATCTCTTGCTATAATCACATAGTTTTGGTTGGGTTTGCTACTATTTTGCTAATGGTTTGCTTAATGCCAAATCTCACTCGGTCATAATGGATACATTTTTGGATATATTTGTGCAATCTGTCAGTCACATTTTTATTTAACATTTTCACACAGATATGCCTTAGTGATATTGGTCTATGATACTTGTTCTTTGCTTTCTCCCTCATTGGTTGGGAATCAGAATAATGTTGTCTCATTAAAAGAGCTTGGCAAAATACTTTCTTTCTCTATTTTTGAAAACAGGATGTAGCATAAGGATTATTTATTCTTTAAATGTTTGACAGCATGAGCTGTCTGTACAGTCAAGCCACTCACTTGTTAGAACAAATTTTAAAATCAATATCAAATTAGAAAAAAAAGAATAAAGATGAGAAGATATTGCACACAATTGAAGCTACGCCAGTCTCACCCACTTAAACAAGCTGTTGATGGCCAAAAATTGAGAAATGGATAAAAGAACAGAATATTAGCATTTCCTAAGGAAGTTTGACTGAGGTAAATTAATCTCTATGACAAAGAAACAAAAGAGCCTATAAAGTATCTCAGCCAGAAAACACTTGATCTCCTTGCCAAGCAGAAAGCTGAGATAGTTAAAGGAAACACCATTTTCTAGTATAGACTCATTTGGAAGAACTTCCAGAAGAGGCTGGTAGATAGATTTATATACTGTACAAGTATTATAACATCAAAAAAATCTCAAGAATTGGGAGAGGGAAAAACAAATTTGCAGAAACCTTAGTGAGAGACTTACTGAACAAAATCATTCTAAAAGCCTTTAAGGATGAAACTGGAAAAGTGCACATAAATCATATGAAAAGTGTAAAAAACTCTGTTAGGAATTTATAACAAACATTTTTCTCCATCATTTTCACTTAAGCTATCACATTTAGGTGGTACAGTAGATAGAGTGCTAAGCCTAAAGCCAAGGCAACATGAGTTCAAATCCAGACTCAGATGATGTGTGACGCTGGGCTAGTTACTACACTCTATTTGGCTCAGTTTCTCCAGTTGTAAAATGTGGACAATAATAGCACCTGCATCCCAGGGTTGTTATGAGGATCAAATGAGATAATGATTATCAAGCACTTAACACAGTGCCTGGCACATGGTACATTCTATATAAATTTTAGCTATTTAATATCATAGTTCCCCATGATGCTACAAGAGGAAGTAAAAATGGCACTTTTGAGGTATGTGTTGGAAACAGATAAGTTTTGATGACACTGAGGGACTGATTTTCAAGGAATTCAAAAGAGGCAAAGACACCAAAGGGATAACTGAAATAATATTAATTACTACTAAACCATATGCCTACTCTACCATTTCTATACATTATTTTATGAGAATAATTTATATGCATATATCTATATCCATGACATCCTTGACAAAGATATGAGAAGAGAACAAGAAAATCTGCATAAATATAATTCTATATAGAACACAAGTTTACAATTATCCAAAAGAATGAAAGGTTCAGAAAACATAAAAGCCACTGAGCTTACTGTGTTTCTTGGCTTTTTTTTTTTTTTTTACAATTAAAAACAAAGTATTCGACTCAGTAAAGCAAAATACTGCCTTAGAGGCTCTATGCCACACATACATTAAATTAACCAAGATTTCTTTGACCTAACAACATCTTTGTTCCTCTGATTCTTAATATGAAGCAAGGATTAAATAGGGAAAGGTATGCTAGCCAAATGTATTTCCCATTATCTTGGAAAATTCCAGGGCTAAGTCCAAATGGGAAGGGGATTCTCTATTGATAGTGGGGTCTTTCAGATGTTCCTGTTTAAAGACTGCACTTTAGAAGACTGCAAAGCTTCCTAAACGAGATACATGATCATTCAGAAGAGTGGTGGATGGTGTTCCCATATATATCCTTGACTGTGTATGTGCCATTTTGTCTCGGGGATCTTCAATCATAATATAGCTTCCCCACTTACTCTGAACAGTTGAATAGATATTTGTTCTAAATCTTTACTTCATAGAACCAAAACTTTAACTGACTTAAAAAAAATTCAGCTGAAGCAAAGTAGATTTGAAAAGATTTTATTCAATACTGTTTATTTGAATCTGTATATCTATGAATTCTGATGTTTGAAATACATTTCTTCTAAGGAGTAAACAATTTGAGTTTGCTTTCTAATCTATCCTGCAACTGATAAATTCAGCCCATATTCTATCTACAGAATTTACTTGATCTACTATTCTAGCAGACTGTCACAAAAGAAGTACAACCAACATTTATAAAGTGCTTAATGCCCCTAGCACTGTGCTAATCATCAAGGACACAAAGACAAAACAGTCCTTGTTCTCAAGGACCTTACACTCTGCTGGGGGCATCCCATAAGGGCATATACCCAATATTAAATATATATTCAAAATTATTCAAAATAATAAAAAGTAAGTTCAGGTGTAAAGAATTAACAATTGGAGGTATAATTGAGGGAAAGGGTATGAAAAATGTCTACTGGAAGAGATGGCACATGAGCTGGATCTTGAGCTACAGAATCTACAAGGTGGAAGTAAAGAAGTGATGCATTATAGGCCAAGAAGAAGTGAACATTATCTATAGAGAACAGCTAAAGGGGCAATTAGACCACCTTGGAGAATACATGAAGAGGAGTGATACCAACTAAGTCTGGACAGATATAAAGCAGATTATAAGGGGCCTTAAGTGCAAAGCTGAGGATCTGTTATTTTTTCCTAGAAGCAATAGAGCAGGGTCACTAAAGATTTTTGAGTATTGTTGGAGGAAGGGAGAACTAGCAACCAATTTCTTTTCTTTAAAACCAAGCCTCCATATCCATCACTCTACTGCAAAAATTCTCCTTAAGGTCACCAATAATCAACTAAATACCATATTGTCTATGATCCTCCCATACACACACCTTCTTGAAGAGCAGCATACCAGGTTTTGAGTGGAGGAGGTAGTGATGTGTTATACCATCTGTTATTATTTCATATTAGTAAATAAGTAATTTTGCTAAAATGCTCATTGAAACAAGTCATATTTTTTAAAATGCTCCAATAATTCTAAATGAAATAAATGCAAACTAAAAGAACTTTGAGGTTTCAACTCATATAATCAAACTAGCAAAGATGACAAAAAAGGGAAAATGAAAGTGACTGGAGAGACTGCAGGAAGAGAGACACCCTGATGGAGCTGTGAATTGATTTGACCATTCTGGGCATCAATTTGGAACGATGCCTCAAAAGTAATTTAACTGTGTGCACACCCGTTGACCTGGCAATATCTCTCCTCAGTAGGCTCTCAGATAGAGCTGTGAAAGTAGAAAGACGTAATAGACAGAAGCTCAGGCCAATCGTTCCTCCCTCCCTCAGAAGTGAATAGAGTATAACTTTTAACAAAGTCCAAAGTCAAGAAGTAGGATGGAAAAATAAGAAAGCAACAGTAACAACAAAAACTGACCATAAAAGCCTACTGTAGTGATTGGGAAACTCAAGACAAAACTCAGAAGATGGTCACTTTGAAACATATTCAAAAAATTCAAAAAAAATGAAAACAGGAATAAGCTCAACAAAAAAGAAAAAACATTTTAAAAATCAAATAAGTGAGGTAGAACAAAAGTTAGGGAAAGTAATGAGAGCAATACAAGAAATTTATTTTTAAAAGAATTAAAAGTTTAGTAAAAAGAAAAAAAATAATTCTAAAAATCAGATTTAGAAAAGGTAAAAGAGGTACAAAACCTCACTGAAGGAAATAACTCCTTAAAAATTAGAACTGGTCAAATAATAGACATCATGAAATAATAAAAAAAGTCAAAAGACTGAAAAAAATAAAAGATTTGAAATATTTCATAAGAAAAACATTTGCCCTGAAAAATAGAGACTTAGGAGAGACAATTTAAGAATTATTGGACTCATCCCACGATATATAACCAATGCATTGGAAGTTTGACTGTGTTAAGAGTACACTAGTATCACAACTATGAAATCCTGGACATATTTAGAATAGGAAAGTCAGTTCCAAAACCAATAAAATGAACAGGAATATACTGTATATTTTCAAAGAACTTCAATGTATTTTCAAGGATATAGAAGATTTACAGGTTTACTGTACAGTCAAATTCTCTCATTGTACAGATAGGGAAATTGAAGTTCAGGAAAAAAAAGTGCTCAAGATATTAATTATCCTAGTTGGACTCAAATATAGGTCTTCTGATACTAAAATTTACTACCTAAAAATGCAAGTTTGTTGTACAATACATATGACCTAAATTTGATGTGCTACTTATGCCCCAATAGATTTTTGATTTTTACTAGGTATAATAAACATGAAACATTACATTAAAAAAAAGAATTATTGGACTCCCTGAAATCCATGATTAACAAAAAAAAAAAAAGCTTAGACATTATATTTCAAGAAATGTAAAGGAAACAGGACTATATATATCTTAGAATCAGAGAGCTAAGTAGAAACAGAAAGGATCCAATGGTGGCTTCCTGAAACAAACCACAAAATGAAATCTCCCAGTAATATTACAGCCAAAATTTTGAGTTTTTCAAGGAGAAAATACTACAAGCAGCCAGAATAAAATAATTTGAACACTATGGAATTATAGTCAGGGTCAGAAAAAAGTTTAATATCTATTTCTATGAAGGAGCAGAGGACTTAGAATAAGATGTCACAGAAAACAAAGAAGCTAGGATAATAACCAAAAAATAACCTATTCTGAAAAATTGAGTATAATCCTATAGAGGAAAATGGATATTTAATGAAATAGAGGACTTTTAAGCATTCTCTAATAAAAAGCCAGAGCTAAATAGAAAACTAAACATTCAAATACAAGATGCAGGAAAAGCATAAAAAAGTTAAAATTGAATGAGGAATCATGATTTAACAAAGTTAAATTGTTTGTATTCTGACATGGGAAGATGATACATGTAACCATCATTACAGCAGTTAGGAGGAGTCTACTTAGAGAGCATTAGTGTGAATTTATTATGTTGTGATGATCTCAAAAAAAGAATGGAAGTGTGAAAAAGAGGGATTCACTCAGAAAAGGGGGAAGCTGAAAGGATAAAGAAGAATGGGGGAAATTATTTCACATAAAAAAAATACAATGAAGACTTTTTATAATAGAGAGGAAAATGTAGGAAGTGAGGGGAATGGATCTCGCTTTAACTTCATTCTCACCTGAACTGGTTCAAAGAAGAAAGAGCATGTATATGTGTGTGTGCATGCATGCATACACACATTATCACTTTCAATTTTATTTAGTAAATCAATGGAATGGGATAAATAGGGAAGGCAAGTGTGTGTGTGTGTGTGGGGGGAAGATAACAAAGAGATCCATGTGTGGAGGGAGGTTAAGTAATGGCAAGGCAAGGTAAGAAGTAGAAGAGTCAGCAGAGATTAGAAATAAGAGATACACGCAAACACAGTAACAAGGATCAAGAGTAAAATTTATTAGAAAAAGAAAAGTAGGGCTAGTAATCATTTATCTCAAAGTCAAACTTAAAGATTCAATCAAGAGAAAAATATACATTATATAACAATCATATTAATGTTTTAGATACATGTTTATGTATGTATAAATGTATATATATGTGTATATATATACACATGTATGCCTTTACATATGTATATATGCATGTAGGCATATGTATGTGTATATATAGCTGTATGTATCTATGTAGTTATATGTGTGGGTGTGAATATATATATATACATACATTCCTAGATATATTTATATATACAAACTATATAGATATACTATATAGATATAGTGGGTGTGGGTGTAGTAAGATTATATGTGTGTGTGTGTGTGTGTGTGTGTGTGTGTGTGTGTGTGTGTGTGTGTGACTGTGCTTTATCTATAGCCAGGTTGGGGAAAGTAGGGGCAATAAAAGGGGGAAAACAGAATAAAGTAATAAGTGCACAGCAGAGAACAAAAGAATATTCTACAAGGAAGCAAAGAAAATATGGACTGTCATGAATAATAAAAGTCATGATATTCATGACTATGCTTTCTTGAAATGGAAATTTATTGCTACATATTTTGAATCCTCCCTGATGTTTTCTTTTTCTGTCTTTGTAGTTAGTTTTAAACAAATAAATATTAATTTTTAAAAATTAGCTCTTCTTTACTGTTTAAAATGTCTATTTCATGTTTAATTAAGGATTTTTAATTTGTTGTTTTTCTAGATTTTCAGTTATATGCCCAATTTGTTGATTTGCTTTTAATCTTTTTGCCAATATGAGCATTTAGATTGCATTTTATATGAGCATTTATAAATTGTATATGTATATATACATACATATATTCATGCACATACATACAGAGTTGTGTGTAGAAACTCATCTTACATAATAGATAAGAAGGGGAAGAGGCTAAGAGAAAGGGTAGCATAAAAGTGGCAGTCATAAGAGGCAGAACAGATTTTTGAGGAGGGGAAAAGTAAAAAACAGGAAGATAAATATAAGATAATAGGATAGAGGGAAATATGCATTTAATAATCAGAATTGTGAATGTGTAAATGGTCAAAGGATATGAACAGACAACTTTCAGATGATGAAATTAAAACTATTTCCACTCATATGAAAGAGTGTTCCAAATCACTATTGATCAGAGAAATGCAAATTGTGACAACTCTGAGATACCACTACACACCTGTCAGATTGGCTAAGAATGCAGGAAAAAATAACGATGAATGTTGGAGGGGATGTGGGAAAACTGGGACACCTATGCATTGTTGGTGGAGTTGTGAAATAATCCAACCAATTTGGAGAGCAATCTGGAATTATGCCCAAAAAGTTATCAAAATGTGCATACCCTTTCACCTGCAGTGCTACTAGTGGGCTTATATCCCAAGGAAATACTAAAGAAGGGAAAGGGACCTGTATGTGCCAAAATGTTTGTGGCAGCCCTTTTTGTAGTGGCTAGAAACTGGAAAATGAATGGATGTCCATCAATTGGAGAATGGCTGGGTAAATTATGGTATATGAATGTTATGGAATATTATTGCTTTGTAAGAAATGACCAACAGGAGGAATACAGAGAGTCTTGGAGAGACTGACATCAACTGATGCTGAGTGAAACGAGCAGAACTAGGGGATCATTATACACTTCAACAACGATACTGTATGAGGATGTATTCTGATGGAAGTGGATATCTTCAACATGGAGAAGAGCTAATCCAATTCCAATTGATCAATGATGGACAGAATTGGCTACATCCAGAAAAGGAACACTGGGAAATGAGTGTAAACTGTGAGCTTTTTTTTGTTTGTTTGTTTTTCTTCCCAGATTATTTTTACCTTCCGAATACAATTCTTCCTTTCCAACAACAACAACAAAATTTGGTTCTGCACATATATATTGTACCTAGGATATACTATAAGATATTTAATATGTATGGAATGCCTGCCATCTAGGGGAGGGGGTGGAGGGAAGGAGAGGAAAAATTCAGAACAGAAGGAAGTACAAGGGATAATGTTGTAAAAAAATTACCTATTCATATGTACTGTCAAAAATGTTATAATTATAAAAATTAATAAAAATTAATTAATTAATTAAAATAAAAAATAAAGAATTGTGAATGTGAATGGGATGAACTCACTCATAAAATTAAAGTGGATATCAAAATGAAATAGAAACACAAATCCAACAAATATGTTGTTTACAAGAGATATATTTAAAACAAAAAAAAAACTTGGAATTAAAAGATAGAGCTAAAAAAGGATATATTATGTTTCAGCTGGAGTAAAAAAGGCAAGGGCAGCAATCATGGTTTTAGACAAAACAAAAGCAAAAGCAAAAGTAAAACTAATTCAAAGAGATAATCAAGGAAATTACATTTTGCTAAATGGTAGCATAGACAATAGGTTAATATCAAAATAAAACATATATTTACCAAATGGTAAAGTATCCACACTCTTCAAGGAGAAGTGAAATAAATTATGGGAAGAAATGGACAATAAAATTTTACTAGTGGAGGACCTCAATTTATCCCCTCTCATACCTAGATAAATTCAGTCATTAAAAAAAGAAAAAGATTAAGAAAATGAATTGATTTTTTAAAAAGCTAAATGAGACCTCTGAAAAATGTTTAACGGCAAGAGAAAAAGTATACTTCTGCCTGGCATCTTTACAATAAAATTGATTATGTTATCACAACATTAAAAAAAACTCAGAGACGCTGAAAAGTATTCATATTAAATGTACCATTTTCCAGACCATAATGGAACAAAAATGATATTCAATAAAGAGTCTTTTAGCATGTATTAAAAATTAATTGATAATCTAATCTTAAAGAATGAGTGGGTCAAAGAATAAATCATGGAAACAATAATTTCATTCAAGATGATAACAACAATAAACCAAAATTTCTGGGATGTAGTTGAAGTAGTACTTAGGGAAAATTTTGCATCTTTAAAGGCACAAATTAGGTATGTTAACAAAAAAAATCTAGAAAAACAATGAATTGAAAATCCTGAATTAAACACCAAAATAGAAATCCTAAATAGCAGAGGAGAGATTAATAAAATTTAAAGTAAAATCTTAAATAAATAAATAAAACCAGGAGAATAAAACCAAACTACTATTATGTACAAAAGGTTAATATACAATCAGTAAAAATTAAATTAATTTTAGCAGATATTTTGTCTGATTTCATGCCAGAAAGTCAATCTAAGGAAAATATATAAATAGTTGTCCTGATTAATAGAAGAGGAAATAGAATATTCAAATAATCTACCTTAGAAAAAGAACTTGACTGAGATATAAATTAGCCCCTTAAAGAAAAACAAAACAAAACAGGACTAGTAGAATTTGTTTGTCAATCCATCTAAACACTTAAAGAACAATTAAATTCAATTTGCAAAAAACCCCAAAAAACTAGTGGAATCCTTTAGGTACTCTGATCAACACAATGATCCAAAATAATTTTTTAAATTCTGTTGAAGGTAATTGGGGTTAAATGACTTGTCTAGGGTCATACAGCTATTAAGTGGCTAAAGTCACATTTGAACTCAGGTCCTCTGGATTTCAGGGCCCATGCTCTATCTACTGTGCTATCTAACTACCCCCCAAAATAATTCTAAAGGACTCATTATAAAAAAATGTTGTCTACCTCCAGAAAGAAAACTGACAGAATTTGAATACAGACTAAAGCATATTTTTAAAAACTTTATTTTTTGCAACATGGCAAACACAGGAATATTTTTCATGAATCCATATGTATAACCGATATGATATTGTTTTCCTTCTCAATGCATTGGGGAATGGGAAGGGAGAGAATTTAAAATTTTAAATAAAACAAAGAATATAAATAAAAATAAAAATAAAGAAGTCCTACAAAATTTCTTCTCTGACACAAATATGGTTTTGATATTCAAACTATGGAGAGCAAAAAGAGAGAAAGAAAACTAGAGACCCAATAAATACTGATGCAAAAATTTTAAATAAAATACTGGCAAGGAGATTATAGCAATATAGCAAAAAGATCATATTCAATCACTAGGTTGGATTTATACCAGAGATGCAGGGCTGATTTATTGTTAAACTATAAGCATAAATGATATCAATAATGAAAACAAAAAAAATGAATGTTTCAATAGATGCAGAAATTTTTTTTGTCAAAATACAAAACAATATTAAAAACAATAGAAATCATAGGAATAAATGGAGCTTTTCCTAAAAGGAAAAGTAGTACCTCGCTAAATTCAAGACCAAACATTATAATAAAAATAAACTAAAAGCCTTTACAATAAGATCAGGGGTGAAATAAGGATGTGCATTGTCACCATTACAATGAAAGAGTTGTAGCAATAAGAAAAAAAATTGAAGAATAAGAATAGGTAATGAGGAGACAGAGTTATTACTCTTGCATATCTGATTATGTATTTAGAGGGAATCAACTAAAAATTAGTACAAATAATGAACAACTTTAGCAAAGTTGCAGAATATAAAATAAAGCCAAAGAAATCATCAACATCTCTATATATTACCAATGAAAGCAAACAGGAAGAGATAAAAAGAGAAATTTCATTTAAAATAACTGCAGAAAGTCTAAACTATTTGGGAGTCTACCTGCCAAGACACACATAATATTAGCATAATTACAAAACACTTCATATAAATAGAGATGGATTTAAACAAATGGAGAAATGTTAATTGCTTATGGGTAGGCTAAGCCAATTTTTAAAAAATTACCTACTACTACCTAATTACCCCCTAATTCCCTAATTACTACTAATTACTACCTAAATCACATTTACTTATTCAGTACCCTACTTATTGAATTTCTAAGAATTATTTTATAGAGATGGAAAAATAATAATTCATCTAGAAGAACAAAAGATCAAGAATACCAAAGGAATAAATGAAAAAAAAATGAAAGAAGGTATTCCAGCAGTACTAGATTTTAAACTATCCTACACAGTGATGATCATCAAATCAGTCAGGTACTGGATTAAAAATAGTGGTTGTTCAATGAAATAAATGAGGTACACAATATACAGGACTAAATGAGCACAGTGACCTCATGTTTGATAAATGTCAACTATTGGGGTAACAACTCACTATCTGACTTTCACAAAATTGCTAGGAAAATTAGAAAGCTATGTGGCAGAAACTAGGTAGAGACCAATACTTCACACTGTATACCAAGGTGAGCTGAAAATGGGTACATGATTTAGACTCAAAAAGTGATATAGGCAAATTAGGGGGTATGGAAAAAGTACCTGTGAGATAACTATGCATAGGGAAAGAATTAATGACCAAACACCATATAAAGAAGAAAATGGGAAGTAAAATGCATAAATGGATCATTTTGATTACATTCAATTAAAAAGATTTTGCATAAACAAAACCTATACAACCAAAATGAGAAGGAAAGCAGGCAACTGGGGCAGGGGAGAATTTAGAGCAAATTTATAGGGATCTCAGCCAAATTTATTAAGTCATTTATTATTGATAAGTGGTCAAAAGATATGAATATGCAGTTTTCAGAAAAAAAAATCAAAGCTATCAACAGACACATAAATTAGCTAAAATAACATAAAGGAAAATGACAAATGCTAGAGGGGATATGGGAAAATATGGATACTAAATGCATTATTGACAGAGTTATGAACTAGCCTAAGCACTCCGGATGATGTTTTGGAACTACATTTAAAGGGCTACTAAACAAAACATACTCGGACCCAGAAATATTGTCTGCACTCCAAAGCAATCAAAGGAAAAGGGAAAAGACCCATATTTATAGCATCTTTTTTGTGTGCTGGCAAAGAATTAGAAACTGAGAGAATAGCCATCCATTAAGGAATGGCTGAATAAATTATGGTATGTTATTGCGGTGGGATACTATTGTTTTGTAAGAAATGACAAAAGGATGGTTTTAGAAAAACCTGGGGAGATTTATGTGAACTAATACAAAGTGAAGTGAGAAGAAATGGGAATAATAATAATCCTGTAGTGATGATCAACTGTGAAACATTAGCAAATCCACAAATCCAAAGGACTCATGATGAAAAATGTTATCCACTTCCAGTTAGAAAACTGAGAGATTCTGAGTACAGATTGAAGCAGATTTTTTTCTCTTTATTTTTCCTTTTTTTGCAATGTGGCTAATATGGAAATATGTTTTATATGACTTCATATATATATATATATATATATAAAATGAGTATCATATTTCTTGCCTTTTCAGTGGGTGGAGGAGTGGAAGGAAAGAGAAAATTTGGAACTGAAAATAAGAAAATAAAAGTATATATTGAGTAATAACATTTAAAAAAGAACCTCACTTACCCATAAGCTATGAATGACAGTTTAGGCAATATTTCACATTCAATGTCTTAGAACTCTACAGGCCACTCAAGGAGGTGATAGCCTTGCTTCATTCTACCAGGATGTCAAAAATATATTTCTTTACCTTCTTTACCAAATATATATTACCTATTCTGCATCCAGAGTACTACTACTCCCTTATAGCTGCAAATAAAATGAGAAATGCAAAAAGGCATTTCAGCAAAATTCATCCATACACAATTATATATGTATCTGACCACTCAAAATTCCTTCTCCTCTGGCTAGAACCAAAGGAAGTACATTTTTTTCTAACTTTTCTGGCATTAACATCCTTGGAAGTCATAATTGTACTGCATTCATTTTCTGGTACTTTTCATTGACATTTTTCATAATATGGTATTTTTCTGTTTTACTCACTGCATCAGTTCACAATCTACCTATGAGTTCTTTGATTCTTCCTATTCCTCCTTTCTTTCACTGCAGGACTCATGGGCTTCATTCTACCATCGTTAATTGCTGAGATACTCCCCTATCACCTGACCACGGATTTTATAGAGTCCACAGCTTCTTTCCTTATGGTTGAGGAGGGTGAGCAAATCAAACAACCTTCAACCTTCCCAAGCCAATCAAGCTACAGAATCCTGGCAATTTAATCTCCAGAGTCTACTTCTGACTACAAGCGAGAATCTGGAACTTCCTCTAATCTACTTTGATGCCTCATCCCCTAATTCATGGCACCAGGCTACTAGACCAAAAGTAGAGATTCTCCAGAGTCCATGGTTCCCCCTCCCACGTATAGAGACTTCATTTATTCTTATCAGAATCCCTAGCTCTGGGATACAATCTATGGAGATAGTATTTTACTTTTACAAGATTTTATGTATAACCAAAACAATTACTCTAAATTCTGATCATTTCAATTCTGTAGTAAAAGGTTTGGGGGCTTAAGAGTTAGAGATGAATGCTGTCTGCTCTTTAAATATTTGAAGAAACTCTTTTAAGTCTTAATTTTATTCATCCCAGTCACAAAACATCTGTCTCATTCAAATCAGGGTCTTAATATACAGTAGCTGATACATCCTTGGAGACTAACCAAAATGTCCCTATAGCTTTGTTTGAAGGCTCAAGCTGGGAAAAAAAGACTACTTAACCAATTAAAAATCTGCAGAAAACACAAAGTCTAGGTTACAGCTTAAAATGAAGAATTTGAAATAAAAGTATTAAGAATCCCACCATTAAGTAGCTCTGAGAACCTAGATATTTTCTCTCACAAGGATTCAATTCTGGACCTAATAAAGGAGAGAACCAGACTAGGCTCAGAAGAACCTGGTTTCCAATCATGGTTTTACCACTTTCTATCTTGGGCAAATCACTTAACATTTTTAATCCTCAGTTTCTTCATTTGTGAAAATGAAGGATTGCATCAGATGGCCTTTTAAGGTCCTCTTCATTTCTAAATCTATGATCCTATTAACTTAGTATGAGTCTCATTATTGATGATGTTTATATCCATGCACGAGCTCTGTCAATACCAATAAAATATACCCTGAAGAAAAGTGAGATGCATTTACTTTAAACACATCCCCACTCGGTAGAACAAACTCTGAATGAGTCGCTTGTTTTTTTTTTTCTACTTTTCATTCATTTCAGTAGAATTTTAAAAATAAACAGTAATCAAGCACTTAACTCAAGGATGTAGAAAGTGTCTAAGTGATATCAAATAGAATTTGGAAACTCTTGGGTGACTGTCCTTTGGATTTTACAGCATAACAGAGAGAGCAGAATTTCAGAGGGGATTTAGCCCCACCTATTTCTGAACAAATCCTTCCACAAGAACCCCAGAAAATTGGGCATCAACTTACACTTGCAGACCTCCAGTGAGAGGAACTCAATCCCTGCTGAGGTAGTCCACTCCACTTAAAGGCAGTTCTAATCATTGGGGAGTTTTTCCACCAGATATTCAATTGTGGAAATTTCAACCTATTGCTTCTATAGTTCTTCCCTCTGGGACCAAGGAGAAAAAGGTAAATCCCTTTCCAAATCCCCTTTTCCATATGACTGTCTCTCAGATACTCAAAGATAGTATTCCTGTCCCTATCCAGGTTCTCCCTTCTCCATGATAAATATCCCCAGTGTTTTTCAATTGATTTTCACAGCATAAAGACTTGAGGCCCTTCATGCTCCTGGATGACTTCCTGAATATCCTTCCTAAAATGTGGTACTCAAAGCTAAAAACAATTCTCGGAAAAATCTGATCACTACATAGGATAATGTGATCATCCTTGCGTATCTAGGTGACTAGGAGATCCTTTGCCTCAATTGCTGCTTAGCCTCCATCCCTGAATGGGTATGGCCTCAGACCTTAGTTTGAAAAGGCCAAGGTTTTTCTCTGCATCCAGGACCATGTCTAGTCCTCCTGATCTATAGCTTACCACTGGATCCAGATGGCCCTGGAGGGGAAAGTGAGGCAGGAGACCTTGCCCAGCCCTCCCTTGCTTAAATCCAACTCACTTACACATCACGGCATCACCTCCCTGTCATGGTGCTCTTCCAGAATGAGGGACAAAGAACAACAATAATAGCACACTAGCTTTTTTAGCTGTCTTGTCACACTGAATGCATATGAAATTTGTAGCTGATTGAAACCCCAGATCTTTTCACAAAAACTCTTGTTCACCCTATAGTTCCCCTATCCTGTTCACTTTTTAAGCCAAAAGCATGACACATTTATACCATTTAATTTTGTTTCATAATTCTCTTTAGAGCTTTTTGGATACGGATATAGTAGTATGCTTTATCTTTGTTCCATCTGCCAATGTCATGGATTAGACATCTCTATCTTCCTCTCCAGGTAGGTTTGGGGGGGGAGGAGGGATAGGGAGGTGGAGCTGTAAGCATCTCCTAAGTGTGCATCAGTGGTTCCCCACTGACATGTAAAAAGCTCTTTTAAGGGAATTATACATAAGTAGTCTAGGGCCATTCTCTAGGATATAGAATGGTAAACTTACTTAAGGGGCAAGGTTATAATAGCTCCACAGCCATTTACAGAGCCCTGCTCCAGGTTCAAAAGGATGCCGCTGGCAAAAGAACCATGGGGCACAAGGAGACTTCCAGAAACAAGAGTACAACAAAAGGAAACATCACCAGATGGGAGCTTACAATATGGAACTTTGAACTGACTTTCTACATAATGGATCCCTGGTTACCCACTTTAGCCCACCCCACCCCCTTTATCAGTTCAATCCTTCATTTTGCTTTGCTTTTCAGCTGGCCATGAGCTTTGTCTGTAGCAATTGAAAATGGAGTTCACATAACAAGACCAAATCATCCCCACTTGAGGGCCATTTGTGAACACAAGCTAGCACGGTAGAGATAATTACCTCTAATGCGTCTTCCTAATCATTTACTAGGGACAGTTAATAGAGAGGCTTTTTTTCTTAAACAAGGCCCTCCATAACAGTTCTTGGAACACCATTTCCTATAATTATCAGGCTTCCATTTAAAGCTAAGAGTAGACCCCGCCTTCTGCCTGAATTGCCTCGTGTTATACCTCATTCTCTTTGCTCTTCCTTATCCTTTTTCCTTCTGGTGCATTTTTAGAGCTCCACTGGGGGGGGTTAGAGGGGCTGGTAAGGAATCTAGACTCCTCTTGGCCCTAACATGGTGAAATTTTCCTACAATTTCCTTATCACAGGGCACGCCATCCTTACATGCAACAAACATGAGCATATGTAATAAAAGAATACATAAAAATAAAGCAGTGCAACATGTTACATGGCATGAAACAGAAAAAAACTTGTCATTTAACACATATGATGATAATACCATGCATACAAGCTGCTGCAAGGCAGAAACTGTTTCATTTTTATCTTTGTCCTCTCAATTCTGAGCAGCATGTAGAAGGTGTTTAATAGTTTTTGATTGATTATTCTGGTTGTATAAATAAGCTGACCTATGGATCCCATTTATAAATACAATATATACTCAGCTTTTAAATGATAATAACAAAGTATATGGCACATGTGCTTATTGCCCTGGATGTGGAAATACTTTTAGGACAGCACCTAACCTGGAGTGAGGAAGGCTCCTTTTCCTGAGTTTAAATCTGGCCTCAGATTGTGTGTGTGTTTGTGTGTGTGTGTGTGTGTGTGTGTGTGTGTGTGTGTGTGTGTGTGAGACCCTATGCAAGTCACTGTTTGATTCACTTTCCTCAGTTATCAAATGATCTGGAGACAGAAATGGTAAATTCTGACAAGAAAACCCCAAATGGGATCACAAAAAGTTAGACATGGTAAACAAGTCAACAACAATGGCAGCAAAAAGTCGTAGTTCCATAAAAAGTGCGTATTTCATTTACTCCATCAGTGGACATCATCTGTCTGTTGATGTGGGCAAACTATCCTCTCCTTCCTCCTACAGTGTTGTATAAGCTTAGTCACTAGTCAGATCTTTCTGTCACTTTTCCAGTAGTAGTCTCTAAACTTTCCACCCTTGTTATCTTCTGACACAATGATGTATAGTTCTAATCTTGAGCTTCTGGAGAGCCTAACTCAATATATCTTTAGGCCCACTGCCCCTTAGTACCATCTTGAACTTCTGAATAGCCAACTGCTGTCTTCAGCTCCCACTGAGTCAGGCTCTGTAAGGTTGCTTTTATCTGCAAGGGACTTCTGAATTATAGCATCAGACAGGAAAATAGCATAGGGAGAAAGTCTATTCCCCCCTACCTTATGCTGAGAGCGCACTTTTACTTTCTGAATTTATTACTACTTGTATTAGGTGATGGTCTGTAAAGGATGGGGTTAGTATTTTTAGTATTTTTCATTTACTTTTAATTTCTCCATCCCTCAATACATATAGAACTTATACATTTTCCCATATGGTGCTGGGAGAGATTTATATTCTTTAATGGTCCCTCCAGATGATGCCATAAGTGTCTTAGCTCAATTTTTGGCAACAATTTATTCAATCTTGTATTTTTGCTTTTGATTATCTTTTGTTAGATTTGGCCAACCCTGAGAAAAGAGTAATATTATTGTGTTACTATGTGATTTTTCAATCCAGTCAATTTTTCTTTTATGAATTTAAATGCTATGCCAATTGTAGTATATAAATTTAATATTTCTATTGATTGTTTGTGGTTCCTTTAAGCATAATGTAATTATCTCATTTTTCTCTGTTTATATTATGAGTTTTCATTTTTATTTTTCCTGAAAGTATGATTTCAACTCCCACTTTTTTGGGTTTTCCTGATGCGAAGTAAACTTCTTATTGCTTCTGATTTGTATTCAATACATTTTAAAAGATATATTTCTTATAAGCAACAGATTGGGTGCTTTTGTTTTCTCATCTAACCAATTACTTTCATTTTATTGTATTTAGAGTTATGAGAGTTAAGTTTATGTTTTCTTCCACTTGTCTCTAAATAAAAATTAGAATTTTTTAAAGTTCACTTTCCCCTTTTCAGTCAGTACCTTCTAATGGTATCTAGTTTTTCACCTCTCTCCACCTCCACCCATTTCCTTCTTCTGATCTCATTTTTCTGGACTTATGCCATCAGCCTTCACCTTGCTCTACTATTTCTAGGTGCTGAGCACTGGCGGTCTTTAGAATCTCCGATTAGAACTCTGGTTTTCTTATTATTGTCATGATATTTCACCCTACTTCCCTGAGCTCATGCTGGCTTTCTAGTGGCATCTGTCTTCAGGTGCTGTGGTTTCTGGCTGTCTCGTTGTGCAGTCCTGAGCTGGATAAAGGTGCTTACTAATGTATCTCTGTGGATCTCTTCCTAACTTTTGATTTTGGTCCCTTTTTACATCATTACTAGAGTCTATCTGATGGAGCCAGGTTCCTCTATGCCCTTTCACCATGCCATCTTAATGAGAATATGGCCATTTTCCAATTTTTAAATATTTATTTAGTATTTGATTCCCTTGGTTACATGAAAAAAATTTTTAACATTCATCTTTAAAACTTTGAGTTATAAGTTCTCTCCCTTCCTCCTCCCCTATGCCCCCTCATTGAGAAAGCAAGCAATTCATATAGATTATACGTGTATACTCATGCAAGACATTTCCATGTTAGTCATGTTTTGAAAGAAAACAGACCAAAAAGGAAAAGCCCTCAAGAAAAATAAAGAAAAATTTAAAAGTATGCTTCAATCTGTATTCAAACCCCATCAGTTCTTTCTCTGGGGAAGTAGAGTATTTTTTCATCCCAAGTCCTTCAGAGTTGTCTTGGATCATTGTATTGCTACAATAGCTAAGTCATTCACAATATTGTTACAATATTGCTGGTACTTTGTACACAATACATTTCACGTAGTCATCAGCTCAGGTTTTTCTGAGAGCATGCTGCTCATCGTTTCTTCGTCATCCTTGGGGTATGTATCACTTCGTAGTATGGTTAGGTTGAAGGCATTGAACAATTTACATATTTATTCTTTAAATCATGTGAAAGTGTGTGCTTCTAGAAGGAACTAATGATTCCTAATCTAATTGGGAACTAATTGGGAGGGCGAGAAACTGAATTTCCCCAATTATCTGGGTGAGGATGAATAATCCAGAGAAAGAGAAATCTCCAAGCTACACCTGGGTACTTCATATCAGGAGGTCGCATTATATACAGGAACTTCTTGTTGAATCACATCCAACTCTTTTGGAGTTTTCTTGGCAAAGACACTGGAGTGTTTGCCATTTCCTACTCCAGCTCATTTGACAGATGAGGAAATTGAGGCAAACAGGGTGAAGCGACCTGCCTAGAGTCACATAGCTACAAAGTATCTGAAGTCAGCTTTAACTCAAAAAGAGGAGTTTTCCTGACTCCAGGCTTAGTACTCTCTCCATTACAGCGCCACCTAGTGGCCCCAATATAGAGATGCATGTATTAAGATGCTGTGTGCAAATAAACTTAATAATTTAAATTTTCATTTAAAATAAGAGATTTTTATCAGAAGCTACTCCATAGGAGACATTCAGAGATAACTTAATGGCACTGTAAATGCCAATGTGCTCAATTTACCAAATGTAGTTAGTAATCACTGGCCTAAAAGAATATTAGAGCAGAACGCAAGGACCTTGCAGAATCCTGTAGTTCTCTGACAATAGGCAGGTTTCCTATTCTGTAAAATGAGCATAATAATATTTGGTCAATAAATATTTATTAAGCACTTCCCAGGTTTGTGTTAAGTGTTAGGGATAGAAAGTGAGGCAAAAGACAGTCCCTGGCCTCAAGGAACTCATGCTCTAAAGCGAGAAACAAATAGCCAACAGATATGTACAAGCAACTTATATACAGAGTAAATAGAAAAGAATTTTAAAAGGGAAAATACTAGAATTTAAAGGAGTTGGGTAAGGTTTCCCAGGGGAAAAATGTGATTTTAACTGGAATTTAAAAGAATCCAGGGGAGTATGGAGGTAAAACTGATGAGAGAGAACATTCCAGGGATGAGGGCCAGTCAGGAAAATGCCTGGAACAGAGAGACGGCATGTCTCGTTTGGGTGAAAGCCAGGAGATTAGTTTCACTGGATCAAACAGTATGGGGGAGTAAGGTTTAAGAAAACTGAAAAGCTCCGAGGAAATTAGGCTATGAAGGACTTTGAATGTCAAAAAGATCATTTTGTAATTGATCCTGGATGTGAAAGGGAGCCACTGGAATTTAGTGAATAGAAGACAGACCTATGCTTTAGGGAAACCACTGTAGTGGCCAAATGGAGGATGGTCTAGAGTGGGAAGAGATATGATGCAAGGCTGATTCACCAGAAGCCTATTATAATGGTCCAAGTTATGTTGCCTACCCCTCAGGATTGTTATGAGAATTAAAGGAGAGGATTCATATAAAACATTCTATAATAATAATGTAAATAGTCTAAATGCAAGCTATTATCATCCTCAAATGATGGGCCTATCATATATTTTGACCTATTATCTTTATCAATAGCACTCTTGGTGGAAAGAGACAAAACCAGAAGACTTGAGTTGAAATTCTGGTTCCTTGCATACTATCCAGTAATCACAGATAAGTAATTTAACCCTTCTTTGCCTTTTTCTTCATTTGTAAAATAGGGATTATTATATTTCAACTACCTATCTTCTAGGGCTGTTGTGATAAAAGCATTTTCCCCCTGAGGCAATTGGAGTTAAATGACTTATCCAGGGTCACACAGCTAGGAAATGTTAAGTGTCTGAGACCAGATTTGAACTCAGGTCCTCCTGACTTCAGGGCTGGTGCTGTATCCACTGCACCACCTAGCTGCCCCTGATAAAAGCATTTTTAATCCTTAAATTATTATAGAAATTGATGCTATAAGAAACATTTTCTTCAAAAAAAAAAAAAACCCCACTATCTTATGCATAAGTTTATAATATGCAGGATAAATATCCATGAAGCTAAAGATCACTATTTTTCTTCATGCAAACTTAAAAAACCCATAATAACAAATAATATTTTGTGAGAAACAGTAGCTAATTCCATAAAAGAAATACAGTTGCTTTCCGATACAAAGATGGCACCACTCAAACACTCTCCTGAAGCCTAGAAGTAGGTTTGTGCTATGTTGAGTTCTCATTTCCTTATGACCGGTAGTGCACATTAGCCAGAGACAGAAGAAAGAGAAGGAATTTTCTCTCTGCCCAAAGTTAAAATTCTCATATCATGGTGTCACTTCTTTCCCTTGCTCTCATTTTCATTATGCTGTGACTGCCGTAGTGACCTGGCCCAGACTGCTCAATCAACACAGCAGTTAGAGTGTCTTCCCTCTACACATCAGGACAAATAAAATCCCCCAGTTTCAGAAGGACAGTGATGGGAAGGGGCCACACAATCTACCCTGAGGTAGTTGTGGCAGTGGGTGAGAAACATGGGTCTTTTGAGTCACAAGACCCGAATTCTGGTCTTGTTCTGCCATTTTGTATATGGATCATCTTGGATAAGTCATTGTGCCTTCTAGGACTTTAACTTCACTAGGGTTCTCTTATTTGGGAGAGGAAATCAATGGGAATGGGAAAGTGACTTGCCAAAGGCCACAAGAAAGATAAAGGTGAACCTGAGATTAGAATCCAGGTCTCCTGACTCCTAGTCCACTGCACTTTCCACTCCTAGTGCTTTCACTGCTAGTCTTTTTAGATTTTATTAAAAAAAGTTTCCCAAATGTTTCTAGTTCCTTTACCATCCTCAATTTCTGAATGAATCTTTGAATTCAGCTATTCATCATGCATGGAAAGTGATGGGTATAGCAATGCCTTGTAATTATTCCTCTTTACTGATTGTTTAGTCACTTTCCAGCTTCAAGCAAATTCTTCATGCAATAGTCACGGACCGTGAATATGAGTGTAACACATATTGCCAAGCAATCAAAGCTTCACAATTGTCAGTGAAATTACTTCTTAACTGACTACGCCTCCTCTTCCTCATGCCCTTACCAAAGAGGATGGGGAGCAGGATAATGAGGCAGTGGAAGGAGTCAAAGATAAAAACAGAGAATCCGGTGTTCACAGATTCCTATGGACTGAAATTATGGCTTTCCATGTGTCAATATATGTTAGAGGCACTCACAGAATTTTTACTATCCTCACCTCGACTATAAAAATGGAAAGAAAAATACAACCTCTCAAAGCACAGATGAAGTCACAGACTAAGAGAATGCCAGATTTAGGAATGACTTGAATACATAGAAAAGAGAATGTCTAATTTGTCCTCTACAGATTTACAATATTAATGTTAACTGGGTGCTCCCTACAGCAAGGCAATCCTTTTGTCTCCATAAACCATTCACGCTTCAACAGTGACTATTATACATATCTTAATCCCTCACCCTCTCAGTTAAAGACCTTGTCCCATTATGCCACAGAAAAAAATGAGGATGTTTTCTAAGATCTACCTCTTTTCTCCTTCTCCCCATTTTATATCATTCAGAGAGATTCTCCCACTATCTCCTCCATCATTGTCTCATGTGAATAAGTAGACCTATTCTTGGCAAGGTAAATTCTATATGCACCCTTGATCCCATGACACCTCATCTTCTCTAGAAGATTACTCCCTCTGTTCCTACTCTCTCACTAATATTCAATCTTTCCTGTCTATTGAAAGCTTCTTGATGTCTACAAACACTTCCATATCACCACTCTCCCCACAAATAAAACAAAATCTCACTTGATCTAACCTAGCTATTGTTTGATATTCATTCTCCCTCTTCTTGGCTCAGCTCCTCAAAAAAAAGCTACAACAAAAAGCCTTTACTTTTTTCCCTCTCTATCACATGTAAATCATTTGCAATCTGGCTTCTGACATCATTTAATAGCAACTGATCTCTTCAAAGTTATCCCTAATCGCTTAATTGTCAAATCTAATTATTTCAGTCCTCATCCTTTCCTCCTGCCCTGTAAACTTGGACAAGGTCCATCACCTTCTTAACTTGGATATTCTCTTTAGGTTTCCTTAATATTGCTTTCTCCTCATTCTCCTCCAAACTGTCTGACCAGTTCTTCTCAGTCTCCTTTACTGGATCTTCATCCGGGTCATAATCATTAACAGTGTGGTCTCCAAGCTCTGGCCTGGGTCCTCTTTTCTCCTCCCTCTGTACGATCTTACTTGGTTACCTCATCAGTTCCCATGGGTTCAATTTCCATCTCCATACAGATGCTTTTTCCATCTTTATGCGAGCCCTAACCTCTCTCCTGAGCTCCATTCATGTCTCCAACAGCTTTAAGGACATCTTGAACTAGATGTCCTATAGACAAGGGCTTCTTCAAATTTTCCCATTTGCAACCACTATTCACCCAAGGAATCTTGACGTGACTCTGTCTTGAATCTGAGCTGTATTTCTGGTAGCATTCGTGCACACACAGTGCAAAGTGCACTTTGTGTGTTCAGAACTGAGGCTATAGAACACAAGGCTGAACTTTTGTGACGCAACACAGGCAAGTGCCGCCAGAAACACCTCAGATTAGCTACATATCTGATTTTGAATTAATTTGTACTCATTGCATTCCGAAAACTTTTACTGTTGCCAAATTTTTCACGACCCTCACATTCGGTTATGTGACTTTCACATGGGTGGGGACCCATAGTTTAAGAAGCTTTGCTATCGACATATCAATCTCAATATGTCCAAAGTCAATACATTTTCCTCATTAACTCTCAAACCCCCTCCTCCACTTCTCTACTGCTGTTAAAGCCATCACTATCCTTCCATTCATCCAGGCTCATAACCTCGGTATTAACCTCAACTCACTCCACGTATCTAAACTGTTGATGTCTTAATGTTTTTCCTTTTACAACATCTCTTATATATGTCCCCTTCTTTACAATAACGCAGCCACCATCCTGGTGTAAGCCATTTTTCACTGCTCAAAAGGTGCCTTCTCTCTGACATTAGCTTCCACTTATATCACACATACACATATATGACATAGTATGGATATAGATTGTATATCTGATCATTTAAATTTTTTTGGCATGCTCTTTCTTCTATTGGGAAGTGAGTTTCTTAGGGCAAGGCCCACCTTTTTCTCTTTTTTTGCATCCCCAATATTCCTCACAGTGTTTGATATAACATAAATGTGTTATAAATGCTTGTTGCCTTAATGATTAGTCCAAGCTAGAGGGGAATCTAAGACAAAGTTTCTGTGGGTCATGACCCCCACAAGGGGTTACACAACTGAATGTGAGGATCAGGAAATGATGATTTATTGCCAGTAAATATTTGTTTAGTATGCTATTTTATATATGCGTATATTCAGAATCACATAAAGATGTCTTGGGCAAATAAGGGGAAAAGTTTAAAAAGCTCTAGTTGCATTTGCAATCCTCTAAGAGATTATCTAGTTCCCATTTGCTTAGTTTACAGATGAAGCTAATTTAGGCCTATTAAGCAAAAGGATTTGTTCTGACTTACACACTTGATAAATTATAAAATGCTGGACAAGAAAACCATGATAATGTCTCTTTTGACTAAAACATGAATTTTACACTTCATGCCCAATAAATAGGAGAAAGGAGAGATCTGGTGTCAAACACCTGCCACAATCTGACTCCAGCTGATCTTTCCTGTTTAATTTCACCCCCCCCCAGCATGTACTTTGTTTCAACCAAACTGGCATACTTGATGCTTTCCATGCACACACAACATTCAGTCTTTATCTCTTTTTGCAAGCTATCCTGCATGCCTGGAATGCTCTACCTCCTTACCTATTATGCCTCTTGGAATCCCCTAACTCCATTTTTGTCTCAGTTGAGGTAGCACCCAGTAGAATCAATTTCCCTAGGGGCCAATACTGTTTTGCTGCTGTTGGTTTTTTCTTGTCTTTGTATCCCAAGTACCATGTATACAGTAGGTGCTTATCATGTGCACATTAAATGGATTTTAATGGCATCTGGAGAGCAAAATTCATGCATTATTCAACTAATGCTCCCTCTAGCACATTCAAAAACTCACCTTTCCACAATTTCTTGTCCATTCCAGCAAAATGTATCATTTTCAACAACTGGACTATGCCTGCAGATGTAGCCAGGTAAAGCACTATAAAAGTCGCTTTGTGATCTCAATTTCGCAATTAGTTCCCTGAAAAGAAAAAAAAAAAACACCTAACATTAGATAAATGTAGATTCTAGGTAAAATTCTCATCTCTTGATTAATATCCCAAATGTCTAGGTAAACTGCTTAGAGGCTCCTAATAAGGATATTTCTTTTTGGATTCAGAGAATGTTAAAGCTGGAATCAAGATCAATCATGACCAATCCCCTCATTTTACAGATGAAGAAATTGGTCCATTAATGGGAAAAGACTTCCCTATGGTCACACAGCTAAAAGGTAGCAGAGTTAGAACCTGAACTTGTCTTTGGATTAAAAGCCCAAGACTCTCTGTATTACCCCACAATTATTTAATCTACTTATATCATATTTACATGTTAATATAATCATAAACTAGTAATAAATTATTAATGATGAACTGTAGTATTTAATATAATAAATTATACTATCAAATCCCTAATAAACTGTAAATTCTTCAATGATAGGGTCGGTGGCTTGTTCACCTTTATATCCCTGGCTCAGCATTCGAGCAGAGAGATTTTTATTAAATATATGTCAAACTAAATATATGGAAGTGACTATGAATCAATACATCAAGGACTTCAGATTTTGTGGATGTGAGAATAAGAAGACTGTAATTTTTAGTCATGAAGAATTACTTAAGACTCAGAAAGGTTAAGTAACTTATTCATGGTTGAACAAATAGGAAGGGACATTTTGGATCAAGGAAGGCCTTCTTGACAACTTCATTCCCAAAGTACACAGAAACAAGGACCAAGATGGGAGCTGGTCCCCAAATCTGAAGGCAGTAATGGAGATATTCATAACTAGGGAATGTCTATGTAACATAGATCTAGGGGGGGGATGAAAAAAATGGACCATTTTCAAATAATACCTCACTTTTTTCAGCAAAGGCCTAGAAAATATTTATAAATTTCTCAAATTATAATTATTTTATTTCAGTCAATACCTACCAAGCCTTCAAAGATAGGAACAAGAACCCGAGACAGTACCAGAAAACCATAAGCAAAAACAAAAACTAAAATACTAAATTATCATATTAAACTAACAAAAAATAAAGCAACCCAAATAAGCAAAAGGATACTTATTAATGACTATATATGCAACCATGTTCTTCTATTGTATATTAATTTTAAAAGGCTTTGCACATGAAATTCAACAAGGCATATCAGCATTATCCATTGTATTTCCTGTGACTTTTGCTGCCATTTGGTATTGTCATTTAAGGAGCTATGGTTAGTGCATGTATTGGTCCTCTACATAACTTCCCATATCTTCCCATTCTTCTTTGTGTTCAATACAGTTATCATTGCTCATGTCACATTAATACTCCACAGCATTCATATATGATAATGTGGTTCAAGAGAAAGAACAAGGTCAAAGGCACACAGAAATTTCTTGTCTACACATTGTATCTATTTTCTTCAAGAAGACTCAGGAGGCTCTGGATGGGGCGAGCGCTGGATAATATCACATACATACGTATACTGAATTGACTATTATTTTAACATAAAGGAAATGAATAGTCACTGATTTGGGAGTCCTTTCCAGATCAGCTATTCATGTACAGTTAGACTGCTATGTCAGAGCAAGGATCAAAATCAACCCTAAGTTGGAGGAGAAGTTAAATAATGAGAACGTGGCAGTTATATGACATCCAAACATCAGTGAAACAAAAAAGGAAGAATCCATTAACATGGACTATGTTGATTTCCTAATGAAGCTTAACTGAAGTAAAGCAGTAGCCAAAATGAGGAAACCAGAAGAACTCCAAAACGAGCCAATCCACACATAGTTGCTCTTGTCAAGTGGGAACATGTGGCAGCCAAGAGGAATAGCTATTTAGAATAGAACCTAATTTGAAAAATCTTCTAAAGCAGAGTAAAGGAAGATTATGGTCAACTATGGACCTCTTCAAACAATGAGAAGGTAGAGAGTTTAGAGAGTTACTGGAAAGCTTGAAAGAAGACCAAATTAAGCCAGATTGAGCCAAGAACATTTAATGATGGAACTGAAAAGCGGACAGCAGACAAAAATTCTAAAAAAAAATCCCTATTTCTATAGAAAACTGTTTTCTCCATGCACGAGAGTTGGATCACTAGTTTGGACTCTAATATTACAGTTTCCAATTGCAACATAAGGAAGTAAAAAATGGCATTAAAGAAAACTAATACAGAGAGAATAGCTATGACATATCAAATGTACAGAGATTAGAAGCAACAGAGCTTCGAGGGAAATGAAGGATAGATTCCCAGATTTCTGAAGGAGAATAAAACACTTGAGAATGATCATGGACCTTATTATTTTAACAGAAATAAAAGTGATCAAGAAAAAATTATTAGCTACTGATCCTCCAACTAACCAATGCATGTATGTATTAATGGTGTCCTTGATTAAAATGTGAAGCTTTCAAAACATCATTCTACATAAGACCACAGACTTACAGTAATAAATTGTATTGAAAGGTGTAAAGAATGTAATTTGATTCAACAGAGCAGCATGAAACTTTATAAGGTCTCTTTCAACAATATCTGTCCTGGGGGGCAGCTAGGTGGTGCAGTGGATAGAGCACCAGCCTTGAACTCAGGAGCACCCGAGTTCAAATCTGGTCTCAGACACTTAACACTTCCTAACTTCCTAGCTGTGTGACCCTGGGCAAGTCACTTAACCCCAGCCTCAAAATATATATATATCTGTTCTGTATGCAGGTTAGGATCCTTGAATTGACACAACCAACAGAGATAATCATAGTAAGTATATCATCAGGTCAGGAGCCCAATGTGCTATGGTCTGTGGGGTCCCAAGAGTTGGACATGGCTGAATGACTGAATAACAAAAGCATCCAAATGGGAGCTATGCCCACCACAGACATTTTCCACTGACATAATGGATACCAAATAGAAGAGGGATTTCCTATGGATGGTGAGGTTCTCCAGATGTGTTTTTCTGGATAATATTATGCTGATAGATCAAGGCCCAGAGATCACATAGTATCTCAAAGGAGATTCCTAAACACATCAAAGAGTCTGGCCTAACTCTTCAAGGGGATGGAAGGGATTTCCTCGACCAAATTATGCAGTTAGATAGATGATCCATTACATTAGCTTATCAATATATATGAAATACCTTTTAAAGACTAAATTATAGAGCACATTCCAATCTGTATTCATAAAGGTAATTTTTTCACTGGAAGTTCCCTCTACCAGTGAAATCACAGGTCTGGTCCCCCCAAAATCATTATGTCTCTTTTGAATGGATACTGCAGAGCAAAGTGTTTTCATCATCACCAGGTTTGTCCCTTTGTTTAAAAACCAGTCTTTTACTGAGGATGTTTCAGAGCTGCAAAACATGTAAATGTGATCTCTAGAGAATCAAAATGATGGCTCATCCATGAGCAAAGGAAAGATATGGTTAACATGATAGGGTAGCCTATTAACAGTGATGAACTTCATCAAAGTAATGTTGCAAAAGATATCTTTAGTGAGATAAATGAACAGAAAAGGATGTGAGATATAGTCATACAATGATTATAAGCAATCATTTGGATGTGAGGGGCATGTTCCTCTGTCATTTATGTTGAGAGTCTAGAGAGAATCTCTGGACTGATCACTTGAGAAATATCTATAGGAACACATTGTAATTATAGTTTTTGATAATTTTTCTTCATTTTGATTTCCCCTTTTTTGGTAATTTGTTTTTCTTTACTTTTAAGAATTAAATTGGCTGGTTCTTTAACAATTTATTGGTCTTTAAAAAAAACTTTTTTCTTTCATTTATCAATCCAATTATTTTTGTTTTCAATTATTTCACTCTATTTTTTTTGGCTGAGGCAATGGAGGTTAAGTGACTTGCCCAGAGTCACACAGCCAGGAAGTGTTAAGTGGCTGAGGCCATATTTGAACTCAGGTCCTCCTGACTTCAGGGCTGGTGCTCTATCCACTGCACCACCTTGCTGCCCCTGTTTATTTCACTCTTAATTTTCAAAATGTCCTCTGTTGTGCATGTTTAGGATTTATTAATTTGTAGACGTTGTAATTTCTTTTAACTGTAGGTCTTCTCTTTTACTAATGTACATTTTCAAGAATATAAATTTGTCTCCAAGGGATGCTTTTTCAGCTGCATCCCTTGTATTTTGAACTATAACCTTGATTTTAATATCATCTTTAAATTATGTCTATAATATGCTCTTTGACCCACTCATTATTTAGCAAATCATTTTTAGTCTTCACTTAGGTCTGTATCTGTTCCACGTTCCCTTATTGATTGCTGTTTTTATTGCTTTATAGTCTAAGGAAGAGTTAGAAATTTCTGCCTTTCTGCATTTATTCATGAGCTCTTTATGCCATGGGAAAAATGATCAATTTTTGTGAAAATATCATGTGTGTTTGAGAAAAAGTAAGCTTTTTGTTATTTCCATTCAGTCCTTTCCACCAGTATATTAAAACCAGTCTTTTCAACATCCTGTTCAACTCTGTAACCTCCTCCTATGATAACAGGATACTTTCTCCTTTGGTTTCCAAGATTCTACTCTTTCCTGGTTTTCTTCATCTTGTTTCACTATTCCTTCTCTGTCTCCTATGCTGGGTCATCTCTCTCCTGCCCACCAAGTTCTGAGCCCTCTTCATTTCTCTCTCAACACTCTCTCCATTATTGCTCTCCACTACTGCAATGATCTCCTAATTGGCTTCCCTGCCTCCAGTTTATCCTCCTTCCCATGCATCTTCTATAAAGAAATCCAAGTGTTTTTCCTTAAGTACACAATTGACCATTTGACTCTCCTATTCAACCAACTCTATTGACCCTCTTTTCCTCTAGGATGAAACATAAACTTCTCTGTTTAGCTCTTAAAGCCTTTCACAATTGGAACCCATTTTATCTTTGCAGACCCATTTATATTATCCCCCTTCATGTAAGCCCCAGTCTAGCCAAACTGGCTTTCTTGTTGCCTATACATATTTTCCATCCCTTATCTCAGGGCCAACACACTGACCCTTCCCATGCCTGGAAGGGACTTCCTTCTCACCACAGCCTCATACAATACAGATCTTCTTTTAAAACACAGCACAAATACCATCCCATTCTAAACAAGGCCTTTCTTCAACTCCCCCAATTACTAGCACTGACCCTCCCAAATTACTTTGCATTTATTTTGCATTTGTATATCAAGAAATATTTACTTCTATAGGTAAATGCAGCCTGATAGATTATAAGCTTCCTAAAGTGTGGATTAGGGTTTTTCTTTATATTCTTATCCCCAACACCTAAAACATATGCCTAGCACTTTCAGGGCTTAATTCATGCCTTACAATTGATTTCTCTTTCTAAACTCCAGTTACACACTGCCACTGTCTGCTGGACAGCTCCATCTGGAGGCCCTATTAGAATTTCAAGCTCAACTTATCCAAAATGGAAGTCTCTATCTTCCCTACTAAATTGACTCCTCCCAACTGCCCTTTTTCATCATATTTCCTATCACTCAACTTCATAAGCTAAGAAACCTCCTGATTCTTGCCACTCCTTCACTTACCATATCCAAATCAGTTGCTAATCTTGCCATAATATCTCTTAGGTCTGTCCCTTCCTTTCTACCTACAGAGGCTCACTGGGCCATGATCAAGTATTCTTCAAGTTCTACTGATTTCTGCCACTGATGTATATTTGTTTGGCTACCTCTGCCTTTCCATCCTTCAGGGAGTCTACTATTTTGTTGAGAATCATCACCAAAAATTTAGTCTTGTTTAGCAGCCTTCCCTAGCTCTTTTTTGTTGTTGTTGTTGTTCTCTGTTAGGAGGAATAGGTGAGAGGATGGATAGATTAAGTTGACAAAAGGAAAATATATCAATTCAAATATTTTTAAATTTTCCCACTTGGGGAGTCTCCTATGCACAAGTGTTTGCTCTTCTCTTCCCGAACTCAATTCAATCTTTGTGGATGTCAGATCTTCCTTATTTTCTCTTACTAATAAGCTCTCTTACTGAGCTTATGGTTAGAAATGGTTTTGTGCTAGATCTACTTTCCTTTCTGAGGTGTTTCTTCCTTATGGAATCTGATCTTCAGTTTCTTTTTTCCCCATAATATTTATTCATTGTGTTGAAGTCTTTTCATTTTTCTTATTCATGTTTTCAGTCAGTGATTTTTTGGTTGAGATCTTTCCTTATGAGAATTTTTCTATGTGATTAAGCGACTCTCAGTGTGTGTGTGTGTGTGTGTGTGTGTGTGTGTGTGTGTGTGTTCCTTTTCCTTTGTGTGGAACATTTGATGGCAATTGTGAAGTAATATAGAGAGGCTGGTCTCATGAATTTTCTATTTGTTCTTCCATCTTTCAGCCAATCTATAAAACACTTTTCTATCAACAATCTTGTAAAGTATCTCATCATCTTCATTTACACATGAGGAAACTGAGATTCAGAGATATGAAGTGGGGAAGGGAAAAAGCATTTATTAGGCACCAACTATGTACCAGGCATTGAGCTAAATGCTTTACAATCAGTCTTGTTGTAAGATATTTCAAAAAAGGCAAATTTGGTCCAACCCAAATGATACATTAGGGAAATGTTTGAGTATAATATGAATTGTGACTTTGCTTCTGCAGGAATGAATAAAGCAAATTGCCCCATTTCCAAACAGCTCACAAGCTGTAAAGCTCCCAGGGCCCACTCCCACAAGCAAGCTTCAAATCTTTGTCAGGGTAAAGTGACATATTTATTGTAGAGCTTCTGGTGTACTAGGAGCTAGAGGCAGAGAAGGGCTGGCACATCCCACCCCTGACCCCTTCTCTGCCATGGCTTCTAGTCCCAAAGCCCAGAATTGTGACCTTCACAACTTGCTGGAGACTTTGTACAGCCCTGGTAGCAGCCAAAAAGACTAGAATGCATCCAATATTTACTGTAGTGATTTATTGCTTAGCCATTAAACAGTATGATTCCATGCTATCATTTTTATTAGGTTACTGTCTCTTTTTTGTGTCACTGACAAACTTATTGAGTCTGTACCTCTGACTCCATCTTACCCATAAGCTCTTTGGTTTTTATCGCATGATTTTCCACAGCATGTGATTTGGGAGAGCACGTATATTGTGTTATAACAGAAGTGACTATAATGTCTCATTGGATCTTCACAACAACCCTGGAAAGTAAGTGTTATTATTGTTGTTGTTATTTTCATTTTCCAGTTTTCTCAAATTTCTCAAGAAAACTGAGGCGAGCAGACTTCCCCAGGGTCACAGGGACAGTAAGTATCTGAGGCTGCATTTGAACTCGGAACTTTCTGATTCCAGACCCAGAGCTCTCTATCCACGAGGCGCCACCTAGCAGTCTCCAGTAACTTTCCCATGGCCGCACATCTAATAAGAAGTAGAGTCTTTAGATTTCAGAGCAATGTTCTTTCCACTTCACTGTCTCTCAATGCCTCCAAGCAGAGAAGAAAAGCTCAAACTTTCCCTGTATCTAGCCTTTGCTCAGCTATGGGAGGTGGAAGCTAGGGAATTCTCAGGCACTGGAATAATTATTCACCACTCAGGCTAAGAAAGGTCTGGACTAATGTACAGGCCTCTAGAGAGGCCCAGGGGTTGCATCTCATTTCAGAGACTGCAGGAGTCCTGAGCCCCAAAATGCCTCCCAGGGCTTTCTGTTCAGAGCTAGGGCCAAAAGAGACAAGCAGGAATGATCTCCCTGCATTAATACAATTTTCCATTTCATTACCATAGAGCTATTCATTTCTCCTAATAAGATTGAAAAAGAGCTCCCAACCCCGAGCCTCCTTTTAGCCAAAGGGAGTCTTCTTACAGCAAGCCTACGGTAGGAGAATGCAGAAGCCTGATCCAGAGGATTCTATTAGCATAGAAGGGGCTGAGAAGCCCTGGTTTCTGTTATCCCAGGCCACTCTCGATGGCTGTCCATTTCCAAAGAGAAGAGGCTTAGTATAGGGCTCAGAAAATAAAAGTCAACATCACAGCTTCACACAGAAGAAAAAGATGGGTTCAATTATGGGCTAATAGGAGCAAGGAACTGTTTTACAAGGCAACGACGCAGTTCCCCAAGAATTGAAACTCTAAGATTCAAAGCGGATGGCTGAGCAGTTTCCCCCCATAAAGGAAATAGAATATGGTCATTAGTCTCTGGGAAATGATGTTTCTTTGCTTAATGAAGACATTATCCCTTAGGCCTTTTCCCACCTCAGAATCCCTGGTCACCACTTTCACTAACAGTAGCTGAAGAAACTTAAGCCGCCCCCCCCCAGTAGGGCCTTCTGAACAGCACTTTTGTCTGTCAACAAGCATTTATTAAATAAACCTACTATGTGCAAGTTCCTTGGCAGACAAAGAGAAAAAGTGATAAAATCCTCCTTTCAAGGAGCTTACAATCTAATGGAAGGAGATTTCACATATAAACATATAAGTATGATACAAGGTAGACTGTCTTAAAAATCAAGGAGAATCACAGACAAAATGCTCCAAGGAGATTTGAGGAGGGAGAGAACATTAACTATTATTGAGGGATTCATAAAGGATTTGTGACAAACATGGAGCCTGAGTCGAACTTGAGGGAAGAGAAGCCTCTCAACAGGCACAGGTATGAAAAGTTCATGAATTGATTGGTTTGAAGAACTTGAAACAACCTCAGAGGCCATCCACTGTGTTTCCAGCATAGAGAAAGAGAGCCTGTAGGAATTCATAGAGGGAGGGAAAGGCAGGACAAGATTGAGGGAATGGAGACTGGACTATGTTGGTTAGGGTTCAGAATTAGTAAAGGGGGGTAACGTCAAATAATCTTGAAACAAGACTGTGGAGGATCTCAATGACAGGCAAATGGTTTATCTTTTATCCTAGAAGCAATAGGGAATTGTTAGATTGCTGTGTCATTTTTTAGTCAAGTGGTGGCTCTTTGTGATTCCATCTTCTTGGCAAAGATACTGGAATGGTTTGCCATTTCCTTCTCCAGTCCATTTTACAGGTGAGGAAACTGAGGCAAACAGGGTAAAGTGACTTGCCCATGGTCATATAGATAGCAATTTGATTTGAACATAGGGAGATGAGTCTTCCTAATTGCAGACCCAGCGCTCTATTCACTGCCACTTAGCTGTCCCAATGGGGAACTTCTGATGATTTTTGAGCAGTGGAATGAAATGGTCAGAATTATTTTGAAAACTGAATGAAGAATGGATGGGATTGAGCAGAAACTAGAGGAAAAGATATGAATTAGGAGGTTCAAATGAGGGACTGGGTTTTCCTGGAAGCATAAGAAAGGACTTTCCTATTCTTTTTAACCCTCTTAGTTTCTCATGATGGATTCTGGGAAACAGAGCCAAAGGAAGTTCAAGTATCTGGCTACAGTGAAGCAAAAATAAATTATAAGGAAACAGAGGTTTTCTGCCATGGTAGCATCTCATTTGTGGAAACTCAGACCCACAAGAGTCAGCTAGGATGAGAGGGTCTCCATGGTTAGACTGTGTGTACCATTAGAACGGTCACACCAATGAGAACTTGGAGCCTGGGTCCAGGAGAAACAAAAGCTTCTCCCTCTATTCCTGCCAAAAGAAAGCGAAATCTTGGTAACTGAATTTATCTTCCATTTTAAAAAAAGAGAGAATGAGAAGCCCTCATATATAAGATGGAAGAAATCTTTTAAGAGTTTGAAGTTTCTTTTTTTTTTTTTTTAAAAAAAGTTCAACTCAATAGTATCTGAAATTGAATGACTTAAAGATCCTTAACCAGAGCTTGGACTATAGGATCGTAGACTTGCAGTTGGAAATTCAACTCCTTCATTTATAGATAAAGGAACTGAGGCTTAGGATTATTAAGTGACTTGTCCAAGCTAATGCAGGCAGTAATGGGACAGCTAGGTGGTGGCAACAGATAGAATGCTGAGCCTGAAACCAGGAGGACTTGAATTCAAATCTGGCCTCTGATATTTATTCACTGTGTGACTCAAAGCAAATGACTTAACTTCTATTTGCCTCACTTTTCTCATTTGTGAAATGGGGATAATAATAGCAACTACCTCCCAGGGTGGTTGGGACGATCAAATTAGATATGAATTGTAAAGTACTTGGCACACAGTAAGCACTATATAAATGTTAACTATTTAGGGTTTTTTTAGGTGTTTTGTTCACATATTCAATGTTAGTTACAATACTGGAGTTAGACATTAAAGGCCAAGTCAGAATTCAATAATAAAGATAAAGAAAAAGGATGTTTTAAGTCCTCTAAGGCCATAATATTTAAAGCCAAAGGGGACTTTTGAGATTATTATCATCCAGCTGCTTCATTCTACAGAAATCTAAACTGAGACCCAGAGAGGTTAAGTGAGATACCTGATGTTACACAGGAGATAAGTTTGAAGTTGGGCCCCCTGAAATCTGACATGATTTCCACTACACAATGCTTGATTCAACAAAGCCCCACAGCAGAGACATCTTCCCAGGAAGTGCTCCGGCATGGAGGTGCTCCCGGGCTGGTTCTTGGAGCTCATGTCTACTAAACACAAGCTTTGATGACACTTTCTGGGCAGGAAAGAAAAGCTTTAAATCTGGCCCAGAGACGGGCCGCACGTGTCACGTCCGAGGCCCGACCTGGCAGTTTCCAGAGAGCCTCATCACCAAACTGGCCGTAGAGTCGGTACTTCCGTGGCCACGGCCACTTTCGAAGGCCAGCTAACAAAGGCAGGATAGGGTTGTGCCATGTGCCAGTGGAGTGGGGAAGATGGCTCCTAGAAGAAAAGCCTCCCTTTTAATCTGAAACCTTCTTCCTGGGGTGCCATCTTATTATAAGGGAGTTCTAAGTGATAGTGCTGTGGAGAGGCCCAATTTGCCCAAAAAGAATATTGAAAATCATCAATCCACTAGAAACACAATGAAGCTACTCCCCAAATGTGCTGTGGGTCTCAAACCACCCAGATGGGGGCAGGCAACTCAAACAGATGACTTTTCAAGACAGCCAAAGGCCATACTCCTTCCTGTGCAAGTGGGCTTTTTAATAAGACAGATGAGCAGCTTTGCAGCTCATAATCAGATCCAGACAGGCTGCCTCCGCCACACGCAGGGATGGTGACGACAAAGGCCCCTTCCTTTCTTCTCTTTTCAATTGAAATGGCGATGGGGGGAGGGGGAGGGGGAGGGCGATGTGGAACAAGCAGAACACTGTGTAGAGACTACAGTGTAACTGACAGACACGTCGACTGGCTGCCAAGAGAAATCCCCCAAATATCGAAGAGAAGCAAAACATCAGCCCGCCTGAACTCCTCCCCACCGCCATTGGACTGAATTGGACAAAATGATGGAGCGAAAAGGATGTTCTATTTAGAGCCAAAGAATCCCAGGCCGAATCTTGTCTTTGTTATTGACTATCTGTGCGATCTGGCATAAAACACATTGCTCTTTCTGGGCTACTGGTTTATTCATACTGAAAATGAAAAAAAAAAAAAAATCCCTTGAAAATACTGAATCCCCACTCTAAATCCTCCAATCCCAGCTCTGTTGCCTACTACCTGAGTGATCTCACTTCAGCTGCCTGGGCCTCAGTTTGCATATTTATAAAATGGGGGAAGGGGGGGGTCGAGCAGCTTGTAGACAACAAGATCTCTGAGATCCATTTTGGCTCTAAATCGCCAATCCTATGACACTATCAGCAGAAATTTCACAAAGGCAGACACATAGATGATCTCTGAAGGAAAGAGGGGAATCAGAGTTAAGAAGGAGGCTCCCCTCTTCCTCCTTCCTTTTTTTTGACCAAATCTTTCTTGTTTTCAATTACAAAATGGGGCCAACTTTCCTTAGAGGTGGTTGGGGGGGAGCAAGGACTGCTCTCCCTGTTGAGTGAGATTTCAAAGTGCTGATGTCAATTTTTCTGCCACTACGAGGGAGGGGGGTGTGAGGCAGCCTTTGTGTCCAGACTGAGGAAGGGCTGTTTCAGCCGTTTGTCTGAAGCGATCCTAGAAGCTTTCTTCAGGGGGCCCTTTGGTGTCATGAATTTGCCTTTTGTTTTTTTTTCTTCTTTGTAATTTTTCATTGATACTCTTTAAAAAAAAAATCAGCACTTCCCAATGCTCCCCCCCCCCCATCCCAGTAAGGACCTTCTTTCTTAATAAAGAAGTACAGTTAAGCAAAACAAACGGACCCTTGGGCCACATCTGCCAACGCCGGCCTTATTTTACCCCCACTGTCCCCTGCCTCTCTGCAAAAAAAAAAAAAAAAAAAAATAGAGGTATGGCTATGTTTATGCTTTTCTAACACGCCCCCCCTCCCCACCCCAGAGGGGACTCTTCTTCCAGGTTCCCCACACCGAGCCTCCAGATGCCTTGAATGCCAATGGTCAACTTTTAAAAGCATTTATTTGCTATTTTTCAATCCCCAGCAGTGCCCTGCACACAGTCGGCATGACAAACGCATGAACAGTTGCTGAATTTTTCAAAAACCCCTCTCCTTCTATGATCCAAGGACACAAAGCCAGCTAGTAGCAGAGCTGAGCCTCCAAGCTGGGTCTTCTGAGTCCTAATTTAGGGTTTTTCCACTATATTCTGCTGCTTTCTTCTAGCTGCCACAACCTTTGTTATATTACTTGTTATTCAGTCCTTCAACTGCAGTCCTAAGAGTTAAGAACCAAGAGGCTCTCTTCAAACCAGTCGATCGATTGCAGCCTCAAGTCAGAGCAGTGTGCTGGTGCATGTACGCTCACCCGGCTTCTTTGTGTCCGAGCCAGTCTGGAGCTAATGCCTCCACAAGGCATTGTTGTTCCCAATGGGAGCAGCCAAGACTGTCATTTAAAAAAAAATCCCAGCCGAGCCAGACTCCTAGCATAAAGTGTTTTATGAGCACTGGGCTGGGAATCAGGAGACCTGGGCTCAGGGCCAGTCTAGCTTTGTGACCTTGTACAGCTCACTAGTCCTTCTCTGGAACTCAGCGTCCTCCCATATAAATCAAGGAGGTCTGTGGACTTTAAAGCCGAGCGGTCGGCAAGGTCATCCAGTCCATATCTGTCATTTGACAGGTGAATAAACTGAGGCCCAGAGAAAGGAAGGACTCAGTCAAGGCCAGACATAAGTAGTAAAAGAAACAGAACTAGGATTCCAGCCAGCTGTCCCAACCCAGTTTTCTTTCCATATTACCTCCTAACAACCAGACGAGATGGTTGCTAAGGTCCCCTGTAGCTCTGACATTTTATGATTTAATCCACAAATATATCTGAAGGAGCCTACTCTAAATACCATACCCTGTGTTCCTTTGATACGTGCACACACACACACACACACACACACACACACACACACACACACACCCATATACATATTTAATGCCACTTTAGTAGCTGCTTGACTCTGGACAAATCCTTAGCTTCTCTCTGCCTCCATTTCTTCATGTGCAAAATGAGATTGGGCTACAACAGTGGTGTCAAACTCAGAGAGAAACCATATCCCAGGACCCCTGAAAGCTGCAGCCTGATTTACTTTTAAGAGGTAACGTTATCTCTGCTTGCATTATTATTTATTTGGGGGACTCTTTCCCGATTCCATTTGTATCCGGGGTTCGGGCCACTGGCAGGAGCATCATGGGCCATGCATCTGATATCTGTGAGCTCCATGACCGCGAAGGTCCTTTCCAGCTCTCACATTCCACGAGTTCAGGAGAATAGGCTAGCTATGATCTAGTGCTACCTGAGCCTTCTTTGAAAATGCCCGATGACACAATTTAATTAATCACACACTTTCCTCAGAAAGGTTGTACAATGTGCATTTACCAAGCTTTTCCCTGAGATTATTTTGTAACCTTAAGACACAATTGGCAATTGTGTGTCGTAACGGAACAAACCAAATTCTCACCTCCTCCTGCTGGATAAGGTTTCTTCATGTTCTACATGAGCAACTTTTAATACTCTCTTGTCAATAAACAGATCTTCAGGATAATAAGCCGATCTATATTGCCGCTGCTGAGAATGGGCACAGAGCTTGCCAATCTGAAAAAGAAAGAAAATATCAGTCTGGGATGCTTCCACCAACATGAGAGTAGTAGCCACGTTTGCCATGTTACTACTAGTAAAGTACTACAGTAGTAACCAACTGCTCCCCCAATCCCAGAAGAATCCCAAAGAAGGGGGAAAGCTCCTAATCCAATAGGAAAAGATGGCTCTGTAGCCTACAATGGTTAGTAAGGTACAATGAGATACAATGGAAAGAGCTGGACTTGGAGGACATGGATTCAAATCCCAGTGCTAAGAATTACTAGCTGGGTGATCGTGATGTGTCCCCTCCCTTCTCTCAGTGTCAGTACCCACACATCTGGAAAGTGAGCCAGGCAGCCTCTGAGCTCCCTTTTAGCTCAAAACTGACGATCCCATGACATTTCCAGCAATGGGAGGCCCTGGGGTCCTTAGAATTTTCTACAGGTAAGAGTACATTTCAAGGACCTTGTACGCAGGCCAGAGGAGATGGATACCTTTCAATGGTACTCTCTGTTTAGAACTGTGGAGCATTCACAAAACAATATTTCTGCATTTAGAAAGAAATGGAGATGTTGGGGGATCGATATAATCATATTTCATGGTTGACAAACAGCTTACACACCTTCCCTCATTCAAGCGTTATGCCAGCCCTGATGATGAGGTAAAATAAGTCAGGCAATAATCCCGATTTTACAGATAAGAAAATCAACTCCCAGGAGGAAAGTACATTCCCCAAGGTCGCCAAGCTAACCCAGACCCTCCGCTTCACAGCCTGGAGTCCAGTGCTCTCCTTCCCACATAGAGGATGGAAACATCCACCTGCACAGCACTCTCAATGCTTACAAGTCTATTTTTGGTGTAAGATTTATGCTACAGCATTAACAACAATGTTAATGCAATAGCTCACTGGGCTCTTCTGAAAATGCCTTAGGGAGAAGGGAAATCAGTCCATCAACTGCCCAAACCCTCAGCTCTGAATCATCCGTTACTGGAGAAATCCCAACACTGACAGGTGAAAATGTTACCTGGGTCAAAATCTCTGGTGTCCCAGAGATTCAAGATCACTGATTTCTGAAACTTAGATCCACGCGCCCAGAGATATCAAAAAGAAGGGGAAGATGATTTTGTGACACTGGGGTGGGAGAAAGAGAAGGGATTAAGCATTTAGATAGCATCCACTGGGTGCCAGGCACTGGGCAAAACACTTTTTACAAATATTATTTCATTTGCTCACAGCCTTCTCATTCCATTATTGCACCCACTTTACAGTTGAAGAAACCAAGTCAAACAGAGATCAAGTGACTTGTGGACACATAACTATTAGGTGTCTGATACTGGATTTGAACTCAGGTTTCTCTGAGTCCAGATCTAGTGCTCTGTTCATTGCACCATCTCACTATCTTGGGAGCTATAATATAATCAGCCTTGACATATGTATGGAGGATGTGTAGAAATGGCATAAATTGGAGACAAAGAGACTAAGTAGGAGGTTTTTACAGCAGTCCAGGCAAAACATGGGAACCTGAATCTGCCTGACAACAAGTTGTATTTGTTTTCTGAAAACTAAGGGAATATCGGTACCAAATGGAAGTTGGATGGACTCGAAGCCAGAAAGCTCTGAGATAAGTTCCCTCACCTTCATCTTCACTGCCTCTTTTCTCTTCTTTCTTCCTTTCCTCTACCTCTCCCTCCCTTCCTATCCCACTCTGGACATTTTCCTGTCTTCTTTCCTACATGTTTTCATTATGTGTTCCTGCCACTTCCTGCCCAGAGACCATGCCCTGGAGGGGTTAATACACTCAACTTTGAAAATCCTACCCTGTGCCTTAGCTGTTCTGATTAGGAAGGGAGGGAGACAAACTCATGTGATCCTAGCTAGACCAGGCCCCAGTTCACATCCTAGCGTTATGTACCCAAGTTTCCCTCTTGCTGATTGCTCTTCCATCATGTGTACTGAGAACTCTGCACCTTCACTACCACTGCTTCTGGAAAAAGCTGTGTCAATTAATTCTCCCATGTCCCTATTCACTATCCCTGTAACTTTACAGACCAAAATTCCCTTTTCCTGGTCATTCTATATGTCTTCTCTTCCTACTAGAATGCAAGTTCCTTGAGCATGGGGACTGATTCAGTTTTATAAATTTGTATCCCTGGTGCTTTGTGTATAGTTTTTTTTTTGTTTTTTTTTTTGTTTTGTTTTGTTTTGTTTTTTGCTGAAGTAACTGGGGTTAAGTGACTTGCCCGGGTCACACAGCTAGGAAGTGTGAAGTGTCTGAGACCAGAATTGAACTCAGGTCCTCCTGACTTCAGGGCTGGTGCTCTATCCACTGTGCCATCTAGCTGCCCCACCTATAGTTTTTCATAAAGGCTATTTTACATATCCACTCTCTCTCTTTTTCTATCACCCTCTTATTGTTCATTCTTTGTCTTTTCTTGCCCCCATTTAAACTAAAACCGTTCAGAAAGGAGCTGGCCTTTACTCACAAAGCTTACAATCTAATAAAGTCATTAGACAGACTAATATCTAAAATGGCCCTAACATTTGCAAAGTACTTGATATTATCTCATTTGATCCCCACAATAGTCCTTCAAGGTTACTATGCCAGGGCCACATGGTTTGTAAGGATCCAAGGCAAGATTTGAATATAGTTCTTTCAGCTTTATCAATCCAGTATGGCCCCAGCTGCTTCTACAGAAAGAATATCATGTTCCTAGAGTAGTCCTCCTTGTTGCTCCCTTATTTCACACATCACTTTACTTCCTCCCAAATATCTCAACCTAGAAAATCCTGAGTCACTAGAAATCACAGAATGACCCTCCAATGGGTAATGTGGACCTAGCCTCATTCTGGTTCTTCCAATGGAAAAAAAGGCCACACTGCAGAGACAAAGAGGCCTGGGCAACACACTCAGTCCTCATGGAGCCTCAATTTTCTCATCTCAAATGAGGACCACGTGATTCCATTAAGTTCAAGAAAAGCTCCCAAATGCACTGTGCTAGACACTAGATGAGGTGTAAAATTTGTTTCAGAGACAGGCCCTTTCTTTCTGGAGGCATTACACATGCACAGATAATAAATAATGCATAATATTAAGATAGTCTCCAAAGACAATTACAAAACCATGTGCTGAATGACATCAGAGGGTGCTATCGACTAGGGGAGAAGAGGTACATCTGAAATTGAGAGAAGAGAAAAGACAATCCAAGAGGTCACGGCTTGGGCAAAACCATGGAGATGGAAAAGTACAGGGCACATTCTTCGTACGGTCAGTGGATCAGTCGCCATATTCAGCTGCAGCAGAGCAGAGTAGAAGAGTATGGGGTAAGCTTGAAATATAAGGTGCTACTAAACACCTGTCATTGGCTAGAATGACAGGGAAAGATAATGCGCAATGTTGGAGGGGATGTGGGCAAACAGGGACACTGATACATTGTTGGTGGAACTGTGAATACATCTGGCCATTCTAGAGAGCAATTTGGAACTATGCTCAAAAAGTTATCAAACTGTGTATACCCTTTGACCTAGTAGTGTTACTACTGGACTTATATCCCAAAGAGATCTTAAAGAAGGGAAAGAGACCAGAATGTGCAAGAATGTTTGTGGCAGCCCCTTTTGTAGTGGCCAGAAACTGGAAACTGAGTGGATGCCCATCAATTGGAGACTGTCTGAATAAATTGTAGTATATGAATGTTATGGAATATTATTGTTCTGTAAGAAATGACCAGCAGGAGGAATACAGAGAGGCCTGAGGAGACTTACATCAACTGATGCTGAGTGAAACGAGCAGAACTAGGGGATCACTATACACTTAAACAACAATACTGTATGATGATCAATTCTGATGGACGTGGCCCTCTCCAACAATGAGATGAACCAAATCAGCTCCAATAGAGCAGGAATGAACTGAAGCAGCTACACCCAGCGAAAGAACTCTGGGAGATGACTAGGAACCACTACATAGAATTCCCAATCCCTCTATTTTTGTCCGCCTACATTTTGGATTTCCTTCACAGGTTAATTGTACACTATTTCATATTCAGATTCCTCTTGTACAGCAGAACAACTGTATGGACATGTATACATATATTGTATTTATTATACTTTAACATATTTAACATGTATTGGTCAACCTGCCATCTGGGGGGGGGGAAGGAGGGGAAAAATTGGAACAAAAGGTTTGGCAATTGTCAATGCTGTAAAATTACCCAGGCATATGTCTGGTAAATAAAAACTATTTTTAAAAAATTTTTAAAAAAGAAATGTAACGTGGTGAACATACTGGAGGCCTGGATTGCCAGATCAACTCAAAACTTTATAGACAATGGAGGGCCACTAACGAGTAGGGGGAATGATATCACCAGACCTATGCATAAAGATCTGTCAGCAATGGAAAAGGAACTGGAAAGAGGAACATGGAGACCAGTTGTTGTAAAACACTGTTGTAAAACAACAGTGATAGGTCAGCATTAGAATAATAATAACTGGGATAGCCAGCATTTCTCTAGCACTTTCAGGCTTCCAAAGCAGGGTACACATGTAAGCTCATTTAATGGTTCCCACCTCAATCCTGGGAGGAAGGCACTATGATTATTATTGATTATTAATTAAGCCCATTTACTGGAGCATCCAGACTTGCGCAGGGTCACAAAGCTAGGAAGAGTCTGAGAAAGGATTTCAAGTCTGCTCTTTGGGACGCCAAGTCTAGCATTATTACCCACTGCATCACCTAGCAACCTCACAATGTGAGTTACATAGAATATGTGTTATTATTATCATTGCCACTTTATAGATGGGATAACTGAGTGGTAATGTACTGTACTAGAGTGGTAGCCATGGGAACCGAGAGAGGAGAGATGGGAAAGATAATGGGGAGGCAAAACTGGCAGAGCTTGGCAAAGGATCGGACAAGAGGAGTCAAATGGAGGGAAGGGTCCTTGGGAAGCTAGACCAAAGTGGCTAAATGCTGAAAGCATTGATTGAAGTGGGGAAGCCAGAGGGGCAGGCAGCCTTAGCCAGAGAGAGCTCTGATGTGATTTCATGGCTCTAGGAAAAGGGTGTGAACTTAGATTCCTCCTCTATGCCTGCATTGTTCAAAAGGAACATTTCTATTCTGCACCGGGGGATATTTGGAGATTCATAGGTAAGGGATGGGCAGTACAGGGAAGAAGCTTCCACCACTGCTAGGTAAAAGGTGCACCTGCTTGCTCCCCTTTTCTTCTGGGGCGAGTCAACAAGTGGAATTGCTAAAACAGGGAAGAGCAGAATAGGACACACTCCATACATCTACTAAACAAAAATTCTAGTATTTCAGTGGTGTCCAAATAGAGTGATGGACCCAGAGTCAGGAAATCTGTTCAAATCCAGACACAGACATTTGCTATCTATAGGATTCTGGCCATGTTACTCAATTGCTGTCTGCCTCAGTTTCCTCTTCTGTAAAATGATAACAAAACAGGCAATTCTGACTTGGGAACGACTGCTCTCCCCACCTAATGGTCCTGAAAATATAACCTAGAAAACCAAATGACCTGTTAGCTAGCCAGAAATCAAAGAAATCCAAAAGAAAGAGCCAGAGAATGATTTAAGAAGAGTAGGCTTTAAGTCCCAGCTTTACCATTGCAGAACTTCATATACAGAGATCAATTACTTCTCATTCCAGTCAATGAGTATTCCCATAGAAGAGAAGAAGACTGCGGAATGACCAGGTCTCAGATTTTGAAGGCCTCTCAGAGGCCATCTTGTCCAAGCTCTACTTGATTAAGAAAGGAAGACCCTCTAAAATAATCCCAGCCAGTGGCCATTCAGTCTTACTACCCCTAGCCTTCTATTTATCTTCTATGAGCTCCATTTGTTTTCCTTTAAAATCAAGCTTAAATCTGCATCTCAAAATCTTCCAGTTAGAGCTCTTAGTCCTGCATGCCCCGGCCCAAGCCCTTCTAATACTGGAAAACACGTATTGTACCCCATCCCCTCAGTGGTCCTCAAACTTTTTCAATAGGGGGCCAGTTCACTGTCCCTCAGACTGTTGGAGGGTGGGGCTATAGTAAAAACAAAAGCTCACACTCTGTCTCTGCCCCTCAGCCCATTTGCCATAACTCAGCAGGCCGCATCTGGCCCACTGGCTGTAGTTTGAGAACCCCTGCCTTAACTCTTCTGTTTTCTCCAGGGCAAACCAAGCTTCAGTCCTTCCAAGAGATCCTTGGACAGCATTATTTCTAAGCCTCTATCACTAGCCATCTTCCCACATGATCATTGCCTTTCCTAAAATGTGTTTCCAGAGCTGAATATAGTATTCCAGATGTGTCTGATCACCTCATCTCCCTGGTTCTAAATGCCATGACCCTTAAAGCCACCTGAAAAAAATGAACTCTGATCAGTTCTATCAAATTACTGGCTTATATTGAGTTTAGAGTTCACTAAAAGCCCCAGGTGATTTTCAGATGAATGAATATTTAGCCACAACTAACCTTGTACTACTTATTAATGTGCTTTTTTGAGCCCAAATGTACATTTTCCCCTATTACCTGGCATTATATTCCTCTCAGTCCAATGCTCTAGACTTTGATTCTTTTTGAATCATGACTGTGTCATCTAACAGAGTCCCACTGGATAACTCTGCATCAGACACAAAATTCACTTGGACACGATGATGATGATGATGATGATGATGATGATGATAGCAGCCCTTGTATAGTATTTTAGATTTTGCAAATCATTATATAAATATTACCCCATTTTATTCTCACAACTACTCTGGAAAGTAGATGCTATCATTATTCCAGTTTTACAGAGGAGGAAACTGAGGAAAACAGAGATTAAATGACTTGCTCACATTCATACAGTTTGCAAGTGTCTGGAGCTAGATTTAAACGGACTTGACAGGTTTTGACTCTGAGTGACTATGAAAATGGTGGTACCCTTGACAGTGATGGGGAAGGAGGAAAAAACTTTTGTGGGGGGGGGAATAACAACAAACAACAACATCAAGAGCATTTATATAGCATTTGAGGTTTTGAAAAGCATTTTATAAATATTGTCTCATTTTGTCCTCACAACAACCCTGGGAGGTAGGTACTCTTTTTTCTCCCATTTTACAGAGGAGGAAACTGAGGCAGACAGACGGTGAGTGACTTGCCCACACTTGCACAGCTAGCTGGTGTCTGAGGCTAGATTTAAACTGACTCACTTGACAGATTTTTTAAAATTACATAATTTTATAATAGCTTTTTATTTTTCAAAATACATGCAGAGAGAGTTTTCAACATTTGCCCTTACAAAATCTTGTGTTCCAAAAATTTTCCCTCCTTCCCCTTCTCGCCCCTCCACTAGATAGTAAGCAATCTGATATAGGTTAAACATGTGCAGTTCTTCTATTCTCACATATTCTCACATTTATCATGCTGCACAAGAAAAATCCACTCAAAAAGGGAAAAAAAATGAGAGAAAACAACAAGCAAGCAAACGACAACAACAACAACAAAGATGAAAATACTATGGTGTGATTCACATTTGTCTTGAGATGCTAATTAAGGCTCCATAGTCCTCTCTCTGGATGCAGATGGCTCTCTCCACCACATGACTTGAGAGATTTTGACATTTGGCTGCTTAGGAGAATAGTGGTAACCTTGACAGTAACAGAAAAGTAGGAAACACTTGGGGAGAAATAATAACAAAAACAATACATTTATGTGTGTATGTATGTATATATATATTATATAAATACACACACACACACACACACACACACACACACACACACATATATATATATATATATATGTCACTGGAGGTTTTGCAAAGCAATTTACAAATATTATCTCATTTTGGCCTTACAACAACCTTCATAGATAGGCACTATTTCAATTTTGCTGAAGAGGAAACAGGCAGACAGAGATTAAGTGACATGTCCAAAGTCACAGGGCTAGCAAATGTCTGTGTCTGAATTTGAACTTACTTCCTAACTCTGGGACCATCACTCTATTTGGATATGTCAAGTTTGAGATTATTATAAGATATCCAATGGGAAAAATCCAATAAGCAATAAGTAATTCAAGGCTATAACTCAGGAAAGAGATTAGGGTATATATGAAGATCTGGAAATCATCTGCAGAGAAATGATAATTAAACCTATGAAATCACCAAACGAGGGGCAGCTAGGTGGCGCAGTGGATAGAGCACCAGCCCTGAAGTCAAGAGGACCCGAGTTCAAATCTAGTCTCAGACACTTAACACTTCCTAGGTGGGTGACCCTGGGCAAGTCACTTAACCCCAATTGTCTCAGCAAAAAAAGAGGAAAAAATAAGAGAAAGAAAACAAGCAAACAACAAAAAGTAAAAATACTATGTTTTGATCCACATTCACTCTCCATAGTTCTCTCTCTGAATGCAAATGGCTCTTTCCATCACAATAGTGATCTAATAGAGAGTAATATTCTGAAAAAGATGGGGAGAGGATGTGGTCAAGGGTACATGTAGAGGGTTTTGGCTTGACAAGGAGAAGGGCCACATAGCTGATTGATATGGGAGATAAGAGAAAATGAGGAACCCAGGAGAACGCGGAAAGGGTCAAAGTGGGTGACTGACAAGATGGTGAAGCCCTTTACAGAAAAAGGGGTACATTTGGACTCAGAGACGATGACTTGTTTTAGGATATGCTAAGTTTAAAGTAACTACAAGAGATCCATTTTGAAGTGTCTACTAGGAGGCTGGAGAAACATAACTGGAGCTCAAGGGAGAGACTTAGTTTTGATATACACATCTAGTAGTCCTTTGTCTTGAGATGCTAATTAAGGCCTAGGTGCTGCTGAGGTCACCAAGTGAAAGAATGAAGGAAGAGTAAGAAGAAAAGAGGGCCCAAGACATAATTTTAGGGGATTCTCCTTATCAGGAATCAGGGTATGAATGAGAAACCATTAAAAGAAATTGAAAATGAGTAGTTGGGAGCAGAACCAAAATGGCAGAGCAGAAAGAAGCAATGTAGCTTAGTTCCTGACCACTGCTCCTCCAAAGAGATTTATAAAAAAGCACCACACCAAATTCTGATGGAGAAATCCTGAAAAGTCACAGTGAGTCTTTCATCCTGCCCAAGTGGCAGAGGGAGATAGGTCAGCAGACACTAGGGACAGAGTAGGGGCAAAAGCAGTCCAACACACAGGGGAAAGCTGCACATCAGCACAAAAATGAGGTCCCAGATCCACCTCAAGGCAACATAACAGGGACAGGAACCAAATGGTGGTTTTAGCTCCCACTACTCAGATCCAGGTGGCAGATTCAGGGCAGAGAGAAAAGTAGTGATACCCAGGGCTGTGTGCAGAGAAAGGAAAATGTTCAGAAGCCAGCAGCAGCAATGGTGTGGGTTCCGGCCCCAGGCATAAAAAAAAGTCTCAGTTCTGGGATCTAGGACAGCTTGAAGAGGAATAAACAAGGCAGAAAACCCAGACCCAGGGGGAGCCTACAATTCTGCAATTTTGAACCAACAAGAGCTTCCCAGCTGGCTGATAAGGGCAGAGTTCAGCAGCAGTCTATTCTTACACAGACCCAAAGGTCAGAGCTCAGACCCAGGGGGCAGCAGGCGTTGGCCTGGATCCGATCCCTTTTGGAAGCAATGAAAGCTTTCAAGTCTCCAGCCTGTCCCTGAGATTGTGGAATAACACAACCTCAAGATTCCAAGAAAGCAGCAACAGGACCAGTCCAGACCTCCAGAAATATATAGAGCCTGGTCTTCACTTTAAGAGCAAGGGCTGGAAGCAGGCTGGAAGAATGAGCAAACAAAAAGAACTCAACGGTAATAAGCTATTTTGGTGACAGGAATGCTCGAAAAAACAAAGGCAGAAAAAATGACTCCAAAATATTTATGAGAAAAGTCCCTGAGAAGAAGACAGTTGGGTATGAACTCAGCTACAATTTCCAAAGAAATAAAGCAAGAGTTGAAAAAGGAGGTAAAAATACTTTTACAAATATAATGAGAACACTTGAGGAACAAATTGGGGAAAAAATGAGAGCTATGGAAGAACGAACTGGAAAGGGAATTAACAGTTTGGCACGAGAGGTATAAATCCTTCCCCAAGCAACAAACTCTCTGAAAATCTGAATGGACTAAATTGAAGTCAGTGATGCCATAAGACAACAACAAATATTTCAAAACAAAGTCAGAAGACTGAAAAAATAGAAGCTGTTAGATATCTCATAGCAAAAGCGACTGATCTGGAAAACAGATCAAGGGGGAAAAAATGAAGAATCATTTGATTATCTGAACATTGTACTAACTTAATTCAAGAAATCTTAAAAGAAAACTTTGCAGATCTTTTAGAACCAGAGGGCAAAGTTGAAAGAGAAAGAATCCACCCATCAAGAGAATCCTCCTGAAAAAAAAAAAAAAAACAAACTCAAAACAAAAACTCCCAGGAACATTATGGCCAAAGTCCAGAACTTTCAGTCAGGATCCCACACAATTTAGCAGCCACCACTCTAAAGCAATAAACAATTTCCAATACAATATTCCAAAAGGCAAAGGAGATGGGATTCTATCCAAGGACAACTCACTCAGCAAAACTGAGTATAATATTTTGAGGGGGAAAAATGGGATCTTCAATGGAATAGGGAACTTGCAAGCATTCCTGATGAAAAGATCTGAACTTTCAAGTTCAAATAAAAGAATGAAGAGACACAGATAAAGGTAAACATTAACAGTGATATTAAAAAGGGTAAACTGGTTATGTTCAAATATGGAAAGATGATCCATGTGTCCCCTCTCCCCTAAATTCTATTATCATCAGGGGGGAGAAAGGCAGTCCAATGAGGCAAGGCCTGGGAATGGTTCTGTTAGATTCTGATCTTAAAAAAAGAATAGTTAGCAAAAGGAAGAAAAATGCATTGGGGGCAGGAGAGAGAAAAGCAAGGAAGAGCGGGGAAAATTATTTCATATACTTAGGGTGCACAGACACGTATACAACAAGGAAGAGGAGGTGAGGGAGGAATAGCTAACACTTAAACCCCATTTTCATCTGAAATGCTCCAAAGGAGAAAGAATTCACACACACACACACACACACACACACACACACACACACACACACATACACACACATGCATACAAAAATCCATTTCACTCAACAGTTAAAAATGGCAGGGAAAGGGGGAGAGGGGAAGAGTAGAAGGAGAGTTGATTAAGGGAGGGATTAATTCTAAGAAAAACAAACTTGAAGGAGATTTAAAATCTGTATAACTCTTCTTGAGGTGGCAAAGAATGGGAATCTAAAGGAGTGTCCATGGACTGGGGAATGGTTGAACACGTTATAGTACATAACTGTGATAGAACAGTATTGTGCTGAACTCTTATCAGCTAATGACAAACCAGGATTCCAGAACACTGATGATTGAACATGCTACCCATCTCCTGATGAAGAGCTGAAGGACTCAGAATCCAGAATGAGACCTTTTGGGGGGGGGAGGTGGGACATAGCCAATGGTGAAATGTATTTGAATTTAATATGTCTGTGATATGTTTTGTTCTTCTCATGTTCTCGTTTGGGGGTTGGGGTCGGGGTAGGAGGGTGAGAAAGCAGATCTTGGCTGATTACAGCAAATACCTTTTTTTAAAAAGAAAATGAATGGTCAGCAATAGACTCCATGACCAAAGCAGTGTCACAAAAACTCCAAGAAAAGAGAAAATAGAGGAGAGAGTAGTGAGCTGTATCAAATGCTGCAGAGAGGTCAAGAACATTGGAAAAAAGGCTATCAGATCTGGCAACAAAGAGATGGAGGGAACTTGCTCATGTTTGTAGGCAGAGGGAGGAAGGAAGAAGTAGGTAGGTAAAGATTGCATATTAGAAGGGAAAGCAATTTGTGTGGGGGGTTATTATGCCAGAGAAGACAAAAAGGAAAAACATCAACGTTACATATAGAGGACCGGGCCTTGGCAAGGAAAATGAGCAGCTCTTCACGAAAGAGGGGCAAAACAGAATTGTGCCCGAGGTCTGAGGGGGAATGTTGTTACCAACTATGGAGGCTAGGAAGGCTATCTGAGGGAGCCTAAGGAGGTGGAATTTGGCTTGGCTTTTTAAGGATGAAAGGGAATTCAACATGTTAAGAGAGAGATAGGGAGAGCTTTTTTGCCTGAGAAACCGCAGAGATAAGAGCATAGGATACGTTCAGGGGGACCTTGAGCAATCCAAGCTGTCCATTGAAGGAAATAATATGAGATAATGTCTGGAAAGCAGTGATGGCAATGGATTCTAAAGGTCGTTGAATGACAGGGTAGGGGAGTCGTAACTGGTCAGTGAGCAATAAGGAACTTTGGATGATTTTTAAAAGAGCAATGATGGGAAGAGATGTATGCATAAGGACCGTTATTCTGGAAGTGGTGGGAAAGGTCAGAGGAGAAAAACTAGAGGATATTCCAGGAATATAGGCAAATAATAAAGAGAGCATATGTGAACTTGAGCAGTGGCCAGAGGAACAGACTGTGGGTGAGGGGGGATGGGGAAGAGGAGGAGTGGGATGGATGTGAGAGAAGCTTAAGAGAAAATGGATGGGGCTAGTTCTGACTAGAAAGACAGTATAGATATGGTAGTGGTGACAGACTCCAATAACAACAGATCTCTCTGCAGGCTGCAGAGTCATTTAGAAAACCACAAGTCAACATTATCTGTGTTGTACTGCATGTTATCTATTTTTGTTAATGTTTCCCAGTTTTGCTTAAAAAAAATGCTTTGGAGCTACTGAAGAGTGCCCTTGGTATGTTAAGAGATAAGGTGCTGCAGCCAGATTCAAATCCCATCCCAGACACCAGCTGTGTAACCCGAAAGCTAGCCATTTAATCTGCCGGGAGCCTTGGTTTCCTTATTTGTAAAATGAGGATAATAACAGCACCTACCTCTCTTCAGCTTGTTGTGAGGATGAAATTAATCGGCAAACCAAGCACTAAAACTACAGCTAAAATAACCCCTGTCGGATGCTTTAAAGCCCGAAAGGATTATAAGAATAAATGTGTGCCGTCTTCATCACCATTATCATTATTATTGCTGACAGCCTGGATATGAGACTTAAGGGAAAGAGGAGGGTGGCTGGTGGATGGATATTTGCCTCTGTGGTTCTGTTGGGCTTGAAGAACGTGACACAGAAATGGCGAGTTTGTCTTCCCTGGGCAGATCTGGGAGGCTGCTGGGCGGGAGAGAGGGGCCTAGCTGCAAGAAAGAATTCGCTCCAGCCCACTCTCCAAGTGGCTAATCCTCCTCCCAGGCCCCCCTCCCCCCAGAGCTGAGGGCTGGGGCTCCCCTGGTTGAACTCCAGCCAATGGAATGGCATGGCGGAGCCCTTTCTGTGGCTTGGGCCTCTGAAATCTTCCTTGGTGGGACTGGCTGTAATGAAGAGCTCACCTCCCCAGGCCCAAGGGATTCCCAGGGAGTATATTTATGAGAGCAGAGGCCACTCTTGACCTAGACTTGCTGTTTCAAATCCAGTACATAAAGAGCAGGAATTTTTTCCCACAGCATTCATAGTACCTTGAGCACTTTCATTCACAGTTGGAAAATTCCCCTTCCCATTGAAAGCCTGACCTTGGGACCCCTGCATTCTAATGGGGCCACAGCAAGACTTGAATACTTTTAGAAGAGGGCCTTGTAGCATACAGAATAGAGGTGAAACGAAGGGAAAGACAGGAAGATTAAGAACAAAACTCTGCCGCTGACTTGCTGGGTGACCTTGGGCCAAGCCCTTAACCTTTCTGAGCTGGGTTTCTCCTCAGTAAAATGAGGAGGCTGGGCTACATGATCTCTAAGTTCCCTCTCCAGCTTTGACAGTCTCCAATTCTATGAAACGATAGCACAATCGGCATTTTACAGTCGGTCTGTCCTTCTTTCATTCTTCACCATAATACGGCAGCAGTCTGAAGACGTCCCCAAAGCCCCGAGCGTGCAAAGACACAAAGAAGCGTCCCTTGCTTGTTTACCACCCCGAAAATGGGCCCTGTTCATGTCAGCTGGTGGGATTCCAACCCCTCCCAATTGAATTTCCATCCAATTTCAGGAAAAATTAGTTTCTAACAACTGCAGAAATGGATGCTTGGGGAGGGGGGTTCGCCAACTGGAAGTCTTCAAGCAGAGCCTAGATGCCTGTTCACTGGGGAGGGGGGCGCTATTGTAACGGGGATTTTTCTGGAGGGTTCTGCTGCTTTTCTCCTTGAAAATGCTGTGATTCCATGACATCCAGGAAATAATGAAAAGAGTATTAGTGCCAGAGTAGGAAGTGCTGGGTTGAAGTCTTCGATACTAGTTTGGAGATCTTGGGCAAGTCACTGAAGCTTTTCTCCTCTGTAAAATGGGAGTGCTAATGCTTGGGTGGCTTCCTCAGGGTGGTTGTGGGGAACATTTGTGAGGGAAACTGGTAAGCTGTAAAAGAGAGATGAGACTTAGAGAGATGAGAGGAAGAACCGAAGCAACCATTTCATAGACAGAGCATGAAAAATATGCTTTCCCCCCTCCTCGCTTCCCTCCTCCTGACATCATCCACCCAGCTCTGCTTGAGCTGTAGGTGAATGTCAGGAGCTTTGTTTGAAAGCTGGGAGCTGAAAAGAGAGAATTTGAAAAAGGGATGTAGGGTTCACATCACAAAGGTCCTTTTCAGCATCTTGCCCAGTGATCATGAGACCCAGGTCTTATTAACAAATGCTTTATCCAAGAGTAGATTAGCCCAAGTAGTCCCAATAATAATAATAATGACTTGCATTGAGATAGCACTCTAAGAAACAAAGGACTTTCCTCCCAGCAGCCCCATTATAATTTCCATTTCACAGAAGATAATATTCAAACTCATTTAAGTGACTTGTCTATGGTCACCAAGCTTGAAAGAGCCAGGCCTGAGCTGGGATTTGAATCCAGCTCTTGGAAGCCTTTAGGTCTCAGCCATTTCCACTAGAAAAATTCTGCCCTTTAGCCAGCTGCCATGACATGGGGGCCAGGATTCGGGAGTGTCCCCAAAGCAACTAAAGGAACCAGGGTCCAAGGGGAAATTAGGGTCCTGAATATTACCCAGAGTGCACACGTATTAAAGGGCTTAGTTCCCTCCAATAATTCTGATATTATTCTTGCCTTTCAAGAGGGAAGACAGACAGGAAGCACATACTTTTCTCTCGTTTTTTCTCACTTTTTAAAAATTTCAATAGTATTTTAGTTTTTCAAATCCACGCAAAGAGTTTTTAACATTCACCCTTGCAGAACTTTACTTTCCAAGTTTTTCTCCCTTTCTTCCCCCCTCGCCCCTCCCAATACAACAAGTAATCTGATACAGATTAAACATGTGTAATTCTTCTATTCATATTTCCACATGTGTCATCAGGCACACGCTTTGACAGATCTCTGATCTCATCAATGGAAGCATTCCCTTCACAGATGCGAAACAGCACCTATCATCACCTTCTAATCCAATGTGATTCTTGTCCAAGGCCTACCCAAAACCCTCTTAGGAAAGCTATTCCTGGAGGCCTTCCTTGTGGACACAAGCTGCAAGACTGGTTCTCTGGCATCCTTTGTTCTTGGCCTGTGACCAGCCCATCTCCTCCTCTGGCCACACAAATTCTTGGGGATAACTTTTACACACTTCATTGTTGGGAATAGGGTAAGGCCAATGTAAGCGTGCAGAGTATGGGCCAGGTATACCTGGTTTCATCAGCACCAACAGGGGGAGCACTCCCATAGAGGGGATAGTCCCATCTACAACCCTCTCTCCTAAACATCCAGACTCAGAGCTCTTTGGACAGCTCATACCGAAAGTCCTGTATGCATCTTAAACTCATCATGTCTAAAAGTGAATGCATTATCCTTCCTTTCCCTCCCCAACTCTTCTCTTCTTCCCTGTTACTGTCAGGGATACAACTTCCCCCCAAGCTCCCAACCTAAGTGTCCTTCTTGCCCTTTTGTGATCTCATCACTCCCCATATAATCAGTTGCTAAATGCTATTGGTTCTACTTTTACAACATCCCTCAAATATGTTGCCTAGTTGAGGCCCTCATATCAAGACTGTTGCAATAGCCTGCTGATTGGTCCCTCTGCCTCAAGTTCCTTCCAGTTTTGCTCTATTCTCGATTCAGCAATCAAATCAATCTTTCTAAAGCTCAGGTTTGACCATGGCATCTCCCTATCAATTAATTCCCTGCTGCTCGATCATATCAGTCGTGTCTAACTCTTTGTGACCCTATTTGGAGTTTTTGTGGCAAAGACACTGCGGTGGTTCACCATTTCCTTCTCCAACCCAATTTTAACAGATGAGGAAACTGAGGCAATTGGGATGAAGGGATTTGTCCATGGTCACTCACCTAATAAGCGTCCAAGGCCACCTTTGAACTCAGGTCTTCCTGACTCCAGGTTTGGAGCTTTATTTACTACACCACCCACCTGCCCCTCACTAATTTCCAGTGGCTCATTATTTCCAGCATAAAAGATAAAAATTTCTCTTTGCCATTTAAAGTTCTTCATAAGCTGACCCTCTCCTGCCTTTCTGGTCTTACACAAGATTTTCCCACGTCCCCAACGCCAACCACATTTATATATTCAGTGACACTGACTCCTTTGCTGTTTCTGGAAAAGGATGTTCCATTTCTGGACTTGAATGTACTTTTATTGGCTGTCCCTTGTGCATGAATTCCTTCCTTTCTCCTCTTTGTCTTCTGGCTTCATCTCTGCTAAAAACGCACCTTCTCTGGGTGACCTTTCCCTGTCCCCTTTTTGCTAATGCCTACCCTTTGTTGATTATCTTCAATTTACCCTGTAGCTATCTGGTTTGTACATGTTTGCAAGTTGTCTCCCCCATTAGACTGTAAGCTTCTTCAGGGAAGGGACTGATTTTTTTTTGGTCTTTATTTGTATCTGCAATGTATAGCACAATGCCACACACACAGTAGATCCTTACTGACTTGACTCAGCTTATATTCTAAGAATATTTATGGCAGTTTGCTTATGGCTACCTTCCATTTTCTTCTGGATCACCGTCACTTTTGATTCTTTTAATATTATTATATTTTCCATGACATGTAGCCATAGAACATAGTATATACATAGAGAGAGAGAGAGAAAGAAAGGGGGCAAGGGAGAAAGGGAGAGAGGCAGAGAGGGAAAGGGAGAAAATAAATGAATTACAGAAGATCTGTGATTTGCCAGCACAGGGAAAGTTTTCTAAGATCATTCAATTTTATGTTTATGTAATTATTTATATTTATTTAAATGTATTAAATATTATATTATACTATGGTTATATGATCATTATTAAATATATTCATTAATATCTAATATAATATATTAAGTATATATTTATTTAGAGCTGCAAGGGACACAAGAGACTGTTGAGTCTACCCACTCATTTTACAATTGAGGAAACTGAGATCTAAAGTGACTCATCCAAGATCACTTAGATAATATGTAATAGAATCAGGATTTGACAACAAATCCTGCACTCTTTTTCATGAAAATGCACACCACTCTAGCTACTAAATGTCAGAGGAGACAGTGTACTTTTTAAATTGCTCAGTTAGGGGTGACCTGGCCTAGGAATGTCATTTCTCTGTAACTATAGTGTAGTAAGAAAAACTGGGTTCTGATTCCAGTTGTACCATTTATGCATATTTCCTGTGTGATATTGGAGATATAATTAACCCTTTGTGGCCTGACTTTCTACCCCTGAGAAATGAGTGCTTTAGACTAGACTGGAGGTTCACTCTTTTTTTTTTTGTCACAGATCCCCTCAGAAGTCTGATGAAGCCTACAGATTTCCTTCTTGAAATAATATTTTAAATAGATAAAATTTAGAGAGTAAAAAGGGAAACTAATTATACTGAGATACAGTTATTGATTTTTTTTTTTCATTTACAGTCCTTAGGGCAAGGGCTCCTGGACTAAAAGATGGCCCAGGTCCTGCTTTTCATCAAATCAGAGATCTAGCATTAGAAACTATCTCAGAAGCCAACAAGTCCAACCCTCTCCCGAGAGAGATGAGGAAATGAGTCCCCCAGAGGGGTAAATGACTCACTCAGGCTCACACAACTAGTAAATTTCTGAGATACAATTGGAACTCCAAGCTTAGGAACTCTAAGTCCGGATTTGAACCCAGATACAAATCTATCCCTCAGATCAGTGTGCCAGAAGAGAAAGTTGTTTTTCAAAAAATGTGCTCCACAGGCAGAGAGCAGCCTGGGATCATCGAATGTGCTACACGATTTCCAAAATGGCATGCAGCCGATTGTTCGCCCCTTATTCAATTAGGAGTCCGGTCCACTGTCTATCTGCATTACCTGCTCACAATATTGAAGGGCTAACTCGATGGGCTGCCCTTCCAACCGCATGTATTATAGTCTAGGCAATCAATATTCTTTCTTCACAGACTCACAGAGTTGGATGGGACCTCAGAGGTCATCTAGCTCAACCTCAATCTGAGCAGGAGGCCTTTCCTCAATCTTCCAAGAAATGGTCACCTAGCACAAATTTAGAGCCGGACTAAATTCCCTCTGCTTGGAGCCCACTGATGACGAGGAACTCACTACCTGTCAAAGCAGCCCACTTCACTTTGAGACAGCTTGAATTTTCTTCTGTTTATTGAACAGAATTCGCCTCCTTGCAACATCCCCCATTGATCTTTTCCTATGTTTCACTCTACAGATTCAAAAGGGTTTTTTTCCCCTTTTTTTCCTGGCTTAGGAAACTGCCTACACACATCCTGTCTTGCTCTACCTGTTGTTAATTTCAACCTTTGCTTGCAAAGCCACCTACACTAGTCCACTTTAGTTCATTATAAAGGGAAATTGGGTCCAGACGCCATTATGCAATTCAGTGTAATTAAACCTTAAAAGTCTTAAAACAAAATACACATTGAAATTATGTGCCACACAACATAAACTTTTTAATAGTAGTAACCGTGTCCATCGAACAATTCTACAGGTATAATAAAAATGCTAATATATGTTAATATTTAGTCTGTGGTTAATGTTTTGTCTTGCTAATTTCCCCAGGGCTTTTATTACTGATTTAAATCTGCCACACTACTCAACTGATTGCTGGGCTCTCTACAAACTGCATGGAAGGATGGCGAATGAATACTGATGAACAGAAGGGAACAAACATTTGGCAGGCCAAGCTACTCTTGTTATATGCCTATGATCATTCTGGACATTTTCTTCCTAAGAGGAGCAAGGAAATACGGTCTCAACTGTTTTGTCCCCAGCAGAAAACGTGCCCATGGGCATAAACCTAATTTAGAACCTGGTGCTTTAAGAAAACTGTCACTATTAATTAGCCAATGATTGATCTGGAGAGCAAGAAATGGTGATGAAATACACATCATTCTCCTCCCTCCCCCCAAGCATTTTCAATGGAGCCCATCACTAATTAGCTGACCAATAAAACAAAAGCTCACTGATCAACTGGGATTTATTGACAAACAAGCCATTTCTAGGGATCAGGTGCATTCAGAGACAATGCAGTATATGGGAAATCATGCTGGATTTGGAGTCAAAGAACTGGGTTTAAACCCAGACCTGAGTGTTCATAGGTAAGTCATTATACCACATTGGGCCTTGCTTTTTAATCATGTGTAAAAATGAAAAGGTTGACCGAACTAACGCTTAAGTTTCCTTATAGCTCCAAATCTATGACCTTTCACACATTCCATGGGGAAAGTAGTGGAGGGGAAAGTGCACTGGATTTGGGGTAGAGAGATGTTTTTTTGGTTTGTTGCTGAGGCAATTGGGGTTAAGTGACTTGCCCAGGGTCACACAGCCAGGAAGTGTTAAGTGTCTGAGGTCACATTTGAACTCGGGTCCTCCTGAATTCAGGGCTGGTGCTCTATCCACTGCGCCACCTAGCTGCCCTGGAGAGATGTTTTTTTTAATTTCAGTTTTGATATGTCCATACTATGTAATTTTAGGCAAATCATTTCCACTCTGACATCTCTGATGTTCCCTTCTTGAAAACAGAAATTGTCAGGAGGAAAGTGCTTGGTAAACCCTGAAGCATTACAGAAATGGGAGCTATGGTTCATGTGATTGCCACTGTTGATTATCATGTTAGGTATCATATGAAGCAATTTATTCCAGAAATTGTATCTGGAATCCAAGAAAACTACTTTTGAACCCAGAATTTGGCACAGGAATACTGTATTCCCACAACAGCCAATCATCAAGAAGTCAGTACTCTGCCAGGAACTAAGAAAACAAAGATAACCATCTTCATCACTTGGTCATTGTTACCAAAAATGACAGAAAGGTCATTCTTCTTTTTTGGATTTGGTTTTGAGACAGTTGGGCTTAAATGATTTGTCCAACGTCATACAGTTAATAAGTGTTAAGTGTCTGAGGCTGGATTTGAACTCGGGTCCTCCTGACTCCAGGGGCACTGCTCTATCTACTCTAGCGCCATCTAGCTACCCCAGAAAGTTCGTTCTTAATGAATCAGGACTGACCATTTCTGACTTTATAAAGAACTCAGAGAATCTTTATAACATATAACTAGAGGTTGCAAAACTTTGATGTTGACTAAATATCTAGAAAGACACAATTCAATCTCCAAAATTATAATGAAAACTCAGTATTCTTTGTAAGATGGATACATACCTCCAATATTTAAAATACAGGCTTAAAAAAATTCAATAAACTGCACTGCAACTTGAGTATTTTTACAGATATTACTATCACCCAGGTATAAATTGACTCTTCCCCAAATTAAAACCAACGTTTTCCCTAGATATTATTGTGCTGAACACTCCTAACCACCAAACCACATGGAATGAAAAGTTCTCAAAATGTAAAGATGCAGCAGAACAAATGGGAATCGGCAGATGTTCACCTCATCCCCATTGTCTGGCTGGCTGCTGCCTGAAGATGGCTTCGGCGAGTCAACAGAGAAGCTTATATCTTCACACTGTCGTTCAGTTAACAAAAATTATTTTGTGCATCTGTGCGAGAGTTTGCAAAATATTACATATCCAAGAACAGTAAAACCATTCGTATGTGACGAGAAGTCCCAGCTGAGTGGTGGTAGGGAGACTTCACATGTGTGGTGGTTAGAGAGTTGATCTCCAAGGCAAGATGGCTTCAAAGCCTGCCTCAGGAACAAACTGTCGTCTGAGTTGCCCTGGGCAGGTCCCTTTATTTCTCAGATCCTCCAAACAATTCTGGAAGAGTGGCAAGTGCAGAACAGTTACAGTTCTCTACCTGGAGAGTCGGTTTCTCCATCAGAATACTGCACAGGGCTGAAATCATAGGTCTAGACCCAGCCCTTCCCTCGCTCACCTTTAATAAAACAACTGTGTGAGGAACAATGCAAGTATTGCCCTCATTTTACAGATAAGAAAAGAGGCTCCAAGAAAAACATCATTCCTGATGTCACAACTAGGAAGTGGCAATATCAGGATTCAAATGTAGAGGGAGCACTGTTATATTGTGGGGAAAACACTAAATTTAAATTCAGGAAACTTGGCTTCCAGCTCAGGCTCCTTCACTTCTAGCCTGTGTGACCTTAGTCACTTAAACTCCTTCAGGCTGTGCTAAAGTGGCACGTAGTATCCATGAGATAGGCAATGTATGTTGTTGTATTAACGTGTATACTCCCTACTTCCCGAAGCTGTGGAAAGGAAAGCATTTTGGAAACCTGACAACACTAGAGAAAGGAGGAGAATGAAGCTACATGGATCATTCCGGGGTGAGGTTATTTTAACACAAACAATGATCCGTGTTTCAGGTAGGGGCTGAACTAGAGAATCTGTCTGTCTCTTCCAACAGCTACTGAGCGGCTCAGAGACTCTGGCAGATGGATACAGACGGGATCAGTGTAGTCTCTAGAATGTCTATTATATCAGATCTCTTCAGAGGGAGACACGGATCAGTCACTGTTGCTCAAACTCTCCATGATCCCATTTGGCCTCTGCTTGACAGAGATCCTGCAGTGGTTTTGCCATTTCCTTCTCCAGAGGAGGAAACTGAGGCAAACAGAGCAAATTGACCTGACTAGGGTCACACAAGCTAGTAAGCATCTGAGGTTACATTTGAACTCCAGGAGTCCTCCCGACTCTGGCATTGGCATTCTAGTCACTGCAGCGCCACCTAGCTGCTCCACATTAGTAACAGAAAGCCAGATTAGCAAGCAGATTTAGAAGGGGCTGGGCTCTCAGTAGCCCTCATACCTGTTCACTACCATCCCACCTGCTGGTATCTCTATTGAGCCTCTGCACTCGTGCCAAAGGGGCCGGGAGACCTTCCAGCTCCAAGATCCTATTATTCTAGTAATAAGAGCTGACATTTATACAGTGCTTCATAGTTTACAAAGCACTTTACACTTATGATCTCATTTGGTCCTCACAGCAACCCTTAGGAGATAGGCAATAATCAAAACAAATCACAACTCTATTATTCGTTAGGGTTTACAGAACACCTTCCTTATTAACCCTCAGTTAGCTAGGTTGTCCAAATGCCAACACCCCCCCCATTTTATATATGGGAAAAGTGGCCAAGAGATGGGCAAATTATTTGCTACAGCCTCACTGCTGCTCCTTATTGGAACCAGGACAGGAACCTCGGTATTTTGATTCAATGTCCAATGCCCAGCTCACTCCATTCCACTTTGGGCTAGGATGGGAATTATCCAAGGTCCTACTTTTTTCCCCCCCTTCCCTTCCTTGCTTCTTATATACTATACAGGTAGGCTCTTGCACGGCCAGCCTTGCTTGACCATATAGTCATCAACAGTTTAGAATATAAGGAGCACTATCACCTTGCCCCTGGCTTCACCCCAAACAATAAGTGGCAGGAAATTGTGACCCCCCCCCAGCACAATGTGACTAGAAAAGGAGAAAAGAAGTAGCACCGGGGGCTGTCTATGAAGAAGGCCTCATGTTTTAAAACTGGGGTCTCCAATAAATGATGTTGGCTAAGAAGCTTATTACAAATTAGAACTATACTTGATGTACAATAGCATATCCACATACATATCATATCTTACCTAAAGAACTATATTCTCAGCTTTTACTGGGTTTATATGGACATTACTGAACTAAGAATTTATAAGAATGCCATAGCCATTCACAAGATTTTGCAGGGGTGAATGCTGAAAACTATCTGTACCTATTTTGAAAAATCAAAAACTATTATAAAATGAATTAGAAAACAAAAAAGGATAGCATATTCCTGTACTTGATATTTCTCATTAAATTGTCTGTTTTCCCTCTGCTCTCCTCTCTTCCCCCCCCCCCAAACACATATATTCACAGATATATTATCTCTTAAAGAGCTATGTTCTCAGCCTTTACTGGGTTTATATGTACATAATTGAACTAAGAATTTATAAGGATATTATATCCATGTACTTGATATTTCCCACTAAATTGTCCATTTTCCCTCTGGCCTCCTCCCTTCCCCCCTCACAAACACACACATATATGCATTAAAGAGCTATGTTCTCAGCTTTTACTGGGTTTATATGGACATTACTGAACTAAGAATTTATAAGAATGCCATAGCCATTCACAAGATTTTGCAGGGGTGAATGTTGAAAACTATCTTTGTACCTATTTTGAAAAATCAAAAACTATTATAAAATGAATTAGAAAACAAAAAAGGATAGCATATTCCTGTACTTGATATTTCTCATTAAATTGTGTTTCCCCCCTCCTACTCCCTCACTCTTCTCCACCCCTCCCCCCTCTCACACACATACATCACATCTTACCTTAAAGAGCTATGTTCTCAGCTTTTATTTGGGTTTATATGTACATTGCTGAACTAAGAATTTATAAGAATATAATATCTGTGTACTTGATATTTCTCATAAAATTGTCTGTTTTCCCTCTGTCCTCCCCCCCCACACACACATCATATATTACCTTAAAGAGCTATGCTCTCAGTTTTTACTGGATTTATATGTAAATTATTGAACTAAAATTTTATAAAAATATCATATCCATGTACTGGAGATATTTCCCATTAAATTGTCTGTTTTCTCCCTTTCCTTCCTCTGCTCTCTCTCCTTCCTCCCCCCTCCTGTCACTCACACTCTCTCTCTCTCTCTCTCTCTCTCTCTCTCTCTCTCTCTCTCTCTCTCTCTCGCTCTCTCTCTTGCTCTCTCTCGCTCTCATACACACACACACACACACACACACACATCATACAGTATCTTAAAGAGCTATGTTCTCAGCTTTTACTGGATTTATGTGTATGTTATTGAACTAAAAATTTATAAAAATATCATATACACATATGTTCTTAGATTTTATTGAATTTACAAATACATTATTGGAATGAAAATGTATAAGAATATTACATTCATGCACAAGGTTTTGCAGGGGGTGAATTCTGAAAACTATCTTTGCAGCAATTTTGAAAAATAAAAAGCTATCATTATAAAAAATGAATCAGAAAAAAAGGATATCATATCCATGTACTCAATATTTCTCATTAAATTGTCTGTTTCCCCCTCCCCTTTTTCTCTCCTGCCTCCTCCCCCTCCCCTTTCCCTCTCCCCCTCTCCCCCGCCTCCCCCCCCCTCTCTCTCTCTCTCTCACACACACACACACACACACACACACACACACACACACACACATCATATAGTACCTTACAGAGATATATTCTCACCTTTTACTAGATTTATATGTACATTACTAAGTTGAAAATTTTTTAAAATATCATATCTATGTATTTGATATTTCTCATTAAATTGTTTTCCCTCTCCTCTCTTCCCCTCAACATATTCACAGAAATATTATATATTACCTTAAAGAACTACATTCTCAGTTTTTAGTGGGTTTATATGTACATTACTGAACTAAGAATTTTTAAGAATATCATAGCCATTTACAAGATTTTGTAGGGATGAATGTTGAAAACTATCTCTGTACCTATTTTGAAAAATAAAAAGCTATTATTATAGAAAATGAATTCAAAAACAAAAAAGGATATCATATTCATATTTTATGTTTCTCATTAAAATGTCTGTTTTCCCCTTCCCTTTCTTCTCTCCTGTTCCCCCACACACACACACATACCATATCTTACCTAAAGAACTATGTTCTCAGCTATTACCAGGTTTATATGTATATTACTGAACTAAGAATTTAAAAGAATATCATATCCACATACTTGCTATTTCTCATTAAATTGTGTTTTCCCTCTGCCCTCTTCCTTCCTCCCACATCATATAGCACCTTAAAGAGCTATATTCTCAGCTTTTACTGGGTTTATATGTGAATTAAGAATTTTTTAATTTTTCACAAGATGTTGCAGGGGTGAATGCTGAAAACTATCTTTCTACCTATTTTGAAAAATAAAAGCTATTATTATAAAAATGAATCAAATAACAAAAAGGATATTATATTCACATACTTCATATTTCTGATTAAATTGTCTGTTTTCTCTCTGCCCTCCTCCCCCCCATCACATATGACCTTAAAGAGCTATGTTCTCAGCTTTTACTGGGTTTATATATACATTACTGAACTAAGAATTTAAAAGAATATCATATCCATACATTTGATATTTCTCATTAAATTGTGTTTTCCTTCTGCCCTCTTCCTTCCTCCCACATCATATAGCACCTTAAAGAGCTATATTCTCAGCTTTTACTGGGTTTATATGTGAATTAAGAATTTTTAAGAATATCAGAGCCATTCACAAGATGTTGCAGGGGTGAATGCTGAAAACTATCTTTCTACCTATTTTGAAAAATAAAAAGCTATTATTATAGAAAATGAATTCAAAAACAAAAAAGGATATCATATTCATATTTTATGTTTCTCATTAAAATGTCTGTTTTCCCCTTCCCTTTCTTCTCTCCTGTCCCCCCCCCCACACACACACATACCATATCTTACCTAAAGAACTATGTTCTCAGCTTTTACTGGGTTTATATGTATATTACTGAACTAAGAATTTAAAAGAATATCATATCCACATACTTGCTATTTCTCATTAAATTGTCTGTCTTCTCTCTGCCCTCCCCCCCACATCATATAGTACCTTAAAGAGCTATGTTTTCAGCTTTTACTGGGTTTATATGTACATTACTGAAGTAAGAATTTACAGGAATATCATGGCCATTCACAGGGTTTTGTAGGGGTGAATGCTGAAAACTATCTCTGTACCTATTTTGAAAAATAAAAAGCCATTATAAAAATGAATCAGAAAACAAAAAAGGATATCATATTCATATACTTCATATTTCTGATTAAATTGTCTGTTTTCTCTCTGCCCTCCCCCCCACACACACATCATATATGGCCTTAAAGAACTATGTTCTCAGCTTTTACTGGGTTTATATGGACATTACTGAACTAAGAATTTAAAAGAATGCTATAGCCATTCACAAGATTTTGCAGGGGTGAATGTTGAAAACTATCTGTACCTATTTTGAAAAATCAAAAACTATTATAAAATGAATTAGAAAACAAAAAAGGATAGCATATTCCTGTACTTGATATTTCTCATTAAATTGTCTGTTTTCCCTCTGCTCTCCTCTCTTCCCCCCCCCAAAACACATATATTCACAGATATATTATCTCTTAAAGAGCTATGTTCTCAGCCTTTACTGGGTTTATATGTACATAATTGAACTAAGAATTTATAAGGATATTATATCCATGCACTTGATATTTCCCACTAAATTGTCCATTTTCCCTCTGGCCTCCTCCCTTCCCCCCTCACAAACACACACATATATGGCCTTAAAGAGCTATGTTCTCAGCTTTTACTGGGTTTATGTGGACATTACTGAACTAAGAATTCATAAGAATACCATAGTCATTGACAAGATTTTGTAGGGATGCATGCTGAAAACTATCTTTATTTTGTACCTATTTTGAAAAATAAAAAGGTATTATTATAGAAAATGAATCAGAAAACAAAAGAAAGGCCATCACATTCCTGTACTTGATTTTTCTCATTAAACTGTCTGTTTTCCCCCTGTCTTCCTCTCTCCTGCTCTTTCCCTCCCTTCTCTCTCCCTCCCCTCTCTCTCTCTGTCACACACTCACTCCCCATATATTACCTTAGAGAGCTATGATCTTAGCTTTTCGCTATTGAACTAAGAATTTGTAAAAACACCATATCCATGTATTTGATTTCTCCTTAAATTGTCTGTTTCCCCTCTCCTCCCTCCCCCGTGTTCAGCCGCTGCGTCTCCCTCTCGCACACACAGAGATGTCGTACGTTACCTTAAAGAGCTAGGAGCTCAGCTTTGGCTGGGTCTATGTGTACATTAGTGAACTAGGAATTTAGTAGAAGATCATGTCCACGTACTTGATATTTCCCACTAAATTGTCCGTTTTCTCCCTCCCTTCTCCCTCCCCCCCCATATCCACATACACAAACATATCCTATGTCACCTCAAAGAGCTATGAGCTCAGACTTTATTAGGGTTATCTGTAAATTATTAAACTCAGAATGTGTAAAAAAATATCCCATCCATAGATTGGATTTCTCATTAAATTGTCTATTTTCCCCCTCCTCCCTCCCCCCTCTCTGTCACGCACACACACTCTCACACACACTTACACACATTCACACACGTACGCAGGCGCGTGCGCACACACACACACACACACACACACACACACACACACACACACACACACATACACACACAGAATTATTGGCTGATTTCAGGGAGGGCGCCCCGCCCGCTCTCAGGCTGGCAGCGGCAAGGATTTCTAGGTGAAAAGAGAGGAGCAGAATTGGGGGGGCTGCAGCCTCATTAAGGGCTAATTTGCGGAACGATGCAGGTAGTCAGATAATTGGTGTTAAAATCAGGCCATTCCATTTAACAAACACGGCCGCCGCCGCCGCCGCCGCCAGACTCGCCCTGCACATCACTGAGCCTGCGTGTCTCGGAGGAGCCCGGCTGAGGCAGGTTGAGCCTGGAAGGAGACGTGGGCCGAGCAGAAAGCTGCAGGAAACGCTCCCCTCTCGCGGCGCCTGGGCCGACACCCCGGAGTGCCATTGGCTCCCTGGCCTGGGGGAGGGGGGGCGGCCAAGGGAGGCACGACGCTGGCCTCTTAGCTGCAGCCCGGGCTGGGCGATCAATCACAGGCTGCCGTCAGCTAGCATTTATTAAGTGCCTACTATATTCCGAGCTCAGAGCACGGTAAAAAAAAAAAAAAAAAAAGCAAGTGGGGGTCACGGTGGAAGGGGGCAGCTGACACGCAAACGACAAGATGCAAACAGGTCGCAAGCAGATGAGGCAAACTGCAGAGAATCTCAGAGGGAGGGGACTCCGAGGCAGGGCCTGGGAAAGGCTCCCGCACAAGGGAGGTTTTGAGCTGAAATTACTGGGAGGAGTCATTTATTTGATTAATTTGAGTCAAGAAGACCCCAGATGAAAAACGGAGCCTCAGACACTGACTAGCTGAGTAGTCTTACACAAGTCACACAGAGATAGCATATATTACCTCAAAGAGCTATGATCTCTTTACGTCTTAACCTATTTGCCTCAGTTTCCTCAGCTGTAAAATGGGGATAACAGCCCCAATTTTCTTTCTTTCTTTCTTTCTTTCTTTTTTTATTAAAGCTTTTTTTTTTTTTTTTTTACAAAACATATGTATGGGTAATTTTTCAACAATGACCCTTGCAAAATCTTCTGTTCCAACTTTTCCCCTCCTGCCCTCCATTTCCTCCCCCAGATGGCAGGGAGTCCCATACATGTTAAATATGTTAAAGTATATGTTAAATACTATACATATCCATACAGTTATCTTCCTGCACAAGAGAAATTGGCTCTAGAAAGAAACAAAAAACCTGAGAAGGAAAACAAAAATGCAAGCAAACAATAACAGAAAGAGTGAAAATGCTATATTGTGGTCCACACTCATTTCCCATAGTTCTCTCTCTGGGTGTAGCTGGTTCTCTTCATTACTGAACAATTGGAACTGGTTTGAATCATCTCATTGGTGAAGAGAGACATGACCATCAGAGTTGATCATCCTGGTCCTGCTCATTTCACTCAGCATCACTTTCTCTAACTCTCTCTAGGCCTTTCTGACATCAATCTGCTGGTCATTTTTTACTTTTTTTTTTTATTAATTTTATAATCATAATTTTTGACAGTACATATGCCTAGGTAATTTTTTACAGCATTATCCCTTGCACTCCCTTCTGTTCTGAATTTTTCCTCCTTCCCTCTACCCCCTCCCCTAGATGGCAAGCAGTAGCATACATGTTAAATTAAATGTGTTATAGTATATCCTAGATACAGTCTATGTGTGCAGAACCGAATTTCTTGTTGCACAGGAAGAATTGGATTCTGAAGGTAAAAATAAGTTGGGAAGGAAAATAAAAATGCAAACAGTTTACATTCACTTCCCAGTGTTCCTTTTCTGGATGTAGCTGATTCTGTCCATCATTGATCAATTGGAACTGGATTAGCTCTTCTCTATGTTGAAGATATCCACTTCCATCAGAATACATCCTCGTACAGTATCATTGTTGAAGTGTATAATGATCTTCTGGTTCTGCTCGTTTCACTCAGCATCAGTTGATGTAAGTCTCTCCAAGCCTCTCTGTATTCCTCCTGCTGGTCATTTCTTACAGAACAATAATATTCCATAACACTCATAATTTACTCAGCCATTCTCCAGTTGATGGACATCCATTCATCTTCCAGCTTCTAGCCACTACAAACAGGGCTGCCACAAACATTTTGGCACATACAGGTCCCTTTCCCCTCCTCAGTATTTCTTTGGGATGTAAGCCCAGTAGTAGCACTGATGGATCAAAGGATATGCACAGTTTGACAACTTTTGGAGCATAGTTCCAGATTGCTCTCCAGAATGGTTGGATTCATTCATAGTTCCATCAACAATGCATCAGTGTCCCGGTTTTCCCACAGCCCCTCCAACATTTGTCATGATCTTTCCCTGTCATCTTAGCCAATCTGACAGGTGTGTAGTGATATCTCAGAGTTGTCTTAATTTGCATTTCTCTGATCAATAATGATTTGGAACACTTTTTCATATGAGTGGAAATAGTTTCAATTTCTTTCCTTATTTCTTTCTTTCTTTCTTTCTTTATTTTTAGTTTCAATTTTTTTTGTCTGAAAATTGTCTTTTCATATCCTTTGACCATTTATCAATTAGAGAATGGCTTGATTTCTTATAAATTAGAGTCAGTTCTCCATATATTTTGGAAATGAGGCCTTTATCAGAACCTTTAACTGTAAAAATATTTTCCCAATTTGTTACTTCCCTTCTAATCTTGTTTGCATTAGTTTTGTTTGTACAAAAGCTTTTTAATTTGATGTAATCAAAATTTTCTATTTTTGTTCTCCTTCGGTCACAAATTCCTTCCTCCTCCACAAGTCTGAGAGGTAGACTATCCACTGTTCCTCTAATCTATTTATGATCTCATTCTTTATGCCTAAATCATGGACCCATTTTGATTGTATCATGGTATGTGGTGTTAAGTGTGGGTCCATGCCTAATTTCTGCCATATTAATTTCCAGTTTTCCCAGCAGTTTTTGTCAACTAATGAATTCTTATCCCAAAAGTTGGGATCTTTGGGTTTGTCATACACTAGACTGCTATAGTTGTTCACTATTTTGTCCTGTGAACCTAACCTATGCCACTATTCTATTTCTTAGCCAATACCAAATGGTTTTGGTGACTACTGCTTTATAATATAGTTTTAGATCAGGTACAGCTCTGCTGGTCATTTCTTACAGAACAATAATATTGCATCACATTCATATACTACAGTTTATTCAGCCATTCTCCAGTTGATGAGCATCAGCTCACTAGAGAAAGGGCTGCCACAAACATTCTTGCACATACAGGTCCCTTTCCCTCCTTCAAGATCTCTTTGGGACACAGACCAAGTAGAGACATTGAACAGCCCCTGTTTTCAAGGTTTGTTGTGAGATACCTATAAAGGGCAGAGCAAGTGCCTTGCTTGTGAGAGGTACAATCTAAATGCTTATTCCCTTCCTCCACCCCAGAAAGTAGAGATGAGAAGGAAGAGAGCCACAGGCATGGAAGAGAGTCGGTTACTAAGCACAGAGAAAGGGTATCTTGGAGGAACAAAGCCCAAGTGGACAGTATCCCTGGAAGTCAGAGCACCTAAATCCTCCCAGTTGCTCAGGCTGGTACCCTGGAAACCATTCCGAACTCTTGACTCCCCTTCCCCTTTATCTAAGCTGTGCCAGGCCTGTTGATTTCACCTTGGCAACATGTCTTCCATGGCCCCTTCTCTCCTCTGGCATTGCTACCATTCAAGTTCAGGTCTTCGTGACCTCACATCTTGATGACTGAAAGCCTGCGGATGTTCTGTCTGTCTCAAATCTCTCCTCATTCCAATCTTTTCCTCCACTTAGCCTCTAAAATGATTTGCCTAAAGCACAGATCCAACCAAATCACTCTCCTACTCATTCTCCTACTCCATAAATTCTAGTGGCTCCCTATTACTACCTTCAAGGGCAAATACAGAATACTCTATTAGGCATTCGAAGTCCTTTATAAGCTGGTCCCCTCCTTCCCTTTCAGTCCTCTTGTACTTTCCTCCTCTACATGCGCTCTTTGATCCAGTAACACCAGTGTCCTGCTTGTTCCACAAGTAAGAGTCCCTGGCTTTAGATTTTAGGCATTCTCTCTGGCTCTCCCCCGTACCTATGATGCTCTCCTTTTTCTGCTTCAAACACTGACCTCCCTGGCTTCTTTAAGTTCCAACTAAAATCCCATCTTCTAGAGGAAGCCTTTGTTGTTGTTTTTGTCATTTTCACTCACGTATTATTCTTTGTATCCCCATTTGGGTTTTTCTTGGCAGAGGGGCTTGCCATTTCCTTCTCCAGCTCATTGTCCAGATGAGGAAATGGAGGCGAACAGGGTGAGGTGACTTGTGCAGGATCACACAGCTAGTGTCTGATATAAACTCAGGAAGATTCATCTTCCTGACTCCAGGCCTAGTGCTACCTAGCTGCCCATACTGGCTTCCCCAGCTTCCTTTAAGTCCCAACTAAAACCCCATCTTCTCCAAGAAGCTTCTCCCAACTGCCTTTAATTCCAGTACCTTCCTTCTATTAATTTCCCATTTATCCCATCTATAGCTTGCCTTGTATATATTTGTCTGCATGTTGTCTCCCCTATTATATTGTGAGCTCTTGGAGATCAGGGACTGTCCTTCATCTCTGTATATTTCTAGCACTTAGCACAGTACCTAACACATAGCAGTGCTCAATAAATGTTTACTGAATGAAGAGTTGTAGAGGACTGTAAGAAGTAAAAACACTAGAAATGTAGGGTGGGATTATTATTATGAAGTACCTAAAAGCCAAAGAGAGGATTTTCTCTTTGCTGCTAAAAGTAATAGGGAGTTACTGGAGTTGATTAGGAGGTGATGTGGTCAGAGATGTGCTTTAGAAAGACTCTTTTGACAGCTGGGTGGAGTAGGGAGAGACTTGAGGCAGACCCAGTCTGCCAGCAATGATTGAGTCAGTTGCAAAGTCAAATCGTATGACTTCATCCCAAGGCAGGAGATCAGTGACTCAGAGAAGGCCAAAGGATGGAGGGTATGAGAGGGAAAGGAGCTCCCAGGAAGCTCTTGAGAGAGAATAGCCACATCCAACACAGTGCCAGTCAGTGTCCTTGCATGTCTTGGGATGCAACAGATCAACACTTCGTTTTTAACCAGAACCATCTCCAAGTCCAATGTGAGTTTCCCACATTCAGATAAGAGCAATGAAATTCTACTCAGCAACGCCCCGTCAAAAAAGGGATACTGGGATGTTGTGTGTTTGGTGGAGACATTTACATGGGAGAGACAAATGAATTATCTTGCTCTGAATTTATTTTCCTTTAGAAATTTTTGATTAACTGACAACTCAACCCGCCTTTCTAAACCATCTCTTTCACATAAAGCGTGCAACAAGAACTGTTCAACAAGAATACAATGAACTATTCAGCGTTGTCAACCCCTCTCCATACTTTTGCTCATGATGTGCCCCATGCCCGGCACTCCACTGGTGATCCACTTCTCCATCTCTTTTTATTAAATTCCTTCCTTTCCTTTAAAGTACCACCTCAGAGGCCGTGACCTCCCCAAAGCCTTCCCTAACACTCCCCACCTCCAAGTGGTCACAGTTCTTTGTTGGGATCACTGCTTTGTACCTATCCTACGCTCTTCTCTGTCCTACAACTCATGGAGCATTTAAAGATCTGTTCTATTCCAGGTTCTGTGCTAGGTGCTAGGGATACAAACCCAATCATTTCACACAATCCTTTCTCTCTATTACAACATAATTTAAGTTCCTTGAGGGCAAGGTTTTTAAAACATTGAAATCTATGGCTCCAGAGGAGTATGGGATGTTCAGGTAGACCAGTACTTCTGGGGTGAGGGCTTGGCAAACCCTTTTCAGAGCCACTCATCCACCTTTGGTATTTGCCTTCACCTAACTCTCACCAGCGGCTCCCAGAAGCTACAGCATGGGGGCAGCTAGATGGAGCTATAGTGGATAGAGTACCAGTTCAAATTCAACTTAAGACACTTAACACTTCCTAGATATGTGATCCTGGGCAAATCAATTGGCTGGGGGGAAAAGCTATAACACGCTCAGCAGTCATGCTGGTAAACCAAGACAGGTTAAACTTTGTGTCTAGCTTTTAGCACCTGGCACAGGCCTCTGTGTACATCAGGTATTTTGAAAATGTTTGTGGAGATCTTAAAGAAGGGAAAAGGACCCCCATGTGCAAGAATGTTTGTGGCAGCCCTCTTTGTGGTGGCCAGAAACTGGAAACTACATGGATGCACATCAGTTGGAGAATGGTTGGGTAAATTATGGTATATGAATGTTATAGAATATTATTGTTCTGTAAGAAATGATCAGCCGGATGATTTCAGAAAGGCCTGGAGAGACTTATATGAACTGATGCTGAGTGAAATGAGCATGATCATTGTATTTCAACAACAAGACTATATGATGATCAATTCTGATGGACGTGGCTCTCTCCAACAATGAGATGAACCAAATCAGTTCCAACAGAGCAGGAATGAACTGAACCAGCTACACGCAGTGAAAGAACTCTGGGAGATGATTATGAACCACTACATAGAATTCCCAATCCCTCTAATTTTGTCTGCCTGCATTTTGGATTTCCTTCACAGACTGATTGTACACTATCTCAAAGTCTGATTCTTTTTGTACAGCAAAACAACTGTTTGGACATGTATACATATATTGTATTTAACTTATACTTTAACATATTTAACATGTATTGGTCTATCTGCCATCTGGGGCAGGGAGGAGGGGAAAATTAGAACAAAAGGTTTGGCAACTGTCAATGTTGTAAAATTACCCATGCATATAGCTGGTAAATAAAAACTATTAAAATTTTAAAAATATATAATGTTACCTTCTTAAAAAAAGAAAGAAAGAAAGTGTTTGTGGAATAAATGAACAGCAGTACTCTGAATTCTCATTATCCATGCACATGTCTCAGGCCCATTCCTTACCAGAGTAAGGCCTGTGTTTTCTGCCTCCCTCAGTTCCCAGTATAGTGATCTCTATATGGTACTATATCTATGAATAGCTGTTGAATTTGATAAGTGAAATCGGGTCATATCGCTTCTATTATCCCCTAAAGCTTGTTTGTCTATATTTTTCTAACCCACACAGTGTAGTGCCTCCACCTCCCCTCCAAAAACTGTTAACATGTATACAGATGGGAAAGCTCTTGTTTCCAACCCAAATGGTAACAACCCAGGGACTAAGGCAGAGATGGGCAAAGGGCATTCTGGCCATCTTTTCAGGGGCAAGCCCCTGGACAGAGATCCCCATGTACTGGGGCCACCAAGGAAAGCAGACCCCAACACCAGTTTGGGCTATAGTGCTGAATTTGGAATCAAAGGCCCTGAGTGTGAATGCCAGCCCTGCTAGTGACTAGCTACAGAGCCTCAGGCACATATTTTCCAGTTTGAGAGCCTTGATTTCCTTACCTGGTGAATGAGATGGTTAGGTTAAAGACTCATTAATGACACTTTCAGCTCTAACTCCTATCCGTCCTCTTCTACAATGATATTAAATGATAATCCTCATCCACCTTACCCCACTCCATTTTATCTTTCTTTTTCCTTTCTACAATTTCCTCTTTACCATCAAAAGCATCTACTATCTACAGGAAAATTCAACAGGTTGAGTGCAGCAGAAAGAGCATAGTTTCTGGACTTCAAAAGCCCACCTCTGAAGCTCACTGCTTGTGTGATCTTAGGCAAGTCACTTTCCTTCAAAGATTTTCCATGTCCTACTTTGTAAAGTGAAGGGATTAAATGACATGACTTCTGAGATCCCTTAGATCTCTAGATCTGTTATTCCAGGATCCTGACACTGAGAAAGTGAAGACTGCTTTTTTCTTGATTTAGATTTAGGTAAGCTAGTTAAGCCCTAGACTGAAAGGGTAAGCATGGACCTGTTTTGAGTTGACAATAGTAACCTCAGCATACAATCAAATATTTTTTTAAACAGAACTAGCCACAAAAAGTAGACACCATCAAGATTTTTCGCAAGGGCATGTGTGACTTGGAAAAATATAGCATAAAGAACGAGATCATAAATAAATTAGAGGAACATAGGATAGTTTAGCTCTCACACTTGTGGAAGAGGAAGGAATTTGTGACCAAAGAAGAACTAGAGATCATTATTTATCACAAAATAGAAAATTTTGATCAAATTAAAAAGCCTTTGTACAAACAAAACTAATGCAAACAAAATTAGAAGGGAAGCAACAAACTGGGAAAACATTTTTACAGTTAAAGGTTCTGATAAAGGCCTCATTTCCAAAATATATAGAGAATTGACTCTAACTTATAAGAAGTCAAGCCATTCTCCAATTGATAAATGGTCAAAGAATATGAACAATTTTCAGATGATGAAATTAAAACTATTTCCGCTCACATGAAAGAGTGTTCCAAATCACTATTGATCAGAGAAATGCAAATTAAGACAATTCTGAAATACCACTACATACTTGTCAGATTGGCTAAGATGACAGGAACAAATAATGATGACTGTTGGAGGGGATGTGGGAAAACTGGGACACTAATACATTGCTGGTGGAGTTGTGAAAGAATCCAGCCATTCTGGAGAGCAATCTGGAATTATGCCCAAAAAGTTATCAAACTGTGCATACCCTTTGATCCAGCAGTGCTACTACTAGTCTTATATCCCAAAGAAATGCTAAAGAAGGGAAAGGGACCTGTATGTGCCAAAATGTTTGTGGCAGCTCTTTTTGTAGGCAAGAAACTGAAAAATGAATGGATGCCCATCAACTGGAGAATGGTTGGGTAAATTGTGGTATATGAATGTTATAGAATATTTTTCTGTAAGAAATAACCAGCAGGAGGAATACAGAGAGGCTTGGAGAGCTTGGAGGATGCTGAGTGAAATAAGCAGAACCAGGAGATCATTATACACTTCAACAACGATACTGTATGAGGATGTATTCTGATGGAAGTGGATATCTTTTTTTTATTAAAACTTTTTATTTTCAAAAATATGCATGCATTATTTTTTAACATTGACAGTTGCATAGCCTTGTGTTCCAGATTTTCCCCTCCTCCCCCACCCTCTCTCCTAGATAGTAAGCAATCCAATATATGCTATACAATATTCAATATATGTAAACATATTTATACAATTATCTTTTTTTTATAATATTATCCCTTGTATTCATTTTTCTTAATTATCCCCTCCCTCCCTCCACTCCCTCCCCCCGATGACAGGCAATCCCATACATTTTACATGTGTTACAGTATAACCTAGATACAATATATGTGTGTAAATCCAATTTTCTTGTTGCACATTAAGTATTAGCTTCCGAAGGTATAAGTAACCTGGGTAGATAGACAGTAGTGCTAACAATTTACATTCACTTCCCAGTGTTTCTTCTCTGGGTGTAGTTGTTTCTGTCCATCAGTGATCAACTGGAAGTGAGTTGGATCTTCTTTATGTTGAAGATATCCAGGAAGTGGATATCTTTGACAAAGAGAAGATTTAATTCGGTTCCAATTGATCAATGATGGACAGAATCAGCCACACCCAGAAAAGGAACACTGGGAAATGAGTGTAAACTGTTTGCACTTTTATTTTTCTTCCCAGGTTATTTTTATCTTCTAAATCCAATTCTTCCTGTGCAATAAGAAATTCGGTTCTGCACACATATATTGTATCTAGGATATACTATAACATATTTAAAATGTATGGGATTGCCTGTCATCGGGGGGAGGGAGTGGAGGGAGGGAGGGGAAAAGTTGGTACAGAAGTAAGTGTAAAAGATAATGTAAAAAATTACCCAGGCATATGTTCTGTCAATAAAAAAGTTATAATAAAAAAATAATAAAAAAGAGAGAAATATGCAAAAAAGTTTAGAAAGGTAAGTTGGAAACACAATAAAGAGTTTTAATATTAAAATTTTTTTAAATTAAAAAAGATGAACACAAGGTAATTTCAGGGAGGGTTATCAACTGAAGTGGGGGGAAGAAATCAGAAAAGGCTTCACAGAGGGTAGAGTTTGAGCTAAGATGGCATATGTGAAAAGCAGGAACCAGGATGGTATAGAAAGACCGGAGGGTGCATGAAGGACAATAACGCCAAATGGAGCCAGATAGTGCAGGGCTATGATTTGCAAGCTGAAGATTGAGTATGGGATCCTAGTGATCACGGACGGAACAACAGAGGAACCAAGGGTGTTGCACTGGCATAAGACTTCCAGCATCAATTTGGAGGATTTGCAGAGATACAGAAATAAGGATTCAACAAGGTCAGAGGGCATGGCACACAATGCAATTGAAAAGTACTGGACTTGGATTTAGAATTTCAAATCCCATTTCTGTTACTTCCTTCCTTCCTTCCTTCCTTCCTTCCTTCCTTCCTTCCTTCCTTCCTTCCTTCCTTCCTTCCTTCCTTCCTTCCTTCCTTCCTTCCTTCCTTCCTTCCCTCCCTCCCTCCCTCCCTCCCTCCCTCCCTTCCTTCCTTCTTTCCTCCCTCCCTTCCTTCCTTCCCTTTCTCTTCTTTCCTTCTCTTTTTCTCTCATTCTTTTTTCCCTCTCTTATTCTTTTTTCTCTCTCATTTTCTTTCTTTCTTTCTCTTTCTCTTTCCTTCCTTCCTTCCCTTCTCCCTTTCTTTCTCTTCTTTTCTTCCTTACTGCTTTCTTTCTTAAATACTATTCATTACTATGTAGCTTATGCTTGTCATTTCATCCCCTTAGGCCTCAGTCTCAGTTTTCTAACCTGTTTATGTTCACTCAGATGGACGTCTCGAGTCTCTTCCAGTCTCATCTCTAGGATCCCTTTATCCTATAATGTCTCTCTGTGTACCTCATTTTGGTTCTTTGTAAAATCAAGGGATTAGGCTAGATGGCCTCCAAGGTCTCTTCCAGCTCCAGACATATGATCCTCTGTGTCTGCCCTGGGCCAGATGGAGGACCCCCAGGCTGATGAAATCGCAGATCCATTTTCAGAATAAAAGTATAAGAAAACCATCAACACATAAACAGCTATGAAAACGGGCACATGCCATATAGGAAAATTGTTTTATTCTTTATTGGATTTCACTCTATTGTGGGAAAGTACATGGGACAGGAGGGGAAAAAGGCATTTGTCACTCGGATGAAAATCTCCCTGCAAAGCAAATACGTGTTACTACAATCGAGATGAAGCCTTGGCCTTTTGATTAAAAACATGAAACTGACATATAATTCCTCCCTCGTCTCCAGGGAAACAAGCCTTCTGGGTTCTATTTATTTCCTTTGGAAACTTTTATTGAGTTTCCACTTTGAGTCATGCACCTGTCCTAGAGGCAGGAGTCTGGACAAGGTTGCCCACTTCCCCCCATCCCCTCTCCCCACTTCCATCCCCCCTCCTCCTGGCTGCCCCAGGTGGTAGCACCAATGCACTGAATAAACCTTACCTAAGGCATCCCCTTGGGCTTGCCATCAAGGGTCTATTAAGAATCTTACCATTTGATATGAAATTGCCCCATAGCTGTTGATATTTTTACCATAAAAGAAAAAAGTAATTTACTTTCACAGGTACATTTTTTTTTCAAAAGGGGAAAACAAACCCACAATCTAATTGTGATAGGAAAAGTGACCTTCCAGGAAATGTTATACTTGAAGATGAGCCAGAAATCATCTTGGAAAAGGAGACAGTGGGGGAAACCCACAGAATTGGAAATCAAAAGACCTCAGCTGAAGTCCTAGCTGTGTTGTGGAACAAAGTCAGCGATTTCTAGACTTAAGGGTTCATAGAAAGCATGTGCACCAACTCGTTCATTTACGAGTGAGGAAAGTGAAATGACTTGTCCTACCGTAGCATAAGCCTTAAGTCAAAGGTGGAATTTGCACAACTCACATCCTCCCTCAGGATGAGTTTTCTCCCCTATAACATGAGAAGGGACTGGGCTCATTTTAAAAGTTCCACTTGACATAGGACACATGATGGGAAAGATCCTCCCAATTCTGACATGCTAATATTCCCGTCTCTCTGATTACAAACATAGCTGACTAGCCCAATCCTGCTCTGGTCAAGCTGGACCTCACCACCCGTCGGTCAGTCTGGGCAACTGAAGATACATATACACTGCTTCATTTCCCAACTTTCTTTTATTTTCTCTTTTTTTTATTAATTATAGTTTTTATTTACCAAATATATCCATGGGTAATTTTTCAGCATTGACAATTGCCAAACCTTTTGTGCTAATTTTCCCCTCCTCCCCCCACCCCAGGATGGCAGGTTGACCAATACATGTTAAATATGTTAAAGTAAACATTAAATACAATATATGTATACATGTCCATACAGTTGTTTTGCTGTACAAAAAAGAATCGGACTTTGAAACAGTGTACAATTAGCCTGTGAAGGAAATCAGAAATGCAGGCCGACAAAAACAGAGGGACTGGGAATTCTGTGTAGTGGTTCATAGTCATCTCCCAGAGTTGTTTTGCTGGGTGTAGCTGGTTCAGTTCATTACTGCTCTATTGGAACTGATTTGGTTCATCTCATTGTTGGAGAGGGCCACGGCCATCAGAATTGATCACCATATAGTCTTGTTGTTGAAGTACAATGATCTCCTGGTCCTGCGCATTTCACTTAGCATCAGTTCATGTAAGTCTTTCCAGGCCTTTCTGAAATCATTCTGTGGGTCATTTCTTACAGAGCAATAATATTCCATAATATTCATATACCATAATTTATTCAGCCATTCTCCAGTTGATGGGCATCCACTCAGTTTCCAGTTTCTGGCCACCACAAAGAGGGCTGCCACAAACATTCTTGCACATACAAGTCTCTTTCCCTCCTTTAAGATCTCTTTGGGATGTAAGCCCAGTAGCCACAGTGCTGGGTCAAAAGGTATGCATAGTTTGATAAATTTTTGAGCATGGTTCCAAATTGCTCTCCAGAATGGCTGGATGTATTCAAAATTCCACCAACAATGTATCAGTGTCTCAGTTTTCCCACATCCCCTCCAACATTGTGCATTATCTTTCCCTGTCATTCTAGCCAATTTGACAGGTGTGTAGTGGTATCTCAGAGTTGTCTTAATTTGCATTTCTCTGATTAATAATGACTTGGAGCATCTTTTCATATGGCTAGAAATAGTTTCAATTTCTTCATCTGAGAATTGTCTGTTCATATCCTTTGAGCATTTATCAATTGGAGAATGGCTTGATTTCTTAGAAATTAGAGTCAATTCTCCATATATTTTGGAAATGAGGCCTTTATCAGAACCTTTGACTGTAAAAATGTTTTCCCAGTTTATTGTTTCCCGTCTAATCTTATCTGCATTAGTTTTGTTTGTACAAAATCTTTTCTTTTTTTTTTAATTTTTATTTTATTTTATAATCATAACATTTTTTTGACAGTACATATGCATGGGTAATTTTTTACAACATTATCCCTTGCACTTACTTCTATTCAGATTTTTTCCCTTCCTCCCCCAACCCCCTCCCCCAGATGGCAAGCAGTCTTATATATGTTAAATATATTACAGTATATTCTAGATACAATATATGTGAGTAGAACCGAATTTTTTGTTGCACAGGAAGAATTGGATTCAGAAGGTAAAAATAACAGTTTACATTCATTTCCCAGTGTTGTACAAAATCTTTTCAATTTCATATAATCAAAGTTTTCTATTTTGTGATCAATAATGATCTCTAGTTCTTCTTTGGACACAAATTCATTCCTCTTTCACAGGTCTGAGAGGTAAACTATCCTATGTTCCTCTGATTTATTTATGTTCTCATTCTTTATTCCTAGGTCATAAACCCATTTTGACCTGATTTTGGTGTACGGTGTTAAGTGTGGGTCAATGTCTAGTTTCTGCCATATTAATTTCCAATTTTCCCAGCAATTTTTGTCAGACAGTGAGTTCTTATCCCAAAAGCTGGGATTTTTGGGTTTGTCAAACACTAGATTATTAAAGTTATTGATTATTTTGTCCTTTGAACCTAACTTATTCCACTGATCAACTAATCTATTTCTTAGCAAATACCAAATGGTTTTGGTAACTGCTGCTTTATAATATAATTTTAGATCTGGTACAGCTAGGCCACTTTCATTTGATTTTTTTTTCATTAATTCCCTTGAGATTATTGACCTTTTGTTTTTCCATATGAACTTTGATGTTATTTTTTCTAGGTCATTAAAATAGTTTCTTGGCAGTCTGATTGGTATAGCGCTAAATAAATAGATTAGTTTAGGTAGTATTGTCATCTTTATTATATTTGCTCGCCCTATCCAAGAGCACTTAATATTTTTCCAGTTGATTAGATCTGATTTTATTTGTGTGGAAAGTGTTTTGTAGTTTTGCTCATATAGTTTCTGATTTTCCCTTGGCAGATAGATTCCTAAATATTTTATACTATCGGTAGTTACTTTAAATGGAATTTCTCTTTGTAACTCTAACTGTTGGATTTTGTTAGTGATATATAAGAATGCTGAGGATTTATATGGGTTTATTTTGTATCCTGCAACTTTGCTAAAGGTGTGGATTATTTCTAATAGCTTTTTCATAGAATCTTTGAGGTTCTCTAACTATACCATCATATCATCAGCAAAGAGTGATAATTTGGTTTCCTCATTACCTACTCTAATTCCTTTAATCTCTTCCTCAACTCTTATTGCCAAAGCTAGCATTTCTAATACAATCTTGAATAGTAATGGTGATAGTGGGCAACCTTGTTTCACTTCTGATCTTACTGCATTTCCCAACTTTCTTAGCAGTGCACCCCCAGAACAAAGATTGATTTAACTGCTGGCAGGTTTTTGGAAGCTGATGCAAATCCAATTTGGGAAGACAAGTAAACATTACTGTGGTCGCTGGCAATTAGCTCCTGTGGACAATTTATGATTGCCTATAATCTACGGATAGTTGGGCAATTCATTGAGAAGCCGAGCATTAACTTTTCCACCAATGGCTTCAAGAAGGTTTGTGTGTTTTTTTAAATTACTCTTCTTAAAACTCCAATGGAAAAATTACTGATTATGCTCAGGCCTTGCAATTAGCTTTCTCTTCCTCTATTAGCAACCTAATATCAAGTGAACAGTTTGATATAGGCAGCTCCTTTCAGGTTTATTAATTCCTCTACATCTCCCCCAGATCAACAACTCCAAACCTATTTGATCTGCAACTAAAACTGGTGCTATTAGATTTGTCAGTACTATATTTATGAGTCCTATTGCAGGACTAATCACTTTATACTGTAAGGGGAATCTTTTTACTTAAAGGATCACAGAATTTCCATCTGGGTGGGATCTTACAAATCACTCAACCTCCTCATTCTAGAGAGAAGGAAAACTGAGGCAAGAGAGATTAAGTATCTTGTTCTAATTCAGGGAGGCAATTAGTGACAGAGCCTGGATCAAAGTTGCCTTCAGATGTGGGTTAATCTTAAATTCATGTATCTGAAGATAGAAGTAATCTTAGTCCAACCTTCTCATTTTACAGATGAGGATCCTAAGGTTACATGACTTGTCCACAGACACTCAGGCAGTTTTGGGTAAAAGCAGAAGTAAAGGGCTAATATCCCAAAGAGATTTTAAAGAATGGAAAGGGACCTGTATGTGCAAGAATGTTTGTGGCAGCCCTCTGTAGTGGCCAGAAACTGGAAACTATGTAGATGTCCATCAGTTGGAGAGTGGCTGAATAAATTGTGGCATATGAATGTTATGGAATATTATTGTTCTGTAAGAAATGACCAGCAGCATGATTTCAGAAAGGCCTGGAGAGACTGACAGGAACTGCTTCTGAGTGAAATGAGCAGGACCAGGAGATCATTATATACTTTCAACAACAATACTCTATGATGATCAATTCTGATGGACGTGGCCCTCTTCAACAATGAGATGAACCAAGTCAGTTCCAACAGAGCAGTAATGAACTGAACCAGCTACACCCAGCTGGGAGATGACTATGAACCACTACATAGAAATCCCAATCCCTCTATTTTTGTCCACCTGCATTTTTTATTTCCTTCACAGGCTAATTGTACACTATTTCAAAGTCTGATTCTTTTTGTACAGCAAAATAACTGTATGGACATGTATACATATATTGTATTTAACATATACTTTAACATATTTAACATGTATTGGTCAACCTGCCACCTGGGGCGGGGAAGGAGGGGAAAATTAGAACAAAAGGTTTGGCAACTGTCAATGTTGTAAAATTACCCATGTGTGTGTGTGTGTGTGTATATATATATATATATATATATATATATATATATACACACATATATCTGGTAAATAAAAAGCTATAAAAAAGCAGAAGTAAACTTAAGGATCCTGTCTCCAGCCCCAGTGTTCCTTTCATAGCATTTTTGCTGTCTTGATGACAGTGTCCCCCAAACCACCATGTTCTCTTTCGCTCCAGAGACCAGGTGATCACTGCTAGACTACCAGTGATATTGGAAGCAAGAGATACACATATCAGAGTAGCAAAAGTCATAGTACTAGAGTTAAAGGATCTGGCTTCAAATCTTGCCTTTGCACCTACCATTTGTTTGACTTGGAACTAGTTACCTCTTCCCTGAATTTCAGGTTTTTTCCCTGTGAAACTAGGTGGCTTTTGAGGCCCCTTTGAGCTCTATAACTATCATTTTAGGTTTTAGGGATTCCAGAGGCTAGGTGGCAAAGTATGGGATCTAAGCCAAGAATCAGGGGGCTGAGGCTCTTGGCATCCAAGGGGAACTACCCTGCTGTCTTGGGGTAGGAGATAATAAGCAAAAATCCAACTCTCCCTTGCTCTTTGGTATTCACTCTCAAACCTGACCACCTGGCCCAGCCTCTCTCCATTCCCTCAGCACCCTCCTTTATCCCCTTCAGCCTTCTCAATTGTTATAAGTGAGAGACAATGGGTATGGGAATAATACATTCTTCTAACAATCCTATCTATTATCTATAGTATTATATACTATAATATACATATTATAGTATATATATATATATATATATATATATATATATATATATATATATATATATATATATATATATATATATATATATAACTACCTATATTATAAAATGTATTTTCCTGTAGAAATGTGGCAGTTCATAGCAAAAATGCTATGAAAGGACCACTGGGGCTTGGAGACAGGATCCTTGAGTTTACTTTTGCTTTTTTTATAGCTTTTTATTTACCAGATATATGCATGGGTAATTTTACAACATTGATAATTGCCAAACCTTTTGTTCTAATTTTCCCCTCCTTCCCCGCCCCAGGTGGCAGATTGACCAATACATGTTAAATATGTTAAAGTATATGTTAAATACAATATATGTATACTTGTCCTCAACATGCTATCAAAAATAGAATCTGGCTAAAATTCTACATATTTACAACAGTATTATTTTTAAATAAAAATAATAACCAGAGTCAGAATTTTATAGTAGAGAAGAACTGTCCTTGGAGCTCTAAGCTCCGAGTTTAATTACTCCATCTGACCTCTATTTTCTATGTGACTACAGGCAAGACACTTAAGTATTTGGTGTCCTCTGACATTATAAGTTACAAATCAGGTGCTGACCTGCACTGGTAGGGGAAGTGTCCTTCCCTGGGAGTTCCTGATTCCAATGAAATCACAGATCCAGTCCTTATCCTCAATGGTAGGTGACATTCCAATAGATGTAAAACCTATAAAGCATTTTACCTAAATTATCTCAGTGGGTCTTTACAACTGCATAAAGAAAGAAATATGAATATTCACAACCCTATACAACCCATGAAGTGAAAGAAATATTTGATAGATATTTTCTCGCTTGAGTACTTCAAGGACCTATGATTCTGTTTCAGTGGAATCTCCCCTCCAATAAGGCATATGACAATATTTGTACGGCTTAGCTTATAGTCCTTATATGTTACTTTAACAAAAAAGCAGCCTGCAGTCAGTTCAGCCATGGATTTCTCCACACTTAGTTGGAAAGATGGATAAATTAAAGAAAACATCAACCAGTATCAAAACATATTGTAAATGTGGAGATTGTCCTCACAAAAAAAAAAAAAAGAATAAGTAGTTCTGTAACAACTTCTAGCAGACTCAATGAAAAAAGTTTATTTTCCAAAAGGACCACATGAATACCTAGAGGAAAAAATGAAGCAAATTTTTAAAATGGAATAGAAATTTTGGAGGAAAAAATCAGAATTAAAATAATTAGAAGGGAAAGCAATAAATCTACTCCCAAGAAAAAGACTCATTGAAAACCAAAATGGAGCAAACAGAAATCAATGACTTCATAAGACAATAAGAAATATTAGGAAAAAAGCAAAAGATTGAAAAGCATAAACAATTCTAAGGTATGATGTCAAAAACAACTGACTTGAAGCAAAGACCAAAGATACAGAATTTAAGAATCACTGGATTCTCTGAAAATCATGATTTTAAAAAAGCTAGATTCTATATTTCAAGAAATCATAAATAAAAACTACCTAGACTAAAACCTGAGAAAAAAATGAAAAACAGAAAATCTATCAATCACTCCAAAAATAAACACAAAAAGGAAAAAAATCCAAGGAATGTTATAGGAAAATCAAGGAGGGGGGGAAATACAACAAGCATCCAGAAGAAAACTGCTCAAGTACCAAAGGACCACAATCAGGATCACCCCCAAACCTGGCAGATTCTACAATAATTCTACAAATTATCTACAAGAGGGTATCTTGGAACAGGATTATTCCAAGGGGCAAAAGATATAGCCTTATCCCAAGAATACGTTGGCCCGTATGTATTACAACATATCAGAAAGATTGGAAATTCACAAGTATATAAAATATACACTAAACAAATATATTATAAGGGTTGAAAAAGCCAGGATGACCTCCATGACATGGGCTCTTGAGGAAGATCTCTCTTTGTCAAGCTGAAGCAACACAGGCCCATGGCAGTCTCATGACTTATTAGGGGATACACAACTAATAAATGGCACGTCACTTCAATTTAGACTTTCTAATTCCAAGTCTAGGGCTGTTCCCATTAAACTACACTGCCCATTATCTTTGCTTTGTTCTGTGGTTATATACCAACACTGTAAGAAGGGCAGAGGCTCTTCTAAGAATCTTCTAATTCATTTTAGGAAGGCCTCTGGCTATGCTTTAGCCCATTCACACCTGCACTCACTCTCCACTGCTTTTGCTTCTGAATAGATAATACTTCCTTCCTCCTTTCCATCTCACTCCCTCAACTTTCCAGCTCCCAGATGTGCTACCTTGCCCCATCAGAAGGCATTAGAATGATAAGAATTGCGCCTTAAGGGTAGAGACTATTTTATTTTCTCATATTTGTATTCTCAGAGCTTAGCTCAGTAGCAAACATAATACACACTTATTGAATAATCTATCTGATTAAACTGAGTAGAGAATGAGAAGACAGTATGGCATAGTGATGGACTCAAACTCAGGAGAATTGAGCTCAAATCTCAGCTTCTGAACCTCAATTTCCTTGTCACTTGTAGAATGGGGATAATACTACTTATTGTCTTATCTCATAGGACCATTGTGAAGAAAGTACTTAGTAAAAGTTAAAGCTTGATAAAAATGGAAGTTTACTCATTCATTCAAAAGTGTTCTTATTATGTATGACACTGGGGATAAAAAGATCAATATGGCACAGGACCTGCTCTTGAACTGGGGAAAGGATAAGTACACAAATAATGATATAAGGGAAAACAAGTGACTTCCAAAAAGTGGTTCAGAAAAGGTACTATGAGAAACTTGAAGAGGAAGTGATCCCTTTCTAAGTCTATGATGATAGAATGGCAGAGTCTTAGGGCTAGGAAGGTCTTCAGAGGCGATCTAGTCCAACTGATACGTGAGGAGCAATCTCCTCTATGACATATTTGGCAAATGGCCACCTAATGTCTGTTTGAAGAGCTCCAGGAATAGAAAATCCATTAATTCTTGACAGAAACTAAACATGTGACTTGCCCAAGGTTGCTAAGATTTGACCCACATAATCACAAGATGGAAAAGAATTCCAAGTTCATCAAGCACAATCTATATCTGAACAAGAAAGCCACAATGTTCTGGACAAGAAGATACCCAGCATGCTTTCAAGGCCAAAAGGCTACAAGTACCATAGAAAATCAGCACTGCTGATTTTATCTTTGGAAATGATACCAACTAGAACATTCTCTCTCTTCTTTTCCTTTTATTTGTCTAAAAATGATCTTTTTTTTCAAAGTTCAAGCTGAAATTCCACAAAATGACACCTCCTCTGAATAATAATAGCAATGGCTGCCTCTTTCTCTAGTAAGTATGGAATACTTTGTTCCAAACTTGTTATATAACATTGGACATTAGCATTAACATTTCAGCATAGACTAAATGAGTAGAATAATGCCACAGTACAGACAGACGTTGAAAAAGACACCTACTGTGGTGAGCCCTGTGCTCAAGCTTGGGAAAGTTGTAAAAGCTTTGCTAAGATATCATCTCTTCCATTAAGGAACTTGCCATGTAATGAAAGGATAAAACTGCCCTTTCTTGGATGTTAACCCTTACCAAACCCACTTAGCCCTATAATTGTGGCCTCCCGGGTACACAGCATTTTAACCCAAGAATGATAAAGCTATTTGACACAGCTTTATTAACAATTCACCATGAATACCACCCAGGGAGGACAATACTCTGCACTGCAAATCTAGCTCAATTTTTTCTTTGCCCACACATGGAGGCACTCTCTTCCCTGTCTTCATGATATACTGATGGCCAAGTCTCCAGTTGGAATTTGACCTTTTATTTTATGTGCATGCCTTCTTAACCACTATCATATGTACCCATCTCTGAGCATTGAACTCCCTAGATCTGGGAGGTTCTTATAGTCCTCCCTACCCATTATTCCACTGATATCCACCTGCCTAGTGGTCTCATGGCCTCTCTCCATGGTCCCCTTTAACAATGGAATATCCATAAGAGCATCTTAAAGATTCTATATTCGAAGGATCCACTGAGGCTCAAGATTTTCATCTTACGCCAATGTAAAAGGCTCCTGTGGGCCATAGGAGTATCAATCTACCAATCCCATCTTCACATTGCCAGTAATCTTAAGATTATGGGGTCCTAGATTTAGACCTAGAAAGGACATTTCCAATCCTCCATTTAATATATCATAGAATCAGGATTGGAACCCAGGTCTTCTTACTCCAAATTCAGCACTTTCCCTTATTCCACCTATTTATTTAGTTATTGTGGTATTTTGAGTTCTATGTTGTCTCTTTTTTTTCTTCTCTCCTTTCCATTCCCATGTTGGAGAAGGCCAATATGTAATATAGGATGAAGGTGCAACATGTTTGCAAATAGGTAGCAGCAAGGTAAAAGTAACTAGATGGTTCATTGGATAGATCAATTGAGCCTGGAATCAGAAATACCCAAATTCATATCTAGCTCTGTGACTCTGGCCAGGTCACTTCACCTGTTTTCCTTAATCTACTGGAGAAAGAAATGGAGAAATCACTCCAGTATCTTTGCCAAGAAAACTCCATGGACATGGGTCACAGAGAGTTAGACATGACTGAACAACAAGTATTCCATCGCAACTTGTTCAGCCATTCCCCAACTGATGGGCATCCCCTCAGTTTCCAATTCTTTGCCACCACAAAGACAGCTGCTCTAAATACTTAAGAACATGTAGGTTCTTTCCCTTTTTCCCTGATCACCTTGGGAAACAGATTTAATAGTGGTATTGCTGGATCAAGGTTTTATCACTCTTTTGGCATAATCTCCAAAACAGTTGCATCAGTTCATAATTCCACCTAGAATGTATTAGTGTCCCAATTTTTCCACAATTCTTTCTTGCATTTATTATTTTCCTTTTCTATCATTTTAGCCAATCTGATGGGTATGAGACATACCCGAGAGTTCTTTTAATTTGCATTTCTCTAATCAAAGATGATTTAGAGCATTTTTCATATGACTATATATAGTTTTGATTTCCTCATCCAAAAACTGCTGTTCTTATCCTTTGACCATTTATCAGTTGGGAATGATTCATTTTTTATAAATTTGACTAAGTTCTTTATATATTTGAGTCAAATCCAACACTTTTTACTCTGCCACACTTTCCCACGTTTATTATGTACTTTTTCTGTCTCCCCAACTGGAGTAAGCTCTTTTAAGGCAAGGAGCATGTATAGCTTTCTATCCCAAATATACACCATAGCATCTCATGCATAAAAGCAGTCAATACGCTGCTGCTGATGATATCTCACCATCTGATTTTTAGCATCTCCATTCTTTTTACACAAATATGCTATTGCTAACCTAGCCTTGTCTCTTTCTTTTACATATATATATATATATATATATATATATATATATATATATATATATATATATATATATATTTATTAATACTTTTCATTTACCAGATATATGCATAGGTAATTTTACAACATTGACAATTGCCAAATCCTTTGTTCCAATTTTTCCCCTCCTTCCCCCCCTCCAGATGCCAGGTTGACCAATACATGTTAAATATTCTAGAGTACAAATTAAATACAATATATGTAGACATGACCAAACAGTTGGTTTGCTGTACAAAAAGAATCAGACTTTGAAATAGTGTACAATTAGCCTGTGAAGGAAATCCGAAATGCAGGCGGACAAAATTAGAGGGATTGGGAATTCTATGTAGTGGTCCATAGTCATCTCCCAGAGTTCTTTCGCTGGGTGCAGCTGGTTCAGTTCATTACTGCTCTGTTGGAACTGATTTGGTTCATGTCATTGTTAAAGATGGCCACATTCATCAGAATTGATCATCATACAGTATTGTTGTTGAAGTGTATAATGATCTCCTGGTCCTGCTCATTTCACTCAGCATCAGTTCTTGTAAGTCTCTCCAGGCCTCTCTGAAATCATCCTGTTTAACCTTGTCTCTTTCCAGGTATGATCAGTGGTTAGAATCCATAGTCACCAACTGGTGATTGCCTTAGTATATTCCTATTTGTTTCATGTGAGAATCAAACTCCTTATGTTGGTCTTTGTGGCACCATCCTCTGTTAACAGTTATCTCTGTTAAATGTTTATATCTAGGAAGAAAATTTGCCATAGGGAAGTAGTTTTCTGAAATCAGAGACTGACAAAGACAGCAAGGTCCTGTAGATATGTAGCTGGCCTTTAAGTTGGAGAGATCTGAGTCCAAAACTTCCCAAAGATACCTAGAAGCTTAATGACCATGGGAAAGTGTTTTCACTTTTTGTTTAAAGCACCCTAGGCCTTGCTCTAAGACTCTTAACTTAAGATCTGCATTAGTGACAGGAGTTCCCATATCAAAAGTAGCCAATCAAATTACAGGTCTCCCCTCCCTACCTCACGGCCTCCCCAAATGTCATATTACAATAGAAACTTCGTCTGCCATAACAGTTTTGAAAAAGCAATGTCCAAAACTTATCTTTTGCTTATCATAACCTTGCTGAATGAATTTGGGCAATCTGCTTTTTCTCTGAGCCTCGATTTTCTCATGTGTAATACATATATATATATATATATATATATATATATATATATATGTATTACACATGAGAAAATGTATACATACATACACACACATAAACCAACTCATAGGAGAATCACAATGAAGAAAAAAGGCTCTGTAATCATTAAGCACTATAGAAATATGAGCTACTGCTGTCATTACTGACAATAACAATATAATGATAATAATAATGCTGACAGGTTGGAATTTGCTAGCAACAATTAAAATAATTAATGTCAATGTAACAGTGGTATCAGAAACTTTTAATAATTGTTGCAAGCAATCCTGTTTCCTAATCTTGTCTGCAAATAAACAGCTTGCTGTGAAATTTATGAGTTACTTTGTAGAATAATCAGTGGTACATACAGTGCTACTATAACAATGTTAAAAGTATTCTCTGATTTCCATTAGAAAGATAATTTCAATCAAGCAGCCTGGTCTAACATGTAGGTCATTCTATAATTCAGCCATGCTAATGATACAAGCAAATAACCAAATGAAATAGACTCCAATATGGGTCTTATGAAGTGATGATTTGCATGCTGAATTTCCAATGACCTTTACAGTATTCATCTATGAACAAATGAAGACTCATTCCTTACAGCCCAACAGACACCCTTTGCACCTAGCCCATTCATTCTGGGTAAAATAGCCACTAACAAGAAGCCAATTTTCAAGGAATATTTTTACATAGATACTATATTCCTGTATCTAACAGGTATAAAAGAAATAACCAAGGATATGTATGAATGGAAAAGGAGGTGGGTAGGTCATGTAGTGAGAGTGAAGGACGAATGCCGCAATCATATCCATAAGATGTTACAAAGAACCAAAGGAAGGCCTATGGTACATAGAATAGATTTACTGGAAACAAATAGAAAAGAATTGCATGAGATAAGAGTATAGCTTCAACTGTGATTTATACCAGGTGGGGAGTGCCTACTCAATGAGATATTAGAATTATCAAAATAATAATGGACATGTTTTTAGAGTTGTGAAGTTTTTTTTAATAAATACAGGATGACCGATTTCTACCAATGGGCTATTTCTATGGCAAGCAACATTAAAGTGCTTCGCCTGGATCTCAGGGCACTACTTTTACTCAGTTCTTATTCATAAAGTTTCTCACTACATGAGTAAACATAGACCCCAAACATCTAGTTAAGAAATTTTGTTCTCTATTTTCTCCTCTTCTTCATGTGACAGGCATTCTTATTAAAGACTACATTACCCAGAATTCTTGGGCCCAGAGGAGAGAAAACTAGCCTAGGAAAGGGATGACCACAACTAAGGTGACTAGTGGTACCCAAATCTGGTAAAGATATGACTCAGAAGAGGTCACAGACCCCAGTGGCAGATAGCAACAGAAATAACCACTATATCCTCCTAAACCAATCACCCCAGTACCCACGGGAAAAATCCCATGCCATCAGAATCCTAAAAACCACTTGAAATCAGTGTTCTTCCTCTGTGCCCAGGGATTCTTGGCAACATGGTCCTTAATCAGATATGCCTGTTACACCCATATTCAAATGTTCATGAGAGTTTTAATAATAATTTTAATGTATTCTATTTTATAGTACTCTATTAAACTTGTATAGTAATGTATTTTATTTTATAGTACTGTATTAAACTTGACAATTTATAATATATTGTATGATCTTCAGTTATTTTTCATTTGTGCCTGACTCTTTGTGAATCCATTTGTTTTTTTTTTTTGTTTTTTTTTTGGCAAAGATGCTGAAGGGGTTTGCCATTTCCTCTTTCAGCTCATTTTACAGACAAAAAAACCGAGGCAAATAGGGTTAAGTAATTTGCCCAGAGTCACCCAGCTAGTAAGGCCAGATTTGAACTCAGGAAGAGAAGTTTGCCTGAGTTCAGGCCCAGCCTTCTATCCACTGCAGAGCTGTCTAGTAGCCCTCTATATTATCTATGCCATATTATAGACCACTGCAACAATACTGGTGAATTAAACAGGACTGTTTTGTCATCCTCATTTTTCAGATCAGTAAGTAGACTCAGAGATAAAGGAGCCTTTCTAAAGTCACGCAGATGTTAAGTGACAGAGTTAGGAGTTAAACCCAGGTCAGAAGCCATAGATTTGGAATCAGAAGGGATCTTCTGGATTGTCTAGTCCATGGAGCTCCCTCATTTTATAGATGAAAACTGTACCACAAAGAGATAAATCCTATGATCACATATGTAGATAAGAGGCAGAGTTAAGATTTCAACAGAGCTTCTCTCACTTTGCTGATTCTAACCCCAGGGCTATTTCCAGTGCATCATGCTTGCTCTGCTACAGAGAAGCTAACCTGTGAATTCAAGGAAATTCTAGGTTGATGAAGAAAAACAAAGAATACATCTTGCAGATTTTAGTTTGTACATCTTTTGATGGGAGTAGGAGTTAAGATCAATCTGATAGAAAATCACAGGATCAGCTTTATGAAGAACTTAAAGATGGCAAATTAGGTTTTTTATACTTAATTAATAAGCAATTATTTTCTCTCTTTCCTCCTCTCCATTGGAAAAAAAAAAGTAAATCCTTTGTAACAATGGAGCATAGTCAAACAAAACAAATTTCCACTTTGTCCATATCCAAGAATATGCAGCTCATTCTGTGCCCTTAGTCCTTCACCTCTCTTTCAGGAGGTAGATACAATGTGTTTAATCATTAGTCCTCTGGATTCATTATTGCATTAGAATTAAGTCTTTCAAAATTACTTATCTTTATGTTGTTGTTAATATTACAGAAACTGTTCTCCTGGTCCTACTTACTTCATTCTATATCAGTTCACATAAGCCTTCATTTGCTCTGAAATTGTCCCTTTCCTTATTTCTTATGGCATTCTATAACATGGTATTCCATTACATTAATATATTAGCCATTAATTATTCAGCCATTCCCCAATTGGTACTACCTCTTTCTTCTCAGTTATTTGCTATTACAAAAAGAAATGCTATGTGGAGAGATCTTTTTGATCTTTGATCTCTTAGGGATATAAGCCAAATAGTGATATTATTTTAAGGGTACAACCCTAAATTACATTCTAAAATTACCAAACCCACAGCTTTACCAACAAGGCATGAATATGGCTGATTTCTCATAGCTCCCCTAATATTTGTCACTTACCTTTTTCATCAACTTTGCCAATTCTAGGGATGATGAAGTAGAACCCTGAGGTTGCTTTAATATGCATTTCTCAGAGTTATTAGGGATTTCTATCATGTTTTCATATAGCTGTGGAGAGCTTGGATTTCTTTATAAAACTGCTTGCCCATATCATTTCATCACTTATCAACTGGGGATCGTAGGTTTATTTTTAAAATGATGTGATACCACAGAAAGGAATCAAGAGACCCTACTTTAATCCCAGCTATGAAAACTTTTTTTAAAAGTATTTTATTTTGTTGAATATTTCCCAATTACATGTAAACATTTAACAAAATTTTAAAATTTTGAGCTCCCAATTTTCTCCCATCCTCCTTCCCTTCTCCCCCTCCTTGAGAGGGTAAGCACTTTGATTTTGATTATACATAAGCAAAATATATTTTCATAAAACACATGTTGTACAAAAAATATAAAGTTTTAAAAGTGTGTGAGAGTTCATCATTTCTCCCTTTGGAGGTGGGTAGCATTTTTCATCACCGGTCATTCTTAGATCATTGTCTTGATGAGCTTAGCTAAGTTTTTCACTTTGATCATCCTTACAATATTGCTGTTACTGTGTATGAAGTTCTCCTGGTTCTGCTCACTTAATTTTACATGAGTTTATATAAGTCTTCCCAGGTTTTTTCCTGAAACCATCCTGCTTGATATTTTTATAGCACAATAATATTCTGTCACAATCATATGCTCTAACTTGCTCCATCACTCCCCAGTTGAAAGGTCTCCTCTATTTCCAATTTTTTGTCACCAGAAAAAGAACTGCTATAAATCTTTTTGTTCATATATGTCCTTTTCCTTTTCCTTTGATGCCTTTGGGTTATAGACCTAGTGATGATATTCCTGGATTCAAAAAGGGTATGTAGTCTTTATAGCTCTTTGAAAGTAGTTCCAAATTGTTCTATAGAATGGTTGGTTTCATTCACAACTTTACCAACAGTTTATTAGTGTCCCGATTTTTCTACAACTCTTTTGGCATTTGTCATTTTCCTTTTCTGTCATGTTATCCAGTCTGATATGTGTGAGTTGGTATCACAGGGTTGTTTTAATTTGTTTTTGTTTTCTGATCAATAGTGATTTGGAACATTTTTATATTATTATTGGTAGCTTTGATTTCTTCTGGAAAATGGCCATATCCTTTGACCATTTATCAACTAGAAAATGGCTCTTACTTTTATAAAATTGGCTCAGTTCCCCATCTACCTGAGAAAAGAGATCTTTATCAGAGAAACTTGTTAGCAATTTTCCCTGTTTCTTGTTTTACTTCTAATTTTGGCTACATTGCTTTTGTTCCCACAAAAGTCTTTTGATTTCATGTAATCAAAATTATTTATTTTACATTCCATAATCCCCTCTATCTCTTGTTTGGTCCTTGGTCTTGTTTGGTTATCCATAGATCTGCCAGGTATATTTTTCCATTCTCTCCTAATTTACTTATGATATTTTGACCTTTTCTTGGTATATGGTGTTAGCTGGTGGTTTATGACTAGCTTCTGCTAACCTGCTTTTCAGTTTTTGTCAAATGTTGAGTTTTTGCCCCAAAAGTTTAGATCTTTGGGCTTATGAAACACTAAATTACTAAGGTCATTTGGTTAATTCAATTTTAAAAAGAAAAAATTAAATTACTAATATCAAAAATAAAAATGGTGAATGTACCACTAAAATATGAAATTAAAACATTTAGTAGGAGTTATTTTGCCTAATTATATAAAACTGACAATCTAAGTGAAACGGATGAATATTTATAAAAATATAAATGGCCCAGATTAACAGAAGAGGAAACAGAATACTGAAATAACCCTGTCTTAGAAAAAGAAACAGAACAATGCATTAATGATTTCCCTAAGAAAAAATCCCCAGCACCAGATGGATTCACAAGTGAATACTACCAAACAGCTAAACAATTAATTCCAATACCCAATAAGCTATTTGAAAAAAAAAAAAAAACAGGCAAAGAAGGCATCTTACAGACTTCCTTTTATGACACAACTATTGTTTTGATACCTGAATCAGGAAGAGTAAAAATAGAGAAAGACCAATTTCCTGAATGAATAATAATTTTAAATGAATTTTAAATAAAACCCTAGCAAGATTATAGCAATATATCTATTTTATTGGGATTCCCCCCCCCAAAAAAAAACACAGTCCTGCATACAGTGCTAACACAGGGGTACCTATAATCTTTTTCTGATGAGTTGCCAGTTCCTAATTTTATTAGTTCAGCAAATTTTTTTTTACTTCTAATTTTATTAATAGCTCCTTTGATTTTCAGGATTTCCATTTTGGTGTTGAATTGGGTAATTTTATGTTGTTCTTTTCCTAGTTTTTTTTTTAGTTGCATGCCCATTAAATTCTCTATCTTTGATCTATTTTCCAATTCAGTTGTTTTTCAAATGAGTATTTCACATTTTTTTTCAATTTTTTCCAATCTTGATTTTGTTTGATTGCTTCTTGAAATCTTAGGGAGTAATTAGCTTCCAGATGCCCAGTTCTAATTTTTAAGGAATTATTTTCTTCAATAAGCTTGTCCATTTAGCCAATTCTGGTTTTTAAAGAATTGTTTTCATCAGTATGTTTTTGTATCTTTTTTTCCATTTGGTCATTCTAGGTTTTAAGGTGTTATTCTCTTCAGTGATTTTTCTTTGTCTTGTTCACCAAGCAACTGATTGTCTTTTCATAATGTTTACCCTTTGCCTCCTTTACCATTCCTATTCTGAAAATTCGATTCTGAAAATTTTTTTTAACTCTTCCAAGAAACGTTATTAGGATTGCCTTGTGTCCAATTCCCCTTTTTCCCCCTTTAAGGCTTTTCTGGTAGCTGTTTTAATGTTGTTATTAATGTTGGGCTCTGTTTTGGGCATTCAGGTGTTCTCAGAGCTAATTCTGGGATTTTGGAATTTGGGGCACTTTTAAGATGTGGTTACTGCTCCCTTGGTCTGTACTCTGGTCTCTACCAAGGAAGGGCCCCTGATGCCTCGGGATTGTAATCAATAATGCTCCTCAGGGCCCTTTCCCTCCCTGGGGCCCAGAAGTGTGATACTGCCCCTCATGGTTTCCACTCCTTGCCTGAAAATGCTCCTCTCTGCCCTTGAACTGTGACCCAAAGTGTCTGGTCCTGCATCCAGTGCTAACACAAGGGTGCCCTGTAATCCCAAGTGCCAGATCTCCTCACCATCTTGGGTTCGGGTACTCCTGAAGCCACTGCTACTTCTTCTTCACGACCTAGTCCTACTACTGGTGTTTTTTCCACTTCGACTCCAGGCCAACCTTCTCCTCCATGTCACAGATCTTTCTCTCCAAGCTCTTGTGTTGTCTTGGGCTGGAAGAATGTCTCCCTCTCATCTTTTGTTGACGTGGCCACTCCAGAATTCAATCTGAGGCATTACTTTAAAGTTGTATGGACAGGAATGTCGAGAGAGTTCAGTTGAGTGCTTCTCTACTCTGCCATCTTCCCAACAATGTCACCCTGACAAACCTCTTTCTCTAAACTTCAGTTTGTGCATGTATAAAAGAAAGGGACTTGGACAAGGTCTTTTCTACCTTTATCAGTTTGTGATTCAATATGTAAATTGCACAACTCTATGTTTTTAAATGCCAAGTTAAAAAATTCTCATGGTATCACCATGAGGTAGGTAAAGAAAGGATTAGAGTAACTGTCTAAGATCACACAAGCCAGGCCACTGCAGATGGTATGAAACAAATGTCCCAATTCCCTCTTCAGATTTCCCTCTCTAAGCCCTGCTTAGAAATGCATGAATAACTCAATAACCAATGATAAAAGGAGCTCTGGTTTTTTGAAGAACTCCCCCAGCCTATGAGGCTAATGTCAGGAAGGCCCATCGTGCCTTTCCCTGAATCTCTTCTTAGGGTCCCATCAAGGGCAGAATGCAGGATTAGATGGACCAGAGAGACAGTTGGGGAGGGCAGCTTTCCACTGTGATGGGCTAGCTGTGTTCACCCCTCCCCAGAACATCCATCAAAACTTGCACAGTTAATTCCTTGCTTTCCATGCAATATGAATTTTCATTTGGCCAATTAACCAAGCAGCTGCCTACTTACAAGGCAAACACCTTCACTAGCACAGGGATTTTTCTCCTGATCCTGGAATACATGAATTTTATTAAAAATCCCTCCTGACATGGGGGTTTTCTGTCCTTGAAGCAGGCCTACACATTATCCGAGCTCACTGATGCCTTCTCACAAGCCATGTTTTTCTGCTGGGCTAGCTCTCCCCTCAACGTTTCCCCCAAAGAATCCTCTCTCTTCTGCGTTCAAAAGATAAATTGAAGATCATAGTCCATTCTATTAGTCAAGACCTACTATGACTTGCATTTGTTTCTTTGTTTATCCATTTCTTCCTTTGCTCTGACAGGTGAAGCTGCCCATACAGGACATCTTCACTTGCGCTCCTGGGCAGTGATATTGAACAAATTGAGTTTACGACATATTTTTCTCTCATTCTCCCTCTCCCTCTCCCCTCCCTACCCCACCCACACACATACAATGTAGGAAAGTATTGACTATGGAACCAAGAGATCAGGGTTTTAGTTCTATCTCTTCCACTGACTAGCTATGTGTCTTGGAGCAAATCTTCTAGTCTCTTGATCTCGATTTCCTTACCTATAAAATGGGTGTCATCTAAATGTTGCCTAAAAGCTCCAAGGAAATGGAGGTAGTCGTCATTGTCAAGCTTGGACTTGGGCGGCAACAGGTGTAGGCAACCCAGAGCTTGGAATTCAGTTTTACGGAAGTGGGGCTGTCAGGTACCATTAAGTCAAGTGATCTAGAAATCAAATGGACTGAAATTGGAAACAAGGGTGTGAGGAACAGACAGTACACTGCTCACAGGTAAGAAATGTGGAGGCTAGGAAGATCAATCAAGACACAGGGAGGATTCAGGTTAAGAGCCGGGCGGGGGAAGGGAGAGGGGGGAAACAAGGCCCAGGAGCAGGGCTGAGGGACTAGATGATAGGAATTCACCATATGGAAAAAGGGATCTTGATGATAGACAAAGGGCACCAGCAAGAGTTCTACAATTTGCTAATGAGCCAAGGGCTGGATGGACTTGGTTGGAGTAAGGGTGTGAGAAAGCATGGTTCATGTAATTCCTAACACCTGCTTAAAAAACAGTCCAGAGAGGATTAAAAACTGGAAAAGAAACAGCAGCAGGGACTTTACCTTCTTTCTCCAAATGGGCCACCATGCTGTTCCTTCTCCTTTTTCTCACCCTCCCCGCTACTTACTTTCTCTCTCTCCCTCTCTCTCTCTCTCTCTCTCTCTCTCTCTCTCTCTCTCTCTCTCTCTCTCTCTCTCTCTCTTTCACACACACACACACACACACACACACACACACACACACACACACACACACACACACACAATCCCAAGAACTTAAGGAAGCCATCAGCCTTGGGCCCTAGGAAAGCAAAACCCAAGATCCTCATCAAGTCCATCCCTGTGACTTCCTCTGATCTCAGCCAAGAGAAACTTCACACTCCGAAGACTACTCCTTGTCTCCTAACTCCCCAGAGAATGCAAAGGAATAGTAGGCTCAGACACACCACCTTTCATAATGTCAAGTGTTATTTTCACCTTCTCCTTTCCCTCACTTCCAAGAAGCAATCAGTTTCCCCAAATTGTAGAATCTCAAAGTAGGAAGGGACCTCAGTGGTCATCTAGTCCAAAGCTTCTTAAATTATGAGACACGATCTCATATGGGGTCATTTAACTGAATTTGGCAGTTATAAAAAAAATTCAGGGCCTTCTACAATTGGGTCCATCTATGCCTTTATCCTCCCACATCTAAACCGGACTGCTCTGTGTCTCGGGTAGTCAGTAAACATTTATTAAACATCTGCTGTATGCCAAGCCATTCCCCATTCTCCCTCCCAAATGTTCCCCTGGCTGAATTCTTATACTTCTTTTTAACACCCAAATCAAATGTTTTCTTCTCCATGAAGTCTTCCCTGATTATTCGTCCCCACTTTCCCTTTTCCCAACCCTTTCTACACAAACTGTCCAAACCTGTTGTCCTTGAGAAAAGCTCTCAGATTGTATCGATTTAACATATCTACTGCAGTAGATTCTTGTGAATTCTAGTTTCTGAGTAACTTTGGGGGTGTCTTTGCTTATTCCAGATCCATCACCTCTCACATCCAAATACTCAGCAAATCTGTATTTGTATTTTCTCTCCCTACTAAACTGCATGGGTGCAGCCTCAGTCAAACTGAGACCTGTTAAAAACCTTAGTTTAAAAAGCCAAGGTCTCCCACTGCATCCGGGGCCACCTCCAGTCGTCTTGGTTTATACCTTGCCACTGGACCCAGATGGCACTGGAAGGGAAAGTGAGACAGGTGACCTCACCCAACCCTCCCTCACTTCAGTTCATGTGCATGTCACGGCATCACTTCCCTGATGTCACGATCCTCTTTGAGAACGAAGGACAAACAACAACTAAAGAGCAACATTGGACCTCCCTGACGTAATATTCCTCAAACCATCTCTATTTCCTATCTATGGGTACATTGGATTTGTGCATAATCTAAAACAATAATGGCCAAATCACTTCTCTCTAGCATTATCCATTTTGGGGAAAACAATTAAGCCTTCCTTCCTAGTTATTTAGGATATTAAGACTAACAAATATTTCCTGGGAACACTGGTCCCAAAGAGAAAAGATGGCAGGAGAGAGATCTTGGAGAATGGATGGGAAAGCAAAACAAATGCCCAGCATTATTATGACATAATGGGCTACAGAGGGAGGACAAATTAGGCTCCCATTAATTGGTGAGGGGCGCCAGGTCCCTCCTCTGTGAAATGAGGGAGATGGACTAGGAGGTCTCTGGGTCCCTGGCTTGCTCCAAGTCTCACCTGAAATCCCACTTTTTGAAAGAAGCCCTTCCTTCCCAATCCTCTTTATGCTCAGTACCTCCCTTTCTCCAACTGCCACCAATATATCTGGAACATATCTTATTCACTCATACACAATTGCTTGTATGTTGTCTCCTTCCACCAGCATGCAAGCTCCTTGGGAGTAGACTTTTTTTTGGCCTTTCTTTGTATTCCCAATGCTTAGTGCAGCATCTGGCACGTAGTAGGCTCTTAATAAATGCTACTTGACTACTGTGTGCTCCATGAGCAAAGAAGAATTGAATCAGCTCAGAAGAAACCTAAACGTCAGATGCACAGTGTTAGAGAAGTTACTACCCCAAATGTTCATATGGACTACTCACGTCCGAGCAGTGGCAGAGCATCCTGAGCTCATGTCAGTCTGATCGGCCAGTCAGACACACCGTAATTGGACTCTAACATAGTAGTGTTGTTTTGATCCTCTTCGAGAATGAAGGGCAGCAACCAATCAAGTAAGAAATACCTCCCTTCAGAAGAAATGAGCTTCCCGGTAGTAAGGGGTTTGAGTTGTTTATTATTTTTTTTAATAGCAATGGCTATGAATGAAGTAGGGCAAAATAAGAGGGCTGCTCATACCAACTACTTCATGGAGCTGAACATGAGCAGCAGATGGTAGATTTCACTCTGGAGTTATCTGCCAGTCTCGAAGGTGAGATAAGGCTCCAGGCATCCCCAAATTGCCTTGCAATAATAGCTTGTCTCAAGTCAAAGGGGATTCAACATTCTCCTGGGTTTTAATAACAATTAGGATTCAGTGTGAGCTCCACATGTCTTCAGTACCAAAATGAGACCCATCACTTGTTATGCTGGTGAACAAAGGTGTTGGGACAAAACCAACCCCAGATGGCTTCCTTGCAATCCAGATGGGAGTCTGTGTCTGCCGACCAGAAACTGCTGCCATTGCTCTGCCTGGCCACTCTCCACCTCTGCCAAATGCTCGTAAAGTCCTACCCCCACTTGAAGAGGATGGGGGAACGGGGGAGTAGTAGAGAGGCTGCACCGAAGGGGCCACACAGGAAATTCAGAGATTTGGAGCTAGGGATTGGGGGAAAGTCTCTTCAAGAGGATCTGGTCCAACCCTATGATTTTATACAGAGGCAAACAAAAGCCGGAATATGGGAAATCATTTACCCGAGGTCACCTGAAGAGCACGTGGGGGAATTTGGACCCAGGTTCTCCTCTTCTCTGCGCCACATGAAATTTTCAGGGACCAAGCACATTCCCTTCAGAGACTGATATATCACTACATGTTGCTACCTTCTCTTTTAGCATGTACCTTTTTCCTTGTGACTCAACTCAACTTAAAAAACAAAACAAAACATTTAGGGATAACTAGATGGCACAGTGCAGTCAGGTAGACCAGAGTTCAATTCCGAACTCAGAAACTAAACCCTAGACACTTCACTTAACCTCAGTTGCCTCAGAAAAAACAAACAACCAAACCAAAAAACCAACCCTCTATCAAGTACTGTCTATGTCTAAGGCCCTGTGCTATGAGCTGGAGCACAAAGGCAGAAAGCAACAACAAAGAGACATTCCCTGGCTTCAGTGACATTAGATTCTATTTTCTTCACTTCCCCTGGATTTCTCCACCTTGAACTTGACCAGAAAAAGTAAAACACAATATCTCAATCAGAAGCTATGGCGAACAATCCATTGTTACTGTCATTGTTGCTGCTGAGTCATTTCAGTTGTGTCTGTGTATGACCCCATTTGAGGTTTTCTTTACACAAATACTCGAGGGGTTATCCAACCCTACTTTAATAAAAACAAAATCCCCTGACAAGTGGTGATCCAGGCTCTGTTTGAAACCGGTTATGGATGGAGAACTCACTACCTCCAAAGGGAGTCGATTCCAGGTTTGGATTTTACAGTGAGCAGTAATTACACATATCCCTCCTTAGCTGTACCCTCCCAGGCCAAGTTGAACCAGCCTAGTGCCTTTAAATCAATAGCCAAGTATTTACTCAGATGCTTCCTGTGTGCCGTGTGAAGTGCTGGGGATTCAGAGAAAAGCCAAAAGCAGCAAACTCTGTCCTTAAGAAGCTCACATTCCTATGCTGGAAACCCCCAATACACATGGAAACATGTACAAGATACACACAGAGCAGATAAAAGGGAACCTTGGAAGGGAAGGCACTAGCAGCTGGTGTGTGTGTGGGAGGGGGAGGGGTGTCAAAGTAGGATTTGGAAAAGCCTCCTGTAGAAAGTAGTATTGGAGCTGAGCCTTGAAGGAAGCCAGGGATTTGAAGAGGAGGGTGAGGAGGAGGAGGAAGAGAAAGGAAAGGAAATGAGCATTTCAGGCAGGAGGGCCAGCCAGACCAAAGGCAGAAAGATGGGAAATGGGACTGATGTGTGTAGAGGGCAGCAAATAGGATGGTAGGCTGGATTAAAAGGCATACAGCATAGCATCCCTGGAAGTTAGGTGGTTCTGCAGTGGGTAGAGTGTCTGGTTTGGAGTCAAGAAGACTCATCTTTCTGAGTTCAAATCCAGCCTCAGACATTTCCTAGCTGTGTGACCCTAAGCAAGTCACTTATGCCTGTTTGCCTCAGTTTCCTCATCTGTAAAAATGAACTGGTAAAGGATATGGCAAACCATTGCAGTATCATTGCCAAGAAAACCTCAAATGAGGTCACAAAAAGTTGGACACGATGGGAAAACAACTGACCAAAAACAAAGCATAACATCCAGGATACAAGGCACCATGGAGTAGTGGAAGGAGAGTTAACCAGAGAATCTTGGAGAGACCCTGTTCTCTAATATGTCACGGGGTCTCTGTGACCCAAACAATTCAGTTCACTTCTCACTGCTTTAGAGAAATGTCTCCTGGCATTGATAGGATTCAATGAAAAGTTCAGAGCAACATTCTACATGGCCCCAGAGGGCAGAACTAGGAACAATGGGTAGAAGTTGCAGGGAAAATTAGATTTGATTGTAAGGGAAATCTAATAGCACTATCAATAAGTGGTATACTGGGCCATCTTGAGAATTAATGCATTCTTTTCTAGAGACCTTCAATTGAAGGCGAGATGAGCATTTATCAAGTGTGTCATGGGAGGGACTTGACTTCAGATATGAGTTGGATTGGATGGCTTCTGAGATCTTTTATGATTTATATTCTGTGCATATAGTTTGTTTTACCTCAGTTAGCTTTAGCATTCTCTGTTGGTATCACATCTGCCCTTCATTTGTAGACTTACTCACTTCCTAATAAACAGATACTTCTTTCTCTTATAAAAAAAGTTCAGAGCAAGAATAACAACTACTTTACTACTGATCACCATAATTTAGTAAAAGAAACATCACCAAGTGAGAGTATGTCCACAAGAAAGAAACCAGGAAGGCAAGAGGATTGGAGAGCATTTCTTACAGGAAGTGGTTAACAGGAGTGGGGGAAGGTGAGCTGGAAGAAAAAAAAGATTTAGGGGACTCAGAACTATTAGCAAGTATCTAGGGGAAGAAAGTTCAATCAACTGAGGCCTGAGTGAGGAACCTAAACTCAATCAGTGCAAGTGGAATGGCAATTCCTAGAGGGCAGGACTATCTTTGTTATTGTATCCCAAATAATCCAGTCTGGGACTTCACAGGTATTTAAATCAAACTGAATCTTCTGAATTAAATTCAATTGAAGTTGTGAGAAACAAAAAGAAAAGTTCCCTAACTTTTAGAGGTAATGGAAAATGGCTGCCCAGAGATGCAGCTAGTTCTCTCTCTTTGGCTCACTGAAAATCTATAAAAAGAGAAGGGAAGACCACCTGTTGGGGGTGTTGTAAAAGAGCTGTGGCTTGGACTACATGGCCTTTGAAGTACCTTCCAGCTTGGAGATGCTGTGACTCTTAAGGTTTGGCACCTGGTGAGAAAAGAGGAGAATGGTAGTAGAGCTAGAACAGAAATAGGGGAGCCAATGGGGGGAAAATGATGTAGGATATAGAAAGTTTGAGAAAAGAGTGGAACATCCAAATAAAAGCTTAACTAGACAGATAGAAAGTATTAGCAAAACAGTAGAATCATCTAGGATAGCTCACATTTCCCTTAGTCATGGCAATTATAACACATTTTGCTCAAAGTAACCCTGTCTCAGTCTCCCCAGCACCTAAAACAATACCTGCTATATACTAAGTCCCAAATAAATGCTCCTTGGTTATCATTTGGTGACTTAAGTATTATCATTCTCATTTGACAGATGAAAAAATTGCCTTTACAAGAACTAAAATGTGTTGTCTATGGATATACATAGAGGAAGTGGAGTCAAACTCAGGACAGTTTCTCAAAATTAAAAAATGAGGGCTCATAGTTATAAAATGAATAACTGAAGCAGTGAGAACAGATTAGAATAGCACATTCTCCCATGGAAGGTAAAGAGAGAAGAACAGAGTGTAGGCATCATTTAAAATGGCTATGAAGCAACTGTCACAGCAAGGAGGCCTACAAAGCCCCCAAAACTTGTGAGCAGATAAACTTTTGGTCTGCCTGACAAAGGCTACATCAGAGCAGTCAATGAGAACTCCAATTTAGAAAATGAATTCATTTTCAAAATGTTACCGATGAAAAAAGAGGGAAGGATTGGGACGGGGGGATGTTTTAAGCGAGGTAAAAACAACAAGTTGTCAATAAAAACTTCTTTTTAAAATGTTACAGAACAATATGATTGAAAGATTGCAATATACTGACTTACAAAACAATTTTAAGCGGTAGAGAAAATGAGGTTATTGAAAAAAAAAAAAAAAACTAGGATGAAACCCAACTAAGTCAGGCCTTGATAAGAATATTTAAAGAGGAAAATGGAAGGCAGATGACTAACAGGCAAGAAGTAGAACAGATCTATCAGTATTTACCATAACACCATTTTCATCATAGATTATTAGTGCATACTTGGACTTTTAACAGCTCAGTACCCGATGTGCTATATTAGGAAGCAGAAAATGGCACTCAAAACAAGCAGCTGAATCTTTAGTGGAAAGACTGCTGGCCTCGGAGTCAGAAGACCTGGATTTAAATCTTAGCTCTGACACTTCCAAGCCATTTAGCTCCTTACTCTTCATTTTTCTGTAAAATGAGGAAATGCTGGCCCACACAGGATTTTTGTGAGGATCAATTTATGGAAAATGCTTTGCAAACTTTAAGGCATTATATGAATATCAACTATTATTAAGAAAATCCATGCTAGGGGGAAGATTTTGAAAACATTGAGTGATGGGCTCTCAAAATATCTAAAAGAGAGGAAGACTAAGGGGAGGGGGGGAATCACAGATACTATTATCACCGGAACTGAGTGATTCAGAGGACAACAATAACTATTGATCCATTGGCCTACTTTCTCTCCTCCACAAATCCTTTGGAAAAAATGAACAACAAAATTTATTGCGGATGCATTTGAGATGAAAGCAGTGAGGCTTATTATTTTTACAGCAGACCACATCTTCAAAGTCACTAAATCATCATTGTGTTTTGTCACTGGCCAATTCTTTAAAAAAAAAAAAAAAAAAAAAAGCATTTGTCTCTATAGAATAGGCTTTCTCCCATCAAGTAAGCTATCTCCCACGTAGATATTCAGTTCCATTTAGCAAAGTATTTGTTAAGTGCCTACTACTTCCTGTAATGTGATAAACCTTGGTGAACACAAAGACAAAAAATGAAAATTAGTCTTTGCCCTCAAAGAGCTTATTTTCCATTAAAAAGATACAATGTACATATGGATAAATATAACTTGAAGAAGGAAATAGTTTTTTTGTTTGTTTTTTTTAACTATGCTTCTAAGTAGAAATAGTACCCATGTTTATATTGTAAGAAAATGAATCTAAGCATTCATGGTTAGAAGTCCGGTTCAGCCATGTGACACAGCTGGTGTAAAAACACAGAACAGGATGATGGAACGCCAAGTAGGCCAGTTTAGCTAAAAGATATACTCTGCCAAAAGCTTTAAATATCAGGATAAGGAACTTATGTATTAGCTAAATGGCAATAGGGAGTCTCTGATGGTTCCCAAGCAGCTGAGTGACCAATGCCCTAGGAAGATTATTTTTGGAGCTCTCTGAAAGATGGATTGCAAAGCAGAGAAAAATAGAAAAGGGAACTCAATGAGAAAGGTATTATAGAATTCCACTGAGGAGGGAAAATGTTTTGAACTAGGGTAGTGGACGTTTGAGAGGACCTAAAGGGACAAAAGTGAAAGATATATGGATGAACTGACAAGACTTGGCAACTGAATGAGTAGATAAGATAAAAGAGAAGGAAGATTCGACATTGACTCTACAATTATAAATTCAGGTTTCTTGGTTTATTAGAATGGTGATATTCTCAGTAGAGATATAGGAGATTATTTTTAATTTTAAAAAATATTTTATTTTTTCTAAATAAATGTGAAAACAATTTGTACAGTCATTAAAATTTTTTTGGCTTACAAATTCTCTTCTCTCCTCCACTCACTCATTGTGAAGGCAGGCAATTGGATATAGGTTATACATATGCAGTCACGCAAAACATTTTCATATTAGTCATGTTGTGAAAGAAAACAGACAAAACCCCAAGAAAGTAAAAAGTATGATTCAATCTACATTCAGACTTCATCAGTTTTTTCTCTGGAGATGGAGAGCACTTTTCATTATAAGTCCTTAGAAATTGTCTTGGAGCTTTGCTAATGGTTTAGCTATTCTTAGCAATACAATCAACCATCGTACAATATTGCTGTTACTGTGTATAGTGTTCTCTCAGGTCTGCTTACTTCACTTTGCATCAGTTCATGTAAGTCTTTCCAAGTTTTTTTTAAAGTATCCCACTCATCATTTCTTTATGGCATAATAGCATCCCATAAAAATCACATACCACAACTTATTCAGACATTCCCCAGTTGAGGAGCAGCCTCTCAATTAACAATTCTTGGCTACCACAAAGGGACGCTACAGATAATTTTGTACATGTAGGTCCTTCTCTCTCCTTTTTAAAAAATCTCTTTGGGATATAGACCTAGTAGTGGAATTCTTGGTCAAAAGGTATGCAGTTTCATAGTTGTTTGGGCAAAGTTCCACATTGCTCTCCAGAATGAATGAATCAGTTCACAACTCCACCAACAGTGCTCTAATGACCCAATTTTCTCATGTCCCCTCTACAATTTGTCATATTTTTTTTCTGTCATACTCATCAATCTAATAGGTGTGAGATGGTATCTCACAAGTATTTTAATTTGCATTTCTCTAAAAAACAGTGATTTTTTTCAAGCAGGCATATTTTCAGATGACTGCAGATAGCTTTGATTTCTCTTCTTGAAAACTGCCTGTTCACAACCTTTGATCATTTATCAATTAGGAAATAATTTAAATTCTTAGAAATTTGACTCAATTTTCTTGTATTTGAGAAATAAGGCTTTTATCAAAGAAATTTTCTATAAAAATTTTCAGTTATGATGATTAACCATGTATTTCCTCCATTCTATTTTCCCATTTATCCTTCTCTTTCTCCTTTCACACTGTCCCTCCTCAAAATTATTTTGCTTTAGACCAAAGTCTGCCCTCCCTTCTCCCAGCCCTTCTCCTTCATTTATTCTTCTCCCCTCCTATTATCCCATTGGGTAATTTAGATTAATATGCTCAACTGAGTTTGTATGTTATTCCCTCTTTCAGCCAATTCCAACGAAGGTAAGCATTGCCCATCACCTCCCATCTTTCCCTTCACTAAAAAAGCTTTTGTGTCTCTTTTATGTGAGATAATTTATGTTATTCTACCTCTCCCTTCCATCTTCCAGGACGTCCCTTTCTCATCCCTTAATTTTTCTTTTAGCTATCATCCATCATACTCAACTCATATCCATACCCTCTATGTGTACTCCTAACTCTCCTAATAAATTCATGGAGAGTTGAGAACTGAAACTAAGGCTGCCTCTAGAAGCCCTCCAAGAAATCTGCTCTCAGAGAACATTACATTTTAGAGAAGAGAACATTATAATATGCAGGGTCTTTTTTTTGATGATGGCTTTCAGATAGTCCAATAATTTAAAAATTATTTCTTCTTGATCTATTTCCTAGGTTAGTTGTTCATCCAATGAGATATTTCAGTTTTTTTTCAATTCTTTTCATTTTATTTCATGGTTTCTTGGTGTCTCATAGAGTCAGTAGCTTCCAAATTACTCAATTCCTAGTTTTAAGGAATTATTTTCTTCAAGGAGTTCTTCTCTTATCTTAAAGAAGGGAAAGGGCCCTGTATATACAAGAATGTTTGTGGCAGCCCTGTTTGTAGTGGCCAGAAACTGGAAACTGAATGGATGCCTTTCAATTGGAGAATGACTGGATAAATTGTGGTATATGAATGTTATATTCTGTAATATATTGTTCTGTAAGAAATGACCAACAGGATGATTTCAGAAAGGCCTGGAGAGACTTACATGAACTGATGCTGAGTGAAGTGAGCAGGACCAGGAGATCATTATACACTTCAACAACAATACTATATGATGATCAATTCTGATGGACGTGTCCCTCTTCAACAATGAGATGAACCAAATCATTTCCAATAGAGCAGTAATGAATTGAACCAGCTACACGGAGCGAAAGAACTCTGGGAGATGACTATGAACCACTACATATAATTCCCAATCCCTCTATTTTTGTCCACCTGCATTTCTGATTTTCTTCACAGGCTAGTTGTACACTATTTCAAAGTCTGATTTTTTTCATACAGTAAAATAACTGTATGTACATGTATACATCTATTGTATTTAACATATACTTTAATATATTTAACATGTATTGATCAACCTGCCATCTGGGGGAGGGTGTGGGAGGAAGGAGGGAGAAAATTAGAACAAAAGGTTTTGCAATGATCAATGCTGAAAAATTACCCATGGATATATCTGCTAAATAAAAAGCTATAATAAAAAATAAATAAACTATTTTTTTAAAAAAGGGGAAAAAGGAGTTCTTCTCTTCAGAGGAGTTTTGCACCTCTTTTCCTGTTGGCCTATTCTATCTCTGAAGTGTTATTTTCTTCATATTTTTTGTGCTTCCTTTCCCAAGCTGTTGACTCTTTTTTATTATTATTTCCTTACATTGCTCTCATTTATTTTCCCAATTTTTTCTCTACTTTTCTTACTTGATTTTTAAAACTCTTTTTGAATATTTTGAGAGTTATTTTGGGAACTGAGACCAATTCACATTTTTCTTTGAGATGTTAAATGCAGAAGTTTGATTTTATTTTCTTCTGAGTCTGCATTTTGACCTTCCTTGTCACCATCATAATTTTCTATGATCAGGTTCTTTTTTATTGTTTGTTCATTTTCCCAGCCTAATTTCTTGATGTTTAACTTTATGTTAGTGTTGGGCTCTACTCTTGGTATGGAATAAGTATTGTCCCATGCTTCAGGTTTTTTGTACTGATCTTTTCAGAATTAATTCTGAGAGTGTGTATATCTTCAGTTCTTCTGAGGTGGTATTATCTAAGGGGAGCTGGGGTCCCTGTTTTTCTGGACTATGTACTGGTCCAGGAGTGATCATAAGCACGCTTTTCCAACTTGAAACTATGACCAATCTATCTATTCCCCTGTAGCCAAACACTCTAGTATACTGCTGTGCACTCTTTTCCCTGGGATTGTGTCCAGGGACAACTACCAGAAACCACAGATGAGCGATACCATTGAGTTCTGTGCCCACTGCCAGCAAATAATCTCTTATTATCTCCTTCTGATCAGTTTTCTGACCCCCTTACTCTCTGTGGGCTGAGAACTCTGGAAAATGCTACAATTCAGTAGGCCCCAAAGCCTGCTGCTGGCTTGCTCAGGCAATATCTGTATTTGGTCAGTATGTGCTGTACTCTAACTCAATTGAGACAGACTTTTTCTTTCCAGCCTTCTAAGTTATCTTGAGCTAGAAAATTATTTCAACCTGTCCTTTTGTGGGTTCTGCCACTCCAGAATTCATTTTGAGGTGTTATTTTAAAATTATTTGGAGGGGGATTTGGGATAGTTTAGGGGAATTTCTATCTTTAGTCTGCCATCTTGGTTCCACCCCAAGGGAAGAGTAAAGGTAGAGAAAATATGAGTTCTACTTTAGTACGTCAGACATTTTAAGTTTGAGGTGCCTATGGGGATATTTGGGTAGGGATATCCATTAGTCAGGAGATGTAGAACCAAAGCTCGGGATACAGATTAGGACTGAATGTGTATTTGAGAGTCATTTGCTTAATGGAATCCTTGGGAAATGATTAGATCACCAAAAGAAAAAGTATAGAGAGAATTTTAAAAGTCAGAGAACACTCAGAGTTAGGGATCCAAGAGGTAACATAGCAAAGGTGACTAGGAGTCAGACAGCTAGTAAAACCCAGTAGAGTAAAAGGCAAGGAAAGAGAAAATTATTTAGGAGGGGAATGGTCAGTAGTGTATACAGCTTCAGAGAAAGCAAAAAGTATGAGGACTGAGAAAAGACCATTAGACAGCAATTAAAAGATCATTTTCAGCAGAAGCCAGATTGCAAGGGGTTGAGAAGTGAGTGGGAGATGAGGAAGTATAGACAGGTTTTGTTTTCTCTCTTTTTTCTTATTCCAGGGAGTTTGGCTGACTTTCAAAGGAGGAGGAAGTAAGAAATGGGATAATAACTCAAGGGGGTGAAAGGGTCAAGGAAGGGTTTTCAAGGATGAGAGAGAGGCGTAAACATATTTATAAGCAGTAAAGAAAAAACAAGATGAATGAGGAGGGATTGAATATGGCACAGGAGTCATGGCAATCAAAGGGGCAAGATCTCAGAATAGGTGGGATGGGATCAAGATCATAAATGCAAGAAGAGAGAGAATTTTATTCACCGACTCTCTAGCACTAGCAAGCAAGCAAGCATTACATCAGAGGTTACAGGATTACTAAAGATGATGGCCACAGTCACGGACAATATTATGGATGAATTTTAAGTTGCAAGACATTCTTTAAAGATGGCAAAGTCTTCTAGATAGATGTTCCTGTTTATGGGAAGATGTTGGGAGGCCTTTTCAAAAGCTATAAGTAAAGACTGCCTGTCTCCACTCTAGTTATTCTTACTTAGGTTAAATTTATACCAAAAGTGTGCATTCTGCTTAGAAAAAGTAGCATGGCCCAATGGAAAGAGCACTCAGTTTGAAAGCAAAGGATCTGAGTTCAAGTTTTCATTCTCCTATTTATTGCCTGTGTAAATGGGAAGAAATCACAACCTCTCTGTAAAATGAGGCAGTTGGAATAGATGATCTCTAAAGCCCTTTCAGGTTCTAAGCCTGTAGTCTAAATCTAAAAACACACTTCTATAAGGTCACATCCCTATCACACTTTAAAGTCAAGTCAAAAAGCATTTATTAAGCTCCTACTATCTGTCAGGCACTGTGTTAAGTGCTGAGGACTCAAAGAGCAAAGAAATTTTAAAAAGTCCCAGTTCTTGAGGAGCTCACAGTCCTTGAGGGAGACAACATGAAAACAATCATGTTGTTGTTGGTCTTTTGGTTTCAAAGGGGCCAAAGGTGTCTTGACTCATGGATGGATTGAATTTAAGTCAGGCAGAATTGCATAGAGTCATCAGTCTCTTTTTGAGTCACAAAAGTTCAGTCACAAGACAAAAGTCAGGATGACTGGCGATGGCCAAGGATGCATTGGATGGCCTTGGCATCTTTGATTCCTGACCAAGTTCTAAGTGCTTTACGTGCTGGCTTCAGTCATCTTTGTGGCCATTGAAACAAACTGTGCTCATCTGTCTTAACATGCTAACCAATAGGTTTGAGGTCTGCCAGCCACCCTCAACCTGGTTTTACCAGGAAATGGTTTTACCAGGGTGTGACCACTGCACACACTACAGCTTCTTGGAGCCACGGGTGAGATTGGGGTGAATCAAGTGGGCACCAAAAGTGGATGAATAGCCTTGAAAAGGGCTCAGCAGCCTTCACAGCAGAGATGCTGCTCTTCTCCGAACACCTCATACACCCCAACAATTATGTACAAACAAGATAGGCAACTAGGTGACACAGTAGCTAGAGTTCTGGGTCCAGCATCAGGAAGACCTGAGTTCAAATCTGGGCATGAACTTGCTATGTGACCCTAGGCAAGTCACTTAATGCTGTTTGCTTCAATTTCCCTCATCTGTCAAATGATTTGTTATAAGAAATGACAAACCACTCTAAGTATCTTTGCCAAAGTGACCCCAAATGGGGCCAGCAAGGTGACACATAACTAGAAGGCCTGGAGTCAGAAAAACTCACCCTCCTAAATTCAAATCCAGTCTCAGATATCTCCTAGATGTATGATGCAGGGCAAGTCACTTCACCCCTTTTGCCTCAGTTTCCTCATCTGTAAAATGAATTGGAGAAGGAAATGGCAAATGACTCCAGTATCTTTGCCCAGAAAACCCCAAATGGGGTCAGGAAGAGTCAGACACGACTGAACAACAAAACAAACACACATATATATGATAAAGTAGAGATAATCTCAAATGGAAGCAACACTGGAAAAAGCTTCTTGCAGAAGGTGATAATTTAGGTGAGATTTGGAGGAAGTCAGAACAATGAAGGAAAGAGTTCCAGATATGGGAAACAGCCACTGAAAAACTTCAAAATCTGGAGAGGGTGTGTTGTGTGCAAGGAACAGCAACCAATGTTACTGGATGGCCCAGCATATGGAAGGGAGACTGAAAAGGTAGGAAAGGATGGGGTTGTACAGGGCTTTAAAAGTCAGAGGGTTTGATGTTCGATCCTGGAGGTAATAGGAAGCCAAGAGAGTTTATTGAACTGGGGGAAGGGGCCCATGGACATTGTCACATTTGTACTTTAGGATGATCAATTTTGCAACAGACTCTCCAGATGGCCTGGAGTGGGGAGGGGAAGATTTGATACGAGGAGACCAAATAAGATACTATTGCAATAGCCCAGACATGAGGTGATGGAGGTCTGCACTGGGGTGAGGACAGTGTCAAGGGAGGGAAGGGGGAAATGTTATAAAGGCAAAAAACAAAAATCCATAATAGAGATTGGCAACTGATTGGCTCTGGGATGGGGGGGGAGATTAAAAAAAAGTGATGAGCTGAAGGTATCGCTTGGGGTTTGAGCACAAGCGACTGAGCAGGATGGTACCCTAGACCAGGGCTTCTTAAACTTTTCCCCCTCATGCCCCTTTTTTGTGCAAGAAATTTTTATGCCACCCCGGGAACATAGGTATATAAAATCAGCATACAATAAGGAAATTAGGAAGAGGGCAGGGTTCAGATTTGGACATATTGAGCTTAAGATATCTACAAGATATTCAATTTGAGATCTTCAATAGGCAGTTGGAGTTTAAAAGACTAGAGAAGTTAGATCTAGATAAAGAGATCTGAGAATTATCTGTACAGTGATAGGAAATGAATTCATAGGAACTGATCAGATCACCAAGGGAAACAGTGCAGAGGAAGAAGAGAAGAAGGTTCAGGAGAGAGGGATAAGCTTTGGATATCCATGGGTGCTGGGGAGACCCAGATGAACGTGGTTTTTTTTTGTATTTCCCTCAATGCCAGTTAGATGGTATGAGCATTATGATCCTCATTTTACAGAGGAGGAAACAAAGGTTCCAAGAGGTTTTTTTTTGGTCTTTCCCAGAGTCGCACAGCTAATAATTAAAGGAGTCAGGTCTCAAAAACAGATTGACTAATTTCCAGAGTAGCCCTTTTCTATCTCCCCAAGCTTAATGGCATTGGGGTTGGGATGAAAGGTCCAATCTACTCTTCATTCTTCCTTTCTTTTGGCAGGTCAATGCTTGGTACAGCCCTAAAAGTTTGGCAGCAGTCCTGGCACTGCTCAACTGAACAAGTTTTTGGCTTCTGAGCCTGGATCTTTGTTTTAGTTGCAAAACTTCCATTAGTAGATGAAACATTTAAGAGCTCCCCCAAATTAATTTTCTGTCACCTAAAAAGACTCTCTTGCTCGATGGGGTACTTCAGGGCATCACCTAGGGCCACTTTTTCTGCCTTACCTGAATTTTCAGCAGCATCCATAATGGCCAGGCTACCTGATTTTGAGGAGAGGGGGAGGCTCTGCAGGCCTATTGTCAGACACACTGATGAGAGGGAAGGGACATCCAGCGAGTAATTTCATAAGGAACTGAGTCCTCAAATAATACAGAAAGAAAATGAAGCCAAAAGAACGATGCCTTTAAAATTAGGAAGAGGGAAAATACCCTGAGCTCTGCTAGAGAGGAATAAAATTAATTCAAAGTCCAAGAGTCCTACACGAGAACAGAGTGGGATGCTTCCCCTCGTTATGATCATAGGATTTGGGGGTGGATGGAACATCTAAGGCCTGTCCAACCTCATCATTTAGCAGGAGAGGAAATGGAGGAGCAGGAAGAAGAGACTTTTCCAACCATTGTCATAGAAGATAACTTCAGTTTTGAAAAATATTTTGTGTTACAAAGCCCTTTACATGCATTATCTAATTTAATCCTTCTAATACTCCCATAAGGGAAATGCTTGGAAAAAGGGAAACATTAGGGTGTATGGGGTACTTGAAGAGAACTATTATGAGAGCTTGGAAAGCTTTTTGCAGAACTGCTCATCTACCCTTGGTATCCATCTTACACCCAACTCTCACTCGTGGCTCCAAGAAGCTGTAGCATGCTCAGCAGTCATACCCTGGCAAACCATCTTGGCAGATTGGCTAAACCAGGTTGAGTGTAAGTGAAGTTTTAAATCTGACAGTGAGTTAGGGGGATTTCTACTCCAAGCATGTAAAGACCTTTTCCGGCCAAATGGATTGATGAAGACAATTTATTCCAACAGCTATAAAGGCAGCTGAAGCAGGCACTGGGGAGCACTTTGAGCTTGATCAACATGGAAGACACCAGGGTCATCCATTGCATCCCAGGCCATGGCCAGTCATCTTGATTTTTGTCCTGCACTGGACTTGGATTACTTGGAAAGAAAGAGAAAGACTAATGATTTCATGCAACTCTGCTTCACTGAAATTCAATCCATGCATAAGTCAAGATATCACCCAGTGATGTAACTGGTCCTCTTCAAATACAAAGGACAAACAATAATGACAAAGGAGATACTATTAAATTCCATTTAAAGTAACTACCAATAGTGTAAAATATTTAGGAATCTATCTGCCAAGCAAAATCAGAAACTATATGAACACTTTCCACACAATTTAAGTATGATCTAAGCAATTGAAAAAATATTAAATGCTCTTGGATAGGGAGAGAAAATATAATAAAGATGACAATACTACCTAAACTAATCTATTTATTTAGCACTATACCAATCAGACTCCCAAAAAACTATTTTAATGACCTAGAAAAAATAACAACAAAGTTCATATGGAAAAACAAAAGGTCAAGAATTACAAAGGAATTAATGAAAAAAAATCAAATGAAAGTGGCCTAGCTGTGCCAGATCTAAAATTATATTATAAAGCAGCAGGTACCAAAACCATTTGGTACTGGCTAAGAAATAAACTAGTTGATCAGTGGAATAGGTTAGGTCCAAAGAGCAAAATAATCAATAACTTTAATAATCTAGTGTTTGACAAACCCAAAGACCCAAGCTTTTGGGATAAGAACTCAATGTTTGACAAAAATTGCTGGGAAAATTGGAAATTAATATGGCAGAAACCAGGCATTGACCCACACTTAGCGCCATATACCAAAATCAGGTCAAAATGGGTTCATGACCTAGGCATAAAGAATGAGATTATAAATAGATTAGAGAAACATGGGATAGTTTACCTCTCAAACCTGTGGAAGAGGTAGGAATTTATGTCCAAAGAAGAACTAGAGATCATTATTGATCACAAAATAGAAAACTTTGTTTATATCAAATTAAAAAGTTTTTGTACAAATAAGACAAATGCAGATAAGATTAGAAGGGAAGCAATAAACTGGGAAAACATTTTTATAGTCAAAGGTTCCAATAAAGGCCTCATTTCCAAAATATATAGAGAATTGACTCTAATTTCTAAGAAATCAAGCCATTCTCCAACTGATAAATGGTCAAAGGATATGAACAGACAATTCTCAGATGAAGAAATTGAAACTATTTCTTTTTTTAAATTTTTTTTCTTTTTTTAATTAATTTTATAATTATAACATTTTTGACAGTACATATGCATAGGTAATTTTTTACAACATTATCCCTTGTACTCCTTTCTGTTCTGAATTTTCCCCTCCTTCCCTCCAACCCCTCCCCTAGATGGCAGGCAGTCCCATACATATTAAATATGTTATAGTATATCCTAGGTACAATATATATGTGCAGAACCGAATTCTGTTGTTGTTGTTGTTGCAAAGGAAGAATTGGATTCGGAAGGTAAAAATAACCTGGGGAGAAAAACAAAAAATGCTAACACTTTACACTCCTTTCCCAGTATTCCTTCTCTGGGTGTAGCTGATTCTGTCCATCATTGATCAATTGGAATTGGATTAGCTCTTCTCTATGTTGAAGATATCCACTTCCATCAGAATACATCCTCATACAGTATCATTGTTGAAGTGTATAATGATCTCCTGGTTCTGCTCATTTCCCTCAGCATCAGTTGATGTTAAGTCTCTCCAAGCTTCTCTGTATTCCTCCTGCTGGTCATTTCTTACAGAACAATAATATTCCATAACCTTCATATATCATAACTTATTCAGCCATTCTCTATTTGATGGGCATCCATTCATTTTCCAGTTTTTGGCCACTACAAAAAGGGCTGCCACAAACATTTTGGCACATATAGGTCCCTTTCCCTTCTTTAGTATTTCCTTGGGATATAAGCCCAGTAGTAGCACTGATGGATCAAAAGGTATGCACAGTTTGATAACTTTTTGGGTATAATTCCAGATTGCTCTCCAGAATGGTTGGATTCTTTCACAACTCCACCAACAATGCATCAGTGTCCCAGTTTTCCCACATCCCCTCCAACATTCATCATTATTTGTTTCTGTCATCTTAGCCAATCTGAAGAAATTGAAACTATTTCTAGCCATATGAAAAGATGCTCCAAGTCATTATTAATCAGAGAAATGAAAATTAAGACAGCTCTGAGATACCATTACACACCTGTCAGATTGGCTAGAATGACAGGGAAAGATAATGCACAATGTTGGAGGGGATGTGGGAAAACAGGGACACTGATACATTGTTGGTTAAATTGTGAATAAATCCAGCCATTCTGGAGAGCAGTCTGGAACTATGCTCAAAAAGTTATCAACTGTGCATACCCTTTGATCCAGCAGTGCTACTGCTGGGCTTATATCCTAAGGAAATACTAAAGAAGGGAAAGAGACCTGTATGTGCAAGAATGTTTGTGGCAGCCCTTTTCATAGTGGCTAGAAACTGGAAACTGAATGGATGCCTTTCAATTGGAGAATGGCTGAATAAATTGTGGTATATGAATGTTATGGAATATTATTGCTCTGTAAGAAATGACCAGCAGGAGGATTTCAGAGAGGCCTGGAGAGACTTACATGAACTGATGCTGAGTGGAATGAGCAGGACCAGGAGATCATTATACACTTCAACAACAATACTGTATGATGATCAATTCTGATGGACGTGGCCCTCTTCAACAATGAGATGAACCAAATCAATTCCAATAGAGCAGGAATGAACTGAACCAGCTACACCCAGAGAAAGAACTCTAGGAGGTGACTACAAACCACTACATAGAATTCCCAATCCCTCTATTTTTGTCCATCTGCATTTTTTATTTCCTTTACATGCTAATTGTACAGTATTTCAAAGTCCAATTCTTTTTGTACAGCAAAACAACTGTCTGGACATGTATACATATACTGTATTTAATTTATACTTTAACATATTTAATATGTATTGGTCAACCTGCCATTTGGGGGGGGGATGGAGGGGAAAAATTTGAACAAAAGGTTTGGCAATTGTCAATGCTGTAAAACTACCCATGCATATATCTGGTAAATAAAAACTATAATTAATAATAATAAAAAGGAGATACTATTATCTCCATTTTACAGATGAGGGAACTGAGACTTTAAGAGATTAAGTGACTTGTCCATTATAACATCATCAACAAGTGTAGGTGGGTTTTGAACTCAGGTTCTAATACAGCATTTTTTTTACTCTACACCAGACTGCATCTCCCAGCTTTGTTAAAATATACATAGAGATCTCCACTTTGTAGCACTTGAAGATAGAAATCTTTATGGAACAATTGTGTTAGGTAAATAGTTCAAATGTTATTATTTCCCCTTTGATGAGTGAGGAGATGCACGCAAAAATATTATTTAGTTTGCTTGACCTCCATAATGTAGAGGTTATAGAGTGAAGTGTCAGAGCTGGGACCAAACTCAGGTCTTCTGATGCTAAGACCAAAGACTTATCTTTGTGTCCAAGTCAAGGCCTTTAGATACAATGTGAAGCAAGTTCCCTGGGCCTCTGGTGCTCTATCATATGGGTATCAGTGGAAAAGGACCTAGGCTTTACTCAGTATCTCCAAGCAGGTCAAGACAGCAATGTTACCTGAAACATCTTTTGGGACTTACACTGAGCCCATTAGATTTAGATTTGCGTTAAGTTGGGAGCCAAAAAGGAGACAACAGGTGCACTGAGCAGGAACCAGAAGTGATCTCAGGAGTTGATAAGCCTCAACATCTGATTCTATACACAAGGTAACTGAAGACCAGAAAAGTCACGTGTCCAACATTATACAAGTAATAAGTATGATGGGTAGGATTTGAATTCAGGTCCTCTGGCTGCAGACATAGTTCTCTTTCTCCTACATATAGTGCATAATATTATGTCTCTTGGAATATCTAGACCAGGATCTTAGACATAAAAGGTATTCAATAGGATAATAATGATGAGGACTACAAAGGTTTCAAAATGGATGTGAAATTAGAGGGACTGGGTTCAAGTCCCAGCTCTACCATTTCTTAGCTGTGTGGCTCTGGGCAAGTCCTTTCAACCTTCCAAGATTCAGTTTTCTCATATGGGAAATGGGGATACTTATCTTTGCACTCCTTGTAGAGATATTCTGAAAACAGTAAATCATTTAAAGGCTACCCAAATTAAAGGTGATGTGGTACAATAGGAAGAGTATTGAAGTCGGCATTACAGAATGGCAATGTTGGGGAGCATAAAGCTGATGAAGAATTCTGAGGGGATGAGAAGCAGTGAGGCAACTTGTTCAAAGTTATGGAGTTTCCAAGTGGCAGGGCCAGGATGCCATGTTCCCCTCACTCCAAGTCCAGAGGTATTTGCATTATATACCACAGGTTTTTTCAGAGTAAAATCAGTATACTTTGTCAGATGGATTTTATGGTATTTTTCAAGACCTCCCAACTTGGCACAAAGACATAAACTGGGTTGCTAAGGCTCTTCCTATAAAGTCATTTTTCTGATGATGCTATTTGCAATACTGAGTCAAGACATCCTTGGGCACCCAGGGTGCCCCCTCGGCCTCCAGTCTGAACAATTTTGCTAGGAAAGCATCTCTAAGGGGCCATCACCTGAGAGAAGATTTATGATTATTTGTTATTCCCAATCCCTCACCTAGCTAGTGGTCAATGATGATGGCAAGTAAGACAATTCAGAGCATCTTTTAATGGAGCTGGTCACACCATGGTCGGAGAGAACCTTCAGAATGTTCTTTATGAACATACTGGGACTTCAGAGAAAATTGCGGGGGAAGAAGTTGAGTTGGAAACTTGAAAACTTGATAAATAGAAATGTGTGGATGAAATGTTCCTGCTCTTTGGTACACTTTCTTCAATACTCCCAACCTCCCAACTCGTTCACCTCCTTTTCAAACTAGCTAGTGACTGAACAAAGATATCTCTGGCATTTGCCATGGGACTAGGGATCAAGGCTTTTCTTTTGTTTGTTTTTAACCTCAAAGAGACTTCTATGAAAAACAAAGTCACATATCATAGAGCTGGAAAGGACCAGAAGAGTTTTTAAGATTTAGAGCTACAAGAGACCTTAAAGGCCATCCAGTCCAACAACCTCAAGAGTTTAAAAAACAGAGGAAAAAATATTTTCCCAAAGTCACCGAGGAGTATCCTTTGCCCAAAGGTAGATAGGATGTTAAAATAGGAAAAAAATATATAAGATTTCAAATATATCTTTTTTAGGTAGTTCATAATCACAAATCATTTTCCCCATAAAAATCTTGAGAGGAGGTAGTATATCACATCCTTAATTTGCAGGTGAGAAATCGTGGGTGGAACTTCTCTAAGATTTACAGAACTAAGATCTGAAAGCCCATTTCCTTCAAAGACTTGTTTTTTTTTTCCAAGTGTCAAGAGAATAATCTAATGGGAAAAAACAACTCTGGACTTGGGGTCAGGAGAAATGGATTTAAATCCCGTTCAGGTCTCAATTTCTCAGAGTCTCCATTTTTTCATTTGCTTTATGGACATGGGCAAGATGGTACAAGGGTAAGAATATTGGATTTAGACTTATAAAAGTAGGGTTCAAAACCTGTTTCTGCTCATTGCTTCTTGTGAAACTTCTACACAAGTCATTTAACCTCATTTCTTCCTCTCAATAGCTAACAGAAGCTCCATTTCCTCATCTGTACTTGAGACTACAAAAGTCTCCATCGTCAAACAGCAATTGGCTAGGCTGGGCAGATAGTGACTTTGCCCTTACCTTTTGGGAAATCTTTGGAGAAAACAGCTCTGCAAGATTAGGTTGTAATAACAGAGGAATAGAGCCAAAGTGAGAAGGCTGCTGCTCTCTACCAGGGTGATTGTGCTCTACTTTCAGGTTAAAAAAATATCCACTTCATGATACAGGTTGGAAGAGGGGTGAGGTTAGCTGGGTACTCACCCAGGTAGTCCTTAGGCATGGAAGGCACCCCCTCTCTCCCTCCTCATCCTGTAAGTTTCAGCGCCAGTGCTACCTCTTCTATGTTAAGAAGTGAGTACCACCTATAGGTTGGTGCACCAAAGTAGTCACTGGCACATGGTGATAGAATAGTCATAGTGCATGGCACAGCATCAGGGCATCTAGTTGATCACAAGATTTGAAGAAAAGCTTAAATTCAAGTAAGTTAGCCACTTCCTATCTTGGAAGACCATTTTACCTCTTCCCCCCAATAGCTGAACCAGGCAAGATTTACCAGCCTTTGGGGGTTTAGACATTAACATAAAATTGGACATTACCCAGCCTTTCTGTGTTTAGACATTAGCATAAAAGGGAATGCTACATTCTTTTTTCATCTCTTAAGGAATTAAATGAATACTTCAACATATTGACCTGCCCCCAGCAATTGTAACAGTACTTTCTCTCCATGAATTACTTTTTTCTGGGTACACATTGTATCCCCTAATAGAATATAAGCTCCTTAAAGGCAAAGACTGTCTTATTTTTATATTTGTATTCTATGTAACTAGTAAAATATCTTACATAAAGTAGCTGCTTAGTAAGCACAGGGGTAACTGAAGGGGCAAGACAGCAAAGTGAAAAGTGGTGTGGACTTCAAATCGACTTCTTAACTATGATCTTAAGGAAGTCATAAGTTCTTGGAGTCTCCATTTTCTCATATTAAAATTAAAAATTACACTTGTACTACCTACCTCAGAATTCTGTGGGGAAAAAAGCATGTTGTAGACTTAAAAACATTAGAGAAAAGTGACCTACTATTATCTGCTCCAGCTGTGAAAGGTGCCATTTCTCTGTTTCAAAATGGTTCTCACTAGGCAATGATAAAACAAAACTATCACTCTTTGCAGATGATATGATGGTATCTCTACCTCCAGAACTCTAGAGAATCAACTGAAAAATTAATTGAAACAATGAACAACTTCAGCAAATTTGCAAGATTTAAAATAAACAAATAAATCATCAGCATTTCTATGTAAAATACTTGGCAGATTACCTGATAGACATACACAGAATATATGAATACAATTAAAAAATAATCTTTACACAAATAAAGACAGATCTAAACAATTAGAGAAATATTCATTGCTCATGAGTAGGCCAAGCTAATATGATAAAATGACAATTCTATCTAAATTAATTTACTTATTTAGTGCCATACCAAACTACCAAAGAATTAGTGTATAGTTCTAGAAAAAAATAATTCATCTGAAAGAACAAAAAATCAAGAATGTCAAGAGAATCAGTGAAAAGAAAATGTGAAGGAAGGCAGCCTGGTGGTACATGATTTCAAACTATACTACAAAGTAGTAATCATCAAAACAATCTTACAGGGCTAAAAAATAGATAGCAGAACTACTGTCTTTATACCCAGATTACTTAGACCTTCGGAATCCAATTCTTAACGTGCAACAAGAAAATTGGATTTACACACATATACTGTATCTAGGTTGTACTGTAACACATGTAAAATGTATGGGATTGCCTGTCATCTAGGGGAGGGAGTAGAAGGAGGAAGGGGAAAATTTGGAAAAATGAATACAAGGTATAATGTTGCAAAAAAAAATTACTCATGCATATGTACTGTCAAAAAAATTTATAAATATAAAATTTTTAAAAAATAGATAGCAGAGTACCCAGGATAGACTGGGTACACAATACACAATAGTAAATGACCAAAGTAATCAAGCATATGATAAACCAAAGATCCAAGCTTTTAAGCCAAGAACTCACCATTTAACAAAAAATACTAGGAAAAGTGGAAAGCAATTTGACAGATGCTAGGCAAAGGCTGACATCTCACACTGTATACCAAGATAAGCTCAAAATAGGAATGTGATTTTAGACATTAAAAAGTGATATCATAAGTAAATTAGGGGAACATGGGAAATTTTGCCTATCAGATCTATGGATAAGGGAAGAACTAATGACAAAATAAGAAAGACAGGATAATAGAAAGTAATATGGATAATTTTGATGACATGAAATTAAAAAGGGTTTGCACAAATAAAACCAATGCATCCTTATTTCTCAGATACGTAGGAAACTAAGTCAAATTTATTAAAAAATATGATGATAGTCAAAGGCAGTTTCAGAAAAAGAAAGTAAGGCTGTCTATAGTCATCTGAAAATACCCTCTAAGTCACTATTGATTAGAGAAGTGCAAATTAAAACACCTCTAAGGTACCACCTCACAACTATCAGATTGGATAATACGACAGAAAAAAGAAAATGATAATTCTGGAAGGCATGTAGAAAAGCAGAGACACTAATGCACTGTGGGTAGAGCTGTGAATTGGTCCAACCATTTTGAGAACAATTTGGAACTATACCCCAAGGGCTATAAAACTATATCTGTCCTTTGACCCAGCAATACCACTACTGGGTCTGTATCTCAAAGAGATCAAAGAGAAAGAGACAGGACTTATATGTACAAAAATATTTATAGCAGTTCTTTTTGTAGGTGGCAAGAACTGGAAATTGAGGAGATGCCCATCAACTGGGGAATGACTAAATAAGTTGAAGTACATGACCGTGATGGGACATTATTGTGCTATAATAAATGATGAACAGAATGATTCCGATAAATCTAGGAAAACCTGTATAAAATGACACAGAGTAAAGTGAACAGAATCAGGAGATAAAACTGCACACCAACAGCAATATTGTAAAGATGCTCAACTGTGAAAGACCTAGCTACTCTGATCAATAAAATGATCCAAGACAATTTCAAAGGACTCATTGATTTAAAAAAAATTGTAGCCACCTCTAGAGAGAAAACTGATAAACTCTGAGTGAAAATTAATTTATTTTTACTAGCTGGGGCAGCTATATGGCACAATAGATAGAGCACCAGCCCTGAAGTCAGGAAGACCTGAGTTCAAATCCGGCCTTAGACACTTAATACTTCCTAGCTGTGTGACTCTGAGCAAGTCACTTAACCCCAATTACCCCAGCCCCCCCAAAATTTAATTAATTAATTAATTGAATTTATTTAATTAAATTAACTAATCAAATTGATTAACTGAATTAATTTTAATATGTGTGGTGTATAATAATGTAAATACAAATCATTTTTAAAATTTTATTTCTATTGCTTTTTTGCAACCTGGCTAATATGAAAAAAATTTTCACATGTAAAACTGATATTGTATTGCTTACCTTCTCAAAGGATGGGGGAGGAGCTGGAGGGAAAGAAAGAATTTGGAACTCAACATTTTAAAAAATATTAAAAATAAATAAATGATACTTTGAAAAAGGGAGTTCTCACTGCAGCTCATGCCTCTAAAGAATTGGAATGGATCTTTTTTACTACTGTCTTTTTATTTTAAAGGAGAAAGCTAAGGGCCAGCAAAGTTAAGTGCCCAACCCACAATTATACAGCCAACAAGAGACACAGGTAGGATTAGAGCTCACAGCTCCTGGCACAATATATTTCTCCTAGTACATCACATTGCTTTTTCTTTTAGCCTAAAAAACCTCCAAGCATCTGAAAAACCCCAGTGTTTACCACTTCATACGTAAGAAATGTCACCAAGTCCCCATCAGAGACCTGAATATTTTAGCTAGGAATATTTCTAAAGCTTGGTTTATGCAAAATATAAATCGCAGTGACTGTCAAACAAGGTGCTACAAGAGGTAGTGCTAAACATTTTCAAATGTCCAGAGGCTAAAAAACAGGCCTGGCCCCTTTCCAAAGCACCTGGCCTTTTACAGCATATCTATATCATGAGGGACTCATCTCCAGAAGGCTGCTTACCAGGGGATAGATTGCTTTGGTTCCCCGGGCCTGATGAAACTGTTATACTAAGGTATGGATGGGGTCATGATCTGTTCAATGGAGGGAAGATGCACAGTGGAAGGAAATTCTTGAAATGCTGGACTCTATTATTGAATATATCTTGCTTCCAGTGGTATCATGCTTTTGTCCACATAGTAATTCATGATGAAATGCTTGTTTTTCAAAATGAAAATCATATTTTTCTAGGAAAATCATAAGAGAAGGGGACTTGAAGCTAGCTTGCTTTCTTTTTTCCATAGTCAGAGAATCCATAGCTGGGTGGGCTGTCTGCTTGCCCCCCCTTTTTTCCCTCCCCCCACTCTGTATACATATATAAAAAGATATATATATATGTATAAAATATTTGTAGATAATTTAATTAATATAAAATATTCATAAATAATATATGCAAGTATAATATATGATCTAATAAATATGATTATATTCTATATCACCCTATAATATAATGTATAACATATTTGTAGATAATTTCATTAATATAAAATATTAATAAATAACATATGCAAGTATAATATATAATCTAATAAATATGATTATATTATATATTACCTTATACAAAGCGCTATGAAGGGAAGAAAATAGCATTTGGTTCCGGGCAGCTGAATTTGTAATCTCATTGCTAACATTAATAGAGTGTCTTAAAGTTTGCAAAGCACTTTATACACAAAGCTTGTTGCAGGAATCCTGTGAGGTGAGTGCCATTATTGCCCCCATTTTAGGAACTTTAGTTTCCTCATCTCTAAGTTCCTAAGTATTTAGTGACTTGAACAGGGTCACACAGCTAATGTATGGAAGAGGTAGGATTAGAACCCAGTGCTGGTTTCACCAAACCACATACAATGAATTGCAAAGGTGGCCCATAGAATGGCACTGTCCCTGTGGAAGCTGCATACTCATATTTTACTAAAGAACAAGCATTGGATTTGGAGGCTAGACACTTAGGCTTGAGTCATGTTCTACCACTTGCCAGCTGTGTGTCTTTAAGCAAATCACGTCTCCTTCCTTTCCTTCCCTTCCCCCTTTTCCCTTCCCCCACTTCTTCTGAGCGCTGTTCTGTGAAAAACGTGAGAGCTAATGTGAGCAAAACACTTCGTCCCCATAAAGCACTTGACCCTAAATCCCCATCAGCTATGATTACCCAGCATCATTTGTATTTCTATAAAACTGAAGTGAAAAAAAAAATAAATCCACACACACACACCCCACCCATGGCCACAGCTCAGAAATATATTTATGTTGACAAATTGATTCCTGTGCCTAAAATCAAAGTCTTCTTCAGCTAGACTTCATGGGCATTTATAATAAAAATAATTTACAGTGTAGGCTTGAGGTAAACACATACGCAGAGGGGCTTGTCTAATAGCTGTACAAGAATACCCAAACCTGCTTTTAATTTTTTTTCCTTTGCTTTGAAAATCAGAGAGCACATTAACTTCGAGCAGTGTTGGGGCTGCATATTTTATGAGGCTTACTTGTGCCATGTATCTTTGATGGGCTCTATTTGTGGCAGAAAGTACAAACACACTGATTACAATCACCCTTTCCTACATTTAGGAGCAAAATTAATTATCTGCAAAAAGCAGCAGGGCTAGATAGACTCTCTGTCAGGAAATGATAATAGACAGCACCCAGATAGAACGGCTGCATTTTCAATGGGAATGGAGAAATAAAAATGTATTAATTTTTTTTTTTAGAATTGCTTGCATGTGGGAAGAAGGCAAATGCACTTCCTCCTTCTGGATGAATGTGCTCCCTTGGATCATTCACTTTCCAAAGGAACCTTTTCTTTTTCTTTTTCATTTGGGTGTGTTTTTAATGCCTTTTGCTTTCAGATCACAGTCCTTCCCAGACATATTCTATCCACCTCCCCAACCCATGCATCTTCCCCACTAAAAATAATTAAGCAAAACCAACAAACAGAACCATCGTTTACAATGATGTATGAAACATCTTGCACCCATAGCCTTTCATTTTTCCAAGAAAAGAAAAGGGGTACCTTTCTGAAATAGAGCACTGGAACTCATCAGGAACACACGAGGTCAAATCTAGCTGTGTGACTCTGGGCAAGTCTGCTATTTACCTCAGTTTCCTCATCTGCAAAATGGGAGTAATAATAGTACCCACATCCCAAGGGCTGTCATATGAATCAAATATGATCATAATTATAAAGTGCTTACCTGGTACATAGTATTATATAGATATTAGCTATTGTGAATTATTATTCTCCAAGTCCAAGACCAACTATTTCAATTATACAGCAATCGGTTTCTTTTTAGTGTTCTCTTCATTTACATAATTGCAGTCATTGTATATACTGTTTTCCTGCTTATTCTAAGGGACCTTTTCCAAAAACATTAAAGAATTTGTGCTTGACTGAAACAAAGGGCAACTTTTGCACCTTACTCCCAATTACTAGATTTCAAAGAGACAAAGGAATATACTGCAAAGTATAATTCAGTGTCCTGAACCTCAAGAGTGCTCAAAAAATAGTGGCTGATGGTAATGATGAAAATTATGCTTTTTCTTCCAAGGCTGATGTAAGTCTGGAAGAAATATTCCTCTTGACCCATTTACAAATCAATGTGAATCTCCTTAAGAGAAAAAGTACAAACCTTGCTATGAAGAAATCACAATTTCTTCTTTTCAAATTTGTTTGCAAATGTTCCTGCTATAGATGATGCGGCAGAAACTACACTGGATTTAGAGCAATGAATCCTGGGTTCGAATCTTGCCTCTGTAACTGACTGCCTCAATGGCCTTAAGACAAATCATTGCACCTGGATGGACTATATTTGTAAAGGATACAGGGTTGGGCTTGCTGACTTTCAAGATCCCTGCCAGCTCTAAACCTATAATCCAATGGTCCATACATAATTCAATGCTTCAAAAGATCTGTAGCTCTAGATGGCATAGCTGATAGAGCACCAGCCTGGGAGTCAGGAGGATCTGAGTTCAAATCAGACTTCAGATGCTTAACACATAAGCTAGTATGTGTGACCCTGGACAATTCACTCAACCCCAACTGCCTCTCAAAAAAAAAATCACAACTTAAAAAAAAGGATCAAAAAAAGATCTGTAGCTTCATCTCTATGTATGATCCATAGAGATCATAAGCCTTCCACCTAGACCAAAAGATGGCCATCATCTGATGACCTATTTTCTGGTTATGGGGCTTCCCACACTTATTTAGGACTTATATTCAGAGGCATTCTATTGGAATTATAGAAATTAGAACCAGAAAGTCCCACAGAAATCTCCTAGTCTAACACTCTCTAGAAAGGTCCAGAAAGGGCCTAAGCTTGGGTAAGCCACTTATATGTAAGGTGGAAGATCAAGGATCTGAACACAGGTCCTTTAACTAGTAACTTCCACACTACACCACAACATGATAGGACCTACTAAAACTCTGTGCTTTTTGGGCATACACTTGAAAGCCTAGGCTCACATCCTTGTCACAAGAAAGGACTATGGTGGGGAAAGGATTCTAAGAAATAATCCACATCAAAAGCAGTTTTTTTTTGGGGGGGGGGAGGGCAGAAGCTACTATAGGTTGTCAACTACTCAAGCACACTTGTTGAGATTGCACAAATGAACAATATCCCAAATTTCAAAATTTCTTCTGGCAGTCTGTACATTGAGCATTAGAAATATTTACCTTCCCAAATCAGCTACACCCAGAGAAGGAACACTGGAAAATGAGTATAAACTGTTTGCATTTGTATTTTTCTTCCCAGGTTATTTTTACCCTCTGAATCCAATTCTTCCTGTGCAACAAGAAATTCAGTTCTGCACACATAGATTGTATCTAGGATATACTATAACACATTTAACATGTAGGGGACTGCCTGCCATGTAGGGGAGGGGGTGGAGGGAAGGAGGGGAAATTCGGAACAGAAGGGAGTGCAAGGGATAATGTTGTAAAAAATTACCCATGCATATGTACTATCAAAAAAATTTATAATTATAAAATTAATTAAAAAAGAAGGAAAAAAAAGGAAAAAAAAGAAATATTTACCTTCCCAAATGGAAATCACAATTAATTTGATATAGGTCACAGGGTCCTTTATGGTATGAGTCGTACTTTCAAGGACTTTGATGATTAGACTAATAAGACTTCATGGTCTAGTCATTCCAAGTTTGCCAAATCTCTTTCCATGGGATAAAAGTACAGTCCTCTTCCAGTTGATAGAATCCCATTTTGAAAGATGCTTTTTTCAACTGCTGTCATCTTAACCAGATCATTCCCAGACTGACATTTAACTTTTATTTTGCCAGAACCCTTAAGAGACAAAGCTATCTCTGGGCTCACCCTGAATTTTTCAACCTGGTGGTGTCCTATTTCAAGAAAAATCCTTCCTCTTTTTCTTCCTCAGGAGATTAATCCCCAAATCTGATAGATGCCTTTTTTTTTACTAAGAATATGAAAAACATTATGCAATACACCAAAAGCAATTTCTGCCTTTAGGTTGTTCTGAGGCAAATACTATATAAATATGGGCTCTAATAATAAATCTATGGAACTACTATGCATATACCCTAAGGAGGTCAGTGGCAGAAAGAATGGTCCCATATAGAAGGAAATATTCACATCAGCTCTTTATGTGGTGGCAAAAAGCTAGAATGTCCAATGATGGAGGAATGGCTGAATAAATTGTGGTTTAGGAATACAAAGGAACGTTATTGTGCCATAAGAAATTGTAAAACATGAGAAATTCAAGGAAAAGAATGGGGAGACTTGATGAACTGATGCAGAACAAAAAAAGCAGAATCCAGAGAACAAGATAGCGTGAATAAAACAACATAAGAGAAAATAACCCTGAAAGACAAGAGAATTCTAATCAACTACAATGTTGTTTCCAAACAGCTGATATTGGAATCTACTTTCTCTCTGATAAGAAATGGTAAACTTGAAGTACAAAGAGTACCATGTTCTTTCAGTTGAAATTATTGCAGCAAATAGTTCTTTTTAACTGTTTTTCCCCCTTCAAGGGAAGATGTGGTGAGGGAGAAGATTTGTTAGGAAGAAATTGCATGAAAATCAAAAGGAATCAATAAAATAGGAGTTTTAAAAATATTTATCTAAAAAACACTTTATATTAGACATCATCTAGTTCACATATCTTATCTTGCAGATGAGGGAACTCAGAGCCAGAAAGGTGAAGTGAATTGCCCAAGGCCGCACAGATAGTTGGTGATAGTGCCAGGCTTCAAAATCCAGATCCTATGAATTAAACTTTAGTAACAAATGTTTATTGAATGAATGGATAAATAACAGAACTGTAGGACTTAGAAAGTCCTTCCCTTATAAATGCTTGGTGATATAGACAGTATAATTATCCTCACTTGATAGGGAAGGGAACTGAGGCTCAAAAAAGTGCTTGTCTTTGCCTGTGGTTTAGACTCTCCACTAAATCATCCTGTTTCTAAATAAGAAACAAAGATGCCAATAATTTTGCACCAACAAGTATGTCCTTTGAAACTTAGATGACTACAGGTAAGTGATCTGTAAAATCAACCATCCCCTGGTTCTGACAACAGATATACCTCCTTATGATAACCTAATAATACAAAGAAAACATTACTAATCTTCTTTATGTAGGATGTGGGTATGGAGTTGTTGTTTTTTCCCCAGGAGTGGAAAGGGGCTTTTATCATCTCATCTATAGACTCTCATGTGAATCCCCATTGTGACCAAGGGCATACATGTCAAACAGCTAGACCAGGTTAGAAATTCCACTTTTTCACATGGAGTAGATGGTTTGATTTTGGGTTTTCCCATTATACGGAGCTAATTGGCCTAGAGAAGACGAACCCCTACATGGTCTCATTAACAGTAGTGTGATAGAGAACTGGGGAGAAGGAGGAAAAGGAAGAAGAAGCCTACTGTGTAATACCTCCTATATGTCAAGCACTGGGCTAAGTGCTTGGTAATTATTAACTCTGATGATCTTCACAATCCTGGGAGGTAGGTGCTATTATTATCCCCATTTTATTTTTAATTTTTTTATTAAAGCTTTGTATTTTTCAAAACATATGCATAGATAATTTTTCAACAGTGGCTCTTGCAAGACCTTGTGTTCCAATTTCCCCCCTTTCCCCCTCCCCTAGATGACAAATAGTTCAATCAATATATATTAAACAAGGTAGAAATATATGTTAAATATAATATATGCATACACATTTATACAATTATCATGCTGCACAAGAAAAATCAAATCAAAAGGAAAAAATGAGAAAGAAAACAAAATGTAAGCAAACAACAACAAAAAGAGTGAAAATGCTATGTATGAACCACACACAGTTCCCATAGTCCTCTCTCTGGGTGTAGATGACTCTCTTTATCACAAAATCATTTATCCCCATTTTATAGTTAGGGAAATTTAGATAAATGAATTAAGTGACTAGCCAAGGTCACACAGCTAGTAATTTTCAGATTAGATTTAAACTTAGGTCTTCCTGACAGCAAACTTAGCACCCAATCCACTATGCCATTAAAGTACCTTAGACAGACATAGGATTTAGAATCAGTGAAGTTGGTTTGAGTACTCCTTATATGATACTGGGCAAGTCGTTTACCTCTTTGGACCTCAATTTCCTCTTCCATAAAATTAGAGAGCTGCTTTGTGGGTCCTTATACACCAAACCAAATATTTATTTTGTATTAACCATTTGCCAAGCACTAAGCTAAGTACTGTCAATAAGAAATACAAGCAAAAAGAAACCCAGTCCCTATCTTCCAGGAGCTTACTCTGTAATGGGAGAAAGACAATAATACATAAAAGGGAGCTAAAAAGTACTAAAAAGTATCTCTGTGTGTGTATGTGTGTGTGTGTGTGTGTGTCTGTATGTATGTGTGTGTGTCTGTATGTGTGTGTGTGTGTGTGTGTGTGTGTGTGTGTGTGTGTGTGTGTCTGAGCCAGAGGACAGGATGGTGGCCAAATCCAGTAGAGCAAATAGCAATACAGGTTTAGCTAGTCCCGACCATTCTAGCTAGGCATTCTGGGAGGAACTCACCAGTGTGAGAAGGATGCTGCAGAGAGCAGATACATGTTCCAGGTTTAGAAGGCAGCAGCTAAAGCATGATGAACAACTCCTGATAGTCAGAAGCAGACCTCAGAAACCAATGATCCAAGGTGGTCAGAGAGAGAACAAAGTTCCCATACATGCTGAAATATTCAAAGCAGCACTTTTTGTGATAGCAAAAACAAAAACAAAATTTGGAAATAAGGGGATGCCAATCAAGTGGGCAATGAATGACCAGATTGTAGCGCGTGAATTGAATGGCGCGCTGACAAGAGCAAATGGGATAATATGGATTTAAAGTAAAAACCAAAAAAATGACAAAGACCCCTAGCACAGTGCTGGGCACATAGTAGGCATTACATAAATGTTTCTTTTGTTCCCTCTTTCCCTACTACTGTGCTATAAGACAAAACAAATGTGAATAATTCAGAGAATCTTGGGGAAACATGAATCCAAGCAGGGTGGAGTAAATACCAAAAACAAAACCCAAGAATATGATGACAACTACAACATAAATGAAAACAACAATGCTAAAAGCAGGTTGAGCACAGTCTAAATATAACGAATAATACTGGTCCAGAAGAAGGGTCAGGAACCATACCTCCCTCCCACCATTTGTCAGAGAGGTAAGGGATGTGGCTATGAGGATAGGATATTAACCTGTCATGTGTGGTCATTGCTTTGGTTGCTTTGGCTTAACCATTTTTTTTCTATTGTAAGGGAAGGAAGGGGAAGGAGCATATCTAGAAATGATTAACATAAAAACAAATTTGATTTCATTCAATCAATTTCAGTCACATCTTCATGACCCCATATGGGGTTTTCTTGTCAAAGAGACTGGAGTAGTTTGCCATTTCCTTCTCCAGCTCATTTTACAGATAAGAAAACTGAGGCAGAATAAAGCCACCTGCCCAGAGTCACTGCACAGCTAGTGAGTGTCTGAGACTGGATTTGAATTCAGGAAGATGAGACTTCCTGACCCCAGGACTGGTTCTCTATTCAAAATAGTGCCGAGTAGCTGCCCCTAAAAACCAAACCAAACAAAATAAACTAAATCTGAAAATATTCTTCAAATGTCAAATAAAATGATGGGGCTGGAAAAACCCACCAAGATCCTTGGGGAACCCTAAGATCTCCTTCTAGTTCTAAAATTCTATGTTCTTATGGACTAAGTGGCTCAAGTTGCAATTTGAGAGGCATTCTGTCACAGGGAATAGAGTGCTGCCTTTGGAACCTCAAAGACCTACCTTCCTATCTTGCTTCTCAAATTTACCAGCTCTGTCACCATGGGCAAATTCCCGCACCTCTCTGAGTCTCAGTTTCTTCTTCTGTAAAATGGGGATAATTCTATAATATACCTCACAAGGTTGTTGAGTGGATAAAATGAGATTACATGTGGAGCGCTTTACAAACGAACATGCCATAGAAATGTCAGTTGTTGTGTTGTTGCTGCTGCACCAATAGCTTTTATTTCTCTATAAGCTTTACAAAGTAGCTTCCCCATAATGATACTCCCTTATCCTCTCATTCTCATCTCACAGATAAGATTACACAATGAAACTGGAAGGTAGGTAAGATGATTAATTGGTGCCATTTCATAAATTAGGAAACTGAGGATCAGAAGGTTCAGCCAGTGGTGTCAAAATCAGAGAGAGACAGGGGTCACTACATAAGGATGCCTGCAGCTATATCAAGATTCAATTTTAAAATGTAATATTATTTGTGTTTTATTGTATTTTTATTTTGTTAACTATTTCCCAATTACATTTTAATCAGGTTCTGGCTGTACTCGAGAGTGGCTATCTGCTATATGTTTGACACTTCTGGTTTAAACTATCTCCACAAGGTTACACAGCTGGTAATGGTCAGAGCAAAGGTTTGAACCCATCTCATCCCGCTGTCTATCCATTGCTTTTCCCATCACCCACTGAGCTTTACTCCCAGAATCCTGTCACCAAGGTGATGATTGCGCATCTAGAGTTAACACGCATCAATTTTTACTACATATGTGGCTTCTCTTGCCTTCGGAACAAATATAAATGGCTAAAATGGAAAGGCTCCTTTTTCCTTCTGTGTTCTGTGATGCTCCTCTGCCTGAATGCACCAAGAAAGGATATGAGGAGGAGGAAAGAAAGGGAGGGCTGGGGAGCAGTGGCAGAGGTTGCAATTCTAAGCAACATTCAATGACGCAAATAACAAGCCAAAGTAATGAGACTGTGGGGGAGGAAGCCCCGATGCAGAGATGAATCAGTAGAGTACACAAATGAAAGTGGAAAAATACAAGTACAAACAACCAGATGAGGAGCTATGAGTAATTACCTTGAGGGGGGAGAGGAAAATAAGGGGTAAATCAGAGAGGAAAATCATAGAAAGCTTCAGGAAACTTCCTAGGGAGAAACACACACATACAGGTGCACATACATGCACACGTGTATACAATCAGTTTGATCCAGCAAATGAACTCTGTGGAATATTCAATGTCTATACTGCAGGTGTTTGTGCATATGTGTGCGTGTGTACATGAACACATGTGTGTGTATCTGTTCATGATGCTTAACACTTTCAGAACTGAAAATTTCTTTTCTTTTAAAAATAAGCCTGTGGCTGTCCCACAAATTTAGATGGGACAATGGTGCTGGAAATCTATTTCTTGGACAAGGTATATTTTTGTGTTGCCTTCCAGGTATACTAGATGAAATTCAATACATGAGGATTTCGTTAATAGCGAGGGTTTCATCAAAAGACCCTCCTTCAATCATCTCTTGGGGGCAAAGACATTTATTCTAGTTCTAGAATGCTAATGGAGAGTCAAAGCAGATCCATTTACGACACTATCATTGGAGTGTTGTCATACGTCCCATTATAAATTTCCTCCAGAAACACACTATCCTATTTGAATTTGTTTGCTCTGGGCTCAAGTCTGACATTAAAGAGTCTCAGTAGTTTAAAAATAGATTTTAAGCAAAACCCATTATCTACTGGGGCTTTTTCTTTGCTTTTGTTTTGTTTTGTCTTCCAACAATCAAAGACTTGGATTAGTAGGGTCTAGGGCAAAGAGAGTTTGTTGGATTGAAAGTCAGAAGAACTGGCTTTTAGTCTTCACTCCATCACCAATTTGCTGTGGGATCTCAAGCAAAGCATTTCAACTTTGCATCCTGCTCTGTAAAATGTTGATAATAAACTTGCATTCACTGCTTACATGGCTGTTGTGGGAAAGGTATCATGTAAAAAATAATAATAATAATGTGACAAATACTACAGACATTGGAGCTATTTCTTCTATTATGATGCTAATTGTAGTACTAACTACAGTACTATTATAATACTAACACTGCTATGACTATAACAGCCAGGTGGTATAGGAGCCTGGAATCTGAAAGACTCATCTTTCTGAGTTCAAATCCGGCTTCAGATTCTTACCTAGGTGTGTAACGCTGGTCAAGTCACTATATCATCTTTACCTCAGTTTTCTCGTCTGTAAAATGAGCTGAAGAAGGAAATGGCAAACCACTCCATTATCTCAGCCAAGAAAATCTCAAATGAGGTAATGGACACAACTGAACAACTACTAAACAACAGATAATTATAGCAATACTACTAATCAATATGATAATTGGACTCTATGATCCCTGAGACTTCTTATAGTCTGGATATTCTATGGTTTTCATATGCTGAAGTAGCATCCTGGAGAGAGCTTTAGAGCAAGATCTAAGTTCAAGTTCTGTCTAACAGGGACTCTGACTCTGGCCAAATCACTAAATTCACAGTGTATTAGGAAATTCTCTCATTTTTAAAGAAATTGCCAATTTGCTCTGGTAGAGAGAGTTTGTTCACCTGGAAGTTCCTTAGAGAAATGAAATCACTATGTCCAGTCCCTCTGTCCACATGGGGAATCATACCTTTACCAGTGGGTACTCTGTCCAAAGGAAGAGAAATTTTGATCACTGAAACCTCACAAGATATCTTGGGATTTGAGGGCTAATTTTTTTTCTTTCTCATTTATTTTTTTTCTTGGAAAAACTGGGACAGTTAACTCTTTTGTCCCATGTAGTTTCATTTATGATTTCTTGAAATAGAGCTCTGAGCAATTTGGAACTCTGCTCAAAAAGTTATCAAACTGTGCATACCCTTTGACCCAGCAGTGTGGCTACTAGGCTTATATCCCAAAGAGGATATAAAGGGAAAGGGACCCACATGTGCAAAAATGTTTGTGGCAGCCCTTTTTGTGGTGGCCAGAAACTGGAGACTGAGTGTATGCCCATCAGTTGGAGAATGGCTGGATAAATTATGGTATATGAATGTTATGGAATATTATTGTTCTGTAAGAAATGACCAGCAGGATGATTTCAGAGAGGCCTGGAGAGACTGACAGGAACTGATGCTGAGTGAAATGAGCAGGACCAGGGATCATTATATACTTCAACAACAATACTGTATGATGATCAATTCTGATGGACATGGCCCTCTTCAACAATGAGATGAACCAAATCAGTTCCAACAGAGCAGTAATGAACTGAACCAGCTACACCCAGGGAAAGAACTCTGGGAGATGACTATGAACCACTACATGGAATTCCCAATCCCTCTAATTTTGTCTGCCTGCATTTTTTATTTCCTTCACAGGCTAATTGTACACTATTTCAAAGTCTGATTCTTTTGTACAGCAAAAATGACTGTTTGGACAGGTATACATATATTGTATTTAATTTATACTCTAACATGTATATTTAACATGTATTGGTCAACCTGCAATCTGGGGGGGGGGAGGAGGGGAAAATTAGAATAAAAGGTTTTGCAATTGTCAATGTTGTAAAATTACCCATGCATATAGCTGGTAAATAAAAACTATTAAAATTAAAAAAAAAAGAAATAGAGCTCTGAAAAACCAGATTTGATCAAGCCTATTGGGATACAAATAGAGCTACTTGACCATGCTTTAAACCCAAATCACTCTGGCTCTCACTCATTGACCAATAGTAGGTCCCAGCCCAAGCCTCACTTGGTCATTGTTTGAGTTTTGATGGCTCAAAGTGAGTATAAATATTTCTGTTCTGGATCTTCTCCTCCCAGAATGATTTTTTTTTGAGTAGGCAAACTAGGCCATCTTTTATCTCAATTCTTTTTTTTTCTAATAGTATTTTATTTTTCCAAATATATACAAAGATAGTTTTCAACATTCAACTTTGCAAAACCTTGTGTTCCAAATGTTTCTCTCTCTTGTCCCTTCTTCTCCCTCTCCAAGACAGCAAGCAATCTGATAGAGGTTAAACATGTTCAATTCTTCTAAACATATTTTCCTATTCATCATGCTACGCAAAAAATAAGATAAAAAGGGGAAAAGCACAAGAAAGGAAAAAAAACCCTGCAAACAACAACAAAAGGTGAAAATACTATGCTTTGATTCACATTCAGTATCCATAATTCTCTCTCTGGATGTGGCTGGTCCTTTCCATCACAAGTCAATTGGAATTTCCTTGAATCACCTCATTGTTGAGAAGAGCCAAGTTCATCCCAGTTGACCATCACATAGTCTTATTACTGTGTACAGTGTTCTCTTGGTTCTGTTCACTTCACTTAGCATCAGTTAATGTAAGTCTCTCTAGGCCTCTCTAAAATCCTCCTGCTGATCATTTCTTATACAACAATAATGTTCCATAACATTCATAGACCATAACTTATCCAGCCATTCTCCAAGTGATGGACATCCACTCAGTTTCCAGTTTCTTGTCATTACAAAAAGGGCTGCCACAAACATTTTTGCACATGTAGGTTCTTTTCCTTCCTTTATGATTTCTTTGGGACACAGGCCCAGTAGAGACACTGCTGGATTAAAGTGTATGCACAGTTTTATAGCCCTTTGGGTATAGTTCCTTATTGCTCTCCAGAATGGTTGGATCTGTTCACAGTTCCATCAACAATGTATCAGTGTCCCAGTTTTCCCACATCCCCTCCAACATTCATCATTATCTTTTCCTGTCATCTTAGCCAATCTGAGAGATGTGTAATGGTATCTGAAAGTTGTCTTAATTTTTTTTGGCCTCATTTCTTACCTAGCCTTTAATCTCTGAATGGAAGTTACCTCACACAACCAAGACCTGGGAAAGATTTTAACTTAAAAAGGCCGAGACCTCTCATTGCACCTGGGGTCATCTCCAGTCATCCTGACCTATGCCTTGCCACTGAATTAGGATGACTCTGGAGGAAAGAGTGGGGCTGGTAACCTTGCACAACACTGTCTCTGTGAAATCCAATTCACTCACAAGTCAAGACATCATCCACCTGTCGTCTTTGGTCCTCTTCAGGAAGGAAGGAGAAACACTACCACCTAGTATGGTAGTTTGTGGATTGAAAAAAAAACATTTCATTCAAAACTATTTGGCAATTTTAAGCAAGCCACTTCTTCCTACATCTTATTAACATGAATTGGTTTGATGAAAATAAGCCCTTTCTGGCTATAAAATCCTAGAATTTTATGTTAGATAATTATAATTACTCTTTCTAGAGTGCTTTATAATACCTAATGCCCTGTGCATTTGGACAAATAAACATTATTTCTCCCATTTTGAATAAGAAACCAAGGTTCAAAAGGAATACATGACTTGGCTAAGGTCACACAGCTAGTAAATGGCATGGCTAGGACTTAAGCAAACATCAGAACTCCAAGATCAGAGCTCCGTATGGTTGCTTTTATAAAAACAAAACTGCTAGATTCACTTGGAAGAGCAAAAGTCCCTTATAACAGGACTGGATAAGACGATGGGATCTAGTGCCAGAGGTGGAAGGAATCATATTTCATGAATGAGGAAACCGAGGCAGAGAGGCCACATGACTTGCCCAGAGTCACTCAGCTAATAAAAGTCTAAGAGTAACTTTTGAATCCAGGTTTTCCTGATTCTATGTCTAGTATAGTCTCCATGATAGCATGTAGCCAACTGAAGATATCCCTGCCATGTCATTTCAACGAGGTAGTATTTCCAGGAAGCTAAGGGTCTCTCTGACATAGTCAGCCAGATACTTACGAAATCTCTGAAATGACCATTTTCAAAGTATTCTTTAGTCTCAGCTACAGGTGACCTTTGCCTAGGACTGAGAGAGAGAATTTTGCTTTTTCTCAGAAATGGAAAATGCAGGAGTTTATGCCTGTGTTTGTGCCTGGAGCATCCTGTGGCTCTGATAACCTGCATACAGCAAAGTGGTCTGTGGCCACCCCTACTCCTCCTATTTCTCCAGAAATGTCAGCCTATCCTCTGTACCCAAGCCCTGTTGAGAATTGGGCAGTTCATGCATTGTGAATGATTGCTGTCTTCCATTTGATATAAAACACTATGAGTTACTGGTCATAAAAGCAGAAACAATGTATTTTTTTTACATATAATACAAGATGAGACCCCAGAATAGCCAGCTTAACTAAACTCTCTATGGCATTCAAAAGTCCTAGTCCTAGGAGAACTAAGAATTTCTATCTAGCAGCAAGAGACATTTTAAGTGGCCTTAAAAAACAAAATTCCTTTTTTGTCTTGGTCTTGTCCCATTTCTAAAAGGAGAGAAATGGACATGTTGAGATCCATTTTTGTTCAGATTCCATTACTTTAAATTTTCCATAAATTTCTAATAATTGAAACCTGAATAATTCAGAGGCCTGAAAAACATATGAACTATAAACAAAAAGGATCAGGGGAAAAACAATATACAATGACCATAACAATGTAAATGAAAAGAACGTGAACAAAATTGAAAAACTAAACATTATATAATCTTATTGATCAAGCTTGCCTCCAAAAAACAGTTAAAAATACAACCCTCCTTTTCTTGTAGAGATGAGAGGATGTGGTGATAAGATATTGAATATATTGGCTGGCTCAGTTAATATATTGGTTATTTTAGCTGAGTTCTTTTCCTTTCCCCAATTTTATTTTTTATTTTCTATTACAAGGGATGGCTCTCTTTGTGTTTAGACAGGGAGAAGTTACATTTGGAAATTAAGAGTGATATGAAAATAAAATATGCCAATAATTGTTCATCTCCTAATTGAGCCAAATTTTTCATTTAATTCTTTTACTCTCTCTTTTAAAAGCACTGGTGGGATGAGAAAAATGGAGGCAAGCGTTGGAACTACTGAGTTGTTGGTGACCAGATATATCTCCCAAATATTCTTAGGCAGAATATTTGTTTTAGTCTTCTTATTCAACTCAATGAACATTAATCACATACTCTTTATAAGGCCCCTGGCTAAGTGCTGGGGAACATAGAAGTAAAAACAAAAACCCAATATTCCTTTTCTTCAGGTGGCAGGATAGATACTGAGTGGCTTTGAGTGTTCTGGGGTTTTGGTTCTGTTTGGGGGCTTTTTAGGGGAAAAGAGGCAGTATGGTATGGTGAAAATGGCATTCAACTTGGAATCAGAATATCCAAATTTGAATCCCAACTGTGGAACCCTGGACAAATCATTTCCCATTTTTGAACCTTAATCCTCCTCCAAAGATGAGGTCAATCATACTTGTACCACCTGACCTTCTCTCTGGGCTGTTCAGAAAGAAGAGTTCTGCAAACTCCAAAAGATTGAGAAATGTGAATTCTTTCAGGAGTCCATGACTTTTATTTTTCTCACATCTGTTGAAAGGTGTCCAGATTAGAGGACAATCAGGGAAATGATATGCTACTAAAGGATGAGATTAGTACAGAGGATCTTTCCATTCTTTGCATAATATGTTCTTGTTTTAAAGAATTTCGAGAGTGCTGAGGCAAACTTGAGCAGCTCCTTAGTAGCCATTCTGTCTCCCTTGTCTCCCAGAGTTCCCCTCTATACCTAGAGTAATTCATGTGATGCTAACCACCTAACCTAAAGGGTGGAAAGGACCTCCAAGTCACCTAGTGTAATTACTTCCTCAATGAAAATCTCCTTGGGGTTGCAAGTTCTCTTCACCAATTCCTGGAACCTATTTATTTAGTGCCCTATTATACCCAGGCTTCCCTATGGTAACTTTAATGTTTGGGGCAGTAGCTTTGAATATCAACACATTTGCAAAGCACCTCTATGCAGAACACTGCATAGATAAGACCAGGATCCTACTGTCCTGAATTCACTAGGCTCTACTCAGATGACTATGCTCCACAGAAAAAAAGTGCTAAGGGCACCAGAGAACTCCTTAATAAAGAATTCTGTAAGGTCTAATCGTGGAAAAGATTTCATGGCACAGGTGATATGTGAATTAGACTTCAGAAAATGGGTAAGAATTAAAAGTGAGGAAAAGGAGGAGAGAGCGAGAAGGGGAGAGAAGAGAGAAGAAGGGAAAGAGAGAAGTGGAGAGAGAAAGAGAGAGAAGGAAGAAGAGGGAGAAAAAGGAAAGGAAAGAGAAGAGGAGAGGGAAGGACAGGAGAGAGAGAAAGAAGGAGGAGGAGGAGAGAGAGGGGAAAAGGATGAGAGAGGCGGGGGGTGGGTGGGGAGGAGGAGAAGGGACAATTTCAGACATTGGGCACCTAGTTAACCAGGAGAAAAGAGCATTAATGGCACTCCAGGGACAGAGGGGCTCCATTTGGCCAGAGCACAGAGTACAGGAAGAGAATACAAGGAAAGACTGGAGAGAGTATAGTTCATAGGTCTTCAAGGTTATAGAGGTTCTTGGATGCCAGGCTAAAGAAAAAATGTTTCATTCAGTAGGCAACAGGGAGCCACTGAATATTTTTGAGCATAGGAGTGCAGATCTATGCTACAAAGATGACTACAAAAGACATATTAGATTGTCCTGTAAAATTGTAATTATGGATAATGCATTGACAAAAATTGTCAGAATGCTAAGAATTTGTAATAACAAGCTAAAGGAATGCCAGGCTAACTTCATAGATCTGGCTTTAAAATTAATTTTGCCATCTGCTCTGTGGGAAATGTTCTCTAAGGGACTCTAACCCCTTCCTTATAAACACATTTCAAGCTTCAAAGTCAAGGGACACCAGACAGTATAGTGTCAAAGGACCTTTTTTCTCTGTCACCAGCAAGGTTACCCCACAAGTCACCAGATCACCTTATTGTTAGTGGGTAAGTCAGATTTCATCACTAAAGGTTTTTGAAGTACTCACTGTGGTGGTGAACTTCCCTCCATTCTTCTGGACATACAGGACGGAGTCTCGGACCAGGGTGAAGAGACTGAGTAGGACGTGTTCCATGTCATAGATCCTATACATGCCTTTAACGAGCTCTTCCAGAGAGCTGATGTACTCTCGCCAATATTTGTCTATTTCGACGACGTTAGCCAGACATCCTTGCATTACAGCACTGCAGTGGCCAGCACAAGGCTTGGCCAGTGCCAGTCCCTGACAATAAGAACAGTACCACATTTTTAGGAGCATTCGGCCACAGTCCTTGCTGAATTTTAAATGGTCAGTTGTGTTGATGACTTCAATTCCAAGATTCAGGGCTTGGAGAAAAACTCGAGTTGTCTGCAGTGACTTGGACACCTGGGTCATGATGACCTTTGGATAGTGCCCAAAGACCTGGAGGTCCCGCCTTGCTCCCCGGAGGCACTCAACCATTTCCAAGGAGAGCTCTGGGAAACCAGGGTTAATCAGATGCGAGTAGATCACAGGAAACAATCCGTCAAAAAACTCATTGACCATATCGTTGACGTGGATGTCGGAGCCAAGGATGTAGAGGGAGACATCTGTGAAAAATTCACCCACAAATTTGAAAACTTGGGGAGCCATGCTGGAGTACTGGTTTTTGAACATGGTGTTGGTATAGTTCTTGGCATGCCGGACGACAATCTCAAAGGCTTCTGCAAAACAAACAAAACCCACACATCCAGATGAGAAAATTGGAGGTAAAAATTAATTAGAGATGTCTCTATTTATATGGTGATTATGGCACAATTTGCTTGAAAAATCATTGACTCATATGCAACTTTGGTTTTGTCCATCCTCCTGTATTTATATGCCCCTAGGAAGCAATATCATTTGTGGGACAGGAAGGTCAAAAATCAGACTCACCCATAAATTCTTAAACATACAAATTATGTTTATTTAGATTTTTTTTTGGACTAGATGAAAGAGATTCTTTGCCTTAATGGCTAATTAGCCTTTATCATATTGCCTTAATAAAACTGAGACCTATTAAAGATCTCAGCTTAAAAAAGGTCAACTTCTCCCACTGCATTCAGAGCCATCTCCAGTCATCCTGCTCTCTATCTGGCCACTGACCCCAGATGGCTCTGGAGGGGAAAGTGAGGCCAGAGACCTTGCCCAACCCTCCCTCACTTCAATCCAATTCACTCTAAAGTCATGGCATCGCCTCCTTGATGTCACAGTGCTCTTCAAGAACGAAGGACAAACAACATTTCACATGAACCAGGATTCCTGTTAACATTTTAGTTTCTGTGACAATATTGATGAAAAAATAGGCTAAATGAGAAATTATGTCTCTACTATAGATTTATTTGGCTAAATAAGAATTCTATTTTCAGACTTTTCATTTTTAGACAGAGATAAAGACTTGACCACAAACTAACACCATATAACCTCATGAAGCAGTTTAAGCTCCTGAAGCCCTGGAGGAAAAGCAAGCTCTGACCCAGACATAAGAGCTATCAAGAATTTAATCATTCATTGTAGATTTTCTCCAGATAACTTTTGAGAGAACTGACAGATTAGATTGGCAGAACTAGAAATAGAATTTCTCCACAGAAAGGGTAGCTTGATGGAAAGCAACTCCACGCACCTATCTGTCCATCTTGGTACATGGCATCAAGAATGCAGAGGAGATTTCAAAGGGCACCTCTAGTATTTTCATGCTGAACAGCTGGAAGGATAACTAAGCTTCTTTGGGGCACTCAGTTTCCACAATGCTGGGGAACGTGGCTTCTCTATGGAGACCACTGTTCATGATTACATCTGCTGCTGCTACCACTTGCCATAAGGGCCAATTAGTGCCATTGGCTGGAGATAGAGACTGGTTTCACCATCTTATTTCCCCTCAAACTGTCTGACAAACACTAGACACAAATTATTTTTCTTTGAAGACCCGAATTTACATCCCCTTAAAAAAAAGAAAATATTTGGAAAAGAAACGAGTGTGTATATATGTTTGTGTGTGACGGGGGAAAGTGAAACAGCAAATCAACCAACTGTCTGATTGCCTAAGTCATTTACATGCAACTCAGTCTTTTCTTTCATGAGCTTCCTTCCACAGTGCAAAGGTCCATGACAGATGTGCTCCAGACAATCCCAATTCACGAGCCTTGAAAAATCAGATGACTTCCCCTTGTGTCTTGCCTAGAAAGCAGTGTTCCAACAGCTTCTTGGGCTCACTTAGCCCAATAGCCCTGTTACTGAAAACACAAGGGCCACTCCAGTTTACTCTCACCATCTGGCCCAGATCCTCTCCTCCCCCTCCCCCAAGGTTGTAAAACACTGTCCTTGTATTCCTGGGCTTACTATATTAGAAGCAAGTTAAGAAAAATGGCAAGGGAAGTCAGCTAGGTTTCTTCCAACAATAATTTAGGATGGTCTGCTGTTTCTGAGAAATTGGGGGGGGGAAGCTCAGCACTTAAAATCAGGAGATGTTGAATTGAAACTATCTCTAACACTTAATAATAGATCACAGTTCACCTCCTTTGAGCTTCAGTTTGATCTTCTATAAAATGGGGATATTCACACTGACCTGTCTTGAAGCAAAGTGCTTTGTAAACTTGAAGGTATGAAAGAAATCCCAACTGTTATCTGTTATTTACAAAGTGCTATCAAATGATGGTGGACAACACCCAACTATTTCTAGATTTGTATGTTTCCACTCCCTACCAATTTTTGACTCTACAAAACCTGGACCCATGAGGTCTTTGAGTTAGAAGCAATCAGGCTCTTATACTCTCTGATCTGACAGGTAGGATCAGTTAAGCACTAAGGAGGTAGAACTAAAGATGGAGCTTAATACAAGATAGTCTCAGAAATACAGCATTTGGGGTGCAAAGAGAAAAGCCACCTGCAACAGGAGACACAGAAAGAGAGAGATACTCTGACTTTGTCTTCCCTTGCCAACAATTTGAACAGCCAACAGTTCTGCAAGCAATGTAAAATGGTCCAGCCTCTGACATCAACCCAGAGGATCTGTCTTTTCCTGCTTTTTACCTGTTGCCTTCAGAAGATTCAGAGGGAGTTAGGAGCTGGTGCACTCCTCAGGACTGTAGCCTACAGCTGCTGTCTTATGGTCTTGCACAGAGTTACAGTTCACTCAGGTGCCCTGACTTGATTGTCTTATAGTGGTAAAGGAGAGACTTTAAAAGTCTACTAGGTCTCCAAAGGAGAAAATTCCCAATTAGAATGTAGCTTAGTCTAATAGATAGAAAACTGGAAATGGAGTCTGGAAAATCTAAGTTAGAATCTCCCCACAGTCTCTGTGTTTCCTTATCTTTAAAATGAGGACAACAATGACACATAAAAGAGATAATGGTGTAAAGAGTTTTTCTATATACACATATACACAAAACAAACATATGTATATATGCACACACACACATGAGTGTATATATATGTGTGTGCCAAATATAAAGGGTCTCTATATATGTACTTATGCATACATATATAAAAATATGTATATGCTTTATAATTATATACATTATGTATATAGAGAACTTTTAAAAATTGGATGCAAGATGATTTTAATAAAAAACATATTAAAAAGTTTTGTCCTTGAATTGCATATGTTGAACCTATATTTGGCTGCTTGCTGTCCATGAGAGCAGCAAGAAAAATTTGGAACAAAAGATTTTGCAAAGGTGAATGCTAAAAACTCTCTTTTCATGTATTTGAAAAAATAAAAAGCTACTAAAATAACAAAATACAATTTTTATTCTTTAATTACAAAGGGTTAAATGGTCTCTATATCATTTGCAAAAATCCAATGTACCTGAAAAATTTTCTACCTATATTTTCAATTATTTTTTAAACCAAAAAAAAAAAATCTCATTTTTTCAAAATGGTAAAAATTTGCTATTCTCCTGATGAAACAAAAAACTAGTTGTGTTTTTAGTAATTAAATGTAAATGCTGGATTGTGATGTGCAAGTTTATATTTTGTGTACATTCAAGTACAATATGGGTCATCATAATAGAGATTTTGATTTTTGACAATTAATTTTGAAAATAAAATTTAAGCTTGACAACTGCTCTAAAATGTCTAACATAAAATCCTGTTCACTGTTATTGTCATTATTTTTTGTAGATGTAGCTTAAATAGCAGTAGAGTATTCGATGTATACAACAGCAATGCTCCTGAGAAGCAGTATAGGAAGCTAAAATTCCATCCTGCTCTCCTTTATTTTTCCCCCTAAATGTTTGATAAATAAACACAATAGTTTTTATTGAGACGCAGCTAGAAAATAGTGTCATGGAGACCCGTGGTTTCCTAGAACATCCTTTTTCACTGTCTGCTTTGTGTGTATGGAAATGCCCTTTTCTGGTGTTTAAGTTCAAGATTAACACAGAAAATTAAATTCAATTGCATTAAGGAGAGAGAGAGAGAGATGCAGCATGGTATTCTGAATAGAGAGCCGAGCTCAGAAAGAGCAGGATTCAAGGGCTTTCTCAGGCACACCCTGGCTGTGTGTCTGTGGGCCAGTTGCTAAACGTCTCGGTGCTGCGAAGCAACAGCCTACGATGACACATTTCTGATCTGCATTGATAGAGCTTCCTATGCCACTGAAATCCCAGGTTTGAACTCCACTTCCATTCATTCCCTCTTCCCTCTCCCTCCCCCCTGCCGCCGCCCCCTCTTTCCCCAAACGAGCTGCTCGGTGCGAGGTAGTAAGTATATCTATCGGGTGTTGGGGGGGCGATATATAAGACAAAAACAAGCCATTTTTATTGGGGCGATACAACAGGTATAGGAGAAGTAAATACGAAATCGTTCGAGGAGGAACGGTGCATTAACAAGCAAAGAGGGGGTGGGTGGGGGGTGGGGGTGGAGTCAGAGGAGCTCGGGATTTTGACAGGCAGAGCTGTGGATTTTCCAGTGCATTCCAGGAATAGGGGGGGGAAGCTTGTGCACCCTAAGATTGGCTGGAGGTGGGATGTAAATTTGGGGGGCCAGCTAGCGATTCGGTCTGTCTAGAATGTGCCATTCCCATCCACTTCAGGGGGCCAAGCAGCTGCATTGCACGTAATTGCTCACGGAAGCCCCCCTCCCCTCCCCCGGCGCCTCATAGCAACCAGCAGCAGGTGCAGAGGGATGCTCAGCTTTTCTCCCCTCCTGCAACCTGGGTTTTCAGAGCTCCAGTGACTGTCGCCGGACCGGAGCACTGATTTTTTTCTCTTCCTAGGATCGGCCGGGAAGCGTATCTGAAGGTGTGTTATTTGGGGAAGGGGAGGAGGCGGCGGGCGGGCGGGGGGGCGGCTTTTCCCCCCCAGGAGTTTCGCCGAGGGGCGGGGGAGCAAACGTCTCCCAGTCCCCGCAGCCTAGCTCTGTGGGCAGGAGCACAGCGTAGCGACGCTTTGCACAAAAGGGAGAAAGGAAGACGGGAGACGGGAGAGGGGAGAGGTGAGACGGGAGACGGGAGACGGCGGCGGGGAGACGGGAGGGGGAGCGGGGAGACGGGAGAGGCTGCGGGGCGAACCGGGAGGGGGGGGGCGAGAGAGGCGAAACGGCGGAGGGGAGAGGCGAGACGAGATCGGGGAGACGGGAAGGTATCGCACCCCGGGGAGGAGGGGCAAGCGCGATTCTCCGCGGCGGCTCGCGGGGGCGGTTGGAATCGGAACGGGGGGTGGGGTGGGTGGGGAAGGGGAGGGGGAGGGAGAGGGAGTCCAGCTCCGCAAGGCCAAGGCCAACGGCCCACGCCAACGGCGGCGGGGGCTGCGCAGGCGCATAAAAGCCCTCCCGTTCCATAGCCTACCAGTCAGCCCCGCAGTCTGAGTGACTGGCTGGCTAAGCGGCGGGCGGAGCGGTCTGCCGACTCGCTCAGGCTCAGCCTCTTAACTCCGGCGCCTGCTCGGTCCCATTCTCATTCTCGCTCTCGCTCTCTCTCTCATCAGTCGCTGTCGCCGCTTCTCCCAGGCTGCCCGTGTGTGGCCGGCTCGCCGGCTTCTCGGCTCCGGCCTTCTCCTTGCCGCAGCCTTAGAGACAGTGGCCAGCGCCGCTGCCGCAGCAACCGCAGCCGCCGCCGCCGCCGCCGCCGCCGCCGCGCCGCCGCCGCCGCCGCCGCCGCTCCGGCCTCGGCCCGATCCCAGCCGCCGCCGCTCCGGTACCGCGCACCGCTGTCCAGATGAGATCCGGGCCCCGCACCTCCTCCGGCGCCGCAGCCCCAGGGACCGTCACGGCCATGACTTACAACTTCAAGCCTGGAGATCTGATCTTCGCCAAGATGAAGGGCTACCCCCACTGGCCTGCCAGGGTCGACGAGGTACCCGATGATGTGGTGAAACCCCCACATAACAAGCTGCTCATTTTCTTCTTCGGCACTCACGAGACGGCCTTCCTGGCTCCCAAAGACATCTTCCCCTACTCGGAGAACAAGGCCAAGTACGGCAAACCCAACAAGAGACGAGGCTTCAACGAAGGTCTGTGGGAGATTGATCACAACCCCCGAGTGAAACCCTTCAAGAAGCGCCCTGTTGCCTACGCCGAGATGGAAGGTGGGAAAAAGGAAGGGACCACTTCCAAGGGAGATGGTGAGGGGAAACCCAGGTACGGTGGAATGCCCCCCAAGTCTGCAGCTGCAGCCTCGGCATCCTCCTCAGCCGCTTCGGCCGCTGCTGGGGCTCCCAGAGGGAGAAAGAGAAAAGCCGAGAAGGCCATGGAAGCCGAGGAGACCGAGGGAGCCAAGGCCACTACATCTGCCACCACCATGACTCCTCAGGTGAGTCCCAAGAAGGGGAAACCCTGGCCTCCTCCCTCCCCTACCCCTGCCGCGGTTAGGATGAACAACCCCAAGGGGAAGGCCAAGATGTACAAGCTGACCAATCCTGGTGAAGGGGAGGGGGCTTCTGAGGAGGATAAGGGCAAGAAGAAGGGGCAAGAAGAAAAGCCACCCAAAAAGCAGCTGAGAAAGGAGGAGGAGAGCGAGAAGGAAGAAGACAAGCCCAAAAAAGATCCTGGCAAGAAAGAAATGAAGAAAGAAGTTGACCCAAAAAGAAAACTTGTGAAACCAGCCATGGCGACCGGCGTCATCCCCTCCGACTCTGAGGAGGAGGGGGAAGAACAAGAAGGTGAAAGGAAAAGAAGATTATCTCGGAACTTTGAAGTTGTACACAGAAAGGGCGCCTTAAAGGGTCAGTTTGAGAAAGAGGAGGAAGCGGAGGCCGAACCCCAAACTGCCTGTAACCTTCAGTAAAAAAATATATCTTAAAAAAAGAAGAAAAACCATCTGTGGCGGTCAGAACAAAGCAAATTCAAGCGAAACATCCAAGAGATGACCATCCTGTGACACCCAGATGCCTGTTTTTCCCACCCAGTGAAAAAGTCTTGTACCTGTATTGAAAAGTTTTTGAGAACTTTAGTGTTTATCTTCTTTTGTTTTGACTGTTAAATAAGTTCTTCTGAGGCACATTCTACCTTTCCCGCAGGTGTTTCTTTACTTAGCTTCAAAAAGGGACTGTTTGTTCGAAAGCAACAAGCTTTAAGTTGAAAAGATAGTTCTACATCAAGAATTGGAGACTTTTAAAAGGTGACTTTTTAAGCTAGGTATTGAACTGGAATTGTCATCTACTGCACCCCTGAAAAGGGGCAAGTTGTGCCCTTTCTTTGGTGTTTCTTTGCGCTTTAATTGTTTACTGTTTTCGTGGCTGTACTTTTTGTTTACAGAAATCCTTGACTTTTCTAAATGATATTTGGTACTATTTTAAAAAACAGGTTAAATTGGAATTAACTTAGTATTGCTAGTACAGCTAAATTAAAGTGGTAGAGATTATTCAGCAAAACTCTCTCTTGTTTTATTATTTCTGGGAGATTTGGGGGTTTGGGGAGGAGGTTTCCTCGGGGGAGGGAGAGGAGAGGGGTCACAAAATAGTTGGGGGGCTCACAAAATGGTCAGGGGTGTCCCTTAGTTACCCACAACTTTATCTTGTTTGGGAGGGTCCTAACTGCCAACCTTTACCCTTAGGATAGTATATCTTCCAACACTGGCCCTTGGATGGAGTCAGGGAACTTGCATGGGTGGAGGGAATCTTGGGGGTGAATTGGGAAACTTCCCTTTTTCTGGGGGGGGGGGAAGGGCCCTGACTGGGAGGATCCCACATGGGGAGGTTCCTGGAGCATCCTGCAACAAACTATAATTGGTTTGGGAGGGCTGGGGGTTCAAGCGCTGGGGCCTGATGGAGAAAGCAGTGTCCGGACCAGAAGCAAGAAGAGATGGAGGCCTCCAGGACCAAGAAGGGAGTCCAAGATGACCATCAAAGTGGGTGGTCTTGGGTGGAGTTAAACTGGTTTTAAAAAATTAGAGGGTGAGGGACAAGAGTTTTCAAGGTGGTACTTGATTCTTAAAAGCATAGCTCAATAAAGGGTAAAAACTAGGGGGGAGGGAAGGGAATAAGCATTTTTTTCACCACCTATTATGGGTCAGGCACTTTACAGACATCTCATTTGAGCCTCACAACAGTACTGGAAGATAGGTGCTATTACTGTCCCCTTTTTCCAGTTAAGGAGGCAAACAGAGGTTATGTTACTACACAGGGTCACACAATTACTAAAAGTAAGGCTAGATTTGAAATTGGGTCTTCCTGACTTCAGGCCCAGCACTCACTTTACTATGCCTCATTCATACCTTCTGTGGCATTTTTGTCCATAGCCTTCCTTAAATCCTCCATCAAGGATCTATCCCATACAGTGGAGGGCTTCCTGAGAGTCTTTAAATATTTCAACAACACTAGTGCAAAATCCCAGATCTCATCCTTTGCTTGAACTCTGTGTTGGCAAGGGATGACATCTCCTTCCCCCTTTTTCCAGATATTCCACCAAATTTTGGCAAGCAACAGATTGTTGGCAATCTGTTTCAGCCTAGGTATAAGCTCTGTGAATTTTCCATTATCTATTGGGTCTCCTTTGCTTCTATAAAATGAATATATTCCTACTTTTTAAAAGTAACTCCATTCATGCCAAGATTCCCTCCCCAAACACTGAGGTATTACTCATATTTTACAGATGAGGAAACAGAAACTTAGAGAGGTTGAATGATTTGTCTAAGGATGTATAGGTAGTAAGTGGTAGAATTGAGGTATGAGTCTCCATCTTTCTGGACTTTAAGTCCACAATTTTCCATTATAGCATGATGCCTCTGATTTTTAATAAGTGCTGATAGGTTTGCTGTGAAGGAAATGATAGTATTAAAAAATGTTAATAAAACTCATTCCTAGGTGCCCTTGCACCTAGTTTAGATATTATTTATTAGATATATTTAGTTTAGATATAAGGTCAGAGAATGAAAGTCTAAAATATACAGGAAGAAAAGATGGAAAATTAAAAAGTGTAAGAGAGAACTTTTCTGAAAAGGGAGAAAAAAATGAAAAATTTAAAAACAAATAAACAAGAATAGCTGAAGAGAAAGGGAGGAACTATTAACAGAGAAGGAAAAAAAAAGAGGGAAAATGGGTTAACAGATTTAAAAAGAGATAATAGGGAACTGATAAAAGCCTAAGGAGAAAGAGATAACAAATGAAAAGGGGGGAATAAGGGTGAGGGAAACAGTCAGTAGAAACAGGGCCATCTTAAAAACTAAAATAAATTAAAATATAGTACTGTATTTACAGCAGAAGAGGGGAGAAAACATAACTTGGAAAAAAAGACAGTTTTAGAAACAGATGGAGGAGCATATAAACCTAACTTTTATAACTTTAAATGTAAATTGATTAAACAAAACTCTACAATCTGTTGCTTATAAGAAACACATTTATAAAACAAAGTCATGCACAAGATAAAACTAAAAGTATGGGGGAGATTTTACTATGTATCAAATGAAAGTTGCCATCAAGCTATCAGACAAAGCAAAAACAATTTTTAAAAAATGAAAATGAAACTATTATGTAGAAATTCATGAAGGAAACATTATTCTGGCTTCAAGAAGATACAGAAAGTAACACAATGGTCACAGGAGATTTCAATATCTCTTAGTCTGTTTTGGATAAGTCTAACTGATTTTACAAAGGGGAAAATATGGAAATGAACAAATTGCTGGAAAAACTAGAATCAAGACATGTCATTTCCCAAATAAAGCAGCAAAAGAATATATATTTTTTCTGTACCTTACAGAACTTTTACAAAAACCTGACCATACATCATGGCACAGAGACATTGCAAACAACTGGGGAAAGGCAGAATAGTTAATATATCTTTTCTTAACCATAATGCAATAAAAATAGAAATTGGCTCACGGACCACAAACAAAAGATACAAACCCTAATGGAGACTAAACAATGAAATCTTAAATAATGAATGAGTCAAAGAACAAATCATAAAAACTATTAACCAAATAAAAGAAAATGATATGTTTCATCATTAAAATTTATGGAATGCAGCTAAAGCAGTCCCCAAAGGGGAAATCATATTCTTACAATCACACATTAACAAAATAGAAAAAGAGAGGAATGATGAACTGAGTATACATTTTTAAATAAAAAATTCAACAAATAAATGAAACAAAAATAAGCACAAAGAGCTGATTTTTAAAATTAGAGGAGAAACAGATAAATTGGAAACAAAACAATCAGAATTTTTTTTTAAATTTAAGAGTTGGTTCTTTGAAAGGAATATTAAAAGGTACAAGAGAGAGATCTTAAATAATCCAGTCTCAAAAAAGGAAATACATCTAGTTATAAAGGAACTGCCAAAGAAAGAGCTCCAAGAGAATTCTCTCAAACTTCTAAAGAACAGTCAGTACCCATACTCCATAAATTATTCTGAAAAACTGAGAAAGAAAGCACCCTACGAGAATCCTTTTTATGAAACAAACATAATCCTAATACCTAAACCAAGGATTGATAAACATAAAAAGAAAACTATAGTCTGATATCATTAATAAACTGACTCAAAAATTTTAAACAAAATCTTATCAAACAGGCTATAGCAATTTATTCAAGAAAGTATTCATTATGATTAAGTGGGAGTTACACTAGAGATTGTTCAATGTTAGGAAAACAATCAACATAACATTAAAAACCAAAATCTTAAAAACTACATGGTCATCTCAATGAATGCAGAAAAAGCCTCTGACAAAGTGAAACATTTTTTATGCTAAGTACCATGCAAAGTATAGACATAGGACTCTTTATCAATATCATAAAAAGCATCAATCCAAAATCAAAAATAAGCATCACATACAATGAAAATATACCGGAACCATTTCCAACAAATATGGAAGTGAGGTAAAGATGCCCACTTTCCCCATTACTATTTGATATCGTTCTAGAAATGCTAATAATAATAATCATACAAAAAAGGGATGGATGGAATAAAGATGGATAAACAAGATGCAAAACTATCCAGCTTGCTGACAAAAGTATGGTTCACTTGGAAAATCCTGGGGAATCAACAAAGATACTAAATGAGACAATGATTTCAGCAAAGTTGTAGGTTACAAAATAAATCCTCAAAAAGTCTATAAAATAACAAAATACAAGAAACAATAATGGGAAGAGAAATCTCATTTCAAATAACTACAAAATGCATAAAATATTTGAAAATCAACCTTCCAAAGCACATAAAAAATTTATATAGATCCAATCACAAAGTGTTTCTTAAAGACATAAAGAACAACTTAAAACTGGAGGAATATTTATTACCCATGCCTGGACCATGACAATATGTTAAAAAAAAATGATCATACTATCTGAATTAATTTACATTTTAATACTATGTCAATACAATTTCCAATATTGATATTGATAAAAATAATAACTAAATTCACTTGAAAAAGCAAAAATCTAGAATATCAAGGGAAAAAATGAAAAGAAGTAGGGGTGAAGGGGGAATAGCGCTTTTAGACCTCAAACTATATTATAAAGTAGCAGTCATCAAAACCATCTGGTATTGGTTAAGGAATAGATCAACAGAACAGAGAAGAGAGATTCAGAAGCAATAGAATTTAATAACACAGCATTTGATAAAGCAGAAAACAAAATATCTAAGGACAAAATGCTATATTTGATAAAAATTGCTGGGAAAATTGGAAAGCAGTTTGGCTGAAATGAGGCTTAGGGCAACACCTTAAACCATACTTCACAATACATTCTAAATAGATATGTGACCTTGGCATTAAATATTATGCTATGAAAAAATTAGAAGATAAACAGATTGTATACTTCTCACAGCTATGGGTAGGAGATATATTCTTGATAAAAGGGAAGTGTTTGAATGGGGAAAAAAAAGTCTATCAATTTTTTCTGATAAGAATTTGTTATTAAGATATATAAACATTTATATATACATATCTATGACTAATTGCTATTCCCTAATAGATGAATGGTCAAAGGATATGAACAGTTCTCAAAAGAAATGCAAAGTATTCACAGTCACATGAAAGAATGCTTTAAATCAATAAGAAGAGAAATATATATCAAAACAATCATGAGGTTTCACTTCAACCCCACAAACTAGCAAAAATGACAACAGTTAATGTTGGAGGGGTTGTAGAAATATAGGCAGAGTAAAATGTTGTGGGTAGAGTATGAAATGGTATAACCATTTGAGAAAGAAATTTGGAATAGTGCAAATAAAGTGACTAAAATCACATCCTTTAAACCAGAGACTCCATTACTGGGCTTATACTCCAAGTAAGTCATCAATAATAATAAGAAAAGTCCCAATATACTCAAATATTTATAATAAAACTTTTTGTGTTACCTAAGAATTAGAAACAAAACAAAATAGATTATCATAATCTGGTGAATGGTTAAACAAATTGCAGTATGTGAATGTAATGGAATTATATTTTAATTACAATTTAATTACAATTAATGTGCTATAAGAAAAGATGTAAGATGAATACAGAAAAGTATGGAATGTTCTATATGAAATGATTCAAGAGAAATAAGCAGAACTAAGAAACCAATATACATAGTGACTATAACAATTTAAAATGAAAGAACAACACACCAAAAAAAAACTAAAAGTAAATATAACAAAAATTATAAAGATCAAACAGTACTCAAATGAAGAGATATAAGCAAACAGCCTCAATCTAAATCTTTGTGTAGGTGGGAAAGCTACAGGTATAGTACATTACACATGTTTTATGATGTTTTCAATGTATTCGTCAGTTGTAATGTAGTTTTATTTTTCCTCTCTAAAAATATGCAGTGTTTCTTATATGGAGTGGCTTTCTGGGAGGAGTGCAGAAAAGATATGTGGTGAAGTGTGATAATATAAGAGAGAAAATAGCAATAAAAACCAATTTAAAAAAATTATATAGGAACTATATTTTAATCCTGTTCAGGACAAACCTGGGAATGTCATGGGTCCCATGAAGGCCACATATTTGACATTTCTAAGTAGAGGGCCATATGGATGTCCATGAGATCATGGAGTCACAGAATAATTTTTCTAAATGGTTTAAAAGATAAATAAGGACCCTGGGCAAGTCACTTAACCCCAATTGCCTCTGGAAGAAAAAAAAAGATAAATAAGGATTGTGAAAGCAGAATATATGCCAAAATAGCAAAAATAATCACCAGACCATAAAAACTTGAGTCCATACTAACAACTCACCAAAGAAATAAAAGAAAGAACTGATTGGTAATGCAAATATACAGAAATAAAAGATAATCTGAAAGAAGAGAAGCAAAAAGCAGCTATGACTGTCATATGAAAAAAAACATTGATCTTGAAGACAGATCTCCTAGAAGAATGTGACAAGAAAAAAAAACTTGCACAATATAATGCAAGAAATATACACAGAACTACTGAAAAATAAAGTGCCAGTCAAAAGTATATTTAGGTTGCTTCCAGAGGGGGAAAAACTTATTTTACAGATAAATACTTAATAAACTTAACAGTTTTAATGACAATCAATAAATTCTATAAGCAACCAAAAGAAAGACTTTCAAATATCAAGGAAAGGAAATTCAAACAACACAAGATTTTACTATATCCCATCCTCTTCCAGGAACAAGAAGAAATGGAATAATGTGTTCTGAAGAGCAAAGGCACTCAAGCTGCAAGGCCAAATGACATGCCTTGCAAATCTGAGCCTAATTATTAATAAAAGATGAACATTTAATGAAAAAGAGGCATTTAAAGAATTCCTACAAAGAAAAATAGACTTGAGCAAATTCTTTTCTTTACAAGCACCTCAAACAACAAAAATATAAAATTTTAAATGAATACCACAAGCAAAGAAGGCAAAAATAATTACACCAAAAAAGAAAGGGAGAAATCTTAAAAAAAAAAAGTCATCTATGGAGTAAAATACAACAAATACAACCACATAATAACAAAGAAGAGCCATAAAGAGATTTCTACCTAACTGTACACAAGGAGAAATAGATCAAAGTAAAATTCAAACAGAAGTAATTGTGGGAAAATATACCTGAAACACCATTGAGTCATAAAACCCTGGGTCCAGGTGAATTAATTGAAGGGGAGAAACTATATATAAGAATAGGAGACCATATAAAATGGAAGGAGGGGAGGAAGCAGAAGGGAATAAGTGATATACTCACATTAAGTCAAAGATTAACAATGAAAGGGAAATAACTGCTTTATCCTTTAAGGAATAAGGAATTCTACCTACAGTAAAATGAGTCGGGAGACAAAAGGACGGAATAAAACTTGAAGAATGGGAAAATCTTGATTCAATGGTGGGAGGGAATCCCACTGAAGAACACTCCCATGAGGGAAGAGAGAAAGAGATTTTATAATGAGAGATGGGGACATTTTAATGAATACTATCTGTAGAGATTTGGTGCTTAGAGAGACCACTCAACAAGTTTTAGGAGAAAGGGAATCATATCTTGAACCTAGACAGGAGATTTTGTTGCAAATGGGGGGAAAATGAAAACAAGAAGAGCAAACAGGTAGTAATGAATGTAGAGAAAAATTCCTACAATAGGATAATACTTTCAATCCTCTCTATAACCTGCAGGAATAGGTATTTTATTTCTAAGAGTGAGACACAACAGAAAAAAGGAGCCTGTAGCAAAATCAACAAGTCAATAACATAGAAACTATTTAGCAAGGAAAATCAAAATACTTACCTTGGAATTTTTAATTCCATGAGGAGTACACAGACTAAAGAAGGAATATATAAGAATAAAGAATATAAGTCAAAGAATAAATATCTAGGCAGAAAAAGAAGATAAATTATGAGTGAAATCTTTTTTTAGAAAAACATGCAGAAAATTACATTTTGAAAAGTAATGAACAAAATAAGTTGAAGAGAGTAAGGTGTTTTATTCAACTACTTAACTGAGAGGAAAAAAGGAGAAGAATTAAATCACTAGAAAGAAGGAACTAATAAAGTTATGCAAAACTCCAAAACTAGGGAAATGAGTAACAAAGAAGAGGGAATAACTTGAGGGTGAAAGGAAGAAAGCAAGTAGGGATAGGATTCCCTTAAAGTGGAAGAAATCCTAATTAGGAAAAAAAGGAATATTAACCTCATAAATTTAAATGTGAATAAATGAAACAGTCCAATAAAGGTGGAAAGAGTGACAGGTTGGATAAGAAAACAAAACCCTAGCATCTGTTGCTTACAACATACACACCTAAAAAACAAAGATTTAGAATAAAAATGAAAGGTTAGCAAGAAATAAATTTACTACACATCAATAAATTCAAAAAAGCATCAGTTGCAATCATGTTATCAGAGAAAGCAAAAATAAAGATTTATAACATAAAAAAATCAAAGAAAACTACATTGTACCAAAGCAACAAACCCAGGTCTATATTAAACTTATATGCTTAAAACGCCTTGACAATTAGATTTATTAAGAAAAAAAGTAACTGATAAGAAGATGCAGAAAGTAATACAATAGTAGCAAGTGATATCAATGTTCCACCTCTCAGTTTCGTGTAAGTTTAACAGAAAGATTAAAAAAGAGAAAATATAAAACTGAACAATTTGCTGGAGAAACTAGAGCTAAAAACATATGGCATCTTTTAAACAGGACTGCTAAATAATATGCATATTTCTCAGAACCACATGGAACTTAAAAAAAAAGTCTATGCATTAGAGGACAAGGATATTATAAACAAATATTAAAAGGCAGAAATAGTAAACACATCATTTATAGACCATAGCTTAATTTAAAAAAGAATATTCAGTTAGGGAGCACAAACAAAAGAAAAGACCCAAATGGAAACTTAATAATGAAATCCTAAATAATAAATAGGTCAAGAAAGACATCACAGAAACAATAATTATGTAAAAGAAAATGACGATAATAAAACCACATACAAAATTTCTGGGATGCAGATGAAGCAGTTTTTAGGAAAAATCACATTTTTACAAACATACAGTAACAAAATAGAAAAATAAAGGATTAATGAACTGAACATGCATTTTAAAAATCAGAAAATCAACAAAAAACAAACTTAAAATAATCAGAAAAGAGAATATACCAAAAATTAGAGGAGAAATTGATAAACTGGAAACGAAAAACCCTACAGAAATGATAAGTAAATTGAAAAGAGCAATAAAATTGATCAATCTTTAATGGATCTGATTAAAATGAATAGGGAATAAAATTACCAAAATAGCAAATGCACAAGTTGAAATCACAACAAAACCTGATGATCAAAATTATGTAGTTCTGATGTGAAATATGCCACCAAAGCTATGAGTACATAAAAAGCAGAGAAATACTTTTAAATAGTACTTTTATTATTAGATTTATTATTAAATAATACTTTTTAAAAATATAAAATATCCAAACTAACACAAAACCAAATAGAGATACTAAAGAATCCAACCTCTGGGGTAAAAAGATAGAAACTACCAAAAATCCTCTTAGTGTTGATTAATTCAAAGGAGAATTTTATCAAATTTTTATTTAAGTAGAATAATTAGTGCCAGTCCTGCACAAATTATTCTCAAAAAGTGAGAAAGTACCCTAACTGAATTCTTTTATACAAAGAATAAAGTCCTGATATCTAAGCCAAGGAGGAGAGAGCATGGGAAAAACCATGGATTGATATTTTAAATGTACATTGATTCAAAAATTCCAAATAAAATATCCTGTCAAATAGACTATAATGATTCATCCAAGAAGTCATTCATCACGACCAAGCTGTATTTATTTCAGGGATAAGAAAAAATGGTTAAATATTGTAAAAATGAACAACATAGCTAATCACATTAAAAACATAATTATCCTAATATTTTTGATGAAGTATAACATTCATCTACAAAGTATAGACAGAGAGGGATTTTTTAATATTATAAAAAGTATCTATTTAAAACCAGAAGCAAGCATCTTCTGAAACAGGGACATAATAAACACTTTTTTTTTAAAAATAATAAATGCAACAGTAAAGCAAAGATCAAATTTGAACTCAGGGGCTTACTAGCTGTATGATTCTAGGAAAGTCATTTAACCCTATTTGCCTCAGTTTACCAATCTCTAAAATGAACTGAAGAAGGAAATGGCAAACCCTCTAGTATCTTTGCTAAGAAAACTCTAAAGGGGTTCACCAAGAGTCAGGCACAACTAAAACAAACAACAAAACAAGCAAAAATGCTTACTCTTCCCCCCTTATATGAGTTGATAGCTAACAATAGCAATAAGGTAAGAGAGACATAAAAAGCATAAAAATAGGTAAAGAGGAGATAAAAGTATCTAATTTTTTGATGGCATGATTATCTATTTGTAAATCATAGGGAATCAGCAAGGATACTGATAGAAACAATAACTTCAGCAAAATATCAGACTACAAAATAAATCCTCAAAAATTAATAGGATTTCTATACAATAGTAACAAAATTAGAGAGGCAACAACAGAAAGTGAAATCCTGTTCCAAACAGCTACAAAATGCACAATATATCAAAGGATCAATTTACCAAAGGTATTAAAACATTTGCATGAATTCATAAAGAACAGTTTGAATAACTAGAGGAATGAATACTCAGTGCACATGACAAACAAAAATGACAATATTACCAAAGTTAATTTACAGTTTTAATGCTATAACCAAATAACCAAAGGAATATCTCATAGAATTTGATAAAATATTAACAGAATTTGTTAAAAATGAAAGATATAGAACATCATGGGAAATTTTGAAAAAAAATTAGAGACAAAGGGGAAATAGCATTTTCAGACCTTAAACTATATTATAAAACAGCAGTCATCAAAACTATCTGGTATTTGGGGGGGGGAGAGAGAGACAGAAACAGAGAGACAGGAGAGAGACAGAAGGAGACAGAGACAGAGACAGAAAGAGAAGCAAATCAATGCAATCAACCAAACAAGGGAGAATCAGAAACAATGAAACTCAATAATCCAGTTACTGATAAGCTAGAAAACACAATTACTTGGGAAAAAGTTCCCTGTTTGATACAAACTACTGGGGAAAAGTAGAAAGTGATCTGGCCGAAATTATGGCTTAAACTAACACTTCATGTCATATTTCACATTAATACTAAACATCACACCATTAAAAAAAATTAGAAGAGACTCAGATAATATAGTTTTCACATCTATAGCTGGGAGAGCCATTTTAACCCAAGAAGAGTTAGAAGCAATTACAGAAAACAAAAGTGATAACTTTGTTCCCACAAACTGACAAGCTTCTTCACAAACTAAGAATAATAAAGGAAGAAGTTGAATGGGGGGGGGAGCAACTTGTCTCAAATTTATCTGTTAAGGGTTTAATACATGATATATAAATGTATATATGTATGTTTGTATGTATATATATATATATATGTACATTTATGTGTATAGATGCACATAAAAATTATTCCTCAATAAATAAATGGTTAAAGAAGATGAATAAACAATCCTCAAAAGAAGATTGTAAATATATAGCAACTAAGTGAAAGAATATTCCAAATCACTAATAAAATGCAAATTAAACACAAATTAAAACAATTCTGAGGTTTTATCTCATACCCTACAAACTGGTAAAGATAACAAAATATAGAAATAGTATTGGAAGGGTTGTGGATAGATGCACTACTGCATTGTCGGTGGAGCTATGAGTCAGCATGACAGTTTTGGAAATCATGTAAATGATTTGGAATTATGTAAATAAGGTGACTAAAATGTCTATATCCTCTGGCTTGGAGAGTCCATTACTAATCTAAGACATGAGAAGGAGGCCACTGGTAAGAAAAAAGCTACCATATACACCAAAATATGTATAGCAGCACTTTTGGAGATAGCAAAGAATTGGAAACAAAATAGATGCTGATCAACTGGGGAGTGTCTAAACAAACAGGCACATTAATGTGGTGAATGACTATAGAGAAGCATGGAAAGATCTACAAAAATCCATAAATAGAAACAAGAAGACAATATACACCAGAAATATCAAACTCATTGCTGGCTGCCAGTCTGCAATATTCTTGATTGAGGCTAGAATCAGATTAAAATAAAATTGAGAAAAGTTTAACAAAAAAAAATGAAAATATGATGTAACATAGAAAATGTTAATTTGTGGTTCTCTAAATTAGTATATAGGGATGTTTCTATTTGAGTTTAATATCCCTAATATACACAATTACTTTAATAATGTACATGGAAAGAACAATTATAAAAAATGAAATGTGTTCAAAATTACAAAGAATAAGCTTGGCTTAAAATAAGGCATATGAGGATACAGCTCTTAATCCATCTCTTTTCAGAGATGGGAGTTTTTTACACAATATATTTTCAGGCTTTTTTATATTGATCAATTTTCTCATTTTTTTCTCTTTTCTTTTATCTTTAAAAATATTATTTTATAGGATAGCATTCTGTGAGGAGTAGAGGTAAAGATACTGAAGGAAACTGTGGTGATATAAAAAAACACATCAATAAATATCTTTAAAATAATTGTTCAAAATATTGGTCTACCTGCCATCTAGGGGAGGGGGTGGGGGGAAGGAGGGGAAAAGTTGGAAAAGAAGGTTTTGCAAGGGTCAGTGCTGAAAAATTACCCATGCATATGTCTTGTAAATTAAAAGCTATAATAAAAAATAATAGTTCATATTTACAGAGAGTGTCAGAGTTTGCAACTTGTGTTACATGCAGGAATGCAATCTCCACAACAATCCACTGAAGAAAATAAGATACAGAGAGACAGTAACTTGCTCTTGGTAACACAGTTGCTGTCAGAGATGGGATGTGAATACAATTATTAAATTCAATTCCCACTACATCCCAATTAATGGAAAAATAGTGATGTTACTGTAAAAAGAGGGATGGATACTGTATCATAACATATAGAGAGCTGGTCCCAAAGCTAGGAAAATTTAGGCTGAAGTCCTGCTTCTGATAAATAATGGCTATTTCATCTTTCTTTGGCTTAGACAACTTGCTAAGGCTATAGAAGTTGTACAGGAAGTGCTGACCTGCATTGCAAGAGCAAGTTTCCATGCCCAGGAGCTCCTTATACAAATGAAATAACAGATCCCATTTCTATGCCTAATCCTACTGTAAGAAGAATGCCAATAACTTAAAAATAATTATTGAAATGCTTCCTATATATTTTTAAAGCATATATTCTCAGATGCACATTTATTTCAATAAGCCTATAATAAGATATCTAACATATATGTAGAACTTCAATGTTTTAAAGTGATTTATATAATAATTCCTATAGTATTCCTATGAGGCAGATGCAATTATATCTCCATTTTATAGGAAGGAGAGAGAGAGAGGAGGGGAAAGGGAAAGGAGAGAAGAAAGAGAGGAGAAGGAAGAAGAGAAAAAGAAGAAGAGAGGCAGGCAGTAAGGAAAAAAGAGAAGGAAGGAGGGGGAGGGAAGGGGAGGGAAAAAATGAAGGAAGTAGGCAGGCAGGGAGGAAGGAAGGAAAGAAGGGAGGGAGAGTAGGACACATTATTCCCTACTTTACAAATAAGTAACCTGAAATTCAGAAAAGTTCATTGATTTACCCCTGCTCACAACATTAGTTGAGAATAGAGGGTGGATCCTAATCTAGGGCCCCTTGAATTCCAGTCTAGTACTCATCTACTATGCTATGCTACCTTCCAAAAGTCAGAATTCAATTTAGGACACTTTGTTAAGTACTTTCTATGTGCAGAGCACTTTCTTGGGTGTCATGCAATTTGTAGCATTAATCGTCCATCAAATCTTGAAAACTGAGCTGATGTTAGAAGCAAGAGTGTCCAGTGGGGAGCCTATGTCTCTAATATATTGCTATTTATTTCAGGAGTTGGGGAGTTTTAACATCCAACAACTGAAATGGCTACATATGAATTTCATTGGGAAGACAAAGGGGGAAAATGTACAGATTAAAACACCTCAATAGGTAACACATTTCAGTTTTGTTATAAGAAAAACTAGAGATGGAGAAAAGAATAATTCAAGCATCTCCTGAGATTGTTGTAGATTTTATACTTCAAATTAGACTAACTGGGATGGACAGTGTTTATGAGTTACTATGAAATATTTACAACTAATTTCTTCAAATCAAGTCATTCTTCAATTGATAAATGGTCAAGGGATATGAACAGACAATTCTCAAAGAAATTGAAACTATTTCTAGCCACATGAAAAGATGTTCCAATCATTATTATTCAGAGAAATGCAAATTAAGACAACTCTGAGATACCACTACACTTGTCAGATTGGCTAGAATGACAGGGAAAGATAATGCGGAATGTTGGACGGGATGAGGGAAAACTGGGACACTGATACATTGTTGGTGGAATTGTGAATACATCCAGCTATTCTGGAGAATGATTTGGAACTATGCTCAAAAAGTTATCAAATTCTGCATACCCTTTGATCCAGCAGTGTTACTACTGGGCTTATATCCCAAAGAAATTTGAAAGAAGGGAAAGGGACCTGTATGTGCAAGAATGTTTGTGGCAGCCCTCTTTGTAGTGTCCAGAAACTGGAAACTGAATGGATGCCCATCAATTGGAGAATGGTTGAATAAATTGTGGTATATGAATGTTATGGAATATTACTTTTTTTTTTGAGGCTGGGATTAAGTGACTTGCCCAGGGTCACACAGCTAGGAAGTGTTAAGTGTCTGAGACCAGATTTGAACTCGGGTCCTCCTGAATTCAGGGCTGGTGCTCTATTCACTGCGCTACCTAGCTGCCCCGTTATGGAATATTACTGTTCTGTAAGAAATGACCATCAGGATGATTTCAAAAAGGCCTGGAGAGACTTACATGAACTGATGCTGAGTGAAATGAGCAGGACCAGGAGATCATTATATACTTCAACAACAATACTATATGATGATTACTTCTGATGGACGTGTCCCTCTTCAACAATGAGATGAACCAAATCAGTTCCAATAGAGCAGTAATGAACTGAACCAGCTACACCCAGCGAAAGAACTCTGGGAGATGATTATGAACCACTACATAGAATTCCCAATCCCTCTATTTTTGTCATCCTGCATTTTTGATTTCCTTCACAGGCTAATTGCACACTGTTTCAAAATTCGATTCTTTTTGTACAGCAAAATAACTGTATGGACATGTATACATATATAGTATTTAACTTATACTTTAACATATTTAACATGTATTGATTGGTCAACCTGCCATCTGAGGAAAGGGGTAGGGAGGAGGGGAAAAGTTGGAACAAAAGGTTTTGCAATTGTCAATGCTGAAAAATTACCCATGCATATATCTTGTAAATAAAAAGCTACAATTTAAAAAAACTAAATTTGATTACAATTGAAAAATTTAATTTCTTCAGGGCCAAAAGCCTGACCTGATCTAATTTTTCTTCCATACCTTTCTATATATGAAAATGATGTTATCAGTGATAAAGTATTGAGATTGGTCAGATGATCGGCCAAATTTTTTAATGTTATGTGGTATTGTAAAATGTAGAAGGTGTCACAAATTTAAAAAATGACATTTACATATGTATTTTAACATTTTAAAAATGTTTTAATGCATTATTTCAATTTTTTGTCTCAACAACCCCATGAGACAGGGTTTACTTAAGGTCATGTCTACTAGGGTGGGACACAAATCTACGATTTCTTTGGCCCAGGGAGCTCCCAGTGAAGAAGTACATATTAGTACCATCTCAGAAACTTTAGAGTCTTAAGAGAGTTGACTGGGGCACTTAAAAATTAAATGACTTACCCAAGGTCACATAGTCAATATGAATCAGAAGTGACATTTGAAACCAAGTTTTCTTTATTCCAAGGCTGGTTCTCTACTACAGCATGTTGTCTCTTTACATTTTTATATTATCTACATTTTTCAGATGGGAAAATTGAGGTTATGGTAAGTCAGTGATTCAAACTGGATTAGAAATAGGAGTCACTAAACCACAAAAGAAGCCCTGTGGGCTGTATATAGATTTTAAAATCATACATGTTTAAATATTTCTCTTTTTTATTAATACATCAACACATACATAAGAGAAAAACTCCATTTATCTGGTTCAGGCCACATTGGGGAATGATGTGGGCTGCATGCAGCTCTTGGACATCATGTCTGACACCTCTAGATTAAGTGACTTGCCTAAAGTCCCATAGTAAATATCAGAGATTATATTCGCTGAATTCAAATCCAGAACTCTGAAGATTCTGCCACATTCTCTCTCCAAGTGGAGTGGACTTAAGAATTAGGCAATCTACTTTCAAATCCAGATCTCCATTTGCTAGCAGTGGCACTGTGGACAAAATACTTAATACCTCTTAACTTCAATTTGTTAACCTTTCATTTTTTTAATATAATTGACCCCACTCCTTTTACCATCATTCATGTCATAGAAATGTTTTCTACTACTTCCTGTGCAAAAGAATCATTGGTAAAATTCTGTAGCCAACTTAAAGCAACCTTTCAGTCAGCCACAATTTTGTTTCTTCAGAGAATGTAGTACTCCACATCATATATTCATTAAACGCCTACTATGTGTAAATTGCTCTGCTAGGTGCTCTTCAATTTGTGGCACTAATTTTCCATCAAAAAAGAATTATGATGTCTCATCTTCAAAACTGGGCTGAGAGTAGAAGCAATTGTTTTCACTGAGAAGCTTAAACCTCCCACACCTTGCCACTTATCTCAGGAGTTATGTTTGAGCAGCCACCAACTGGTCTAAAATGATTTCAGGCCATTGAACATCACTAAAAGTATATTGCTGTTAAGAAGTAAAGGATCTGGGACTGTGTGGGGGAGAGGCTTGGAATAATTCAAAGTGCAGTTTCCAAAGTACAAACCAGCCTGTTTTTCTCTTCCTTTTCATTCCCAGTTGCAACTCATTGCCCCTTTGTGCAGGGCCTGTCCCAGATAAGGATTTGATAAATTCAGTAGACTATATGACCATCTACATGTCAAAGGCTGAGAGCAGTGGTTCTATTTTATAAGTATCTCAAAATCAATCTCTAAAAGCTTATGTCATTCAGTGTTCATGAATAGGCCCAATGAATAGAGTAAAAGTGATTATATTTCCCAGCTTTATGCATATACATATATGTAATATACATGTACATCTATACATATATTTGTAATATAAATATATATATATGCACACACACACACACATATATATATATTCACGTACACTCACTCTCTTAACATTAATTGAAACACCAAGAGGTTTCTTATAGACTTGAATGAAATTATAATGAAATTTATTTGTTTTTGTATTCATTAATCTATTATTCATTTATTCAGCTTTTGCTATGTACTAAGCTCTGAGAATATATCAAAATAAAAAATAAAAAGCAGTCTCAGTCCCTGCCTTTGAGGAACTTACATTCTCCTGAAGAAGAAAAAAAAATCACATTCACATAAAAAATTCAATTAAAAGTAATTTCTAGGGAGAGAACAAAAACAACTGAGGGAATGAGGATGAATTTATCATAGGAATTTAATGAAATTTTTATTAAAAAACAACTAGAATACCGAATGACAATTCTGAAGGTAGAAGATTTGAAAGGATAAGTTGTCTACATATCTGAAAAAAGGAAAGAAGCTGAACATTTGGGGGAGGTTGCAAATAAGGGCATCAATAATCAGAGACCCAATGAGTACTTATTCAAACCCATTATGATACTGGCAGATTCAAGCTGGTGGTGGAGTGAGAGTCAGAATTTCTGCCTAGGTATTCTAAAACACTCCCTCCAGAAGAACAAAAAAAAAATGCTAAGTCAAATTCTGATCTGGAAAAATCAAGAAAAAGTTACCATGAGTCATTTTTTCTAGCCCAAGATTAGGAAAATAGATACAGAGGATGGGAACTGGGCAAGAGTTCAATGCAGCAGCAGTAACAGATTCGCAACAGGCAGAAGCAGCATCAAGGTATGACAGTAACAGCAACAATGAAGAGAGGCCCAGAGTCTAAGGATAATAAAGTCACTAAATATCTTGTTAGAAAGAAATCCCAAGGACTACTGTACTAGCACTGGGAGCAGGATCTGGTGTCATATGACAGCTACATTGCTCAAAACCCAGTTGTAGGTCCCAGTTCCATGATGGAGCAGCGTGGTCACAGTTGTGAAAGTAAGGACCAGAGTACAGATCAGAAAGGTAGTATAGAAACTCTCCCAAGATCACACCACATTGGAAGTATAGAAAATTTATGGGCCTCCAGACTGAGGTATGAAAGCAGCATAAGTACATAAAATGTAGAAGCTCAAGTTAGAAATCCTCCCAACCCCTGCCAGAGAAGAGCAGAGCCCAACACTAACAAAGTCCAAAGTCAAGATGTTGCTTGGAGAAATGAATAAAAAACACTAAAAAGAAGTTGACTATAAAAAGCTACTATAATGAATACAATGAATTCAAAAATGTCAGTAAGCAAAGTCACAAAGATAAATGCAGATAGGACACAAGCTCAACAAGAATTCCTGGAAGCACCAAAGAAAGCCATTTTTCAAAGAACAAAAATGATTTTAAAAATAAAATAAGAACGGTAGAAGATAAATTAAGAAAATAAGTGAGTTATAAAAGAAAATAATGAAGTCTATTAGTAGCTTGTTAAAAGAATAAAGTTAAAGTACAAAAAAAAAATTGATGAAGACAACTCCTTAAAATTAAGAACTGGCCAAATGTTAGCTAGTGATCCCATGAGACATTAAGAAACAATAAAACAAAATCAGAAGAAAAAAATAGAACAAAATGTGAAATATCTCATAGAAAAAACAACTGACCCAGAAACTAGATCAAGGAGGGAGAATTTAAGAATCGTTGAAGAAGAAATCAAGGAAATCACTGAAAAAAAAATGGTTCAAGAAAAGGGAATTGAACAAGCCATAAATGAGTCTCTTACAGGAAAAAAAAACCTAAGAATAGTTGGATAAAAAGTAAATTCTGCCAAACATTTAAAGATTAATTAATTCCAATAAAATATAAATTACATGATAAAAGAGGTAAAAAAAAAAAAAAAAAAAAAAAAAAAGGAGTCCTACCAAATTCCTTCTTTGACAAAATTATGGTCTTGATACTGAAACCAGGAAGAACCAAAACAGAGAAGGAAAACTATACTTCAATTTCCCTAATGAATATTGATACAAAAATTTAAAATAAAATACTAGCAAGGAGATTACAAAAATATATCACAAATATCATATACTATGAGTAGGCTAGATTTATACCTGGAATGCAGAACTGATTCATTAATAAAATTATAAATATGTAAACTTATATATGTACCTATTTATATATGTGTACATGTATGCACACAGAGATAGATTGTAGATAGATAAATAGAAAGTAGATAGTAGACAGATATAAACATATAGATAGGTAGATAGACAGGTAGCTAGATAAGCAGATAAGTGACTCAGTGAATAAAGCATCTGAGTTCAAATTCAGTTTTAGATAATAGCTGTGTGATCCCAGGCAATTTCTTTAACCTGTTTGTCTTAATCCACTAGAAGGGGAAATGACAAACCCCTGCAGTATCTTTACCAAGAAAACCCCATGGACACATTGAAGCGCTATGGTCTATGGAGTCATGAAGAGTCACATATAACTGTACTGAACAGCAGCAACATTCACATACACACACACACAAACATACATATATATATATATATATACATATATATGTATATATATATATATATCAATAATGAAAACAATAAAAATCATATTGTTTTATTAGATTCAGAAAAAGCTTTGTGACAAAACCAACACTGAATCCACATAAAACATCAACATTTCTATATATTACCAACAAAACCCAGCAGAAAGAAATTACACACAGGAACTATATGAACACAATGACTATTCACATAAAGACAGATCTAAATAATTAGAAAAATATTGATTGCTCATAAGTAAGCTAAGGCAATATAATAAAAATGACAACAGTACCTAAATTAATTTGCTTATTTAGTGCCTTACTGATCAAACTATCAAAGATTTACTTTATAAAAAAATGGAAAAAAATAATAAAATTCATCTGGAGAAACAAAAGGTCAAAAATAGAAAGGAAAGGGGCCTAGCAGTACCAGATCTCAAACTAAACAACTAAGCTATAATCATCAAAATAATCTGATACTGGATAAGAAATAGAGTAGTTAATCAATGGAATAGATTTGGTCCACAACATACAGAAGCAAATGAGTACATAATTTGTTGTATGATAAACCTAAGAATCCCAGTTGTAGAGAGAAGAATTCACTATTTGATAAAAACTAATGGAAAAATAGAAACTGGACATAGAGCAGCACTTCATATTGTATACCAAAATAAACTCAAAATGACTATGTGGTTTAGTCATAAATTGGAATATCACAAGCAATTATAGGACTATGGAAAAAATTACCTGTCAGATCTATGAAAAGGGGAAGCCCAAATAAGAGATAGAAAGATTCATAGGAGATAAAAAATAGATAATTGTTTACATAAAGTTGAAAAGGTACTTTACAAACAAAATCAGTATAGCTAAAATTAAAAGAAAATCAGGAAACTAGAGAAAATATTTGCAATAGGTTTCTTTGATATAGGTCTTATTTCTCAAATATATAGCAAAGTGAGCAAAATTTATAAGAACCATTCTCTAATTGTAAATGGTCAAGGGATATGAACGGGCAGTTTTTAGAAGAGATCAAAAGTATTAATAGTAATGTGAAAAATGTTCTAAGTCATTAATAATTAGATTATATTTCTATTGTGATTATTATAGATAATGAAAATTAATAAATTTATTAATAGAGAAATGTACATTAAAATTAACTGAGCAGGAGCTCAAACTCATCAAATTGGCTAAAATGATAGAAAAGGGAAATGACAAACATTGGAAGAGATGTAGTAAAATAGGTACATTATGTACTATTAGTGGAACTGTAAACTATTCTAACCATTTTGGAAATTAATTTGGAACTGTGGCCCAAAAGCTACTAAACTGTGCATGCCAAAGGAAGAAAACCCATATGTAAACATATATGTATGTGTGAGCTTATATACATATATGTATGTGTGCAAATAGTATATATATGCATACATACATAAAATCTCTTTTCCCTCCCAAAGAACTGGAAATTAAAGGGGATATCCATCAATTGGGGAACTGTTTAAGAAGATATGAGCATGGTGTAATACTGCTGTGCTGTAATACTGCTGTGCTGTAAGAAATAATACAGAAGATGGTTTCCAAAAGACCTGAAGAAAATTTCTATGAACTGATATAAGGTGAAGTGAACAGAACCAGGAAAATAATTTACAAAAATATCAGCAATATTATAAAGGTAATAAGTTCTGAAAGATTTAGTAACTCTGGACCAATACAATGGCCTAACCCAGAGGTTTCATGATAAAATAATAATCTACCTCTACAGAAAGACTTAGAGTAAAAGCTGAAGCATATTTTTTCTCTTTCTTTTTCTTGTTTTTCCACTCTAGGAAAACAGATAATGCAGAATTTTTTTTTGCAAGATATATATATACTATATATATATATGTATGTAGGTATGTATTTTTTGCTTTCCCAGTAAGTGGGAGAGGAAGAGAGGAAGAAGGAAGAGAACATGGAAGTTTAAATAAAATTAACTATGAAAAATCATGAGAATTATCTCCTTGTATACTAGGGGGCATACTTGATAGAAATATAGGAAGGGAACAAGCATGTTTTCCCATATAGTATTCCTGTATACCTTGCCTCCTTCAAGTTTGACCCAAAAATCATCTCCTACATGAGACCCATTTTAATTCAAGCACCTGTACCCCATTACTGGTGCACCTAGGACAAATCTTTCTCTGAGCTCCAGTTATCTCACCTGAAAAATGAGAGATTTCGACTATATGGTTCCTGAAGTCCTTAATGCTCTAGATCACTATATCTTATGGACATTTCTTGGAAGAGAAGAATCAGGCTTTTAAAGACAGGAATTTGAGAAATTAGGGGAGGAGTCACACCTCTGCAGCTCAGGCAATTCAACCTGTAACTATTAGCCCTCCAGCTTTTTAAGCTCCCTTTCAAGTGTCATCTTTCCCAATTTGAAAGTAAACTCCTTGAGGGCAGGAACTTTTGCTTTTGTTTGTTCTAGTATCCCTAGCTCTAAGTACAGTGCTTGGCACACAATAAGCATTTAATGAATGCTTGTTACCTTCCTACTTATCAACTGTCTCTTTAACCTGAAGAACCCCCCATGGGTTAGTGTTGAAAGTGAAGGTTCTCTCAATCAGTTATCACTAACCACATTATGGCAAATTAAAACAGTTTTTAAATACATACCCAATATATGAATGTAATGGAATATTACTGTTCTATAAGAAGCGATCAGCAGGCTGATTTCAGAAAGGCCTGGAGAGACTTACAGGAACTGATGCTGAGTGAAGTGAGTAGAAAGAGATCATTGTACACAGCAACAAGATTATGTGATGATCAACTGTGGTGGACTTGGATCTTCTCAACAATGGAGCGATTAAAGGCGATTCCAATAGATTTGGGATGGAGAGAGCCATCTGCATCCAGAGACAGGACTATATGGCCTTTCACTTTTGTTGTTCGCTGCTTGTTTTTTACCTCTTATTTTTTCCCTTTTTGATCTGATTTTTCTTGTACAGCATGACAAATGTGGAAATATGTTTAGAAGAATTGCACATGTTTCACTCATATTGGATTACTTGCTTGTCTAGGGGAAAGGGAAGGAGAGGAGAGAATACAAGGTTTTACAAGTGTAAATGTTGAAAACTATCTTTGCATGTATTTTGAAAAATAAAAATATATTGTTATTAAAAAAATAAAGACATATCCAAACCAAGACTATATTCTGTCAAACAGGAAATGGTTCAAAAAAAATAACCAGAAAGCTCTAAAAGACAAATTTCCTATTAGTGAATCTCTTTGGTGAAAAAAACTTCCTATCACATCATAGATTTAGAGGGGATCTTAAGAGGCCATCTAGTCCGATCTAATATCTTAACAAATGAAGGAAGTGAGGCTCAGGATCATACAGGTTTTTGGCAGGAACTTCACCATCAATAGGAAACTCTATTTAATTTGGACCCAGTGACTATATGTTGCTGCGTTGCTTGTTACTAACTCAAACTTGGCTTCTCATCAGTCCCTATCATGAAACTTATGTGTAATTCTGGTCTTTAGCTTGTTTTTATTCCTTAATCTACTTCTTGGCTCTGTCCTTCGGCAATTTACCCAACTTTCTGCTTAATGCCTGATAATGGCTTGGGTTCTGAGTTCCACTAGATGGCCTTTGCCATTCTTCTAAACCAGCACTGTGGACCCTGCTCAGCCTCAGCCTTTACCAGATACCAGCCTGTGTCTCATGAAAACTCCAGGTCAGCTTTTCCTCACTCCAATCAGTCCCACAATCACTGCCAGAATACTACTGCTTGTGAACAGGTCTATTCACATTTCTCCTCTACTAAAGCAAAATTTTTAAAAATCTTAATTCACTGTGCATCAGCCCCGAAGTCAGGAGGACCTGAGTTCCAATTTGGTCTCAGACACTTAATACTTCCTAGCTGTGTGACCCTGGGCAAGTCATTCAATCCCAATTGCCTTAGGAAAAATAAATAAACGAACAAACAAATAAGTAGATAGATAAATAAAAATTTTCATTGAGTTTCTAGTGCCTCCCCACTCCACTTCAAACTCTTTTTTGTCCACTATTTAAAGACCTCTCCCATCTGCCACCACTTTACCTTTTCCAGCCATGGCTCATCTTGCTTTAGTTCACATACTATGCTCTGCTCAACTTAGATTACTCAATGCTCCTCACATTGGGCTACACAATTTCCCACCTCAGTGCCTTTGCTCATATCCTCCCACTTTGACTTTTGAATCCCTGTCCTCTCAATTGTGTTGTTTGTTCTTTGTTTTTGAAGAGGACCAATAATATCACAAGATGATATCTTGACTTGTGCCTGAATTGGATTTAAGCAGGGCAGAGTTGCACAAGTAGCCAGCCTCACTCTTCTAGCCATCCAAGTCCAGTGGCGGGACCCAAGTCAAGAAAACTATTCGTGGCCCTGGATGCAGTAGATGACCTTGCTGTCTGATATCTGACCAAGCTTTATGTGCTCCCCAGCAGCTGTTTCAACCACGACTGTTGGAACAAATTGTCCTCATTGGCCCATTCTACCTGGGGAAGTCTTCAAATGCTTTGAGTAGATATCCCCCTAACTCATGATGGGTTTGAGGTCTGGCGGTTACCTTTAACCTGTTTTAGTCTATCTGTTGAGATAGTTTTATTGGGATGTGGCTGCTGACTGAGCATTCTGTAGCTTCTTGGAGCCACAGAGAAGAGTCTGTAAAGTAGTTAGCACACACTGGCAAATAGGTGCTATATAAGTGCTTACTCCCTCCCTCCCTCCCCCACAATATAAGTATAAAAGTCATCAATCAGAATGAAATTTCAGGATAACCTAGAAGGGGAAAGTAATAAGAAAAAGATGAAAGACAAAATAATTTTCCCCTGAGGCAACTGGGGTTCAGTGACTTGCTCAGGGTCAAACAGCTTAGGGAGTGTTTAGTGTCTGAGGTCAAATTTGAACTCAGGTCCTCCTGACTTCAGGGCTGGTGTTCTATCCACTGCGCCACCTAGCTGCCCCAAGACAAAATAATTAAGAAAGAATAACAAAGTAAATTCAAGGAACTTTAGTTCGGGTAAGGTAAAGAAGGGAGAATCTATGGAAGGAACTGGAAATCAAAGTAATTTAAGTAAAACTAATTGCAAGGACCAAATGAGGATCTAAAAGGGGTAGAAAAATCAATACAAACAAATGAAATGGAAGAAAAATATTAATCTTACCATTAGGATGCTAAATATGAATGGAGGTAGATTTAGTGAGATTCTCCTCCCTTTAAGTCCAACTCAAATGCTACTTCCTTCAGGAAGCAGTTCCTGATCCCCCAGCCTCATGGTCATACCTCCCTATTGCACTCACTTATCAAATAAGGTCAAGTGTTAGAGCCACTTGAGTTTCTATCTTTTTCTAGAGCCACTTTGAGTTTTCTATTTACTACACTATAAGCTTCCTGAAAGCAGGACTGGTTTTCATCTAAACTGTGAATCTCCCTCAGGCCAAGAATAATACTATACTTCCCATAGTCTCTCTTGTATATGCACATTTAAATGTATTACTGATATTTATGTCACACATATGTATATGTGTTTGCATATATGTATGCACGTACACATGTGCATGTGTGTATATGTATACATATGTCTTGTGTGTGTTTTTTAACTTAAGCACTTAGATGATTCTTTACATATACAAAGCTCTGAAAACAAAGTACTGCAAGTAAAGCTGCACTTTGTATCATTGAGTATCTCATTTTTCTTCTACTGCCTATAATACATTTCACGTTTTGTTTTGAATGCCATCCTGCTTGTCTGTTTTTCCTACTGATCTTTCTTTTCAATGGCCTCCTTTTCTTGCCTTACTTTCCCCCTCTCCTTCTCGGTAACTCTTTTGGTAAACCATCATTTCCCCCTCTGCAAAAAGTATTTTTCAAAGTAAGGAAAACAACAAAATCTTTGGATTAATTATACATAGTCAAGGAAAACAAAACCCCTCATTGATTATATTTGAAAACTTTTAAAGCCATAGAAGACCCTCTGCATTCTAGTGTATTTTTTTAAACTTATTTTGTTAAATATTTCCAAATTACATTCTATAATTTGGTTTGTCTTCACTAGAGTGTTGCAGCCATAATGCTTATCAGGAAACCACATATTTGACCCTTCTGCTCTGAAATTATGTGGTTACTCCATGTAACCAGTTCATACCAGTCTTCTCCGATTTCTATGAAACTGCCCTTTAATAATTTTTGACACAATAATATTCTATTACATTCATATCTCCTAATTTCTTCAAGTGTTCCGCAATAGGTAGGCATCTCTTTAGTTTCCATTTCTTTGTCACTACAAAAAGAATTCTTATAAATGTTTTTGTACGTATGGAACCTTTTCCTCTCCTTTTTAAAAAAATCTCTTTGGGGTATCAGCTCAGTAGCAGTATCCCTGGGTCCAAAGGTATATGAAGTTCAAAAATGTTGGTGGTATTGGTCTAAATTACTTTCCATACTAATTTTACCAATTCACAACTCTACCAAAAAGTGTATCAGTAAAAAGAAAAGTGTACCAATATGCTTTTCCTTAGCCTCCCCAAACCCTGTCACTTTCCATTTTTATAATCTTTACCATCTGATGAGTATAAGGTGAAATCTCAAGGTTGCTTTCATTTGAATTTGTCTAATTATTGGTGATTTTTGGAGTATTTTTTTCATGTCCATTGATAGGTTAAAGTTCTTTCTTTGAGAACTGTTTGTTCACATCCTTGGATGATTTATTCCTTATTATTCTTTGCTATTTGAATTAATATTTTATGTAGCTTGAACATTAGAACTTTACCAGAACAGAAAATGCTATCTACATCCAGAAAAAGAATTATGGAGAATAAATGTAAATCAACACATGCTACATTCATTTCTGTTTTCCTGTTTTTTTTTCCCTCTCCCATGGTTTTTCCCTTTTGCTATGATTTTTCTCTCCCAACATTTCATAAGCCAATGTGTATTAAAAATAAATACATTTAAAAAAATAAAAATAAATCAGATCTTCAGATGACACCCAAAAAAGAACTTTACCAGAGTAACTTTCTGCAAAGACTTTTCCCCAGTTAACCCTTTCTCTTGTAATTTCAACTGTATTCATTTTGTTTGTCCAAAATGGTTTTCTAGTTTGTACAATCAAAACTAACCCTTTTATCTTCTGTCATCCTTTCTATCCCTTGTTTCATCAAGAACTGTCTCAACCACAATTTCAATAGGTATTTCATTCCTTGTTCCTCTAATTCATTTATGATGTGACCTTTTCTATCCAAGTCATAAATTCATTTGGAACTTATTTTGGTATAACAGTAGAGTAGAGGCTGGCCCAAACCTAATTTCTAACAGACTGCTTTTCAGTTTTCCAAGAAGGTTTTCCTGAAAAGGGAATCCTGATTACAGGACTTGGGATTTGAGGATTTTTTAGTCTGTTATTATGTTTGCCTCTGTATATTGTGTACCATATCTGTTTTACTGTCTTCCTATTGTCTAAATAGTATCAAATCGTTTTGATGGTTACCAATGAATTCATAAATCTAGTTCCTATCCTTATCTGATTATAGTTTAAGCTCTGATACTATTATACCTCTTAAAATGGTCTCATAATAAATGGTGGTAAATTGAATAAATGGACCATTCTTTAAGATTAGCTCTGAGGATTCTGGTTCAGTCTGGGGTTTAATTGCATGATACCTAGCTGGATATTTCCAGAGTGAATAGCGTCAGAAAAATCTGGGTTTGACTCCTGCTGTGTGAACACAGACAGGCAGCTTAATCTCTCTGAGCCCCATCGATAAAATGGGAGTGATAAAACCAACAGTACCTATCTCAGAGATTTTTATAAGGCTCAAATAAGCTATTGGATATGAAGAATTTTTGCAAATGTTCAAGTGCTATATAAATGACAGTTGTTACTGTTGTATTTATTTAGGAAAATTATTTAACAGGGTCAGATATGTTAGGAGGCCCAGGATGAGAGGCTGAACGGTGGCAATTTCTTGGAAAAAACAAAGATCCCCCAGAGACTCAGTGCAAGTAGGGGTGGAGGTGAGCTGGGAAACTTCCCACGGTGACAAAATGAGTTATAAGAACATAAGGTGGGAAAAATCACTCCCATACATTTACTAGGGATTACTAATATAAAAATGAAATCACAGAATGTTCAGGTCTAATCATAAAACCATGACCTTTAATTGAAAAGCTAGCCTTTGCAAAAAAGGCCAGGCTGTCCCTGGAGTGTGAGGGCTTTCAAAGGTCTGCAAGCCGACTTGGGATTAAAGTGCCAAGATCTTGACAGCCTCTTCAGGCGCCAGTCTCCTACAGGTCCTTTGGCACATGAAAGCCGGTGGTGGAAGGACCATGGCACCAAGAAGCTAATGGCAGCTCCATTTATTAATCTAAGAGGACAAAGAAGCTGTTTCCAGCAGCAGGTACAGCCTGGCAGGAAGGGAAAGTCACTGCTGCTCAGGCGGAATTTCATGGGGAGGTGGACAGGGAAAAAGGAGGAGAGTTCCTTTGAAAAAGAGCCGGTTTCTCAGGCTGGACAAAGTATTCCTCCTCAGCAAGATGACCTGGTATGATCCTTTCAAGGCCCAGCTCAAGTACCACTTCCTTCATTAAGCCTTGCTAGATTCTCTTCCCCCTTCCTAGGGATCCATGTTTCTCTCCTCAGAGTATTCTCAAAACATAAGATCATAGAATGTCAGAGTTGGAAGGAATCTTAGACAGAAGCCAGCAGAACAGCACTCCCATTGCCCATTCCCCTTCCCCTCACCTATGACCTTAGACATCAACTAATCCAGTTTCTCCAATGGAAGAAGCACAAAATGAGACAACTGGGATTGAAGAGGGAGGGGACTTGGTAACAAACGCAGTAAATATTAGAGCTGGGAGTCAAACCCAACTCCCCAATTCCCAATCTAGTTCATTTTCAGCTATAACCTCTGACTTCTCATCCTATCAACATACACCCCCCCATACACTTAGCCCATACTACTTTCAGTTACAATTATATATCTGTCTTTCTCTAACTTCATTCTGAGATGAATAAAGGCAAGAAGCATTTTTATCCTAATAGAGATCGCAAATTGTAATGGACAGAATGCTGGACAAAAGGACAGGATGAACAGGGCTTCTCAAAGCACTAAAATCTTTGCCTCAGTTTCCTCACCTATAGAAAAGGGATAATAATAGCACCAAAATGACAAGTGTAATGTTAGGATCAAATGAGATAATGCTTGTAGAGTACTTTGCAAATCTTAAAAGGATTTCTAAATTAAATGTCAGCTATAATCCTATATACACAGATATATGTATATGTCTGCACATATATATGTATATGTGTGTATGTATTTACATGTGTATGTGTGTATTCATTTCATTCCAACTCAATATACCTACTGGTTCTTTCTTCTCTACCTACAAACATTCTCAGATTTACCTGTTATTTTTTTAAAAATCCCTTCCTTTAGTCCGACCCTCCTCAATTTAACCTGCTGTTCAATATCTCTCTTTCCTTTCACTGCCTAGCTGAGAACAAATCATCTATACTAGCCATTTGTCAGGTATACTACAGAAAGAATTCTTGTTCAGTTGTGGAGTGAAGTAGATGGCCTCTAGGGTTCTTCCCACTCCCTCTCCCTCCCAGCAAGCATTATAATCCAATGGAAAGTGTTGAATTCCAAGGCAGAGGATAGGATTTGAATCTCAGCTCTGACAATTACCTTTTCTGAGCCTCAACTGCCTCATCTATGAAACATTTGGGACAAGATGACTGGAACTCTAAATGGATGGGCCTATGATCATTGTGGACTTTCAGAATCCTTCAAAGTTCCAATCTGATACCACCACCTCCATGAACCCTGTCTGGCTCTTGCCTTTGTCTCTTCAGTACCTGGTACCTAGCACTAGTTGCTTAAGAGCAGTATTTGAAATGAATCAAAAGGCAACTCCCCTGTTGACTAAGACATTCAGATTAGCCCAGGCCCAGCCCTTGGAATATCATGGCTCATTTTGGAGTAGAAAGGAACACTGTCTTTGAATCTCTTTACATAAAAGAGTTAAGTACTAGTCTGAAAACATAAGATTTGACTTTTGGTCAAAAGAAACTTTGATAAAGCATGTATTGGCATGTCTCATCCCTAAAAAGTTTATTAGAACAAGCCACTCTTGCATTGATAAATGGTCAAAGTATATGAACAGACAATTTTCAGATGGAGAAATTAAAGCCATTTCGAGTCATATGGAAAAATGCTCTAAATTACTATTGATCAGAGAAATACCAATTGGCAACTCTGAGGTACCACTACACACCTCTAACATTGGCTAAGATAAGAGGAAAAGATAATGACGAATGTTGGAGGGGATTTGGGAAAACTGTGACACTAATACATTGTTGGTGGAATTGTGAAATAATCCCACCAGTCTGGGGAGCGATTTGGAACTATGCCCAAAAAGTTATCAAACTTTGCCTACCATTTGATCCACCAGTGTTTCTACTGGGCTTATATTCCAACGAGATCTTAAAGAAGGGAAAGGGACCCACATGTACAAAAATGTTTGTGGCAACCCTTTTTGTAGTGGGAAGAAACTGGAAACTGAGTGGCTGCCCCTTAGTTAGAGAATGGCTGAATAAGTTATGGCATATGGATATAATGGAATATTGTTATTCTGTAAGGGCCAGCTGGTTTCAGAAAAAAACTGGAGAGATTCACATGAACTGATGAACACAACCAAAAGAACACTATGCATAGCAACAACAAGATTACATGATGATCAACTGTAATGGATGTGGCTCTTTTCAACAATTAGCTGATTCAGGCCAATTCCAATGGTCTTGTGATAGAAAAAGCCATCTGCACCCAGAGAGAGGACTGTTGGGAACTGAATGTGGATCACAACATAGTATTTTCACTGTTTTTGTTGTTGTTTGCTTGGTTGGTTTTTTTTTTTCCTCTCATTTTATTCCTTTTTGATCTGATTTGTCTTGTGTAGCATGATAAATGTGGAAATATATTTAAAGGAATTGCACATGGTTAATGTTTTTGGATTACTTGCTGTCTAGGGGAAGCAGGAGGTAGGGAGAGAGAGAGAAAATCTGGAACACAAGGTTTCACAAGGGTGAATGTTGAAAACTACCTTTGCATGTATTTTAAAAAATAAAAAGCTACTATTAAAAAAAGCTTATTAGAGACTTCTGGCCAAGATGGTGGAGAGGACACGCACATCTATTTAAGCTCTGTCTTGCTCTCAGAGTACTTTATTTCATGACAAGGCCTCAGAATTAGTGCTTGACTGAAAAAACTCACAAATAATTACCAACAGAAGATATCCTCGAAAGTTGCCAGAAAAGATCTGTTTTTGTTTGCGGGCGGGGATGGTTAGAAAAGGCACAGACTGCAGGCAAGCAGTGAGAGTACATCACACAGCCCACCCTGAGCAGACCAGAGGGGACTGGGGTGTGATCTCAGCCGTTTCTGCAGGGAGAACTTTACCACAGTGTGGCTACTTTGCCCTGGCAGCAAGCCAGTAGATCAGCACCAAGTAGTGTAGCATCTAAATTCTTAAAAGAGAAATTAAGAGAGCTGCAAGAAGAAATATACAGCAAAACCATAATAGTGGGAGATCTCAATCTTGCACTCTCAGAATTAGATAAATCAAACCACAAAATAAATAAGAAAGAAGGCAAAGAGGTAAATAGAATACTAGAAAAGTTAGATATGATAGACATTTGGAGAAAACTAAATGGAGACAGAAAGGAGTACATTTTCTTCTCAGCAGTTCATGGAACCTATACAAAAATTGACCACATATTAGGACATAAAACCCTCAAATTCACATGCAGCAATGCAGAAATAGTAAATGCATCCTTTTCAGATCACAATGCAATAAAAACTACATTCAATAAAAAGCCAGGGGAAAGTAGACCAAAAAATAGTTGTAAACTAAATAATCTCATACTAAAGAATGATTGAGTGAAACAGCAAATCATAGACATAATTAATAACTTCACCCAAGAAAATGACAATAATGAGATGTCATACCAAAATGTGTGGGATGCAGCCAAAGCGGTAATAAGGGGAAATTTTATGTCTCTAGAGGCCTACTTGCATAAAATAGAGAAAGGGAAGGGCAATGAATTGGGCTTACAACAAAAAATGCTAGAAAAGAAGCAAATTAAAAGCCCCCAGTTGAACACTAATCTTGAAATTCTAAAAATAAAAGGACAGATTAATAAAATTGAAAGTAAAAAAAACTATTGAATTAATTAATAAAACTAAGAGTTGGTTCTATGAAAAAACTAACAAAATAGATAAACCCTTAGCAAATCTGATTAAAAAAGGAAAGAGGAAATCAGAAATCTTAAAAATGAAAAGGGAGAACTCACCACTAATGAAGAGGAAATTAGAGGAATAATTAGGAATTACTTTGCCCAACTTTATACCAATAAATTCGATAACTTAAATGACATGGAAGAATACTTTCAAAAATATAGCTTACCCAGATTAATGGAAGAGGAAGTAAATTGGTTATACAGTCCCATCTTAGAAAAAGAAATAGAACAAGCTATTAATCAACTCCTTAAGAAAAAAATCCCCACGACCAGATGGAGTTGTATGTGAATTCTACCAAACATTTAAAGAACAATTAACTCCAATGCTATATAAACTATTTGAAAAAAATAGGGATTGAAGGAGTCCTACTAAATTCCTTTTATGACACAGACATGGTACTGATACCTAAACCAGGTAGATTTAAAACATAGAAAGAAAATCATAGACCAATCTCCCTAATGAATATTGATGCTAAAATCTTAAATAAAATAGTAGCAAAAACATTACAGAAAATAATCCCCAGGATAACACACCATGACCAAGTAGGATTTATACCAGGAATGCAGGGCTGGTTTAATATTAGGAAAACTACTAGCATAATTGACTATATCAATAACCAAATTAACAAAAACCATATGATCATCTCTGTAGATGCAGAAAAAGCATTTGATAAAATCCAACATCCATTCCTAATAAAAACACTAGAGAGGATAGGAATAAATGGACTTTTCCTTAAAATAGTCAGGAGCATGTATTTAAAACCATAAGTAAGCATCATATGTAATGGGGAAAAACTGAAACCTTTCCCAGTAAGATCAGGAGTGAAACAAGGTTGCCCACTATCACCATTATTATTCAATATTGTATTAGAAATGCTAGCCTCGGCAATAAGAGTTGAGAAAGAGATTAAAGGAATTAGAGTAGGTAATGAGGAAACACAAATTATCACTCCTTGCAGATGACATGATGGTATACTTAGAGAACCCCAGTGATTCTACTAAAAAAGCTATTAGAAACAATTCACAACTTTAACAAAGTTATAGGATACAAAATAAATCCACATAAATCCTCAGCATTTTCATATAACACCAACAAAATCCAACAGCAAGAAATACAAAGAGAAATTCCATTCAAAGTAACTGTCGATAGCATAAAATATTTGGCGATCTACCTACCAAAGGAAAGTCAGGAATTATATGAACAAAATTACAAAATACTTTCCACACAAATAAAGTCAGATTTAAATAATTTGAAAAATATTAAGTGCTCTTGGATAGGCTGAGTGAATATAATAAAGATGACAATACTCCCTAAACTAATCTATTTATTTAGTGCTATACCAATCAGACTCCCAAGAAACTAATTTAATGACCTAGAAAAAATAGCAACAAAATTCATATAGAAGAACAAAAGGTCAAGAATTTCAAGGGAATTAATGAAAAAAAATTCGAATGAAGGTGGCCTAGATCTAAAACTATATTATAAAGCAGCAGTAGCCAAAACCATTCGGTATTGGCTAAGAAATAGATTAGTTGATCAGTGGAATAGGTTAGATTTACAGGACAAAATAGTCAATAACTATAGCAATCTAGTGTTTGACAAACCTAAAGATCCCAACTTTTGGGATAAGAATTCACTATTTGACAAAAACTGCTGGGAAAACTGGAAATTAGCCTGTCAGAAATTAGGCATGGACCCACACTTAACACAGTACACCAAGATAAGATCAAAATGGGTCCATGATTTAGGCATAAAGAACGAGATTATAAATAAATTAGAGGAACACAGGAGAGTTTACCTCTCAGACTTGTGGAGGAGGAAAGAATTTGTGACCAAAGAAGAACTAGAGATCATTATTGATCACAAAATAGAAAATTTTGATTATATCAATTTAAAAAGCCTTTGTACAAACAAAACTAATGCAGACAAGATTAGAAGGGAAGCAGCAAACTGGGAAAACATTTTTTACAGTCAAAGGTTCTGATAAAGGCCTAATTTCCAAAATATATAGAGAATTGATTCTAATTTATAAGAAATCAAACCATTCTCCAATTGATAAATGGTCAAAGAGTATGAACAATTTTCAGATGATGAAATTGAAACTATTTCTACTCATAAGAAAGGATGTTCCAAATCATTACTGATCAGAGAAATGCAAATTGAGACAACTCTGAAATACCACTACACACCTGTCAGATTGGCTAAGATGACAGGAAAAAATAATGATGAATGTTGGAGGAGATGTGGGAAAACTGGAACACTGATGCATTGTTGGTGGAGTTGTGAAAGAATCTAGCCATTCTGGAGAGCAATCTGGAATTATGCCCAAAAAGTTATCAAACTGTGCATCCCCTTTGACCTAGTAGTGTTACTACTGGACTTATATCCCAAAGAGATCTTAAAGAAGGGAAAGGGACCTGTATGTGCCAAAATGTTCGTGGCAGCCCTTTTTGTAGTGGCTAGAAACTGGAAACTGGATGCCCATCAATTGGAGAATGGTTGGGTAAATTATGGTATATGAATGTTATGGAAAATTATTATTCTGTAAGAAATGACCAGCAGGATGAATACAGAGAGGCTTGAAGAGACTTACATTTACTGATGCTGAGTGAAATGATTAGAACCAGGAGATCACTATACACTTCAACAACAATACTGTATGAGGATGTGGATGTATTCTGATGGAAGTGGATATCTTCAACAAAGAGAAGATCTAATTCACATCCAATTGATCAATGATGGACAGAATCAGCTACACCCAGAGAAGGAACACTGGGAAATGAGTGTAAACTGTTTGCATTTTTGTTTTTTTCCCCAGGTTATTTTTACCTTTTGAATCCAATTCTTCTTGTGCAACAAGAGAACTGTATGGTTCTGCACACATATATTGTATCTAGGATATACTATAATATATTTAACATGTATAAGACTGCCTGCCATCTAGGGGAGGGGCTGAAGGGAGGAAAGGAAAAAGTCAGAACAGAAGTGAGTGCAAGGAATACTAGTGTAAAAAATTACCCATGCATATGTTCTGTCAATAAAAAGTTATAATAAAAAAAAGAAAAAGAAAAAAGAAGAAAAACTTATTAAACTTAGCATGTTTCAATCACTCAAATATAACAAGCATTTCTTAAGTACTGCTATATGCCAGGTGCCAGGGTCACCAAAAAAAAAAACAAAACAAAAAAAAACAAAAAAAAAAACAAAAAAAAAAAACCAACTACTCAAGGAGCTTGCATTAAACCAATTATTAAGATACTTTGACTATATGAAGGCTCTTCAAACAATATTTTAATAACAGTCAGGCAACCCTGTATGAGATAGATGAAACAACATATGACAGACAAGGTAAATCATCACCACTACTTCCTCCTCTCTTCATCAATCTATGGACATAAGTCAGGAACGCTAAACCCAAGAGTCCCAGGAATAAGAGTAATGTCCTCAGATCACCAGTCCTGCATCTAGCCCAGTCTCCAAACACATTGAGGAAAATAACCCCAAGGGAGAAGGGATCAACCATCTCCATCAACCATTTGCCAAAGGCTACCTACAAGGCAGACCAGCCAGCCAATTTGAAACAGCAAGATCCTCTGAGGGAGAGAGAAGAGGTAACTTATGCCATATAAGTCAGACTACTATCACAACTTCCCCTCAGACTGCCATGGAGATAGCCATGGACCCAGTCAAGAAATTGTACCTAATGAGGATTAAGTAAGTACTTAATGGTAGAAAGTAAGTACTTAATGGTAGGAAGGAATGGTATCTGAACCCAAGAAATGGAAATAGCCAGAGCTGCTTGCCACAGCCATCACTGAGGGGAGAAATGTGGCTTCACTAGACTGATGAAGTAGTCTATCATATACATACAGAGATCAAAAACCATTGCTCTAAGGTTGAGATGCTGAGGGCAATCATCCCAATGGACTGAATGTTATAGGGCTTGCTTCGTTTCAGGGGAAGGGGTTCTTTTGTCTAAGTAAGAAGATTGCAAACATCCTCAGTAATATTGGTAATTTGGCAGATTGGCCAAAAGGAAGATATTTATTCACTGGGGAGTTAATTTCCTGACACTGGAACTATTTAAGCATAAATTGAATAACCATTACTTGGGGTCATTGTCCTATATGCTTTGTGTAAAGAATTTATGAACTAAGCAGTAGATTTCACTAAAAAAAATGGACTTTAAAGGTCATGTAATCAAACACCTCATTTGATAAAACAAGGTTCAAGAGGAAAAATCATTTTAATTCCAAACCCACAATTTGGTACTGTTTCTGATAAACAGATGCCATTCCTTCCTACCATTAACAAGCACTTAATTTCTTCATTAGATCAAATTTTGTAACTGAAACAACTCCAAACATTCGCTGACCCACCCTCTTCTGTACTCATCCTTCTCACAAGATTTTTTAAAGGATTATTATTTTTTCAAAATTCTGTTTTTAACAAATGTTCAATTTTTTTATGGGACTCAGCAGGACTTCTGCAAGATACTCTAGCTCTTAATATCTCTTAGGCAAGTCTTTAAAGCTGTAGGTTGTATTGGTAGAGGGAATTTCATTCTCCAGGATTTTCCTATACTTTAAGAAAATTAAAAATCTAGTTACTATCCTTATCTATAGAATAACATTCCAAATATATCAAGTGAGTCAAAGGTCAAGATTATTCCACTGTTGGGACTGGTGGAGCATTTTTATCCAAAGCTCTATAGGTAGTAAATAGCAGTGTCAAGATTTGAATCCAGTTCTAGTTCCAAATCTTATCTCCCACTTGCAACCTGACCGACAGTGGGAAAATCAGTTAACTCCTTTGGTTTTTGATTTTCTTCTATAAAAAGGAAGGTATTGAACTTGATGACTTCTGAGGTCCATTTTAGCTCTAAATATCTGTATTTCCTTCTATTGTCTCTATTCTTTACATTAGGTTACAGGACCTCTCTCATCACACTTTTTGACTGTTATTCTTTGAAAATGGGGCTTGTTAGTTATTCCCCTGTGTAGCTCCACCTCTGAGTACTGTAGGGTCCTTAGTAAGCATTTATTGGAGTCCACTAGATCAGTATTTTCTCAATGCCAGTAAATAGCCTTTTGAAATCTGAACCGAATGTTTTAATTTCCTAATGCCTCAGCAGATTTGATTACAGATGTGGTAATCATAATTACATATGCCTAGAGAGAGCCCAAGGAGACAATATCACCCTTTTAACCAGAGTTATATTTGATTTTTTTTTTGCATCAAAGAAAGAGGAAAATATGAATTAGAACAACAAAAGTCTGTCATGTGTAAAAACTTCAGCCCCAAAGACTCAAACAAGTTCTTTCTCATATGAAAGGGACTCTGTGACAAGCACTAGATTAGGCACTCAGGAAACTAAGAGAAAAGCAATAGAAACTCTGTCCCCAACAAATTTATATTCTACATTGTAATTCTTTTCTTTTTAATTCCTGTTTCCATTTGTACAACAAACATTAATGGCCTAAGGTGTTTAGAACTCCGGAGTTGTTGACATCACATCCCTACCCAAGGAGGATCCCAGGGCATTTTGCTCACTATTTGGTTGAAAGATAAGACAAAAACATTGGATAACTGAGACACTTCAATTGCTTATTGCTTAAATTTATTTAAATCTCTGAGCCCATTCAAGGTGGGACAGAAATAAAAAGGTGGTGAGGTAAAAATTTAAGGGAGGAAAAAAGCATTTGAGTTGAGTTTTCAAGAATGGGTAGGAATTTAGCAGGTGATGAGAGAATTGCAGACATTTCAGACATAGGGAAAACTCTGAAGGCAGAATGGGAAGGGGGAGAAGAGGAGACTTGAATGCATGGATGGAAGGGACTAATATCATCTTAGATCAGAAAGGCGAGACTGTGCCTAAATGTCAGGCCAAAAAAAAAAATTGACCTTATTCAGTTCAATTTTGAAGAATTTTGAGCAGGGGGGGAAGGTTCGATTCTGTGAGGTTTCCTCCCCATTAGCCCTAAGCCAACTTCAGATACACACTTTTGTCATCACTTCCCTAACCCTGATTACTCTGAGTGCCTCCCATCCCCTCCCAGAAATCTTTTTATTCTTCTTGCTAACATTTAACAAGGGACCTGAACTGGGTATTTATCTCCCTACCTCCTGAATAGAGCCCCAAAGCTGGCAGAGTAGGCTTTTAGAAAAGGTTCTGCTGGGCCAGGTGCCAATGGCAAACACTCTTGTTCTGTCAAAGGAACTGACGGGATAGGCACGATGCGGTCTTTAATAAGTATCTTACCTCTAACAGGTTACTGGAGGCATCTCTTGTGTGTGTATTTACCGAGTCACACAACAGTCTAGGTGGTAGATATGTAGCTGGCATGCAAAGGATAGGAATACTCCCCTGTACCACCGTGTGGAGAAAGTTAAAGCCCCAGCAACATCCAGGGTAAGTTGTCTAGTGCACAATATAGTAAACCATCTAGCCAATTCCATAGAGGCAGGGATGAAACTTTTCCCATCTGTTATTGAAGACCACAGGGTGACTGCTGGATTTGATTGAAGTAGGCGGGTGTGGAGCTCATCTCTACATTTGCTTTGTTTCTTGTTTAATTTTGCTTTCCCACACAGGCCTGCAGCCTAGCATGAGGTCTGTGTATACTAGGACACTTAATTACCTCCCCCCAGCCTAGGTTAAACATAATTGCCAAAATTTGTGTAGGCTGAGAAGGGATGCTAGCTAACCCCAGCATGGATGGAAGAGGAAGAAGGAAAAGACGAAGAACTTTCCTCCTTCAACCAAAGAAGCTTCAGTGTTCAATTCTGAAGGATTAGGAACTGCCAAAACACCTCATACATGCACAAAAGATAAATGCACACAAGTCCCCAAAACCAGTGTGTGTGTGTGTGTATGTGTGTGTGTGTGTGTGCGCGCGCGCACATACACACATGTATATATGCAGATTACCAATGTTAAATTCTAATAGCATGGATAGCCAAGACAGTTGAGCTCAGACTCAGAAGATCTGGGTTACAATCTCAACCTTGTCCATGTATGCCTCTGGGTAAGTCACATCATTGTGCCTTGGTTTTCTCATTAGAAAAATGGGAATATTAAGTTGCGTTCCCATCTTCACAGGGTTGTTGAAGAGAAAGAACTCTGAAAATCTTAGTGCAGAATAGAAATGCTCTTACTGTGTTACCATAGGGAGATAGCACGGTACAGAAGATAGGAGACTGAACCCAGAATCAGGATGACTTACTCTTACTAGCTACAGAACCCTAATTAGTTAGTTATCAATTAGCAAGGAGTAGACCACTCAACTGTGTCTTAGTTTTTGTTTTTGTTTTTGTTTCTAAAATGAGTTGAATTCAGTGTCCTTTAAGGTCTCTTGCAACTCTGTATCAACAATTCCATGATCTGTAAAGTGTTTTTTAAATGTTGGCTAGTAGCATAGCAGCATTAGTAGTAGTAGTGGTAGCAGTGGTCATAGTGGTAATGGTGGTACTGGTAGTAGTGGAAATAGCAATAGTTGTGGGATTAGCAGTAGTGGTAGTGATGGTGGTGGTACTAGTGGTAGTAGTAGGGTACTAATGATACTGGTGGTAGTAGTGGTAGCGGTATTAGTGGTAGTGGTACTAGTGGTAGTAGTGGTAATATCATCTACACAATGCAGAGACAGCATAGTGGAATGTATTGACTGCTCTGTTTGGAGTAAGAGAGCTCTGGGTTCAAATTCTATTGCCCAAACTCTCTAGCTGTGTGACCATGGACAAATCCTTTAAGCTCTCTGAACCTCATGCCAAGAATGAGTTAGAGACTATTTCTCCTCTGCATCAGTGGAAGGACTCCCCATACCTACAGTCTCCCCATATGGAGACTCTCCAAACCTACAGAATCACAGGTCCTTGAGAAATAAAATGGGGACGTGAGGCACCAGCCGTAATGGAACCAATGATTCAAAGCTGGGAAGGGCTGCAGAAGGCATCTCATCCAACCGCCTCATTTGATAGAAAAGAAACCTGATTAAGTAGTTTGCCCAAAGATACACAGGTAATAAGTAGAGAAATGATTCAAACTCAGGATTTCTGCCTCTAAATGCTGCTGTCTCTCATGTCAACCTTCTACCATTCATTACAGGGTGGGAGTAGGGGACGCTTTGGGATAAATGCTTTGGGAACCATCTGAGGCTCTATACAGAGGGGAGGTGTTATCAAGAATTGACTATGAGCAATTGCATTTGGATTCTTAGAAAACTAAACTGTCAACTTTTTCCTAGTCTGACATGTCATTCCCCTTGCTCCCCCATTTTAAGGTGAAAAAAAAAAAGACTCAAACACCACCTTGGATGTGTATAAAACTTATTTCCCAGCCCGGGTTACATCAGGGCTTTGCGAACATTAATTGGTACTGCAGTGAAATGACAGTAGCTGTTAAAAACCAGGCCTGCTCGTGGCAGATTGGATTCATTAATGAAGTAGACCCCCTGTCTAAATATCAGGGCAACTTTCTGGTAGCGGGAAGCCATACTTCCTCTGCAGAGTTGGGCTGGAAAATTAATGTCCTGTTTGTGCTGCTGAAGAAACATGGAATGGGCGGGATGAGTTTTCATCATCTCATTGGCAAGTGAGTCTTTCTGTTCTCGTTCCACATTTACAGCAAGTACATTTAACACCCTCAAACTGCTGCTGAGCCTTTTCAAGGCTTGGCTCTCCATCTGGGGGGCACTTTCAAAACATGGGATTCAAACATGGGATTGATTAGTACTTTCTGGAAAGCATATGCATGGGTAGATAAATCACATACTCTGGGAGAGTTAAGTATATACTTTAATGGATAGAGGGCTGGGTTGGAGCCAGGGAGATTTGGATTCAAATCCCACCTGATGTTTGGCTAGAGGATGGCAGGAGTAAGGCTGAAAGGGAGCTTTTAAACATCCTCTAGTCCATCCTCTCATTTTTATAGATTAAATCATGATCCAGAGCACAGAAGGGCTGCTGAGGGTCACAGAAGAATTAAGTGGCAGAGCTAGAATTGAAACCAAGGTCTCTAAGCCCAGCTCCAGACCTCTTCCCCACTGATACTTTCCTCTCCCTATGCCTCAGTTTTCTTCTCTGCAAATGAGAGTAATAACTGTATGGTCTATGCACTATGGTCTAACAGTTAAAGGGTTAGGCTTGGCATCTCCCTTCTGACATATCCTGGCTGTGTGACCATAAGGATCACTCACCTTCTCTGTGCACCCAGGAAACTCTTTAAGATTCTATGTTTGGTGCAAAGAAAGTAAAGGGAGTTTCATACCCTAAAAAATCAAAAATAAAACAACTGTCTTGCATATGTCACGGGACTGTTTAAATACTCAAATAAGAGAATGCATGGAAAAAGGGATCTGCAGATTTGAATGTGAATTCTTCTTAGCCACATTTTTCCCTGGGTGGGGGAATCTGGAGGCTGAGTACCCTGCAGAGTGGCAGGGACTCAACCTCATCCTGCTTCCTGCCAGCACGTTGGTAACTAAGGGAACTGAAGTCTATCAGTGGCTAGGAAGCCAGCAGGTAATTTTCAGTCTCCTGGACCAAGCTGTTTCCATAGCAACAGCTCACCTTTCGATTGCACTCAAAAGCTTATGAAGGGCTTTCTTCCCAAGACCCCAGCGAGGGAGGGAGTGAAAGGGTGGTTTATCCCCATTTTAGAAAAGAGAAAGAGAGGCCATTTTGTCAATCCCTTCACCATTTTAGAGACGGGGAAACTGAGGCTCCACAAGGCTGTTACTTGCCTAAGGTCACAAAAATAACAAAGCATCCACTTTAGATTCAACATTGGTTCCCCAGTGAAGCCGAAGGGCAAAAAAGACATTTGAGGGCTCTGGGGAAAAGCTGAAGAAATGTTTCCAGATGTTCTTACTGGGGTGTCTAACCCTTAAGGAGCTTTTTCCCTGGCTGTCAAAACACACAGTTCAATGTAGGCTGAATTCAAAGTAGCTGACATTGCTTGGACAGGGGAAAGGATACCTTTTGCATAACAATTTGAAATACCTTTGGGAAACACAGGGAAATTTGAAGACATCCCCATTTGAAATACAGCTCTTTGCCTGATCATCATGGAAACTTGCTTTTTGCTAAGCGACCTCTCTTAGGGTGTTTGACCTCTAGATGAAAACAGCTGTTGACAGATAGCTCTGTCAGGTCTTTACAAATGTCCATAGTTCATCTGCTTCTCTTTTGAATGTTGTGCCTTTTAGGTCTGACTTCTCCACTTGCCTGAGAGCCAGGGATGATCGCCCATATATTTTTAGGTGTGCAGAAGGACTCCCCCCCCCCCCCCCCGCGCCTGTCTTCAAACCCTGCATTCCTTCCAGAGAATCCCACCGTCGATCCCACTAATTTGGGGTAAAGCAGGGTCTCCAGAAGGTCCCTAGGAAACTGCATGTAATCTGGGAGACAGTAATAAATCAATACTGTTCACAGAATTTTGACCTTCTTCTAGAAGGGACTTTGATCTAGAGAACTGATCTCTAAAGACATTTTAGAGAGCATTCCTCTTTAAGAAAGAGGAAAATGATTTGCCTAAGATCATATAGGGAGTCAGTGACAGAGATATGATTCCTAAATAGATCTTGTGACTCAGAATCCAGTGCTCTTTCCATGAGACTATCCCTAAATATCCAGTAGCAGTAAAATGATTGATTCTATTAGGAAAAAGATTGTTTAGCTTTTCATCTGGCAGAGGGCAAGTTCCTGGGAGAATTCACTTCTTAGTACATCCATCCATATATAAAATCACGATGCATTCAAAGCCTACCATTGAACACCTATTTATTTTCTTTTTTCTTCCCCTCCCTTCCTCTACTCCTTCCCCTAGATGACAGGCAATCCCATACATGTTAAATGGAACACCTATTTATTTTCAAGGCACTGTGCTAATGCTGTGGGCAGTAAGAGAGAGAATGTTGGAAGATACAGTCACTTCTTAGAAGAAAGAGATCCTATAAGATTTTATTGGGAGTCAGGAGAGAAAAAAAGAGCTCGACATCTGATACCATTAGAGGAAGATTATAAGGGGTTCTGGGGAGTTTGAGGGCAACCTAAGGATGGATGGTACCCATGAGGTAATGGGGTGAGGGGATGGCAGGATGGACATAACTGCATCATTTATAAATAGGCCTTCTGAATAGGCCCTTCATCAAGAAATGGGCATTCAGGAAAAGGATTGAATGAAATAACAATAAATTCTGCTATGGTTTTCTCTATCATGATGGCCACATAGCAAAAGCATGAGTTTTGAAATTCAGTTCAATAAATATTTATTAAGATACCTACTGTGTTTCAGGAACTGTGCTAAGAATTAGGAATACAAAGAAGAAAAAGATACAAACCCTGCTCTCAAGGAGCTTACAATCTAGAAGATGAGGAACAAAAGAAGGTAAAAGGTGGGGGGAGTGGAAGGGGAAGCCTAGCAGAGCTGCTAATGGAAAATGGAGACTTAGAAGGTTGGGAGTGCTCTAGAAAGGGAGGTTTGTAGATGAATGCTCTGCCCTTTCCAAACATAAAGGAGAAGCAATTTAGGGAATTGAGATTTCTGATTAATTTTCCATGAAAAATATGTTCAACAGTGGAAATGTCAGCATCCTCCCTCATCTCTTTCACCTCACATTCTCCCAATATTTAAAAATAGTAATAATAATAATCATATTATAATAAAAATAATAATAAAATATTTTTAAAGGTTTGCACATCCATTATCACATTTTCTCCATATAATTATCCTGGGAGAATAGTGGAAGAAGGATTATTAGTCCCATTTTGTAGATGAAAAAATGGAGTCAAATGGCTTAATCACTGCAAGTAAGAGAGCCAGGACTAGGACTTAAGTCTCTTCACTCCTGAACTGGCTCATTTTTCAAATTACTATCAGATAAGGCACTAAGGAAAGGGTAATGAACAGAAGGGAGTTTTTTTGAATCTCCTCTTGGACACTTAACAACTATAACCTTGACCCTCAGGATACTACCACCTTGCAGGGAGGGTTGTTTGGGAAACTTTGAAGGACTCCAGAGATGGGATTCCTAGTTGTTATTATGAGTTCCCTGATAATTCCCAGTTCAAGGCAGTAGTAAGATTTTTAGAAAAATATAATAAAACAAAAAGTCAAGATATTCCATTGGCTCCATGTGTCATGGCAAGAGAAACTGCAAAGAGAACTCATGTGGTGGGTGGATCCCCCATAGCATATGATCATAGGTCTATTTATTTATTTGCTTCTCTATTTTTGCCAAGGCAATTGGGGTTAAGGGACTTGCTCAGGGTTACAAACTAGGAAGTATTAAGTGTCTGAGGCAGGATTTCAACTCAGCTCTTTCTGACTTCAGGGCTGGTACTCTATCTGCTATGCCATCTACTGTTCCAGGATCATACATTCAGAGCTGGAAGAAATATAGTAAGTAGTTGATCAGTGGAATAGGTTAGGTTCACAAGACACAAGAGTCAATGACTATAGTAAAATAGCATTTGATAAAACCAAAGACTCTAGCTTTGGGGATGAGAACTCACTATTTGACAAAAACTGCTGGGAAAACTGGAAACTAGTATGGCAGAAACTAGACACTGGCCAACACCTAACACACTTTCCCAAGATTAGATCAAAATGGGTTCATGATTTAAACATAAAAGGTGATGCTGTCTGCCTCTCAAATCTGTGGGGAAGGAGAGAATTTGTGGTCAAAGAAGAACTAGAGAACATTATGAAATGCAAAATGGGCAGTTTTGATCATATTAAATTAAAAAGGTTTTGTACAAACAAAATGCTGCCAAGATTAGAAGGGAAGCAGAAAACTGGGGAATTTTTTTTTACATCCCAGGGTTCTGATAAAGGCCTTATTTCTAAAATACATAGAGAATTGATTTAAATGTATAAGAATACAAGCCATTGTCCAATTGATAAATGGTCAAAGGATGTGAACAGACAATTTTGAGATGGAGAAACTAAAACCATTTCTAGTCATACAAAAAATGCTCTAAATCATTATTGATTAGAGAAATGCAAGGTACTACTTCACACCTCTCAGATTGATTAAAATGACCGAAAAAGATGATGATAAATGCTGGGGGGGGGGGAAATAGGGACACTAATGCATTGTTGATGAAGCTGTAAACTGATCCAATGATTATGGAGAGAAATTTGGAATTGTGCCCAAAGGGCTATCAGACTGTGCATACCCTTTAATCTAGCAGTGTCTCTACTGGGCTTGTGTCCTAAAGAGATCATAAAGGAGGGAAAGGGACCCACATGTGCAAACATGTTTGTGGCAGCCCTTTTTGTAGTAGCTAGAAACTGGAAACTGAGTGGATGCCCATCAGTTGGAGAATGGCTGAATAAATTAGGGCATATGAATGTGATGGAATATTATTGTTTTATAAGAAACAATCAACAGGCTTATATGACGTGATGTTGAGTTAAGTAATCAGAATCAGGAGAACGCTGTACGCAGCAACAACAAGATTGTGATGATCAATTCTAATGGACTTGGCTCTTTTCAAAAAAGCAATTCCAATAGACTTGGGATGGAGAGAGCCTTCTGCACCCAGAGAAAGGATTGTGGGGACTGAGTGTGGATCACAGTATAGTATTTTCACCTTTTTGTTGTTGTTTGCTGGAGTTTTTCTTTCTCATTTTTTTTCCTTTTTGATCTGATTGTTCTTGTGCAGCATGATAATTGTGGAAATATGCATAGAAGAATGGAACATGTTTAACGTATATTAGATTATTTGCTGTCTAGGGGAGAGGGTGGGGAGAAGGGAGGGAAAAATTTAGAACAAGGTTTGCAAGGTTGAATGTCAAAAACTGTTTTTTTGAAAAGATTTAAAGCTATAAGGGATATTTCAGTTATGTCTGATACTTCATTTGTGGTTTTCTTGGCAGATTTACTGGAATGGTTTGCCCTTTTCTTCTCCAGTTCATTTTACAGATAAGGAAACTGAGGCGAACTGGGCAAAGTGACTTGCCTAGGGTCACACAGCAACTAAATGTCTGAGACCAGATTTAAAGTCAGGGAGATATAACTTTATGACTTCAGATTTGGAATTCTATCCATTGTACCATCTAGACAGAAAAAAAAAAAAAAAAGAGGGAAAAAAAATATTCAGCCTAACCAACACAGTGGTTAAATCTGAGGTAATATAAAATGTTCCCACTCATAGACCCCCCACTTCTACAAATAAGGTGGAGGAGGGGTGGCAGGGAAAAGAAGTGGGGAAGAGAGAGAATGGGGCAGGGAGAAGGGGTGAGGGCAAAGAGTCTTCTCATGCTTGCTCATTAGCATTTCACAGCATTCCATTAGCTACTTATATTTCTTTGCTCTTAAGGAAATCTAATGCCCACCTAGCCTGGCTTTTTGATTTATTCTTGTGAGTTTCTAATTTAGACCCTGACCACCCTCCCCTGCCTTAATGCCTGGCTAACATTGCAATGTTCTCCCTTCACCTGACAGAATGTGGCAGCTCACCTCATAACGCTAGCCTATTTACCCTGGGAGTCTGTCATGGAGCCTTTCTTCCAAATAACATTTTCCTTAAGAGACTGACAAGTCACCTGACCATTATAGCTCATATTTTGAATCTTAAGGACATATGCATCCAATAAACTGATATTAAGGACCTATAATGTATAAGCATTAAACTAGGGACATGGAAGGTAGAGTCCCAGACCTCAAAGAGCTTATAATCTAGCAAAAATATGTACACAAACACATAACTAATGTAAATTAGGAAGTGATAAATGTGCAAGAGAGGCTCAAATTATTTTTTTAAGTCCCAAGGAGAAAAAAATTCTAAGTTCAGAAAAAGTGAGGTTTCTTTTTTAGTAGCTGAAATGTTCCCATTCAATTGGATAAACACCTGCTGAGTTCTATCATCCTGGGCTACCGCTGGGAATCCAAAGATGTAAATGACCCAAACTATACTTTCCCTGAGTTTACAATCTAAAAGAAAAGGTGTTATCTTAAGTCAACAAGCAAACAATATAGAATCAAATGGGATTAGAATGAGGTAAGATCAAAGCAAAATGCTCCAGGAAAATTGAAGAAGAAAAACCTCACTTTCAGCTAGAGCAAGAACAAAGAAGGCAGGTTGGAAGAAGGGGCACCTGCCTTGCTCCATAAAGCAAAAAACTGCAACAGAAAAGATGAGCTGTATCGAAGAATACATGTTGCTGTTGTTTGTCTTTTGTTCTCCAGGACATCATGGAGGGGATGCCATGATGTGCAAGTAAATTGGATTGAAGTGAGGGAAAGCTGGGCAAGGTCACCTGCCTCACTTTCCTCTCCAGAGCCATCGGAGTCCAGTGGCCAGATATAGGAAGGCCAGAGATGGCCCTGGATGCAGTGGGAGATCTTGGGCCTTTTTGAGCTCTCAGTTTGACAGAGGCAACACCCATTCCATGATTAAGGCTAGGTAGCAATTAAGGCAAAGGACCTCCTTTTTCACCTAATTCTCCTCTCTCTCTCTCTTCCCCCATCCCCACCCCTATTTAAATAAATAAATAAATCTGGGAGGGGAAGACCCTCAGGGTTTCTGGACAAAGAAAAGCACCGAGATAAGGGAAGAGTTTTCACTTTCTCTCTTCTTTAATTCCTTTTTCTTTTCTTTTCTTTTTACTTTCCTTTTACTTTTTTTTAAATAAGTGGTTTGTGTTTTTATTTTTTTTTTTATTTTATTAAAGCTTTTTATTTACAAAACATATACATGGGTAATTTTTCCAACATTGAGCCTTACAAAACTTTCTGTTCCAAATTGTCCCTTCCTTCCACCCACCCCCTTCCCTAGCTGGCAGGTAGTCCAATACATGTTAAATATGTTAAAATATATGTTAAATCCAATATGTGTATACATATTTATTCAGTGATCTTGATGAGAATTAGGTAAGGGGTAACCCCTTTTGGTTCGGAGCAAGGATACATAGTTAAATGCAGTCTAGGGACGGCACAGAGTCCCCTGTAAAAGTTTATTATGGGGTTTGGAAGTAAAGTTAAAGTCTAGTTAGTAAAAAGTGAAGGTAGAGACAAAAGGGCACCAGAAATAGGATTCCAGTGGACAGAGATCCTTGGCAGCCAGGGGTAAGGCTGCCATGTTAGGAACCTTTGCAAAGAGAGAGAGCTCCAGCTTGACTCTTTTATAATGAGAGATTTAGCCAAAGGGACCTGTGGGTGGTGTCCCAAGTTGGCTCAGATCTAATTCAAAAGGGTGCCTTTGACAGGATTTGTGAATCTGAAGGTCTTAGGTTCTTGAATTGATAATGCATTAGCTAGGAGGGGCTGGGAATCAGAAAGGAATAAATTCATCTAAAAGGATTAATTTCTTAAAGGGAGCACAACCCACATCAAAATGAGATGCTGAACACTGAAAATTGTATTTAGAGTGTTTTTGTTTGCCAAGACAAGAATGAAAGGAATACTAGTTTAAAAGTAATTCAACACTTATGAAACAAAAATTATCAGCATATTATGATTGAGGAAACTCAAATTTAACAATTGTGATCATTCATTCCTTTGATAAATATATATTAAACACCTACTCTGCCAGCCAATGTGCTAGATCATGGAGACACGGAGACAAAATCTACATCATGCTATCAGAGCAATACAAGCTTGAAATGTTCTGCCACAGGTTGGGATCAGCCACAGTCAGACACGCTAACTTGTTGCTAACATATCTACGCCATTTTGGTCTTGTTCGAGAGTGAATGGAGGACAACAACCAATCAGATCACTCCATGGATATCAAACTGTTTTGGAAGAAGAATCCCAATTTATCTAACTTAATATTACCAGTATATCAACTGGGTGAGTAGATAAACACATATCCTCCCCCCCAAACTTCAGAAATATGTGAACTCTGCTAAAAGGCAACTTTTTCCTCTCCCTTCCCCAGCACCACTTGGAGTAACTGCTATTTAAGTGAATAAAGATTCACCTAATGCAATCTCCTCATCTTAGAGACAAGGAAAAATACCTTGAGAAAACATGTCATCCATAGTCTTTGCCACAGCTCATACACAAAATTTGTTCCTGAAATGAATTGTGAATCTTGAATTGACTTTACTGAAAGTCTAGAATGTATTTTACAACTCTGGTTGGGAGAAAAAGCACCTAAAAGTGGTGTACCAGTCCATTGGCCCTTCAATGAGGCTTGAAACTTAGAATGGAACACTATGCCAAATAGTTTGACTATTGTGTGTTTTCAAAAAGGATGCTCTTTGCTCAACAAGTATAACTCGCAGTATTTGTTGTCTCATTACCCAGCAATGTGCTCTGAATACCATTCATGAGTGAATGGTGAGATTCTCCAGGAAGGAATGGCTTCTCCTAAGAAAAGTGAATGAGTTGAGAGAGAGGCAGGAGAGGCTTCTCAGGGGATCAAGGGTGGGAGACCAGTGCAGGAAGTATTTTGTGACACTCGACTCACACTCATTCTCTGAATGCTGAGTCATTCCCATAAAATTAAAAGTACCTTGCTTTCTCAGAAAAGGACAATATGGGCTATGGACAAGCATATATTTCACTGTGAGTATATGGCAGCCAGCTTTTCTCCAGTAATCTATCACTGTTCGCCATGTAATGTGTAACTGATAGCTCAATGAGCCCTTTGACTAATAAGTGATAGCATACCATCCTATACGACAATCCTGGGAAAATCACTTAACCTCTGCCTGCCTCAGTTTCCTCAACAACATAATGGTAATAACACTATCTAGCTCCCAGAGTTTTCATAAGGATAAAATTAGATCATATCACGCTAGTGATTGTTATTATAATGTAGAAATGTGAATGAGATGATTCAGGCCAATTGCAATAAACTTGTGATGGAGAGAATCATTTGCATCCAGAGAGAGAACTGGGGACCCAATGTGGATCACAACATAGTATTTTTGCCTTTTTTGTTGTTCTTTGCTTGCTTTTTTCTCATTTTTCTTCTTTTTCATCTGATTTTTCTTATGCAACAAGATAAATGGAAATATGCATAGAAGAATTGCACATGTTTAACCTAGATTGGATTACTTGCTGTCTAGGGGAGGAGGAAGAGGGGGAATGGGGAGAAACAATTTGGAACACAAGGTTTTGCAAGGGTGAATGTTGAAAACTATCTTTGCATGTATTTTACAAATAAAAAGCTATTAAAATTTTTAAAAATAATTTTTAAAATAACATGTTTAAATAAAATTTTAAATAGCATGTTTAAAAAAATAAAAAAAAAATGATAAAGCATCTTATTAAAAGCCTATGTGAAATGCAACCCTGTCCAAAAATCCCTGTTTTATAGTGTGTGAAAAAACTTTAAGTCCAACATCTCGCATCACTATTAAGAAGTTCAAAGTCAAGATTTTTTTAATAGCTCATACTTTAAGCCAATATACAGGCAGGAGTGAAATAAATATGACTCTTGGAGTATGTTTTCTTCCTTTCTTTCTTTCTTCATACAGAGTTTATAATTTTTTTTATATCCAACATCCATGTCATTTCTTACACCACAGTAAAATTCCATGGCATTCATGCACCACAATTTGTTTGGTTATTACCCAGTTGATGGACATCTACTTTGCTTAAAATTCTTGACTATCACAAAAAAAATTCCAGTACAAATATTTTGGAGTATATGAAGGCTTAGTTTTTCCTTATCAAATGGCTTCCTTGAGGTATTGCTCCTGTAAAAGAGTCTTTCATTAAAAGGATATGGACATTTTAGTCACTTGATTTGCATAATTCCAAATTGCTTTCAAAAATAGTTCTATTATTTTATAGTTCCATCAACAGTGTTTTAGGTGTGCCTAATATTCCACTAAGCCATTTAAGTGGTGCCATCAATAGAGTGCCAGGCACAGAGTCAGGAAGACATCTTCCTGAGTTCAAATCTGGCTTCACACACTAACTAACTGGGTAATTCTCTTAACCCTGTTTGTCTCAGTTTTCTCACCTGTAAAATGAGGGGGTTACAAACCACTCCAATATCTTTGTCAGAAGAACCCCAAATGGGGTCACAAAGAATAGGACATGGCTGAAATGATTGAACAACAATCCTGTGATCATTAACTACTGCTATTTTAGTCCTTTTTAAACCAATTTTCAGGTAAATTGAAAAGGTTGTTCGGCTAACATTTCTCTTACTATAAATGATTTGGAACATTTCTATGTGGTTGTGAATGCTCTTCGTTTAAGAATTGTTTGTTCATATCCTTTAACCCTTTGTGTATTAGTGAATGGTTATTAGTCTCATATGGATTTATTCATTGTTTTTTATATTATGAATATCAAATTCTTATTAGAGAAATAAGGTGATGGGTTAAGCCTAAATTCTGCTACACTCCTTTCCAGGTTCCCCAGCAGTTTTGATGATATAGGGAGCTTTCCCTAACTTATTTTATGTACTTTATCAAACAATGGGTTATTGAATTCTATTGTTTCTCAATCTCCCTTATTAAGTCTGATTCACTGAGGCATCTAATTTTTTTTACAAAAAAAAAAAAAAATACCAGATAGTTTTGATGACTGTTATTTATAATATATTTCGAGTTCTAGAAGTGCTAATTCCCCCCCTTTACCTCTACTTCTTTTCATCATTTCCTTTGATAATGTAAAACTTCTGTTTGTTTGTTTTTAATGAATTTGGCTATTATTTTACCAAGATCTGTAAAATATTCCCTTGGTAATTTGATTGGTATAGCATGAAACATGTAAATTAATTTTAGTAATATTGTCGTTTTTTAGTATATTGTTACAGCCAGGCATGGGCACTGAATATTTCTCTAGCTATTTCAACTGTTCTTTATATCTTTAAGGAACATTTTGTGATTGAATCTATACAAGTACTTTGTGAGCTGTGGGAGGTTAATCCCCAGATATTTTATGCATTTTGTGGTTATTTGGAATAGGATTTCACTTTTTATTATTGCTTCTTGTGTCTTACTATTATTACATAGACATTACATAGACATAGACATGTTGATTTTTGAGGATTTATTTTCTAGCCTATTTTGTTGAAGCTATTGTCTCAATTAATGTCTTTGCTGATTTCCTAGGATTTTTCAAGTAAACCACACTATTGTCAGCAAATAGGAAGGATTTTATGTCCTCTTTACTTGGCTTTATGCCTTTTATTCTCTGCTCTTTTTGTTATTGCCAACATTTTCAGAACTATACTGAATAACAGTAGGGAGAGTGGGAATCTTTACTTCATTCCTGTATTTATTGGAAAAGATCCTAGGGTATACCTTAGATAAATGTATTTTATGATATCAAAAGAAAAAAAGTTCCTTTATGCCTGTACTTTGTCGGGTATTCAGCATAAATGATCATTGTACTTTGTCCAAGGCTGTTTTCTGCAACTCTTGAGATGATAGAGTCGTTTTGAATATTTTGGTTTTTAATATGATTAATTCTGTTGACTGTTTTCTTAATGTTGAGCCATCGTTGCATCCCTGATCTAAATCTTCTCTGATCATGATGAATGATTTCTTGGGTAAATTGCTAGAGTCTGTTTGAAAGGATTTTGTTTAAAATTTCAGAGTCAATGTTCAGGGGTTTTCAAAGCCCTGGAAAGAGGGAGGAAGGGTAACGTGTGGGAGTGGGTTTGGTTGTAAGCCTGTTGTGACCTTGGGTCTGTTTGTGTAGCCTCATTGGTAGTAGCATGGGAAGTGGAGGAGGGGTGCTGAGTGAACTCAGGATCAGTAAGCATTAGTTCATGGGTTTTGTGATATTTTTCTAACCTTTTTTCTTTCCTGGGTGTCCTAGAGCATGGAGATAGCTTTATCTTTGGCACATATTTTCTGTTTTAGAGAGGTTTGCAAGGTCATGGGGATTAGAGAAAATGTCTATTCCTCCATTTTTCTGCTGAGGTGACCCCAAGGCCAGTTGAGTTCAAGTGAATGCCTTTTCTGCCTAGCACCTCATATGCAGGCAGGGTAGTCTCTGTGACAAGGAACAACTCTTTCTAATTGCTCCTGTGACTCTCACCTTATCCCACCGCCAGTAGCCATTCATGATTAACCTGCTAAGTAAAGGCCTGCTCCCTTCCAGCTGTCTAAGATTTAAGTCCTCCTGAGATCTGCCATTTTAGTGTGACCCTAATGGTGTCTTCATGACCCTAAGCTCTGGAAGGTGTTGCTCACATGTAGATACATGCCAGATTCTCACCCATGATTTTGATGACCTTGGAGACCCATCCTAGCTAAACCTGAAGAGCTTCATTGTCAGGGATTTTCCATCGGGTAGTAAATTATTTGGCCAGAGTGACCCCCAAATCTCAATGTACTGATTGAATAAAATCAAGATATCTGGAGGTTTAGCTCCTCTCACTATATCTTAGGCACTTCTTATGACTAACAACATCCATTTTTAAAGGGAAACAACTTTAAGACACATACATACACACAAATACATATATATACACTCACACACTGAATCACGATGAGGAATATACATATATGTATGTGTGTGTATATATATATTTATAGTCATTTTGATACTAGATGATAATCCTGGCTCTATCACTCTCTACATCTCAGTTCAGCTTGAGTCTCAGTTAAAAAAAAACCCACAGAATAAATATCTCCTTCCTCCTCCCCAGCCCAATTTACAGCAGAATAAAAATGGAATTGTACAAATAAAAGTGTTGTACAAATATAAAGTATTGTCACTTTAAAAATCAGCATACAAGAATAATTTAATTATTTTTTAAAAAGTATTCCCAGCAAAAGTAGAAATAGGAGAGCAATGACTAGCTAAAGGAGACTTCTATTAAAAGAGGAAATATTCTAAGTCAGCTGAGAAAACCTGGGAAATTTGTTTAAACTCGTGGGCTGTTAGCTTCCCAAATTCATCACTTATTTCCAAGGCAGTGCTTATATAAGACAGCCAATGAAATGAGATAAATGAGTTTGAGTTCCCCCTAGAGAAAGACTTGTGAGTAGACTCTGTCATCAAAGCACAATAAATTGTTAATTAATAAAGAGTAAATTGTCAGGGCGTCGATAAGGAACTTTACCTGGGTCCAAAGAATATCCCTGGCTAGTAGATACAAGAGTGAAAAAGGAAGCCTCCAGTAAAAGGGGCAGGGAGAAATAGTTGTCATTGACTAGGATGCAGCCATCGTGTCTTTCCTAGGACTTGGAAATGGGAAGTCAGTTTAGCTAGTATCATTCATATAGGCTAGATGAAACTCCCAACTCTTGACAACACTTCACTAACAACAATTCACTAATTAGGCAAGACTTGGTGCTAGGTGCTGGTGATACAAAGACAAAATGGAATATAGTACCCACCCTCAAGGACCTTACAACTTACTACTCTAAATCACACACGCTCATGCGTGTGTGTGTGTGTGTGTGTGTGTGTGTGTGTGTGTGTGTGTGTGTGTGTTTTAAAAGAATGTGATCCTCTGCCTTGGATCAGCACTAGTCCATGAATATCATCACCCTCCTACACACACACACACACCATCATGCTTTACCACAATAATGGAGTAAAGGCCATAATGATGGCTGCAAAATGGCTATCCTGAGCCCCCTCTTTATGCCTCCCAACCTCGGCCTTAACCGTTCATCACCATCTATATCTGGCCACTGGACCCAGCTGGCTCTGGAGGAGAAAGTAAGGCCGGTGACCCTGCCCAGCCTCCCTCACTTAAAGCCAATTTACTTGTGCGTCATGACATCAGGGGCATCCCTAATGTCATGATCCTCTTCGAGAAGGAAGAACAAACAACAACTATCACAAAGGCTCCATTTCTCAGTATGTATTTATACAAGTAACATCAGCCTCCTTCCCATTCTCTGGCTCCTTAAAATAATAATAGTTAGCATTTACATATCTATTATTACTAATATATAGTATTCAATATGCGAGCTTCACTTTTAAGATCATCAAAGTGATTTTTAGTGGGGCACAGTCTACCTGAGTGAAGGGAAGATGGAGTAGAGGCAGCTAGCTGGCACTTAGTGGGGTGAATCTGGAAATCCCCACCTTATAGGGTTGTTATAAAGACAAAGTGTGATAATACATGTAAAATAACTTGAAAATCTACATGTTTGGATGTTGTCAGGCTTAAGAAGTGACTGAGGCACGCAATGAAAGGGGCTAAACTTCTGGATGTCTTTATTTTCTCCAACCACTACATTGAGATTGGGGGAGGGGACACTATGGCCAAATAATTTTCTGCCTGATGGAGAAGCCCTAATGATGAAGCTCTCTTCATGTTTAGCTAGGCTGGAACACAATGGTCATCAAAGACATGGCTGGGACTTGCCAGGCTGTATTAATGCCAATTATTATTGTTAATATTAAGCAATTTAAAGTTTGAAAAGCACTTTACACATTACTCTATTTGATCTTCACAACAGTCCTGTGAAGTAGATGCTATTTTATTCCCATTTTACAGCTGAGGAAACTTAGAGTAAGGGCAAATGATTTGCCCAAGGCTGTTCAGTTAATAAGTGTCTAAGACAGAATTTGAATTCAGATCTTCCAGATTTCAAATCCAACATAGTATATTCATTGTGCCACCCTGCTGCCCCAAAGGCTTGGCACCAGGGCCAATCACTCACATCAGCTGTTCACAGTCATCCCAACATAGTGGGAGCATTACAGGGGAACGCCAGGAGCCTCCTCAGGCAACCTCGTGGCCACTCACACCTCAGGGGTTCATCATACTGATGCCTGACTAAGTTTAGATGCCCAATCAGGTTAGCCCACTTCAGTTCAGAATTCCCAAGCTTAAGAGATAAATGTCAGTCTGATTATCATTGCCTATTAATCCTGTATACAGCCAACTTTGTATATATTTACTTCCCCCATTGGATTTAAACTCCTTGAGGGCAGTGACTGTCTGTTGCCTCTCTGTATTTCCAGTGCTTGGCACCATACCTGGTACAGAGTAGGTGCTTAATAAATGTTTCTTGATTGGGTGAAAAAAATCCAACAGCTTGAGCTTCCTGAGTAGCTAGGATTACTGGCATGTGCTATACTGCTCTCGCCACCCCAGGCTGGATCCAAGCAAGTGAGGGAAGTAGCTATAAACTCTTCTCTAAAAGAAATGCAAATTAAGACAACTCTGAGATACCACTACACACCTCTCAGATTGTCGAAATTGACAGGAAAAGATAATGATGAATGTTGGAGGGGATGTGGGAAAGCTGGGACACTGATGCATTGTTGGTGGGGTTATGAATGGATCCAACCATTCTGGAGAGCAATCTGGAACTATGCCCAAAAAGTTATCAAATTGGGCATACCCTTTGACCTAGTAGTGTTTCTACTGGGATTATATCCCAAGGAGACATTAAAGAAGGGAAAGGGACCTGTATGTGCCAAAATGTTTGTGGCAGCCCTCTTTGTAGTGTCCAGAAACTGGAAGATGAATGGATGCCCATCAATTGGAGAATGGCTGAATAAATTATGGTATATGAATGTTATGGAATATTATTGTTCTGTAAGTAATGACCAGCAGGAGGAATACAGAGAGGCCTGGAGAGACTCACATGAACTGATGCTGAGTGAAATGAGCAGAACCAGGAGATCATTAAACAGGGCAACAGCAAGATTCTATAATGATCAATTCTGATAGATAAAATTCAACAATGAGATGATTCAGGCCAGTTCCAATGGTCTCGTGATGGAGAGAGCCATCTACACCCAAAGAGAGGATTATGGGAACTGAATGTGGACCACAACATAGCATTTTCACTCTTTTTGTTGTTGTTTGCTTGTGTTTTATTTTCTTTCTCATTTTTTCCTTTTTGATTTAATTTTTCTTGTGCAGCAAGAGAATTTTATCAACATATATGCATATATTGGACTTCACATATATTTCTGCCGTGTTTAACATATATTGGATTACTTGCCATCTATGGAGGGGTGGAAGGAGGGAGGGGTTAATGTTGAAAAATTATCTATGCATATGTTTTGAAAATAAAAAGCTTTTATAAAAACAACAACAACAACAACAAAACTCTTTTCTAAGGGAATCAATTCAATGACCTGGAGAAACTGAAGTCTGAAAACAAATGACGTTATAGGAATGTGATTGCTGTACTCAAAGAACTGACATAAAGAAGAAGTAGTAGATGTAGTCTATTTGTCTCCAGAAGGCCTATTTAGGGCCAATGGAGGGGAAGAGAATAATGTGAAGTAGGTTTTTACTTAATTTACAGAAGCCACTAATACTAATTGAAGGCTTGAAGATCACGCCCTTCTTGAAGGCCTGAAAGCAGGGACTGGAGAATCCATTCCGGGGTATGGATGATGGGGATTCCTTTTTGGGCATCAGTTGGACTAGATGGTTTCTGGGGTCCCTTCCAACTCTCCAAATCTGATTTGTGATAGAGCTGGCTAGCAGTAGAGTGCTTTGTCTTATAGTGACATCCCTGACATTGGAGAGCTTTAGATGGAGGATGGAGGACTGGTTGTCAGTGGTGTTTTAGCAAGGCTACATGTCCAGACATGTGTTGAATTCTATATTCTCCACAGTCCCTTCCAGCTCTGTGAATCCATGAATTTCTAGGAGCCAACAAGCCAGCCAGAGGGAAAAGGGACTTTCATCTCCCACCCCCACCCTCACTACACTGAGTCTTTTTTTCTTCATAGAATGGGAAGGAATCATTTCCATGCTAAATGGTCCCTGAAGTTTACATGCATCACATTTAATTTCAAACTATTCTCTGAACCTTTCCTTTCTTGATTGTCATGTGGAGTTCTCTTGGGAGGAGGGGAGAACAGGAGTGGGGAGATAAGGGGGTGGGGAGATGATGCTATTTGCAGCACATGAAATAGGCTTGCCTTTTAAAGGAACAAATGATCTCGAGAGGAATTTCCCTGATCCCCAAATGCTTTTTCTCTCCTTTCCTTAGTTACGGAAGAAATGTCCTAGTGCAGAAAAGGCTAAACCAATGACAATGCCATTGCCACTTCATCTTCACTCGTGCCAGACTATGGGGGTGGTTTTTAAAGTGCTTTAATAATTAGCTGCTACAGATGCTGTGGTGACATATGACATATGACAAGGGTTGGAATCATGGGAAAAGAACAAGAAAGGGTTTAGGAGTCTACTGGCTTGGAAGATCACTGTGCAGACCCTAAATTAATTTGAGTCTTATAGCTACCTGGTGAGGTAGCTTCCATTTTTATCCCCATTTGACAGATGAGAAACTGAGGCTCAGAAAGATTAAGCTGCTTGGTCATGGTGATATGGCTAGTAAGCACACCAAAGGGGAGATTTGAATACAGGGCTTCCTGGTTCCAGGTCCACTGCTCTATCCACTTTGCCACAGAATAAGAAGAACAGCCATAAGACATAGAGATGGAGAGAAAAGTGCTCAGGGGAGAGGAATGGATCACTAACAAAATTGATAATTCTTCTGCCTGTGCTCCTGACAAATCTAAACTAGGTTTTTTTATTTATTAACCCCTTGTCTTCTACTATCTCCACAACCTCCCTCTATACCATTACAAACTTCCATCTGCACATTCTGCCCCTTTTCCCTACCACCTCCAAGTAGGCCAGGAAAAGTAGTTGGGAGAGGAAGGGGCCCTGACTCTACCTTCCTGCTCAAAGTCCCAGCATCCTCCTTGTGGTGAGGCAGGGGGTCTTGACTTTTCCACTTATGACATTGCAGGCTTATCTGTTTGTGACACTGTGCCAAAGGCTACTTTAACATCTGGTCCTCCATAGAACTTGTTTAATTGCATTAGGTCAGTGCCAGAGTCAGTTCACATCCATTTCTCCCCATCTCTGTGTCTCTGTCTCTCTCTCTCTCTGTGTCTCTGTCTCTGTGTCTCTCTCTCTGTGTCTCTGTGTGTGTGTCTCTCTCTCTCTCTCTCTCTCTCTCTCTCTCTCTCTCTCTCTCTCTCTCTCTCTCTCTCTCTCTCTCTCTCTCTCTCTCTCTCTCTCTCTCTCTCTCTCTCTCTCTCTCTTTCTCTCTCCCTCTTTCTCTCTTTCACATACACACACACACACACACACACACACACACACAATTTTGTCTCATATACTTTGTCTTACTCTGTGTGCTTCTAATTCTGTCATTGTCCTATCTGTCTCTTGACTCTTTTCCTCTCTCTTCCTCCCTCCCCACCTCTCTCTCTCACACACGTGCACAAACATACTCCATCTGTAATATCCTATCTCATTCTGTATGCTTCTTTCTCCATCTCTGTTTCCACCTCCCGTCTCAATCTCTTCTTGTCTCTGTCACAAACAAATCCACACAACCACACACACACGAGCACAAACATACACTGTCTCAAGCATTCTCAATGTTTCCTTCTGTCTGTCTCCATTTTTCCTGTCTCTGTTTCTCTCCTGTCTCTGTCACACACACGCATGTCCAAAAACATACTGTCTCGAATACTCCATCTCATTCTGTGTGCTTCTATTTGTCTCTATTTCTACCTCTTGTCTGTCTCAATCCCTTCCTCTCACTCTCCCCCCCCCCCCTCCACACACACCCCAGAAGGAGGACCGTTCCCATCCAATAGAGAAATGGAGAGCTGGGGGCAGATTGAGATGCTACACTAGGGGACAGATGGGAAGTACTGGAGTGTCAAACAGGTTTGGCAGGAACACTCCCTAACTGCTCCCTGGGATGATGAGCTGTATGGCCCAAGGTTACATAAATTTGCAACCGGAAGTCAAATGCAAGAACAGCAAGGGGCCTCCAAAGCATCTGCTCCTGCCAGAGCCAGGCAGGCCTCTGTGGCCTGCAGCCAGAATTTTCCTGGGCCATTCAATTCCCAATAGGGGATGGTACCACATTTCCTTGTAGCGAAAGGCCATCATTCAAAGGATGCCAAATGTAATATTCCTCTCGGCATTGTGTCTAACTCCAGGAACTAGGAAAGGGATTTTTAAATAATCATTTTTAGGTTTCTGATTCTATGGAGTGAGCAGTTAAAAAAAAAAAAAAAAAAAAAAAAAAGCTCCATGACTGCCATCAAGGTGACTAAAGCTACAAGCTGATGATCTGCATATTAATTAGAGCATTGTGCAAACCATAACTTGAGAGGGGGGGTTCTGGAAAATTAATACCATGCTACAGCCTTTCCCCAGTGCAATTGGTCACAAAGCAATACAGGCCTGAAATAGATCTCAGAAAGCTATTAATGCTAGGGGAAGCTGGTAGGGGGCCTGGAGGCTGGGGGGGGGGGGACCCAGGATAAAAAGGATTTGGGGAAATTTCCTACTGAAATAAAGGAAGTGAGGCATGTGTTCACACCAAAGAACTGCCACACAGAATGAAGCATTCTGGGATATACACATATCTTAAGATGGTAGCTCTCTCTGGAGCTAAAAGGGCCCTTGGAGGCCATCTGTTCCTGCCCTGGGAGCTCCCTTAGCACTTTAATTTGTCCTTCCATGTGTACTCTGGATAGAATACTGCACATTCTCACCATCTGGATTAGTATCTGTCCATCTGATTTGCAGAAGTTATTTCTTTTTTCTTGACTCTCTATTTTACCGCTTTTGAAAGAAGTGACTCAGAAAATGGGTGTCCGCTTCTTAAAGAAAGGTTGCACATATGGGAACATAGGATTACAATAGGATACTGATCTGTAAGAAATGGTGAACAAGAAGAATCCAGAGGAAAATGGGCAGACTCACATTAGGCATCTGGGTTTGCAATGGGTACAACTCCACACCGGATTTCATACCTGAATTCATATGGATCCTCTGACACTTTCTAACTGTGATCATGGGCAAATTACTTAACCTTTGCCGCGTTGGTTTCTTCATCTGTAAAATGGGGATGATAACAGCACATATCTCACAGGGTTGTGAGGATAAAAAGAAATGAAATTTGTAAATATTATAGAATAAACACTCACCCCATTCCAACTCATCTTCCACACAACTGGCTATACAATTCCTCTGCTCAATAAACTTCACTTCTAAGATGAAACATAAATTGTTCTGTTTGGCATTTACAACTCTTGACCACAAATTACTATATACAACTCCTCTTTATACATCTTATGATTTTGGTTAACTAGCTCTCCTGTTATAGGAGATTTCATCTCTCCCTTCTGTGCCTAGGAATAGTCTATTCCTATATGCCTGTCTGGAATGTACTTCTACCTCTTAGAATAACTAATTTTTTAAGACTCAACCTAAGATCATTCTTGTATAGACCCTTCCCAATTTCCTTAGCTGCTAATACTTCTGTATCAAGTTTCTATTTTATACATTCCTATATACTTACAAATTACCTTGTCTAACAAAATATAAGCTTCTTGAGACAGTGGCCATTTCATTTTTATGCTTGTATTCCCAGTTCTTGGCACATAGGTTCAATAAGCATTTTTAAAAGACCCACTAACAAACACCCTATACCAAATGAGGTAAAAATGGGTTCATGAATTAGACATACAGGATTATGCTATAATTAAGTTAGGAGAACAAGATTTAGAGAAAGGAGGAATTTCTAGCCACAGAAGACTAGAGAACATTATGAAATACAAAATGGATAATTCTGATTATGTTAAATTAAAATTTTTATACAAACAAAACCAATGCAACCAAGATTAAAAGGGAAGCAGAAAGCTGGGGAAACATTTTTACACCCAGTATTTCTGATAAAGGCCTCATTTTAAAAATATATAGAGAATGGATTCAAATGTATAAGAATATAAACTATTCTGCATGAGGCAAGTGGTGCTCATAAGTTTAATACTGGGGAAGGGGGGAAAGGAAAGAGAAAAGCATGATCTGGAAATAACAAGATGACAGGAAATACAGAATTAGTAGTTTTAACTGTAAATGTGAATGGGGTGAACTCACCCATAAAGCAGAGGCAGATAGAAGACTGGATTAAAAGCCAGACTCCTATAATATGTTGTTTAGAGGAAACACATTAGAATCAGTGTGATACATACAGAGTGAAGGTAAAAGGCTGGAGCAGAATCTACTATGCTTTGGTGAAGTAAAAAAATCAGGGGTAGCCATCCTGATCTCAGATCAAACAAAAGCAAAAATTGATCTAATCAAAAGAGATAAGGAAGGACACTCTATATTGCTAAAGGGTAGCATAGATAATGAAATAGTATCAATTCTAAACATATATGTACCAAGTGGTACGGCATGTAAATTCCTAAAGGAGAAGTTAAGAGAGCTGCAAGAAGAAATAGACAGCATAATAGTGGAGAGATCTCAACCTTGCATTCTCAGAACTAGATAAATCAAATCAAAAAATAATAAGAACAAGTTAAATAGTACACTAGTAATAGTACACAAGTAAATAGAACACTAGAAAAGTTAGATATAATAGACCTTTGGAGAAAACTGAATGGAAACAGAAAGGAGTACACTTTCTTCTAGGCACTTCATGGAATCTATACAAAAACTGACCATCTATTAGGACATAAAGATCTCAAATTCAAATGCAGAAAGGCAGAAATAGTAAATGCATCCTTTTCAGACCACAATTCAATAAAAACTATATTCAATAAAAAGCCAGGGGAAAACAGACCAAAAAGTAATTGGAAACTAAATCTCATCCTAAAGAATGAATGGGTTAAACAGCAAATCATAGACACAATTAATAATTCTACCCAAGAGAATGACAATGAGATGACATACCAAAATTTGTGGGATGCAGCCAAAGTGGTAATAAGGGGAACTTTTATATGTCTAGAGGCTTACTTGCATAAAATAGAGAAAGAGAAGATTAATGAATTAGGCTTGCATCTAAAAAAGTTAGAAAAAGAGCAAATTAAAAACCCCCAATCAAACACAAAACTTGAAATTCTAAAAATAAAAGGAAAAATTAATAAAATTGAAAGTAAAAACTATTGAATTAATAAATAAAACTAAGAGTTGGTTTTATGAAAAAACCAACAAGACAGATAAACTTTTGCTAAATTTGATTAGAAAAAGAAAAGAGGAAAATCAAATTATTAATCTTAAAAATGAAAAGGGAGAACTTCCCACCAATGAAGAGGAAATTAGAGCAATAATTAGGAGTTACTTTGCCCAACTTTATGCCAATAAATTTGATAACCTAAAAGAAATGGATGAACACTTTCAAAAATATAGGTTGCCCAGATTAACAAAGGAAGAAGTAAATTGCTTAAACAGTCCCATTTTAGAAAAATAAATAAAACAAGCTATTAATCAACTCCCTAAGAAAAAATTCCCAAAACCAGATGGATTTACATGTGCATTCTACCAAACATTTAAAGAACAATCAACTCCAATGCTATATAAACTATTTGGGGAAAAAAAGGGAATGAAGGCGTCCTACCAAATTCCTCTAATTTTTTTATTTTTGTTTATTTTTTTTTCTCTGAGGCTGGGGTTAAGTGACTTGCCCAGGGTCACACAGCTAGAAAGTGTTAAGTGTCTGAGACCAGATTTGAACTCTGGTCCTCCTGAATTCAAGGCTGGTACTCTGTCCACTGCGCCACCTAGCTGCCCCCCCAAATTCCTTTTATGACACAGACATGGTACTGATACCTAACCAGGTAGGTTGAAAACAGAGAAAGAAAATCATAGACCAATCTCCCTAATGAATATCGTTGCAAAAATCTTAAATAAAATATTAACAAAAAAGAATACAGAAAATCATCCCCATGATAATACACCATGACCAAGTAGGATTTATACCAGGAATGCAGGGCTGGTTCAATATTAGGGAAACTATTAGCATAATTGACTATATCAATAACCAAATTAGCAAGGACCATAAGAATCATCTCAATAGATGCAGAAAAACCATTTGATAAAATCCAACACCCATTCCTATTAAAAAACACTAGCAAGTATAGGAATAAATGGACTTTTTTTAAATTAATTTTTATAATTATAACATTTTCTTTGACAGTACATATGCATAGGTAATTTTTTTACAACATTATCCCTTGTACTCCCTTCTGTTCCGAGTTTTTCCCCTCCTTCCCTCCACCCCCTCCCCTAGATGGCAGGCATTCCCATACAGATTAAATATCTTATAGTATATCCTAGGTACAATATATATGTGCAGAACCGAATTTTGTTGTTGTTGTTGTTGTTGTTGTTGCAAAGGAAGGATTGTATTCGCAAGGTAAAAATAATCTGGGAAGAGAAACAAAACAAACAAAAAAACAAAAAAACAAAAAAAAATGCTCACAGTTTACACTCATTTCCCAGTGTTCCTTTTCTGGATGTAGCTGATTCTGTCCATCATTGATCAATTGGAATTGGATTAGGTCTTCTCTATGTTGAAGATATCAACTTCCATCAGAATACATCCTCATACAGTATCATTGTTGAAGTGTATAAGTATACCCTAGTTCTGCTCATTTCACTCAGCATCAGTTGATGTAAGTCTCTCCAAGCCTCTCTGTATTCCTCCTGTTGGTCATTTCTTACAGAACAATAATATTCCATAACATTTATATACAATAATTTACCCAACCATTCTCCAATTGATGGACATCCATTCATTTTCCAGTTTCTAGCCACTATGAAAAGGGCTACCACAAAGATTTTGGCACATATAGGTCCCTTTCCCTTCTTTAGTATTTCTTTGGGATATAAGCCCAGTAGTAGTATGGCTGGGTCAAAGGGTATGCACATTTTGATAACTTTTTGGGCATAATAATGGACTTTTTCTCAAACTAGTCAGTAGCATCTATTTAAAATCATCAGCAAGTATCATATGTAATGGAGATAAACTGGAACATTCACAATAAGAACAGAAGTGAAACAAGGTGGCCCACTATCACCATTACTATTCAATATTGTATCTCTTGGATTTTGTTGGTCATGTATAAAAATGTTGATGATTTATGTGGATTTATCTTGTGTCCTGCAAATTTGCTAAAGTTGTGGATTATTTCCAATAGCTTTTTAGTAGAATCTCCGGAGTTCTCAAAGTATACCATCATGTCATCTGTAAAGAGTGATAATCTGGTTTTGTTAGTGATGTATAAAAATGTTGATGATTTATGTAGATTTATCTTGTTTCCTGCAACTTTGCTAAAGTTGTGGATTATTTCCAATACCTTTTTAGTAGAATCTCCAGAGTTCTCTAAATATACCATCATGTCATCTGTAAAGAGTGATAGTCTGGTTTCCTCATTATCTACTCTAATTCCTTTAATCTCTTTTTCATCTCTTATTGCTGAATTTCAAGGGAACTAATGAAAAAAAAAATCAAATGAAGGTGGCCTAGCTGCAGCAGATCTAAAACTATATTATAAAGCAGTGGTCACTAAAACCATTTGGTATTGGTTAAGAAATAGACTAGTTGATCAGTGGAATAGGCTAGTTTCACAGACCAAATAGTCAATAGCTTTAATAATCTAGTGTTTAACAAACCCAAAGACCCCAGCTTTGGGGATAAGAATTCACTGTTTGACAAAAACTTCTGGGAAAATTGGAAATTAATATGGCAGAAACTAGGCATTGACCCACACTTAACACCGTACACCAAAATAAGGTCAAAATGGGTTCATGACCTAGGTATAAAGAATGAGATTAAAAATAAATTAGAAGAACATAGGATAGTTTACTTCTCAGACCTGTGGAGGAAGAAGGAATTTGTGACCAAAGAAGAACTAGAGATCATTACTGATCACAAAATAGAAAATGTTGATTATATCAAATTAAAAAGCTTTTGTACAAACAAAACTAATGCAGAAAAGATTAGAAGGGAAGCAATAAACTGGGAAAATATTTTTACAGTCAAAGGTTCTGATAAAGGCTTCATTTCCAAAATACATAGAGAATTGACTAATTTATAAGAATTCAAGCCATTCTCCAAGTGATAAATGGTCAAAGGATATGAACAATTTTCAGATGAAGAAATTGAAACTATTTCTAGCCATATGAAAAGATGCTCCAAATCATTATTGATCAGATAAATGCAAATTAAGGCAACTCTGAGATACCACTATATACCTCTCAGATTGCCTAAAATGACAGGAAAAGATAATGACAAATGTTGGAGGGGATTGGGAAAACTGGGATGCTAATACATTGTTGGTGGAGTTGTAAACTGATTCAACCATTCTGGAGAGCAATCTGGAATTATGCCCCAAAAGTTATCAAACTGTGCATACCCTTTGACCCATCAGAGTTACTACTGGGCTTACATCCCAAAGATATCTTAAAGAAGAGAAAGGGACTTGTATGTGCAATGTGGCAACCCTTTTTATAGTGGCTAGAAACTGGAAACTGAGTGGCTGCCCATCAGCTGGAAAATGGCTAAATAAATTGTGGTATATAAATGTTATGGAATATTGTTGTTCTGTAAGAAATGACCAGCAGGAGGATTTCAGAAAGTCCTGGATAGACTTACATGAACTGATGCTAAGTGAAATGAGCAGAACCAAAAGATCATTATATACTTCAACAACAATACTATATAAGGATCAATTCTGATGGATGTGGCTTTCTTCAAGAATGAGATGAACAAAATCAGTTCCAATTGTTCAGTAATGAAGAGAACCAGGTATACCTAGCTAAAGAACTATGGAAAGTGAGTGTGGACCACAACATAGCATTTCCACTCCTGTTATTGTCTGCTTGCATTTTTGTTTTCCTTCTCAGGTTATTTTTAACCTTTTTTCTAAATCTGATTTTTCTTGTGCAGCAAGATAACTGGATAAATATGTATACATATGTTGTATTTAATGTATACTTTAATATATTTAACATGTATTGGACTACCTGCTATGAAGGGGAGGGGGGAAGAGGGGAAAAATTGAAACAGAAGGTTTTTTTCCCAAACATTGAAGGACTTCATTGTGGGGGGAGAAACAGAAGGTTTTGCAAGGGTCAGTGTTGAAAAATTATCCATGCATCTGTTTTGTAAATAAAAAGCTATAATAAAAAAACCAATAATAAAAAAAAGAATACAAGCCATTATCCAATTGATAATTGGTAAAAGGAGATGAAGACAATTTGCAGATGGAGAAATGAAAGCCATTTCTAGTCATATGAAAAAAATATGCTAAATCATTTTTGATTAGGGAAATGCAAATTAAGACAACTCTGAGGCACCATCTGACACCTCTCAGATTGGCTAAGATGACAGGAAAAGATGATAAATATTGGGGGGGATGTAGGAAAACTGGGACACTAATACATTGTTGGTGTAGGTAGTTGTGTACTGATCCAATGATTCTGGAAAGCAATTTGGAGCTATACCCAAAGGGCTATGCATACCCTTTGTCCCAGCAGTGTCTCTATTGGGTCTATATGCCAAAGAGATCATCAAAGAGGGATAAGGATCCACACGTGCAAAAATATTTTTTATAGCAGCACTGCTGTTTATAGTGCAAGGAACTAGAAGTTAAGTGGAGGCCCATCAGTGGGGAATGGCGGAATAAGTTAGGATATATGAATGAAATGAAATATTATTGTTCTATAAGAAACAACCAGCAGGATGATTTCAGAAAGGCCTGGAGAGACTTCCATGAACTGACACTAAGTGAAGTGAGTACAACAAAGAGAACATTATACACAGTAACAAAAAGATTATGTGATGATCAATTGTGATGGACTTGGCTCTTTTTAATAATAAAGTAATTCAAGGCAATTCCAATAGACTTGTGATGGAAGAATCCATCCACATCCAGAGAAAAAGACTGATTGTGGAACAAAGCATAGTATTTTCACCTTTTTTTTTTCTGATGGTGGTGGTTTGTTTGCTTGTTTTTTTTCTCTCATTTTTTTTCTTTTGATCTGATTTTTCTTATATAACATTATGAATATGGAAATATGTTTAGAAGAATTGCACATGTTTAACCTATAGTGGAGTGCCTGCTATCTGGGGTGAGGAGAGGAGGCAGGAGAGAGAGAAATTTAGAACACAAAGTTTTAGTTTTGGAAAGGCGTATATTGAAACCTATCTTTGTGTGTATTTGGAAAAATAAACTATTATGAAAATAAATAAAAATGCTTATTGATGTAGTTACTTCTCTCTTTTGTGTTTAAATCCTTAATAAGTTGGCCTCAAAACTACCTTTGGAAACTATCTTTCCAATTTTATTCCACATTATCTGTCTTTATACAACTCTACAATCCAGGCAAACTATATGCCATTCTATTTCTCATCTCTGTTCCTTTGCACTAGCCATCCCTCCTGCCCGTAATGCATTTCCTTCTAAGTCTAATAATCCTTAATTTCCTTCAAGATTCAGTTCAAGGACAGCTTCCTAGCGGAAGCTTTTCCTGAATCCCTCTTAACTACTAGTATTCTTCTTCTTAAGCTACTTTGATGCTATTTTGTTGGTATGTGTGCATGTATGTATACATATCGTCTGCTCTGATGTGATATGTTCCTTGACAGCAAAAACATTAGTTTTTGGTGTTTACATCTCTAGCACCTATCAATAATACCTGGTACACAATAGATGTTTAATCAATAAACATTGAATCAAATAAATGTTTAGCTTTTCTTATTTAAGAATTCTTTCCCTATGCCTCATTTTTACATGGAGGGGGTAATGATTTATTTTTAATTAAATTTTATTTTTTCAAATTAATAAAAATCAACTTTTCTCTTCCTTCTACCATACCCTTCACCATTGGAAAAAAATGAGGAAAAACAAAACACTAAAACTACATACATACATATATGCATACATACATATACAGGTAATCAAGCAAAATTAATTGTTACATTGATCATGTCCCAAAAAACTTATCTCATTCTGTACCCTAAGTCCATCACTTCTGCCAGGAAGTAGACAGTCTGTTTTATCATTGGTCTTCTGGAATCACAGTGAGTTATTGTATTGATCATAATTATTATGTATTTCGAAGTTGTTTTTATTGTGTTATTATAAAAGTTTTCTCCTGGTTCTGCTTGCTTCACTCTGAATTGATTCATACAGGTCTTCCCAGGCTTTTCTGAAATTATCTTTTGCATATATAGCAAATTAGAATCACATTCCATTCCTATGCCACAAGTTATTCAGCCATTCCCTTAGTTTCTTTGCTTCCCTTTGCTTATGTGCTATTCTTCACTACTTATAAATTTTTATTTTTTCAGTTTTCATATTTTCATATTTTTGCACATATGGGTCCTTTTTCTTTTTTATTTCTTTGAGGCCTTCTAGTGACATTGCTGGGTCAAAAAGAATGTAACAGTTTAGTAATTCCTGAGGCAAAATTCTAAATTGCTTTCTAGAACGGCTCCACCATTTCAAAGCACCATCAAAAAGAGCTTTTTTTTGTGCTTCTTTTCCCAAAGCCACTCCATCATTTGTCATTTTCCTTATTTATTTATTTATTTAAAAATTTTTGGTCAATTTGGCCAATCACGCAAAAGTTGTGAGGTGGAACTTCAGAGTTGCTTTCTGCTTTAATTTGCATTTCTCTAATTATTAGTGATTTGAAGCATCTTTTTTTTTTCCCATATGGCTATTGGTATCTTTTATTTCTTCTTTAGAAAACTGCCTATTCTAACGTGGAAATATCTTTTGCATGACTTCATCTATATAATGCATATCGTATTTCTTGTCTTCTCAACGAGTGGGGGGAGGGATAAAGAGAATTTGGAACTCAAAATAAAAATGAATGAATGAATGAAATGACTGACTGAATGGGAAAAAAAAAAAAAAAAACCCTGCCTATTCATACTCTTTTAAGCACCCTGACCTCTTGAAAGTTATGTCCAGCAGAGGGCAGACTCTGACAGGTCCTGCTAAGCTTGGAAAGCCATCAAATATGCAGCCCAATGGAAAGAAGCACTGGGTGCATTTGGAATCAACCCAGGTTCAAATCCCATCTCTGCTACTTCCTACATAAATCCATATTTGAGCAAGTCACTTCCCTTCCCTGGGCCTCAGTTCCCTCTGCTGTACAATGGGGGTTAGGGGAAATAAAGGATGACTTCCAGCTCAAAGTTTAGGATCCTATGAAATAAGGACTCTCCTAGGGTGAATTATGAAATGGCTCATGGCCAGAAAGCACGGACTTTTGGAGGCGCAACATCTCAGTAAGCCATGGAGGAGAAGGGGCCTGAGTCCAAAGAAGAAGGAATTCCCATTCTTGAGAACCACATTTATTATGAGAAGAAATAAAAATACTTCCTGATGTAGTTACTTCTCTCTTTGGTGTTTAAATCCTTAATAAGCTGGCCTCAAAACTACCTTTGGAAACTATCTTTCCAATTTTATTCCACATTATCTTTCTTCATACGACTCTACAATCCAGGCAAACGATCCATCTTACAGTTTCTTATATATGCCATTCTATTTCTCATTTCTGTTCCTTTGCCCTAGCCATCCCTCCTGCCCGTAATGCATTTCCTTAACAAGTTCTTTCACAGTAAGGATGTGTGTTTCAAATGTGGGATTTTATATATCTCAATAGAGGGGTGATTACTTTAGCGAGCGGACTTCTTCCCCAGACGTGGAGCCCAAATCATCCTCCATACTTCCTTATCCTGGGTGACATGTCTCCATCTTTCTGGTCGTCTTCCACAGGAGATCTGACCCAAGCGCCCATGGCCTTCCTCCTGCCTTCTAACATTCCCTGTGAATCAGAGCACCTTTGGAGAGATATATGGGGAACAAAGAAATGCCCCAAGTTCCCTATCCATAACCCACATGAAGTGTTCCTTCCTGCCATGTGACAGAAGCAACTCTGACTTGGGACACCCCTTTCTCCCCAACTGCAACACTAAGGTTCTTATTATAATGAACGTACCGGAGCTACTTAGGAGTTTGATGAGCGCTGAAATGCACAAAATGTGTTGGAGTTTCTATTTGGATGGCAATCTTTCCTTCTGAGTTTCTGGCTGCTACTCTTTCAATGGGAGTGTTTTTATGGCATTTTCATGCAAAACTCAAATAAGGCTTTCCCGCCTCTTGGAGGGTAAAAACATTACAATCTCAAGACCTAAAGAGCTATTGCTCATATTTCTTTTTAAAATCTCCCCCTCTTTTAACCTTCCCCCTCCCATCCTGGGGAAAAAAAAGGAAAGGAAATCATTATCTAGGAATCATTTTTCAGGAAGGCAAAACAGGCATTTATTGTTACAACCAGGGAGGGGAGATGAAATTCCAGGACCACCCCTCAACCTCATCCCCCTGGGAAAACTTGACAAGGCTGCCGCCCCACCCCCAACTCGAGCCCATTGTCCCCAGAAACCTCCTGGCACAGCATGCTGGGCCTCCTCCTCTCCTGACCTTTGCCCCAAAAGGGCAGGGCTGCAAGGGCTCCATCTGTGCCTAAGTAGGGCTTCACCATTGGCTGTCAGGGTTTGGGGTTAATGGCCTTGCTGCTTTGGAGTTTTGAGAGAGAGGGAGGGAGAGAGAGAGAGAGAGAGAGGGAGGGAGAGAGAGAGGGAGGGAGGGAGGGAGGGAGAGAGAGAGAGAGAGAGAGAGAGAGAGAGAGAGAGAGAGAGAGAGAGAGAGAGAGAGAGAGAGAGAGAGAGAGAGAGGAGAGGAAGAAGGAGAGGGAGAGGGAGCGAAGTTTGATATTTCTCTTCTCAAACTATAGGCATGTTCAGGGGATAAGCTTTTGATTAGAAAGGAAAATATTCATCGGACATTTTTAAAGCCACAAAAAGGGAGAAAAAAGATCTTAAACTTGTGAGCTCACAGGATTTAGAATGGGAATTCTGTGCAATTCAATCCAACATGTACTTATTAGGGAAAGAAAAGAGAAAGGAATATGCATTTATGATGTGCTTATTATGTGCTAAGCACTTTACAAATATTATCTCATTTGCTCCTTATTAACACCTATAAGGAGTACATATAGCATTAACAAGGAGCTGGCTCATCCTCACAAAAATTCTGTGATATAGTTTCCATTATTATCCCCATTTTACAGAATAAGAAACTGAGGCTGAGTGAGTTAAATGCTTCCCCCAGGATCACACAGCTAGCGAGCGCCTCAGGTGAATACTGAACTTGGCTATTTCTGACTCCAAGACCAGCACCCTTGTGTGCAAGGGACCGTGCCAGGCTAAAGATACAAGACAAAAATGAAAGCAAGTCTCTCCTCAAGGAGCCGACAGTTTCCTGGAGATGCCAGCTGAGATGCACCAGGGTTATAAACAGGGCACTGGCCCCAATATGAGAAAGCCTTGCTTCCAGGCTCACTTTCTGACACAGATCGCCTTCATGGCCCTCCTCACTTAATTCCCTTGATCTCACTGGTCCCTACACTAGAAGTCACAGAGCAGACCCAGGGAAGTTCACAGTTACATCAACTCGGTCACAGGTCCGGTTCAAAATACCAAGCACCTGCAAAGCATTCAGTCCAATGTGTCATTTTCCTGGTGAGAGAAATAAAGCCCAGAATGGGGAAGGGAGGAGCCCAGCATCCTAAGAAGAATTCTTTTCAGGGCTGAGCCTAGGATTTCCCAGACCCTGGGATTCTGTGGCCTTCCGGCCTGTACTCTTGCCACTGTTCCACATGTGGAAAGCACGTGACCCTCTAGTAGCGGCATTGAGATGGAGACAATTTGAGATACTGGCTCCACAAGAGAATGGTAGGAAAAAGAAAGCTAAAAGCAAAGAGACTCTCTAAGGCCACAAAAACATCCTTTCAGAGAGCTTGGAAGTATGTTCTTTAATTTGAACTACATTTCTGCACCAAATATGATTCTTTTTGCTCAGCTCTTCTCTGGAATCGCCTTTCTCCTTCTGACCCTGTTAGAGCATCCGCAAAGCAGCCACCTTTGGCACTGGCTCCATTTGTCACTACTTAGCATTGCTAGGGCTTTTGTTCTTAATCAAGAAACCAGTAAGCAGATTGGAAGTAGCCACACACATATGAGTACAAATATAGGCACACATGTGGCAAAACATACATGCTTCCGTGGTGATAACTTAGGACAATTGTCTAATTTTCCTGAAACAAGATGGCTTCTAAAGTCTTTTCCAGTTCTAACTCTAGGGTCTTATGGTATCCCATGAGGCATTTCTTATCCCCCACCATCACATTTCCCTAGAGTACTTTGTCACAGTCTCTAGGACGATGAGGTTTAGAGCCAACATGATGGTTTAAGAGACTACTTGGTCCAATCCTATACTCATAGGATCACTGATCAGGAAGGAACTTCTCAGACCATTTCGTATAACTTTCATTTCACAGAAAAGGGAGTTGAGACTCATGGAGGACAGATAAATTGACTCACTTAAGGCCAAGTAAGTAACAAGAAGTAGAATGTGATCTCAGGTCTTCTGGCTCCAAAGTCACCACACTGAAGGTCCCACCCATCCCACTCACCTTTGTGTACATAGCTCTCTTATTGAATGATAAGGACTTTGGGGTCAAATCCAGGTTACTCTGTCATCTTTTTCTCCCCCAACACTAAGTTGAGCCTATTGGCAGATAGCAGGCTTTTGATTATGGTTTATGGAATTGGAGTTTGTGTCTAAAGATACAGGGAACCCAGTAATGATGACATCCATGTAGAGGTGTACTGTTTTCACACACACACACACACACACACACACACACACACACACACACACACGAGCTCACTTAATGTTCACAACAAACCTGGGAGATAGATATCATTATTATCCCCATTTTAGAAATGAGGAATCTGAGGCTAGGAGATCAGTAACTCTCCCTGAGTCATACAAATAGTAAGTGTCAGGTTATGTAGGACTCTAACCCACATCTTCCTGGCTCCAAATGTGGCTCTCTATTCATGATACCACTCTGTAGATGAGAAGCAAATGTTATTATTCCCATTTGAAAGATGAGAAAACTGAGGCACAAAGAGGACATGGAATATGACCAAATAGTGGTCTTGGAGCTGAGATTCAAATGTTGGTGTTGTGACTTGGAGACTCATGGGCCAGACATTTATGTGGTTGATAGAGAGTGAAAGCACATGACAGGAACCCCAATTTTAATCAAGGATGTGCTGGAGCCAGCTCAAAATAACTTGCGTGAGAGATGACTGATACATTTTCAGAATGTTTGTACCTCAGAAATCACCACAAATCAAGGCATAGTGGTTTGTTGATTGTCTAGACTTAAAGAAAAAAAAAATGGTTTAGTGCAGATTCAACTAGAAAGGGCACTTGGTATCCATTTTTACATTTTCTTCCTCCACTTTAGTATTGGCTGTGACCTCTGTATACGTGGGTCCTTGTCCTTTTTCTATATGGATGGTCAAATAGCAGAACTCTTGCCTTCTGCTTAAATTGTTTTTAAATTAAGGAAATATGTTATTGTTTGATGATCTGAAACATAGTCATTCCCTTAGTACTTTCACTTTATCTTCCATCTTGTTTTTGTTGTTCCTTTTCCTGATATATGAAACCTTAGTATCCATATTTGTGGTTTTCTTGGCACAGATACTGGAATGCTGTGCCATTTCTTTCTCTAGCTCATTTCACAGATGAGGCAATTGAGGCAGAGAATGTGAAGTGACTTGCCCAGGGTCATAAAGTTAATAAGTATGTAAGGCCAAATTTACAAACAGGAAAATGAGTCTTCCCAATTCTAGGGCTGACACTCTATCCACTGCAACACCATCTAGCTACTAATATGTTAGCCCCATATCACACTGCTCTCATTCTTAGCATTATTGTCTACATATATTTCTTCAGATCCTTTTGTATTCTTTGTACTTACATACTTTGATGGATCCTTAAGATGTGGGTGTACCATGCCTACATTGAGACAAATCACTATGTAACAGTGAAGCTCAATGTTGGCAGCAGATAGAGCACTGGGGCCTGTAAGTAGGAAGTCCTGTCAGAAAAAGTCACTTAATCTCTACCTCAGTTCCTCAGCTATAAAATGGGAATAATACTACCTATGGAATTGTTCTAAGGAGAGATAATATGAGATAATAAGTATAAAGCATTTTACATACTAAGCATTATATAAATATCATCTTTTTTTAGGTAGAATTTTAAAATTAATTTTATAATTATAACATTTTTGACAGTACATATGCATAGATAATTTTTTACAACATTATCTCTTGTATTCCTTTCTTTTCCGAATTTTTCCCCTCCTTCCCTCCACCCCCTCCCCTAGATGGCAGGCATTCCCATATATATTAAATATCTTATAGTATATCCTAGGTACAATATATATGTGCAGAACCGAATTTTGTTGTTGTTGTTGTTGCAAAGGAAGAATTGGATTCGGAAGGTATAAATAACCTCGGGAGAAAAATAAAAAATGCTCACAGTTTACACTCATTTCCCAGTGTTCCTTCTCTGGGTGTAGCTGATTCTGTCCATCAATGATCAATTGGAACTGGATTAGCTCTTCTCTATGTGGAAGATATCCACTTCCATCAGAATACATCCTCATACAGAATCATTGTTGAAGTGTATAGTGATCTCCTAGTTCTGCTCATTTCACTCAGCATCAGTTGATGTAAGTCTCTCCAAGCCTCTCTGTTAAATATCATCTATTAATAATAATAATATATGAAAGCAGGAGAACTTTTTATGAGAAAAGGTACAAAGAGAAGAACTTACTCCAAGAGGCAGAGGAACTGAATAATCTACAGTCTTCATGAACATTCCACAAAATGGCACCTTTAGCCAAACCCAGGGCCAACTGCAAAAGCAACTGACGTGACGATAATGGAATGTTTTCAAAATCTTAGCTGACAAGAAATATGTCGCTCTCCCCAATCAAAACCCATTTATATGCTCTTCAGAAATGGCAAACATTTCCAAAGGATGCATAATCCTCAGAGATTGTGGCATTTGTAAGCCCATACTACACACCTGCCTGGTAGCAGCTCTGAATGAGTTGCTCCTCACCGCAATCCATGTAAAGTGGCCATTTCTATGGAAAACCGCCAAAGGCTCTGAATCTGCTTGGGTTTGGCTCAAACTAAACATTAAATAAAGGCATAATGGGCACAGATGGTCTAAATTCGAAATTCCTAGGGCACTTGCCTGGTCAAGAGAGGAGTGAATCAAGGGAAACTTTTTAGCTTTCATTCTCAACAGCCTGACTTAGGTTAGGTAAAACAGATTGTGGCTCAAACCATTTTTCCATTCCAATTTTCTATGAAAATTACTCATAAAACAAATACTATGTGCTGAAAAAAAAACTGTTTTCTAAAGGTTCTATTATAGACAGTCTTGCAAATTAGTTTACTTCTCTTGAATAGCATATTCTGAACTCTAGTACCATCTCTACCCTACAGAAATGTGAAAAATGGCTATCTAGCCCTCTCCCACTAAAAAACAATGATCAACACCATCTCATGATCACTGAAGGATTCAAATTGTAAATGACCCAGAGTGCAATGGGAAGACGCCTGATGCATGTAAGCAGGCTGTAGCATGTTATAAAATGTGATTTGTACCTGAAAAGTGGAATTCAAGGCATGGAAGATTAAAAAAGAAGGTGAACTTGTCATGTAGCAAGAAGGAGGGAAAAAAGAGAGCTAGCCCGAATGTTATAGTTGTTTCCATAACATATACTAAAAGACACAGAAAATGCCTCCGGTATTCTTAGCAGCTATCCTATGGAGGATTTATGGAAAGGACACAGACGAGAATTGCTACGAAATCCTTATGAAAAGGTACAAATTGTGGTGACCTGCCCCAGTGGAGGTGCGGGTTCATCAAAATGTGTAAGTACAAGGAAAACATAAAAGTGTCAGAAGAGATATAATGCTAAGAATGAGAGGCAGTGTGATATAGTGGCCAGGGAGGTCTTGGAGTTACAAAAGCCCAGATTCTAATTCCACTTTGGATAAGTCACCTTTGAGTACCCCAGCAACTCTATTAAGACTAAACTTGCAGAACAGGGACTGAGCTGTGCTGGTACAGGATGTTCCCTGCTAGAAGTTCTCTATAATGATACAATCATAGGTCTAAAAAAAATCTAAGAAGCAGGTTAGCCAAGAAAGCAGTGCAGCCATAATGGATAGGGTACTGGACTTAGAGTCAGGAAGAGCTCAATCCAAATCTCCCCTCTAACACTTATTAGCTACATGACCCTGGATAAATCATTCTGTAAGGGCGATGGACTCAATGGTGTCTAAGACTCCTAGCTCTCAATTTATGACCTTATGAGAAGAAATGGTCCCAAGTTGCTCAGTATACTCCAAAGGGAAATTAAGCCCTGTCTTTAAATTATCCTGCAAACAGAAACAATACAGAATTTAAAGGGTAAAGAATGTGTGCATAAGGCACAGAACATACCATATTTTCTTAGGTGGCAACTGTCTCAGCTATTCTCTTCAAAATACAAGGTCTTCATGTTTCCAGGGACTTTAAATCCCTCTTTAAATCAATACCTGAACACAGTGAAGTAGGGGTGGGGTGGAGAAGAGGGGAAAAATGCTTGATCCAGGGTCAGAGATATTGAGTTCACTTTGCCACTAATTAGTTAGATGGAGTCAGGAAGGCTCATTTTTTGTGAGTTCAGATTTGGCCTCCTAGCTGTGTGACTCTGGTTAAGTCCTTTAACCCTGCTTGCCTCAGTTTCCTCATCTGTAAAATGAGTTGCAGGAGGAAATGGCAAATCTCTCCTATATCCTTGCCAAGAAAACCTCAGATAGGGTTGCAAAGAGTAGGACACAATTGAAACAATTGAACAACAAATGACTTAACCTCTTTTCTGGGTCTCCATTTTCTCAAATATAAAACTGGAAAATAATATTCGTAACACATACCTCATAGGGTTGCTACAAGGATCAACTGAGATGATGTACAGAAACTATTAAGCTTATGCTCATTTCTCTTTACCTATTCTCAAGTAATTCAAGGATCCTTGATGCTACAAACAACAAAACAATGAAACAAAGTCATAGTTGTTGTTTTAACAATATGGTGGAGGAGGACATTCAAAGAAGCTGTAGAGCCTCTGCTTGGGGGAATGGAGTAGGCTAGCTTACTAGACTCACACTTGCTCCCATTTTCTCTGTTAAGGAAAATGGTCTCTAGCCACAAAATGGCTAGCAAGGAGTTTAAACCCAATATAAACAGGGCAATGAGAGCCCCCAGCCAACCTTAGTGAGTTCAAGGCCCAGATCAACAATATCCTCAGGTATAAAGAATTGGCAGATGTGACTGCTGAGCTTTTGTCAGTGGTATCTGAAACATTGTGAAAAACAGGAAAGGTGCCCCAGGAGGATTAAGAGGCTCCAAGAATCCAGGGTCACCTCTACACCACAGGGAAGCATCAAAGGGCAATTCAAGTGGAGGGTTATTGTTATTCTTTAGTGTAATTTTATTGACACTTCATGTAATTTGACCTTCCACCAAAGCCCTATTTTGATGCATGTTGGCGTGGAGGTGACCCTGGGCTCTCAAAGGCATGCCAGCAGAACGCAAGCCAAGCAGTGGAGATTCGGATGCATATTTGTTGCCCAAAGAACAGTTTAGATAAATTGAGAAAGGTTCAGTACCAAACTGATGGATTTTTCAGCCACAGCAACTAAGCTATAGAAGGGCAGCAACTACATCAGTAGTTAGAGAAATCACACTGATTAAATTACATATTCTTGAAGTGTAATTTGAAATCTGTCCAACCTAACATTAAAGTAAAGCTTCCTTTTCGACTGCCAGAAGCCACAACATTGCCTGTATCCTCAAAGTGAGCCCAACTCTACTCTGCCTTCATTATTTTCCAAAGCAGTTTTAGACCATATGCTGTCATGTGAAAATCAGCCCATTCTCTTCACTGGCATAAATGTTCTAAGCAAATGATGAAAACTCTACAAACAGAGGAAGGGGCAACTTCTGAATATTTCCTGTGAGACTGATTGAAGCGAGCTTGAAACTTTGGATGATTTCACCCACTACACACAAGCACAGGGAAAATACTTTCAGAATTATATTTACATGACTTAATTTTAAATCTGGATTAGCTGTGTGACATCACTTAACTTTTCTGGTCATTGGTTTCCTGCTCTATAAGTTTAAGGGGCAGGTCAGATAGCTTCCAAGATTCCTTGCAACTCTAGAGCTCTGATCTTATGAACAGTAGGAGGTTTTAGCAACACTCAGAATCACAAAAGGGACTTAAAAATATTTTCACTACCTGTCCTCACTCCATGATGGAAAAATTGAAATGCAAAGAGGGAAAAAGATTTCTCTAAAATCAAAGAGTAAACCAATGGCAGCTCTGTGTTCTATGTGGAGTTCAGGCCTCTGGATCAAAGATTCAGGGCTCTTTCTATTACACTTGGCTCTTGAAATCACCAAAACTTAAAAAGGTGAAATGGCTCCTCAAGGTGACATGGAAGCCAAATGGCAAGGTCATTTGGCTCCAAATCCAGTGCTCCAAATCACAACAGCATTGATGACTCCTTTAACATCTGCCCCAGTGAAAACATTGCATGAGGCTGGGGAACTCTTAATTGTGCAATGATCAAAGGAGAAATGGTTCCTCACTAACAGTATGGCTTGAACAGAGAGAAAGACCTTTAAGCACTTTTCTATGAGATAAAATATGTATTTTTAATGAATTATCATAAACTCAATATTGAACATCAATACAGATAGTGAAACTGGTTTAGGGGTATTTATAAGTACATAAATTAAAATGCTCAGAATAAAATGACTTCATCACTCGACGTTTGTGTAACTTTTGTTGCTTTTTTTTGATGCAAAATCATTTTAGATTTTATAAAATTTGTTTCAAATTCCTATAACTTTTACTACCAGATTACCATCTATCAGGATTTTTTGATCATTCCTTCTAATCCATTCTTCCTCTTCTATGGTCAGATTTAAAGGGGATTCTATTCTTTTAATATGCTTCTTTTCCCTCTTTGCATCATTCTGCCAAGTTAACTTGTAGATTTTTACATTTTTTTTTCCTTCTTGGCCTGACTTGCATGCTAGTATTCCATTCCATTAATGAGCCATACTTTAACTATTACACCCCTATTGCATATTTAGGCTGCGTGCAGTTTTTTGTTTCTTGTTGTTACGATTACATTTGATAATGCCATGAAAATCTTTGAATGGACACGTCTTTTTGATGATGTTTTTAGATTACATTCCGAACAATGGAATGGGCCAAAAGATATGGATATTTTTGTAACTTTTGCTGTTAGATTGCTATCTAAAAAGATTGCCCAAATCTGCACTTTCACAAGTAGTGAAAGAGTATACCTGTTTCTCCATAACCTTGCCAGCCCTGAATTTTGTTGCTTTTAATTATTTTTTTTTGCCAATTTAATTGATGCAAAGTAGTTTCCTCAAAGTTCTTTTAGTTTACATTTCATTAACTATTCATGAGGATTAAAATCTTTTTTCAGCTATTACATGTATGTTGAGGGAATCTGATCCAAAAGAATAGGGAAAGCTTTTCAGAGGAAGTGGCATTTTAGGTAATTAGAGGAGAGATGGGGAGGGATTATGTCAGGACTAGAGAACAGAATGGTTAAGAGATCAAAGCCAAAACCAATCATCTTACATTCTTCTTCTTCTTCTTCTTCTTCTTCTTCTTCTTCTTCTTCTTCTTCTTCTTCTTCTTCTTCTTCTTCTTCTTCTTCTTCTTCTTCTTCTTCTTCTTCTTCTTCTTCTTCTTCTTCTTCTTCTTCTTCTTCTTCTTCTTCTTCTTCTTCTTCTTCTTCTTCTTCTTCTTCTTCTTCTTCTTCTTCTTCTTCAACACTTTTAAATTTATTTATTTATTTAATACTTTTCCCCCACTTACATTCAAAACATTTTTTAAAATTTGTTTTTAAGACTTTTGAGTTCTAGATTCTTTCCCTTATCCCCATCTACAAGAAACCACAGATGAAATTTTGCAAAACTTTTCCATAAAAGTCAAATTAAGAATTAAGAATAATATGGTTTCCTCATTCCTGAGACCTAGCCATCTAATAAATTATTATATGATGAAGACAGGGCCTGCTTACAAACTGACTCTGATTTGAGACTCTCTGGGTGACTCTATGCTGCCTGTCACTCAGCTCAAGCCCGAGCCATCACATCCTATCCCAAACAATTTCCTAAATTAATCAGATAAAGAGTTTATACATTCTTTCCATTTTTGTGGCCCTTTCTTGTTTCATCGTTATCTCTCCCTCCACTGCTTGCAATCTGAAACATGGTTATTTCAAGTAAACTCTTATATCCAAAACTGATCTAATTTGCCTACAGAACATCTCAAACTAACACTGTGTTTTGTTCTCTGCATACTAAGTCAACCAGATCTATGAGAATTCACTTTGTATCTACTTTAGAACTCTGAAAGAAAGTCCAACTGAAAATTAAAGGGAAGTTAAGGGAGGTGTTGACTTATCCCTGGGCATTTTTAGTACCATCAGACAGTAAGGGATAACATTCTCCTATACAGAAACTGAAGGCAGGAAGGCCTGAATTCAAATCTCATCTCTGACAACAGCTGTGTGATCCTTTTCTCACATTGCTGTCACCTATAAAATGTGTTTATTCTGTATGGTTATCTTAAGGCCCCAAAGAGAAAATGTACATTAAACATTAAGCATTAAGAACCACTATGTATACCAGGCACTGAAAAATACAAACATAAAAATAAAACAGCCACTGTATCATGGGGTTTTTATATTATAGCCAAGGAGCCCACAGGTACATGGGTAGGCACATACAAAAATGATACAAGGGCATTAGCAGCTGAGATTAGGAAAGTCCTGGTGAACAAGGCAGAACTTGAGCTGAGTCTTGAAGAACAGAGATTCTGAGAGGTAGCCAGAGTATATTCCAGACAAGTGGAGACCGCCTATCTTTGGAAAAGAATAGAAGAATAAGAATTAGAATTAGAAATAACTGAACTCAGTAATTAGTGTTTCCTAAACATGAAAGCACAAATTATACAGGACGAAAAAAAATCCCTTACAGAGGTAAGAAATGAAATAAATACTAAGACTCACAGAATATGGAAAGGAGAATAAGGTATGATAAACCTGAAGAGGATGGTCAGAGCCAGGTCATGAAGAGCTTTAAATTACAGAGGAGTTTATTTGGATCCTAGAGGTAATAGTGGGCTAGTAAAGTTTATTGAGCAAGGGAATGATATAGCCAGACTCATACTTTAATTAAATAATTTTCACTGCTATGCCGAAGATAGATTGGACTGGGGAGAAAGCAAGAAGCATCAGGAAGGAGATTATGGCCAGCAATGTCAGATGCTATAGAAAAATTGAAGAGGATGAGGATTTTTAAAAGATCATCAGGTTTCTCAATTAAGATACCACAGGTAAATAAAGGAGTGAAATAATTGGACCCACTGTATAAATGCTAATAATAGCAATAAGAAAAGAAAAAGAAATTAAAGGTAAAAAGACAGGCAAAAAGGAGACAAAGCTATCCCAATTTTCTTTTATTTTGGTGAGGTAATTGGGGTTGACTTGCCCAGGATCACACAGGTAGTAAGTGTGAAGTGTCTGAAGTTGGATTTGAACTCAGGTCCTCCTTGATTCCAGGGCACATGCTGTATCCACTGCACCTCCTAGCTGCCCCCATCCCTATTTTATAGTCACATGATGATTTGCTTTGAAAATCCCAAGAAATAAGAAAATGACTCAATTGCAAAAATTAAGAATTTCAATAAAGTTTCAGGTTACAAAATAAATCCATAAAATCAACAACTCTCTATATGATTACAACAAAATTCAGGAGTGAATAACAGAAAGGGAAGTACCATTCAAAATAATTACTAAACATATAAAATATTTGGGCATCTCATTGCCAAAGCATACTTAATACCCGTGTAGAGGCAGTTATATAACATCCCTTAAAAACATAAAGAACAACAAAAATTCAATGTTCATGGCTAGACCTTGTCAATATTTAAAAAATTACAATACTATAATATGGAAATAAATGACAATATTACTACAAAATTAATTTACAGATCTATTATGCCAGTCAACTTACCACAGGGATACTTTCTAGAGTTAGGCAAAACAGCATAATTTGTTTAAAGGAACAAAAGACTATCAAGGAGTATAATGAAAAAAGGTAGGAGTGAAAGGGGAACAACACTTTCAGACCTCTAAATATATTATAAAGTATCAATCACCAAAACTATTTGGTATAGGTTTAGAATAAGATAAGCAGATCTTTGGGAAAGAATAGAAGAATAAGAATTAGAAATAACTGTTCAGTTTTATATATATATATATATATATATATATATATATATATATATATATATCCTCCTGGGTAATTTGTGCTTTCATGTTTATCAAACACAGGAAGAAAAAAAATCCCTATTTTAGAACTTTTAGAACAATTAGAAAGAAGAAATTAGGCTGATAACACCACCTTATACCATATTTCATGATAAAATCAAAATCAATGCATGACCTGAATATTAAAGATCATAAGGACAGGTTTTTGAATCTTCAATGATATAGGGACTCCCAGATGAGAAAACTCCCTTTACCAATGCTGGTCAACACTTTTTTTTTTATAATTCATGGTCTCTTAAGGAGCTTCTTGGAGCAAGGAGAAGTTAAGTATGCCAGTAGGTGTCAGGCAAGACTTGACCTAAGGTCTTCCTGGCTCCAAAACCAGCTCTCTATTCCCTACCCCATGCTTCCCTCTATTAAAAAATCATCATCATAATCAATGAGAACAGAAGCAAGTAATATACTTTTCACAGATATGGGCTCATTACCAAATAAATATTAAAGGCAATCATAAGAGATAAAGTGGATGATTTTGGTCACATGAAATTGAAAGGCTTTTGCACAAATATAAATCTAAAGACAAGGGAAGTGCTTAAACAATACAATTAAACTTGCAAGCTGTTAACAACTATATGAAAAATACTCTAAAGCTAGTAACAAGAGAAATATACACTAAAAGAACCTTGAGGTTTCACCTTACACTGAGCAAATTTCCAGAAAACAAAAGTGGCAAATAGTCAGTGATAGAGGAGTCCTAGAAAGACATACAAATGGGTCGGTGGTGCTATGAATTGGTACAACTGTTTTGGAGAGTGATTTGGAATTATGCAAATATAGTCACTAAAATACCAATACCATTTGACCAAGAGATTGCACTTAGACACATATCCCCAAAATATCAAAAACAAAAAATCATTCCATGTACACAAATATAAGAGACTTATATGAATGGATACAAAATGAAGTAATCAGAACCAGAAAAACAAAATAGATGACTGCAACAATTTAACTACAAAGAATGACAACCACAAAGTAATCAAAATTGAATGATACAAAAGTATAAAGACTGAGTTTAGCCCTGAAGAAGAGATATGAGAAGACAGTATAGACCATGCTACTTTACCAAAGCAGGGAGGTTCAGTACAGACTATTGTACAGAATATCAAACTGTTTCAGTGTATTCATTGGTTTTGCTAAACATTTTATTTTTTCAAAAAAAAGAAAAAGGAAAATGAGAAATGACAGACCTAAATAATTGGGAAAATGTTAATTGCTCATTGGTAGGATGTCAATATAATAAAAATGACAATGCCCTCCCCCCCCCACAAAACAAACAAAAAACAAAAGAAAATATTTTATTTTTTCCCACTTAAATTTTTTTTTAATTATAAAGAATAACTTCTCAGAAAAGGGGGAAGGATACAGTGGGAAATGTAGGTACAGTGGTAAGAGTGCTAATTTGGATCCCTAGCTTTGAATCCCAACTCTACTTTGCTCATGTGTCCAGTAAATCATTTAACTTCCCAGGGCCTCAGTTTCCTCATCTATAAAATGAAGGATTTGGGTTTGATGGTCTCTAAGGTCATTCTCAATTTTGAATACATGGTCCTATGCCATAAATGTGAAAATATATACATGGAATCTTTTTAAATAATTTTTAAAAGATCACTGATAACTGGAAAAATCCATTTCAGTTGACTGAGAAAGGCCAATCAGAAGTGAGATTGCAAAGATTTAAGAAAAGATCAGAAACAAAATGGAGGCAAAGAGTTTAGACTCTCCCCCATTTCACACACACACACACACACACACACACACACACACACACACACACACACACACCCCTCCTAGTATTTTAGAGAAGAAAGAAATTACAGGAGAGCCTGAGGGGATGGTGAGGTCTAGTGAGAGAGGGGAGGGAAGGCTTGTTTATTTGTTTTAAGGCCTAGGGAAACTTTAGGGCAAGTTTACTGGGAAGATATCTGTATACAGGGAGAGATTGAAAATAACAGACAGAAGAAGAATAAATACCGATGCTATCTACTGACCCAACAGTTTGTGAGTAGAAGTAGAGGAAGCAGAATATGGGAAAAATCCAGGTTGAAGTTTGGCAAGACATGAATAGTGCTAGTGCAAGGGAGCAAGGGTTCTAGAGTATAGTGTCTACTTGAAGGAGATTAGGAAAAGAGGAAAAATTAAACCAGAGCAGGGGTGATGTCATGGGAAAGTACTGAGGGTTAGGAGGCTGGAGACTGCAGTGATATCAAAGAATAAGTTTGGAAGAGATAAGGCTGAATAAAAGATGGAGTTTGGGGAAGTTAAAAGCAAATAAAGGAATTTCAATGTTCTTTTGATGGTAGAAGTAGAATGTTTATTGGTGACGGCAATATTAAGGGCATAAACATTCCTATATGATGCTAAAGTTGTATGGGAAAAGAGCCTGAGAACCTGGAAGATGAAGGGGAAATTCCACATATTATGAGATCGTCAAATATAAGGGAAGGAAATGGAGTGGAAATTCAAGACCAATAAGTATCTTTTGTAAACAATAGTAGTAGCTACTTATACTATTCTTATTGATTTGGGGAACTCCTGAGGGAAAAACTCCCTCTTCCAATACAGATCAGCAATGGGCCTTATATTTATCATAATCATAATTCACACGTTGCTTTACATTTTACAAAGTGCTTTATATACATCAACCTTTTTGATCTTTACAACAATCCTCTACTATTATCATTCCTTACAGTCTAAGTGACTTGTCCATAGTTATAAAGCTAGGAAGTATCTTGAGTATCAGGTCCCAATCCAAATACAGAGCTCTATTCACATTGTCAAGCTACCTATTCTGGAAAGTTGCTTGAGTCCCTGATAGGTTAAGTGTCAAATAAAAAGTATGTGTCAGAGGCAGAATTTGAATCCCAATCTTTCTGACCACACGGCTGGCTCTTTATCCAATATCAGCTGGCTTATTATGATGCAAGGAGAGGACAAATCAACTTTTCTGATGTATGTTTATTCTTTTCTTGTGATTTTGAACATCACATGCATCAAGGCCCTTGGCCTCTGAAGCTCACTGATGAGCACTATTGAGAGGGGGCTGGAAAAGCAAAAGTGACAAAAATGGACATATCTTTTGATTCAGGATTCCTACTAGTGGGAAGGTAGCAGGGAGAGAAATTGAGTTTCAATTCTGACTCAGATATTTCCTAATTCTGTAACCTTGGACAAATCGCTTAAATCATACATTTGGAATAAGAAAGCCCAGAGTTGTTGTAATGATCAACTGAGCATTTTTATCTCATGGGTGGAAAGTACAGAAATAAAGACCTTATATCTCTCAAGAAATTACTAGGAACATGTTTCTTCTGTGAAACAAAAAAAAAAAACAAAACAAAACAAAACCCTGGAAACAATGTAGCTTGGTCCACTGACTGACTGAACAACATGTTGTATGGGAACATCTCTGTGCAGTGGGAAAAGATAAACCTAAGGAATTTCAGAGAAGGCTGGAAAGACGTGAATGGAATGATACAGAGTGGAAGAAGGAGGGCCCAAAAGAGAATATGCATGAGGACTGCCTGTATCTGACAATGTCGTCACCATAGAAGAGAGCTAGGAAACTCCTTCTACCAGTGTAGACCCAACACAGGCTCTTCAACTGATATTCTTAGGGCCCACTTTAGGGTTTTAAGCCTTGACTGAGTTACCCAGGACAAGTATGTGATAGAGCTGGGAATAAAATACTACTCCTCCAGATTGAGGTCTGCCCTCTACCCAACATGACTTTCTTCTTCCCTTTAAATACAATTACATAAATAAAATAATATTAAAATAAAGCCAAATGATGAGTCATTGTAATGACGAATTTCGGCCTCCCTAGAGAAGAGCTGAGAAGCCCTTCTTTTCAAGAGCTAGATGGGAGACCAGAGGTTTGACATGCAACCTACTCTGTCACAAGCAGTCAATGAGTCACTTGATTTTGCTTAACTGTTTTTCTTTGTTATAAAGAAAGGTTCATTTGGGGGATGGAGAGTATATTCTGAAGTGGCTGTGATATAAAAACAAAAAGTATCATAAACTCATTTTTAAAAGAAAATCAAAGAGCTGGAGGCCACATTGGTTGCTGGAGGATTGTCATTTGAACAGTGCCAGGACCTGCCTACAAATAGCTCACCTCCCCAGGAGCTATTATCTACCTTACAGGGGCGTTTGGAGAAAAGCACTTGATATATTTTAAAGCAGTAAAGAAATATGAGCAAATATGAGCTATTATGGGAACTGGTTGCTGAAATTCTACCATTAGAAATTCATTCCTCTGGGCTAAAAAGTGTGCTGGTCCTTTCAATCACTTCCTTGGAGACTTCCAGTAACCCTGCTGAATCACTAACACTCTCTTGTGATTGGGTTAATCAGATACCGGTTTTTCCCTAGATATAAGGGATCTAGGACAGCCCAAGGGCCCTCATGCCTGAAGAGATAGAAGATGGCTGAAAATGGGAAGATGAAATAGATTTTTCCTTCCTTATAGTTTTATTTCAGGCCAGCTGGGGCAGCTGGTCATAAGTGCCAAGGTGCAGAGAGTGTGGATGGTTGGATGCAAACAAATCCTTAATAAGACAAAAGCAACTTGGGTCTTATTAATGGTAATTCAGTGATAACATCTTCATGTGTGACAGACAGAGAGCATAATAGGGGAAAAAGAAAACACCAATTGGACAGATTCGGTTTCTGTAACTATGGAAATGAATTATCATAGAATGTCAGCATTAGAAAGGACCCGAGAATTTCAAAACACAGACAAAGCAGAAATCCATTCTATATTATTCTTATGACTGTCTGGCCTCTGTTCGGGGAAGGGATGAGGGAGAAGAGGAATAAGGAGGAGGAAGGATAGGGAGGGAAGGAAAGAAAAGAAGGGAAGGAAGGAAGGAAAAGACAAAGGAAGAAATTGGAAGGGAGAGAAGGAAAAAGAAAGGCTGAAGAGGGAGGAGGGAAAAAGGAAGAGAAGGAGGAAATGATGGAAGTCAGAGAAGGAAGGAGAGAATGAAGGCAGGGAAGGAGAGAGAAGCAAAAGGGAGGGGAAATGGAAGTGAGGGAAGGTATGGAAGTCAGGTAGGAAGGGAATCAAGGATGGGAGAGAGGGAAAAGAAGCCAAAGCAGGAAGAAACAGGAGGGGGGAAAGAATTTGGACAGGAGGGCAAGAAGATAGAGAAAAAGAGAGATACTAATGGTTTTGCAAATAATAGAGTGAATTGTACCCTCAAAATTCATTTTTCTGTAAGTTGCCTTATAGAAAAGCAGTTTAGAAAGAGCCACTGGTGCTACCCAGAGGAGAACAGTCCAATTCCCTAACAAATGAGAAATCTGTGACTTGAAATGCAGCTGAATTAAAAGGCACCAACTTGGAAGCCCAAGGTAGACACAGGAGATGCTCAAATCCAGTACAAATCCAATCATCTCAATCATCTGCTTAGCAGTGAAATATTCTTAGCAAGGGAGGGGCATCCTTAACCAAGGCTTTAAAGAACCCCCCCCAGCAAGAGCCCATTTCTAACATCCCCTTCCCCCACGCTTAGTAGAAGCATGGTTTTTTGTTTTTTTTTTTTGTTTTTTTGTTTTTTGGTTTTTTTTTCCAGGTCTCCTTTCCTCACGAATCGCTAAGGGGATAAACAAGCATGTGTCATTCTTCTCCCCGGCCCCCATCCCACCCAAATGGAGGAAATGCACTGTGAGATTTAAAAGGAAATGCTACAATTCTGCAAGTATTCTGCAGTGCAGTCAGTCGCCTTTTCCAAAAGGCTATATTGGAATCTTTTAAGCAAAACAGCTGGGAAGAGAAACAGCAGAACTGCCACAATCTGCCATTATGAGGGGAAAGGGTACTGGGCTGAAGATCAAAAGAGGTTCGAATCTGGCAGCTGGAATATTGCAGGCAAGCTTTGTCACCCCTCAGGGTCTCAGTTTTCTCACTTGCAGAATGGGGATAACTTACTGAGACTACCTAGCTAGGGATAAATAGAAAGTGCTACAAAAGTGAGATATCACTGTTGTTATTCTTCCCCTTCTTTTCTCTCCTCTTCCTCCCCCTCCCCCTCCTCAATACAACAAAGAAATTTCCCGGGCTCCACTGAATCCAAGTCTGGCCTCAGATACTTACTAACTAGGTGACCCTTGGCGAGTCTCTTTGTCTGCCTCGGTTTCCTCATCTGCAACCGGGGGTGCTAATTGCACCTACCTCCCAAATTGCTTTGAGGACAAAATGAGATCATTTGGAAGCACCTAGCACGATGCTGGGCACTAAGTAATTACTATACAGATGCTAATTAACTAGGTAGGGGGAGAGAGATAATGTGTTTCAATTCCAGTCAGGCTGACATGACACCAGAAGGAGCTCTCCAGCAGGCAGGAAAGAATGCACAGCTGGATTGCAAGGCAGAGATGAGATAGAGAGATTTGGGAATCATTTGTACACATACAAAGCCTTGGGAAATGAAATTACCTGAATTGAGAAGAGAGGGGGAGGAGGGGGTAACACAACATGGCAGGTACCTCTGATGTGGGGACAGGACAGAGATGATAATTCAGCCCAGGAGACTGAGATGGAACAAGCAGACAGGTGGGAGGAAATTAGAAGGGAAAGAACATGAAAATGAGAGAAGAGAATCTGTCTAGAAGGGAACGGTCAATAATGTCAAGAGCTGCAGAAAAGATGAGGACTGAGAAAAGGCCATTGGATTTCGCAGCTCAGAGATCACTGGTAACCTTGGAGACTGCAATTTCAGTGGAGTTGGAGCATTGGAAGACAGATTGTAAAGGCTAGAGAAGCGAGTGGGCGGCGAGCAAGCCCAGGCAACAAGTGTAAATGAATTTGCCTGAAAAATTCAGGCCTGGGTCACCTGATCCTTTAAGCTGGGACACTTTCTACCCTAGAATCAGCATCTGAGGGGGCAGGGCAGCTTTAGGTGACAAGGATTTTTCTCCCTTCCATTTTTCTGCTTCAACCCAGTCCCAAACACCTTTTGCTGGTATGTTAAGAGCCAGAATGAATGATCACCAAGGGCGAGTTCACCAGGACATTTTAATTCACACATATCTGGACAAGCAATTGTCACCTCTAGCCTTTAGGTATTAGGTCTACATATGGAGGCAGCTAGCACTGAGGGAGAAAAGCCCTGGTCTGCAAGTTAGGGTGAATTTTCCCCATCTAGCTAATCACAAACTCCCAGATCTGGAAGGGCTCTCCAAGGCCATCTAATGGAATCCATCTCGGACCCAGAATCCCTTCTACAGTGACCTCAGCAAATGGTCATCCAGCCTCTGCTAGAAAAGCTCCAGGGAGAAGGAGCCCCCTGTTCCCATCCCCTTCCCCCGGCAGCTCTCTCTCATCATTAGGAGCTTTTGCTACCATCAAGTTACCATATGCTTTCCTACTAACTTTCACCCATTTCTACTTCTACCCAATGGGGCCAAGCAGAACAGGTCTAATTTCCTCATGACAGACCTTAAAGTACTTAAAGGCTACTAAATATATTCCCCTTGGGACTTCTCTTGTCTAGCCTGCGCACCACCAGCTCCTTCACCCTACCGTCAAATGGCATGTTTCCAAATCCTCACTTTCTTGGTCAGCTCCCTCTGGATGAACTCCAGGTTATTAATATCCTTCCTAAAATGATGTGCCCAGAGCTGAACACAACATTCTGACTGGTCTGACTGGAACAGAATACAGCAGGCCCATCAATCTCCTTCCTTCTGTTCTTTCAATCACTATTATTGCAGTCTCCACTTGTATTTCACAATGAAAGTCCTCCTCTAATGCTTGGCAAGACACAGGGAGAACTCTGGGATCTCCAAAATTAGGCCAAATTTTGGTCTGGTCTTGGCTAGGCCATTAATTCCTTGTGTGATATAAGAGAATTGCCTTTCCTTTCAGAGTCTCAATTTCCTCCTTTGTCAAATGGAGTGCAGTTGGATGAGGTGCTCTCCAAGGTCTTTTACGGGCTTGGACATAGTGAGATCCAAGACGATTTTAGCAAACGCTGCAGAGTGTACACTTTTTAGACTCCCCCCCCCACAGAGAAAGTAATAGCAAACAAGTGTGTTTAAAAAAAAAAAAAGCTAGTTCCAAAACTGTCATTAAACTTGGTAAACAGAAGCCTTCCATCTGAAGTTCTGACTCACCTCTGCAAGGACTTATTGCTGAAGATTTTAATGAAAAGGTCAAAAATGATCAAATATAATAGATACTGTTATTAGGGGGATCTTTGCTAAACAAAGCCCACTGGAAGCTCTACTTTGTCAGGGATACTCTGTCTTCGGTAGCCCTGGCACTGAGCTATACTTCACTAATAGGTCTCTAAAGCTTTCCAGTTCTATGGGGCATCTCCAGGAAGTATAATTGCACAGATAGGGCTGGAGGGGGCTGGTTTGCTTTTTTTGTTGTTGTTCATGTTTGCTGTTATTGTTGTTGTTTTATAGTTTAAAGAGAGAGGCTGCCATAGGGAAAGAATCTATTCTCAGAGTGTCCCTGTTAATGTCCACTTTCTGCGGCATAAAGGGCTCAGCAGGACTTTCCCAACACTATATTTCAAATTTTGTAATCTCTTAATCATAAATCCCAGTCCTTATAAATGCCCCAATTACCTGGAAAAGCCCACTGAGATGGATAAATTAAAAGAAAATCCTTGCTAGAGCATTTTGGTAGCAATTTCTCAGGATGAGTTTAGCCCTGATTTCACATCCTTACACTCACTGGTGTTCTAAATGCCTCAGTTTCTTGCTCTGTAAAATTAGGAGGTAACACTCAGAATCACAATTGGAAAGGTCTTAACAGGGAATGGAAAGGCTGATATAGCAACAAATGAATTTAGCAGTTAGATAGCAGTGATAATAGGGCAGCTGGGTGGTGTAGTGGGTAGAATACCAGTCCTAGAATCAGGAAGACATCTTCATGAGTTCAAATCTAAGCTCAGACATTTGCTAACAGTTTGACCCTGAGCAAGTCACTTCACCCTATTTGCCTTAGTTTCCTCATCTATAAAATGAACTGGAGAAGGATATGGCAAACCACTTCAGTATCTCTGTCAAGAAAACCCCCAAAAGGGTCACAAAGAATCAGACATGACTGAAATGACTGAATAACAACAAAAGCTGCAGCATGGATAATTAAGCAAAATAGGAGAACACTAATTAGATGGTGAGATCAGTGTCCACATATCAAACTAAGATTCTCTCTTTCTCCTTATCCCCAAGCCCCAGAAGATTCCCAGCAATCCCCAAGTTCCAAGGTACTGCTCTGGTTACACTGAATTATCTCTAAGATCTTGTCTAACCAGAATATCTGATACCTTCTAGCAGGATTATTTTTATTAGTTTTTAAAAATTCGCAGAAAATGGCATAATTCCTAGTTCTCATTGTAATCCAGAACTATCATAAAGCAAGGCAACCTTTATGTCTCCAAGAACAAAGCAAGGAGATCTCTGCAAAAATGGAGCTAAGCAACTTTGCATGACCTCCCTGCTGGATTTATTGTGAGGAAAATGCTTCCTAAGCTTTAAAACGTTAGTGAAATAAGGTTAAGTATGGTCATCACAACCATGGACCTTTCATATGGTACAACAAATTAAAAGATCCTTATCAATTAGTACAAAAATAAGGAGAGCAGATCATGAAGTTCTTTAAATATACATACGTAAAATCCTTATGTGTTCTTGGCAAAGTAAATAATATGGGCATCATTATCCCTATCTCCTAAATGGGAAAATTAGAGCTCTGAGATGTGACAACCACCAAAGTCACAAGCTAGCAAGCAAGTATCTCATCTGGGATTTGAAATCAGGGGTTTTTTTAGTCAAAGTTTATCACTCTATTATAGCATTCTGCCTTCTGTTATTAATTATCATAGTAAAGTTAAAATGTCATAATAATTTTTGCTTCTAATACCTCTACCACATCTTTTATCTTCTCTGTACACATCCAAACACTGTCTATAACCAGCACACTCTTATTAAGACTGCAAGTCAGAGAGAGACCTTAGGACGCTCAGCTTCTCAAACAACCACCTTTGATAATGGGTCTCAAAAAGGAAATTGGAATTTGCAGGAGATGGGAGTTTTATGAAGGCTCCCGGAAGCCACTGGCAACAGATAAGTGGCAAAAGGATATGAACACTGTTTCCCAAAGAAGAATTTCAAGCTATCAACAATCATATCAAAGACTGCTCCAGATCATTAATAAGAAGAGAAACATAAAATAAAACAACTTTAAGGTTAGTATAGTAAAGTTAGTATAGCATAGTAAAGTGGCCAGAAAGACAAAAGATGGGAAGAGTCAATGTTGCCCCAGTTATAGGAAGGCAAGCCCACGCTGATCCACTACTGGAACTGGCTCAACCTTTGGAAAAATTACTTAATAGTTTATACCCCTTGACCCAGAGATCCTATTAGTGGATAGAGCCTTTATGGAAGTCAAAAATATAAAGATTTCCATATATACTAAAATATTTATGGTAACAATTTGTGGGGCAAAGCACCTCCTGGGGCACTAATACATCGTTGGTGGAATTGTGAACTAATCCAACCGTTCTGGAAAGTAATTTGGAACAATGCCCAAAGGGCTATAAAACTGTGTATACTCTTTGATCCAGCAGTGTTTCTACCGGGCTTGTATTCCAAAGAGATCATAAAGGAGGGAAAGGGACCCACATGTGCAAGAATGTTTGTAATAGCTCTTTTTTTTGTGGTAGCAAAGAATTGAAAAATGAGTAGATTTCCATCAGCGGGGGAATGGCTGAATAAGTTATGGTATATGAAAGTAATGAGATGTTATTGTTTTATCAAAAATGATGAAACAAGCTGATTTGAGAAAGGCCTGGAGAGATTTACACAAAATGATGCTGAGTAAAACAAGCAGAACCAGGAATACATTGTTCACAGTAACAACAAAAATGCACAATGATCAACTATGAAAACCTGGTTCTCAGCACATCAATGATCCAAGGCAATCCCAATAAACTCTGGATAGAAAATACCATCTGCATCCAGAAAGAGAACTATGAAGATTGAATGTAAATCAATACATGCTATGTTCACTTTTTTTGTCTTTTTCTTCTGTTATTATTTCTCTTGTGGATTTTCCCTTTTCTGATTTTTCTCTCCCAATATGATCCAAAAAGAAATGTATATTAAAAATTAATGTACATATATAACCAGAAAAAAGAAAACAATTTAAAAAGGCGGGGGAAAGAAATGAGGAGGTCACTGTCAGAAAAAAGAACCCCCTGGAAAATTGAACTCTCACTGAGGAATAGTTGGACAGACTGATATACGTGACTATAATGTTACTCTACTGTACCATAAGTAACAATACAGCAAGATCAAAATGAACTGATAGAGAGTAGATTAAACAGAGTCAGGAAAATAATAGCATGAAGAAAAGAACATTAAAATGAAACTGTATACTTAGAGGAGGCAACTGAGTAGCACAGTAAAGGAAACACTAGAGCTGTACTCAGGATAGATAACCAGAGTACAAATTCAGCCTCAAATATTTACTCGCTGTGTGAGCCTGGCCAAGTTACTTGACCTCTTCAATAGTTTCCTTGTCTGTAAAATGGACTAATAAGAGTACTTATTTCCCAGTGTTGTTCTGAGAATAAAATAAAAAGTTTTTGCAAGCACAAAAAAGTATATGCATGTTAGCTATTATTATTTTTTAGACATAATGACCAATCTTTTGCCTCAGAGAAGAGATAAGGAAGTCCTCGGGGTAAGAAAGTTTCATATGCTGACATAAGTGGCCACTGCATCAGTTGGTTTTGCATAATGGTTTTTCATTGTTCTAAGGAAAGGCCCATTTGGAAGGGAGTTGAGTAGGGAATAATGTCTATCCAGAAGAGATCATAAAGGAAAAACAAAATGCATCAAGAAAAAAAATTTAATTGGAAAAAAAGAAAATTATAATTTTTTTAAACTTTGATCTCTTTCAAGTGAGATGAAGTCTGTCCCTTTTACCAAGCAAATCATCATACAATACACATTTATATGAGATTTGAAAGTTTACAAAGCAATATGTATGTGTATATATATATATATATATATATATATATATATATATATATATACACAAACATATATATATATGAAGGTTTACTAAGCAATTATATATGTACATTGTATATAACTACATGTAAATAAATACATGTACATGTCAATATACATATATGTTGCTTTATAAACCTTTATATATATACATATATATATATGTATATGAAGTCACATAAATGTTTGTGTGTTACTTCACTTGATCCTAGCAACAGCCCTTTGAGGGAGAGAGAAGGAAACTCCATTTTCCAAATGAGGAAGCTGAGGTTTAGAGAGGTAAAACTCCTAAGATTAGTCATTTAGAGCTAAAAGAGACTCCATCTTGGGATTAAGTATCATGTCCAACTTCCCACAGGGGACCAAGTGTCATATGTAGGCTGTGAACCCTCCCATTTGGAATTCAAAGGGCTTTCCATTACCTCATCCTATGGTCACACAGCTTGGGGCCAGTCTCAACCTCAAGTCCCCCTAACTCTGGCCCAAACTGCCACTGTTCAAAGAAAGCAGTACTCTCAGAGACAACATATAATGACAACTTTCAAGGTTCAAAGGTCTTTCTATTATATGAAATAATATTTCAAAACCTGCCAGATGCACACTTTTTTTTAGTGTGGGCAATCCTTCCATCAACACAGATAAAAGATTCTTCTGTCCCTTAGGAAATAGTTCTTTATTAGATGTTATGGCCAAGAAAAGTCATCCTTTGGTGGTCAATCTGGTGCTGAGCTCTCTTTTCTAAACTTAGGCCAGCCTTTGAGCTTGCTTTAGAACAGCTAAGTGGCACAGGGGCTAGAGTACTAGGGCTGGAATGCAGAATACCTAAGTTTAAATCTGATCTCAGACAGATACTAGCTGTGTGACTCTGGGTAAGTCACTTCACCCTGTTTGCCTCAGTTTCCTCATCTATAAAATGAGCTAGATAAAGAAATGGTAGACCACTCCAGTATCTGTATTAGAAGACCCCCAAAATGGAGTCACAAAGAAGCAGACATGACTGAAATGACTGAACAACAACAGCACCTTTTGAATACCTTCCAGGTTGCTGGAACATGACAGGGCATCAGAGCTTGCTCTGTGCTAGTATCCCCTTCAAGAACTCAGAGTCACTTCTAAACTCTGCTGAGGTGGCAGAGGAGAGGTATGCTATTGTCAATTCAATAGCTGCATTAGCCATATCCTAGGTTAATGTCATTTTCAACCAGAACTAAAATTCTCTGCACAACAGAACCCAGAGGCAAGTTCTTTCTCCCAGTCCCAAGTTTCTTTCATCTCCTCAATAGTTTTAGTTTTTGAAATAAAAGAATTTGATAATATAGAGTTAGGTCACTGAAATCTTCTAAACATATAATATTTAATTAACATAACAATCTTGCATTTGTTTATATAGTTTTAGTCTAATAAATCATCATATTATATCCATGTAATAATTGCAAAGGCAACATAGGGCCACAAAAGGGGTCCCAAGCGCTGTACTCAGGTAGAAACTGATTTCTGTTGGCTCACATTGACTTAAACCACAAATTAACCTTATGTATCTTGTGTTGCAGATTTTTTTTTTGGTAAAAAAATTTCCAGTTACATTTTAATCTGAATCCAGTGGCCTCAAGCTGGGGATCTCAAGCCAGGAGTTTGATCGACACCTCAATCTAGACTGTGCCATATGGCCTGGAGTTGAGGTTCTGCTCTAAGCCTTCCTAGTTGAGTGATTCCAGACAAATCATGATCTTTCTGAGTCTCAGTTTCTTCATCTGTATAATGAGAATTGGAGACTGGCTGAGCATGCATCTAGTATGTTGTAGTAAGGATTCATTTTAGGGCATGGGTTGGTTCAGGTAGCCTCTGAGGTCCCTTGAAACTTTGATGTTCTATCATCTGGTAAGAGGGAGAAGTAGAGAAGTATAAGGGCATTATAATTGGAGGCTAATAAATAGATGTGCAACAATTATCGCATTATCTTTGTGGAAGGCATATTAGAATAAGAAAGGTAAGGGAAAGGATATCATGGAGGCTCTTGAAAATGAGACAGAAGAACTTAGCCTTGAAACAATAGTCAATGAAGACCACATTGTCTCTGTGTATAAAGCTGACATTTTCTTTTTTATTATTATAGCTTTTTATTTACAAGATATATGCATGGATAATTTTATAGCTCTGACAATTGCCAAGCCTTTTGTTCCAATTTTTCTCCTCCTTTCCCCCAGCCCCCTCCCCCAGATAGCGGGTTGACCAATATAAAACTAACATTTTCATTGCAGAATATGCAGGCTTCTCATAACTGCTTTTTTACAAATTATTATTATTATCACTATCATTATTATTTTCTGAGGCAATTGGATTGACTTGTCCAGAGTCACACAGCTAGGGAGTTTTAAGCATCTGAGGCTGGATTTGAACTCAAGTCCTCCTAACTCCAGGGCTATCTAACTGTCCCCATAACTATCTTTTGCTCTCACATTTTTATTCAACTATTTCTTTGCTGATGTTTTCCTATGCTATCTAATATCCACTTCAAACAGGCCCTGGTGTAATGTAGTAGAAAAAGCTTCCTCTGGGAAATGCAGGCATTGGACAAAATGTCTCCAAAAGTTCTTTCCAGCTCTAAAATTCTAATTCTAAGTGTTTTCCATTTTAACTACTAATTAGCTCAAGTAATGTCCATGTTCACATTGCTGGGTTTGAGCTGTACATGCAGACCAGAGGAGGCCACTGGGACTTTTTTCATCCAAGTGCACGTAAACACACCTCAGTTTCTCATGGCACCTGCTTATGCATTGGCTTAGAGGCTCATCTGAGTCAAAATTAGTTCTAGTTGTAATGAGTAAAAAAGAACAGAGAGTTTGTTCCTTAGCCTTTCTTGAAATGATCTCTTCCATTATTTATTTCCAAAACTCAGAGGAAAAGGGGAAAAAATTCCAAAAAGGCCTGAGTTGCCTGAGTATCAGGAAGTGATAGAATCTACAACATTTCATATCATCACTTTCCATACCTTCACACACACACACACACACACACACACACACACACACACACACCCCTGCCCTTGCAGAAAAGGAAGATTAATGGTCACACACAAGAAGTGAATGTCAAAGCAGGGATATGAATTCAGCTTTTCTTGGTTCTAGGTCCAATATCCTTTCTATAATGTCATCCTGTCTTTACCTCATTCTTCAAAACACTTCCCTGAATATACATTACAACCTGATCACTCACAACATCCACCTCTCCTTTGTCCTCTCTGCCATGCTCATCATTAGTTCTTAGTATATTTGTATCTCATTGTTAGACAGCAACACCAAGAAAATGTTTGTACTGAAAAGATGGATCTTTTATAAAAAAAGGGAAAAGGACCCACATGCACAAAAATGTTTGTGGCAGCCCCTTTTGTAGTGGCAACGAACTGGAAACTGAGTGGGTGCCCATCAGTTGGGGAATAGTTGAACAAGTTATAGTACATGAATATAATGGAATATTATTGTTCTATAAAAATGATGAACAAGCTGATTATAGAAAGGCCTGGAAAGATTTTACACAAACTGATGCTGAGTGAAACAAGCGATATAGACGTGGAACAATTATAGCATTATCTTAGTGAAAGGCATATTAGAATAAGAAAGGTAAGGGAAAGGAAATCATGGAGGCTCTTAATTGTATACATCTTACACAAGGATAGCAATAATGTGAGATGACCAACTATGAAAGACTTAGTTCTTTTTAGTGGCTCAGTGATCCATGGTGATCCCAATAGACTTTGGACGGAAAATGCCATCTGCATCCAGAAAAAGAACTATGGAAACTGAATGTAAATCAACACACTCTATATTCACTTCTTTTTTCTGTTTGTTTTTTTTATCTCTCCCATGGTTTTCCCCTTTGCTTTGATTTTTCTCTCTCAATATGATTTATAAAGCAATGTGTATTAAATATAAATAATTTTTAAAAAGAAAGAAAGTGATCCAGGATTACTTGGAGTAAGAAGCAAAGTTTCAACATGAACTTAGGACAATTGGACCCAAATAGAATAATCTTTCCATTCTTCTATGGTCCCCTCACACTGCAAATAATGTGAAAAAATGAAAGAAAAGCAACTATTCATAAAAAAAAATTGTACATGTTTAACATATATTGGATTATTTGCTGTCTAAGGAAGGGGATGGAAGGAAGAGAGGGAGAAAAATTTGGAACACAAGATTTTTTTTCTCTTTTTTTATTAATTTTTATAATTATAACATTTTCTTTGACAGTACATATGCATAGGTCTTTTTTTTTTTTACAACATTATTCCTTGTACTCTCTTCTGTTCCGAATTTTTCCCCTCCTTCTCTCCACCCCTTCCCCTAGATGGCGGGCATTCCCATACATATTAAATATCTTATAATATATCCTAGGTACAATATATATGTGCAGAACCGAATTTTGGTGTTGTTGGAAAGGAAGAATTGTATTTGGAAGGTAAAAATAATCTGGGAAGAAAAACAAACAAACAAACCAAAAAAATGCTCACAGTTTACACTCATTTCCCAGTGGAACATAAGATTTTACAAGGGTGAATGTTAAAAATTAGCTTTGCATGTATTTTGAAAGTAAAAAGCTATTATTAAATTTTTTTAAAGATTTAGAGATGGAAAGAACCTTTGTCATGATAGTCATTTCAGTTGTATCTAATTCTTCATTTGGGGTTTCCTTGGCAGAGATACTGGACGGGTTTGCCCTTTTCTTCTCCAGCTCATTTCACATATTGAGCCACATAAACAAAAAAGAAAAGAAAAGATGGATCTTTGCTTTCATGGGAAACTTTGGGTCACTAAAAGATCCTTGCAATTTTCTGAAAGCAATTCAGTCTGCTTTCCTCTTCTTCTAGGTCCAATTAACTGTCCATTTGGGCTGTCTGTCTCAGGCATATATACTTTTAGATAAACTGTATAGAAAGTCCATCCAAATGCATGAGAAGATCTAGACAAATGAATTTGTATTCACTTTGTCTTTCCTGTGTGGAGTGATTACAAATTTCTCTTTGGAATGTACTGTAGCTTGACACAATCAGCAAAAAGTCATTATAAAGAGGAGCATCTCAGAAGATCTCACTGTTCATAGGGAATCCTTCTTTGACTAGACTCTGCTGGATTTTATTCACCACACAGTGAAGAACAACTTTGAAAAACATCTCCCTTATCTTTTCCTCCATTGTTCCTTATTATGAAGTAGCCACTGAACAGGATCATGTCTGCCCTTACAGCTTTGAAACAATCCTAAATAATCATGATGTGGGGATGAAAGATTCCTTGTTCTTAAATCAAGAAAAAAAACCCTTTTGGGTTCAGGGTATTAGGGATGTATCCATCCCAGTGTTAGAGGAGTGGATGGTGATATGTTCATTCATGTGGTAGCCATTGCCTTTTGTCTCTACTTTGGGGCTGCTTCAGCTAGGTTGGATTACCTGCTCTCCCTCTACCCAATAAAATGACATCATGCATAATGTGACCTTGTATTCTCAAAAATCTTTCAGTTATTTGTGAGTTGGTAAAGAAGTGACCCATTGCTGAATCGTATTTGCAAAAGCCTGCATGGGGGCTGTGATGTTAGGGTCTAGGAAGGTGGGTGGTTCCCCTATCCTGGATGGAAAATAACATTGTTAAACTGGCTTTTGTATATCTTTATCTTTTTCTTGTTGGCAATCCTCCTCATACTTTCCTCCTCGAGTGCCCTTGAGATGACTCTCCTTATGTGTAAATCTTGCTAAGCTTTCATTAAAGTGGTTTTACCGGTCCCTAAATGTGGAAACGATAAAGGTTGCTGGCACAGGGGGATCAGTACTAGTGTCCCTATGAGGTAATTCCTTTATTTAAAATTATTTGAGATTGTATGACTGTGTCAGAAACTTGGGGTTGCAGTCCCAGCTCCAGTGGTTATTAACTGTATGAGTCACTCTCCCTCTCTGGGACTCAGTTTTTCTCATCTATAAAATGAAGAGGCTAACATTTACCTTCCCTAACTCACAGGGTTGCTAGGAGGAATTCATTTTATAAAGTTAAAAGTGCTATAGAAACATGGTTGCTTACAATTCCCTTGTGTTATGTGACTCTGTGCTGACACACATTCTGCTCCCCCCAAACCCAACTTGTTGTTCCCTGAGCCTAGGATAGCATTATGTCTCCTCATATAGACGGGGATTTGGACAATGTCTTTTTTTTTTTTTTTTTTTTGGCTGGACAGGCATCACCACGGCCTAGTTGATAGCCAACAAGATCTGAGTTCAAGTTCTATCTCTGGTGGTGTGGCCCTAGAAAGTCACCTTACTTCTCAGTGCTCTAATCAATTCTCTAAGGCTAGAAAGCTGCAGAGGTGCCAATCTGCACTGAGAGAGGGAATTTCCTCCTCTGGGACTTTCCTCTACCAGTTCAATCACAGGTTCAGTTCTCTTAATCACCAGCATCCTTCTACTCCTATGAGAAGACTTCTCAAAGCAGAGGCCTCCGGATTTGCCTTTGGGATACTCAGCTATGCATGTTAACCACATACAACTAAGTACGGTGACTTTGACATTCTGGGCAGACCCAAAGAATGACACCACCATGTTGGTACATGTGCCACAAAGGCTGGAATTGAATGCAATTCATCAGCCTAAGCTTCCCCTAGGACCATCCGCTTGATATTTGGTCCCATTTGGGTTCCACTAGTATCTGAACTCTTTGTTAAATGGGGCCTCTTCTTTTCCATATGGGGAGCCTGTGGTCCAAAGGGGTTAACTGGTTTGTCACAGCTTGATTACCTCTGCTGTGGTATAAAATGGTGAACTAATAAATGCCATAGCAACACTTCTTAGCTCAAATGAATCCCCAGATCTTATCCAAGAGGTTGATTGCCATTCAGATAACACAAACAGCAGCAGGGATCAATACATCTAATTATCCCATCCTACACAGTCCGAAGGCTAGCCTCCTAGGACGGCGCTATTGGGGAAGAAGCCGAGACACTGTGGGGAATACGGATGGCATTTCCAGGTTTGCTGAAAGGATGGCTTAGGTCCGGAAATGAATCAAAAGCTGATGTTCCAGCCAGGCTTGTCCATGAATGTCAATGGCACATCAATAATTCTGATGCAGAGGGGGAGAGCAGTGATGCACAGCTGCACATTAGCTGGAAGAGCACCAGGTGACATTCCTGATGAGCTTGCATAATTAGCTGGGCTCTGCGCTAGCAATGCAGCACCGCGGCAGCAGAGAGGGCTTTATTTATTTAGGAATCTGGAGGGTGTGCCAGTGTTTCCTCTGAGTTAACCTGCTCACTGAAGGAAAGATAATAATTTGGGAGAAGGAGGGGCACTCCAACGGATTTGTGGTTTGATCTGGGCTGCTGCTTCCACTAGCCTTCCCAGCTCCCGGATCTTTCTATCAGTCCTCCATCAGGGATCCACCCTGTACACCAGAGACACTACTCTGGCTCTTTTTAAAATATCTCCAGGGTATTGCTTTAACACTCAGGCTGCCCATCTGTTCTCTCTTCTTGCTACACGAATAGCCAATGGCCTTGTCCGGTCAGATGGTTCCTTGAGGGTGACTTTTATATTACTTCTTGCCTGCAAGTATTCTTTGCATAATATGTCACAGCCTGTTTGTACCCATCATGCATTTCTCCACTGACCTTGGGGTCACCAACAATTCGGGTTCTTTTGAGATCATTTTATTCTGTGATTTAAATAAGCCATCTAAAATAAGTATTAGAAAGGCAGCTAAATAACATCACTAGGAAGACACTAGTGTTCAAAAGAAAGTCTCTGAAAATAAGAAGTGATTCAGGATCAATAAAGTTCATAGGAAGTGATGCAGAATCAATAAAGTTCAACATCATTTCCCCACATGGGGTCTAGCGTGATCTCCCTGTCCAACTCCACTTTAGGTTCAGCTCACTGTGCTAAGAGATTATTAGCAGGAAGGGTTTGTAAGGGGGAGGTTCTGGAGGGGAGGAGAGGAAGAGAAGTCTATGACAACTCACAAAATTATAATAATAATCACAGATGCTTGCGTGATATGTGCTCCTTGAAGTAAGGTTCTGTGTCATTCTTGCCTTTACATCCCCAGCAATCAGCCCATGGAATACAGTGATGACAATAAATCCTCAGTGCACTGGTTGCACATATTTCATGCTTTCTGATAGGAAGAATCTTCCATCTTGATTATTTCAGGCCTTTGAGCCTCACAATGGCCCAATGAGCTAAGTTGTTCAAATGTTTTTCTCCCTGTTTGGCAGATCAAGAAACTGAGACCTGGAGGAGGGAGATAATGTGACCCAGATCACATGGCAGAGAGAGGGTTCTTTGAATGCCATTTCCAAGGCCTTTTTTTTATTGTACTACATGGAGTATGTTAAGGAAAGATCATTAAAACCCAATTCTAAGTGCTTAGTGGGAGAGTTGTTTTTTTTTTTTTAATACCCAAGGAGAGTTAAGGAGACTGAATGCAGCTGGAAGTATAATATTTTCACCTTTTTGTGTTTGCTTTTTTTCTCTTTTATTCTGATTTTTCTTGCACAACATGACACATATAGGATTTAAAGGATTGCACAGGTATGACCTATATCAGATTGCTTCCTGTCTTGAGAGAGGGGAGGTGAAGGGGAGAGGGAGAAAAAACCTGAAACTCAAAATCTTACAAAAATGAATGTTAGGAGCAGCTAGTTGGCATAGTAGATAAAGCACTAGCCCTGAAGTCAGGAGGACCTGAGTTCAAATCTGGCCTCAGACACAACATTTCCTGGCTGTGTGACCCTGGGCAAGTCACTTAACCCCAACTGCCTCAGCAAAAAACATTGAAAATTTTCTTTACATGTAATTGGGAAAAATACTATTGAGGGAAAAAAGCACCTTGAAATCTTCAGCAACAGGTTGCTGCTTATTCCCTAGACATGGGATATATTCCATCCTCATCTCTACCTCTTAATATTCTTAACTTTCTGTAAGACTCAGTTGAGATGCCCCCTCCTACAGGAAACATTTTCTTAGTTCTTTCTGTCTTTGACTCTCTGTATCTATCCAGCTATGTTTTAAAAAGGGACCAAAGGCCAAGGATCATGAGTAAAGGGCACTTGGAGCAAGTGCCAACTAGTCCTGGTTGATGTCAGACCTGTTGATGTCATGCAGTCTCTTTTTCTGCCCTTTGCTGAGGCTCCAATGGCACATATAGGCTGGAGGAAGGCACCACTAGGGCTCCTGGACTGAATGAACCTTCCTAAGACCTGGTATCAGGTCTTTCCCAGCTTCAATGCCCCCTATCTTTCCTGCCTCACTTCCCACTCTTTTCTGTCCAGTACTCTATGTTCCAGCCTAGCAACACTGGCAGCTGTTCCCTGATCTCATTCTGCCCTCTCCTGCCTTCATGCATTCATGCGCCAGCTCATCTGCCTGGTCATACTTCCTCCCTTTCCATCTCTGCCTAGGGAGATAATATCTCTCTAAATCTCATTTTCTTCATCTGTAAAATGGGAATTCAAATTCATTTACTAAGTATCTCACATGGTGGTTGTAAAGAAACTATATTGTAGATAGTAAAGTACTATAGAATTATAAGCCATGTATTATTCAGAAAGACTATAAAAGAGATAGTATGATATAGCACAGAGAGGCCTGGCCTTGGAGGTAGGAAAACCTGAATTAAAGCTTGCTTCCACAACATAAAAAACTCTATGACCATGGGATATTCATTTATTGGCAGCTCTCTAAAAGAAGCACATCTTTGTATCAGTAGATGTGGTCCCACCTCTGATCTTGTCTTCCTCAGATACTCTCAAAGCACTCTGATCTTCTTTTTCTCTGATAGCATTCTCCTTTGGATCACACCGATGTGTGCTTATATTAATTGTCCCAATAATGGGGAGAGCAGGGATATGTCATTTTTCATCTGAGTACCTTGGAACAAACAAAATGCCTATCAATCATCAATCAATCTTTAAGCATTTATTAAGCACCTACTAGGTATAAGACTCTCTGATAGGCACTGGGGGATATAAAGACACAGAAAGAAATAATCCGTATGCTCTGGGTCCTTTCATTTTTTCTGAGGAAACATCAACCACAGAATGGATGCATCAGAATAAACACAAGAAACCAAATTCTCACTCTTTGCAGATGATAGGATGGTATACTTAGAGAATCCTATAGAATCAACTAAAAAACTACTAGAAACAATTCACAACTTTACCTAAGTTGCAGGATAAAAAAAAAACACAGAAATCATAAGCATTTTAATATATTACCAACAAGGTCCAGCAGCAAGAGATACAAAGAGAAATTCTATTTAAAAAACTGTAGATAACACAAAATATTTTGGTATCTTCCTGCTAAGACAAAGCCAGGAACTATATAAACACAATTACAAAATACTTTCCATACAAATAAAGTTAAATCTAAACAGTTAGAAGAATATCAAGCGCTCAAGGGTAGGCTGAGCTAATATGATAAAAATGACAATTCTATCTAAATTAATTTACTTATTCAGTGTCATACCAATCAAACTGCCATGAAATTACTTTGGAGAGATGGAAAAAATAATAACAAAATTCATCTGGACGAACAAAATGTCAAGAATTTTAAGGGAATTAATGAAAAGAAATGCCAATGAAGGTGGCCTAGCTGTACCAGACCTAAACCTATATTATAAAACAGCAGTCATCAAAACCATTTCATATTGGCTAAAAAACAGAGTAGTTGACAGTGGAATTACAAGTCAATGACTATAGTAATCTAGTGTTTGATAAACCCAATGATCCCAACTTCTAGGATAAGAATTCACTATTTGCCAAAAACTTCTGGGGAAATTGGAATATAGTATAACAGAAAAGAGGCATTGACCAACACCTAAACACCCTATCCCAAGATAAGGTCAAAATGGTTTCACGACATAGGCATAAAGGGTGATGCTATAAGCAAATTAGGAGAACAGGGGATAGTCTACATCTTAGATCTGTGGCAAGGAAAGGAATTTGTGGCTAAAAAAGAACTAGAGAACATTATGAAATGCAAAATGGATAATTTTGATTGTATTAAATTAAAAAGGGTTTGTACAAACAAAACCAATGCAGCCAAGATTAGAAGGAAAGCAGAAAATTGGGGAAAAATTTTTATATCCAAAGGTTCTGATAAAGGCCTTATTTCTAAAATATATAGATAATCCACTCAAATGAATAAGAATACAAGCCATTATCCAATTGATAAATGGTCAAAGGATATGAACAGACAATTTTCAGATGAAGAAATGAAAACCATTTCTAGACATATGAAAAAATTTTCTAAATCATTATTGATTACAGAAATCTAAATTAAGACAACTCTGAGGTATCACTACACACCTCTCAGATTGGCTAAGATGACAGGAAAAGATAATGAGAAATGTTGGAAGGGATGTGGAAAAACTGGGACACTAATATATTGTTGTGTACTGATCCAACAATTCTGGAGAGCAATTTGGAACTTTGCCCAAAGGGCTATAAAACTGTGTGTACTCTTTGATCCAGCAATGGTTCTACTGGGTTTGTATCCCAAAGAGATCATCAAAAATGGAAAAGGATCCACATGTGCAAAAATGTTTGTAGCAGCCCTTTTGAAGTGGCAAGGAACTAGAAACTGAGTGAATGCCCTTCAGTTGGGAAACATCTGAATAAATTATGGTATATGAATGTAATAGAATATTACTATTCTATAAGAAACAATCAACAGGATAATTTCAGAAAGGCCTGCAGAAACTTACATGAAGTGAGTAGAACCAAGAAAACATTGTACACAGTTACAACAAGATTACGTGATGATGAATTCTAACGAACCATGACTCTTTTCAACAATGAGGTGATTCAGGCCAATTCCAATGGTCTTGTGATGGAGATATCTATCTGCTCCAGAGAGAAAACTATGAGGGCTAAATGTGGATCACAATATAGTATTTTCACCTTTTTTGTTATTATTTGTTTGCTTTTTTGTCTCATTTTTTTCCCTTTTTGAACTAATTTTTCTTGTGCAGTATGATAAATGTGGAAATACGTATAGAAGAATTGCACATATTTAACCTATATTGGACTACTTGCTGTCTAGGGGAGGAGTGGGGGGAAGAGAGGGAGAAAAATTTGCAACACAAGATTTTGCAAGGGTGAAGGCTGAAAACTCTGTTTGCATGGATTTTGAGAATAAAAAGCTACTATTAAAAAATAAAAAAGAATCAACCCAAGATCTTTTGGGAAGGGAGGACACTAGAAGTTGCAGGGATCAGGAATGATTCGATGAAGAAAGTGATACTTAAGACTCTTCTTTTGTTTATTTGTTTGTTTTGAGAGGACTGGAGTTAAGTGATTTGTCTAGGGTCACAAAGTTATGAAGCATTAAGTATTTGAGGTCATATTTGAACTCAACTCTTCTTTATTCCAGAGCTGGTGCTCTATCCACCTTGATGCCCCTTTAAGCTTCTTCTTAAACACCAAGTCCCCTTAAAAGGGACTTAGTGAGGCAGAAATCAGCAGGGAGGGTATCTGAGATATAGAAGGTAGCACTGTGAAGGCATGGACACAGGAGAGGCAATGTAGTGGCTGAAGAATACATGGCAAGTTTCACTATCTAAAATTACCACTGAGCTGAAGAAAAAGGTGCTAACATAATGAGGAAATAATACACATGACAACTCACATCTACTGTATTTCAGAATTCACAAACTCTATTCTTCACAAGATTCCAATAAATGAGGTGGTATGCTGTTATTTCAATTTAGAGATGAAGAAACTGAGGCTTGAGGAGAAGTGATGTCACAAAGTGAAAAGCGTACTCAACTCAGAGTCAAAATCCTTGCCCAGTAGGGGAGAATTCTGGGAAGATGGCAGAATAGGTTGGTAAATCCCAGGCTCTCCAAATTTCTCCCGATAAATAGAACTATTTTATGCCTTAGGGAAAACACAGACTGGTGAAAAATCAAGAAGACTTGGGGCAGAACAGGGATCCTCCAGGTATAGTACAAGAAGATCAGAAGAAAGGCCCCAAGCAGGAATTAACCCATGTGAAGTACAGACATCTCTGGGCTAGCTTCACGGAAATACCAAGTAGGGAACCCTGGGGTGATATGCGTTTTGCTGGAGCCTCAGCAGGAACCACACAAACTTTCATCTTCTGGACAGCTTGAGGAGTCTGGAACCTGAGTTCAGGCACACTGAGGGAACCTCAGCTGATCAGGAATACCAGGCCTAGCTGTGCTACAGAATTAAGGCCCTGGGCAGAAAGGAACCAGCACACCGGGAGTGCAGAGGCAGTGGGGCAGTAACACTGCTGTGACTATTTGTAGGAGGGTGGTGCTCTTGGTTTGGGGTTTCAGGTCAGGAGGGAGAGCTCAAATGAAGCTTGTGGTACCATCCCCTCACCTCATGATTAGAGGGACACTAATACCTTTTATTAAAAAAAAAAATGAACTGGCAAAGAAGAAAGAACTCTACCACAGAAACTTACTATGGGAACAGGGAAGTCCAGGGTTCATCTTCAGAGGAGGACACATCAGTTAAACAAAAAAAGCTTCTACCCCAAAAAGTACTGTGAAATGGCTCCCTGTCCAGAGAGAATTTATAGAACTCAAAAAAGAATTTAAAAATCAAATGAGAGACATTGAGGAAAAAATAAAAAATTAAAAACCATCCAAGAAAAATAAGATTATGAAAAAAATCAACCAACTAGAAAAGGAGATAGAGTCTGAAAGATGAGAATAATTCTTTGAATATTAGAACTGGGTAAGGGGAAGACCAAGAAATAACAAAATAGATTAGAAAGAATGAAAAAATAGAACAGAAGGTGAAACATCTTTGAAGAAAACTGACAGATCTGGAGAAGAGTTCAAGAAGAAAAAATATAAGAAAAATAGAACCACCTGAAAGCTTTCACCAAAGAAAAAGAATCTTGACACAACAATGCAGGAAATAATCCAAGAAAATTGTCCTAGAGTGATAGAACATAGAAATAGATAAAATCCACCAATCACCACCTCAAAGATATCCTTTGTGGAAAACACATAGTAATATTATTGCCAAATTTCAAAACTCCCAGATAAAAAAAAATTTTGCAAAATAAAACAATTCAAATATACAAAAACAATTAGAATTGTACAGAATTTATCAGCAGCTACAATAAAATACTGCAGGTCCTGGAAACATATCTACTGACCATCAAAAAAACTAGGCCTGTGGCCAAAAATATCACATTCAGCAATTATCTGAATTAAAATTATCAAAAATATTGAACCAGGAACAGCAGCTGGACAGCATTGCAGACAGAGTACAGCCCTGAAATCAGGAGGTCCTGAGTTCAAATGTAGCCTCATACATGTTAATACTTCCAAGCTGTGTGACCATGGACAAGTTATTTAACCCCAATTGCCTCACAAAAGAAAAAAATAAGACCAAAAGCAATATTGGACGAGAAATAATGGACATTAAAAGAACTTGCAGATTTTCAGGGCTTTCTATCAATCAAACCCAAATGTAATAGAAAATTTAAGATATAAGAGCCAATATCAAAGATCAATTTCAAGGAACTCAACATCAACAAATTGTTTATGTTTTTTAATATGGAAAATGTATATGATATGGTTAAGATTGACGTTAACAATAAGGTAGCTAAAAAAAAAGATTGGGACAGAGTTAAGGTAAAAATAATAAACATACAAATGAGGTACAGAGGAAGAATAGACACAGAGGCATTAGAAGGGGGAGGAGGCTCATAGTTTTGAAAACTTACTCACTTTAGGAATAGGTTAAATAAGCAACACTACATACATATTGTGAAGGGTATAGCACCCTCCAAAATCTATAAAGACAAAAGGAGGGAGAGATGGGCAGAGGGGTAAGTAAAGGGTTAGAGAAGAAGACAAGGGAGGCATCCATGAGTGGGGGAAGGTTAAGTGATTCCAAGGCAAGTTATGGAGCAGAATTAAAACAAAGATTCAGCAGATATAGAAAAGATATGTAGGGGGGGCTGTATGTGTGCGCATATGTACATATCTACATAAATATACATAAATAGACCTTTTCCTAACTATAGCTTGCTTGGAGGTGGGGGAGATAAAAGGGGGGAAAAGGATAAAATACAGTTGCACAGCAGAAAACAAAAGGACAATTTACAAAGAAGTAAAGAAAAGATGGACATTTATTAATATAATTTCTTCTACTAATATATACTTTCTTGATCTACTAATTGTTATTTTATATCTTGAATTCTCCCTGATGTTCTGCTAGACATATAACAATGTTCTCTTTTGCTCTGCTTTATTTTGTTTTGCATTCCTTTCTTGTTTTTCTTTTTTCTTATTCTGCTTTTTTTAATAAAATAAAAATTAAAAAATCCTAGCCCAGCTAACTAGCTAAGTGGCCTTGGGAAAGGAGCCTCTCTGTTCCCTCTCTGAACTTGTTTCCTTGTCTGTCAAATATAGGAGTTGTATTAGATGGTCTCCAAGGTCCCTTCCACTCTAAATTTTATGATAGTGGGACTTACTGAAAGTCAGAGAGCTAGGCAGTTGCCTATCTGGGGTCATTTGTTTCATTCATTGTTCGTCCTTCCTTTTCAAAGAGGACCAATGATGTCACAAAGGTGATGTCTTGACTTGCTCATGAATTGGACCTAAGTAAGCTGAGGCAAAGGATACATACAGAAGTATAGGACAAAGTTCCTGGAAGATTTCAGCCCACTTAGAGAAAATGGTCATGCTAGAGGTGATATAGCCGTCAATGAACAAACGTTTTAAGATCTTGCTTTGATAAGTGTTGGAGAAAATACAAAATTAAGCTAAAACCAGGCTTATAGTCTAGTAGGACAATACATATATTACATATAAATAGGTAATACATAAAGAGATAGCTTGGCACAGTGGGTAGAGGTCTAACAGTGGAGAATGGAAGACCTGAATTCAAGTCCTGCCTCTAACATAAACTGGCAGTATGACCATGAGCCAGTCACTTACCCTCTTGATTACACCCAGCAAAAACAGTCAATATCAGTCACAGATATGTTATTGAACTACATTTTTAAATTCACTCAGTTCAAAAAGCATTTCTGCCTTGGGACTTCCTCAAACCAAAAAAATCATAAGTCTAGTTCCCCAGAATGTAATCAATTATAAAATTATACATTTTAGAGCTTGAAGGGAATTTAGGGATCATATTTTAAGGAAAAGGAAATGGAGGCCTGGAGAGGTTGAGTGAGTTGCCTGAGATGCTGCTGCTGGTTGCAAAATTGACACTTAGGCTTGTAGGCACAAGTCTGGTGTTCTTTGTTTCCATCCAAATGCCATGTGTGTCCTCAGTTTCAAGAGCTAAGATATACGAAAGTACTTTGAAAACTATGAGATGCTATAGAAATGCAAAATAGTATCATTATAGCATAACAGCACTGTATGTTGATAATAAAGTACTAAATCATGGGGAATGGCCAATTAAACAAGAGCAAAGTTGCTCAAAAGAGAAGAACTAGGAGAATGACTGACATTCTAAGTACAAAAAAATAGAGAGCTAGGGGGAATGGAGAAAGGAAGGGTTTTGTAGAAAAGGTGAGACTTGCACCAGGTTTTGGAGGTCATAGAGACAATAAACACACAAGACAAAGGGGAAAGGAGTCCAGACTGGACAGAAAATTAGTTTGTTCAAGTGAAGGCACAGTATACCAACCTAATCAGAGCAGAGATGATGCCCTGCGGGATCATTAGAATAAGTTTGGCTAGGACCAGCTTAGATGCAAATATACTTCAAAATAAGGAGTATTTTTGTGTTCATTTTTGTATCTCCGGCACCTAACATAGTTCCTGGCACATTTTACTGTCATTGTTTTGTTTTTCTGAACTGTGATTCTATTGGAGTAGGGAACTCTCAGAAAGGAGACTCCCTCTACCAATGCAGATTGGGTACTATTTGGTAATGTATATCCTAGGCCACTGATGGGCCAAGTGGCTTTCCCAGCATCACCCAGCCATCAAGCATCAACTTCAACCTGCACCTTCCTGATTCCAAGCTTGCTATCCACTATGACACATGGCCTCTGAGCCTCTAACATGACACATTAGAGTTTAATAAATGTTTGGTGAATTGAATTAAAAGAAAGCTATGAAGTTTAGAGCAGATATGTCAAGGAATTTAGATTTCTTAGGAACCATTCCTTCAGAATGGCATAATATGATCAAAGAAGTATTTTGAGAATATTAAATTGGTATCCATATACATGATTAAATGAAATGAGAAGTTACTAAAGGTAAAAAGACCACAAGAGAAAAGGCCCTAGGCTAGGAATGGTTGCAGTAGGAATGGGGAAGAAAAGTTGAATGATAGAAATGTTATAAAGGATGAATCAATAGGATTGACTAAATTGTTGTTCTTTAGTCATTTTTAGTCATGTCTCTATATGACCCCACTTGGGGTTTTCTTAGCAGAGACACTGGATCAGTTTACCACTTCCTGCTCCAGCTCATTTTGCAGATGAAGAAACTGAGGCAGACAGGGTGAAGAAACTTACCCACAATCACATAGTGAGTAGGTGTCTAAGGACCATTTTGAACTCATAAAGATGGGTCTTTCTGACTCCAGGCCTGTCACTCCATCCACTGCACCACCTAGCTGTTCCAACTGACTCAACAGGACTGACTAAATGCAAGGAGCAAAAAAGAGAGCAGCATCAGGCAATATTTTAATCCTAGGAAATTTGTGGTATTGTTAACATAAATGGGAGAGTTGATAATGGAAACCAGTTTGGAAGGAGTGGAAATGATGAAACTGATTTTAGACATGAAGTAAAAACTGGAAAATCAAATGGAAGTATCCTACAGGAAGTCAGAGTTACAAAACTGGAGCTCAGGCAAGAAGCTGGGACTAGAAACATAGACCTGGGAATCATCCACAAGAAACTGAATCAAGAAAGGATAACTTTTCTCTAAAGGAAACCAGAGAAAGAGAGAAAGAACAAACTTTAGTGGAAACTTAAAGGCAGAGGGCTCAGAGAGCACCTCAAACAAGGGACATAGAATAAGAGATCAGAGAGAGAAGCAGGAAAAATGGAATGAGATGGAAACTAAAGAAAAAGGGAGTTTCCAGAAATCAGTGAAGGTCAATGTTGTCCAGAGAATGATAGCTGAGAAAAGGTCTTTGGGTTTGCCCAGTCAATAAGGATGCTCTTAGAACAAATCAGCATGAGGACTTTTGAAGATGTACAAGTTGTGATCACTCTCCTCCAAAGAGTAATGGAATTGTCCTAAGAAAATAGCTAGTGTTCACCTGCTTCTGTGCAGGTCAATTTTGATCCCATTACTGTATGATGAGTTAGAAAATAACACCCTACCCAATAAATATTCCACAAAGCACAGAATATAGCTTGCCCCTCTTTACTCTGAAGTCAATACTCCTCTAATCAGTTCCCTTTTGCTTAGAATAGCTCCTGAGACAAGAACTCTATGCAAACTCCATTCTCAGGCTGATTTTCTGTGAAACTACATCATTTTAGAATTTCCATCTCGGGCCTCTTCCCATGGGATTTCATGGGCTTCTCTGCATACCAATTGGAGAAGAATTCTTGTATTTGCACATAGATGAACCTGGTCTCTGAGAAAAGTTAGCAAGATTGTCTCAAGCTACCTGAATAGCTTTTTTTTTTATTTTTCTGAGCTATTCATGACCTGTGATACTCCAAGACTTAGAAGACAATGAATATTTTACATCTGGAAGAGACCTTGGAAGAGAGAATCATAGAGATGGAAGGGGCCTTAGAGGTTAATCTAGTCCAGCTTTATTTTGCAGATAAGGAAAAAAGACATATTATGGACAACTCTGGTGAAATTCTAATTTTCCATTTTTTGTTTTTCTTCTTTGGGAAAGAAACCTAATACAAAAGCCCTGAATTTCAAAACAATCAAAAGAGCAAAGACTTAGGGCTTGATAGGACCCTTTCATTTCACAAATGAACAAACTGAGAACCAGAGAAATAAATAACTTTGCTGAAGATGATAGAGGTAAAAAGAGACAGAAATGGTATATGAACTCAGACATTCTTTTCACCATGCAGTCTCTTCCATGTGGTTTGAGCTGTTTCTGAATCCTGGTTCAGCTATTGTTTGGTCACTTTAGTAACTACACTTTAGTGGAGTCACTTCCACTCAGTTTCATCATCTGTAAAATGAAGGATAGATAGTCCCCATGATCTAGACCAGCTTTAATTCATGATCCCATTAATTCCCAAATTAGTATCATGCACATTTATGATCCCTCTAATAAGGCAAGTTGGTCAACTAGATCCATTTGGCTTCTCCATCCTGCCACCATTTTGGCTTTTTTTTCCCCTTTAAAAATTGGAAAATGATAGACTGGCTTATTATTTCCATTTTGTCTCCAGTCTCATAGAGGGTTTTCAAGCATTTAGACTGTCAGCTTTTCCTTCCCTTCCTAGAAGACATTTTTTATTGACAATTCAATCATGTCAAGTTTGGAACAGTAGAAGCCCTGATTTGATCAGTTATCATTGGATTCACAATATATAAATGACAGCACCATATCTGCCCAGTGTCGAAAGCAGGTGCCTTTTATCGATTTATATTCTACTAGCAAAGAAGAAAAATTGCAGCACAATGCAGTGACATCGTCCAAAATCAATACCAATTTTTTTCTTAATGACACAAAAGGCCAAGATAAGGACGGCCTAAGTCAGAACGCAACAGATCAAATGTTCCCGATATCCCTTTCAATTACTGGAGAACATGCACAGAGATAAGTAACATTAAAGCCAAAGAGACCATTATGCAACTAGTTGAAATTGACAACATGCATCAGGCCTGCTTGGTGTCCAACTTAATGCCTAAATATCCGATGGAACACCAGAGAATATACAGTGGAATAAGCTGGCTGACTCCAAATTGAAAACATTCTGGAAGAAACGCAAAAGTAATATGCCCAAGTAGCTTACCAATCTCAATAGAGTTCATAGACTGGATAACTCTTGAAAGAAGAGTTACCTAATACACTGCAACCCAAATAAGCAACTATCCAATCCTGAGGGTCCTGGGAAGTATGAGTGTAACTAGGATCGCAGCATTTGGAAAAAATTCAGTTGAAGAGGCTGGGGAAGAAGGCAGGCCCTGGAACAGGAATACCATGACAATGGGATCTTCTTTGATTATCTTAGGGAGAAAATATGGATTACACCCCCAGTGTTGCCACTCTGAAGCAAAGCATCAATAGAATTATGTTAGAGCTATATTAGGACATTTCCCTTAGATAAATAAAAGCATAGGGCAAACAATCATAGAGCTATAAGGTGGAAGGAATCTTCCAGGCTAGCTCATTGAATCTGCTGAAGACAAGGCTATCTGCTCTCCTCTCCTTTCCTCTGCTACCTAGAGCATCCCTGAAAAATACTCTTTTATCCTCCTTTCAAGTCAAGAGTGGGATACTACCCTCAAAGGCAACTTATTCCACTTCTGGACAGTCATGATTTTTAGGAAGTAATTTTCTCATAAAAATTGGAAAAGCTCCATCTTTACAACTTCTACTCATTGCTCTTCTGCTATCTAGCAGAACAGCTCTAATCTTTCTTCACAAATATTTGAAGTCAACTATTGATGAATTTACCCCTCCCAAGCCTTCTCTTGTTGCTTCCCCTAATCCTCATAGGATATGATTTCCAGTTCCCTCACAAGTCTAGTCACCTGCTTCTAGATGAATTTCAGAAGTCAGTGTTCTTTAAAATATGAGACACCAAACTGCAAATAGGGTCTGAACAGGGCCAAAAATGGAGGAGCTATCAAGTCCAGACGCTATGTATTTCTCAATAAGATCCTAGGTCAAATTCACCTTTTTGGCTTCCATATCACACTATTAACTGATATTGAGCTTAGAGTTCAAGAAAAAACCCCATCTTCTTCAGATGAATGGTTTTCTACACATTCTATCCTAATCTCCAATTTCTAAGGCTATTTTAAAAAATTCAATGGTAAGATTTTACACTTACTTCTATTAAATTCCATCTTTTATTTGTGCATCATTCTTGCCTATAAAGGTCTTTTGGGATTCTAATTCTGTTGTCTAACATGTCTACCCCACTCTTAGCTTCAAATAAATTACAAATCTGAGATGTATGTCACCTATGTCTTCATCTGAATCACTGATAAAATGGTTAAACAGAACAGGATCTCCCAAACACAATCAGGCATTTAAATTACATATATATATATATACATATATACATATATATATGCGTGTGTGTGTGTATAAATGATGATTAAAAACCAACCAAAGACATAGCATCTCATTACTTAAAATAGTTTTGTGGCTAGTCATCATGGCACATGCCTATAATCCCTACTCCTCAGCTGAGGAATTCTGAACCCCAGAAGGCTAAACTGAACAAGTGCCCATACTAAATGTGTCACTAATATCACAAGCACTTGGGAGCCAGGGGGTAACCAGGCTCCTAAGGAGAAGAGAAGAGGTTGCAATCAAAAAACAGAGTAAAGTTCCTGTGCCAATCAATAGTGAGATTGGCCATGAGTGGCTGGCCACTTTATTTCTAGTCTGGGAGAGATATTGAGAATGAGTATCAAAAAATGGAATCTATAACTCTGAGTTAATCCTAGAACTTTAGAATTGAATGGGATAACAGAAGTTATATACTGCAACTCTATCTTGGACATGAATCTTTTCCATGGCATCCAAACAAGTAGCCATCTAGAGTCTGCTATCTTGTAAGCATCATGAGGACAGGGTCTATGTCCTATCTTTGCTTTGTCTTACTCCCAAGAGTCTGATACATCAGGTGAAGAATAAATATTTTATTCATTTGTCAATTTGTTAATTGAACTGAATTCCATTGTTGGATTGGTCTAATCATATGGAAATTCTTCATCTTATTGAACTTCTTAGAAACTTCCACCCATGGATTATATTTTGGCTGTCTGGAACCCTGCAGAATAAGTCTAACTAGGCTGCTAATAGTTTTGTTCCTTGGCAAGGAAGCTCACTCCTTTAGCTTTAATCTCATTCAATTTTCCTCATTAAGAAAATAAGGAAGTTGGACCAGATGACCTTTAAGTTCTAGTTCCATAATTCCAATTAGGTGGACTTAGATGTGATTGAATGGCTGGACTCGGAGAATGGTTATTAATGAGTTGATGTAAACTTGAAGGAAAATTTCTTGCAGTGTCCTAAAAATCTGTCTTTGGTCCTGTGCTAACCGACATTCTTATTAATCATTTGAATGAAGACATAGATGGCAGGCTTATTGAATTTTCACATAAAGCCAGGTAGTACAGCTAACAATAACGAGAACAAGAACAATAACAGTTCAAGATCCAAAAAAAAAATTCCTATCAGGCAAGAATGATGAACTGAATCTAATAAAATAATCAATAGTTCTCAACATCAGACTAGAATGAACTGAATCTAATAAGATAAAATTTGATAGGGATAAATATAAAGTCCTAAACTTGTGTTTAAAATAATCAACTGTACAAGTACAAAAGAGGAGAGCCACAGACATTCCAAGGTTCATATTAAAAAAAATCTGGAGGCCTTAGTGAGCAGCATACTCAAAATGCGTCAAAAGATGTGATAGCTCAAGGAGGTAACAACAGCAGGGCTATTGATAGTCTTGCCTAGATGAGGACACCAGGAATATGATGGTTAACAGATATAAAAAATGGAATGTGTCCAGCCAGAGGAGGATGGATAGGATGTTGAGTGAGTGGGAGCTATGCTACATGAGGATAATTTGTAGTCTGTAGATGTTTAGCCTAAAAGAGAAAAGGCTTAAGGAGCATATGATAGCTATTTTCAAATATGTGAAAGCTTTTCATGAGAACCAACAATAAGATACAGTCTGGTTGACCACTGAGGCCACGGTGGGTACAAGTTATAGAGGAGATTCCTCTGTGTTATAAGGAAAAATCTTTCTAACAATGAAATCTATACAAAAATGAAATGAGTTGACTCCATTTTTCTTCATGAGAAATCTTTGGACAAATGTTGGAAGACTCCTTTCTTCTTTCCTTCTTTCCTTCCTTACCTTACTTCTTTCCCTCTATCAACAGAGGGAATCATACTCTTATCTGCAGGTGCTCTGCCTAAATGAATATACATTTTGATCACTGAAATCTCACAAGGTATCTTGGAATTTAAGAGCTAGATTTCTTTTTTATAAGGACCATGCCTTAAACCCAAGTCATTCTGGCTCTCACTGATTGGACAATAAGAGATTCTAGCTCAATTCATTGGTCATTGTTTAGCTTCTGGTGCCTCAGAATGAGTATAAGTTATAATTGTTTTTGTTTGGGCCAGAAATGGATCTTTCCCTCCTTGTTTGATTTTTTTTTGACTAGGTAAAAGAGGTCATTCTTTGCCTCATTTTTTACTTAGCTCTAATGGCTGAATGGGTGTTGCCTTGGATAAACTGAAACCTAAGACTTTAGCTTGAAAAGGCCATTACCAAGGATATGAACAGACAATTTTCAGATGATGAAATTGAAACTATTTTCACTCATATGAAAGAGTGTTCCAAATCACTACTGATCAGAGAAATGCAAATTAAGACAACTCTGAGATACCACTACACACCTGTCAGATTGGCTAAGAATGCGGGAAAAAATAATGATGAATGTTGGAGGGGATGTGGGAAAACTGGGACACCGATGCATTGTTGGTGGAGCTGTGAAAGAATCCAACCATTCTGGAGAGCAATCTGGAATTATGCCAAAAAGTTATCAAACTGTTATCAAAAAACAAAAGTTAAACAAAAAGTTATCAAACCCTTAGATCCAGCAGTGCTACTACTAGGCTTATATCCCAAAGAAATACTAAAGAAGGGAAAGGGACCTGTATGTGCCAAAATGTTTGTGGCAGCCTTTTTTGTAGTGACTGGAAACTGGAAAATGAATGGATGCCCATCAATTGGAGAATGGTTCGGTAAATTATGGTATATGAATGTTATGGAATATTATTGTTCTGTAAGAAATGACCAGCAAGATGAATACAGAGAAGTTTGGAGAGACTTACATGAACTGATGCTGAGAGAAACGAGCAGAACCAGAGGATCATTATAGACTTCAACAACAATACTGTATGAGGATGTATTCTGATGGAAGTGTATATCTTCAACAAAGAAAAGATCTAATTCAGTTCCAATTGATCCATGATGGACAGAATCAGCTACACCCAGAGAAGGAACACTGGGAAATGAGTGTAAACTGTCTGCATTTTTTTGTTTTTCTTCCCAAGTTATTTTTACCTTCTGAATCCAATTCTTGCTGTGCAACAACAACAACAAAAAATTCGGTTCTGCACACATATATTGTATCTAGGATATACTATAACATATTTAACATGTATGAGAATGCCTGCCATCTAGGGGAAGGAGTAGAGGGAAGGAGGAGAAAATTCAGAACAGAAGGGAGTGCAAGGGATAATGTTGTAAAAAAAATACGCATGCATATGTACTGTCAAAAAATTTTATAATTATAAAATTAATAAAAAATAGAAAAGCAAAAAGGCCATGACCTCCAATTGCATCTAAGGCTATCCTCTTCTTCCCCTTTCCCCTCTTGTCCTGATCTATATCTTGACAGTGGACCTGGATGGCTCTGGAGGAGAGAATGAAACAATTGACTTTGCCCAAATCCAATTCACTTGAAAATCATGATATCACCTTCCTGATGCCATGGTCCTTTTTGAGAATGAAGAACAAACATCAATCTGGATGACCACCAGTAGGGTATATTGTAAACTATTAAATTTTAGGAATGGGCCATATCAGATTAGAACGTAAGCTTTACAAAAGTTGGATGTGTTCGTTCTTTGTATCCCCAACACCTGCCACAGTACTTGATACATAGCAGACACATAATACATGCTTCCAACTCTAACTCTGTGATCTTAGATTTATTTAGGCTTTAATATTCTGTAATCCAAATTTATTCTTAACTTTGAGAAACTCGGATATTTTTTCATTCAAATTGTCACTGAATTATCTCTGTGTATTTACCTAATCCTGTTGGGTTTTTTAATTGAACAATACAGTGAGTTATTGATTAGTGATAATAAAGAAATCTTTGAAATGCTCACATTATTCAAATTCCCATTGCATATTAAGACTGGGCTGGAACTAATTGCTCTATATACAAACACTTCAGCAGATTCATTAATCCCACTAATCAGGATATAGTTCTACAAGGTGAGATTCATTAGAAAGGCAACCAAGGTATACATGTGTATGATGTGTGTACATACAAATGTCATGCAAACTTTCATTGTTCTTTCAAACATTGTTGTCCTTCAGTGTTTAACAATATTGTTCTATACTTAATAGGTATTCAGTAAATATTTGTTTAGTTGAAATGATATATGTATATGTATGTATGGAAGCAATTCTATACAGAAGTGTGGATGTTACATATATTAATGTGTTTTGATAATAATACGTGTATATGCACTATTTACATATGTTCAATCACTTCCATATATGTGTGAATATAGACAGATATATCATTCAATTTCAATTAAATAAACATTTGCTGAGAACATCTATTAAGTATAGGACAAAACTGCTAAATAATGGAGACCACAAAGTTTTAAAAGATGTAGTTCTTACCTTCATGAGGCTCATATCTAAGAGAAGAATGTGGTACCATACATAGCAAAAAATGATGCATTCTAAGTTCATAAGAAAGTATAAACAAATGGTACATGAGGTCTGAGTGGGCATAAAGGTCAGCCAATATTAATGGGAATAAGGAGAGTCAAAGGAAGTTTTTTGGGAAGCAGGTAGCATTTGATTTGTGCTTTAAAGGACAGGGAAGAATTCTACAGGAGAAAGATGGGGGATTTTATGCATAGGGAACAGTGTGAGCAAAAGCACAGAGGCAACAAACAATAAGGTTTGTATTGGATATAAGTAGACAAATTTGGCTGGTCCAAATCCATACAGAGAAGTAGTATGAAATGTGACTAGAGAGCTCAGGTGAAATTGAATTGTATAGGGATTTGAATGCCAGGCCAAAGAGTTTCAATAACTCATGGGGCAAGAGGAAGACACAAAATAGTTTTAGTAGCTTCATGACATTACCAGATGTGTACAGAAGAAAGATCAGCCTGGCAGGAGTGTGACAGATGGGCTGAAAGAGGGAATAGGGTAGAGACAAAAGAGCCGTTAGGAAAATACAGCAGCTGTTAGTCTACACGATTATCAATGAGTTCCAATACCAGAGTGGTGGCCAGGGGAATAAAGATAAGGGGGTGGGTAAAAAGGAGAATCAACGAGCCTTAGTAGGCAAAAGCCAAAAAGTAAGGCCAGAATTTTTGATATGGGAAACTAGATAAATGGTGGTTTCATGGAACATCTACTATGTACTAAGCATGGTAGGGAAGGAAAAATAAGGCACGGTATAAGCTATAATAATGATTCTATTACTTCAACAAGTACTAAGTACCTACTATGTGCAGAGATAACATACATATATATATATATATATATATATATGTATATGAATGAGAGAGAGAGAGAGACAGAGAGAGAGAAAGAGAGACAGAGAGAGAGAGAGGGAGGGAGAGAGGGAGGGAAGGAAGGAGGGAAATAGAAAGGGAGGGAAGGAGGGAGAGAGAGAAAAGAAAGGAGAGAGGGAGGGAGGGAGGGAGGAAGAGAGGAAAGGAGAGAGAAATGGAGGGAAGAAGAGAGGGAGAGAGGGAGGGAGGGAAGAGCCAAAGATATTTGTCAAGTTTCTGAGGAAGACAGCAAATTCTGTTAGTGGTATAGGCATAGCGTTACATCAGAATGAAGAACAGTAGGTTCAAGAAGAAAAGGAATAATCTCTGCTTGGGACAGGTTAAGTTTGATATCCTAATGGTATATCCAAGTAAAGATGCCCCAAAGGGAGCTGGAGATGTAGTGCCAGAGCTGGAAAGAGATCAAGGCTAGAAACCTAGAGGAGATTTAATACTTAATGACAATGAAAAATGAAAATTCACCCAATTAAATTCACCATCTTTGAGCAATATTATATCACAGCTAATGTTCCTCAACAGTCAGCAAATTAGTGGGGTACACCTCTGTTGACATTTCTGTTCTCAACCTAATAGTTTCCTTAACGGACCATTGCTATACTCATTAGGAGCTTTTAGCACATCCATTGTTGCCTGTATTGCTTGTCTTTTATGTCCAAGTCCAATCTCAGCAACTAGACTGTTGCTCGAGGGCCTTTGTATGTGCCTAATATGGAGGCTAATACATAGGTGTCCTCAATAGAGATTGATTGCTGATTACCATGAAATGGTAGGGGTTGAAGCCCTAGGGCAAATTTTGTTCATAGTAGAAACAAACCCACCTGGAGAAAAGAAAGATAGGCTCATCATTCAAGCACTATCAGGACACATTTTCTCCTTTAAGAAAACTCTCATGACTCCATTTAGATCTCATCTTTCAGTTAGTATTTGCTTGACCATTTTCCCAGCAGCCTAAGGTATTTGCATGGACCTAAAAATCTCTGTCCCTCCCCCTTCGTAAAGTATATATTTAAACATCAAATATAAAAATTCCCTGAACTTATCTCTGTTTTGAAGATTTTTTTTTAAATCAACATAATTATGGCAGCAATACCTATGTTTCCTCCAGCTCTGGTGCCTAATAATAAGACGCTAAAGAAGAATTTCTCATTAATGATGTACTTGAAGTACACATCAATTGATTTTTTTTAAGACAACCTTTTCATTTTAGTTAGTTAAGTTCATGACACACTCAATTACAGAGCAGAAGAAAAGGCGGAGAAGAGGAGAAAAGGGACACATAAACATGGGTACTATCAGCATTTGCACATTGGTTTTAGGCTATGCTGATCACAGGTAGTGGACTCCTACAACAATTATTTTATTCTTGAATAAATTTGCATTATATTTGTTGCTTGAAATATAAGAAACATAAACTTCAAGCAGGCACAAAAGTGTTAAGAGTGATTTTGTCTTTTCGTGGTGCTTAGAGATCAGCAAATTGAAGAACTCTGTGGCAGATACTAACAATCTTCTCCAACTACCATACAGGAGAATGGTAAAGGGGGGAGGGGAATGACTTATTTCTATGCCCTTCATTTGCTTATGTCCCTTTCCACAACAGAAGTCTTTTTTTTTTTTTTCTTTTCCTGAGGCTGGGGTTAAGTGACTTGCCCAGGGTCACACAGCTAGGAAGTGTTAAGTGACTGAGACCAGATTTGCACTCTGGTCCTCCTGAATTCAGGGCTGGTGCTCTATCCACTGCGCCACCTATCTTCCCCACACAACAGAAGTCTTAACATGCATTCAAAATAGTTCATGAAAATCCATACCTGCCAAAGTACTGAGGCAAAATAAACAAAAAAAGGAAATAATATAAAATCTATCAAGTCTTTACAAGGACTGCTCTGTTGAGCATTGGGGAAAACAAAGAAAGGTCCTAACAGCTCCTGGCCTCAAAATAAGTAGATATATATCTACTTATATGTACATATAAGTACAATATAAGATACATATGTAAGAGATATATATGCCTGAGAGCTTTTTCCTTTAAGCCACAACTAAAATCTTATCTTTTACTAAAAGTCTTCCCTGTGCTAATTATTTCATATTTATGTTGTATATAGCATGTTTTGTATATATATATAGTTGTCTTCCCCATTAGACAGTAAGCTATTTGAAGGCAGAGACTGCCTCTTTTTATATTCCCAGCACTTATCACTGGGTCTGGTACTTAGTAACTGGTGCTTATTAAATGTTGAAGGAGATAAAGACAAAAAAGGGAATAGGTAGAAGAGAGATAAGGAAAAACTGCCTTGGGGAGTAGGATTTAAGCTGCCTTTTGAAGGAAGCCAGTGAAGATAGGAGCTAGAGGTCAGGAGGGAGAGCATTCCAGGTATGGGGCCGCCAGTACAAAGGCATGAAGGGACACCAAGGCTGATGGTGTTGCTGGATATTAGAGCACTTGGCTAAGGGTAAAGTGGAAGAAGACAACAGGGCTTTAAATACCAAATAGAGATGCCAAATATCTGATCTTGGAGGTCAGAATGAGCTTCTGGGATGTAATGTATGGAGAAAGATGCAGAGAGGACAATATGGTAAGGCCTACACTTTAGTAGCTGAGCGGAGGATGAATTGATACTGGGAGAGACTTGTGGCAGGTAGACCAATTAGACAGCTATTTTTCCACATTTCTAGAGTACTTTTTAAAAATAATAGATTTTTCTTTGATTATATCAAATTGAAAAGTTTTTGTACAAACAAAACCAGTGCAGATAAGATTAGAAGGGAAACAATAAACTGGGAAAACATTTTTACAGTCAAAGGTTCCGATAAAGGCCTCATTTCCAAAATATATAGAGAATTGACTCTATAAGAAATCAAGCCATTCTCCAATTGATAAATGGTCAAGGGATATGAACAGACACTTCTCAGATGAAAAAATAGAAACTATTTCTAGCCATATGAAAAGATGCTCCAAGTCATTATTAATCAGAGAAATGCAAATGAAGACAACTCTGAGATACCACTACACACCTGTCAGAGTAGCTAGAATGACAGGGAAAGATAATGCAGAATGTTGGAGGGGATGTGGGAAAACAGGGACACTGATACATTGTTAGTGGAATTGTGAATACATCCAACCATTCTGGAGCGCTCTCCAGAATTTGGAACTATGCTCAAAAAGCTATCAAACTGTGCATACCCTTTGACCCAGCAGTGTTACTACTGGGCTTATATCCCAAAGAGATCTTAAAGAATGGAAAGGGACCTGTACGTGCAAAAATGTTTATGGCAGCCCTCTTTGTAGTGGCCAGAAACTAGAAACTACGTGGATGCCCATCAATTGGAGAATGGCTGAATAAATTGTGGTATATGAATATTATGGAATATTATTGTTCTGTAAGAAATAACCAGCAGGATGATTTCAGAAAGGCCTGGAGAGACTTACATGAACTGATGCTAAGTGAAATGCGCAGGAACAGGAGATCATTGTATACTTCAACAACAATACTATATGATGATCAATTCTGATGGATGTGGCCCTCTCCAAGAATGAGATGAACCAAATCAGTTCCAATAGAGCAGGAATGAGCTAAACCAGCTATACCCAGCGAAAGAACTCTGGGAGATGACTATGAACCCCTACTTAGAATTCCCAATCCCGCTATGCATTTTGGATTTCCTTCACAGGCTAAGTGTACACTATTTCAAAGTCTGATTCTTTTTGTACAGCAAAACAACTATTTGGACATGTATACATATATTGTATTTAATTTATACTTTAACATATTTAACATGTATTGGCCAACCTGCCATCTGGGGGGGGGAGGAAAGGAGGGGAAAAATTAGAACAAAAGTTTTGGCAATTGTCAACGTTGTAAAATTACCCATGCATATATCTGGTAAATAAAAACTATTATTAGAAAATATATAAAAAAGAAAAAAGAAATTTAAAAAAAGAAAGAAAGACACATAACAGTTTCTATTCTCAAGGCATTCACAAAATAAATTTTAACATTTTTATTTTATTTTTAATTTATGGAATAAAACAAGAATTTTCATTACACAGTACAATAAAAAGATAATTGCTTGTGAAACTGCAAAAAAAAATAGCTTTTTATTTTCAAAACATATACAAAGATAGTTTTCAACATCCACCCTTGCAAAACCCTGTTTTCCAAATTTTTTCTCCTTCCCTTACCCTCCCTCCTTCCCTAAATGCAAATAATCCAATATATGTTTAAAATGCGCAATTCTTCTATACATATTTTCACATTTATCCTGCTACACAAGAAAAATCAGATCATAAAGGGAAAAAATGAGAAAGAAAACAAATTGGAAGCAAACAACAAAAAAGGTGAAAATACTATGTCATGACCCACACTCAGTTCCCATGGTTCTCTCTCTGGGTGCAGATGGCTCTCTCCATCATAAGACTATTGGAACTGGCCTGAATCACCTCATTATTGAAAAGAGCCACATCCATCTTGCTGTTGCTGTGTACAGTATGCTCCTGGTTCTACTCATTTCACTCAGCATCAGTTCATATAAGTCTCTCCAGGAATTTCTGAAATTACCCTGTTGATGGTTTCTTATAAGACAATAATATTCCATTCATTCATATACCATAACTTATTCAGCCATCCCCCACCTGATGGGCATCCACTCAGTTTCTAGTCCTTTGCCACTCTAAAAAGGGCTGCCACAAACATTTTGCACATGTGTAGTCCTTTTCCCTTTTTATGATCTCTTTGGGATACAAACCCAGTAGAGATACTGCTGGATCAAAGAGTTTTTTTGATAGTCCTTTGGGCATAGTTCCAAATTGCTCTCCAAAATGGTTGGACAAATTCACAATTCCACCAACAATGTATTAGTGTCCCAGTTTTCCCAGCAAATGACTATTTTAGGAGTCTAGGTGAGAGGTAATCAGGGCCCAAACTAGAGTAGTAGTCCTATGATCGAAAAGAAGGAGACATATGCAAGGGATGTTGTGAAAGTAGAGATCTGATGAGATATGGGGGCTGAGGAAAAGCCAGAAGTTGAGGATGACACCAAAATTGTAAAACCTGGATGACTAAAAATGGTGGAGCCTTAGAAAAGAAAGGAATAAGAGTTTCTTAAGAGTATTCTACAATCCAGGTACTGTGCTAAGCACTTTTTACAAATATGATCTAATTTGATCCTCACAAGTATCATTATTTTCATTTTACATTTGAGGGAATTAGGGCAAGCAGAGGTTAAATGATTTACTCAGAGTCACACAGCAAGTATCTGTGGCTGGATTTGAATGCAGGCTTTCCTGACTCACTGTATCCGCAGCTATCTCTAATGTAACCATTCTTTTTTTTTTTTTTTTTTTTTTTTTTTTTTAACACCACTGATCCCTGAGGTACATAAACAGCAGTAGGGCATCTAGATCAGAACTATAGACATTATAGCTTAGTTTGCCCATTCTGAAAAGCAATCTGGAATTATGCTAAGTCAGGGCTCAGGCAACAATGTATTAATGTACCTATCCTTCCACAATCTGTCTAGTGCCTATATTTATCTTTTATCATCTTTAACAATTTTCTAAGTGTTAGGTAAAACTTCAGAGCTGTTTTGATGATTCTCTTATTATTCATGATATGGAGTAATCTGTAATATTCTTGCTAATAGCTTACAATTCTTTACATAATTAATTCATATTCTCTAACCACTTTAACATTAGGGAATGGCTTCTGGTTTTAAGTATTTGTTCTGCTTCCCTATAAATTTTGAATATCAGAACCCTGTCAGAATTATCTGGTACAAATATTTTCCTACAATCAACCACTTCCTCTCTTATCTTAGTTGCATTAATTTTGTTTGTTCAAATGCTTTTCAATTTCACGTAATTGAAATTATTTATCTTTTGTGAGCACCTCTATCCCTTGTTTGGTTAAGAATTCTCCCCATTATCATACGTATGAAAAGTGCCTTATTCTTGCTCTACAATTTTTTATGGCATGTTTTCTGCCTTCCTATCCCCTTTCAGCAATAATAGGAAGTTTGGAAGTGGCAAATTTGGGGGGAAGGATAATGAAATACTGCCTTTTCAGGACCTCCTCCCATTCTTTGCAGAGACAAGCGATATAGGTATGGAACACAGCATATACTGTCAGAATTTTTCAATATATTGCTTAATTTTTCTGAGTTTTTTTCCCCTCTCTTTTACTCTTTGTTATGAAATAGACTTCTTGGAGTGAATATTAAGGATACATTAGGAAATGTAGGTAATGTAAAAGAAATGATATCAATAAAAATTATTTTTAAAAAGATTACTGCTTATTTGGAACTATGCTCAAAAAGTTAATAAACTGTACATACCCTTTGATCCAGCAGTGTTACTACTGGGCTTGTATTCCAAAGAGATCTTAAAGGAAGGAAAGGGACCCACGTGTGCAAAAATGTTTGTGGCAGCCCTTTTCGTAGTGGCTAGAAACTGGAAATTGAATGGATGCCCATCAGTTGGAGAATGGCTGAATAAATTGTGGTATATGAATGTTATGGAATACTATTATTCTGTAAGTAATGACCAGCAGATGATTTCAGAAAGGCCTGGAGAGACTTATATAAACCGATGCTAAGTGAAATGAGCAGAACCAAAAGATCATTATACACTTCAACAACAATATCATATGAGGATGTATTCTGATAGAAGTGGCTATCTTCAGCAATGAGAAGATCCAATTCAGTTCCAATTGATTAGTGATGAACAGAACCAGATATACCCAGAGAAAAACCACTGGGAAATGAATGTGGACTGCTTGCATTTTTGTTTTTCTTCCCAAGTTATTTTTTTACCTTTCTAAATCTGATTTTTCTTGTGCAACAAGAGAATTGATTAAATATGTACACATATATTGCATTTAAGATATACTTTAACATGCTGAACATGTATGAGATTGTCTGCCATCTAAGGGAGGGGATGGAGGGAAGAAGGGAAAAGTTGGAACAGAAATGAGTGCAAGGGTCAACGTTGAAAAATTACCCATGCATATATTCTGTTAATAAAAAGATATAATAATAATAATAAAAGATTACCGCTTTTTTGAGCAGTCGAAATACATTTCAAGTGAAGAGTTGATTTTGCAAGACAGTGAGTTAATAAGTGTGATTGGGGTCTTAGCTTATCATGGTGGAGGGACCCCTAAGGCAAGAACAGTAGGAGGCTCATGATTGTGTTCTCTTTGTATGTTTTTTGAGAGAGTACCCTAAATAATTTTAAACACTCTACAAAAACACCTGACTGCTACTAGAAAATGTGGAGACAGTGGAGACAGTATAGCATCATAGGGAGGGAGAGTACTGAATATAGAGGCAGAGGAGTTCGAAGTTTAAGTCCTGTTTCTAATGTTTGCTTTCCTTCTCTGGGCCTCAGTTTCCTCATCTGTAAATAAAGATAAGGTTGGTTGCACCTCCCTTGTAAGGAGATAATAAATGGACTTTTGATCTTATTGTTATAAGGAACAGGGAACTCCTAGATGAGAAACTCTCTCTATGAAGGTGGGTTTACAACTTCTAATCTTAGAGGGCTGCCTGGAGGTAAGGTAACCTACAGTTGGATTACAAAGGGTAAAGCTGCAATATGTTTCAGAGGCAAGATAGAGGGATATTGTGATCATTCTAGTTTTTGGTGTAAATGGCAGAAACACTATAAAAATGGTAGATTACCATTACTAGGGGGTACATGGAGATAAAGGATGGAAAGGAGGACTGGACCAGGCCTAAAAGGTGAGTTGGTACACTTTTAGAAGTGAAATTGCCTTTATTATAGTTTAAGAGTATTTAACCTTAAGGCAAGCATTTTAATAGACTTTATTTAGATCTTTTATTTTTACATCACCTAGAATGCTCACTGTATCCCTCCCCCTCCCTGAAATAAATATTTTAAAACATGAGACTTAAAAAAAACCCTTTAAAATAAAATATTTTTTTAAAAAAGAAAGCAAAAGAGAAGAAAAATCATGAAATTGATGAATACATTAAAGAAATCCATATGCAATGTTCCCCACTTTGGTAAGCATTTTTATCTCAGGAATTAGGAGTTGTGGCACATAACAGGCTTTCCAATTGATTAATTGGCAACCTGTGTGCAAGGCTCTGAAGACACAGAAAGTACCTGTTCTCCAGTTTATATTCTATAGGAGAAGAGGACGTATCTCTACAGAACAAACACCAAGTAGATAGGAGGGAGGGGGGCCCTAGCAGTCAGGGGTGAGGCCATAGGGAAAGGGGTTTTATGCAAAAGGTCGTGCTTGAGTTGAATCTCAGCACAGAGCAGCATATGTTGAATTAAGCCGAACTGAGAGAAATGAGTATTTTCTCTAGGCTGTGCACTGCAGGCAGGCTCCCTACAGCTGCCGTAGCCATAAAACATTTAGATAAATCCAGGTTTCCTCTATATTATTCCTGACCCTGGTCATAACAAAGGGAGGGCCTGAAGCAACAATTACCATGATGATTATCCTGTATATGTTATAAACATACCATGGGCTGGGCTTTGTGAGGGGAAAGGGGGAGCAGAACAGAAATGAGTCAGAGGCAAATAGGTTTCCGGCAGAGGTGACAGGGAGCCGAAGGGAGGAGGACATTTTGGGGTTCTGTCTCCAGAAATTGGTGGCAGCCTGCTAAAGCCCTTGAAATCGCAGCCAAGACAGAGCCATTCTCGTCAAGGCACTTTGCTGCCAGTACCCATCGATGCAATCACGGTCCTTGAGACCTGCTTCTGATTTGCAGTTATTTGGTCCTGATTTGTATTCCAAAGCTAGCCCTTGTTCTCCTGATTCCTTCATCATGAGTCATATAGGAAATAGGTTCTCCCACTGAAGAGCTCATCATGGACGAAAGAAAGATACTGTTACTAGTGGTTCAACTGTCATTTAGGATTTCTACCCCCATATACTTCCAAATGGATTTGAGATGGCTTCCAAGTGGTGGAAAAAACATCATCTATGACATGGATGATGGGAAGGGGGGGAGGGAGCAGTCACACGGTGAGAGTGAAGGATAATGAAAGACAGATTGAGTGTTGTGCTGGTATTCGCAAAATATTAAAAGATGCCGAGAAAGGCTTTCAGTGTGTTGGGTAGGCCCTCTATTGAAGATTTATGGAAAGGCATGTTGTCCAGCTGTCAGTCAGGGATGAATTAAAATTAAGGAAGAGCAGAAGGGCACTGGAGAGGTTCACGGTGGGCTTCAGCAGTCTATTACATATTACAAACGGTCTGGAAGTTTATTACAAAAGATAAGTGTTACAAAGGATGCTACCCAAGAAATCGAGTATTCAAAAAGATGAGCTAGTTACATTGTGAAGGTGAAGGGTAATAGGCAGAGTGTAGGTTTCATCAGTAACTTCAAGATAAAATGAGGAAAGCCCCACAGCATTTTGGGTGAACTACTCTAGGAAAACTTATGGGAAGGCAAGGACGAGAGTTGTTCAGGATGGCAGACACCACTGTCTAGCAATCTGTCTGTGTAGAGGGAATGCTCACACTCGGGAGAGTAGAGATCCACTGGGATTGCTGAGTCCAAAGAAAAATCACACAGGTAACACTGGGATATATATTAATGGATGGAGTTCTGGTGCTGATGATATCATAGATGAATCAATAAAATTAAACAGGTAAAATTAGAGAGAAAATAGAATGAGAGACTGAGTAAAGGGAGCAGAGGGGATAAGGGATATCAGCGAGCATCTGAGATAAGAAGCTTAGTATAGTTCTGAGATTCCTGACAGCTGAGAAACAAAGAGAAAGGGACTGAGTTCCATATTTTGGGATTTTGCAGGCACATTTGTCAAATCAATCTTTTTCTGTAACTACATTTAAGGAGGAAATTACCACAATGGATCATTTTGTGAAGAATGTAGAGTAATGTGGTAAAATGCCTTAAATTAAAATCCAACAATAAGAACAAAGCCAAAACCAGATAACTTTCACAATGGAGCATTATGATAATAAACCTCACATTAAGGGGAAAGAGGGCATAAGAAGGTTTTAACTGGAACTGGACAGCAATTAACTCATGATTTAATTTTCTATCGAGTACGTTCAGTGCAGGTATCCTGTGACACCTGGGTAAAGCACGAGTCATATGCTTTAATTTTAAAATATTTTTGGTTTCCAATTGACCTCATATTTTTCAAATAATGTTTCACTGATTTCTTTATTGATCTAACTTCCAAATGTATTGCTCCCCCTAGTGTCTCTCAGGAAAACCATCTCTTATAAGAAAGAACAAAAAAAAAAAAAAAAAGGGAGGGGGGAAATCAGAAAACTAACCTGATATATTTTTAAAATCTGACATTATAAGCAGTGTTTTGTATTCCTAGTCCTCCACCTCTTTGAAGAAAGTGGGGGAGGTATTTTCTCATATTCCTGCTTTGGGGCCAAGCTTCATCATTATATTTTCACAAGATTCGGTTTCAATTGTCCTGCTGTTATTGTAATCTCATTTATATCATTGTAGTCCTTATGTATATTGTTTTCCTTTATCTGCTCACTTCACTTTGCAAATTTGTCTGTTTTACCAGCTTCTCTGTATTCATCAAATGCATCATAGCTTATAGCACAATCATGTTCCATTACATTCATGTGCTACAACTTGTTTCACCACTCTCCAACAGATGGGAAACTTCTTAGTTTCAGTTTTTTGCTACTATAAAAATTCCTACAGTAAATATTTTGGTTTATATAGGGCCTCCCTTTCATCAATGAGTTCCTTGGAGTACGTCTAATAGGGAGATACTGGAGCCAAAGAGTATTAATATTTTAGTCACTTTCTTTGCATAATTCCAGGTTGACTTCCAGAATATTTGGACCAATCCACAGTAATACCCAAAATGCTCATCTATATACAATCTCTCCCATACTATTCCCATCTCTTATCATTTTTTGCTAATTTAGGGTATGTGAAGGAAAACTGTATGATTGTTTTGATTTTGCATTTCTCTTATTATGTATGAAGCACATACTTTAGAAACCAATTCTAGTGAGTAAATAAATGACAGATTTAGAAGGCTAGGCCATACTATAAAGGGAGTGACCGAGTAGCTAGATAGCATGGTGGATTGAGTGTGGAACCTGGAGTCAAGAAGATCTGAATTTTAATCCCGCCTCAGACATTAAATTTGTGACCCTAGGAAAGTCACAATTTCAAAGCGCTTCTTCCCCTCCCTAAAAGGAGTACAATAATAGTACCAACCTCACAGAAGCTGTTAGGATCAAATGAGTTCATATGTAAAGTACTTTGTAAACCTTAAAGTTTTATGTAAATGCTAACTTTTACTTAGTGCTCCTTAACTCACTTTTCTCATTCCATTCCTGGACAGCCTCAAGTCTCTTAAACAGTGGACCAATAACTCCAACAGGTTGTCGTCTCTTTGAATGCAAATGTAGCATGTAGGCCCTCTGTCAGTGGTCCCACATTCTTGCCATATATCTGGCCTTTCGTTTTCTGTGGCCATAATATTTCTCTGATGACAGCCTTTCTAACATTTTGGAGGGTTGTTTGCAATCAATGAAACAGACCGACAAATTCAATCAAGCTAGCATTTATTGAGCAGCTATGTCTAAATGAGAGTCAATTTCAATGTTTTTATCTATCCCCTATCCTTCTTTTGAGTCAATGGCTCTCTATTAAACAGAATGAGTTGTAACTTATCTAATATTGCCCAAAGAATCTTATCATTATCTTTCCTTCTTTCTTTGGTTTTAATCTTTTCTCTAACCAGTCAATGATCTGAATGCACACAGATTCTGAAATGAGTCCTCCTGTAGATAGACATGAGGCTTCCGAGTAATTTGAAAGTCTTAAGCCTTTTTCACGTCTTGATTCTGAATCTTATTTTCCAATTTTTTTTAACCATCTTCCCCTCTGCCACCACCCAGATGAAATCCCCAGGTATGAAGGGGTGGGCTGACTTTTAGCAGATCCTGCAACATTGCTCATATAATATAATCTCTACTTCTTCATCCTCTGAGAGAGATGTTGACATATAAGCTGCAATTCACTTTACAGTGGATTGTTTGCTTATTCTTATTGAAAGCACTATAGGGTGAAATGACCAAGTGTCCTGTGAAATGCTGCTTTTTATTGCTTTGGGGCACATACTGAAACTAATTCCTCTAACTGCTTTATCTGCCTCTCCAAAAGGAATGGGTGAGTGATCCTTCCATACAATTGTAACTGTCTTACGTTTTCAGGAGTCATTTATAGTGAGAATGTCAAGCTGAATGCAATTCAGTTCCTCCAGTAGGATATTCAATAAATGGTCAATGGACAGGATTGCATATTTTAAATAGAAATGATGAAATTCATGTTTGGGACAACCTAAAAGTGTGTGATTCTGAGCATCCTGGGGATTATATTTGGGAAAAGGTGCAAGCTGCTCACTTCTAGGAAAACCCATCCTTTTAGCACCAACACCCCCCTGCTGATGCTATGTGCCTACAAATCATGGAATGCCACAATCTCAGAAGAATAGAAAATGCAGGTGATTCAAGAGATGCATGATAAATGCAAAAAGGCTGGGGAGTACTGCAGACAAAGACTAGTACATGAGAGTAATGTCCAAGACGGCATTAAAACTATCGAGGATCAGAAAAGGAGATGGGTTGCTTATGAAGCCAAGCAAAGGGATAGCTTTTCATCATTTTCACTGGAATTCCAAGAGACTCACCAAATGCCTCTCCAGGACGATGCAAGTAGCTCTTATTATTAAAGTGCTTTATAAACATTCTGTCAGAGAAGGCACAAATTGTAAAAAACAAAAAGCAAAACCCAACTCCACAGAGACTGAAGTCTTCAACCTCCTCCTAGGTAGATAAAAGATGTACAGGAAGGACCAAAAAATCATACAAGATCAGAAGGTATGATCTGGAAAGGTTGAGGTCATTCAATGCATCCCAGAGCAGTGACACTTTTGTCTCATCGCTGGACTTTGGTGGCTAGAAGCGAGAGTGAGGCTAAGGACTTTGCCCAATTCTTGCCTCACTTAAATCCAATTCACTAGCAAGTCAAGACATCAGCTATGATGTCATTGGTCATCTTCTAGACTGAAGGATAAAAAACAACCACCCATACTGCTGAGATCACAGATCCACTGAAAGCACCACAGCAGATTCAGAGTATTTACAATATAAGGATCATCACAATTGCACCTTTTTGATCTAATAATCAAAAACATAGTTGCTACTGCGGACACAGAAGTATTTATACTCTATGACTTCTTTTGATCCTCCCAATCTCCTCATGAAGTTGGAAGTACAACTATTCTTAGTCTAGGCATTCTACGGAAGAGGAAACAAACTGAAAAAGGAAAGGATTTGTACAAAGTTGTGTAGGAGCGTATCATGAGGAATATCCAAATTTTACCACATGGCTTCTGATTCCAATCCCAGTGTTCCTCTCTCTATTATCACAGCTGTTTTACAAGATCTAACCACCACTTAAGAATAAAAAGAGGTACCACTATGGACTTGTATTCAAAAAGACCTGAAATCAAACTTTGCTTCTGATAATTGCCAGATATATGAGTGGGAGCAAGGATGTTTACATGTCTAAGTGTCAGTTTCCTCCTCTAAAAAAAGGAAGGAGTTAGAACAAAAGCCCTCTCAATTCTAAACCTACCACCCTTTGAGTCTTCTACCCTTGAAAGATGAATCCTGATGCATAATCCTTTACATTTCCTTCTCTTCGAGCAATATCCCTTTCTCCCACATACAGAGTCTTAAGTAGGAGTGGTCCATTTCCCTTAGGTTTCCTATCATTTCAACTTCAGTAACTGCTTCCTATATGTCAGGATTGGGATCCGAGTATTTCTTTTTGTTGTTTTCTCCACATTCTGAAGAACATAATCAAAAATTCATCAGCTGATCTATTTCTGGCAGCCTGGCAGAGTCAGAAAGGCCTAGGTTCAAGTTCTGCCTATGTTAGATGCAGACATTAAAGTTCTTATAAGCCAGGCAACTAAGATTAAAAGTTGCTGAGTAGGAAGTAGAGGGAATTTCCTTATCTAGTCATTCTCTGTGTCAATGAAAGCACAGGATCCAGTTCTATTTACTTTTGGTAGAAAGAAACCAGTAGATTAGTATAGAATTAAAGTTCTCCATCATAGCTCTTTGACAATTTGTGATCCTTTTCCAGAAGTCTTCATTTATTTCCTCCTTCTAAGTGATCTATAGTATACTCCAATGGTGATATCATTTTCGTTTCTCCCTTCATTGATCCTCACTCTGCACTTTGCTGCCCTACCCAGTAATTTTTCACAAGTAAATCTTCTTTCCCCCGCCCCCCTGAGGCTGGGGTTAAGTGACTTGCCCAGGGTCACACAGCTAGGAAGTGTTAAGTGTCTGAGACCAGATGTGAACTCGGGTCCTCCTGAATTCAAGGCTGGTGCTCTATCCACTGCACCACCTAGCTGCCCCCACAAGTAAATCTTAATACATAATGCATCTACTTTATCTTTTATGTCTTGTAAATAAAATATATGCTCTATGAGTCTTATCTCACTAACTCTTACTGATTGGTGACACTGAAATTTCTTTCTTCTATTTGCTTGCTTTCTTAACTATGCTTCTACATTTTAGAGTAGATATAAAGCCTACATGTCAATTCTGTCTCTCCTTTTAGATATTGTTCCCTGTTAATTACTGATCATCTGCTAATACTTTTCATTATATAGTGTATCTACTATGGGTAGATAACTTGGCAGATGTGTGTAAGTAGGTGTTTTTTTTTCATTCCCTTTCCATTTGCAGTTTAAAATCCTGTTGACAAGATTCACATATTGACAAAGCTAGACTTTAGTTAAATACATATTTTACTACTCCTTGTTAACTATACTCCTTTTCTGAACAAAGATCCATCATTTTCATATTTTATACCCAGATTATGACTCTAGATCTCATTCTCAGTTGTCATTTTCTTTAGAAAAGAAACACTGTTCACTTTATATAACTTCCTTTCTCTCCTTTAGTCCTTACTTTCAACTGGTAAGAGTTAAAAAAAAACACCTATTCTCTTAAGTTCTTCATTGTCTTTCATACAACTTTATAATTTCAGTAATTCTTTGTTAATTCCTTCTGGCAGTATCATTTGTCCCCATGCGAATCACCCAAAGTGAGAAAAGATAGTTGGGTCTGACATATCTCTGTCATATCCTGGATATATATACCTTAGAAAAACAGATGATCTCAAATTGTTCATATTGGCTTGACAAATGAATGTCCCATACCTCTCGGTAGGGAGTCATTAACCTGGGCTATTCCTTGCATAACTATTATATATCTCAAATATTCAGTACTTGGTTTTCTTTTCTTTATTCTTTGGTGTAATTTTTCACCCTTCAAATTTCCTAACGTGAGAATTCCCTCTTCCGATTGCACATCTCCTTAATTACTTCTTTAAAGTTTTCCTTGAATGACTGGATAACATGCTTTAATCTCTCTGATAACTTGTAAAGATGTGTTTTTGGAGGTCTTTCACCTTCCTCTCTACTAAGTACCCTTAGTAGATATTCTTCCAAGCACACAACATTGTTGAATCTCTATATGAACATATAAACACCTGAAAACCAACAACCCGACTCAATCAACCTCTACAAACATTTTAGATGAAGCAGAATTCCTTCCACCTACTGTGCACTGAGGGACTGATTGCAGACCATGGACTAAGAACAGTAAAACATCTTTATAACAATTCATCATTGTAGAGAATTAACTACATCATGGAAAAGGTATTCCCAGGTGTTGTCCTGGGTCCTTGCTGCCCAATCATGTAGAGTTTGCTTTAGCTTTGATCATGTTTCCTTAAGCTTCTTGTGGGAATTCCCACGACATAGTTCCCAGCTTTGTAATGGACATTGGTTTCCTGGAAGGAGGTCTTCAGATGTATCTGTGTGAGTGACATTAGAGGTTTTTTAGGGCAATATCATAAAATGAAATCAGTGCCCAAGTGGCGAGAAGTCCACCAAGGCTGGAAGAGTTAGTAGACCAGATAGGAAAAAGAAACAAAGAGCAGCAATGACTTGAGCCCCATAAAGTAGAAAAGCAAGCCCAAATACTACTCACACAGCTAGGAAGTGTTAAGTGTCTGAGACCAGATTTGAACTCGGGTCCTCCTGAATTCAGGGCTGGTGCTCTATCTACTGCGCCACCTAGCTGCCCCCCAAATACTACTTTTAAAGAGTATTGTGAGTCGTGCACTTGTACAGGTTTGGGAGAATAGAGGGCTGACTCTCTATTTTCCCCCTATGTTTGTGGTGGAGAGCCAGGAAGGGATATCAAGATTAGAATTATAAGTAGAAGGAAGCTACAGGTCCCTATGGTTGTTGGGATGATCAGAGCAGAGGTGACAACTTTCACTAACCCCAAGGACTTTGCTTTGGCAAGAGAGCTCAGTCAGGGTAATATAAGTCTATAAGGACTCTATAGGACTCTAAGAAGTCAATGGTCTCTGGAAATGGAAAGAACATTCTCTTAACCCTCTACAGGCTCAAGTGTACTTCTTATGTGTTTTGTACTGTTAAATAAAACCTATTCTAAATGCAATCTTTTATTAATCTGAATGCTTCTGAGGAGGTGAGGACACTTTTTTTCTATTTCTGGAGAGACACAGATATAAATCAAATTCTCCATGTTCCCAGGAGAAACTTTGGGTAGAGCCCAGTTTGAACCTGGTTCAGGCAAACTGAGAGCTTTGGATATGGACCATGGGTCATAAGTGAATCAAATCCAATTCCTCCAAACTTTCTTCTTTTTACTTGGTTGTAGCTCTGCACATTGAATATCAGTCTTCTAAAGCTGCTCATGGTCTCAGTTTAAAGAAAACACACTGATGGTACTAAACCCACTATGGTGTTGTATGCCTCAATTCAACAAACACTTCTTAAGCACCTCTATGATGTGCAAGGTATTATGCTAGGTGCTAAAAATACAAAAAGACTGATGCAGTCCATGACATCAACAACCTTACATTGCATCACTCCTTCAAATCTAAACTCTCACCCCAATACTTACATATTCTACCTAATGTACTAGTCCTGTCATTTTGAGTCTCTACAAAAATGGCTCCCATCTTCTTAGCAAATTAAATTTAAAACCCTGATCCTGGTTTTCCAAATCCCCATTAGCAGGTTCCCCTTTACTTCATACAACTTCTTCTTGATAATATTCCAAATACAATGCCATGTCTGACATAGATTCTGAGTAATTAATTCATTTGTGAAGGTTTTTTCCTTTCTGAATCATCCTAATCCATGCAACAGATCAATGTAGTTATTCTTCCAAAGTCATTATGCCAAAGGAACTCAACGTATCATTGAAATCCTTCATTCAGCAGTGGTTATGTTCCAAAAGTGAAGAAATATATCATTTCAACTCTCCAAAAAATAAACAATAATTCTTAAATACCCATAGAAAGCTGAATGGATTTTGAAAATTACAAGATTATTGTTTTACTAGTTTAAAAAAGTAATATCTTAGCCAGTAGTTTGCCTCATTCAAAATAATTGTGAAATCCTGATTCTCTATATCCATTATTATCATACTGACCACTGTTAATGACTCATCATTCAAATATCCCACAAAGATCCATCTCAGTTTTTCAAATTCAGGGGGACAAAAAGACCCATACCTCCTTTCCTCTATGCCAGTCAAGGTTCCCCTAATGTGTTTGCCTTGAAGAATTCCAAAACTAGTTTTCAAAGCAGATGTATCATGAAACTCACACTGAGTCTTTGAGACTCATTGTTCCCTGAACATATTAAGTTGACGCTTGGAAGGAAAGATTGTTTTTTGAAAGCTATTATAATGCCTAAAAAAGAGCCTGACTCTGATAAAAAAAAAAAAATAAAGTCTGCAGGATGTCAATGGAAACAATAAGGTTTAATTAATTTTTGCCCCCTCCCACCCAAATCTCCTCCCCTACCATACACATTTCTGGTTGTTGGCAAAACACATTCTTCAAATGAGGATACAGAGATCTATTGTATCTGTCAGTGATACACCATGTCTTCATCCATCACTCTGATCTAGCTTGATTATTGGCTTTGCTGAGTGAGAAAGAAAGTTCTTTTCCCAGACACTTTCTGGCGCTAATGAATTACAATTGGTAATGCAAACTATAAAGTCTCCAAATCCTTTCCAATTCAACAAAAACCTCACAATTCTAGAAGATGAAACTTCCCATCCTTAGATATGCATCACTATACAAATTAATTAATTAACCAACCAAGCAATTATCAAATACTCTATAGGTACCAGACTAGGTGCTAATAAATTAAAGATGAAAATTATATACTCCCTACTTTTAGATTCAATTGGAGGGAAGCAATATGCACATATGTAAGTAAAATCAAGATATACACAAAATAAATACAAAATCATTTCATGGAAGAAGAGACTAACAACCAGGACAACAAGGTAAGATCTCTTGTAGGAATTACAACATGAACATACTTATTTGATTTCTTTCCTGAATTCTAAACCCACATTTCTCACTGCCTGCTGGCCTGATCTACCTGGATAGTCTGGAAATACCTCAACATGGCCAAATAAAACAATTCTTCCCCTCAAACTGATTCTTTTTTCAAATGCACCAATTTCTCTCCATGGTATCACTCTTTTTAAAAAATTAATTAATAATAGCTTTTTGTTTTCAAAATATATGCAAAGATAGTTTCAACAATTTCAACATTCATCCTTGCAAAACCTTGTGTTTCAAATTTTTCTCCTTTTCTTTCCCCTACTCCCCTCCCCTAGACAGCAAGTAATCCAATAAAGGTTAAACATGTGCATTTCTTCTAAACATATTTACATTTATCATGCTGCACAAGAAAAATCAGATCAAAAAGGAAAAAAATAAGAAAAAAAAAGAAAGAAAAGAAAGCAAACAACAAAAAAGGTGAAAATCCTATGTTGTGATCCACATTCAGTATCCAGTCTTCTTTCTGGATGCAGATGCCTCTTTCCATCACAAGTCTATTGGAACTGGCCTGAATCACCTCACTGAAAAAAAGCCACGTTCATCAGAACTGATCATCACACAGTCTTATTGTTGCTGTGCACGATGTTCTCTTGATTCTATTCACCTCACTTAGCATTAGTTCACTTAAGTCTCTCTAGGCTTTTTGGAAATCATCCTGCTGATCATTTCTTATACAACAATAATATTCCATTACATTCATATACCATAACATATTCAGCCATTCTCCAACTGACTCAGTTTCCAGTTCCTTGCCACTACAAAAAGAACTGCTACAAACAGCCCTTTCCTTGCCTTTTGATCTCTTTGGGACATAGGCCCAATAAAAACACTGCTGGATTGAAGGGTATGCCGAGTTTGATACCCCTTTGGGCATAGTTCCAAATTGCTCTCCAGAATGACTGGATCAGTTCACAACTCCACCAATAATGTATCAGTGTCCCACTTTTCCCACATCCCCTCCAACATTCACCCTTATCTTTTTCTGTCATCTTAGCCAATCTCAGAGGTGTAAGGTGGCACCTCAGAGTTGTCTTAATTTGGATTTCTCTAATCAACTGTGATCTAGAGATTTTTTTTTCATATGACTAGAAATAACTTTAATTTCTTCATCTGGAAATTCATATGCTTTGACCATTTCAGAACCCTTGGATGTAAAAAATTTTTCCTAGTTTTCTGCTTCCTTTCTAATCTTGGCTACATTGGATTTTTTTGTACAAACCTTTTTAACTTAATATAATCAAAATTATCCATTTTGCATTTCACCACGTTCTCTAGTTCTTCTTTGGCCACAGATTCCTTTCTTCTCCACAGATCTGAGAGATAGGCTATCTTTTGTTCTCCTAATTTGCTTATAGTATCATCCTTTATATTTAAATCGTGAACATATTTGACCTCATATTGATCTAGGGTGTTAGGTGTTGGTCAGGCCTTGTTTCTGCCATACTATTTTCCAATTTTCTCAGAAATTTTTGTCAACTAGTGAATCCTTATCCCAGAAGCTGGAATATTTGGGTTTATTAAACACTAGATTACTATAATCATTGACTCTTGTGTCCTAACCTGTTCTACTGGTCAACAACTACTCTGTTTCTTAGCCAGTACATGGTACCACCCTTCATTCAATTACCTAGGCTTGAAACCCCAGAAGCCCCTTTAACTCATTCTCCTTTACTCCCTAGTCCAGTTACCAAGGCCCATTGATGTTACCTCTCCAATCTCTATAAAATTCTCCCCCTCCTTTGTTGTCACTACTCTAGAACAGGCTTTCATATAGGACTGCTTCTTCCTAATTAATTCTTCTACTCTCATTCTCTCCCTTCTCCATTCCAGTGCTTCCTAGTAAATGTTCCTTAAGCACAGGTCTGACCATACATGTGATTCTTCTATTCAAAACCCTTCAGTGGCTCCTCATTGCTACCAACTAAAGTCCAGACTCTTTAGCCTGGTATTCAAAAGGCCCTGCATGATCCAGGCTTTCTTCACTTGTATCCTCTCCAATTGTACACAAAAGCAAAGCTGGCTTATCCCACCATACCATACACACTTTCAGTATTATACTCAGTCACTCAATAAACATTTACTAGCATACTCCTTTTGTGCCTTTTCCCACAAGATACCCTGTGTCTAGAATGAAATCCTACCCATCCTTCAAAGCCCAGCTGAATTGCTCCAAGAGGTCTTCCATGATTTCAGAATCACAAACCTCCAAATTGGAAGAAATCTCAGAACTTATTTGGTACAGACTATGCTTGAAAAAGAATTTCCCCTACAACATATCTGAGGAAGGATCATCCATAGCTCCTTCTCAAAGATTTCTTATGGATGGAAGCAAACTCTATCTCCTAAGATATTCCATTCTACTATTGAATAGCACTAATTTTCAGTAAGTTTTTTCCTTACATCAAATCTAAATTTGACTCTTTGCAGTGTACACCCACTGCTTCTAATTATGTGCAGTGGGTACAAGCGGAACGAGTCTATTTCCTCTTCTACACGACAGCCAACCTATCCCCTGAGTCTGCTCTTCTCCAGAATAAATGTCCCAGGGGATTCAACAGTTCTTGATATGGCATGAAGGTCGAGCCCTTTGCTATCTGGGTGCCCCTCTCCTGGGTATTTGAAGGAAGGGTTTCTTACTGATTTTGTATGTCCCAGCCCCTTCTGGCAGGCAATCTGCTAAAAACGATGGACCCCTCAGAATATTGTTTTAGATGAATGTAATCAAACACATAGGTTTCCCAAGGAGACTGATTATATTAAAATATAGTGATGGAATTGTTTTTTAAACAATTAACTTCACAGATCTCTAATTAAGCATGCCTATTCTAAAGGTAATCCTGAAAAATGGCACTTACAGTTAAACCCAGTGGGGCAAGCAAGGAAGAGTACAGGGGGATCATTGCCTTCTTACTACTCTTAAATGAAGCCTAAGCCTTCTTGGCCAACACACCACACTGGTGACCACTATGGAACTTAGAAATACAAAAGAAACTCCAACTTCTACAGACATCTTGTAATTCCAAAGGTGACTTTTTAAAGCCCAACGGAAGACATTTATGTTTATCCTTATTACCTCCCATCTGATGGTTTGATCTTCTACCTATTAATATCTTATTGAATCCCCACTCATGTAAGAGATATGGCAGTTCTCTGCATACCCTTTGTTTGATGTCACTTGCAGATCTGATAAGTATACTATCTAAACCTTGATCCGAGCCCTTGATAAAAATCACCAAATACAATTTTTAAATTGATAAATAGCATAGATCTCTGGACCTTTCTAGTAAGGGCAATTCAATGGAACTTGGATGTGAAGTCAGAAAGACCATAGTTCAAATGGGACCTCAGATACATATTAGCTGTGTGATCCAGGGCAAGTCACTATCCCTGTTTGCCTCAGTTTCATAATCTACAAAATGGAGATAATATTAGCTCCTACCTCTCAGGATTGTTGTGAAAAGATAATGACTATAATGCATTTAGCACTATCTCTGATACACAGTAAGCACTATATAAATGTTAGCTACTACTACTAGTAGTAGTAGAGTCCACTCTCCAAAATAACACCAAACATTTAAAAACCACTCTTGGAGTCTAGTAAACCAATGCCTTATCTACCTAATTATTTAGATCTAGAATCTCCATCTTGACCACAAGAGGAACATAAAAAGCTTTGACAAATGTTAGGATAAAATATGGGTAAATAGATATCAATCAATAAACAAGCAATTATTAAGTGCCTACTATTTTCTAGACCAGGGGTTCTCAAACTACGGCCCACGGGCCAGATGCAGCAGGCTGAGGACATTTATGTGGCCTTCCGGGTTATGGCAAATGGGCTGAGGGGCGGAGACAGAGTGTGAGTTTTTGTTTTTACTATAGTCCGGCCCTCCCACAGTCTGAGGGACAGTGAACTGGCCCCCTATTTAAAAAGTTTGAGGACCACTGTTCTAGACAGTATGCTAGATACTAGAAATACAAATACAAAAAAAAAAACCTATTATTTCACCATTATTTTTATTTACATTCTATCTAGGGAAATAACATGCGCAATACCTACAACATAAATACAAGGTGATTTCAGCAGGGGAGCTACCAGAAGGAAAGAAACAAGCATTTATTAAGTGACTACCACATGCCAGGCACTGTGGCCCTTTTCAAATATTATCTCATTTGATCCTCATAATAAACCCAAGAGGGAGGTGCTATTGTGACCCTCCCCCATTTTATAACTAAGAAATTGAGGCAGACACTAAGGAACATGCCAAGGATGACACAGCCAGTAAAGATCAGAGGTTAGACTTACATTCAGATCTATCTGACTCCAAACCCAGGGATCTCTCCACTGAGCTACCCAGTTAAGGAGGAGCAACAAAGATCTCACAGAACAGGTGGTGCTTGAAAGAAGTCAGTGATTCTAAAAAGCATAATTGAGGCAAAAGAAATGACAAACATAGATAAAAGCCCCGTATAAAGACATGGAGGAATGAGATGGAATGTTGTATATAAAGAATATACTTCTTCCATGATGGTGACAGGTAAAAATCCTAGAAAGGTGTCTCCACAATTCTCTGGATCTACTAGATCTATCTTTACTGTAAATAAAGGAAATTCAGTTAAGCTGGTGGGACCAGCTCTCCAGGAAGCCAGGGTAGTAGCTCTTTGAGATCACTGTAAGTTCACAACATATGGAATGGTCACTAATGACGCTAGCATATTTTGAGTTTTGCCAGAAATTGAAGTCAAGCTGACTGGCCTAGAGTTTACAAACTTTTATTTGCTATCTTTTTTTGGGGGGGAGGGGGGGCGGAGAATTGTTTCTCCTCAATTTGTAGTTTTTATACAGTTGTTTACATGTTGTCTCACCCCTCTGGACTATAACTTGATATTATATATCAACTAAACTAAATAACCATCTTAGTTCTGATCTTTTGAGTCCAAAAATCATTCTTCACAGAGAAAACATAAGCAAAGTAGAAAGTGAGTTGTCAATTATCCTGTCCCTACGGCCTCAGGAAATAATCATCTCCTTCCCCCTACTTCACCAGCGAGGTGGGAACAGTGGCTAGATTTGGGAGTCAAGAAGATATGAATTCAAATCCAGCCTCAGACACTAACTGGCAATATGACCTTGGGTAAGTCACTTAGAATCTGGCTGTGTGGATCATAAAAAGGGAAAAATAACAGCACTTATCTAACAGAGCTAAGGTGAGGATCAAAATCCCTTTGTTAACCTTAAAATACCATATTAAATACTAACTACTGTTATTATGAAAAACAACAACAAGGACAACAAACAACAACAATACTAAGCACTAGCTACCTCCCAGGGGTGTGTGGAGAAAAACACTTTGACTGTCATATGCAAATTTTCACTAAGGCTGCCGCTTTTTGTATGTATTATTCCATTTGGTACACAGGACTTGGTAAATAGTGATTACAGAGCCAGTGGCGAGAACCCCTGGGGATATGGAGGAGAACAGTGAATTTCAATAAAAAGAGACCTAGATTCTAATCCCAGATCTGTCAGTAACTCACTGTGTGAGACACTCTGGGCCTCAATTTTTCCACCTGAAAAGTAATGACAATAACAACCCACCTCATTAAATTTCAAAAAAAAAATTAACTTTCAAGTATTATCTGAACATATTCTGTATGGGAATGAGACTATTACAAAAGTCTTACTCAGATGCCTCATCATGGTTCGGAGGTGACCGGGGGTGGGGGGTCTTGAAGGCTCTGCTGGTAGAATGTGATCTTTGGGAGGTTCTCTAATTCTGAAAAGGCTTTCAATGTAGCCCTGGCAACAGACTATGTCTGCTGACTGAGGATCAGCCTAGCTAAATAAGAGGCAGCTCATCCTCTATAGGCTGGCCCTTAGGTAAGGAATTCTGTAGCCATGGAAACCCGGGAAACAAAGAAAAATCCAAAATGGCTATCAGTTCTCTGTAGAGCCCTTTCCCTTCTGCAGTGACAGAGGCAGAATGGCGGGAAAGGGGCCCAGGATGCTAAGAATCATACAATTTTTGATCTGGAAACCTTAAATTGCCTGCTATATTCCAAATGTGTGATCTCTTGAGAGATGATATTTTTTTCCTTCACTGGAGGCCTTCTAGCAGAGCCTGGATGACCAATTATTGCATTTTTGGTAGAGGTTAGCTTTTCCTTCCACTCAAATTCTGTCCTTTTAAATAAACACGCCAGTAAAAGAACGAAATTGTATTAATCTTGACATTCTTGCTTTTAGGGAAATCGGATGACAAAAGAACACTGTAGTTTAAAATAAGGGTGATTCACAGGTCTTCTTAAAGAAGCAAATAATGGGGCTGGTGGGTGTTTTTTAATTATGTGTCCAAAGGAAACACAAATCATTATTTCATAGGATACTTGTTCATGCCGTCTTGTAAAGCTCATGATAAGCATTGGTAAGAAGGTTACTGTGAAACATCAGTTTCAGAGGATGAGATGGAGAAATTTTATAAAGATCTTGATAATACCACCCTATCTCCCAGTAAAGCAACATATATTCTAAAAAAAATAAAGCACGAATGTGGACATAAAGAGGACTGTAAAAACATACACTGGAAAATGTGATTCAGGATTAAGAAACAAAATAGGTTGTGAATGTATAGACTACTCAGAAATCTAACACCTGTATATTATTAATATTCTCTCTTATAAGATAGTGTAAAAGCATTGGATATTATGAGTACCATATGTCATTTTTGAAAAGAAATCAACTAGATCTGAAAAAGCAAGAAATTCTTGGTTACTGATATGGCAGGCATTTCTGCATTAACATCTGTTCAGTCAGACCACTGACTTTTTAAAAATGAAGATTAATTGTAAATAAATTATAAGAAGAAAAGATGAGAAGATATAGCATGCAATTTAAACATCTCCAACATGAACTATGTAAACAAATTCCTGATGCAAAAACAAATTTAAAGAGAGGGAAAACTAGACAAAGGAACAGTTATAGACCAAGACTATTGTCATTTCTGATAATAAAGTAAACACTGTGAAACTTACATCACAATGGGGAAGCCAAAAGAATCTCAAGCCTATCCCAATAAGCATAACACCTGCTCTCCTTAGCAGATGGAGGAAAATGGAAGCCAAAGGAAAAATGGTTTCGAGTATGCACTCATTTATAATGTGTTCTGGAGGACAGTGGATAATTGTGAGCAGTTATGCCTTATCAAATAATGAAAAGTTATGAAGGAAAAATGAAACCTCAAGAAAGTTTAGTGTGAGACTCACTTAATTCAGATTTCCCCCAAAGAATTAACATTTGAAACCAAAAAACCTGACAACAGACCAAAAAAGAAAAAAAAAAGAGAGAAAAATATCTGCCAACCTTTCTATTAAACTCTTTTCGTCATTAATAGACTCACTAGGGTTACATTTGTACCCCAAAAGTACAGTTATTAATGAGCTACATGAAGTTCAGGAAAAAAAAGGATGGGTTGGATCTCATTAACTAAAATTCTATTGAACAGAGAGACATGTTCTGCCCAGGAAGATGAGAAGGCTTTCAAGAACAGAATTCTAAAGGTGATAAGAGAAACAATTCCAATGAGGAAGAAAATGAGGAAACTGTTTAAAGAAGTCAATGTGAAAGTACAAGAGAATTCATCAGCCATATTATATTTTTAATAAGATAAATACAAGAGATGGAAGCAAGGACAGGCAAATAAGAATAAATACTAAAGCAGAGCATGGAGACAAGGATATCAAAACTCAGATAAGCTGTTTGTTCTATACCTCTACGTTTCCATTTGTAATTTCACTGAATCACATTTTTTGCTTGCTCCTTTGATTAAATTTGTCAAACATCTGTCAATTTTATTGATTTCAGAAAATAACTTATCTTTATCAATTCAATTCTATCATATTCTATCTTTTTTGTTTCTGTCCTTATGTACTTTCTTCCTTTTCTTTGAATTACTATTTTGTTCTTTTGCTGGTTCCTTTAAGGTATATTTATCTTTCTCTCTTTTATGTATTAGTTTAACTACTAAATGCTATTAGTTTAACTCATAAAAATTCATTTCACTATATCCCATAGGTTATCTATGTGCAGTACTGTTGTTATCATGATCTTTTAAATATTCTGTTGCTTTTCTAATTTTTTCTGTTACTAATTGATTTCCCCCCCCCCCATTTTCCATGTAATCTGATAACTTTTGCTCATGGTATTTAATTCTAATTTCATTACATTATAGTATAAAAATTGTATATAGTTTCTAACTTTTTGAATTTATGTGGGTATTCCTAACTACCTAGTATATTATCAATTTTTGAATATTTAATGGTCACATGGAAAGAAGTATTCCCTGCTTCTTCTATTTAGATTGTTACACATAGTTATTAATTCAAACTTATTAAGAAGTATATGTCTGTAATTTATGGCTAATCTTTTCTATTTGATTTTTCACATTCTGAAGACAGTAGTAAAGTTCCATGTTATGCTGTGTTCATTTATTTCATGTGTTGATATTTTACTTTGTCAATTTAAATCTCAAATCATTTGTCACATGTAAATGAAGAATTATTACATTTTTTTGTTCATTTTTCCCTTTTACCATCACACAATTCCCTTATCTAAATCTTTTGCTATCTTCAAGTTTTAATCTAATTTGTCAGATGCCATTACTGCCACTCCTGCAGTTTTTGCATTGAAAACAAGATATTTAGTCCAGATCTTTCCAAGAACAAATAAAACCTATATTATGCAGATTATTTTCAATAAACAATTTTAAGAGGCAAATATATTTTTTAAAAAATAAAATATATTTTATAACATTTAAGAGACAAATGTATTTATGTTGTTTTTGCAAAAAGGTAAAGATAACACTAAAAAAAAGTACAAGTCAATGTTACTAAAATGGTTGTATAAAATGTTAGCCAATACATTAAGACAATTATTCCTTATGGCCAGGCTGTATTTATAGCAGATAGGTAAGGTTTATTCACAAACAAATATCAATATAATAAAACATATAAACTAAAAACATCCCCAAAAGCATATTATTATATAAATAATGCAGGAAAGGCATTCAGCCAGATACAATATTCAGTCATGATAAAAAATGCTAATAACAATTGGAAGGGAAGGATTTTTCTTCAGTATAAGAAATAGTATTTACCTTAAGCAAAGAGCCAACATAATAGGAAATGAAGAAATATTTAAAACATTCCCATGAAGAAAACAGTTACAAAAGAAAGATGCCTACTCTTCCTGATTTTATTTGGCATAGCATTAACAATTTTAACAAGTTTAGTAAAACAGGAGAAAGATATTACAAGGATTTGCATTGGAAATGAAGAGTTAGAAATTTCCCTTTCAAGATGACGTGAAAAGTATATCTAGAAAATCTAAACAAATCAGTCAAAAAATTAATGGAGACAATAAATGAATTCAGCAAAGTTGCAGGAGATACAAACTTCACCCACAAAACAGCTGCATTCTTAACTATTTGCCATAAAGATGAAGAAAACATAAAAAGAAACCCATTTACAGCTACAACAAAAGGCATCAAATATTTGGGAAATTAACCAACACAGGGATACACAGGACCTCTTTAAAGACAAAAAGAAAACTATGATGACCAAAATAAAGACAGACCTAAATAATTGAACGGGCATTTAGTGTGAGCTAAATTATTATAAAAATAACATCATTCCCCCAAATTATTGTGTATATTTAATACAAGGCCATTGAAATATCAAGGGGATTTTCTTATAGACCTAGACAAAAATTATATTGAAATTTACTTTTAAAAATGAACAAGAATACTTAAGAGTCCCACTAAGCACAAAAGTTTACAAAGGGAGTCTTTCAAAGTTAGGCTTTAAAATATATTACAGAGGTACTTTTCTTAAAAGTATCTAGAACTGGGAAAAGAAAAAAATAAATCAGAGAAATAGATCAATAGATTAGAAGGTATACATGCAGAACAAAGATTAGAGTTTGAACAACTAGAAAAAAAAACTGAGAAAAAGATGTTATTTAAGAAATATACTTAAAGAAAATTGGTATTCATTTTAGATCATAGATTTTAGAGTAGAAAAGAACCCCAGAGACCACCTAGTCCCAAGCTCCCTCACTTCATAAACAAAGAACTGAGACCCTTGGACTTGTCCTAAGTCATATAGAAATCATAAACCAGGTCCTCTGATTCTCAATCTAATATGCCTTCCACGTTTAAGTCATATGCTTGGATCAAAAAATCCAACTTCACAAGTACAAGATGGAGGAAGCTTGGTCTGACAAATCATCCTAAATATATCTGGAGTTTTCAATGTACTACAATTCAATGTGACTGATCATGGTAGGTGTTTCTAAGAACTCCAATGAATAGTGTGGAATGGCAGTCAAAATTCAGGCTGCTTTAAGAGAGGAAAAGTATAGGGCAGAGGACATGGAAATTCTACAGCCTTGGTTAGATGCCATTTAATGTAGACTTAGTTAAAAGTACCATTTTTTAAAAGGATATTGATAAGTTAGAAAGGACCTTAGGATTATGTCATATAGGGATTGGCTGAAGGAAATGGGGACATTTAGCACAGAGAAGACTTAAGGAAAAGCTAATACAGTGCTACTACTATATCCCAAAGAAATACTAAAGAAGGGAAAGGGACCTGTATGTGCCAAAATGTTTGTGGCAGCCCTTTTCGTAGTGGCTAGAAGCTGGAAGATGAATGGATGTCCATCAATTGGAGAATGGTTGGGTAAATTATGGTATATAAATGTTATGGAATATTATTGTTCTGTAAGAAATGACCAGCCGAAACTTACATGAACTGATGCTGAGTGAAATGAGCAGAACCAGGAGATCATTATATACTTCAACAACAATATTATATGAGGATGTATTCTGATGGAAGTGGATATCTTCAACAAAGAGAAGATCTAATTCAGTTCCAATTGATGGACAGACTCAGCTACACCCAGAGAAGGAACACTGGGAACTGAGTGTAAACTGTTTGCATTTTTGTTTTTCTTCCCAGGTTATTTTTACCTTCTGAATCAATTCTTCCTGTGCAACAAGAAATTTGGTTCTGCACACATAGATTGTATCTAGGGTATACTATAACATATTTAACATGTATCAGACTGCCTGCCATCTAGGGGAGGGGGTGGAGGGAAGGAGGGGAAAATTCGGAACAGAAATAAGTGCAAGGGATAATGTTGCAAAAAATTACCCATGCATTAATTATAAAATTAATAAAAATTAAAAAGATAAAAAAGGAAAAGGTAATAACTGTTTTTCATGTCTTTGAAAATGTGTAAAATGATGATGATGATGATGAAGAAGAAGCAGCTAACATTTATAAAGTGCCTATTATGTGCAGGGCACTGTGCTAAGTGTTTTGCAAATATTATTTCTTTTGATTCTCTCACACAGCCCTGGGAGTTAGGTGCTATTATTATCCTCATTTTACAGAAAAGAAAACTGAAGCAGTCAGAGATTTAGTAATTCCAAGCCTGGTATGCTTAGCCCCTGTGTCTGGGCTAACAGAAGCTGACTTACTACTATGCTTTCCAACACATCCAGTCTTTATCATTCTCTACTCTTATTAATGGGGTAAAGCTCTAGATCTGGAGTCAGGAGGACCTGAGTTCAAATGTTACCTCAGATGTTTATTAGCTGTGTGATCCTGGGCAAGTCATTTAACCCTAACTGCCTTGCCAAAAAAAAAAGTGTGAGTAAGAAGACTTGATCAATTTTCTTCAATTATTTTCTAGCAATCACAAAAGTAAACTTGATTCACTTGGAAAAAAGAACTCTTTTTACACTAAAAGTCCCAAGGGGGAAGAGGTAGTGGATGCTCTTCATTATAGGTCCCCAAATGAAGGCTAGATATGAATTTGATGAGCACATTGTACAATGAGAATCCCTTCCTCAGTAAATTTTACTATGTGGCCAGCAATATCCCTTCATTCTGTAATGGAAATGGCATTAAATAAAAGAAATACAACAAGTACTGGTAGACTACACTAAAAGTAAGTGGAGAAACTACATGCTGAAGGCAATACGGTCTTGAAGGTGCTGAGAGGCTGATTCTCAAAATGTCTGAAAGAAGGGAAATTACAGAATTATTGGAAAAGAAAAATGCCATGAAAAATATTATTAAAAACGATGACCAGGAGGACATCCAAACCTAGAGACTTTCTCACCTTTACAAAAGATAATGAGCTTTATGTATATAGATCACCACAGAAGTGAAAAGATGGGTTTTCACAAATCATATTCTGTAATAACCCACATCTTTACAATGGCATAACTAACTGAAAAAAACTATTTTTAAAAAACCCAACATTTGACTCAAATGTTGTTGCATGCAAAATGTAGTCTTAAAGGTATGTCACACATGTCATGCAAGAGTTCTTGTTAGATATGACACTGGAGGTAACTTTGTCTGAAGACCTTCTAAAGATAGCAAGGGAGAATAAGAAGTATGCTAACTTGAGGTGTTCATTCTTATCTAAGAAGACATCCAGAGCAGAGCCCAAATGGAAGAACAATGTGCCATAAATGGTGTGGTCCTTTGAATGCTTCTGCTTGTAGATGACATTTTTAAAATTGCATCAAGCCCTGGAATACCACAGAGCTTCCTACGTGAGATTTATAACCATTTAAGAGAGTGTGCCTTTTTAATGCACCCAAAAAATGATGATCAGTCCACTAATTTGGAGTGGAGATACATTTACCTAAGAAAAAATACTATATATATTGTATATAACTATACAATGAGATGGGTCCAGAATTAAATAGAAGGAAAAGAATAGGTGGAATTGTATCTGAGAAATGGAATACTTTCTTTCTAATAAATGGGCGTCTTTCTATCAATAGTCAATTATTTCCTCCCCTTCTTACCTCTCCCACCCAAATGAAAAAGAAAAGAAAAGAAAAGAAAAGAAAAGAAAAAAACTTTTTAACAAATCTGTACAGTCAAAAAACAACAGATCCCAATACTGTTCATGACCAAGTCTGTCCATTTTGTTGTACGGATTGAATCCATTTCCTCTCTGTTATCAGTCCTGGCAAATGTATATAACATTTACAACCACTACCAAACTACTTCCTGCAATAGAGTCTATCTTTCTAACCCAATATTCTTTCAATTATATAATATCATGGAAACCCTAATCTCCAAAGAATCAAATAAATGGATTACCCAAAAAAGCAATAGACAGATTCAAGATTAGCATAAAGAAGCTGTAGTGTATAACCAATATAATTTTATGTATAAGAGGAAATATAAAAGATATTATCACTGAGATATATGACCAGAAAAGGAGGTGGACCAATAATTTAAAATGAATGAGAGATAATCAATAGATTGAATCATACAACAGTATCCACGCAATATTAAGAGACCTAGAGGAAAGATCTCTGCATCATGTTGGGTGGGCCTTTGTGAAGGATTTATAGGAAAATAGGAATAAAATTTTCAGAGGCTGAAAAGGCAGAGAAGGATGTTAGGACTGGCACCCCTGGAAACCATATCCACATTAGCGAACTCAAAGATACACTAAAGAATTAAATGATGGTGCATGAAGACCCTTGCTGCTAGATGTGGAATTTTTAATACAAAATTTTAAAAGCCTAAGGGCTTCCAGGCAGAATATGCAAACTTGGAAGGCAATAAAATATTCAGTTTTCCAGTAAAACACCTAGAGCTATCAGTAGTAATGATACTGTTGGTCCAGGGAGCTGGAAATGACCTCTCCTGCTGCCCCCTCTTCTGTCTTACCCATGGCTACATGGAGTCAGCCTTATTAGTGAGGGCGTGGGAGGATTCATGTTCCCCTTCGAGCACTTCTTAATTGTTGGTACCCAGGTACAAAATTGTCTCTGCACTACATTGAAACCTGGGATTGGGAGGTGTGATTAAGTTCTATCTGCTTCATTTTGTTTACTGCTTTCAAATATACACACCAACTAAAAGGCCGCCAACAAATCACTGCCTGGCGAATCCTTTTATAAATGAACACATAAGAACAATTTGGAATTAGAATGGGATTTTCGAGAATATAAATTGATACTTGAAAAGTTATCTTAAGCAGTTTAAAAATTCCTTCAGACAAAACTTGTTTACAATATTCACTGGTTCAACAACCCTTTACTCCATGATTAGTACAGCTATGTCTCTGGACCAGACATCACAACTTTCAAATGAATGGAATTAATGAACATCTGGATGTTTCTTTTCAAGTCACTTCCAGAGCAACCAAGACCCTGGGCACAAAAGAAAATACCTCCCAGAAGATATAGGGAGGGAAGATATAGGGATAGAAGGTAGCGAGACTTTCCTTTCAGTGGTAGCTGGACTTCTGGAGACTTGAATATTTACCGGCTTCATCCCCAACATGGCTAACCAAAGTACATATTTGTTTTCTCTATTGCTCTTTCTGTGTTACTCTCCAAAGGCCTGGAGAAATTGTTTTGCTTTGCTGAGCCATCATAAATTTATCATGCTGAACTTGTGACCCAGGCTGGATGAGAACCAGGATGGGGTCCAACACAGAGTCGGAAAATTCACTGGTTTCTTCTAAATCACCTCGTTCTCACAAATATGGAAAATGTGCTTGCTTTATTTACTTTACATTATTCTCCCCTTCTCTCATGGGCTGCCAGTGTGTTTTATTTGAGCAGTTTACCCAGACCTCATAAATACTGACTATATTGTGCCCAGGACTTACATATGGAAGGGCCTTTTTCCTACAAGGTTTCTACACTTATGCTTCAATATCATTCCATCAAACAAAACTTCACTGCCTCCCCCTCCCCCAAACCAGCTTTGCTTCCAGAGCTCTCTTGTTATCATCCTTCATCAGGCATATATCCCTTATAAAGAGTTCGAGAAGGTCGGCAGATTTATTTAAGACTAAACACTTTAAATACTCCTTGTTTTTAAATCCTTGATCCATGGTCCATCAGTCATTATGGAGGACAAAGTGACAAAGGAGTAGAACTGAAAGCAGCCAGACCTCAGAATCATGAGGCCTGGGTTTGAGTCCTCACTCTTCAACCTATTAGCTTTGGGATCTTGGGGGGGGGGAAACCTCAAACTCTTAGAACCTCCATTTTCTCCTCTAAAACTGGTGAGAACAATATTCCTATTCGTAGGAGCTGCCGTGAAGAAGCAATGTTTAAAAACAAGACACACATATATGAAGAAAACCCTGGATTCAAATGAATAGGTTATGAATGGGCCAGATTCCAGGGTGGATTTTAAAATATAATCATAGTCAATAAGAGCTCCTGGTTCCTCATGGGTAGAGAAGATAAATTTTATCGTCCAAATGGACTTAAGGGAGCTGAGATTCTTATACACCTGATTGGAGGTAGAGGAGTGGAAGGAAGGGAGATCAGATGTACATTTGGTGCATTTTGCATAACTGAATAAAGATAGTCACCAAGGTGGGTACCTGCATGGAAGGCAGACCAGCCACTTTCTAAGTCCCTATCTTAACAACAACAAAAAAAAAAAAAAAAAAAAAAAACCCTGTAAACAACTTCATACTACTAATGATCAAGAAATTTAGTGAAAAACTCTAGTTAGTGATTACTTCCACCCCAGAACAGCACAAAAAGCCAGCCCAAAGTCCCATGGGCAGCAGAAAATGGGGTAGCAAAGACAATTCCAGCACAGGCAAACAAACTCATAGTCTCTCAGAACAATCAGAAAAAGGTCAGAGATACCTATAGGTACAGAGCTCTCTGTCCAGAGACAACAGGGGCAGAGGGCACACTAAGAAAGGCCCAGTGTAGAGCTCTTGGAAGTTCTGGGGAGCAGCACTCAGCAATACAAGCATGGAAGTGACTAGAACAACTACAGGAACCAACAAAGGTAGGGACACTTCCAGCTTCTGTGTTTCCCAGTAGAGGAGGCCTTAACAACCCAGGGCTTAAAAATGCAATGATCTAAGAAGGGGGGGGGGGCTGGAATTAAATCTGGAAAGAGGATATTAGCACAGGAATTCAGGGTAATACAAATCAAGGTCAAAAACCCTACTCAAAAGCAGACTGGGCCACAGGTTCTGTCAAGAGAAGGAATCACAAGTTGAGTCTCAAAGGAAAAAATAATTTTCTACAAGGACTATATAGTATTTAGAAGAAATGAAGTAAAAGATTTTTTTAATTAAATAAAAGCTCTGGAGGAAAAAATTGGAAGGAAAATAGTTTAAAAGACAAAATAATAAACCTTGTACCTGAAAACCAGACCTATCAAATAAAAGCTGCCGGCTTCATTAGACAAAAAGAAATATTAGAACAAAGTTAAAAGATTGAAAAAGAAGAAAATTGGTATCTGTCAGCAAAAAAAAAAAAAAAAAAAGGACTGACTTAGGAAATCTGCCTTAGAAAAGGCAGGGAAAAATCATCTAAGAATCATTGGAGTCTAAAGGAAAAGGCTCAGGAACATCATAGAATTCAGAACCCTTATATCACAAGAAAAAAACTGCAAGCAACCAGTACTAAGAAACCAGTCAGGATCACACAACACCTAGAAAGCTTCTAGATGGATGCACTTAGAAATCCAGCCTCATATACTTACTAGTGGTGTGACCTTGGGCAAAGTGCTTCACCTCTGTTTGCCTCAGTTTCCACAACTGAAAAAAATGGAAATAATAATAGCACCTACTTCACAGGATTATTGTGAGGATCAAATGAGACATTTGTAAAGCACTTAGCAAACCTTAATGTGCCATACATAGGACTTTCAAGCATTTCTGATGAAAATATCAGAACTGAGTAAGGAACTCTGGAATATATACACAAGCGTTCAGAGAATCTAAATAAGTAAATTTCTTTGACTAACAATTAGTATGACCTATAGAATGATAACAGACATTCTGGGGAGTAAAAATAGGGGGCAGGTCCTGTTTGTAAGAATTTGAAGAGCAGAAAGAAAAGCAAGGGTAAAAAGGAGCAAGACACTAGTATAGAAAGGAAGAAGGGGGTAGAATCCACTATTTCACATATCTGGAGTAAAGAGCTGTGGAGAAAGGGGTCAAGGAGCTAGGTATCAGATGAACCTCATTCTGATATGAAATGGGCAAAGCAGTTGAATATACTGAGACTAAGGGGGCAGCTAGGTGGCGCAGTGGATAGAACACCAGCCCTGAATTCAGGAGGACTGGAGTTCAAATCTGGTCTCAGACACTTAACACTTCCTAGCTGTGTGACCCTGGGCAAGTCACTTAACCCCAGCCTCGGGGGGGGGGGGAAATATATATATATATATACTGAGACTGGTGCAAAAAAACCCCATCAAACTCAAGAGAGAAATAAATGAAAAAAGCAAGGGGTGTAAATAAGATGTAAGATACTACCAGGAAGAGGACAGTTGCAAGGAAAACAAATTTCTTATCCCTCCAGAAAAAAATAAAAAGAGTGGGGATGTGGAGAGGGATGTAAAGAATTAGACTCTAAGATAACCACTAACTACACTGGCTCCAAGATAATTGGGAAAGACCTGAATAAATGATGATGTATGAATGGAATGGAATATGATTGGGCCATAAGAAATGATAAAAAACAGTTTCAAAGAATCCTGATGGCACAAATTGATGCACAGTGAAATGAACAAAATCAGAATCAGGATGACAATTTATATCAGCATGGCAACTTTATTTTTAAAAAAAATTGAAAGAATTAAGAATGTTGTTCAATGCAATGTTCAACTATATCTCCAAAGAAACCATCATGAAATATGTCTGACAGAGAGGTGACAAGGGGTACAGAATGAGACAGATTTGGGACCATGGCCAGCATGTGGTTTCATTTTGCTTGACTATTTTTATGTTTTACAAGTTTTTTCTTCTTTTGCTCTCTCTGTTTTTGATTGGAAATTGAGCAGAAGGAAAGGGGATTAGTAATAGTGATGCCAAAAAAGATCTTTAATACTTATTTTGATGTAAACAACCACAAGACAGAAGGAAGTTTAGAAGGAAGTATAGACAAATCCGACAGCTTTGAAAGTAACATGTAAATGTTATTGTGTGCTTTTTAAAAAAAGCATATGATGAGAAATGGAGATTCATGTTTTCATATAGTATTCTCATTCTGTATTCTTTGTCAGTGCTCTTTTTTGCTGTTTAATTTCAGGAAAAAGAAAAACAAAAAAAATTTCATTTAATCACATGATACCACCTCTAAGGTATTTCTCTGCACTTTACCATCTACAATAAAAGGTCTCTTTATCTCTCTATGTCTATTTCAGAAACATACATCCACTTTGCCCATCTCAGAAAAGAAGTGAGCTTTGCTTCTTACATTCCTCTCTCCTCTGATGTTCATTAATTAGGAAGAAAGAGCATCAGAAGTGTGCATCTCATAGCCTCTCAGTTTCAGCTCTCCACTACATGTGTCCATAGCCAAAAAAAAAAAAAAGAATTACCTCCCTTGTTACTTTGCCAGTAGAACAAATGTTTCTAAGTCTAAGTGTTTTTGGAGTTACTATCCCCATTCATTCACTCATGTAACAAATATTCATTATAGTAACCGTTGTGTACACACTACTGTGCCAAGTGCTTAGAGAGCTAGAAAATTTAGGTAGGACCTGGTCCTTCTTCGCATAGAACTCATAATCTAGTAGAGGGAAAGGTACCAACACAGATGCCTACAATACACAACATATGCTAAGTATAGCATAGATGTAGCAAACAAAATACTTTAAGAAGTCTTTGGAGAAACGCAACTATGAAGTAGTAATGAAGATTAAGAAACAACTCTGGGAAAATGTGACACTTGAGTTGGGTTTTAGAGGGTGAATGGAAATTCAACAGTTGAAAGAGGACTGGATGGTGTTTCAAGCAGAGAGAATATGTGAGCAAAAGGGTAAAAGTGAGCAAAGTGGAGGACATGTCAAGGGGATAGAGAATAGTTCAGATTGGCTGGAGTATAGTGTGAGGAGAAGGGAATAATAAGGGATCAACTATCAAAGTTTAAGTTGCATCTATCTGCAGACAGAGATATGCCATGCTATTTGGGTAAAAGGGGCTTCTTCCCCAGGAGTTTCCTACAGCAAAGAAATCACAGGTCCAAACCCCACCTTCAAATAAAAAGGCAAGGTAGTGGAGGTCCTTGAATGCCTGGGAAAGAAATCGAGCTTTTACTTGTAAAGTGATAAGAGGTACTACAGAATTCTGCACAACAAAGTGATATATATATATATATATATATATATATATATATATATATATCTCCATATGGCCAGGATATCCATACATCATCACCACTGCCATTTAAATAGTTCTTTAAGGTTTGCAAATTGTTTTACATCATTTGATAGCAATGTAAAGGACATACTGGAGAAGAGACAGAGTAGAGATGAGAACTGTAATTCTCTAGTAAAGTCCTTTCAAGTTACTTAGAATGATGTTCTCTTCCAAATGGAGCCTTTCTCATTTTATAAAACATAGGAAGTTAATCCTCAAAAGTTTTACCTGTTTGAAAAGGCGGGAGCAACATGAAGTTGAACTCATTGAAGTAGAATATAAATTGGTAACAATTTTTAGTATTTCCTTCTCTGATGCTGCCTTTTTCTTAAAGCAAGATTACTCTGAAAACAAGAAAAGCCAGCGGGGCTGAAATTAACCATCAAAAGAGACAAAGAAAACAGTTTTTGGTGGGGACATCCTAGAGCTGATTGTCCTTGCCAATTAACAGGAAATCAATGCGGCCGCTTCAGTGAGGGAAAGAAAGGATACAGCAAAGTGTGAGAAATAACGGAGATAAGAAATGAATTCTTTTCTGCATTTCATCGGTTCAATTTAATTAAATCGACATGTATTAAGAACCCATTACATGCACCAGCCCGTGCTGGAGAAAATTCCAAGATAACTAAAGCAGGGGCCCTGTCCTCAAGAATCTCAAGATCTAGAATAGCAGAGATGAAGCATGGGCATACATAGCTATGTTCCAATAAGAAAAGCAGAAGCTAAGGTTAAAGCAACCTAAGGAGACAGGGCTTGCTTCTACTTGGGGTGGGGCTAGAAAGGTGGTTTCATAGTAAAAAGCTTCATTTCTTTAGGTAGAAATATTTTCTTCTTGTTGTTGTTCAATTCTTTTTCAGTCGTATCTGATTCTTCTTGCCTCATTTGGGGTTTTCTTGGCAGAGATACCGGAGTGGTTTGCCCTTTCCTTCTCCAGCTCATTTTACAGAGGAGGAAACTGAGGCAGACAAGATGAAGCGACTTGCCCCAGGTCATATTGCTATTAAGTGTCTGAGACTGGATTTGAACTTCAATGACTCTGGAGGAGAGAGTGGTGCTGGTGATTTCCAACAGCCCTTCCTCACTGAAATCCAATTTACATGCAAATCACGACATCGCCCTTCTGATGTCATAGGTCCTCATGGAGAATGAAGGATAAACAACAGCAATTTTGGACAAGTCTCTGAGCCTCTTCAAAATGAGGGGAGCTGAACTTGCTAACCCTCAAGGGCCTGCTTCTAAAGCTATAATCTTGGGATCCTATGGCATTACTCTATTAATGAATTAATGGCTCATTCAAATAGGAATGGATCCACACAGCTTTGCCATCATTTTAGCCTATGTCTTTCATTCATTCATTCAACAAACATATGCTATTGAGTGCCTTACAATCCAGCAAAAAAGCATTTATTAATTATATTTTAACACATTTAACATGTATTGGTCAACCTGTCATCTGGGGGGGGGAGAAGGAGGGGAAAAATTGGAACAAAAGGTTTGGCAATTGTCCATGCTGAAAAATTACCCATGCATATATCTGGTAAATTAAACTATTAATAAAAAAACATTTATTAAGCACCTGTATGAAACATCAGGAATAAAGACAAAAGATAAAACAGTCTCTGTCTTGAAAAAGCTCACATTCTATGGGGAAACAGCACATAAATACCTAATGTATGCAAAGAAAATACAAGGCAAGAATTTTTGAAGAGATGCTAGTAGCTGGGGCAAGAGGGCACTAAATCAGGAAAATCCCTTCACAGGCCATGCCATTTGAGCCAAGCTTCCAGAAAGCTAGAACAGATGGTGTGGAGGGGGACAGCTAGGTGGAGAAGTGGATAGAGCAAGAGAGAGAGAGAGAGAGAGAGAGAGAGAGAGAGACAGACAGACAGACAGACAGACAGACAGACTGACCGGCCGACCGAGAGACAGAGAGAAAGAAATTGGAGCAGATGTTCTCTCCAGGCCTGGGGCCAAAAGCACAGAGACAAGAGAGGGGAATGTCTTGGGGGAACAACAGCAGGCCAGATAGTTCATCTAGAAGATAGACTACATGAAGGGAAATAATGTGCAATAAACTGCAATCCACATTACAAAGGGCTTTCTTTAAATGGCAAAATGAGGAGTTTGTATTTTAACAAAGAGGAGTCAGTACAACTTTTTGAGCAGGGAAATAACAGTGAACCCCATGTTTTTGGAAGAGCACTTTGGATTGTAGAGACACTGAGACTGGCATCCATTAGGAGAGTAGGACAAGGACAGCATGAAAGAATTTACCAAATACTTAGAAAATCTAGGCAAATTATATTTGTAACTTTCCTACCATCCTAGGGTTTTTTCACTGGCATATCATAGAAAGTTTGTAAGACATAGCTTTCTTTCTATTTTAAGCCAGTGTTGCTAAGATCTGTTTTTCTTTTCCACAAAGCTAAGTTGTCTCTTTGTGATCACTACTATGTTTTCTAACTTTCTTTTTAGAGAATATTCTAGAATCATCATACTAAGAATTTGAAATCCATCCAGTTCATTTGCCAATTAAGACTCACTTTCCCTTTTGGAAAATCAAGGCATTTGTTCCTCTCTGTGTCTATGGTATCTTTCCCATTCCCCATGATCTTACAAAAATAGTAACAATAGCTGAGCAATCACTTCTGTCAGTTCTTTCATTACCCTGAGATGTAGTTTGGGTCCTTTCATTTTAACTCATCAAGGGCCACACTGTTACTCTCTCTCTCTCTCTCTCTCTCTCTCTCTCTCTCTCTCTCTCTCTCTCTCTCTCTCTCCATATATATATATATATATATATATATATATATATATACATATATATATATATATATGTATATATATATATATATATATATATATATATATATATATATATTAAAGAGGGGAAATACCATTGATCTCAGTGGTAGGAATCATGAGAAGGTAGAGTTACTAAAGATTTGTGAGGGTTTTTTCTGTTTTCTAAGGAGAATGATCTTTTGACCTCAAAGAACAGAATAAAAATGGCTAATTGATACTTTAATTTTACATGATCTTATTGATAAGGTGATCCACATCAACCTATCTATAGGATTCATGTTTACATCCTCCCACAAGTTCACCAGATAATAGGGCCACCCAATATGTGAGGTGCCTTCTTACTTCCTCCTGCTATCAAAAAGATATGAATGGGGTACAAAAGCTGACTGCAAGTTATCCCTCTCTATCTTTTTGAATCACACATTTCTTTAACTAAATGGTGCTTCTCCTTTGTTTTCCTGTTTGAAATGTGTGAAAGCCTTCTTATGCCAACTATATATCATCTCCACTGCTTTTTGAATGTTCTTCAACCTTAATTCATTGAGACAAGAACGTTTCATGACTTAAAGCCACACAATATCATCAAAATTATGGATACCCAGGTAGCTGACGCTCAAGATAAATAGGGAGCTTGTAAGAGAATATCTGGCTGTCAATAATGAGTTCATTCACCAGGCGCAAATATACTACATACTCAAGAACTGAAAGAAATGTCACATGTGACTTCTGAGCCACCATGAGAGACCTTATCAAGATCAGAGAGAATAGAGCATCCCAATTTTTATAGAAGAGATTATAAACAGACTACTGAGCATGACTGCATTTCCTGGCAAAATCTGAACAACATTAAAGGGATGGTCAATAAACACATAGAAAACAAATGTAATCACAAAGAGCCAGCATGACTTCATCAAAATCGGGCCATCCCACACTCACCTCATATACTTTTTGTCAAAGCTTTTTGTACATACAATTGATCTAGATTTTAGTAAACCATCTGATCAAGTTTCTTGTGCTAATTTTTAGAACAAATGGGAAGGATGATCTAGATGGTGCCAAACTCATGTCCTATAGCCCCCAAAACTCAAACCAGTTTTAAATGTAATTGGGAAATATTTAACAGAATAAAAATACAGTCCAGTATAATATGGCTAGGTCCACACTTAGCTTTCAGGGATCTGATTCTGCTTGTTCAGTACCATAGATATAGACAACAGTAGTTAGGCAAATAAGGAATTGGTTGGATGGTCAGCCCTAAAGAGTAGTCATTTATGGATTATCATTAATTTGGAAGGCTTCTGATGAAATGCCTCAGGGATCTGGGCATGGCCCTTTGCCGTTTAACAATGACTTGGGTAGAAGATCTGACCCCGAAAAAAACAATATCAGATTAAGAGTATTTTGGACTAATAAAATATAGAGAATTTGGGAAGAAAAGTAAAGAAAAAATGACTTGGGTAAAGGTCCAGTTATCAAATTTGCACAGTTAAGAAAGATAGTTAACAGTGTAGATGAAAGAGACAAAATGCCCAAAGATTTCAATAACCTAGAAGGTAGACCCAAATCTAAGGAGAATAATTTCATTCTTATTTGGTTTCCAATATTATACTTGAATTCACAAAAATCAATTTCAAAAAAAAGTACAAGATGGGAAAGATGTGACTAACTAGCAGTTTATTGGGAAAAAAAATCTGGAAGTCTTCATGGACAATATGATGTCACAGTTAAAAAAAAAAACACTGATGCAGTCCTAGGGTGACTTCAGAAAGACCTATTGGCAAAGACAAGGGAGGTTATAGTCCAATTGCACTATGTCCTGGCCATATCTCATTAATAGTAGTATGCTCACTTTGGGGTACCACATTTTTAGAAGAATACTGGTAACATGGAGAGCCTACGGAGGTCTATGATCAGGCTGGTGAAAGAGTCTTGAGGTCATATCATATGTCAAGAAACTGGGGGTTCTGAGCTTAAAAAAGAGATGACTTAGAAAGATATGATAGCTGTATTCATGTATTTGAAGGGCTGTCATATGAAAGGGAGATTAGATTTATTTTGCTAGAAATTACACTGAAGCAAATTTAGGCTTGATAAGAATGGGGGTGGGGGGGAATTCCTTAATTGCTAAAGTTATCCAAAAGTGGGAAGAGCTGCCTCATGACATAGTGAGTTAACTCATCACATGACATTTTCTCAAAAAGACTAGATGATCTCATTGGCCAAGTATATTGTACGTGTAGAGGCTGGGCTCAAGGGCCTCTGAGTTCTCTTTTAATCCTGACATTCTGTTATTGTCATTTCCTGAGCCTTTATACACTTTAGCACCCATGCAATATTATTGGCCTTTTTTGCCCCTTTATACTTACTGGATTTCTAATTTTTTAAATGGCTAGCATTCACTGAGCAAAACTTCCTCGTCTCTTCATTTATTTCATTTCCAGCCAGAATTACCATATGAAGTGTACTAATTGATGAAATCAATAACCTTTAAGTCACTTTGACATTTATGTGACAACCTCCCTAGGCTCTTCCAGAGCAGGGTACTAAAAATTCTGGTCTTCGATCCATTCATTAGTATGATCTGAGTAAAGTCGTTCTGAAAAAAGTAAAATAAGGGCTTCTAGCATACAAGGACAAAAAGGGTGTCACACTGCACAACTCTCAGCAAACACAAGGACAGGTTCTCATTAGCCTTCCTTCTATAATGCTACATGCAATGTTCAGAAAGGCAAGGGTAGATAATGTCACATGAAAACCCAGACCTAAGAAGACTAGGAAGTGTGTTAAATGAAGAAATGGTGTAAGATCAATGATGTCAGCCTCCTGGAGAGAAATACACACACACACACACACACACACACACACACACACACATACACATGCTTATTTATCACTCATATCACCTTAACACAAAGAGTAACAGCCAACTTTGTGATCCTTACTATATGATGTCTCTGTCACCAACTTCTCAGGTCTGAGGACAAAGAAATGCTGATTGAAGCTATAAAATCTGGGACGGAAGCTCCATTTAACAACACTAGTAATTATGACATACTCTCAAGTATATCTAACAGGTCTTTCCGTTGGTTAGGTTCATCCTTTCCCATTCATTTCAAATCAATGCCAAGTCATCATCTCAGATACAAGAGTAATATACTGTTAGCAAATCAGAAAAGGTAGAGCAGCTGGGCCATGAAGGGTGGGAAGAGAACAGCCAGAGCCCACATCCCTGGGGAGGGCCCTAGCCTCCTGCCCACAATGAAACCGCCTTCTGCCAGCACAATATAAGCAGGGAGAGGCAAGGGCTCCATAGCTTGTATTTGGAAACTAGCCATCCTATTCTCACAGTGCCAGAGGCCTGAAGGTGAAAGGAATAGCAACGGGAAAAACAAAGGGACAGTGTGGAATAAATAGTGAAAAGAGCACTGGATCTGAGGACAAAAGCCCTGGGTTCAAACTCCAACTTTGCTACTGTGTGACCGTCAAGCAAATTATATCCCCTCTCTTGACTTTTATTTCTTCAACTATAAAATGAGATTAGCCAAGATGATTTCTAAGGTCATCTCTAAGGACCTTCTTGTTCCAAGTCCTATGTTCCCAATCTTTCACTGATCACTCTGGAGTATCCTGGCTCTGCCTATTAGATGCTTACTAGATTCCTTTTGGGTCTATAGTTTATTTATGAACATTTCAGGATGTGGAATAAGGGCAGAGATGTTTTAGGATCTATCCATGCTGCCTAAGGCCTGGGCAGGCTCTACCCCTGCCCCGGCTCAAAGAGTCATCTGTGATGAGTTCATGTCATAGAGTCAACATACAGTGGGATCCCTTTTGTGTATGGAGTGAACTAAATGTAAATGACCACTGAAGTCCCTTCTAAGTCTCAGATTCTATGATCCCATTAAAGGCCATGTCCCAAATTTCTATGTTCATAGCTTACATCCAAGGCCTTCTCACTCGGCCTTTCATCTACACGTGCAATTCTCTACATAAGGTATATATGAAAACACTGAAATGTTATCAGTCTTCCTCAAGTGAAGTTTCAAAATAAATGCAAGAAAGAAGTAAGAGTCAGACTGGCTGGTAAGATGAGTTACGCTAAATATGCTCCCCATTATCTAGACCTAGTTTAGGTTTGGCCATTCTCTTAGAGAAGGACCTTCAACCCAAGCAGCCGGAATACCTGTTGGAAATAGAACCTGTTCAGATATAGCTTATAATTTTGCCAAAGTCATACAGAGGTCCTTGCTAAAACTCTTCAATGCACATGGTTTTACATATATAGACTCTTCTCTCACTCATAGCTCCAAAGTCATGGCTCATCCAGGTCACCCATGGCCCCCTAAAACTTGTCGGGTCACTATTCAGAGTGGGGACTTACAAAGGTTTTGTAAAAATTAATCTCTCTTGCTTAAAAATCAATCCCCTCAAACTTGCTATGCTCTTTGCAGTAATCTGCAGTAAATTGCAGCACGTCTCCCAATTATTTCACACTATTACCTTGAAATCTTTCTCCTCTACTGATTCCTTCCCAATGACATGTTTTAAGGGATATTTTCCCTTCATGTTTGCTCTCCTTACCCTTATTAGCATTCAATTCCATGGTGGAATCAGCTATCCTTTTTCCCATTCTGCTTACATTTTTGCAGGCTAGCAATATTCCTTCAGTTAACTGGCCTCTCAGCGTACAACTCTTAATCCCTTTCAGCATATTGTCCTGTGCCTTTGAGGCATTTTTATAGAGGTCTTTAGATACAGCTAAGGAGAATTTGGTCATAGAAAGAAGAACCGGCTTCCTCTCTTTGATTGTCTACTCGAAGGGTGGGACGCCCTTCTCGCGAGAATGTACAATAAACTTTGCTTTTCTCTAGAGCTCTCTCCAGCTTTTTTATTAAATGGTGACCCCTCACCATTTCCGTACCACACAGTTTGGGGGCTAGTCCGGATCCTTTACTCGGTGAGTAAGTGAACTCCTGGGTGCTAGTGGGGTGGTGCCCTGCCTTGATTTAGGCAGCCCGCCAGCATCCAGGGGCTTCTCCTTGCTCCCTGACGTAGAGTGGACCCGAAGTGGAGAAACTCAGAGAAAAGCAACGGAAACTCCGCGGTGAAAAATCCCAACTGGTTGGTGGAGGACAGATCAGTCAAGTAATTTGCTGCGCAGCAACCCAGAGGTTTCCCTGTTCATAGAATTCAGGTTGGTGATTGGGTGCTGATCCGTTCCTGGAAGGACGAGAAGCTGACTCCGTGCTGGGACAGACCCTACCAAGTGATACTGACCTCAGATACTGTGATTCGCACCCAGGAATGAGGCTGGACACACCACACCAGGACAAAAGGACCTGTGGCGCCACCTTTATCAGAGTGGACAGTTGAAGACAGGGGAGACCTCAAATTACATTTGAGGAGGGGACCTCCACTGAATGGGAACACTGATTCTGAATCCAGTGCATTGTAACTGTATGACTTCTCTTTTCTTACTTTGGGTCTCTTTGCCTGTTTGTGATTTGATATATTTTCCTTTGGGAAGTTCACCTTAACTTCACGGTGTTATAATAGTTGAACATTATGAGGCTCTCCCTAAGCTTTGGGTTTATCTATTTCCTTATGATAGCCATAGAAACTAGACCTTTACCTTCTAGAGATGAGAACCAATTTCTCCTGCTCATGCAGAATATAGGGAGAACATTTAACTTCTCAAATTGTTGGATCTGTGGTGGATCCCAACAGTTGAACCAATGGCCATGGGTACCTGTCCCCTTAAGCCCAGCCTGGATCCTTAGCAACAGATCCCAAATTCATAATGGGACCGGTTTCTGGAATTGAGAAGAGAAACGTCAGTGGTCATTGACAGAAGATAGGAAAGGGAAATACTGCTTAAATCAGACAGGACAAGGTTTGAAGCTGGGAATTAGTGTATGTGAGTGGACCTATTCGAGAACAGACCTGAGGCAAAGATAATTGACTGTACAAAAATGTCTAAATATTGGCGGGATACGGGGAGGAATCCTCAATTGAAGTGTGGGAAGGACTAGAAAGACTGTACCTTGGATGTTCTCCCAGAAATTGGAGAGCAGGGATATTGCTATCAACAAGTCACTACTGCTGAGTGTGATGAAGTAGAATGGGATGTATTGAGATGTATAAAAGAGAATAAGAGGAAAGGGAACATATACATTGGGTACAGTTACCAATGGGGTTGGTATAATGTCACCCCAGGGACACCCGGGCAACATGGGACTCTGTTTTTCACATTTTGGAGTACCTTTAACCTAATAGATCAGTGGCCAGTTGCCAATTGTAGTTGGAGAAAAGAGCAAGGTTTATGGAAATGCCAGTATGTCCCCTTTGTGGGGGGAAGCCCCCTAGGGACGAGAGACCAACAATATTACCCTTTTACAAGGAATAGCTCAGACATATTTCCAAGGGAACAACCTGCTCTAAAGGGTCATTATTGGATCTGTGGTTTAACTGCCTATACTCACCTGCCTCTCAATTGGACAGGGAATTATTATATTGGACTAATAAAGCCAAAATTTTTCTTTCTTCCCGAACAGGCAAACCAATATTTAGGGATTCAGTTGTATGATGATTTGGGAAGGGGGAAACGGAGTTTAGATACCTCCATCACTTGGACTGAAGATGCAAATGGTTGGGGTGAGGCCTGGCCTCCAGAAAGAATAGTCAAAGAGTATGGGCCAGCGACCTGGGCTCAAGATGGAAGTTGGGGATATAGAACTCCAATATACATGTTGAACAGGATAATTAGGCTTCAGGCAGTTGTAGAGATTATCACCAATCAGACAGCTGAGGCACTAGAGCTTTTGGCTGATGAAGCTACTCAAACCAGAGAGGCTGTTTTACAACATAGACTTGTGCTGGATTACTTGTTGGCTGAGGAAGGGAGAGTTTGTGCTAAACTAAATTTATCCACATGTTGTATAAAGATTGGTAACAATCGTAATCTAGTGAAGGAAATCACTAAGAACATTAGGAAACTTGCTCATGTTCCTGTACAGACTTGGACCTCACTGTTCAATACTTCTAGATGGTCCTGGTTTGGGAAGCTGGTGGAAGCAGCTCCTTTGGTTTGGCCTTATAGCTCTTAGTGGTGTTATATTATTCCCTATCTACATCCCTTGTTTGATCAGATTAATAACCAGAATTGTCCAAAACTCATCATCTGGAATGATCAGGTTGGAAGAGAAAGCTGAAGGGTCTGTTAAATGGATGCTGTTAAAAGGGCAAGGGTGGAGCCGGTGGCCCAAGGCCAACAGAAACCAGAAGGAAGTGAGGAATTCATAGGGAATGTGAAATTATGTTACAAAAATTTGAAGAGATCTCAGTGTACAAAATAAGAGGAGGGACTGAATGAGATGAGGTGAGATCTTTCAAGACAGTTGTGAAAATCGAGTAAGGCTTCATCTACTTCAGAGTAGGCCTGAAGGACTCTGAAGTTCGAGCAAAGGGCATTGCCTTCCCCTCCTATGATATCATCTCCCTATTTCATCCAAATATGGGCAACTATGTACTTATTGGTCAAGTTCCATTTCATGGGTAGATCTCGAGTTTAGAATGTAAGACTCTCAGCCAATGAGGATGAGGGTCAGTGGTGGGAGGGGGCGTTTTGCGTTAGGGATTAAAGGGGCTGTCCTGCCCACCTAGTTTTTTCATCTAGGAAATGAGGGGTTTGGACTACCTAAATTCAAAGGTTTCTTCCAATTCTAAATCACAGGAACCAGAGACAGGAGAGAGAAGCTATATTGCTGGAGATCTTTTGATATTGAGGACATGATAATGTCTCTTTTTCAACTTAGGTATTGGACAACCTGGGCAAAGAAATGGTCCTGTCAGTTAATGGTCAGCAATGATTTATTAAGCTCTGACCACGTGCCAGGCACTGTGCAAAATTCTGGGGATACAGAGAAAGGCAAAAATGTAGTCACTGACCCCAAAGAGTTCACATTCCAGTGGGAGAGACAACATGTGAATAACTCCATACGAGATACATTCAGCACAAATGGAAGATAATCTCCAAGGGGAGGCAGTGGGGGCGTGGTGTTTAGAAAGGCTTCCTCCAAAAGGTGAAATCTGAGCTGTTTCTTGAAGGAAGCCAGGAAAGCAAGGAGGCAGAGGTGAGGAGGGTGAGCATTCCAGGTATGAGAAGCAGCCGGTGAAAAGATACACAGGAGAGAGATAGAGCGTTGAATGTGAGGGGTGGCACTGAGGTTGGCGTCACTGGATTGTAGAGTCCTTGGACAGGAGTAAGGTTTTCAAAGATGGAAAAGATAAAGATCAGGTTGGGAAGGGCTTTAAAAGCCAAACAGATGATTGTATATCTGATCTTGGGGATGATAGGGAGCCACTAGAATTTATCGAGGTGACACAGTCAGACCTGTGCTTTGAGAAGATTCCTTTGGTAGCTGATTAGATGATAGACAAGAGTAGAGAGACTCGAGTCCGGGAGATCAATTAGGAGGCAAGTGCATTAGCCTGGGTGACTAGGATTAAAGATCCCAACTAGCACCGTTGCTGTAGGAGAGGAGAGACTGGGACAAGTACTCAAAGTTATCGAGGCAACACTCATTGAGTCATTCAACAAGTATTTATTAAACACTTATGATCCAACCATTCTGGAGAGCAATCTGGAACTATGCCCAAAAAGTTATCAAACTGTGCATACCCTTAGATCCAGCAGTGCTACTACTGGGCTTATATCCCAAAGAAATACTAAAGAAGGGAAAGGGACCTGTGTGTGCCAAAATGCTTGTGGCAGCTCTTTTTGTTGTAGCTAGAAGCTGGAAGATGAATGGATGTCCATCAATTGGAGAATGGTTGGGTAAATTGTGGTATATGAATGTTATGGAATATTATTGCTCTGTAAGAAATGACCAGCAGGAGAAATACAGAGAGGCTTGGAGAGACTTACATCAACTGATGCTGAGTGAAATGAGCAGAACCAGGAGATCACTATACACTTCAACAATGATACTGTATGAGGATGTATTCTGATGGAAGTGGAAATCTTCAACATGGAGAAGATCTAATTCAGTTCCAGTGGATCAATGATGGACAGAATCAGCTACACCCAGAAAAGGAACACTGGGAAATGAGTGTAAACTGTGAGCATTTTTTTGTTTTTCTTCCCAGATTATTTTTACCTTCCGAATCCAATTCTTCCTTTGCAACAACAAAATTCGGTTCTGCACATATATATTGTACCTAGGATAAACTATAACATATTTAATATGTATGACAATGCCTGCCATCTAGGGGAGGGAGTGGAGGGAAGGAGGGGAAAATTTGGAACAGAAGGGAGTGCATGTTGTAAAAAATTACCTATGCATATGTACTGTCAAAAAAAGTTATAATTATAAAATTAATCTTTAAAAAACCACTTATCATGTACAATAGTCCAAGTATAAAGTGACGAAGGTTTGCACCAGGGTGTGGTTGTGTAAGTGAAGAGATGGATGCAGGAGAAAGAGTGCTGCTTCTGGAGTTAGAGGACCTGGGGATTTTACTGGGCTGAGAAGTCAATGTTGAGTCAGCAATGTAATAAAGCTTCAGAGGTCTAGTGCCTACTTCATGTGGTGACTGGAAGTCCTGAACATCTAATCAGCTGAAAATGTTCAGCCTGGAGTAGGCATGGGGAGGCAGGGAACACTATAGCCTTGGTTCAAGTATTTGAAGGGTCATCTCGTGGAAGAGGGATTGGACTTAAGGAAACAGGATTGGGAACAAATGGCAGACATTACAAAGAGGCAGATTTAGGCTTGAAGTCAGAAAAGAACTCCCTAAAAATGAAAGGGAAATGAGCTATCCAGAAGGTCTTTAAGAAAAGGTTAGATAAGCTGTGGTCATATATGTTGTAGAGCAGATATCTCTGGGGTGTGGCTGTGAGTCTGTGATTTAGGCTGCATAGTATACAGAGCACTGGATCTGGGGTCAGGAAGACTCTAGTTCAAATAGGGCCTTCAATATGTACTAGCTATGTGACCCCGGATAAGTCATTTCACCTCTGATTTCCTCAGTTTCCTCATCTATAATATGAGGATAATAAAAGTAAGTACCTCCCAGGGTTTCTGTGGAGATCAAATGAGATAATAATGATGAAGCACTTACTCCAGGGCCTGGTACATAGGAAGAGCTACATCATTTTAGTCACTACTAAATCTTGATCCTGTGTGACCTTAACTTAGCCTCATTAGGCCTCAGTTTTCTCCTCCAAAAAATGAAAGAATTGGCCTAGCCCATCTCAAGTCTCTTCCTATGAGCTCCCTGACAGCATAGATTCTTGGAGGCAAACTGCTATCTTCAACCTAAACACATTAAGGGAAGACCCCCCCTAATCCCGCCAGCTGATTAAATTTTAGAAAGACAAATCCAGGATAGTCTCCAAACTAAACCAGCAGGACTTTAGTCCTGAACCAAGAGCTGACAGCAGACATGATTTAATGAGGTCTTTGAGGGCATGAAAGGCTGGATCTCCTTTCTTTCCTTGGAGGATTTTTCCAGGCTGCCTCCGGGAAAGGCCCAAGAAATACTTCCCAAGTCTTCACTGTCTTCCCTGTATTGCTCTTCTGGCCTGTTGACTGGAACTAGCTGTTAAGTGCATGTGTTTTACTTTTATGAGTCAAAATCAAAAACGGTTTGGTGTGAAGATCTGGGCAAGATTTCTCTATTGTCGGGGAACTAAATGGCTCTTAGAATTTTAAAAGCCTGGCAAGCAACTAATTACTTCTAATCAGCTGCCAAATGGCTGTGAGTGTCTGGCAGATCCTCCCAAATGGGCCTTTTGCCAGAGAAAAGCAGAAAGGGCAGGATGGAACCAGAGAAGGAAGGGAGGTAGAAAGTATTGAGAAAACAGTACACTGGCATGTCCCTTTAGGAAAATGGCTACAAAGGAACCTTCCTCACAACAGCCTCATGGGGTGGTAGTGCAAGTATTAGGGTTCTTGTTTTTACAAATGAGCAAAAGGCCACTCAGACAGATGCCATGCCTTGTTCAAGTCACACAGCTGTTGTCAAGGTAGGACTCACACTCCAGTGTCGATACTTTTTCCAAAGGACTTAGAGCTAGAAGCAGCAGAGGATTGCAGTTGGGGGGATTCTAATTCCAGAGATCCAGCCGGGCCCCTGAAGGGCAATCCCTGTGGGAGAAGGAGCAAAACAATTGCCTCTTCTTCTAAATGTTTTTCTCCTTCTCTCCTTCCCCCAGCCCCCCAGTGACCATGCCATCAGAGGAACTGTGTAGCCAACTGGGATCAGAGATACTAGATCAGCAGGAGGCAACACCTCCAGAAGGAATCAAAGAAACATCAAGAACAGATGCAGAGAAACAGCCATCAGGAAAGGCATGTAAAGATTCAACAAAGCAAGAAAGGCCTTCCACTACCAAGAGTTGGGAAAAAAGACAATTTCAGGGAAGGCAATCCCTCATGACCAAAAGACTAACTATGCACTCGATAAAGACCCAGACCATCAGAATGCATCAGAGAGCTACACTTAAGGGCAACTTCACAAAAACCCTGTGAAGGAAGAAAGGACTTCCAGTACCAGGAATTGCCAATTACCATTTCATCACATATGTACCTCACAACGTTGTATCCCAATCTTCCAATAGGTTGCTGACTATATTTGTGAGATAGTGCACCCTAACTTTGGGAGGGTGTTTCATGCCAACTGTCCTCACTCTATCTTCTTAACAAACAAATACTGTTTCTAAAAGGCTATTGGCTTACTACTCCCAGAAAGAACAGTATGAGGGTTTGAACGACAGTATTAGAAATACAGAACCGTGACATTAAGCCTAGAACTTGAGAGTAGATAGTCCCTTCCCCTCCATTGCAAGATCTAAGCCTGCAAGGATAAGTTGGGAGACTAATCCATAGGAAGTTCTACACATCTGAAGACTCACAAATACCTCCAATCAGACATTATGAAATGAAAAGCAGTAGTTACAATTTAACGGGACCTCCAGTAGACACAGTGCTATCTATGCCATACAATATTGCATGATGAATTCATTTATGAGTTGTAAACAAAATTATACATGAGGCATCAGAATCGGGAAGGATGGCATTTTTAGATGGATTCTTAAAGATAGGCAGGATTTCAACAAGATGAAGACACGGCAAAGAAAGTAAGATAGGCACAAAGAACAGCATAAAAGAATGGGGGTGGGAAACCATGGAGTGTCTATGGTGGTGGAGTGGGTGTGATGGATTCATCAGGCTTGGTTTTTTAAAATCAAACTTATGATCTAATGGAAAGCTTTTGTGAAGGACCCTCTCTCCCAATGTCAGATGACCACCTTAAAGAGCTGCCTAAGGGCCCCAAAGGGTAGCTGGTCACATAACAAGTACCTATTAGAGGTGGAGTATGAGCACTTGATAGCACTCTTCCCACAATGCATCACTGCATCTCTTATCTAGAGAGGCTTCTACTGCCCACGCAGTGTAGAATATAATACAGGGACTAGGAAGCAGAATGAGATAGATATGCCACCAAGGTAAAGTGGAAGGCCTCAGAAACCAGTCTAAAGAATTTTAAATCGATTTGTTGAACAATTGAGCCACAGCAAGGCTTTGAGAAGAGGAGTGACACTGTCAGATCTGTGCATAAAAACTACTGGCTTAGTAACTGTATGAATGATAGCAATTGGAGGTCTCACTGACAAGTGAGGACAACAAATCTGATGAGGAGCTAGGACAGTGGTCAGAAAACCCAAGTAGTCAGTCCAGCAGGGGACTGGCCTGTAAATTGAGACAACTCCCCACGAAAAGCCAAAAGCTAGGTACGACAACTGCCCACTTCTTGAGTTCTGGTAAGCTGATAAATTTATATGGTCCACAAATGATGCTGTAAATATCCAAATGGTTCCTGGCAGGAAAAAATGGTTCCCCACTCCTACTCTAGAATGTTGCCACCAGGCACACAACTTAGCTCAGTAGAAGCTGACATTTTAATTGGAATGACACATTATAGGAGAGCGACCACCACTCCAAGCCCACAAATAAGCTTTTCCTACTAAGTACAATCCAGTGTGCCCTTTAGTAATTATTCCTATACAGTAAAGCTGTCATCCCTTGTTTTAAAAAGCACCGTGAGACAGAAGGATTCAAAAAGGTCAGTGTTTGTTATGAGGCAAGGTTAGCAGAGCTAAGGAAACTTTGTGGTACAATTTACCAAGATGACATTTCTGGTCATTGGGAGATCAGATTAGCCCCTGAAGCAGAGATAGAGAAACTAAAACAGATCTAGGTGCCAGAAATGACAAAGCTACATAAGCCTATTAAGCAGAACCATATGAAATGGCCCTCAGGTTGCAGAACCAGGCCTAGAGCATACTTAGGAGCCATTTTGTACCTGGTACTACCTTCCTGCTGCCCGTCCTCTCTAGTACTAAATCTTGAGGCAAATGAGTATAGCGAATGATGAGAGACTTGGAGGCAGGAGTGAATTCAACTCCTCATTCTGACACATCAGCTGTGTGACCTCTGACAAGTCACTACTCTCAACATCATTTTCCTCATCTAAAAATGAGATATTTGTACAACAAAGTTATGACAAAAAAGGCCTAGCTGAGCAAACAAAATCCCACACCGGCACTGTCCAAAAATCTATGTCTCGTTCTGCACCTTGAGTCCATCATCTCTGTGTCAGGAGTTGTGTAACATGCTTCATCACGGGTCTTCTGGAATCACAGTTGGACATTGCATTGCTCAGAGTCCTTAAGAATAAAGTACTTGGTATTTTTTACAGTATTATGATCATAGTTTGATTTGTTTGCTGATCTCTGCTCACTCCAGCTCAAACACATCTTTCCAGGTTTCATCATTTCTTGCGGCACCATACTGTGGTATTCCATTACACATACCACAATTTGTTCAGCCATTCCCCAACTACTGGGCTTCATCTTAGTTTACTGATTGTTTCTCATTCAGACAACCTTCCAATTCCTCTCCCAAACTACTCCGGGGCATGTTAGAGTGACAAACATAGAATTTTCTTTATTGTCCTTTTGTACTGCACTTACCTATTCATAACAAACCATGTTCCGTGGGATCCTGATGCTATATGTGACATGGATGGGAGATACACGAGAATTTCAATACTACAAGATTTAAGTTTTTCAATATTAAATTCAAAATTGTATGTATCAAAATTTGCTATTTTGAATTTACTGATAATAAATCCTAATTTTGCAGCTCATCCCCCCTGCCACATTCAATTATGAGACCCCATATAGGGTGGAGTCCCATAGTTTAAGAAGATGGGGACTAAATTATAAAATTAAGTTTTGTTTGAAGGACAGATAATCTCCTGAGGTCCTTTTCAGCTCTAAAATCTAATGTCCTGCCATTCTTTCATAAGTGCTGCATGCATTAAGTAACCTCTGTGGCAGCTCAGTACTAACTGGTGAGATAGAAATTTTTAAAAATTAAGACATTGTACCAAAAAACAATTTAGAAAGACTTGAGGTCTCATCATGAAACATGCTACCTCTCTTCTAACAAAAATGTAATGGACTTAGGAGACAGAGACAGAGGGAAAAATTGCTATTTTGCTATTTTCTGTATGAAAATAGATTTAATTTAATTTAATTTAATTTTTTGTTTGTTTTGGCTTCGACATTTCCCGGGGCATCCTCCTTCCCCAGTCCTGCCCATATTCATCAGGATTTTGTCCTGGATGTATTCAATAAGCCCAGCACCCACTCCTAAGCCCAGTACCCACCTCTACTCCCATCCCACCCCCTGCATTTTGGGTTTTTGGCCTAATATGTTAAGGTCCAAATCATTCTGTGGCCAAGTAAATTTGGGCAATGCTAAACTAATAGGCACAAAGGCATTTTCAGTCTAACAATAAAGTAACTTCAGGAATCTGGACACAAATATTTCCTTGGACTTGACACTCAGATATAAAATAGGCACTCAATTAAAAAAAATTATTGAGGTGTTCAAAGTCTTTCTACAAGAAATACCGCTGATATTACTGATCTGGTCTCAGAAAGACCACAGTAGACTTTGCCTGGAAGAGCTCCAAATTGTCTCATCTTTAATGTTCTTATTAAAGTGCTATAGCTGAAGGCACTTTATTCATCCTAGTCCACATTGATACAGGTACAACTCCTAGGTCTTTATATCCAACCCCAGTCTCTCACCTGCATTCTCTCCTCTCAACACCAATTATCTGTTGGACATCTGACTATAGATCTCATAGATTATCACAAATTCAGCAGGTACAAAATAGAACTCACTTCACCACCATCACCAAAACATTATCATCTTCCTGGCTGCCATTTTCTCTCAAGGGTACTACTAGCCTTCCAGGCAGGAACATGCCTTAAAATATAATGACAAGTTCCTGCCCAGGGATGAAGTATACCTAACAAGGGTCATTTTAAAATGTTTATTTGCTTGTCTACTTCAAAATGAAAATGAAGGAGGAAAGCTGCTAAAGCATATCACCTCAACAAGATAATCATAAAGAACTGCTGTAACATAGGAAGAAGTAAGAGTAGGAATACTCAGGTAATTCACAGGAGACAAAATTCTCAGAATGAACTTAAACTGGGAAAGTATAGTAAAAAAAAACATCCTAACCCTTTCCTCCAAGTTCGATTAATTTTTCCTTCAAAGGGTATTAATATCATCTTCAGGTTTTGGTTGAGAACTAAAGGCTCAGACTGCGGACATAATTTTCTAGTTGCCTGAGTATAAAGCATCCATGAGAAGTCCAAACACTCTCTTTTATACTTAGCTGGTGGATCACAATAAAAAAACTCTGGCAAAGGCACTTGACTCATATAAATCAATTCAAGATCTCCTCAATGTCTATCCTTGTTGAAAATCTATGTCCTGCTATGGCTACAGTATATCTCCTTTTAATAATTGTTGAATGATCTCCAAATGGCTTCTTTTGTTCCAATATTGCACTTAAACTACCTGACTTGAGTCAGGTTCAACCCAGAACATAAGGCAATTGAGAAACAAACAAACAAGTTTCCTTTAGCAATGTGATAGTTAAAACAGAGATCAAAATGAAGAATATGATCACTTTTAAGGGAAGATAGGATGGAGACCATAGATGACGGGAGAAAAAAAAAAGATTGATTTAATTCTGTTTTCTCTACCAAAGACAATCTTTGGACTGAAAAAGACATAAAAATGGAGAGAAAAAATTAATCAGGGAGATCATAAGGCAGCACTAGTTACTCTTGATGAGTTTAAAATACCAGGCCCAGATGAACTATGTCCCAGGGAACTGAAAAAACTGATGAACATGTTTGCTAACCTTTGAAAGTTTATGGAGAACAGGAGAGGGGCCTGAAGGTTTGAGAGGGCATAGTTGTAGGTCCAATTTTTTAAAAGAAGAGAAAACAATTAGAGCTGTCCCAGAGTGGAAAGAAGAACCTCAAGCAGAGGTTGGGAGGTCAGTTGTCAGGAATGCTATTGAGGAATGGAGGAGGCATGAGTTGGGATAGTTGTCCCTGAGCACCCCTGCAAATTTTAGATTCTCTACTTAGACCAACCCCACATATAACCCCACTTCAGCCTCATTATTTATTCTGTAGTATTTCTATTAGTAATAGGCTGACTCACACGTGACACCAATTATATTTGTAAATATCCTTAATGAAACAAAAGAATAAAAATTCAAGTTCACAAGGAAGACTCCTTTGAAGCAGAATTGGCAGTTATGTTTTGATATGAGGAATAAAGGAGCTTTTTTGACATTCAATAATTTAGGATGTTTTCATTCCATTTTACCCATAAAGAATGACATGCTCATCATCCTCTTCTTCCTGTTCTCCTGTCTAATCAGCTAATGAACAAAAAAGCCACTTATCAGTCTCCTTCTATCATCCACAATTCCTGTGGCAGAAATCCAACTGTTCTCAGCACCTTAGACAACAAGACACCAATATGTGTTCAAGAGTCAATCAACAAAAGATTGAACAAAGGTGACATAGGAAAAGCCAAGTAGATGAAGAATGGCTTTTGTCTAGACCATGAAATGCAGTTGGATGGGCATCTTATGGAGCTCATCTTGCACAGACACTGAAAAGGGACTCTAAAATGAGCACAGAATTGAACAGGGGAGAGAAAAGTAAAGTACATTACCTTGGGAAAATGGCAAAATTATTTTAATATCCTCAAACATCTCTGTGAAACCAAAGTTCATTTTTATTAGACCTGTTTTTTTTCCAGTGCTATTATGTGGTTGCAAAGCATGAATGGCTAAAGTCTCCAAAGAATTGAAAATGACCATCACTCAGAGGGAAATGGAAAAGGGTCCAGAGTGGATGGGAATAGGCTATATTTTATGAGCCAGAAATTATGTAGGGGAATTAGAGTAAAAGATATCAACAAAGAAAAATGTATGTGCCAAATAGCTGCTCATACTCAGTAACTCATTAACAGTCTGCTCAATCCTCTGATGTCAAGAGGAAGTCTCATAATAAGCTGAGTGAATATCCAAGTCAAATTAATGAGAATACATGATAAGAGTACTCCAGGACTACCAAAAAGTGCTTCATTTGGCCATCTTGTATTTAGAGCCCATGAAGAAGTTTTTGTGCACCTGGTCTCTTGGCACTTCAATGCTAGCTTTCTTTAGCAGCACCTTTTATATCTTATAAGGTTGACCAGTGTCCACTCCCCCAAAGCACACTCTTTGAAAACAAGAATCAATCTCAGTTGTGACATAATTCAAATAATTCCTATTAGACTGGCTCTCTTGTTCACTCCACTTGTATATGCTGTATAGTAACCTCAGAAAAACCAATCCACAAATACCAATCAAGACAAACACCCTCAAACACATTACCTTCATCTCTCCATCACTTTCTCTCCCTCTATCTCTGTCCCCATCTCTCTCTCTCTCTCTCTCTCTCTCTCTCTCTCTCTCTCTCTCTCTCTCTCTCTCTCTCTCTCTCTCAACGACACAGAGAAGAGAGTGAAGACATACATCATAGCAGCAACTGCATTGTCAGAGTGCTTAGCTTTCCCTTTCCTTTCCTCCTGGGCACTCATTTAATCCTTTTCTACAGTCTTTACTACAGCTACCTACTCTCACCCTCTCTTCCAAGACTAGTCTCTACAACCACCATTTTTCACCACGCTGCCTACTTCCCAGTTCTTTTAACTGCAATTAATAAAGCAATCCCCTTCCGGCCACTCTGGTAGCAATGAGAACAGTGGAAGGAGTTATCTTGAATTGTCTTAATGATCAAAAGACAGAAAGTCTTTAACTCACTTTGTAAAAAATTAAGCATTACATAACTGCCATCGAGTCTTAGTACTTTCCTAGACTTTCTATGCTTCTACCCCTCTCCCCTCTCATAGCCCAGTAGCATCCCAATTTCTGGACATACCCTCTCATTTAGTGCAGCTCTTCTATCAATTCTATTTGACAGCATTTGAAATTACTCATTGCACATAAAAGAAAGTGAAGCTTAGAAGATGGTCCAAAGTCACTCAGACCAGAGGTGGCAGAGCTGGGATCCAAACCCAGGTTCTCTGGCTCCCAAGTCACTGAGTGATCTTTCCCATATTCCATGTTTATGTGAACTAATCCAGAGTAAATTTTTAAAATCCACAAAAACAAAATACACAATGACTAAAATAATGGAAACAGAAAGAGCAATAACACAAAGCAAAGATCTGTATAATTATAATGGCCAATACTAACCCTGAAGAAGTCCAATTAGTTTTGCTTTTTTGGTTGCTTGGTTTGTTTTTTGGGGGGGGAGAGGGTATGGAATCTTTTTGGTTTTGGAAGTATATTTACAAAGGACTCATATAGAACCAACAATAAAACAATTTAAAGAAAGGAAAAAAAAACTATTTGAGTACGAAACAGCAAAATTGTCAACAAAACAAAGAAATCTTTAGTTTAAAGGTTTACTCTTGGGTCTACTGGACCATGGCCATAATTTCAAAATTCTAATCTAAATGATAATAATTATAACCTTCATTTATATAGTACTTCTAGGCTTACCAAACATTTTCTCCATAACAATCTTGAATGGAAGACAGTAGAATTATTAAGATCTCTACACAGAGATGTTAAACTACTTGCCTGGGGTCACACAGTACTTATCATATGTGGAGTACAAATGCAAATATCCTGATGTCAAAGCCACAGCTTCTTTTCAAGCTATGATGGGAAAAGTAAATAGAACGCCAATTTTGTGCAGGCCTTCCCTGACCTTAGGCAAACAGGCAGCTACCCATGTGATTGACTTGGAAGAATTTGGAGAAGCTGCTCTTGTCTTCTTGTACCCTCCATCCTTCTACAAGCCTTCTACAAGCAGCAGTTGTGATATAATGGGAAAAGCTAAGCTTTCAAAGTAGCCAGGGATTTTAATGGAGGGAAGCAAGAAAAAAGAGAGTTTTTTAGACATGAGCACCAGCATGTGCAAAGGCATGGAGGTAGAAGAGTAAACGGCACATACTAAGAACAGCAAGTAGCTCAATTTGGCCCCAGTGGAATGAAAGACAGTTAAATTTCAATAGAGGGAAAGGAGAGAGGTCCAGAATATAGGACACTTCCTGACTATAACACCAAAGTAGGCAAAGGCTGTGAATCAAGGAAGGACTGCATTAGAGCACTGAGAAGCTAGTAAAGAAAGATAAGGAACAAAGGCAAGAAATGGAAGAGCCTTCAGAGGTTCTGTGAAAGATGAACTTAAGACTCTGGACTGACTTGCTTCTCATCATACTAGCACACTTATTCATGAAATCATGGCCAGGGCAGGACAACTGGGTCTTTGCCTAAGAGTGAGAAATTTAGAAGGCACCCAGTGTCATCTCCCTTCAGCAACACCTCAACTGAATTTACACTAGGGGCGTCAAACAAATAGAAACTCCCTGAAGAAGGATCCTTAAAAGTGGCATATTGACTTCATTTTCTAATGTAATATCTGTGTTTTGTTATATGTGGATTGATTTTGTTACATATCTCCCAGCTACGTTTTAATCTGAATTGGGTAGCACTTTGGAGGGTTGTGGGCCACATGCTCCCTGGTGGTACATTTGATATCTCTGTTCCACACCATTCTTCCTTCCCCAGGTGCAGATATAGGTAGTTATGGCTTGACCTTACTTGACCTTTACTGGTCAGGCCCCCAAAACCATTGCAAAGAAGTTTTTTTGGGACTCTCTCTGCTTCTGTCAACATCAGTCTTTGTCCAGGCCTGGAGCCCTCTCCCTTTGCAGTAGGGGAGGGTCCAGTTTTCTCATCAATGACTGCCAATAATCAGGAAAAAGTTGTTTGTCCACCAAGACAAGTGATTAAAAATGCATGGCAGGGAAGTTTAGAGGTAAATGAAAATAAACTTTAACATTCCATTTAGAGCGAATGCCATCATGTCTAGTCAAAAGAAATACCTAGAACAAAATTTGAAAAGTTTGCATCCAAAATTTGAGGTCCGTGTTCTCAGAAGATTGACAGAAGCCTCTTGATGCTGAAAGACAAGTGTTTCCTGGGAATTCATACTAAATTTGTTCTCCAGCTGTTTGCATCTCACCACCACTGTATCATGCAAACAGCTGCTGCTCACACCTCCTGTTTTTTCAACCTGGCACTGATTACTGACATGTGAGTGTCTCTAGTCTCCATGAACGGCTAATGTTCATACTACTAAAGGCTTGTCTGTCAACACCTCTGCAGGCAAGGAAGCCAGGAACCAAAGCCAGGGTGAGACTGGGGTCAAAATATTTTCACAGGAAGGAGGGAGGGAAAATCTATTTCTAAAATAGTACAAGTTAACTTACAAAAAAAAAAGTTTTATGCTCATATATAATCTATGTATCGGATGGTTTTGCCTAACTATTGTCTGAATACTTCTTTATCACAAGGAAGGATGAGTGCTGATGGTTGGGAAATAAATGACATTGAGGTTATGTGCTTTTAAAGACAGAATCGATAAATTTTTAAAAGTGAACCAAAAACCCAACAACATTATACAAAACAGAAAGCTTCAGAAAAGCCACATAATGATTGAAAATGAATTATTGTGGAATTAGGAGAAATAAGTTTGGCCCCAAAGAAGAGTGATAGAAAGCCATGTCCCCCAGCCCTTTACAGAGGGGGGACTATGGATCCCCCCTCATGGGACACCCCCTATAATGCAGCAAGAGTTGGTTGGTTTGTTGGATTTTTTTTTCTTTGCTGATTGGTTTTGCTGTACTCTTTTTTTCTATTTCCTCTTTTTTCTTTTTGAATTAAAAAAAAAAAAAACAACTTTGTTATAACAGATGACTCCTAGGAGGGGAAGAGATACAAAGGGGAATTTAAGCAATGTAAAAATCAAAGCTATCAATAAAAATCCATTTAAAAAAATAAAAACATGAAACAAAAAAGGAAGACCTCAAAGTGAAATATAACTTGAAGATTGCTGGGGAGAACGAAGGTAAATGAGCTAGTGTCCATTTCTAGTCTTCTTGAATTCCAAACATTCCTTGCATTTAAAGAGAGGGGCCAACCTGGTGTTTCCCACAGATTAAAGCTCGCCAATGAGAAACAGGGCTCTGATAAATGGGCAATGTCCCCTTTCTGCCTAAATACAAAAAGTGCCGCCTACTCTTTGAACAAACGGCCTCTTAATGATAAGAAGACTTTAAATGTGCTTGTTTGAAATGAATCACATCCCAGGGTTTCCATCTTTGCAAGTTCTTATCCTTCCATGAAACATTTACTGACTTTCTCAGTCATTTATAATTGTTGTTTTATTCCACACACACACACACACACACACACACACACACACACACACACACACAAACACACACACATCAAAGTAGGAATTGGGGGAGGGGCATTCAAGTTCCCATAGGAGCTAGATTCTTTTCCCCCAACCCTTTAGACCCCATCTTTAAAAAAAAAAAAAAAAAAAAAAAAAAAAAAAGAACAAACCAACAACAACCCTGAACCTAGCATGAACAATGAAAGGAAACTATACATTTATAGACTATGTGACTATTATTAGGAAACAGTAAGACTTGCTTTACTCTATTTTGGTTTATGATCAAGCCAAACAATTTAAATTGACTTCTCTTTCCCCTGCCTCTACCCATTTAAATCCAACTTGCCACCATTTTTCCTTCTTCCAATCCACTGTCCACAACTAGTCAGATGCACAGATTTGGCCATATTTCCCCTCTCCTCAGAAATCTTCTATAGCTTCCTGTTGCCTAAAACTATGCTTCCTGGCCCTCCACAATGTGGCACTCCATTCCCCAGGTACTCTACAACTTCCCTCTTGGATCCAAACATATCCTGCCCTTTCCTACCTCACTTTAACTTTTTGCTCACACTGTTTCCTTTTCCTGGAATGACTTCCTCTCTGCTTTTGTCTACTGAACTCCTGCTAATTCTTGAAAGTCCACTAACAAGCCCATCACCCCACTCGGTCAAATAATCTTTCCTGCTCCTCAACGTCAGTAATGACTTTCTCCCAAGCTCTGCCATGTCTTATTTCTGTGCCCTTGGACAGGTCAGTCAGTTGATGAGCTTTTATTAAATGCCTACTAAGTACTGGGCATTGTGCTAAGCACTAGGGAGTCAAAGAAAGGCAAAAGGGCATCTCAAGGAGTTGCTGGTCTAAGGAGGGGGGAGTTGGAAACAAGGAAAAAACAACTATGTACAAACAAAATAGAGACAGGATAGACTGGAGATAATCAAGGGGGCAAAGGCGTTAGAATTAATGAGGACCAGGAAAGGCTTCCTGGAGAAGATAGGATTTTAGTTGAAGGAAGCCAGGAAGCCAAGAGTGGGGGGTGAGGAGGGAGAGCATTCCAAGCATGGGGAGATAGCAGTGAAAATGGCCAGAGTCAGGAGCTGGAGTTTCTTGTTCCAGGAACAGCCAGGAGGCTGTCATTGGATTCCAGAGTATGTGGATGGGGGAGGGGGGAGGATGTAAGGAGATGGGAAAGTGGGGAGGGGGAGCAAAGTATGAAGGGCTGAATGCTAAACAGAAGATTTTATATTTGATCCTGGTGGCGATAAGGAGACAGTGGAGTTTATTGAGTAGGTGGAAGGGGCAAGGGGTGAGACATGACATGGTCAATCCCGTGATTTAGGAAAATCACTTTGACAGCTGAATGAAGGATTGACTGGAGGGAAGACAGGCTTGTGACATGCAGACCCAACAGCAGCTATTGCAATAGTCCAGGCGTGAAGTGATGAGGGCCTGCACCAGGGGGCTGCTAGTGTCAGAGGAGAGAAGGGGACGTCAGTTAGAGATGGCACAAAGGCAAAACGGGCAGATCTTGATAAGAGATTGGATACGGGGGATAGGAGGAAAGAAATTCAAGGATCCATTTACACTTGCCGGGTGAGTTTGAGTGACTGAGAAAATGGTGGGGATCTCAACGGTAATGACTAAGTTAGGAAGGAGGGAGAAGCCTTTGAAGGGTTTAGTTTGGGACACACCGAGTTTAAAATAGATGTCAAAAAAAATGGGGGACTGCTAGATGACAGAGGGGATAGAGCACTGGCCCTGGAAGCAGGAAAACCGAATTCAAATCCAGCCTCAGATGCTTGACACTTACTTCCTAGCTATGTGATCTAAAGCAAATCAATGAACTCGGATTGCCTTGCCAAAAAAAAAAATGTCTACAGGACATCCACTTCAAGATTTTCAATAGGCAGTTAGAAATGTGAGACTGGGGGTCAGCAGAGAGGTTACAGATGGATAAGTACATCTGAGAATCAGAATCAGCCTAGACCATAATTGAATCCATGGGACCTAATGAAATCACCAAGTAAAAATGTAGGGGGAGAATACAACACTCATATTAAAGAAGCATGACTTGGAAGAACATCCAGCAAAAGATACTGAAGAGGAGCAGAGCGATAAGTAGGTAGGAGAAGTAAGAGAGAGGGTAGTGTCCTGAAAACCTAGAGAGAAGAAAGGATTAAGTTTCTTCCTCTCTCTAGGGTCTCAGTTTCCTCCTCTGCAAAAAGAGATGCTCTCTTGAGGCCCTTTCAGGCCGTGGAGTGAGGACCTTGTGGTGTTCTTATCATGTAATGCGTATTATAGTCATTTGTCCATTTGCCTCATCCCTCTGCTAAATTATACACTTTGCAATGAAAGGGACCATGTGCCATCTAAGCTCTGTGTGTCATTTAGCATCTAGAATGGTCCTCTGAACAAGTAGGCACCTGACAAATGTTCATCTAAGTGGCTCCTCTAGAGACCCGGCCTCCTCCCGCTGGAAGCTTGTGCTGATTTCCCTATATACTGGAAATAACATCTCTCTTTTCTATGCTTCTATAGAAACCTATGCATTTTGCTAGTACCTTTCCTATGGATTTAGCTTGTTCACTGTCGTATGATATTTAGGGCAACGCATTACCCAGTCTCCTCCTTGCTGAAGTCCATGACGATGAAGACAATGTCTCGTTCATCTTTGCTCTCCACAGTGAATGGCACATAGGTATTAAATCAAGGTTCAATGAATAGAAAGTTGTAATACCAAACACAGTATTCCACAAAATAAATTCATTTGCTAGAAAAACAGTTACACCTAAATACCCATTTCACGTTAGAGTCTTCTCCATGGAGCATACTATGCTAAACAAGGCCATATGAAGCTCATAATAATAAAACAGCAAAAGGACAAGAAGAAAAAATACACAGGGAGAGGAAAAGGGGGGACCCATTTTCTTTTCGGTTCCTGCAACAAAATGAATTCTTAGGGGAAGTGAACTTTTAGTTCACTTATTTAAAAATGCATTGAGGGATGTAAATTATTCAATTCTCCAGGCTCAGCAAAATGGATCACCTTTTTTCATCTTTTCTTACATTGTAGAAATTGGTAAGTAACCTAGCCAGCAGAGTTTTACACATACACACACACACACACACACACACACACACACCATCTAATTAAAACCTGGTACAATTTAGAGCTAACTCCAAAGTACAATTAGGAGGGCCAAGCATTTCACTGTTTTCTACCCATAGGCCCAGCTGCCCAACCCATTCTTCACTGCTGGGGATGGGTAAGCCTGCTGTGCCTCCAAGAGGGGAGGTTGTTACAGGCACATCTGGGGGTATTTCAAAGTTACTTTGTCATGTAAGCTTCAAGTCAAGCTACTGAGATTGCCAAAGCATGGAGACCATTGAAATCTGGAAAGTGACAATAAAAACTGGGCTCCATGTGGAGCATTTTGCAGAGAGAATGATCCAAGATTCTTCATTTATTCTCCTTTGTGAAAATAGGGCTTTGGATTGGAGACCTTTAGAGCTGAATGGAACTTTAGAAGCATCCTGTCTACCCCCCACCTGAGGCCCATAGAAACATGAGTAGCCTATAGTCACATAGCTAGTGAGTGGAGGAAGGTAGACTCAAAACCAGGACCTTCTCATTCCAAGTCCAGTAGTCCCACCATCAGACTTAGAAAATGAAAATAAAAATCTTTAAGACTTGCTACCTTAGATTTCTTTATTTTTGTAATTTGCACATGGAGATCAACATCCCTTGTAGCTTATGATCTGGCAGGAGCTACTGGCAAATATACAACAATTTGTATATTTGCCTTTTAATATTTTGGCAACTGTTAAGTATTCTCAAGCCAAGCGGTAAGCCTACCAGGCCCCTCCCAATCAATGCCTAGTTCTTAAGTTCTATATATTGGAGATGAAAAAAATGAAGCTTCATCTTCTCCTAACACTTATATTTATGGCTTTTTTCCACCCTTTTCAACTTATTATGAGGGGTCACTAGGTGGCACTGCAGTGGATAGAGTGCTGGGCCTACAAGCAGAAAGACCTGATTTAAATCTGTCCTCATAGAAACTTGACAAGCTATGAGGCCCTAGGCAGGTCACTTAGTTGCTCTTTGCCTCAATTTCCTCATCTGCAAACTGAGAAAAATAATAATAGCACCTACCTCCCAAGGTTGTTGTGAGGACCAAAGGAGGTAATAATTGTAAAGTACTTAGCGCAATGCCTAGCACATGGTAAGTGTTTGATAAATGTGACTTTTGTTGTGATTTTCTCTAAAAGCACCCAGATGATCACAGAGTCTAAGAGTCACAAACTTTCTGGGGTATTTTGGTGGACAGGCTGTGATTTCAGGAGTCCAGGGAAATTTGGAGTGAGGAAATTCCCACTATCAACAGAGATTTAATACCTTCTCTGCAACTTCTAGGCATTGCCTGGATCACTAAGAGGTAAAGAGACTTGTCCCAGTCATACAGCCAGTATGATAGAGAAAAGATTTGAATCCAAGACTAACTGGCACAGAATCTGGCCCTTTATTCTTTGGGCTACCCTAGTTTTTTCATAATTATCCTAAGCAAATACAGAGTCAAATTCTTCTGATTAAAAAAATCAGCTATAATCTATTATTATTCTTTTTTATGTAACATTATTCTTTAGAATGGAAACTTTTCAGAGTGATTTAGCTGTGACACAAAGAGGTTCAGACAATTGCTATGGCTATGAAAAGAAAGTCAGTAAATAAGGGATAGAGTTTCGTTCCCTCCCCCATCATGTGTGTGTATGTGTGTGTGTGTGTGTGTTGAGGGGGGTAAACCTACTTAGAGAAAACACTACCCCCTCTATCATGGCTCTAGGGAATCACTTAGCATTCCTTATGCCACTGAATCTCTAGTGGGTCTCACAAGAGTGGGCTTTGCCCTCACCCCTCCATAGTATATCAATGAGTCTCTTCTTGGTAACAAGCACAGCGCTGCTCTTGTATTATCAGGCCCAGAGCAGAAGCATCTAGGTGCCTCTACAGTAAATAGAGCCCCAGGCCTGAAGCGAAGACGGCTCCTCTCCCTGAGTTCAAATAGGACTTCAGACATTTTCCAATTGGGCACTCTGGCCAAGTCACTTATCCCTGTTTGCCTCAGCTTCCTCACCTGTCAAATGAACCAGAAAAATAAATTGAAAACCACTCTCAAGAAAACCCTAAATGGGGTCACAAAGAGATGGACATGACTGAACAATAACAACAGAGAAGGTCAGGGAAGATAATGACAGCTTTCAATAAAGGTGGGGGGAAAAAAACCCCACAGTGAATTGCAGGAATGGAAAAGAGAAGAATGAGAACTATCAGAATTAGGCCAGAAAAATACTTTGAAATGTAAAATAATAACAACAATGATTAGTACACTGGAACTCCATGCTATCTAATCTCCCTGATTCAGACTCTGCACTCCTTGAGGGCAGGGTCACTGATTTTTGGGATTTTTTCCCAGCCAATTCAATTCAACAAGTTTTTAAGTACTTACCAGGTGTCCAGGAACATTCTGGGGGAAACAAAGCATGGACCTCAAGTTGCTAACATTATAATGGTAGACGACATTATGACAGACTGTTCTTCAGGTGTTCACATTCGTGTCTGACTCTTTGTGACCCCATTTGGAGTTTTCTTGGCAAAGATATGGGAATGGGTTGCCAGCTCCTTCTCCAGCTTATTTTACAGATGAGGAAACTGAGACAAATATGGTGAAGGCACTTGCTGAGGGTCAAGTGTTTGAGGCTGGATTTGAACTCCAGAAGAGGTGTCTTCCTGATTCCAAACCCAGTGTTCTACCCACACTGCACTACCTAGCTGCCCATGATACAGATTAGTAAATTCAAAATAAATACAAAGTAATTTCGAGGAGGAGGGAAGAAGAAATAGTAACTAGGAGTGGAGAAGGACTTGGTAAAAGTTTCAAGTAGGAGTTACAGTTTCAAAGAGGATTTCCAGTTTACATAAGAAAAGTAAATGGCAAAAGTGTATCACCTTGTTGTAAAAGATGACTCCTAGCCACCTCAAGCATGATCCTTGGCTGTAAAGAGCTTCTGGCCTTTTCAAAAACTCCCAACCACTCCCCAGAACTGAAAATCTTGTGATCCCTGCAATATATGTCAGAAGGTACCATTTTGAGTTTTGAGAACAAAGAAAAAAGCTGTTTTTAATTGAGTCACCTTTCTTTCTCCCCAGACAATGGTAATAGCATGATTTCTTTGGAATAATTACATCAGCTTTAAGCTCTTGTCCTTTGCTTCAGCCTGCTGAGATGTACTGATGGTTTTATCTTAAGAGTTCATATTAAATCTCTCTCCTTGAAACTCCATCATCATTAGCAGCAGTGGGGTGAAACAAGGGAAGTTCAGAGAAGAGGGCCTTGTACTAGTTAAAAGAGAGCTGACTTTGGAGTAAGAGGACTGGGTTCAAATCCCAGGTCTTACTTACTTAACTTACTACTCCTGTGACCTTGGATAAGTCACCTCACCTCTGCCTCAGTTTCTTTCTCTGTAAAATGAGAGGATTTGACGCTGAAGTCTCTTGCAGTTCGTGCTCTATGGCCCCATGAGCTTTGCCATAGCTGCATCAGTATAACTATGAAAACTGGGTGCCAAGAGAGTGCAGGAATTTCATTGTTCTGGATATAGGAAACTCTCCTGGAATCGGTCTGTAATGCTTTGAGAGGAGGGGGGTCTGAACCAGTTGGACTGAGTGGAGGCTGACTCCAAAGGCATTTCCACAGTAGAATGAAGAGGAGCCAGAGAATGACCCGGGGCTTTGGAACAGCTCGGCAGATATACACAGTGGGGAGCACAGTGGAGGGTGACAATGAGGGCTTTTTAACAGCCATAGAGAGGAATGTACTTCACAGAAATCAGACACGACTGAAAGGGGGGGAATTCAGGCAGATTAGGGCAGCTGTGGTTTTCCTAATGCTGAGGGCCAGTGTCTCTTTTTGGATTCTTTATTATAGGGAGGCCCTCACAAATCTCTTTGGTAGTTTGAGGCAAAGGAACATCCATTTCCATAGCCCATGAACAATAAGCACCCATTGAGAGATCACAGGCTAATAGACCTGTGTCCCTGAGCCAGCTTAGAGATACCTATCGCAGTTGGCTCAGGAGAGTTTGTTACCTAGATAGGAGGCATGTGACAAAGTCCAAAAATGCCTGAAGCATTGTGAATTAGTACCAGAGGAGCAGCTAGATGGCTCAGTGGATAGAGCACTGGCCCTAAAGTCAGGAAGACCTGAGTTCAGACACTTAACACTTGGGCAAGTCACTTAATCCCAACTGTCTCTCAAAAAAAAAAGGCACAGAGAATTTGTATCACAGCCTTCTGAGGTAATGGCTTTGAAGAAAACCATGATTACATGGATAGAGTCTTGTCTGTGAAAGTCCAATTGCTAGAGCATTCAAATTAGAATCAGGAAGCTGTCATTTGATCATGTCCAACCCTTTGTGATTTCATGGACCAGATTGTCCATGGGGTTTTCTTGGCAAAGATAGTAGGGAAGTTGCCATTTCCTTCTCCAGTGGGTTAAGGCAAACAGAAGAAGTGTCTGAGGCTAGATTTGAATTTGGGTATTTCTGACTCCAAGCCCAGTGGGCTATCCACTGAGCCATCTAGCTGCCTAGAGTCAGAAAGCCCCCGCTTCAAATTCTGCCTTAGACATTTACTACCTGTATGACCCTGGAAAAATCCATTAACATCTGAGTCTCAGTTTCCTCATCTGTAAAATGGAGACAATAATATCTCTTATTTCTCAGGGTTGTCATTGAGGATCGCATGTGATAATGTACAGAAGGCACATGGGATTTCTAGGTAAATGCCAGCTATTACTTATTACTCATATAGCTATTACTATATTACTTACTCATCCCCACTTTCCTCTTTGTGAGGATGCCATAGCCTGCCAGGGAGAGAAAGAAGGAAGGCCCAAATGCCTTCCCTGATTGTATTTGGGGAAGGTAGATCAGCATCAGTCCTCCAGTAGAGTAATTAAAAAAGAACCTAGCAGAGAATAATTACAATCTATTAAATGCGTTTATTAAAACCATCCCCAGGATCTGGGCTTCAGGCTGTATCCACAGAGCAGGCAACATCCAACATACTCATTAGTTAAATTATTTCATGCCAGTTAATTCATTTGATAAGATTATAGGCCCAGGCCTATTGTCCAAGAGCTTGGCTCATTTCTTTGTTCTGTAGCATCCCTTTTCTACAAATAATGCCAAGCAAAATGCTAGCTGCTGCTCTTGTCAGAATAAAACAGATTTGATTTTTTTATAATTTACGAATTTAAAAATCACAAACAAAATGCCAAGGATAACTAGGGGGTAGAAAGAGAACACTCAAATTCTCTCAACCAGTTCAATCCCCAGGCCCCGGCTGAAGGAATTTGGGGATGTGACTGTTGATGAAGTCACTGAAAAGTGACTCAGATTTCTGGTGACTGATTAGTTGAGATTTCTTTATACTTGAGTTAAGGGATCAAGGAGAAAACGTGATGGGATGACTTCATTCCTCTCCTTATATGGATACAAATCAGTGGAAAGAACTGTTCTGGAGATTTTTTACCTTTTTTTTAAACTTCATTACCTATCAGCAGCCCTGCTTGGTTTTGATCCCAAGGAAACATCATGTCTTCTCCACCATAAGCTCATTACCTGAAATCTTGGCAGCATGGAGATCAATACAGCTTTGATGCTCAGAACCTCAGCACCTATGGCCGCCTCAGTCCTCTGACCAGAGGACTGGAGGATAGAGCAATCAACTTCTCCTAAATCAACTCCTTTCCTTTCTCCCTCCCTTTTTCACCCTCCTTTTCCCCACTGATCTTGGCCTGTTAGATTGTAAACTCCTGCAGGGGAGACACTTGGCTTTCTTTGTATTATTTCTATCTCCTGCTTTGCACAGTGATTGGCACTTAGTAGGTGCTGAATAAATGCTTGACTAAGGACTAAGAGAAGATATTTATCAGTAACTTGTTGACTAAGGGAAGACTGGTGGGAGGTAGATATCATAGCCATCTTCAAGTATATATAGGACAGTTACAAGGTAGAAAGATTAGACCATAACAATCACAGCTACAGAGCTGGAAGAGGACTTAGAGGCTATTAAGTCTACCTCTTACATTTTACAGATGAGGAAACTGAGGCACAGAAAGGTTAAAAAATTGTCTGGTATCACCCATAGATACTAAATATCCGAGACACATTTTGAACCCAACCGACCAAGCTCCAAGTCTGATAATCAATACTCCATGCTGCTTAACTAAAAAGAAAACTGCCTAAGTATTAGCGCTATCCCCAAATGAAATGGTATGGACTCAGGATATATGTGGAGGTGGGAGGGAGGCCTTCCTTTAATCAAAGACTGGACCACCACTTGTGGGATGAGTATTCTGTAGGAGAGATTCTTGTCAAGGGCTATGGCTATATTAGACTGGATGGATTCTGAGGTCCTTTTCAACTTTGAAATTCTGTGATTTTTTTTAAAAGGCATCATGGTATAATGGAAAGAGGAGCCAAAAGTCGTGGGTTCTAGGACTTGCTCTTCTATTTTAGCTATGTGACTTTCAACAAGTTTAAGCCTCAATTTCCTCATTTGTAAAATGGAAAAAATAATATTTATACTAACTCTCTCTGAGAGACAAGGATCTAATGTGAATGAATGTATGTGAAAATACTTTAGAAGGGTTCTGGCAAAATGACAGCCAAGTCACAAAAGAGCCCTGTTCCCTCATCCAAGAACAGAGATAGAAGTGTCTCCAAATAAAAAAATAAACAAATCAAAAGGAGAAGGAGAGAGAAGGTGGGAGGCAAAAAGTCTCAATAGAGAATAGCCTCTCAGATAATGAAATGGAAAGGACAAGGAAATGAGCTTACAAGAAAAAAAAAGACTCTTAACACGAAGAACAAATATTATGCCTTGCAGAATTCTAAAAAGTCACCATAAGAAAAAAATATATATATATATAAATTCAACAACAGCCTGAGAAATGAAGCTGGAACCAGCACAAGATTCATCTAATTCAATAACAAACATTTTAAATGAAAATAAACAAGAAACTGACATTGATTTAGAAACAGCTGATGTCTTGGAAAAGATTTCTCATCAGTTAAAAAAAAGGAACAAGAAAAAAATAACATGGATCAACAATGGGGAAGAAGCATAGTAAAAGTTTTAATGAAAATAAGGTTTCGTGAGAAATAAAATTGCTGTTAGCAAACAAACTGGCAATAGCACAACAGCAATAATAATAGTAATAATAAAGTTCAACAATTATATGGCACCTTAAGGTTTGCAAAGCCTTATACATATGTTATATTGGTTGATTATTAGCAGCAAAAGTAGAGGGGAAAGGACTTAAACATTTTACAAAGAGAAATGGCAAATTAGAAGATGGAAGTCCATAGAGATGATTTAAAAATCACTGCATTTACCCATCCCTCTTCCCTAAAAATGCAAAGAAAGAATCTAGCCATCATTTCTCAGGGAACCACAAAAGAAAGATTTCTAGCAATACTGAGATCAAGGAAGCTGACTACAAATCAGCAGAATCCACTGCAAGTCAACAGAGAGGAATATCATTTTCAACTCACCCAGACACATTCAGTCAATCAATCAGCAAACATTTATTATTCATTACCTGCCAGGCACTGCCCTAAATACTGAAGATGTAAAGAAAAAGTAAAAACAATAATACCTTCCCTGAAGGAGCTTACACCTTGGAAGACAACATATACATATTTCCAGCACTTTGCACAGTGTCTGACATGTAGTAAGTGCTTGATAAATGTTTACTGATTGGTTGATTGAAATTTGTGTATAAAAAAAAATAAATCCAGTAGTTCCTTAAAAGGAGAGGTACTAACTAGCAGCTGGAAACACCCGGAAAAGCTTCCTGGAGGATATGCCACTCTGAGTCCAAAAAAAAAAAAAAAAAAGAAAGAAAAAAAAACCAGGAATTCAACTCTAGGGTTATTATCAAATTCTAGAATTATGTGGATAAAAAAAAAGGATTTTTGGAAGTGTCTAAGAATAGTCATATAATATCACCCAATCATTCAAACACTGGAACATTGGAAAGTCTCTTTAAAAAGACCTAAAATGACATAAAAGGGCTTGTTCTAACCACTCAGAATAAAACAATAAAACTAAGTGGATAAAGAATGCTTTTTGCTTTTTTTTTTTAATATGCATAGACAGCATGAATTTAAGTCTTTTAATCCATATCTCTAATGTAAATACTGTAGATGTGCAATGAACTGAATGCAAAGTAAGTGTAAGAAAAGGATCTAGGTTGAATTTGTGAAACTGAATAGTGTTTTTAGTAAGCACAACTTTGATATCCACAATATATACAGAACAGTTACATATGGCTGAAAGCCATTCCCCAAAATACAAACCAAAGTATATTAACCAACAGGTTTCAAAAGATAAAATACAAATGACCAATAAAAATATAAAGTGCCATATAAAACAACTGATGGTAAGAAATGTGATAAATCAAAACAACTTTGAGGTTCTACCACATGGTTATTAAACTGGTATTATCACTTAAGCTGAGACTAGGTCTAATCTTTCAGGAAAATTATTTGAAACTATGTTTTAAAAATTGCTTAACTGTTGATACACTTTGATCCAATAATAATACTGCTGAGCATTAACCCAAAAGGAACAAAGAAAAAGGGGAAAATTCAATATATGCCACAATACAGAGTAGGACTTTTTAATGTGGTAATAAGAAACTAGAAATAAGCTAAATACCCATGGATTAGGGAATGGCTTGACAAATTGTGCTATATGACAGTAATAAGAAGAACAAATGCAAAGAACTGAGAAAAATATGGAAAGACTTATAAAAACCAATCCAAAGTCAAGTAAAAAGAATTAAGAAAACAATATACATGCAATGTCAACAATAACACAACACCATTAGAACTCAGATCAACTCAATGAATAGTCTCACCTCTAGAGGGCTGCTGATGAAGCACCACCTCCCAGCTCTAGGAAGAGAGTTTATAGTCAATTTACAAAATAAGACTTATGATCTCGGCCATGATCAATATATGAGAATTTATTTTTGCTCTATAATGGGGGATATGGTGGTATTAGAAAATGAGAGAGATACTTTTAAGAAAGCATTCATACTGTTATACAGAAAACTATCATTTAAAATAACAAAAAATATCAAATATCTGGCAACAGGCCTTCCAATACTCAGTCTGGACTTATAGAAGGTCAATTAAAAAGTATTTTTATAGACACATAAGAACTATGTACTTGTAGAGATGTTTGTGGTTAAGCCAAACTAATGGAGTAATAATGGCATTATTACCCTAACTAATCAATAAAGTTAATGCTCTATTAAATCAAAATTCCAATAGCAGACTTTATAGAATTGGATAACACTCAAACAAAGGACAAAATGTTCATAACTCGAAAGAAATTATGAAAAAGGAAAAGGAATAAGAGGATTTCTACTTTCAGATATCAAATTATAATCTTCAGGAATAATTATCAAAATCATCTGATAATATAGCAAACAGAAAAAATAGATCAGTGAAGTAAATTAAATAATAAAACCTTTCTGTACAAAATACATCTCAAAGGAGAAAAAATGGAAGCAAATCATAGTTCTAAACACTGGAGATCAACTTTATAAATTATAGTATATGACCATTATAAAATATTATTAAATCACAAAAAAATGAAAAATATGAAAAATCAAAGAAAAATAAGCAGACTGATACACACCGTGTAACCCCACAGACATGGCTCTTACTCTCTCAGTTTTCCAATTGACTCACTAAAACTATAAGTTGCAAATCTCTATCGGTAAAAGTTTTCATGCTAGTAACTCTCTACATTTATGAAAATACATGTACAAAATTCTCAAATCTAGACCCTTAAAGAAAACAAGATATGTGAAGTAATACATAGTGAAGGAAGTAGAGTCAAAAGAACAATATACACATTGACCAACTGTGCAGTTAAAGGAAATAACAGCAAAAACCCAAGTTATATACACGGAAGAAGATCAAAAAGGATCATAATAACAAGGATGAAATGGATACCACTGGAGTCAAGTCAAAATATACATTGTTAAGGTTGGGGATAGAAAACAGAAAATAATAGTTATGGACACGTGTACTATCATTTACAGGCTATTTTTTTTTGTTTTGTTTGACATACTTTCTTTTCTTTTGTTCCTGTTTATAGATTTAACTACCTTTATATGTCAAGGGAAAATTTCATAAAATTTGTATTAAAAAGGAAAATACTTTGTAAAGGACTGAGTTCAACAGAAAAATAAGCCCTCGTTATTATGCATATAAAGCGGCAGAAATAGAATGATTGGCCAGCATCTGGTTTTAATTTGCTTTTAAGAAAGATGACTTCATTTTCTTTAAATGTTGGGATTTAAAGGTATTCAATATGTGTAATTTGAGAACTCCAGCACCAAGGGGAATAGCATTAAGATTGCCAATACCTTCCAACCAGGCAACAGAGATGCTAAGCAAAGGTTCGGTCCTTTTAGCTCAGAGAACAATTTAAAATATAGAATTAGAAGAAACTTTAAGGATCAGATAATCAAGCTCCTCTGTTATATAGATGGGGAAAGTGAGGCTCCAAAAGGGGCAAGGACTTGGCCAAAAATTTACTATCCACTAAACTAGAATATAACAACAGTTTTTTTTCCAAAAATAAAATAGTCTCTCTATGCATATCACAAAATATTCTCTTCAAAGATTTGTAAAACTTCCACTTCAAGACAGTTTCCTAGGGCACAAGGATGTCAGCTGTCAGCTACCACAAATGCAATAATTATATAAGAGCCCCAGAAACGGGGAAACATCCTTTTATTTGTCAGACACTTCTCAAGAGCCACAGCTTGTTATCCTTCTCATTATTTGATGGCAAAGAGTTCATTTTTTTGTTTGTTTTGACTTACTTCACTTTAGTTTTAGTTCTATTATAAAGGATGACATGTATTGTCATTCATACTTTATAACCTAGACATTTTGGATTCTACTCATATCATACTTTTAAGTAATATGAGCTTCATCATTTACCTATTTTATATTTCCTTGTTTATCCTTTGGTCAGGGTAAAGGAAAGTTAGTTCATGATTAAGACAAGAATGTGGAAAGGTCTCCCCAAATTTGTCATGATTTTGGCAGGCTCCCTGATTAACTGGAAATGAGCTGGAGGTTGTTGAATGTTATCAATCAATCCCAAATTAATGGAGAAGGGACTTCTGGAGGAAGATAATGTCACTCATTTGGGGGCCATAAAGGAAACAAATACCATGACACATGGATTTCCTGGCCTGGAGTGGAAGGTAAATGGGTTAAGCTAGACCTAGGGAATTCTAGATAAAATTACTTAAAAGTTAAATATTATGAGTTTGGGGAATAACACATGCTTCAAAGACCATTAAAGAGGAGAATTAACACACACACAAACACACACACACACACACACACACACACACACACACACACACAGAGAGAGGATCACACATCTAGAATTAGAATGGATCACAGAAATCATATGATCCAAGCCCCTCATTTTACAGATAGGGGAACTGAGGCCCAGAAAGGAAAAGTGACTTGTGCAAGATTCCCCAGGAAACAAGTGGCAGATCTGGGATTATAATCCAGGGCTTCTGACTCTAAATCCAGTGTTTCTTCCACTGGATCATACATGACAATCAGTCAGTGGCAAAGAGAGCCCCTGGGCCTATTCTCTTTTCCCTCGTAAAAACTTCCATTTTTAACATTCTTCAATACTTTAATAAAATAATTGTATTTTCTATGAGGGTATTCCCTCCAATATTAAAATTGCAATCTGAAACTTTTCCATGTTCTTATGTTTCTTGTCCATTTTCTAACACAAGTATTCTCACTATAATCTACTCAACATTTCAGAAGTGCTTTGAAGCACTCAAGTCCTCAATTTCTGTCAATAAGATGTGACAGTTCTACTTCTTTTTTGAATCAAACATTTCCTAAAATATAACTTTAACTTCACTTCTTACATGCACGTCATCTTAGGCAATGACGCAAACTCTTTCCACCCACTACGTGTGTTTTTCTATTGCCCTTTGAGTCATAATCAATTTTGATTCTTTAGAGATTGTAGTAGCCCATGACTCATCATTAAGTAGCACTCATTACCAGAAGAATATTGTTATTTTTAAAAATGGATTTTGTGCTAGTGGGCAGCTTTGGATTGTTGAAAATCACCTAAATGGAATCCGGTCCCCTCTCCTCTTTTTATTCAATTCTGGACCCAACTTGTCTGCAGCGTCAAACTAATGGACTCCATAAGCTGCCCATCCAAAGTCCTATGATAGTCTGGGCAATAAATATTCACTCATTTGGATTTTATGTTTTGAATTTCATTAAAGAGATGCTTAACTATTCTGGGACTTGATGAAATTAGCACAATGTCATGCATAATCAGAACAAATAGAGGACCTCCCCATCGATAAGGAATTTGGACTTTAGGCAGGGTATAGTCCACAACAGAGGCAAACACTTTTTTTCATCTCTAGAATGTATAACAATTTCTTTTTTATAGCTTTTTATTTATAAAACATATGCATGGGTAGCTTAGGCAAACACTTTTAATAAGCAAAGAGCTCTATCTCAAACACTAACAATGCACTCTAGCCCTTTATTCTGTCTTTCCCTTTCTTCCAAGCCCAATACAAGCTGCCACCTTCACCATAAGTTCTTGTATGACTCTCTGTCTACCTAAAGAAACCCTCTAGAAACTCCTCAGAGTAGAAACAGAATTTCAGAGTTGAAAATAACCAGCTCTGACACACCTGACAAGTCACCAACAAGTCTTTATTCAAACTGAAAGGGACTCCATCACTCTCAGAGGTGTCCCATTCCTGACCTCAGGTCTAAATCTGCCTCTTTGCAACTTCCATCCAGTTCTCCTAGGATAAAGAAATGTAGCCCTCTTCCAGATGAAAGCCAATTGAACACATGCCCAATTATCTCTTCTGTGACTAGACCTCTCCTTTTTACTTCTTATACTCCCCTTGGTAACATAGTGAATTAATCCCAACCTTGCCTAACCCTTCTATTGAAAGGTAATCTCCTTAAGGGCAAGCCTAGTATCTTACTCATCTTTCCATCCCCAGTGCATAGCATAGCCTCTTCCAATTTAAGAGGCACTCAAGAAATGTATATTGAATCAATTTGAATGCTCAGGGTGCATTAGAAAAATGGTGACTTGGTTGTGGGAGCACAGAATCAGTTAAGAAGGCAGCATGATATAGGGGAAAGGGTACCAGGACAGTAGGGCTCAAGTACCAGCTCTTTTCCTAATTCAGTACTTTACTTTGAACCAATCTCTTCCCTTCTCTAAATCCCCTCAGAGTTAGCCTCTCATCTGTACAGATGCAAGACAAGCTAAAATGATCTCTTCCAGTTCTGAAAATCAATCAACTGATCAATCAATATTTTAAAGTACCTACTGTGTGCCAGTACCTGGGGGGGGAGGCATACAAAAAAGAGGCAAAAGACAGGACCTGCCCTTAAGGATTTTACAATCTAAGGAGGGAGACATATATATATATATATATATATATATATATATATATATATATATATATATATATATATATATATATATATATATATATATATATATATATATATCAATGTATATAAAAGCAACTATACACAGGATAAAAAGGGGAAAAACTAACTGAGGGAAAAATCTGTGACTTTGAGTTGTGCCCATTTTAAGGTAATCTGACCATTTCACCTTTGAAACTGCCTTCATTTCTTTCAAGTTGTAATCTGTTGTGTTTTTCTCCCATTTGATTCTATAAATTTGTCTCTCGGGTTTTCTGTCTGAGGCAAAATCCCATCAAATGCTGAGAGAAGCACATCAGCCCAATCCCTTACTTCCTGCCAGGCAACTTTCCTTTCCTTTTTTTTTTTTTTTTTTTTTTTTTTTAAAATAATCACACTTTGTTTATTTTTAAGCTTCATTTTTTAAAATCATGAGTTCCCAACTCTCTCCCTCCAGCCCCTGCCTGACCCATTGAGAAGGCAAGCAATATATCAATTATATGTGTGAAATCATGGAAAACATATTTTCATATTAGCCATGTTGCCAAAAAAAAATACCAAGAAAAATAAAGGAAGTGACAAATGTCTGCTTCCATCTGTAGTCAAAGGTCATCAGTTCTGTCTCCCTTCAGATGGCATTTTTCTTCAGGAGTCCTTTGGGATTGTCTTAGTTGATACTTTTTAAATCTGATTCACTTTCTAAATTCTCCCAATCACAGATCTTCCAACTGTCCTCGGTTAATGTCGCCCGCCACCCCTCCCTCGTGCCCACTGCCAGAGGAGCTAGTGTGTTACAGAGACACTGGCAGAAAGACTGGCCTGAGATAACTCAAAAGCCTTCCCCCTTGCCTGGCATTTCTAGAGGTGGCACAATCCAGTCTGAGGTTCAGGGGCTTGCCGGCATCAGCTTCAGAACTGTACGCCTTCAGTCGTTTGGGTACCCTTCTCATCAAACAACACTAACACAAACCGTCTAACTGGCAAGAGCCACGCAGCTACCAGACAGATGGAACTGAGGCCACGGTTTCTTCCCAACTTGGCTTAATGCGCCCTGGCAAGCTGCCCTCCCCGAATCTGAATGCAAGACGAATCAATTAAGACCGGATGCCAGGCATAAACACTACCCTGTTGGCATCATCTCTCTAATCAACAAGTGACTCATCAGCTGATTCCACAGGTGTAGGGGTGTGGGGGGGTCAGGCTCTGACAATGTCAATTTTTAGTCTTTTAAAAAACCCCAAAAAGCAACAACTCCAGGCTGCAGTGCTGCTGGGATCAGCACCTTCTAGCAGGAAAATAGGGGCAAGAGGTGGGGGAAGGGAAGTTATCATCAAAGGCACCTCCGAGGTCAAAGATCCCAACCCAGGCCGTGTCTATCAATTCCCTCTCTGACACCTTCATCAAGTACTTATCAATCATCTGCTTCCATAGGGTAGTATTGAATGAATGTGTGAGTGAACACTGGACTTCAAAGGCGTGAGTCCGATATAGTTCCTGGCTCTGGCGCTTATTAGTTATTTGATCATGAGGAAACCACTTTTCCTTCTCGGAGTTTCAGTTTCTGTCTGTGTGTATTGAATCAATGGAACTAGATTATCTCTAAGGCACTCTCTAGTTGTAATGAACTACAAATTCAGCTCCAGGGACAGGGAGCTCACTACCTCCTGAGGTAACTTATTACATTTAGAGAAAACTCTAATTATTGGAAGGATTTTGAAAAGTATATAGAGCCAGACAGAAAGGGAGGGGGGGAGAGGGAGAAAGGGTAAGAGAACGAGAGAGAAATACAGATAGAGATATAGAGAGAGACACACACAGAGGGAGAAACAGACAGAGACAGAGAGATACAGACAGACACAGAGAGAGATGCAAGCGCGCGTGCACACGCATACACACACAGATAGAGTTCTGAGCAAGCAAGTCCCAAAATTTGTTTCCGTGCAATTTTCACTCACTAGTCTTAGTTTCTCCTCTGGAGACAAGCAGAACAAGTCATTCCCTCTTCCACACCATAGCTCAACCCCTTTGTTTTACAGGTAAGGAAACTGAGTCAAAGAGAGACTAACTTGCCCAGGGTCACCTAGTTTTATGGAATGTCAGAGGTAGAATTTGAACCTAGAGGTCCCCCGACTCCAAAACTCAATGGCCTCTCCATTGTATGAATGTCATTGAATATCATTGTGCTGTTAGAACCGATATGAAGAATTCAGAGAAACACAGAAAGGCCTGTGTTAATAATCTAGAAGGAAGATGCCAGAACCCAAAGAATGACAGACATAGTGACTACAGTGCTACAAATGAAGACAACACTAAAGCGCAACAAGACTTAGCTCAAATACAATCAATGGCATTGTTTAAAACTACTCAGGTTAATATATATATATATATATATATATATATATATATATATATCCTTTCCCTTAATAAGTGATCAACTGAAAAACAGAAAGTGGTACATCCTATCTATCAGTTGCCAACCCTTCTACTTCACTGCTGTTCTCTAAGGGTCAGGGAATGAGGGGTGGGATATTTTAAGAAGTGGTATAAGAATATATCAATAAAATAATAATAAAGTAGAAGGAGAGACTATTTCACCTGGGCGGGGGAGAGAGGGGAGAGTATGATCAGGTAACACTTCCTGGAGGAGAAGGCATCTGAACTGGCCTTGGAGGAAAAAAGGCACATAGAGATTTAGAGGGAGGAGGCAGAGAGGAAGGAAGCTGTCTAGTTCAGAAATGGGTACACGCAAAAACAAAGAGATGGGAAAGGGAAGGGGAAAGGTGAGAACAGGGAGCATGACTAGGGGAAATGATGTTTCCTTCATTTGACCTCCTGGCACCGAGGACTTCCTCTTATGCACTTATTCTAATTTGTATTTTATTTACCTGGGTATATATCTCATCTCTCCACACACACACACCATCTGAGTCTCAATTTCATGAGAACTTGTCTTATTTATCTTTGCAAGTCCTCATAGTCCCATGTGCTGAGTGATTAAACTAAAAGAAAGGAAACAGGTTCACAACGTTCCTGCTGTATGAAAATTATGAAGCAACCCAAACTCAGATGACTGCCTGTATCCAACAGCCATCGTCATTCAGGGTGATCACCTGGATGAAAAATTGCCAATTCCCCAAACGGTCCAGAACTGCTCCATTCAGAAACATTATTAGGCTATTTAGATCTTTATTATTAAAACCACTGAGATTTGCCATCTACCTCAAAAGGTTGTTCAATCAACAGAAAACAAGTGAAGTGAAAAACATTAACATCACATTTTAGGCAATTACTTTAACATGATCACAAGTTCTAGGAAATCTTTCTTCCTTTTTTTTTCTTTCTTTTTTTTTTTTTTTTTTTTTGGCCAACCACATCAAAATTCCTCTTCGATAGATTCCTTTTTCGTTAAGATAATATAATTTGTAATAACAATGGCCAGGGACCAGAATGGAAATCAGTTCCTGTTAACACTTCAGGGTTTCTTTCCCCAAAAGGCAGATCAGGATGTGCATACACACACATCCACACATACATCCACACACACACATATGCTTCCCAGGATGCCCTCCTAACCTCAAAAGCAATGATGCCTATTAAACCCAATCCTTCTGAGAGCTCCTAGGGTAAGGTGACACTAGAGAAAACACAGTCCTCAGGAAGATAAGGCCTTATCCTGGCTTTCAGGATTTGAATGTTTTGGTTCCAATTCCTGTCTTATCTCCTTGGAAATCCAGACACAAACTCGATGTTATCGCATTGATCTTTGGCAGGAAGAAGCAAGAAGTCTCCAGCCCAACGTGCAAACACCAGTCAAGTGGTCTGGAATCTGCGAAAGCCCCAACACTCTTAATGCAGCAGTTACACGCCTGGATTCAAATCATGGGGCTAGTTTGTTCCTGAGAAATAATGAAAGAGTTACGGCTACGCTCTTGGTTTTTTCTTTCCTTTCTACCCCCTTCATCCTGATTTGAATGTTTTCCAATCGACAGCTTCCATTCACCCAGCACGACTATCATGTAGGGCAGCTCACTTGCCAACAGTCCTGGGGTGGGGGGACAGCAGGCAAAAAAAAAAAAAAAAAAACTGCAATCAGAAAATCTGGTCTTTAGATTTGGTTCTGTGAGCATGCCCAAGTCAATTTCCACACCAAGGGCCTCAGTTTTCTCACACGTAAAATGGCCCAGATGCTATCTGACATGAGGTGATTTTTGTCTAATTACTCCCATTTGGCAGAAGAGAAACCTGAGCATCAGACAAAGAGAGAGATAAAGTGGGCCTCAGCTTCCCCCTCTGTCAAATTAAGGGTTGAATTAAATATTTCTAAGCTCTCTTTCTTGTCCTAAAACTTTCAGGGTCACACAGACAGTAAATGTGGCAAGCCCTGGGATCCAAACCCTTTGCCCTTTTCGTGATAGTGAGCCAGCATACGCCTTTACACAAAAATAATGAGACTCACTCTTCTCCCAACAAAAGTAAAAGCTAGAAATGAAAGCCAAAATCCATTTTGCAGATATTGAGGGGGTGTTTATTGTGGTTTGGTGGCAGATTTGTTATCTGACAGCAGCAATCTCTGCAATGTCCTGGCACTGAATTAGAAAGGATATTGCTTAATAAAGAATAGATTTTCAGTTAAGTATCTTTTGGTGGCCAAGTAGATACAGACACACACACACACACACACAGAGAGAGAGAGAGAGAGAGAGAGAGAGAGAGAGAGAGAGAGAGAGAGAGAGAGAGAGAGAGAGAGAGAAGAGAGAGAGAGAGAGAGAGAGAAGAGAGAGAAAGAGAGAGAAAGAGAGAGAGAGAAGAGAGAGAGAGAGAGAGAGAGAGAAGAGAGAGAGAAAGAGAGAGAGAGAAGAGAGAGAGAGAGAGAGAGAGAGAGAGAGAGAGAGAGAGAGAGAGAGAGAGAGAGAGAGAGAGAGAGAGAGAGCCTGGACCAACATATCTTAAGGCTATTGTTTCCCTGTTCAACATAAACTCAATAGCTGTGTATTTTCTGTATGGATTGAAAAACTAGTCAACAGGTAAAGGAATGAATGCCCTCAAGATATTGGGCTCCATATTCATTTTTAACTCTTAATACATACCCAAATACAAATCAAATTGTAAACTATCAAGTCTCTACTCATGTAGATACTCAGACATATTAGGAAAGAAGCAGCAGGGCTTTAAGCCTCAACTGTTTTGTTTGTTTGTTTTTTTTTAAGACTCTAATCTCCTTCACATAGAGACCATAAATTAATTAAAACTATGTTAAGCAGAGAGAGACTAGCTATGAAAGCAGAGAAACAGAGTAGTGGGTGAACTCCCGGCTGCCTCACAGACCATCCCAGAAGGAATGGGGGCCCTTAGAAGTCAACGAAATACAGTTGCTTTGTTTTACATACATGAGAGGAAAAGGCAATGCATGTCTCAGGCTCTGTGCTAAGAACTTTATAAATATCTCATCTGAGCCTTACAATAACCCTCAGAAGTAGGCTTTGTGATCCTCAGTTTACAGTTGAGAACACAGAGGGAGATACAAATTAAATGACTTGCCCAGAATCACTAAGGCCAAATTTGAACTCAGATCTGCCCAACTCCAACACTCTGTCCACTGACTAGACACAATAGAGCAGAAAGAAAGCCAGACTTGGAGTCAGGAGGGACCTGAGTTCAAGTCTCCACTTTGGTCCTTGCCAGCTATATAATCATAGGCAAGTCACCTTTCGGAGTCTCAGTTTCTTCATCAGTAAAATGGGGCCAATGATATCTGCAATATCAATCTTAAGCTATGTTCTAGGGTAAATTAAAAGCACCTTATAAAACTTGAAGAGTTATATGTTAGGGTTTTATTTTTTCTATCCAGATCTGTGATTTCATCAGTAATAGAAAAACAATTGTTTTGTAAATCATCTCCTTAGAGTTTTGTGCAGGGTTACTGAGAGAATGACTTGCCCAGGATCTGTCAGAGGCAGGGTTCAAATCTAAGCCTTCTTGACTTGAAGGCTTGCTCCATTATTCTTTTTATTATTATTTCATATGAGGAAACTTGGTTCAGGGAAAGGCACTTAACCAAGGTTATACAGCTAGTAAACAAAGCAGAGTTTCAAAGTTAGGACCCTCTGAACCCACATCTCATCTTCTTGCCTTTACTTTCCAAATTGGCAGGATTTGATGGGGCATGGCATGGTGAAGGGAGAAAGACAACTGGATTGGATTCACAAGTCCAGAGTTCTAGTCTCGGTTTTAAGGTTTCTGACTTGTGTGCCCTTGTATAAAATACTTCCCCTCTTCCAGATGGTTTCAATGAAAGCCTTTCTAGAACTAAAAAAAAGAAATCATCATTTGGAGTGGAAAAAGTCTGTCATCTTAAAGAAAATAACGAAAAAAAACCCACAGAAATGAGGAGACATAGCATTACCAGATCTCAAGCTCAATTGTCAAATAGTAAAAATCAAAACTATTTGGTAGGAAATCAAAATAGTGGAAGAGATGGGACAACCAAGATACAAAAAGAATTGTCTATAGCGATCCAATGTTTGATTGTTCCCCCAAACTAAACTACTAGGGGAAGGACTTTCTATTCAACAAGAACTGCTGATAAAAACAAAGAATGGAGAGAAATTAGGTTTAGAGCAATCTTTTATACCACATATAGCTCCAAATAGATGCCAACCTAAATATAAAGGGCCACAACAGGCGATATCTGTGAAAAACTCTGACCAGGGGCCAAATTGATAACCAAATATCTGCTATCCATTACACTGGGTTAGGCCCAGTGGGAGATACAAGGATACATATGACAGAAGGGGTGAGGAAGGTCTTGAAGACTAGAAGCAAGATATAAAAATCTGTTTCTGTCTTTTTGTCTTCTTGCACATAGAGTTCAATATCTTCCTTGAAATAACAAGCATGAATAAGCCAGTACCTTAGAATCTCCTGCAAAGCATGACTTGTTGGTTTTGTGAGGGAAGAGAAATATACCCTGAGGTGTGCCATCCTGCCAACGTGGCTAAGATGTTGATTACAAAGTCCAGAGGACAGATAAGAGAAAAGATGCTGCTTTAGGGGAAAGGATTCATTGGGAACCTGTACCTTTCTCTCTTTGCCCATTGCTCTGGCTTAGAGACCATAAATCAGAGCTGAAATTTGTAAGTGGCTAGAGAAGAGGGTCATGTTTGAAAATTAGCAAAGTCAAACAGCTCTCCAGGCAAACTACTTCAAAACACAGGTATAGTTTACCAAAAAACAAAGAAGCAAGAAACAATAGGGGTAGTGATACAAAAAATATTCTCTTCAACTTTGCTGAGAAAGGACACAAAAGGAGTATCTGGGGATGAAAGTGGAAATTAGCAACTGGGAGAACCCCAGCTGTATTATTTTTAAATGATCTGGGTATACTTTCCAATGCTTTGCACACGCCTGCGGCTATGATGCTCTGAAGTCCTCTCAGTGGCTCACCAATACGTTGATAACTATTTTCAACTTTCACTGGGGGCACAGAATATCAAGGGGGAAAAAAACCAAGCCAGGATATAATTTATAGTCTTGGTTTCCTCCTCTTTGAAATGGGAATATTCTTTGCATTTTCTACCTCACAGCTTGATTGTGAGCCAGAAGCTTTACAAACCATATGAGGATAAAGATAAGAAGGGGACCTGTGGTTTCACGGGAACTATCCAAGGAGCTACTTCTTTTCCTAATACAAGATGGCAGCTTCTCCGCCAACTGACAGCAGTGAGAAGGCAAATAAGTGACCCGGCACTGAGTGTTGGAGATGGGCCTTGAAACCAAGGCTTCCACCAGGCTGCCCGTATAAAGTGTAGAGAGCATGAAAGAAGCGGGAGCTCTGGATATCATGGCTAATCTTCTAAGGCTGCAAAGAGGATCAAATGAAGTAAAAGATGGGAAGGCTTTGCAACCCTAAAGTATTATGTAAAAACGTGAATTAGAGCAGCATCAATATTTAACCAAACACAAAAGGAAACCTAGAACTGCAGATATACCACAGAAAGGAGGATTTTAAAAGCCTTTTTGGTACCATTCAGCATTCCAGCATTCTGTAATAATAAAGGAAGCAGCCCAGGGTGAGAGGCAGATCTAGGTTCTGAAGACCAGGTCCGACACTGACTAGCAGTATGATCTTGGCTAAGTCATTGTTCCCCCTCGGGCCCCATGAAACACCTGATTTGTTTAGGGTGAAGCTCCAACAATGTCATAGCAGTCCCTTTATCACCTATATATGATAGGAAGGAGATTGGCTTTAAAAATCAGGTGCTCCTGAAGAATCTAGCATCCTTTTGGAGGGTTAAAGGAAAGAAAAATGATTGTAGAGCAGGCACAATTCCTTTAAGGTACTAGAGAGATACCTGGCAGAACATGGTTTGGCCTGAGACTTGGGAGAGCTATGGCCCGGTCCCAGCTTTGTAACCACAGATGGGCCTCAGTATTTTCATCTTCAAAAAGAGGGAGGTCAGGTTAGATGGTCTCCAAGGCCTTTCCAGCTCTGAATCCTTGGATAAAATGGTGCAGAGTAGGTCTAGAACAGTGGTTCTCAGATTTTTTGATCCCACAATCCCTTTAAGACTCCTAAAAATTTCTGAGGACTCTCAAACAGCTTTTGTTTATGTGGATTATCTTTACTGATATTTACTGTATTAGAAATTAAAACCTCTCCTCTTCTAGAAGGAGATCTGTGCTCTCTCTCCCTGTTCCAGATGCCTTCTCACCCTGGGAGTTCTCTCCATCCCTGCACTTCTCACACTCCATTACGCCCTGCAGCCTTTTTCTACCATTGTCTAGTTCCTCCCAGAACTTCCACTTTCAGGAAAGCGCCCAGGTCATTGGTGCCCTCAAATCTTCTCCAAGGACTAATCCTGGCTCTCTGACTTTCTCCATTAGGTACCCAAGTGAGGACGAATTTCTCTTGCTCTGGTCTCCCTTCCCTTTTCTGTTTCCATTTGTTTCTCCTCTCCTCTTTAGAATGTAAGTTCCTTAAGGGCAGGGATTGTTTTCTTGGTTGTATTTGTTTTCCCAGTAACTTAACTAGGTGCCTGGTGCCCAGTACAATAAATTCTAGTTGACTTGACTATTATGAGAATAGCTTTGATGTCATGCACCCTCCTGAAAGGGGCTGGGGAATTGGTAGGGGTCCCAGGACTCCACTTTGAGAACCACTAGTTTACAGTAAGTATAAACCAATGTCATAGTCTCTTTAACATCTTAATGTGAGAAAAATGGGAGTATATTCCAGACTAAGTCTTTTCAAAGTCTTAAATGTTCTTCAGGAGAGGGCAGCTGTGATGAAGTTATAAGAAACTAATTCTACTTCACAGAAAATATAGGAAATGTGTGACATTTCTCCTCACTTAGCCTGTTTCCTCCTCCGTAAAACGAGAAGACTCAACTGGATGATCTCAGAGATCTCTTCTAGCTAAAAAGCCTATGATTCAAAAGTAAACAATATTAAGGAGACACAAGTAAACAATCATCCAGTGGGTACCATCTTCTCATTGCCAGATCAGCATCTCAGACAACCTTACCAGCCGTTCATTGTCTGGCGACCACTGAAGATTTTTGAGCAAAGGCAAGACACAATCAAATCTCTGTATGAGGAATGGCTTAATGACAAACTCAATCCAAAAAGAGAGTCGAGGTAGTAAGCCCCATTGGCCAGCCCACTAAACTGGTCCAAGCAGGAGATGGGATTGAGGGCCAGGGGGATGTCTGTACAAAGAGAAAACAGGGGATAAATAAGGGACAGAGAGAGATGTTGCACAGCTAGAACTAAGACATTTTCTCTTGCTGTCCACCAAGCATGGAAGGCTCTCCTTCCTCAACTCCACCTACTGACTTCCCAGGCTCCTTTAAATCCCAACTGTCACATCTTTTACAGGAAACCTCTCTCAATCCCTCTTAATTTTAATGTCTCCCCTCTTAATTATTTCCTCTTTATTCTGAATATAGCTTACTTTGCATGTATTTATTGTCTCTTCCATTAAAAGGTAAGTTTCTTAAAGGCGGGGACTGTCTTTTCCCTCTTTCTCTCTCTTCCCCCCCCCCCCAAGTAGCACACTACTTGTCATATAGTAGGCACTTAATAAATATTTCCTGATTGAATGCTAACTGGTTAGATCAGAGAAGTAAGAAGGGAGAATCAAAAGTGAGATCCAGGATCAATGATGGTAGAACAGACAGAAACAGTTAAATCAGAAGGAGAAACAAGGTTGTTTTATTTTGTTGTAGGGGTGGAATTTGGTTTGAGGCACGTTCCAAGTAAAGTACAAGTGGGACATGCAGATGGATATGTGTTGTTTGTAGGAGCTCAAAAGAGAAATTAGGGCCAAGCTATCAATTTGGGAACCCTGTGCCTAGAGGCAGGCACCGAAGCTGCAGAAGTAGATAAAACTGGTGCAGAGAGTACAGAAAGACAATAAAAGGGCCAAGGGATGAGCATCTTGGAGGAAGATCTATGGAAAGATTACGAGAAGGAACAGAAAAATAGGAGAACCAGCAGAGTGTTTCTGAAGCCATGGAGAATACAGTAATAAGCCCAAAGGAATAGTCAAGGGTCCCAACACTGAAGAGGGGTCAAGGAGGAAGAGGAGGACAAATGGTTACTGGATTGGGTGGCGATGAGGTCAGTGGGGCCTGATCCCAGGACTATTTACCATGAAGCCGGAATATAATTGCTTTTTCCATAAAATTATTTTGGGAAAAAAATACTACTACACTAGAGATCTATAGACATTACCTTTTTTCCTTTCCTTTGAATTTTTAAGTTTCATTGTCATTACCATTTAAGAACATTGGACTCACGCAAGCAAAATATCAAAGCACAAAGAAATGGCACGTAGAGGAAGAAAGGACTAAAATGAGAATGATATGCATTCTTTTCGATCTCAGTATTTGTGGACAGATACCTAAGGGAAAAATAAATGCACTGGTGAGACCCTGTCCGTGGCTAAGGGGAGCAGCAACATGATCCTCTTTGATGGAAAATCCAGGCAAGGCCAAGAAGAGAAATTTCCTATCAACATGGACATGGGGCAGCTAATGGGCTTCTCTCCTGCTCTCTGAAGCTATGGGATACCTTATCACTCATGCAGCTTTGACAGTGTTCGATTCAGCTTTCCACAATGGATGACTGCTGTTTAAAAGCTAAATGTTGACCTAAGAGGACAGCCCAAACCAGTCTCTCAACAGTTTTGGACTACTGTGGACAACCACAGTCACCCACTGGAACTTTGAGCCAGGACCCCCATGGAAAAGAAAGACCTACAAAGTGCATATTATTCTCAGCAACATACAATTACGAGGGTGCAACAATTTCCCCCTTCCTTCTGGAATGTATTTTTAAAAATTAAATGGTGAGGGTCATCCTAGCACAGAGGATACCAAGACCAGGCAAGGTGATCTTTTAAAATCCTTCTAGCTCAGAGATTCTGAGACTTAATGGCCTGGCCCAGTTGTCTAGTTTTGTCAAAGAAAAATGCTATCATCTGATGGTAGGAATTTCCATGTCCTGAATTCTCTGGTTTAAAGCCACTAGATGGCATAGCAGATAGAGCATTGGACAGAATCAGAAAAACCTGAATTCAAATCCTGCCTCAACCATTAGCTGTGTGACCCTGAGCAAATAATATGACCTCTTTCAACTTAACCTCAGTTTCCTCATCTGGGGCTAATAACAGCTTCCTGCGTCAAAGAATTGTTGTGGGGACCAAACCTTCAAGTTCTCTATGAATATCACCTATTACTATTAGCATGATTATCATTGTTGTTATACCTGATTCTATTTCTTTTTGTCTAAAATGAAAGGATTGAGCTACTGAATTGGAAGGAACGTCAGAGGCCATTTAATCCAAACCAAACTTCAATACAACATACCTGAGAAATACATATCCATTCTTTCCAGCTTTAGAGCTGGAAGGGACCTCGGCGGCCATCTAGTTTAACCCCCTCAATGTTAAAATGAGAAAATAAAGAGAGGTTAAGTGCATAAGGCAGGGCCAGGATCAGAGCCCAGTCTGCTGATACCTTATGCACCAGGCCTCCCTAGGATCAGATTTGTTCCAGCTTGGGACTCGGAGGATAAAGAGATGTGGGAGCAATAGATCACCATTGTAAGGAGGTGATTTGGGGCTTGATGGTGCTGGGGTGGGGAGGAGAAGTCCAACTGGAACTGTGCCCCATAGAATGGGCAGCCTCAGCAAGAAAGGACTCCTGAAGTCGCTAAAGGTCAGTCAGCCTATTGGATGCGCATTTGTCAAGGATACCAAAGAAAAGATGCTTGTTCAGATGTGGCTCAGATGAGAGGGTCCCTGAGGGTCCTGGCAACTGGGAGACCATGCTTCTGCTGTCTTGACTTCTAAACCTAGTAGCCTTCCCACGACAGGAGGAGGAGAGAAGCCTGTACCTTCCATTTCCAAATCACTAAAGAAGATGCACTCATTTGTAAATCTCACTCCTCCACTTAGGAGGAAGCCAAGTTTGGGGACCATTTGGCCACCGTCCATGTTGACGGGTCATGGGCAAAACATCCAGCCCCATTCTGGCCTGAAATCTCTGAGTCAGTTACATTATGGCAAAAGGTTTCTTCTCTCAATGTGCACTCCCAATTGCCATCAGCATTAAGTGTACACGCACCATTTGTAACTGCAGCTCGTCTCCAGATAGACAAGCTCCAGTGCAGGACTAGTTTTTTAGAAAGGAGAAAGATACTTGAAATGACTAGGCTCGTGGGGGGGGGGAGGAATGGAAGGAGCTGAAACCACTTCCTATAATTATCTGCACACTGTTTGCATTTTTACAAAGATAGAGGAAAGAGAGGGAATGGATTTGCATCTATAAATTTTAAATTACTATCTGCTAGTGTTTCATTTTCAAATTTAAATCCTTTCATTTAAATTAAATTTACCTAATTGTTAATGAATTAACAAATTCATTTAGCAACCAAATCACCTACTAATTGTAAACTAATGAAAACTACTTAGTTGCTTTTTTTTTTTTTTGTTTATCCTTAAGAATCCTCTGCAGTGAGTGGGGGGGAGAGATGCACTGCTTCTGAGTAGTAAAACAAAGATTTAATGTCTTGATTTTGATTCCAGGGGCCCCAGGGGAACTTAAGGTGGAAGATTAAATACTCTTTATTATTTCCCATCCAGCTTGATTTTCCTCTTGGAGAAGACTGGGGCTCTCTAAGATTATGGCAATCAGCCAGGAGCTCTGGCAGGTGACCCCAAAATGGACTTTCCAAGGGCCGATGACTTGTCAGACTGCATCTCTTTCCTTCGAGGACCAGCCCAGTTACATTTGGAAAGTATCCTTCATCAGCAGGACTGTGACCTCTAAGAGAGGCCATTTGTCCCCCTCAACAGAGAACCTGGATCATTGTCTCTCTCTCTCTCTAGGAAACACCTTCTGCCTTGGGGTTTGATTAAGCAAGTCACTAATCCTCAACAAACACAGTCCTCAAAAAGCGGGGTTATTTCGATTTTATACTTATTTACAGAGCACATGTTCCTTCTTGCCTAAGTTTAGAAATGAGGCTTCCAGAGACCTGGCAGCTTACAATGGAAAAGCTGAAATTTAGAAAACTTGGTATATTTTTTAAAATCTGAGAATGCCTTAAGAATGTTTTCTATGGGAAATTCATGCTCCTCTTCCACTTTCTTCATTCTCCAGGTCAAGGCTGTAGCTGAGGTTATGGCCCAGCAAAGAGTGTGTGTGGGTACCAGAGGATGTGTGTTGGGAGGGGTGAATGATTATAATGTTGCTCTGGTCCTCTTCCTATATACATGCAGCCCAATGGCCTCTTTCCTTTGATAACTGCTGCCAAGCAGAGCAAAAACAAGCCATTGGGAAGCACGAGGCAAAATCTGAGAGTTATGTCCCCTGCATTTTATTGCCCACGTGAGGCTTTGAGCCTTTTCTGTTAGCAAATAACTTCTAAATCAATCCCTATGGGCTATGGAGAATGAAACATTCTGGCTTAAAAGTTATGTGCATTTGTAAAATGTCACATTAGTGTCTGTCTTTGAAGCCCCCAGCATGTTGCACTTCAGGAAATGAGTGACCCACCTTGCCTACCTCAGTCACACTCAGGGTTTTACCAACCAACTTGGGCTCAACTAAAGGTGCCATGTGGAGGTGATGGAAAGTGAACAATCTATATATTCTCACTCCTCTGCTTCTTTAGTGCAAGATGGGCCCCGAGAATACCTTCTAGTAGGAAAAGTGTAGATGTGCAATACTCTTCTCTTAAATTAGTAGTCAACAGAGACAAAACTGGATGTGCCTCCAGAGAAAGGCCATCTGAAGTCTAGGATGGCTACTGAGGAAATTACCAGGAGTCAGGACGCAAGATGTGTCTGATTATATATGTGAACACACACACACACACACACACACACACACACACACACACACACACACACACACATCTATCTTTATATGCCTTCTAAATGCTTTGGATACTTTGAAGGTCAATTTACTTACTACTGTCAAACAAAAATGAATGGAACCAAGATGAGACGTTACTGCAATGGTCTTGGCATTGTTGGCTAATGAGGTGGAGTCTGTGGGGAAGAGGGGAGGAGATGAATGCACGAGACATTGCAGATGTTGATATGGCAGCATGGGGGGGGTTACTGAGGGGAGAGCAGAGTGGATATGAAAAATGCTTCACAGAATAACAGAATCACAAATTGGAGGGGAAAGGGAGCTTGGTGGATGACCCATACCAGCATAGGACTTCCCTCCCATGTCCCCAGTAGGTTCTCATCCAGTCTCTGCTTAAATACTTTGTATGAGGAGGAAAAGTCAACCTACCCATAACACTCTGGGGGTAGCTCTCATCATTAGGAAGTCTTTCCTGATGTCAAACATAACATCTCCTCTTTAGGATTTCCACCAACTGTTTCTGGCTCTTCCCTCTAGAGACAAACAGAATGGGGCTAATCTCTTTTCTACACAACAATCCTTAAAATACTTGAAGATTTGCTCTCTTATTTCCTTCCCTCAAGTCTTCTTCTTTCCACTTAAGCAGTTCAAGTTTCTTCCAGTGATCCCCATGGGTCATGAGCTGAAGACCCTTCTTTCCCCTTCCCCTTCCTGGAAGTCCTCTGCTCTCTTTCCAGCTTCTCTAAGTCCTTTCCTAGATACTGTGTAGAGAATTGAACCCAGTGCTCCAGATATGGTATATACAGAGTAGAGTACAGCAGGGCTATTGGACCATTATTGGATATAAGTTTTGAAAAATGATCCAGGGCTTTATTAGCATTGTGATAAGAATGGTGGAGGTGTAATTTCCATGTCTCTAGAGGCAAAGGACCTGCTTTCAATTCTCAGCTGTACTCCATGTAGTTACATGTGTTACTCAACCCCTCTGATTTTTAGTTTCATCCAGAAAGTAAAAGACTTTCGATTCAGTAGCTTCTGAGACCCCCTCTAGCTCTAGTTTTATGATCATAATACTTTAGTGCCCATTCTGGTAGTTCAAAGGACATGAAGTCCTTCCTCTGAAGGACATTTCTTAAAAAAAAAAAACCTGGCAGTAAGGGGTCTCTTTTCCTACCTGTCCCTCTGGTCCACTATTAGGCTCTAATGAAATATTACTTTAGAGCAATCAGGTCACTAGGGGAATGAGGGGTGCCTACTCAGGAAAGGCTGGAATTTAGATAAGATGAAAAATATACCAATTTGTGACAAGCTGTAATGGACTCATCTTCTTGTTTTCTCAAGGATAGTTTGACAGTCTAAAATACCGAAGGTGGGAAGGGAATTGGAGGGTAATTGAAATTGGGTTGTAGTATGGAGGAAAAAAAGCCTGCTATTCCATCTAGTCTCTGGCCAACAGCCGTCTGTATTCTTGCTGCACCCTCTCCGCTGTCTATTTTCTCCCTCCTGCCCTGCCCCCTTTCTCAATTCTTCCTTATCTAGATCGTCTAAGCCTAGAATCTTGCTTGCTGAAAACTTTAATCCCTCATGCAGCCTTGCTAAGTGGTGTTTCCTTACCCATGGCCTAAAAGGGGAAAAACCAATTAAAATTGCCTACATAAGACCCCCAACTCTCCCCCATAGAGAACCCGGCCCTCTTTCACATAACATGGGGCAAAACATAGTAGGTACTTAATAAATGCCTCTTTTTTGCCTGCCAGCCTTCTTTCCTTCCTTTTCCAGGCTGCTGAGCCTGAAGATCACACATGAGGAGACTCTCTCTACCAATGCAGATCTGCTCCTTCTCTGTAGTTCCCTGTCTAAAACATTGAGAAGTTAAGTGACTTACCTGGGATCACACAGCCAATAGTGTCTGATATGTCTTGAACCCAGGACTTTCTCATTCAGAGCCTAGCACACCTCTCAGAAAGATAATATGTATTTATGTGAAAAGGTATATTGTTTTCATATTATTAACCAGGTTACCATTCCTTTGGAAATCTGTAAGTACTCTTCTACCCCCAACATGCACACTTGCATCATCCAGCCCCCCCCCCAGACTATGGATACACACACACACACACACACACACACACACACACACACACACACACCAGCTGTAAAAAAAAAAAAAAAATACTGGGGCAAACAGCTAGTACTACACAAATAGATAAAGGCGTGACCAGTAATATGCAGGGCCCAGTTTGCACTGGCTCCCAAGTACCAAGTGGTAAATGTTCATTCTGAGCAGTAACAACTAGGAAATAAGCAAATGCTAGAAACTTGGGCTTGATTGATTGTTTTGCTGATGTCTCGACTTAAATTGGAGAAACTGTTAGTGATGCCGATTCAACCTAAAAGTGTGTGGTGAGTACTTTTTGTAGAGAGAGCCAGTTGTTAAACATCTCTCAGCACATGCCTGGGTGTGATCAAACTGAAATGGAATGCGCTAGGAAATTCTCCCCTGAGAAAGGAGCATTTCAAAGTCATTTCACCCTCCTGGATACTTTCTGTGACACTGCTCTCTTCTGGCTCTCCTTCTACCTTTCTGACCTCTTCTTTTCAGGCTCCTGGGGAAAATATTTACCAGGTCAGGTGTCCTAACCATGAATGTTACCCAGTCTCAGACCTGGGGTCACTTTTCATTTCATCTCCCTTAGAGACTTCATAAGTTCCCAGAGGTTCAACTAGAATCCTGAGGCAAATTATTCTTGGATCTCTATTTCTAGCCCTAATCTGAGTTTAGCCCCACGTCACCAACTTCCTTATGGATATCTTGAACTCACTGTCTTTCAAGGGAGCTCATTGCTTGTCACGTTTTTTCTTACACATCTATAACTGTTACTCTAGCCTGCATTTGAGTCTCATTTGTCTATGCAAATTAGTTATTCTTCAGCAAACTATAATTTTCTAAGTTTCTTAGATCTATAATATTATTTGATTTTTTTAATCAATGTGAAATGATTAAAGAAAGACAGCCTCCTCCTCTCTGGTGCTATGTCAAAGATATGCTAAGTATCCTTTTACATTTTTTTAATTATTTAGTTCCTGAAATCACATTGCCCAACCCTTATATAATCATTAACCTGTGGTTTTAATAAGTGATTAGTGAGCCTTTCTGATGGAAATGCTGCTCCATTCATCACTGAAGCTTATTAAAACACAGGGTCCATAACTCATTGAGGTGCCCCCATGAAAGGCTGCCCTTCCTGCTCTCATATAACAGGTTAAATCCCTTGTGAGACACTGGGGATATTGAATTTCAAAGTTTTTCCACCAACTAAAGTAGAAAGCCTCCAACTTCATTCCCTTGGTACCCATTCAGAAGTAAGCCCCTTTGATTAGGTGTCTGTTTTCGATAAACAGGTTATACAAGGTAGGATGTGTGAACTGAACACTGGACTTGGAGTCGTAAGACCTACATTCAAGCCTTGGCCTCTAACACTTCCTGGCTGTGTGACCACGGACAAGTCATTTCACTCTCAGGGCTTCAGAAAATTAGAGAGTTGGACTCTTGTGAGCTTTAAACTGAAAGTAGACAGATGAATATGGAAAGAGAACACTCCAACAACCCTGTCAAGCTAGATACCATGGAGAATAGCAGGTATGCTATAGAGAGATAAAGGGCAGAAGAAAGGACCAGCAAGTCACAAAAAGAAATCAATAATAAAATCTCCAGCTAGAATTGACTATACACAAATGCAAAAAATATGAGTAATTAACAGATTGAAATATGGACAATACGAGGAGTCTATTTCATTCTTACGTACGTATCACTGAGACTTGGTAGAATGAAATATATGACTGGAATATGGCTCTGGATGAGAATATTTCTTTAAAAGGAACTTAATGGGAAAATGAAGAAAATGAAGAATGGGAAAATGATTAAGGATAAAAATCAATAGAGAGAAAAACAAAAGTCATATTGTTATGGGGAATATACAACATTCCACTTGGATATTAGAAGGAAAGAGACAAATCTTTGAACAACTGATGACACTTGAATGGAGGCATGATATAGTATGATAGCAGACTTTAGCTATCAAAACATCCATAATCCTTTTTTCTCCTCTCCCTTCCCTCTCTCCTTCCCTTTTCCTTCCCTCTCCCTTCCCTCCCTCTCTCTCTCTCTCACACACACACACACACACACACACTCTCATTCTTACTCACATTCATATTCACATACACAAAAGTAAAACAGCTGATTAAGCTCTTGATTTGCTTTTATGATAACTTAATTCTTCCAAAAAATGGATAAAGTGACAAAAACTGATGTTCTGAATGAGATTCTGAGAAACAAGGAGGAACTGATTACTGAATTTAAAATGTCAGGAAATTTGAGGAAAAACGAACATTCTCACAAAGGAGTATTTGTACCAGTACAAAAGTACTGAAAAAAGTTCACAGATCCTTGATCAGTTCTCTTTGAAAGATCTAGAAGAACAGGGGAGATTCTGTATGACTGAAGGAAATAGCAAATTCTATCCTCATTTTCAAAAAAAAAAAACCCATACCAAAAAAACAAGGAAATTGAGTCTATAAATCACAGGGCCATGGAGCTTAACTTTTATTCCTGGCAAAAATTCTAGAATACTTTAAGGAAAGCAATGATTGCTAAGAGGCAGCATGTTTTCATCAAGAAGTTATTATTGAATAATCTCATATCATTTTTTGACAAAGATATGAGACTAGTAAAATAGGAAAATGATGTTAATCAACAAGCACTTATTAAGCACTTAGTGTTTGCCAGGTAAATGGTATGCTTTCTTCTATTTTTAATAGACTACACAAGTATTTGTGGCTACCATCTACTAACATTTTACTAACTCTTCCTCAGTGAGTTCTGTTACCTGACTCACTATGTCTCTTTCCAGCTGCCCCCTCCCATCATCCTTCATGACTTTAATATGATACTTTCAACTTCCTGTACTCCCAGTTCCTCAATCTCCTCCATCTCTACTCTAGTTCCCCTTCCCTCACAACTGTCAGATCTTACTTTGGACTGGCAATCAACCAGAATCATTCTACATTCAATATCTTAAACTCTATGCAGTGAGCAGGAACCAAAAGGTAACTTCTAGGCTGGCGTTTCCATATAATAAGGTTCATGCACCTTAAAGAAGGAGAACGCAAATGAAGAGAAGACAGCAGTGAACAATGCTATATGGATCTGGAGCCAGCAGTGGACACAGATGGAAGTTGACATAAAGAACAGAGATGCTAAGCTACAGAAGGATCCCATCTCCCTGGAGGGAAACAGCCTTTGCCAAATGGGGATACTGAACCAGAAGCCAAGTGATAGACTCCTGAAAGGAGGAAAAAAATCATCAAGGCAAGGAGTTGGGCACCAAGGACTGGAGAAGGGGGTGGAACTCAAAAGCAACAATATGTCAGAACAAACCTAGACTGTGCTAGTACTAGTCCTGTGAATTACATGGACTACACTGGTCAGGATTCAGGAAGAGAAAATGGAATCTCTCATGGTTTCCAGCCACACTGACTAGAGTTCTAAGAATGACAACATAGATTATTTTTGAAAAATAGGAGTTTTTTTGAACATCAATGGGTCTGGGAAAGAATTTCTGTTCTATTATCATTGTGGCAAGAACGCTTTCTTGATTTCTTTTGGCCTCAGATACATGGCCTTTCTTAACATTCTGTTTTACTAATAAACTCTTCATGATGTTTAATATTCTTGTTATCCTGAGTACTTGCAGGGGAGGTGAGGACCTTTTTAAAGAAACAAACTGAACCAGATGCTCAAGTTTTCAGTGATTTTCTAAGGGGAAGGAAGGGAAGTGAATAAGTATTTATAGAGTATCTACTATGTACCAGACACTGAACTAAGCACTTTCATAGATATATATCTCATTTGATCCTCACAACACCTCCCTCTATCTGGGAGGTAGATACTATTATTATCCCTATTTTACACTGAGGAAACTGAGGTGACAGAAGCTAAGGTCATACAACTAGTAAGTATCAGAGGCCATATTTAAAATCAAAACTCCAGGCCCAGTGCCTTATCCAGCAGATGGATAACCCCTCCAGAAAAATATAAGTTCCTTAAGTCAGGGCTTATGTTATTTTGGAAACTGATATATTTGAGTGTCTAAAATATAAACTTTTAATAAATGGCAGTGGAATTGAATATGCAGATTTCAGCAAAACATTGGACAGTCTCTCATGCTATCCGCATGGACAAGATGGTGAGATATTGGCTAGGTAAGAATATAGTTAGATTTCGAACTGCTTGAGTGACCAGATCCAACATGTAATCATTAATAAGTCAATGTCAACCTGATAAAGTCTGGAGTAAAGTACTCCCCAGGAATTTATCTACCTTTGGTCTTGTGCTATTTAACGTTTCTATCAATAACTTAAATAAGGGAATAGATGCCATGCTAATCAAATTTGCAGGTGGCAAGTAACTACAAAAGCTAGCTAATAAACTGGATAACAGTCAGGACCCAAAAGTATCTCGAGCAAATTACAATCGAGAGCAAAGCAACAAGATCACAAGGAAAATTTACACAAGGGAACTCAAAGGAAAAACCTCGCAGGTTGCTGGGGAAAAGAAGAATGGATAATGTCTACTATATGGGAGAAGTGAAGGAAAACCTAAGTGCTACAAGATAGGAGCAAGAAAAAAGAAATCAAGAGATTGTCAAACATGATGAAGGAGCTAAACCCATTTTACTAGAGGCAGCAAAAACAGAAAAGATGCCATGAAACAGAAAATCAGCAGCAAAGACAAGCTGGAGCAACAAGACCAGAATTGAGCAGGATTAAGCAGATAAATGACAATGCAAATCAAACTAAGTGACCTGGAAAGTCAATCAAGGCTCTCTAAGCTATGAAAAATAGATATTTGGGAAAAGAAAGTGAAGGAAAGCAACCTTAGGGTGATGTTCAGGGAAACATTTGATGAGCAATTTCTACAGGAAAGAAGAAATATCAAGTCTTGAAACATAAAGGATTTTCAAAATGCCCTTTATGGAAATCATGCAACATAAAATTCAAGGCATATAACTGTCAAATTCTTAACATAAATAAAGGAAGGATTCTTCAAATAACCAACAAAAAAGAATTGACATATCAAAAGGCTATCGTGGGTCAGAAATCATCTTGAAATGGAGAGTGGGCTAAACTTCAGCTTCTTAAACTAGGATTCACAGCCCCACATGGGGTCTTGTAACAAAGTGGGGGGTCATGAAATTATGATTTATTATCAGTAAATGTCTGATTTACATACCTATTTTATATGCCTATATGCCTGGGGTGATTTAAAATTTCTCAGGTGAAAAGGGGTTGCAAATGGAGAAAGTTTAAGAAGCCCTAGGCTAAACTGTCCCTAAGTGGAAGAAATCAGCTTGGATCCAATAATCTGCTTCCTTTTCAAACTACAACTGAAACTAACTTTTGAAAACCAAAGGTCAAGACATGTGAAATGGACCTACAATCAAGGGATGGAGAAGGCCATGGTAGCCAGTTGCAGACAAGTTACAAAGAGACAAGTTTACTGTACAGGAAGGCATTTATCTTGCTCTCTTTGGTGTCCGTTCTGCCCAAATCCCCTGGTTTTTACCTCAACGGTGCCAAAAATTGCAGAGTGATATTTAAAAACATAACATTTTAATGAAATTTAAAGCTGGCAAGCCTGTGGGCAAACAGGTACATTTTAGACAATTCTGGCAAGAGTACAAATTAGATCAGATTTTTCTAGGAAGCAATCTGGCAAAAGAAAAGGGCCATACCCTTTGATCCAGCAATAACAGTATTATGAAAATATAGCCTAAGGATATATTTTGAATGAACAAAAGAATTAGTTATCCAAAGATATTTTAACAGCATTATCTGTGCTGTTATCTATATTAGGAAATAATAATATTAGGAAATATATATTATCTATATTAGGAAAAAACCCAATAAAGAGTCTAAACCTTGAATAATTTTGGAAATGCCTAAGTAGACTGGTCCAATGATGCAATGGAAACTCTTTAGATGTAAAAAATTACAAACATAAAATATACAAAGAAATATAAAAGAACCTACAGAAAGCAGTGCAAAGTGAAAACAGTGAAACTAGGAGGATTGTCAACACACTAACTTTAGCTCCATAAAAGACTACATGAAAATCTCAGAGTTCAGCATCCAGTTATTGATAAACGTCTAATTCCACCTGCTTTCCCCCCTTTCTAATGTGAAATTGATCACAAAATAAAAGGGGGAGATGAGAAAGTTTTCAAAGAGATCCAAATACTTAATTTTCTCATCCAGCATCAAGATCCTTATTCACTGGGCAAGGTAATCTATTAGAAAGAAGCCCAGTTCTTCCTCTACCATGCAGACAGAACAAACCTACCTTTTGTTGTTCAATTTATTATACCATTTATCACTACTGTAGCCTTTATTCTCCCCAATTATTTCAAAATTGGATTTGACAACTCCTGAGTCATGGTGAAGAGAAATGGGAGAATGTTATAAATACTGTCAGACGTAGTTACTGTATTAAAGGTTTTTGCTTAATTATTTTTCTTTGTTACAAGAGTGAGCTGAATTTGGAAAAGGTCAGAGGGGAAAGAGGGAGATAGTTCGAGAAAGAGCAGTAACATAATAAAAGGCATCAATAAACCCTTTATAATCTATTTGATAAAAAGGACAGTATAAAGATGTCCAGAAGTTCACAGGAGACGAAAACTCAGAAAAGAAACGGCAATAAAGCTCACACTGGTTAATGTGTCTAAACACAAATGCACTGAGTTTTGCTAACATGCAAGGTCATCTATAGTACCCATTACAGGTACTTCATTGCAGGAAAGAAATGTGTCTTCATAAGTACCTATGAGACTTGGTAGGATAAGATCAATGACTGCATACAACTCTGTAAGGAGAGTCTTCATACAAAAGGAATAGAATAAATAAAAGGAAGAGGCAGAGTAGAATTGTTTATGAGAAAAACACGATGAGCAAATACGAAGAAATACAGAAACAAAGGAAAGAAGTGTAGTGACAGCATTTGGGCAGAAAATCAACAGAAGCTTTAAAATGATCAGTATCACCATGGAAGTATACTGCTAATTATCTAGATAGAAAGATGTAAAATATGAGAAGTTTAGGAAATAGATGACAAGAATGACATAGAGGCAAAATACAGGATCGATGGGGTATTTCAATTATCTGGACATCTTGTCAAGCAAAAGTAAAACAGCTAAAAATGCCTTTACTTGCCCTAAGGATAATTTCATCCTTCAAAAAGTGAAGGATCCAAGGATGACAAAGATTGCTTGAGACTTGATTCACACCAACAAGACTAATTGTTTCCTGATGGAACTTGTGGCCTAGAACCAAATGCCAATGGAGATATTTAGCCTGGGGAAGAAGAGACTCATAGAGGCTATGATGACTCTCTTCCTGTGAAATAAGGATTACCTATGTCTGAATGGTAGTTACGTGGTAGGGTCAAAGTTCTGCACTTGAATGTGCTCCTGTATGACACCCCCTCCTTTCCTCTGACACAGCTGCCATTCTGGTACTTCAATCTGGACTGTTGCAACAACCAGCTGGTCTGTCTCCCTGATTTGAGTCTCTTCCCCATCCAATCCATCCTTCATTCCTCTATCAAAGTGATCTCCCTAAAGCACAAGTCTGACCATGTTACACGTTACCTTCTCCCATTCAGTCAACCACAATGGTTCCCTAGCCAATCCCCTCCAGGAGCCAACATAAAATCTTCCACTTGGCTTTTAAAGATTTTCATAAAGTCCTTAGCCCCTCCCTTCCTTTCCAAACTTCAACCACTTAACTCTTCATTTTACCTCTTGGCTTCTTTCAGATCTCTACTAAAAATCTCATTTCTACAAGAAGTCCCTATACACCTTCCCTCTGAGATTTCCAATTTGCCCCATAGACAACATTATGTCTTTAGTTGTTTGCATGTCTCCCCTCTTTAGAATGTGAGTTTCTTGAGGGAAAGGGCAGTTTTTGTCTTTTTTTTTTGTAACCCTGGAGCTTAGCATGGTGCCTGACACATGGCTGGTGCTTGAAAACACTTGTTTCACCTTGATCTGAATTCAAACCCTTAGAAATTTACTAGCTTTGTGACCCCAGGAAAGCAACATAAGCCCTCTTATTCTCAGTTTTCTCATATATAAAAATGGAGATAATTAAAGCACCTACTGCACAGGGTCATTGTGAAGATCCAAATATAAAATGCTCTGCAAATCATAATCTGTTACATAAATGGTAGTGATTGTTACTGTTTTGCTTGGTTCCAGGCAGAAAAAGTAAGAACAATGGAACAGAAGTTGGAGAAGGAAAAATTTAGGCTTAATTTAAATAAAAATTTCCTTACAAGCAGAACATGCCACTTCAAGAAGTAATGGGTTTCTCTTGCTAGCAGATTTTTCAAAAATGCCCAATGACAACTTACAGGGAATAATAGAGAAAGGATTACAGTTTAAGTATAGGTGGGACTGTGAGATCTTTCCAACTCCAAGATTACATCATTCGATCCAGTTCTTTTCAAAGGCCATTTTTCAATTTCAAGAGGAAGGTCAGAGGGCTAAATTTAGTACTGAAGGGATGCCAGGAACCACCTAGTACAATTCCTTGGTTTTCACCAATGGGCAAAGTGAGACCTAGAGAGGCAAGACAACTTTCCCAAAGTGGGAAAGTGGCAGAACCAGGATCTGATGCAAAGCTCTTCAAATTCTAAAACTTGATCTTTGTGCACCTGTTAGAGCTCATCACTGTCTCTCCTGCCCACATGTGCCCCTGTATAACAGAAACTCTTTGAGATGAGCAATAACCTTTTTTTTGACTTTGTGTTCTCAGTATAATGCCCATAGTAGGCATTTAATAAACATTTGTTGAATTTAACTCACCTTCCTGGATTTTAGTTTCCTCCAATATATAATTGCCCTGTCTAGCATTCTTATTAGAAAAGAGAACTAGCCACAAACTTTATTTTTAATGCAAATGAAATAAAGAGCCATGCATTTTCTCAATAGAACAATGGCAAGAAACATGTCATTTTCTGAAAGAGTTTACACCATACTGATAATCAACTCTTAATAAGGTCCTTTTGCCTACATTCAAGATGTGTTACTGTCATCCCATTAACCATCTTCCCTCCCTTGAAAATCTTGGTCCTCTCAGAGCCCATCACTATGTGAAAGTGGCAATATAATTAATTTTTCAGTAAAAGGCAAGCTGGTTTTTTTCCCTCAAATATCCTGTAGTTCAGGAAATGTCAAAATGTCACAACATGTAAGTGGAAACAAACTCAACTCTCTGCTTCTAGTCCTTCACGTAGAGATAGAATAATAGCTGGATATCCCATTGAGAAAAAGATACACCGGAGATACACACACTATTAAAAGTGACTACATTGTCTTTCTCACTAGAAATGTTTGTCTGATGAGAGGTTTCCAGCTTATTTTACATTTTGAAAAATACAAAGAAAAGATATGACTTTTTATAACTTGCGACTCTAAAAGGACATAACAAAAATGATTAATAGGAATCAAAACCAAAGAGGAACAGGGAAATAGTATTAGGACCGAGTTGTCATTGATGAGTTCCTATCTCCAGGTCCAATGAATTACATCCTAAGGTACCCAAAGAAGTAGGAGATATGATTGTTAATTGTCTACCAAAGATTTTTAAAAGATCAGTAGGAGTCATGTGACCAACAAGACAGCCTGCCACTCTTTCCTTTAATGAAAACCTCTTCAACCCCAACTTCAAAGCTGGGAGGGGGAAGAGATTAGGTATCAGAAACAGATTAATTACAACTGATTCCACAGAAGAACAAAAAAAGACTTCTGATCTAAAGAGAAGAAACCCTTGTCTCCCTTCTTTCCAGAGATGGGAGTCTAAAGCCAAAAAACTCTATAATATACTGTCAGATATCAGGTTGATATGTTTGTTAGTTGTGCTGAGCTACTTTTTCCCTTTCCATCTTCCTTCCTTCCTTTCTTCTCTCATTCCTTCCTTCTATATCATTTGCTATAAGGGATGACTTTGTGGACAATCTGGAGAAAAGATATATTTGGATATGAAGATAATAAAAAAACAAAAGATACTAATAAATGTTTAATAAAGAAAAAGTAAATCTGTAAGAAAAATTGGATTCGATGTCACTTAGGCATTTTTTCCAGAACATTGCCACCCCATAAGTAAGATATAGCAGAACCATATCTGAACCAAAGAGCCATGTCTCTGTTAGATATGGTCCATGTATTTGATATGTTCTTGCTATCTGTTTTTCTTTGTTATAAGAGAGGGTTCAATTCTAAAAGGGAGATGCTGAAAATATATAGATATATCCAGAAATGGCTATGACAGAAACAAATCTAATGATCATAGAAAACAAACGGGAGAACTGTTGTCCTTCTAAACCTGCCTATGACATCTGACACCACTGATCACCTACTCCTCTGGATTTTCCTGACATTTCTCTCTCTCTCTGGGTTCTCTCCTATCTAGGACTACTACTTTTTAGTCTCTTGCTAGTTCACTATCCACATCATGTCTTCGCTCTATCCACGTTCCCCAAAGTTTTGTCCTGGGCCTCTCTCTCTTCTCCTAAATTCTCTCTCTTAGTATACTCGTCACTTCTGATGGGTACAGATGATTTCCAGACATACTGATCCAGTCTCCGTCTCTCACTACAGCTTCAATCTCCTATCTTCAATTGCTTATTCAATATTTTAAACCAGATGTGCCAGAAACAGCTTAAACTCAACATGCCTAAAAATGAACTGATCATTGTTGTTGTGCCCAACTCTCTATGGCCCCATTTGGGGTTTCCTCAGCAGAGATACTGGAGTGGTGTGTCACTTCCTTTTCCAACTCATTTTACACAGGGGAAACTGAAGCAGAGTGAAGTGACTTGCTGAGGGTCACACAACGAGTGTCTGAGTCCAGATTTGAACTTGGATCTTCCTGTTTGCCACCCCAGAGCTCTATTTACTCAACCACCTCACTGCCTCATAACTTTAATATTTATTTTGAGTATAAATATATATTTATTTATAAACACCTAAATACATATATATATATATGTGTGTGTATATACATATATATATATATATATATATATATATATATATATACATATATATATATATATATATATATATATATACTTAAAGTCTCCTCCAATAAAATGTAAGCTTGTTGTGGACAACAATCATTTCATTCTCTGTAACTGTATCCTCAGTGCCTAGCACAGTACCAGACACTTGATAAATACTTCATTGACAAAGATCTGAAAAAAGGGCAAACGTCCTAAATTACAATAAGTAGATGAGAGTAGGATGTGTAAACTACCAGCTTGGCTTAGATTTCTGGAAAAATTAAAGGTAAGGTCACTGGACATCTAGAGAAGGTTGCTGTAATCACAAAGAACCAGTATTGTTCATCAAGAGTAGATCGTACCAGACTAACTTCATATCCTCTTTTCACTGTTACAAGATGGGCAGAGCCAGGAAACACCACAAAGATGTGATGTACCATATTTTAGTAAAGCATTTGATGTAATTTCTCATCCTTTTCCTTTTTATAAGATGATAGGATATGTCTAGTTCTGGGGATTTGGAATTTCTTCAATGACCACTCCCAAAGAGTGGTTACTAATGGCTCAATGTCAACCCATAAAGAAATCTCCAGTGGAGAGATTGAGTGATCTTTGCTCAGCCCTAAGCTCTTCAACATTATAACCATGACTTGCATGAAGGCATTATTGGCATGCTTATCAAATGTGCAGATGGCACAAAACTGGAATGGATAGCCAACCTATGGTCAAGAGCCAAACAGATCTTGATAGGCTAAAATGTTGGGATGCATCTAGTAAAATATCCCAGACAAAATTATACACTTTGAGAAGGTGAAAGACCTTGCAAATTTGGTCAGTGATTCATTATCCATGATCTTCCAGAAGTATCAGGGAATGAAAAACATACCAGGAGCCTGACAAAAACTTGATCTGGTTTTCAAAAAGGTCAATAAGGTAGAAGCAGAGACCACTTGATTCTTAGTAAATTTTCAAAACAATTAAATATGTAGTTTGGGGATGCATAGAAGGGAATCAGTCATCGTTGGAAAAGATACATTCACTGAGAACAGGAACGCCCAAGTGCTAGGACAGGAGATTAAGGGGAAATCCCAGACATAGCAGTTCAGCCAGGCATTTGCCCACATCTCTCATCAGAGCCTCAAAAACAAGATGGGGAAAAAAACATGAAGGGAATGGTTATATAGTTCAGATGGAGTCAGAACTCCCATGGCATACCACAAAGCACCCTTTGCTTAATGAATCTAAGTTTCAAAGAGCAAGCCATAGGGAGCCAAAGTCTCCTACCCTTTTATAATCCACATTTTTATCAATGATTTTGCTAAAGTTATAAAAGACATACTCCTCAATTTTCCAGATGGCACAAACTCAGTGGGATAACTCATTGATTTTGAGAAAACTCTTGAGAAAGTTTGACATCATTCCTTGAGATTGAATGGGACAATCAATGGCATGGATGGAAACCACCAAGAGAGGCATGGAATTTTCTCCCAGGCTTAAACCAATTCCAATTCCAATGAGCAATCTTGGCTTTCTATCTCTACCCTTTATCTCTCCTAAATGAAAAAGTGGATAACTCTTTATGGTTTTGGTTACTTAAAATCATTAGAGTTTATCAATCAGAACCCAGTCTTTGATCTTCCGTCCATAATTTGTAGTAAAATTCGACTTCTTTCCAATGACACCTTTGGACCTAGAGCAAGTCATTTTGCCTTTTTTGAACCTCAGCAAAACTGAGGGGGAAATGAGGAGGTGATAAATTTTGCCCTGGCTGCTTTTTTATGATTGTGAAGCTCAAACAGGCCCAGAGATGCATGTGCTGGCTATCATTATTATTATTATTATTATTAAATATGCCAGGACTTAAAATGAACTAGAAAGACCTTAAAAATCACACAAAATAACCCACTTATTAGATAGATGGTACCCAGTCCAGTGGGTTTTTCTACTTTTCTACATTCTTGGAAGTCACACCAACTGTTAGCTTCCCCAAAAGTCCATGAAAATTATGAAAAATTAAGCAAGGGTAGAAATAAACTAATTATGACAGTTCAGCAGATAATCCCAAGGGGCCTGAATTGCAAAAGTGGTGTTCATAAAGTGTTAGAAGAACATTTCTCTTTCTTTCACCCAACCCTAGATCTTTCTTTTGGAAAAGCATTTACAGGAAACCACAAAGGATACAGCCCAGGAAACAAAACCATTTGATTTGTTCAACTAGAATGTTGAGAGTCAGCACCATTCTCAAGCTCCTTCCTGCTTTTTATCCACTGGCAAAAAAATCCCAAACTGACCCATCCACTCTTAAGCACATACTGTGTGCCAGTCACCATTCTAGGCACAAAACAAAAATGAGAGTCCTTGCTTTCAAGCAATTTATATTGCAAAATGCCTGTGGAGACTGAATGTGGATTAAAATGTAGAATTTTCATCTTTTTTGTTGTTTTTTTCTTTCTCATATTATTTCTCTTTTGGTCTGATTTTTCTTGTACAATATAACAAATATGGAAAATATGTTTCAAAGGTAGTATAAGTTTAACCTATATCAGATTGCTTGCTCTCTTATGGAGGAGTAGTGGGGAGAGAGAGAGAAAAATTTAGAATACAAAGTCTTAAAAAGTGAATTCTGAAAACTATCTTTATAAGTATTTGGGAAAATAAAATACTGTTGAGGAAAAAAAATTTTACATTCAAACAAAATAGTTTTAGTAAAGAGGTAAAAAGGAACCCTCTGACTTTTCATCTATATTTCAATTGCTATAGCAACATGGCTATGACAATATTTGAGAGTGACACTAGATTTAGCACTGGAGTGCAAACGAGACCTGGGTTCAAATCTTACTTCAGACACTTCCTAATTTTGTGAACTCAAAAAGCCAATTAATTTTTCTCTGCCTCAGTTTTCACCTCTGTAAAATGAGAAGGTTGGACTTGACATCTTCTGAAGTTCCTCTCAGTTCTAGTTCTAGGTTACTATGATCTCTTTAGTTTTCTCAATTCCTTAGGAAAGGGGTAGGGATAGGGGTATTTGTGTGTGCATGTATGTGGGGAGGGTGTGCATGTGTATGTAGGTACATATTACCAGTCTGATTCAGGACTTGCCCCTATCCAACCTAAATCCCTCAAGCTCCATTTAATCCCATTTTCCCCCCTCTCAGTTCAAAGACAGTTTATTCATTCTCTCATTCAGACACACATTTATTAAAGTACCTATTATGAAGAAAGTACCTAACAAAATGAAGAAACCGATCCTTCCCTGCAAATTTTGTAATTTAATAAGGTAGATAACATAATACAAACAGCCATAGTAGAAATTCCATGATAAGTATGGAAGAGAGGCAGAATGAACTATGAGAAATGTGAGAGGTAGGACATCTCTCCAGGCTGGTGAGTCGGAGAAGACTGAATGAAGGAGGTGAGCCCTCAGCTATAAGTTGAAAAAGAAGAATGCAGCAAAAGGAAATTAGAGGTGAACAGATGAAGTACTGGAGATTGGATGGGGTTTCAGGAAATGAGGAAGAGATCAAGTTCATTCCACGCATAAGGGATGGCATAGGTTAGGAGATGAGAAAGAGGAAGATGAGATCAAGGAATAGGGAACCATCTTAAACTGTGGGTCATAAACTCATATGAGATCTCACAACTGACTCTGGGGGTCACACAATTATGATATATTATGATCCTTTGTATAGTTATTTTCATATACCTATATACCTGGGGTTGCATAAAAATTTCTCAGGGGGGAAAAAAAAGGATAATGAGTGGGAAAAGTTTAAGAAGCCCTAACCTAGACTAACAAGAAAATAGAATGTATAAGAGTTTTAGTCTCCATAAGTTGATGCTAGATTGTGAAGGGCCTCAAATATAAGAAAGAGATGTTCGTATCAAAACAGGAGTCAATGGAGAATCCTGGCAGACTTTTAAGTGACAGGATGTGATCAGAGAGTGGTAGGAAAATCACTTTGGCAGCATGTGATAGATTTAAGGCTTATGAAAGAAATATCTACTGCAGAAAAAAATGTCCCCATATATTAATTTCCATTGGAATTATTTGGGTGGTTTTTAGCAGAACACCTACTGTGCAATAAAACTACCACAGCATTAAATTGACATAATGGAGGCAGAAACTCTAATTCAGTAGAGTCTTGGTCATGTAGCCATTCTAATGTGGGAGATGAATTTAGCTCATCTCTGGAAAATCCAAGGGTAATGACTGAAACGCAATGTGATCGAACTAATTATCAACCAGGTACACTTTAAGGAAATGACAGTTCAATCTATTACCGCTAAGTGTACAATCTTGTTTGGAAAGGAAAAGTTTCTGAGAGGAGGGCAGATGCTCAAACTTCTGAGAGTTACAGGAGAAGTTGACTTTCTAGACTGCCCCCTACAATTCCAGGCCTTCCACAATTTAGTTCCTACTTAGTGATTTAACCTTGTCTCCCATTAGCTGACTATATGAACCTTCCATTTCATCAAGGCTGATCCTCATTCGCCACCAAATACCCTCTCCCATGCAAAAACCTACTTTCTGTATTCCCATCTTCTTTGTTCAAGGTTTCTCACTTTTCACTTCAGTCTATCCAAATTCTCCTCATCAGATAGCAGCACATCTATTCCTGCCATTGCCATAGGATTTACATTGCACTATCTTCCACTGATAGTTATCATTTCTGTATTTCCCCAATTTTCTCTGCAACTAGATCTTCATGTCCTAAAAGGCATAAGCATGGCCTGTTTTAGGAGGGTGGGGGTATGGGGATGAATCTCCTAGAATGCCTGTGTTCAATGACTGAAGGTTAATGCTTCAAATGTCTGATTATTCATTTCAATTTTTTTCTGATGGAAATTGTGCAAAAATGCTAAATACTTCCCCTGACTTGGTAAATAGGATATACTGAGTACAATTTATTTTCTGGATGATTGATTCAGCATCATCATAAACCATTATTGTTCTGTAGAACAGATAATACAGGGGTTTTAGACTGAATGTATACTGCACCACTCCAAGAATTAGACTGGCTTGTAAACAGCTCAATCCCTTTCCAGGTCTGATGTGCAAATTAAAAAAGAAGGTCTTAGTTTAGCATTAACAGGTCTCTGTATTTCCTTCTCCTCTGTAGGCACTTACGTTCTCACTTAATTTGCTTTGTTCCCTTCCTCACCATTACTACTCCTTTGCACTGTCATCCTGCTCCTTATTTCCCTCCAATCAATACAACAACCCTGAAGACACACCTGCAAGCAAACTAAAGTGCATCATCTTTAAATTTCCTACCTTCACCTCATCACTGTGTCCACTCTCCAAAGGTCACTGACCTGTAGGATCCACAATGGTTTCAGTTGTGTGAAAATGTTGGTGCCATGGGTGCCCAGATAATCAAATAGTTTGATTAATATCTTTGTGGTTATTGAGTTCTAATCCCAACTAAGAAACAGAAGTAGAAAACACACAAAGGGTTTGCTAGACTATGTCATCTGACCCCAAGATCTAAGTTCTGGCATCCTATGAAAAAGATCATAAGAGTCTAACTCAGAGGCATAAAGATCCTCAGAGAACATGTCATCCAATCCCCTCATCTTACAGGTGAAAACACTGACGTCCATGGTGGTCATGACGTGCCCAAAGTCACACAGGTGTTAGGTGTCAGATTTCCACTGAGTCCAGAGCCAGGGATTCTTCCACAATACTACCCTGTTTATGCCAGGAACAAGGATCTGCTTTAAGGAGACACCAAACAAGTACTGAGAACTTACTATATGGACAGAAATACATCCAGAGACCCTGAGGCTAATGAGGAAATTTCTAATAAAAAGGTGAAGTCAGTCTCAGATCAGCAAAGGATATAAGAATAATAAGAGTCATATGAAAAAAAAAAGGACCAGAAGATAACTATAAGATTCAACTCTCAGGATTTATAGCTGAAGAAATTATAGACAAGAGAAGTGAAATGACCTGCCTGGTGTCACACAGTAACAGAAGCAGAGATAGAATCCAGGCCTTTTCGTTGAAAACATCATGTTCTTGTGACTGTATCAAAGCTTGAGGGGGCAACATAGCAAAGTGAAAGGAGAACTAAGGCCAAAGACATGGGTTCAAATCCCATCTCTAACTTTTGTTACTTGGGTGGCTTAGGGCAACTCGATCCCTTCCAACTCTACAGCTATGATTTTATGAAGGCATAATAGACATAACACTTCAAAAGTTCCAAATGCGAGATTCTCACTAAATTCTCTACCTTCTGGCCAACATAGAGTCTCTCTTGCCTTCCTCCCACCTTCACTCTCAAAATGAGAATAAACATGGCCATGAGATCTTATATGGCAGCTAGGTGGCACTGGGTCTGGAGTCAGAAAGATTCGAGTTTGAATCCTATCTCAGATACTTACTAGTTGTGTGATGCTGGACAAGTCACTTCTCCCTGTTTGCCTCAGTTCCCTCATCTATAAAATGAGCTGGAGAAGGAAATGGCAAATCACTTCAGTATCTCTGCCAAGAAAACCTCAAATGGGATCATGGAGAGTCAAAGATGACTGAAATAAATGAACAACCAAAAAATGAAATCGTGATCAATCCCACTTGATATCAACCCTGGGGGTTTCTACATTTACTTTTTCCTTGCTGGGCCTGAGGAAGGTAAAATATCCTAAATTTTAGTTCTATTTTCTATCTGAAGGTGGCAGGACATGAAGCACAAGTATCCTCAAGCAAATAAATAGTAATCTGTCCCCTAGTTACTATAGAAGGTAAGCTCCTTGAGGTCAGGGACTGTTTCCTTTTTGTCTTCTTATTTCCAGTACCTAGCACAGCGTCTAGTACACAATTAATGTCTAATGATATTTGATCAATTCATTACCTAAGACTCTGTCCAAAGTCCAGCGCCCCATAGTGAAAAGGAAGCAAACGAATGGCAACTTGGGGAGGACACAGACTCTGAAACAATGGCATAAGTTTGGGAACTCCTAAACAAAATCACTTTTAGGACTGAGTTCTCATCTCTAGATTCTTGGAGGGAAAATCTGGTACATGGAATACATTTAAAAGCCATTAAAATTGGCTTTTCAATAATTACCGTTTGACTACATTATAAAGTAGCAATCATCAAAACCCTTTGGTTAGGTTCACAAGACACAATAACCAATGACTATAGCAATCTACTGTTTGATAAACACAAAGATTCTATCTTTGGCAGCAAGAACTCATTACTTAATAAAAATTTCTGGGAAAACTGGAAAACCATATGGCCAAAACTAGGCATAGATCAATGTCTCACAACCCCATACCAAGACAAGGTCGAAATACATACTTGATGTAGTAGGCATAAAGGAAATTTCTTTTGCATACAAGCAAATTAGGAGAGAAAAGTTTACCCTCTGACCTTTGGAGAAAGGAGGAATTTGTAACCAAACAAGAGATACAGGACATCACGCAAAGCAAAACCAATCATTGTGATTACATTAAATTTAAAAAAAGCTTTTGCACAAACCAATGCAACCAGGATTAGAAGGGAAGCAGAAAGCTGGGAAATGATTTCTACATCCAGTGTTTCCAATAAAAGCCTCATTTCTAAAATATATAGAGAACTGAATCAAATTTATAAGAATACAAGTCATTCTCCAACTGCTAAATGGTCAAAGAATATAAACAGGCAGCTTTCAGATGAACAAATTAAAACTATGTACAGTCATATGAAAAAAACATGCTCTAAATCACATCTGATTAGAGAAATACAAATTAAAACAACTCTGAGATACCACTCAAACCTATACCAGATTGACTAAAATGAGAGAAAAAGAAAATTATAAATGTTGAAGGGGATATGGGAAAACTGGGACACTAATGCAATATTGTAGAGTTGTGAACTGATCCAACCCAATCTGAAAAGCAATTTAGAACTGTGTCCAAAGGGCTATAAAATTGTGTATACCCCCTCATTAAAAGGGGGGAGAGGAAAAGGGAAAAGGAAAAGGAGAATAAGGGAAGGGACTTGGAGGGAGGGGGGAGGGATACTTAAAAAAAAAGGGAGGGCTGCACGTCACAAGTGGGGTCTATAAATTAAATATCGGGGAAGGGGTTCAGGGGGGTCAAGGGAAAAAGCATAATCTGGGGATAATATGATGGCAGGAAATGCAGAATTAGTAATTTTAACTGTAAATGTGAATGAGATGAACGCTCCCATCAAACGGAGATGGATAGCAGACTGGATCAAAAATCAGAACCCTACAATATGTTGTTTACAGGAAACTCACTTAAAGCAGGGAGATACATACAGAGTAAAGGTAAAAGGTTGGAGCAGAATCTATTATGCTTCAGGTAAAGCCATAAAAGCATGGGTAGCTATCCTTATCTCAGATCAAGCAAAAGCAGAAATTGATCTAGTTAAAAGAGATAAGGAAGGAAACTATATCCTGCTGAAAGGTAGCATAAATAATGAAGCCATATCAATACTAAACATATATGCACCAAGTGGTATAGCATCTAACTTTTTAAAGGAAAAATTAAGAGAATTGCAAGAAGAAATAGACAGTAAAACTATAATAGTGGGAGATCTCAACCTTGCACTCTCAGATTTAGACAAATCAAACCACAAAACAAATAAGAAAGAAATTAAAATTGTGTATACCCTCTGATCCAGCAATACCACTACTAAGTCTGTATCCCAAAGAGATCATAAAATAGAAGAAGGAACTCACATATACAAAAAGAGTTATAGCAACTCTTTTGTAGTGGCAAAGAATTAGAAACTGAGGGGATACCCATCAACTGGAGAAAGGCTGAACAAGTTGTGGTATATGGATGTAATGGAATACTATATGCTATAAGAAATGATGAGCAGGATGTTTTCAGGAAAACCTGGAAAGACTTATCTGAACTGATGCTGACCAGGGGAATATCGTACACAGTAACAGCAACACTTTGTGATGATCAATAATGAAACACTTTGCTCATGTTGGCAATAAAAACAATTCCAAAAGATGTGAGATGGAAAGAATTCTGGAGACTGAATGCAGATCAAAGAATACTTTTTCACATTTTTGTTTTCTGTTTTTTCTTTCTCATAGCTTTTCTCTTTTGCTGATTCTTCTTTCACAACATGACTAATATGGAAACATGTCTAATATGAGTATGCATGTATAACTTATATTGGATTGCTTGCTGTCTTGGGGAAGAGAGGGGGAAAATTTAGGATTCAAAATTTTACAAAAATGAGTGCTGAAAAGTATCTTTATGTGTAATTGGGAGGGGGGAAATAAAACTATTAACCAAAAAAAAAAGAAAAAAAGAATTGCTCTTTGAAGCAAACCAACTCCATGGATAGCTCTATAAAAAGAACACTGTATCCTGGTAAAGACAATAAATAGTCCTGCACTATAAAATCCAACCAAAAAATCCATTTATATGATGGAATGATGTGATGATATGTGATCTATGAGTTTAATTTGTCATTGATCCTATATTGCCTCCTAAGTAAATTTTTCACTTTTTATATAAGGAAAAAGACAAAGCCTTGGAAGAAACTACTCTAGTAACTTTTTCATGCTATTATTTTTACTTTAGAAAAAATATAATTTTCCTTTTATTTTATCACATCAATTTTGTTTCTATCTTGGAGTTGAGTTTATTTTCACTTGAACATGATCATTATGTTCAACTTACATACAGAGAGAAATATACTTTCAAAAAATCCTGACCTAGAAGCTTTCACAATGAGTTCAGTAGTAAAATAGGGATCGCCATGTGCTCCAGTATTGTGGTATTTAAAATAATAATAATAATAGCTATAAAAATGAGATAAGAGAAAATAAACTTAAAATAAGCATAGGCAAAGAGAGGCAAAATTATCTGTATTTATTGTTATCTACCTGGAGGAAAGAAGCAAACTTAAATGGAACTTGATGGCTCCCTTAGAGAACCTCATAGAATTCTTGGAAAAATTAAAACAACAACTTCAATAAATAACAGGATGCAAAACAAATCCACAATTCATCTGCCTTCTAGTCAATCAATTAAAACATAGCAGAAAGAAATGGAGGGAGAAATTTCATTCAAAATCACTATGAAATACTATGTATGTATATTTACATGTTGCATAGGTATTACATAGAGATAAAAGAATGCATAGTTATAAAGAGAAAGAAAAAGGGAAATTTCATTCAAAATAACTACATGAGCTATTAATTACTAAGGCATACTCTCAAAAACAAAGTACTCTTCACAGAAATAAGAAAAGACAGTTGGAGAAATAATCACTAGCTAGGTCATGCCAATATAATAAAAACAATGACACTTCATAGCCTAATTTACAGCTTTGGTGCTATACCAATCAAACTACCACAGGGCTCATTTTTTTAGAACTAGACAAAATAAAATGGATTTGAAAAAAATAAAGACTAGAGGGCTCAAATAAAACTGTGAAAATAAATAAGAATGAAAGGGGATTAGCATTACAGAAACTATATTGTGAAGCAGTAATAATCAAAATAATTTGGTACTGGTTTAAATTTTTTTTTCAAATAGTTCACTAGCACATACTATATAGCAAAATGAACAAAGAATTTCAGTGCTTAATAAACCTTAAAACCAACTTCTTGGGGAAGAATTTTCTATTTGACAAAAATCTGTAGGAAAACAGTTTGGTAAATAATGAGATCCATCTGGAAACATATACTATCAACTACAATAACTTCCAAATGAATACATAACCTAAAAATAAAAGGTCACAATGTTAGAAGAAGAGAATTGAAAGGCATTATCTACTTTTCTTTCAACTTTTCACTTGTATGGCAAGGTTAAAAATTCTGTATTAAAAATAGTTGCACAACTGTTTGGACATGTATACATATATTGTATTTAATTTATACTTTAACATATTTAACACGCATTGGTCAACCTGCCATCTGGGGGCGGGGAAGGAGGGGAAAAATTAGAACAAAAGGTTTGGCAATTGTCAATGCTGTAATATTACCCATGCATATATCTGGTAAATAAAAACTATAAGAAAAGAAAAAAAAAGAAAAGAAAAAAATAGTTGCAGCATATCATAAAAGAAAATAAAGTTTTGATCATTTAAATTTAATAAAAACATATTCTTTTGAATAAACAAAAATAAGACAAAGAGAATAAGAAAAGCTATGAGGGGGCTCATTTGTGTTAAACTTATCTGATTTTGCATTTTTTCAACATATAGAAATCACAAATACGACAAAGTGCTATTCCTCAGTAGTTAAGCACTTAAAGGATATGAAGAGACTTTAAAAGAGCATAAGCAAATTATTTGCACCATATGGAAAAATAATCCAAATAACTAATAACAAGAGAATTGTAAATTAAAAGAATTGAAAGGTTTCATCTCACATTGAGAACATTAACAATGTAGATACAAGATTAAAATAACGTTGGAGGTGTTATGGGAAGTCAAACACACTAACTCACTGCTAGTGCAGCTATGGATTGATCCAGAATTTCTGGAAAACAATTTCAAGTTTTACAATATCCACTTTGATGCAGCAATTTCTCTACTGATTATGCTCCAAGGAAGACAAAAAGAAAGGTCCCATACATACCCAAATATTCATAGCAGCACTTTACGGTAGAAAAATACTGGGGAAATAGCAAAAACTCATCATCTGGTGATTAGTTGAACATATTGTGATATATGGACATAATGGAATATTACTGCACTGAAAAAACAACCAATATGAGGAAATCAGAGAAATATGGGAAAACTTATAAGAACTGATGAAGAGTGAAGCAAAACATAAAAACAACTGTGTATGTATAATGACTACAATAAATACAACATAACATTAATTTGTCTTAACACTGGACTTAAGTTTAGTGAATGATTAATAATGCTTTCAGAGAAAATATAAACAATCTTCTCTCTTCTTGGTTAGCTATGGAAAAGTACTATAAATGTCAAATGTGGCAGATGTGGACAAGTATTGTTGCTATACTGGTCAGTTTTGCTTGATTGTTTTTCCTTGATGCAAGAGCAATAAAGGGTAGGGAGAGATCTATCAGGGAATGAGTACTGTTGTTTGTTTGTTTCTTTTTAAATTTCAAAGGACTGCTCTAGGGCTTGGGGTATGCCAGGAGATGAGAAATAGGCTGCCAGACTTAGTAAGCTTATGAGTTTGTTTTGCTTAACTATAATTCTGGGGTTATATGGAGAGTTCTTCGGGGAGGGGGAGGGCAATTACTGGGAAGTATGAGAATTTTTTTAAGCATCAAGGAAACATTTTTAAACTCCTTCAGTTCTCCAGAAATCCTGTTCACAGATGACAAGGCACTGATTACATTGAGCTCTGGAATAGTACAGGGCCTCCTTAATGAGATGCACTCAGCCACTAAAGATATTGTTTTTCCAGTGTGGATAGTTAGGGGGAAAAAAGCAAATGAGGAATGAATATTGCTGAGATTATGACATACGGTTGGATGGCTAGCCCAAGGAGTTAGTTGCTCAGTCTGAATCTATATCCCGGACAGGTATCAGAGAGGGAAGGTGAGCTGAGCACAGAATTAAATGGAAAAGAGAAGAAAATATTGGCCTGAATGTCATTTGGGAAATAGATTATTGCCTTTCAATGATCGTGGAATACCACAATTCTTAGACAAATCAAAACTGTAGATGACCCAAAAGTCAAGATGGTAAGCATGAATAAGACACAGCAAAAATTACCACAGTTGATTAAAATAAGAGAAGGCAGGCATATCAAAGGCATCATCAAGTAGGTATATAGTTGGGGAAAAGTGATGGGACAATCATGTAACCTATATATAACATGTAAGATGGTCTGAGTGCCACCAGCAAAGCATCTACAAAAAACAAGGATGATAACAAAACTGAGAGGATCTTCTAAGGAGGATTTATTCATTTATTTATTACACATGTAAGGTCCTCACAAGATAAGAAGGAATAGATATGAATGGGTCTGACTTGTACCAGGGGAGAAATGTCCTCATTGATAAGATTACAAATACATTAAAAAGTATACATTAGTGGAAATATATTTAAAATGATTGCACATGTATAATCTATATCAGATTGCTTGCTGTCTTGGGAAGAGAAAAAAATTGGAACTCAAAATCTTACAAAAATTAATGTTAAAGACTATTTTTATATGTATTTGGAAAAAAATAAAATACTATTACAAAGGAAAAAAAGTGTGTGTGTGTGTGTGTGTGTGTGTGTGTGTGTGTGTGTTGTGTGTGTGTGTGTGAATTCCTTATTTCAGAAAATGATCTTGAGTTATGGCCTTGTAGAGTTTGGGGCAGAGGAGAAGGATCTCCAAAATGTCAATTATATTTGAATGTTGTATGCAAAAGAACTTAAGAGTAACATTATTACAAATATATTTTCTAAATATTATAGTTATTATAGCCACTGCGTCCCAAAAAAACCCATCCCTAAGCTTTGGGGTTACAATGTTGCCAATCACAACAACTCCAACTTAAATTTATTTACACAAAGAGTAAAAAAAGAAATACTGAAGGTAATCAAGAAATCCCATTATCATGATTCTAGAACAAAAGATGGCCTGAATCTCAGACCTGCACATATTCACAAGAAATATGGAGCAAAATCACCAATAAAATCATACATGGACATAGTTGGGGGAAAAACATAGAGAGGAGAGATCATTGGGAAATGTCAGCTTTACTTTAAGGATACTGTTTTGTTTCCAATTGGACTTTCCCTTCTATTCATCACTTAGATCTGCCTCATGGTTCAATGTGAAGGGTATCAGGATTCTGATATCTTATACCTGTATGAAAAGAGCCTTTGTGAGCTTCAAATTCCCCATGTGAAAACCAGGGATAAGATAATATGTACCTCATAGAGTTGTGAAGCAAAAATAAGCCTTATAAACCTTAAAACATATCTAAACATTGACTATTGTTGTCATTGTTATATCCTCCATTAAAATCCTACTATGCCTCAGTGGCCTAAAGAGACAGTATGACCTAGGAGATAAAGCAATAGGGCTTGAAATCAAAATAACGATTTCCATCCCACCAAAGGTTCTTACTTATTTTTACCTAGGCAAATCAGTTAATCTCTCTGAGCCTATTTTTTCCACGTAATGGAAAATATTATAATATTTTATAATGGGAAAAATGAGATTTAATAATCGCACTTGCCTCCAAGGGTTGTTATAAGGATCAAAAGAGAAAATATGTGTAGAACACTTTAACAATCTTAAAGTATTATGTAAATGCAAGCCACTTGTATTATTATAGGAGGGAGCCACAACTCTCAAAGGGCCTGCCAGCGGAAGCACAGTTCTGATGGGTTCTACCCTTGCCTGGAAAGGTCTCCAGTCCAATCCCATTTCCATGATGTATTGACTAGATGTCAGTTGCAAGAGGAGAAGCCAATCTAAGTTTGGAGAGGTTCCCAATCTAAAGTTTTTGGTTTACTATTATGTGATAATGTGTTTTTCAGCCACAACAACTTCTGCAGACTACCTACTAAGGCCTGGAGGTTCTGTATCTGGAGAGGAACTACACCCAACAAGAAAAGCCCAACCCCTATAAGTACTAAAGTGAGGTTACACACAGATGTTACAAAAATGAAACCTCAAAACTCTTTGTTCAAAACAACAAGTATTTGTTAAGTGCTTACTGCACGTAAAGCACCATAACGGTCCCTGAAGGGACACAAACATAATTCCTCCCCTTGAGAAGCAGACAGCTATAGGGAAACGTAGTCAGAACAGCATCCTATAAAGCAGAATGTGACAAGAGTAAAGGAATGAACTAGAAAGGATGCCTTAGGAAAATCTAATGAAGGAGAGATCATTTTAGCTGGGGACTCAAGGGCAAGTCTAACTGAAAAAGTGGTAGATACCTAAAGTGAGCCTGAAGAGAATGATTTCAAATGCATAGAGTTGGGACAAGGCAAGATTAAAACTAGGGGAGAGCTAAGATACTAGCCTGGTCTACTATACCATATAACTCCTGAGAAGAAAATACAGATCAAACCTGCTCTAAAAGTCTGGAAGTTCTCAGCTGGAGCAATTTTGAGAAACTAAAAATACTTGAAATAAGGAGCCCATTGTCTCTTGTGTGAAACTCTTTATTCAAAAGAGACTTCAGCCTTTTCTTCACTTGGTTTGGAAATTGAGATGGAAGGTAGAAGGGAGAGGAAAAATGAGAAGAGGAGAGAGAAGAGAAAATAAGAGAAGAAAGGCAAAGAAGGAAAAAAATACCATTTGAAGCGGAGGTAAGGAAGAGAGGGATAATAAGGAGAAAGTCTACTGGAGGGAAGAAAGCAGTTAATCTGGGTTATCAGCACAACTCTGCCACTCTCTGGGGCCTCACTTTGGGCCTCCATCTGCCCATTTAGAAAATGAGGGTAGAACCACATGATATGTAAAGTCTCTCCCAAACCTAATCCTTTGATTCCTTTTTCGGAATCTAAGGAATAGTAGAAAGGCATGGAATTGGTTCTCATTAAATACAAGGACCTATTAAGAGTATTAGTCCCATTTGTTTTCATTGTATGTACAGACCACCCAAGAACTAAGAGAACAAAGAAGAGTTTTTACAGAGATACTCTATAAACAGAGCTAGACCTAACAGCAGGACTATTGGACATGTGCAAGTGATTCAATCTTTCAACATTCCAACTTTTTACAGTCAAACTAGAACTAAGGCCTTTGTTCTTCGGTTGTTTTCCAGTCATGTCCAAGTCTTCACGATCCCATTTGGGGTTTTCTTGGCAAAGGTACTGGAGCAGTCTGCCATTTCCTTCTCCAGTTTATTTTACAGAGGAAGAAACTGAGGCAAACTGGTTGAAATGACTTGTCCAGGATTACAGAGCTAGTCCAAACCCAGTGCTCTATCCATGGAAGCACCACCTAACTGCCCTAATAAGGGCTTTACCTTCAACTGAATGCTGTCATCCCCAAAGAGTATCCCCAAACTCTTAGCTGTCATCCCCAAAAAGTCACACTCTGCTTTCAGATCAATAGCATGATCCCATAAAAGGGAATAAGGAGAAAATAATGGTGTAAGTAGCAAGACTGAACAAATCTAATGTAGTCAATTACTGAAAAGCACTGTGCTAATAAGTATTAGGCATTCAAGGTCGAAAAGGCAACAGTTCGTGCCTCAAGGATCTGAGATGATACATGCTCACAGATAAATATAATACAAGACAATATGAGGAAGGAGAAATGACTAACAACTGGGGAAAGGGAAGAGGGTATGTGGAAAGAAATAAGGGAAGGCTGCACGGAGGTGGTAGCAAGTCTTCGAAGGAAGAAAAGAGTTTCTGGAAAGCAAGAAATAAAGAAAATATTCTTGAGGACACAGCTTATACAAATGGAGAGACCTAAGGTGGATTGTTAAGTCTGATGACTACCTAAAAGAGAGCATTATGAAATAACACTAGAAAAACAAATAAGAGTCAGATGGGGAAGGCCTTGAATGCCAGGTTAAGGAAACTAACTCATCCTGGATGCAACAGGAAACCAAGGAAGGCTTTGACCTGTGCCTTAGAAAGATAATTTTTTTAGGCTAGTAGGGACAGAAATTAGATTGCAGAACACTCTCCTGGACTTTCTCTATAATGGCCCCTAATCCTGTGGTGGCTTCTTCCTCTGATTGGCTAGTTCTTCCAAGCACCTTCATTTCAAGGAGGAGGCCCAGGCCAGCAATGTCTTCATTCCTCTCCAGAATGTACTTCTGATTGTTCTAGCCTATCAATTCTCCCTTTCTTTAGCCTACTACTTTTCAGCTTCCTTTTATGTGCTATCTTCCCCCATTTGAAAGTAAACTTCTTTAGGACAGGGACCATCTTTCCGCTTGTCTTTGTATTCCCACTACTTATCACATGGCCTGGCACATAGCAAATGCTTGATAAATTGTTGACTCGACTTAAGAAAATGAAGGCAGTGGGTGCAGGAAACATGATTTGGCTGCTGGGTAAGCCACAGCAACTCAGAAAGCCCAACTAGGAAATATTCATGTTGATAAAGATCCAAATCCTTGATGTAAATAATAGCTGGCATTTATATAACACCTGCATCTTCTCATTTTACCATACAACACCTCTCCAATATAAATAATACAAATGTTAGTTTTTGGTATCATCATTCCTTTTTTGTAGGGAAAGAGTGCTCAGAGAGGGGCAGCTAAGTGGTATTACAGGGGATAAAATGTCGGGCCTAGTCAGGAAGACTCATCTTTGCAGATTCAAATGTGTCCTCAGACATTTAACTAGCTGAGGGACCCTGGGCAAGTCCCTTCACCCTATTTGCCTCAGTTTCCTCATCTGTAAAATGAGCTGGAGAAGGAAATGGCAAACTACTTCAGTATCTCTGCCAAGAAAACTCCAATTGGATCTACGAGGAGTTGGACACAACTGAAAAATGATTGAACAAGTGCCAGGGGATGAGGGGAGTAGAGGAGAGAGGGGCTAGAAGCTTGCCCTTAAACTCAGGTCTCCCGACTCCAACACTCAGTGTTCTGCCTACCACACCACACTAAGCATATATTGCTTAGTGAACCATTTTGTGAAGGAAAAAAAAATTCTATACTAACTCAGATGATAAATGTTGTGGTAAGCAACTAATAATTATGGTAGAAGAGTGAAATTGAATTGCATTGAACTTCCAGGGTCAGGGGTAAGACCTGATTAATTGTATGGATGAATTTTTTTATAGCCCACAAAAGCTTGTCAGCTAGAGTTCAATACATCTAAGCAATATCAAAACTGTCACTAAAAACGATTCCGTCCTAATATGCCACCTAAATTCTCACACACAGAGAAAGAGAGAGACAGAGAGAGAGAGACAGAGAGAGAGAGAGAGAGAGAGAGAGAGAGAGAGAGAGAGAGAGAGAGAGAGAGAGAGAGTGTGTGTGTGTGTGTGTGTGTGTATTTACATCATCGGTATGTTGAGCTATGTGAACCCAGAGAAGAAAGGAGCCATTTCATATGACATACAACAAAAGTAAGATAGCAACTGACGAGTTTCAAGATGGACAAGTTCCACCCAACATCTAAGTCTAGTATTTCAGGAAGGCTTCTTTTTTTCCTCTAAGGGCAAGGCAAGCTGAGGACCAGTGGAGAGTATTTAAAAGGAGGTCCCTAGCAATTTGCAAGAGTGTCAATTAAAGAGAGAGGTAGAAGTGGCAGCCATGTTGGAGGCAGTTAAGGAAGTGATGGGATAAAAGGAATAGTTGGCAGATAAAGATAAATCATTTGCTCAAACCAGAGAATGCAGGAAAGTATCTGGGGAAAACCCTTCAACTTGGAATCAGATCTGGGTTGGAATGCTGGCTCTAATGATACTTGATAATTATGTGATATTGGGCAAATTCCTATTCCGCCTCATTTTATTCTCTGGAAACAAGAATGTTGGATTACGTCAGGATTAATTTGGGGTCCGTGAACTTGGGGGGGGGGTATATGTATTATACACACACTGATAAATGTATCACAATGTAATTGGGTTTCTATGTGATCCCGGGTATTTTATTTTATACATTTTTAAATGAGTGCCATGACACAAAAACAGTGAAGGACCCATGGCCTATATCATCTCTACAGCCCCTTTCAACTCTAGTGATCTTTTGAATCTATTATTGATCTCATTAGGACCTGGTCCATACCAGCAAGAATACATTTTAGCAAACAAGAACATGGAGCTGGCCCTTTTATGTTATAGCAGGAAATGAGGGAAAGGAGGAGGAGGAGGGGCACCTCCTTTTAGGATTGAATATGGGTTTGAATAGGCTTGGCCCACAGAGCCAACCTGGAGTCTTTGAAAATCTCCATGGTTTCAGGATAATGCCCTTCAGTCCCAAGGATGTAAAAGGGGAGGGGGAAACTGCCCACAAGGGAAAAAAAACAAAGATAGTTAGGTTGGGATTCTGAGCTCTTTAACTGCCTCCCTGTAGTGCTTCTGTTCTTGAAATTCTCAGAGGCTAAAAGGAAGCTCAGACCCATCAAGCCTCTTCAGGTAAAAAGAAAAAGAAAAAAAATGTACGTCTGCCAACTCCAAATAGATCACCTCTTGCTTGTTTAGGATCATGTAGAGCTCTTTCCCTTTCCCTCCCCCCATTTTCATTGAGTACTCTATAGGAGCCTATAAGAATTGATGAGGGGTTTTGGGGGAGCAGTCCTGTGTAGCCACACTGAATGAATTTAGGGTTTGGAGGGAGGGGTGACTTTTTTTTAATCTTAAAAGCCCAGTGCACAAGCTGTCTCCCTAAGTCTTTTTAGGGCATTTTACCAGTCAGGGATATTTGAGTACTACTCAGCCATGATGGGCATGGACTGAGATAATCAAGCCATGTGTTTTTGAAGGCCTATTATGGATAATGTCAAATCAAGACTTCTCGAACTTAGAGAGCTGAGGGCAACTTCCATAATGACCACCTCTTCCTATTCTGTTACTTCTAAAAAACTAACTAAAAACCTTACAGAACTTTTGCCTAGAAATAAATCTATTTTCATAACAATGATTTTAAACACTATTCATTTTGAGGCGGAAGGGAAATCCACTTTTAAAATGTATAATTTTATTATGTTTCTATTCTAAATTTATTGTACAGACCAGCAGAAGGATCATTACTTGAAGAATTAATGCTTTCAATAGTTTGGCATAGACAAATGTAAGAGAATATCATTCCAATAAATTCAGAGAAACTGGGAAAGACTTGTATGAACTGACGCAAAGTAAAACAAAGTAATCAGAACTAGGAGAACAAACTTATATACTAACCACAGTGATCGAAAGGTAAACCACGTGAAAAGATTTTAGAACTTTGGATAGGTGTAAAATAAAGCACACACTGCCAGAGAAAGCCAGAATTCATTGTTTTGCTTTAATGCATATTTTTTGTTGCTAGAGGTAGTTTCGTGGGAGGAAGAGGAAGGTCAGTAAGAGGCAATACTGATGTTTTTTAAAAAGCCTTAATAAACTATTCGATTAAATAAACAGCATCAGAACTGTACAGATAGGTCTGGGTGACTTTAAACAGTGACACCCTACTCAAATAAAAATGGATCTCTACAGTCACATTAATGACCTAGAAAATTACAAACTTACATCATTTATGTTTTATTGTAATTTTTTTCTGTATTTTGTTAAACATTTGCCAATTACATCTTAATCTGCTTCCTATCTATTATACTAGAGGAGTTTTGTGTGGCAACTGGTGGAGCCTTGAACATTGGCTAAGTTCTCAGAGGTAAATGAACCCTGTCTTCAGAAGCCTTTTGTCATCATCTTCTAAGCAAGCCCCTTCAGCTGGATAGCTTATCAGGGTTTCCCATTCCCCACTGTCCTCCAAGACCTTCCAACTCCTGCTCCCTACTGTACAAAGTCACTTATGTCATCACTAGCCTGATCCATACACACATACACACACACACACACACACACTGTTTCAGCTAGCTAACATTATAACCTACTACCTAGCTCCTAATGTATGCAAAACTCACTCCACATCTCCACCAAGGCAGATTGAAAGTCTGTCAGTATCTTCTCAATTGTAAAATTTTAATCCATTCCTCACCGTATATTTTCACAAAAGACTCTACCCAATGATTTTGTTTTCCTATTTTGTGGCTAGTATGCAGGCTGCCCATATAGAATCACCCTCTCCTTTTCTGATTACATATGTCCTTGAAGATATTTTATTCTATGGCTACCAATATGACGCAGCCTATTTATGTTCACTCTATGGGTTCTTCCATTGTCTTTTGGTTCATCCAAAGGTGTTAGTCTTCTGAGATCACATTGTTACATGATTTGAAGCCAAATAGTAATTACACCGTGGGATGGTAGACTTCTGCTGGAGTTGGCAATCATTTAAAGTACTCTGCATTTAAGAAAAAGTGATCCAGCCCACCCAATTTCGTCCTACTACTCAATTTGAGACTCAGCTTGTTGTCTATCTGCAGTTCCTATCCAAAGTATATGCAGTGATAGATTAACTTAATGGGCTGTTATAATCTAGGCAATTATGTGTTTTTCCTTACTTTGCCTTTCTACTAGTGGCTAGCTAATCCAAGCCAAATGCTTTTGAGTAACTACGAATTTCACAAAGGAAGCTTTTTGGGGTTCTGAAGGACTTGATGCAATTACTGCCATATCATCAAGGAATAAGGAGCTCATTTGAAGAAATTCAACTATCAATAAGGAATGTGCCTTGTCTTTGGATTGTGTTCAGGACCTCCTCCATAACACTTAGCAAGCACAAGAGGTGAACACATCTCTCTCTCTCCTTTATGTCTCATTTGACACTGTTAACCTTCAAATCTGTTTAACAAAATCTCCATAGAGCCATTTGTCACTGAATCCTATATGATTTTTAATGTGAGTGTGAAGGATGCTTCATTTGTGCTGTCATCCAGGATACTTTTTTTCCCTGCCACATCAAATACTTTTAAAAAATCAAACATTAGAGACAGCAGGATCTCCTATTCTCTTAATCTCGGTCAGTTGTGTTACTATGAATACGTGATCTGCTTTAGAAAATTGTCTGCAAAAGCCTGTCCCTTCCTTGTGATATCATCAAGGCTGTCCTTGATAAATACATAAACCATTTTCAGACTATTAGCTATTTCTGACCAACTACTGAGAATGGTTTATGATATATGCAAAGATATCAGCTTTTTTGTCAATGAGGCTGTACCATAAACTAAGAGTAAGGAGCTATGCTACGTCCTTTTCTCTAACAAGGAGATTGAGCACTGGCTGATGGTTTCTTTTCAACCTCCTACTTGTGGTGGCTTTTTGTAGGGTTTAAATTTTTGTAAGAAAAATAATGGGGTTCATGATTTTTTGGTCTCCATTTCCCATTTTTCAAAGTTAACAATTAATTTAAATTAGTCAGACTGGAGCTGCAAATCACATGCATCATGTCTCATTGTCATCCCTTCTTATAATTTGGTATTGATTCAGAGCTTTGTTCTAATCAGTCATTAATCTGACTGGTCACAGATAACTGATTCCAAAATGACCATGTTGATAAAGAATCATTTCTAAACTATTAAGATATAGTCAATTTCCTATTTTGTGCTATTTGGTGTTTCTGTGTGTGTGTGTGTGTGTGTGTGTGTGTGTGTGTGTGTGTGTGCACGCGCACGCACACACACTTTCTGAATAGAGTATTATCCTTTAGACTCTTTCATTTCTTCATACCATATATACCATTTCATTTTCCAACATAGTTTTCCCATCTTTTCCTGGAAATGCTGACTTACTTTCAATGATCCCAAGCTGTTCAACTCAGTCGACAAAGATCATTAAGGATGCTTTCCATCTCACTGTGGAAGAAAGAGGAGGAACCCACAGAACTAAGGTGTGTTTTGCCTCTCCATGCATTTCACTCTTCTCCTCAGGTTCAGAGTACACACTGACAGAGGTTCTACCAGTCCAGAAAAATTTTGAGTTTGGTTCCAGCAAAAGGCTGTCTTCATTGTCCAGGAAACAGCCCACATAGAAGAGACCCATTACTACTGGATTAGTGACTTGGTGACACATTTTTAGCCAGGGCAGTTTATAAAACAGAGATCAAAAAGTCCCTCATCTCTGTGTAGCCCCATTATTTCTACTCCTACAGTGCTGGCGGCAGAAAGACAGAAAATGGGGTGGATGGTGCTAAGAATCACACTTTTTTAGACTAGTTACAAACATGATTTTAGTTGTTGTCAATTTGACTGGAAGATGCTTGCTGCTTCTACAGCCAGTGAGTCAGCATTATTACTAGAGGAATTAAACCATAGCAACTTTGATGTTCTTGCATCTAGAACACATACGAGAGTTGCAGCTAAATGGAAGGCTAGTTCACAAGTTATCTTCAGAAAGACAAAACAGTTGAAAGAGACAGCTTTGTGATGTGCCTCAGATCTTCAAAAAACATCATTTAGTGAGAAACTTGGTCCTCTCCTGTCCTGCAGAATCATGATAAATATAAGAAAAAAGGAAACTAGGAAGATAAAAGTGCCCAGATCATCGACACCTGTTGCTAAGGATAAAGACATAAAGGAAATCTATGAAGCAACTGACAAGAACTTCTATACTAAATCAGTTAATACTTTGAAACTTGGAGACTTCAATTCAAAAGCAGGCAGAGTAGGATTTAGCAAAATAAAATTGTTGTAAGAGATGATTCAAGATTAACAAATTAAAAAGGACAATGGATTATAAACTACTTAGATGTCTGCTATCTGTAGATCATGAATAATTGTTTCCAGAAGAGTCAGTATCTATTTATGGTATTAGAAATGGCAAGAACCAAATACTATTACAAAAATGGGGGGGGAGTAAATTTCTTTATCTTAATAGTTGTAAAATGACTAGTTACTGGTATGGGAGTAATTTCTACATCTGCTGTCTGTGTACAGTCACAGCATCTACAAGTTAGAACAAAAATCAAAATCAATATCAAACTAGAAGGATGAAGTTGATAAAAACAGGCAATTACTCCAATCCTAGTCTTAGTCACACCAGATATTAAGAATAACAAACAGGAAAGGGATAAAGGAAGAGACATTAATGCTGATTATCACCAGTTCTATTTAACTGGCATAAAATAACTGCTACAGTGAGAAGTCCAAAGGAGTATAAAAAATTCACCTCTGTCAGCCAACAGTTATTCACCTTGCAAAATGGAGAGGAAAGGCAGCCAAGGGCAACAGTGGTTTACAATATAAGCTCATTTGCAAAATATTGCAGAAAAGGATGGTGGGGGAACACTAGCAGTACTGCCTCATAAAACAGCAAAGAGCAGTGGAGGGGAAAACGAGTCTGCAGAAAGCTTGGCATGCAACCCAACTAAGCCAGATGATCCAAACAGCTTTCACTGAGTAAAGAGATGAAAAAAATGAAACAAATCTGACAGCATTTTTTATAGCAACCAGTTTTTATCATTGTTGACAGTAGAACATTTATAATCTAACACCTCAGTTCTCAATGTGCTATATGAGGGAGTAGATGTGGCAAGGGAGACAACAAAATCAGGAAGAGCGGCCAGAGCAGCCCAAGTACAGGCAGAAGAGAGCTATGCTGGAGATAAAACAACTCTGAAAGTGCTAAAGGACCCACTTTCAAGATATTTGAAAGAAGAGCAAATACTGAATGATTAGGAAAAAATCACAGATGGCACAGCTACCCAGAAAAAGGTAATTTGGAAGATATCAATAACTATTGACCCAGATGTGCACTTTCTCATTTCTATAAAATCTTTATGAGAGGTATCTACAGATGCTCCCAGGATATCTCCATGCAAATATGGCAAGGCAACAAGCAGGCTTTCAGAAACAATTTTCTGAAGCAAACTTCACAGTCACCACTTAACTGAAAGTGTTATGAACACAACATCCCAACGTGCTTATTGTTTGTTGATTGTAAAAAAAAATTGACCACCACAGGACAAAATCCAGTCATAAAAACCCTGTGAAAAAGACACTATGGGTCTTTACCCTATTTCTGCAGATGAGGAAACTGAGACTCAGATAAGATGCCCATGGTCACACAGCTAGTAAGGATAAGAAATGTGGTTTAAAGGTAGGTCTTGCTATCATCTATATCCAATCTACACTCAGTTTCTTGTAAGATGGGCACTGCAGACAGAAGACAAAGTGGGCCCAAAAAGGAATAGGAGGAAGAAAGGAAGTTCAAAAAAGATTCAAAACTGTCTGTCTTTGTTTCCTTTTTTTAACCTGTACTTTGGGAAATGACCAGAAGAAATAAAATTAATATATTTAACAAATATCTAATTGAGTGTTTTACCTTACCATGGCTGGGTATCACTGCTATTGAATAATTCTTTCTTTATTACTAATGGATCCCTCCTCCCAAATTCCCAAAGCATTTTCTATTCTCCTAAATTCCTCTCTGGCCCCACCCTTTCCTTCCTCATGCTCAATGAAAGACTGTACACTATTTCACTGAATCGGGCCTGAGCAATTTCAGATTTCCTCCTCCAAAATCTCTGTGCCTTCATTCATTCTTTCCTGCTCTGTTTGTCTCCAAAGAGGAGATAGCCTTGTTGAAAAGGTTAATACCTCTAACCTGTGACATACAGCCCATCCCCATTTATGTGCCATTATTCCACTTATCCTTTTCTCCTTCCTGAGAAAAATTATCCCTTAAATATATTCATCTCTTTTATATTCTACTAGGGAAAAATCCTTCCTTCGACTCTGCTACCCACTTCAAACTAGGGTCCTCTCAGGTCAAACAGAGCTGGTGATGTCTTTTGCTTGTCTTACTTTAGGAAAGGGCTTATTTTGGCACCACAAAATAAACTGCAGCTGGGGAGGGGCATTAATGGCAGCCCACCATTTAGGAATACAGCTGTGTTTGTCTCTGCCATATGGTAATGAAAAAATGATAATGAGGATACCCTATATCCTTCAGCTCCTTTGAATTGTTACAAAAGTGAAAATCCCAGCATCTGTACAAATAACAACTTCTTGAGTGACTTACCCATTTAGAGAAGATGATCTCCTGTTCAACAAGGAGAAGCAAGAAGAAGTGGGGGGTTCAACTTTAAGATTAAGAATAAAAGACAAATTTTATACTAAGCAAGAAAAGGCCAAGCAGTCTACGTAGCACTCTCTGACACACTGGTTAGGGAGGAGAGGACTGATGGAAATTTAGGTGACCTGAAAAGTCTTCTGCAAGGTGGACAGTTAGAAGAATTGGTCCTTAATGGACAGACCTCGGTGATTTCTTTAGACAAAGAATACCAATGCTTAGAAGCACAGTGTGTTATGGTGAAAAGATCATTAAAAAAAGGGAGTCATTAAAAAATAAAAAAGCACATTAGACTAAACTAGCACAATAGACTCATTCTCTATTCTGGACCTTGGTCTTTCCACCAATAAAGGAAAGGGTTACATTAGGATCTAGAGCTAGAAAGACCTGTAGAGCTCAGTCTAAATCTCTCTCAACCTTGTTTAACAGAGAGAACAATTATATCATGCAATAAGTGATTTGTCCAAGGTCATACAGGAGGTAAATAGAAGTCATGATTCAAATCCAGAACCCTCTGACTCCAAACCCAGGGCTCTTTTTCCTCAACTATGATGCCCCTCCTATGGATAAAACATGCACCTTCCACAACCAAGCTTATAGGTAAACCTTCCAAAATGAGCTAGGCTGGTTTGGGGGCAGCAAACATAGCCCATTCACCAGACCCTAGTTAGGGTCTTGTTGGAGCTGCCAGAGTTCCAGTGAGATAGCTTTAAGGAATTCCAGAGTCACCTCCTTCCCACGATAAAGTAAGAAACACTTTGTGTAGAAATAATAGCAACTCAGTTAGATGTTTCTTAATAACCAAACCCAAAGAAGAAACCAAAGCTCAGTGAGGCTAACTGACTTGACCAGCATCACACTTCTAGTTAAATGTCTGAAGGACTGAACCGAAGGTCTCTTGAGATTCCTATGTACTCACCCCTGGTTTACAGTTCTCGCAAACACTAGTGCTAGAGAAGGCTTTAAAACCAAGGGAGGAAGAAAATTGTGTCCATCCAAAAGAAACAAAATCGATACATAGTCATTCCAACTGTGCTACAGAACTAACAAACGAAAACTCAATCTCTGAAAACCCTGCCCTCTCCCAGGTCCAGAATCCCCATCACAAAGACTTGATTGGGCACCTATAACCGAATTGAAAGGGACTTTAGAGATTTAATCCAACCCTTTCAGTTTGCAAGAGGAAACTGAGACCCAGGGAGAAGGGACTTGCCCAGAGGCACATAGCTAGTGTCAAAGGTTTATGAGTAAGTCTTTTCCCACTTCCTGGCGGAATGTAAAATAGTGAGCTACTGAGAAAACCAGCTTTGTTGGTGAGATGCTGCCAGGAAGAGTCCCTCCCATCAGGAAATGGGTTGCCATTGATACCCAGTTTAGGTCATTTGTGCTGCCCTTTACAATTGCAGCTTCTCTATTTATAAGTCTGCTTAAGAGTCCTATCTTGTGAGTATATCTGGAGCCTTGGAGATAGGAGACTGTATCTTTCAATAGTTCTTGTTGTAACCCATTTAAATTGCCTCCTTCTTTCCAATGTCACAAGAGTCAGATTATGTATTGTGGCTCGCACAAAACACCAATGAAGGGCACGGTTTCATCTGGAGTGATATTTAGCTCCCTGGGGGGTGTTTTGGTGTTTCCCAGGTAGATCAGACACAGCTCCTTCCACTGCCTGCCATGAAAGAATCAAGTTGGAAGATAAATTCTATGATTGGAAATGCATTAAGATGAAGAGGTAGTTGGTAAACATTGCTCTGAACAGCAAGGCACAGCTAGAAAGTCAAGGATGGGAAGTTGATCCAGTCAAAGGCAATATTTCATGAGATTGTCATTTACTTTAGTTTTAAAGCTACCATAAGATGTAACGATAAAAGGGCCAATGATGCATTGCAGGCAGGTGATATGAACCCTTGCTAAACCAATTAAACTGTCAGTGCACTACAGTTTCACATTCTATATCCCAAACTAGGTCACCTTAGGTCTGTTAGTCACTTAGGATTTTATCGTTGATGCAAAATCAATTGGCAGTTTATAATCTTACATTTCATTATGAAGGTATATTCTACAGCAGCAAGGCTAATGGAATCATATGGGGGATTGGAAGTCCATTCACTTGCCTGTGCTCAAGTGGAGTCATAAGGGAACAGAACCAATCATGTTATCTCACGTCTGGAGACGGGTGCAGTATTTGATTGATGGGATCGTGTACCTGATAGAGCGTTTATAGGCATGGGCATAATTCTGAATGATAATAATAATAAAAAGGATATTAGAACAAATGTGAAAACTGATACTGAAGGACTAACCTCATCACCTTTCATTGTAGAGGAAGAACTCTTTCAGGGTCCTTAAGTTTGAGTATTAAATTCCTATTAACAATAGGATAAAGGCTGTTGTTCAGTTGTTTTTCAGTTGTGTCCAACTCTTCATGATCCCATTTAGGGTTTTCTTAGCAAAGACACTGGAGTGCTTTGCTGTTTCCTCTTTCAGTTCATTTTAAATGAGGAAACTGAGGTAAACAGGGTCAAGTGACTCACCCAGGGTCACACAGCCAATAAATATGTGAGGTCAGATCTGAACACAGGGAGTTGAGTCTTCCTGACTCCAGGCCTGGCACTCTATCCATCTGCTGGATGGGAATTCATCTTTAGGTCTCTTGTTGAAATGTATGGCTATTGTACAGAGCTATACCTAGGGTAGGGTGACTGATTCAAAACAATGTCATTTAGAAGGTGCTGATAGCATTTTCTAGTTTTCCAACACTGTAAAATCAACTGAGCTTAAGATGTAGGTGGCAAAGAAAATCAATTTAAATGGGTAGCTGTCCGATTGTGCTTTCTGTTCCAGCCAATCTCCAGCACAACAATATCCCAAGTAAATCCCCTCCAGGCGTTCTCTCCCCCCCCTAACAAGCCTTTCTCCCCTTCACCTAGTACAGCCTTCCTACTAAGCACTGGTCTTCTGGTACTCCGAGGCACTACCCCTTGCCTCAGTAGTGCCTCTCTTTCTCTGACACACAAATTACTAGTTATAGGTGTTTTTGTTGACTGTGAGTAATGTGTAGCCTTCCAAAATGTCAGAGCTGGCATAGGTCTTAGAGATCTAGTTCAACCTCCTCACCTATGAGAGAAGAAAACTAAGGTCCCAGGAAGGGCAGTGATTTTGATCAAGATCACACAGTTAGTGGTATCCTCAGTACTGAATCCCAGCCCTCCACCTTCTTGGTCCGGGGATCTTTCTACTGTATTACCCTATCTCTCTGAGCAAGCTGGGAAACAGCAGAGTATAAAAGACTTGGTTCAACCTTGGTTGAACTTAAGACACTTACTAGATAGATGGCCTTGAGCAAATCCCTTCACTTCTCAGAGCCTCCTCCCTCAGTCTGTAAATTAGGGGAAACACTCATACTACTCACCTCACGGGCTTGTGTGAGAAAAGTCCATTATAAACTGAAAAGGGCTATAACCTAGGATTATGTTGGGGGGAGGGAGGTTATAAGGCTTAATTTCCTTAATATTAACTTTCATTTGGAAATACCTTCCCTTTTATCTCCAGGACAAATATGACACCACCTTTGGAAAAACCAATAGCAGTAATAAAATACACATGACAGATCCTTGCTTTTGGTGCTCATTAGCACAGTGGAGAACAGATCTGTTCTCCTAAGATCATATAGCTAAACAAGAACGCAATTAACATTTCAAATACATAGCTTCTGTTTTCTGCTGTATACTCAGCAGGGCTTCAAGTATAACCCTCCCTGCTGACTATTAACCAGACTTGTAAATACTTAAATATTAACTCAAAGCAGATGTGTGCATCTGCGAAGAAGGCTATGTAACTCGGGGTTTTTTGAAGTCCAGAAGCTGTCTTGATTTAGTTCAGATACTCGTTAGAAAGTAGGTGGGTCATCCCACTTTATTTCTCCTCTCGCTTTATATCCCAGTATTGTAAGATGCATGGAGTGCAAAGGTTCTGTGGCACAGGATCTCCTCATTGGCCATCTAACTCATTTGCTAACTACCTAAGAATGCTCTCTGCAAATGCCCAAGTGGTCATGTAGTCTTTGCCTGAAGACCTCGGGGAAAGGGGGCCCATGGCTTCCCGAGGCAGCCTACTCTGTCTTCCGATAGCTCTAATTAAGAGGCAGCCCATTCCTGGCACCAAACCTAAATTTCCACCCGTTTCTCCAAGTTATGTCTTGTCGGGCCAAGAAGAACCAGTCTAATTCCTCTCCCACATGAGAGCCCTTCAAGTACTTTTTAAAATAGCCATCATGCCCCCTGAATCTTCTAAAACTAATACTCTTTCAAGAAATTCCCATCGAGCCTAACTTGGGGTCTTTTAATATCCTATTTGCCCTCCTCTGAATGTCTTCTAGCTTATAAAATCTCTTCCTAAAACATGACGTTCCAAAGTGAGGACAGCATTCTAGAGACAGTCTGACTAGGGCGAAGTAGAGCAGGAGGATCTCCTCCCTCCTCCTTAGTCCTCTCTTTAAAAAGCCTAATGTTAGCCTTGCTGGTTGTCCTAATGCATTGTTGACTCATAAAGCCTGTGGTCCTCTATCGCCCCCTGGGGGCAGCTAGGTGGTACAGTGGATAGAGTGCCACATTTGGACTCTTCTCCCCGAGTTCAAATCTGGCCTCAGACACTTACCGTGAGACCCTGGGCAAGTTACTTCACCCTGTTTTCCTCAGTTTCCTCATCTACAAAATGAACTGGAGACGGAAATGGCAAATCCAAGAAAATCCCAAATGGGGTCATGAAGAATCAGGCACAACTGAGCATCTCTGCACTTTTCCAGATGTACTTCATTTTAGTCATGCTTCCTCTATTTTATAGTTAAGAAGCTGGAGGGAGATGAGTATTGGAATCAAAGTATAAGACCTCACACATCTCTACTGAATCTAATTTTGTTAATACCACTTATCATTCTAGCTTATCAACATATTTCTAGAAGCAGATTAGCAATCCCTCCAACTTTGCATTGCATATAAATTTGATAAACATTTTATATATTACAATCATTTATAAGAATATCAAGCAATATCAGGATAAGGAAAAAACCTTCGGGATGTTCTTACTTTTCTTTTTTCATAAAGCCTTTAGGGTCTACCCTTTGGGTAAGGCCATTAAGCACTTTCTCAATAAAGAGAATGAAAAACTCCTACCAGATACATTGCAAAAAAAATCTAAATAAAAGTATAAAGATATATAGACACATAAAAATAATCCTTCTAGTCTACTCTTCTAGAAACCTTGCCCCCTCCCACAAAAAAAATTATCTAACTCTGGCATGATCTCATTCTTGATGAAACCGTACTGACCCTGGGTTATTACCATTTCTTCTTCTAGATGGACTATTAACCATTCTTTTAACAACACATTCTGCAATTGTTCCAGGAATTAAAATCAAGGTCACTAGCTCAATCTGATATTCATTTTATATCAGGAATTTGTCTCAATATCCTGAAAAACAATGCTCCTTCCCTTTAGCACAGAGATACAATTGAGTTTAGCATCCAGTTAGCAAAACTAACTACTCAAAATAGAAGGTTATCAAATGGCCCTGTTGCTTCTCCTCACCCTGAATCTCAGTGGGGGTCCCTCCCTAGAATATTGCTAACTCCCCTGATGTTGGCTTTCCTAGAAGGAACCCGATGGTGTTTCCAAATCTCTACCTAGGAGGTTGGCATAAAGGTATCTGGTTCCCTGCCACAGGGAATCTTTTTCTCCATTGGAATTTGTTCCCTTAAGTATTCAGTCTCCACCAGCCTCCAAACCAAATCTATTTTAAAAGAACAATTGACTTGAGAAGCACATTTGGTGCTTCTTAGCCCAAGCACCACAGGCACCACTAGTCAGATCTGAGGGCTATCCTGAAAGACCTCACCTATATGTTGTTGTTAACCTATCTTCTCACTGGTTGGGGAGGTGGATACAAGAAGGGGAAGGAGGTTATGGATAAATACTACTGACTGTAGGACATCACTTGGAAGTTGTCTTTTGTCTTTTGTATGCAGAAAAGTTCTTCCAATCAATCTGGTAAGTTGACAAGGCAGTGAACCTTTAGGACTTTTGGAAGCATCTCCCATCCATGTACACATGACCATTGACACCTTAAGAGGATTAAAGACATCTCCTGATTAAATCTAAATTACTGAGGCTGGCCCAAGATTAATAGGTTGCTCTCTAGTGGAAAACCCTTGGCACTTCCTACAGGTCATGTTTCAGAGACTGGGGCTCCACCCTAAATTACCAGGGAGTTGGATTCTTGTCAGAAAAGTCACCCACCTTGTTTGTTGTGATCTTTATAGGTGATCACCACCAAGGACTTTCAGCATCTTTTTTTTTTACCTTTACTCTTCTTCCTTTATTCTAAATCAAGAGCGCTTAATTTTTTGGTTTATGAGCTCCTTTGTCTGATGAAAGCCATAGACCTCTTCTGAAAATGTCTTCAGATAAATAAAATGAAATATATGGGGATTAGAAAGGAAATCAATTATGTTGAAATACATACATAATCTTTTCCATTCGAGTTAGACAGCCCCACTGAATTTAATCCATGGACTCCATGTTCCCTTATTTTAAAGGAAACACAGAAGAGGGACATCCCTCTTCCCCCTCAGAACTGTTAACGGTTATCTTGCAGCACAGGCAAAGACACGCTTATCTACATGGCCAGAGAAAAGAGTTCCTGGATGCTTTTGCCTCCTTCTCTCATTTTTCTGAGCACGGGTCAAGAGAACAAATTCATGAGAACACAATCCAGCCCAAGAGACACTAGGGTGAGTGAAAGAATATCAAAGAACATCTCTCCAAAAGGAAGCTATCTTGAGCATCACTAATCTCAGGAATTGCTTCAGGATTAAATCCAAGTTTTCAATTTGGGGCCTCTGTCCTGTTCAGAGAAAAGAAACATCCTGAACAGCATTTTTGGAGGGAGAAGATTGCACATATGACATTTAGAGATTGGAGGAGGAGTAGCAAGGTACTAAAAACATGGCATGAACAAACAGGGATTGGACCCCATCACCTCCACTTCATTATTATTCAGGTAGTGCAGAACTGAGGGGAAAGGAGACTGGCAGATCTAGTAGCTTCAAACTGTTTTTCCCCTTCAGGAAGTCTCTGGACTCAGAGTTTCTTTGGGTATAATAGGGATAGGATGGATTACTGAGGAATTGTCCTGAGTAGAGTCCAAACCACAAGGTGGCACTACAAGGCTGAGAGGGGGTAAGGAGCTGTGAAAGGCCTTGTGGGAAAGTTGGACCCACCAGAAAGGGGGGGAAAAGTGATTACAGGGTGGTCCCTTTATGTGTTTTCTCCATTTGTTTGTGAATCCAGAGTGGTTTATTTTGGATTGTCCCATTTAGTGATTGATTCATAGCCACTGTGTTCGCCTGAGAGGTACTGTTGGACTTGGCCTTTAAAAGGGGACAACTACCAAAAAAAAACAAAAAAAAAAAAAAAAAGCCAGAAAAAACGCAGAAAATCAAGGCTGAATAACTAGTTGGTCATCAAAATTCAAGAGAGTCAACCAAAAATACAGACTCTGTTGCCTGGAGGGAAGCTCTTCTAAGAAACCATACATCTCCAGGGATGGCAGTGGATGGAGGCAATAGCTAAAGAGTGTCTGGTTCCTAGATCAAGTTGACAAATGCCAGTACTTGAGCCAGTAGCAGCAGAAAGTTGATGGGAGAGTAACAGAGATGTTCCTGGACCAAGCAGGAGTCTGAACCAAGGAACAAAGATGAAGGACAGAACCCTTATGTGAGAGGCAAAACCTGAAAGTCACCTCTTTGGTGGCAGCAAGGACTATGTGTACTATCCAGGTCTTGGTGGGAGGGGGAGGTCGAGAGGTAGGGAGGCAACTATGCTTTACTCCTTCAGTGGACCTTAATCTCACTAAGAGTATGGCAATAAAACAAAGGGACTATAGAAGTCTCTGGGGAAAAAGAGTTGACTTGACTGGTCAGGAACTTTTGAGTTCTTTTCTGCTTCTGCAAAGTGAAATAAAACCTGCCCTATACTCCATGTCTCCTAAGCCAGAAGGCCTGTGTGGGAACAGGAAGCCCTTTGCTTTTTGTTGCGGAGACCTAGATATGAACCAAATTCTTCATTCCCAGGAGAAATCTTGGGTAGAAGCAAACAAGACAGAGAAATGATTTGAATGAGAAGTTTCCAAAGCTGACCTGTGAACTTTGGCTCTGGGCCACAGGTTTCATTTATGAAGCATTTTTAACATCTATTTCCCCTCTTTTACCAGCATAACAAGTCCAATAAGGCGGGCAATACGTGGAATAGCATCCCCATCTGACAGATGAAGTTGAGAAGAACTCCACCAAAGTCACAGCTGGTAGGTAAAACTGCCTCTTTGCCTAGCAGTTTAGCCACTTTCCCCAAGCACTCTAGCTTCTAGGCAAACCTGTTCTGCTTGACTTAATTGACTTAAAAGGACTGAAATGTTGAGGCACAATTGATTTTTAAGAATATCTATGAACTGTAATTGGCTCTCCTCAAACCATGTGATGATTCAACAGAATTTTTTTTTTTGTAATTATACACTTTGAGATTATGGTAATTGTTTTATAACCCAATGACGCTGCATCCACCTGAAGTTTTCTGATATAGATCAATCTCGTTTAGTGTACACTCCATACATTAATTCATTTTAATGCAGGAAAAAAAAACTAATTATATCTGTCTCAAATTACACATGAGATGATTCACATGACCAAGTCCCTGATGGATGTCATGTCACTTTGAGAAAAAGTCTTCCCTGGATCTTAATTCCTTTGGGGTTCGTTTTGGTCCTATTCTTCCTTTCTAGTGGGTGGCTTAGATTTTACCTTCCTGCATCTTTTCCTTTGAGCAGACAAGACTCATTCAAATCTCAGCTCTGCAGCTGGCTGATGTGACTTTAGACAAATCAGTCAGGCAAGCCTCTCTATGTGTCAGTATCTTCCTCTATAAAAGTAAGCAAACAACCTTTAGGTTTTCTGTTCAAATCTAAATATTATGAGCTTATTAAAAAACATCTCAGTCCCAAAAAAAGCAAAAAGGCACTTAGAACAGCCAATACTTGGCACTTTATAGTCACTAATGTAAATTTCTGAAATTTTTATTATAATAAAATTTAAAATTGTAGAATAGCATAGTTGAAAGGACTCAACAAAGAAGGAAACTGAGACTCAGAGAGGGGTAGTAACTTACTCCCCGGCCTTTCTACAAGGTGGACCAACCAAGCATTCCAATTTTTCAACTGAGTAAAGTAAGACAAAAAGATATGAAGGAATTTTTCCAAGGTTATAGCTAGTAAGTGCCAGAGTAGAGACTTCAGTCTATGTCTTGTTACTCCAGGTCCATTTCTATTTCTACTAGATCACATTAGAAAAGATGTTTCACCCTGTCTATGCAAGATAATAGGATTTCCACTGCAGCTTTAGCATTTGTATTAAAAATGTATGAAAAAAAGTGAAACTTTCTCAGCAGTCTGCCTCTTATTTGTCTCTACCTTCTCAAAAAAAAAAATGCAGCAGAGGATTCCTGCCACAGAATAACGTCATCTCAGTTTCTGATACGATTATTTGTAATGCAGTATTGGATTTAATGGCAGAGTTTTATATAAAAAGCTATAATTTTCTATTACACATTTTTAAAACTTTTCTGCATTATTAATTTTTCATGATGTCTGAAAAGTAGAATTGTCCTAAAAGGATGCACTTCTAAAATTATAATGACAAAGAAAAAGGGAAAGTATTATTTGGCTTACTAAAAATATGCTTTTGGTCAACATTTTCATGAGCATTTGTTATTTAAGGCTAGATACAGCTGCACATGACCATCATCATGAGCTCTAGAGCTAGAAGCAACTTTATAAGTGATTGAGTTCAAACTCTATGATTTTACAAAGGAGGAAGGCAAGGCCAGGAGAGAAGAGACTTTCCTTCTAAGCAATGTCAAGCAGAGTACTGGTAGAGCTCAGATTTGAAACCACATCCTCTGACCCAGAGTCTTAACTAATAGTAATAGGGGAAGGGGAAGGGAACAAGCATTTTTAAGTGCCCACTTTTTGCCAGGTACTACGCTAAGTGATTTACAAATATAATCTCATTTGATCCTCACAAGGCCCGTAGGAGGTAGGTGCTATTGTTATACCTGTTTTACAGTTAAAGAAACTGAGGCAGAGGTTGAGTAACTTGCCAAGCATCATATAGCCAGTGTGTGTCAGGGGCCAGATTTGAAAGCATGGCTTCTTGACTCCAGTGTTTTATCCAATGCAGCAGCTCCTAGCTTCCTCTAATACTAGTAGCTGACATTTATATAGCTCTTTGAGGTTTACAGTTTCCTCATCTGTAAAATGATCTGGAGAAAGAAATGGCAAATAACTCCAGTACCCTTGCCAAAAAAACAAAACAAAACAAAACAAAACAGGGTCATGAAGAGTTGGAAGCAACTGAAAATGACTGAATAAAAGATGTTCAAAGTCTCTTTACCCATATTATGTAATTCTAGCAATACCCCGTAGGGCAACAATTCTGTTAGTAACCTCCATTTTGAGGATGAAGAAGCCGAGGCTGAGAAGTTAAGTGATTTAAATGTCCATGGCCCCACAGCAACCAAATGTCTACCATCGATGGTATGGGTAAGGAAGTAGAGATTCTAAACCAGGTCTTGATGACTTCTAGTCCAGCACTCTATCCAGTACACTGCCTCTGGGCACGAAAACTGAGAACAGATTCCTTCAGTGGGTAGAAACAATTGTGCTTAGCACCTAGTTAGTAAGAATAATTAGTTAAAATAGGAAACTGCCAGATGGCCTGCTTTCTCTGCCCAGCAGAGTTGGCTGCATCACAGGTGAGTTCTTCCCAGGCAGCCAGGTCTGCACTGCTCCTCAATTAATAGAGAGACAGAGAAATTTTCTGCACATGCTGATAGCTTTGTCATAAAATGTTATAGCGCTCTCACCTTGACTTTCAAGTCCTAATAGCAGCTTGTGAAAAATGAAAAGCCTTGAAGAATCACAATCTGAAAGACAATCACTGATCCTTTATCTCTCAGACTTCAGGCTGAATCAAGTTCCTCAAAGGAAACCCAATAAAGGCAAGACATTTTCATCATAACAAAATAAATAATTCAGTCAGATTCTTCATTCTGATTGGCTACCGGATATATCAGAGGCCCAGTAGCTGCTAAACTGACTGGAGATAACTTGATTGACATAGCATGCTTTGACACTGACAGTTGGACAACGGACAGTAGAAATGATTATAAATAACCTCAAGCAACTATATTTCTAATGGAGAATTTAGCACTTCCACAAGTCTGATAGGATTCAAAATTGTGGTCTTTGGTTTATGTGGCACTGACAAAACAGTTCAGATTCATCACCTTCCCCTCTTTAGGCAGATAGCTACAGGGCCTGAGGTTCTCCAGACAAACAGGAAGTCAGTGGATTCACAGAAAGTATAGAATTTTCAGAGCTAGAAGAGACCATATGGTCTGACAGATCTCATTTCACAGAAGAGCAAACTGAGGCATAGAAAATGGCTTTAAATATTACCTGGGTGACGTTGGACAAGTCTAGTTTTTGGTTTCTTCCTGCCCCTTTGTAAAATGAAGAGTTGGAATAGACAATCTCTACAAGCCCTTCTTCCGGCTCTAAAACCTCTGACCTCGTGCTCAAGGTGAGTGGCCAGTCAAAAGCAAAAATTCATGCCTGTGAGGCCAAATTTAGTTGACTTGGAGACAATGATGATGGATGGGGGAGGTACTTCTAAGATATAACCATTCTTTCTGCACATGGCTTAGGAACACTGGAGACAGAGATCATGAGAACTGGAGACACTGGGGAAAAGGGAGACCAGAGTGTTTAAAGGCTGGCCTGGAGTAGAAATTTTTTCAGTCAGATATTGTACATTCTGGAAAAATGGAAGTGACCCAAGTTCCAGGATCCAGAGAAAAGAACATACTCTAAACCTCAGCTTCTTAAACTGTGGGTCATGACGCCATGTGGGGTCCTGTAATCAAACATGGGGATATCAAAATTATGATTTATTATTGGTGAATGTTTCATTTGCATTCTTGTGTTTTATATCTGTATACTCTGTTTCTTAGGTGAAAAGGGGTCATGGGTGGGAAAAGTTTAAGAAGCCACACTCTAAATGAGATGAGGGATAGTTACAGAGAGGAAGTTTGGATGTGGGGGGGGATAGGGATGGGCACAGAAGACTATGCCAACTCCTCCTTCCAGTCCTGTATAACAAGGGCCATGACAAATGAAACAGTCAGTCTTGGAAGGAATGTCAAGATATGTGACATCTTAGAAATAGGACTAAGTTTTAGAAAGCACCAGATGATGAAAAGAACGTGGGAGGAAAAGTTTGAGAAGCATAGATTTAGAGCTGGAAAGGACTTTAGCTCTCATTTAATCCAACCTCATTTTACAAATGATGAAACTGAGGAACAGAGATGAAATAAGTTGTCCTGGACCCACCAGGTAGTGACAGAGCCACAGTATGACCCCAGGTCCCGATTATAAAATCACTTACCTTTTTATTAAACCAGTGAAAGAAAGTTCCAGATGGCACAGCGGAAAGAAAGAGGAAAATAGTAACAAAAGGAGGATTAGGATCATGTTTACCATGGGGAGGAGGGAAAAGCAAACTGTCCTCAACTGTCTTTGCTGCTGATTCTCCTAGCTGATCCCACATTTATAGAAGGGAGTTTGGAGCCAGAGGGCTAGACTGGTCAGTAAATAAGATAAAATCCAACCCACTCCAGTGGGAATGTAAATAGGGGGAAAGGTAGCATGGTCATGAAATAAGGGCTGGTGGCAGCCCAGGGATTAGAGACTTGGCTAATGGGGGGAAGGGGCAAGAAGTGAGCTTTTGGAATGTCCTAACTGCAATGGCCGATCTAGCTCCATCTCTGTCAGTGACCTGAAGGTCTCCTACTTCTTAGTTCAATCCCCTCATCATAAGACTTGAACACGTCCTCTATACCAAGACCCACACACATACTTTCTGAATTACAAGACAACATAATTAAGACCACATTCGCGGCATCAAATTTTTGTTGGTCTCAATTGAAGACAAGGTCTAGAGAGGGGCTTTAGGGTCATCTCCTCTGACAGTGAAAGTTATAACAGCATTCAAATTGAGTGCAGTCTTGTACCTTATAAATTAACCGGCTATTCTGATGTCCATCTGAAAATAATTGGAGGGGGGAAGGGAGAAAGAATAAAATAACTCTACCTCTTTGGAAAGTCAAAAAGCCTCAGTTTTAAAAGGGACCCCACAAATGGATAAGATTACAAGTACAAGCAATTTGGCTGCAACGAGACATATGTGTTCCCCCCAAAAAAGGACAGTGCTACAATTCATGCAATAAAAACCACAAAACTTATGAAGAAAGTGGAATTAGGGACATAAGCTAAAAAACCCTCATCAGTTGACTATCAGTTTGAATAAATTTGGACATGAATTTATGCAAATATTTAGGTTGTTATATCAAATACTTCAAAATAAAGTATAATTATTAAGATTAAAAACAAAAAATGACAAAAAATAGAAATCAAATAAAAAACAGTAGCACAATTTTATACATGTTAAATGGTTAAGAAACACATAGGTGCTACAATAAATAGTGTCAGAAGCCCTGGGCTTCAAGAATCCAGCTGAACAGACCACAAGTCCAGGCCTGGGGCCATAAGGCCAAAAGCCACAGCAGAAAGGAGTAGGGAATAAGGATATGGGTGGTGAGGACCAGACTGTCTCAGCTTACAGCACCTCTTATACCAGAAGATAAATATTAAATAGGACATTTTACCTTGACAAAGACCTGAAATTTGCTTGTGGAACTAAGCATCAGAAGGGTTACAGTTTGTGGATTATTATGAAATGGCACAATTTTCTGCATTCTCGTTCTTTTTCCCAAAAGACATTGAATAGAAGCAAATTCAAAATTTGCTTCATACTCCCCAATGTCAATAACTGGAACAAATTTGAGTTTCTGAAACACGTGTTATATCAGAACCAATTGTATCCTAAGACAATGTTCAGAAATGACAGTTGCTCTGACATTTTCTGAAGAATCAGTGATGATATAATTCAGTTTCAATTCAAATTATGTTTATAAAAGTTTATAAATAAATTTATAAACGTAATGCTTTGGGTTCAATGAATATTTCCCACTCAGAAGAAATCTAACCGAAAAAACTTGAAGTACTGACTCAGAAGCCAACAGGTGACTGCACTTGTTCATGGGCACTCAAGGAGTATACATGTGGGGTGAGCATTCAATAAGCACTCTGACTTACCTTGCAAGTTGTCCCAAGAAGCCACCTTTCTTACCTGTCAGGAGTCAACTCACGCAATCAATTCAAGCCTCCCTAATTTGAACTAATTTTAACAAAAGGTAATCTCAATGAAGTGTAGAATATAGACTATTTTTTTAAATTATGTAGCTTTACTGTTATCAACACCTACATGAATTTAAATCAATAGCTAAAGTGATTGCAAGAGGAGGTCTTGCTAGGTTTGTCTTAATGAGCAAATAATCCACTGGAAACTAGCATTATTTGCATGCCCCTAATTAATGAGTTTGCTGAAGTCCTTGAAGACAACTTGTTTTCTCAACTAAGTTAAACATGCCTCCTGCAATCTTAGGTCTGCTACTCATTTGCTCAGTAGACCACCACTCCTCATAATAATAGGAAACTTCGGCATAAGTAAAAATATCACGTAGTAAAATTGGAGCTGGAGAAGTCACTGGTGGACATTAATTTAAACAAAACATTTATTTTTTAGCTTGGCTTTGTCTTTGCCATTTCAGCATCTTCTATGCTGTGTAGTATTATAGTCATACTGTGGATCATAACTTAGAATCAGAGAGTCAATATCACATCGTGTGAAATTCCTGAAGTTGTGTGCAAAAATTTTGAAAATTGTTCACAACATCTCAAAAATACTATCTTATTTCTTGTATTCTCAGATATTGTTAATAAAGGCCATTTAATAGACGAGATAGAAATGCCGATCACACCCAGAGAGAAAATGATGGAGATTGAATGTGAATGAAAGCATAGTATTTTTCCATTTTTGTTTGTTTTTTTTCTTTCTCATGGTTTTTGCCCTTTTGGTTTGATTTTTCTTACACAACGTGACAAATATGGAAACATGAATAAAAGAATTGCACATATTTAATTTATATCAGATTGCTTGCTGTCTTGGGGAGGAGAAGAGGAAGAAAACTTAGACTACAAAAGTTGTACAAAGATGAATGTTGAAAACAACCTTGACATGTGTTTGGAAAAATTAAATACAATAGTATTTAACAAATAAAAATCCTTTAAAACCTAAAAAAGACTATTTAAGCATTCGAGGATACTTTTCCATTAAGGACTTCCACAAGCATGAAATTATCTGTGAGGGAAAGACATGATTGTTTCCTCAAGCCATGATCCTAGGCTCCAGTTCTCGTTCTAACTACTCTTGGACTACAGCAACTAAAAAGGGAGCAATGAGATGCAGTGTGGTATGGTGTAGCTAATTATCTATGTGGATCACTTCTTAATTAACCGTAGCAAACTTATTTCAGTTACAAAATAATTTTTAAACCCTCTCTACCCTGAGTAGACGAAAGTATCTAAATTCCATTCCACTCATAACTCCTTTGGATTGTATCACTGTCAAACTCGGCCAGTTCCTCAGGAGTCAAATGCTATTTAAATCATTTTCATAATTCTAAAATGCCTGTAAGACAAGTCCAGTGTCTAATTATACCACTTAAATTTGTTGAAGATGTTTGGGGATGTGTGTTTTTTTTAACTTCAATAATGAAGAAGCCCAAGGGTTTTAAAACCCTAATAATCTAATAAACTTTGCTAAGTGAGCATTGTAACAGATACGCCTGGATGGGATTTGTAAATGCCAGACAATTTCCCCTGATCTTTATCAGTGAAAAGAAGTCTAAAGCTTTGGCAGGAAGAAATTAAACTCGGTGCAAAATAATACCATCTGGCCAAACGGCATTGGTCAGACCAGCAAAACCCTGTAGATGTCAAACTGAAAAGTATTAAAATGAACTCTAAAGAGAGTGTGTGTATGTGTTATCTTTTATGAGGTGTTAGGAAATGTTGCTGTACTAGTATATCATGGAAAGCCTACAATCCTCTTCCTCTACTTTGCCTCCTACTAGGAAATCATTAGCATCAATAAAAACTGATGCTAGATTTGAAGCCAGAAGACCTGGGTCAAATTTCAGCTCTACTACTTAGTACCTGTGTGATTAAAAAAATCATTTGACCTCTCTGGACCTCAAGTTTTTTTCCATCTTTAAAAGGAGAAAATGAGAAGAGATGATCTTTGAGGTCCTTTTTCAACTCTCAAGTCTATCCTATTGTGTGTTCAGTGCCATGTTAGGTGCTAGGAGCAAACATCTATCCAAAAGTGAATACAAGGAATAACATGGCATTGAATTCAGGCAGGATTCAACCCAGTGCTGCTCGAGCCTCCCTCTGCAGAGGCTGGATGAGCAGGATATATTTTCTGGAGGAAAGAAAATGGTGGTAAGCCAACTTTTTAAGCCATCTTATAGGTTCCCAATGTCGAGGCTCCAATACAGATGTTCACCTGGCTGGAAAGGTCTTAGAAGCCGAAATCCTTCTCCCCAGTTGGAAGAGAGACAACAAAACCACACTGTAGATAGAGGATAAAACCTCACCAATGGGAAGGTAAGACATATTCAAATGGGTAAGAAGTCAGACTTACAATTTTGTTCAACGTGTTTTTATTACATTCAGCTTCATGTGATACCTGGGTCAACCTTGATAAGAAAAAACCTACTTTAAGGAAAAGAAGAATGACTTGAAATTAGCATAATGTATATCCAAAGGCATTAAGTTTAGAAAAGTTTTTTTTTTTTTCCTTAAGGAGGTTTATCACCCCACCCCAAAGACTTACTTATTAAGCCATGTAATTGGTCCTCATCTTACTCAGGACACTACTGTTCACACCTGTTTTACTGGAACATTCTCCTCTCCTCAGCCATTCGATTCTGGACAAGTTGTATTCCATGGATGACCTTTTTAGTTCCCTCCTTTGTAAAATAAAGGGGTCTGACCAGAGGAGGAAGCTCCAAGATCCCTTTCCTCACATTCTGTTTTAGAATTATCTTCCTTCCTTTCCTACCATTCCTCTGCCTCCTTTTTCTGACTTCTCTTCCTTTTCTCAAATTCTTTCCATTTAAAAATGGCTTTCCCATTTTTAAAGTTGGTAACCAAAGCTATTTTCCTGAGTCAGGAAGCCATCAAAATGAACTAATTAAACTCACCATCTTCTGGACTCTGATGAGAAATTCACTCTTTTATAATGGGATTACTAGAGCTTTACTGTACAACTGAGTGGTTTGATTAATAATTTACATTTTTGAGGATATGTAACTTTACTTCATGTTCATAGTATGTGTTCCCAAATTTCTTCTATTTGGCTTAATGTTGTTACATTTAGCTGTAATAAATGAGTTAAGTTCTTATTAAAAGTCAATGTAATTATTCCCTCCTGTGGATTATTTTCCAAGAAGAAAGGGCTATGTCACAATAATATCAGTTTATGTCCTGGACCTTAACAAGGCTCAAGTCTAGTGAGACCCATGCAGAGAAACATGAAAAAACAAGAAGGCTAACAGGGCAGTGTGGAGAGGGGGTGTGGACCAGGAGGAGTAGAAAGAAAGATGGAGAATATAACTTGGAGCCTTAAAAACTTGTTGTATTATTTTTTAATCTAAATTAATAAATGATTTAATCTCAAAAACGTGTTCTTCAACATTGAAGTCATTATTTAATCACGTATTAACTGTGAAGGGGGTGGAGAGCAAGACAAAAGGCTTTGCTTGATTAAAGCGCCTGAAGTTATTTTAACCATAATTGTCTCGGGGGAGTTACTCTTTGCTTATGTACTAACCTTGGCCAGATTTATTAAGAGGCTGGTAGTGGTGGGAAGGCAAGCCAGAGGAAAAAAATCTGTTTCAAAATTATGAAGGGTAGATGGAAAGACAAAGGGGAGAAAAGAAAGAGGCAAATTTCTTGACTTTGTTTTTGCTCTCCTTGGATGGAGAGGAGTTGAATGTATCCTTTCAACACAAACAGTATCAGCTACCTGGAGGCTTCTCAAAGAATCCCCAGGAGATGTCTTTCTGCCAAGACTATGGGGTCAACCACCTGATATTACAAGCATTGCTTATAAAGAGCCCATAATAGGCCAGAGAAGGATTTAGGATGCTTTAGGAAGAGAGATCGCCAATATCCAACTTTTCAGCTTCACTTCTGGGGAAGAGAAGCCCCTCTTTTGTAAATTGCCATCGTCTGTGTGTGGTCCTCACAGGTTTTCTGTGACCTGTCTAGATGAATCAAAAGTCAAAAAAGGTCCCAGGTCTTCGATCTTGGTGGGGTCACTGGACTCAGCACTCAGACGGCTGTCCTCTAACAGTAACAGAATCAGTGAGAAGATTGACTCCCCATTCCCAACCAAAATTTCATTTGCAATTATGGAAACAAAGAAGAAAATTCCAATAGAGCAGAAAGCATCTTTATTCTTAGATATTGCATAGAACATAAACATTTAAGCTAAAAAAAAAACATGCCCTCCATGAGGAGGAACCTGAAAAACAATAGCTGACAAGAAGATTAGAGAGGATGATCCTCTAGAGCCCCAATGCTGGAACCCCAACATAAACTGTTTCAGTGAGCTTTAAGTATTTAAAGAATAGTGTTTGAGGACCTGAAAGCACCTGGGAAAGGTGATGCTCCCTAACCCTTCCAGCTTTACCCCACCATTCTGAGGGCTTTGGGAAAGTTTTGAGATCTGGAAGAGAGCAACATTCAAACTATTCTATCTCCTCCTCTAAAACTTGAAAGAAATTTTTCAGAGAGGGCCCAAGATCCAAAGAGATGGGCCACTTATCATGTTCTTCTATCTCTTGTCTCAACCATAACTTTAAGTAAACTATTAAGGAAGGCCCAAAATTACATCAGATGGACCATGGATCATTTTATCTCCTAGTCTAAATATAGCTGCATAGAAACCATCACTGAAGGGCTGAGAACTTCTAGAATGGCCTGATACTCTAGCCGTTCCGATGCCAGCCCCAATTACAGCTCCAAGGAGACCAATCCAGGAAAGGTTGATAGTCCCTATGGTAAGTGCTTACTAAAGCTCTTCCATCTCTTGCCCCAACCAAGGGTCCTGGGAAACCTTGAGGGATAGCCTGAGACATCCTGATATGGTCAATTATTCTAAGTCTTCCATCCCCTGTTCCTTGGACATTATGGAAGTTCCGAAACCTCCTGGGGTAGCCAGGTACCATGGGTCTTCCATCTCCTCTCCCAATTACTCTTCCACCAACAGCATCAGAAAAGATTTGATGTGCTCTGGGATAGGCAGCTCCCCTAAATCTTCCATTTCCTCTCCCAAACGCGCCTCCCCGAAAAGCATCAGGGAAGAGCTGAGGTCCTCTGAAAAAGGTACCTCTTCTAACTCTTCGCTCTATATGCGTAGTAATCATTGTCACATCAGGGAAAGCCCATGACCTTCTGAAATGGTCACTTCCTCTCCCTCTTTCATCTGCTGGCCCACCCATAGCTTCATGAAAACTATCAGGATAATTCCAAGAGCTCCTCGGATAGCCAGTTATTTTAGATCTTCTATTGCCTACCCCAAATACAGCTCTATGGAAAGAATCACGGAAGAACCAACATCTCCTGGACTGAATATTTACTCTTGCTCTTCCTTCTCCTGGTCCACTCATGGCTCCACGAGGTAAACCGTCAGGGAAGGGCCCCATAGGTTGGGGATTTGGTCTAAATCTGGGATTTCCTCGTCCAATTGCAGCTCCACGAGGACCATTACGGAAAGCCCTAGACCTTCTGGGATCAGCACTTCCTCTTGAATCTCCTACCCCAGTCATACCCTCAGGAGGACCAAAGGGGAAGGTTGGAGGCCTTCTGAAATAGGCAATTCCTCTACCTCTCATATCTCCGTGATCAGCAAGATGGAATAAGTCAGGAAAGGCCCAAGGCCTGTTCATCTGGGCAGGTTCTCTACCTCTTCCATTTCCTACCCCACGTGGAGGTCCACGAGGAGGTCCACGAGGACCACCATGAAAGCCCTGAAACCTGTTTGGACGGCCTGCCATTCTACCTCTCCCCTCTCCAGGCCCCATCATTGGTCCATAGAATTCATCAGAGAAGGGATGAGGCCACCAAGGATAGGGCATTGGCATGGCTCTGGCCCCATCGTCCCTCATAAAAGCCTCGGATAAACGAGCGGTATTTGGGAAAGAACGAGACACTCTAACAAAGTTCACCGAGTGTGCCATCACTCTTTCACCTCTGCTTCTTCCATTGCCAAAATGGAGAGTATCATGTTGGAATTGGGGCATCCTAGGAGAGAAACCCCGTCGTGGTCCAGCTCCTCTTTCCCCTCTTCTTACTAGATGCTCGCGCTCTCCCCCCTGAAAGCGCCTCATACCACCATGGAAGCGTGGCGGACGCTGAGAGTGTTCCTGTTCTTTCATGTCCACCCCTGTTGGAGGCCTTACTTCTACCATCGAGACAATGGAAAGATGATCAGCTGAGGACACACTCTACCACGGCAACCTGAAGTCATACAAATATTCCAGTTAGAACTTCGGGACTGGTTACTTCTTTCCAGCTCCTTTCTTGAGCGGGTACATTCTGCTGTGACAATATCCACTCACCAGACACTTAAATGGCAATTTAAACAAAATACCTATTCCCAAATTCTTCCATTAACTGAATACCAATTATTTGGCCACAGCCCTTGTTAGCCTCCTAATCTACTCATTCATTAATCTCTGTTATCCAGTTTTGTTCTGAATCCATCATTACATTCTGGTTCTCTTCTGGATTAGCTTCTATCCAGATTAACTCTGTTCCTCCTCTAGCCTATTCTAGCCCAGTGCATTGTGACTTCTGCAGTCCTATTCCTCTCACGCTCTAAACACGCTTCCCAAGGCTCTTCAGAGCACTCCTTTTACATGCTTACTTTTTAACTGAAACCCATTCTCCTTTGAGGAACATCACAAATCCTGGCATGCTCTACAATGGGTACATAGATTAGATTTAGAACTGAAAATGAACTGAGATCATTCTAGTCCAAACTGTCCCCCATGAGAAAAGTGAAAGGGGAAGTGACTTTTCCAAGATCACCCAGGTAGTAAGAGACAGAAGCTAGGAATAGAACCCAGGATCCAGAGCTCTTTCCACTGAATCACCTTGCCTTTCCTCCTCCAAGATGGTAGCCCTGGAAATGCTCCTCTCTAACCACAACACGTTCTTCCATTCCCCTTCCGAATGGCCATTGTACTAGATTTGGAGACAGAAGGCTTCAGTTTGAATTCCAACACTACCATTTACTATATTAAGTAGTACAAGTCTCTGTTCTGCTCTGGGACCCAGTTTCCTCTGCTGTAAAATGAGAGGGCTAAATTAGATAATCTCCAACTCTAACACTCTGGCGATTCTGTAATTAAAAATAAATTTTACCCTCATCATTAGCTCTAACTCCTCAACCCCTCCCCTAGATTCCAGACGGAGTCTTGTACTCAAGCTTCAATTTTTCTGTCTACCTAGTCTTGATCAATCAAGATTTGTTATCACCCTAAAATCCCTCAATCCAAATTCCTCAGTCATTCCCCTTCTAACTAATCCTCAACTTTAGAAAACCCCTACTATTCTCTCCTGCTCCTGGAAATGGCTGGGGAAAGTCACTGATTTCATCCATTATAAGTTTAAACTATAAAACTATCAACTGGGCCCTGAGGCAATCATATTTAACATTTATTGATCCCCTATCTAATTACCCACAATCACAGAAGATGACCTTGCCTCTGTTTTAACTGATATCAAGACCAGCCAGTATGAACTCCCTCCATTTTCATCTTCTACACTTCAAAACTTCAGGGGCTTCACTGAGGAAAACATTTTTACTTTTTGCCAAAAGACTAAGTTGTCCCTTAAATCCTTCTCTCTATTTCTACAAATCATTTCTCTCTGGTGCATTTTCAATGTTTTCTCCATTGACTTCATTTGCTTACAAAAACATGTTAAGTATCCTCCAATATTATTTTTTTAATTTGACTTGATGTACACCAAACTCCTGCTCCCCCATGTATAGCAAATCTATATCCGATGCTTCTACAATCTTTTTTTACCTACTCAATCCCTTAACAATCTGATTTCTGTCCCTATAATGCTACTGAAACTGCTTCCCAAGGATCACCAATCACTTTTATTGTCAAATCAACAATCTTTTCCTCAATCTTTATATCCTACTCAACTTCTCCATAGAACTCATCACTTCCAACCTCTTCTTCCCGTAATATTCTCTCCTTCAGCTTCAGAGGCACTCTCCTCTTCCAGTATCCTCCTAACCTCTCCTAATCACTCCTTTCCCAGCTCCTTCACTGTATGATAGGGGAAAAAAGCTGACTGAGTTCAGAGGCCCTGAGAGCTGGATTAGACAACCTCAGAGTTCTCCTTGAACCCTAGATCTATGAGCTAATTATCCTTTTAGTCCCTGTTTCTTTCTCTTTGTATAATGTTCCTTCTGTATGCCTATGCTCCCTGCCAAGTAAGCTGTAAACTAGTCGTCCTGACCTTCAACAACTTCAATGGTCTGACGCCAACCTCATTTTTCTCATCCTGAAGAAAGAAATTTCTTCAGAGCTGGTTCATTTCCAGCTCTGAGGAGGCATGTAAAATCTAGGAGGCACCTAGGTGACTCAGTGGATAGAGCCCTGAGCCTGCAGTCAGAAAGACTCCGAGTTCAAAACCAGCCTCAGACGTGTACTAGTTGTGTGACCCTGGGTGACATTTCACCTCTGTTTGCCACTGGAGAAAGAAAATGCAAACCATTCCAAGTATCTTTGCCAAGAAAGCCCCATAGACAGTAGGGCATGTGGAGTCATGAACAATCCTATGGGGATCAAACAACACTCCCTCCTTCATACTGTGCTCCAACCAAACTAAGCCCCTTGATGTCAGCTGCTATAAGCCCCTTTCCCCCACCATGTTCTGTTTTGAACAGTAGCTACCATCATTTCCTAGGTTTGGAATTGTCCTTCCCCCGTCTCTGTTTAAAATGGATAGCATTTCAAAGTCTCAAGCTTAAATTCCTCTACAAAACTGCACAAAATTCTTCCTAAGTCATAAATATTTTTTTACGTCTCATAACTTGTGTGGTGTGCTGATTGTGTTCTACATACTTACCACATTCTGTGTTTCATGGTACAGTCATTGAGGGAATGTACTGTAGCTACTCATACATACATACATACATACACACACACACACATACACACACAGCCAGAGAGAGAAATAGGAGACAGAGACAGAGAGAGACAGAAGCAGGGGAGAGGGAATTGCAAGCTCCAAGAAGCATTGAAAATATCTTTTTTGAGTCTAACACCTCCTCTAGGTGTAGCTCAGTGCTGAGCACACAGTAGGCACTTAATGTTTGTTGAACTGAATCGCCTTCCCAGAGTAGCTGTCTGAATTCATGTGAAAGGATGGAGAAAATAATGCCTTTCTTTGTCCAGTCTTCCTCAGGAGACTCGCAGGTACTCCCCCAAAAAGGTTTGGAGACCAGGAACCGTCTCCAATCTGTAAATTACTTGTCAATGGGTTTTAACCCATCCATTTTAAACTGTCACAACCCAGGAGGAGGAAGGCAGCCTAGGGATTATCCCCAGGTTATAGCAGAAAAGTTGAAGCTCAGAGAACAGAAGTCAAATGCCCCAGATGACACAGCTAGTAGGGTAAAACCCCAAGTCTAGGTAATCTGCCACCATATCATTACACGATCCCATGCTGAGAAGTATTTCAAGCACACACACAAAAAAAAATAACTGCAACTATTCAAGGAACAAGTCTCAACATGGAAAGCCACAGCCATCCTAAGGAGATACACTTACCGTACTGGATCACCTGCATAGAATGATACACCAAGAGTTGCTATTCCCTCCAACAAGCACTAGCCATTGGATATTACCAGCAATTAACTTTGGTCACTGGAAGCTATGAAGAGATCATCCGGGTGCTACACTATAGTGGAATGAAATCTAGAATCGGGGCTTAGCAATGGAATCCAGTCCACCAGAAGCTCTAGGTGGCAGTAGGGTTTCAAGGCCCTTTAATATTCTTAGGTAAGTTTTGGTACCATCTCCGGTGGCAAACTCCAGTAAGGCTGAACCTCCAGGAATTCTGGCCTGTGCTCATGATCTCTGGGAGAAGTAGAGCTCTGGGAAACACAATTCTTGTTTGGCCTGAGGCAGAAGGGTCACGAGCTAGAGGATCAGGGGAGCACCAGCACTGAAGAAACACCAGTGATTGTAGGGTTAGCCCCAGGCCTTACTAAACAGGATCTCTGAGAACTCTTACTGAGGTGCTTCCTCGACTTTAACAAAAAACAGAGCTCAGCCACGAGGATTCTGGCAATGAGAAAAATCCCATCACACAGTAGCCTTGAAAAGAGACTCTGGTCTCAACGAGACCTGAAGCTTCAGATCAAATGTCAGGCTAAAGAAACCCAACTCCAAGGTCCTATTCTGGATGGCAGTCTGTTCCAGGACAAATTACACCAGTGACACAAGTTTCTAATAACAAAGGTTACAACTCATTCCAGTCATAAGAATCCACCTCATCCAAGGTCAACTGCCCTGAGCCAAATGACCTAAAGAGAAAGGATGACCTTCGGCAGTCACACAGAATGGAAGGCAGTCAATCAAGCAGAACAACATTGCCAGGACACATTTAATCAAAACATGAAATGACAGCATCGATGGCTGCCAAATCCCAGATGCAGACAGAGGCCAAGCTAGGGCCTAAGCATCATGGTGCCTTGGAAGCCATGATAAGGAAGCTATTCCTATGAAGCCTGCCTTCTCAGTAGGAAATGGAGAGAAGACTGGCTCACCCTCAACCAAATAGGAAAATGGTTCTTTCTAAATTAGACAATCATCACAGGCTTTAGGAGGGAAAAAGGAGAAATAAAATGGAAAAAGTAATACTGGAGAACAGGGAAGAAGGGGAAAAGGAAAGGTAATTTTCCTACTTTCAGAGTTTTCCCAAGAAGAATTAATTAAGCAAAAATAGAGAAACATTGGACTGCCCCTCCATATTACCAAGCACATCTAAATAAATGAAAATGAGCAAACGAGGCAAACAATGAAAATAAACAACTTTCTTTTACTGCGCCAATCATTAACAAAACGCCATTAGGAAGAAAATACTCCAGCGACTATAACCAAGCACCCTAAGATCAATTTATAAGGGCAAAAGTCCTCTTGAAAACAACTACAAAAGCTCTCTCTCTACCAGAAGTCCTCAACAGCTTGATGTGGGTGTGGATCCAGGTTCTGGACCATCTCTGACACTTACTACCTATGTCACTTTGAACATGTCACTAAATGCTCCAGGCCCTCAGTTTCCTCATCTGTAAAATAAGAGGATGGGATTGTTGTTGTTGGCCTCTAAAGTCCCTTCCAGATTCAGGAGCATCTACTGACCAGATTTCCAGAGACCAAGAAATAAACATATCCTAGTTGGGCTAGCCATTCAAAAGATATTAAGACTCCAAGACAAGCTAAACATACTTTCTGTGAAATGGTTGCAGAGAGAAATATCAAATAGTGATATTAAATCTCTCAGACAGGCAAATCAAAAGTGGCAAATATAGGAAATTATTCTAGCAACCAGAGCAGCTAGGTGGCACTGTGAATAAAGCCCCAAGCCTAGAGACAGGGGGGCCCAAACTCAAATCAGACCTCAGATACTAACTGGCTGTATGACCCTGGGCAAGTTACTTCACCCTGTTTACCTCATTTCCTAGTCCATAAAATGAGCTGGAGAAGGAAATGGCAAACCACTCCAGTCTCTTTGCCAAGAAAACCCCACATAGGGTCATGAAGAAGCAGACATGACCGAACCACAACAATGTTCAGAAAAGAGGGATTTGGGACAAGGATTATCCTCAGTGTGATGGCTAGAAGTCAGCAACCTCTTTGTGCCCTTAGGGGTCCCCAGAATGAATGTTCAGCATAAAGTATAATTCAGAGGAAAAAGGAAGGAAGCAAGTGATTGCTCTCTTATACTATGAACTTTGACACCCCTCCCAGATTCCTTCATTCATTCATTTATTTATATCTTGGGGGAACTAAGTGAAAAAGGAGACCCTTTCCCCTAATTGCTCCCTAGACTTCATCCCTGAATGGGCGTTGCCTCAGGCAAACTAAGACCTGTTAAAGACCTTAGTTTACAAAAGCCAAGGTCGCCCACTGCATCAGGGCCACCTCCAGTCGTCCTGATCTCTATCTCGCCACTGGATGGATCCAGATGGCTCTGGAGAGGAAAGTTAGGCAGGTGACCTTACACAGCCTCTCTCACTTAAATCCAATTCACTTGCACATCATGGCATTCCCTCCCTGATGTCACGGTGCTCTTCAAGAACAAGGGACAAGCAACGAGGCACTTGAACAATTAATAACAATAGCAACTTATTATGCGGCACTTACTAAATGCCAGATGTTGTAAAAGTATTTTTACAAATATTGTTTCATTTGATCCTCACAACAATTCTGGGAGAGTTAGGTACGTGCTATAATCCCCAACTGATATTTAAGTAAAGTGAGGCAGACAGAAATGCTTTATCCAGCCATTACAAAGCTAAGCAGCACGTGAGGCTGAATGTGAACTTGTGTCTTCCTGACTCCAGGACTAGCCATCACCTAGCTTTCATAATTACAATCTATTCTTGAACATTCAGTAGTTGTTTCCCGTTTAGTTTAAGTCAGATAAATAGTCAGCAAGCAGAAAATGTTAGAGATGGAAGGGACTGAGCTCCATGTTACAGATGAAGAAACTGACACCTGAGTAAATAAGCTGACATTGCCAAAGTCACATGAGTAGAAAATGGCAAAGCTGGGATTCCAACCCTGGTAGTCCCAGCCCAGGTGCAGGGTCCTTTCTACTACATCCCACTACCAAAATCAGATGAAAGGCAATCTTCAACTTTTTTCTACACACACACACACACACACACACACACACACACACACACACACATGCACACACACACACGCACACACATGCACACGCACACACACACACCAAAAAAAAAAAAAAAACCCTCCAGGAAACACTGTGCCTGCTCTCCCCAACCAAGCAGAAGAATAAGAGAACTTTTGAAGGACCATACAGTTTATAAATGAACCAACTACATGTAGAAGAATTCAACCAAAAGGTATCCCTGAGGCAGAAGATAATTTGGCTCAACCTTTTCTTCCCTCTTCAAACCTATCCCATTTTCCCATCATTTCCAACCCCTCTGCTTCTTGACCACATCAGTAGAAGTGATCCAGTTTTTTTAAAACTGATCCAGGACCTTTCTGAATACTTATACTTCAACAGGTACATAATCTCATCAACCCAGTTGGGCTCCAGTGGGACAGATTGCAGCCCATCTATGATTTTTCATGTTGACTGATTCCCATCTGTGTCTTCCTCTAAATCTTCCACAGGAGAATCATCAGATTCAATTCAACAAACACCAACTTTGCCTTCCCATCAAGTCTTGCATTAACTCATTACTAGTGTATCATGGGGATTATCTGGATTTTTGCACTCATGGTAATCCTGGACCTTTCCACATGTATGTTAACTGAGGCAAATGTATAGACAGATTCATGAGTGGTTCTGAGGCAAGAAAGACTCCATACTCAGCTGCCCTTTAGGGATGGGGCACCCACTCCTTTATCAGTCATACCCGGGCAATGATTCATTCATTCAAAAGGCACTTGTTAAGAAAATACTATGTGCCAGGTGTCACGCTAGGTACTGGTGACCTGGACAAAAACTAAACAGCCCCCGCCTTCAAAAAGCTTACATTCTACTGAGGGAAGACAAGAAATACAGATTTATGCATATACAGTACACAAACAAAATAAATACCATGTAGTATCCTAAGAGAGGATTAGGAAAGAAAGGCTTTATGGAGAGGGTAGTGCTTGAGCTGTTTTGAAGGAAACAAGGGAGAGGAAGAGGCAGAGATGATGAAAGAGTAAGTTCCAGGCCTAGGGGACAGCCAATGGAGGTATGGAGGTGGAACATGGAGCTAGGCCAATTTGGCTGGATTATAGTATGTGGTGAAAGGAGTAAGGGATAATGAGGCTGGTAAATTAGTCTGGGGCCAGGCTTTAATGACAGGCCAGAAATGCTCCGAGTTTATATTCTGTCCTAGAGGCAATAAGAAAAGATTGGAATTTATCATGTAAGGGAATAAGGTGGTCACATGTGCAGTGTAGGAAAAACACTTGGAGAGCTAAGCAGTGGATGGACTGGAATGGAGAGAGACTTAGGGTGGGGAGACCAGCAGAAGGTTACAGCAATAGGACAGGTAACAGGAAACTGGAGTCCAACCCCAAGTGGGGCCATGTGAGCAGTAACAAAGGGCCGGACAGGAGAACATGGAGATCGAAATTAGAACATTTGGCAGCTACTAAGAACAGAGACTTGCAGGATGCCAAGTTCCAAAGAAGAAAGAATGGGTCCAACGAGCCAAGTTTTCTCACTTTGTAAATGAGAATAGCTGTATGTTAAATAAAGACTATCCAAAAACCACCTCCAGGAAGCAGGACAATCTCATTCCAGACTGAAATTAGAGGTCTGAGTTACTTTTCCCATCTTAAATCCCCAGTGGAGTGGGGAAATTCCTAGGTTGGGAATTCCCTCTCTCAATGGAGATAAGCAATTTGCCCATTTGATAGTTTTGGAAAACTGTCTGGAACAAAGAGAGGTTAAAAGATCTGCTCTGAATTACCCAGCTAAATATCTCAGAGTATTATCTCAAGTCTATCCTGATGCCAAGGCCACTGATTACCAGCCACTACATCATGCGGCCTCGCTTCTTAAGAGACTCTACATAGAAAGAAGGAAGAAAGCAAAATAAAAGGGAAAAAAAGTGAAAGAGAAAAGCCTTCCTCACCCTCCTTGCCATTCAGTTAATCCTCCTGAGATTAGTGAATACTTCCCAGCCAAGCAGAGAACATCTGGACCATGAGCTTTGATAACACTCGGCTTTTCTAAAATTTAGGCAAATCTTGACTGGAAGTGTGTCTGAGCCATCATGAGGACACTTCAGCAGAAGACCTTAACATTAGCGGCTAAGGCAGATAAAGGTGCTGCTTCTGCTATGCGTGCGCGCGCACACACACACACACACACACACACACACACACACACACACACACACAGTGCTAGCATTTAAATGGCCAAAAGATGAAGTCACCTGGCTCCCCAGCCCGACTACTCACCTTGGAACACCGCAGCATTCTGAATAATCACAAACTTGAGCTCCACACTTGCAGACTGAAGAAGCTGTTCCATATTCAAGCGAGCCAACATTTGATACTTCTCTTCCATCTTCCGTGAACAACATGTCGGACCCTTGGAAACACAAACTTGCAAATCTGAACCTGAAAGAAACAAGTTTTGGGTGGGTTTTAGTAGGCTGTGGGCCACATAAGAGAAGCCAAACATCCCTAGTCACTGACGCCTTTAGGGAAGTGCCACTTCATCCAGGAAGCGCCTTCCTGAATTACACACGAAGCAACAACTTTCTCCATTGGACTCTATTGGCACACTGTTATGTATCTCAATTATACACTTATCATGAAATAGTGTATATTGTCCTATAGTTCTGCATTATTCCCTCATGAATGGAGGGACCTTTTATTAGAGGAAGTCAGATGACACAGTAGATAGAGCACTAGACCTGAAATCAGGCTGAAGTGAATTCAAATTCAGAATCAGATACTCAAGTGAGCAAGTCACTTAACCTTCTGCCTGTTTCCTTAACTTTCAATTGGGGTAAATAGTAGCACCTCTTTTCCACAATTGTTGAGAGGGTAAAATGAACTAATGTTTGTAAAGTTCTTAGCATAGTACCCAGAACATAAAAAGGCCTTCATGGATTATTTTCTTCTTCCCATCCTTATCTAAATCTTGCATCTCCCCAGTGGCCAATATATTGCTTTGCAGACAGAGGGTATTTAATAAATATTTCTTCAATTTTCAAATTCATTAGTATCTAGTCCTTGATGTTTCTCATTTATCTTTATTACTCATTCATTTTAAGTAACTAACGTTAAACTAATTGCCTTTTATATGCTGTATTTAGACTCATATTTCTAATACTGAAGTATATCAAAAAAAATAGTAACATCTTAATTGGTATGAGTTTTTTAAAAAGTAGTTTCATCCTTAGTCCTCACAGTTTTTCTGATACAAATGTTTAATAAAGGAAATCTCAACTTCTTGCCTTTGCTGTTCCTTTCCTATGTCCCACTGTGCCTGGCACAGGACTAGGAACATGAGAGATGCTCTATAAATGCTTGTTGATTAATGCACCTTGAAGAATTGGGTCACCTCACAACTGTAAAACATGATGATTTCTCTCTTTATCCCATAGGCACAAATGTGCCTTCAGCTCTACTGTTAAGTTTATCGGTTAGAAAGAAGGTGGATGCTGTCAATGGTGAATTACAGTAAAACCTCAATTACTAGAAAGCTTAGATAACCAGAGATCTTCATTTGCTGTACAACACCCTCAGGCTAATGGCACAAACCACTAGGAAACAAACCAACCTCAGTGATTTTGTCCCTCTTGCTTAGACTCCCCCCCAACCCAAAAGGTCATGGGGATCAAAGGATTTAAAAGATGAAAAGAGAACTTTAGAGACTATCTAAGCCAACTGGCTCAAGCAGGAAGCCTGGCAAGGTGGATAATGGTGCCTTTATGCCTCCTCGAGTCAAGAGGGCCCATGTTCAGATTTTCCTCATTTACTAATATGACCTTGGGCAAGCCACTATCGTTGAGCCTCAATTTCCTTATCTATAAAATTAGGAAGTTGAATTAAATGGCCTTGAAGGTCCCTTGCAGGATTAAATCTATGATTTTATGATTCTATTGCTCAGTTCATTTTACAGATGGAGACAATGAAGCCCAGGAAGACTTAGGGAGAGTCACAATGAACTTCAATTTTCTCATTTTTAAAATGAGGTTAATAACATCTCAAGTACCCCAAACACTATAAAAATTAGAGCTATTATCTAATATTAATATTATTATCACCACTTTTACTTTAGCTGTTGTGAAGGTCAGGTGAGATAGTCAATAAAGATCAATTTATCAACTTCAAAGCACTACTTAGCCATTATTATTGTTATTACTATTATTTCCTGAGGACATCAAGGTGGTAAAGAGTAGAGCTCTGTCCCTCTGATTCTTACCCTGGTCCCCTCTCCATTTCTCTTGCTCCTGATTTGAGCACGGATGCCCAGCAAGCATTGAATGCTTAACACCATTTTCTATACTTTTTGGCATCTTCAGGCCTGCACAATGAAAAGGTTATGTGCAAAGTGATGATTTCAAGGCTCTGCAAAATCTTTAGGCAGCAAATTCAAATTTAACTATGGTTACTGCATCATATATACGGCAAAAAAAAAAGAGAACACAAACACTTTAGAAAGAGATATCCTTAAACCCTCACTTCCCAAAAACGTGCTTTTACCAAAGCATCTCATTTCTAGGGACAGAGGCAATATGTTAGAGAGAAGAGTGCTCTTGAATTGGTGCCACAAAACCTGGACCACACAGAGAAGTGACGTATAGATGACAGGGATGTAAAGAAGTGAATCTGACCTCAAATATTTATCACTTATGGGAGCTCAAATCTGGTCTCAGGCACTTAAAAGCTGAGTAACCCTAGGCAAGTCATTTCACCCTATATGCCTTGGTTTCCTCACCTGGAAAATCATCTGTAGATGGAAATGGCAAACAAACTCAAACAGGGTCATCAAGGGCTGGATACAAATGAAACGAATGAACAACATCATCACTGAGGCTCAGTGGGAAAGGACTCTTGCTAGACTATAATTATGGAATGGCATCCCTTATTTAAAAGGAAGAACACAGGATGGTGGTAGGATGCATTAATATAGCATATTAAAAAGACACAGTCATGAGAAAATTCAGGAATCACTGACAGGAAACTTGATGAAAGAAAAAGTTCTGAATAAGCATTAATGGAGCTCAAAATAAAGGCAATACTGGCATAAAAATATACTACAGACCACCTGAGAAGACAGAAACTATATATGCGAGAAGTTCAAGAAACAAATCACAAGTCTGGAATAGAAGCATTACATTACAATGATAGAAAATATCAATTATCAAAACAATTGATTCTTTGCCAACAGCAGAGCAGCTAATAATTTCTTGGCTTGCCTTAGGTATTTTATCTTTTAAGAGATTGAAGGAATAACAACAGTAACTATTATTCTGGAGGAAAGTAGTAGGAATCTGAAATAGAAATTATAGGAATTGTAAGGGGTAGGAGAAGGGGGAAAAACAGACTATCTTAGAATTTATAAGAGAGACTGTAAGCTCCTTATGGGCAAGCACTATTTCATCTGTGTCTTTACATCCCCAGCAGTGTCTTTTATAAAATAGGCACTTAAAAATAACCTGGGGGGTTGAAAAGACGTAGTGCCCTAAATACATACACGGGAGCCACATTCTAGACATGAATACTATCTTCCTCCTAGCACTGTATTATCAAGGGGCATGAATGGAAAACAAGTATTTGAATAGGATAGCCATGGCTTGAATTGAATTTCTGTTAGCACAAGAAGATAGAGTATTAAAATTAAGAGATCTAGGATAAAGGAGAATTGGACAGAGAGCCCAATGAAATAGGAAAGCAGACAAGGATGCAGACCAAGGATGGGATAGGGATAGGGTGGATAGGGGAGAGAGAAAGACAGACTTCCTAACAAGTAGAACTACCTTAAAATGTAACAGGCAATTTCTGGGAGTAGTAGTTCTGCCACCTCCCTGGAGGAGTTCAAACAAAGGTGGGATGGTCACTTTTTGTAGCTATTATAGGGGTACTCCTTGTTCAGGTACAGGTTGGCCTAGATGGCCTTCAAAGACTCTTCCAAAACTGAGATGCCGTGGCCCAATTCCAGGTTCTTCCTACTTCTTACTATATGACCACAGCCCATTCAATCTCTCTGGGCTTCAATTTCTGCTTCCATAAAATGGGAACAACTCATCTAATGTAATGAAAAATACAGGGAAAAGAGGCCATGACTTCTTTGGGATTAATGGAATAATGGGGTACTCCTTCCTGACAACTACTACTTGGGGATACTTTTTAATGACTTCATGCAATAACATTTACGAAGCAATACATTTATGCCTGCTCTACCAAGGGCATTAAAGCAGCCCCTGTGTAAGTAGGAGCAATTGTTTCAGTTATCTTTGCTCTAAATAGATTTTGACAGGTTTTACTTTTTGAAGTCAGAAATCAAATTCCTCTTGCTTTGGCTCAGATGACAAGAGTCCTCAATCAGGGGTACTGCCTCAAAGGGTTCTCCTATTTATTCAGCTACCTTGGAGGAAGCCGCTGCCAAGAAAAGGAGAGGGGCTAGTTGTCACTAAATCTAACCGAGCACTCTGTAAGAGGGTGAAGCCAAAATACCATTTGGGGTTTAGAGACAGTGACATTTATACGAAATCAAATTTAAACTCTCTTCTATACAAGCTTCAAGCTTATTTTAAATGTGCTCTAAACACAAAAACTTTATGATTCTCTACAGGGAAAGAAAACCATAGCTCACTAAGGTCTTACTGCATAAACTTGCAAAGTTTAATGATATTTCAAGAAGTCCTGATGAAAGGGAATGAATGCTAAGTTTATTGGGCCAAAAAAGAAAAAGGTGAAGCTGCAAACAGAGGACCAGGATTCAAATGCTGACTGTGCTACTTAATAGCTTCCATCGTGGCCTTGAGCAAGCCACTTCACTTCCTTGAGCCTCAGCGATTTCATATGGAAAACAAAGTTGAGCTAGATGAACTCAGAAATCTCTTATACTTCTAAGCCTATGGTCCTCATTAGATCTAAAATAATGTTGGTTGGCATTCTGTAAGGGCAATCTGGAACTGTGCATACCCTTTGATCTACCAATGTCTCTTCTGGGCTTATATCCCAAAGAGATCATAAAGGAAGAAAATGTTTGTGGCAGCCCTTTCTGTAGTGGCTAGAAATTGGAAACTGAGTAGATGCTCATCAATTGGAGAATGGCTGAATAAGGTATGGTGTATGAAGGTTATGGAATATTATTGTTCTATAAGAAAAGACCAGCAGGATGATGATTTCAGAGGCCTGGAGAGAGTTACATGAACTGATTCTGAGTGAAGTGAGCAGAACCAGAAGATCATTGTACACGGCAATAAGATTATGTGATGATCAACTGTGATAAACTTGGCTCTTTTCAACAGTGAGATGATTCAAGTCAATTCCCATAAACCTGTGATGGAAGGAGCCATCTGCAATCCAGAGAGAGGCCTGTGGGAACTGAGCGTGGATCACAGCATAGAATTCTCATCTTTTTGTTATTGTTTGCTTTTTTCTGTGTTTTTCCCCTTTTCATCTGATTTTTCTTCTGGAGTATAATGAATATAGAAATATGTTTAGGAAGAATTGCACATGTTTAACCATGTCGCTATATGGGAGAGGGAAAAGGTTGGGGAGAAAGGGAGAAAAATTTGGAACATAAAGTTTTGCTAACATGAATGTTGAAAACTTTCTTTGCATGTATTTGGAAAAATAAAATACTATTAAATGCAAAAAAAAAAATAACTTTGATTGGGCACATGCAGAAGTACACACACAGAAATAAACACAATTTTCTACTAGTTCCTACCAGATACTTTCACATCTTGCTATCCAACTGGCAAATACACTAAGCTTCAGGAAAGGTGTATAAGTCCCTATACAATGCAGTTGAGACTCCCATATATCTGTACTCTCTTCTACTTCCAATAATGCCTCATTCTACTTACTGTAAAGACAGCCTAATAGATCTCACTTTACGAGGGAGAAACTAAGGTACAAAGTAAGAAATATTCCTTAAGTCATATAGAGCATAAAAAGCATAGCAAAAAACATAGATAAAGGCTTCTTGAATCCTAATCTATTCTTACTTCTATATCATACAGGTGGGTTACTTCCTGAGTAGTCAAATAAGTAACTTCATTTAATATTAATATAGTAATTCAGAAAGAAATATTAAAGCATTTCATAACTTCTTTACTCTAAGCTTATAGAAATCCCATCATCTCACTATCCCTGCCAATTCAAGAAAAAAATGAAATAATTTTTTACAAAAACAAAACCCCCAAACATTGTAAACACGATTTTTTGTGGAAAGTATAACTTTATTATATTCATAGGGGGGAAAATAATTGACACTCCTCAATATCTTTGTTTTAAGGGTTTTTTTAAAAAAAAATAATCAAGAAAAAAAAAAAAAGTGACACTCCTCAATATCTTTGTTTTAAGAAATAGAAAGAAAGAAAGAAAGAAAGAAAGAAAGAAAGAAAGAAAGAAAGAAAGAAAGAAAGAAAGAAAGAAAGAAAGAAAGAAAGAAAGAAAGAAAGAAAGAAAGAAAGAAAGAAAGAAAGAAAGAAAGAAAGAAAGAAAGAAAGAAAGAAAGAAAGAAAGAAAGAAAGAAAGAAAGAAAGAAAGAAAGAAAGAAAGAAAGAGAAAGAAAGAGAGAAAGAGAAAGAAAGAAAGAAAGAAAGAAAGAAAGAAAGAAAGAAAGAAAGAAAGAAAGAAAGAAAAAAAGAAAGAAAGAAAGAAAGAAAGAAAGAAAGAAAGGGAAGAGAGAGAGAGAAAGAAAGAAAGGGAAGAGAGAGAGAGAAAGAAAGAAAGGGAAGAGAGAGAGAGAGAGAAAGAAAGAAAGAAAGAAAGAAAGAAAGAAAGAAAGAAAGAAAGAAAGAAAGAAAGAAAGAAAGAAAGAAAGAAAGAAAGAAAGAAAGAAAGAAAGAAAGAAAGAAAGAAAGAAAGAAAGAAAGAAAGAAAGAGAAGAAAGAGAGAGAGAGAGAAAATAAATCAATGAACATGTTGAAAACACTCCAGGAAAAGAATGCCAGGACATGGTGAATCCATCATAAGAATACAAGATTAACATGTACTTGCTTAGTGTAGAGGAGAGGAAGAAAAGCCGATGAATTAAGCAAAGCATTGTGAAAGGAGCCTACTTACAAATAGAGATGACATAAAAAGAAAGAAGTAGGGCAAATAAAAAATAGATTCTTGCTAAAGCAAGAAAGTAAAACCTAAGAAAACTAAGTAAACATTTAGTAAATTTCAAAGACATACAAGTCATGCTTAACACTGATCCAAAAATGAAAAAGGACCTATTGTCACGGCCCTTGAGGAGCTTACATTCTACTAGAGGCGATAGGACAAATTTACAAAGAAGGATGATACAAGGTAAAGAAAGCTTCATGAAAAAAAAAAGGTAGCCCTTGAAATGACCCTTGAAATAATATAGGGCCAAACAGTAGAGATGAAGAAGTATGCTTCAGACATGGGAGATAGTATAGAAGTCCTTCCACAACTAGAATTTAATTCAGATAGAGTAAAATTTGACTTGAAAGGGGAAAAAAAAGAAGGCTGGATAGGTAGATTGGAACCAGACTGTAGAGGACATTAAATCCTGGGCTAATGCATTCGCTTTTTGTCCCATAGGCTTTGGAGTAGGAGAGCAATAAAGTCAAACCCATGTATCAGGAATATGATTTTTTTGTGCCTAAGTGAAGGACGAATTAGAAATGGAAGAGATTAGAGACAGAATTGCCATTTAGGAAGCAATGTTTCCTAAATGTTGTGATTTTAGGATCACATCAATCCAGGTAAGAGAACGAAGGCCTGAACTGTGTAAGTGGAGAAGAGGGAACAAATGCCAAGACTTATCCCTGAGCTAGAACTGACAGGGATTAGTAACTGATTGAATATGCAGAACTGAGGGAGAAGAAAGGATGTCAAAGATGTCACTAAGGCCACAAACCAGAAAGTCAGGGAGCACAGTGGTAGCTTCAACAGAAACAAACATATGGAGGAAAGAAGAGTGTGAGAGGTGGTTGAGGGAAGGTGCTTTGGACATATTGAATTTGAGAGGCTCACAACATAGCTGGGAAGAAATGTCTTTCAGGTAGTTGATGAGAGAGTAGGCTTGGATATAAAAATAACTGAATCTATGGGAACGTGTAAGATTAGTAAAGGGAGAGAACACAGAAAGAGAAGACTCAGCACAAAGTTTTACAGGACCCACACACTTAATAATGTCCTTTGGAGCCAAAGAGAACAAGCCTAATCCTTCTTCCATGCAACAGCTTTTCAAATCATTTTATGATCATTTCTTCCCCTTCTGTAACCTTTGAGTCCCCAGGCTAAAGATCCTGAGGTTCACTGAGCTAAAGCTTATATAGCATAGTCACCACTGGCTTAGCTCTTCACCATTCAGGCTGCCCTGCTGTGGATATTCTCCCAGGTCCTCCAAAGTTGTGACTTCAACAACTGAAAACAGATTTCCAGATGTGGTCTTACTGGGCAGTACATGTATATTTAGAAGAGGACTATCACCTTCCTTGTTCTAGATACCATTATTCTCAAGACAGCCTAAGATTTCAATGAGCAATTATTTAGGTTTGATCACTCAACCAACTCTGAATCCTCCAAACTATACAAGTGTCTATTCTCATCTCTCCAATTCCTTCACAAAGTTGACATAACAGATTTCATCAAATGTCTTGCAGAAAGCTAGGGAAACTGTGCCTACAAAAATCCATTGATCTAGGAACTCTGTAATCTATTGACTCTGTCTAAAAGGAAATAAAGCCAATCTGGCATGACCTGTTACTGGTTTCAGAACAGTTCACGCCAGACCAATTTCTCTAGATCATATAATAAATGTTTATCAAATCATTGAATGGTCTCTCTGTAGAGGGAATAAGTTGAGACATAGTGGAAACTAAAGTTAGATCACTTAAGTGGAGCCTAATTATGAGAGCCTGGGTGAAGTCTGGACTTGGCCAGCTAGGTGCACTGCAGCGGATAGAGTGAAGGACCTGGCATCAGGAAGATCTGAATTCCTATCTGACCTCAGACACTAGGTGTGTGAACCTAGGCAAGTCACTTAAACCTGTTTGCTTCAGTTTCCTCAACTATAAAATGAAGACACAGAGAAGAAAATGGCAAACCCCTCCAGGATCTTTACCAAGAAAACTCCATGGATGTTCCAGAGGGTCACAAAGAGTCAGACATGACTAAGCAACAACTGAACTTGAACTGATTGATAAGAAATAGGGAGTTGCTGCAACTTTTTGAATGAAAGTTACATGCTTTTAAAAAAAAATACCTACCATGTATGAGGAAGATTAGTCTGATAGCCTGAAATTAGAACTATATTAGATAGCCTCTCAATGTCACTTCCAACCCCATTTCTATAATTACTATTATTATAATCTATATGTTAGCCTATCTTATTAGACTGTAATTTTATCTAATGACTACAAATTGTCAAAAATGACACTAGAAAATACATTTAAGAATAGAAGAAATGTTCATGCAGATCTCGATTCTTATAGTTTCCTAGGAGGGATCAAATACATTCAAATAACAGGAGAGAATGAATCGTTAAGACTCAATAACACTGAAAATGAAAACCTTTTCCTTTAATATAAAAAAAGATGATTTGACACATTTCCATTGCCAAGGTCTATTTTCTGAACAGTAGATTTTTTTTTGGCTAACAAAAATACATTATGCTAAAAATAATAATGTATCATTATCATTAAAGTAATATTAAGCAAAGGAATTAACAATATCTATAACAGGTTACTTCATGACATGCACAGAAAATAATCAATGCCTATTAAAACTGCCCAAAGGATTAAGTGCAGGTTGCTGCACTAATGAAGTCAATGATAAATCAGGTGTTTTAAAAGGTATTTTGAAACTGAGGACAAGTCAATTTGCCATCCAAAAATATTAACTAATTTCTTTAACATCTAGCAGTGACTTCCTATTAGAATACAGCACTTCTCTCCTAATTAATCATTATCTAAATCAAATCCTACATGCTCATTAATTTCTCACTAACCAAGACAGGAGGCAGATGAAAGAAACTGCTGTCTTTAGAAATCTGTAGGAGAAGTGATGCTCGCTGGTAGGAGAAATCGTCTAAAAGAAAAGAGATGAAGGTGACATTTCCATCATTTATCATGAAAGAGTTTGACCCTGCAGTGAGAAGGTTCTCTGGATTAGGGAGTCATAGATAGAATTCACAAGCAAGACTTGGTACTCCCAATGTGTCATTATTCCCCACTTTAAGAAAAAAGACGGGCATTGGAAAACTAGAACTATTTTGCTGAGGTTCTAAAGGCTTAACTAAACTGTGGAGAAGAACAATTATCTCAACCCCAAAAGAGCCAAAGATAGATGGAAGAAAAAAATTGTTCAGAGGCAGTTAAGAACTGTTCACATGGCATTTAATCCCTGCCAATTTATTGATTCATTCCTCTTACCCCAAAACCCTGCCCTACCCACATCACTGAATTTACGTCAGAGGCTTTTTTTTTCCCCAGTGAGAAACAAACTCTTTTTAAACCAAAATTTACAGAAGTAAAGTAAACCTTTGATTTACATACACATACAATGTGTCCTAGAGTCGAATGGAAATGATTTAGGGAGTAGTGTCACCACTATATAGACCATCTTGCCTTTTGATGATTTATGGCAAAGGTTTCAGAGTTATTAGGAGGGAGAGAGGAAAGGGGATGAACTCTGAAGGCATCTAAACAGTAACTTTAGCCTAGTGACATCAACAGCCACAGAAGTGAAGGCACTAGAAAACACGGGCTGAACTGGGAAAGCACTGTCAGGAAGATAAATTTTTAATCAACAGTACTCTAGAGATTCCTAATTTTGTTCAAGGGAGCACATGGACCCTGTGCTACTTAAAGACCAGCTTTATTCCCCTTCATGGAAAAAAAAGATTTTCAGGTCTCCCAAGAGACATGCCCTTGGAGTAAACCATAAGCAAGTTCTTGGCAGATGGTAAGCTTCCTGAGGGCAGGTACCACGTTCCTTATTTATCTTCCTATCTCCCACAACAAGAAAAATTTGGTCTTACACATGGTAAGTCTTCAACTTTTGTTGTGAAAGTGAATCCAACAGGTTATCTGCCTGAAGCATGTCAGAGACTTGCTAAAGTTCAAATTTTAGGATAGGATAGGATAGGATAGATTCAACTACCTAGCACTGTGCTCCTTTCTAGGGATACCCAGAAAAAACACAAGAGTCCGTGCCCCTAGAGGAGCTAAGTCTACCAGGAAAGCTAGAGAACAGCCACAAATAAGCCTGTGACTAGATAGGGTGAAAGAGAGCAGGAGGAAGTCTAAGTATCATTAGAAATGAGAAAGAGAGATCACTGCAGGTACACATAATGACAAGTCAGGCTCCTGTGCACAGCTCACTGCCCAGATGCCAAAGGCATTTCCTAACTCTAATGGAGCTGCTTCCAGCCCTCCAGTTTCACACAATCTGAACAAAGGGAATTAAATTGCCTGATCTTGGTGAAGAGATGTGAAGGTATAAGACAGATGAGTGCTATTAACTTTTTTGAAAGTATATAATTTCAGTTTGATACTTTAAAGATGAATAAACAGAGGTCAAGAGTGGGTAAGGGACTTGGCCAAGATCACACAAATGGGAAATGGAAGACCCCAGACCCCAGCCTGAGGGCTTGATTTTGGACCCAAGGCTCTTTCCACCATACCCTGCTGCATCAACTGGCAGTGCTCTCTTTTAATCAGGGGCTCTGTGCCCATCACAGCTCTTCATAGAGAGTACTAGAAGTAACCTTCTGTCACTTAATCCAGGTCCTTTAACAAAGGGCTGAACAGAGAGGCTCGGGGAAGGGAAGGGAAGGAATTTTTAGGATGATTTTGATTCCCCCCACCAGGAATCTGTTAGTCTCTTATGGATATGGCTCAGTACCCCCTCTGCCTTGGGTCTTTTTTTCTGTTTGTCAAATTAGCCTGATTACACTGGCATAGGAAACTCCCTCTACCAACATAGAGTGCCACCTTCTCTGTAACTTCTGGTTCAAGAGATTTGCTGGAAGCCATTACAAGATTAAGCACAGATGTTCAAACTGCTAGAAGGTGCCAAGGGCAGCACTTGAACTCACTTCTTTTGACTCTAAATTATTTACTATGGCAGGCTGTTAATCTCTTCCATCTTGATTCTAAGGTCATACCAAGGAAACCCTCTCTTTGAATTCCCATAGATTAATTTTCCTGCATGGAAGAGAAGACATCTTATAAGAAGGCAGAAAACAGTAACTCACAGTACTCCCTACAGAAAGGAGGAAGGGAGAAAGAGAGAGACACAGAGACAAGAGAGAAATTTGGTAAGGAAAGAAAAAGATCAAAATGATCCTACTCAAAGGGTTTGAGCCTGACTCTTGGCAATATCTGAACCTTAGTTTATATCCAGACTTTCTATTTTAGCTACAAGTCATTTGGGATATAAAATTTATTTTAGTTCAAAATTTTGCCAGAAGGATTGGACTAAGGCCAAGTTTTGTCTCCCATTCAGTAACTCACTAATTGTTATCTTATGGACAGGTAGGTGGCGCTGTAATGAATAGAATACTGGAAATAAAGTCTTCCTGAATTCAAATCTGTCCTCAGACACTTCTAGCTGGGTGATCCTGGGCAAGTTGTTATTTATCTGTTTCCTCATCTGTAAAATGAGCTAGAGAAGGAAATCCCAAACCACTTCAGTTTCTTTGAAAAGAAAGCCCCAAATAGAGTCATAAAGAGTCAGACGTGACTGAAAGGACTGGACAACAACTATTATTCCACACATGGAAGAACCTTGGAAAATTTCTTTCAGGACATGCTCAAAAAAAATCATTTTAGTTTATACTTCTAATCCTAAATACATATACTTGAAACATGACTGGGAGTTTATTTACCTTGGGCCAAATTCCCAGAGCTATTCCTCCTCCAAACAAGTTTATAAAACTAAACCAGGTTAAAAATGATTCCTTCTACTACAAGTCCCATACCACAAGACTAGTGAACTAATCCTGGCTCTACTAACTATGTGACCTTGAGCGAGTAAGTTTCTCTCTTCTGCTTCTCTATAAAACTTAAGGGCTTGGGCTAGATAACTTCTGAGGCTCTTCCCAACTCTAGGAGTCTAAGTTAGAAAATTGTTTGCCAATCACCAACTTGACAAGCATTTAGTAAGCATCTACTAAACCATATAATGGAAATATATATACCAAAAGAGCTACTAAGAAGATACAATATGTCCATGGATAAGTAAATATATAAATATATATATATATACATATATATATACACATACATACACACACACACACACACACACACACACACACACACACACACACACACACAAATAGTGATGGGAAGTGGGATTAAAAACTACAGGAATCAGTAAGGACCTCTTAAAGGATGTGGTACTTTAGCTGAGCTTTGAAGGGATCTAGGGTTTTGAAGAGGTAGCCATGTGGAAGGAGAACATTCCAAGTATAGTAGACAGCCTGTGCAAAGGAACAGAGGGAGGAAATGAACTGTCATGGATGAGATATAGCAAGTCATACAGCCTGATTACAGGATAGTATACATAAGGAGGAGTAAGACATATAACAAGCCTGAAATGGAAGGGCATTAAATGCCAAAACAGAGGCAATTAATTGTATTGTATCCTAAAGGCAATTTGGGGTTTGGGTGGTGGTGAAGGGGTCAATGAAGCTTCTTGAGCAGAGAGACCTAATCAAACTGAGTTTTATGGATGTTAATCTGGCAACAGTGAGGAGGCTGTACTAGAATTCAGGGAGAACCATTGCTATTGCAATGATTCAAACAAGAAGCAATAAAGGCCTGGACTAGGGTGACTGTGTGAACAGAGAGAAGGAGACAGATCTGAGAAATTCTAAGGAGGTGAAATTGATAAAACTTGGGAACTTATTATATATGGCAAGGGAGAAGAGATCAAAGAGCTAAAGAAGGCTCCTGAGACTCCTGTTTGACCCTGTGGCCCCACTTGGTTTTCTTGGCAAAGATACTGGAGTGATTCACCATTTCCTTCTCCAGCTCATTTTGCAGATAAGGAAACTGAGGCAAATGAAGTTAAACGATTTACCCAGGGGCACACAGCTACTAAATGTCTGAGGCTAGATTTGAACTCAGGGGAAAAGGAATTTTCCTGACTCCAGGCTAGGCACTAACCTTTGAGCAACCTAGCTATAATACTCCTCCCTCCCGAACATATTATTAAGCCCACCAAAATTTACTGAGTCTATTAAGTTAGGAAAAACTAAGTAATATAATTCTTCCTTTCTGTTAGGGCCTTGCTTATACCACCAAGGTGCAATCACATTGAGGATAAAAGGCTAAGTCAAAGAAGGAGTACTTTAGGTCCTTTCTACTGTTGTACTCTAAGCAAATTAAGCTTTGGCACCTACTTCCACCCCAATGCAGAGCCAGAGCAAAGTCCTCTACTCATTTCTATCCCATTTAGGCCCTATATAGCCATCACACTATTTTACTACCAGTATGTCATCCCTTCTCCTAAAAGAAATTCCCCCCGAAATTGAATGGAAGAATAAAGATCAATGCTTATGTGCTATGACCAATCACGAATTCTGAGGAATGACAATGAACCATGATCCTTGGGAGAGAAGAGATGGATTACGGGTACAGAATGAAGTGACTGGGTCAATGTGGTTTGCTTACCTGCACTTGTTACAAGGCAGGGCTCTATATTGGGGGAAGGGTGGTGGTAAGAGGTGGAAATAACAGTAATGTGAAAAAGGAAGAGCATCAATTAAATATTTTTAAAGACTAGTGTCAGGGAACAGAAGCAATAGATGAATTTTGTTCTATTATCAGGCACCACATGGACTCATCTTTTCTTTCCAACTGAATTCAGTTATACCTAACCCTTCTCACACAGTTCCCTGGTATCCTCTATAAATTGAACCACTGACTACACAGGTAAACAACTAATTTTGTGTCTCTCAACTTCTTAACTGACTTCCCATTCTCTGAACTCCAATCCTCACTCTCTTCTTCAGGACATCCTGAACACTACCATTCTGCCCTTTTTCCTTAATTACTCTTTTTTACCATGTCACTTTCCCATGTGCAAAATCCTACGTCATGAGGAAGTGAGTTCCCCATCCCTAGAAGTGTCAGGGCAGAAGATGGACTACCAAGATTCCTGTGCTAAGTGGAAGTGAGAAGGTAACCACTCTAGTCTCTTCCAAGCCAGATTCTAGGATCCATACACACATGACTATCTTTTAAGGAGAGTTCTCCAATGATACTGTTTCCTTTACATAGTCGTTTCTCTCTCCACTTCCACTTCAACCATCCTGATTCAGGCCCTCACCACTTTTCATCTAGTGCAGGAATTCTCAATCTCATTTGCATCATAGACTCCCTTTGACAGTTGGATGAAACCTATGAAACCCTTCTCAGGATAATGTTTTAATAAAAAATGTAGGATTATGAAGAAAGCCTAGTTATTGAAATATTTTTAAAACAAAATACTCTAAGAACCCACAAAGATTATTAAAATATCCTGCTATCTATAAATTCAATTCTCAACCCCAAACACTCATTCTTCCTATGCAACACACCATTGTGATCACATAACTCTTCTACTAAGAGAACAAAGCCAAAATACAACCTTCAATAGTTCTCTATTACCTAAAGAGTCAAGTTTCAATCCTGATCTTGGCATTCAAAGGTCTCTACAATCTAACTTTAACTTACCCATCCAGCCTTCTATCAGGCTACTGCCTTTCATGGATTTTATGTTCCAGCCAGGCTGGAACCACTTCACCACCACCATCATCCCAAATTCCTATCTCGCTCTCTTCTGTCTCTATGCCTTTACTATACAATTCACCATGTCTCAAATGATCTCACTCTCACCTTTGAATGGTCTCATCTTTGAAAGAAGAAAGAAATTTCAGTTAGGTCTAACTCGGCTGCCATCTCTTCCAAACTTGAACCACACCCAGCCCTCTTCCATAGCTGAAAACAATCTCTCCTCTCCTACCATTTCTCCTAGCTCTTTCCCTTGTGATTTGTGTACATGGCTTTTCCCCCATTAGACTATAAGCTCCTCGGGGCAGTTCCTGTGACATAGCTATCTTTGTACCTCCAGTTTTGATCATGAGACTTTGGCACACAGTAGGTACTTAATAAGTGGAGATTAAATAGCAACTGCTGGATCTTTAAAGAAGAAGCAAGTTTGGCACATGAGAACCAAATCTAAGTTTCTGTAAGTACCACAGTATTCTTCCTTCATCAGAACTTTCTTATCTGTGACAGCACTGACATTTACCACTTTGCAAATAATCCCATAAGTTGTACCTAAGACTACATATGTCTCAACTTGAGAAGGCAGCCTTTTATTTCCTAGATATTTCTGCCTTTCAAAATTCCCTGTAGCAGATGTCTCTGCAATCCATAAAGACAAGAGCTGGGCTGGATCAAAATGTAGCATCACCATCATCCCGTAAAGCCTGTGAAAATGTTAGTCAAGGGTTTAAGGAAACAAGTGCTTCTCTCCAGCAACGGGACACAGAAAAAATATTTGCTTAATTGAGAAGGAAAAAAATGTCGTGACATTATCTACAGCATGAAGCCAAAGCAAGAGGGATGCCAGGTTCTGTATAAAAGACCTGCCTACCCTTGTAGTCCCGAAACAAATCGAGCAAGGCCCTTCACCTCTCTGACTTTGATTTAACAACATGGAAAATAGCACTCCTAACAGGTATAACCTTGATGTTCACAGGAATAATCCAAGAGCTAGAAGTTCTGTGAGGACAAGGTTCAAGTCTCATCTAAACTTGGTATCTGCCCCAGCACCAGGGACAGTGCTCTGTACAAAGTGCCTGTTAACCAAGTGTTTGTTGGATTGAATTTAACAAATTAAAAATAAGAATGCCATAAGAAGTAGGACAAGGTTGCAAGGATATACAGATACATAGTAAGTACTTGGAATAAAAAAGTAGAAAAAACGAAAGCAAAAAGGGAAAAGCAACCTGTGATTTAGCCAAACAAAGAGGTAGCAAAGTCAACAACTGTGAGATACTGTGCTGACAACAGGGATCCAAGAAGAAAAAGGACCCGATGTCCCTGCTCTTAAAGGGCTCATATTCTATTAGAGGGAGGAGGAGAAATTATAAGGAAGATTCATGGTAAAACATGCTAAGGGTAAATGGGACTTCATTAAAATGGCAGCCTCTGAGATGACCCTTGAAGCAACAAGAGGTCAACCAGTAGGGATATGCTCCAGGCACAGCTGCATGGATGCAGAGAGGCAATGGAAAGTATGGCAACTTTGGGAGTGAGTAACATTCACTCCAGTAGACTCTAAACTACTGATAACAAATTTTAATGCTCAGCTTCCTCAGAGGGAAGGCACAAAGTTATCTTCTTATGTGATCTAACTATAAAGGTCCTGGGAAACATCCCTCAAAAAGGAAAAAAAAAGCCTCCCACCCCATTTCTCAAAACCTTAATAAGAGTGGTGGATTCCTTGGGGTTTATGGATCTTAAGCAAGTTTCTTTCCCTATATGGGCTTCAATTTCCTCCTCTGCAAAATGACTGGGATGGATTAGATGAACTCTTAAGATTTCTTCCAGCTTTAATTCCTAAGATCCAGGATCAATCACTCTCCTAGTCTTTTTTCTTTTAAAATGCAAATATTCCCAGGAAGCACAATAGTGCTCTAACAACTCACAGTAAAGGAATTGTGTTTCTTTCTCTGGTCAGGAGAGGGAAAACCCTGAGAGTGTTTGAAACACAGAAAAAGGTATCTGGGGCCAAGGAAGAAAGTGCCTAGAGCTAGCACTAGTTGGATTTTCTAGCATCTAATCATATAATATTCCAGGGAGGAAGCAAAAACTATGACCACACTGGTCATTTCCAGCTGGAACTTTAGAGATTATCTAGGACAACTTCCTAGATACTTTCCTAGGAAACCACATCCCACAGAGAAGCAATGACTTGGCCAAAGTCATACAGTGAGTAAATTTGTAGATTTCAATCTGGGTTCTGGTGTGCTTCTTAGGAGAAAGGCTGATGACATCAAACTAAGTAGATCCCTCTTACCCTATAGCTCCCCTTTTCCACTCCCTACAAAAAAAAAAAAAGAAATTGTTGCTAGCTATGGAATACAACAAAAATAATTGGTAATATTTTGAAAAACAACATTTTCCACCATTAGCAACTAAACAAACATAGCAAAACCCTGGCAAGAGTCAAAGTGTGGTTAGCTATATAGCCAAGAAGAAGTGCAGTAAGTATAGTGTAGACTTAAAAGTCAGAGAACAGGGGCAGTTAGGTGGTACAGTGGATAGAGTACTAGCCCTGAAGTCAGGAGGACCTGAGTTCGAATGTGATTCGAACTCAGGTCCCAGACACAATACTTCCTAGCTGTGTGACCTTGGGCAAGTCACTTAACCCCAAATGCTTCAGAAAAAAAAAAAAAGTCAGAGGACCTCAGTTCAAAAGTCACCTTTGTGACTTTGGACAGGTCACTTCAGTACTCTAGATGACCTCTAAAATCTCTTCAAGGCTCTAAATCTATGATCCTAAGGACAATGGTTGGAGTCCAGATTTGAATCCAAAGTCTGCTACTTACTAAGCTAATGTGTTCATGTGCAAGTCACTCAGGAAAAAAAATGCATCAAATCACTAAAGAGAAAAACAACTATTATTTGTGATGCAATTTTTAAGTTTTACCTCAAATAATTGACAAAAATGATTAAAGATAGAAACAGTCGATGCTGAAGGTTCTGGGGCAAGACAAGCATAGGAAAGCACTGTTGGAGCTTCGAATTAGCCCAGCCATTCTGAAAAGACATTGGGAATGATGCAACTATTTCTACCCTTTGACCTAGACAGATCTATTTAATTTGATGTCAACAGCCTTTCTCCAAAAAGCACACCCAAACCCAGATTGCACTACTAGAGATAGCAACTTTTATGGCAATGAAAAATTGGGTTTGGGGTAAAAAAAATGAGTACCTGGTGATTAAGAAGCACCTGAACAATTACAATTAATATAATGGAACAGTATTCTGCCATAAAATGGATAGGAGAATTGCAGAAAAAAAAAAAAAAAACATGAACTGATGCAGTGTCAGGAGAAGAACCAGAAGAATACAGAGTGCCAATAATGCAAACAAATAAAAAAAATGTACTTGATTTCTTTCAGTTTTTATTCTCTCTTCTTGTACTACCTGCCTCCCACAGTTGTGAGTAAAATGCTTTGTAAACCTTAAAGAGCTCTAGAAATGCTGAGTGAAATCTGACCTTCCACTTCAAATGACTTTCCTTAGCATAGGTTCTTTACATTATACTTCAATCACCATAGGCCACAGAATGCCAGAGCTAGAGGGGGCCTTAAGAGATAGTCTAGTTCAGTCTCCTCATTTTGCAGATGGGGAGACCGAGGCCCAGGAAAGACCGTCTAAGTTGCAAAAGGCCACACATCTTATTACTAGCAGAGCCCAAACTAGAAATCTGGTCTCCCAGCCTAGGCCGAGATTCGGGCTTCCACAGCATTCCATCCCTTTAGCATTTCTGGAGATGTTGATTTAACCAGCTTCCCAGGCAAACGTTGCCAATGCCCAATTGCCCTTACTGTTCAGATGCTTTTTCTAATGACTAACCTCAATTTATGTTTCAAGCCATTGCACCTTGTAATTACATTCTCAACCACTATAAATAATCTGTGCCCTCTATTATATCTTTCCCCTTTCCCTATGACAGGAGCCCCAGGGGAAAGGTGCTGCCTTGTTAGTACAACATACAAATGGTACATAAGCAAAAGTGGTCCCTAGCTGAGCAGCTGTTATTGATCTTCTCTTCCTTGCCTACCCATGGGCTGATCGAAGCATCTATACTCGCACACTACAGTGCTGTGGCATTCATGCCATCTTGGGGAATGACTATGGAAATGCTTCAGTGATCAGGCACCTCTTCCAGACAGGGCTATGTTGGAACTTCAGCCACTGAACAAGGCAGACCAAGGTAGGGCAGATTCCCCCCCTCCCCAGGGGCCTTTTTCCACACCCAGCTAACATCAATCATTCCCTTCTGTGGCAATACAGTGTATTTGGTTTGTAGCACTCCTATACATTACAATTTTCCTTGTAATACAATTACCTTCTCTATAGGACCATGATCTCTATGAAAGCAGGTTTTACATTTTCTTCATTTTTGGATCCCCCACAGGGCGTTGTACGTGGTAGGTGTTCACTAAGTATTTGTTGAATTCAAAGGAAAGAAAACTGGTTACAAAGGCACCATAGGACTCTTGTAGAACATGCTGAATACCCTTGTCTGAGGGGGAGTGGCCAATCTCCAGGCAGTAACTACAATACCATGGGTACAGTGTAAAGAATACTGGTTTTACAAGTTGAAAGGCATGGGTTCCTAAGATTTAAAGCTGGAAAGGTCCTTAGAAATCATCTAGTCTGACTTTCTCACTTTCTATCCAAGAAACTAAGGCCCATAGAGAGGAAGTGACTTATTCAAGATCACATTACACAAAATCAAAACAACCCTGCAGTTTCACCTCACACCCAGCGAATGGGCAAAGATGACAAAGAGTGGGAATAATCAATGTGGGAGCGCTTGTGAGAAACCAGACACACTAGTGCATTGTTGTCTGAATCAGTACGACCATTTTGGAAAGCAATTTGGACTTATGCAAATGAAATAACTAAAATGGCCAGACCCTTTGAGCCAGAAATTCCTTTACTAGGCTCATACCCAAAGGAGGCCACTAATAAGAGTAAAGTCCCCATATATACCAAAATACTTAGAACAGAATATTCTATGTTAACAAAGAATTAGCAAAAAAAAAATGCATGCCTATCAACTGAAGAATGACAAAACAAATTGTGGAACAGGAATGTAATGGGATATAATTTTTGTTAAAAAAAAAATGAACATGATGAAAACATAGAAACATGGAGAGATCTACATGAACTGACAGAACAAAGTCAACAGAGCCAACAAAATATGCACAGTGACTACAGAAAAAAAAATAACCACTCAACTCAAAAAAAGGGACTTGCAAAATTACAAAGAACAAGCATGGTTTAAAAAGAGAAATGGGAAGATACTTCCAACCCATGTCTTTGCAGAGGTAGGAGGTCCACAAGTATTGGATATTGTACACATTTTTAGATTTTTTTCAATGTACTAAGCAGTTGTACAGAATTTTTCTTCTGCTTCCTTTTATCTTTTTCTTTTTTTATCTTAAAAAATGCTATTTGTTTTACAAGTTGACTCTAGAAAGTGTAGTATGGGGGAGATAGATACTGGGGGAAATTATGTTAAAGAAAAAAAAGACAAATAAAAACTTCTTATAAAAAAAGCACATAATACACTAGCTAACAGAGAAACCAGGAATCAAACTCAGGCCATCTGACTTCAAGACCAGCAAGACAATACCAAAGCTCATTTTTTCTTCATTTAACAGGCTATTTGGCCAAATCAGTACCACTCAATCAGATGATGTTGACTTATTGAGAGGGAGTTGTCCAAACCATTTCCTACTGCTGGAAAAGTGGCCAACCTGAGAATATATATAAATAAAAAACAGGATTAGAAGATACAACATAAGTAAATTGTTTTGCTCAACACCAGTTCCAAATAGATTTCTGGAGAAGAAGGGGTCTTCTTTTTTTCACAAGTAGTCTTTCACAAGTCTAAAATCACACCACCTTTAAAAGAATTCAGCTCGAGAGGTGATGTACAGGATGATATCCATAATGACAAGACACAATCTTTGAATCTTAGCTCTTAGACTTACTAGCTCTATGACCATGAACGAGTCATTTCCTCTCTGCATTTCATTTTCTTCTTTTATAAAACATGGATAATACTTGGTTTACTGAGCTCACTCTGCAGAAATCTGAACTAATTTTGTACAGTGATCTGCGGCAACTAAGATGGCTAAGACAGTTATGATCCAGATGGAGTGGGGAAAGGAGAGAGGACTAGAGGCCCTCAAGCAGTCTGGTAAATCCTCATGATTCCATGGCAGAGCTCTCATTTGCCCCAAATACCACTGCCACTACCTCTGAAGTGCAGGTGAACTCACAGGGCTCACAGGAGCCCTTCTATCCAAGTGGCTAGAGCCCATCTTCTCACAGAATGTCAAAGAGACCATGTTCTTCCTCCTTCCTCGCTACTTCTCATACATTACAGAAGTGCTGACAATGATGAAATTCCCTCTGTCTGGAATGCCCTGCCCCCCCCATCTTTTCAGACTATCCCAATGCTACTCCTCCCCATCCCTACTTTGAAGACCCGTTCAATAAATACCTATTGACTTAAGTTCACACACTAGTAGAAAGTGGCTGCTAATGTGAATTCAAATTTTATTTTCAGTTTGCACCACCTGACTCTCTACCTGAAGATACCACCCCTAAGAGATTTCTTTTTCTTTGAATCAAAAGGACAGAATAAAGGATAGTTCTGTCAGAGTTCTGCTGGTGTTCAGTTTTTCATTCAGGATAGGAAGCCAAAGCCGGCAAAGTCAGGCAGATGATTTTCAGAGAAATATGACAAGAGTATTAAAATCTCCAAATGAAAACTTGTGTAATGAGCATGAATCTGAATACATTTAAATTTTCTCAGCACCCAGTAATTCCAAGAACATCCCTCATACATTTTCAAGCTGTGCTTTCACAAAGGTGAAGACACCAATGCCCTGAAGACTTCAGAATCCCCTCACAGGGGAAAACCTGTGTGAGATGTCATGAAAATTGACCCCCGGGCCATGCACAGCATCTCCATAGCTAATGAATGCCTGAGGAGACTCCAATAGTTTGGGGTCCTGCCTGAAATAATGAAGAAAAGGAGACAATTGCCCTGTAAACTGAAATTGCCAATGGTCCTGCTTACCTACATTGGAAAGGCTGATTAGTCCTATTTAGATGGGCTAAAACCCAAGCCCTATAAGCAACTGAAGAAAGAAACCTCCTCTCTCTTAGTGACAAACTAACTGCCTGCCTGTGTTCACAAGTTTTTAAATAGAAATAAGAAAAAAATCAAAGAAAATCCTCTTTTTTCCACTGGAAAAAAAACGCAAACAAACTCAGATGGAAGTCAGGGTGATTTGAACATGCTGGACACGGAACACCCCCATCTAACACATTTATAAAACATGGAGCCTGGCCCAGATGAAAACTGGGAATTCATCCAGTACTAACAAAGTTGGGGAGACAAAATTTCAATGACTGCATGGAAAGCAAAGTACACGTGTATCTCAAAGACGAATAAAGGAAGAGAGAATAGTGGATATCACGGTTCTAGGCCAAAACATATGTATCCATGCCAATATCCTCTTCCCAACAACAAACAATCAGTCCCACACAATCATCATACTTTCCAAGACAATACAGAAAGCTCAACAGCCAGGGCCATTTATATGGTAAAGGGATCAAACACAGAACTATTTTCAAATCAGTTAGACTGATGTTTATACCTCTATTGACAAGTATTATCCTTTATTTGTATAAACTAAAGTCTCTAGCTCACCGTAGTCATTAGACTGTGAGCCAAAGAGACTACTATCCCGGATGGCAAGTTGAGTATTTATAAATCAACTCGAATTTTTTGTTTGAAAAACTTCAGGTTTTGACCTATACATATTGTAGAGATTTTTCTGCTACTGTTTAAGTGACTGATAATAGTCAGTGATTCCTTCTTCCCTTTCCTATTCCTGATGCTAATTAGCAGCTGTTTAAGCATCAGGCTAGAGGAAGCCTAGCTGCCCAAAGGACTGAGCTTAACATATAAATCAAGACTAAACTGGGTGAGGAATTTGGATTGTTTGTTTGATCTTACCATTAGAGCTGAGCTTAAATTGCCCACTTAAAAGTGATCCTATGTGCTTTGGCTTCCTAGTTGGGACCCAAAGTCATTCAAACACAAATCTGATCACTACCCTGAAGTCCTCTGTATAAGGATATTTGGATAGCTAATTGATGAAGAGATCAAAAACTGCTGCTTCTATTCTAAAAGTAATGATTCATTCTTCAAAGGGTGCTGCTTCCTCTTGTCCATTAAGGAGAGCATAGATAGATACCATTTGTGGTTCTAAACCAAAAAAAATGGGGAAGAAGGACTTTTTCAAACATAGGTGATCTTCAAAAGCCCAGGTGACTTCAAATTACCTTATACATTTTTGAATGTGACTACATTCTAACCATGGTTTTTTTTTAAACCCTATGAAATAAGAAAGTGTAAAAAAACAAAGTAGAGAAAGCAGTCTAAACCAGATACTTTAGATGTTCTATTCCCTTCTCTGTAAAATGGAGGGAGGGAGAGGTGGAGCTAGATGATGGTTAAGGTCCTTTCAGCTCTAAATCAAATATACACATGCACATGCACGCACACACACACACACACACACACACACACTCACACACACATATATATATATATATATATATATATATATATGTATGTATGTATGTATGTATAAGGCTAGTATCTAATTCCATCTTGTAAAAAAAAAAAAAAAAAAAAAAAAAAAGGAAGGGGAAATACAAAAGCTAAACCTACCATACCAAAGAGTATTATAATCCAGATTCAGTGTATTAACAAAGACATCAAAAGCAAACTCAAACCTAGTACAGTAGCCTACTATTCTAACATGCTGGTGAATATAACAATTCCAACCAGTAAAAAGCAAGTTGTAATTCCATTAGCTTGAAAGGTATTAGGTCTAACTTCCATGAAAGACCACCCACTGTTAAAGTTTGCCAATTGCTAATTTTTAACAATTTTAATGACATGTACAGTTGTAAATTGATGCTTATATACTACTACTATTACTAGGTCTATAGCCCAAGGAGATCAAAGAGAGAAAAAGGGCCCATATGTACCAAAAATATTTTGAGCAGCTATTTTGTGGTAGAAAAAAATGTAAAACTAAAGAGGCACCCATCAATTAGAGAATAGCTGAACAAATTATATGTGTAATGGAATACTGTTAGAAATTATGAAGAAGACAATTTCAAAGAAACCTGGGAAGACTAATGTGAATTGATGCAGGATGAAGTGAGCAGAACTATAAGAACAATTTAGACAATTTTACAATAACATTGTAAAAACAAAACTTCTGAAAACATAAGAACTCTAATAGAAATGAAGATCAACACAAATTCTGGAGGACCCCATGATTTAACATGCTACATGATTCCTAAGAGAAAAGTGATACACTAAGGGTATAGACTGAGACATATATTTTTTGGACGTGGCTAATATATGAATCAGTTTTACTTGACTATGCATAAAGGGTGTCCCCAAATCTATAGAAACACATTAAACTTTTTGAAATACCTTGTGTTTCTTATAAGGGTTTTGTTTTTATTTTTTCCAAGGGAGGGTATCTGGGTTAATCACTGAAAAAAATGAATTAAAGTGAAAGTGTTGATTGCATCCATTATCCAGTTCTATAGATTCCAATGTACTTACATGCACCAAAAATAAGTGATTAGGGTACTCTTCCAATACTTATGATCATCTCCTCTTATGAGGCCCTAGATTATAATACTTACAAACATGTTCAGTTAATCAAAGGGTCTTTATTTTAAACAGCAAAATGTGTTTTAAGAAATCTGACAGTCAAAACCCTCTGAAAGTTTCTGCAAAAATGTAAAGGCTGTAACATTAATTAGTAAGGTACCCCTCCTCCTTACTTGACATCAGAGTAGCTTGGAAAATTTTAATTACTTTTGTGAAATGTGTAGGAAGTCCCCCAAACACTGCCATGTCCCCAAAAAGTCAACTACAAAAAACACCTCCTGGGTCGTCTTCTCATTATTCTGGAGCTTTACATGCAAGGTACAATGTGCCAGGAGTAGCTGATGCTGGGAAGTGTAATTATCCAAGATGGACCAAATTCACAGTAAAAGCTGACAGTCACTACTTTAATTAGGATCATATTTCTGTACTTAGGAAAATGATGGAATTTGATAAATGAGCAGGAATTTTATGGTATAGGTGACAATTAACTCTACAACTAATCTGGGGGCCAATCTATCTGAAAGTGCGTTCACTCAAACTCTTGAAAAGCTCTGCACACTAGCTTGTGCCCATGAAAATTAAGCTAGTTCTCTGGGGTATTAAAAGTATGCAAGTACAGGGATATATTACAGATATACAGATACACACACCCACCCCAAGAACTATATTAAGATAGAATTGTATCTCATTTCCTTCTGCCTCTTAAAATGGGGGGTAAGGTGTTTTTTTTGGGGGGGGAGGGAATAAGGAAGTAACAAGGGCAGAGTCCTAGGAAAACGAAATCCATTTCATGAAAGCTTCCACCCCACCCTTTTCAAATTCTCTACCACAATCCAATTCAGGCCTTCAATTATCCAGGGAATCAATTGTCTTCCACGTAATAATAATAAACAGCTGACATTTGCATAGTGCTTTTATGGTTTACAAAGCACTTTGCTTTCATGATCTCATTAGCTCCTCAGACAATCCTGTGAGGCAAATAGCATAAGTATTCTTTTAATTATCCCCATTTTATTGATGGGGGAAACTGAGGTGCAGAAAAGGGAATTACCCAAGAGAATAGCTTTCAAATAGCAAAAGCATGATTCAAACCCAGGAGTCTCACTCCAAACTATTATACATAGGACACGTGTAGGTGTAGCCAGGAGCTGATGGCTAATTTCCAAAGATGTCAAGAAACTAAACAGCTCATCTTAACCTCAACCATTCAGGTCACTACCCCTAAAAGTCAGCTTAGTGGTAGCCTTCACGTATCTGAGAATAGGCAGAAAAGTAGAGCTAAGCTTTATCCCCCAGTGAGATTTGTAACCAAAACATGAATTTGTTCTCTTAACTGTAGAAGACTGACACCAGTTTTGGGGACCCATAAAAAAACCATTTGGGTTGTGAAATGTCCTGTGAGCAGGAAAGAACTGTACTGTGTACCTCCAGAAGAGGATCTATGGTAGAAAGGCACTTTTAAAAGAGGCCCACTTTATAAGATTGGCTCAACACTTTGAGCTAAAAATTAAAGGAGATATTAGGTACATACCTAAATCATCTAAGTCATTGTGTTCCTGACTGGGCCAAGCCTAGACAGGATCCCACCATGACAAGTCTAGCTTTCTTTACTATAGCTCCAACTTATAGGAGAAAGGTCATGTGCTACACACTCTCTCCAGCCACCAAAAAGGAAGCAAAAGCTGATGAGAGTGGAGATTCACCACTGCTAAGGAAGGGGATAAAGAATAGGGAATCTGAGGGACTCACTAGAGCACACAGCTAGGATTCCATCCGTTAACTAGCAAGCCTCAGTCACAAGGGCCTTAGGAATGGCATGGCCACAATCTCATACTATGGGATGAAAGAACTTAAACTGCCTTTAAGTACTAGAAGGGCACTCAAACAGAAGAGGATTGAATTTTTCTTCTTGGCCTCCAAGTGTAGGATAAGGAGTGATGAATTTGGAAGTTGCAGAGACATATGTAGCTCCAATGTGAGGAAAAACCTAACTAGAGCCATAAAAAGTAGAATGGACCACCTAAGGCAGGTTCCCCCTAGCTTGAAGGATTCTTTGAAAAGCCATATGACCACTTGTCCAGTAACAGTAATTATGTTGCCACGAGGAGATCCTTGTTCATATAGGGGTCATACTAGATAGCCTCTGAGGTCCTTTTCAGCCTGGAGATTCGGTGATCTTTTCCTATCAAATACTTTATTGATATAAGTTTATTAAGTACACTTCAAAGAGCTCAGTGGATTTACAAATCTATGCACATGAATAGAAGGACTTCCACTCCTAAAAACAACTCATTAATTTTCTGGAACACACTAGCACTGCATTTTGGCTTTATCATGTACAAATTCCCAAATGAGGCAGAGACTGAAGTGAAAGTGTCCCCCTGGTCACGAATATATAGATTTTTTTTCTTTTAAAAGTCACAAACACAACTATTCCTATTCATTAACAAACAGGATATTGGCCTTTAATTGACCTAATTTTAAGTTGAGCTCCAAACTTATTCACCTTGCATATTCAACAAAATAGTCAATGAAACTAGTCCTTTCCTACATTGAGCAGTTTTCTCAGGGGAACATTTTAAAATACACAATAATAGCTTTGCTGTAATGATTTTTCCTACATTGTGCTTACCACCTCAGACACACCTTATGCATTTCAGGTGGTGATTCAGGCTGTATCTCTGGAGTCAAACCAGAGCAAATCTGATTCTCCTTCTTCTTTGGCTAAATAAACTAAGGGGCCCATGGCTAATGCTCATTACTTAGTGGGATTCAAGGGCTCTGGAGAACAGCTATGCTGGATGTTTGATGTAATCATCTTTCTCATTCAGGAAGACCTTGAACCCTAGGTTGCATAAGGTATCAAGCACCTATTGGAGAGATTTACCAAAATGTCAGTATCACCTCCCATCTCCCCCCATACACACACCTGAATATCCCCCTCTCTCCCAAGAGAGATCTTTTTAATAACCCTATGCTTTTACCTATATAGGACTTCTGATATCAAATTAGTATCCTTAAAAAGTCACAGACAAGCTGGAGAACATCCAAAAGAGGGTAAGCAGAATGTGGAAGGACCCTGAGACAAAATCGCATCCTGACTGCTTGAAGAAATTGGAGATCTCCACCCTTCAGAAGAGATGTCTGAGGGAAGGGGGTAAACATGATTGTTGTCTCCAAATATTTGAAGGGTTGCCACCTAAAAAAGGGACTAGCCCTATTCTGCTGAGGTCTATATGGTAGAACCAAGTGCCATTGGTGGAAGATGTAGAAAGGCAAACAGCTCTGGCATAAGTGGCAATGCCTCTGATTGAGCCAGATTCACCTAGATTTCTGCCAGTGTTAGAAAAATTCCCAAATCTGGACAGGTCAGCATCATCTATGGCCTTTAGTCAAAAAGCTTCAGTTGCAAAGAACAAAGGGCTCTTACTCATCAGTTGGGCTTAAAGAAGTGTTACACAACTGAAGTACTAATAACTTGGCCTGTAAATGGTGACAATTCAGTTATAATGATGCTGCTAATATCTATTTGTTCTTGTGATATTCAAGAAAAATGAGTCAATAAGTGTTGATAAAGACTTTAATTTAAATGTTTTATTTTTTTTATTTATTTTTTAAAAAATTAAACATTTTGAGGTTTTTAAATTTTAAAAGTTTCTAAAAATTTAAAAACATTATTTTAAGAAGAAAAAAACATCCGAGAAATGAGAGCACGGATAAGTGCTCAGAAATTAAGGACATGGAAGTGAAGTTGGGTAAAGGCTCAGATACAGGATCAGATACTTCAAAATCAGATACTTCCATCATGAATGTCCTCCATGCCTTAAAAATGTTCTACTCAAACAATTCAAACTGATTTTTAAGAAATACATATATCACATTTCAAGGCAATTCCAAAAGACTTGAGATGGAAAGTGCCATCCTCATCCAGAGAGAACTATGGAGCCTAAATGTGGATCAAAGCATAGCATTTTCACCTTTTTGTTTGCTTATTTTTTTTCTCTCGTGTTTTTTCCCCTTTTGATCTGATTTCTTGCATAGCATGACAAATATGGAAATGTTTTTTAGAAGAGTTGCACATGTCTAACCTCTATCAGATTGTATACTGTCTTGGGGTGGGAGGAAGAAAGAGAGAAAAATTTGGAATACAAAGTTTTGCAAAGGTGAATGTTGAAACTATCTTTGCATGTATTTGAAAAAAACCAAGTACTACTGGAAAAAAAAATTTTATATATATATATGTATATATATATATATATATACATATATATATATACACACATATATATGTATACATATATACATATATACATATATACATATATACATATATACATATATATAGATATATATATATATCACATGAATACCCAGAGTGGAGAGCATTATGATCACAACAATCTATAACATGATGCTGAACATCACAACAAATCAATGTCTGCCCTCCTAAAGTTTATATTCTAAATCATACAAACCACAGATAACACAGAACAGGACACTGGAGATCCAAATTAAACAGAATTATTTAAAAACATTCAAAATCTGTAAGTTGGTGCTTTCTGTTGAGCAGTACAATCATAATCCTCAGCAAAATTCTTCACAAAAATGATGCAGCATGCACAAGCTGTAATCTCTTATCTCCAATTTTCTTAGAAATGAATAATAACATGGCTCTTTACAACCTGTGCTTTTCACATATATCAAAACCAAAAAGGGTGCATGGTCATTGGTAGCTGCCATTTAAGCACAAGGAAAACAATCATATATGCACATATGTACCTATATATATGTCTGTATACACACCTAGGTATTCTGTGTATACTAATGTTTATTTCATATAAGCAGAGTATATTTTGTAAATACAGACTTTCTCATGGCATTCAAGACAAACTCTCTTCTCCCTGGCTGGTAATAAATCAGCTTCTTCCTAGGCTACCGCCCAGACAGCAAACACTGCAACTCTCAAGATGGAAGTAGCAGAATGCTCTAAAATATTGCATCAAAACATTGGATACAACCTACCAGCCCATGAGGAAAAACATTGCAAAATTGACACCATCTGTGTAATCTCACACACACCAAAACTAATCTCCCTTATGCCTGGGTTTCCTAATTCTGGGAAATGAAATTTGCTCAAAGAATTAGAGGAGGTTTTTTTTCCCCCAGGCATAAGCCCCACCAAGATACTTCTTCCCATCTCCTACTTTAACTCCTTTGCTCTCTAAACCTTTGGCCTGGCTCAACAAGATTTCGGTCATTCCATCTCTTTTTCTGCACGTGTTTTCTAGCTCAGCTTTTCTTGGAAAGGTCCCCTCAGAATCCTTAATGGCAGGTGTCCCATGAAGTCAGCAGCTACTTCTCCAAACAGACTGTTTCCCTTGAAGCACATCACAAATCTTAACACATTATGTACCTCACCCACAAGAATACTTTAAGGAATGATTATTAAATTCCAACTACTTTTCCATGTTAAAATCATATGACCCCCATCACCCCAGTTTCATTTCTTCTGTCACCATGCCTATCAACACACAAACATTCTCTAATCTCCCTTTAAATTCCCTGCTCCAACCAGGCCTGCTGTTATTGCAAACCACAGCTGTCAGCCCATACAAAATTCGAGTGTTGGTTCTGCTACTTTCCAAGGACCTTGAGGGACATGATAACTGCTTTCAAGTGTTTGAAGGGCCCTTCCGGTGCAAGGGGAATTAGTCTCGTTGTAATTTGCCCCAGAGAGTAATACTAGAAGAGAAAGGGATAGAAATTGCAGAGAGGCAGATTTGCCCTCCTCTTAAAAGCAGTACTTGTTAATGATTAGAGCCATCCCCAAAATGGAATGGGCTGCTTTGGGAGATGATGATTTCACCATTACCAACTATAATCAATCAAAGGATCACTGGATAGGGCTGCACAAAATAAATAAATAAATAAATAAAAAGATTCCAGAGCAGGAAGTACTTAGATTAGTTGGGTAGCTAAAGTCCTTTCCAACTCCAAGATCATGAGTTTTATAAAGCAAAGAGACTAACCCCACGCCAGCCTTGTCAGAGTTCACAACACTGGTGCTTTGCTTGCCTTCATGATCCCCATTTGTCTGTACCACACAGTCCCTTCCCAAATTAAATGAGATTCAATCTTATTTATAGCATGTTAAGAATTCTGGAACAACCCTTAGGAATGACATTTAGCAACCCACTTTCCCTTCCCTAAAACTGTATCCATTCGCAAGTGTATCTGGGTGGAGGCCAAGGCAAACCCAATTAAGCTTAGACTTCTGAGCTCAATGGCTTTCTTCTGAATTTTTCTAAAATAAAAAAGAACAACATAGTTGTAGCGAAGAGTTATGGTGGGGATTTTTTGCCAGATACTACTCATATGCCTGGTTTCCATTTGCAATGCTTTTTCTGAGCTACAAATTCCTAAAAGCCAGGATTTGAAAAGATCTACCGGTCTTAAGGACCTGCTTTTTAGAGTCATAACCCTGTGCCTTGGAACACTCTAAAAGTAATGGGAATATAAGATCGGAAGGATTTAGATCAGCTTTGTGGGAGTTTAGTATAGTCCTTCAGCCCCTGTGATTTATTTTTGATGCTGGCTGATTTCAAACACTATTTCCTCTCCTCAGTATTAACATAAGAGATGCACCTTATCCATCAGTTCTAACCCACTTCTGCCAATGGCCAAAGTCAGAAGCCAGTTTGGAGCAGTCCCCATAACTGAGACAAGAAACTCACACTCTTTCCACTGTACCTCTTTTACCCCAGATGAATTTTTTTTCTGGGACAGAGAGTTTTAGCACAGTTAATACAGTGGAGCAAGCAAACTGAACATGGCTTAAAATATGGAATAAAATAAGTCAAGCGATCATCATGATGGTTCACAACTATCAAATAATTTGCAGCTCTCTTTCAATTTCCAACAGCTGAATGACAGTAGCAAATTACACATTTATTCACGTTGAAATTACACACTTGCCACGTATTTAGTCTGCCATTACCATCTCTACTTTGAAATACTGATTAACTCTCTCAATACATGGTCATACATTATGCTTTTTTCTGTATTTTCTATATGAATCCTAAGGCCTCACAAGTCTTACCATGTCATTCTAGTGCTTGAAAATATTCAATGGTTTCCCAGTCTTGAAGAGACAAATGCTTGAGCTTGAGATTAAACCTTCCCAGTCTAGTGTCTACCTCTTCTACCAGCCTTCTCTTATTAGATTCTGAGGTGAGGAGAAGGGGCAAAATACAACAAAATATTGTGTGGTAGACAACTGGAGTTTCTGGAATTCACTCCATCTCCCAACTTCATCATCTGGATTTGGAATGCTCTCCCTCCTCATCTCTACCTCTCTCAACCTACAAGGTTCAACTCATAGGCCATCTCCTTCATAGAGCCTTCTTTAATATTATCTATAACATAAACATAGATATCATCACACACACATTGTGGGAGTAGCCTCCCTCCTCAAATTATAAGTATGCACATTGAATCCCCCTCCCCAGTAGAATATAAGCTCCTTGAGGCTATGACTGTTCCTGTATACCCTGGAACCTAAACACCTTGCTTTGAACATTGTTTACTTGTTTGTTTTGCTCTGGCTCAAACTTTAAAATTTATCAACAAAAGGACTCCCCAGTTATGCCATGCAGATAGACAATTGTTCTGGAATTTCTAAGGTTTTGAAAAGTAGTATTCCAAGGCAGAGTCGCACAGCCAGTGTGGGGCAAGCCTTGAACCCAGATCTACAAGGCTTGGACCAATCCCTTACTCATGCCACTTTGACTCCACAGTTTGTTGTTTGGTCACTTTTCAGTCATACCCGACTCTTCATGACCCCTTCTGGGATTTTCTTGGCAGATACAGGAGTGGTTTGCCATTTCTTTCTCCAACTCACTTTACAAAAGAGGAGACTGAGGCAGACAGGATTAAGAGACTTGCCCAAGGTCACGCAGCTAGTAAACATCTAAGGATAGATTTGAACTTAAAGTCAGGTACTTTTATCCACTTTGCCACCTAGCTGCCCCTTTGTACACAGTGGACACTTAATAATAATACAATTTCAATGAACTGAACTGAAAATCAGCCTCCAATAATTGTCAGATGGGATATGCAGGTTACTCCTGGCAACTGTCACACTATCCTTTTATTTGAAAATACCTTTTATTCTGAACTTAAATCTCAAATTCAATGGGTATTTCCACATACATATACATTCTCTCAACATCACTACAGGCAATCCTCAGAAAAGGTAAACCAAGCCCTACAAGAAAATCTCCCTTACAATTCCTTACTTCCTAGAAGAAAGGGCCATCCTTAAGAATAGAATTCAGGGACAGAAAGGGACCTACCCAGAACTCCTCTGGTCCAATTTCCTCTTTTAGAGAGGAGAAAACAGGTCTCAAGGGTTAAGTGACTTGCCCTCAGCCACACTTAGCAAGGAGAGCCAGGGTATGAGCCCATGCCTCCAGAGTCCAATGCTTTTTTTGTCTAAATTATGACTTCTGAGGTCCCTTACAATACCGACAAATTACTCAGTATTATAGAACTGGAAGGGACCTAAGAATTTATCTAGTCCAGCTCTCTCCCTTTATCATATGACAGGAGAAAAAAAATCACCAACATTCAGCGAGTGATGGCTTCCTCGAGGAAGTCACCTAATCATTAAGGAAGAGCCGGGACCTGAACCCAGATCATAGGGCAAATTGCACCCCAACATTTTTAAATTTGTTTAAAATGAAGAAGTGAAAAGATGCAAGGAAGCCTTTTAAAGGGGAAGAGAGGAAGGAGTTGCTGAGGAAATAAACTGTATCAATGCCAATATTTCAAATCTTTTTTTTTTTTAAACACCATCTACAAGTCACCTCCCTTTTGTCCCTACTCCCCAGGCGAGGTAAAACATTGATCCTGAAAGTGGTCTCCCCACTTTGTCAGAAGACCTCACAGAAAACACATTCGAAGGATTAACAATGTCAAGAGGAAAAAGATTTTTCAATATTGTTCAAGCTATATTCATACAATAAAACATCAATGTCTACGCTGAAAAGAACAGAAAAATATATGTTCTACTGTTGTCAGCCTGGCATAACCTATACATATACATGTAGCTTTTTCATCTTTAACACACGAGTACTCCAAAATATGGGGTGAATTTTCTTCTTAAGGCTCAATATTGCTTTGTGATATGCAATCCATCCACGTAGCTTTCATTTCAGCCCCCCAAAAGGGGAGCCAATTGGCCTTTGAAACCGCAGTAGGCTTGTCCATTGCCTCAGGAAAAAGGTGGTGAGTGCAGTATCTTGCCAGTGAAAGTGAAAACCTGCCTTACAGCAACAGGGAAAGGTTCGGGCAGCACCTACAGGGCATTTATCCGCATTTGCCAGAATTGAGAAGGATGACAGGAGGGAGGGGCTGAGGTGCAGAGAGATTTAAGTGACTTGCCCAGGGTGTCACTAGTAATGGTGACAATGGCAAGAGCTGAACTCCTCTACCTGATTCCAAGCCTTCTTTCCACTGTCACGTTCAGAACTTGACTAAGAACCACCACCTTCAGTCTCATTCCAAAGTGATTAGATGGGTTTAGGATGTTTCCAATAAAGTTCAGTTTACCTCATAACTGTAACTGACCCTGGAACCTTCATTGGAATCAAGTGGCATTGTGGGTACCATGCATAGAGGAGCCGAGTTCTAGATCAGGATTGGAGTCCCAGATCTGACCTTGGGCATTTACCCCACTTCGGGCCTGTTTGCTTGTGCATAAAATAAGGGAGTTGCAGCCCAAGATCTGTCCATTCTTGGATCCCATGGAGATGAAACAGAAAACCGAAAAGGGCATTCGGGATCAATTAACCTGTTCCAACCTGTTTTCATTGTCGGGCTAGAAATCTGTCATAATGGGATTGCAAGGCATGCTTTTTAAAAGGGATAGCTAAGTACCCATTCATCTGCCCAGAGCAGAATCCCCCAACCAAGAAAATGTATACTAGAGGTATGAGATTTTGACAATGGGGAGAAGAAGCTCAGGTGCAGGATGTCCCTCCACCAAGTACAGATGAAAAAGGCGTCCTTAATAGGTCAGTTTCCTAGAGAGAAGCTTAAGGCACACACACAGAGTATATAAAGGATTGGAGTTGGCCTGGAGAGCAGGATCAGAAGGAATTTGAATCCACTTCAGTCCGAAGGAAGTGGATTCAAATTCCTTCGGATTCCAAGCCTCTCTCCAGCAGCTGTATCACAGTGACTGCCAACATCTACAAAGATCCTGTAGGTTGTCTCCCCAAAGAACCCAATTAAAGACTAAAAAGGTATGTATTTAGAACATTTGCCTCCACCCTGACTCGGTATATGTCAAGGTGGGGAGGGGAGGTGGGGAGGGAGGGTAGATGTGGGAAGGAATGGATGTTTAAAAGCATCCTGAGACAGGAAGGCAAAATGGCTAGTGAAAAGAGGACCAGTCTTGATCTGGGGGCTTAAGTTCTGCCTCTGACAAGTGCCAGCTCGTGATAACGCCAAGTCATTTGAACCTCTTGGGGAGGCACCCCCCCACCCCACCCCTCCCACCCCCAGGCAACTCTCTAAGACTAGTGGGTGAGAAAAATGACATATGGGCATAGGGAAATCCAGGGCTTTACCACACCCACACCCACCCCCCAAAAGCCTCAGTTCTTGCCAAGGGCAAACGTAGTACAGCTAAACTTGCCAATGTAACCAGCGAAAGGGCCTTTTAAAAAAGAAAACGGCCAAAACTGTCCTAGTGGCAGGGGATATAAGCACAGCAATTGCTCATTTCAGTTCTTAACGTCGCTACTTCAGACTCGGGGAAAAAAAAAAATCTGTCCGAGTCGGGGCAACGTGTCATCCTGAAAGAGGAACTGGATTCCGGGGTCCTTCAGCATCCCTGCCTGCCGGAGACACCTGCTCCCCAGAAAATGAAAGGGGGGTGACGGGGTGGTCAAGGAGCCGTGCTAGCTAGCCAATACCCGCCCCATCCATTAGCCCTTTCATCTAATCTCCCTAGAATTACGGCACCTGGAAACCCGGGCTACGGGTCCCTCTCAAATTCCTGTGTCGCCAACTTTGGCGTGCTTGGCCGGGGAAACATCGCCGCCCTTGCCTCCCCGGTGCCCAAGTCGTCCGCCCTCCCTCCCAACCCCTGGCTGAGAAACACAGAGAGCCCAGGGGGCAGACAATGTAGATGCCCGTGGCGACCCCAAGGCAGAGGTCGGGGAAGGGGGGAGTGTCAGAAGTATTTCATCTCCCCTCCCTTCCTCCCCCTCTAATCAACCCCCCCCCGGGAATGAGGCACCCCTTGGCTGGCCACCCCCCCTCCCTTGAAATTTTCAGGGTGGGGTCATAAAGGGATGCTGAGGGAAGTCACAGGGATGCACGAGCAACTTAAAAGGCTCAAGCCCGAGGAGAGAGGGGGCGACGGAGGTAGGCTCCCGGTCCTCACCTGCCAAGGGGGCTTCGGGCACCCACTTGAGCCCCGGCTGCAGCCTCTGGAAGAAGGGGCGGACTTGGTGACAGGTGGCCTCGGGGGCTGCCGGCTGGGGCCCGATGCCCACGCTTAGCAGCGTGAGCAGAGCCAGCAGGCACGCGGAGCGCCGGAGCCCGGCCATTGCGCTGCCCGGGGGGCGTGGGAAGGTGGCTAACGGGCTGGACGGGGCGAACCGAGCCGAGCCGAGTCCCAGGACGGCCGGCTGATCCCGGGCGGACCGGAGCGAACCGACAATGACGACGCCCACCGGCTCCAAAAGTTTTTCCCCCTCGAGCCGCGGGGCTCGGGCGGCGAGGCGGGGAGGCGAGGGCGCCCGGCGGGGCTGCGAGGACGTCCCTGCGGGCTGTCGGGGGCTCGGGGAGCGGCCGGGCGGAGCGGCGGCGGCGGCTGGAGCCGGCGGCAGCCCGAGCGAGCGAGCGAGCTCCCCCGTCCTCCCCGGCTCTTCACGGGCGCTCTGACAGAACTACTGCAGAGGGGCTGCGGGCTCGGGAGCGCTGATTGGCTTCCCGGCAGCCGTCCCCTCTGACTGGCTCTCCGAGAAGTTCCCTAGCCTCCCTCCGCCTTCGCGCCGCTCATTGGCCCGCGGCCGCGAGGACTTTTCCCTCAAGGATTGTTTCTTTGGAAGCGGCCCTCGCTGGCTGCCTCTCACCGGGCGGGGGGCTTCGGCGGGCGCCCCTCCCCTCCTCGAGCTCCGCTCTCCCGCTCCGCAGGCTGCTCAGCGTCCCCTCCGTGGGGCCCGAGGCTCTCCTGTCGGCCCCTTAGCACCCCCTCCCCCCCCAGGGGCAACCGCTCCTGGAAATGAGGGGGTCGTGGAAGCCGTGGGCAGAGACCCCCGCTCGGTGCTCCAGCCTTAACTGCTTCCCACCTTGCCCCGCAGTTAGGGCGGGCTCGGGCGCCTCGTGCCCTGGCTCCCTGCCCCGGGCTTCTCCTGCACTAGCATCCCTGGCAGTAGCTCTTAAAGGAGAACCCCGGGGGAGGGGGGCGCTGAGGCCTCTCAACTGTGGGGAATTCTCCTCAAGGTGCAGGCGCAGAAACGGCCACGGGGCACCCTACTTCTGAGCTCACTGACGGGGCGAGCAGGGAGAGGGAATCAGAAAAGCAGACCCCCCCTCCCCCTCGGCAACCTGCAAAGCCAGGAGGCCCGGCCGCCTGGAGGGCAACCGTGAACTTCAGACGTGTGGGAGGGCGGGGCAACGGGCAAAAAAACTCCACGGAACCGCCTCGTCTGGCTGGGTTCCTGGGGCACGTAGGGCTCTAGGGCTCGCTACGCCCCCTCCCCCTCCGCCCTCAGGTCAAAATAAAAATACAAAGTTACTTCCCAACCATCTCCCTTCGTGCCTCATGTGCCGAAGTCAGAGAAGCTCCGTGTTTCAGACAGGGAGAAGAAAGCCGTGAGGGTGCAGGACGCCCCCAAGGAGCCAGGCCGCCTTTAGCCAGTTAGGTGCCCCAGTCTCTAAGCTAGCAGCAAGAAAACCTTTTGGGCAGAAACTATCCGGGAGCAGCTTAGAAGAGAGAGTGGGGAGCACCTGGCACCACCAGGTGGGAGGGGGGAATGGGACAGAGGTCTCATTGGTTGGGCACCAAGTACAAAGGTTGGTGAGAGGGGGGAAGGGAAGGGGTTGGGTGGTAAAGGGGAGAGGATGGGGCTAGGCCCTAAAACTAGGGAAAAGGGAAGGGTCCTCGATGCCTGAGAAGGAAAAGAGCTACTTGCCTACCTGTGTGACTCGGGACAATTCACTTCTCTGTAGGCCTCATGTACCTCCTTTGTAAAATGAAGGGATGGGACTAAATGATCTCTCTAAAGTCCCTCCCAACTCTAAAATCTGTTTGCTTTTCTAATTTTTCACTTGTGGAATTGTCCTGTTGTCAATGAGCAGGTGAGAACTCATTGGCTTTCCTGCACCTTAAAGACAAGGGGATGCCCCCCCCCAATGCCTGGGGATCATAGGAGAAAGGCAATGGGGTTTTTTAAATGCATTACAACTTAGGCCCAATCTATCTTTCCAGCTTTCTTATATAGTATTCCTTTTCCTGACCTCCACATTCCAATAAAATTGGGCTTTTCTCCCCCTCACAACTATTTCCTATCTCCTTTCCTTTGGACTACCTGTGACCCATGCCTGGAATGCATTCCACTTCACCTCCAACTCACAGAATCCATCTCTTGCTTCAAGATGGAAGCTAAGCAACAATCAATGAACATTTATTAAGCACCTTACTATGTGCCAGGCACTGTGCTAAAAGCTGGAGATACAAAGAGACAAAAAAAATGGTCCCAGTCCTCCAGAGGCTTACAATACAAGGAGGGAAATGACATGCAAGCAAATATATACAGGATTAATAGGAAATGATTGGCAGAAGGAAAAAAGTGGAATTAAGAAGGATTGGGGGATAAGGTGGGATTTTAGTTGGGACTTACAGGAAGCCAGGAAGGTCAGTAGTCAGAGTGGAGGAAGAAGAATGTTCCAGAGATGGGAATAATGAAAAATAATAAAAGGTGAGGGTGCAAGATGCCCCTAAGGAGCCAAGGTGCCTTTAGCCAGTTAGGTGCCCCAGCCTCTAAGCTAGCAGCAGTGTCACTGTATGGAAGAGTGCATATCAGGGAGTAAGATGCTGGGTTATAAAGGTCTTTTGGGGTCAAATAGCATTTTGTATTTGCTCCTGGGGGCAATAGGGAGTCTCTGCAGTTTACTGAGTGTGGGGCTGACATAGGTAGAACTGTTCTTTAGGAAAAGCACTTAGTGGCTGGAAGGAGGATGGATTGGAATAGGGAGAGACTTGAGGCAGACCTATATCAGGCTATTATAATAGTCCAGGCATGGGGCCATGAGGACCTGCACTAAAGTGGTGGCAGTGTCAGAAGAGACAAAAGGACATATCTGAGAGATGTTGCCAAAGGTCCACAGGCCTTGGCAAAAGCTTGGATATAGGATAGGGAAGGAGAGAACGGGGAGTCCAAGATGACATCTTGGTGGAAAGCCTGTGGGACTGAATGTTTGGTAGCGTCCTCTACAGTGATAAGGAAGGTAAGAGTGGAGGGAGGGTTTGGGGAGAAAGATAGTAAGGTCTGTTTTGGGACATTTTAAGTTTAAACTATTTACTTGACATTCAGTTCAAGATATCTGAAAGGTAGCTGGAGAGATGCAAGACTGAAGGTAGGTCAGCAGAAAGATCGGGGCAGGAAAGGCAGCATGGAGATGGTAATTAAATCACTGGGAGTCAATGCTATCACCAAGTGAAATAATATAGAAAAAGAAGAAAAGGCAGCCCAGGGAAGAACCTTGAGGAGGCTGTGAGCTGGAGGAGGACCCCAAAAAGGAGACTGAGAAGAAGCGGTCAGATGGGTAGGAGGAAAACCAAGAGAGAGCGGTGTCCTAAAAACCTAGAGAGAAGACAGTATCAAGTAAGAGATCAACCAGCAGTGTAAAAGAATGCAGAGAGATCAAGGAGAACAAAAATAGAGAAAAGGCCATTGGGTTTGGCAGCTAAGAAATCATTAGTAACTTTGGAGAGAAGAGTTTTGGTGGAATGGCAAGATCTGAAGCCAGATTGTAAAGGGTTAAGAAAATAAGAGGAGAAAAAGTGAATACAAATGATCCCCTTCCTGACTTGTTGAATCATGTCACCTTTGTGACTCTATTTCAGGTTTTCTCAGCAAAAATACTGGGGTGACAGAGAGGCCTGGAGAGACTTACATGAACTGATGCTAAGTGAAATGAGTAGAACCAGGAGATCATCGTATATGACAACAACAAGACTATGCAATGATCAATTCTGATGGACGTGACTCTCTTCAACATTGAGATGATTCAAACCAGTTCCACTTGTTCAGTGAGAAGAAAGCCATCCACACCCACAGAGAGAACTGTGGGAACAGAGTGTGGACCACAACATTTCTCAGTCTCTCTGTTGTTATTTGCTTGCATTTTATTTTCTTTCTCGGTTTTTCTTTTTTCTTCCTTCTTGATCTGATTTTTCTTGTGCAACAAGATAAGTGTATAAATATGTATACATATATTGGATTTAGCATGTATTTCAACATATTTAACATGTATTGGACTTCCTGTCAGCTAAGGGAGGGGTTAGGGGGAAGGAGGGGAAAATTTGGAGCAAAAGGTATGCAAGGATCAATGTTGGAAAAATTACCCATGCATATGCTCTGTAAATAAAAAGCTTTAATAATAATAATAATAATAAATGCTGTTGTGATTTGACATCTTCTCCAGTTCATTTTCCAGGTGAGAAAACTGAGGCAAACAGGGTTAAGTGACTTGTCCAGGGTCACACAGCTAGCAAGTATCTGACACCGGATTTAAACATGTGTGGGATATAGAAGACCCTTACCTAAAATGATTGCTCAGAGATCACTCAGTAGAAAGCAGAAAGGTTGCTTATTAAACCTCTGGAGGAGGAGATGTTCTATCACAAGATAAGGGAAAGAGAAAGCTCTCAGTAGAAGGGCTAAAGAAGTAGTAAAGATACACAGCTTTTATACAAGAGATTACATCACAAGTAAGAGAGCATTGAGAGGGGAGGGGAAGGCATTTAATTGGTTGTTGCTATCAGGAGAGAATGGAATAGAAGGTTTCTGTTTCCCTGAAATCAACTGATTTCTAGGGAATAGAAAATCAGGCCTTCAGGCTTCAGATATAGCTAGCCAAGGCTCAAGTAAATATGAGTCTGCACATATTATACAGGTCATAGGAGAAACACAGAAATAATGAAAATAAAATACAGAAAAAGAATTCACACATTCCTTTAAGTTCTTCACCTTATCTCTCTATTCCACACAAACAGAAACAGGAAGAGAAGTCTTCCTGATTCCAGCATGCTACCCACTGCAGCATAACCTCGCTGCACACTTTGTGCTTAACTTACCCTGATACCCCTTAGTGGGTAGTCACCAACTTCTACTAACTTGTCTATTTTTCATTTCATAGGATCATGGATTAAAGCTAGAGGGAATTTTAGAACCCCTTATTTTACAGAGAGAGTATTTGTCTAAGGTCACCCAGAAAGCAAGTGATGAAGTCTCTTGTCCTCTCGAAAGCCAGATCCAGGGCTCTTTCTCCTGAACCAAAGTTAGAGAGAGACTTACGCTAAACATCTTCACAAGTAGAGCAGAAATGGGCCACCTCTGGAGTTCTTCCTGCAGAGGCTATAGGACCATTTGACTGCAATCTGGGAAAGGGGATTACCGTAAAGGTGTGTAGGAGAGTAGATTGCCTATGAGATCCCATGGGTAAGCAAGCTCGATACGCTCTTAAAAATGTAAAATAGAGGGGAAAGGGAAGAGCAAGAGGCATAAGGAAGAGTAGTGGATGGGAACCCATTAGGCAGAGATAAATAGAGGCAAGCACAGGGTTGAGCAGGAATCTAGAAGCGGGAAAGAGATACAAAATGACATTCTCTTGCTCCAGAAACCTTAGGAGGTTGCTCACTATTCTCACCATACACTCTAGCCAGCTAATCCAGTATCTAGAAACCACATGACTTTGCAGCACTCCTACAGATCAAATATCAGCCATTCACAGTAACGGGTACTTATGTGGGAGCCAAACCCAGAGTAATAAAAACAACAAGCCCAAACTATATTGGACAAAAAGCTTTCAAAACATAAAGATGTAGAGGAAGAAATCCAAACCATGTGGGAACAGAATGAGCTAAATATCATCCTTGTCATTCTGTTTCCTACTGAAGCTATCCCTGAAGATGCTTTCAGTGACTCTACAGGTAAGTTGACATCCCAATACTCCTATTCAGTCACAAAGTCATTTATGTACCTAGGTAACAGACCACAGGTTAGCAAATGTACAAGAACAACAACAGAATAATGGCTTGTCCTCAGGCAGTTTCTTTGAACTCCATTAAAAAGATGAGGAGAATGGAGCAATAATAGTAATTATAAATAGCTGACATAGCACTAAGTTTTGCCAAGTTTTTATGCTCATTATCTCATTTGTTCCTTATGGAAACCTTTGAGGTAGATGCTATTAGTTCCTTTTTACAAGGATCATACATGTAAGTGATTTTCCCAGTGTCCCAACCTAGTAAGTGTCTAAGGCAAGATCATAGCTCTAGAGGACAGCTAGTACAACCCCTTATTTTACAGATTAAGACACTGAGGCCTAGGGAGGTGAGGTGATTTGTAAGATAGTATTAGCTGTCCAATTTCCTTTCCAAAAACTCAACTACTGATTCAAAATGTATTATCCCTCACCAGGGGAGTTGCTTTTTTAAAAAAGTCAGTAGTCAAACAAAACCTTAAGTTATAGGAATGGGGCTTTTAAAAGCAAGAACAAATCAGGCATCTGAGAGTAAAGGATAAGTTTATTACCAAAAAAAAAAGTGGGACCATTCCAAGGCCCCTGAATTTCACATTATACTGGCAACAGCCCATGTATTAGTCTGGACCTGTATGAACATATACATTCCACTCAATACCTGTCCGTTTGTGGGGAAGGGCCTAGCATACCCATCTCACTTTCTCTGCTGGGTATTCATGTTCCTCCTCTCTAAAATATAGAGAGTAGACTAACTAGATGGCCTCTGAGATACTTTCAACTCTAGAGTTATAATTCTGTGATTACAAACCATGATTCCAAAAGAAATTCTGCCTTCGAGGCAAGAACATTCATAATAATAACTAATAATATAATAATTGATAGAATAATGGGTAGAAGCTCATAAAGCACTTTACCTACATTATCACATTTGAGCCCCCCAACAATGCTAGGAGGTAAGTACTAGATGTTATCTTGTCCCCATTTTACAGATCTTTAAGGACATCAACCAAACTACTCCTGTCCTCAGGACAGAGATCATCCTTTATCTTCAATAAATTCGGTCATCATGTCCAAGGTTCCTTTTAGTCATAGTCCAGGACTTGGGGAAACTATTGACATTTTGTCTTTGGCATCGTGTTAATTACCACAAGTAAAAATGATTCTATTCTGTCTTGGTTTGTATAGGCTATATCGATCTGGCTTCCTAACGGATTTCTTCATACCTCTGCTCCATTGATTTTTCAAGTGGGCAAATACACAGTATTTTGTGTCTCATGCATAGGATATTTGGTTCCCTATAAAAATCTGAGGAGGTTGTAGTCTGGTAACTGAGAATGTGAGAGCTTTAAAAGATCTCAGACTTGGTGATGCTGGACACATAGCTCTGGCCTGTCACATGGCAATTCACAAAGGCCTTATTTTTGCTGTGAATTATTGTGGATCAAAAAGGTTAGTGGTTCCAGTTTATAGCTAGTTAGTTACCCAAGGAACATGTGGTATAATGGAAAGAGCATTAAAAAATGGCATCGGAAGACCAAGATAGTAATCTTGGCTCTGCCATTAAGAAGCTATATGACTGTAGGCAAGTCGTTTCCCTTCTATATACATCAGTTTGCCCTTTGATAAATGGAATAAATAATCTCCAAGATCCCTTGTAACTCTGAATCCTATAATCTTGCACATAAAAACTAAGAATTATTTATCATTTTCATGCATTTTTTGGCCTAGGTTCTCAACAGATTAGTGGAGAATTTTACATGAATCTGAAATCTGTCTCTTACTTGATCTCTCTTATACATACACCCATACGCATATACGCACAGCCAGTGCTTTCCTTGTGTTATACTTTCCATGTATAGTGTTATTGTTCTAACCTGTCTAATTTCCAGGCTAGCCACCACTACTAATCTTTCCTCCTTCTACCTCCTGGAGATTTTCAGAGGGGAAAGGAAGGACATCATGGAAAGAAGTCATAAGCCTAGCCCACCATCCCCAAACTGTTTTTATGGCACCCAAAATACAAAGAAAACCATACATCCCTGATGTATCATGGTGAAGACTTTGATGAAACCAGAAGAAGCTTCTTTGTCATCAGCTTTCAAAGATGCAATTATCATCTCTAAGTTGATGATTCTCAGTTCTATCTATTGAGGCCTAATATTTCCTCTGAGCTACATCCTATGTCACCAATTACTTTTGGATATCTCACACTTGATACTCTATAGATACTTCAAACTCAACAAGTCCAAAAAAAAAAAAAACTAATTCTCTTTCCCCTAAATTCTTGCTTCTTGTAAATTTCCCTAAACCTCAGTATCATCTTCAGTTCCTCATCCTTGCTCGATTCACATAGCCCATTCACTGCCAAGTCTATGTAGACCTTTACAACATCCCTCCTACACTTCCCCTTCTTGCCATTTGAACACCATCACTCAGATACAGGCTTTTATCACCTCCCACCTGGACCACTGCAATAACTTTCTGCTTAATCTCTCTGCCTCATATCTCTTCACTCCAATCCATCCCCCACTCAGCTGCCAAAGTTATTTTCCTAAAGCTTAGGTCTGATCTTGTCAGCCCTCCCAACTCAATAAATTGCACTGATTCTGTATTTCCTTCACAGTCACCTATAAAGTTTTGTTTAACTTTTAAGTCCTTCACAACCTAGCCCTACCCACCTTATAATCTTACACTAGATGACTCTCTATGGAGTGGATGATTCTACGCATTAACCTCCTTAAAAGTCCAAGGATCCACTTCTTTTTTTAATGTGCCATATTCTCTGGACTTTATTTTTTCTTTGTTTTTATTTCTTTTTCTTTTTAATAGTATTTTATTTTTCCAAAAACATGCAAACCTAGTTTTCAACATTCACCTTTGCAAAAATCTTGTGGTCCAATTTTTTCTTTCTCCTTCCTTCTCCCCTCAAGACAGCAAGCAATCTGATATAGGTTAAACATGTGTAATTCCTATGTCCATAATCATCACACTGTGCAAGAAAAATCAGATAAAAAGAGAAACACACACACACACACACACACAAACCAAGCAAACAAATAACAACAAAAAGTGAAAATACTATTCTTTGATCCACATTCAGTCTCCATAGTTCTCTCTCTGGATGTGGATGGCTCTCTCCATCACAAGTATATTGGAACTGCAAGATTCCATTTCTTGATCTTGTATCATTTTATTGTCTCATCCCTCCCTCCTCCCTCTTTACCCCTCTGTCTGCCTCTCTTTCTCCCCCTCCCCTTTGTCTCTCTGTCTCCCAATCTCTCTTACACACACACACACACACACACACACACACACACACACACACACACACTTTCTACTATATTCAGTAAATTGCTAGAGAAGATGTCTCAGAACTACACAAAGCAGTGACCAAAAAAAATGAAAAAGAATCTCTGGAACCCCCTCCAAAGGAAAGAACCAAAGATTCAACAAGTTAAACTACAACACCATATTATAAGAGGAAATAATTCAAACTGCCAAAAGAAATATAGAATTCTACTCAAGAAGTAATATTCATCAGAATTACAGAAGATGTTTTGAAGACAAAATATAAGGAATAAAATATAAAGAAAATTAAGCAGCATAGAACAGAAGCCCAGAATTACCTACCCAATCAAACTCAGTATGCTATATGAAGATAAGAGAATGACATTTGGAAAATACTCACTCGTTTTGCAGAGATGGATGCTCTTCACTGAAGTTTCTAGTCAAAAGTCTAGTCTACAAACAAAAAAGATAAGTATTTAAGACAATTTATACTTCTCAAATCAAGATAAATTAGTTTTTGGAAATAACCTAAACTTCCAACAAGAGGAAACAAGTTAAATAAAATTTGGCAGTTTAACATGACAGAATATTAACATTCCATTAAAAATCAGACAAGTATGAAGAATACAAAGCAATCTGGAAAGCCCTTTATGAAATAATATAAAATGAAAAAAGCACAGCTGAAAGAATGGAATACCCACTAATTCTATCCATACTAAGAGAAAAAATGAATGAAAATGTGATAAGAAACCTCAGACTTTAAAATTTTACATTTCTCTTATTATTTGTTATTTGGAACAATGTTTCATGATTGTTGACAATGTGCCGTGAACAGACAAAAAAAATCTGATGAGGAAATGGAAGCTATGATGGGAAACTATCATGATATCATGCCAAACAAGTTTAGTTAATTGTACTGATGTTCAATGTGAAGCTTTTACTGAAATATTTAGTACAGAAGAAAAGATAAACCAATTGTTAGCAAAAAAAAAAAAAAAGGGGGGGGGAGGAGAACACTTTAAGAGTACTGCATTAGCTAAATCATGGAGACAGGATACACAAACTCAAAAGGAAAAGGAGATGGGGCAGATAACCCCAAAATGAATCTCCTCTGATTGATAATGGTTCACTGTAAATGAAAGAAACTTACAGGATTACTAATCCACAAGGATTTGAAGTGGTGCTTTTAATTGAATCAATTGAAATGAGTGGCAGCTAGAGGCAAGAAAACTAGAGGGCTTGATTCAGTGTTAGGAGGACCAGGATTCAGATCTTGTTTGGACATGTGACACTGAATAAGTCATTTATTTTCAGCGTCCCAAACAACTCTCTCAGACTATAATTGACAGTAGAGTTTCTCATGTCCACTGGAAACTGGAGTTTCCTCACCAGAATTTTATACAGTGGATGAAATCAGAGAAAAAGCAAAACAAAACAAAACACCAAACCTGTGACTTCATTCATGTAGGTAACTGCTAGTGTCAAAACTCTCCACAGAGGCAATCTATAGTTTGTCACTGTAGAGATTTGCCCATGCAACTGAAAAGTGAAGTGACTTGTCCAGAATCTTAGACTTAGTAGTCAAAGACAAAAACCTAGTCAGATCTTACTGGTTCCAAGACAGCCAATCTTCTAGCCATGTCCCCAAGCTATCTTTCCAAAAGTGTACCTTCCCTGCCATTCCCCCAGTGAAATGATTAAAGAAAATTCAAACCTGGTTATCAGGATGCTAAATGCTCAAGATCCAGATTCTCCAATGTTTTATTTTTTTAATTTACAAAATGAATAAAAGAACATAACCAAACAATATTCTCCTTGCAGAACACATTTAACCTAAAAGATATAGACAGACGGATTTTAAATTAAAAGTGACCTAAAATCTTCCCATCTTTTAATTTTATTCAGTGGTTCCATCACTACAGGTTAAAACCCATATACAGTTTCTCATCCTATGGTACTTTCCCCATGGAAACCAAAAGAAAAAAAATTAGCAAATTATGAAAACAAAAGCAGGTTACATCAATGATAATAGCAACTCAGAAATGATGTTAAAATTATGGGATGGTGCCAAAGAAGCACTCAGAGCCAAATTTAGCAAGAGAAAATTAACAAATTCCAGTTGTGCTCCAAATTATATGAAATGAACAAACCAACAGAAAAATTAAAAAGTTGAATAACCAAGATGAGCATAGAGAGAAACTGAAAATTAAAAAACAATTGACATCATAAATGTCAGCCAAGAGCTGGTTTTTGCAAAGACACACAAAATTGATAAATAATCAACAAATCTATTTTTAGAGACAATTGAGACCAAGTCACCAAAATTAAAAGTGAGAAAGAAGAGATCATAATAAAGTCAAAAAAAGTCAATAAAATTATTGCATGTGGCTCTTTGTTAGAAATTCTGAATGACAAACTTGTATAGTTACCTATAAAAATATAAAATGCATACATTAACAACACAGGAAGTAGATAACCTAAGCAGACCAGTCTCAGAAGGATAAATCTGACAGGTCATAGATGATTTGTCCTACCAAAAAATACTGAACCTCGATTAGGGAATGTGGCATGTAAACATAATGCAATAAAATTCTGAAGTCAGAAATCACCAAAAAGATAATCTCAGAAAATTCTAGGTAGTATGATTTGATGCTAAGTGAAATGAAAAGGACCGGGAAAGCAATTTATAAAAAAGACAACAGTATTATAAAGAAAAATAGCTTTGAAAGATTTAAGAACTCTGATCAAAGTAATGACTAGCCAGAGGCCCTGTGATGAAGCTCACTGACCAACTCCTGACAGACAGGTGATAGACTTAAGGAGCAGAAAGAAGCATACATTTTTGAACATGGCCACTGTGTGGATTTGTTTTACTTAACTGTTTATGTGTTAAAACACATTCCCCGACCCTTTCTCTCTTTCTGTTTTCTAATTGGGGTTGAGAGTTGAAGAGGAGAAGGTAGGTTAATAATACAGATGCCAAAAAAAGAGGGTTATTGAAACATTTTTAAATGTACAGAAGGAAGTTCAGAAGTAAATACAAATAGGAGAGTTTTGAAAGTAACATGAAGAATTATAATTTACTATTTTAAAAAAGCAAACTGTATGAAATAGATTTGAAATTTTATGTTCAGTGTTCTTTTTTGTTCTGTGTATGTGAAAATGATCTTGAGGAGGAGTATTTAATTTCAGAATGAAAAAATAAAATTTAACAAAATAAAGAATGTATATTACTTGAGAACAAGGAATGTAATCTTTTTTTTAACATTTCTACCTATCATCTAGTCCAGTGTCATGAATATAGGTGCTTAAGAAATACTTGTTGGATTGTAAAAAAAAAAAAAAAACAAAACAAAACAAAACTAAACCAAACCAAAAGAACCAAAAATGGTCTCAAATGGATTTCCCAAAATTCTACTAAATTTTTAAATAACAAGTATACCATGTGGCAGGGCAACTAGGTAGCACAGTGGCTATTCATCTGAGCCTGGAATCAGGAAGACCTCTTTTCCTGAGTTCAAATCTGGCTTCAGATACTAACTATGTGACCCTGGGCACATCACTTAACCCTGTTTGCCTCAGTTTCCTCATCTGTAAAATGATCTGGAGAAAGAAATGGGAAACAATTCTATTATCTGTGCCAAGAAATTCTCAAAAAGGGGTCACAAAGACTATAATAACTGAACAAAATACTATATGGCTGTTTCAAAACATAAGAAAGAATTGTAGTTGGCTGCCACCCCTCAGTGAAACTTGTCTTCTCCAACTCAAAAACAAAAAGTTGAGAGAGAAAACTACAGACCAACATATTAATGAATATTGATGCAAAATATACTAAGTAAAATACTCAGCAAGAGAAGACAGCAGTACATCAAACAAAATTATTCATCACAACCAAGTAGGATTTATAACTGGAATGCAAGGATGGTTCAATACTAGGAAAATGATCAATATAATAAATCATATCAACAAGGGTAAAAATAAAGACTACATGATCATAAAATCAGATGAAGTATTTGCTAAAATGCAGTTCTCATTTATGTTATAAAACCACAGGAATGGAAGGATCTTTCCTTAATTTGAGAAAGGGTACAATATTTGAAACCACAAGCTAATGTAATCCACATCAGAGAAAAATTAGTAATACCTCCATCAAAAATGTTAAATACGGACGTCCATTCTAAACATTCCTTTGAAGGAGTTTTAGTAATCAGTAATAGAAATAAGGCAGAAAAAAGAAATTAGGAGAATAAAAATCATAAAGAAGTTAAAAAAGATATCTATTTTAAAACACCTAATGTAGGATATACTATAAAATATTTAATATGTATGGGAATGCCCGCCATCTAGGGGAAGGGGTGGAAGGAAGGAGGGGAAAAATTTGGAACAGAAGGGAGTACAACGGATAATGTTGTAAAAAATTACCTATGAATATGTACTGTCAAAGAAAAAGTTATAATTATAAAAATTAATAAAAAAAAAAAAAAACACCTAGAAAAACCAAGACAAGAAAATGAGCAGAGCAACTTACATACACAAGGAACATGTAATATTTTTTAAATTTTTTTTAATTCTGAACCTTTGGCTTCATCACTGTGGGAAATTCCCAGTGTAGAATTATTATAAAACAAAGAATCAAAGAAAACAAAAAGAAAACTATCCCTCACAATAAGGAAAAAAGGCAACAAATATTTGGGCTTTAACATTTCAGGATATACAAGAGATTCATTAAAAAAAAACCACTTCAAAATAATTTTGACAGAAATCAAGGAAGAACTGATCCCATGAAAGTATATCCCTGGCTCATGGGTTAGTTAGCCTGGGAAAATATAGAAAGAATGTCAATATTTCCCAAACTAATTTACAATCACTAACGCTAAATTTACTGCAATGACATTCAAAATATCAAGGTGCTGGAGCCAGCTAGAATAGTCTTGCAAAAACCAATGTTAAATTTTCCAGGGTAAGCATTTCTGCCTCAGAAATCAGCATCTCTACAAATCAAGGATTTACTGTTATTTATTGTGATTTTTAGACTTAAGAAAATGTTAATATTGCAGATCAAATTTAAAAGTGTGTATGAATACAGTTTCCCTTCCTTCTCCCTGGCCAAACCCTGTTTTGCTCTATAAATATCTCTTGAATTCAACAGGAGTACAGTATAAGGTCTGGGAATGAAGTCATCACCAGACTGGAGACCTACTGACCTTAGGCTAATAACAAACAACCACAGGTGGATTGAGCGTTGGGCCTGCACTCAGGATGACATCTTCGAGAGTTCAAATCCAGACTCAAACACTTTCTGTCCGTGTGACCCCTAAATCACAGAAATTATATCTCTTGAGCTAGTGATTCTGAGGATCTTCTAAAAATATCATAAGACTTAACTGTGCAAAAAAAATTGCAGTTGCTTTATTTGTAATAGGAAAAAAGGAAACTATATATACAATGACTGATGCATGGCTAAATAAATTATGGTATCTTAATGTAACAGGATATTATGATGCAGTAAAACTGATAAATATGAAACATTTAAGGAAATATAGGAAGGCCAATGAAAATAAATTTATAACAAAAAAGAAAGAAAAATCCCTCCTACCAGAATTATGCTATAAGGGGGGATTCATTTGATTGGGTGGCCTGTTTATTAGGAGATTTCTAAGATATAGGGGTTGTCACAATACATGGAAGACATTAAATATACTTCACCTGAAAATTAGTATTTCCGATAATTATAGAATCAATCAGAATAGACTTTTAACTCTGTTGCCTTCACATTTCATCAACTTTTTTCCCAAAATTTTATCACATTTATGTTTTAAGTGAAAGGCTAAACTATGTACCATATCTACACCTTCAAGCAAGATGTTGAGATTAGGAAAGAAATTTGGCCGGTTTAAAATGTCTTCATGTCAGTTACTCTCCCTGTGTCCAAAGGACAGTAATCCCCCTCCCATAAATACCCTTACTGCAATTCAGTGAAAATGTCTGTTAAACTTTCCTGTCCCTCTCCAAACACCAACAGCATCTGTGGCCAGTACTCCAATGGGCTGGCACTTGGTGGCACACTGCTTTGCATTTTATAATTATTTTATGAGTGTGCTTCAGATCTCCCCATCTAGATTGTAAGGCCCAGGAGGGGAGGCAATCATGTCTCAATTTTCCTATATTCCAGCCACTCACTTTAACAGTATCGATTCCAGAACCAGGCAGAAGGCAGGCACTCAATAAATAATTGTTGGTTAATCAACAAGAGAAATAAAATAGTCACCACTCAATGACTTCATTTTCATCCAATTGATATGGTTGGTTATGCTCGTGATAATTAACACTCTGTATATGGATTGAGAGAATTCATTGAATCAAAGAACCATCAAAATTTAGAGCTAGAATTGGGGCTCTTAGAGTTTAGCTAACCAACCTCCTTCATTTTACAGAGAAAACTTCGACTGGGGCAGGGGAAGAAGTGACTTACCAGGGTATAGTTGATGGCAGAATTTAATCTTGGATGTTAGTCTCTTCCCACCTCAGAGTGCTTAATTTGGAAGTTCCTCCCCCCCCAAAAAAAAGGAATTAATAAGACATCCATTAATCTCTAGAAATTCAAATCAGACATTTTCTAAACTATAGCATCTGAATGAATGAATGAGTGAATGAATTAATGAATGAATAAATATTGTCCTTTATTCATAGCTCAGGTTTGCATTTTGACTGTCATATTTTAATTTTTCAAAGGGCAGACGAACGCTCTTCCTGACCTTCCCCTACCCTTGTCTTCACATAGCACCAAGCACAGCATCCTAGTACAATTAATGTTCTTGTTCAGACTAGATGGCCTCTGAGATTCTGAGCTTCTGTGAGTCTGAGATTCTGTGAAACAGATCCCTTTGACTCTAGAGGCACTGAGTACCATTTCTACTACATCATGGTGCCTCTCTCCTCCCCCCATGTCACCCCAACACATTGAGAGCCACAGAGAAGACATGGTGAAGGTGCTTCCAGGTGGGGGCTTGAGTAGCAGCTAGGGAGCCAGAGATCCAAGCAATGTGTTAAACTCTTACTTTTGCATTTCTTTGGTCTTAATTTCTGGCTTCCCTAGCTATATTTTCAGATCCTCTCCCCAGCCTTCATTTCAACCCCTCTCTCAAGGCCCATTCCTTCGCTTTATACTCCCCCCAATATTTAGTATTTAAAGAAATTCAAATTCATCCTGGAACAAAGCTATAGGGGGAAAAAAGGGTGCCCATCAGTTGGGGAATTACTGAATAAACTGTAGCATAAAGTTATAATAGGTTATCATTTATTGTATGAGGATGTATTCTGATGGAAGTGGATATCTTCAACATAGAGAAGAGCTAATCCAATTCCAATTGATCAATGATGGACAGAATCAGCTACACCCAGAAAAGGAACACTGGGGAATGAGTGTAAACTGTGAGCATTTTTTTTTTTTGTTTTTCTTCCCAGATTATTTTTAGCTTCCGAACACAATTCTTCCTTTGCAACAACAACAACAAAATTCGGTTCTGCACATATATATTGTACCTAGGATATACTATAAGATATTTAATATGAATGGGAATGCCTGCCATCTAGGGGAGGGGGTGGAGGGAAGGAGGGGAAAAATTCGGAACAGAAGGTAGTACAAGGGATAATGTAAAAAAAAAAATTACCTATGCATATGTACTGTCAAAAAAAAGTTATAATTATAAAATTAATTTAAAAAAAAAAACAATGAGATGATTCAAACCAGTTCTGATGTGGGCGGTAGCCCCCTTTAAGATTCCTTTCTAATCTCCAACCCCCTTTGGGACTGACCTTTGACTTACAAGATCTGGTCAAAATCACCCTTTTGTATTCCAAGGGGAGAGATCCATATCTGAGCTAAGTGTACCCAGGCCCCATTCTAATGATCTGCTCAGGTTTCCCAACCCCTACTTGGTGGGTTCTGGCCCTTGAGGAATCAACTTGGGACTCCACCCATAGGCCCCTTCAAGCAAATAAAACAGCCAAGCTGGAATCATCTCTTTGCAGAGGGTTGAAACATTCAAGCACCATACTTTGCATCACAGACTGTCTGCCACTTATGGTTTATTTCTTTCCTCTAAGCTCCTTTTACTATACATACTATATATATATATATATATATATATATATATACATATATATATGTATACATACATACACATGCAGTGACTACAATAATATTAGCAAAAGGAACATGAAAAAAGTGAATGCTATATAATTAAAATGATCAATCTTGGCTGCTAAGGAAAGTCCCCTCCTTATTGTACAGCTGTGGAGTGTTCAATGTGCTACCAGATATGCTAAATGTGTCACTTGGTTTTGCTCACCTGTTTGTCTTTGTCTCAAGGCTCAGGTGTGGGGTAGAGCTGAGAGGTATGTCTGGAGATTAACTGGAGGAAAAAAGTTAGGGGGTAGGTAGCAGAGGGGGGGGGAAATCTATAAATCTTTCAGAAAAAAAGAAAAATAACCTAGAGCTGACTTAAGGCCAGAAGTGATCCCCTCTACAAATATTCATCCAGAGTTTTCTTTAACTTCTAATTCAATTGGATTACTTACCTCTCCCTATTTGTTCCTTTCTGTACCACTCCTAGGGCAGTGAAAGTAGCTTGTCTGAAGCTTAAAAATAGTTTTCTTCCTCACTAGATACATCTCTTAGTGGATGATCCATAGAGGGAGGGACAGAGAGAAAGCATTTGTCCCTTATAGAGTAAGTTCCTCCCTTACCATGCCCAGAATAATCATTCCTACTTTAAAAAAAAAAAAAAAAAAAAAAAAGGAAAAAATCTATTTAATCTCAAGCAGCCAGCTAAATTTCTGATAACAGAAAGCAAGGTGTTACATGTTTCTTCTGTGAACTCTGGAGAATATACACAAATGCCCTCAGTTATGGGAAAACCCAAAGCCTGTTAAGGGAAAGAATGAAGAATAGACTTTACTTATAAAAGCAACAGACCAACAAAGAAAGAGAACTGATTGAACTAGGAGAACTGGGCTCCACTCCCAACTTCAGCTCAAAATTTTCTGGGTGATCTTGGTCTGCTAATTTGCCCTATCTGGGCCTCTGCCTTACCCCCACATATATACACACACTTGTAAAACAAAAAGTTCAACTTAGATCAGTGGAAATATATGCTCCCCTCCCTTTTTTCAAGTTTTATATATATATATATATATATATATATATATATATATATATATATATATAAAACACACACACTGATCATTTTACCGAATTTTCTTCCTCTATTTAAAATTTTCCTATATTATTATAAATTATTATTTATATTTTATATATAAATTAATATATTATGATATAAAATATAAGTTACCAAAATATAAAAATAATTTGATATATAAATGTTTGATTATTATATTGTAAACATTATTCTTTGTGAGAGAGGAAGGAGGAAAATACAGGAGATATCTAGACAATGTAAAAAAAGATACCAATTTTTAAAATCTAAATTTTAAAATGCTAGTTTCATGTTTAACCTATATCAGATTGCTTGCCATTTTAGGGAGGGAAGAGAGAAGAAAATGAGGGGGGAAAAAATGGAGATCAAAATCTTCTAAAAGTAAATGTTGAAAACTATCTTTACATGTATTGGGGAAATTTTTAAAAATAACATCAGATTGCTTGCCATTTGGAGGGGGAATGAAGGAAGGAAGAGAGAAAAATTTGGAATTCAACATCTTATAAAAGTTAAATGTTGATAACTATCTTTGCACATAATTAGAAAAAATAAAATACTATTAAATAAAAAAGACAGTGTTTGATATTTACATGGATTTGCATATCCTTTACAATAATTTCTCATATTTCCCAGGATCTATAACTAATAAAACAGAGACCAGTGGTCTCTACATAGAACTACATAAAATTGAAAGAACTGGATATGTTTTGCTTAACTTCATGTATACCTTCTCAGTGGGGGGTGGGAGTGAAAAGGAAGGGAGAAAATCTGTAATTCAAAGCTTTAAAAATATATAAAAATTGTTTTACATGTAACTGGTAGAAATAAAAATATTAATTAAAGAACTCAATCACATACCTGCAAAAGACAACACTGGACTTGAAGACAGGAGACCTTCAATCGTTAGATGATAGATGTAGATTTGGAAGGTGAACTGCAGTGTCAAGTCACAATATCTCTCAGAGCCTCAATTTCTTCTGTAAAATGGAATAAATAATGCTCAGTCTATCTACTTCACATGGTCATTATGATATCTTTCTTCAAATAGTCCTATGTTCATCCCTGGGGAAAAAAACAGACATCTGAAAGGAACAAAACTTGTCTCTTATTTGGCTTTGGAGTAGAAAGACCCGAGTTCAAATGATAACTCTACTACCTGTGTAACCTTGAATTAGTCATTTAAGTTCAATTACTTTATTTATAAAATGAGAAGATTGAAGTAGATGGTAGTTAATGCCTCTTTTATCTCTGACATTTGATAATCCTATGATTCTTTTCTCATTATTATATCTTTTGTTTTTAATCATAGTATCGGTGATGTATAAAATATTTTCAAAGTGTGGAAATGGTCTTATTTCCATAGTAATATTACCATTGGTTTTAGACTAAAGCAATCTATAATAATTTCTTTTTTCTGAAAATTATTCTTGTTTTGAGAGCAGGAGTTGAGGGGGTGGATATGGGAGTGTAGTTAAGTTCAAAAAATAGAAAAGTTCAATAAATAGAAAGAAAAAAGTTGAATAGAAAGTTCAATAAATAGAAAGGGAGAAGTTCAATATAGAGAAAAAATAGTAAGAGGGGGGAAAAAAAGAAAATATACACTGGAAACTGAAAGATAATTATTCCAAGAAATAAAGGATTCTAATCTAGAACTACTTAAATAAATTAAATTAATTAAAACTACCCTAATAATTTATTATTATTTTATGGGATTTTAGTGCTGGAATTTCATAGAAGATCAGAACTGAAAGGAATCTTACAAAGTCATCAGAACTAACCAAATTTTAGCATATTCACTGTCAAAATCAGTTGATCCAACTTTCATCCTATAGAAAGTCTAGAATCTAATTAGCAATTATTCTTAGTGCTTATTTAGCATGAAAAAATTAATTCAAATTTTAACATCAGAAATGCTTCCAAACAAGTAACTTTCCTCCCAAATCTTAAGAGCCTATCTGGGCAAAGACCAGTTCAGTGGGAAGCTTTAAACCAGTGGTCCTCAAACTTTTTAAATAAGAAGCCAGTTCACTGTCCCTCAGACTGTCTCCGCCTCTCAGCCCATTTACCATAACTGGCGGGCCACATAAACGCCAGCCATAGTTTGAAAATCCCTGCTTTAAACTGTCTGGAAATCTAAGTCTTTATAAAACCTCTTGGTTATTTCTCTCATACCCATTTGCTGGCTTCTTCCCCAGCGAGGTCAGGCCCTCCTCAGTTCTGAATAAAAATTTTCACTTTTGTCTATCATTTTCACGGACTACTTTTAAGACCAAAAGGTAGTTAATAAATATTTATTAATAAAACCAAAAGAGTAGAAAGGGACTAAAAAAACAAGAGTTATATTGGCTCATTCAATTTAATATGCATGTTTAAAAAAACAAAAGTTAACATAAGTTTATAATTTCTTTTATGTTAGTCTTTTTTGTCCTTTGCATCTGAAAACATTTGTTTTGTAGTTAGGGCAAAGTTCATGATAAAAAAAAATTTTTTAATTTAAGCTTTAAAATAATCTTTAAGTCTCTGTGCCCAACCCCCTGACATGAAAACGTATTCTGTACTACTCATATATATATATATATATATATATATATATATATATATATATATATATTTTTTTTTTTTTTTTTTTTTTTTTTCCTTTTGGCTCGCTTCAAACATAAAAACTATAATTTGGGACACTTGGTAACATCATTAAGTAAATTGAGGAAAATGTCAACCTAAGGTAAATCTGCCCTGGGCCTGAGACTTCAATTCTGCTTATAAGACCTTCTGACTGGATTTTGTGGGAGGGATCGAAAACCAAAGCGTCTGACAGAAATTTGTCTGACAGAAATTCCTAACAATGGCTCCCCAAGCCAAAAGACTTATGGGTAAGAAAGATTCTCCTCACAAAGCGCGCCAAGGCCTATGAAAATGGCCTCCCCTGCCAAGTTCTCTCATGGGATGTGAGAGAAATAGTGAGGAGGCTCTAGAGGCCTAAATTTCCAGTTTAAAGCTTTCCACTGCATTGATCTTTGCCAGATAGGAACTTATCGGAAGGAGAAAAGTGACTTATTAGGGATTTGTGAGGAAAATTAAAGACAATTAGAAGCCGCCTCATGGTTCGATTTAATTTTTTTCAACCCACAAGTTTTTTTTTGTTTGTTTTTTTTCCCCTAGTGAGAAACCCAAGATATTTCTGTAAAAGTCTCTTTTACTTTCATCCCCTTATCAGTAAAGCAAATGTTGAAAAAAAAATTAACTGATAAGTACCTTATAAAGCCGCCTTTGAAAGCACCAGAGAAAGCCTTCCTGAGGCCACAGGGATTTAGCAGCTAATTACATGGACGGTAAATGGCACAGAACTTACAATTCCTGTCAAGAATGAAAAGGTACCTGGATCCCAAGACTTGGACGCCAAGAAGTCCACAGTTTTGCTCCTGCTGCTCCGGCCCTTTGCTTCTGGAGGAGGCGCCTGCCGGCACCACCTCCAGCTGCCAGGCCTCAAGGCAACTGAGGCAGCGCGAAAGGAGCCTCGCGCTGAAGTAGTCTAACAGCTGCTTCAGTGTGGCGCCCTCTTCTGGTCCTCCTCGCTACTTCCTTAGTGAGACGGAAGTAAGACAGGGAAGAAAAAAATCCGCATGAGATTCACTCTCACTTTTTTTTTTTTTTTTTTTTTTTTTTTTTTTTGCGAGGCAATTGGAGTTAAGTGACTTGCCCAGGGTCACACAGTGTTAAGTGTCTGAGGCCAGATTTGAACACAGGTCCTCCTGACTTCAGGGCTGGTGCTCCATCCATCGCGCCCCACCTCGATTCCCCCTCACTTTTTAAAATGCAGTATATGGGGAAGGGGAGAGAGGTTTTTTTATTCAAGATATCTGGATTTTGAAAAACACTGATGTATTCCACCCTATCCAGTGTCCAAATCAATGAATGAATGAATAAAGTAAATTTAAAAACCATCTAGCCCAACACTCTCGTCTTACACATAAGAAGCGAAGCGATTTGGGCCAATTCCAATAGATGCGATGGAGAGAGACGCGGGTAGGGGGCAGCTTTGCAAGGGTGAATGTTGAAAATTATCTATACATATGTTTTGAAAATAAAAAAGATTTTATTAAAAAAAAAAAAGATTATGTGATGATGTCCGATTTTAGGCCAATTCCAATAGACTTGTGATAGAGCCATCCGCATTCAGAGAGAGGACTGAATGTGGATCAATGCATATATTTTCTGCTTTGTTGTTGTTTGCTTGTTTTCTTTCTCATTTTTTTCCCTTTTTGATCTGATTCTTCTTGTACAGTGTGATAATTGTGGAAATATATACAGAAGAATTGCAGATGTTTAACCTATGTTTTATTATTTACCCTCTACTGAAGGGGGTGGGAGAAGAGGAGAAAAATTTGGAACAGGAAGTTTTTTTTTAAATATTTTTTGACAGTATATATGCATGAGTAAATTTTTTACAGCATTATCCCTTGTATTCATTTTTCCAAATTTTCCCCTCCCTCCCTCCACTCCCTCCCCCCGATTACAGGCAATCCCATACATTTTACATGTGTTACAATATAACCTAGATACAATATATGTGTGTAAATCCCATTTTCTTGTTGCACGTTAAGTATTAGCTTCCGAAGGTATAAGTAACCTGAGTAGATAGACAGTAGTGATAACAATTTACATTCACTTCCCAGTGTTCCTTCTCTGGGTATATTTGTTTCTGTCCCTCATTGATCAACTGGAAGTGAGTTGGATCTTCTTTATGTTGAAGATATCCACTTCCATCAGAATACATCCTCATACAGTATTGAAGTGTACAGCGATCTTCTGGTTCTATTTATTTCACTCAGCATCAGTTGATGTAAGTCTGTCCAGGCCTCTCTGTATTCCTCCGGACAGGAAGTTTTGCAAGGGTGAATGTTAAAAATTATCTTTGCATATATATTTTGAAAAATAAAAAGCTATTTTATCTAAAAAAAAAAAGAGGTGGTCTAGAAAGGTGACTTTATGAACAGATATCCAGCTTCTTAAGTCAAAAAAATCAACTAACCCTTCAAAGGGACTCAAACTGATGTGTCTTCTCTCAAAAAAAAAACCCCAACATTTTTTCAATAAAACAGTTGATTATTTTAAATTCTATCAGCCAATTATTTTGGGACAGTTGGAGGGCACCATACCAGTTGCAGTCTCAGGTCTGGAGACAGGAAGATTCCTCTTCCTGAGTTCAAATGTGACCTTAGACACTTACTGGCTGTGTGATCCTGGGCAAATCACTTCACCCTGTCTGCCTCTGTTTCCTCACTTGTAAAATGAGGTAGAGAAGGAAATGACAAACCCCTCCAATAGTTTGTCAATAAAATCAAAAATCAGAATCAGACGAAACTGAAAAGAACTGAACAGGGAAAAAAAGGCCAATTATTTAATCATGTACAAAATGACTGTTTGAATAAATCCAAATGACATTTTATTTGTAAGACCACAGCAGCTGAAAGGGACCTCAGACACCATCTAGTCCAACTTCCTCATTTAACAGATAAGTAAACTAAAGAAGAAGTGACCTATTACATTCATATATCTAGAGTTGAAAGGGCCTTTAACCCAACCCTTTCATTTTGCTGAGAAGGAAATTAAAGCCCATGGAAAGACTAGATTGACAAACATCTACTTAGTTGAGTCAGAAATTTAGTCAGACCTTTAAAATGGCAAATTAAATTAACACTCCTGGAAAATAAATTTTTTAAATTAAATTAAGTTTAATTTAATATGTTTATTGACTGATTGACTATGAATCATCACATTTGGCAGGAGCCTAATTATGGCATGTAACTAAACATAATTTCCTTTGGGGAAGTGAAAAAAGATGTTTTATTGATGATCTTTCCCTCCTTGACATCAGTGTTACTGCCCAATATCTTTCCCAATCCCTACATTACTAATAGAACCAACCCAACCCCTTGTAACACAAACATTATGAGGAAAATAACTAGCATTTTCACTATATACACAATTTATGTCTCTCTCAACCCCTGTGGTCTACCACTTCTCCACTGAAAGTTAAAAAGAATATAGTTACAATTTTTTCTTTTATTAATCAAAATTCTTGAAATCTCATTATTGTTTTCCTTCCTATTATTGTGATTAACATATATTCTTCTAGTTCTGATTACTTACTATTCTCTATAATGGTTTATTCAAGTTGAAGAGGTACTCCTCACTCCTATTTTAAGGAAACCCAATGCACTATGGGGCATACCAATTCTTCCAGGTACATGGACTCTGCTAAGGATTCAAAGAAAAACTCAGCAAGACAAAGGTTCCCAGCCTAACTCCCATAACTCTAACCTCCTTCTGTGCTTATCCAATCATATTCTATTAGAACTGAAAGGACTCTTCAACAGCAAGGTCAAAATAGGTACCTAGGATAAGAGACAAGTCTTGAACTCAAATCTAAACTTTTAGTACAATGCTCTCTTCCCTGTACCATAAAGGCCAAGCTCCCTTTCTGTTTCTAATACATTAGGACCCAAGATTGAAAAGTCAGAAAGAAGTTTGGATGCCATCTAATCCAAACCCCTTGTTTGACAAATTAGGAAACTGAGCTTAGTGCAACAGGCAACTGATTTGCCCAGTCACATAGGGAAGTAAGCACCAGATAGATCTCACACATAGAGTCAATATTCTATTAATGTACCATTAAAAAAAACTACCTCTCGTGCTTCTTTTTTATCTGGATCTTGATATTACCTCTTTCCTCTTAAATATAAATATCATTTTGAATCCTGTTGTCCTAAAACTATGTACATTTTTTTCTTCCTTCAACTCAGAGGTCCCACTGATACACATATACTCAAAGACATCAAAGACAAAAAAAAAGTCATATATATGTATGTGTATATTATATACATACATACAACACACATAAATATACATATATATTGTATGTATGTATGTACTCCATTGAAGCATTTTCTGTAATACCAAAGAATTGGGAATGGAGAAGATGCCCAATAATTGGGAAATCACTGCACAAGTTATAGTACATGAAAATAATAAAATCTCATTGCATTGTGAGAAATGATAAATAGGAAGACATGAAAGATGCAAGGACAGATGTAGGTGACCTGAGGGAGAGTGAGTAAGCAAAACCAGGAAAACAATATGAATAATGGCTACAAGAATGTAGATGAAAAGGGGGGAAGGAGGAGCAGCTTAATAGAAATAAACTATAATGCCCATGTTTGCATCCTAGAGTAGGAGCAAGCATACCTCCCTCCTTTCTTTGCAAAGGTGGAGAGACCATGGGTGGAAAATATTTCATTTTTTTATTAGACATCTTTTTTTCTCTTTTTTTTTGAAAAACGTTTTTATTTGAAGAGATAAGTTATAGGGGAAGGAATAAGGATATATTTGGAAATCAATGTAACACAGACAAAAGATAACCATTTTTCAAAAATTGTCTTCTCAAAGAGAATGTTATTTTTGCTCCCCCTCCTTTGTCATAAAGGGTGACATTGGACTTAAAGCATTATCCCTGAGGTAGAGACTGATAGCTCTCTCCAAAAAAAAAATGCCATTGCCATAGGTGACAAAATGGATATCAACAAGCTTCTGAACTCAGTGAGCTCTGTCTGGTTTCTAAAAAAAAGTCCTAAATGAAACAGCTGTGTTTGCACAGCCTCAAAAGCAGAGAATCCCATAATCCCAGATTTGGAAGGGACCTTGGGTGACCATCTGGTCCAGTTTCTGCCTTCAGGCAGGTCAATGAGTAAATCAATGGACAATTTTTAAAAATTTTTTTCTTAATTTCTTAGAGATAACTCCCTCTCCAACCATCCCCAATGGCTTTGGCTTGGGAGGAGGAGGGGAGGAATGGCAAAAAGGTATGAAACTTTAAAATAGTTTTAACAGAGAATACATGGTAGGAATTTAACAAAAGAATGAGTGATCGAAAGGGATGAACTTATGGTACATATTTTCCTTTTTTTTTTTCCTTTTTCAAATCTAGTTGCTTTCCCAGAGGCATGTTAAAAAAAATTACAGACACCAAAGTTCTTGGAGAAAAATCTTTGTCTGCTCAAGCGTTTCCTAATAAATTCAATGTTTCATTCTTCTCTGCCTCTTTTTTATCCATTTGATGCTGTGTGCTCAGAGTTCAAACACTAGCTAAGTTCTTCATACTTCTATGCAGCTAGCTCCCTGCTTCCCATTATCGAAGGGTTTGTATCCCTCCTGGAGTTCTGACCAATAGCACAGGGCCCTTTTTCCCCCTTGCAGTTAAGTCCCATATACCATCCCCTTGTAACTATGTTTTCCTAATATCTTTATCCCTGTGCTTTGGGCCATATGTGTACAAAATTACTTGGCAAAACAGTATGAGATCAGGTGCTTCTGTGACTGCTTCTCTATACTGTTCTCTGAGGCAAGCTGCTTTCCCGACCCTTCTCAATTTTGTATTAGCTTGGAGCATCAACTCACTGTTCTCTACTGACTTATTAGACTTCTTCTGCTTGGCCCCAGAGGGCAGAACAATGAGCAGCTGGTGGAAGCTACAGGGAGGAAGATTTCTGCTCAATTGAAAGAAGTTTCCTAACAATCCAGAGCTATCCAAAAGTGGAAGGAACTAGAGCTGGGGGAGGAAGAAGGGTCCGAGGGGCCGCTGGGAAACTCAGGGAGAGATAGGAGTGGGCTCTCCATTACTGAATATTTTCAAAAGTTGCTATTCCTATTTTCTTTCCCTTGATCTTTTTATCATGAATAATTCCATCAATATGTTTTTAGAAGAATTGCACATGTTTAACCTATGATTGCTTGCTGGCTTGGGGAGGGGATATGAGGAGAGAGAGGGAGAAAAAATTTGAACATAAGGTTTTGTAAAAGTAAACGTCAAAAACTATCTTTGCATGTATTTGAAAAAATAAAATACTATAAAAATAAATAAATGAGTAAATAAACCCCAAAAAAAGCCCAAATAAATAATTCCATCCTACAATCATTTTGTGGGATCTTAGTGTATGCAACACTTTCTATCTTCTAAGACACCTTGTCACTTTTAGGTTCAGATTTAGGCCCTTTTGTCTCTTTGTAACTCACCTTTCAGTTTTTCCTGAAATTCACCTGGCAAATTCTTTATTCTGCCTTTGGTTTAAGCATTGGTTTTCTATTTTCTGTTACCCTTCTTTGTCAAAGCTCTGTGGCTTCCTCTCCCGAGCCTTCCCTGCTCCTTCAGCTGAGGAAGCTAAGAACTTAAAATCTCAGCCCCTGTTTGTATCAGACTTGAGGCATGTAGCCATAACACACACACACACACACACACACACACACACACACACACACACACACACACATACACACACATGCACACGCACACACACACACATCCCATCGGGGGAAGAAGCCATACAGAACTGAGAGAAAACAAGTGGGCAACAGAAACAGTTTCATTTCACATTCCGGAGGGCTAGACAAGATCCCTGGCTTCAGCTTTTTCTCCCCTTCTTTTATTCTGCCTTCTAGGTCTTCTGTCCCCTTCCAGCAAAACACTCCCAGAATCCTCATCCCCTGGGCCCCAACAATCTACCTCAGTAGCCCATTTCAGTATTTTCCATACTATGACAGTTAAGTTCTTTTAACTGACATTTTTCATACTCAGTTCTAAAGGTTATTTCCTAATGTTCAACTCCATAAAGCTTCTTAGAAGAGAGAAGACATTTTAAAGATGGATTCTGTGTCAAAGGGCCACAATTAGCATCCCTTCCACTAAATTCAATTCCCAAAACATTTATTGAGAGCCTTTTCCATGCCAAACACTATTTAAGGCATTGGTAATAAATATAAAGACCAAAAAAAAAAGGACTGCCCTCAAAGAACTGGCATTCTACTGACACGTCAGGGCCCATTGTAGTGATGGTAGTAATCTTGACTTAGGCAACTATTCAGAGACCTTGATTTGGAATCATCTCTGCCACAATGGAAACAAGTAGACCTCAGAAAGAGACATCATCAGCAAACAATTCCTAAGCACCTACAATGTGTTGGGTACTGTAGTTCCTTAAGAGTAATCTTTAAATCAGGAGGTAATTGTACATGGCAAAAACAAGAATGCATCATGCTCAATTCTGATGGACATGATGGCTCTTTTCACCAGCGGGGTGATTCAGGCCAGTGCCAATGGTCTTGTGATGTAGAGAGTATCTGTACCCAGAGGGAGGCCTGTGGGAACTGAGTGTGGACCGCAAGATAGCATTCTCACTCTCTCTGTTGTTATTTGCTTGTTTTTTGTCACTTTTCCCCCTTTTGATCTGATTTTTCTTGTGCAGCATGATAATTGTGGAAATATGTACAGAAGAATTGCCCATGTTTAACATATATTAGATTACTTGCCATCTAGGGGAGGGGGTGGGAGGGAAGGGTGAAAAATTGGAACACAAGATTTTGTAAGTGTGGTTGTTGAAAACTGTACATATGTTTTGAAAATAAAAAGCTTTAATTTTAAAAAGAAATTTTAAAAGAGTAGTCTTTAACCTTCATTCAACCAAATGCTTAATAAATTGCTTGTTGACCTATTGACTACTATATTAAGTGTTTTGTATATAGAGGGGCATAAAAAAACAATCTCCACCCGGGAGGGAGTCACAGACAAGTTAGAGAAACAGGAGCAGAGGATTGTAGTTTTAGAGCTAGAAGAGATCACAAAGGTCATCTAGCTTAACTCTTTGGTTTTACAATCAAGGAAACTGAGGCTCCAGGAGGTGAAATGCCTTCCTCCTCTGAAGTTATCTTCCATCTACTCTATTATATATTGTTCAAATGTTATTATAAATATACATTTAATATATAAATTATATTTTTATATATATATATATTATATATAAATTGTATCATATTATAATATATAAATAAAAATTACATATTGTTCAAATAAACACAATGTATTTGGAGCTCTTTATATACATGATATACATTAGAATATGAGCTCTATGATGACAGGAACAATTCTTACCTTTCTTTATTTGCCCAGAACCTGTAAACAAATTGTTTAATAAATGCTTATTGATTGTATTATTCCCAAGGTCACACAGATAATATTAGAAATATTAACACATTAGAAAGATTAACACAAATCTACTAAGTGCATACATACATACAATAAAGCCTCAAGAGTTCAAAGGAGGAAGAGATGAAGGACAGCCAAGGGTAATCTGGGAAGCCTGCTTGGAGGAGATGGTATCTAAACTGAGCCTCAAAAGGAAGGCCAGATTTAGACCAGGGGAGCCATTGGTTTAAGAAAAGGGACAGAGAGCTTAGCTCTGGGGGGGAAAGGGAAAGTAAGAGGGAATAGATACACTGATGGAGAAACCCAAGTTTTTGAAGTACAGAGAAAAGATGCTCTGATCCTAGATTTAGAGTTGGAAGGGGCCTCAAAAGTCAGCTATTCAAAATACCTCATCTTAAAGAGAAGGAAAATGACCCCCATAAGGACAAACATGTAGCAAGTAGGAGAGGCAGCTTTCAAACCTTTGAGTCCAAATCCAACATGCTTCCTACTTTACCACACTCAAGACATTCATTTGGGTTAGCATCCATCTTCCCAGAAAACGGGGGCCAACATCATATACTGATTGAAACCAAGGGAAGGAAAAGTATGCTTGGGGACTTGAGAAAGGAGGAAATTCAGAATAGCTACTAGGGAAAATGCAGCTAGAGCTTAAATCAAGACAGAGGAAGTCTGATCAGTTCCAGCAGGCCTAACTGCTACTCAAATGGGGTCCAAATGGATACACATTCAGCTTCTGCTAACCTACAATTAAGCTGCTGTGGCAGAGCTGAAGGGACCTTAGAGAGCTTGACCTTCTGATATTCTATATGAGTCTGGGTATTACCTATGAGTAAATATGAGAGGGGTAAATCAAATTGCAAGGGGGCCCTTTGTTCTACTTCATGGAATAAATTGTCATTAAAGACAGTTGTTTGGCTAAGCCCAGAATGCCTGTCATTAAGGAATGAATCCTATCTATTCATGAAAGCAGAACCTTGGGGACCTCTGCTGGGAAACACTGTTAGCAATGAATTTGAGTTATTATTTTTATGGATTTGAACCACTCATCATGAGAATCATTTAGCTTTGTTCAAATAAACACTATGTATTCGGAGCTCTGAACAATCCCAGGAGCCTGACAGCAGCACGCACATAAATGTCCCCATTTTACAGATAAGGAAACTGAGAGCCAGATGGATAAAATTCAAAGATTAATAGATTTAGCTCTGGAAGGAACCCTAGAGATCTAGTGATCCATTTCCAGATCTAGAGCTGAGAGGGCCTTCAGAGGCCATTTAGTCCAATTCCCTCATTTTACATAAGGGGAAACTGAGGCCCAAAGAAGGGCAAAGATTTGCTTGGGGACACACAGATAGTAAAGAACAGAACTGGAATTTGAACTCATGTCTTTCAACTTCAAATCCACTTCATTGTCCACTGAAGTAACTTGTGAGACTTGAATCCAGGTAACCCCACATCATGCTGCCTCCTTTAATAAATGGCAGGACTGAATAGTCAGTATTACTAGTTGAACATTATGCAATGTAATACAATTGAACATACTATAATTCTGACTTTTTCACGAATTCCACTTGCAGTATGGGAATGCTTTGTGTACTTTCCCACAGGATCTCTGATCTCTCCTTATTGGAGTCTCCAAAGGGTATTTCCAAAAATTTGACAGTTTGCTTTCATTCTACCTTCTAGAACAGCACAGATAATCTCTCCATTGAAAGCAACTTAGGGGGCAGCTGGGTGGCACAGTGGATAGAGCACCAGCCCTGAATTCAGGAGGACCTGAGTTCAAATCTGGTCTCAGACACTTAACACTTCCTGGCTGTGTGACCCTGGGCAAGTCACTTAACCCCAAATGCCTCAAAAAAATAAAGAAAGAAAGAAAGAAAAGAAAAAAGAAAGAAAGCAACTTAGGTTTCATAAAAATCTCCCAGAAAATAGCACTTAATTTTATTTTTTTTCCTTTGGTTCTCAGAAGTTACAAAAAGGTCATTCAGTGCAACCTATAGGTGAGTGCAAATTTGCTTTACAACCTGCCCAAGTAGCCAGCCAGCCAACCTCCATTTGAAGACCTCCAAAGACTGGGAAATCACTGTCTGAAAGGCAGAGTACCACAGAGGAAAGAGTAAGAAAGACTTGGATGCAAATCCTGCCTCAGACCCTTACTGAGTTATCTTAAGTAAGCCACTTAATATAGCTGGGCCACAGTTTCCTCATCTTTAAATGAGAATAATAGCATTAACCTCAAAGTCACAATCTCTTCAGATTTCTATTTCCTTATTTGTAAGATGTGAATAACTATAGCACCAATTTCATAGCCACCTAACCTCCTTGGGTCTCAATTCCTTCTTCTCTAAAACAGACATAATTATAGCACCAGTCTTACCAAGTTGTTGTGAGGATCAAATGAGAGAATGGACTACAGATGTGTGAGACAGACAGTGGTACACATGCAATGTGTTCATTTGTTCTGCTTGACTTACAGAGTTGACTTTATAGGAGAGAAAAATCATTATAAAGCAAGAGAAAAAATTAATTAAAAAAAGAGAGAGAGAGGAAAGATAATTTAAGAATTATAGGATTACTTGAAAACCATGATGAAAGAAAGAGCCTACATGTCATTTTTCAAGAAATGATCAAGGAAAACTTCCCTGATATCCTACAACCAGAGGGTAAAAGAAATATGGAAATAATGCAACAAACACCGCATGAAAGATAACCCAAAATGAAAATTCTCAGGAATATTACATCCAAATTCCAGAGCTCCCACATCAGAAAAAATACTTCAACAGCCATAAAGCAACCATTAAAATACCAATTCAAATGAAGCCATGTTCAGAATCACACAAGATCCAGCGGCTACTATATTTAAAAAGTGAAAGATTTGGAGTTTGATATTCTGGAAGGTAAATGAGCTGGTATTATAACCAACAGTAATCTACTACCCACAAAAGCCAGGTATAATTCTTCAAGGAAAAAAATGGATATTTAATGAAATTGAGAACTTACCAAAAAAAGAAGAAATACTAAATGCATCTTTCTCAGACTATAATGAAGTAAAACTCATATTTAATAAAAAGCTGCAGAAGTATACATTAAAAGTTAATTGGAAACTAGATAATCTAATCCTAGAGAAAGCAAATAATAGAAACAAGCAATACTTTCATTAAAGAGAATAACAACAATAAGACAACATTCCAAAATTTGTGGGATGCAGCCAAAGCAGTACTTAAGGGAAAATCCATATCTCTAAATGTGTATATCAATGAAAAAGAAAAAGAACAGATCAAAAAATTGGGTACTCAACTGAAAAAAAAATTTGGGGAAAAAGCAAGTTAAAAATCCCCAATCAAACACCAAAATAGAAATCTTGAAAATCAAAGGAGAGGTTAAAAAATGAAAGTTAAAAAAATTGAACTAATAAACAAAACTAGAAGCTGGTTTTATGAAAAAGTCAGTAAAATAGATTAACCCTTGCTTTTAAAAAGAATAAAAAACAATTACTAATATCAAAAATGAAAAGGGTGAATACACCACCAATGAAGGTACAATTGAAGCAATTAATAGGAGCTATTTTGCCCAATTGTATGTCAGTAAAAGTAACAATCTATGTGAAATGGGTGAATATTTACAAATTTTATAAAAATATAAACTGCCTGTATTAACAAAGGAGGAAATAGGAAACTTCAAAATCCCTGTCTTTAAAAGAAGAAAAAAAAAAAGAAATTGAACAAGTCACAAATGAACTCCATAAGAAAAAATGCCCAGAACTAGATGAATTCACCATGTGAATTCACCATCCCAATATGATATTAACTATTTGGAAAAAGTAGGCGAAGAAGGAGCCCTATAACATTCCTTTTATGACAGAGATATAGTTTTGATAATTAAACCAGGGAGAGCAAAAATAGAGAAAGAAAACTATAGACCAATTTCCTTAATGAATATTGATACAAAAAAAATTGAAAAATGATACAGGGAAGTTTTCCTTGATCATTTCTTGAAAAATGACATGTAGGCTCTTTCTTTCATCATGGTTTTCAAGTAATCCTATAATTCTTAAATTATGTTTCCTCTCTCTCTCTTTTTTTAATTAATTTTTTCTCTTGCTTTATAATGATTTTTCTCTCCTATAAAGTCAACTCTGTAAGTCAAGCAGAACAAATGAACACATTGCATGTGTACCACTGTCTGTCTCACACATCTGTAGTCCATTCTCTCATTTGATCCTCACAACAACTTGGTAAGACTGGTGCTATAATTATGTCTGTTTTAGAGAAGAAGGAATTGAGACCCAAGGAGGTTAGGTGGCTATGAAACTGGTGCTATAGTTATTCACATCTTACAAATAAGGAAATAGAAATTTCAATAAAATACTAGCAAGGAGATTCCAGCAACATATCACAAGGATCATACACTATGACCTGGAATGCAGGGCTGCTTCAAGATTAATTAATAAAACTATCAGCATAATTGACTACATCAATAAGAATAAGAATAGCTAGCATATCTATAGCCCTTTAAAGATTTGCAAAGTGCTTTCCATATGTTTTTTCATTTGCTCCTCACAGCAACCCCAAGAGGTAGGCACTATTGTTATTCCCTTTTACAGATGTAGAAACTGATGGTCAGAGAGGCGAACTAATTTGTCCAGGGTCAAAGAGCTAATAAATGTCTGAGAACATGAATAAAACGTCTGCCACTCTACTACATCACCAGTCTGGATATAAAATGGAGATAATAGCACCAACCTCAAAACCAACTTAACCCATCTGGGCCTAAATTTTCTCATCTGTAAGTTGAACATAACTCAACTTATATATAAATTGAGTTGAGTTTTTTTTAATAGTAGCAACTTCAGTGAAAATAATATCTCATATTTCTCAGTCTCCTTAAGGTATATACCCACCTACCCCAGCCCCCTTAGGTAAGTAGTTCAAATGTTAGCATCCCCCATTTTGCAACTGAGAGAAGCAGGAAGAATTCCCTGGAGTCACAGAGAACTAGCCTAAGGAGGGTGGCTACCCAAACTTCCCAGACTTCTAATTAACTTGGTGTAATAAAGAATGGGGAAAGCTCATTCTCCATCTTATCAGTGCTATTGTCTTTCCTCAGCCCAGAAAGCAGCATGGGAAGCATGCCAAGCTCAGCGGTGCCATAATTGAATGACAAATGAAACTCAGGCCTTCTGCCTCCTGCTTCCAAACACTGCCACACTGAGAAGGTGGTCTTGACAGCTTTACAGTGGCCCTGATGACACTTGGCTAGCCCTCTAGAGGAGTATGGGGTCCGACGAATGCTTCTAAATGACTTTCTAAGCATAAAAGGTCCTCCTGGGATGTGAGAGAATCCTAGTAGCAGCCAACAGCAATGAGTCCTAGGATGAAATTAGCTAAATCCAAAGTCAGGTGACCTCTTGAATGAATAAGTGAATGAATGAATGAATGAATAGAAAAACTCTTAGCACTTGTTATGTGCAAGACAATATGTTAAGGGGTAGCTATGTGGCAGTGGATCTGGCACTGGCCCTAATGTCAGGAGGACCTGAGTTCAAGTCCAGCCTTACATTTAACACTCACTAGCTCTGTGACCCCAGGCAAGTCACTTACTCCCAATTGCCTAGTAAAAGAGAGAGACAGACAGTTACACCAAATATGTCAATCCGTGAAGATGCAAATAGAAAAGATAGGCCACCACTCTCTCATATTCTAATAGGCTAATAGGCAAGGTGCGTCATTGTATAATAACAAGAACTTTTATATCCATGTAAGATTTTTGCATTTGTAAAGGCCTCTGGGATCTTTTTTTTTTAAGGCTAGGGTTAAATGACTCGCCCAGGGTCACACAGCTAGGAAGTGTTAAGTGTCTGAGACCACATTTGAACTTGGGTCCTCCTGAATTCAAGGCTGGTGCTCTATCCATTGCGCCACCTAGCTGCCTCAGGCCTCTGGGATCTTTATTCTCATTCCAAAAGTAGGGAAGATATATTCAATTACCCCATTTTACAGATGTGCAACCTCCCCAAAGTTTTCCTCTCAGTGCCTAGACAGTGAGACAGAGGTGACTCTGGACTCTTAAAGGTTTGAGAATCAAAGACATCAATCAAGAGCTGGAAAAGGAGAACCTGATTTTACAGAAAAGGAAACTGGGATCCAGAGGAATTTCCTGAAGGCACACATATACTCCTAGTTCTAGAGCTAGAAGGGATCTCTGAGACTGTATAGTCTAACCCTCCCATTTATCAAATGAGAAAACTGAGGCCCAGGAATGGGAAGTGATGCTGGTAATAAGGAGTAAAGATAGAATTGGAACCCATGTCCTGTGACTCCAAAGTGAGTATGGAGTATTCCTTCCTAAGAACCAGTTTAGCTAACTACAGAGAGAGACTCACCGCTAGCGTGGCCAAAGTGAGATTCATTTTCAGTCACAATCAATATTGAAAACCAATCCTTAAATCATACAGTGGTTTCCCAGAAACCGTGAGAGGTATTTTTGGTATTCCCATTTTACAGATGTGGAAACTGAGGGTAAGAGAGGCAAAGTGATTTGCCCAAAGTCAATTCCTGACTCAATATCAACCCTTCTATCCACTGCACCACCAGTTTGGAGATAAAATGGAAAAAATAACATAAACTTCAGACTCAACTTAACCTCTCTGGCCCTGTTTTCTCATTCGTAAAAATCAAATGTTGACAGAGACAATGCCTTCCCTGACCAAAGCCCCCGATCCTTGAAGTACATCAAGTATAATGAGGAAACTGAGGTACTGAGACACAAGTGATAGATGCAACCTAGTATCACACAGTGAATCAGTGACAGGCCGGGACTACAAGACTGCTCCATTCTGGCTCTCAGAGACACGTTCAGCTCCTCTGCCTAAGGATCGGCCGGCACCAACACCAGACTGGTGCTTTTTCTGGGCTGGATCATGAATCACTCTCATTACCTGACACCCTTGGGAAAGCTCTGCTTTGCAGAGTCCCCTTTGGAGGGCCTTGGAGCTGTAAAGGGAACCATCTTGGCTCCCAGGATCCACAATTAAGCATCTTCCTGTTGGCGAGCCTGGTGCCCCTTGGGCATTTGGGGAGAATTCAGCCAGTCTAGCAGCCGCCGAAACAAAAGCCAAATCGGCAGCAGGGGTGCACTCCATAAAAGCCACTCGCTTCCTAGAGCTGTAATGAGTATGTGTTAACGACCTCTTCCTTGCATCTGGTCTGCAGTCATTCAAGGGGGATGGAGGCAGAATGGAAAGGGACCCATAAAGATGGGTTGTTATCTGCAAAGTCCCAATCTGGTAGCTTTTCCATGAGCTTGTCCACCTCAAGCTGGACCCTCTCGGGGCCTCCATGAGTCCCTCCTGGAGAGTTAGGCAACGCTGGAAGCTTTTGCATCCATTATCTGACTCTTTCAGACTACTCTTCACTGTGCTGTGAATCAAAGAATCATGTTGTGCCCACAGAAAAATAACATGGTGCAGAACATGGGACTGAGAGCTGGGGACTGGGGACCGTACACATAAGTCCTCTTATTGTCCCCAAATCCACTTGGATTAACAACCTTGGATTAGTTGATTCTCCTTCTCTGATCCTCAAAGATATAAAATATTGAAGCTGGGATGAATGCTACTTATAGTTTTGTTTTACAGATAAGGAAACTGAGGCCCAGGGAGAAGGAATGGCTTGTCCAAGGTTACATGGGTACTTTGTGGCAGAACTAAGATATTAATCCAGATCTCTGACACCTAATGGGTCAGTACCTCACTGGAACAAGAGGCAGAAGTCTTGGATTTGATTCCAGTCTCTGCCTATTCCTCCAGCTTGGTTATATTGCATAGCAGGGAAAAGAATGGATTTGAAGTCAGAGGATGTGAGTTCAAATATCAGCTCTACCACTTGTTACCTATGATACCTCAGTTTCTTCATCTATAAAATGAGCAGACTGAACTTTCTGAGGCACTTTCTAATTCTATATCTAGGATCCCATGATCTTTATACAAATGTGATCTTAGACAGTCCCCCTCAGCTCTTTCAGCCTCAATTTCTCCATCTGTAAAATGTGTAAGTTAGACTACCTGGTCTCAAAGGGCCCTTCTAGCTTTAAACCTATGATCCTCATTTTTTGCCATTCCTTGTGACATTGCACTATTCCTTTAGTCTATCAGAAAAGACAATTCTATCACAGATCCGGAAGCCATCCCTCCCATCCTCATCCCAATAGACCCAGAGACTTGAGCCATAGGATCGTAGTTCTAGGGATGGAAGAGACATCAGAAGTCCTATTCCTTCATTTTTACACATGAGGAAACAAGCTCAGAGCAGTTGAGGAATTTCACCATGATAACACAGGTTATAAGTGACTGAGATAGTATTTTAAGTCACCTAGCCCATCCCAGTTGAATAGCTACTGCCTTCTACTGCAAATGACCACACCACTACTTGCAGTCCCAAGATATGTGAACATACTTTACATCTCTCATGCCTTTTGACCTCATGTCAAGTTCATTCCCACCTCCAACTCTTTGGATGTGTGATCCCACTAGTCGAGAGCGCTCTCCCTCTGCCCTTTCACTTTAGCAAAATCCTAAACCTTCAAGTCCCAGTCTGAGCCCCACCTTCACTTCACACCCATCAGATTGGCAAGGATGACAAATGAGGAAAATAACAAATGTTGCCAGGGCTATAGAAAAACAGGTATACTAATGCACTGTTGGTGGAACTCAGAAATGGCCCAGCCATTCTAGAAAGCAATTTAGAACTATACCCCAAAAGTCACCAAATTGTCTGTGCTCCAGCAATTTTACTATGAGACCTATACCCCCACAGAGAACAAAGAAAGAAGAAAAGGAGTCGTATACACGAAAATATTTATAATAGCTCTTTTCATGGTAGCCCCAAACTGGAAATTAATGGAGTGCCCACCTGCTGGGAAATAGCTAAACAAATTATGGTATATTCATGTAATGGAATATTAACACGCCATAAGAACTAATGAAATGTACAGTTGTGGAGGAAACTTGGAAACTTTTATAAACTGATCCAAACCAAAGTGAGCTGAATTAGGATAAAGAAAAAACAACTTTGTAAAGAAAAAACTCTGAAAGGCTTAAGAACGCTGATCCATGTAATGGCCAAGCACAATTCTAAAAAACTAATGAGGAAACACATTATTTACTCTGGGTAAACAATGAGATAGCCACAATTGTGCTTATTCTTTGATCCAGCAGTGTCTCTAGTAGGTCTGTGTCCCAAAGAGATCATAAAGAGTGGAAAGGGACCTGTATGTGCCAAAATGTTTGTGGCAGCCCTTTTTATGGTGGCTAGAAACTGGAAAATGAATGGATGTCCATCAGTTGGAGAATGGTTGGGGAAATTATGGTATATGAAGGTTATGGAATATTATTGTTCTGTAAGAAATGACCAGCAGGAGGAATACAGAGAGGCCTGGAGAGACTGACATCAACTGATGCTGAGTGAAACGAGCAGAACCAGGAGATCATCATACAGGGCAACAGCAAGATTGCATGATGATCAGTGCTGATGGGCGTGGGTCTCTTCAACAATGACAGGATTCAAACCAGTTCCACTTGTTCAGTGATGCAGAGAGCCATCTGCACCCAGAGAGAGGACCGTGGGAATTGAGTGTGGAACACAACATAGCATTCTCACCGTTTCTGTTGTTTGCTTGCATTTTGTTTTCTTTCTCAGTTTTTTTCCCTTCTTGATCTGATTTTTCTTATCAGATCACTGTATAAATATGTATACATGTATTAGATTTAACATATATTTTAACATATTTAACATGTATTGTACTACCTGCCATCTAGGGGAGGGAGTGGGGGAAGGAGGGGAAAATTTGGAACAGAAGGCTTGGCAAGTGTCAATGTTGAAAAAAAATGACCCAGGGGGCAGCTAGGTGGCGCTGGGGCAGCTAGGTGGCGCAGTGGATAGAGCACCAGCCTTGAATTCAGGAGGACCCAAGTTCAAATCTGGTCTCAGACACTTAACACTTCCTAGCTGTGTGACCCTGGGCAAGTCACTTCACCCCAACCTCAAAAAAAAAAAAAATGACCCAGGCATATGTTTTGTCAACAAAAAGCTTTAATTTTTAAAAAAGGGGAAAAAGAAAATACAAGATTAAATTAATTTTGCATAGCCTAATGTACTAAGACTCTGAGGATACACTATAGAGTGCATGACCAGAGACAAATTTACTTAACCTACTTTGGATAACTCCCTAAGACTATAAACTACAAATGAGGTGCTGATCCATACACAGACACTCCTCAAATACCTTAAATTCTCAGCTATCAGCCTGATTTACTCATTTTCCATGTCCTACTCTTCCATTACACCTCAGCTATATACAAGATGGTTATACCTTTGATCTTGCTATCACCTACAAGCAACACTTCCGTGATCATGAACTCTGAAATTCCTTTTCTGCATTTAGCATTCTATTCTGTTCTACCTTAAATCTACTAACTTTTTCTTTATCTTAACTACGACCTCCAATTCCTCCCCAATCCTCAGTTCTTTCCAAGCCGACACCCCTTCATTGGCTATAATCTTCTCCCTTCCCCATTCAACACCTTCCCAGTTCAACCCTACACTGTATTTTCTTTGAGACCAAAGGACAAACAACAACAACCCTGTCTTCTGCTATTGAGTATCTATCCCACTTTTTCTCCCACGGCATTCCCTTGCCCCACTCCCTCAGCTGAGAACTTTAATTCATATTTCACTGAAAAAATGCAAGACCATTTACCAAGTGCTCCCCTTCCTCCTCCTCTTCATCTCACATCATTCATAAGCTGTAGTGTTCTCTTCTCTAAATGATAATCGTTCTCTTGGAGCAGGTTTCTTGGGGAGCTTCTGGAAGCAGCCTTAGTTTCAGTTCAGTTCAATAATCCCAAATGCAGCCAGGAGTTAAAGTCCAGATCCTTTATTTTCTCCTTCCAAGTCTTGTCTCCTTCCTTGGGCCTGGTTAGCTTTAATAGAGGCCTGTCTCTCTCCTTGGTTCTGAGAGCTCTTGTCCGAATGTGTCCAGCCAGCACAAAGATGGAAGTTGGAATGAATCTTGACTCTGCCTCTGAGAATGGGATTGTGGGTTTTTGTGGGCTTGTGAATCTCCCGGAAGTCAATCCTAGTTGTGAATGTCCCAAAGTCCCCCTTTGGCCCTGAGAGCTTCCTGAATCTCCCAAAGTCCACTCAAAGTCCTTCCAGCAAGTCCTCCCTGGCCCTGAGAGCTTCCTGCTTATATGTTGCCCGCTGAGTATACACCAATCATTTCATCCCTAGGAAACCATTATTTGTTGTAGGATTAAATCAATGCTAAATTAGATTTAACCATTGTCTCCTCAATTCTACTCAATACCTTGTTTCAAGCTCTGGCCCATAATATCTCCTTATGGAGTCAGATCAATCATACTGAACCATGCTAAATTAGATAATTATTGTCTCTATCAATTTCAGTGACTTAGAACCTTGTAAGAATTCTAACAATAAGCCTTCCCTCTTTCCTTCCCCTGTCCCACGTAAAGAAATGGCTCTTTAGCTTTGCCAAAAAACCAAATCTCCCAAGGGGCAGCTAGATGGCACAGTAGATAGAGCACCAGTCATGCTGTGAGGAGGACCTGAGTTCAGATCAGACCTCAGATACTTAGTGGTTGTGTGACCCTGGGCAAGTTATTTCACCCCAGTTACCTCAAAAAACAAAATAAAACTTACATGTACATGTGACCCTATCTATCCCATCCTCTTCAATTATTTGCCCTTTCTACCATCCCCACTTATCAATATTTACTCTCCCCCTGTCTACTGGCAGTTTTCTATCTGACTATAAACACATCCATCTTTCCTCCATATACAGAGGAATAATAAAAATAAACAAAACTATTTGATCTATTAATCCCTAGTAACTTTGTCCTACATCTCTCCTTTTGTGGCTAAACTCCTTGAGAAAGCTGCCTACAACAGAAGCATCCTCACATCTTTCTTCTCACTCAACAAAAGGTCTACAGTAAGCGCAAAACCATTTATTAAGCACCTACTTTGTGTGAAATCCTATGGAAGCTCACTCTCTTCCTAATTCTTTACAATCTGGCTTCTGATTTTATCATTCAACTGAAGATATCAGTGATCTCTTATTTGCTGATTCCAATGGCCTTTTCTCACTTTTCCTCCTTATTGATCTCCCTGAAGCCTTTCTCAGGCACCTATACTCTTCTCCTTGATCCTCTCTTCTCTTTAAGCTTTTATGACACTGCTCTTTCCTGATTCTCCTTATTTTCTATTTAAGCACTCTTTTCCAATCTTCTTGGTTGAATCTTCCTATAGGTCTAATCATCTAAGCCTAGATGTCCTCCAAGGCTCTGTTCTGGATGCTATTCTCTTCTCCTTCTATACTATTTTAGAGTATAGAAGGGATTTGTATAGATATCTATTGTATATCTATAGTATAGACGGAGATTTCATCAGCTTCCATTAATTCAACAGTTGTTTTTAGGTGGATGATTATCATATTTATTATGATCAATTCTTTTTTGACTTCTAATTTCATATGTCCAAAGGCCTATTAGCTATGGATGGCCAATAGACATCTTAAATTCAGCATGTCCAAAACTAAAGTCATTTTCTCCCCACACCTCAAATCTCCCCCCTTCCTAACTTCCCTATTACTGTCTAGGGCACCACCATCCTCCCAGATGCTTAAGTTCACAACCTGCTGTGTAACCTGGGCAAGTCACTTAACCCTAATTGCCTCAGGAAAAAAAAATGATGATGAAAGGGACAGTTCCAGAGGAACTCAGGAAGACCTGCAACCTGACATAAGCAGAATTAGGAAGATGAATAATAGGATCACAACATTTTTTAAAAAGTACTTCCAAAATTGCACGTTTAACATATATTGGAACACTTGCCTTCTAGGGGAGGGGATGGGGATGGGAAGAAGAGAGAAAAAAAATTAGAACACAAGGTTTTGTAAGGGTGAATGCTGAAAATTATCTATATGTGTGTGTGTGTGTGTATTGAAAATAAAAAGCTTTAATTTAAAAAAAAAAAAAAGTACTTCTAAGAACTTGAGAACTATTATCAATGCAATGACCACTCGGGATTCCAATGGATTGATCCTGAAGCATATTTAGCTACCTTTCAACCAAGAGGTCAAATTGACCAAAGTCAATAGACTCAAGATGCAGAATAAGACATACATTTTTGGACAGAGCCAATGTGAAAGTTTATTTTGTTTGAGGATATGTATTTGTTACAAAGTCTTTGTTTTTCTTTGTTTTTTTAATGAGGATGGGGTGGAAAGGAGACAGGATTAAAGATAGAGTATCTCCCTCCCCCCAAAAAAGGGATCACTAGCATTTTTTTAAATGAAGGCAGGCTGAAAAAAAGCAAAGGAAAAGGAAAATCTTAAACAGTATAAGTATTATCATATACTTTAAAAGAAAATCAAGCCATACATAAAGGAAATCTGCTCTTTCACATACAATCCTCTTTTTTTGTTCTGTGTATATGGAAATGCACATTTTTATTTGGTGCTTATTGAGTTTCGAGCAAAAATAAATTTTTAAAAACAATTTAAAGGAAAATAACACTATAAGACACTAGAACTCAAATCAATGCATTGACTAAACTTGACTCCAGAGGACTGATGATGAAACACACCTTTCTCCTCTCCACAGAGGGGAGGTGGACTCCAAGTGTGGAATGAGGCATGGGATGTCAGCAAGTCAATATGTCAGTTTGTTTTGCTCAACTGTATTTCTTTTTTTTTCTTTTTATAAGGGAAGGTTCCATTATGAGGGGAAAGGTATTGAAAAGTGACAGCAATGTAAAAAAAATTAAAAGCACCAATTAAAAGGAAACAGATGTGCTTCTGGAAAGCTATGTGCAAATTGGATTTTGGTGAACAAAATCTTATCTTGACTGGATAGTTTTTCATTTTAAGTAATCTTTTGATAAAGCAAATAAGCTCTTCCATATTTCTTAGTTCTGGGAATCTATAAAACACATTTGCTCTATTTTACCTCATACTAATTTTAATGGAATCTGTAGACTATATAGGTCTTATTTTCTCATGTAGTGATTCACATGGGATCTATAAAGTACATATGCCCTATTTTCTCATGTACTGATTCACACGGGATCTATAAAAACATGCTTGTCCTCTCTTGTCATGGGCTGATTCACATGGAATCTGTAAAGCACATATGTCTTATTCTGTCATGTCCTGATACACATGATTCACAAGGTACTTACTGACATTTCTCTCTGTTTCCTGGTGCTTCTTATCCTGCAAACAGACACAGATCCATGCTCTGCAGCTGTTCGTAGAAGTTCGTTGCAAATATGGCTGATGTCATCACATGTCTCTGATTTATATTCTGTATTTATGCTTATTTCATGGATGTGATGGGGATCATGGAGTATATCTAATCCAGTGCCTTAATTTGATAGAGGGTAAAATCAGCACCCAAATAGAAGAAATTACTTTTCCTAGCAGCATTGGGATTTGAACACAAGTCATAAGATTATAGGCTTGAAGTTAAAAGGAAACCTTAGGGGTAAGGATATGTTGTTGGAGGCAACTTGAATGGGCTCACAAGAAGATTGTTAAATTTTCAGGGTGATTTTTTACACCTCGAAAATAAGCAATTATGACAAATCAGAGCTTGATTCATTGTTCTGTTGAGTATCTAGACTTAAGGAAACAATGGGAAAAAATGTTAATAATGCAAATTGAACCTAAAAGTGTGTTATCAGTACATTTCTTCCCCAGAGAGCAAGTGTTAAACATTTATCAGCACACTGCAGCTGAGGCTTCTAGTCTTTCTCCCTTCTTCTATAAAGAAGGAACCAGAACCAGGTAGGGAAGTGACTTGCCCAAGATCCTTTGACCCCAAACCCAGTGTTCTTTTCACTACACTCTGGTGTCAATCTACAGATCCATATTTGAGGGAGCAAGAAGGTTCAGACCTATAGATCTGGAAATTGCCTTCATTGATATAGATAATCAACATATTTAAAACATATTCTTGGGGAGTTTTCTGAGATGCTGTGACTTATACAAGGTCATGCAATCAGTAGGTGTTACAAAGTGGATCTTCCTTATTCCATAATAAAACCCAGTGATGAATGCAACATTTTGTTTTTCATCCAGTTTTTTTGCTTGTAATCTCAATGATGTGACATTCAGAAATTCCAGCTTACTTATAATACAAGATCTGGGCTTTTGGTGGGTTTCTTGTTTCATACAATAACGTATGTATGGTTTGGACTAAATGGGCACTAGATCCCTTCTGACTCTCAAATTCCATGATTTCATGAGGTGAACATGTGCAGCATGGCCAATATTCTCTTCTCACATGCACCTTCTCTTGCTTTCAGTTTCCTTAGATCACCCAAAAAAGGACTTGACACTCAAAGGGAAAGATGTCCCTTTTTTCTAAAGGCAGATAAAAATATTGGACTTGGATGGAGGATTGTCCAAAAGACCCCGCTAAGTTCAAGTACTCACTCCATCATGTTCAACTTTGGCTGAGTCACTTTACCTCTCTAACCCTCAGTTTTCTCATCTGCAAAATGGCAGAGTTCTTGTTCTTTCTTCACTAAGTTACTGTGAGAATCAGGTTGTGAAAGTACTTTGGAACTTCCTCAGCATTTATATAAACTGTTGCAGACTTAAGTAAATAGAATTTTTAAAGAGCAAACTAACAACAAAACACTTTGCACAATGACCACAAGAATGTAAAGAAAAACAACATTTAAAGGCAAAAGAATTTGACTAGAGTGACCCATCGTTACTTTAAAAGACTAACAATGTAGCATACATCTCCTGCCTTTGGCAGAGAAACAATGAACTCCAAGTAGTCAATGGGATGGACATTGCCAGATATGGCCAGTGGGTTTGCTGTCCTTGCTTTTTAAAGGGAGGGTTCTATGTCAGTGGGAGGAGCAAAGAGAAAATATTGGGAAGTGATTTCAATGTTTCAAAAAATCAATAAAATCTGTATTTAATCTTTAATAAAGAAAATGGTTACTGGGTATAGAAAGACAGAAATATTGCTATTATTGTTATTAATTTCTTAGTTCAGATTAGGAAAAAGAGTCAATGACAATGTCACAAATTGCTAGGGAATAGTCCTGCCAGCTAGCTAACCTCCCATCTGCCACCACATTCTACCTGTGGCTGAGGCCCAGACAGGAGGTGAGGACGTGCGTGATTTTCAACCAGCCATCATCATGATAAACAGCAGTGGGGAAAATGATCTTTCTGAATTGAGATTCAGCCCTTACCTCCTCACACTCACAGCAAATAGCGTTGGCTTCCAAATGATCCGTAAAACTCACCATCTTCTCGGGGGGTGATGGAGAGAAGGGAAGGGCCAAGAGGGACTAAAGATGGGTGTGAGGGGGAACGTCGGAGGGGGGAGGGCATCAAGCTGTACAGTTCATCAAAACTGTCTTACTAAAGTGTCCCTGAAACATGCCCAGAATAAACGTCACTCTATTTGTGCCATTAAGTCATGTGGAGAAAATGAACACCAGTTCATAGCTTACTGGATGATTATTAATGGGTCAGATGCTTATCCTTGAGAGACCCTGCAATAAAACTACCAAATAAAAAGAAAGACCAATATAGTAGGAGCCGGGAAATCATTTTATCATCCAAATGGATATTCCAAAGGCATAATATTGCCTTAGGAAGGCAAAGAGGGAATTATTTGGACTTTTGAAAATCTAAAGACCTGCTTCTTTCTTTGGAAACAGCTTTCAAAATTTATTAGCTAGTCCCCGAAGAAATGTATGCAAAATATAGGTATTGTAAGAGGACTCAAATGAATACCCCTAACAGGCGTGCTTTGAGAAGGGGCGGGGGGGGGGGAGTCTGTGAGTCTGTCAGAGAATCATAATTTTTGCCCAAACGAAAGAGCAGACTTATAAAATTGAAAATGTAATTTAGCAATTTAACAAGGACAGGATAATCTTTTGAGAAAACTAATAGCTTTTCCTGATCATAGTCTAACTTACCTACATTGCACAGGAAAACACTGTGCTAAATAGTTTGCCTTGCCTCCAAGCTTAATAAAAAATTAAATTATAAATTAGTCTCTCTCTCACCTTATTATTCCCATTACAAATTCTCTATTTTGCAAAAGTACATGAAATGAGTGTGTCTGCATCTAATGCCACTGTATTATTCATAATAATGAAAAGTAATATTTAGAATGTTATCATGCTAGGAAGAAATGGATTGTACATTTTCACAAAAGGCTTTGTGAAGTAACAGATCAAAAGGAAGGGCAGCCGTTTTATTAAAATGGAAAAGCTTTGTCATTCCTTACAGATTACACCGGAAATCTATCGTGAATGTATACCAAATTTTAAATGAAACACAAAATTAAATGTGCTAACCTTCCCTAGCTTCACATACACACACACACACACACACACACACACACACACAAAGCAAAAACCTTCAACTGATTATAGATCAAAAAAATGAGTACCATGAAATCATCTTGCTGAATTTTAGTTGGAGAAAGTCTTGAAGCTCAAAATTCTGCAAAATTTCCATCCATTCCATGGCTCCAACTTTTTATATCCTTGTCACTATAATTTTCAAATTATTTCCTTTTTCAGTCTTCACTTGGTGAGGTATAGGACATGGAAGCCAAACAGGAGTTTCCCACGTTGGTTGGCTTCTACAAAAGAAAGGATAATCAGAAGAAATCTGCTAGGTGGTCCAGCAGTAGACAGATCACCAGCCCTGAAGTGAGGAAGACTCATCTTCCTGAATTCAAATCCAACTTCAGATGCTTCCTCGCTGTGTGTGATCCTGGGCAAGCCACTTCACCCTGTTTTGATTCAGTTCCTTGTCTATAGAATGAACTAGAGAAGTAAATGGCAAAACCATTTCAGTTTTTTTTTGCTGATAAAACCGCAAATGGAGTCACAAAGAGTCAGGCATGACTGAAAATGATTGAACAACAACAAATCAAGAGAATTCTTGAGTTTTCTAGATAGAGGTCATAGCAAGAGGCTATGGCTCCAGCTCCCATGGGAGGAGCTCCATGGGAGGTCTCTAGTCCAGAAATTCAGGTGCTCCCCATTCATCTCTGCTACACTAGTCAACATATGAAGTCTCCACTACTTTTGTATTCCAAGAAATTCCCATTCTGGTCTTAGTGCAAGATCAGCTTCCCCCTGCAAAGTCTATAAGAATAGAGAAACTAAGGAGAAAAGGGTGCTGGGATTCCCCTGTTTGATCATAGTCACATTATGGGCCTGATTATGGACTGTATTTCTCCTCTCCCAAAAACCATAGACTCATAGATTTAGAACTCATTTTACAACTGAAGAAAACTGAGGCCCAAATGAAGATTACACAAATTATACAAACCTAGATTCTCTAATTCAAATCCAGGACCCTTTCCATGACTGTACAATGGTTCATTCTAGTATGATGATAAGGTAGAGAACATCAGGATGATGGGTTTACCAGGATGTTGAAAGGCCTTAAAATCAGTTCAGAAGTATTGTTTGAAGGAACTAGAAATATTTAACTGGGGGAAGAGAAGACTTGGAGGTGGGAGTGGGGTGGGGAGAGAAATAAATGATAAGGAACAGAAACTAGAGGCAATTTAACAAAAAGCTCAGCTCAAGCATCCCCTTCTACATGAATCATTGCCTCATACCCCCCCCAGCTACTACTACCTGATCCCCATCTCAAATCAGTTTGAATTTAATTTGTCTCTATCTTGCACATACTCATATGTTTATAAATGTGTGCATTTGTTTATATCTTATGCGTACTCACATATATATGTATATATGTGTATGTAAGTATATATTGCTTCCCCCACCTGGACTATATGCTCCTTGAGAATAAGGACTTACTCATTTTTTTCCTCTTTGTAGGAATCACATGACCAACAAGATTGAAACTAGATGCTTTTCCCATTCCTAATGACTCTCAAAAGCAACAACTACCTCAAAAAATGAATTATGTGTCAAAGGTTTTAAAATGATAGTATTTTCCCCAGCAAACATCTCTTTTTTTCTCTCTCCATCCCTCCCCCCTCCCTCACTTCCTTCTTTCCTTTTTTCTTTCTTTCCTTCCTTCTTCTATCTTTTCCTTTGTCCCTCCCTTCCTTCCTTTCTTATTTCCTTCCTTTCTTTTTCTCCTGTTCACATAGGGCAAGAATAGGGAATCTTTTTTCTGCCACGGGCCATTTGGATATTTATAACATCATTCATGAGGCATACAAAATTATCAACTTAAAAACTCAAGCAGTGGACGGTTGTTGTCTCTAGCTTTCAGCTCACCATCACCTTGGGTTGCCTTGGCAGGGCTAGGCCAAATGACTTTGCGTTTATAATGCCTATAAGCTAGACATTCTCAACCCCTGACATGGGGTATCATATTCTTACTTGCAGGTGTTCTTCCTAAATGAATGTAATTTTTTTTGATTCCTGAAACTTCCCAAGGTACCTTGGGGTTTACCAGTTAGATATCTAGTAAGGACCATGCCTTAAATCCAGATCACTCTGTCTCTCATTAATTAGCCACTAATAGGTCCAGGTCAAGCTCCACTTAGTCATATTTGGGCCCTAACTAATTCAAAGTGGATGGAAATAGCAATTGTTTTTGTTTTGGCCAGAAACCCTGAGAGTCTTCCTGCCAGACTGGATTTTTTTTGACTAGGTAAAAGAGGTAATTCTTTGCCTCAATTCTTACTTAGCCTTAATCACTGAGTGGGCATTGCCTCAGTCAAACAGACCTGTTGAAGACCTTAGTTTAAAAAGGCTGAGGTCTCCCATTGCATCCATCTCCAGTGGTCCTGATCTATATCTTGCCCCTGGACCCAGATAGCTCCAGAGGGGAAAGTGAGGCAAATGCCTCGCACAGTCTTCCCTCAAGTAAATACCTGATGTCACGGACCCCTTTGAAAATGAAGGACAAACAATAAGAACCATCATGCTCTGGAAGGGTGTACAAACCCTCCCATGGATTTATGTTTTGGGGCCCACCCAGAAATTTTCCTCCTGCTACAGTCTCTGTGAGCAAATTCTACCCTTCCCCTCCCTTCAGCATCCTACTAGAAAAAATAATGGACTTCAAGGGAATTAAAAGTAGGGGTTCTGCTGGGTTAGGGAACCCCAAGACTGCAGAAGCTCTACTAGAAACATTCCCCAAATAAACCAAAAAGTGTCAGACATTAACTCAGGGCAACCAGGGAATGAAAAAATGGAGGAAACTGAAGCAGAGAGAAGGCACTAAAACTGAAGAAAGGTGGATTCAAATCTAGAATCGAGCTCTAGGCAATCCTTTACTCCCCAGAAACTACTTGGGGCAGGACCAAGACTGGGACAAAGTCAATTCCCCAGTGTGTAAGGAAGCTAAGAAAGCTTTAAGGTCCAATCTTTGGGGAAAATCTACCATCAAAGGGAGAGAAGTCAGAAATTGAGCAAAAGAAGAGAAGGGGGGAAAGGCAAAAATCAACAAAATCTCAAGTGGAAGAAAATTCAGTTAAAAACCTAGAGCACAGGCAGATAAATCAACAGAGAAGATACTAAAATTGGAATGGAAGATGACTACCAAGAGATTACAAAGCTCTCTAAATAAATATTGCAAAACAAAGGAAATTGAAGTAACACCTGATGAAACACAGAACACTGTGGATCCCCAAGTGAATATGGAACCAAAGCAGGATGTTTCAAAATATTTCAAGAGAAAAATCAGCTTCTGTGGGAGAAGTCAGTGACATGACCTGGGCCTCCCTTCCTCCTGTCCCATTTATTCCTTCCATCCTTCCTTTTTTAAAAAAAATTTCAATAGTATTTTATTTTTTCCCAATTACATGTAAATATAGTTTTCAACATTCATTTTTATAAGATTTTGAGGTACAAATGTTTTTCTCTTTCCCTTCCTTTCCTCCATCTTCCCAAGAGAGCAAGCAATCTGATATAGGTTATACATATACAATCATTTTAAATCATTTTCCGTATTAATTGTGTCATGAAAGAAAAATCAGAACCAAAGGAAAAATCATGAGAAAGGAAAAGCAAACAACAAAAAAGGTGAAAATACTATAACTCAATCTGTATTCACTCTCCTTAGTTCTATCTCTCATTCCATCCTTCCTTGACCCACTCGTGGCAGACTTTGATCATGGCTTAAATCCAGGGCAATTGGTTCACTTATAATGATTTTCTCATCTTCTCGGGTGATAGCGACTTGACTAAAGATCACATACTTAGCCACTTTGTCAACAAGCATTTAGTAAGCATCTATTATTTCCCAGGAGCAGCTAGGTATAGCTACAGTGGCTAAAGTGCCAGGCCTGGAGTCAGGAAGATTCATCTTCCTGAATTCACATCTGGCCTCAGACATTTACTAGCTGTGTGACTCAGAGAAAGTCACTTAACTCTGGTTACCTCAGTTTCCTCATCTGTAAAATGAACTGCAGAAGGCAATGATAAACCATTCCAGTATCTGCCAAGAAAACCCCAAATGGGGTCATGAAGAATCAGATATGACTGAAAAATGACTAAACAACACTATTTTCCAGTTTTGCATGGAGTTTATAGTCTAATAGGGAAGACAACATTTACACAACTATGTACAAACAAGATATATATGGGAAAAACTGGAGATCAGCAACAATAAAGCCACTAAAATGAAGATGGATCTGGAGAGTCTTCCTATAGAAAATAGGATATTAGCTGATATTTGAAAGGATCAATGGAAGCAAAGAGATAGAGGCAAAGAGAAAAAGCACTCCAGGCTGGGGAGGGGGGCAGCCAATGAAAATGCAGAGCCAGGAACAACAAAGAGACCAGTGTCACTTTATCAAAGGGTCAGGTTATGAAGAGTTTTGAATGTCAGGCAGAAGAGTTTATATTTGATCCTGGAGATGAGAAGAAGCCACTGAAGTCAATTGAATAAGGAGGAGTCATGAGACCTATGCTAGAGAAACATCTGTTTGACAACTGAGTGGAGAATGGATTGAAGTGGGGAGAGACTTGTGGCACGAAAACCAACCAGCAAACTACGACAATACTCCAGGTGTGAGGTGATGGGGGCCTGTACCAGGGTGCAGCATCAGGGGATGGGTGCTACAATATTATGAAGGTAAAATTGGCAGGCCTTAATAATATATCAGATATGAGAGATAAAAGAAAAAGAGGGAAAAATAGAGGATAACATCTGGGTTGTGGTACTAGGTAACTAACTATGAGGATAATGGTACTCTCAATATTAATAAGGATATTAGGAAGAAGAAAGAGTTTGAAGGGGAAGTTCACTTTTGTGTTTAGGAGACATGCTATTTGAGGTGTCTGTCTAATAAGCAATTGGAGAAGCAAGACTGGAGGTAGACAGAGAGATTAGGGTTGCATAAATTGATCTGAAAATTATCAGTTCCGAGGTAATAAGTGAATCCATGGGAGCTGATGAGATTGCCAAATGAAATAGCATAGAGGGAGAACCTGCACTGACTATGGAAATAACCTTAAAAATTGCACTTAGTGGGAAGCCAGATGGCATAGTGGATAAAGCACCAGCCCTGGATGCAGGAGGCCCTGCATTTAAATCCAGCCTCAGACACTTAATAATTAATACTACTTAATCTTAATACTTAATAGTAGCTGTATGACTTTGGTCAAGTCACTTAACCTCAATTGCCTGGCAAAAAACAAGGCAAAACCAAAAACAAATTAAAAAAAAAAAAAAAAGATTGCAATTAATTCACCTTCAAGGACACAGTTCCTGAGGCTAGAATACACATTGCCAGGGCATTCACAGGAATTGATCACAATTTCATCTTAGAATTCCGGGCTAAAGAAGTCAACAAAATCAAAAAATAAGAGTGGGGATTCATTACTGATTCTGTGGTCCTAAGCACTAAAGGAATCAGGGACAAGTTTGAAGTAAAATCAAGGTACGGCATCTGTGAAATTCCCTTCACAGACAATGGCAAGCTGGGCAGGTATCTAATGGCATTTCAAGATATCAACTTTCTTAAGAAGCAGAAGAATGACCACTTTCTGGGCCAATAGCATAACAAACAGAAAATCTGATGGAGGCTCTTACTGGGATCACATTAAAGGAATCAATTAAAATTCTGTCAGATATTGTTGGTAGAATTGTGAACTAATCCAATTATCTTGGAGAGCAATTTGGAACTATGCCCAAAGGGCAATAAAACTAGTCACACCCTTTGATCCAGCAATTACTAGGTCTGAATTCCAAAAAGATCATAAACAAAAGGAAGAAGGGCCCATATATACAAAAATATTTGTAGCAGCTCTTTTTGTGGTGGAAAAGAATTGGACGTTGAGGGAATGCCCATCGATTGCTTGATTGCGGAATGGCTGAACAACTTGCCTATATGAATATAATGGAATACTATTGTCCTAGAAGAAATGATGAGCAGGATAATTTCAGAAAAACCTGGAAAGACTTACAGGAACTGATACAAAGTGAAGCAAGCAGAACCAGGAGATCATTGAGCCACACTGTGCAGCACTGTGCGATGCATCAACTATGACTGGCTTAACTCTTCTCTGAAATACTATGATCCAAGCAAATTCAAAGATTCCTGATGAAAAGTGCTATCTACCTCCACAGAAAGAATTGTGGAGCCTGAATGCAGATTAAGGAAAACTATTTTCACTTTTTTTATTTTTTCATGTTTCCTTTTACAAAGTTTTTTTTTTGTTTTATTTTTGTTTTTGTTTTTCAATTGTTTCTTTTTTCACAACATGACTAATGTGGAAATATGTTTTACATAATTGCCCATATATAACCTATATCAAACCACTTACTGGCTTGGGAGGGAGAAAGAAAAAAGGGAAGAAGAGAACATTTGGAATTCAAAGTTGTATTTTTTTTAGAAAAATGAATGAAAAAAGAAATTAAAAATAAAAATAAAGAATGAATGTTAGAAATTTTCTTTATGAGAATTTGGAAAAAATAAAATACTATTTTTAAAAATCCTACAGCAGGGGCAGCTAGGTGGCACAGTGGATAGAGCACCAGCTTTGAATTCAGGAGGACCCGAGTTCAAATGTGATCTCAAACACTTAACACTTCCTAGCTGTGTGACTCTGGGAAAGTCACTTAACCCCAGCCTCAGAAGAAAAAAAAAAAAAAATCCTACAGCAGAGCCAGAATGAAAAGATGTCCATTGTGAATGAGGATGATGAGTTAGTGGCAGTTGTTGTCCACACGGCCCTGATGGCCTAGGACTGTCCATTGGCATTCAAGGGCACAAAGAATTAATTACCATATGGAGCATACATTGACACCCAGGAGGATGGCAAGTACTGGTTTGACCTGTTGGCTCAGGCTAGCATCTGTGTGGTTATATAAGATTTGTCCAAAAGAAATGCCATCTTCCAAATTACTGCCATCAAGACTCAGACAAGACAGAGAGGTAGAAAGAAGTAGTTTAGCCCAGTTCTACCCACACCTAATCCAACAATGATCTAAACTGGATGGAGTAGTAAGGGAGGAATATAAAGAGAAACTATAGTGTGTTATCTTTCCAGATGAAGAACATAAATCCAACTATAGTCAAGGGATCACAGAGTGAGCCAGGATACAGACTCCAGGCTCACTAATAGCTAGCCCCAAGCTCTTGGCTACATCGGCTGCACAGAGATGCTCAGAGTTGACTGCAAACTCAGCCCTCTTTCCTAGCCAATAGCTCAAGGCCGAGGGCCCTGACTTTGGTCCCAGAACTCCAGTCAAGCAGCCTAGGAATGCTCAGAGCTTTCTCAGTCCCAGACCCAAGTCAACAATGAAGTGTCTCCAAGTGGGACCAGGACCCCCAGTTTAGCACTCAGAGTTCTAAACACAACACAAGGATGCCCAGAGCTGATATTTGATTCTAGTCCTAGCCCGGATCAGCAGTTTAGGTTCTAGATAATAAACTCAGTGTGTATTTAACAGCCAGAGTACATTGGGACATCAGTCCCCTACCCAGGAAAGTGGGATGGGAAGGGGTCTCACAGAGGAGCCAAGATCACCTGAAGAGCTCCCATCTAGGTCAGCAATGACAGGCCACCTAGAGCAAATGACGATACAATAATAATAATAGTAATAAGCTATTTTGAAGCACATTCAAGACACTAATAAAAAGAAAATAATCCCAAAAATGTATGTCTCAAAAAAAATATATCTTGCCCCTAGTAATTAAAATTATCAGAAGAAATGAATTAACATAGTATAGAATAGATGAAAGCAGTACAGAAAAGAATTGGAAAAAGAAATGAGAGCTATAGAAGAGAGATTGGGAAAGAGAATTAAGTTTGGAATAAAAGATGTAAAACCTTACCCAAGTAAGAAACTCTCTGAAAATTAGAATGGATCAGAAATTAATGATTCTGTGAGACAAGAAGAAATCGAAAACAAAATAAAAGATTCAAAAAGAAGAAAATATAAAATTGCTCAAAACACAAACAAGGACAGATAATTTAAGAAGTATGCTCCCTAAAAACCATGACAAATAAAAGGGCCTGGATATAATATTTTAAATTATCATCAAAGAAACCTACCTAGATTTCTTCAAATCAAAAAGCAAAGTGAAAATAAATTAATCCATTGGTCACTTCCTGAAACAAACAACAAAATGAAAACCCCTACAAATATAACCAAAATCCAGAGTTTATAGGTCCAAGGAAAAAATAACTTCAAGCTACCAAAATATATAGGTTTAAGTACTGAGGAACCACAATCAGGATTATAGCTACTATGATGAAGGATTAAAGAACATAAGATATGATATTCAGAAAGGAAAAAGATATAGGCCTACATCCAAGAATAACCCAAAAGAGCAGTATAATTCTACAGAGGGAACAACAGATCTTTAATGAAATACAGGACATCTAAACATTTACTATGAAAAGATCAGACCTTAGTAGAAACTTGAAAATATAAACACAGGAATAAAGAAAAACATTTTGAGAGGTAAATATAGTCAAGCAATTGGAAAGACTTTAAAAGGGCAATTTGGGTAGCTAGATGTCCTGGAATCAGGAGGACCTGAGTTCAAATTTGACCTTAGACACTTAACATTAACTAGCTGTGTGATCCTGGGGGAGTCACTTAACCCCAAATGCCTCCCCCCCAAAAAAGTAAGTGGATAGAGCCCTGAGCCCATCATCACAGAGAGCAGAGTTCAAATACAACTTCAGACACTCATTAGGTACGTGAGTCTGGCCAAGTCATTAAATCAGTTTCCTCAGTTTGGTTTCCTCAAAATGGGGATAATAATAGCACCTACCTCCCATGGTTGTTGTGGAGCTCAAATGAGATAATAATTGTAAATTGCTTAACAGAGTACCTGGCACATAGTAGGCGCCCTATAAAAGTGAGCTATTATTGTTATAATTAACCTAATGGTGAAGGGAAGGTGAAATTAGCACTGGCTAAGAATTGTGTGTCAGCAGGGATTAAAAAGGGAGTGAAATAAAGTGAAGTGAAATCCTGAGAAGGGTTTTTGCTATGTTGTGGCTATTTTAAAAGGAGAAAGGAAAGGGAGGAGGGGAGAAAGGATATCCTTAGGAAGAAAACGGGGTAGGCTTATTATCTCAGATATTCAGGGGGCAAAGATAGAAGTCTATACAAAAGCTGAAAGCTTGGGGAAGTAGGCATTTTTGAACCTTGCTTTGAACTAAGGAAAAATCAAGGGAACAGAATCAGGAAAAAAAAATTTGTACTATTACAACATTGTTTAAAAAAAAAAAAAAAAACATTTTTAAGACTTAAGAACTCTAATCAATGAATAATCACCCATGATTCCAGAGGGCTGATGATTTTAGAATACTGACAACTTCCTGACAGAGACTAAATATGCAGAGTGAGACCCACTTTGGGGCACACTTGCTTAGATTTGTCAGTTTGTAGCAGATTTTTTTTTTGTTCTGGAGTGAAAGACATAGGAAGAAAAAAGGGTGTAAGCTTATTAATTTAAAAAATAAAATTTAATTTTAAGTGAACATAATTAGGTACATCAAAGAAAAAAGTCCATAATGTCCAGGTTATCAATAGAAACATGCTAGCAGTTACATGGGCAAAAAACTTGATTGATTTTGGGGTATATATCCTGTAAGTTAACATAGGCATTGGCTCTATGTGTGTAGTTGGTACATGGGTTTCCCCAGGGGGTAATCGTATTTGAGGTCTCAGAATACCCAAAGTTGTTCCATATCTCAGTCATTGCTGATGGTGGCATCCAGAGTGAGAGCCATATTGCCAAAGCTTCAGGCAAGTATTTTTTTATAGAACACAGTTTAAAAAAAAATACCAGGGAATAGGATTACTGGAAGCCATGGACAAGAGGCGAGGCATCCAGAACTGTTATTTTTGCAGTAAAGAAAACTCAAGATAGCTAAAAGTTTGTATGGAACTGTACAAAACAATGGGTCCATCCAAAAATGTGTTCTCTACTCGATCGCTAGCACCTAGTGCTCCTGCCAAGATATTAGGGCTAAAGGTTTAATGGAAGTCAAAGCCATGATATACTCAGAGGAGCTAAAACTTGAAAAGAAGATATCATATGCATAGGTGAAAGGCAATTTTAATGGACTCCAGTTTTGTGAGAAAAGACCCTTTCTGAGAAATTGACCTGTTTATTTTTACTCTCCCCTTGTTGTGTTTTTTAATAGAATTATGGAAATGTATATTATACATATATATTACATTATATTATGGAGATATACACATTATATATGTGTGTGTGTTAAGAGAGAGATCAGCATTGTCAGAGAAATGAAAAGGAAATAAAAATGGTATAATTTATGGCCTGCACATAAGAAATAATTATTAGAAAGAAAAACTTGAATTCAAGGTGGCAAGTCTCTCCAAAGAAGCAAAATAACAAAACAATAGATTGAAAATATAAATGTCTATTTGAAATGAAGGAAAAACTTGGAAGAAGAGGAGCAAAAAAAACCCCAATAATATAAAAAAACCTCCACATACAATATTCAAGAAAAATAAATTGATCTTGAATTCAGGATACATAGAAACAACTTGAGGATCATAGGCCTCTCAAAAAACACATAAGACATAAAATTTGAGCACCATAAAGCAAGAAATAAGCATAAGAAAACTGCCTAGAACTTTTGAATACAGAAGACAAAGCAGAGATTGAAATAATCCACACATAGACCCTAGGGAAGGGAAAAAAACCCACTTTACTTCAAAACACCAGAACAAATACTGGTTATTTTCAATAATTCCAATGACAACAAATTCTGCAGCCGATCCAAAATATAAAGGAAAGAAAATTTGAATAACATTAAACTATTCTATATTCATCAGAAATCAGAGAATGGAATAATATATTCCAAAAAGAAAAAGAGCTCAATGTGCAACCCAAAATGACATATCCTGAAAACCTGAGCCTAATCATCAATGAAAAAAAAAAAGAAAAGATAGGCATTCACTGAAAAAGAAGCATTAGAAATATCCCAATTTTTAAAAAAAGAAGAAAAAAAAAGATGTGAACAGATTGTTTGACTTTCAGACACCCCCAGACAACAGAAACCCAAGAAAAGTAAATAAATGCAATTCTCAAGGAAAGAATAAAAAAATAAATTATCTCATTTCTAGGGGACTACTAAGAGAAAAATAATTAGAATAATTATATATATATATATGTATATATATATATATATGTGTGTGTGTGTGTGTGTGTGTGTGTGTGTGTGTGTGTGTGTGTGGAGTTTTTTTTTAAAAAAAAAAGGAAACCATTAGGGAATTCTTTTTCTAAAAGGACACAGAGGAGAGAAATGATGAACTCTGAGTGCAGATTGAAGCATACTTTTGTTCGTTTTCTTTATTTTTCTTGTTTTTTTCCCACTACAACATAGTGGAAATATGTTTTGCATGACTTCATATATATAATGGGTATCGTATTTCTTGCCTTCTCAATGGGTAGGGGAAAAGTAAAAGGAGAAAAAAAAATTGGAACTGAAAATAAATTTTTTTAAAAGATAGAGGGATAAAATTGAGAGAAAAATGAGAAAAATGACAGTGCAGGCCTGAAATATCACGGATTAAATTGTGCAATCTCCTTGCCTCTACAAATGAATCAATGTTTTAGGGGGACTAAACTGCAGAAGAGAAGGATCCATAAAAGAGAAGGGAAAAGGAAGCTAGAGCACAATGTGTGATGTACCCTAATCAAGTCTATGGTAAACAAGGAAATAACTCCTGTAGTGCATGAGCCAAAAGAGGGGCTACAGGAAAATGGGGGAGGTAGCCAAGGGAGGAATGAAAATTGGAAGAAAGAAAAAGAGAACTTACTCAGTTCAGAGTCAGAGGGGAATCTATTCTATAGGAGGGGATATTTTCTGTAATGAACATGGAAGTCTTAAAATGTTTCTAATCTGCAAGGAGTTGGCGGACAGGAGAACACTGACATTGGGAATATTGTGCCTCAGAATATGTGATAACATCCTGCCTCAAAATAAGGGAAATCAGAGCTACAGGGGGTAACTGACATCCAGAAAAGTAGAAGGTCACGAACTCAGAGAGGAGATTACATGTAAAACCAGAAAGAAAATTATCATGGGAAGGGAAGAGTTTAGAATTGGACCACACAAACTGGGACACAGAAAAATGTCTAACATGGGGGTAATGCTTTTATCTATACTCCCTCCCACAGGAAGCGATACTTCTGAGAGTAAGGCACAATGGAAAAAATATGGAAGAGAGGTCAAGATTTACAAAGCAATAACAGAGAAATTTGTTAGAAGAGGAAATTCAGACTTGGTACTTTAAAAACTTGAATTTCATGAAGGATACATAGAAGCTAAACAAGGAAGATATAAGTATATACATCATGAATCAAATAGTAAAAGTTTAGAATAGAAAAGTAAGAGAACTTTGGGGTTTTTTAAATTTTATTTAATGGTATATTATTTTTCTAGTTACAAATATAGTTTTCAAGATTCATTTTTGAAAGATACTGAGTTCCAATTTTTTTCTCCCCTCCTCAAGACAGAAAGCAATCTGATATACAATCAATTTTAACATATTTTCATAGGAGTTGTGTTGGAAAAGAAAAATCAGAACAAAAGGGGAAGATCATGAGAAAGAAACAAAACAACAGCAAAAAAAATAAAATAACAAAAGAAGAAGGTGAAAAAAGTATGTTTCGATCAACATTCAGTCTCCACACTTCTTCTGAGTATGGATGGCATTTTTCCATCCAAAGTCTTTTGGTATTGTCTTGAATTGCTAAATTGCTGAGAAGAGCTAAGTCTATCATAGTTGATCATCACACAATCTTCCTGAGTAACAAAACTTTTGAAAAGAGCAAGGCAAAGCAATCCTTTTTTACCTTTTTACAAACTGAACAACTGACAAAAAAAAAAAAAAAAAGTTGGAAAAGAGGAGAAAAGTGGAACAAAGGGGAAGAATTAGATAACTAAAAAGAGTAAAAGGAATTAATAAGATAAATAAAATTATAAAACTAGGGGAAATTTGACAGGGTCAAAGTAGAGGAGTATGAAAAGAAGAAAACCTGTGAGAATTCAGTTGCCCTAAAGCAGGCTAATCAAAAGTAACTGTAGGGACAAAGTTCCTTTTCCTTTCATAAAGAAAAAAATGAACTGAATTACAAGAAAACATAGATTTTAAAACAGTAACAGAAGACTTTAATGTCCCTCTCTCAGAACTGGATAAATTTACGGGAAAGGTAAACCAAAGAGAAATACAAAATTGAATAACCTGATTAAGAATTTAGAGCCAAAAGATTTATGGCATTTCCGGCCCCCTACCACCACTAGCTAACATTCTCTTTCTCTCTTAAATTTCAAGACTAAATTCCTTGAGAAAGCCATCTACAATGAATGCTTCCATTTAATCTTTTTAAAAATTCTCTGTAGCCTAACTTCCTACTCTAGCATTTAGCTGAAACAACTTTCATCAACATTATAAGTGACCCATAACTGCCAAATCTAATTTTTTCGTTTGTTTTAAATTTATTCAATGAACAAAAATATTTTTCTCTCCCTCCTACTTTCTCCTGTGCTATTGAAAAGAAAAATAAAAGCCTTCTAACAAATATGCCTAGTGAAGTAAAGCTAATTCCTGAACTAGTCAAGTGCATTTGCTAAATCAATCAATAAACATTTATTAAGCACCTAGAAACCACTGTGCTAAGAATTAAAGATATGAAAAAAATCAAAAGATAGTCTGTGCCCTGAAGGAGCTTGTAATCTAATGCATTTATCTGTGTCTTGTTTTCTTCATGTTTCCTCTGTTTCTATATTCCTATCTTACCTAACCCAATTATGAAAAAATTACAAATTATATCTCTTTCTTAATCCTTCCTACATAAGGGTATTTATCTTTTTTACCGTCTGTTCTATTTCCTCTCTTAAAACCCTCAGAACAGAATCAATCTACCCTGAAGACCTGGTTTTTTTTTCTTCTTTAACTCCCTCAATACCCCATAAAGACATTTAGGTTTAGAAGAGACACTTGTTGCTTCACCCTCTTTTAGAATGATATAATTTTGCAATTGCTTGAATAAATTTACCTTTCTAGGTTTCTCTGGATTCTTGTATCTGCATTTCTTCAAAAATATCTGAAAGTTCCTTATTCCATTAAATATCCATTTTCCCCAGGGTAGGATTATACTTAGCTTTTCTGGTTAAGTTATTCTTGGAAGGGGCCTCAGAAGCCATGTGGTCCAATTCCCTTATTTTATACATGAGACCACTGAGCTCTATGGAGGCTAAATGATAGTCACACATCTAATAAATGATAGAGGTAGGAACTCAATCCAGTTTTTCTGACTCTATTATACCACACTGCCTCTCATTCATTACCAGTTATATCACTTCACCCAGGAGCTGACCTGAACCAGCCCAGGACTTGGTTACCCATTAGGTACCAAGGTATCTATCTATCCAGGAACTGAAAGGCAATTCTAATGATTCATTGTGCTTCCTTTCCACTGGAAGGCCAGTGTCTGCTTTTGTATGTGTTAGAGAAGGAATTGTTTACCTGTATCTTTAATCTAAAATAAAGTATGATGCACAAGCAGCTCAAAGACATAAGGCAAGAAAACATGAATGGAAGATTATAAATAACTATGAACTCAAGAGTTCTACATATGCAAAAGTCTCCAGTTGACCTCATTCTTTATCCTATTGTCCTGTGTTTACCAGCCTTTTTCTTTTCCCCAGTTACCACAGGACATCTGTATGTCTGAGTTCCTAGGAAGAAGAAAATAGCTCCCAGTCCTGAGCCAAAATAGGCACTAAGTATGTGGCTAGCCAGACCATTCAAGGATCAAACCTGGTCTTGACAAACCTAGCGTGATCATTTCCAAAGACGACAGTCACCTATATAAGGCCTGTTTGTGGATGCGACGATACCGGAAAAAGGAATTAATTAACCTCTGAGGTCCTTTGCCACATGTATGGATTTCCTCCAGCCTATGTAGGAAGCTTCTCAGAAACACTGGGGCTTCTTGGTGCATGGAGAGGTCATGAGAGACACAGCTGCAGATGGAATCTTTGAACATGTAAAAAGAAGAGTTTGACATTTGATTTGAGAAGAGTAGTAAAATGTCAACATCTGCCATGAAAATACAGAATGATTGAGGTCCTTTAGTTTTTCAAATATACAGCCCTGTTTGGTGTTGTTTTTTATAAACTCTGATCAAAAAGTATTTTCCTTCAATAAGTCTGCATTAAGTGATCTCATTAAAGCTGCTGAATATTTTATCAGCTTTCTTGGAAACTTTATTCAGAATAGCTACATTCAGGCCAAACCATGGTCCATTCAGTATACAATTCTGGCCGGGGTCAAGAAGGAAAATGCTGGGCCAGGGTCACCATGGTAGTTGGGCCAGGCCATCCTTCCTCACTATGACCTGTGAAAGGTTAAGGGTCCTATCCTGGTGACACATTCACTTCCCTTCATAAACTCTGAGCCGCTGCAGCCCTCTCCCCACCCCCTTTTTACCACTCTGCCACTGTTACTGCAGAAGCCGGAAAGGGGCCCCTCAAGACCCGAGGGCCATTTTAAAAAATGCATTCTGAACTGAAATGCCAAATAAAATGAGCACTTCCCTACATACATACATAGATATACACATACCCATATATAGAGAGACAGACAGAAAAAGATGATTGTCCATGAAAAAGTCTCTATTATGTAGAGCTTGCTTTTCTTTTTAAGTATATAGTAATAAACATGTGATTTTCAAAACTGTCCTGCTTGTCCATAATTTCTTCTGACCTTCTTCCTGTTTTCCTCTGAGCCTTTTTAGAAAAATGCATTCAATAATCCATTCATTTCTTTGATTTTTTTTTTTCTTTAATTGAGGGGAGATCATCTTATCCTTGGCCCAACCCTTCTCCCCTACCACCCCCAAAATTTTAAAAGATAAGGAAAATAAAGTGTTTATATAACAAGTCACTCAAGAGAGAGCCTGAGTCACTACATTAGTGACTTGAATAAGCAATCTCATTTCTGACTCGATGGCCATTTGAAAGTTTCCTCTCTGTGTGATATACAAACCACAAACAATACCTGCGGGTGCTCTAAAGTCCATGTGGGGATTGCACATGCTCAGAAGAACTGGGTTCTCTTGGGCACATCCGATTTCCCCCATGACTGACTAAATTCAAGTTTAGAAACAAGGAATACTATAGAAGCTTTGGGACTTTACTTCCTTACCCCATGGTCCTGGTGTCCACTTCGGTTTCTGCTGGATTTAATCTTTCCTGCTCTTAGGTGAAGAAATAGTGGAGAGGGAATGCAGCAGACAGAGACCTCACAAGATTCAAAAAGCTGGAGGATCAAAAATCTAGTGCAAGCTCCAGCAAAGCCCTGAAAAGTGACCTGTGGAACCTACCCCAATAGCAAGGCCTTGGAGAGCAACCTGCAAGACTCAGCCCAGCAGCTAATTGGGCCCAATAGCCAATATACCATTTTCTGGAGAAACTTTATCATTGAGTTCGAGTCTCCACAGGGACCAAGGGGGTATAGGGGAAAGTATGTTACCTGGATGTTACAGGGAATAGTTTGTGTTTGTTTTCTTACTCTTTCTCCTCGGTAAATATCCCTTTATAAAATCCAATGGATATTAATGAAAATGGGGCGCTGATCACTATTAACACTGAATAAAAGATGCTATAATGGGGGCTAGAGCTTGATGACATTAGAGAAGGATTGCCCTGCCCTCCCAGGAGCACTCCTAGAACCCAGAGAAAGAGTGGTGATCTGGGGGACCTGACTTATCAGTAAGTGGGAGTTGCAATAAATACCCCCAGTTTCTAGAAAGTCTATTTCTAAGGTGCTATGATCTCTTACCTTTAGGTATTTTCAGCAGCTGAACCCCGTCCGGACTATTCTCCCTTCTATGTCTCAAAATACTAATCTTCGGAGGCTTAGCCCAAGTGCCTTCTCTAATCACCCCCTTCCTCCTTGCTGGTGCTCTCTCCTCAATTTTCACTGGCTCATGAGTAACAGGACCTGAGTTCAATCTCTCCCTTAACCTAACTTATAAGCAACATGATCCTGGGAAAAACATTTAAACTCCCTAGAAGTCCTTGTCCTCAACTATAAAATACGTGCTATCCAAAAGCTTGTCTACACTAAGTCCTTTACCAAAGGAGTGAATACCCCAAAGCAGAGGCCTACCAAGTTTCTTAAGGGGAGGGCAGATCAGCCCAGGGAAGAAAAATGGAGCAGATTAAAACTTCCATGCTGATCAGTGTTGAGAGTGGTCTTGTGACTCGCTGCTCCAATTCCAGCTCGGGCAAGATAAAATTTTAATTTCAATTTTACCTAGCAAATAAACAACGTGGACCCATGATTTCATTGGGTATTTCCATGAGGAAGCTTTGTCCACCAATCCAGATCCTCCCAACTTAGAATATTAAAGTTTTCTGGGACACCGAGAAGTTAACTCCATTGAGATTTGTCAGAAGAATTTGAACTCGGGTCTTCCTAATGGCCAGCTCCTCGCTTTCTCTCCACTGAAGCAAGCTGCTTCTCATTTTTCTGCTTGATTGCTCGTAGAACTGAATTGAATGGAATAGACAACATGAAGATCTTCTTGTGAAACTATACTCTCAACCTGCATTTGTCCATTAGACTAATGAGCTCTTTCAGCTCATCAGCTTGCCTGTAGCTTCTCCTTTTATTAGTAGCAAGTTTGCCTTTCCTGCATCTTCCATACTCTCACCCCTACCTACCCCAAGTTCCAAAGCTGAGTGAACATAATCAATCTGAACATACTCTTCATAGTGTTACACACACTAATATAATAGTCCCTTCTTAGCCACCATCTTTCCAGTCCAAATATTCCTATTATCATGGGTTCCTATAGAGGCCACTCTAATACAACCTGTTTATTTTACAGAGGAAGAAACTGAGGCCTTAAGAGATGAAAGATCTTAGACAAGGTAATACAGAGAACAAATGGAAGAAGCAGGGATTCTACCCTATGACCTCTGAATCCAAAGGTACTATATTCTGCCCGCACCTATTGCCCAATCCATCCGTTTGGATCATTTTTGCCCTTCTCCGGACCATCTCCAGTTCTGTTTCTCTTTCTTATGGCGTGACAAAAAACTAACCCAATCCTATCCAGCTGCAGATACTCGGGGTCTTGTGTAAGGGTGCAGTATATGGGGCTTTGTTTCCAGGATGATGCTTGGCCATCTGTTCGTCCCAGCTGCTGGGGGAGGGACTTGGATTCTTCCTGCTGAGCCATCTCTTCCAGGTTAATCATTTGGTCAAGATACAATCCAGGGTCAAGGACACCCACTCCAAAACCACCATTAAGTTTAGGGAGCTAAAGAGTCAAGAGAGAGGGTATATTGGGGGGAAAAAAATCACATGCTGAGAATTCCAAACAAGTGGGTCTTAGTTGGGACTGAACCACTCACTGGACTAGCCCCGTGACCCAAGTCTAGTTATCTCTTTAATTTGCCATCTTTCTAAATGGGGATACCACCTGCACCTCCCTCAGAACCATAATATGACTTTCATGGCATAATAGAAGCAGAAGCACTTTGGAAAGTATCAAGCACTCAACACATATAGGACATTATTATTCTAAATTTGTTCTCAGTAATTGGACTATACCAGGGTCTAGCCAGCACCTGCCTTTGGCTTCCCTCTGCAGGAGTCCATTGGGACAAGCCTGCAGTTGTAATACCACCTGCTACTTCTAGTTGTTCCTACTGCTCTGAAGGAAAAAAAAACAGGCAAAACAATTTTTAAAAAAAGAAATGCAAGTCCAAACCAGGCTAACTACATCACACACACACACACTTCACTCCACCCCCTCTGCAATAGAATCTCAAAGGGAGGTGGTTATTTAGCAAGAATCAGGGAGAGAGCCACTATATTTGAGGTCACATAGAAATTCTACCTGTGAAATCATTGTTCTTTCCCAATATGAAATGAACAGCCTCATCAGGATGACCCAGCAAAGGGTTTAGAAATGGCTATGGCTAGATGGCTCACTGGCTACAGACCTGGAGTCAGGAATACCTGAGTTCAAAATCAGTCTCATTAGCTGTGTTATCCTGGGCAAGTCATTCACCTTTGTTTGCCTTAATTCGCTGGAACAGAAAATGGCAAACCATTCCAATATCTTTGCCGAGAAAATACCATGGTCTATGTTAACTTATAATGGTTCATGGGGGTCACTAAGAGTTGGATGGGGGGAAAAGAGTTGTACGGGACTGAACAAAATGGTACAGTAGGTCAAGAACTGGAACCTGAGTTCAAATCCTGTCTCACAAGCTTCCTACTGGTCTGATCTTGACAAATCACTTAATCACTTCCAGCCTCAGATTCCTCATGTCTAAAATAAATATAACAATAACACCTCCCTTATGTTGTTGTCAGGATCAAATAAGAGGGGCAACTAGGTGGGGCAGTGGATAGAGCACTAGCCCTGAAGTCAGGAGGACGTGAGTTCAGATGTTATACTTCCTAGCTGTGTGACACTGGGCAAGTCACTTAACCCCAATTGCCTCAGCCAAAAAAAAAAAAAAAAAAAAGAACTGACCTCTCAATTGCAGCATCTTCATTTCTTTTGTTGTTGTTTGCTTGAATTTTATTTTCTCATTTTTTCCTTTTTGATCTAATTTTTCTTGTGCAGAAAGATAATTGTATAAATACGTACTCCTATATTGGATTTACATATATTTTTATCATGTTTAACATATTTTGGGCTACTTGCCATCTAGGAGAGGAGATGGGGGGAAGGGAAAATTGGAACATGAGGTTTTGCAAGGAACAATGGTGAAAAATGATCCTTGTATATGTTTTGAAAATAAAAAGCTTCAATTAAAAAAAAAAAAGAACTGACCTCTCAGAAATATTCTAAGTATTCATATCTATGCAAGCTGCCGCCCTAAGGGCCTCCCTCTACTGGATATTTTTGAATAAATCTGGTTTGATTATGGGGGCCCCATAAAGATGTACCCACTCCCCAGTTTGCCTTAGTAGGTGGTTTCCTCACTCTTGCCACATTAGGGCAATCTTTGGACTCCTTTTAGCTTGGTGAGACCTGTCAGTCAGTCAATAATCATGTATGAAGTATATATTATGTGTGAGACAGTGCTAAGCTCCAGGGTTAAAAAGAGTCAAAAAACAGTTCTTGCCTTCAAGGAGTTTACAACATAATGGGAGCCTGTGATCTGCCTTCAGAAATTCTGGGTCTCCTCCACATCTAGACATTGTAACAGAGAATTATTTTTTGTGAAGGATTTCTCCATTACATTTTTACTAAATTCAGTTTGGCCTCCTCTATTCATCTAAAAGTCAATAGGGAGGGAGGGGGCAAGTTGTGGAGTATAATTTAAAACAAAAAATGGCATCATCTAATGTCAAAATATAAGACAAAAACTTTTTTCATACCCATTTGTAATAATATACAATATTTCATTTACAATATAATGCAATATTTTATTACGGAGATAACAGATCATATTTATATCATGTACCATGCCATATTTTTTACCAATTTTCTTCTATCTTAACATGTTCATTTTTCCTCCAACAACACATACACATTACGATAGGACTGTATCTTCTCACTCTTGTCCACATTCACACATAATGTCTCCACGGAGGGGCCCTCTAGTATATCTGCTCTCACCATGTCACTGATTTCTCTCCATTTCTAGCCAGATATCTTTATACATTGGACTCATTGAAAATCTAAATTTAAAGAAATTTTCATTAGGTGATTAAAAGAAAAGCAATATAATATTGCACTTTAATGGAACAATCACAGGGGGGGAAACCTAAAATCCATGTCCGAAGCCCATCAGAGCTTAAAATCTTTGGCCCAATCCAATATGTGTGCACAAAAAAATGATTGCATCCAACTCTTTGTGACTCCATTTGGGTGTATACTGGAGTAGTTTGCCCTTTCCTTTTCTGGCTCATTTTATAGATGAGGAAATTGAGGCAAATAGAGTTAAGTGACTTGGCCAAAATCACATGACCAATAAGTGTCTGAAGCTACATTTGAACTCAGGCTTCCTGACTCCAGGTCTGGCACTCTATCCACTGCTCCATATAGCTGCCCTCACACACACACACTAAAACAGCAAAGCCCTATTATAAATACGCCCCAAAAAAGACATTTTGCCTGCCAAGCTGGGTAACATGGGGTTATAAGAAACTATATAGCATAAGAGATAGAATGTCAAAGTCGGAATCAATCGAGACCCGAGTTTGAATCCTGCCTCAGACGTTTATCTCCATTACCCTGATGAAGTCACTTACCTCATTCAATCTCAGATTCCTCATCTGTAAAATTGAGATGATAATAATAACATGTTATTGTGAGGATCAAAGTTATTAAAGCAATATGTGTAAAAGTTGCTTTGCAAATCTTCCTAAGCTAACTAAATATTAGCTATTATTATTGTTACAAATTGAAGTCATGGCCCCCCCCCAAAAAAAAAAGCATTTTGACTCACAGAAAACCTAAACAGCGTACAATGTGTCTTACTTTTCAACATATAGCTATGTACCTTCCCCCATACTCAATACACAAAGAGCTCCTTTATATCAGTCCAGCTGACATTCGTGGACAGCCCAAATCTACTCGAAATAGAACAGTATTCTTACCCTTCCTGGACTACTCAAATGCCATTCCCTCCATTTAGCACTCACTGTGTGAGCATTCCCATCCAGAAGGCCTTTCTTCCTCCTCTAAATTTCCATAGCACATTACAATGTGCTACTTCTCCATTCTTTCTTGGGATGGTTATTTTATAGGATCATTGATTTCGAAGTGAAAGCAGCTTAATGGCCATCTTCACAGAGGAACGGGTGCTCTGAAACATTATATCAGCAATAGATAGCAGAGCTGGGATTCAAAAAATACATCAGCAGTAAGTGGCAAAGTTGGGATTCAAACCCAGCCCTCTGACCCCAAATCCAGGGCTGATTCTACTGTACTACACTGCCTCTTACCTCTTGGGCAAAATCCTAAGGTCCAGGTAGGTGACAAGCAGGTCATAATACCTCTTTCTGGTCTTCCTAAAATCTAGGCAGTGCTGAATGTTGCTTGAAATCAGGGGTTCTCAAACTATGGCCCACGGGCCAGATGCGGCCCGCTGAAGATGTTTATGCGGCCACCGAGTTATGGCAAATGGGTTGAGGGGTGGAGACAGAGTGTGAGGTTTTGTTTTTACTATAGTCCGGCCCTCCCACAGTCTGAGGGACAGTGAACTGGCCCCCTACTTAAAAAGTTTGAGGACCACTGCTTTAAATCATTAAACATAGTAGAAGCTTGGCAGTGGAACTCCATCCTCCAAGCTCTACCCAGGCTACCCTAGGGGGAAGAAGGCAGAGACCCTGCTTCTGGAAAGGCATAATAACACAAAATGCAAGGGCTATATTCCCAATATGGAGCATGCACTGCTGCTCTATAAGTAGTTTTGGTCTGCTAAGCATATGGGGAAGAAACAGACTGCCGATTGGCTACTGAGTTGGAACTAGGGTACGTTCAAAAGGTACTAACTGGCCAAAGTGAGTCTCGGTCTCTTTCTTTTATCCTAGCATGGAATGTTCAAAATTAGGAGGTAGGGGCTACTGGAAGGCCTCAGTTCGAAAAAAGGCCTCAGGCTTTCATAGCTTCACTAGGACCCCTGCCAGGTAGACTGAGCGTGCAAGAGGCCCCGCTGTTGCTTTTCTATTCTGTTCTTTCTGCTTTCAGATAAAGCAGTACTGGAGATGGTTATGACCTTGTGAGTTTCCAAAAATTCAGAATAAACCACCCAAGATCTAGGATCTGAAGTCTATGCCAAATTTCATGGCCTGGCATGAGAAAGCCAATATCTAGTAAGCTTCTAGACCCAACATAAATACAAGGCAGCCAAGAGTGAGGGACAAGGATTTACACATTAGCTGTGCTGCATTTGGGAGGAAACTTGGTGGAATAAATTCTCCCAGCAATCCTATTAAGTTTAAGATCATTCTCTTCAGGGACCAAGATGGTATAAAGGAGAGAGTCTACCCAAGTGTTGGGGAAGGAAATGTTTACACTTCAGTCCTAGCAATATCTTTTCAGGAAATATCCTTTGGTAAAAGATAATTGATATTAACTGGCTAAATGAAACTGGGGTTCTGAATATTGAGGAAAACATACCAAAGGGGAGACTTGAGCTAGAATGATCCCAGATTCTAAGGGATATCCCTAGATCCTTCAGGAGGAAATAATCTAGCCTTGTTCTAGGGACTAAGAGTTGGGAGTTGGGCTAAAGATTCCCCCAGAGCCTTATAAAGCCTCAATAAGGAAATTAAACAACTTTTGAGACCCACAATCATCGGTTAGGCATGCATACAGCATGATGTAGTCAATTCAAATCAATTCAATTCACTTTAAAAAAGCATTTACTATGCCTTCTGGGTCTCAGACCCTGAGTTAAGTACTAAAGATACAAAAAGAAACAGTCTCTGGTGTCAAAGATTTTGTATTCTATCGGGTGAAACAATTTATATACCAGTAAGTAAATATAAACACACATACGGGGGCAGCTGGATGGTGCAGTGGATAGAGCAGCAGTCCTGGATTCAGGAGGACCTGAGTTCAAGTGACCTCAGACACTTAACACTTATTTAGCTGTGTGACCTTAGGCAAGTCAACACCAATTGCCAGGCAAAACAAAAAAACAAACAAACAAACAAAAATTATATATATATATGTAATATATACATATATATATATATAATTTTTTTTGTTTGTATATATATATATATAATCTCAGACATTGTGTGATGATCAACTATGAATGACTTAGCTCTTCTCAGAAATACAATCTAAGACAATTTCAAAGAATTCATGATGGAATACTCTATCCACCTCCAGAGGAAGAACTAATGGAGTCTGAATGCAAACTATTTTCACTTTTTTGTTTGTTTGTTTGTTTTTCCCTTTTGCTCTGTTTCTTCTTTCACAACATGACTAATATGGAAATGTGTTTTACATGATTACATAGACATAATCTATATCAAATTGCTTATCATTTGAGGGATGAGGAAGAAGAGGGAGGGAAGGAGAAAATTTGGATCCCAACATTTTTTTAAAAATGAATGTTAAAATGGTTTTTATGTGTAATTGGAAAAAAATAAAATATGGTTAAAATGCAACTGAGATATTTGACAAAATAAATAAAATGTAATAAAAAAAAAAGTAATTTCAGTAATTGAGAAACTGAGGTGAATAGTAAAGGCCTCAAGTAGGTGAGAGCATTCAAGCTAAGCCTTATTGGGAGTTAATATTTGTTGGGGAAAAAATGCACTCTAAAGAGCAAACACCAAAGCTGGGAAGGGGAAGGAGTCTAAGAAAAGTCACTTGTCGAACTTTGCTCACCTCCAAGCAAAAGAGTTACTCTGGAAAGTTATCAGTGTGACCAAATGTACATAGTCTTTCTTACTAGCATATCAGTGTTTAAGATGGCCTACAAGTGAACATTGACCTCCCATTTCTGAGCTGCTGAAAAGCTCACTGCCCCCTTTATCTCTGAAGAAAACTTAAGAAGCAAATGAAATGATTGTCTTTGTAAAGCTAATAAGATTCCCAAGTCCCCGATCGGATTTGGATTTACTGCTGATGGTATCTGTGCAAATTCACCTGGCTCTAGTTGGTTGTAGACTGGCACTCAAATAAGAAAATTCTCTATTACAGGCACCAAAGAGGTTTTCGTTCATCTCTAATTATTAAGTGCCTTAAAATAAACTTTCCAGGTAATCCTAAATTGATATTTATTAAGCACCTCCTCTGTGTCAGGGACCATGCAAAGTGCTGGAGATACAGATATAAAAAAGACAGCTCTTATCCTCAAGCAGCTGACAATCTAATCCTATTGCTTTAAAAACATATCACTTGGCAAACTTTTTTTTGAATTTTAAATCATTCGGTAAATGTCCATACCTTCCTTTCAGGTATAAGTATATATGTACCACTCACTTGAATCTATGGAAAGACTAGCAAAATGAAATAGAAACCCTGGACAAATTAATTACTTCCTTCATTTTCTGGGATGATTTCCCTGATTCATTGAGAAACATGTGTTAAGCACCTACTATGTTCAAAGCAATAGGATACAAAGACAAAAACAAAAACAAAACAATACTTTCCCTCCAAAATATTATGCTAGAGCAAGAAGGAAAACAGAGACACTCGACCAAATATCAAGTTCCTTCCAAAGCTGTAGATCACAATCCACGCAAACCTTCCTAGCCAATGCTAGCACCATAGAGGTCCAGCCAACATGCTGGGTATCTTCCTCATTGTTTCCTGCCATCACAAGGGTACTGGTGGAGCACTGGGACCATCAGCCTATCATCCCTCACTCTTGCTTTCTGACCACCCCATCTTTTCTTTCTATTATATAACTCCCTGGTTAATGTCCTTTACTGCCATCCTTCTTGAATTCCTCCTTGGTGATATGTTACGGCCTGCTCACATCTACCCTGTACCTCCTCATTACCATCGTGATATTCATTTTTTAATTCTTTGGAAATAAGTAGATATATTTTTTACTGTTGTCATATGACAAAGCTATGTACACAGCTAAAGAAATAAATCCAATCTAAAGGGGCATCAGCAACGGAGGGCCTATTCTATGGTCCTACTCTAAGACCAGTTCCAGTGGAATCTTAGACTCCCCATTCCTGGATCTCTTGCCTCTAATTGAGGATTTGGGGCTTTATCTTCCCAGGGATAATGTTACTTCCCTATTGTCTGCTCCCTGTGCTTCGTCTCACCTCCCCCACCCCCTTTTCTAACATCCCCTTTATGTGTCGTCTTCCCCCATCAGAATGCAAACAACTCAAAGGGAAGAACTGGCTCGCTTATATTTGTATTCCCAGTGCTTAGCACAGTACCAGGAATATATTAAGTGCTCTAGTTAGCTAGCTAGCAATCTAAGGGGATCAGGAATTAGTGCTTGAAACTTGAAGGAAGCTAGGAATTCTATGAGATGAAAGAAAGGAGAGAAAGCTTTGAAAACCCCGAGTCAGGAGGGGTGATATTATAGACCAGGGATGGCAAATAAGCCAGTCTGGCTTCTGAGTGCACATTTGGACAGAGCCCAAGGGTGCATGACATAGAAAAGAGTAAACTGAGGCCGGGAGAGAGAAAATGATTTGTCCCATATCACGTAGCTACTAAGTAGCAGAGACGAGCTTTTGAGTCCAGAGCCTCTGACTCCCGATGAAGTATTCTTTCTACTTTCCCATGCTGCATTTTCCTCCATAGAGAGAAGAGCAGTAGATTAAAGAAGACAGGTTTATAGAAAAATATAGGAATGTAGTATTATGTACCAGGACAGGTTTCTAAGTAGCTGTGATGAAAAAGGAATGCACTTTGCAGAAACCCTCAGCTTATCCCAAGAGAAAGGCAGCTTCTAGCAGGTTAAAAGACGGGGAGCTTTTTGTGGTTAAATGTGAACAAAACTACATCATGAAAGCTAAGCAGATGAGATTTCTGGCATAGCACAATAAAGTTATATTCATGCTCAAGCTCTTTTAAAAAAAAAACTCATATATAAGTTTTAAAACAATCTTGATGTTCATCTTTCCACCAGAAAAAAAAAAAATGTCGAGCGTTCACCAATTCTGATTTTTTCCTACAGAGTAAAAGATGTGGCCAAAGTATTGTTGTTACATTTCGAGTCTGGGAATTCAGTGCCACTCACTGGCTGAGATGAGAGATTGTGAGATCACCCTGAGCAATCCAAAATGGGGCTCCGGTTTCTAGACCATTTGAGCTGAGGACACAATAGAACCCAAAAGTATGAAACAAGGGTCATATACTATGTTCACTCAGGCTGAAGTAATCCCTACCGTACCCTAGCTCCCAGGGTTGTTGTGAGGGTCAAGTGAGCCGTGAAAGTGCTTGAAAAGAAAGTAAATCACTATACACACACGGCAAAGGACTATTGGGAGAGTCCACCCTAACACGACCTCTCTATAAAGTATGTATGGAAGGGGTATCTGAAAGGGGGGAAATTTCTGAAAATGTAGTCAAACTGGAGGGTCCAATCCAAAGTATTTCTTTTTTTTTTTTTTAACTCGTATTGATCTGTGTCTATTGTTTGTATCCCACGGTCATCTCCCAATATAGACCTTCGCGCCACTGAATCCTCCCTTGTGGAAAAGGAAAAACAGTTAAGCGAGATCAATATAGCATCTAAATGTGTATCAATCAATCAACAGGTATTTATTAAGCATCTGCTCCCTGTCAGGCACGGCATGGGGCGGAGGAAGGGGAGGTGAGATGTGTACATATAAAAATGTATGCAGCATAAAGTTAAAAATACATAAAGTGTGTGTGTGTGTGTGTGTGTGTGTGTGTGTGTGTGTGTGACCATAAAACCAGTAGTTAGGTCTAAGGTAGCTCAGTAAGAAAGGCACTGCTAGTTGGGGAGGAATGGCTTCATGGAGGCCATGATAAAGGAAAGGAGCCACAATAGGAGATGGAAGTGAGAAGGGAACATATTTCAGGCATGAAGGACAACCAGAGCAAAAACATAAAGATGGCAGATGGAGAGTAATGAGATCGGTTTGACTGGATCGGAAAATACATGCAGCAAAGTGACTTCCAATGAGATGGGTTGGAGCTAGGTTGCATAGGATTTTCAAAGATAAACAGAGGGGTTAATAATTTATTCTCAAGGCAATAGGGAGCCCCTGGAGTTGGTTGAGTAGGAGAGTCACTTGGTTAGAGCTATATTGACTAAAAATCCCTCTTGACAAGCTCTGCCTAAAATGGACTGATGGGGGAAAAGATTTGAGGCAGGAGACCAATTAGTAGGGAGAGGAGGAGGGCCTCAACTAAGGTGGGAGCTGTGTGAGAAGAGCCAAGGGGTGAGCTGTGAGAGATGTTGTAAAGGAAGAAATAGCAAGATTTGGCAACTGATTGGATACATGGGGTGAGGGTAACTAAGAAGTTGAGGATAATGATTAGCTTACAAGCAAGAGATATTGGGAAAAAATGGTGACGGCCTTGACAAGAAATAGTACATTTTACAAGAAAATAAGATTTAGGAGAAAAGATAATAAGATTCCCCCCCCCCCTCACTAGTAGGGCCTTTCTTCCTAAGCTACTTTATATTTAACTACTATTTACATGTGTGCGTGCACACAAAAGATATATATCTTTTACATATTTTTAATTTTATATCTATGCTGCATTTATTTTTTTATGTACACATCTCACCTCCTCCTCCTCCACCCCATGTCATGCCTGACAGGGAGCAGATGCTTAATAAATTTTACCTGTTGATTGATTGATACACTTTTAGATGCTATATTGATCTCACTTAACTGTTTCTCTTTTTCACAAGGGAGGATCCGGTGGTGTGAAGATCTGTATCGAGAGATGACTGTGGGATACAATAAATTAATTTAAGACAGATTCGGTTTAAGGACATGGAACATATGGTTTTAAATTTCCAGTAGGCAATTCTCATTATGAGACCAAAGCTTGGAGGAGAACCTAAGTTACTGGATATGTATGTATGTATTTAGACATGTTTGTATTGCAGATATGTTTATGTGTATGTACACTGGGATTGAGGAAAATGGGAAAGAGTGATTGATAATAACAGGTTTGGGATTGAAGGATGAAAGAAGGGGGAACTCATGGCTGAATAATGTTGATTTTTCCAGTAAAATCAAGAGTCAGGGTCCTTATCAGAGAGAGAAGTGGAGTGGGAAGAGAAGGAGGAGTAGAGACACTCAGAAAGAAAGAGAATGTTTGCAAGAGTTTCTTTAGGGAGTAAAAGAGGGAATCAAGTAGGGAGAAACAAAATGTCTGCTTTTTGGCAAAGAGGATCCAACCAAGGATGGCCAGTGTGGATCTTTACTGGACGCCATCAACACTGGTTTCTCAGGGCTTCCCTAATTGATATCAGGCCTGGAATCCTGGGCTTCTAGATCCCCATGACTTGAGGTCCAGGACTATATTAAAACCCTGCACCTAAAACTTCTTCCAGTTCTCCTTAGTTGTTTGTGAGAAGGAGCAGAGGAGGAAGATGGTGGGAGTAAGTCAAGCCTGATGGTTGGCAAGAGATGAGTGGCAATAGGGTAAGGGGGGCAAGAGATGGTAGAGCAGGGGACAATGTAGAGGGAAAATGGCTAAAAAGGATTGGAGAGAAAAGAAATGGAAGCTCACTTTCCAATGAACTCTTCATTATCCATTAGCTGCTCAGCTTGGTTAAGACTCCTTGAATATCAAACATTCAAACCCTCCCCTTTTCAGCTTCCTTTTGTATATTGTCAAGCTACTTTTTTTTTCTTTTTCTCATTTGTATCCCCAGAGCTTAGGCCAGTGCCTGGCATATACAGGGATGCCTTGTTTTATTGCTCTTTATTTTGGTGCACTTCATAGATATTACTAATTTGTTTTAAATAAATTGCAGGTTTGTGGCAACCCTCAAGCAAGTTTATGGGTGCCATTCTTCCAACAGCAAATGCACACATCATGATGCTGTGTCACATTTGGACGATTCTCAGCAAATTGTGAATTTTTTTCATATTATATCTGTTAGGGTGATCTTTGATGTTACTGTTGCAACTGTTTCGGGGAACCCAGAAATGCGTCCATACGAGACAGGAAACTTAATGTGTACACTCTGACTGCACTGTCAATGGGCAGTTCCCATCTCTCTCCCTCTCTCCTCTGGCCTCCCTGTTTTCTGAGACACAAGGATATTGAAATGAGGCCGATTAATAATCCTTCAATGGCTTCCAATCATTCAAGTGAGAGAAAGAGAGATGCAGCAAACTTCATTGCTATCTTATTTTAAGAAATCACCACAGCCATTCCCAGCTTCTGGAACCCCCAGCCTGATCCTTCAACAACCATCAATACAGAGGCAAAACTCTCTAACAGCAAAAAGAATAAAATTTGCTAAAGACTCAGATGATGGCTAAGATTTTTAGCAATAAAGTATTTTAATTAAGGTATATTGATTGGGTTTTTAGACATAAATGCTATTGCACACTTAACAGACTATAGTATTATATAAACATATAACTTGTATATTTACTGGGAATCAAACAAATTCAGGTGACTTACTTTTTTCCAATATTTGTTTTATTATGGTAGTCTGGACCCAAACTTCAGTATCGCTGAGGTATGCCTATAGTAGGTGCTTAATAAGTGTTTATTGAGTTATTATTGACTTGAAGTCAGAACAGAGGTGATGAATGGCCTAAGAAAGTATTGAGGGTTAGAAGGAATAGATGTCTCAAGGAGGGCAAAAAAAACCAGATGTGGGAGGAGGAAAGAAAGCAAAGGGAAAAGTGGTATAATAGGAGATTATGGGCCTGTAGGGGAATGCCAGAGTTTCTCAATTTAATAGTGATTACTCTGGTTCTCCCCATTGCCTAGCAAGGAGTGTTACATTTACCCCCTCATTACTTCTCAGACTCTAAGGAGAGGAAAAGGATTAAGTTCACAGCTTAGCTTAGTTCTAACATAACATTGGTCCCAAGTCAGAAGCTCCCCTTGGACTTATGCTCTCAGATGCTAGTTTTTCAGGGCTTCCCTATTGGGTTGGTTATGACCTCAGGCCTGGAATCCTGGACTCCTAGATCCCCATGGCTTGTGGTCCAGGACTATATTAAAACCCTGCACCTAAAACTGAAAAAGAAAAACAAAACAGACCCAAACGCCATTTCTCAGTGTTATGTGGCCCCAAGGAGGAGGAGGGGGCCCTTGGGATCTTCATTCCTTATTTCACTGTATGGACTTCCTTACCTCAGTGAATGGAGTCCTTCACCCCTGGGGCTCTATCAAAAAAGGGAGAGAGATGGCCTCAGTCAGATAGATTTAGACACAGCTACTCTGGTACAAAGCCAATGGGGAAAGGCTGTTATCAGGCAGTTGACAGGACAAAGGAGAATGTCCACATAGGTGCCAGTTCTCGTCTCCCAGAAGCCGACTCCAACGTCTCTGATGTGAGGATCTCCATTTTAGTGGGTCTGAGCATGCACCAAACCCCGTTACAGAAGTGATGAAGAGGAAATTTGTAGGTAGGGCAAGATCCAGCCAGTGTGTGACCATCTTTCTATATGGCTGAGGTAGAGTGAAAGAGTGTCATGAGACTTAAGGAAGTTGAGGAAATTAGTTCTAGAATTTAAGGGAGCATCCATGGGAATATTAAAATCCCCTAGCACAAGCACAGAAACTGGAGAGGGGAAGGAGATGTAAATCGGGTGTTGAGCTCCTTGAAAAAGGAGGGAGAATGACCTGAGGGTCAGTATAGTACAGCTAACATCATTTTGGTTGAGTGGAAAATTATAATTGTGTGGATTTCAAAAGAAGAAAGGTCACTGAGGGAAGGACATGGAGAGTCTGGAAGTGACGATAAGAAGCAAGGGATATTTGGAATCTCCTTCCGGGACTAGTTTGTACAAAGAAGGGTTGTGGTGGCTAGGGGTAGGAGGGAGAAAGAAGTACAGGCAGTACTAGAGGGGATAGGCCAGGTATATAGTGTTATCAGAAGAGAACCAGGTATCTAGAAGGGCTTATAGATGCAAAAAATGGGAGAGGAAGAGATCCATGGGAAAGGTAGTTTGCTTACCGACCACGAATCCCAAGGAGCACAGCGGAAGGTATAAGTAGGATTGGATCAAAACATAAATCAGGTCAAATTAAAGGAGACAAGAATGAGAGAGAATGAAGAAGATAGGGCAGGGTGGTTTTCTTTTAAATGGCCGCTTATTATTTATTACAGGAATAGGAAGGGAGACAGGAGATGCCATAATGGTGATAGTGGGTGGCAGATAAATCTCACCATCTCCATAGATTATAAAGATCAAGGTCTGGTCTCTATCAGTTCGTTCATCTGGGAAGTTGACAGAGGGAGGCAAGAAGTGAGGGAAGAGGGGCAGTGGGGGGCAGGGTTGTTATTGTTGTTGGGTAACCAAGGAAATTGGTCTCCTAGCTGGCTAAAGACCCTGTACTCCTCCTCCACTGTGCTTGACACAAGTCATTAGTAAAAGCAGAAAGATCACCATGAAGAGAAATGTAGTTTAGGTGTTTACAGGTGTTTAAAGAGATCTAAAGAGAATTTGGCAAAACATTTGACCAATCTGGGATATCATAGATGTCAGTCCTCTTTCCAGTGGTGGAGCTCACACCTAACATCTGGCAGGAAAAGTTCCTTATATATTTGCTGAAAGAAAGACAACATATTTCATTTTCTATTCTATAGGACTGTGGTTGATTGCTACAAATATCCAGAATTTCAGACCAATATATTTATCAAAAAGTAATTATTGGTCTATCCTAGAAGCATCAGCCTCTGTAGCATAAGGTAGATTTTTTTTAAACACCTTTCATAAGATGCCAAATGGTGAATCCAGGAAGCACTAGATTCAAGTCTTGAGGGACTTAGGGGACTTGACTGTGTGACCTTGGCCAAGTCACTTAAACCTCTCAGTGTTCTAAGACTATAATTTGAAGCTGAAATGGACCTCAAAGGCCATTTAGTCATACTCCTCATTTTACATTTCCCTGAGGCACAGGAAATAAGTGCCTAAGTCAGGATTTGAACCTAAACCCCTTTCACTCAGAATCTACCACTCTTTATCATGCACCATCCATCACTGCAGTCATTTACAAATAGATTAGTAAATTAATGTTAAGAATAACATTAACGAGACCGTGCTGCTTTATTATGATGACATGCAAAGAAGAGAATATAAATTCCCTTGGACTTATTGGGGTACCTGAATACAAGGAGCAGAATTAAATATATTATTATTTAGCAATGGCAAAAAGACAGATAATTATCATGAAAAGTTTTATTTCTGCCTTTGTAGCTCCAGTGCCTCACATGGTACCTAAAACCAAGGAGAAGTTCAAGAAATATGGTTGTTGAATTGAATTGCATTGTGATTGGCATGTATTGTCATAAAAACAGAGAATTGGAGTGGGGAAAATCACTCCCAGCCAGGGGAAAAACAGTATTTGAGCTGGACAATGTATGACAACCCCATGGGGCAGGGACCATCTCACTTTTTGATTTTGTACTCCCAATGCCTACCACATAGTAGGCACTTATGAAATGCTCAGTTCCCAAATTGAATTAGTGAAAAAGACCAGAACTGTTAGTTAGGATAGTCAATGTCAAAGGCTATGAGAGTAAAAATTTGGAAGTTACCAAACTAGTCATGAGATGATTAGATCCTAAGGATACAGGATCTAACTGGTCTCACTTTTACAGTAGAGGAAACTGAGTGATAGGGAGGTTAAGTGATCTTCCTAAGAGCACGCGGTTAGTAAACAACAATGACAAGATCTTTATGTAGTTCTTCTAACCTCAGAGATTCTTTCCACAAAGTGATCAATACAGAATCACCTCACAGGGACTTCAAGGGAGCCAACTCCCTTGTAAAAAGTGAAACAGTGCAGGTGACTTAAAATACTTGAGAAGCACAGACACCAAGAGTGGCTAGAGGTAGATAGGGTGGAATGGGGACAGGTATGGCTCAGATAGAGGAGATCTGAACATGTTTGTAGGCACAAGAAAAGAGATCGATGAATGTTGGAATGACTAGGGGTAGAAAGAAGCAAGAAAAAAGAGAGAATGGGTAAAAGGGACATATGTGGCCCAGATGACTCTCTGACACTAGAAAGTTACAAATAAACTGTCCCAAGAAGGTAGCTACCATTCTAGAAAGTCCCCATAACCAACTAAAACATATCTGAATTTTAAAAAGGGCTAAAACTTTCCTCATAACCCAAGGAGGTAGGGAGTGCCTCATTATCCCCATTTTGCAGAGGGAAGCAGCTTAAGAAATTAAGAGATTTTCTCACTATCATACAGTATGTTTCTGAAAACAGATCTGGCTCTGAGGTCAATGTATGTTCAACTGTCTTTCAAGAAAATAGAGGTAAGTGCTTTTTTTTTTCCTTTTTGATCTGATTCATTTGCTTTAATTTTTGGAATGATCTTAATTTCTGCAAGTTGAAATACTAAGTTAAGCTTGGACTCCCTCACACTAAACCTTGGGCTGTCTATTGCTTCCTGTTGGTGAGTTGCCCACAAGAGGGGTGGGGGAAGCTGGTTGAAGTCTTTGTTTGCAAGGAAGGCATCAAAGGTGGCCATTTGCTCATGTCTTTTTGAGCTTCCCTCCCCTCCCCGGAAAAAACAAGAATAATTTTAAGTTGGTCCTAAATTCTTGTGGGGTGTAGGACATAATAAAGAGCTCAACTCAAAAGCTGGAAATGCTGGATTCAAGTCTTGGGGGATTTGGGGACTTGACTGTGTGACCTTGGCCAAGTCACATCAACCTTTCAGTGTTCTAAGACTATAATTTACAGGGAAGTGTTGATCTGCTTTGGTGGAGGAAGTTTCCTTACCTGGAAGCTCCATATATTCCTTTAGACTGAACCCTAGTTTATCTTTATCTTTTTATGCCTCATTGTTGCTCAATTGTTTTTTAGTCATATCTTACCCTTCATGACCACATTTGGGATTTTCTTGGTAAAGACACCGGAGCGCTTTGCCATTTCCTTCTCCGGCTCAATTTACAGATGAGGAAACTGAGGCAAACAGGGTGAAGTATCTTCTCCAGGGTCACACAGCTAGAATCCGACATCAAATTTGCACTCATGAAGATGAATCACAGGGCCTGTTAAAAAAAAAAAAAAAGCAGATCAATACTTTTTGAATTGATTTGTAAATAGAAAAGTATTCTATAGAGATCTACAAAGATATAGATAATCTACAAATGTACACACAGGCAGATAGATGTATATCTATGTGTGTTTGTGTGTTTTGGTTACAACTTTTAGATGCTTGGAAGGCTTCGGGAAAGAGGGGTTGAATCATAAATCCAGAACCTAGTCTGGGCCTCTGTCCATCAATCATTCAACTAACAAACATTTATTAAGTGCCTACTATGTGCTTTTTAAAAATCCTAGCCTTAGAAAATCAAAATAGTCCATCTCTAGTTCATATCGCAAGTGGGAGGATAGTGTGGCAATCACTGGACATCCGAGATTTACTTGAAGTACAAGTGGAAGGCAATCTCAGAGGGAGGGGACTAGAAGCGTGGGGGGAGGCTGTGGTACAGGAGGTCTCTCCTCTCCCTCTGAATGCTACAATTCTAATACTGGTCAGGGTGATGGCAGAAACTGACATCTCTAGACTGTCCTAAAATTTATGTCTATTCCTACTGTTCTCATTGAACCCGACTCCCCCCCCCAGCCACCCACACACATTCAGGCCCGTTATCAATAATCCCTTATATTAAAGCATTCACCTCCCCCACCTCCTCCTTTTTTTTTTTAAAGACAGTCTGCCCTCATGTGGTAGAAAAAGAAATCTGAGCCCAGAAGCCGGAAGTTTCTCCTAGGGACTGTTTTCCGAATCTAAGAATCCTGTTCTTAGGGAAGATGCCCCACAGGAGACATCTCTGGGGAAGTAGAGCCCAGAAGGACAAAAAAGGCCATCGAATACATAGCATGAACTTACCAGCGCCCCTGACCGCCATTCCCAGGCCCCCCGCCCCCAGCCCCATAAATTTGAGCTTTTAAGTCCACTGATCCCTTCAGGAGAGCCAAGGCTTCCATGGCCCACCCAACCCAAGCGGATGAATGGGAAAGGCGGCCTCTTCTCACAAAGCCAAATGAAGCAGACTGGGGGACAGGAACGAGATAAATGCCGTCAGCACCAGGCCTACCAATGGGCTGGTCCATGAATGGGGGGAAGGAAGTTCCTGGAGTTCAGGGAGTTCCTCAAGTTATGGGCTTTCTTTACATTTCTGGGTGTTCAAAACCCACCCTTGCCTTTTAGGAAACTTTTGCCATGTGCCCGACCTTGGGGGAAATTCAAAAACAAAAGTCTCCGGCCTTCAGAAGCTTTTATTCTAGAAGGGGGAGGGGGGGGAAATAACTCCCAGACAATGCACACAAACTAATTTCTGGGAGAAGGAAGGACTAATCACTGGGAGAGGGAGGAAGGGGGTGGGGGAGAAGTTTGGCCCGAGGAATGGAGGGAGCTGAGGCTTTCAGGAGGCAGCGGGGGAGAAAGAGTTCATTCCAGCCCAGGAAATGGGGGACAGTCTGTTCGATGGCAAAGACAGGAGCTGGAATGTCGTGCATGGCAAACAGGCCAGTTGGGCTGGAAAGTAGAGTGCGTGAGGGGGGAGTAATGTGAGATCAGTCTGGAAAGAATGTGTGATGAGCCTGCAAGCCAGGAGGCTCACACCCCAGCGGCCATCTTTAAGTGGTATACCATTAAAGATACATCTGAGGAGTTCCCTTCCAAAGCAGAGAAGAATGCAAAAAAGCTGCTCAACAATGCGAGAAAAACCATATGCAAAAACCTGGCCTGGGAGACAGAAAGGTATGCTTCCTGGGAAGAGGCTCCTAATTACCCCACCCCCACCCCCCCATGGCTCCTCCATCCTCCAGGGACCAGAACGCTGTCCCAATGGGGAGATTGCGCCCCGAGCCACCCACAAGAAAAGGCTGCCGTTTAGGGGGTCGTCAGAATCCCCGTGGCTGAGGTTAGGGGCAGCCCATCACAAAACAGGCCCGAGGAAACCTTCCCCCTGGGCTAAATTAGAGCCAGCACACGTCCAAGAGCCATAGTAACTTATCAAAAACTCAAGGAAACAGATTTCCAAGTTCACTCAAACCCCGTCTCCCAGTCAGCTAATACTGAAAACCAGGGGCCAGGGCCAACCGATTTAAACCCAGTGGCCATAACAACGGGCGCAGGAAGGAACAATTCGGGGCGCCTCGATGGGGGTCCTCGCGCCCCTCTTTGGGGCAAAGCAATGGAAGGAGATTGGAAAGACTCAGTCAGGTGATATTGCGATCAAATTTGATGTGGGCCCCCCCCTCCCAAATTCAACTAGCAATCATAATTGGTTCCAACAAGGTAGAAGAAACAGCGCAAGAATTCCAAACACGCTATGCACGAATACCGAAACGCTAAGTCTTTAAATAGGCTTTATCCTTTTTGTTTAAATTTGAACCCCTACGGTGTAACTGATTTGCTCAGTTACTTGAATTTTGACCTAGTGGCTTCTGGATTGTGCAGGTTGTAATTTAAGTTGGAATTTTTCCTTAGCCCCATTTACTGGGGAAGCTGGCCATTGCCTTAGATACCACACAAATATGCCCATCTGAAATCCAGAAAGAAATGGAGCGCTTCAGCGGGAGGCTGGCTACTTCTAAAGTTTAACTTCATTTTTTTTTTTTTTAAGTTTGCAGACCAGTCTCCAGAACCAGTAAGCAGATTACATGGCTCCCAACCCCTTTGAGAGTTACCTTCCTAATTTTATGTGTTGGATGTTCCTGCTTTTCCCCAAATGTGGCTCCATTTCCCCACCTCGAGAAATCTTCATGTAAAGATTACACCCAATAAATCAGAAATCAAAGCTCCCATCGGTTCACTCCCTTCCTCTCCCTCCCCCACCCCTCCCCCAATCACATCCTCGAGCCCCGAGAGAACCTCGTAAAACTCCTTGATTGAAGTAAAGGATCACCCTTAGCCAGAGGCGTAACTACAACTGAGCAACAGGTTTGAGCTCAAAGTAATCTCGTGCCCCGTTTGTCTTCCAAGTGAGGGAATTAAAAGGGATTTGAAATAAAGCTCTGAAACATTCATTCAATCCAACAAGCATTTATTAAAGAAAGCCTACTACGTGGTAGGCACGGAGGATAGCAAGACACAAGGCCAATTCCTGCCCCTCAAGGAGCTTCCATTTTACGGGGGGGAGAGAGAGAGAGAGAGAAAGAGATTTTTTAAAATATATACAACGAGATAATATATACAAAATACCAGTGTGGGGGTAGGGCACAAAGAATTCCTTGGAGACTACAGGGCAACAGGAAGTTGAACATAGTCATTTACATTTCTTTAGCAGTTTACATTTCCAAAGCCTTCCCGCTCAGAAAGAGAATTAGGTTTTGTCATTAGTATGGACATTTTACAATCTTGGCCCCGGTTTTGGACACGGAATTTGCCCACGGTTCAACAGCTAGCTGGTGGCTGTGCTGGTGGGATTCAAAATCAGGGTTCCCCCGACTCCAAATCGCGGGGAGAGGGCTCCCTTCTTTCTCTTTCACTGGGTCATTTGTGTCCCCCCCCCCCAAAAAAAAAAAAAACCCTATTACACAACGACATTCAATAGCGACTAGAAAAGGCAAGTTCCTCCTCTTTCTTCCCAGTTTTCGGAACCTGCAATTAAAGGAAGGGATCCGCTAGGACCTCAGGATCTAACTTTCACAGAGGACACACACTCAAGAGCCAAGGGGCGGCCAGCGCTCTGCTCTTCTCCAGGTGGCCCAGATGAGACAGTTGAACCACTTGGCTCGGGATTGCTTTTCGGGCGCCCTTAAACAATAAGGACCTCAAGGCATTTGAGCAGGAATCGGCCTGGGCTGGACGGGAGGGCCGGCCGCCGAGCCAGTTTCTTCATCTGAAAAATGGGCAAGGACAAAATACTCGCAAAGACAACAAAGTGTTAGCAGCGTTCCAAATGACCGAATCCGTCCGTCTGCCAGGCCCGCCCCGTTCCAAGCGGAGCTCGCCACCAGAGGTAAGGTTTTGGACAAAGCAAAGGCACAATGACCGCTGCTTTCCCTTGGGCCTTTGCTCCAAGAGATAAGATAGCCTTACAATTGTGTACCTACCCGCAGTCAAAGAGCTGCCATTGAGCCCTTTTGTATCTCATTCAGCCTACTTCATTCAAGCGGTCAGACTGAATGAAAACATTAGCGGATAGAGTTAATTCAGCACATTGTACTTCGAATCAAGGTGAGCTAATCCATCTATTGACAAGATTAACCCCTTTCTCCAAAATGGACTGAAGTAGCCGGGGCTAGGAAAAGCCCTTTCTCCAAGCTAAGCCCCCCACCCCCACCCAGATCCCGCGCAAGTCCCCTCTTCCCCACCCCAAGCTGCCACTGCATAAGGGCTTGCGGTTTACAGATGGATACCGTGCAATTTTTCTCCTACTAAACTTATCAAAATTGCATCGTGATCCACCCGACAACAGCAAACCAGCCAGCTCGGGCCCCTTGGGCGATCCTGACGGGAACAGACGACAAGTCCTCTTTTCCTCCACAGGCCGGGACAAGTGCAATACTCTTACAGACACAAGATCAAGTAATGCAACAAATCCCCACCCGCAGAGAAATCAGCCAGAGCAGATCTTCGGGAAGCGGCTCACTGGAGGCAGGGGGAAGGGGGGGGGGGAGGAAGGCAGGTCCCGAAAAGGCAGATGCGAACGCCCTCATAATCAGTTTTGCATGGATTTGCACAGCAATTGACACAGGCCGATGCAAGACCTGCAAAACTGACTGTGAGTAGCACTGGGATTAAAGCTAGTTCCAAGACTGTTCCAACTGCCCCACCCCCCCTCCACCCCCCAGTGATACATTACCCAGGAGCGCTGAAGTGCCCATAGTACAGTAGTCATTTGCAAAAAACTACCTGCACTATGAGCACTTTGGCACTACCAGGACCAGGGACCAGCCTCCACGCCGCCGCACCTGTAATAAGAGAGAGAAACAGAGAGCGCGAGCCCACCAGCGGGGCCCCCTCCCCCGAGCACCCCTTCCGAGGGCGACGGCCACAACCCCCAAGTTCTTGAATGTCTCCAAAGGGGCCGTGTCTCTCATCCATCAGGACACTGCTGGCCAGGTCGTCTAGGAGGCGGCTTGTGCCAGAAGGAGCATTTAGGGCAGTAGATACTAAGCTACATCACTAACTGCACTAGATGCACCTTAGCACAAGGGACAGTTGATGGATCAAGGCGGGCCCACACCAGAAGCAGATGCCCGAGGGGAGCTGGGGGTGGGGTGGGGTGGGGGGAAGCAGCTCCAAGGAAGCCCCAAATCATCCATTGCCGTGGTCATGTTGGAAGTGCTCACAGGGCAGTAGTTACACCGACCTACCTGCACTATAAGCACTTTTACACAACCAAGGCTCGGTCTCCAGCAGAACCGCAGGGCGCCCTCCGCTCCTGGCTCTTTTCCCCTTTTCAAGTCTTCTTCAAATGGGCTACAGAGAAAGCAGAAAAACATTCACTGAGGAAAAAAAAAAAAAAAACCAAACTCCAAATCAAAACGCATCAGCTTACTCAAGCAACAAGAATTTTCACTTTTACAGATTCCAAGTTAGCTCTTGCAAATTGATTTCAGTCGGGAGAATAAGAAGGGAGCCATTGAACCATACCTGCTTTAAGGCACTTGGGAGTTTCAAGGCGTACAGGATTTTGACCTGTTCCCCATAAACTTAGTTCAACTTGGACTGCTTAGAAATCCTAAGGAAATCCCAGGCTCCCTTCAATCGCCATCTAAGCTAGATGCAGCCCAACTCGCTTCAGAACCCTTAGATAGAGATTTTTTTGCCTACAAATCACTGCCATCCCCGCCCAAACCCCCCTTTAAAAAATGGAGAGGGGGAGTTCCAGTTTAGTTACTTTTTGAGGCTGTGGATGCACATCGCTCCTCATCCGCTACACAATGCCACATTGATGTATTTCACAGAAGTGCATTAAGCCCTTGATCTAGCTCTGTTTAAACAATTTATGGATTCATCTTTTTCCATTATATCCAAAGAAAGGAGACCAGCCCTTCTTGGATATCATTGTATTCCACAAGCCAGCCTTCTCCCATTTCCAGACTTAAGTCACTCTTTTGGTCATAATCCACCCTATACTCTCTTAAGGACCATCTACTTTAAAGAAAAAAAAAAGGGGGGGGGCAACCTGTTTAACTCTCTATACCTGTCGGGGAATATTTTCGAATGAGAACCTGAGATTTTCAAAGCTTCCTATTTGAAAAACATTTAAGGTAGACCATATATCACACCTACCTTCGTGATTTTCTGGAACGGTGGGGAAGAAAGTTATCTGCCAACATTGGGGAAATAAGGGGTCAAGAAGAGCTCTTGGCTTCTGGTCTTTTCCCTAATGCCCCCAGGGAAGCCTTACCTGATGCCTGATGAAAATGTGCTCTCATGCTCCCGGTTTCGGATCCTGAAAAAGTTTGCTGAAAAGAAATGATCAATTTTGAAAGAATGGAGACACACACGCGCGCACACACACACACACACACACACACACACAGAGCTATTTTGAGAAGGGAGACGAAAGAGGTCAAACCTGAAAATCCGTTTCTTGAGGACAGTACAGAGTGGTCCCTAGGGGAAAAAGAAAAAGTTCACAGATTAAATAAAGGCACTCATTATTTCAAATCTTAAAATGTGGCCAGCAGCTTCCACTTTTGGCCAAGGTGTGAATAAAGCTCAGCTTCTCGAATTCCCCCTTCCAGGGCTGCTCCAAACGCAAAGGGTGCTGAGAAGAGAGACTCCCATTTGTACCCTGGACCCCGGTGGGTGTGCTCCTTTTAAAGAGGTTGGGAGGGACTTCGAGCCACGCCCAAGAACCGCCCCCTTGAGTTTTCCTGTTCCTATTGGCTGTTGCACTAAACTCCACCTCCACCCCCGCCGGCAGTTCGAAGTTTAAAAAAAGTCCCACCCCTCGCGCCCCACCCCCACCCCCACCCCCACCCCCACCTCAAGAAAGTAAGGAATGGAATAAAGATATTTCCTAGAGGCTTCTCCTTTCAACTTTGCCAGCCTTCCGTTTGCCCGCTTAGCCCTCAAAGCCCCATCCACCTACTAGCCCGGCTCCCGCCCCAGACTCCTCAGGCTGGTCATCCAAATCTAACCAGCGTTTGCCCCAACCGTGGGCACCACGCGTCCGGACCCTCGTGGTGAAGCCGCCTCAGAGATTAAAGAGAAAAGAACAAGGCATCATGGGAAATGAAGTTCTCCATTCAAAGTGCTAAAAAACGCGCCAACTGGCAACCCCCCCCCCCCGTGGGTGAGAGGATGGGGGGGGCCCATGGAGCGCTTCTTTCCCCTCCTTGTGTTCCCCAATATCCCGCCCGTCAAACATGCCTGTTTCATGAGGGATGAAAAGGGGGGCTCAGAAGGGAAAGGAAGCCCAAGTCGTCCATTAGCCCCCCACGGCACCCCTCCCCGCCGTCTCCCACAGGAGCAAAGCCCAAGAGTTGGGCCGGAGGGAGTGGAGAGTATCGTGTCCTCTAGTCCCAACTCTTGACTCAAATAGAGACGGGAGACGGAGTTCCCTCTCCTAACCCCGTCCCCACAATCGAGGCACACTTTGGGGCAGTTCCTGTGGTGCAATACAGGTGGAGAGTGCCCCGGTCCCCTAACCAGTTCCAGTTTTTCGGATCTCGCGGTGGTAGAGTGGAAGCCTCTCCCGTCCCGGCCGCACGAGGGGAGAGGCGAGGTGGGACGAGGCGAGTCTCCAATCGGACCTCAAGGGGAGACAGGGAGTGGGAAAAAAGGCTTGGAAACTTCCACGTGGAGCATCTCTCCCGGTACCTGAGGATGACAAGACTAAAGAAGGTTGCAAGGCTGGGGGGGGAGGGCATCAAGCCTCCCCCGGCCGGGTACTCCTTCCCACCGGTCCCCAGGAGGATTGGGTGGGGCGGGATAGAGAACCGCCCGTCCCGCTCCCAAGTGTCTTCTCCTGGCAACTGCTCCCTTTAAGCCTCAGCTTTCCTGTAGCCACCTCTCCCGGGAAAAGCTGCCCCCCCTTCCTTTGCGGGCTAGAAAGGAAGCAAGTTTTCTCTCGACCACCCATTCCTCAGGGGGATTTAGGGAAGCCCCCTCCTCAGCCCATCAAAAAGGAGAAAAAAGGAGAAAAGCCCCTTTCGTCCCCTTTACCCTGCAGCGAGGTGAGCGCAGTCCGCAGGCAGGCTTTCTCGCTCTTCTTGCCCTGAGGGTGAAGGGGGGCATGGGGATGGGGGGCGCTACTACTGTGTCATCTCCCTGCCGGGTGGCGAGGGTGCCGCCGCCGCCGCCGCCGCTACTGCTGCTCCGGGAGCTGCTGGCCCTCTGCCAGGCGCCGCATGCACGCTTCGACCTTCTCTTCCCTCCTCCTCCTCATCTTCCTCCTCCTCCTCGAGCTGCTGCAAGGCACATGAGACTACGACTCCCAAAGTGCCCCCGGGACGGGCCGGTCGGGGCGCATGCGCGCCGCCGCCCCTCCTCACCATGGAGCTACCGTCCCGAGGCCCCGGGGGAAGGAGAAAAGATGTTTCGCTTAATCCATATCTAGATAGACAGACACATATATGCTCGCACGTGGAGCTTTTTGACCTCGGGCGTCACGGCTACCGAGCGGAGGGACTCGGCCCTTCCCGCCTTTCCCTGTGATTCACACACGCACCACACGGGGCAGGGCTTCTCGGCTGCAGCCTTGAATGGTAGTAGCACACGCACGGGTACCCACGCGCGCGCACACATCCAGTTCGGCCCAAGGAAGCCGTCCTGCAGATGCGCCGATGTCCTCTGCCTGCACCACCGTCTCCCCAAGGCCAAAGAGCGGGCGGGCTGCGGAAGGCCGGGGCCGCTCCCGGGAGATCGATGGCTTACTTACTTTTCCAAAAATAAAACCTAAAAGGCTCCCTCCTCCCGCCGCTCCCCCCCCCCTTCCCCTCAGCAACTCCGCTCCCCACACGCCCTTTAACTCCTGCGGCTCGCCTTTGCCAGGGAGGATGCTGATGACCACCCTCTCCATAATGTAGCTTTACCTAACGGCAGCCTCTGGTGGGGCAACGAATGGAGATCTGACCAACCGTCCGAAAAGGGGGGCGGGGGGTTCGAGGACATCAGGTAAAGTTTAGCTGAGGCTTCGGATTTGGGGATGAGGGGCGAGGAGCGGAGGAAGGGAAGAGACGGACATACACATGAAGGGTAGGAGCTGGGAAGGAGAAAGGATGCAGCAGGACCAACCCTCCCCCCCCACCCCCATTGTTACTGCGGTTGCTGGTTGCAGCACCGAAATCCACCCAGCGGGCAAGGGCGCCATGTGAGCCTCCACCGGCCCAACGGCAGAAGCGGCCGCGGAAACGAGCACGTTCCTCCCAAAGACCGCCCCCCCACACACACCTTTTCCTCCCTGCTCTCTCTCCCACCCAGGGGTCCGACCTGCAAGGCTACATCCACTGCGAAGTTAGGACCTAAAAAGCAACACTGAAATCCCAGGGAGGTAGCACTCCTACAGGTGGGCTTACATCTACTGCATTATTTAAAAAAAAAAAAAAAAAGAAAAAAGAAAGAAAGAAAGAAAGAAAAAAGAAAAGAAAAGAAAAAGAAAAAGAGAAAAAAAGAAAAGAAAAGGAAAGGAAAGGGAAAAAAAAAAAAAAAAAGGCGTTACTTTGAGCGGCACACACATCCACTAAAGCATCTGGCAGATGCTTTAGGCAAACTACGGATCCTGAAATTAACACACACCTCCTCCCCTCCCCATCCACACACACCAGATCCTGCCGGTGAGGCTGCACCGACTGCAAAGCAACTTTCAGCCTTTCATGGTAAAGACTACCATTGGGAAGAAGGCGGGAGGGAGGGGGGGGGGAAGAAATGATACAAACTCCTTAAAATAAAAAAAAGGGGGGAGCATAAACGCGTTACTTTTTAGTTAGAGCAAAAGCCCGAGTAAAAGGGGAAAAAAAGGAAAGGAAAAATAAAAAAGAAAAGGGGAGAAAAAAGAGGGTTTTGTTTTGTTTTGTTTTTTTACGAAAGTGGCGCGAAGACAATATCATGTGATCCAACCCCAGGGCGTCTCCTTCCCCTTTTAACAACCAGAAGAGACAGACAGAGACAGAGAGATAGCGACAGAGAGAGACGGGATAAAAAAAAAAGAAAGAAAGAAAGAAAGAAACCGAGAAGAGATGACAGGAAAAAGGAATGGAGGAAAGAGAGAAAAAGAGGGAGAGCTGACTAAGAGGAAAAAGAGAGGAGAAAAAGAGGGAGACAGAAGAGAAAGATGGGGGTGGGGGTTACATCCGCTCCTCACACAATTAGCATAATTAATTGTGTCCTGCAGCTGCATTCCGAGCTCTCTGGTCAATGGAGGTAAACATCCCCTATTATCACAAAGAAGACCCATTACTCTGATTTTGGGAAAAGGTTCTCACGCAAAAGTTACTTCTCAAAAATCCGAATTTCATACTTTCAATACATACATATATATGGGTTTGGTTTGGGAGGAAGGAAGAACAAGGGAAAGATTTAAGTCTGAAAGTGGAGTAAGTAGTCTTCCAAGACCCGAAAATGATGTTCAGAAAGTGGCATTTCGCTGGTTCGAAATGGTCTAAAAGTTTTCAAAAAGCATTGCCTAGATGCTTCTTAAGCAACAGCATTCCCTCCCCCTCCAGGACGCCCTCTCCTTCCCCTCTGAGCCTAAAACAATAGCCAGAATCCAGTATTTTGACATGGCTTTATCAGGATGATTTTAATGTTATTTATTGTTTCGAAGCAGATGTCAACACATAGCGATTCCATCTAGTTGGCGATTGGCAGAAACTAGTCGTTCTTCTCTATTTAAGTCGAGCAATTGTCTATCAGAATAACCCCAAGTAGAATTTTCAAAAGTAAAAAAATTGAAGCCTCTTTAAAGAAAAAGAAAAAAAAAATCTAGAAATCACGATGTAATTCTCTTTTGTCTTTTAAAGAGGTTTTTGAAAAAGTAATGATCAGCCAAAATATTTGGAGAATGAAAAACCTGGAGAACAAAGCATTTCTCTAGCCTCCTTCCACCCCCCCCCTCCCAAAGGGTTCAGAATAACTAACAGCCCAAAGAAAAGCACGTGACTCCTTCATGCTTTAAAACTTGTGGTCATGCTGAGGCTAAAAGCTAAGAGCTTGTGACCCCTCAACCCCTCTCCCCTCCCCCAGACCAAAGCCCAAGGCTTAAGGCGATGGGCTCCCACCAGGCTTCTGCCAGCTCCCTGGTATTGTGAAGGAAACAATACCTTAGGCACTCAGCAGAGTAAAGGAAAAGTCCTCATGTCATGTTACATACGTTGAAGCAGATTGTACAGAATCGAAATATATTTATGTTTACTAACATGTGTTCACTTAGAAACCCAGATGTTCCATTAGGAAGTGAATTTAACATTTGATCTCTGAAAATAATTACCAAAACTCCTTTACTGCCTGGCTTAGATGGGGGGGGGGGGAGGTGTATGTGTGTGTGTGTGTGTGTGTGTGTGTGTGTGTGTGGTGGAGAATCTGCTTTTTGTGTGTGTGTGTGTGTGTGTGTGTGTGTGTGTTTTAATTCTCACCCAATTGAATTTCATTTTATTTTGTGACATATGGGGGAAAAAAGATAAAGCACTCTGAAAATAAAGATTCTTCCAAAGTGCTCTCTGGAACTTTGTGAGCTTTTCATTTGACCCACTCATTTAAAAAAAAAAAAGAACCAAAAAACAAAACAAAACAAAAAAAAAAACAAAAAATTTTAAACAGATTTTATTTTTAGTACTTTAAAAGATATCAATAGTTAAATATTTCCACTCAATTGAGGAATCATTTCACTTAATTTAGAAATATTAGGTACCTCTATTAACCCTAATGATTGGTATCTTAGAACAAAAAGGTCCCCATGGAGACAAGAAAGCAATCTAAGAGTATTATGTTTCTTGCAGGGCTAGAATGGAGCTTTTGTTCAGAGTATATTTACTACTTTAAAATTTCTTTTCTAAATTCTAGAGTCAAGTTCTTTCACATTTTAGGCTTGCATAGCTTTAGAATTTCTGTGTGCTGGGAGGGGCAGGAGGGGGCTAATGTATGCATGGTGTGTGTGTGTGTGTGTGTGTGTGTGTGTGTGTGTGTGTGTTGTGTGTGTGTGAGAGAGAGAGAGAGAGAGAGAGAGAGAGAGAGAGAGAGAGAGAGAGAGAGAGAGAGAGAGAGAGAGAGAGAGAGAGAGAGGAAGAGGAGAGAAGAAAGAGAGAAGCAGAGAGACAGAGACAGAGAGAGAGGCCTGAAACAAAGCAATTGTATCAGAGAAACATATTTCAAATGCTACTTTGTATTTGATCCAATAGGAGGAATTGAAAATTCATTAAGTCAAGTAGAGATCTATGATCTTAGAGTCCTAAGATAAAGCTAGCATTTAGGCTTTTAGGAATAGGAGGAAATGCTTCTCTAAGACATTTCATTTGTGGATTTTTAATTCGTTTACATTTTAAACGACAAGTATTTTAAGGACTCAAATTGGGGGAAATCAAAGTGAATTCAAATTTTCTAAGCAAGCCTTCGTTTGTTTATGAAAACTTAGCCTCAAAAAAGTAAAGGAAATTGATAATAGAGGTAAGTAATTTCTTTACATAAACTATGAGAAACTAAAACCAAACCCAAAGAAATTGTGCCAGTGCTAGTGGGGAAAAAAAAATAAGATCAATAAACTGGCCCTTTGGGAAAAGTGGGAAAAGAGGAAATTTCAATAATTGCTTATGCTTAGCTACTCTAATTTAGTATAAATAATCTCGAAATCGAGATGTGTAAGTTAATATGAAGTTTAGCTTGAAAAGGTCAAGCAGTGGGGGAAAAAAGGGAACCTTCTTTCTGAAATTTAATAAGATTAAGGAACACATTTTAATCACTTCCATTGGTATTTTTTCCCTCTTCTACCTAGGGCATACTGAAATTCTCTTGCAGCCTAAAGGAGCTGAAATGAAGTCTGTTGATAGGGTACCATGAACAAATAATTTCTCACAGTTATTTACCAACATTGGAGAGATGCTCCACGACCTCTGTTCCCAATGTGTAGACAAAGAATTATTTTTGATACTGAGTCTCCTCCCTTTGAAACAGTAGAACAAGTGGGTACTGAAGTGATTCACTGTTGAGATTAAGTGGTGTTAAGGGGAGTTTTACACTCTGAAACACTTTGATTTTCCTATTTATGTGCCTTAAAAGTGGAACTTCTGGTATTGGGAACCATAAAACTGCAAGGCAAGTGCAGTCCCCTAATCAAAGACAAGGCCAGTTGACAGCTATAAAATACAAGCGTTGGACACACATTGTTTTTTTGTTCTATTTAGTTGGACTAAGTTCACTGGGGGAAAAGTACTTTTTGCACCATTAGATTTTCTTTCTTAACTAAATTTCCCATTAAGGAGTGGCCAGCCTATAAAATGGGAGGGTCTGCTTTCAATCTGCATTTCAAAAAACTTATCTCCATGACAAATTTGTTTTTCTTTATAAAGCAAGTAACCCAGGCTAGCTTCAGATAGTCCTAGATACCGTTTTCCCCCTCAGTCTCCTCAAATGGGTTGATTTTTCCCCCCAAAGTGATCACTTAGAAGTTTGATGTGGATTTCCTCCTCAAAACCTGTGAAGCTTCATTTAAATGGTCTCCTGCCTCTAAAAGTATGCTAATTTTATGCCTCAAATCGAGAAAGCATTCGAGATTTGCTTTCCTTTGGTTTTGTTTTGTTTTTTTTCCCATGCTTCTCTATTTTCTCCTCAAAACTCAAGTCACTTTTCCCTTGCTTTGTACTGCCCTGGTAGGCTCCGAATATTGTCTTTTAGCTGTCCCCAGCCTTCAGATTCTAGCAGGAAGTAGAGCCATTATTGTCTGGCTTTTTTAAACTTGCTGAGGAGGAACTCAGTGAAATGACTTGAATTATCCAGATGTATGAAAGGACAGCTAAGAGAGCTAACTGACGGGCTCCACACACATATGCATCCACCATCAAATGAGAGCCTGTTGTTTTGTCAAAACAAATTCAACTTGCCTTACTTGGGAAACTCTTCAGAGCACTTGCAAGAAAAGAAAAGGACTAATTAATGGATCAGGAAGCAAACACAGCAAACAGCAGTTCAATTTTTTTTTTTCAATTTATGATTCTGGCTGAAATTAGTTTTGTCTTCATATATTTTTATTCTCTCGGAAAATAATCAGCTCATATCATCTTCCTTTGTTCACTTTTCAATCCTTGGTTTATCTATCTTTTTAAAAATAACTTTGACATCCCTAAGAAAAATTATTCTTTTCTTTATATCTTGTTCATTCTTCCTAATTCAATATAGTTCTCAGCTACGAAAAGTCTTCAAATTAAAGCACTTTCCCCTCTGAGACTCAGGGAATCATGAGCATCATATTTGAATTCAGGTATCTGGTAGAGCTCTCAAAAGTAATCTTCTTAAATATAACATTGGTAAACTTCTGAGCTAAGTTTCAGAAAATAATAGGGTTTTATGAGCTGCTGCAAGGATTCAGGCTATACTCTAGTTGAAACAAAAGCAAATTCAAAGATGATTAATTATGTTGAAGATTTATTTTATTTTCTAATTATTCTGCCTGTCTAAAATGTGTTTGGTAGTTCCCTGGGAAGTTATTAAAAATAATAAACAAAGTATTCAAAATACAGAGCGAGCTTTTTATGTTATTTTTTTTGGAAGGGAATGGATGTTTGTTTCCCCTTTTTCAGAAACAGAAAGACAAGTGTTTGAGCGTTAAACTGACATTTTCAAAATAGAATCTTTGATTAACCTAGAGATCTCTTTCACATATTTAATTATCGTTTCAACTTTATCTTTCTGGCCTCAGATTTGGCTTGCCACCTCATTTTAAAACGAAGGCAGGAAAACTATTAGAAATGGAATATATCTGTTCATTTGAATAGGATGTGCCAGTAGGATTGTGATCCTTTCAGTAAGATATAAAAACCCTAAGCCTGACTATTTTGTAACCACTTCAACACTTCAGCACTCCTTACTTCCTTTAGTGTGATTCTGTACATTTTAAGTATTGGAGTGGGTTGTTCTATTCTTGGAAAAACAAACTCACTGTTCTGTCAGGACCCTATCAAATATCACTCTCTTTACATCCATTCCTGACTATGTCTCAAATTCAAGAATATGACTGACCTTAAATTCACTCTTTTCAAAGAAAGAATTCAGGAATGATGCTGGGATCTGCTGAAACTAACTGTCTCTAAGAATAATCAGTCACCAAGAAATCGTCTAAGACCTTTCCCTATCAATGAGATCTCTCAGCCAACAAAAGCAAGAACTAATTATTCTTCTCTCAATATTGTTCCTACCAAGTAGTTATCCCTTTCCTCATTAAACTTAAAAGAGCTTCCATTCCCAGTAGTTCTAAGCACCTTATAATTCCACTGGAAAGGAAATTACACATATTGGAGACCATGCATTCCTTGGCTTTTGCTTCTGTCCCAAATTTACAAATGAGGCATTTTATATTTATTTGTCATTTGAAAATTCTGAGCATTCATTTCCCTCCATTCACATTTACTTTGGTGTATGCCTTTAGTTTTCCAGTTCTACTGCCAATTGATAGCCTTCATTCTTTATATACTTATTTCTCTATTTTTGTTGAATGCCTCTGACCAAATCTGAAAGTTGTTTCAGAAAATACAGAGACTACGAAACCAAATTACTTTGAATTAAAATTTGCTAATTCTTTGATACTGTTATATATTTGCAATGTATTGATATTACTATATATTTATAATTGGGGATAATGTTTGCAGAGAGAGAGAGAGAGAGAGAGAGAGAGAGAGAGAGAGAGAGAGAGAGAGAGAGAGAGAGAAGAAAAAAGACTGGAGAAAGGAGGGGGGAGAGGAGGGAAGGGGGAAGGGAGAGAAAGAGGAGAAGGGGGAAAGAAGGGGAGAAGGAGAAGAAAAGAGAAGGGGAAGGAAAAGAGACTGAAGAAAGAACAAGAGGAAGGGGGATAGAGAGCTGGAAAGGGAGAAAGGGGAAGGGACAGAGAAAGACAGAGAGAGGAGGGAGGAAGAGAGGGAGGAGAAGAAAGGGAGCAGGAAAGGGAGAAGAAAGAAAGAAGAGGGAAGGGAGAGAGAAAGGGAGAAGGGGGAAGGCAAAGAGAGAGGAGAGAGAGACAGAGAAAGAAGAAGAAGAAGAAGAAGAAGAAGAAGAAGAAGAAGAAGAAGAAGAAGAAGAAGAAGAAGAAGAAGAAGAAGAAGAAGAAGAAGAAGAAGAAGAAGAAGAAGAAGAAGAAGAAGAAGAAGAAGAAGAAGAAGAAGAAGAAAGGAAGGGGGAAAAGAGAGGAGAGAAAGGAGAGGGAAGGGGAGCGGAAAAGGGGGGAGGGGGAAGGGAGAGAAAAAGAGGACAGGAGAGAGAGTTAATATTTGTTGAATCGTCAATTTCTTTTTTTTTTTTTTAATCTTTCCAAATTTCAATTTCTTTTCAAATTTGCCTGAAAACAATTAACTTGTGAAATAAATCAATGGTTCATCAGCACTAATTGCATGAGGAAATATTTTTTCCACATCAGGCATAATGTCTGGTATCTATTAGGGGCATACTAAATGCCTGTTAATCAGATGGGTCAATTTTAACTTTAAATCTGATCTCATGTTTAAGGCGAGTCATTTTAAATTGTGGGAGCTCCCTTAATGTAACAGTTTGCAATGAGTAGAAATCATTTTCTGATATTTTGAGGCAACCTTATTTTAGCTTCATAATGCCCCAGTTCACATCCTTGAAAACATTAAAAAGAGGCTCGAAAGCTTTCAGATGTCTTGGTTTTTAAGATAAGACCACAAAATACCACGAATGCGGATGGGAACCTTAAAACTCTCCTCTCCCAACAACGCATTTTTGCAGATAAATAAATTAAATTTCAGGGAAGAAAACTCCCTTATTTTAGGTCCCACAGCCAGTTGGTGGCAGAGGCAGACTAGAAAGCAGGGTTCTTGTCTTCCAGAGCAGTGCCCTTTCCAGGAGACCTCAGCAAATCCTCTCTTCATTTATCTGCCATTCATTCATTCGTTCATTCAACAGACATTTCTGAAATGGCCTCTGTGTCACAGGCACTGGGCTGGGCCTGGGGGGATGATAGAAAGACAAAAACTAAGCAATCCCTGGTCTCCAGGACTTTATAGTGTATGGGGGGGGGGAATAATGTATTTACAACGAGGCAGTCACGGGGGATAGAAAGCTAAGATCTGAGTTCAATTACTCTGACACAAACTGACTATTGTGGGCAAGTCCTTTCACTTCTCAATGCTCTTGGCGCTCACTTTCTAAGATTAAACGTTGTAGAGAAGATCACAATCTGAACTGGTAGAGAGTTACCTCTTCTGAGAGTTCCTTTTATCAATGATAACACTGATCCAGCTGCTCTTTCTGAAGTTAGGAAGTAATTTCACCCCAAGAAAGGGTACTAATATGAGAGGAGGAATCAAGATGGGCTTCCTGGAGGAGGTGGCAGGAGCTGAGGCTTTAAAAAGGTAGGAATTTGAGGAGGAGAAGGAAGCATTTCAGGAATGGGGAACCAGTGTATGCAGAGGTGAGGGAGATAGATGGTCAGAGACAGGGAATAGGAAGTAAGTGAGAAAGAGAGAGAGAGAAAGAGAGAGACAGAGACACAGACACAGAGAGACAGAGACACAGAGAGAAAGAGAGAAAGACAGAGACACAGACAGAGACACAGAGACAGACAGAGACAGAGAGACAGACAGAGACAGACAGAGACAGAGAGAGACAGAGAGAGACACAGACACAGACACAGACATAAAGAGAGAGAGAGAGACAGAGACACAGAGAGACAGAGAGAGACAGAGACAGAGAGAGAGAGAGACACACACACACACACACACACACAGACACAGACAGAGAGACAGAGAGAGACAGAGATACAGACAGAGAGAGAGAGACAGAGACAGAGACACAGAGACACCGAGACACAGACACAGAGACAGAGACAGACAGACAGAGAGAGACAGAGACAGAGACAGAGCGAGAGAGAGACAGAGAGACAGAGAGAGACAGAGACACAGACACAGACAGAAAGAGAGAGAGAGAGAGACAGAGACAGAGACAGAGAGACAGAGAGAGACAGAGACAGAGAGACAGAGAGAGACAGAGACAGAGACACAGACAGAAAGAGAGAGAGAGAGAGAGAGAGAGAGAGAGAGAGAGAGAGAGAGAGAGAGAGAGAGAGAGAGAGGATAAGAGACTGGAGAAAGGAGGAGGGGGAGAGGAAAGGGGGAAGGGAGAGAAAGAGGAGGAGAAAAAGGGCCCCTTGTTTGAAGGAAATGGGCAGTTCTTTCTCTTTGACAATTGCCTTGCCTCTTTTATAATGTTATATTTTATTTGATATTATAATAATGGTGAATATTATTATAATTTCTTTTTTAATGATAATTGGGAGGGTGAGGTTATTGGAGTTAAATGATTTTAAATTGCCCAGTCACACGGCTAGTGTTAAGTGTCTGAGGCTGGATTTGAACTCAGACTCTACAGCGCCATCTAAGTGCCCCAATTACCCTATCTTTTAGCACTTGTTTCTCAAATTGTTGATTCAAAATCCCCAGGGGGAATGAATCCTAAAGGAGGACTACTATAAAGCCGAGTTTGCTACATATCAGAATTGTAATGGGTGTCTGGTCGTGTTAGGCTGAAGGATGAAAGCTTGCTCCAGCTTCCTGGCCCTTGTCTTTAAATAAATGTCTTTTAAGACATGAGAAAACCTCTAAACCTTGAAGGGGGAAAAGAGGAAAAAAGAAGGAAGGGAGTGTCCTTTCTTGATTTCTCCAGCTACAACAAAAGTTTTATTGCATTAAGAGGAGTAAACTATTAATGGGATTTCATAACTTCAGTAGTTCAATGGAAGCTGCATGAGCCTGGACAAGTCACAACTCCAATTGCCTTGAAAATAAATAAATAGATAGATAGATAGATAGATAGATAGATAGATAGATAGATAGATAGATAAATGAATGAATGAATGAATGAATGAATGAATGAATGAATAAATAAATAAATAAATAAATAAAAAGACCAAAAAAATTTTTTTTAAAAATTAAATAGTTCAATGGATCTGGGCTCTCAGCCAGGTGGGTATTCTCTCCTTTGAGGAGACATTCCCTCCTTTGGTACAAATAGTCATCCATCCACACTTTTAAATCTTGGATAATTCTTATTCTTGTTCTGGATAGAGAGCTGGCGGTGGAGCAAAGAGGAACTGTGTTCAAATTTAGCCTTGAATGATAAAACCGGCTGTGTGATCCTGGCCAAGTAATTTAGCCTCTTAGTGTTGTTCTAGGCAACTCAGTAAGAGTAGAAATTTCAGAGAAGTTGCTGACCTGCATTGGTAGATGGAATATCCTCCCTGGGAAATTCCCCACATCCGTAAAATCCCAGATCCCATTCCTGTCTGTTTTCTTCAGACTTTTCTTCTTCTACTGAAAATTCACCCAATATCCAGGAGGCCTTCCTCTGTGTTTTTAGAGTACCAATAGATCACAGGAGCTCTTTTGCAACCCTTTTCCCCCTTTTCCAACCACCTCCTTTTTAGCCTCATAATTTTGCAATGGAATAAAGTGTGACAGCTAATCTAGGGGCAAGAATCTCCACTGGTTCCATCTGAGTTTGGTAGAATCTCATTTCGCTGTCACCGTGGGCAAGAGACTTTGTAAACAAGACCCTCCCAAGAGACTCTAGAAATGTTTGATAATCCATTACATGATTGTAGCTTGAACCCCACTTTCTTGCCGCGCCCAGATCACAATAGGGGAAGCGGGGAGCTGAATGTTGGGTTGTCAACGTTGTCGTTGTTTGTTGGGATTTGCTGAAACTCCAAGTGGGTGCTCCTATATGTAAAAGCTGGGGGACCATCTCGGAGCCAGGAGAACAAGGTGTTTGGAAAATACTGAATCTTGGAGTTCCTCTGGGGATTTTAGCAAGTCCTTCCCAATTGCCTCAAAAAGGAAAATCTTTAGCCTTGATTCATTTATGAAAATTTGTCTTTAATTTAAATTACCTTTGAGCATCTCCTCTGACTTCCTGCATTTCTCGTCAAATCTTTATAGATAGATATACATAGATAGATAGATAGATAGATAGATAGATAGATAGATAGATAGGCAGACTGACAGACAGATAGATAGATGACTCCAGGCTGTAAGAGGCTGTCTAGGTGATGGAAGAGCAGAAGTGTCATCTGTCCCTCTCACTAATGCGAACTAGGAGCTAGGCAGGCAGCTAGCTTTACAAAGACCTTTTCTCTCAAGATCTCCCTGTCTGTTCCTTCTGCCTAAGCAAAGGCCTGAGGACACATGGGTTGGGATTTGGAAGAGGCCTCTTTGAAAGGGCACTGAGCAGAGGCCAGAAGGGCAGCTATGGGTCTGGTTTTGAGAAAGAAAATTTGCCGTGGGGTGTCTTGGCCTTTGGGGGCCCGATGGGAAGCACTAGCTGGGTCAGATTTCTCCAAGACATCCAGTATCTGGAGACTTTGGTGGGGGATGGGGAGGAGGGAGGGAAAAGAGAGCTCGGGCCTGTTACATCAGGTTGGCCCTTCCTTCTGGTCAGCAAAATCAGCCCTAGAGGGTCTTCCTCATGCTTTGGACAGCAGTGGGATTTTAAGATGCAGGGAGGTCAAACTAGAGGGTGGGAAGGAGGTAGGAATAGGGTATTGCTAGGGCCTGAGGCCTGGACTGAGGAAGATGGGGTTAGAGGTCAAGACTGAGGGAGGTATGGGGGTTGAGAAAGATGGAACACAACGGGGTGGATGTTTCTGACTATGTCTGCCCCAGTTCTGCCTGTCCCTTCCCTTCCAAACTCCATCTTCCCTACTGTTCTTCCCTCAGCCTCACCTCCTCTGTCCAGACCTAAGTTTGTCCTGTTGTCCACCATGTTTCCCACAATCCCGATCTCCACTCCCCCTCCCTGCCTCAGTCCCCATCACCTTGTGTCTTGAGGAGTCATCCACATCTCTAATTAAGCCTTAGTCTCTCCAGACATCTATTTTGGCTTGTCCCATTTGAGCTGAACTCTATCCTTCCCTCTGTGCCCTTAGCTTAGGCCTCAATAGGGGGCAGTAGAGGGAAGGTCATCAAGAAAGGATGGGGCAGCAGGGGTCAAGATAAAAGCTGAGGCAGGGGATGGGAAGGTCTATAGAGGCCATGCTGTCGACAACTACCCTTGATTTTGAAGCTCAAGATTTTTAAATAAAGATACAATTGCCAATACTTTGAGTCCGGAAGATGTCAAAAGTAAACCAAGCTGAAGAGCTGGAGGGAGCTAGGCCTCTGTCTCTGGGAAGAAATTATTGGGGCAGCTAGAGGTTGGGGGTGGGGGATCAGAATTAAGCAGTTACCAGATGTCTGGGAGCAACACAAAGAGCGGGGGATCCCCCCCCCCAACGGCCCCAGCCCAATGTTTACTGTTTCTGCCTGGTGAGAGAAGGTTCCAGAATCTAGGGGATGAGCGTCAGTGACAGGAAGAGGCACTGGTGACCCATGGCTGTAATGGGGAAGGGGGTCAGAAGTGAGGGAGAGATTGAGTTAGGTTTCCTCAGCAACATAGTAAATATCTTGTTATTAAAAAAAAAAAAAAAAAAAAAAAAAACCAAAAAAAAAAAAAAACAAACCTGACATTTTGTATAGTTTTAAAGTAAGAATACAAATACAAAAAAAAAAAAGATATTTTGTGTATCCCAGACCCCTTTGGTAGTTTGGTACAGACTTATAAACCCCTTCTTTGAACTTTTTAAATACATAAAACAAAAACCATAGGACTACAAAGGGAATAAATCATAACAAAATATGCTTATCAAGTATTTTTTAAAACCCAAGTTTGCATACCCCCCCAGACTGAGAATCCCTACTTTAAAATACATAAAATCTTTTAAATATATTATCTTCCTTGATCCTTACAACTCTGTGGGGTAGATAATTCAAGTATCATACAAACACCCCATTTTAAGAACTGAAGTAGAAACTGAGGCCAAACATTTTAGGCAGCATGGAATAACGGGCTACAATGTACTCCTCTGTAAAATGAGGGGGCTGTCCTACAAAGGGACATCAAAGTGTGATAGAAAAACCAGTTGATCTAGTCAGATGACCTGAGTTCATATTCTCTTTCTGGCACTTATTACCTTCTTGACCTTAGACAAGTCATTTACCCTGGACTACATACAGAAGGTATGAGAGGGAGAAACATTTGGAACATAAAGTTTTTCAGAAATGAATATTGAAAACTATCTTTAGTGGCAGCTAGGTGACACAGTCCTGAAGTCAGGAGAACCTGAGTTCAAATGTGACCTCAAATCCTAGCTATGTGACCCTGGGCAAGTCACTTAACCCCAATTGCCTCAGCAAAAAGAAAGAAAGAAAGTGATCTTTTCATGTATTTAGAAAAATAAAATACTATTGAAAAACAAAAAGCTACTAGTCTCATTATAGACTGATTTTCTTTAAGCACAATTAAAACATCCTAGCAGAAAGTGTTCACACTAGCTTGTTGGGGAAAAAAAGCATATTATTTATTCTCTTTTGGCCAACCACTTGAGAAGCAAACAGATCATATAGATTGTTTCAATAATAAACCTACAGCCACTTGGATCCTTCATCAGGTACTTCCTGACAAGGATGTGTGAAATATGCAAATATATTTCATTTAGGTAGCAGAAACTAAAGGTATTCCAAATAACTTTTTTTTTTTTTTGCAAGGCAACTGGGGGTAAGTGACTTATCCAGGGTCACACAGCTAGTACTGGGTAAGTATCTGAGTCCAGGGCCAGTCATCTATCCACTGTACCACCTGGATGCCCCACCAAATGAGTTTCTGATGGAGATAGCTTTTGATATTTAATAATTCTGACTTTGAAAAACTGATTTATCAGGAAACTGCCCATATGATTAAATGGTCAGCCTATCTTTACTTTGCATATGTGAGTTACTATGTAATAGTTGGATCATTTCTTTGTTTTAAATAAGTTTTTGTTGATGTCTTTTAAAAAATCACCTGATTTCTCCCAATATCCTTTCCTCTCCCAGAACGCTGTCCCATACAACACATAGTACAGCATATTCCAAAAATCTTAGTGCAGATTTAAAGTTGAATAAACTTTAATAAGATTGTGATGACCACTCTGCATTTTATTGAAGTTTTTAATTTTCAAAACATATGCAAGGAGAATTTTTTCAACACTGACCCTTGAAAAACCTTCTGTTCCAATTTCTCCCTCTTTCCCCTCACCCCTGCCCCTAGAGAACATGTAATCCAATATATGTTAAACACATCACGTACTTTTAGGAACAAAAAAAAAGAAAGAGGAAAAAATCAGTATATCTGATCAATAAGATCAATTTAAATGAAAAGTAAAATGTCTATTGGGCAGTGAGGTGGCCCTGAAGTGGACAGGATGTGGGGCCTGGATTAAGGAAGACAGCTTCCTGAGTTCAAATGTGGCCTCAGACAATTACTGGCTATGTGACCCTAGGCAAGTCACTTCACCCTGTCTGCTGGAAAAGGAAATGGCAAACCATTCCAGTACCCTTGCGAAGAAACACCAAATGGGGTTACAAAGAGTTGATCGAGACTTAAACAACTGGACAACAGCAAAATGTTTCTTAACTCATAGACTTTCTTGGAGCTGGAAGAATTTTTTTTTAAAGAAAATGGTTTTAAATGCATAAAATAAAATAAATGGGATTCTCAAGGAAACTGATTATACTGAAATATAGTTCTCAAAATATATATTTTTTTTAAATGACAAATTTAGAGCCCAGGGGGGAAAAAAAAACTCATGTTGAAGTTTGTAAAGTGATTTACTTCTATTATTTTGCTATTACAAATGCCTCATTTTAGACAGAATCTCAGAGAGATGGAGTGAGGTCACTTTAGAGATCAAGAGATCACCAGATTCACCCCAGGCATTTTCCTCAGGAAGATTCCTGTGCATAGTAGGCCCTTGCTTTGTTGACCATGTTTAACCTAGATTGGATTACTTGCTGTCTAGGGGAGGGCTTTGGGGGGAAGGGAGGGAGAAAAATTTGGAACATGAGATACTGCAAGGGTGAATGGGGAAAACGATCTTTGCATATATTTTGAAAATAAAAAGCTATTGTTAAAGAAAAAAAAAAGTTTGCTGAATTCAAGCGATAGGACTCGCCACAGTTTATGACGCAAGTAACTGGCAGGGCTGCTACTAGAAAGAAGCCAGGTCTCTCCACTCTATTGCTCAGACAAAATGACACAGTGGCGCTTGGAGTGAGGAAAATCTGAGCCCACATCTTGCTCCTGACATTTACTAGCTGTGTGACACCAGGCAAATTACTGAACCTCTCTGAGCTTCATTTTTCTTCCATAAACTGAGACAAACAATACCTTTAGTACCTCTCTCACATAGCTATTGTGAAATACAAACAAAATCATCCATACAAAGTGCTTTGCAAACTTTCAAGCATTGTGGAGGTCTCCGTTATTATTATTGCACCTTGGTAAATAGATAATAGCTAATATTTCTTTTGCCTCTAAGGTTTGTAGAGCCGTTCATGCATGTGATCTCATTGGAGCCTCTAGGCCCGCCAATGAAATACAGTTCCCATCTTCCAGGTGGGGAAGCTGAGTTCAGAGATGGGACTTTTAAAATATCCCTGGACCTCATTTTTCTTCTCTGTAAAATGGGGAGATTGGGCCGGGCGGCCTCTGAGATCCTTTACTGTTCTAAATCTATTCTTCCCTGACCTATACAGCTATTAAATATTAGAGTCAGGATCTCAATCCATGTCTTCATCCTCCTTGCTCCACCATGTCCAATTCGGGCTTCTTTGGTCCCAGTCTTTGACATGTGTCTGCCAATCCGTACACTTGGATGCTATCCATCAGCACGGCTCCAGAAATGAAATCCATCGCTTCTCCAAATAACGCTGCCATTTCTTTTCACCACTTTGCTTTGCAAAAATTGTTTTCACGGATATTTTTCCATCGACTCTGTTGTTGAGGTGCACAGATGCAAACAAAATAGCAAAGAAATTGCTCCTGGTACAGGTGAAGGCTGAGTTAGCTGTTGGATGAGGTTTCTGGGGGTAAAGAGTCTGTTTAGGTTTCTTAGAATGTAGCAGCCACATTGGAGAGGACCCACTGGCACACCTTCAGCAAATGAATAACGTCAGGAAAGAACTAATAGAGACTTGTATATAAAAGGCTCTGTTCACAAAACCACAAGTTAGTTCCTGGAAGCGGTGACTGTCAAAAAAAGGATGTGGTATAAATAACATCGAGTTTATGTACCTTGGCCAACAAAGAGGGGTTTTGTTGACTTTCGCCTCCTAGAGGGTAAAAAAAATGGACAGGAGACTACATTCATGTTGTAAAAGTGACTCTGGACATCCTGGAGGCATTGGAGATGGACAAGGACTCATCAGCTCTGGCAAACTTGACATTATTCAGGAAAAATAAATATGTTTTACCAGTCATTTGGGGGAAATCAGGCACCAAAGGCACTAGTAAGTAAAGATTAAAATAAACATTATTTTAGGCATTGACTTTAGATGAAACAAACCATGGTTTATTTTTCTTGTTTGGAGGTAGAGAGATCCAAAAAAAGAGCTGGGTCTTGGGAAGTAGAAGCTGAGGATTCCACCTTATATCCACACTAGTGGGACGACCTTGGGAGAGCAAGGCATTTATTTACTCAGAGGGACCCTTTGGGTAAACCTAGAATCACAGTACCCACTACACCTTCCACATGTGGAGGAGCAAGGGCTCAACTGGAGGATCCCAGTCAGGAAGCATTTGGTAAACTTAACACATTAGGTGCAAGCCAGCTTTTGTCATGGGAAGTGCTCTGGAGGGTTTTCGATTAAGTTGCATTTTCCATGAGAAGGAACAGAATAAGTCAGCGATTCACCTGTCTTCCCAACTGGAATGTAACTTCAAATATCCTGGCAATCTCAAAAGAATTGGTTTTGAGATAGACCCTGAGTTCAGCCCTTTGAGTCAATCTGTCTCTGGACAAACCGAGTTCCAAGAAGCTAGCTGTCCTCAGTTCTTTGTGGACTAGACACGGAGCCATTTTGAATTATTAAGAACCTGGGACTTTTAAAAGACCTTCTGTTTATCTTAGTAGTGTTTTTGATGAAAATGCAGGAATTTTCTTGGAAACAGGGATTTTATTGTGTTGCTGCTCTAGGAGGCTGGTTTGGGGGAATAATCGTTTTCCATAGTTTCCCAGTGGTCAGATGCCCCCAAGGTCCAGAGAAATACATTCTTTTGTTCTAAAATTCCATCTAAGAAAAAGAAAAAAAAAAAAGAAAAAAAAAAAGGACCACGGAAGGAAATCTCCATTGGTGACTTAAAGATCAGCTCCTAGGCAGGAGGCAGCTAAAAACATTTGGCTTCAAAATACATTTGAAAAGCATTCCATTCAGATAAATAGGAAGCCCATTAAACTGCCAGGTTGTTGCTTTTATTATTGCTATCTTAGTGTCCGTATTTTCCTCCAATGTATGTTTTTACCACCCATATAAGGGAAGCTTGCCTTTGTTACCAGGCCTGGGCACTTTAACATTGTACTCCAGTAGTAAATTGCCACCTCCTGCCTTTTGTAAGTGGAATTTTCCTGACAAGAGATGTTGTTTTTCTTCAGACACCAGATCTTGCACTCACTGAAATATAAACATTTAAAATGCTTTGTGTTGAAGCATTATGGGTTTTTTTTTTTGGGGGGGGGGCAGTGTCTGTGTCTCTTGTGTGTGTGTGTGTGTGTGTGTGTGTGTGTGTGTGTGTGGATGTGTGTGTGTGTGTGTGTGTGGATGTGTGTGTGTGTGTGTGTGTGTGTGTGTGTGTGGATGTGTGTGTGTGTGTGGATATGTGTGGATGTATACACATACATATAATATATATTTGTCTTTTCTAAATCAATAGCTAAACCTTTCAGAGAAAAGTTAATAACCAGTTTTGGTTCAAAGGCTTCCTATTCTTTTAAATGCCTCTTATTACTGGCTATCTGGAGCAGAAAATGTTCATTATTGTGTCTTGCTGCTTGAAAAAGCCTTGCTTTCCTGGAAGATGAATGGTTTCTCAGCTCCCCAATCAGAATGTGCAGAATTCCATGAAGGCTGAGAGTTTGACCGGACTATTATGAAAAACTCCAGCTTGAAAGTTTCGGCGGTGGATTTGTTTCTGCGAAGTTGTTTTCATTTTTTTTAATCTTTCATCGAGAAAGGAAGATTTGTGCCATCCTTCCAGTTTGCCTTCCTACTCCTGAACTTTCTCTTCCTTCCAACCAACTGAGAGAAAAGGCTAGATATATTTGACTCTGCTCAGCTGCAAGCTCATTAAACTTAAAGAAATTATTAAGGAAGGATATTAATAAAACACACCATCCCTAAGTGCTAGAAGATGGCCAGGATTCAGAGAGGTCTTGTATGGCGATGCTTTTTAGTAAATAATAGTTCACAATTACATGGTTGTTTATAGTTGTGGACGCACTTTCCTAGAAAAGGAGTCAAAGTATTATTGGCCTTGTGTAACTGATGAGGCTAGACCATTTGTCCACCGAGTAGCAGAGAAAGCACTTGCTTGGTCCCCAGAAAAACATCATATAGAATATATAAATATATAGAACATAGAACACATATAACTATATCCCCTACATCAACAATGCAAGTTAATTTTGCCCCCAAATAAACTGGCTGTCTTGTAGTTCCTCCATGCTCTTTTCATTTATACTGAAATCATATTTGCAGAAAAAGAGACTTTTGGGGACTCGTGGCTATAATTAGCAGGGTAACTCGTCCTCTTGACCTTGTGCTTTATATTCTTCAAATCTATCTTTTTTCTCATTTAATTCCTACAACAGCTGTGTAAAGAATATAGAGTGAGTCAATATTATTATCCCCATCTCTTTTTTTTTGGTATAAAAACATTCATTTATTTATTTCTATTAAAGCTTTTTAGTTTTCAAAACATATGTGTGGACAATTCTTCAGTCGTAGCCCTTGCAAAATCCTGTGTTCCCATTCCTCTTCCCTCACCCCCTCCCCCAGATGGCAAGTCATCTAATATATGTTAAACATGGTAGAAATATATGTTAAATCCAATATACACATATATACTTATACAATTATCATGCCACACAAGAAGAAAAGAGAAACAAAATAAAATGCAAGCGAGCAACAACGTAAAGAGTGAAAATGCTTATCCCCATCTTAAATATGAAATTAAAGCCATCTTGTTTATATCATAGAATCACAGAGTTAGAGTTAGAAGGGATGTTAATCTACATCAAAATTATGTGCCAAGGACTGTGCACTGGGGATACAAGAAAAGTTAAAAAAAAAAAAAAAGTTCCTGCTTTCTAGGAACTCACAATATGATGGAGGGGACAAGACAATATATAAACAACTATGGACAGCCTCCTAAATAAACTGGAAATAATCTAATTAAGGGAGATTGGGAAAGGCCTCTAACAGAAGGTGAGAAGGTTGTAGTGGAAACTTAAAAGAAGCCAGAGAAGGAGGAGATGGACGGGAGAGGGAGAAAATTCCAGATGTTGGAGGACAGAATCAAAGTGGGCTCAAAGGTCATCTGGTCCAATCTCTTCAATGAGTCAATCAATCATTTATTGAGTGTCTTATTATGTACCAGTCACTGAGCTAAGGAATACAAAGATAAAAGTGAAATAATCCCAACTATTCTAAATGAGAAGACAACAGGGACATACTTAGATATAAACCAGAGTAATCGGGAAGGAAGGTGGAGTCCTTGACAGAAATAAGGAAGGTTATAAGAGAAGCAAGCAGGTTTAGTCATGTGGCTTTGTTCCAGATGACTTCATAGACATCTCCCCAAATTTTTCTGAATATTTCAGATTTGTTATTTCTTACAGCACCACAAGATCTCATTCGATTCACACGCTCCACTTTGTTCAGACATTCCCCAATAAATGAAAACTCACTTGGTTTCCACTTTTTTGAGATTACAAAAACCGATGCTCTAAATCTTTATGCATATATGAGGCCTTTCTCTCTGGGAGATTTTTGGAGTATATGTAGAATTTAATGCCTTTTTTCAACTTTCTTATTTTAGCAATGAGGAAACAAGCTAAAGTCAGACTGGTAGTATGTGGCAGAGCTGGAATTCGAACCCAGTGACTTTTTCAAATCCATAGTTTAGTATGTTGTAAAATCGAGATCTGAGAAATCTGGCTTTTCACTAGAAACTGTCTATTCTTGGCTATCCTCCACTGCTGGCCACTCTTTTCCCTCACCTCAACACATTGGGCCATGATGAGGAGTCACCATGTTCCTTGCCAGGAATTCAGCTTCAGGCTCCAGAGTTATGTGACCCCACGCAGAATGAAATGAGCAGCTGCTTTCAGGCCCCTCTTCTGCAGCCGTCATCCCACAGGAGCCTCTATTGCATTGAACTTCATCTCATTGGTCTATATGATTCTGTCCAGTTCTTTCTTGTCATGTACTGCTTCCTAGGTCACTCTCCCTCCTTCCTCAAGGAGCTCAATATTGACTCATAGACTCTCTTTCTATTCCAATTCTTACCTTCATACAGGATTTTAATCAGCAACACCCGGCCTCTCAGTCATTTCATCAATCTCCTCAACTCCCATAGTTGATAGAGATAGTTGAGAGAAAGCGAGCGCTCTATCTCTCCACTCTATCTCAGTTATTCAAAGGGATGGTCAACCTTTGACTTCATTCCCCACCCTACTCCAAATTGTTCCACCTCCAAGATACCAAATTTTGCAATTTCTCTGGTCACAATCTCTTCTTCCATTTCACCGACTGCCTCATTTCTCCCAAACCTCCTCTTTGTCCTAATTTGGTCCCTAACCATTTGTCCTTGGCCACCACCCCTGCTAGGGCTCACTTCCCTCCCTTCTCTGGATCGTTCCACCCAATTTCAGTTGAAGACTTGCCCTCATACTCGACCTAGAAAGAAGAAGCCATTTGCTTTGAGTTCTCTCTTCTCTCTTTTCTTATATCCTATATCATTCCCCATTGTTTTCTCATTTACTTCAGGCCCATGATAAAGTGGCCCTTTTTCTTCTCAAGATCAACCTTTGATCCCATTTCCTTCTAGTTCCTTTGGCAAGTTGCCCCCATTCTCATCCCCTCTCTTCCTCTGATTTTCAACATCTCTCTACATACTGGTTCTTTCTCAAATACCTCTAAGTGTCCCATGCTCAATGACCTCTCCCTTGATCCTGACATCCCCTCAGGATATAGTCCTATATTACATCCCTCTCTTAGTCAAACTCTTTTAAAAAGTTGTTCACGCTCATTGCCCCCACTTTTCTCTCACTTCAAAACTGCTTACAATCTGACTTCTGATTATGACTTCTGTTCTCATCATTCAACTGAAACTTTTTTTCCCAAAAGTTACCAATGATCTCTTCATGAACAAATCTGATATTCTCATCTCAAACCTTATACTTCTTTTTGTAAAATGAGTTTTGCTTGACATCTTTTCACCATTTCCATGATTATGGTTTTCTCCAGCATGTTTACCCTTCCCCCTCCCAGAGAGACATCTCATATAACAAATAGTATTCCTAAAATTTTTTTTTAAAAAAGAAAATGGAAAAAGTTAGCAAAACTGATTAATCAACTTTAAGTCTGCAGACATGCAATGTCTATCACCCGTGGACCTCCCACCTCTGAGAAGCAGAGCAGCTCAAACCTCTCTTTCTATTCATGTCTGATCTTTCTCATTTTGTTACATTCATTTTGGGTTTGGGGGGTATGTGATTGTTCTTTCCATTTACATTGTCGTAATTTTGTGTAAGTTGTTTTCTTGACTTTGCTCTTTCATTCTCTATTAGTTCATGGGGATATTCACATGCTTCCTCTGAATCAATCGCATTCATCATTTTTTTTTTTGGGGGGGGAGGCAATTGGGGTTAAGTGACTCACCCAGGATCACACAGCCAATAAGTGTTCACCATGTGAGTTGAATTCAGGTCTTCCTGACTTCGGGGCCAGTGCTCTATCCAGTGCGCCATCTAGCTGCCCCGCATTCATCATTTCTTACAGAACAATAATATTCCATCAGATTCGTGTACCACAATTTATTTAGCCATTCTCCACCTGATGGGCATCTATTTTGTTTCCAGTTCTTTGCTCTCACAAAAAGTGCTGCTATAAATATCTTGATGCATATGGGGACTTTCTTTTTATCAACAACTTCTTTGGGATATAAACCCAGTAATGAATCTCTGCGTTCCAAGGCTAGAGCCATTTTAGTCACTTTATTTACATAATTCCAAATTGTTTTCCCCAAATGGTTATACTAAATCTCAGCTCCACCAATAACATAATAGTGTGCCCATCATTCTACAACCTATCCAAAAATGGACAATTGCCATTTTTGCCATCTTTGTCAATTTGCAGAGAGTATGAGGTGAATCCTCGGGGTTCTTTTGATGTGCATTTCTCTATTCTTTCAAATGATCAAACCTCACACTTCTTGACCTTTCTCCAGCATTTGACATTACTAACTGCCCTTTATCCCCAGATAGTTTTCCCCTCTGGGTCTTCCTGACACTGTTCTTTATTGATTCTTTTTCTATGATCTAACCACTGCTTAATTTCCATTGCTGGTCATCACCCATATAACAGGCCCAAACTGTGGGTAATCTCCAAAGTTCTGTCCGTGGGTCCTCTTCTTTGTCAATCAGTCATTAAATACTTATTAAGAACCAGCCACGAATCAGGAGCAGCACTAATCTATGAGGGTACAGAGAATGATTTAAAAAAAAAAAAAAAGGTCCCTGCTTTCAAGGAGCTCCCAAGATAATGGGGCAGACAATATATAGGCAATTGTAAGAATAATGTAGAATATAAATAACATTTAAATGTATTATTAATATATTAATAATAATAGAAATAACAGAGGAAGGGAAGGTGAAGGTAATAAGCATTATTAAGTGACTATAAATGCCTTCTTATGTTCCAGGCACTGTGCTAAGTACCTTATAAATATCTCATTTGTTCTTCTTCACAGCAATCCTACAGGGGAGTCATTGCTATTACCTCCATTTTACAGTTGAGGAAACTGAGGCAAATTGAAGTTAAATGATTTGCCCAGGGTCACACAATAAGTGTCTGAGGCTGGACATGAGGGAAGGCATTAGAATTAAGGAGGATGAGAAAAGGCTTCCAGTAGGAAGGTGGATTTCATCTGGGATTTAAAGAAAGCCAGGGAAGCCAGGAAGAGTATTCCAGTCGAGGAGAAAGACAGTGAAAAATTCCTGGAGTCTGTAGATGGAGAGTCCTGTGTGAGGAACAACAAGGAGGCTAATGGGAGGAGACTGCAAAGGTAGGAGGGGGCCATGTTAGGAAGGGCTTTAAATGGCAAACATGGGATTTTACATTTTATCCTTGAGGTGATAGGAAGCTCCTGAGGTTTATTGAGTGTATGTGGGGACTTGGGGTGCGAATGACAGTTAGACTTGTGTTTTCAGAAGATCACATTGAAGATCTGGGAGGGCAGACTGCAGTGGGGAGGAATGGGGCTTGGTAGGTCCACCAACAGGATGTTGCGATAGTCCAGGGATGACATTATCAGGGCCTGCACAAGGCAGAGCTAGAGAAGAGAAGGAGGCATATTAGAGAGATAGTATGAAAGTCAAAACTGACCAGATTTGGCAATAGATTGGGTAAAGTCGAGAAGAATCACTCGGTGACCTCATCGACTCAGGTCAACTTCAATGATCACTTCTCAAATGAATTACAGGTCCATATAACTCATCTTCATCTTTTTCCTGGGCTCCAATCCCACATCATCCACTTCCTATTTGACCTTTCAAACTGCATATGCTAACAGGGCTCTCAAACTTAACCCATCCAAACAAAAGTCCTTATCTTCTCTTCCTCAATCCCTCACTCCCTAAATCTACCCCCTCTTCTGAACATCTCTATTTCTCTTTTTTTCTTTTATTATAGCTTTTTATTTACAAAATAAATGCATGGGTAATTTTTCAGCATTGACCCTTGCAAAACCTTCTGTTCCAACTTTTCCCCTCCTTCCCCCATTCCCTGCCATAGAGGACAGGTAGTCGAATCCATGTTATATATGTTAAAGTACATGTTAAATCCAATATATATATATATATATATATATATATATATATATATATATATATATATATATATATATATATATATATATATATATATATACATATTTATACAGTGATTTTGCTGCACAAGAAAAATCAGATTTAGAAAGAAGGTAAAAGTAACCTGAGAAGGAAAACAAAAATGCAAGCAAACAATAACAGAAAGAGTACAAATGCTAGAACATCTCTCTTTCCGTTAAGGCTACCACCATCCTTCCAGTTACCGGTTTACAACCTCAGGCTCATCTTTGACAGCTCAGTCCCTTTATCCCATACCCAATCAGTTGCCATCCCTCACTGTAGGAAAAGTGGGAAAAGAAAGTAATATTTTCTTTTCTCTTTTGATTTTAGTGATTTGCCCGGGATCACACAGCTAATGTGTGAGGCCATATTTGAATTCAGGTCTTCCTGATTGCAGGGTTGGCACTCCATCCACTTGAACACCTAGCTGCCCCATTGATTATTTTCATACCATCTCTATCTTCTGTGCCCTATTCTTTACTCAGCCATCACCCTACTCCCGTACTTTGCTGTCTCTTGCACATTTCCAAGGCTTTCTCATCAATCTCTCTAAGTCAGTTCTCTCTATTCCAATCCATCCCCTGAACAGCTACCAAAGTAAATCTCCTAAAGTAGGTCTGACCACATTGCCCTCATATCCAATAAACTCTATTGTGAGTCTACCTGTCGGTTGGTCAGTAAACATTTATTAAACACATTATGTGGCAAGCACTGTGCTACGTGCTGGGAATACATAAAGAAGCAAAAGACAGTCCCTACCATTAAAGAGCCTACAATCTAATGAGGAAGACCACATGCAAACAAATATACATAAAGCAATTCATATACAGGATAAATAGGAAATAATTAACAGAAGGAAGCACTAGAATTAAGATGGTAAGGCTTTCAGTAAAATATGGGATTTTAATTGGTATTTAAAGAAAGCTAGGGGAGGTTGGTCATCAGAGCAGAGGAGGAAGAGCATTCCAGGCATACAGGGCAGCCAGAGAAAATGTCTGGAGTCAAGAGATGGAGGGTCTTGTTTGTGGAACAGTCAGGGGGCCCGTGTCTGTAGATCAAAGAGTACACTGCCAGGAGTGAAGTGTAAGAAGATCAGAAAAGTAGGAGGAGGTGGGGTTATGAAGGGCTTTGAATGCCAAACAGAGCATTCTGTATGTGCTCCTAGAAGCAAAAGAGAGCCACTGGAGTTTGTTGAGTAGAGGAGGGGGGGGTGGGTAACATGATCAGAACCGCTCTTTAGGAACATCACTTTAGATGGATCGGAGTAGGGAGAGACTTGAGGCAGGCAGCCCCAACAGCAGCTCTTGAAGTAATCCAGATATGAGGTGACGAGGGTCTGCACCAGAGTTGTGGCAGTGTTGAAGGAGAGAAGAGGATATATGCAAGAGAAGCCAGAAAGGTGAAACTGATGGGCTTGACAATAGATGGGCTCTGTGGAAGAAAGGAGTTTTGGTGGGATGATAAGGTCAGAAGCCACATGTAAGGGGTCAAGAAGAGAGGAGAAGAGGTGGATGACCTTTTCAAATTTAGTCAAAGAAAACAGAAGAGATACAGAAGGCTGTTTAGCAGGAAAGGGAAGGATTAAGTGAGGTTTTTTTGAAGATGGGGGAGACTGGAGCATGTTCATAGACAGTACCGAAGGAGCCAGTAGACAGAGAGAGACTGAAAGTAAGTGAAAGAGTGGTGGCGACAGAAGCATTTGTCGGAGGAGATAAGACGTGATGGGACCACTTGAACGGTAACCTTGGAAAGGTGGGAGGTCACTTCATCATGTGAGACAGGCATCCGAGTGATAGGAGATGAAGAAGAAGGGAGAAGAGGAAGCTGATCCTGAATAGTTTCAATTGTTTTCTGTAAAATATGAGGCATGATTCTCAATTGAGAGGAAAGAAAAGGAAGCCATGGGAGGTCTGAGGAGTGATAAAAAGGTTTAGAAGGGCTGTTGGGAAGGATGGGGTAGTGAGTAGATAGAAGAGGTGTAGTTGGATTGCCTCATAGCATTGAGGGTTCAGTTACAGTTGTGTAATATATATTTGTAATGGATCCAGTTGGAATGGATGCATGATTATCTCTATTAGTAGCATATATGTAGGAGTGGGCAGCTAGGTGGTGCAATGGATAGAGTACTATGTATGGAGTCAGGAAGTTCTGAGTTCAGATTCAGCCTCAGACACATTAGTTCTGTGATCTTGGCCAAGTCACTTTACACTGTTTGCCTCAGTTTCTTCATCTGTAAAAATGAACTGGAGAAGGAAATGGCAAACTGCTCCAGTATCTTTGGCAAGAAAATCTCAAATGGGGTCATGAAGGAGCAGATAACATTGAAAAATGTGAAGGAGTGAAAGCAGTGAATGGTGGGAGTGATCCAAGGCTGAAGCTTGGCCGAGGGTAATCAGCAATACGATAAGGCTAGAGATTCAGGAAAGGAGAACAGGGGTAGAATTGAATCAGTTCACCAAGTCATAAGATGTGGAGAAGAGGAGAGATAATTCAGGGAAGATGGTCTGGGAGGGAATTGCAAGGGGCAAGGGATTGGAGGTTACAGTATGGTCAAACAGTAGGGTTTTGTAAGGTGAGGAAGAGTTGAAAATCTGGTAGATTATGGTCAAATGAGGAGATTTGGGACTTCATGAATGAAGATAGAGATGAGGTAGAGAAAGATCAAGGATAGGACTATTGTGTGAAGCTGGGGGTAGAGGAAAAGCTTATGGAAAACTAGTAGGTTGAAGAACTGGGTGGTCAGGGTATTTAAGAGAGAGTCAATATGTAGAATGAAGCCTTCCACTATGAGTGTCTTTTCAACAATGCAGCCATTCAAGGCCACTTCCAATGGCTTAGTGATGGAGAGAGCCATCTGCCCCCAGAGAGAGAACTGTGAGGAATGAATGTGGATCACAACATAGCATTTTCACTTTTTTGTTGTTGTTTGCTTGCATTTTGTTTTCTTTCTCCTTTTTTCCTTTTTGATCTGATATTTTCTTATGCAGCAGGATAATTGTGGAGATATGCATAGAAGAATTGCACATGTTTAACAAATTGGATTACTTGCTTTCTAGGGAAGGGAGGGAGGGGAAGGGACAGAAAAAATTTTGGAACACAAAGTTTTGCAGGGGTGAATGATGAAAACTATGCATATATTTTTAAAATAAAAAGCTTTAAAAAAAAACTCCTCTTCACCTACTTCAGGATCTTGCCAAATTGACCTTCTTGCTGATCTTCACACATGATCCTCCATCTCCAACTTCCATGCCTTTACACTGGCTAGATTCTATGTCAACACCCCCCTTCATCATAAACTTCATAAACTCAATATAGTTTCTTTCAAAGGTCATTCCAGTTACTATGTGATCCCTCTAAATGCTAGTGCTTCTTCTCAATATTATTTTGTGTCTCTATTATTTACATGGTCACAAAGCCCTATCCCTTACCCCACTGAATATAAACTCTCAAAGACTGGGATTGTTTCACGTTTATCATTGTATCTCCATTGCCTAGAATTATTCTGGGCACATAATTACTCAAAAAATCCTTGTTGATTCATTTATTGATATCAAGCACAGTCCATCTTAAATTCCTTGTTTTTAGTCTTTCTTTTATTTATCTCCTGCTAATCCTCAACCTTTGGTGATCCCCACTATCTATCTGCTTTTTGTACCCCAACTCAACAGGTAATGCTGCTGGAGAAAGTTATGGAATCAGAAGGACTGATTCAATGATAACATATTCATGTTATCCAACCTCAACTAGGCTTTCCTGCTGCAGAATAATCCTTCTCATTTCTGTTGGATCCTCTTTGTCGCTTTCTGCAGTGGCTTTTCTGAACTTTTTCTTCTCTCTGTTCAAGTCCCTGACTCCACTCTACTTCTCTACTCCAGTCATATGATTTTGCTTCCAGCTGTCCAAAACTTCCCTTGCTTTTCTTATTCCCCACTAGATTCAAACTCTGATTCTTTGATTATAATTCCATGGGCTATATATGGATTATAATTCCACTGTACCATGCTTACCTCTTGTTTTCCTACTGATAGAAGAATTTTTTTAACATCGGTGGATTTTGTTGCTTTAATAAAATTTTCCTTAGCACTTTGCCTGGCTTACCATGGCTTCTAGCACATTGTACCTTGTATCAAATATAATCATGTGTATCACTCCCATGATACTGTAATCTCAGTGCACTGCTTAATTAAATCATTAACCAATGTTTATTTGCTAAGCCACCTAAATGGCACAATGGATAGAGTACTAGATCAGGAGTCAGGAAGACCTGCTTTCTAATTTGTCTCAGAGACTTACCATCTGAGTGACCCTGGGAGGTCACTTAAATGATGTCTGCCTTATTTTCCTCATCCACAAAATGGGGATAGTGACAGTATCTATCTCCTAGAGTGGCTGTGAAGATTAAATGTAACAATGTGGATAAAGTGATTTGCAAAATCTTTGAGTGCTAAATCAATGCTAGCTGTTATTATTTGTTGAATTGATTTTGATGACTTCTAAGTTCTTAAAGTTTGAAGTTCCTAAGGATACAGAGTATCTTTCTTTCATCTATGATACCCCAGTATTTAGCATGCAGTGTTATATATGGTAGATCCTCCTACCCTGTGATAGGAAATAAGCCCAGTGATTTTAGAAAAACATGGAAAGACCCGCACAAAATAACAAAGAGCAAAATGAACAGAATACATACCTACAATATTCAGTAACAGCAATATTGTTTTAAGAACAATTTTGAGCAACTGAGTCATTCTGATTGGTATAAGTGCCCAAATTAACCACAAAGATCCTATGAAGGAGATGCTATCTGCATCTAGAGAAAGAACTCACACACATTTATATATATAATATATTTATGGATGGATGTATATATACATATTTGTGTCTAATGGTAGTCATCTTTAGGGTAGAAGAGGAAGGGAGGGAAAAATCACATGATAGCTTTGTTGTATATTTAAAAGGAATAGCAAGTTGTACATAACAGATCTACAGTTTTAGATGCAGTTCTCTTTTTTTTCTACCTTATTATGGAAATGCTTATTTTATTTATTAAGTTCAGAATAAAAGAGAAAAACTATGGTAGGTCCTAATAAACTTTTGATGAAATGAATACATTACATTGTATGACACAATTATATTTAAAGAACTACATCTATGAGAACATTAGATTGAAACTAATGACTTGCGACAAGTATCGACTGACTCCTAAATTCTAAAACTCAATTTCAGCAGGCTATAGATTCAATATTTCAAGATTGTAATTCATTTTAGTAGGTCATAGGCCTATAGAACTTGAGGATGGGAGGGATACAATTCATCTGAAAAATACTGAGGGTCTTAGTGGACTCCAAGCTCAATGTGAGTCAACCTTCAAGCATGAATAGTCCAAAATTAATGATCTCAGTTATATTTAGAGAAAAATAGTGTTAGGGATGTTGTTGTTATTGTTTCTCCTTCTTTCTCAAAAAAGACCATAACATCAGGGAGGTGATGCATTGACATACAAGTGAACTGGATTTAAATGAGGGAGGGATGTGCAAAATCACCTGCCTCACTTTCTCTGCTTGAGTCACCTGGGTCCAGTGGTAAGATACATACAAATCAAGACAACTGGAGAAGGCCCTGGGTTGCGATGGGATACCTCAGCTTTTTAAGCTAAGGTCTTTTGGGGGGGATTTTTTTAAACTTTAGTCTTAAATACAAAATGAGAAGGAAAAAAATATTGCCATATACACAACAGACCATAAAAGAAGATCCAATATAAGCTAATAAATTTCCACTTCAAGAAAAGCTATATAATAAATATTATACATTGTTTTCAAAAGTGCTCAGCTTTTCTTTGTATCTTTATTGGTTTTCTTTTGTTCTCTTCTAAGCACTTTTTACTTTATTTCTTTTACCCTCTCCCAAGAATTCTACAATTAAGCATATATATATATGTGTGTGTGTGTGTGTGTGTGTGTGTGTGTGTGTGTATACATATACATATACACATATATAAACTCATATATATACATATACACTCATACACATACATGTAAAATTGTGTTATGCATATTTCTTCCTATCATCAGTTTCTCTGAAGGTAGATAGCATCTTCCTTCATAAGTTCAAGACTTTCCATGTTTTTCTAAATCAACCGGTTCATCATTTCCTACACCACAGCAATCTTCCAACCCAATCACATCCTATCTGAGAGATTGTCTATGAAAGGTTTTTTTCCCTGTTTTTTTCATTCTTCCTGTTCTTGGTTATAAAAGTTGTATTTACACAAGAAAATTGTAATTTAAAATAATCAGAATTATGCTTTTTACAATTCAGCAATGCTCTCATCTTATAGTTTAAAGTCTAACTGCTTTCTTTACATTCTTTTCCCCTGGTTTCTTTGAAGTTTCTGATCTTTTGTTCTTTCAAATGAACTTTGTTACTATTTTTTTCTAACTTAGTAAAATAATTTTTTAGCAATTTAACTGGGACCACATTGAATAGATTAGTTAAGTAAAACTGTCATTCAAAAATTATTTTGGCTTCACCTTCCCATGAACCATAAATATTACTTCGATATTAAGATCTGCATTTATTTGTGTAACAGGCATTTGATGTTTATGTTCATAAAGTTCCTGTGTACATTTTGACAGATATATGCTCAGGTGTCTTATACTGTGTAAGTATTTTAAATGGTCTAAAACAATATTTAATAATATCGCTGACACATTGTATAGTTTCTCTATTTTTTCATTTTTGATCAAATCTATTTTAATTTTAACTTTGCCTGAGATCATAATTACTATCTCTAATTTTATACATACTAAATTCTACTACTGCCCTTTGTTTCATCTTTGTGTGAATCTCTCATTTCTATAATGTTTCCTGACAGCAATGTATTGTTGAGTTCAGTTTTTTTAATCTGCTATATGTTTCAGTTTTATGGGTAAATTTGTTCCATTCACATTCTAAGCTACAATTACTTGCTATGTATTTTTCTCATTTATATTTTTCCACACTATCCTTCTCACGCTATTTACTCTGTCCCTCCTCACTCCTCTTTCACTTCTACCCACAATTTGTCCTCCTATTCTTTAATCTACACACAGCTAGAGTCTCTACTCAACCCTCCCCTCACTCTCCTTATTTTTATCTTCTAGCCTTATTTCTTTCTGAATTTAAAAGATGTTTGCACACACACACACACACACACACACACACACACACAAATGTCCCCTCTTTTAACTCATTCCTGATGAGAGTAAAGTTCCAGCATTACCCACCCTTCCCATTAGCTTTTTTTTTTGCACCAGTTTTTGCATCAGTTTTTCCTTTTATGCCTCATTTGTATGAGATAATTACTCCTTTTTGACTCTCCCTCTAGTTTTATTTTTTTTTTTAGAAATCACCCCATCACTCCATCACACTCAGCTCAGCCCCACACCTTTCATGACAATCATGAATACTGCTAATATTTTCACATATATGAAGTAAACAATTTGACCTTATTGAGTCCCCTTATAATTTGGTCTTTAATGTTTCCTGGATTTTTATATGTCCCAATTTTTTTCTAAGTTCTGGGGGGTTTGTCACAAATACCTAAAAGTCTGTGAGTCTGGTAAATATCCATTTTCCCCCTATTCAGGATTATACTTAACTTTGCTTGGTAACTTACCCTTGGTCATAACCCCAGCTCTTTTGCTCTATGAAGTCTAGTATTTCAAGATCTACAGTCCTTCTATATAGTAGATGCTGTCTTTTGTAATCCTTACTGTAGCTCCATGATATTTGAATTGTTTTTTCTTGATGCTTCCAATATTTCCTCCTCAACCTGGGAGTTTTGAAACTTGAGATTAATATGTTTTTCTCCTGGGATCTCTTTCAGGTGGTGATTGGTGGACTTTTTCTATTTATCTTCTTATTTGGAACTTCAGGGTATAATTTATCTGGATAATTTTTTTGTAATATTGCATTAAGATGTTTCTAAATCGTAATTTTCAGGTAATTCAACTATTCTTATGTTATTTCTCCTTGATCTGTTCTCCAAATTGTTTTTCTGCTGAGATGTTTCACTTTCTCTTCTATTTTTTTTCCATTCTTTTGATTTTGTTTTATGATTTCTTGGTGTCTGGGAAATGAGTGTGGATCACAACATAGCATCTCCAACTCTTTCTGTTATTGTTTGCTTGCATTTTTGTTTTTCTTCCCATGTTATTTTTACCTTCTTTCTATATCTGATTTTTCTTGTGCAGCAAGACCAGCAGGGTGATTTCAAAAAGGCCTGGAGAGACTTACAAGAACTGATATATACATATACTGGATTTAGCATATTCGTTAACATATATTTTTAAATTTTTTAAAATTAATTTTATAATTATAACTTTTTTTGACAGTACATATGCATGGGTAATTTTTTTTTACAACATTATCCCTTGTACTCCCTTCTGTTCCGAATTTTTCCCCTCCTTCCCTCCACCCCCTTCTCTAGATGGCAGGCAGTCCCATACATGTTAAATATGTTATAGTATATCCTACATACAATTTATGTGTGCAGAACCAAATTTCTTGTTGCACAGGAAAAATTGTATTCAGAAGGTAAAAATAACCTGGGAAGAAAAACAAACGTGCAAACAGTTTACACTCATTTCCCAGTGTTCCTTCTCTGGGTGTAGCTGATTCTGTCCATCATTGATCAATTGGAAGTGAATTAGCTCTTCTCTTTGTTGAAGATTTCCACTTCCATCAGAATATATCCTCATACAGTATCATTGTTGAAGTGTATAATGATCTCCTGGTTCTGCTCATTTCACTCAGCATCAGTTCCTGTAAGTCTCTCCAAGCCTCTCTGTATTCCTCCTGTTGGTCATTTCTTACAGAACAATAATATTCCATAACCTTCATATACCATAATTTACCCAACCATTCTCCAATTGATGGACATCCATTCATCTTCCAGTTTCTAGCCACTACAAAAAGGGCTGCCACAAACATTTTGGCACATACAGGACCCTTTCCCTTCTCTAGTAGTTCCTTGGGATATAAGCCCAGTAGTAACACGGCTGGATCAAAGGGTATGCACAGTTTGATAACTTTTTGGGCATAATTCCAGATTGCTCTCCAGAATGGTTGGATTCGTTCCCAACTCCACCAACAATGCACCATACTTTAACATATTTAACATGTATGGGACTACCTGCCATCTAGGGGATGAGGTAGAGGGAAGGAGAAGAAAAGTTGGAACAGAAGTTTTTGCAAGGGTCAAAGTTGAAAAATTATCTATGCATATGTTTTGTCAATAAAAAACTATTTAAAAAAAAAAAAAGATGATTTCTTGGTATCTTAGACTGTCATTTGCTTCCCTTTGCCCAATTCTAGTTTTCAAGGAATTGTTTTCTTCCTTAAGTTTTTGATTCTCTATTTCTAGTTGGTTGATCTCCTTTTCATAATTTTTTTGAATTGCTTTTATTTTAATCCTAATTTTTTCTTGATCTCCTTTACTTTATCATTTTTATGTATTTATTTAATTTTGTTCTATTTTGCTTTTAGCAGCTATTGGTGGAATCAAGTTGCAGTCCTGAGTTATGAGGAATCCGTCTTACTCTTATTTTCTGAGATCTATCTCTTGGCCCAAGCTTGGGCTCTCCACTCAACTCCACCACTATGGCCATCAGTCACTATTCCTTGCTCCTGTAGTCCTGTGTCCTCTGTGCCCTCACCCCTGCCATGGATAAGCTAAACTAAATTTGTCCTCTTTGCCCCGGAAATGAAACCAGGGCTCCTGCCCTCCTGCAAGTACCCAGAGCAGAGAGGATCCCTGCCCCTTGCTACTTTTACTCACCAGGTGTGCTAGGTATCAACAATAGGAGGTCCTTCAATCTTTTCCTACTCAGCCATTCACTTACCCTATCTTCCAGGCCGAAGCTCCTCCTCTACCCAGCTGCCCCCAGGGCTCGTTGTTTGTTGATTGGGTAAAGTTGGCTTGGAGGTGTTTGCACTTCACTCAGGCCAAATCTTGCCCAGGAGGTCAAGTCTTTCCTGCAGTCTTCTCAAATTGTCTTTGGAGGACAGCTGCTTTATCCTGTGTTTATTTCTGCTGCTCTGAGGCGATATTCTGTTGTGGGTTGTTTTATTTTGTTTTGTTTTTAGAGGAAATTTGGAGAGCCAACAGTTTTCTGACCCATTCTACCATCTTCCCAGAATTCTTTCTAAGAACTGAGCTAAATTTATTTTTTGTTGTTTGTTTTAAAATTTTAATAATAGCTTTTTATTTTCAAAATCCATGCAAAGACAGTTTTCAACGTTCACCCTTGCAAAACCTTGTGTTCCAAATTTTTCTCCCTCCCTTCCTCCATCTCCTCCTCTAGACAGTAAGTAATCCAATATAAGTTAAACATGTGCCATTCTTCTAAACATATTCCCACAATTATCTTGCTGCACAAGAAAAATCAGATCAAAAAGGGGAGAGGGGATGAGAAAGAAAAAAAGCAAGCAAACAATAGAAAAACTGTGAAAATGTATGTTGTGATCCATATTCAGTTTCCATAATCCTCTCTCTGGGTGCAGATGGCTTTCTCCATCCCAAGACCATTGGAACTGGCCTGAGTCACCTAATTGTGGAAAACAACCAAGTCCATCACAACTGATCATCACATAATCTTGTTGCTGCTGTGTACAATGTTCTCTTGGTTCTACTGAGTCAAATGTATAAGAATACAAGTCATCTCCCAATTGATAAATGCTAAGAGGATATGAACAGGCTCAGATGAAGACATTAAAACTATTTCTAGTCATATGAAAAAAAGCTCTAAATCACTATTGATCAGAGAAATGCAAATTAAGACAACTGTGAGATACCACTACCCACCCTTCAGATTGGCTAAAATAACAGGAAAACAAAATGATAATTGTTGGAGAGGATGTGGGAGAACTGGGACACTGATGCATTGTTGGTGGAATTGTGAAATAATCTGACTATTCTGGAGAGCAATTTGGAACTGTGCCCAAAGGACTATCAAACCCTTGATCCAGCAGTGTCTCTACTGGGCCTGTACCCCAAAGAGAATATTAAAGAGGGAAAAGGAGCCACATGTGCAAAAATGTTTGTAGTAGCTCTTTTTATAGTGGCAAGGAACTGCAAACTGAGTGGATGCCCATCAATCAGTTGGGGAAGGCTGAATAAGTGATGGTATATGAATGCTATGGAATATTATTGTTCTATAAGAAACAACCAGCAGTATGATTTCAGAGAGGCCTGGGGAGACTTACATCAATTGATGCTGAGTGAAGTGAGCAGAACCAGGAGAACATTGTACCCAATAACTGCAAGATTATGTGATGGGCAACTGTTCTAGACTTAAGCTTTTCTCAGAAATATAATGATCCAAGACAATCCCAATACACATCCAGAGAAAGAACTATGGAGGCTGAATGAATTTTCACTTTTTTGTTTGTTTGCTTTTTCTTTCTCATGGTTTTCCCCCTTTGGACTGATTTTTCTTTCACAACATGACAAATATGGAATTATACTTAAAATGACTTACATCTAAAAACCTTTATCAGATTGTTTGCTGTCTTGGGAGGGAGGAAGAAAAAAATTGGAACTCAAAATCTTGCAAAAATGAATGTTGACACTGCCTAGCTATGTGACCCTGGGCAAGTCACTTAACCCCAATTGCCTCGGAAAAAAATATTGAAAAGTCTCTTTACATGTAATTGGAAAAATAAAATATTGAGGGGGTAAAAAAAGAATCCTCTCTAAAATAAGGTCTTTAACAGATTTTAGTTTGACTAAGGCAACGCCCAATAGGAGATTAAGGTTAAGTATGAGATAAGGTGGAGAATGGCCTTTTTTACCTACTTTAAAAAAAAAAAAAATCATTCTGGGAGGGGAAGATCCTCAGGGTTTCTGGACAAAACAGAAACAATTACTATTTACATTCATTCTGAGTCAAACGGGACCCAAACAGGGGTTGGCCTGGGGACCTGTGTTTTTTTTTTTTCCTTTTTCACTTAATAGTTTTATTTTTTCCAACATTAATTTTTGTAAGATTTTAATTCTAAATTTTTCTCCTCTCCCTTTCCCTCCAAGACAGAAAGCAATCTCATAGGGTCATACGTGTACAATTATTTTAAACGTATTTCCCTTAGTTTTGATGTGAAAGAAAAATTAGAATGAAAGAGAAAAACTTCAAGAAAGAAAAAAACAAAAAGAAGTGAAAATAGTATGCTTCTATCCTCCTTCATTCTCCATAGTTCTTCCTCTGTATGTGGATGGCATTTTCCATCTGAAATCTATTAGAATTGTCTTGGATCACTATTTTGCTGAGAAGAGTTAAGCCTATCATACTTAATAATTACAATATATATTTTTGCATATATTTGGAAAAATAAAATACTATTAAAAAGATGATATAAATTTTTAAATAATAGCTTTTTATTTTCAAAATACATGCAAATATAGTTTTCAACATTCACCTTTGCAAAACCTTGAATTCCAATTTTTTTTCCTCTCTCCCTCCCTCCCCACTTCCCTAGACAACAAGCAATATGATATAGGTTAAACATGAATCACATACAATGTTCTCCTGGTTCTGCTCATTTCACTCAGCATCAGTTCATGTAAGTCTCTCCAGGCCTTTCTGAAATCATCCTGCTGATCATTTCTTACAGAACAATAATATTCCATAATATTCATATACCACAATTTATTCATCCATCCCCCAGCTGATGGGCGTTCACTCAATTTCCAGTTCTTTGCCACCATACAAAAGGCTCCCATAAACATTTTTGCCCATGGGGGTCCTTTTCCCCTTTTTATGATCTCTTTGGGATACAGAGCCAATAGTGATACTGCTGGATGAAAAGGTAGGCATATGCCATCTAGGGGAGGGGGTGGAGGGAAGGAGGGGAAAAACTCGGAACAGAAGGGAGTACAAGGGATAATGCTGTAAAAAAAAAAAAACTACCTATACATATGTACTGTCAAAAAAATGTTATAATTATAAAAATTAATTTTAAAAAATGTTCAAAAAAAGAAAAGGTAGGCATAGTTTTGCTCTCCAACATGACTGGAATATTTCACAACTCCACCAATAATGGTGTTCCATTTTTCCCACAACCCTCCAACATTTATCTTTTCCTGTAATCTTAGCCAATCTGACTGGTATGAGGTGGTACCTCAAAGTTGTTTTAATTTGCAAATCAATAGTGATTTAGAGCGTTTTTTTTTTAAATATGAATAGAAATAGAAATTTTCCACATCTGAAAATTGCCTGTTCATATATCCTTTAACCATTTATCAATTGGGGGATGACTTGTATCCTTATAAATTTGACTTAGTTCTCTATATAATTTAAATCCCTTACTCTCTTAATTTGCTGATAGTATCACCTTTTATGTCTAAATCATGAATCCTGTCTAACCTTATCTTGATATAGGGTAAGATGTTGGTCTATGCTACTATTTTCTAGTTTTCCCAACAATTTTTTGTCAAATAGTGAGTTATTATCCCAGAAGCTGAAGTCATTGGGTTTATCAACTAGATATTATAGTCTTTGACTGCTGTGTCTTGTGTATCTAACCTATTCCACTGATTCACAACTCTATTTTTTAGCCAGTATCAAATGTTTCTGACGGTTTCTGCTTTATAATACAGTTTTAGGTCTAGTCCAGCTATGGCCTGGAATCTATTGTTGGCCAGTCAATGGCAACCAGAGTGATTTGGGTTTAAGGCATTGTCCTTAAGAAATAAAATTAGCTGATAAACCCCAAGGTATCTTGGGAGGTTTCAATGATCAAAATTTACATTTCCTATATTAGATGAATTGCTATCTATGGAAGGGTGTGGAGAGAAGGGAGGGAGAAAAATGGGAAACACAAGGTTTTGCAAAGGTGAATGTTGAAAAGTGTCTTTGCATGGATTTTGAAAAGAAAAATCTATTATTTTTTAAATTGACATTCTTTTGGGTAGAGCATCCACAGATAAGGGTATTCTATCTGTACAGATGGAAGGGAAGGGAAAGAAGAAAGGGAAAAAACAATTGTGTTGTTTGACCTCGTCAGTTGGGTTCTCAGTGGGACAGCTCCTATTGTTAATCACAGAGGTTGTGTGTCCTTCATTCTCAAAAAGAACCATAATATTAAGGAGGTGAGATCATAACATGCAAGTGAAATGGATTTAAGTGATGGAGACTATGCAAAGTCACCAGCCTCACTTTCTCCTCTGAAGCCATCTGAGTCCAGGGAGAAGATGTAGATTGGGACAACTGGAGATGGTCTTGCGACTGGGGCTAGAAACAAGACAGAAGCTGCAAGGACTGGTTAAAGGAGCAAGGGATGCTTAGCATGGACAAGAGGTGGGGACAGGGACACTATAGCTATCTGATGGTCTGTCATATAAAGCAGGGATCAGACTAGTTCTGTGTGGTCCCAGTAGATAGAATAAGGAGCAATAGAAGGAAGCTGCAAAGAGAGCTGCTTGAAGTCAGAAAATACTTCCTGGCAAAAAAAAATGCTGTCTAAAAGTGGGGTGGGCTGCCTGGAGAAGGGGTAGAGCCTTCCTCTTTGGAAGTCTTAAGCCGAGACTAAATGATCATCTGTTGGAAATGTTACAAGGAGGGTTCCTTTAAGATTATACTTTTTTTTTCCTTAACAGGGGGTCCAAGGACAAAAAGTCTTTGGAGAAATTTTGGGAAGATCTATAAATTTGGATGAGTAAAGATTACATCTTTCTTTTCACTAAGCCCAAACCTTATTATTTTCAAGGGCACAATCATCATCCCTGTCCCCCACCTCAAAATCTTGACTTCCCATTCATTGCCCATATCTAGTCTGTTGACAAATTCTATTGATTTTACCTTCATAATATCTCTGGAATATCCCCCTTTCTCTCATTTAACACTGCCACCAGTCTGGTGCAGGTCCTCATCACCACATGCTTGTATTATTGCAATATTTTGCTGGTCAAGATCTTTTCCTCTTTCTACACTGATCCCTCTTCCATTCAGTGGTCAAAATGATCTTCAAAACCTGGCTCTCCTATCTTTCTAATCTTACACCTTATTCCACCTACCTATATACTGGCCTCCTTGCTGTTCTTTACATAAGATACTCCATCTCTCAACTCCATGGGTGTTCCTCATACCTGGAATATTACCCCTCCTCATCTCTGCTTCCTGGCATCTCTAGCTTCCTTCAAATTCTAGCTAAAAATCTCATCTCCAAGAAGCCTTACCTGATCCCCCTAAATGCTAATGCTCCTCTTTTTCTCCTCCTCCTCTCTCTCTCTCCCCCCCTCCCTCTCCCCCTCTCTTAAGCAATTGGGGGTAAAGTGACTTGCCCAAGGTCATCCAGCTCCAAAGTGTCTGAGGCTAGATTTTTAACTCAGCTCTTCCTGAGCTCTATCCACTGTGCCACCTAGCCGACCCCCTCACCTATTCTCTCTACCTTTTCCTGTACATCTTATTTGTTTAATTGTTTTCATATCTTCTCCATTAGACAGAGAAAATCTTTCTTTGTATCCCCAGGACTTAGCACCATGCCTGGCACACAGTTGAAAATAAATTCTTACTGACTGAAATTGAGTTTCAAATATGAATTTTAAAAATTACTCTGAGAAGGTGGACTTCACCAGAACACTAAGAGATTCTGGACAAAAAAAAAAAAGGTGAAGAATCCCTTCTTTGGGGTATGAATTGGCTCACATAGCTGCTGGAGTACCTCCTATTTCGTTTCACAATTCTGTGCTTCTTTGCTAGTTCTGCTGTTTTCTTCCCAGGTCAGACCATAGCTGGAAAATTAGTTCTGTGAACAGGATATTTAGGAAGAATATTGAAAGACTCTAAAAATAGAGGAGTGGGACCCCCAATTTAATAGAGTCAGAGGGAAAGTTGGGCACATGGTGGGGGTCAGTAGGTTAGTTTATACTATGTGTATTTTTATAAAGAACAAATAAGCAACTAAAGTCAAGGATGTTATCAGAGAACTCCATGAATGCAAAAGTAGATGGGCTGGTCAAGGGATAAGAGTGAGAGATAACAGCTGGACCTCCCAAATGCTGCCTGGGAATTCATTTGAAGTGTGGAGAAAGTGAGGAATGCCCCCTGTGGTGTATTAATGGGAAGGCACCGTCGAGAGTTAGCCAGGAGGAGCAGGCAGGGATGAATTGCCATTTTCATTGGAGAAAACATGCAAAAACAGCTTCATTTGAGTATCTGGAAAGTATCCAGAAGAGGACAATCAAGTTGGTGAAGAATCTGAAGACGCCATAGGGAAGTCACTTGTAGGCAGTGGGGATGGTTAACCTGGAGAAGAAATTTAAGAAGCTATTTTCAGTGTTTGCAAAGGATGTCAAGTGGGACATTCAGTCAACAAATATTTATTGAATATACTATGTGTCAGATACTGTGCTAAATCCTCGAGTTCCAGTGAAAAGTCAATGATGATTCCTGCCCTCAAGGAACTCACAATTCAATCAGGGCAACAACTAGGAAACAAATCTGTACACCTGAAAAATGGGAGGGGGTGTAATCTCAGAGGGAAGGCAGTAAAATTAAGGAGTCCAGGACAGTCTTTTGTCAGAAGGTGGACTTTGGCTCAACCCTGAAGGATGCAGGAGGTACACATAAGGAAGGATTCGAACTGTTCTTTATCAAAGACCTAGGAATGAGTGTATGTTACAAAGAGGTAGAGTTTAGTTTGATAGAAAGATCCCCTAAAAATTGGAGTTGTCCAAAAGATAATGGGCTACCTCAGCAGACAGTGGCTTCCGACAGTGGCTAGTTGATGAGTGGTGGGTCAAAATGTGGAGAAGATTCTCAATCAGCTTAAAGCAGGACATGGATAGATTTTTAAAAGTTCCTTACAACTCAGAAGAGTTGAATCTATGAATTGAATTGTCTGGATGAATTAAGGGAAGTCAGATTCCCGGTGGCTTCTTCATTAAGAGAAGCTAGGAAATGACACTTTGAGACCTGAACTCAGCCTCTTAGGGTTGACATCAAGAGGATACATATCCTTTCCCATCATGTCGGTTAAAAAAAAAAGGGAGGAGGGTTAAAATAAATTATATCCAAGCTCTCATATAACCCTGGTATTCTGTTATCTGTCTGGTCATCTACACTAACTTGTGGGCTGTTGTTTGCCAACACCTGAATACATTATACTTTCACTGGTTTATTAACATGTTTATTTACCTGTTATACACCTGATTTTTGTAGTATGGTAGAAGAACACTTCATTTGGTATGAGGACCTGAAGGTTGTTGAAGTTGGCATAGTATAATGGAAAGTCTGTTGGCTCTTGAGTGAGAGGATCTAGATTGATATTATTTATTGTTGGAACCAGCTTGAATTGGAGCCGATTGTTAAATTTTCAGTATAAGCATTTTATATTTTGGAAATAAACAAACTACAAACCAGGGCTTGCTTTATTGTTTTGTTGATTATCTTGACTTAATCAAGTTATGGAAAAAGTAATAATTCAGATTAAATAGATTAAAGTATGTGATACATACATTTCCCCCCGGAGAAGTGATTGTTAAACATTTATGAGCACACTCACTAGATTCAGATTTTTGCTCTGATGCTGACTACCTTTGTGGTCAGTTGCACTTTAACAGTTGCAGTTTAACAAGTCAGTTGCACTTTTTGGACCTCAGTTTCCTTCTCTGTAAAATGAGGTTAGATTAGATGACTTTTGAGGCTCCCTACAACTCTAAATCCTTGCCTTCCCTACCTTAATTTCCCCCCATTTATCCTCTCTCTGGGTTGTGTGGACATATCCGTTCACCTGTTGCGAGCTCCATGAGTTTGGAGATTGTTTTTTTTTTTTTTTGTCTCTTTTTCTTTTATCTCTAGTGTTTAGCAGGGGTGCTGGCATATAATAGGCATTTAATAAATGTTTATTGATCCACTGATCCTACTTCTACAAATAACTTTTCTGTGTGATGTTTCTCTTCTCTCTGGGCCTACTTCCCCCTTTGTGAAATGAAAAGGTTTTTACCATTATAGATTTAGAGATGAAAGGATCCTTAAAGGTTAGTCAGTCCATCCTACTTGTTTTACAGTTGGGAAAACTGAGTCCCAGGGAAGGGAAGTGACTTGCCCAAATTCAAACATAGGATCTTAAATCTAGAGTTGGGGAAAGGGCCTTCAGGGGCTATGCAGTCTGACCCCCTCACTTTACAAAAAGGGAAACTGAGGTCCAAAAGATCAAGTGGTATGTTCAGGGTCAAACAAAGAAGCAAAGAGCTAGAGTTGGAAGGGACTTCGGATGTTTTCTAGAGCAGACCTCTCATTTGACAGGGTCTATGGTTCCACGATGTTCTGTGATTCGGGACTTTGTCTAAGACAAGGGAGAAGGCCAATTCTCACAGGAGATCCCTAGGGTGGGGCTAGCCCAATCTCTGAAGGCCAGAGCCATGGTTTTCACTGACGCCGTCTAGCCTTTGGGAGGGCAGGCAGAGGTCAGGGCAAGTGGGCATCCAGGAGGAGGCTGCCTCCTCCTCTCCCCTTGGCCTTGGCCTTGGCCTAGCACCCTGCATGACTCAGGCCTCTCCTGGTCAGCTCCATGTTGAGTTCTGCAGGCCCTCACTGAGCATGCTCCGAGCTGGGGGCTTCCTCTGCAGGAGGAGGCTCCAGCTCTCCCCAGAGGCAGGAGCTGGGATTCTGTCTCTTTAAATTCTACAGGGCTGGTTGCTAAGTAACGGAGCTCTGCTGTTTCCTGGCTGCATTGCAGTGGGGCCACACTCTGCCCTGGTGCCAGGGACACGGGTGGTGGCCATTTCCCAGGCAGTGACCCGAGAGTGGAGGGGCCCCGCCGGTTCGGGCTGTGGCTCGGGCCTTGCGGCTCGGGCCCGGCTTCAGCTGGGGCTCCAGCGCCAAAGCTGGATGAGCCCGAGGCCAGCCTGCCAGCCTGCCAGCCCTCCTGGCGGCGCCTGCCTCAAAAGCCAGCTTCCACTAAAGCTCCAGGTAGGTCCCTGGGTGGGCAAGCCGGTGCCCCGGGCAGCCCGCGGGGGGTGGGGGGAGGGAGGGGCTGACCCCATCGATCTCCCTCACTGCCCCCGAGCTTGGGCCACTGCGTCTCTGTCTGTCTAGGGCGGGGGATGGGGGTTGGGGGGGCCGTCTCTTAATCAGCCCCGGCCAGGATGGGAGGGCCCTTCCCGGGGGTTGGGGACAAGAACAACCTGCTCTTGGGGAGGGGGGATGGAGCCCCGACTCCTGCTACTAACTAAGGGGGTGACATTGGTCAAGAGAGTCCTTTCCCTCCCCCTGCTCCCTGCACCTCGATTTCCCCCCCCTGTCAAATGACAGGGCTGGACTAGTTGGATTGTGTGAGCCCTTCCCATCCTGGCATTCTGGGATCTCAGAGTCCCGGGAGAGGGCAAGGCCTTTCTTTGGGGGACTGCGGCATTATCACCTGGGCGAGGGGCAAGAACTGGAGAGAAACGGCCATGTCACAATGGGGGGGGGGAGTGTTGGGTGGGGCTGGGGCGAATGTGCCCTGGCTCCACATAGCAATGGCAGCAGCAATATCTGCAGCGTGTGAGCCATTGGCGCAGGCCCGTTTCCAAGGCTGCAGCAAGGTCCGCATTGCACCAAAGATCTGACTCCCATACCAATTGACTTGCGCAATGCTTTTGGAACTGATTAAGGCCATGTAGACCTCCCCCCCCCCATTTTCCTTTCAAATCAAGAGCTTTCTCTCTAATAACAAAGCATTTGGGGTGTAGCTCGCTATTACAGGTAAGACCAGCTTTTTCATCGGTAATTTGTTCCTTTTTTTCTATTTCCCCATGGAGAACAGTTGAGTATATGAAATGGCCCTTCATCCCCCTGCAATTTGAAAGCAAAATTCAAACCATTTCCCTTTTAAAGATTAAGATGGTGGTAATGTTGATGCTGATCATCATGAAGCCTGAAAAAGGAAGGAGGGAAAATAAGGTTTAACCTAAAGTCCTTTGAAAATGGGGGTCTTGCTAATGCTCAGAAATATTGTTCAAACTGCTTTCGCTGTTGCTTGATGAATTGTTTGGCGGTGTCAGAAGCGTACTCGAATTAGCCATGCTGTTTGTTGAATTGGGGATGTAGGAGTCTTTGGTGAGAAGGAAAATGGATCTTCGGGAAAGCCTTGACGAGGGTGTGGCGATGACCTTGGGCTCAGGGCTCTTGCCATGGCGGCACAGCTCAAACCCCGGGCAGGTTAGCCTGAATGGAAAAAAGGCTTTGAGTTGCCAGGGACCAGCCTAAGGGACGGGAGAGGCTCATCCCTGGCAGTTTGGCCAGCAGACAATGAATTCTGTTGGCCATCACTGTTATCTGGGGGAGGGGGTTGTCTCAAGCTGCCATAATAGAGGGGGTGCTCAGAGCAGTGAAATCCTGGATTCTTTTCAGTATAGTAGTATGGCCATAAAAAAAGCTTTGAAAAGAGAAAACCTGCAAGGCAGGAGGAAGGCGTGACCCTAATTGGAGTGTTTTCCATTTGATTTTGGATCACCCATATTCCATGGGGCTGAGAGTATCTCAGAAGTGTCATCATACAGTATATATAGTAACATCTCAGTTAACCAACATGGTTGGCGTTCTGATTTCCTGAAGATGAAACCATTTGTCTGTTGAAGCTGTCAGGGTGAGGGTACGGTGGATAAAGGTGCCTGGACCTCAGTTTGGTTCTGTAAAGGGTTCTGCAGGCCTTTTGGGGTATATTGTTCCAAGGAGATTTGTGAAGAATCTGTGGCGTTGTTGGTATTCTCAGTTCCAGCATTCTCTCTACCGGTGGATAATGAGGTAGTAAGATTTCTCTGAAGTACATTCATTAATTTGCTATGAATTTTAAAGTTTAAGTATTGGAGGTTAAATATTTGATTCCAGGTCTTCTTGATCCCAAGCCCCACACCATTCACTCTACCACACTGCCTTTGAAGAGGAGATTAAAAAATAGAAGCAAGACAACTCATTATTTTCCCTCCTAAACCGGTTTTCCCCAAATGTCCTTATTTCTAGAGATAGCGCCACTATCTTTTGAATCACTAGGGTTTTAACCTTGTAGTTGACCTTGACTTTTCCCATCATATCCAGTCAGTTGCCAGGTGTGGCAGAAAAAAAAAATATTTTTTCCCATCTGCATCTTTCTCTCCACTCACGTGGCCACCAGCTAATTCAGTCCTTATTACCTTTTAGCTGAATTATTGGCAATCAATTCCTAACTGATCACCAAGTTTCCAGTCTCTCCCCTCTCTGATCCACCTTCATTTGGCTTCCAGAATAATCTTTCAAATCAGACTGTCACTCTCTTGCTTAAAAAGCTGCAGCAGCTCCCCAGTGTTTCTGGGATGAAATGAGCCTTCCCCTGGTATTCAAATCCTTCACAATCCGGCTTCAACCTGCCTTTCCTAAAAAGACTTTTTACTCACTTTTAATAATCAAACAAACCCAATAGTTTCTCCTCAAATTCATATTCTACCTTGGGCAGAAGGTGATGCAGTGGTTAGAGCCACATGGGTAAAATGGAGCTGGGTCTGGAGTTGGGAAGGACTGAATTTAAATTAAACCTCAAACACTTACTAGCTGTGTGATCCAGGACAAGCCTGTTTGCCTCTGTTTGCCTCAATTTCCTGATCTGTAAAAATGGGGATAATAATAAAACCGACTCCCTAGGGTTGTTGTGAGGATCAAATGAGATAATATTTGTAAAATATGCTTAGATCAGAGTCTGGCACATAGTAAGTGGTAAAGAAATGCTTATTCTTTTCCCTTTGCGTAAGCTCTCCTCCATACTTGGAATACATACCCTCCTGACCTCTACCTCTCAATTTTTTTTCTTTTCTTTCTTTCTTTCTTTCTTTCTTTCTTTCTTTCTTTCTTTCTTTCTTTCTTTCTTTCTTTCTTTCTTTCTTTCTTTCTTTCTTTCTTTCTTTCTTTCTTTCTTTCTTTCTTTCTTTCTTTCTTTCTTTCTTTCTTTCTTTCTTTCTTTCTTTCTTTCTTTCTTTCTTTCTTTCTTTCTTTCTTTCTTTCTTTCTTTCTTTCTTTCTTTCTTTCTTTCTTTCTTTCTTTCTTTCTCTTCCTTCCTTCCTTCCTTCCTCCCTCTCTCCTTCCCTCCCTCCCTCCCTCCCTCTCTCTCTCTTTTTTTGCTTAGGCAATTGGAGTTAAGTGACTTGCCCAGGGTCACACAGCCAGGAAGTGTTAAGTGTCTGAGGCCACATTTGAACTCGGGTCCTCCTGACTTCAGGGCTGATACTCTATCCACTGCATCACCTAGCTACCCCCCTACTTTTAGATTTCTTATCTTTATCCTAGGCTCAGTCAAGGGTCAAGTCACCCATTCAGTTCTAATGGCTTCTCTTCCACCCTCAAATTGCTTTGTATTGTTATATCTGTGGTATCCCACATCCTAGGAGAATTTCAGTTTCTTGAAGGTAGGGAGCATTTCCTTTTTGTCTCTCTGCCTTGACATACAGTAGGACTGTCCTAAATTTTTTAGATTGGAAATAGACCATTAAGTCCAGTACCAAACATATCATAGAAGTTCAAGCTGTAAGGGAGCTTAGAAGTCAGGTAGTAAAATCTCTTCATTACACAGATGGGGAAATTGAGGCCTCAAATGAGAAGTGACTTGGCCAGAGTCAAGTGACAGAGAAAGTGAAAGAACTGTGATTTAATCCTGGGTCCTCTAATATCTTTCCACTGTGTACTAGATTACCCTTAGAAAGATAACTAAAGCCTTTTGAAAAAATAAAGTGCAATAAATGGGGTGGGGGGAGGAGTGCTACTTAACTCACTCCCATATACAAGACTCACACAGATGGAAGGCAAAAAGTTTCAGAAATAATCATTACCTAAGACTTTGTTTAAAACTACCAGCCGGAAATTGTGCCAGGCAGGAGGGTTTCAGAGACAAAAGGCAAACGGGGTCTGCCCTCAAGATGCTAACATTCTATCAGTGGAGCTACACATAGACATATATAGAATTGTAAAAAATCAACATAAAGAAATTTTCCAGGGAGAAAGACATCAGCTCAAGGGGCTGGAGCTGTTTGGAAGGAGTCTAGGTATTCCAAGACACAGGAGTGAGAGAAGTGCATTCTGGGTACTGAAAGAACATCCGTTGCAAAGACTTGGAGAGTAGGCGTGGGATGTTTTGTATGTGGAATGGTAAAAAGGCCACTTGGCTCGACTGGAGAATTTCAAGGAAGGGACCTTTGAGATTACTGAGTCCAATCCAAGTAAACCCCTCGAGGTAGTACAGAGGAACCCTATAATTTTTGGAAAGTACCAGATAAAGTGAAGGTCCTTGAAGACGCATGTTTTCATTGGTCTCGAACCTCCTTCCACCAGATATATATCCCAATCCTTTTGGTTCTTAGCAGAGGGTCTTAAGGAGTCGAGTTACCAATTGGTAGCACCTCAAGGTGCTGAGCTCTCCTGGCATGGCCTTCTAGAACCCAGGGTCATCTCCACTCAGGAAAGAACAGAACCTGAGTTGGTTGCTAATTAGTCCTAACAGTGTTTAATTGCAGGTGGCTTCTGGGTCCCTCGAGTAAAGGAATAAATGAACACCAGTACTGGTAATCACTTTGTCCCTGGTAATTAGCCATAAGAATGTATGTTTCAAGTTGTCTTTGGATCTCTTATTGATTATAGTAGACTGAACATACTTGGGTTGAACTGATGCTGAATCATTCATTCCTTCCCCCAGATCCTAACCACAAAGGCAGAAAGCTTTCTGCTTCTGAAGTTCATGGAAAATTACAGGTAAATGGGTTAAGTGGAACTCTTTGTTATCTGGGGTAGGAGAGCATGGGGGTGGGGGTGGGGGGGGGAAGAAGTTCATTTAACCTGAGATTTTGCTGTGGTTAAATGGGCATAAAAATGAAGCTTTCCCCACTCATTGTCCCCTGCTTTATGGCATTTGATTAACATATGTGAAGTGTTTTAAATGACTTCTGAAGCTTTTTTCATTTCTCTGAAGGCAGCTTTTGAATGAAGATCTTTGGGTGAAGATACAAAGGGGAAAGGGGAGGGAAGGCAAAGGGGTAGATGAGGGAAGGCCCAAGGGAACTCCATTCCCTTAGTGAATAAATGTCCTAGTTTGTTCATTTGAGGGGTGGGATAGGATTCATTTATTTCACACTTGGAGGGGCTCTTAAAATGAATATATTGAAAATGTGACTCAACTTACCAAAACTGATTTATATACTTTGCAGGACTCCCTAGAGTACGGAACAAGGTCTGCTGCCTCTGCTAAGCAGACGGGTGGTCAAGAAGCCGAAGCCTGGGGACTCCAGGGAAGAATGATGGACATTTGTCCTTTCCTCAAAGTAAGAGCTGACCACATACACTGACTCCTTTTTCAGATACTTTTCAGGCTCACCACTCTATTTCTGTTTTTGAGATCTCTTCGGAATCTTATTTCTTAGGAGGACATCATAGCCAAGTGTGCCTTTCCCCTCTTCTCTTCCCCAAGGCCAGGTCCCAGTGGTAGCCTATATCGAGGAACACATTTCAATATGGTCCTTTTGTTTCCTATATTAAATGACTCCCATAAGTGGGATGACCTAACTACCATAGAGCTAAGGAGGCACTTAGGCCAAATGGCAGTGTGGTATAATGGAAAGAACACTCATCTTGAACATTCCGTTATTCTTAGTCTTAGTGTCTCAGGTGCAAATCCCCAGTCTCCAACCCCAAACCCAGGGATGGGGGGGAGCTCACTAGTCACCTTTTAACTAGCAATGTCCATACACAGAGTCTGGGCCTTGCTACTGAAGCACTCTGCCTAGCTTTTCTCGAAGTAGAGGAAGACTATGATGGCCTTCCATCTCAGGCTGTTTCCTTCCAATTTTTCTCTCCTCCTCATGTCATTATAAGCCAGACTGGAAAACAAGTTAATTAATTTCTTCTGTTTGGCCAGCCCACATCTAGGAAAAGAGTTGCTTTTTCCATAGTATAACCTACTGCCATGCCTTCTATGAAAGTGTCTACGCTATGTGTTGAAAATGACACATTTTGCAACTGAAGTGATCTCACTTTGAGAGAACACTGGAAAGTTTCAGAAAACCATTCAGTTGAAAGGGACATTAGAAAACCTGCAGTCCCACCTCCAAACCTAATTCAGATTCCCTTCTTCAACATCTCTCTAACCAGTGTCAGTCACTGAGACTGCTTGGCCAGTTCTAATGATGGGACGGTCGCCTACTGTTCTCCATTCACTGGGAACAGTGGAGCATAATGTCCTCTAGGTATTTCAAAATAGATTCTCAGACATCCAAAGTAGTTTAGGTGTGCCCCTTCCAGCCTTTAATGTGGATGTACCTCCATCTACACTGGCAACGAAGAAGCCCCCACTGACCTTGCCCTCAGCCCCTAGCTACTTGAAGCACTTTGCATTTTCACTGTGCTGATCTGCAGTCTCCCATGATTTTCAAATTCTTCTAATCTACGGGCATCTTCCAGAGAACAAAAGCCCCCCTTCAGATGAGATGCTTTCCTACTCCCCCTTACCACTGCAAAAAAAAAAAAAAAAAAGACAAAAAGAGAAATCATTTAGAAAAAAAGAGTGATGGGCCATTAATGGTGAACTTTCTCTCTGCTTAAGACCTGGTACCATCCCCATCCCATTCTCTCAGCCAATGACTTGCTATCTGGAGCTTCCTCATCTCCCCTACTTCATACCTCAAAACTTCTCTTCATTATCTCCTACACCCTAGTCTCTCCATTTCCTGACCTCCCACTCACTTCTCAACTGCTGGCAATCTGGCTTCTTATCCCACCACTCAACTGAAACTACTCTCTCCAACGCTAGCCACAATCACACACTTTAGAACAACTGATTTACATGTTGCTTTGGAAGCGGCTCAAGGTTGTTTTGCATGTGCACCTCTCTCTTCTTGACTTGATGGTCAATAGTCCTTTTGAAGACAGGGAAGGGTCTCTTTGATTTAAAAATAAAAGAATCCCTCCCTTTAAAAATGAATGCACATTTCACAATAAATTACCACGATTTCCATACCTTTCACCCCAGTGGAGATTGGAGGAGAGACAATGAGCTCTTTAACCAACATCTGTTGGATGATGAGAGTGAAATTGCGTACCCTCCCGAATCTCTGACTATGACTACTGAGTTTTCACCATTTATAAACAGGCCAATCGCAGTGATAAATCAGGTTGCTTTGAGGCGGGAAAGAGCAACATAAAGGTTAGAAAAGGAGAAAAGCTAGTTTTCATTTTTGACAAGGGCTTGACTGCATTCCAGTAAAGGTTAGTATGTGACTTTTGAGCCAAACTCTGTACCAGACCTCGAAACAAAACTTTAAAAATGTTTGTACCTGAGGGGTGACTGCGAGGACGCCAGGTCAGTGCTGTCGGTTTGTTGTTGTGATCGTTGTGGTTGTTTTGGCATGCCCATTGCTTCCAATGACCAACTTTCCTCTTCTGTGATTTCAGTATGACAAGTACAATCCCAGTCATTTAAAACTGAAAATAGGAGTAATGCTCACCTCTCTGTAGTTCTTAGGACTAAGATGCAATAATGGGCATTTTTAGAGGGGAAGAATAAAGACGCATCTTGCTTGACCTAAAAACTGGGTTCTGGAAAGGGGGGAGTGTGGGTAAATCACATTTTGCCATTGATTTATGAGATCATTTCAAAAATGCTGGTTTCTGATTGATCTTTGAGTTGCCTGTGGCTCCTAACACTTTAGTGTCAAGCTTTTCTGTCCTGACTCCAGCCCTCCCTTCAAAGGCAGTTAATGATCTGTGAACAAACCTACACAGGAGAGTTGGACCTAGAGGAATCCTTTTGTATAAGGGAAGAATCCTTTTGAAAGGGAATAATCACCCTCTCATTTTGGACAGTTGGATTTAGATTTTTTTTTAAAAGCTCTGACAGGGCTGTACTTTTACTCCTCCCCTCTCCAAGAAGTAGAAGTGTCGGGTTGTCTGGTGAATTCATTTGCTAGCTTTTCACCTCCAAGAAACTGTGCCCAAATTCTCTACTAGTCTCAGGAAAAAAGAGATTTGATGGCATGAACATTTCAATGTGGATACCGGTTCTCATCCTGAAATGGCGGCACAAGCCGATAGGCTTCTGTATACTTGGCAGCTTTGCTTCTGAGCAGAGCCTGGGACTGGAATAGCAGGAATTTACAGGTCAAGACAGAGGGGCAGTTGGCAGTTTGTCATGAGGAAGTCTGCTTGGTATATTTTACCAAAAGCTATCTTGCCTTGCATTAAGCTTTTACATTTCACTCAGTGGAAAAAAAAAAATGAAGAAACAATAATGGAACCCAACAGTGCTAGAAACAATTTAGACATAGTAGAAGCAGAAGAATGTTGACTAGAACTAAATTAGCTTTTTAACCATTTCCATTATGCCAAAAGAGTTTAGGGCTCCTTATATTTGCTCTTGGCTTCCCTTGTGGCTTTGATGTAAAAAGATGTAACCATTTAATGGGAAAGACCCACAAGAGTCTTTTTACTTGGTTCTGTTTTATGGGATTATAGAAGGCCAGAGCTGTGAGGGAGGGATCTTCATCATCGTAGCCCAACTTCATCATTTGATTTGAAAATCATTTGAGAATTTATCGTTACACTTTCTTTCTGACAAAACAGACACTTTCCAACAAACTCCTTTACAGGGTACGACCCCCCCCCCCCCACCGCAACAGATTATCAATTGTTAAGAGAAAGGAGGGTTGTCTCTTTGGACTCTGACAGTATGGTACTAACACTGACTTGTATTTGGTGTGCGTTGTTGCCGCTTCTCTGTGTTGACTTTATGCACATTGTCGTGGTCACTGTGTATATTCTTTTGGCTTTGCTTTCTCCGCTCTACTTCTGTTCATACAAGCTTTCCATGTTTCTCTGAATTCTTCATATCCTCAGAATCACAGATTTGGAGCACTGGAAGGGACCTCAGCAACCATCTAATCTAAAGCGAATCCCAAATAAATCTTCCCCCATCTGCCATGTACCTGACAAGTGGTTATCCAAACTTTGCTTGGAGGCCTCCGGGGAAGGGGGGGAAGGGGGGGACCCCACCCCCTCCTGAGACAGCCTGCCTCTCCTTCTCTACTTTTACATTCACATACCACAATTTGTTCAGCCAGTCCTCAGTCTCCAGACATGGATTTTGTTATCACAAATAATGCTGCTCTGAGCATTTTTGTACATATGGCCCTTTTCTTTTTCTTGCTGTCAGTAACCTCCTTGGAATATAGCTCCAGTACTGGAATCTCTGGGTCAAAGGCTATGAATTATTTATTTTTTCTTGCATAATTCCACATTGTTTTCCAGAATGGTTAAATCGATTCACAGCTCCACCAGTAGGGAATCAGGATACCTCTTTTCCCACAGCCATTTCAACAGTGATTTCCTCCCCCCCCCCCCCCCCATCTTTTAGCATCTTTTCTAGCCGGTTCAGAGAGAGATTTGTAACTCACTCAGTCTCATTGCTATTTGAACCTGGTACCAGAACCCAAGTCTCCCCACTCCCTGGCAGGGTTACCAAAATTATAGCCATTAAAAAAAAAAAAAGCCATATTAAGATATTTCAGTCATAGCAATCCCTCTCTCCTCCCCTCCCCCACAGTTCCTTTCCCTTACCCCTAATTTAGTTTACCTCAGTTTTTAGATAATGGCCTCACTCAGCTTCTTGAAAAAAAAAAAAATGACTGCCTCAACCTAGGGCTAATCCAGTAGAATCGGATCAGCATTTATTTATTTAGAGCCAGGGACCAAATCCTGGGCAAACTGGTCAGTTACCAGTGAGTTGGCAGCCCTCCTCCCAGGCCAGCCCTCTTTGCTCCAGGCTATCATTGTAAAGATTTGCCTTGATCTCATTTTGTTTTTCAGGAACAGGCAGAAGGTAGCGTAGAAATGGAGACTAATGGAAAGCACTGGGTGGAGAAGTTGTTTATACCTTGTTTTACTCCCCAGGATTTTTTTAAGCAAGCTAATCAGCCTGAACCTTTTTCTCCACAACTGGCTTTCGACCAAGCAAAGGGAGTGGAAGAAATGTATAATTTGGCAATTAAAAAGTTCCAAGAAGAAAAGAAATTGAAGAGGAAAGAATTCATTTCCCCGCTAATTGAACCAGAATCTGAACCCAAGTTAACTGAGAGAAAGATAAACATTTCAAAGAAGCAAGCCGAGAGGAATTCTGCCTGCTGGGATGCAGCTGATTTGAATGTTGGAAGCGAAGAAAGCTCCAGGAGAACAGAAGGTCATTGTATCTGGAATGCAAAGGAATTAGCAGCTTTGCGACGAGAAGCGCAAAAAAAGCACGCAGAAGGCATTGCTCAAAAACTTCAGCTGGCCTTTTTGAAAGCCGAGCTGGAGGAGCTGAATGCCAAATGCAGGAAAATAGAAAACGACTTCGAAAACGCCGAGCGAGAGCTCCTGAAATCCAAAAAAGAGATCGGCTTCAAGGCCCTGCACCTCCAAGCTGCCCACAAGGACAGCTTGCGAAAAGACCGAGCTCTCCGGGCTCTCAAGAACGACATCTCCGAGAAATCCCTCGACGTGAAGAACCTGAGCGAGGCCCTGCTCCAGGCCAAGCAGCTCATCCACAAGCTGGACCTGGAAAACAAAGAATTAAAAGAAGAGGTGGAAAAGTTGAAGCGGCAAATCGAGGCTGGCAATGCCGCCCTGAGGGAAAAGGTGAAATGGCAGTATAAAGTAGAGATCCAAAAGATTCAGAGAGAGCTAGAGGTCGTCAAGAAAGAGCTGAAAACCGAGAAGTTCCTACACGCCAGGAATAACAAGGCCCTAGAGCTCCTTAGGAAGCACTTTGCCTCTTTACCCGTGTCAAGCACGCTGGACGGTTTTGACATAGATTATCTCTAAAGGCCAGCGAGATGGCCTCCCTGGGCAAGAGTGCCCAAAGCGACCCCTTTGGTGTTTGTTGTATCTCTCTTTGAAAAGCTGGAAACGAGCGGGTGTGAAAGTTTGTAATTTGCAGTCTTAGTTTAGCCCGATTGCAATGCAGCATAAAGATGTTCACTCAGCAAAGCTTTCGTTTCATCTCTTTTTTTCTAGAGATTATTTTAAGAGAACGCAGGCCATTGTGGCGGTGGCAGAATCGTGTTTATAAAAATTTCCGAAGGGACGTTTCGCAAACACCCACGAGAAAATTCCAAACAATTCAGCCAAGGAAGCCGTAAGGGCGATAGGACAGGCCACCATCCACTTTTGTAATTTGCCTTTTGTTCAAAGAAAGCAAGCCTGCGTGCTCTGATTTTTAATGACGTACCGCCAACACGGTCCATTGTATTTAACCTGAGTTCTGTAGCCCTTTGGATGTTGTCTTCATTTACCTCGTGTCATTTTGTATTTCTTTTGGTTATTCTTTTTCCACTGCATCATTTCAGTCGAGTCTAACCATAGTTCTGGTAATCCTTCATCTCGGTCATCCTTCCGGCACGATAATACTCCATCACATTCCCGTACCACAACTCACTCTGCCACACCCTGGTTGTCTGGCGTACAGTTGTATCTCCAAACTTTTGCTATTACAAATAGTGCTGCTGTGGATAGGGTTTGTTTTTTTTTTATGTAGATGGGGATTTTCTTCTTGCTACTAACCTCCTTGGAGTATAACTCTAGTGGGTTCTGGGGCAAAGATTGCAAACACTTTTGCCACTTCTATAATTCCATATTATTTCCCAAACCAGAGGGACCAGCCCGCAGTTCCACCAGCAGTGAATGAATGTGTCTGTTTCCCCAGAAGCCTCACCAACGTTAAGGGTTCCCTCCCCCTGACTTTTTACCCCTTTGTTGATTTGATGGTCACGAGAAGATATTTCAGGGTTTTAATTTACAATCTCTGATTATTAGGGATCTTAAACACTCTCAAATGGCTAGTGAGACTTGTTTCTTATTTCCAAACCTTTCTGTTCCTATTCTTTCACCACTTCTCTCTCAGAAAATGACTCTTACTCTTATCAATTTCTCCCAGTTCCTATAGATTTCAGATGTCAGACTTAGCAGGTATTTAAGGTAAGCTTTTTTTAGTCCATCTTTTCTTCTTTTCCTACCAGCTCTACTTTCTAGTTCACTCCTAGGCTTCAGTCATTCAACAAATGCATTACTCAAAGATTGTAAGTCATTTAAGAGCTATTGAGCTGGCCAAGTAGTAGAACGGTCTGCCTTCTGTGGGGAGGTGACACGTATCCAGCACTTTACAGTCGAAAAAAATATCCCTTTGTTTCCCACAGAGCCTCCCAACAACCCTCTGGAGTGAGCGCTACTGGTACTGTTAACTTCATTTTACAGTTGAGGAAAATGAGGCACAGGTCACCCACAAGGTCATAAAGCTAGTGGTTTTCCTGGTAGGATTTGAACTCGGATTAGCATTCTTTTTACTCTACCTCACTGGCTCAAAGTAATAGCTTCTCCCCGATTAGAACCCTTAAAACCAAAAGGGAATGACTAATACTTGGCATGTGGGAGGGAAGATTTTTATCCAGGTAGGGGTTGGATCAGATGGCCTCTTGTGGTCCCTGTTGAGCTCTGAGATTCTGTGGGAAGAAAACCCCATAATAACATGGGTTAATAATTATGGACGACCATTAGTGATCTTTCTGGTAAATATGGAGATTACACTCACACAAACACAGGGCTTGGAGGGAGCAATTTCAATGAAGGGGTGATTGGTCAGCAGCCCGGTGGTTAGGGGCTGAGAAGTGAGTGAATGGTGAGGGAGATGAATGTAGGTGTTTCCTCCCCACAGTTTGTAAGTGAAAGTGAGAAAGACACGTCTGTAACCTCAGGCTTGGTAGAGTCTGGTGAAGGGTTTAAGGATGGGGGAACCCCAAAGAAGCTGTTCTTCAGGAAGGATCAAGGAGAGAGACAGAGACAAAGAGATGGGAAGGGGAGAGAAGGGCTAAGTGATGCAAAGTTCAAAGCCCCCCCCCCCCCCAACACTTGGGAACATCAAGGGGACAAACAGGTGTTAGCCTTGGCAAGAAGAGTCCCTTAGTTGCTTTTAAACAGCTCAAAGAAAGCACCCTTCTTCCCCTCTGCTGTTGATATCCCTCCATTAACCTTTAGATTTACCTTTAAAATGTACACATCAGTCATGGCTGGGACTAGTCTGCTTGTAACCAGGGTTGGTTGTATTTCCCCGATTGGCCAGCAGGGGGAAGTATTTCCATAGTTCTACCACATCACTGCAGGATGCTTACTGACGATGCAGGCCTGGGGGAATGGTGGGACAACTTTGTACCAGAGGGCCCAAAGGTCCCTTTATGGGTCCCAGGTTTTTCCGCTGATCTTTGTTGGGTACCACAGTGGAGTCCCAGCGAGGCAGAGAGAACTTTAGGAAAAATCTAGCTCGACATCCACTTCCACCCCAAGCCCAACATAGTATCTTTAATAAATAGAGGTTGAAATGATTTAAATTTTCCCAAGGAAGAAAAGGAGACCCAGATGGCTAATAAGCTAGTGAAATGGTTCTTTAAATTGTTAGCGAGTTCCATTTGTACACTCGGTAAAGCCTTGGTCAACAACTAAATTCAATAAGTACTTACTTGGTGCTACCACTGCCTTTAAAGAGCTTATGTTCGTTTCAACATTTGTTAAACTTCTACTGAATGCAAGGTTGTGCAATGAATAGCACAGACAGGCACAGAGGGCAACAAGAACCTGTAAAGGTGAGTTATAAACAGCACACATTGTGTTGGTGGCACTTCGACCGAGCTCCACGCTGGCTGGGGTTAGGTTCTCGAGCCCTATGTCACTTCAGCAGATACTACCAAGTTGGCAACAGACTGTCTGTCCTATCAGGCCAGCCTAGCTAAGTTTGAAAAGAAGCACAGCATCAGAAAAAAATGGACCATGAGGTCATCGTTCTGAATTTTAATTTTTTAGCCGTAGCAACTCATGGAAGCATGGAGCATGGAGGGGTTGGGATCTGCATGGGCAGAGAGGTGCTGTATACACTGGGGACATCCTGGATACTTGAGATATTGAAATAATTCATCTTATTACTTCTGTCCCCTGGAGGATAGGGAGGAGTTTGGTACTTAGGTTGAGCTCACGACCCCTCCATGCCTTCTCATTCCGAGTAATCTTTGTCCATGCTTTTCTTTCTATGAAGGATCATCCAGTCAATCGATCAACACTCTATCCAATAGCTGGTAGCCTTCCTTTGGTTCTTATCGTATTTCTTCCTTTCCAATACCTATACCAACTGACACCTGGGGTTTACACACATGAAATTACAGCCTGAAAACTAGGTGTGCTTTGTCCTGTATAACATATACTGCTAGGAAGATTTCCTTCTGCCTTCCCAATGGAATGGCCTTCCCACACCTTTCATCTCAGAAAGGTTTTGGGTTAGCTGGACAGTCTTGATTTCCCATCTGTTTCTTAACGAGAGTGGGAAGGAGGGAGATAGGTGAAGATATCCTAAGCAATACCAGCAGATCTTTCTATCCAAAATGCTATCACTTCAGCAGCCAAATTCCCTGCTGGATGGGAGGACACAATGAAGAGGAACTATCCACAGTCTTCTGCCAATACTGTCCCAGCTAACAGGTAGGAATGGATGGGTTCTAAGAGCATAAGATCTCCATATCCTCCTAATTTGTGCTCCATTGTTCTTTACTGCCATTATCCTAGGTGTGTCACTTAAGAATGGACCCTTCTTTTGGAATCAGGGTTGAGAGATACTTGCCTGCCTTAGTTTACTTGCAGTCTTGTTTCATGAGGCTATGATGTACCGTGTTAGTGTGACAAGGAAGATGTAGCAGTATTCAGATTTCCTTCTCTTCATGAGCATTATTATGATAGTCAACTCTCACATTTACTGATCACTGAGGCAACACATTTCTAATCCTTGATTTAGTTCCCTCTGTTACCCAGTTTTCATTTGTTCAACAGCAAGTATTTAAAAAGTACCTACTATGTACTGGAGACTGTTAGACATCGAGGATACAAAGACAAGAAAGAAATAGTCCTTGCACTCAAGAAGCTTACATTTGGGGTGGTTGGGGGGCGGGGATGCAGATATACAATGGGTATACAGATGAGTATTTGGAAGTAAAGATATTAATAAAGATATTAAGTAATAACAATGGGCAGGAAATCCTCTTGAAAAATCAAAGTTGGCACTTAAGTAGGATTCTGAAGGGAGATTGGGATTCCAAGAGGCAGAAATGAAGAGAAGGTTCCTTCTAGGTATGGCGGACAACCCATGCAAAGACATGGAGGTAGGAGATGGGAAGTTCTTTACTATCTCCTTTTCTATAGGCAAACTTAAAAGCAACCATAATCTATCCCCATTTTGCAGATGAGCCACTGATTTGTCCAAGGTCCCGCAAGTAGCAGGACTCAGATGTCCTTTAAGACTGGCATTCATTCCATTATGGCATTAAAACAGCCACATTTCACTGTTAAGCGAATACTTCAAAGATCTGCCATTTCAGAGGGTCATAGGCTTAGAGCAGGAAGGGACCTTTGAGGCTCTGAGTCCAATCCCTCATTTTATAGATGAAGAAAAGGGAAAGAGAAATGACTCGTCTGGGGTCACACAGCAACTAAGTATATGAGGCAGGATTTGAATTCAGGTCTTCCCAACTCAAGAACTACGATGCTATCCACTAGATCACCTATTGGTGTACATATTCCCTTCATTAAAGTGGATCATCTTGCTTTTACATCTCACATGGTATTGGAGACTTAGCATGGCCACAAAATGCATGGCCTTCTGGCCAATTTGGCAATGAGATTCTCTGAATTTAGATGGGCCAGTCTTTGAGTGACAGAGATACAAGAGGTCTCAGGTCCTGACTCAAATCCCAACAGAGTTTAGACAGCTAGTTGGGTTGCAGTGGCTAGAATTCTGGGCCTGGAGTAAGGAAAACCTGAGTTCAAATTCAGCTTCAGACATTTACTACCTGTGTGACTTTGGGTCACTTAACCTTTGTCTGCCTGAGTTTCCTCATCTGGAAAATGGGCATAATAATAGCACCTACCTCCCAGAGTGGTTGGGAGGATAAAATGAGGTAATATTTGTAAAAGCAAATATTTAAAATATTTATAAAAGTATAAAATTTATTTTTAAAATCTAGCTATTATTTAATGGTATGGCTTTTGTGAACCATAGTCACCTCCATACTATAATGGGGACTGAGTAGAAGACAGCTAACTACAGAAAATAATGTAATATCCATCTCTCTTATTCTTGGTAAAAGGGAGAAAAGTGTGGCAGAAGGCTAAGGTAAGTTTCAAATTCTGGCTTTGCTAATTACCAGTTCTACAAAGGGATAATCTTGGACAAATTAGTTAATCTCGGCCTGCTTTCTTTTCTGTAAAATGGGAGGATGGCACTAAATTATCTCTTAGGTTCCTCCCAGATTGAAATCTATGACTTCTTGATATAAGACAAATTTAAGCCTCCCCCCAAAAGAAGAGAGGTTCCCCTAGCTTTAGATCGGACTCCTTGATATGGAAGAGAGAAATTTAAGTCTCCTCCCACCAAAGAAGAGATTCCTCCCAGCTTTAATTCTATGACTTTGATATAAAAGAGAAATATAAGTCTCCACCCTCAAAGGAGATAGGTTCCTCCCAACTTTAAATCTGTAACTCCTTGATAGAAAAGAAAGAAAATTAAGTCTCCCCTCCAAAGAAGAGAGGTTCCTCCCAGCTTTAAATCTATGACTCTTTGATATAAAGGAGAGAAATTTAAGCCTCCCCCAAAAAAGAAAAGTTCCCCCGGATTTAAATCTATAACTTTGATATAAGAGAGATAAAATGAAGTCTCCCCCCCAACAAAGAGGGGTTCTTCCCAATTTTAAATCTATTGCTTTGATATAAAAGAGAGAAATTAAATCTTCCCTCCAAAGAAGAGAGGTTTCCCCCCTTTAAATCTATGACTTTGAGATAAAAGAGAGAAATTTAATTCTTCCCCCAAAAAGAAAAGAGGTTCCCCAGCTTTAAATCTATGATTTTGATAAAAAAAGAGAAATTTAAGCCTCCCCCACAGAAGAAAAGTTCCCCCAGATTTAAATCTATGACTTTGACATAAAAGGGGAAAATTTAAGTCTCCCCCCTAAAGAAGAGAGTTTCCTCTCAGCTTTAAATCTATGGATTCCTTGGTATCAAAGAGAAATTTCAGGCTCCCCCCAAAGAAGAGATGTTCCCCCAGCTTCAAATCTATGACTTTGATATAAAAGAGAGAAAAGTAAGTCTCCCTCCCAAAAAAGACAGGCTCTTCCCAGCTTTAAATCTATGACTTTGATATAAGTGAGAGAAAATGAAGCCTCTCCCCCAAAAGAAGAGAGGTTCCTCAGCTTTAAATTTATGATCTTGATATAAAAGAGGGAAATTTAAGCCTCCACCAAAGAAGAAAAGTTCCCCCAGCTTTAAATCTAGGACTTTGATATAAAAGAAAGAAAATTAAGTCCCTCCCTACAAGGAAGAGAGGTTCTTCCCAGCTTTAAATCTATGATTTTGATATAAAAGAGAGAAATTTGTCTCCCTCCCCTAAAGAAGATAGGTTGCTCCCAGCTTTAAAGCTATGGACTCCTTGATAGAAAAGAGAAATTTAATCCTCTATCCCACAGAAAAGAGGTTTCCCCAGCTTTAAATCTATGATTTTGATATAAAAGAGAGAAAATGAAGTCTCCCCCCCCCAAAGAAGAGAGGTTCCTCCCAGCTTTCAATCTATAACTCCTTCATACAAAAAAAAATAAAAGAAATTTAAATCTCCCCCTCAAAAAAGAGAGGTTCCTTTCACATTTAAATCTATGATTCCTTGATATCCAAGAAAGAAATTTAAGTCTTCCCCCCCAAAGAAGACAGATTCCTCCCAGCTTCAATGCAATGACTTTGACATAAAAGAGAAACTTAAATCTCCCCGCTAAAAAAGAGGGGTTCCTCCAAGCTTTAAATCTATGACTTTGATATAAAAGAGAGAAATTTGTCTCCCCCTCTAAAGAAGAGAGGTTGCTCTGAGTTTTAAAGCTATGGACTCCTTGATATAAAAGGGAAATTTAAGCCTCTCCCCAAAAGAAGAGAGGTTCCCAGCTTTAAATCTATGATTTTGATGCAAAAGAGAGAAATTTAAGCCTCCCCCAAAGAAGAAAAGTTCCCCCAGCTTTAAATCTGTGACTTTGACATAAAAGAGAAAAATTTAATTCTCCCCCCCAAAGAAGAGAGGTTCCCCAGCTTTAAATCTATGATTTTGATACAAAAGAGAGAAATTTAAGCCTCCCCCAAAGAAGAAAAGTTCCCCCAGATTTAAATCTATGACTTTGATAAAAAAGTGAGAAAATGAAGTCTTCCCCTCCCAAGGAAAAGGGGTTCTTCCCAACTTTAAATTTATTACTTTGATACAAAAGAGAGAAATTTAAATCTCCCCCTCCAAGGAAGAGAAGTTCTTCCCACCTTTAAATCTATGATTTTGATATAAAAGAGAGAAAATTAAGCCTCCCCCAAAGAAGAAAAGTTCCCCCAGCTTTAAATCTAGGATTTTGATATAAAAAAGAGAAATTTAAATTTCCCCCCCAAAGAAGAGAAGTTCTTCCCAGCTTTAAATCTATGACTTTGATATAATAGAGAGAAAATTATGTCTCCATCCCAAAGAAGAGAGGTTTGCCAGTTTTAAATCTCTGATTTTGATACAAAAGAGAAATTTAAGAGTCCCCCAAAGAAGAAAAGTTTCCCCAGATTTTAAATCTATGATTTTGATTTAAAAAAAGAAAGAAAATGAAGTGTCTACACACCAAGGAAGAAGGATTCTTCCAAACTTTAAATTTATTACTTTGATATAAAAGAGAGAAATTTAAATCTCTCCCCCAAAGACGAGAGTTTCTTCCCAGCTTTACATCTATGACTTTGATATAAAAGAGAAATTTAAGCCTCCCCCAAGGAAGAAAATTTCCCCCAACTTTAATTCTATGATTTCGATATAAGTCTCCCTCCCAAATAAGAGAGGTTTCCAAGTTTTAAATCTCTGATTTTGATTCAAAAGAGAGAAATTTAAGCCTCCCCCAAAGAAGAAAATTTCCCCCAGATTTAAATCTATGACTTTGATATGAGAGAAAATGAAGTCTCCCTCTCCAAGGAAGAGGGGTTCTTGCCAACTTTAAATCTATTGCTTTGATATAAAAGAGAGGGGGGGGGCAGCTAGGTGGCCCAGTGGATAGAGCACCAGCCTTGAATTCAGGAGGACCAGAGTTCAATTCTGATCTCAGACACTTAACACTTCCTAGCTGTGTGACCTTGGGCAAGTCACTTAACTCCAGCCTGGGGTGGGGGGGAAGATATAAAAGAGAGAAATTTAAATCTTTCCCCCAAAAAAGAGAGGTTCCCCAGCTTTAAATCTATGATTTTGATACAAAAGAGAGAAATTTAAGCCTCCCCCACAGAAGAAAAAGTTCCCCCAGCTTTAAATCTATGACTTTGATGTAAAAGATAAATTTAAGTCTCCCCCCTAAAGAAGAAAGATTCTTCCCAGCTTTAAATCTATGGACTCCTTGATATAAAAGAGAAATTTAAGCCTCTCCCCCATAAGAAGAAAATTTCCCCCAACTTTAATTCTATGATTTTGATATAAAAGAGAGAAATTTAAGCCTCCCCCAAAGAAGAAAATTTCCCCCAGATTTAAATCTATGATTTTGATATAACAGAGAGAAAATTAAGTCTGCCTCCCAAATAAGAGAGGTTCCCCAGTTTTAAATCTCTGATTTTGATACAAAAAAGAAATTCAAGCGTCCCCCAAAGAAGAAAAGTTGCCCCAGATTTAAATCTATGACGTTGATATAAGAAAGAGAAAATGAAGTCTCCCCCTTCCAAAGAGAGGTTCCTCCCAGCTTTAAATCTATAACTCCTTCATACAAAAGAGAGAAAAATTAAGTCTCCCCCTCAAAAAAGAGAGGTTCCTTTCACATTTAAATCTATGATTCCTGGATATCCACGAGAGAAATTTAAGTCTTCCCCCCCAAAAAAAAAGACAGATTCCTCCTAGCTTTAATGGCATGACTTTGACATAAAAAAAGAAACTTAAATCTCCCCCTAAAAAAGAGAGGTTCCTCCCAGCTTTAAATCTATGACTTTGATATAAAAGAGAAAACTAAGTCTCCCCCCAAAGAAGAGAGGTTCCCCCAGCTTTAACTTTATGATTTTGATATAAAAAAGAGAAATTTAAATCTTCCCCCCCCCAAAGAAGAGAGGTTCTTCCCAGCTTTATGACTTTTATATAAAAGAGAAATTTAAGCCTCCCCCAAAGAAGAAAACTTCCTCCAGCTTTAAATCTATGGACTTCTTGTTATAAAAGAGAGAAAATTAAGCCTCCCCCTCCCCAGGAAGAGAAGTTCTTCTCAGCATTATGAGTTTGATATAAAAGAGAGAAAATTAAGTTTCCCTTCCAAAGAAGAGAGATTCCCCCAGCTTTATATCTATGATTTTGATATAAAAGAGAGAAAATTAAGTCTCCCCCCATAGAAGAGAGGTTCCCCCAGCTTTAAATCTATGATTTTGATATAAAAGAGAGAAATATAAGCCTGCCCCCCCAAAGAAGACAGATTCCTCCCAGCTTTAATGCCATGACTTTGATATATAAGAGAAACTTAAATCTCCCCCCTAAAGAAGAGAGGTTCCTTTCAGCTTTAATCTATGACTTTGATATAAAAGAGAGAAATTTAAAGCTCCCCCAAAGAAGAAAATTTCCCCCAACTTTAATTCTATGATTTTGATATAAAGGAGAGAAATTTAAACCTCCCCCAAAGAAGAGAGGTTCCCCAGCTTTAAATCTCTGATTTTGAAATAATAGAGAAATTTAAGCCTCCCCCAAAGAAAAGTTCCCCCAGATTTAAATCTATGACATTGATAAAGAGAGAGAGAGAGAGAGAGAGAGAGAGAGAGAGAGAGAGAGAGAGAGAGAGAGAGAGAAGTCTCCCCCACCCAAGAAAGAGGAGTTCTTCCAAACTTTAAATTTATTACTTTGATATAAAAGAGAGAAATTGAAATCTCCCCCCCCCACCAGGAAGAGAGGTTCTTCCCAGCTTTAAATCTGACTTTAATACAAAAGAGAAATTTAAGCCTCCCCCAAAGAAGAAAAGTTCCCCCAGATTTAAATCTATGACTTCGATTAAAAAAAGAAAGAAAGAAAATGAAGTCTCTCCACCCCAAGGAAGAGGGGTTCTTCCTAACTTTAAATCTATGACTTTGATATAACAGAGAAAATTAAGTCTTCCTCCTAAAGAAGAGACATTCCCCAGTTTTAAATCTCTGATTTTGAAACAAAAGAGAAATTTAAGCATCCCTCAAAGAAGAAAAGTTCCCCCAACTTTAATTCTATGATTTTGATATAACAGAGAGAAATTTAAGCCTCCCCCAAAGAAGAAAAGTTCCTCCAGATTTAAATCTATGACTTTGATTTTTAAAAATGAAGTCTCTCCCCCCCCCCCAAGGAAGAGGGGTTCTTTTTAGCTTTAAATCTATGACTTTGATACAAAAGAGAGAAATTTAAGCATTCCCCAAAGAAGAAAAGTTCTCCCAAATTTAAATCTATAACTTTGATATAACAGAGAAAATTAAGTCTTCCCTCCTAAAGAAGACATTCCCCAGTTTTAAATCTCTGATTTTAAAACAAAAGAGAAATTTAAGCATCCCTCAAAGAAGAAAAGTTCCCCCAGATTTAATTCTATGACTTTGATATAAAAGAGAGAAAATTAAGTCCCCCCCCAAGGAAGAGGAGTTCTTCCAAACTTTAAATTTATTATTTTGATATAAAAGAGAGAAATTTAAATCTCCCCCCCCAAAGAAGAGAGGTTCTTCCCAGTTTTAAATCTATGACTTTGATATAAAAAAAAGAAATTTAAGACTCCCCCAAAGAAGAAAATTTCCCCCAACTTAATTAAAGTTGATTTTGATGTAACAGAGAGAAATTTAAGCCTCTCCCAAAGAAGAAAAGTTTCCCCAGATTTAAATCTATGACTGATAATAAAAGAGAGAGAGAAAATGAAGTCCCCCCCCCAAGGAAGAAGGGTTCTTCCCAACTTTAAATGTACTACTTTGATATAAATGAGAGAAATTTAAATCTCCCCCCCCCCAAGGAAGAGGGGTTGTTTTTAGCTTTAAATCTATTACTTTGATACAAAAGAGAGAAATTTAAGCATTCCCCAAAGAAGAAAAGTTCCCCCAGATTTAAATCTGACTTTCATATAAGAGAGAAATTTAAATCTCCCCCCCAAAGAAGGAAAGTTCCCCCAGATTTAAATCTATGACTTTTATTAAAAAAAAAAAAAAAGAGAGAGAGAAAGTGAAGTCTCCCCCCCCCCCAAGGAAGAAGGGTTCTTCCCAACTTTAAATTTATTACTTTGATATAAATGAGAGAAATTGAAATCTCCCCCCCCAATGAAGAGGGGTTCTTTTTAGCTTTAAATCTATGACTTTGATACAAAAGAGAGAAATTTAAGCATTCCCCAAAGAAGAAAAGTTCCCCCAACTTTAATTCTATGATTTTGATATAAAAGAGGGAAATGTAAACCTCCCCCAAAGAAGAAAAGTTCCCCCAGATTTAAATCTATGACTTTGATAAAAAAAAAAAAAAAAAGAAAGAAAGAAAGAAAATTAAGTCTCTCCACCCCAAGGAAGAGGGGTTCTTCCTAACTTTAAATCTATGACTTTGATATAACAGAGAAAATTAAGTCTTCCTTCTAAAGAAGAGACATTCCCCAGTTTTAAATCTCTGATTTTGAAACAAAAGAGAAATTTAAGAATCCCTCAAAGAAGAAAAGTTCCCCCAGATTTAATTCTATGACTTTGATATAAAAGAGAGAAATTTAAATCTCCCCCCCAAAAGAAGAGAGGTTCTTCCCAGCTTTAAATCTATGACTGATATAAAAAGAGAAATTTAAGACTCCCCCAAAGAAGAAAATTTCCCCCAACTTTAATTCTATGATTTTGATATAACAGAGAGAAATTTAAGCCTCCCCCAAAGAAGAAAAGTTCCCCCAGATTTAAATCTATGACTTTGATTTAAAAAAAAACGAAGTCTCTCCACCCCAAGGAAGAAGGGTTCTTCCTAACTTTAAATCTATTACTTTGATATAAAAGAGAGAACTTTAAGCTTCCCCCAAAGAAGAAAAGTTCCCCCAGATTTAAATCTATGACTGATTAAAAAAGAGAGAGAGAGAAAATGAAGTCTCCCCCCCCCAAGGAAGAAGGGTTCTTCCCAACTTTAAAGGTATTACTTTGATATAAATGAGAGAAATTTAAATCTCCCCCCACAAGGAAGAGGGGTTCTTTTTAGCTTTAAATCTATGACTTTGATATAAAAGAGAGAAATTTAAGCCTCCCCCAAAGAAGAAAACTTCCCCTAGATTTAAATCTATGACATTGATTAAAAAAAGAGAGAGAGAGAGAGAAAGAAGTCTCTCCTCCCCCCCCCCCCAAGGAAGAGGAGTTCTTCCAAACTTTAATTTATTACTTTGATACAAAAGAGAGAAATTTAAATGTTCTCCAAAGAAGGAAAGTTCCCTCAGATTTAAATCTATGACTGATAAAAAAGAGAGAAAATGAAATCTCCCCCCCAATGAAGAGGGGTTATTTTTAGCTTTAAATCTATGACTTTGATACAAAAGAGAGAAATTTAAGCGTTCCCCAAAGAAGAAAAGTTCCCCCAACTTTAATTCTATGATTTTGATATAAAAGAGGGAAATTTAAGCCTCCCCCCAAGAAGAAAAATTCCCCCAGATTTAAATCTATGACTTTGATAAAAAAAAAAAAGAAAGAAAATGAAGTCTCTCCACCCCAAGGAAGAGGGGTTCTTCCTAACTTTAAATCTATTACTTTGATATAAAAGAGAGAACTTAAAGCTTCCCCCAAAGAAGAAAAATTCCCCTAGATTTAAATCTATGACTTTGATTTAAAAAAGAGAGAGAGAGAGAGAGAGAAAATGAAGTCTCCCCCCCCAAGGAAGAAGGGTTCTTCCCAACTTTAAAGGTATTACTTTGATATAAATGAGAGAAATTTAAATCTCCCCCCCCCCAAGGAAGAGGGGTTCTTTTTAGCTTTAAATCTATGACTTTGATATAAAAGAGAGAAATTTAAGCCTCCCCCAAAGAAGAAAACTTCCCCTAGATTTAAATCTATGACATTGATAAAAAAAAAAGAGAGAGAGAAAGAAGTCTCCCCCCCCCCAAGGAAGAGGAGTTCTTCCAAACTTTAATTTATTACTTTGATACAAAAGAGAGAAATTTAAATGTTCCCCAAAGAAGAAAAGTTCCTCCAGCTTTAAATCTATGACTTTGATATAAAAGAGAAATTTAAATCTCACCCCAAAGAAGAAAATTTCCCTAACTTTAATTCTATGATTTTGATATAAAAGAGAGAAATTTAAGCCTCCCCCAAAGAAGAAAAGTTCCCTCTGATTTAAATCTATGACTTTAATATAAAAGAAAATTAAGTCTCCCCCCAAAGAAGACTAATTCCTCCCAGCTTTAAATCTATGACTCCTTGATATCAAAGAGAGAAATTTAAGTTTCCTTCCCTCCACGAAGAGAGAGATCTAAATAATTTTGGAAGCGTTAGGAGGTTACTGAACTGGCATATCAATTCTGCTTTTGGGAACTGTTAATAAATGTTTGTTGTTCTACTTTAGGCAATTGGGCAAATCACTGAGATCTGTAGTCAGTGAATATAACCAGTGCCATGTAAGCTAATATTTCAGCCTGACAGTCAAAGAAACGATTTGGTCTTCAGCTGAATTCTGTTTATAACAAAAGTGTAGGGAAGCTGTACAATGGACCTTGGCAGGCTACTGCAGGGGCCTTCTCTTCGTCCTTCACACTACTGCCATCTTGGGGAAAGGGGTGGGAAAGGAGGAGGCCTCCTCAGGGCCTCAGAAAGGCTTTAACCCTCATCTGTTGGCCTCTGCAGGGCAGGCACAACAAAGGGATTGGAATGCTCCAGTCAAGAATGGGCCTCTTCCTTGACCTTTCTCAAATCCCCATTCCCAGAAACAATCCTGTTATTTCCCTCCAGCCCCAAAGGATAGACCTCCTTGGAAGAGGGGAAAGGGGGAGAAATGAAGGAAAGGATCATTTCTGGATGCTTTGGGATACAGATAAAGTTTTAAAGAGGACACTTCACCCTAATTTTGGTACCCTGTGTTCCAACCGAATTCAATGTAATTCACCAAGTATTAAGTGCCTACTATGTGCCAGGCACTGGGGAGCCAAAGATAAAAAAGAAATGGTCCCTGCCCTCAAGGAATTTATATCCTTCTGGGAGGATGGGCGGCATTTACAAACATGAAGAAAAAATACACAGGAAGTGACTCTGTCCAGGGGAGGGCGCCAGTCACTGTGGGGGGTAGGGAGGAAGGCATTCAGGAAAGATTCTTTTTAAGAAGGGGCCCCTACCTTCTCTTACTAACTGTGTGTCTGGGTAAATCATTTAACTTCTCAAGCCTCAGTTTCCTGATCTGTAAAAAGGGATAATGCTTTCACTACTTGTACTCTAATAGACTTGTAAACTCCTTAAGGCAAGAAAGTGTTTCATTTTTCCTTTGCACCCCCAGCACTTAACAGTGCTTTCCACAGAGTAGGTATTTAATCAGCATTCACATGATTTGATATGAAATAAACTCCTTCCCATACAGGGTTTTATCAGGAGGAGTTATGATTGTTAGCAATCCACAGGTTGTCCCCCAAGCTTGCATCGTGCTATAAAGGAGCCCCTGGGTGCTGGAAGGCCATGCCTCCGGAGCACAAACACCAGTGGGACAAGCCAAACTAGAAAGGCTTTGAGGATGAGCTGGGCGGCATGAAAAAATATCCATTACCCAGGGATCCGCCTAGTCAAACCCTGGGGGGAAGGGGGGGGGGAGCACCTGGCAGCTTGGCCACAGGGGGGCGCATCTCTGAGCCATGGCAATTCACTGAGAGTTAGGCTAGGCTTGTCATTGGCAGCAGTGCAGGAAACCCTGACCCCTCCAGAAGGGCAGGTTCTCCAAATGGCCAAGGCTTCCCTCACATAAGCCTTGGAAAAGATGAAGGAAGTGTGACAAGCACTAATAAATAGAGGCTCAGAGAGGGTACCTGCCCTAGGCGACATATATATATATATATATATATATATATATATATATATATATATATATATATATATATATATATATGTTGAGGTAGCTGGGAGGTAAAGTGGATGGAGTCAGGGAGAACTGAGTTCAGATCCAGCTTCAGACACTGATTGTGTGACCTTAAGTCACTTAGCTGCTGTCTGCCTCAGTTTACTCATCTGCAAAATGGGTTGTTGGGAAGATAAATGCTATTATTATTATATGCATATAGACCCGTACACAAATGGCACATTCTCACACATGAGTCTCCCTGTGTCTGGCCCAGCTCTATAAGAGTCATTAATCCCCATTATTGGTATGAAGTAGACAAGAAATTGGAGTGAGAATCAGAAGACCTGAGTTTGAGTTCTTTATGCCTTCTCTTATAGCTACTGGAAAATCACTAAATCTTTTCAAGTCTCAGGTCCCTTATCTGGAAAATGGGAATAACAGTACTTGAGTGTAGTGGAATAAACATTGGCTGGCTTTGGACACAAGCAAATCTGGGCTCATATGTTGCTAATGTGACTATGAGAAAGTCACTTAGTCCCTTTGAGTTTTTCCATCCAGAAAATGGGGAGAGGGGCAGGAGGAGGTAAGAATACCTACTTTATAGTTTTATTCTGAGGATTAAATGAGCCAGTGTATAGAAATGCTATAGAAATGTGCACTATTCTTATCCCCGGGGCAGCTAGGTGATGCAGTAGATAAAGCATCAGGCCTGAAATCAGAAAAACCAGAATTCAAATGTGGCTTCAGATATTTACTAGCTGGGTGATCCTGGGCAAGTCCCTTCACTCTGTTTGCCTCAGTTTCCTCAAATGCAAAATGAGCAGGAGAAGGGAATGGCAGACACATCCAGTATCTCTGCTTCCTGAGTTCAAATCAGACCTCAGACACTTCCAGGCCTGTGTGTCCCTGGACAAGTCACTTCATCTAATCTGCCTCAATTTCCTCATGTGTAAAATGAGCTGGAGAAGGAAATGGCCAACCACTCCAATAACTTTGCCAAGAAAACCCCAAATGGGGCCACAAGTCGGACTTAACAATAATAACAACCCCCTTCTTATTCCTGTTTTTTTAGTCAAGGAAACAGGAAGAGGTGAGATGATTTGCCTCAGGCTGCATAGCTTTTAACTGTCAGAAGCAAGCTTTGAACCTTAGTTTCTCCTAACTAGAACTCCAATGTGTACTCCAGGGATCTGTGATTAATTTGGTCTTGGTACACCTTCTACTGATGTGATCACAAGGCCTCTATGACAGAATAAATGAAGGTGCTCTAATAATTGGGGCAGCTAGGTGATTCAGTGGATAGAACGCCTGGTAAGAGGACCTGAATTCAAATATCCCCTGAGACACTCATTAGCTGTGTGACCCTGGGCAAGTCACATAATCCTGATTGCCCCCTTCCCCAAATAATTGTAATAACAATTTAAAGAGCTCAAATTTAGTGTTCCTACTTAAAAAAAAAAAACAAAAAAACAAAAAACAAAAACAAAAACAAACCACAGGCTGTTGAGTACTGCGCTGACCTTTTGAATTTCATTTTACCTTAAGTATTTATTTGAATGTCACCTATTTTATGAAGTTTTCTCTGATACTCTTTCCCTAATTATTCCCATGGTGGGCAAAGTAGAGGGTTCCCATTCACTTTTGCCCCGTCCCCTTTTTATTTCTCACGGAACTGGAAGGGGAATGTTTTTTGGCCGTAGCGACTCTCCAAGGTGATCAATCTGTCAGTGTGTGGCTTCTCATAATGGATCCCGCCATTATACCAAATGGTTCAATATACCAAAGAAATCTTAGATCCTACAAGTATTCTAATTCTCCAGGCCTGTGCAACATCCCCCTACTAGACTTTATAAGCTCCAGAATAGCATGGACTTTGTCTTAACTGTCTCCTCTCCCCCCACCCCAGGCCTCTGCATATACTAGGCACTTAATAAATGTCTGCTAAATTGAATCAATGTGTTTCTCATCATAGTCGTGCACTGAGAGCTTATTATATCAGAAACATTTGAAAATGAAGAGGAATTTGAAATTAAATAGAAAGCTTTGGAAAGTCACATGTGTAAATCCTGCTCTTGCTGTGACAACTTATCTGATTTGGTTCACGAGAGAATAACGATTTTTAATCCATTCCTTGTGGCAAGTGCCTTTTCTCCTCTCCCCCTCCTCATGTGTCAGTTTCATTTTTACGCCAACAAACCAGCCGGTTTTTGTATAAATTTGTACTTTAAGATGTCTCTCTCCTTGGCTTATGCCGTTTCCCACTTTTTTTTCTTCTCCATCTTTCCTAGGATACCGAGAAAATATTTTTCAGTGTGTTTAGAAATCAAGATGTCAACTTTTCCTGTATCTTACATTCCCATAGATGTCCAGTAAACAATTTAGACTCATTAAATCAGAGAATGTGGAGGCAGGGATTTTTTAGTTCATTCAATGTAGCCAACGTGTGTTCATGGGGGGTGAGGGAGAATGACATGGTCAAACTTAGACTTTAGGAAAATCACTTTGGCTGTTGAGCTTCAGTGAATATTAGACCAGAGAAATAGACCGAGGTAGGGAGGCCAGTCAGGAAGCTAGTATGATAGTCTCGGTGTGAGGACAGTGTCACAAGGGAGAAGGGGACATACTTAAGAGATGTTATAAAGGGAGAGAATCATAAGGATTTGGAAAAAGATTGGCTTTGGGGTGTGAGTGAGTGAGGAGTGGAGAACACTGAGGTGATGAGATTGTTTGGATAGTATCCTGGATAGTAGCAGAGAGGTGAAGAAGTCAGGAGGATTTGGCAGAAGAATGAATGGGTTCAGTTTTGGAAGAGTTCATCATGGAGGGTCATATAAAATACGGGTATGCAAGCATACACGTAAATGTATAAATATTCATGTACACATATATAAAATAAATGTGTAAAACATATGTCTATACATACACACATATACATATTCTATAGACAATTGCAAGGTTTCTTGAGCAGGAGGGAGTCATGGAATGGTGCAAACTTCGACCTTTCAAGATTGTGTAATTTCATCAGTGTATCGATGCAGATCACCAGCCTCATCTACCATATGAGATATTCTTCGAAGGTTGTTCTGGCTGGAAAACATCATCTTACAGCCTACCTGGTGAATCTCTCTGAACCTGGCCAAAACACATATGCAGTCTGTCACCCAGCTTGAAACTGGAACTTTTTCAGTTGGGAAAACAGACACATTAATAATGCCTTGTTAGTAGAGCTGGAAATATGGGTCTAGCCAGTCTAGAAAGCAATCTGGGAGTAGGCCCAGAAAGTTACCAAACTGTATGTATTTTTTGACCCAGTGAGCCACTACCCATCCAGCAAAGTAAGAGGGAAAGGACCTATTTATCCAAAAAATATTTATTTACCACTTCATGGTAGTGGCCCCAAAATGGGAACTAAGGGAGTGCCCTCCCATTGGGAGATTACTAAGCAAATTGTGGAATATGAGTGTAATGGAATATTATTGTGCCATAAGAAACTATGAAATGGACAGAGAAAACTGAGAGGATCTCTATAAACTGATACCGAGCAAAGTGAGCAGAACCAGGAGAACAACCTATACAAAGATAAAGTGATAGAAAAAAAAACAAAACAATTTTGAAATATTTGGGAATTTAGGGTGATGATACACCACAAATGAAGGGGAAATATACCACTTATCTTCTGAGAGAGAGCTGATGAATTTAAAATGCATAAACAGATACAATTTTGGCCATAGCTAATATGGGAATTTGGAGTTTTGCCAGACTGTAACTTGTACAGTGGACTTTATTTTCCATTTTTTAAAAATTGCTCAATTTGGTAGGGGGGAGAGGACGGAGGGCAGGACAGATTAACTTCAAAAAATGTTTCTTAGTTGAAAAAAAATGAAAATTACATTGAGAAATCCCTTTGCAGAGTGGTAGGATTTAGCTAAGCATGTGCTTTTCTGCCATCACCTCCAGAGCTCCAGCCTCACCTTGGCGCCCTGGGAACCCACACCTGAGGAAGACTGTTTTGGCAGATCGTGTAACAGTAGATTAGAGGGATGAGATTGGAAGCAGGAGCTACAACTGGGCATTTATGACAGCATTTTGGATTAAAAATAATGCAAAGCTGTAGTGTATAAGTGAGAGTCCTTTCCTCGCCCTGGTCCTCCCCCGAGTTGTTCCTGTGTTGGAATAGCCTTACCTGCTTCCAACAGCTCTCACCTGCTAATAATTCTCCCAAGTGGGCGTCCTGGATCTCCACTCCCTGGAAGGGTCTCATTCACTGTCCTCCCCAGCTCTGTAACAACTCAGCTCCTTTCTGGGGTTTGGCAGTTTTCCAAATTTCCAGCAGATGGCGCTCGCCTCTTTTTCCTGAGGCCCAGATTTTTATTTTGGACTCATTCAGAATATTCCCCCCAAACTATAACAAGAACAACAAATAAACCAAACCCCAGTTTTCATTTTTCTTAAGTCTTCCTCGGTATTGGTTAGTTGAATGGAAAGAATTTGGTGATTTCTAGGGATTCATCATGATGATCAGTTGGCGAAAGCCAATCCTGTCCCCATGGCACCAAAGCTTACCTGAAAAATCTGGGAAGGAGAGAGGGAAGGAGGGCATAAGAACCCTTTCTTCTTACCCTCTGCAACAGGACCTTCGTCTTCCATCCAAAAAGCATTTATTCAATATCTACCATGAACGAGGAAGGGACAGCTAGACAATGGAGAGATGGGATATTCCTGGCCCTCAAGGGATTTCTGGCTTACTGAGTTGGGAAATACAATATTGATAATAGATTTAGAACCTTAAGGAAACTTGGAGACCATCAAGTCAAACCCCTACATACATACATACACACACACACACACACACGTATATTTATTTTTGTGTATATCTAGATAGATAGATAGATATTTTGGGAAGACAGCTGGGGTTAAGTGACTTGCCTAGGATCACACAACTAGGAAGTGTTAAGTGGTTGAGGCTGGATTTGAACTCAGTACCTCCTGCCTTCAAGGCTGGTGCTCTATCGACTGTGCCATCTAGATGCCCCCTCCCCTTATTTTATAAATGTGACAAAGAGATATTAAATGGCTTGTCCAAGATTACATAGCTATTAAGTATCTGAGGTGGTACATGAACCTTTCTTACCTCCAGGTGCAAAGGTCTACCCAGCCATTCCTGGTTGCATTGACTTGAAGGCAGATAAGTATATGTATGATCATTGGAAGAGAGAGAGCTCTAACTACTTGGAGTCTTAAAAGTAGCTAGGGAATCAAAGGGAATGAGGCAAACATTTTAGTCCCAAGGGACATTTTGAGCAAAGGCCCAAAGGTGGGAGATGGCAGCCCAAATTTGAGGTTCAGCAAATACCTCAATTAGACTAAACATAGAATATTTGAAGAGAATAAGTCTGGAAAGGTTGACAGGAACCCAATTATGGGAAAACCTTTAAATGGTGAGCCAAAAAGGATGGATGTTATCTTTCAGGCAATAGGGACCCCCTGAAGGTTCCTGAACTGGGAGGTAAAGTTGTTGGAATTGTGCTTTAGGCAACTTATTTTGGTAGAGTAGAGAAATGTAAAGAATATAAAAGTCTACTGTGCTGATTGGTTGTTGATGCTGAAGAAAGCCTTTGATTCAGTCCAACAAAGTGACACCTCCTGTCTGGCCTTCCCAACCTGGAGATACCTTCCCTGGGAGGCCCTACTCTGGTCATGCCTCACTTTATGCTTTGGAAGACCCTCCTTCCTGGTCCTTCAGGAGAAGCCTTCACCCTGAGGCTATGCTCTCCTGATTGGTTACCAACCAGATCTGTATCTATATCATGAGGGGCCCCAAACTTGCTTCACTTTACTCTAAGTTCTCCTTTTCTCTTGCTACCTTGCCCTGGAGAAACTTCCATGCTGAGTCCCCTCTCTCCTAATTGGTGCCTGTCTCTCTGTACCACTCTCTTAGGATGGGCCAAAGCCATGTTTCACTTGACTCTAGACTTCTCCTTACCAGTCATCTTACTTCTGAAGTATAAGTTCCTTCCTTGACTTTTGAAGCTTCTTCTTTTTTGAAAGATTATTTAAATCTTTCAGATTTAAGCTCTGTCCTAAGTTAAGACTATACTGCTTGCTTATATTTATATCTTTGGGTGATCAGCAGAGTACCCAGAACAGAGTAAGCATTTAATAGAAGTTTTATCTGTGTATGTACCACCCACATAATAGAGTCATTTAAGATTCTTTGAAAGACGTAATAGAAGTAAACTTGCTAAATGATAATTTTTAAAAATGTGGCAAATAAAAAAAAGTAGAATGTATACTCACCATAGCTATTTGCCACTATGATGAGGTCCAGTATGGAATCCAAGCTGAAGAGGTATTCCATGTGCATAGTGAGATCCTCTAGCTATTCCTATTTGACAACCAATACAGGGAAGACCAAGTAGATGAAGGATGTCTATAGCCCTATTTTGACATGAATATGGGAGGATAACCTCTTCAGCTTGTCCATTATGTATATCTGGGATACATGGTAAAAACATGAATTGGGCCCAGAATTAAAACAAAGGAAGAGAAAGGGTTAGATTGATTTTAGAAAATTTCAGAGATCCTTAAATGACTTCACTTTCCCCAGAAATAGAGGCCCATCTTTTTCTTATTTATATTCTACCAGTGTTGTTGTATGGTTGCATGATGTAGAATACAAGAGTCTCTGAGAAATTGAAAATAAATGTTGTAGAAGGAAAAGGAGATGTCCATGGTGGGTAGAACTGCTATATTTTTACATATGTAGGACCTTTTCCTTTTAATTTTATCTCTTTGAAGGGTATATGCCTCCTAGTAGTATTGCTGATTCAAAGGCATGCATAATTTAGTGATTTCTGGGGCTTGTATCTAAACTGCTTTCTGGAAGGTCATTACCAATTCACAGCTCCACTAATGGCCCATTTGTGTACCCCTTTTCCCACAGCTTCTCTGAAATTTGTCATTTTGGGGGGTAAACTTTGCCATTCTGATAAGTGAGAGTTGGAACTTTAGCTTGAATTTGCATTTCTCTACTTATTAGCAATTTGTATCATTTAAAAATATGTAAGTTAGTTTGTATTTCTTTCTTTGGTAGTTACCAAATTACTATTCATAATCTTAAACCCACGATCTTGTTGGGAATAGCTTCTATTCTTATAAATTTGAATAAGTTCCTTATATATCTTGGAAATGAGATGTGTCAGAGAAATTTGCTGCAAAGATTCCCCCCTCCCATTTCCCTTTTAATCTTAGCTGTGTTGGATCTGTTTGTGCAAAAGCTTCTTTATTTTATATAATCAAAACTGTCTATTTTACCTTTTGTCATTTTCTCTATACCTTGTTTGGTCATGAATTTTTCCCCTTTCCATAGGTCTCAGACAAATTTCTTCCTTGTTTCTCTAATGTATTTATGATGTGATCATTTTTGGTATATGGTATGAGGTCCTGGTCTAATCCTAGTTTCTGACAAATTTCTGTTCGATTTTTCCCACATTTTTTAAATCAAAAAATGAGTTCTGACACCCAAATCTGGAACTTTTGGAGTTAGTGAATATTATTATGCTACGGTGTTTGTTTACTTCCATATGTTGTGTACCTAAAATGTTTCACTGGCCAATATCTCTATATTTTACCCGTACCAAACTGTTTTGATGATTGCTTCTTTGTTAAATGCTTTTTTTAATAGTCAAGAAATGATTGCAACCCCCCTGGTTAAAAAAAGGACAAGGTAAGTCAAGCAGTTGTTTGACATGACAGATTTGTTTTGCTGAATTATTGACATTGCTTGCCTGTTCTGGCACTAATAAGGTTCGGTCTACAAGCACTTATTAAATACTTAATATCTGCTAGGTATAGGCTATATGTTCTCACTGAAAGATATATAGTATGTAGTAAATATATAGTATAGATATAGCCCTCCATCTGTAAGATTTATATGGTGATCTTACTCTGTATTTCACCCATAACATTAGGAAAAAAGCCACATCTGCCACTGTGCCCCTATGTTTACCTGACACTCTAGCAAAAGACACCTGGCTGCTATTCATGAATATACCTTGACCATGTTTGTTCTTTCATATGTGTTCATATTGTTCTCTCAGTATGAGATCCTTATCTCATCTCTATTTCTACTTGTCAAAATTTTAGCTAACCCAAATGTTACCTCTTTTATGAAACCTCTCTTGACCACTCTACTAGCATTCAAATTAAAGCCAACAAATATTTCTTTCTTTCTTTCTTTTTTTTTGCTGAGGCAATTGAGATCAAGTGACTTGCCCAAGGTCACACAACTAGGAAGCGTAAAGTGTCTGAGACCAGATTTGAACTCAGGTCCTCCTGACTTCAAAGCTAGTGCTCTATTCACTGTGCCACCTATCTGCCCCCAAATATTAAATTATTTAAATAATTTTTATTACATTATTATTAATATTAAAAATAAAATTTAGTAAAAATCTATGCACACTAGGTACTGAAGAAGGATACAAAAATGAATAAGGTAAAGCCATTATTCTCCCTCCTCTAAACCCCCATAGTATTTTGTACCTCTCTTTTGGCACTTAAAACGTTCCGCCATGCTGTTTCCATGTTTCTCCTCCAACATTTTATTGTAATATCCATGAGGAAAAAAAAATTTAAAAGAAGAAAAAACCCAAATAAACCAAAAATATCCATAAAGATAGGAAGTCTTATTTTTATCTGTTCTCCAGATCACTACACATACTCCTAGAATGTTAAGAGATTAACACGTATAAGCGATTAAGGTGGAGAACAAAGAACAACAGATATGAATTTGGGTAATGTAGCTGCTTTAAATGCCAAATCTGCCACTTAAGTAGCTGTTTGGCTCTCATTTGGAGTAGGTGATTTCTAAGGTTATTTTGTTTTGATGTGTAAGCTTTTTATGCCTTTTATTTTTTATACGACATTTCCCAATATTCTCCTCTCTACCCTAAGTTCTCTCTTGTAATACAGAAAAAAAGTTTTTAAAAACCCCACAGCAAATATATCCAATATTATATGCAATATTCCACTCCGATAGGACTCCCACTTGTCTTCTGAGTGGAGAGATAAGATTTTCATCATCTGCCCTCTGGAATCAATATTGGCAATGGCCTTTAATATGAGTTCCATTGCTTTTCATTGTCACTGTCATTCATATTATTGTGGTAAATATGTATAGTTTCCTGCTTCTGCTTTCTTCACTCTGATCGGTTCCTATACATTTTCCCATAGGGCTAACCCTATGCCTTTATTGATATAAGGAACAAGGAAATACTCTAGTAAATCAAGTTGGTATCTTCTATGCAAAGACTTTGAGCAGTACCTCCTAGGACAGAGAGGTTAAGTGATTTGTGCAGTCACATAGGCAGCAAGGTGGCCCAGTGGGTAGAGCTCTGGCCTAGAATCAGGAAAACTGATTTCAAATATGGCCTCAGACATTCACAAGCTGTGTGACGCTCCACCTCCATTTGCCTTAATCCACCAGAGAAGGAAATGGCAAATCACTCTAGTAACCTTGTCCAGAAAATCTCAGATGGGGTCACCAAGAGTTGGTTGCAGCTGAATGACTAAAGAACAACAACCAGAGTCACATAGTCAATAGATGTCAAAAGTGGGACTTGAACGTAGATCATCTTGTAGCAAAGGTCAGCTATCTACTATGTCATGCTGCCTCTTTTCCTATGTTTGTCAGAATTCCTCATATTTGACACATAATGGAAGAAAATTCCATTGCATTCAGCCATTCCCCAATTTGCTACTAAGGGTCCTTTTAGCTTTAAGTCCTGCGCTCATCTATCTTGTTTATCACTCATTTTTTAAAAGAGTGCCCAAATTTATTTTTATTGAAGTTTTTTTATTTTCTTTTTTTTTTCCCCTGAGGCTGGGGTTAAGTGACTTGCCCAGAGTCACACAGCTAGGAAGTGTTAAGTGTCTGAGATCACATTTGAACTCTGGTCCTCCTGAATTCAAGGCTGGTGCTCTATCCACTGCGCCCCCTAGCTGCCCCTGAAATGTTTTTATTTTCAAAACTTATACAAGGATAATTTTTTCAACACTCACTCTTGAAAAACCTTGTGTGCCAATTTCTCCCTCTTTCTCTCTAGAGGTATATAATCCAATATATGTTAAACATGATAAAAATATGTTAAATCCAAAATAGGCATACATATTTACATCTTGCTGCACAAGAAAAATCAGATCAAAAGGTAAAAAATAAAGTCACTCTCACTTTATACATGAGAAACTGACATTCAAAAAATCAAAGGGCCTAAAATAATACTTGAATAGAACAGAAATCAATTCAATATTTGTTGAATGAAATGGAATAGGAAAAAATGATTATGCTTTTGAACAGCATTTCAATTTATGTTTTTCTATTTTGTTGGGTTTTTCCCATAAAGGCAACTCTTGGTTTTATTATTTTAATAGTTGTCTTACTTTCAGTTTTATTAATCTCTCCTTTCAGAATTTCTAGTTGGATTCACTGTTCAAAATAAATGAAAATGATAAAAATATTTAGTATAACATTTTAAAAAACAAAATCAATATGCAGCCCACAGTGGGGGAGCCTTATGTACAGTTTAATGGTTTCTCTTTCTGTTTGTTTGACACTATTGAAAGAAGCAGGGGGCCAAGGAGAGGTCCCCAAATAGATCCAGAAATGTGTCTGAAGAGTACTTAAGAGGACCAGGCATATATCCCCAAGGGGAGAGATCAAAGAATATGTCAAGGGGTCTCCCAATCAATCAGTCAAGAAGCCTCTATTAAGTGCCTACTATGTGTCAGACACTGACTGGGTTTATAAAGACAAAAGGAAAATATTTTCAGCTCTTAAAGAGTTTGCATTCTATTCAGGGAGACAACATATACATATGTAAGTATGTACAAAATAGATACAAGGGAACTGGGGGGTTGTGTGGGATGGGTGAACGGGATGGGGGAGTGATGTCAGGGAAGGTGTCAGGGAAGGTCTCAGGGACTGGACAGGATCTGTATTAAAACAGCAGCGTAGTGGAAAAGCTAACTATTGCCAGGTGTAAAGGTCAGGGGAGCAGAACTGGAGTCAGGGATCTGTCTAGAGGAGGCCCAGTCAGGGAATGTGTCCAATAAGTAGATGGAAGGCTAGGAATCTGGCCACAGCTAACAGATTAAAACTGTATTTAGAGTAAGAGAGAATCAGGATCTGATTGTGATGTGAACAGTTAAAGCTATGTGAAGAAAACAGCCAGCAAAAGCCACTACCTGGTAAAATCCCTAATGACCAAATTGGGCTTTTAAAAAAAGCTCTTAAAACCCCAGCCCCTTCCTACCTTTCCTGTCTGCTTACATCTATCTGTACTTCCAGTCATGTTTCCGAGGTTCCAAATGTCGTGGCGTATTTGCTGTTTGTCTCACACGCTGATGTCTGCGCTGCTTTCCATCCCAACCTCTTCGAATCTCTGCCTTCCTTTAAGTCTCAGCTCAAAAGCCACTTCTAGGAGGCTTTTTGAGTCTACTCCAGTTGCTAGTGCCATCTCTTCTAAGGTTAGCTTCCTTTTTCCTCCATATTCATCTTGTATGTGTATATATCTATGTATAGATATATACAATATACACAATATGCATATATTTACATATATATTTATAAATATATATTTTTATACACACATACATACATATATACCTCAGCTCTTTACCACTTGATGACAATTTATGCTCAGCAAATAAAAAACCGAAGTGTTTTTGGAAATTTAGCTTACCCAAGTTTTGGTTACCTGATAAGAATTAATTAGCATTCTTAATGTACCTCAGAACAGTAATATTAGATAGAGTGTGTTGCTAATTTTTTTTTATCATTCATGAGGTAGATTGTGGATAATATTCATGAAATTAGATAAAGTTTGCAGGGTAAAATGAGCTAGCAATTTTTTTTGGCCATGATCTTTCCCCTCAAAAAACAAAGAGATTAAAAAGTAAATAAATTTAGCCCTGCCTTAAAAGAATTCTTTTTAATATCGTTTAGCAAAAATAATAAAGCCCCAATTTTTTAGCTACTAAAAAATTGCATATGAGCTCAGAGATAGGGAGAAATCAGAGAGCATTAATGGGCTAAAATCAAGAGGATAAAAGGTAGAAGAAATGATTTTCTATTTCAGGGGGAAATATTTCATCCACTTATTAATAAATAAGTCAGTATTGTAATTGGTTATATAGATTCCTTGGATGAGGAAATTAGAGGGTGGGGTTGGAGGGTCCAAGTAATAACTGATTGGGTCTGAAGAGGGGAGATGGACAAAGAACAGGCTTTCAATTTGCTCCTTTGCCTTAAGAATGGTGAGAGTAAAGACAGAACATTGGAAAGTGGATCAGAAAAGGGTGGGCAGGAAAATTAGGTATGGACATCCAAAAAATAATGATCTGGCAACTCCATGAAGCATCCTCCCAGATGCAGAATAGCATCAGATAGAGATTTTGCAATGAACCATACTCAGGGAAAAGAGAGATTGGATCCTTTGGAAAGCCACTTCAAGATAAAATTGTCCATCTGGGAAGCATCTCCCCCTTGGGGGAAGGAAATGGTTGAGACTCTTGGCATAGTTCAGTTGAATAAGGGGTCATAAGTTCAAAGGAATAATGAGATGACAACAAAATGGATGTAATGAGCTCAAAGACAAATGACAGAATTGTGCCCTCATGTCCTTAGGGTTACAGAGCACTGCAACCCATGGCGTCCACTGAGAATTAACATTCCTTGAAATGCATTCTAGAGAATCTTAGAGGGGATAATTAGAAAACCAAGTTGGAAAGAGAAATTACAAATTAATACCACGAACTAGAAGAATGAATGGGATGGCAGTGAGGATTACTTATGGAACTTTTATTTGAGCTAGGACAGGAAGGATAAAACAAAAGAGAAAATAACAATAAAAATCAACTCAAGGAAATTAGAATTGGGAATGGAAAGGTATGGACATTTTTGAGGGAGGCAATAGCTTCAATTTATTGTAGGCAAAATAAATTGCAGAAATTAAGTGCTGATGTCCAAAAAATGGAATAGATTTATGTTAGATTTCACTGGTATAGATTTGTGTGTATATATGGGAATATATGTTTTTAACAGAAGATAATCCATACTGTCAATGATGAATAGTATCAAATTCCCTATCAAAAAGTAAAACATTAGAGGAAAAGATAAGAACCCCCCCCAAAGTTGGGTCCATCAATGTGAAACACATTTATAACATAGAGACATATATAGAGTACAAATGAAAAGATAAAACAAATAATGTTATGCTTCAGGTCTAAAAAGTAGGAGTTACAATCAAGGTTTGAGGTAAAGCAACAGTGAAAACTGATACAGTCAAGCATGACAAACTAGAAAATTACATTATGCTTGAAGGCACCATAGATAATGGGAAATGTATGGCATTAAACATATACGTACCAAATGGTAGCGGAGCTAAATTCTTTTTTTTTTTTTTTTTTTTGTTTGCGAGAAGGGAATGTGTGTTCCAGGCAATTGGGGTTAAGTGACTTGCTCAAGGTCATACAGCTAGCATTTGTTAAGTATTTTAAGCTGGATTTAAACTGAAATCTTCCTGACTCCAGGGCCAATGTTCTACCCACTATGCTGTCCAGCTGTCCCTGAGCTAAATTCTTTTTTTCTTTTTCTTTTTTTAATAATAGCTTTTTCTTTTCAAAATACATGCAAAGATAGTTTTCAACATGCACCCTTGCAAAACTTTGTGTTCCATATTTTTCTCCCTCCCTTCCTCCCACCCCTCTCCCCAGACAACTAATCCTACAGATATTAAACATGTTCAATTCTTCTAACATATTTCCACATTTGTTATGCTGCACAAGAAAAAGTATATTAAAAGGGGGAAAATGAGAAAGATAAAAACAAGCAAACAATAACAAAAGGTAAAAATACCATGCTGTGATCCACACTCAGTTCCCACAGTTCTCTCTCTGGGTACAGATGGCTCTGTCCATCACAAGTCTGTTGGAATCGGCCTGAATCACCTCATTGTTGAAAAGAGCCATGTTCATCAGAGTTAATCATCACATAATTTTGTTACTGCCATGTACGATGATCTCCTGGTTGTACTCACTTCACTTAGCATCAGTTCCTGCAAGTCTCTCCAGGCCTCTCTGCAATCATAGTGCTTATCATTTCTTACAGAACAATAATATTCCATAACATTCATATACTATAATTCACCCTCCCCAATTGATGGGCATCCACTCAGTTTCTAGTTCCCTGCCACTACAGAAAGGGCTGCCACAAACATTTTTGCACACGTGGGTCCCTTTCCCTCCCTCTCTTTGGGATACAGACCCAGTAGAGACACTGCTGGATCAAAGGCTATGCACAGTTTGTAGTCCTTTGGACATAGCCAGAATTTGAGCCAAAGTTTTAAAGGAAAAATAGATACATTGCAAAAAGACATCAACAGTAACACAACATTGTTATTCAGTTGCTTTTCAGTCCCATCTGATACTTTGTGACCCCATTTGGGGTTTTCTTGGCAAAGCTACTGAAGTGATTTGCCATATCTTTCTCAAGCTCATTTTACAGATGAGGAACTGAGGTAAGCAGAGTGAAGTGACTTGTCTAGATTAAGCCTATAAGTTTCTGGGGCTGGATTTGAACTCAAGAATATGAGCTCCTGACTATATGCCAGGTACTTTATCCATTGTGTCACCTAGCTGCCCAATTAACCCAGTAGGAGGGTTCAACGTCCCTATCTCAAAATCATATAAAGCCAATAGAAAGACAAGCAAGAAGGAAAACAGAACTGAATGAATTGTTGGACAAACTAGTATTTGGCCTATTATGACTTCTGAATGTAAATATTCAAGAATACACATATTTGTGAGCACCTCATGTCACCTTAACAAAACTGACCATGTGCTAAGGTATATAATAATCATAAACAAGGCAGACATGATATATTTGTCCTTTCTAGACAATAGGGATAGTGACTGGACCTGTGATTTCATGAGTATGAAAAATCCCACTTGTGGAAACTCCTACCAATGTAGGTTGGCAACTTGTTTGTCACTTATGGTCTTAGTTGCTTAGAAAGATTAAGAGACTTCTCCAGGATTCTGGGCCACCCTATAAATGTCAGAAGTGGGGCTTCAACCCAGGCTGCCTATGGTAGAATGTGACATAATAAAACTTCCCTGAATAAAGGAAATGTAAACAAAATATACAGACCTATATGGGGACAAAGTATCGTCATCCTGAATAATGAATGGGTTAAAGAATACAGAATAGAAACAATAAATAATTATGTTAAAGATAACGATAATAATAAAACAGCATACCACAACTAATGGGATGCAGTCCTCAGTGGAAAATAGACAGCCCTGAAAACTTATATAAACAAGATAGAAAAAGACAACCATTGAACTAAGAATGCAATTAAAAAGGCTAGAGAATAAGCAAGTAAGTAACCCCCTAAGATAAGTATAAGGGAAGCAATCTTGAAAATTAGAGAAACAGAGAAATTTAAAGATAAAAAGTCTATAAAACTAAGAACTATTTTTTTAAAGCAACGAGTCTCCCAATGATTTTGAAAAGCCTTAAGAGACACTGAACTGTGCATACCCTTTGTCCCCGTACCACCATGTCTAGGCTCTTACCACAGAAAGATGGAATAAGGCAGAAAACATCCATGTGTACACAAATACTTATTGTACTTCTTTTTGTTGTGATGAGATTGGGGTTCTGCAAACCAAATGATGAGATTGATGATAGCAATTAATGCCAAATGATGGGGTTCGGTCATGTAATAAATCCACAATGGCTTTTCTCTTTGGCAAAAGGTAGATTTAATTTTTGAGAAGAGGTTATAGACAAAATGAAGAGGTAAAATAGACACTAGGGAAGGTAACCTTGAAATAGATTTGGGAGAGCAGATAGTTAGCAAGGAAAGGGGTTTTAAAAAATTAATATTGGAAAAGACAATAATATAATTATATTATTAATATAATTAATAAAATTAAATATTAAAAATTAATATTGGAAAAAGTGGAACTCACAATTAACCAGGAGAAAAAAAAATACTCCATGAGGTGGGAGTACACTATTTACTAGAAGGCTAAATCCTAAAAAGGGTTTAGCACTCTAAAAAAGTTACATGAGGCATTGAGGAGAGATGAGAAAAAAAAAGACATCAGGAGGCAGAATGTTGTGGCAGCTAATGTAAAAGGCATTCAGCAAATATGGTATGGGACATAGGTGGATTTATAGGGGAAATTTAACATTTTTTACTTTATTTGGGGAGTTGACATAATTTGGCTTTCTTATTAGATCCAGTAAAGGTGGAATTATCCAAGATCTCCACAGGGGGTGGGCCTGTAAGGTTGACCCTTTCAGTGCCCTTCCCTGCTTGCCTCAGGGAATAATTTTATCTGTACTTCAGGCTTTCTTTGACAGCCCCAATCTAGTTACCCAGGACTTCATCATTTCCCCACTCTTTTAATTTGTTAAAGAAATCTTTCAAAAAGTGGATTGAGGGTCCCTAAACATGATGGAGTCTAGTAGACCAATGCTGAAGTTTTAGAAGCCAAATCCAGAGACATTTGTTAAGTAGTGTCCAGAAGGTGGGAGTTAAATGCAATAGCTCGTGGGAAGGTAGTGTTACAGAGGCCAAAGTTGGGTGACAACATAGGGGTATAAAACTGGTTACCAGAGCACAACAGCAAAGATTACCACAGGGTCATTTTGCACCTTACTAGGACCCACTCAACTACTGAGTAGTATTTTGTTGGGGATCATTCACCCAACCAATCAGTTCCGCACCTCCAAAGAAATAAGGCCCAAAGTCCTTTGGGATATGGGGTACTGTCTCATCTTCTGAAGCTACTTTCTATTGGGAGTTGATGTAGACCTGAGTCATCCATGAAGGGGTGCTGAGCTTGAGGGGTGGGCCAGAAGCTGATGGAAGCAGCATCCAGTGAGTCCTGAGTCAGATTCCAGAAGCCGGACAATACAGCTGTGTACTGCTAATCATTTGACCGAAGTCCAGAACAAGCAAGAGGTTAGGGACAGTATCATTGGAAAGGGATTAGCAGGGGTCCCTTTTGATAGGGCCTCCAAAAATATTTAGAGAAGGCTCATCTTACAGCCTACAGTTTGGTCAAAAAGTTATTTTTTACTTGTAGGAGCCCATGAAGTTGGGAGGAGAGAGAGGGAGAGAGGGGGCAGGATGAGAGGGTGTAATATAGCAGAAGAACTATGGAACTATGATTTGAAAATTTTGTTTTAGGTTTTTAAGGAAGCTGCAGATCAAGTTAATATACACTAAGTAAATGTTAAATAATAACAAAATGATTAGCTGAAGACAGATGGAAACCATGATCAAAGTAATAGGTTTTGAAATAACCATTTTCAAAGAACTTGTAGTTAATAAAAAATAAAAAAAATCTAATAAACTGCTCTTAGAAGTTCCTTGAATTACTAAACTCTTGATACAGCATATTATCTAAGTAGATGTTATACATAAATGATTTTGTTCTAATATAAACAACCAGACTGGAGATATGAGGTTATCTCTTTAAATAATAGAAGAACTTAAAAGTGAAGAAATTTCACTTAACCACAGGGGGTCTAAAGGGGACTGGGGGGGGGGGGCCAGTGAATGTGTTTATTTCTACCTCTCTCTACCAGTGAGGAAGGGAAAAGGGTTCAGACTAGGGCCTCCTACACCCAGTGAGTAGATTATGCCCTTATAGTGTAAGGCCAACTGATCTAAAATAAAAACCATGAAATTATGCAAATGACTAGTATACAGTTTTCAATCCCCAATTTCAGACACCTTCAAAAAATCCTAATCGAGAATTTTCAGAAGTCATAACCAAATTGTAATCCTCAGAAGAAAAAGACATCCTGAGACATGGGGGAGGGAGTGGGAGAAAAGATACCATGAGGTATAGGGAAGGGATGAGGAGAAAAAATACCATGAGGTATGGAGGAGGGAATTGGAGGAAAGATACTATGCAGCAGAATCTCTGCCATTCAGCAAAGATGGTGTGGGCCATAGGCACATTTATAGGGGAAATATAACTTCGAGGGTTTGACCTAACTTGGCTTTCTTATTGGATACAGTAAGGTGGGGTCACCCAAGATCTCCACAGAGGGTGGGCCTGTAAGGTTGAGCTAATCCCCATCAGAGTTCTTCCTTGCTTGCCTCAGGGAGTAATCTTATCAGAAACTTTGGGCTGTCTCAGAGAACCCTAATTACCCAGGACCTCATCAGTGGTGCGTAGAATTGGAAACTGAGCTGGTGTTCATCAGTTGAGAAATGACTATAAACGCTACCCTGGGTTCTCGTTATTGTAAAATAATCCCATAAATTTTAATAAATTTAACAATTAATAGGTAAATTTAATTTGAATAATGTAATAATTGTTAAATTTTATTGAATTGTTTATTAAAAATTAAATTAATAATTTTATTTTTATTTATTTTATTTTCAATATTATTTTGTTTTTCCAAATATATGTAAAGATAGTTTTCAACATTTCTTTTTGTAAGACTTTGTGTTCCAAATTTTTCTTCCTCCCTCACCTCCCCCCTCCCTAAAACAGCAAACAATCTGATATTGGTTAAATATGTGTAATTTTTCTAATTGATTCTTTAGCTCACTCACAACTACTGTTTCAAATCCCTTCTTCCTCCAAGCCTCTTAGAACACACCCTTTTTTCTACCTGTTTGGCTAAGGATCTTGAGGAAACTGAGGTCATTCCCCAAAGGTGAAGAGCACACTTTTCAGCTGACATTCCTTTGACCATCATCCTCTTCTATCTTCTCCCTTATTCCAGTCTCTTGATTATGAGGTGGCATTTTCTGCTGTCAAGACCAATCCTCTACATCTACCCTTCCCCTGTTCCCTTCCATCTTCTCCAGTAGATTGGCCCCTTTTATCATTTCTCCCTCTAATCTTCCTTCCCTGCTTCAGGTGAATATGCCCATCTTAAAAAACAAACAAACAAAAAAAACAAAAAAACAAAAACAAAAACAAAAACCTGTACTAGATATTATTATCCTTGCTAGCCATGTCCTATATCTCTTCTCCCCTTTGCAGCTATACCCTCTGAAAAACTATCTACCTAGGTGTGGTGGCATATGCCTGTAACCCATTACAAAGGGAGTCTAGGGTGAGTACATCACTTGAGTTTGGCAGTTCTAAACTGCCTAAAGCTGATCAAGTTTCTGTACTACATCCTGTACCAATAAGGTGAGATACTGGATAAGTGGGTTAAAAACACAGCAGGTGACAGCTTCTTTGCCATTAGTGGAGGGAATGGATCTGTGAGTAGCTCCTGTACTTCTAGTCTGGACAAAATAAGAAGACCCACTGTAAGTTAAAAAGAAAAGCTACGTGTATTGGGCACCTGACTTCCTTTCCTGACACTCTCTTCTAAACCCTCTGCAAAGTGGCTTCCAACTTCATCAAAAGTTATCATAGATCAAAGTGACCAATGATATCTTGATTATCAAATGTAATACCTTGTCTCAGTCCTCCTTTCTTAACCTTTCTGCAGCACTTGCCCTTGTTGTTTCCTCTCTGAATGTTCTCCCTTGGCTTCCTTGATGTTTTTTTGCTGGGTCTTTTTAGTGGTTATTTTTTGTCTTGAATACACTTAAAGAGAACAAAATGGAGTCAGAATGAAAAAGTTTATGGAATGGAATGAAATAAAAACACCAAAATCTTCTTGAAATACAATCAATATTTTATTTCTTGCTTCCCATTACAATTGACAGATTTAGTAGTGGCAATTTTCTGTGGTCATTTGATAAGACAATGACAGCGATGTACAGTGACTTGGCTATTATTTAACACTCTTAAGTTAGTTGTTAAATTCAGCAGAATTGTTGAAAATCTTTCCCCCCTTAATGGGGACATGCATGTGCATCCATCATAATGTGTATCAATACATATTAATGAGGATTAACCTGGAGCACTGCCAATGGTTCGGTTTACAAAATGAAAAGAAAATCCAAGTTCTCAATAGGTTTTGTCAACAACAAAAAAGCATTTTAAAACATAAAGCCATAATCTGTATTTCAATGTTATATTGTATAGAGAAACTCAAAAGAATAACCAGAAACTACAATATATAATAATATGCTAGCAAAGGTGACAATTCAAAGGATATTGATACCCAAGTGAACAAAACAGTAGAATTCTTAAACAAAGGAATAATAGGTTCAGGGAACATTTTGGTCTGATGGATTCATAGATAAATTCTTTCAAACATTTAGAGAACAATTAATATCCATTCTTTAACTATAGCTGTAAAACAGTTTAACAACTTCTCTTTCCCTTCCTCCTCCATTCCCAGCTAGCAGGTATCATTTTGGAATGAAAACATTTAACTTTGAACTCAGGAGCTAAAATTATTTCTTTGCTAACAGATAAATGCTATCTATGTATCTTTCTCTAGCACCCCCCCAACTCCTGCCCTCCCTCCTCCTTCCCTTTTCTCGTTCCCCCCCCATGGCGTCCCCCACTTTTCCCCAACTTTCATTGGTAAACAAGAAGAGTTAAAAACCCAAAGTTCAAGCCTGATCTTATGTATCCCATCTTGTTCTTTTTGCTGGATCTGGATCCATGCTAAATGCACAGAAGCTCTATTTTGGGCCTCTTTTTTAAAAAAAATTTAATAGATTGTATAGGTTTCAAAAACATTGAATCTGGCCTCCTTTGCTAAGCAAAAGGACCTAAAAAGGTGTTGTTGGTTTTTTATTTTTTTTTTTGTTTTGTGGTGTTTTTTTAAATTAACAGGCAACATTTTTGGTTCACTTCATCAAACATTTCATGTTTTTCCCTATTGTTCACCATGAAGTGTCCAGTTTTACATCTATGACCGAAAGCCAGAAAGTTAAAATAATATTTGTGATGGAGTGTACTATTATTCACTGATAAGTGAAAACTCAATATTAACACGTTGATAACAGTCATGTGGTAAGAAAAAAAAAGTCTCTACGCACACATTAATAAACTCTAATCCTCCCTCCCATTTGCTGTTGTAAATTATATTAAGACTTTGATAAACTCAATATTCAGACAAGAACTGGAAAACTGCAGCATAAAAATACCTTAAAACTAATATCAGTAATACAGAATTACTCAGTATAATTCTAACACTCAGTTGCAGATAATTAAGTAATTGAATAGCTAAATAACTATAAGTACTCCATAAAGGAAAAAAAGAAATTCTCTATAAAGAATATACTTTAAATATCTATTAAACAAAAACAAAAGGAAATTATTTTTCACTAACAGATTAACCTAAAAAATTGCATTGATGTGGTAAAAAGCAGAAATCAACCTAGATGGAAGGTTTGTTTATCAAATTGTAGTTATATCTAGGTATTATTACATATCTTTGTATGGTAAATATCAATGCAAAAGTTTTACTTTATACTAGACTTAGTAAGGAAACCTTTTAAATGAAGTTTTTGTATAGAAGAAACTTTAAACACTTAAAATTAAACTTGCTTTGAACAATTAAAACGAAAAAAATTTTTGAAAACCTTTTTAACTTTGAAAAAAAGCCCTAAAGTACCCAAATGAAAAATGAAAACAGCATTTCAACCTGAACAATAATAATCTTCACTAAGCAAAATTAACTCTTAAAAGAACAAATAATAAGAAACAAAACCAAATTGTGATTCTAAAGCAACATTTTGAAATTCTCTATCGTCATGTTTAAAAGTGATGAGGAGAATAAGGGCGAGATCTCGAACGGGACTGGTATCTCCCGCGGCTGTAATGGGGTGATGGTGTTCGCCGTCTATGAGCTGTATCCTTATCTTGCCCGCTTCTCCAGCTTCCCCCACTTCCAGTTGTTGCTCCTCCACTTGTTCCTCTATAGGATCTACTATAATAATCTCTCTCATATCCGCGATCATACGCCCTCTCGTGGTAGTCACGACGTCTGTTGTAAGTAGGTCTTCCCATGTAGATTCCAGGTGTTGGTGTGTGGGGTCTTTTTGTTATAGAAAAATCCACCCTGATCCTTCTTCCGTCGAGCTCTATTCCATCAACGCTTTCTTTAGCTTTCTTAGCGTCATCCACATTTTCAAAATACACAAAAGCAAACCCCCGGGAGCGCCTAGATTGTTGGTCATAAACAATGGAGACATGAGAAATCGGGCCATATTTGGTGAATATGTCTCTCAGATCCCGTTCTGTAGTATACAAGCTCAAACCGAATACCCCGAGACAACAGTTGGGATCCGGATTGGAGCGATTCCCCAGATGACGCCTGCGAGTAGCCAGAGGGGAATGGCTAGGGCGCCGTCTTCGGTATTCACGATAATCTCGACTGTAAGACCGGCTCCGGGATTCTCTCCGATGGCGATCGCGGGGGGAACGGGAACGGGAACGGAAACGGGAACGGGTGCCAGAGCGGGAACGGGTGTCAGAGCGGGAACGGGTGTCAGAGCGGGAACGGGTATCGGAGCGGGAACGGGTGTCGGAGCAGGAACGGGTGTCAGAGCAGGAACGGGTGTCGGAGCAGGAACGGGTGTCGGAGCAGGAACGGGTGTCGGAACGGGATCGGGTGTCGGAGCGGGATCGGGTGTCAGAGCGGGAACGGGTGATGGAGCGGGAACAGGAACGAGAACCCGAGCAGGAACCAGAGCAGGAACCGGACCGGGAAACGGTGCGGGAGCCGGACCGGGAAACAGTGCAGGAGTCAGACCGGGAAACAGTGCGGGAGCCGGACCGGGAACCAGTGCCGGAGCCGGACCGGGAACCAGTGCCGGAGCCGGACCGGGAACCAGAGCCAGTACCAGAGTAAGAGCGAGAACCTGAGCCGGACTGGGAATAGGAGCGGCTTTTCACACAAGGTTCTGGAGAGCTCATCTGGGATCTGGATTTTGATTCAGATGTGGACTGTGATTCAGATCCAGATTGTGTAGAATCGTCTTTGTAAAGAGATCTTACATGTCTAGAAGTCGAAGATTTGCTAGACCTCCGGTCACTTCCACTTCTGGAGGCAGAGAAGGATTCCCGCCCGCGGTAGGGTACCCGTCGTCGTCGGCTCTCGCTCATGGCAACTCAAGCCTAGGCTTTTCCGCCGCCAAATACTTCGGATCAGCTGCCCTCTCAACTGGCCCTCTCCTCCTCTCTGCCAGACCGCCAGGCGGTACTCTGACTGGGAGAGTTCTGACCCTGGTCACTATAGGCCCAGGCCACTGTTGCTAACCCCCCAACGTTCTGTCAGGACAAACGACCGAACGCAGTAGCTGCGGCAACGGCTAGAATGGTTGCCAGAGGGGAGGGGGCCCTCCCCCCGGGGAGTGGGGTGGACACAGACACTGGGTGTCGTTGTGGGGTCCACAGGAATGGCTTGGAGGCCAAACCTAAAGGGTTACTGAAGTGGTCGCCTGGGCACCCACCTCCGCCTTCAGAGGAAGTGATGGAAGTGACGAGGTGTCTTCTGAGCTCCGATTGGCTAGTCTGGATTCCAAAGGGAACTCCCCCCCTTCACTGCTCGCCATTACCAAAGGTTCTCACACTTTTGGGTCTCCTGACCTCATTACACGCTTACGTATTATTGGGGACCCTCCCAAAGAGTTTTATTTTGTTTATTTGGAGAGATTTATTTTTTAATGTAAGAAATTGAAATATCTTAGAATACTAGTTTGCACCGTTATGAAAATACTTTTGACCTGGCAGAACTCCCATGGGTAGCAGTAGCCAGACCACATTTGGAGAACCACTATACCTTCTCCAATTGGATGATCTCATCACTTAAGATCAATTCAGTTCAGGTCTCTTTGCTGATGATTCTCATATATATTTATTCAGCTCTAATCTCTCTGTCGCCTTCCAGACTCACATCTCCAGTTGCTCTTTAAAGCTCTTAAAATGGATCAGACATTTTAAACTCAATATGTCCAAAATTGAAGTCATTGTCCTCTCCCCCAACCCTTTCAAATTTCCCCCATTAGTTACTCTGGAAAGCATCACTATCCTTCCGGTAAACCCAGGCTTACCCCCAGCAATCAGGCTCTATTCACAGTCTCTTACCCGCCACCTTCAGTCTGTTACCAAGATCAACGCAAGTGGCTTTTGTAACATCTCTCCTATAACGTCACTATTTTGGTGCAGGCCCTCATCATCTTTCACTTGAACTTCTTCTAAAGCTTTCTAATGTCCCTGACTCAAATATTTCCACACTACAAACTATCTCCTACTTAGTTGCCAGCAATCTTAAAGTACACATCTGATCATGTCACCCCATTATTCAGAAAGCCACTGCTCTCCTTACCTCAAGAATCAACTATAAAATGTTTATTAAAAAAAGCATTTAAAGCTATTTACAAGCTGACCTCTTCCTACTTTTCCAGTTTTCTTAGACTTTTTTCTCCTTCAGGAACTTTGCAATCCTCACGACACTCCATCTCAGCTCCCTGTGTACTGGATGCATGTCTGAAATAGTCTAGGTTTGGTTTTTTAAACTCTCCTGTCCTGTCTTCCTTCAAGACTCAGCCAGAATCCCACTTTCTATAGGAGATTTTTCCTAGTTTTCCTAACAGCTACTGTCTTCCTTTCTTATACATATTCTGTATGGGTCTTCTGTACACTTCTTTAATAGATGTCTAATCCATAGAACCAGAGGTGAGGACTAGCATTGTTTTCTCTTTGTATTCTAATGCTTAGCATAGTGCCTAGCACATAGTAAATGCTGAATAAATGCTTTTTATTGCCTGAAAAAACTACCCAAAGTGATATCTGAGCACTAATGAATACTGACATAAAAATTTCAAATAAAATTCTTACATAGAGATTATTACAATCTATCTAGAAAATAATGTATCATGACCAAGTTGGTATCATACCAGGGATAGTACAACATTAGGGGAAAAAAATTGCCAGGATTTTTTATATAAACAACAAAGATGACTACATGATTATTTCAATAAATAAATGAAAATTTCTTGGGGATTGTGACTATTTTGCTTTAGTTTTTTTCATTTTTAAAAAATTATTATTATTATAGCTTTTATTTATAAAACATATGCACCGGTCATCTTTCAATATTGAGCCTTACAAAACCTTCTGTTCCAAATTTTCCCCTCTTTCCCCTCACCCCCTCCCCTAGATGGCAGGTAGTCCCATACATGTTAAATATGTTAAAGTATATGTTAAATCCAGTATACATATGCATATTTATACAGTAATCTTGATGAGGTATAGAGGCAACCAAAATGATGAGATTTAGATTTGGGGTACCCAAATTAAATTAGGATTTAAATAAGGTCTAGTGGCAGGTTCAGGGTACAAGGAGTCAAATGGAGTTCCTCTGCAATCTCTCAGAATTCAGCACAAGGGTAGGGAGTTAAATGAGGCCTAGTAGCGGCACAAGAGTCCCCTATAAAGAATTTACAGACCCAAAAACCTAGATTGATAAAAAAAAAAAAAAAAAAAAGGTTTATTATGGGCATTGGAAGTAAGGTTAAAGTCTAGTCTAATTAAAGAAATAGGTGAGAGTAAAGGGGCACTGGAAACCGTATTCCAGTGGAGAGAGGCTCCTTGGGATGCCAAGCATGGCATAGCTAGCATGTTTGGAACCTCTGCAAAGAGTGGATTTTAGTCTGGCTCCTTTTATAATGAAAGATTTAGCTTAAGGGGCCCGTGGGTGGAGTCCCAACTTGGCTCCTCCCTTAGTTTCTTTGAGGGCTAGAATTTGTTTGGTGGGGGTTGGGAAATCTGAGCAGATCATTACAATGGAGGCTGGGACAGACAAAGTTGGCTCAGATCCGATGGGGGCTGGGGACAAGCCCCGATCTTCAATTGGAATTCAAAGGGGTGCTTTTGACTAGGATTTGTGAATCAAAGGCCCTAGCTTCCTGAATTGATAATGCATCAGCTAGGAAGGGTTGGGAATCAGAAAGGAATAAATCAATCTGAAAGGACTAGTTTCTTTTTTTTTTTTTTTTTTTTTTTTGGTTTATACTACTACTTACTTTATTGAATGATCATTAGTTATTCTTTTTTTTCATCCAAAACATTTTTAATAGCTTTTTATTTACAAAATATTTGCATGGGTGATTTTTCAGCATTGACAATTGCAAAACCTTTTGCTGCAATTTTTCCCCTCCTTCCCTCCACTCTTTCCCCCAGATGGCAGATTGACCAATACATGTTAAATATGTCAAAGTATAAGTTAAATACAATATATGTATACATGAAGGACTAGTTCTTAAAGGGACCATAACCCGCTCAATCTTGCTGCACAAGAAAACAGATCTAGAAAGAAAGAAAAAAACCTGAGAAGGAAAACAAAAATGCAAGCAAACAATAACAGAAAGAGTGCAAATGCTATGTTGTGATCCACACTCATTTCCCATAGTTCTCTCTCTGGATGTAGCTGGTTCTCTTCATTGCTGAACAATTGACATAGGTTTGAATCATCTCATTGTTGAAGAGTTGCTTTAGTTTTTTAATCCCCAGTGCATAATACAGTACTTGAAACATAGTAGGTGCTTAAGAGAAGCAATTAGAAGAATCCCTACCTTCCTTCAAAACTCAAGTGCTGCCTCCAGCAGGAGGCCTTTATAGCCACTAATGCCCCAATCCCAAATATACATATATTTGGAGTTAGGGCATTTTACATATATGTGTATATATATATGTATATGTATATTTGTATTTAGTTGGATGTGTATATGTTATTACCTCTGATAGAAGGTAATAATCTTGAGAGCACAAAATGCTTTGTATGCCCAGTGACTATCTTTGTGCCTGGCACTTATTTTATACTTCAAGAATGCTTACTGACTGAACAGCAAGGATGCCTCCTCGATGCATTAGTATTTGACATAATTCTCAAATTGCTAGTTATAGCAGTACAATAATTAAATAAAAATAGTGTTGTGAATACTGGCAAAATAGAGATAAAATTTCCTCTTTTTGTTGTTGTTTGCTTGCATTTTATTTTCTTTCTCATTTTTTTCCTTTTTGATCTGATTTTTCTTGTGCAAGATAATTGAATCAATTTGTATACATATATTGAATTTAACATATATTTTAACATGTTTAACATATATTGGATTACTTGCCTTCTAGGGAGGGAGTGGGGGGGAAGGAGGGGAAAATTTGGAACACAAGGTTTTGCAAGGGTCATTGTTGAAAAATTATCCATGCATATGTTTTGAAAATAAAAAAAAACTTTAATTAAAAAAAGGAAATGAAATGACAAAAATTTCTGAACATAGAAGATGCAATTCCAATGGAAAGAATTCACAGGTGATCTCCAGGGGGGAAAAAAGAATAAAATAAAACCAATGATGTAAATTTCAAGACACACTGATTAAATTCTTTTTATTTTTTAAAATTTTAATTTAATTAATTTTTACTTTTTCACACTGATTAAATTTAACAATTCAACTTAGAAATGACAAATTCTGCAAGTAATCAGGAAAAATACCTTCAAATATAAAAGAAAAGAAATAGGAATAAAACAGAAGCATTCTGCATCCACTAGAAAACAGGAAGAAATAAAATAATGTATTCTAAAGAGCAATAGTGTTTAAAATGTAGCTCAGGATGACTATAGTGTAAAGCTGAGCTCACTCACACATTAAAAGAAAAAGAAATGTATACCGTAAGAAAGAAAATCTTTAAACATTTTAGGAAGAAGATGAAACTGAATAGATTGAATAAATTAACAAGGAAACAACTTGAATTATGAAGTAGGAGAGGACATCTTCAGTCTATCCCTTGAAGGTGGGAAGTTCATCCGTATTACATACTGCATATATTTTTAGACTTTTTCAATGTATTGATCAATTATCCTTGGAAGTTTTTTCCTCTCAAAAATACTTTTTGTTGTATAAATTGGTTCTCTGGGGGCAGGAATACATGGGATAATTTTGATAATGTATGAAACAGAAGAGAACCATAAAATTTATTTAAAAATAAGTAGATTATGAAAAAAAATAGAGGGAATGAGCATTTACTCAAAATACCTACTATCTGACAGGTATGTGCTAAGCTTTTTAAAAATATATCATTTGATATGCATAAGAACACTGCCAGGTAAGTGCTATCATGAACACTATTTTACAGTTGAGGAGGCTGAGACAAAGAGAGGTCGAGTGACTTTCCTAGTGTGTGGTTCAGAAATGGTGAGGGGTTACCATTTAATAAAAAAGCTGAAGAGCTCTCTAGAAGCAAAGCAAAGTTTATTATACATTCTCGCCAGAAGGGCATCCCACCCGTCCAGCAGACAATGGAAGGGAGGAAGCACCTTGGGGGGGGGGAGGGCAGGGTTAACACTTTTAATCCCTAACGCAAAATACCCCCTCCCAACACTGACCCTCATCCTCATTGGCTGAGGATCTTACATTCTAAACGTGAGAACTACCCAAGAAAGTGAACCTGACCAATAAGTACATAGTTACCCATATTTGGCTGAAATAGGGAGAAAATGATGTCAGGGGAGGATAGCAGGGACTTAAGTATGCCCTTGGATCACTGCTCAAAGTCCTTCAGGCCTACTCAAACTCTGAAGCAGATAAAGCCTTACTCGATGTTCACAACTGTCTTGAAAGATCTCACCTCATCTCCTTCACTAGTGATGAGGTCTATTTTTGGGGTACCCAAATGAAATTGAGGTCTAGTGGCAGGTTCGGGCTACAAGGAGTCAAATGGAGCTCCTCTGCAATCCCTCAGAATTCAGCACAAGGGTAAGGAGTTAAATGAGGTCTAGTAGTGGTCCAAGAGTCCCCTGTAAAGGAATTTACAGGCCCCAAAACCTAGATTGATAAAAGAGGTTTATTATGGGGTTTGGAAGTAAGGTTAAAGTCTAGTTAGTAAAAGGAGAAAATAAAGTTAAGAGGGCACCAGAAATATTACTCCAGTGCGCAGAGAGTCCTTGGTGCCAGGCATAAGGCTGGCATGTTTAGACCTCTTCGAAGAGAGAACTCCAGCTTAGCTCTTTTATAATGAGAGATTTAGCTAAAGGGGCCTGTGGGTGGAGTCCCAAAATGCTCCCCATGGGTTTCAGTGAGGGCTAGAATTTGCTAGATGGGGGTTGGGAAACCTGAGCAGATCATTAGAATGGGGGCTGGGACAGACCAAGTTGGCTCAGATTCTATGGGAGCTGGGAGAGCCAGGATATCTCCTATTGGAATTCAAAAGGATGCTTTTGACCAGGATTTGTGAATCAAAGGTCCTAGCTTCTTGAATTGATAATGCATCAGCTAGGAGGGGTCAGAATCAGAAAGGAATAAATCAATCTGAAAGGACTAGTTTCTTAAAGGGGCCACAATCCATATCACTAGGATTACATAGCTATTAAGTGTCCAAGGCTAGAATATCCCAATTTGCAAGTCATATGACACTGTTCTTAGAAAACTCTAGAGAAGCAGTGAAGAAACTAATTGAGAAGACTAATAGCTTCAGTAAGATAACAGGATAAAAAATAATCACAAAAATCATCAATATTTCTACATGGTACTAATAAAAACCAAGTAGAAATGAAAATAAAGAATATTACATTTGTAATAATTCTACAATGTTTGAGTGATTTCTGTAAAAATAACTAGAAAACATAAATTACAGAAATAAAGAATTAAGGAAATATTCACTACTCATTGTGGGGCCATGCCAATATAATGATGATACTCCTTAAATTAATATACACATTTAATGATATATCACATTACTTTGTAGAACTTAAAAAAAAAAAAAAAAGATACATTTCACTTAGAATAACAAAACATAGAACTGCAAATAAAATAATGAAAAAAGTACAAAAGTACAAATAATAGAAAAAGTACAAAATAATGGGGAAAAAAGGCATAGCAGAGTCATAGCACCAATTCTATTGCAAAGTAATGATCATAAAAATATTTTTTTAAAAATGGAAGAGAAGATCAATGGAATAGACTAGCTAAGCAAGAAAACAGCAATTAATAACAGTATTTTACTGTTTCGTAAAGCTAAGAATATAGAATACTGATGGAAGGACTTTCTTTTTGACAAAATTGTAAAGCACTTTGATAGGTATTAAGTTTAGACCAGCTTCTTAATATTCAAATATTATGAATTTATATTGATGAGGTTTAGAATTTGGGTACCCAAATGAAATTAGGGTTTAATTGAGGTTTAGTGGCAGGTTCGGGGTACAAGGAGTCAAATAGAGCTCCCCTCCAACCCTTTTGGATTCGGCGCAAGGAGAGGGAGTTAAATGAGGTCTAGCAGTGGTGCAAGAGTCCCCTCTAAAGGAATTTACAGACCCAAAAACCTAGATTGAAAAAAGAGGTTTATTATGGGGTTTGGAGGTAAGGTTAAAGTCTAATTAGTAAAAGATGAAGGTAGAGATAAGAGGGCACTGGAAACAGTGTTTCAGTGGGCAGAGAGTCTGGTGCCAGCCATGGTGCTGGCATGTTTAGATCCTCTGCAAAGAGAGAACTCCAGCTTAGCTCTTTTATAATGAGAGATTTAGCTAAAGGGGCCCGTGGGTGGAGTCCCAAGTTGGCTCCTCACTGGATTTCAGTGAAGGCTAGAATTTGCTTGGTGGGGGTTGGGAAACCTGAGCAGATCATTAGAATGAGGGCTGGGACAGCAACAAGTTGGCTCAGATCCAATGGGGGTTGTGAGAGCCCGGAACTCCTATTGGAATTCAAAGGGATGCTTCTGCCCAGGATTTGTGAATCAAAGGTCCTAGCTTTTTGAATTGGTAATGCATCAGCTAGAAGAGGTTGGGAATCAGAAAGGAATAAATCAATCTGAAAGGACTAGTTTCTTAAAGGGACCACAACCCACATCATATATCTCAATAAATTCAGCACATTTTCAAGACAGAAAATAAATCCTTATAAACCAGAATTCCTACACATTAAAAACAAAACCCAGGAGGAAAAGCTAGAAAGAAAAATTCCATTCAAAATAACTATAGAATGTGAAAAATAGATACACTTAGGAAGACCTAAATAATTGGAGAAGTATTAACGAATCATAGGTGAGCTAAGTCAATATAATAAATATAAATAAATTAAATAAAATACTTAGCTGGCTAAATTTCCTTGAAACCCTTCAACAAATAAATCACATATAAAACAAATATAATGCTGTTGAATCAGCAGATGATGGAGCTCATTCTCAGAATGAAAAATTAATTAGGTATAACTACATAGAGGGGACCAAAATGCTGGTACATACCTATACCTATATTTGTCTCAACTGAACTAAGCCATACACGTTATTCCCCCATTTGGAGAGTGACATTTAACTGGAAAGTTGATCAATTTAACTAGTCATTCTACTCAGATGTGGATTAAAAAAAGGAGGCCTTTTATTTTTTCTCTTTTCCTTCCAAAAAACAAGCACTTATAAAGCTTTGAACATCTGCTTTCACTATACACATTCCTCTATTTTGTAAAAAGGAAACCACTTAGAGACACAAGGCTGTCCTAAATATTTAATTCCCAAGGTCTGATGAGGAGCTCTGAATTTACCTATCTTTGTCTCAGTCGAGCTATTTCCCAAGTTGCTATAGGATAGCTTTTTCCCCCCCAAATGAATATTCCATCAAAAACAGGAATTCTTAACCTTTACTGTGTCATTTTGAGGAGTCTGGTAAAGCAGAATAATGTTTTATTTCCTAGAGTCATTGAAGAAAATGCTAAATTTAGCTAGAGGTTATAAACAAATAAGATTCCCCCCCCCCATATAAGTTCATAAAATGAAATCTGTTCATGAACATGAAGTTAAGAATCCACAGACTAAAAAAATAAAGTTCTCTAAAATATTATTTAATTGGTGGACTATCTTCAATAATAGGACTTGATGTTTTAAACAGCAGGTTATTTTCTTCCGTGATAGTGGTGCAGCATATAGAGTGCTGACCTTGAAATCAGGAAGGCTCATGTGATTTCATTAGTTCAAATCTAGCCTCAGGTACTTATTAGCATATGATCTGGATGAGGAAACCCCAAAACTCTTAAAACCTCTTTGGACTCTACCTTAGGGAAGGGACTCCACCCCAAGCACAAACAATTTCACCCTTATCTGGCTCAATCCCAAAACTCATTGAATTCTATTCAAATTCTAACCCTGGCTGAAACTCAAGCCCAAGGCCAACCTGGGACTCCGCCCACGAGCCCCTTCAGATTGTCCAAAGGCCCTTATAAAAAGAGCCAAACTAGAATCCACTCTTTGCAGAGGTCCCAAACATGGCATCCTTATGCCTGCCATGTCAAAGGATTTCTGCCCACTGGAACTCTGGTTCTGGTGCCCTTTATCTCTACCCTCAGCTTTACTAACTAGACTTTACTTCCAAATCCCACAATAAACCTCTTTTATCAATCTAGGTTTTCGGGTCTATAAATTCCTTTACAGGGGACTCTTGCATCACTACTAAACCTCATTTAACTCTGTATCCTTGCACCGAATCCAAAGAGGTTGCAGGGGAGCTCCATTTGACTCCCTGTACCCCGAACCTGTCATTAGACCTCAATTAAACCTAATTTCATTTATCTAGTTATCATCAATCTTAGGCTAATCACTTCACCCTGTTTGCCTCTATACAATGAGCTGGAGAAAGAAATAGAAAATCATTCCAATATTTTTGCTAAGAAAACCCTCAAAATGGGGTCATAGAATTGGACATGACTGAACAACAACATTCCTTATCTGTGTCTTCCTTTTGTTTAAGCTGATATACTTAATGTATGTGTTTTATAAAGGAAATATTGAAGATTATGAAAGAAATTAAGGCAGTCATCTTGGCTTTTTTTAACATCTAATTCTCTTGCTCCAATGCAGCTGTGTCATTAATTTTCTCCAAAATTTTGGCAATTAGATCTTCCCATCTTTAGGTAACAAACTCCTAGAATTAACCAGAATAATTCCTTTAGTTTTTTTTGTTTGTTTGTTTGTTTTTATGTCCATGCTGCTAAATAAAAATTTTAAATAAAAACTTACACACATGAAAAATTCAGACAAAAAGGAATATTTGTAGAAATTGATAACAATGTTGAAAAAAATAAAACTTAGAGAATGATATACATCTTCCAGATATATTTGTATTCTAAATTGTTGTTTTCCTTGGCTGCCATATATCTGCTCTGCAAAGAAAAGAAATATATCTTGACTGAGACATGATCTAGGCTTTTTTGGTCTTCTTGTGGCAATTAATAGACAGCTCTTAAACTTCCTTAGGAAATGATAACAGTCTATGTTAATATCTGTTATTTTATCCATTTACTATCTTTACATGTCAATAAATTGTTGATAGGCTTGTTTCAGTAGGTCAAGTCAGAATCATTTCAATTATTTACCATCTCTTCTTATTTTTATTCATTTTTTCTAGTTGGTTTTTTTTTGCTCTGTAATTTAATAAGTTGTTGCTCTGTGTGTATAGAGATGACTCATTTAGGAATGACTTCCGCACCAAAACTATTCATTTCTTATTTGTTAGAATGTTATCAATTAAAAAATGAAAATTAAAATTAAAAAAAATGTTATCAATTTCCTTGGCATGCTATTTGGTACTTCCCATGTCCAAAATTTCCATGTTTGGTACTTTTTGAAAACTTTCACAAAGAAAATATTTGCAATATATGTGTAGTGATTCTGGATAGTTTACAATGCATTGGCTTTTCTTGTTTCTAACTCTTAAACTATATTTTCCAGTATATTTTTGCTACATTTCACATATACAAATATGTAAATTTAAAATATGTAGCAAGTAAAAGTAACAATTTCAGGCAGAGAATATTTTAGCAATTTACTAGAAGAGAGAGTTGAATGCTCTGAGGAAGAAGAAGCTGCTTGGACTTCCAAGAATGGAATAGTAGAACCACAGGAGCTGTATGAGAGAGTGATTCTGGAGAGATCCCTGGAAGGGGGTGGGGAAAGAAAAGAAGAATAGGAATAGTCGATGACACCTTGATCAGGGGTACTGAGGCAGCTTTTTGTCATGTGACTCAAAAACAACAAGACAGCTTTGTTGTCTTCCTGGGCATGTATCCAAAACATAAGAGAACTTCTCAAGAAAAACAAAAATTAATGAATGATCTATTTCTGATGTTTCATATAGACACAAATGACACTTCAAAAAAGAACTTTAGGGGGCAGCTAGATGGTGTAGTGGATAAAGCACCAGCCCTGAATTCAGGAGGACCTGAATTCAAATCTGGCCTCATTCACTTAACACTTCCTGGCTATGTGACCTTGGGCAAGTCACTTAACCCCAGTTTCCTCAGCAAAAAAAAGAATTTTAAAGACATTTTGAAGGAGCCGCTGGGTGGCACAGTGGATTGCACATGGGCTTGACCTAAATTTAAATCCAACCTCAGACACTTAACACTTCCTAACTGTATAACCCTGGGCAAGTCACTTAACCCCAACTACCTCACCAAAAAATTAATTAATTAAAGTATTTTGAAGTCTGGGGTATGAAAATGTATATCAAGGGTGTACATATTACCTTACTCATTGAAGAAAAGGGCTACAGAAGCAATAATAATAATAATAATAATTTAGCAAGTGAAGAGCTAGCTAATAAAATTGTATCAGAGTAAGATTTGGATTTCTGGATCACAACCTTACTCATTGAAGAAAAGGGCTACAGAAGCAATAATAATAATAATAATAATAATTTAGCAAGTGAAGAGCTGGCTAATAAAATTGTATCAGAGTAGGATTTGGATTTCTGGATCACAACTTACAATGTAGGACTGACAGATCGAAGATCTGTCTAACAAAGGCTAATAAAAATGTATTTGCCAGAAAAAAAGACAGTACAGTAAATCTTTTGGGGCAGGTGTAGTGGATAGAGCACCAGCCCTTAAGTCAGGAGGACCTGAGTTCAAATCTGGTCTCAGACACTTAACACTTCCTGGCTGTGTGACCCTGGGCAAGTCACTTAAACCTGATTGCCTTGGGAAAAAAAAATGTATTTGCTAGGCATGCTGCAAATCTAATCTAAAAGATTTTGAATTAATAATAGTGAGATGGAAAAGATTAGACACAAAGAAGGAATAATAGTATCTGGGATATCCAGAAATTCACAGGAGACACAATTCAATAAAGTAAAACCTACAACTTCAAATGTATATACAATATACCCCCCCAATAGACATATAGATTAGTAAATGAAAAAAGGACAATGTCTTTAGTAAATAGGCTATTTGAAATCTAAGAGCCCAGTGTTTCCAATCTGTGATAAGATAGCAGGAAGGATAATTAGCGAATATAAGTTTAAATGGAGATCAGTGAAAGGATTTACTTAAATGCCAATTATAGAATTGATCAGCAAAAGCTGCAAAATAGATATCAAGGGAATTGATAAGAAAAAAGAAAAACAGCACAGTCAGAAATGGTGCCACAGTTTTAAGAGAGCTTTTAAAGTAGATGATCCTAGCCTTTTTCTGTGTCTTGGATCACCTAGTGAGTCTGGTGAAATCTATGGACCCCTTCTTAGAATCATGTATAAATAAATATACATCATATTGCAAATGGCAATAATTATATTGAAACAGTATTATTTAAATGCCATGAATTATTAATATTATTAAAATATATATTTAAAAATTAGCTCATGGACCCTAGGTTAAGAATTTCTATTTTGGACCTGGTTGCAATTGAAAAATAGAGGGAAACAAACCCTAGAGATCATCAGAGGTATAAAGCTATGAATTTTGCCCAGTGAAATACCAATTAAAAACGTGGGGCTCCTTGGTCACAAAAGAAGAGGCAAATGCAGTCAATGTTAAGGGCCTACACTTAGGTCAGAATGACCTCATCTCGAATTTGTGAGTAAAAAGGACGTTGGAAAGAATATAGGGGGAAATGGAAGAGAGAAGTCATTAAACCAGTGAAATATGGTATAGGACATTTTGTACTTGATAGAAAATTCCAGGGCCTGGTCATGTTCAGATGGAAAAATAAGTGTGTGCTAGAAACAGGAAATTATATATAAAATGTACTAAACAGAGAAGGAAAATGTCTCCAAAGAGATATCTTTCTTAGAGAATTGAAGAGACTCCCAGTGATTTTCATGCTTAATTTTACAGATTCTGGAATATTGATGTCAACTTGGAAAAAGCGGCTGGAATCAACTTATTGGAACACCAGGTACTGAGAACTTTGTTGAATGGACTTACTATTCTCCCTCTGGAAAATTCTTATCATGGCAGCTTTTATGGTATGGTGTTAAATCTGTGTTTATATATGTATGTCCAAATGCATAGGTGTATGAATGTATTATTTTTTAAATATGTTTACACCGATATAATAAGGGGTTATTTGGTTTGGGGAAGTATTGTTTATTTCTCTAATAGTTTGCAAAATACAGTAGGATTTGGCAAGTTAGAAATTATATCAAACTTTTAAGTGTATATATGAGGAAGTAAGAAATTGGGGACAGTTTCCATGAAAAACAAAAGTCTCCATCAAGCTTCACTGGTCTAGAGTGAAGGAAAAAAAGTCAGAAAAAAGAATGAGTCACAGTATTCAAAGCAAGGCTAAAATTCCACTGACCTCTGCCATAATCAAAGCACAGTTAGAGGGTTATGTTCAATTTTGGGTGCCATGATTTAGGAAGAATATCGACAAGTCAGAGAGTGACCAGATAAGGACTGGCAGGATAATGAAGGACCTCAAATTCAAATGGTATGAGCATTGGTTATTGGAATTTGGGATATTTAGTCTGGAGGAGAGAGAAATTAGGAGAATATTCTAGCTGTATTTGAAGGGCCATTACATGGAAGATATTTAGACTTGTTCTATTTGGCCTTACAAGGCAGAGCCAGGAATAAAATGGGTAAAGACTACCCAAAAAAAGCAAATTTAGTCTTGGCTGAAGGTAAAACTTCTGAACAATTTGAGTTGTCAACAGGGGGGATGAGGTGACTTGGAAGGCAGCGGGTCACCCTCATTGAAAGCCGTCAAGGTCTGAATGAAGTCTTCTTAGCTATGTTATAAAGAGCATTACTGCTCAGGTATGAGCTGGGATAGATGGTCTTTGAGGTCTCTTCCTTCTCTGAGATTCTGTGATTCTGATTTTGTAAATATTTGAATAGAAAATCATTAGTGGCTCTTTGAATATAGCAATTAGAGAACTGAGTTTCGAGTTGGATGAAGATTTGCTCTATTTTCAAATGTGAGAATAATAATTATATTGCAGTTTATTAAGAGCTCATTTGATCCTAAATTCCTTGTTGGATAATAACTTGTTTGAAAGAGTAGCATGCATTATATGCTGTCATCCTTGAGGACACCAGTATTAACAGAAAACACTGAGAATCTCTTTTAACTTCTTCTTCTTCTTTTTTTTTTTTTAGCAAGGCAATTGGGGTTAAGTGACTTGCCCAGGGTCACAAAGCTAGTAAGTGTTAAGTGTCTGAGGCTGGATTTGAATTCAGGTCCTCCTGACTTCAGGGCTGGTGCTCTATCGATTATAGTGCCATGTAGTGCTTCTACCCCAAGTACTTCTTAAAAACAATGCAGATCACAAGAACTGGTGATATCTGAAAGTGAATGGAAATGTAACATTGGAGTAGTTATGCAATGGGTACAAGAAGATGTTGGCACTAACAAAAATGGCACTAACTGAAGAAAGTGTTAGCCACCTTTATTTATCCAGAATGGTTATAAATGTCATGATTTGTCAGGATGAATAATACATGAACTTTGAGGAAACTTATGTAAGATGAATTCATGTGTTTAAGTGCTTGCATTCTACTTTTAAGATTGAATAGTTTTAGGTTATTTGGGTTTCTTTCTGTCTACTCTATATTGGCATAGTATTGTTTTAATTTTCCCTGTTATTAATTTTCCTATATTTATAAATTTGAATTGTAGTATTATGATAATGATATACTGCATGTAAACAATAGCCAGAAGTTTTTAAGAGATTGTTGAATATACCCAAAGAATGGATCAATTACTAATTCTCACATATTAGCTTTAAGCTAATTGAGTACTTATTAGTAATGATGTAGATAAGAAAAATGTTCACCAATTATGCCACAATTAAGGTGTATAGTTTGATTTATTCAGCTTGAATTAATATGGTGACAAATGGTAGAATATGCATGTAGGGTAGGACCAGAGACTGGGTACAGAGTCAGAGATCTGTCCACATGAGGACAAGTTGGAACATGGAGGTAGTAGGCAGAAGACTAGAGATCCATATCAAAATGGGTAGGAAAGCGAGAATGTCTAGGATGGAAGGTACGATGATCTGTCCTAAAGGGAACAGGGAATAATAACGTGTGTCCTAGTAGTCAAAAGAGAGTCAATAATCTGCTCCCAGGAGGACCGGTAAGGAAATGTGTTTAGGTAGTGACTGAGGTCTTGAGTATCTATTTACAATTGAAGTTGTTGGAGATTATGCTCAGAAAATAGAGAGAAATCCCAGGAACTGATAGGCCAGGAAATGGGTCCAAAGAGTAGGGAGACCTCCGGGCATTTGTACTAAAGTAGACCCGGAAGGAAATGTGTCCAGTGATGAAACAGAGGTTGAAAGGTCTGGAAATCTATCTACAATGGGAGGGGTTAGGGGATCTTTCCAATGAGTACAAAGAGAGCCAGGAAGAGGGCCAAGATGGGTCTCAGGAACAAATATCTAGGGAACAGTCTAAAAATGAAAAGGTCCGGCATCCAGTTCACAGTAGAGAGAGAGTCAGAAATTGAACAGGGCAGAGAACGAGTGCAGAAAGTAGCTAGAGGTTCAGGCTTATATCCCAAAGTGGCCAAGTCAGGTATATTGTGCCAAAAGTTTGCCAGAGGGGGTCCACCAAAGATGCCGCAAGCCTTCCTCATCTCATCCCAATTTCCAAATGGTCCGGATGGGGCCTTTGGCTGTCTCCCTGTCTGAAAGTGTCAAGGAATGAATCTAGGGAATAGACATAGGGTCAAGCATTTATTCCAAAGCGGATAGGTCAATAGATGTGTCCAGGGAGTAAGTAGGTTAAAGGCCAGCAACCTATGCCAAAGGCTCACATCATTAAATGGATCCGAAGAGCACATGGAAGATTTGGGACTTTCCCCTAGTTAAAGAGGTCACTGGCTGCATTCAGATAATGTACAGATAATGAAATGAGAGGAAAAGGATAAAAGAGAGGAAGGGTAAGAGGGAGGCATGGATGGAGAGAGGAAGGGGAGAGAGAAGAAAGAGACAGAGAGAGAGTCAGTCAGCCAGTCAGTCAGGGACCTATGTGGATGGGCTAGAGAATGGATCCGAAGAGTAGAGAAAAGTCCAAGCATGTTTCAAAATGGACTTAGCAGGAAATGTGTCCAAAGAATAGATAGAACGCCAATAATTTGGTCAATATCATTATAGGATTATAGATCTAGAAAAGGAAGAAACCTCAGAGGTAGTATAGTTTGGTCCCCTCACTTGACAGAGGAGGAAACTGAGGCTCATGGGGGCAAAATGATTAGCTCATGATCATAGAGGTACCAAGTCTCAGTCAGAATTTGAATTTAGGTCTTTGAAATACTTATCTTTCTTTCCACTACACTGCACTGCTTCTCAATGATGTTTAGAGGGTAAGTAAATCAACCACATCTCACCACTTTCTAACCAGTATGGGGACTCTGAACCAGTCAGCCTCCAGCCCCTGCCTCAGTGATGAGCCAGGACCAGGGACTTGCCATGTCCCCTGCCACCATCCCTTCCCTGTGACAACAGGCCATTGGACCAGGATGGATGACGCTCCAGATTTCTTGCCTGGCTACTCAGGTAGAGATAATGAAATCAACCCGGGAGCTGATCTTGAGATTGATGTTTGAAAGGTAAGTAAATCAACTATGCTACCCCTTCTGTAAGCATATCCATCCAGCCTACAAACCCTGACTATAACTTCTATACTACCCAGCCACCAGGCTAAGACCACAGGCTTTCCATCTGCACTATTCTCTCTTGGTGACTATCCCTCTACATCAGTTCATATCAGATTTTCCATGTTTCCCTACATCCTTCCAACCACTCTCCCTGATAATGCAGGAATCAAGAACTTCATATATTACACTACGTTAAGCCATTCTCTATTTGCTATGTCTCTCCCCTTCTTCTGGATACCTAGGCCCAAACTAGACATCTTCCAGAATTCACGTCCCCTTAAGTCACATCGTGGAGATCATGAAATCCCCATTGTCACTGGCCATGAGGCAGGGCTGCCTTGTATTGGGCTGGAAAGGAATTTACAAGGAAGCCTTTAACTCTTTCGAACTAGCCAAACTCAGAGAGCCAGCTAATTTCTAGCACCCACATGTGTCCAAGAGCCCAGGACTGGGGACTCATATTTTCTACTGCTAAACTTGTTTCTGTATATCACAGAATGAAACGATAAATACCGAAATGGCCCTTCAAAAAACCTCCCCCGCACATAAACTTTTAGCTAGCAATGTAGGCAGTATCCCCTAACAAAGTCCCGGTTCTTGATATGATATCCAAGAGAAGTGGGTGCGTTTTCTGAATCATCCTCCAGGACCAAGATGCTTGGGATCATCATAACTGCAATGCATGCATTCCACTTTGGGGGTATGTTTCCTTGATATTTTTAGAGCCACAGTATACAATGCTTTCTTCTATTGCTGATTATCCCCTCTGCATCTATTTATATCAGACTTTCATGCCTCTCTCCATCCTTCCAAGCATCCTTTCTTATATTGCAGGAATCATGGGCTTCATTCACCTACCACAGTATGTTGAGTCATTCCCTAGTCGACGCGCCTCTCCCTTGCTTCTGGACACCAGACCCTTGGAATAAAACCGGACTCACTCCAGAGTCCATGTCCCCTGAGTACCCACATGGAAATCATTTATTCCCCATGGAAATGACCATAAGGCAGTGCTATCCGGACTGAAGCTGGGAAGGGGATCTCATCAAGGAAGCTTCTACTCTCTAGAACTATCTAAACTCTGACCCAGGTGGTTTCCAGTACACTTATTTTATGAACAGTATATGACTAAGAACTTGTCATTTTTCCTTATGCTAATTCTGCTTCTTTAACCAGAATGCCAAGGATATTTATATTATCTTTCATTTGACATAACCTTCATTTCCAAAGATATCCATCCCTACCCCATAACAAGAGACTCAGCCCTTGTATTAAAGAAATAGGTAACCACATATAAACCGGGTCTGACAGTGGGGGGCAGGGGGATTCAAACTCCCAAGTTCTGCTGCTCTATGACCAAAAGAACAGGCATTTTCTCAAATCTCTTGCAGGATCAATATCCTTATCATCATAATTGCAGTGCATGTACTTTCAGTTTTTGGTATTTTCCTTTCCAGGTTGCCCTCCTAACTTTCCAGATTTTCTCTATCATGCCATAGCAAGCTTGTCACCCTAGAAGTTCACTCCACTCCAGAGCACTTCACTTTGGAAGTAGATCCCGCTGCTGGGCCCTTCCTCTGATTGGTTGCTTCCTGCAGGAATTTCTGTTCTAAGGAAAATGCCCAGATCAGCCATGTCTTCTTTCCTCCCTGAGCTCCACTCCTGACTCTCAAGACTTTCTCCATCATGCCAGAGCAAGCTCCTCACCCTGAAAGTTCAGTCTGCCTGACGGAGAACGATCCCACTGCTGGGCTCTTCCTCTGATTGGTTGCTTCCCGCCAGAACCACCATTTTAAGGAAAGTGCCCAGATCAGCCATGTCTTCATTTCTCCTTGGGCTCCACTCCTGTCTCTCAAGACTTTCTCCATCATGCCACAGCAGCCTCGTCATCCTGGGAGATCAGTCTGCCTGACTGTGTACTAGAAGTAGATACCACTGCTGGGCTCTTCCTCTGATTGGTTGCTCTCTGCCAGAACCACCATTTTAAGGAAAATGCCCAGACTAGCCATGTCTTCATTCCTCCCCGAGATCCACTCCTGACTCTCTAGATGTTCTCCATCATGCTAGCGGAGCTTCTTCACTCTGGAAGTTTAGTCTGCACTGGCCTCCCACCGGACCTACCCTCTGCCCTATGGACCCTTCCTCTGATTGGTCAGTTCCTACAAGAAACTTCATTTTAAGGAAAGGAGGTCAAGATCAGCCATGTCTTCATTCTCTCTGCACCTCACTCCTGACTCTGCAGACTTCTTCTATCATGTCACAGCAGCCTTCTAACCCTGGGATTTTACTCTGTCCAGCAGCCTCATCACCCTGGAACTTTGCTCCTCACCTGACCTCACACTTCTTCTGATTGGTCTGTCCCTCTTAGAACCTCTCCCCTCTTAGGTTCCATTCCCGACTCTGTAAAATTTCTTTACCATGCCACAGTAGCTTTCTAGCCCTAGAGGTTTGCTTTGCCACTTACTCCCCCCCTAAAAACAAACTCCTCTCTTGGAGATCTTTTGTCTGATGGGTCCCTTCCTGTCTGAACCTCCATTTTAAGTAAATGCTAGCCATAACTTCATTCTTCTTTGATTTCTAATGCTGAGTCTCTAGACTTGTTCTACCATGTTATAGCAGCCTTCTTGCCTCGGAAGCTCATTCTGCCCCTGTAGATTCCTCACCCTAGAAATTCACTCCATCCCTAGATCTAGCCCAATGCTCATCCATCAGATTTCTAGCATCCTCACTTGGCCAGCTACATAGGATCAGCAACTTGCCATTTTCCATAGCTCTGACTCTGCTTTATAAGAGAATATCAAAAGTATTTCCAGTCTTTTCCTTTAATACTTTTAATACCTTCCAAATACATCCCTCCATATCTTCAACACAAGTAGCCCTTACATCACCAAATGAAACAAAAGCAGAAAAGGTACTTCAGCAAAAGTGATCTATCTGTGAGCTTCTTCTGATTGTTTCTTCCGAAAGTTTTAGTACTCCTATATTCGAAACATAACAGATATTTTCTCTTAACTCTCTTCCAGGACCAAGATGAATGGTCATCATAATTACAATGTGTGCATTTTCTCTTTTTGGTGCTTTATCTAGGTAGTTTTCAAGTCATAGTATATATTGTTATCCTTTCTTAAGGACCATCTCTCTCTTTATCAGTTCATATCAGTATTCTCATGCCTCCCTTTGTCCTTTCTGATTCTGTTTTTATACATTATATGAATCATGAGCTTTATTCCCAAAAAACAGTATGTTGAAATACTCCCCAATCAATATGCCTGTCTGCTGCTTCTTTAAAACTAGACACCCTCCAGATACAATGTGACCCCATTTTTAATGAAAAAAGAATAAATTTCCCCATTGGAAATAGACCAAAGGCATGGCGACCATGACTGAAGATGGGAAGGGAAATTGACAGGGAAGTTTCAGAACTCGAATTAGACAACTTCTGACCTGGTTGGTTTCAAGCAGTCACATTGGGTCAAGAGCATGAGACAGATGCCATGTCATTTTCCCTACTGTGGCCCTGCTAATTGACATCATAATGTTTAAAAAAAACTTTTCTAATATCTTTTGTTTTGATGTTACCTTTATTTTTATCTTATCCAAAGATAGCCACAATATATATCAAAGATGGAAAAAAGAAAAGCTGGAGGAGCACATAAATTTAATTCACCTATACACATGAGTTCCCAAATTTTGGCTATATTCTATTCCCCAAATCTTGACCCTCTATAATTAAACAAAGCAAGCATAATCAGACTCTGACACACCCAGGCTCTAGTACCCAAAGTTGACCAACAGCTTAAAGCTGAGTATCTGTCATTTTCCATAACGATGACCATGTTTCTTTATACGATAATATCATCATGCTCCTAATATCTGCTGTTTTGCTATCATTTTCACTACTAAACATATCTTATGAGATCTAGCTCTCTGGCTAGTGAAGGGATCAGGAATCAGAGAAGGGAAAAGCACATAAAAAGCACTTCAAAAATCATTTACAGAAAAGCTATGATTGATAGTTTAAGCCAGAGGTGTCAGACATGTAATCTATATGTTGTTTGTGACCCACAACACTTCCTAGGGCAGCCCAAGCCAAATTAAAATCTAATTGGGAAACATTTGACAAAATAAATGAAAATACAATAAAACACAGATGATATTACATTTTAAAACTAGGTCAACATTTAGCCCTTTTGGAGACTCTATATATAGTTTAGTGGCCCCCATTTCTATCTGTCTTCAATACCAATAGTTAGGCAATTCCTATATTCCAATAGTTGCTCTCCTAATGAATAGTTAGGCAATATTCCACACCCAATGTCCTGGAGCTCTATACACTACCAAAGCAGGCACAATTTAACACACTGATTATAACACTTTATTTTGCCAAAATTTCAAAAACATGTCTAATATCCTTTGTTTTGATATCACTCTCAATTCCAAACATATTCTTTCTAAAGTCATATGCACAAAACCACCCATGACATTAAAGAGTGAAACAAAAAAGCAGAAAAATCATTTCAGCAAAACTTGACCACACATAAACTCAACTTGAGGCGTTAAGAAATATTCTATAGCAAATCATCACTCCTCCATACCAAATCAAAATGAGATCATTTTATCTACTCTTTCATATTTTACAGCAATAGTTCAAGCTGCTCTATAACAAAGCAAGTTGATTCCATTTCTGCACTTAACTCTTCTTCACAATAAGAAACTTGATCATTATAATTTTATTGCAGTTAATTTCAACTATTAGTGCTTTCCTATATTAAAGCTATACAATATTTTGTACAATATAATCCTCTACTTTATACAATGATATCCTCTGTTGTTGAGCATCTTAGTTTATTTCAGTTTTCCCATTTTTTCTCCACCTTTCCAAGCATATTGTTATATATCATAGAAGTAATGGGTTTCATTCCTGTACCAGGAGGAAGAGAAACAATTAAATCCAAGTGTTTCCATCCTTTTCCAAACACATTCATGTAAAAACTTCACATAAATCATAAAAGACTGGTGATTGTAGGCTATATAAGGAGATATGTAAAATTCCCTACTGCAAATGGTTCAGAGGCAGAATTTCTGAGGCTAGAAGTTAGAAAAGGAGTTCTTGAAAATAGCCTGATTTCTCTATGTCTATCCTATCTATTTCTATAATATTCTATCTATTTCTGCATGACTTGCCATGTCCATGTTTCCTAGCACACACATTTGGTGAGCAGTTATTTAATAGATACATGCTATTTTGCTATTAATAGATACATGATGCTTTTGGTGACATTATAATGTTTAAACATTTATAAAACACATTCATTCCAAATGTACTCTTTGACAGCTTATAATATGAGATGAAACTTTTACATTCAAGTTAAATTAAATTATGAAAAAAAAAATAAAGAAAGAAAGAAAAGAAAGAAAGCCTTCCTTCTACCTTACCCTATTGATTTATTTGCCCAAGGATTTACACATTATTGAACAACTAGTGACCCATCATTATATAATCTAACAAAACAGGTATATTCCTTTTCACTACTTTTTATGAAGACAACATTCTTATACAGCTTAATTTTAGGACCATTAATTTCATCTCTTCCTTCATTTTTATCACTTTAAAATTAATTTTATAAAATATTTTCCTCTTTGGATGAACATTCTTTTATATAATTTTATTTCAGTTTTCAAATTCCTTTCTAATGTTACAGAAGTTATGAATTGCAGAGACATACCACACAATATTGGGAGTCACAGTAAAATCCAAATAATATTTCCACCATTCTTTTTCTAACACAGATTTAAGAAATCAATAACTTTAATTTCAATTTTCCAATCCCTCTCCCCATTCCTAGATGCAATCTTTCTTATGTGGGAAAAGTAATGCATAAAATACCTTACCACAGGCTGTTGAGGCACTATCAATTTCAAGAGCTTCATATTTTCTTTTTTTAACCATTATATTTTTTAACTTTTTAAAAACTCATTATAGTTTAATTATTTTATTTATTTATTTTATTTTATAACTATACACTAGCAAAGTAGGGAGATGTAGTCCTTTTAATCACTTATTTCTGGTATAACATTCATATAGTGAATAAGTTAATAGCATTGAATTCAACCTATTTATTTTTTGTTTTACCAAGTAAAAATGGAAATAATATATGTTTCTCTGTTTCAAAATATTTCTTTCTATTAATTAATTTTAGTCTGTTGTTTCAACTATATCATTACCATCATGTCTGCTAATATTCATTTGGTACTGTTTGTAAAAATTACAGACAACACTATCTGGAATAAATTGAAAATCTAAGTGCTATTAATATTCTTTTCCCAAAAGAATAATAACAAACCATAGGATATTAAGGTACTCTCAAAAGCAAGAACTTCTATCCTCAAAAGATACACTGGACTGTGCAAAATGAAGGCAACTCTAAACATTCCACTGTCCAGAGGTTATATGGGATAAAAAGATTCCAGAAAACAGAGAGGTAGAAGGCCAGGTAGCCTAGATTGGAAGTGGAAAGGATTCAAAGACAATTTCTGTTCTCCAAAACAACCTCCACATGGAACAAAAACCTTCTAGCAAAAATATTTGGAAAAAAACTCCCTAGTGGATACAATTAATTTTCCCTGGAGATCAACATTTCAGGCTTTCATTTTTTCTCCTGTTCTTCTGACTTATTTTATCTTAATCTGGCATGCATTTTCAAATATCTCCTTCATTTGTACATATCTAGAGAGCCAAATGTGAAACATAAAAGAAGCAGCATTTCATTCATCACTTTTCAGGAAAATCAGTTACATGTAAGGGCACACTGTCAGTTTCATTCATATTCCATAAACAATGTCAGAGACCTGAATAGCAAACAAAAAGTATAGCCTTTTCTCAATTCATAACCCCCTTCCTGAAAACTGAAATATGAGCCAGATATTAAATATCCATTAATTTCTAATAAAATTCAATTTCAAACTTAGCTCTTGTCATCATTTAATCTAAGAATGAAAGGTATGGACAAAATGAACCTTCCTAAGGCATGAGAAAAAGGAAAAAAGGGAAGAAAGGAAGAAAAGGAAGGAAGGAAGGAAGGAAGGAAGGAAGGAAGGAAGGAAGGAAGGAAGGAAGGAAGGAAGGAAGGAAGGAAGGAAGGAAGGAAGGAAGGAAGGAAGGAAGGAAGGAAGGAAGGAAGGAAGGAGGGAAGGAAAGAAGGAAGGAAGGAAGGAGGGAAGGAAAGAAGGAAGGAAGGAAGGAAGGAAGGAAGGAAGGAAGGAAGGAAGGAAAGAAGGAAGGAAGGAAGGAAGGAAGGAAGGAAGGAAGGAAGGAAGGAAGGAAGGAAGGAAGGAAGGAAGGAAGGAAGGAAGGAAAGAAGGAAGGAAGGAAGGAAAGAAGGAAGGAAGGAAGGAAAGAAGGAAGGAAGGAAGGAAGGAAAGAAGGAAGGAAGGAAAGAAGGAAGAAAGGAAGGAAGGAAGGAAGGAAGGAAGGAAGGAAAGGAAAGGAGAAAGGAAAGAAGGAAGGAAAGGAAAAAGGAAAAAGGAAAGGAAAAAAAGGAAAGGAGAAAGGAAAGGAGAAAGGAAAGCAATCAGAAAGGAAGACATCAGTTTTTTTGGCCTTCAGCGCAATGTGAATTGATGGTTTCTTCATGAGGCCATAACTAAAGAAATAACTGTTTAAAATGAATGAAAACATGTACATCCTTCCCCAAACTCTTCCAAAAGAAATTTTATGATGTCAAACTTACCTTATTCTATCCAATCACATATTTTCTTTCAATATATACAATCTTTTGCTTAATTTCTGATTATTCATTTATTTCAATTTTTCAGTCTTTTAATTTCTCGCTTCTCATCCTCAGTCTGCTTTGATAACTATTTATTGAATGTTTCCCTTGACATAGCAGCGTATCCATAGTCACTTCAGATCCAGATCCCTGCACCACCCCCTTTTTCAACATGAGACAAGGAATTCCTAAATTGACCCCAGTCTGTCATAGCTCCCCTCCATCCTCCAAAGCATACTCTTTTGTATAAAATGAATACGTCTGATGCTGTACCACAGGATGCTAAGCCACTCTCTAATCCAAGGGCTTCCACCCTGGATTACTCTCCTGCATTCAGGAAAAATCATAGGCATCCCACCACCTCCTCATGACCACAGCCATTATAGGCAGGTAAATGATTCCCCAGTACAGAGGGTTGGAAGCCAGGAAGCCCTGGCTGGAAGGGGCAAAGGGGAAATCAGAGAAAGATTCACAGCTCTCCACATCACCCTTCATCTAGAACAAAGTCTAGCAACACCTAATGGCCAGCAGCTCCACCCTGGCCACATTTCATTTCACCTATGATGACTCAATTGTGATTTCCTCTTTCCTCCATATTCCTCACTTTTTGCATTGTAATTTAGTCCTCATTGATAATTACCTTCATTGACTTTTACCTATGCTAAGAGCCAGATGTGAAACCCAAGAATGAAAAAGAAATCCCAGAAAAACAGTTCCAGAACAATCAGGTCCATATCACCTGGGACTGACATTTTAATTCCCCCCAAAGAAGCTCTGTATCCCAACAGATAAGACAAGGAAACCTGGGGCATTGTTAGAAACAATATGACCAAACTACTAATATCCATCCATTGCAAAAGACTTTCAGTTCCAAAGATAGCCTTGGCTTTCTTCTGCTCTGAACCACAGATTTGGATCATGATAAAAAGCAAATGCCCCCTTCTCCGAGCCCTCAAAGCACTGTGACAAGCTCCCTCTACTCCTTTTTTTAGTTGAATTTGGCACAATTTTTGAATGACTGGGGCTCTGGAAATCTGAAGCTCAGTCCAAACAGGTACACTTCACCCACCTTCCCACTTCTTGGATAACATTTGGTGTAGCTTCTGTTTATACCATTATATTGCACCTATTCACTTCTTCTTCTAATCAATGCAGTTTTAATTTCAAAAATATTGCCATCTGTTTTTTTAAAAACACTGCTTGATAGGAACTGATTTGTGTCCCTTCCCTTCTCTCCTTCATTCCCACTGTCTCTGTCTTGTGATATTTCATTTGTTATTGGCTGACATGTCATAATCCACACTGAGGAGTCACCCACAAAACCTAGTGTTTCCCAAAATCCCTTTTCCAAAACAGCTTTAGGCAATCTCTGCATAAATGTCAGTCTTTCAAGGCCCCTTTCCATCCTTGAAAGCATCTTCTCTTCATGGGACAGAAGTGATGTGCTATTTAATAACACACCTTCAGATGATAAGGAGCCCTGGACCCTAAGAGCTGCCTGCCTCCTTTTCTTACCCCGGGCTCAGGCCAAATCTTAGCACACTACCACATGCCAGTATCCACAAGCCCTCTATGGGGTGAAACGCTCCCCATTACCCAGGGGTCATGGCCAGGCTCCTCAGATTAGTCCAAAAAAGTCCAATGGATGCAACGACTCTCTGTTCTCCCTTACTCCTAGCATTGGGGACAAGTTCTTTGGAGCCAACCTAACTGGCCAAGAACTGCCCAGTGGGGCCATTCCATTTTGCCCACAGATGATCCCTCCTTGATTTCCTTTGTTCCTCCACATGGCTCACTCATTTTCTTTTCATTTTGACTTGATTGTTGCCTATTCAGAGAGCCAGATGTGATATCCAAAAGTGAAGAAGCATTTCATTAAATGCTTTTCAGGAAGATTAGTCACATGGGAGTGGACACTGTCAGGTTCCTTCATATCCCATACACCATTTCCAAGAGTCATTGGAGAAGAAGCAAAAGGTGTCAGATTTTATCCACTAATGATACTATTTTCTAATACTATAAGGCTAATCCAGACTATCACAAGCTATCAATTTGAAAGCAAATTTAATTCCAAATGTAGCCTTTGCCATCTTGTAATCTGAGAACAAAATGTGAAATCAAAAGGAAAACTCATAAGCAAAAAATGAACAAGCCCAAACACAAAGACTAAAACATAACAGTGTAAAAATAAGTATACAGAAAAAGCCATCAAGCTTTCTTGTCCTTAGAGTTTGAGCTGATAGTTTGCTCATGATCCCATAACCAACAAACGCCCAAAGAAACATGAAAGCACATAGGTAACTTCACAACATTCTCCTTAAAGATAACTACCCTACTCAGTCTAATTTAATGACTTTAAAAGTCCCTTCCTCATTTTAAAATACAATTTACTCTTCCTTTGATACAGCCTTTCCCCATATTTCTGAGCATTTTCTTATATCACTTGATTTCAGTCTTCTTTCTTTTCTTTTCTGAAACATCATTCCTTAATTGTAACCATGATGTAACACACTTTGGGGAATCACCCTCCAATCCAAAATCTTCTAGCACACATTTTCCCAACAAACAGGGGTTCAAGCAGTCCATAGGGGGCTTGCCATGTTCCCAGGACTCTCTCTAAAGTATCCTTGAAAATATTCCCTCTCATCCCAGAGAAGTGATGGGTTTAGTAACCTACCATAGGACGATCAGCCCTTTCCAATCAAAGAGCTTCCTGCCTTTATGGCTTGGCTGGGCCCAGGACAAATCTTAGACACACTAACATATACCAATGTCCACAAGCCCTAAAAGGAGAAAAAAGGTTCTCCACTGGAGACAGCTGGGATGCCAGGCAGCCCAGGCCAGAATTGGAAAGAGGAAATCTGGGAACCAGTCTCACATCTGTACTACTCCCAGCTCTAGGAACACACTTTTGAGCAAACACAACTGGCCAAGAGCTGACAATAAGGGCCATTTCATTTTCACTACTAGTGACCCTTTCTGGGTTTCTTTTTCCTCCACAGTTTCTCACTTATTTTATATTAATGTCACCTGCATTTTCAAATATGTCCTTCATGTGTACCCCTCCAGAAAGCCAGATGGGATACCTAAAACAAAAAGCATTTCATTCATGGCTTTTCAGGAAAAATCACTTACATGTATGGTGACACTGCCAGTTTCATTCATATCCTCTAGGCAATGTCCAAGACCTGAATAGCAGATCAGAAGTGCCGACTTCTCTTAAATCATGACCCATTCCTGAAAATTAAAATATGAACAATAATTTCAATATCCATTAATTTAAAATCAAATAATTTCTAAGCTTAGCCTTTGCCACCTTCTTATCTGAAAGTGAAAGGTATAATCTGAATGAATCTTCTTGGGCATGAGAAGATAGAAAGAAGCAAAGAAGGAAAAGAAAGAGGAAAGAAGGAAGAAAGGAAATATTGAAGGAATGGAAGAAAAAAGGGAGGAAATGAAAGGAAGATGGGAGGAAGGAAGGGAAGAAAGAAGAAGAAGAAAGAAAGGAAGGAAGGAAGGAAGGAAGGAAGGAAGGAAGGAAGGAAGGAAGGAAGGAAGGAAGGAAGGAAGGAAGGAAGGAAGGGAGGGAGGGAGGGAGGGAGGGAGGGAGGGAGGGAGAAAGGAAGGAAGGAAGGAAGGAAGGAAGGAAGGAAGGAAGGAAGGAAGGAAGGAAGGAAGGAAGGAAGGAAGGAAGGAAGGAAAAGAAGCAGAAAGGAAGGAAGACATCAGTCTTTTTGGCCTTCAGCACAATGTGAGTTGGTGGTTTCTTCATGATCCCACAATTTTAAATGAATAAAACATATACATTCCTTCCCCAAACGCTCCCAAAGTTAGAGAATATTACCCAGCATAGTTTTATGAGGTCAAAGTCACCTCCCCCCATTTCATTTTTGCTTTTAATATATATAATCTTTTGCTTACTCACGAATTATTCATTTATTTCAATTTTTCAATCTTCTAATTTCTCTCTCCTCATGCTCAGTCTGCTTTCTGATAACTATTTAGTGAATGTTTGCCTTGACATAGTAGCGTGTCCACAGTCCCCCTCAGATCCAGATCCCTTCACCACCCCCTTTTCCAACATGGGGCCAAGAAATCCCTAAGTTGACCCCAGCCTGTCATATCTCTCCTCCATCTCCAAAAGCATACTCTTTTGTATAAAATGAATACGTTTGATGCTGTACCAAAGGATGCTAAGCCACTCTCTAATCCAAGGGCTTCCACCCTGGATTACTCTCCTGCTTTCAGGAAAAATCATAGGCATCCCACCACCTCCTCATGACCACAGCCATTATAGGCGGGTAAATGATTCCCCAGTACAGAGGGTTAGGAGCCAGGAAGCCCTGGCTGGAAGGGGCAAAGGGGAAATCAGAGAAAGATTCATAGCTCTCCACATCACCCTTCATCTAGAACAAAGTCTAGCAACACCTAATGGCCAGCAGCTCCACCCTGGCCACATTTCATTTCACCTATAGATGACTCAGTTGTGATTTCCTCTCTCCTCCATATACCTCACTTTTTGCATTGTAATTTAGCCCACAGTGACAATTACCTTCATTCACTTTTACCTATGCAAAGAACTAGATGTGAAACCCAAGAATGAAAAAGAAATCCAGAAAAACAGTTCCAGAACAATCAGGTCCATATCACTTGGGACTGACATGTTCCTTCTCCCTACAGAAGCTCTGTCCCGCAGCTGAAAAGAAAGGAAATCTGGGACATTGTGTCCAGTAAATATCCACCTTCCTTTAGAGACAATGTGACCAAACTACCAATAGCCAACCAGTGGAAAAGAAATTCGATTCCAAACCTAGCCTTGGTTATCCTGAACTCTGAACCCCTAATTTGGAACTCCCTAGAAAGCAAATGCCCCCTTCCCTGTGCACCCAAAACAGAGACAATACCTCTCTGCTCATCCTTTTAGCTGAACTTGGCACAATTTTTGAATGACTCGGGCCTCTGGAACTCTGAAACCCAGTCTAAAAAACTGAATTTTACCCACCTTCCCACTTCTTGGATAACATGTTGGGGCAGCTTCAGTTTATCTTATTAAATTGCACCTATATAGGGGCAGCTAGGTGGTGCAGTGGATAGGCTCTGAAGTCAGGAGGACCTGAGTTCAAATTTGGTCTCAGACACTTACTAGCTGTGTGACTCTGGGCAAGTCACTTAACCCCATTGCCTCAGCAAAAAACCAAAAAAAAAAAAAAAAAAAAAAAAAAAACCAAAAAAAAAATTGCACCTATACATTTCTCATTTTATCAATGCTGCTTTAATTTTTAAAAATACTGTTATCTGTTTTTTAAAAACCCTGGTTGGTAGCAATTGATTTGTGTCCCTCCCCTTCTCTCCTTCATTCCCACTGTCTGCCTTGTGATATTTCATTTGTTATTGGTTAACATGTCATAATCCACACTGAGGAGTCACCCACAAAACCTAGTGTTTCCCAAAATCCCTTTTCCAAAATAGCTTTAGGCAATCTATGCATAAATGTCAGACTTTCAAGGCCCCTCTCCATCCTTGAAAGTATCTTCTCTTCATGGGTCAGAAGTGATGTGTTATTTAATAACACACCTTCGGATGATAAGGAGCCCTGTACTTTAAGAGCTGCCTGCTTCCTTTTCTTACCCTGGGCTCAGGCCAAATCTTAGCACACTACCACATGCCAGTATCCACAAGCCCTCTATGGGGTGAAACATTCCCCATTACCCAGGGGTCATGGCCAGGCTGCCCAGATGGGCCCAGGGAAGTCCAATGGAGGCAATAAATGTCTGTTCTTCCTTACTCCCAGGACTGGGGACAAATTCTTTTGAGCCAACCTAACTGGCCAAGAACTGCCCAGTGGGGGCCATTCCATTTTGCCCACAGATGACCCCTCCTTGATTTCCTTTGTTCCTCTACATGGCTCACTCGTTTTCTTTTCATTTTGACATGATTGTTGCCTACACAGTAGCCAGACATGATATCCAAAAATGAAGAATCATTTAATTAAATGCATTTTAGGAAGATCAGTCACATGGGAGTGGACACTGCCAGGTTCTTTTTTATCCCATACACCATTTCCAAGAGTCATTAGAGAACAAGCAAAAGGTGTCACATTTTGTCCACTAATGACTTCATTTCCTAATAACACAAGGCCTAGACCCATCACTATCTATTGATTTGAAACTAAATTTAATTTCAAATGTAGCCTTTGCCATCTTGTAATCTGAGACCAAAATGTGAAATCAAACAGAAAATTCATAGGCTTAAAATAAATAAGGTAAAAAACAAAGAATAAAAAATAAGTACATAGAAAAATCATGAGATTATTTTACTGTCCTCAAGAGTTTGAGCTGATGGTTTGCTCATGATCCCATAACTAAAGAAATTCCAGTGTATAATAAGCATGAAAGCATGTAGGTAATATCACAAGCCTATCCTCAAGGATAACTACATGACTCAGCTTAATTTTAGGGACTAAGAGTCCCTTCCTCATTTCCAAACTTTTATTTCAAAAATTTACTTTTCCTTTGACACAGCCTTTCCCTATATTTCTGCGCATTTTCTTATGTCACTTTATTTCAGTATTCTTTTCTTTTCCCTTCTTAAACATCATTCCTTAATAGTTGCCTTGACATACCACCTCTTGGAAATCATCCTCCAATCCACCATTTTGTATCACATATTTTCCTAACAAACAGAGGTTTAAAACAGTTCACAAATTGACTGTCATCTCAGGTCTCTCTCTACTTGAAACCATTTCCTCTCATCCCAGAGAAGTGATGGAGGTTTAGTAACCTACTATAGGACAATCAGGCCTCCTGCAATCAAAGAGCTTCCTGCCTTTGTGGCTTGGCTGGGCCGAGGACAGAAAAATCTTAGACACACTAACACATACCAATGTCCACAAGCCCTAAAAGGAGCAAAAAGGTTCTCCACTGGAGACAGCTGGGATGCCAGGCAGCCCAGGCCCAGGTGGAAATAGAAATTCTGGGAACTGGTTTCACTTCTGTACTACTCCCATCTTTGGGATCATTCTTTTGAGCAAAAACAGCTGGTCAAGAGATGCCCATAAAAGACATTTCATTTTAGCTACTGGTGATTTTTCTGAGTTTCTTTTTCCTCCATAGTTCTCACTTATTTCATCTTAACGTCACCTGCATTTTCAAATATCTCCTTCATTTACTTACCCCAGAAGGCCAGATGGATACCTAAAACAAAAAGCATTTCATTCATGGCTTTTTAGGAAAATCAGTTACATGTATGGTGACGCTGCCAGTTTCATTCATATCCTCTAGGCAATGTCCAAGACCTGAATTAAGATGTGAACTGTATTTTAAATATCCATTAATTTACAATGAAATTAACCTCTAAATTTAGACCTTGCCACATTTTCTAATCTGAGAATAAAAGGAACAATCCAAATGAACCTTCTTAGGCAGGAGAGAGGAAGGAAGGAAAGAAAGGAAAGGAAAGAAAGGAAGGGAAAGGAAAGGGAAAGGAAAGGAAAGGAAAGGAAAGGAAAGGAAAGGAAAGGAAAGGAAAGGAAAGAAGAAGGAAAGGAAAGGAAAGGAAAGGAAAGGAAAGGAAAAGGAAAGGAAAGGAAAGGAAAAGGAAAGGAAAGGAAAGGAAAGGAAAGGAAAGGAAAGGAAAGGGAAAGGAAAGGAAAGGAAAGGAAAGGAAAGGAAAGGAAAGGAAAGGAAAGGAAAGGAAAGGAAGGAAAGAGGAAAGGAAAGGAAAGGAAAGGAAAGGAAAGGAAAAGGAAAGGAAAGGAAGGAAAGGAAAGGAAAGGAAAGGAAAGGAAAGGAAAGGAAAGGAAGGAAAGAAAGAAAGAAAGAAAGAAAGAAAGAAAGAAAGGAAGGAAAGAAAGAAAGAAAGAAAGAAAGGAAAGGAAAGGAGGGAAAGAAAGAGAGGGAAAGAAAGAGAGAGAAAGAAATAGAAAGAAAGGAAGGAAGAAAGAGAGAAGAAAGAAAGAAAGAAAGAAAGAAAGAAAGAAAGAAAGAAAGAAAGAAAGAAAGAAAGAAAGAAAGAAAGAAAGAAAGAAAGAAAGAAAGAAAGAAAGAAAGAAAGAAAGAAAGAAAGAAAGGAAGGAAGGAAGGAAGAAAGGAAAGAAAGAAAGAAAGAAAGAAAGAAAGAAAGAAAGAAAGAAAGAAAGAAAGAAAGAAAGAAAGAAAGAAAGAAAGAAAGAAAGAAAGAAAGAAAGAAAGAAAGAAATAGAAAGAAAGGAAGGAAGGAAGAAAGAGAGAGAAAGAAAGAAAGAAAGAAAGAAAGAAAGAAAGAAAGAAAGAAAGAAAGAAAGAAAGAAAGAAAGAAAGAAAGAAAGAAAGAAAGAAAGAAAGAAAGAAAGAAAGAAAGAAAGAAAGAAAGAGGGAAGGAGGGAGGGAAGAAGGAGGAAGGAAGGAAGGAAGGAAGGAAGGAAGGAAGGAAGGAAGGAAGGAAGGAAGGAAGGAAGGAAGGAAGGAGAAAAAGAAACGGAAAGGAAGGAAGGCATCAGTCTTTTTGCCCTTCATCTCAATGTGAGTTGATAGTTTCTTTAGATCCCACAACCAAAGAAATAAGAGTTTAAAATCAATGAAAACATATACATTTCCTCCTCCAAATCTCCCAAAGGTAAAGAATATTACCCAGCATAATTTTATGGTGTCAAAGGCACCTTCCCCCCATTACATTTTCCTCTGAGTATACACAATCTTTTACTTAATTTCTGATTGTTCACATTTCAATTTTTCAGTCTTCTAATTTCTCTTCTCATCCTCAGTCTGTTTTCTAATAACTAGTGAATGTTTACCTTGACATAGCAGGGTATCCACAGTCCCCCTCAGATCCAGATCCCTGCACCACCACCCTTTTCCAACATGGGGCCAAGAAATCCCTAAGTTGACCCCAGCCTGTCATAGCTCCCCTCCATCCTCTAAACCATACACTTGTGTATAAAGTGAATACGTTTGATGCTGTACCACAGGATGCTAAGCCACTCTCTAATCCAAGGGCTTCCACCCTGGATTACTCTCCTGCATTCAGGAAAAATCATAGGCATCCACCACCTCCTCATGACCACAGCCATTATAGGCAGGTAAATGATTCCCCAGTACAGAGGGTTGGGAGCCAGGAAGCCCTGGCTGGAAGGGGCAAAGGGGAAATCAGAGAAAGATTCACAGCTCTCCACATCAACCTTCATCCACAACAAAGTCTATCAAAGCCTAATGGCCAGCAGCTCCACCCTGGCCACATTTCATTTCACCTACAGATGATTCAATTGTGATTTCCTCTTTCCTCCATATTTCTCATTTATTACACTGTAATTTAGCTCCCATTGATAATTATCTTCATTCACTCTTACCTATACAATGAGCCAGATTTGAAATCCAGGAATGAAAAAGAATGTGCAGAAAAACAGTTCCAGAACAATCAGATCCATATTACCTGGGACTGACATGTTCCTTCTCCCTACAAAGTTCTGTCCTCCAGTTGAAAAGACAAGGAAACCTGGGACATTGTACTCACTAAAGAACCCCCTTCCTTTAGGACAATGGCACCAAACTACCACTATCTAGCCATTGGAAAAGGCATTTGATTCCTTGGCTACTCTGTACTCTGAATCCCTAATTTGACCTCCTTGAAATACAAATGCTCTCTTTCCCATGCACCCAAAGCATTGAGACAAGCCATCTCTGCTCATCCTTTTAGCTGAACTTGGAGCAATTTTTGAATTACTGGGTCCCTAGAACTCTGAAGCCCAATCCAAACAGGTGAATTTCATCTACCTTCCCACATCTTGGATAACTTTAATGGAATCTATTGATTTCTTGTTTCTTTTTTTATTATCTATTTCTTTTTAAAAACTTTGCTTGACAAGAATTGATTTGTGTCCCTTCCCTTCGCTCCTTCATTCCCACTCTCTATGTCTTGTAATATTTCATGTGGACATTCCATAATCCACATTGAGGTGTCACCCACAAAAGCAAGTATTTCCCAAAATCTCTTTTCCAAAAAAATTTTAAGCAATTTATACATAAATTTCAGTCTTTCAAGGCCCCTCTCCATCCTTGAAAGCATTCTCTCTTCATGGGACCAAAGTGATGTACCATTTAATAACACACCTTCAGATGATAAGGAGCCCTGGTCTCCAAGAGGTGCCTACCTCCTTTCTTACCCTTAGCACACTACCACATGCCAGTATCCACAAGCCCTCTATGGGAGTGAAATGTTCCCCATTACCCAGGGGTCATGGCCAGGCTGCCCAGATAGGCCCAAGGAAGTCCAATGGATGCAACAATGCTCTGTTCTCCTTTACTCCCAGGATTGGACACAAATTCTTTTGAGCCAATGCACCTGGCCAAGAACTGCCCAGTGGGGCCATTCCATTTTGCCCACAGATGACCCCTCCTTGATTTCCTTTTTTCCTCCACATGGCTCGCTCATTTTCTTTTCATTTTGACTTGATTGTTGCCTATTCAGAGAGCCAGATATGATATCCAAAATTGAAGAAGCATTTCATTAAATGCTTTTAAAGAAGATCAGTCACATGGGAGGGGGCACTGCCAGGTTCTTTTATATCCCGTACACCTTATCCAAGAACTGAAGAGCAAGGAAAAGGTATCAGTTTTGTCCACTAATGACACCACTTCCTAATAACCCAAGGCTAACCCAAACTGTCACTATCTATCAGTTTGAAGGCAAATTTAATTCCAAATATAGCCTTTGCCATCTTGTAATCTGAGAACAAAATGTGAAATCAAAAGGAAAACTCATAGGCAAAAAATGAACAAGCTAAAAAACAGACTAATAAATTACAACCTAAAAAAATAAGTACATAGAAAAAGCCATCAGGCTATCCTGCTGTCCTCAGAGTTTGAGCTGATGGTTTGCTCATGATCCCATAACCAAAGAAATTCCAGTGTATAAGCATGAAAGCACATAGGTAACTTCACAAGTCTGTCATCAAGGACAACACGTTACTCAGCTTAAATTTTAAAAGCCCCTTCCTTATTTTAAAACATAATTTTCTCTTCCTTTGAGACAGGTTGTCCCCATATTTCTGTGCATTTTCTTATATCAACTCTGGTCCAGTCTTCTGGTTTTTCTTTTCCTTCTCCTGTATGCTACAGAAATGTCATTCCTTAATGGTTACCTTGACTTACCACACTTTGGTGCATCACAATCCACCATTGTCCAGCACACATTTTCCCAAGAAGCAGGAGTTCAAGCAGTCTATAAATTGATTGCCATCTTCTCAGGCCTCTCTCTATCCTTGAGACCATTTCTTCTCATCTCAGAGAAGTGATGAGTTTAATAATCTAACATAAGATAATCAGCCCTTCTCCAATCAAAGAGCTTTCTGCCTTTGTAGCTTGGCTGGGCTCAGGTCAAACCTTAGACACACTAACACATACCAATGTCCACAATACCTAAAAGGAACAAAAAGGTTCTCCACTGGAGAGAGCCGCCAGTTACATTCATATCCTCTAAGCAGTTTCTCATACCTGAACAGATAACAAGAAGTGCCGACATCTCCCAAGTCATGAACCCCTTCCTGAAAGTAAAATATGAACCACAATTTAAACATTCTATTTCAAACTTAGTCCTTACCACCTTCTAATCTGAGAATGAAAGATATAATCAGAATGAACATTGCTAGGGAAGGAAGGAAGGGAGAGAGAAAAAAAGGAAGGGAGTGAGGAAAGAAGGAAGAAAGAAAGGGAGTGAGGTAGGGATAGAGGGAAGGATAGAGGGAGAGAGGGAGGGAGGGAGGGATGAAGGAAGGAAGGAAGGAAGGAAGGAAGGAAGGAAGGAAGGAAGGAAGGAAGGAAGGAAGGAAGGAAGGAAGGAAGGAAGGAAGAAAAGGAATCAGAAAGGAAGGTAGGAAGAAAGGAAGGAAAGAAAGAAAGAAAAATGAAGGAGTGAAGGGAAAAAAGGAAGGAAAGACAAAGAAGCAAGAAGGAATGAAGGAAAGAATGAAACAAAGAGGGAATGAAGACAGAAAAAAGTATAAAAGAAAGAAAGGAATGAAAAAAGAAAGAAATGAAAGAAAGGAAAGGAAGATGTAAGCATGGAAGGGAAGCTAAAAGGGAAAGAAGGAGGGAAGAAAAGAAAGAAGGACTAAAGAAAGGAAAGAAGGAAGGAAGGAAGGAGAAAATGAGGGACAGAGAAAGGGAGAGGAGAAAGAAAGTGAGTAGGGAGAAAGGAAAGATGGAAGGGAGGAAAGATAGAATGAAGAATATATGGGAGGAAGAACAGGAAAATGGAAGGAATGAAAAAGAAGAAAGGAAGGAAAAATGAAAGGAAAGAAAGACAGAAGGAAGGAAGGAAAGACTAAAGGAAGTAAAGAAGGAAGGAAGGAAAGGAGAAAGGGAGGAAGGAAGGAAAGAAGAAAGGAAAGGAAAGTAAAACAGGAAGAAAGGAAGTAAGGAAAAAACAAGAAAAGAGGGAATGAAAAAAGAAAAGAAAGAAAGGATGAAATAAAGGAAAGGAAGATAGAAGGAAGAAATGGAAGAAGAAAGGAAGGATGGAAGGAAGGAAGAGAAGGAAAAAGAAATGACTGAAGGAAGTAAGGAAAGAAAGGAAAGGAAGAAGGAAGGAAGGAAGGAAGGAAGGAAGGAAGGAAGAAAGGAAGGAAGGAAGAAAGGAAGGAAGGAAGGAAGGAAAGAAGGAAGGAAGGAAGGAAGGAAGGAAGGAAGGAAGGAAGGAAGGAAGGAAGGAAGGAAGGAAGGAAGGAAAGAAGGAAGGAAGACATCAGGCTTTTTGGCTTTGAGCACAATGTGATTTGATGGCTTCTTTATGATCTCACAAACAAAGAAATAACAGTTTAAAATGAATTTAAAAAAAAAAGAATTTCTATTCCCTCCCCAAATTTTCCCAGAGTAAAAGAAACTTACCCAAATAATTTTATGATGTTAAAGTCACCTTCATCCTTCCACCAATTATATTTTTCCTTTGAGTATATACAATCTTTTGCTTAATTTCTGATTAATTCATTTATTTCATTTTGTTCAGTCTTCTAATTTCCCTCTTCTTCTCATTCTGTCTGCTTTCTGATACATGCATCGTGAATGTTTGCCTTGACATAGAAGCACATATCCACAGTCCCCCTCAGATCCAGATCCCTGCACCACCCCCTTTTCCAACATGAGGCTAAGAAATCCCTAAGTTGACGCAGTCTGTCATAGCTCCCCCTCCATCCTCCAAAGCATACTCTTTTGTATAAAATGAATACGTTTGAAGCTAAGCCACTCTCTAATCCAAGGGCTTCCACCCTGGATTACTCTCCTGCATTCAGGAAAAATCATAGGCATCCCACCACCTCCTCATGACCACAGCCATTACAGGCGGGTAAATGATTCCCTAGTACAGAGGGTTAGGAGCCAGGAAGCCCTGGCTGGAAGGGGCAGAGGGGAAATCAGAGAAAGATTCACAGCTCTCCACATCAACCTTCATCCACAACAAAGTCTATCAAAACCTAATGGCCAGCAGCTCCACCCTGGCCACATTTCATTTCACCTACAGATGACCCAATTGTGATTTCCTCTTTCCTCCATATTCCTCACTTTTTATATTGTAATTTAGCCTTCATTGACAATTATCTTCATTCACTTTTACCTATGCAAAGAGCCAGATGTGAAACCCAAGTAAGAAAAAGAATTTCCAGGAAAATACTTCCAGAAAAATCAAGTCCACATCACCTGGGACTGACATGTTCCTTCTCCTTACAGAAGCTCTGTCCCCCAGCTGAAAAGACAAGGAAGCCTGGGGCATTGTGTCCACTAAATATCCCCCTTCCTTTAGAGACAATGTCTCCAAATTACCAATATCCACCCACTGTAATACACATTCGATTCCAAACTTAGCCTGGGCTATCCTGTACTCTGAATCCTTAATCTGATCTCCATGAAAAGCAAATGCTCTCTTCCCCTTGCCACCAAAACATCGAGACAAACCCTCTCTGCTCATCCCTTTAGCTGAACTTGTCGCAGTTTTTGACTGACTAGGGCCCTAGAACTCTGATTCCCCAGTCCAACCAGGTGAATTTCACCTACCTTCCCACTTCCTGAATAACATGTTGTGGCAGCTTCAGTTTATACCATTATATTGCACCTATTCATTTCTTCTTTTTACCAATGCAGTTTTAATTTCAAAAATATTGTCCTTTTTCTTTAAAAAAAAAAAAAAAAAACCTTTGCTTGATAGGAATACATTTGTGTCCCTCCCCTTCTCTCCTTCATTCCCACTATCTCTGTCTTGTGATATTTCATTTGTTATTGGTTGACATGTCATAATCCGCACTGAGGAGTCACCCACAAAACCTAGTGTTTCCCAAAATCCCTTTCCCAAAACACCTTTAGGCAATCCATACATAAATGTCAGACTTGCAAGGCCCCTCTCCATCCTTGAAAGCATCCTCTCTTCATGGGACCAAAGTGATGTACCATTTAATAATACACCTTTGGATTATAAAAGCTGCCTGCCTCCTTTCTTACCCTGGGATAAGGCCAAATCTTAGCACACTACCACATGCCAGTATCCACAAGCCCTTTATGAGGGGTGAAATATTCCCCTTTACCAAGGGGGTCACGGCCAGGCTGCCCAGAAAGGCCCAAGGAAGTCCAATGGATGCAACAATTCTCTGTTCTCCTTTACTCTTATCATTGGGCACAAATTCTTTTGAGCCAACGCACCTGGCCAAGAACTGCCCAGTGGAGGCCATTCCATTTTGCCCATAGATGACCCGTCCTTTATTTCCTTTTTTCCTCCACATGGTTCACTCATTTTCTTTTCATTTTTACTTGATTGTTGCCTATGCAGTAGGCATGATATCCAAAAGTGAAGAAGCATTTCATTAAATGTATTTCAGGAAGATCAGTCACATGGGGAGGACATTGCCAGGTTCCTTTATATCCCATATACCATTTCCAAGAGTCACTGAACAGCAAGCAAAAGGTCCCACGTTTTGTCCACTAATGACGTCATTTCTTAATAATCCAAGGCTAATCAAAATTATCACTATCTACTGATTTGAAAGCAAATTTAATTTCAAATGTAGCCTTTACCATCTTGTAATCTGAGAAGAAAATGTGGAATCAAAAGGAAAATTCATAGGCAAAAAATGAACAAGCCAAAAAATAAAAACTATAAAGTAACAGCATAAAAACATAAGTACACAGAAAAAGCCATCAGGCTATCCTGCTGTCTTCAGAGTCTGAGTTGATGGTTTGCTCATGATCCCATAACCAAAAAAAGCCCAAAGAAACATGATAGCACATAAGTAACTTCACAAAACTCTCCTTACTCAATCTAATTTTAGGAATTTTAAAGTCCCTTCCTCATTTTAAAACATAATTTTTCCCTTCTTTTGGCACAGTCTTTCCCCACATTTCTGCGCATTTTCTTATATCATTTTATTTCAGTCTTCTGTTTTTTCCTCTTCTGAAACATAATTCCTTAATACTGCCTTGACGTACCACACTTTGGGGAATCCAATCCAAAATCTTCTAGCACACATTTTCCCAACAAACAGGGGTTCAAGCAGTCCATAGGGGGCTTGGCATGTTCTCAGGACTCTCTCTAAAGTATCCTTGAAAATATTCCCTCTCATCCCAGAGAAGTGATGAGTTTAGTAACCTACCATAGGACGATCAGCCCTTCTCCAACTAAAGAACTTCCTGCCTTTATGGCTTGGCTGGGCCCAGGACAAATCTTAGACACACTAACATATACCAATGTCCACAAGCTCTAAAAGGAGCAAAAAGGTTCTCCACAGGAGACAGCTGGGATGCCAGGCAGCCCAGGCCAGAATTGGAAAGAGGAAATCTGGGAACCAGTCTCACATCTGTACTACTCCCAGCTTTAGGAACACACTTTTGAGCAAACACAACTGGCCAAGAGCTGACAATAAGGGCCATTTCATTTTCACTACTAGTGACCCTTTCTGGGTTTCTTTTTTCCTCCACAGTTTCTCACTTATTTTATATTAATGTCACCTACATTTTCAAATATGTCCTTCATTTGTACCCCTCCAGAAAGCCAGATGGGATACCTAAAACAAAAAGTATTTCATTCATGGCTTTTCAGGAAAAATCACTTACATGTATGGTGACACTGCCAGTTTCATTCATATACTCTAGGCAATGTCCAAGACCTGAATACCCAATGAGAAGTACGGCCTTCTCTCAACTCATGACCCCCTACCTGAAAACTACAATATTAATCATATTTTAAATGTTCATTAATTTGAAAACAAACTCAACTTTAAACTTAGCCTTTACCACTTTCTAATCTAAGAATGAAAGCTATAATCTGAATGAACCTTCTTAGGCATAAGATGAAGGAAGGAAGGAGGAAAGGAAGGAAGGAGGGAAGGAAGCACAAAAGAAGGAATAAAGAAAGGAAGGGAGGAATGAAAGAAAGATAGAAGGAAGGGAAGGAAAAAGAAGGATTGATGGAAGGAAGCACAAAAGAAGGAAAGAAGGAGGAAGGAAGGAAGGAAGGAAGGAAGGAAGGAAGGAAGGAAGGAAGGAAGGAAAGAAAGAAAGAAAGAAAAAACAAAAGACTGATAGAAGATAAGAATGAAGAAAGGAAAGGATAGGAATCAGGAATGAAGGAAGGAAAGAAGAAAGGAAGGAAGGTAGGTAGGAAGGAAAGGAAGGGAGAAAGGAAGGGGAAAATGGAAATACTGAAGGAAACTAATAAGGAAGAAAAGGATAGGAAGAAAGAAAGAAAGATGGAAGGAAGGAAGGAAAGAAAACTAAAGGGACAAAGTAAGGCAGAAAGGAATGAAGGAATGAAAGAAAGGAAAGGAAGATGGAAGAAAGGAAGGGAAGACAAAAAGGAAGGACTTAAGGAAAAAAGGAAAGCATACAGGAAGAAAATAAGAAAGGAATGAAGGAAGGAAGGGAAGAAAAAAGCAAAGACTAAAGGAAGGATAGAAAAAAAGGAAAGGAAATGAAGCAGGAAGGAAGGAAGACATAAGCCTTTCTGGTCTTGGTACATTGATGGTTTCTTCATGACCTCACAACCAAAGGAATAACAGTTTTAAATGGAAGAAAACAAGGACATTCCTCCCCAAACTCTCACAAAGGAAAAGAAACTTATCCAGCCTAACTTTATGATGTGGAAATCACCTTTCCCTCCCCGCAACATTTTTCTTTGAATACATACAATCTTTTGCTTAATTTCTGATTATTCATTTATTTCATTTTTTTCAGTCTTCTAATTTCTCTCTTCTCCTCATGTTCAGTCTGCTTTCTGATACATGCATAGTGAATGTTTGCCTTGACATAGCGCATATCCACAGTCCCCCTCAGATCCAGATCCCTGCACCACCCCCTTTTCCAACATGGGGCCAAGAAATCCCTAAGTTGACCCCAGCCTGTCATAACTCCCCTCCATCCTCCAAAACATACTCTTTTGTATAAAATGAATACGTCTGATGCTGTACCACAGGATGCTAAGCCACTCTCTAATCCAAGGGCTTCCACCCTGGATTACTCTCCTGCATTCAGGAAAAATCATAGGCATCCCACCACCTCCTCATGACCACAGCCATTATAGGCGGGTAAATGATTCCCCAGTACAGAGGGTTGGAAGCCAGGAAGCCCTGGATGGAAGGGGCAAAGGGGAAATCAGAGAAAGATTCACAGCTCTCCACATCACCCTTCATCTAGAACCAAGTCTAGCAACACCTAATGGCCAGCAGCTCCACCCTGGCCACATTTCATTTCACCTACAGATGACCCAATTGTGATTTCCTCTTTCCTCCATATTCCTCACTTTTTGCATTGTAATTTAGTCCTCATTGATAATTACCATCATTGACTTTTACCTATGCCAAGAGCCAGATGTGAAATCCAGGAATGAAAAAAAAAAAAAGAAAAAAGAAAAAAAAAAAAGAAAAAAAAAGATGTAGAAAAACCATTTCAGAACAATCAGGTCCAAATCACTTGGAACTGACATGTTCCTTCTCCCAATAGAAGCTCTGTCCCCCAGCTGAAAAGACAAGGAAGCCTGGGGCATTGTGTCCACTAAATATCCCCCTTCCTTTAGAGACAATGTCTCCAAACTACCAATATCCACTCACTATAATACACATTTGATTCCAAACTTAGCCTGGGCTATCTTGTACTCTGAATCCTTAATCTGATCTCCATGAAAAGCAAATGCCCTCTTCCCCTTGCCCCCAAAGCACTGAGACAAACCCTCTCTGCTCATCCCTTTAGCTGAACTTGTCGCAGTTTTTGACTGACTAGGGCCCTAGAACTCTGATTCCCCAGTCCAACCAGGTGAATTTCACCCACCTTCCCACTTCCTGGATAACATGTTGGGGCAGCTTCAGTTTGTACCATTATATTGCACCTATTCATTTCTTCTTTTTACCAATGCAGTTTTAATTTCAAAAATATTTTCCTCTTTCTTTTAAAAAACACACTGCTTGATAGGAACTGATTTGTGTCCCTCCCCTTCTCTCCTTCATTCCCACTGTCTGTCTTGTGATATTTCATTTGTTATTGGTTGACATGTCATAATCCGCACTGAGGAGTCACCCACAAAACCTAATGTTTCCCAAAATCCCTTTTCCAAAATAGCTTTAGGCAATCTCTACATAAATGTCAGACTTTCAAGGCCCCTCTCCATCCTTGAAAGCATCCTCTCTTCATGGGACAGAAGTGATGTGCTATTTAATAACACACCTTCAGATGATAAGGAGCCCTGGACTCTAAGAGCTGCCTGCCTCCTTTCTTACCCCGGGCTCAGGCCAAATCTTAGCACACTACCACATGCCAGTATCCACAAGCCCTCTATGGGGGGTGAAACATTCCCCATTACCCAAGGGTCATGGCCAGGCTGCCCAGATAGGCCCAAGGAAGTCCAATGGATGCAACAACTCTGTTCTCCCTTACTCCTAGCACTGGGGACAGATTCTTCTGAGCCAACCCACCTGGCCAAAAACTGCCCAGTGGGGGCCATTCCATTTTGCCCACAGGTGACCCCTCCTAGATTTCCTTTTTTCCTCCACACAGCTCACTCATTTTCTTTTCATTTTGACTTGATGGTTGCTTATCCAGAGACCCTTATACTATATCCAAAAGTGAAGAAGCATTTCATTAAGTGAATTTCAGGAAGATCATTCACATGGGAGGAGACACTGCCAGGTTCCTTCATATCCCATAGGCAATATCCCAGACTTCTATAGCCAACAAGAAGTCTGGCCTTCTCTTAACTCATGAGCCCATTCCTGAAAATTAAAATGCAAATAGTTTTAAATATCCATGAATTTGAAATCAAAGATTACTTTTTCCATCCTAGAAGTTCCCATCTTTTAATCTGATATTGAATGTTACAATTAGAATGAAAATTCTTAGGCATGAGAGGAAGGAAGGAAGGAAGGAAGGAAGGAAGGAAGGAAGGAAGGAAGGAAGGAAGGAAGGAAGGAAGGAAGGAAGGAAGGAGGGAAGGAAAGAAGGAAGGAAGGAAGGAGGGAAGGGGAAGGGAAGGGAAGGGAAGGGAAGGGAAGGAAAGGAAAGGAAAGGAAGGAAGGAAGGAAGGAAGGAAGGAAGGAAGGAAGGAAGGAAGGAAGGAAGGAAGGAAGGAAGGAAGGAAGGAAGAAAGAAAGAAAGGAAAGGAAAGGAAAGGAAAGGAAGGAAGGAAGGAAGGAAAGAAAGAAAGGAAATGAAGAAGTAAAGGAAGGAAGGAAAGGAAAGGAAGAAGGAAAGAAGGAAATAAAGAAAGGAAATGAAGAAGGAAAGGAAGGAAGGAAAGGAAAGAAAGGAAGGAAGGGAGGGAAGAAGGGAGAAAGGAAAAAGAAGCAGAAAGGAAGGCCAAAAACATTGATGTCTTCCTTCAGCATAGTGTGACTTGTTGGTTTCTTCATGATCCCACAACCAAAGAAATAACACTTTAAAATGAATGAAAGCATGTGCATTCCTTCCCCACACTCTCCCAAAGGAAAAGAAACTTGCCCAACCTAATTTTATGATGTCAAAGTAATCTTTTCCTCCCATTACCTTTTTCTTTGAATACATACAATCTTTTGCTTAATTTCTGATTATTCATTTATTTCATTTTTTTAGTCTTCTAATTTCTCTCTTCTCATGCTCAGTCTGCTTTCTGATACATGCATCATGAATGTTTGCCTTGACATAGCAGCGCATATCCACAGTCTCCCTCAGATCCAGATCCCTGCACCACCCCCTTTTCCAACATGGGGCCAAGAAATCCCTAAGTTGACCCCAGCCTGTCATAACTCCCCTCCATCCTCCAAAACATACTCTTTTGTATAAAATGAATACGTCTGATGCTGTACCACAGGATGCTAAGCCACTCTCTAATCCAAGGGCTTCCACCCTGGATTACTCTCCTGCATTCAGGAAAAATCATAGGCATCCCACCACCTCCTCATGACCACAGCCATTATAGGCGGGTAAATGATTCCCCAGTACAGAGGGTTGGAAGCCAGGAAGCCCTGGATGGAAGGGGCAAAGGGGAAATCAGAGAAAGATTCACAGCTCTCCACATCACCCTTCATCTAGAACCAAGTCTAGCAACACCTAATGGCCAGCAGCTCCACCCTGGCCACATTTCATTTCACCTACAGATGACCCAATTGTGATTTCCTCTTTCCTCCATATTCCTCACTTTTTGCATTGTAATTTAGTCCTCATTGATAATTACCATCATTGACTTTTACCTATGCCAAGAGCCAGATGTGAAATCCAGGAATGAAAAAAAAAAAAGAAAAAAGAAAAAAAAAAAAGAAAAAAAAAGATGTAGAAAAACCATTTCAGAACAATCAGGTCCAAATCACTTGGAACTGACATGTTCCTTCTCCCAATAGAAGCTCTGTCCCCCAGCTGAAAAGACAAGGAAGCCTGGGGCATTGTGTCCACTAAATATCCCCCTTCCTTTAGAGACAATGTCTCCAAACTACCAATATCCACTCACTATAATACACATTTGATTCCAAACTTAGCCTGGGCTATCTTGTACTCTGAATCCTTAATCTGATCTCCATGAAAAGCAAATGCCCTCTTCCCCTTGCCCCCAAAGCACTGAGACAAACCCTCTCTGCTCATCCCTTTAGCTGAACTTGTCGCAGTTTTTGACTGACTAGGGCCCTAGAACTCTGATTCCCCAGTCCAACCAGGTGAATTTCACCCACCTTCCCACTTCCTGGATAACATGTTGGGGCAGCTTCAGTTTGTACCATTATATTGCACCTATTCATTTCTTCTTTTTACCAATGCAGTTTTAATTTCAAAAATATTTTCCTCTTTCTTTTAAAAAACACACTGCTTGATAGGAACTGATTTGTGTCCCTCCCCTTCTCTCCTTCATTCCCACTGTCTGTCTTGTGATATTTCATTTGTTATTGGTTGACATGTCATAATCCGCACTGAGGAGTCACCCACAAAACCTAATGTTTCCCAAAATCCCTTTTCCAAAATAGCTTTAGGCAATCTCTACATAAATGTCAGACTTTCAAGGCCCCTCTCCATCCTTGAAAGCATCCTCTCTTCATGGGACAGAAGTGATGTGCTATTTAATAACACACCTTCAGATGATAAGGAGCCCTGGACTCTAAGAGCTGCCTGCCTCCTTTCTTACCCCGGGCTCAGGCCAAATCTTAGCACACTACCACATGCCAGTATCCACAAGCCCTCTATGGGGGGTGAAACATTCCCCATTACCCAAGGGTCATGGCCAGGCTGCCCAGATAGGCCCAAGGAAGTCCAATGGATGCAACAACTCTGTTCTCCCTTACTCCTAGCACTGGGGACAGATTCTTCTGAGCCAACCCACCTGGCCAAAAACTGCCCAGTGGGGGCCATTCCATTTTGCCCACAGGTGACCCCTCCTAGATTTCCTTTTTTCCTCCACACAGCTCACTCATTTTCTTTTCATTTTGACTTGATGGTTGCTTATCCAGAGACCCTTATACTATATCCAAAAGTGAAGAAGCATTTCATTAAGTGAATTTCAGGAAGATCATTCACATGGGAGGAGACACTGCCAGGTTCCTTCATATCCCATAGGCAATATCCCAGACTTCTATAGCCAACAAGAAGTCTGGCCTTCTCTTAACTCATGAGCCCATTCCTGAAAATTAAAATGCAAATAGTTTTAAATATCCATGAATTTGAAATCAAAGATTACTTTTTCCATCCTAGAAGTTCCCATCTTTTAATCTGATATTGAATGTTACAATTAGAATGAAAATTCTTAGGCATGAGAGGAAGGAAGGAAGGAAGGAAGGAAGGAAGGAAGGAAGGAAGGAAGGAAGGAAGGAAGGAAGGAAGGAAGGAAGGAAGGAAGGAAGGAAGGAAGGAAGGAAGGAAGGAAGGAGGGAAGGAAAGAAGGAAGGAAGGAAGGAGGGAAGGGGAAGGGAAGGGAAGGGAAGGGAAGGGAAGGAAAGGAAAGGAAGGGAAGGGAAGGGAAGGAAAGGAAAGGAAAGGAAGGAAGGAAGGAAGGAAGGAAGGAAGGAAGGAAGGAAGAAAGAAAGGAAAGGAAAGGAAAGGAAGGAAGGAAGGAAGGAAAGAAAGAAAGGAAATGAAGAAGTAAAGGAAGGAAGGAAAGGAAAGGAAGAAGGAAAGAAGGAAATAAAGAAAGGAAATGAAGAAGGAAAGGAAGGAAGGAAAGGAAAGAAAGGAAGGAAGGGAGGGAAGAAGGGAGAAAGGAAAAAGAAGCAGAAAGGAAGGCCAAAAACATTGATGTCTTCCTTCAGCATAGTGTGACTTGTTGGTTTCTTCATGATCCCACAACCAAAGAAATAACACTTTAAAATGAATGAAAGCATGTGCATTCCTTCCCCACACTCTCCCAAAGGAAAAGAAACTTGCCCAACCTAATTTTATGATGTCAAAGTAATCTTTTCCTCCCATTACCTTTTTCTTTGAATACATACAATCTTTTGCTTAATTTCTGATTATTCATTTATTTCATTTTTTTAGTCTTCTAATTTCTCTCTTCTCATGCTCAGTCTGCTTTCTGATACATGCATCATGAATGTTTGCCTTGACATAGCAGCGCATATCCACAGTCTCCCTCAGATCCAGATCCCTGCACCACCCCCTTTTCCAACATGGGGCCAAGAAATCCCTAAGTTGACCCCAGCCTGTCATAACTCCCCTCCATCCTCCAAAACATACTCTTTTGTATAAAATGAATACGTCTGATGCTGTACCACAGGATGCTAAGCCACTCTCTAATCCAAGGGCTTCCACCCTGGATTACTCTCCTGCATTCAGGAAAAATCATAGGCATCCCACCACCTCCTCATGACCACAGCCATTATAGGCGGGTAAATGATTCCCCAGTACAGAGGGTTGGGAGCCAGGAAGCCCTGGCTGGAAGGGGCAAAGGGGAAATCAGAGAAAGATTCACAGCTCTCCACATCAACCTTCATCTAGAACAAAGTCTAGCAACACCTAATGGCCAGCAGCTCCACCCTGGCCACATTTCATTTCACCTATGATGACTCAATTGTGATTTCCTCTTTCCTCCATATTCCTCACTTTTTGCATTGTAATTTAGTCCTCATTGATAATTAGCATCATTGACTTTTACCTATGCTAAGAGCCAGATGTGAAACCCAAGAATGAAAAAGAAATTCCAGAAAAACAGTTCCAGAACAATCAGGTCCATATCACCTGGGACTGACATTTTAATTCCCCCCAAAGAAGCTCTGTATCCCAACAGATAAGACAAGGAAACCTGGGGCATTGTTAGAAACAATATGACCAAACTACTAATATCCATCCATTGCAAAAGACTTTCAGTTCCAAAGATAGCCTTGGCTTTCTTCTGCTCTGAACCACAGATTTGGATCATGATAAAAAGCAAATGCCCCCTTCTCCGAGCCCTCAAAGCACTGTGACAAGCTCCCTCTACTCCTTTTTTTAGTTGAATTTGGCACAATTTTTGAATGACTGGGGCTCTGGAAATCTGAAGCTCAGTCCAAACAGGTACACTTCACCCACCTTCCCACTTCTTGGATAACATTTGGTGTAGCTTCTGTTTATACCATTATATTGCACCTATTCACTTCTTCTTCTAATCAATGCAGTTTTAATTTCAAAAATATTGCCATCTGTTTTTTTAAAAACACTGCTTGATAGGAACTGATTTGTGTCCCTTCCCTTCTCTCCTTCATTCCCACTGTCTCTGTCTTGTGATATTTCATTTGTTATTGGCTGACATGTCATAATCCACACTGAGGTGTCACCCACGAAATCTAGTGTTTCCCAAAATCCCTTTTCCAAAATAGCTTTAGGCAATCTCTGCATAAATGTCAGTCTTTCAAGGTCCCTCTCCATCCTTGAAAGCATCTTCTCTTCATGGGACAGAAGTGATGTGCTATTTAATAACACACCTTCAGATGATAAGGAGCCCTGGACCCTAAGAGCTGCCTGCCTCCTTTTCTTACCCCGGGCTCAGGCCAAATCTTAGCACACTACCACATGCCAGTATCCACAAGCCCTCTATGGGGTGAAACGCTCCCCATTACCCAGGGGTCATGGCCAGGCTCCTCAGATGAGTCCAAAAATGTCCAATGGATGCAACGACTCTCTGTTCTCCCTTACTCCTAGCATTGGGGACAAATTCTTTGAAGCCAACCAAACTGGCCAAGAACTGCCCAGTGGGGCCATTCCATTTTGCCCACAGATGATCCCTCCTTGATTTCCTTTGTTCCTCCACATGGCTCACTCATTTTCTTTTCATTTTGACTTGATTGTTGCCTGTTCAGAGAGCCAGATGTGATATCCAAAAGTGAAGAAGCATTTCATTAAATGCTTTTCAGGAAGATCAGTCACATGGGAAGGACACTGCCAGGTTCCTTCAAATCCCATACACCATTTCCAAAATTCACTGAAGAGCAAGCAAAAGGTCCTACATTTTGTCCACTAATGAAACCATTTCCTAGTACCAGAAGGGAAACCCAAACTATCACTATCTATCTATTTGAAAACAAATTTAATTCCAAATGGAGCCTTTGCCATCTTGTAATCTCAAAACACAATGTGAAATCAAAAGGAAAACTCATAAGCAAAAAATGAAGTAGCTAAAAAACAAAGACTAAGAAATAACAATTTAAAAATAAGTATATAGAAAAATCCATCAAGCTATCCTAGAGTCCTCAGAGTTTGATCTGATGTTTTGCTCATGATCCCATAACCAATAAAAGCCCAAAGAAACATGTAAGCACATAGGTAACTTCACAATACTCTCCTTAAAGATAACCACCCTACTCAGTCTAATTTTAGGACTTTAAAAGTCCCTTCCTCATTTCAAAATATAATTTACTCCTTTTTTGACACATTTTCCCCTATCTGTGCATTTTCTTATATCACTTTATTTCAGTCTTCTTTTCTTTTGTCTTCTGAAATGTCATTACTTAATGGTTGCCTTGATGTACCACACTTTGGGGAATCACCCTTCAATCCAAAATCATCTAGCACACATTTTCTTAAAAACCTGGTTCAAGCAGTTCATACATTGATTACCATCTTCTCAGGTCCCTCTCTATCCTTGAAAGTATTCCCTCTCATCCCAGGGAAGTGATGGGTTTAGTAACCTACCATAAGATAATCAGCCCTCCTGCAATCAAAGAGCTTCCTGCCTTTATGGTTTGGCTGGGCCCAGGACAAATCTTAGACACACTAACACATACCAATGTCCACAAGCCCTAAAAGGAGCAAAAAGGTTCTCCACTGGATGCCAGGCAGCCCAGGCCCTAATTGGAAAGAGAAATTCTGGGAACTATTCTCACATCTGTACTACTCTCATCTTTAGGATCATTCTTTTGAGCAAAAACAGCTGGGCAAGAGATGCCCATAAAGGACATTTCATTTTAGCTACTGGTGATTTTTTCTGGGTTTCTTTTTTCCTCCATAGTTCTCACTTATTTCATCTTAATGTCACCTGCATTTTCAAATATCTCCTTCATTTGTACCCCTCCAGAAAGCCAGATGGGATACCTAAAACTAAAAGCATTTCATTCACAGCTTTTCAGGAAAAATCTGTTATATGTATGGTGACACTGCCAGTTTCATTCGTATTCTATAAGCAATGTCCAAGACCTGAATACCCAATGAGAAGTATGGCCTTCTCTCAACTCATGACTCCCTACCTGAAAACTACAATGTGAATCATATTTTAAATATCCATTAATTTGAAATAAAATTCAACTTTAAAGTTAGCCCTTGCCACCTTCTAATCTAAGAATGAAAGCTACAATCTGAATGAACCTTCTTAGGTATGAGAGTAAGAAAGGAGGGAAGGAGGGAGGGAGGGAAGGAAGGAAGGAAGGAAGGAAGGAAGGAAGGAAGGAAGGAAGGAAGGAAGGAAGGAAGGAAGGAAGGAAGGAAGGAAGGAAGGAAGGAAAGGAATCAGAAAGGAAGATAGGAAGGAAGGAAGGAAGGAAGGAAGGAAGGAAGGAAGGAAGGAAGGAAGGAAGGAAGGAAGGAAGGAAGGAAGGAAGAAGGAAGGAGAGAAGGAGGGAAGGAAGGAAGGAGGGAAGAAGGAAGGAAGGAGAGAAGGAGGGAAGGAGGGAGGGAAGGAAGATAGGAAGGAAGGAAGGAAGGAAGGAAGGAAGGAAGGAAGGAAGGAAGGAAGGAAGGAAGGAAGGAAGGAAGGAAGGAAAGGAATCAGAAAGGAAGATAGGAAGGAAGGAAGGAAGGAAGGAAGGAAGGAAGGAAGGAAGGAAGGAAGGAAAGGAATCAGAAAGGAAGATAGGAAGGAAGGAAGGAAGGAAGGAAGGAAGGAAGGAAGGAAGGAAGAAGGAGAGAAGGAGGGAAGGAAGGAAGGAGGGAAGAAGGAAGGAAGGAGAGAAGGAGGGAAGGAGGGAGGGAAGGAAGGAAGGAAGGAAGGAGAGAAGGAGGGAGGGAAGGAAGGAAGAAAGGAAGGAAGGAGGGAAGAGAAGGGAAGGGAAAGGAAGGGAAGGGAAGGGAAGAGAAGGGAAGGGAAGGGAAGGGAACGGAAAGGAAAGGAAAGGAGAAAGGAAAGGAAAGGGGAAAGGAAAGGAAAGGGGAAAGGAAAGGAAGGAAAGGGGGAAAGGAAAGGAAGGAAAGAAGGAAATGAAGGAAGGAAAGAAGGAAGGAATGAAGGGAAGGGAAGGAGGGAAGGAAGAAGTTGGAGGGAAAGATAAAATGAAGGACTGATGAAAGAAAGAAAAAAAAGAAAGAAAAGAAAAGGAATCAGCAATGAAGAAGGAAAGGAAAGGAAGCAGAAAGAAAAGATAGAAGGAAGATAAAAAGGAAGGAGGAATAGAAAAAAGGAAGGAAGGGAGGAAAGAAGGAAGGAAAGGAAAAAAGAAAAAAGGAAGGGAAGAAAAAAGGACGACTGAAAGAAGGAAAGAAGGGAGAGGAGAGAGGGAGGGAAGAAAAAAGGAATGTCTGTAGGAAGTATGGAAAAAACAAGAAAAGTAAAGGAAGCAGGAAGGAAAGAAGAAAGGTAGATCAGAAGGAAGGAAGTAAGGAAAGGAAGCATAAAGGAAGGAAGAAGTCACTTTCTGGCCTTAGGCACAATGTAAATTAATGGTTTCTTCATGATCCCACAACCAAAGAAATAATAGTTTAAAAGAAAGGAAAGCATTTACATTCCTCCCCAAACTCTCCCAAAGGAAAAGAAGCACACTCACTATAATTTTCTAATACCAGTCACCTTTTCCTCCCCATTACATTTTTCTTTGAATATAAACAAAATTTTGCTTAATTTCTGATCATTCGTTTAATTTATTTCAGTCTTCTAATTTCTCTCTTCTCCTCATGTTCAGTCTGCTTTCTGATACATGCATCATGAATGTTTGCCTTGACATAGCAGCGCATATCCACAGTCCCCCTCAGATCCAGATCCCTGCACCACCCCCTTTTCCAACATGAGGCCAAGAAATCCCTGAGTTGACCCCAGCCTGTCATAGCTCCCCTCCATCCTCCAAACCATAGTCTTTTGTATAAAATGAATATGTTTGATGCTGTACCACAGGATGCTAAGCCACTCTCTAATCCAAGGGCTTCCACCCTGGATTACTCTCCTGCATTCAGGAAAAATCATAGGCATCCCACCACCTCCTCATGATCACAGCCATTATAGGCGGGTAAATGATTCCCCAGTACAGAGGGTTGGGAGCCAGGAAGCCCTGGCTGGAAGGGGCAAAGGGGAAATCAGAGAAAGATTCACAAATCAACATTCATCCAGAACAACATCTATCAAAACCTAATGGCCAGTAGCTCTACCCTGGCTACATTTCATTTAACCTAAAGTTGACCCAGTTGTGAGTTCCTATTTCTCCATATTTCTCACTTATTGCATTGCAATTTAGCCCCCACTCACAATTACTTTCATTTACTTTTACCTATGCAAAGAGCTAGATGTGAAACCCAAGAAGGAAAAAGAATTTCCAGGAAAATAGTTGCAGAAAAATCAGGTCCACATAACCTGGGACTGACATATTCCTTCTCCCTACAGAAGCTCTGACCCCCAGCCGAAAAGATAAGGAAACCTGGGGCATTGTGTCTAACCCTAACCCTAACCCTAAATATCCCCTTTCCTTTAGAGACAATGTCACTAACATACCAATATCCAACCATTATAAGAGATATTCAATTCCAAACATAACTTTGGCTATCTTGTATTCTGAACCCCTAATTTGGATTACCATAAAATGTCCTCTTACCCTTGCCACCAAAACATCGAGACAAACCCTCTCTGCTCATCCCTTTAGCTGAACTTGTCGCAGTTTTTGACTGACTAGGGCCCTAGAACTCTGATTCCCCAGTCCAACCAGGTGAATTTCACCCACCTTCCCACTTCCTGAATAACATGTTGGAGCAGCTTCAGTTTGTACCATTATATTGCACCTATTCATTTCTTCTTCTTACCAATGCAGTTTTAATTTTTAAAATATTGTCCTCTTTCTTTAAAAAAAAAAAATAAACCACTGCTTGATAGGAACTGATTTGTGTCCCTCCCCTTCTCTCCTTCATTCCCACTTTCTATGTCTTGTGATATTTCATTTGTTATTGGTTGATATGTCATAATCCACATTGATGCGTCACCCACAAAACCTAGTGTTTCCCAAAATCTCTTTTCCAAAATAACTCTAGATAATCTCTACATAAATGTCAGTCTTTCAAGGCCCCTTTCCATCCTTGAAAGCATCTTCTCTTCACGGGACAGAAGTGATGTGCTATGTAATAACACACCTTCAGATGATAAGGAGCCCTGGACCCTAAGAGCTGCCTGCCTCCTTTCTTACCCTGGGATAAGGCCAAATCTTAGCACACTACCACATGCCAGTATCCACAAGTCCTCTATGGGGGGTGAAACATTCCCCATTACCCAGGGGTCTTGGCCAGGCTGCCCAGATGGGTCCGAAAAAGTCCAATGGATGCAACAACTCTCTGTTCTCCCTTATTCGTAGAACTGGGCACAAATTCTTTTGAGCCAACCCCTTTGCCAAGAACTGCCCAATGGGGGGGGCATTTCATTTTGCCCAGAGATGACCTCTCCTTGATTTCCTTTTATTCCTCCTCACTGCTCACTCATTTTCTTTTCATTTTGACTTGACTGTTGCCTATCCAGAGAGCCAGACATGATATCCAAAAATGAAGAAATAGTTCATTAAATGAATTTTAGGAAGATAAGTCACATGGGGGGAGACACTGTCAGGTTCCTTCATATCCCATAGGCAATTTCCCAGACTTTAATAGCCAACAAGAAATTCGGCCTTCTCTCAACTCATGACCCCATTCCTGAAAATTAAAATGTGAACAGTGTTTTAAATATCCATTAATTTGAAATAAAATTCATTTCCCATCCTAGCAGTTGTCAATTTTTAATCTGGGATTGAATGGTACAATTAGAATGAAAATTCTTATGCATGATAGGAAGGAAGGAAAGAAGGAAGGAGGAAATAAGTAAAGAAGAAAAGAAGGGAGGGAGGGAGGAAAAAAGGAAGAAAAGAAGGAAAGGAGGAAGAAAGGCAGAAAGGAATACAGGAAGCAAGGGAGGGAAGAAAAAAAGGAACAAAAGAAGGAACAAAAGACAGAGATCAGAAATGAAGAAAGGAAGTAAGGGAGGGAAGAAGGGAGGAAGGAAAAAAAAGCAGAAAAGAAGGCCAAAAAGATTGATGTCTTCCTTCAGCACAATATGACTTGTTGGTTTCTTCATGATCCCACAACCAAAGAAATAACACTTTAAAATGAATGAAAGCATGTGCATTCCTTCCCCACACTATCCCAAAGGAAAAGAAACTTACCCAGCCTAATTTTATGATATCAAAGTAACCTTCCCCCCCCATTACCTTTTTCTTTGAATACATACAATCTTTTGCTTAATTTCTTGATTATTCATTTATTTCATTTTTTCAGTTTTCTAATTTCTCTCTTCTCCTCATGCTCAGTCTGCTTTCTGATACATGCATCGTGAATGTTTGCCTTGACATAGCAGCGCATATCCAGTCCCTATCAGATCCAGATCCCTGCACCACCCCCTTTTCCAACATGGGGCCAAGAAATCCCTAAGTTGACCCCAGCCTGTCATAACTCCACTCCATCCTCCAAAGTATACTCTTTTGTATAAAATGAATACGTTTGATGCTGTACCAAAGGATGCTAAGCCACTCTCTAATCCAAGGGCTTCCACCCTGGATTACTCTCCTGCATTCAGGAAAAATCATAGGCATCCCACCACTTCCTCATGACCACAGCCATTATAGGCGGGTAAATGATTCCCCAGTACAGAGGGTTAGGAGCCAGGAAGCCCTGGCTGGAAGGGGCAAAGGGGAAATCAGAGAAAGATTCATAGCTCTCCACATCAACCTTCATCCACAACAAAGTCTATCAAAACCTAATGGCCACCCTGGCCACATTTCATTTCACCTACAGATGACTCAGTTATGATTTCCTCTTTCCTCCATATTCCTCACTTTTTGTATTGTAATTTAGCCTTCATTGATAATTACCTTCATTGACTTTTACCTATGCTAAGAGCCAGATGTGAAACCCAAGAATGAAAAAGAATTTCCAGGAAAATACTTCCAGAAAAATCAGGTCCACATTACCTGGGACTGACATGTTCTTCTACCTACAGAAGCTCTGTCCCCCAGCTGAAAAGACAAGGAAGCCTGGGGCATTGTGTCCACTAAAGATCCTCTTCCCTTTAGAGATAATGTCATAGAACTACCAATATCCATCCAGTGGAAAAGACTTTCAATCCCAAACCTACCCTTGGTTATCCTGTACTCTGAATTCCTAACTTGAATTATCATGAAATGCAAATTTCCCCTTCCCTGCACCTTCAAATCATTGAGACAAGCCCTCTCTGCTGAACTTGGCACAATTTTTGACTGGCTAGGGTCCTGGAACTCTGAAACTCAGTCCAAACAGGTGAATTTCATCCACCTTCCCACTTCTTAGATAACATGTTGGGGCAGCTTTGGTTTATCCATTAATTGTACTTATTCATTATTCATTTTACTGATGCTGTTTTAATTTCAAAAAATAATGTTCTTGATCGGAATTGATTTGTGTTCCTCCCCTTCTCTCCTTCATTACCAATCTCTATGTTTTGTGATATTTCATTTGTTATTGGTTGACATTCCATAATCCACATTGAGGAGTCACCCACAAAAGCAAATATTTCCCAAAATCTCTTTTCCAAAAGAGTTTTAAGCAAATTATACATAAATTTCAGTCTTTCAATGCCCCTTTCCATCCTTGAAAGCATCTTCTCTTCATGGGACAGAAGTGATGTGCTATTTAATAACACACCTTCAGATGATAAGGAGCCCTGGACCCTAAGAGCTGCCTGCCTCCTTTCTTACCCTGGGCTCAGGCCAAATTTTAGCACACTACCACATGCCAGTATCCACAGGTCCTCTATGGGGGGTGAAACATTCCCCAATACCCAGGGGTCACGGCCAGGCTGCCCAGATAGGCCCAAGGAAGTCCAATGGATGCAACAATGCTCTGTTCTCCTTTACTCCCAGGATTGGACACAAATTCTTTTGAGCCAATGCACCTGGCCAAGAACTGCCCAGTGGGGCCATTCCATTTTGCCCACAGATGATCCCTCCTTGATTTCCTTTGTTCCTCCACATGGCTCGCTCATTTTCTTTTCATTTTGACTTGATTGTTGCCTATTCAGAGAGCCAGATATGATATCCAAAAGTGAAGAAGCATTTCATTAAATGCTTTTCAGGAAGATCAGTCACATGGGAGTGGACACTGTCAGGTTCCTTCATATCCCATACACCATTTCCAAGAGTCATTGGAGAACAAGCAAAAGGTGTCCCATTTTGTCCACTAATGATACCATTTTCTAATACTATAAGGCTAATCCAGACTATCACTAGCTATCAATTTGAAAGCAAATTTAATTCCAAATGTAGCCTTTGCCATCTTGTAATCTGAGAACAAAATGTGAAATCAAAAGGAAAACTCATAGGCAAAAAATGAACAAGCCCAAACACAAAGACTAAAACATAACAGTGTAAAAAATAAGTATATAGAAAAAGCCATCAAGCTTTCTTGTCGTCAGAATTTGAGCTGATGGTTTGCTCATGATCCCATAACCAATAAAAGCCCAAAGAAACATGAAAGCACATAGGTAACTTCACAACACTCTCCTTAAAGATAACTACCCTACTCAGTCTAATTTTAGGACTTTTAAAATCCCTTCCTCATTTTAAAACATTATTTTCTCTTCTTTTGATACAGCCTTTTCCCATATTTCTGTGCATTTTCTTATATCACTTTATTTCAGTCTTCTGTTTTGTTTTTTTCTTTTCTGAAACATGATTCCTTAATACTGCCTTGACTTTGGAGAATCCAATCCAAAATATTCTAGCAGAAAGCCAGATGGGATACCTAAAACAAAAAACATTTCATTCATGGCTTTTCAGGAAAATCACTTACATGTATGGTGACACTGCCAGTTTCATTCATATCCTCTAGGCAATGTCCAAGACTGAAATAGCAGATCAGAGGTGCCGACTTCTCTTGAATCATGACCCATTCTTGAAAATTAAAATATGAACAATATTTTCAATATCCATTAATTGACAATAAGTCCATTTCCAAACTTAGCTTTTGCCATCTTCCAATCTGAGAATGAAAGATACAATCTGAAAGAACCATTTTAGGCATGAGAGAAAGGAAGGAAAGGAAGGAAGGAAGGAAGGAAGGAAGGAAGGAAGGAAGGAAGGAAGGAAGGAAGGAAGGAAGGAAGGAAGGAAGGAAGGAAGGAAGGAAGGAAGGAAGGAAGGAAGGAAGGAAGGAAAGAGGGAAGGAGGGAAGGATGGAAGGAAGGAAGGAAGGAAGGAAGGAAGGAAGGAAGGAAGGAAGGAAGGAAGGAAGGAAAGGAAGGAAGGAAGGAAGGAAGGAAGGAAGGAAGGAAGGAAGGAAGGAAGGAAGGAAGGAAAGGAAGGAAAGAAAAGGAAGGAAGGAAAGAAAAGGAAGGAAAGAAAGGAAGGAAGGAAAGAAAGGAAGGAGGGAAAGGAAGGAAGGAAAGGAAGGAAGGAAAGAAAGGAAGGAAGGAAAGGAAGGAAGGAAGGGAAGGAAGGAAGGAAAGGAAGGAAGGAAAGAAAGGAAGGAAGGAAAGGAAGGAAGGGAAGGAAAGGAAGGAGGGAAGGAAGGAAGGAAGGAAGGAAGGAAGGAAGGAAGGAAGGAAGGAAGGAAGGAAGGAAGGAAGGAAGGAAGGAAGGAAAGAAGGAAGGAAGGAAGGAAGGAAGGAAGGAAGGAAGGAAGGAAGGAAGGAAGGAAGGAAGGAAGGGAAGGAAGGGAAGGAAGGAAAGGAAGGAAGGGAAGGAAAGAAAGGAAGGAAGGAAGGAAAGAAAGGAAGGAAGGAAGGAAGGAGGGAAGGAAGGAAGGAAGGAAGGAAGGAAGGAAGGAAGGAAGGAAGGAAGGAAGGAAGGAAGGAAGGAAGGAAGGAAAGGAAGGAAGGAAAGGAAAGGAAGCATAAAGGATAGAAGAAATCGGCCTTTTTGACTTTCAGCACAATATATATTGATGGCTTCTTCATGATCCCTCAACCAACAAAATAACAGTATAAAATGAATGCAAATATATACATAACTTCACCAAACTCTCCCAAAGGAAAAGAAATCATAATTTTATGATGTCAAAATTCCCTTCTTCCCTCTCTATTACATTTTCCTTTGAATATTTACTTTCTTTTGTTTAATTTCTGATTGTTCATTTTTTTTCAGTCTTCTAATTTCTCTCTTCTCATTCTGTCTGCTTTCTGATAACTACTTAGTGAATGTTTGCCTTGACACAGCAGCATATCCATCATCATCCTCAGATCCAGATCCTTGTACCCCCCTCCTTTTCCAACATTGGGTCAAGAAAGCCCTAAGTTGACCCCAGTCTGTCATAGCTCCCCTCCATCCTCCAAAGTATACTCTTTTGTATAAAATGAATACGTTTGATGCTGTACCACAGGATGCTAAGCCACTCTCTAATCCAAGGGCTTCCACCCTGGATTACTCTCCTGCATTCAGGAAAAATCATAGGCATCCCACCACTTCCTCATGACCACAGCCATTATAGGCGGGTAAATGATTCCCCAGTACAGAGGGTTGGGAGCCAGGAAGCCCTGGCTGGAAGGGGCAAAGGGAAATCAGAGAAAGATTCACAGCTCTCCACATCAACCTTCATCCACAACAAAGTCTATCAAAACCTTATTTCCTCTTTCCTCCATATTCCTCTCTTATTGCATTGTAATTTATCCTTCATTGATAATTACCATCATTCATTTTTACCTATGCAAAGAGTTAGATGAAATCCAAGAATGAAAAACAATTTCCAGGAAAATAGTTCCAGAACAATCAGGTTAATATCCTGACATTTTACTTCTCCCTTTGTTATTGGTTGATATTCCATAATCCACGTTGAGGTGTCACCCACAAAAGCAAGTATTTCCCAAAATCTCTTTTCCAAAAGAGTTTTAAGCAATTTATACATAAATTTCAGTCTTTCAAGGCCCCTTTCCACCATTGAAAGCATCTTCTCTTCATGGGACAGAAGTGATGTACTATTTAATAACACACCTTCAGATGATAAGGAGCCCTGGACTCCAAGAGCTGCCTGCCTCCTTTTCTTACCCTGGGCTCAGACCAAATCTTAGCACACTACCACATGCCAGTATCCACAGGCTCTCTATGGGGGGTGAAACATTCCCCATTACCCAGGGGTCACGGCCAGGCTGCCCAGATAGGCCCAAGGAAGTCCAATGGATGCAACAACTATCTGTTCTCCTTTCTCCCAGTATTGGACACAAATTCTTTTGAGCCAACGCACCTGGCCAAGAACTGCCCAGTGGGGGCCATTCCATTTTGCCCACAGATGATCCCTCCTTGATTTCCTTTTTTCCTCCACACGGCTCACTCATTTTCTTTTCATTTTGACTTGATTATTGCCTATTCAGAGAGCCAGATAAGATATCCAAAAGTGAAGAAGCATTTCATTAAATGCTTTTCAGGAAGATCAGTCACATGGGAGGGGACACTGCCAGGTTCCCTCATATCCCATACACCATTTCCAAGAGCTGAAGAGCAAGCAAAAGGCTCCACGTTTTGTCCACTAATGATGCCACTTCCTAATAACACAAGGTTAACCCAAACTGTCACTATCTATCGATTTGAAAGCAAATTTAATCCCAAATGTAGCCTTTACCATCTTGCAATCTGAGAACAAAATGTGAAATCCAAAAGGAAAACTCATAGGCAAAAAACGAACAAGCTAAAAAACAAAGACTAAGAAATACCAACCTAAAAAAATAAGTACACATAGAAAAAGCCATCTGCTGTCCTCAAAGTTTGAGCTGATGGTTTGCTCATGATCCCATAACCAAAGAAAGCCCAAAGAAACATGAAAGCACATAGGTAACTTCACAACACTCTCCTTAAAGATAACTACACTACTCAGTCTAATTTTCAGACTTTAAAAGTCCCTTCTTCATTTTAAAACATAATTCTTTCTTTCTTTGATATCACCCATCTCCATATGTCTTTGCATTTTCTTGTATCACTTTATTTCATTTTTCTCATTTTTCTCTTCTTTCTGTCCTGATTTTCTGAAATATGATCCTTTAATTGTTACATTGCCATACCACACTTTGGGGAACCACTGTCCAATCCACCATGTTCTAGCACACATTTTCACAACAAACAGGTGTTCAAGCAGTTCATAATTTGATGTCCATCTTTCCAGGACTCTCTCCGTCCTTGAAAGCATCCCCTCTCTTTCAAGGCCCCTCTTCATCATCCAAAACATACTCTTTAATATTGAATGCATGTGTTTGATGCTGTACCACAGAATGCTAAGCCACTCTCAAATCCAAGGGCTTCCACCCTGGATTACTCTCCTGCCTTCGTGCAAAATTATACACATCCCACCTTCTCTTGACCACAGCCCTTATTGGCAGTGAAATGAAGGGGGAAAAATGAAGTCAGAGAATGATTCACAGCTCTCCATATCAATCTTCATGTAAAACAAAATCTAGCAAGTCTAATGGCCCACAGCTCCACCCTGACCACATTTATTTGACCTAAACATTACAGTTTTGATTTCCTATTTCCCCTATCTCACCTATTGCATTTTTATTTGGTTCTCATTGATAGACATATTTCTTTTTGCTATGTGGTAGTACATATGGAATTTTAAAATTGAAAAAATTTCCTGAAACCCCCATCATAAATTTAGTATATCTCACCTGAGTTTCACATTTTCAGTTTCTCTGTGGAACTTCTTTCTCCGAAAAGAACAGACAATAAAAATTTAAGCATTCAATCTGCTACGTAAAAGCTAATAAAATTAATTTTATCTGCTTTATCACTTATTTAAACAAACTACTCATAAAGTATAAGTTCTTTGCCTACAAATTACACCAGTAATTTTTACGATCTTTTCATTTTATTAAATATTTTTCTTTTTTTGAACATTGCCTCATATAAATTCCTTTTTTCTTTATTTTTCTCTCTCAATATTTCATCTAACATTTTTAATTGCTTCAAATTATGTCTTACATTCAGTAATTGCCCTTATTTCTTAATGATCCTAATATTCTTTTCCCCAAAAAAGTTGGGTTTGCTGTTTATTAACTGATTATAATTTCCCAAAACTTCTTTCCCTCTTTCAAGTCATCCTCTCCTTTAGTGAAAAAATGAGGAATATGTGGCTTTCATATCCAAGATCTTTTTTTTCTCTTTTGTTACCCTGGTCTCTTGCAAAATTTTATTCCCACTGTCATATACTAATGTTTACAAGTCCTATATGTAGTTAAAAGTTTCTCCATTATGTAGAATTTAATAAGATTTGGAAAGAGGAAATGATGCAATTAATTCCAGTTCCCCTTTACTCCCATCACTGGGAACATATTCTTTCAAGCAACTCCCGGATGATTCCTTCTTGATTTCCTTTTCCCTCCACATTTCTAAGATATTTTATTTTAATTTGGTCTTCTATTTCAAATCTTTTCCTCATTTTTACCTATCTAGATAACCATACATGTTATCTAAACATGAAAAAAGCATTTCACTACATTCGGTTAAGTAAAATAATTTTATGTAAGTTAATACTACCAGTTTTATTCATATTTCATACACAAAGTGTAACATCCAAATATCAAACAAAAAAACAAAAAAAAAAAAAAACAAAAAAAAACTTTCTGTATTTTGTCCATTCATAATCCCAGATGTAAATATGACTGTAAATATTCATTTCAAAACAAATTCATTTCCAAATATATCATTTGCAGTCTTGTTCATAGTCAACAAATTAATTAAATAATCCATCAGTTTATCTTGTCTTTTTCGGACTTTTAGCTGATTATTTGGTCTTGAACAAATAACCTAAGAAATATCACTTTATATCTTACCAAACATGTACATTTCTTCACAAAATTCTTCTCAAGAATAACAAAGCATAATTTTATAATATTAAACTTAACTTTTCCATTTTACATATTGTTTTCATTTAATTTTATACAATTTATTTTTCAATTTCTGAGTATTTTTTATCTATTTATTTCTGGCTTTTGCTTGGGCATTATTCAACAGCCAAAGTTCCACTATTCTAAAATCTTTGAAAGTAGGTATATTTCTTTTCACAATTCTCCTTTAGGATAGCATTTGTGCTTCTCATAATTTGATGGCATTTGATTTTACCTCTTCATTCTTTTTTTTTTTTAATTTTAAGGCAATCAGGATTAAGTATCTGCCCAAGGTCACACAGCTAGTTAGTGTCTGAGGCTGGATTTGAACTGAGGTCCTCCTGACTCCTGGGCTGATATTTTATCCACCTAGTACCTTCTCCCCTCCCCACCTCTCTTTTTTTTTTTTTTTAACATTTTAAGAATTATTTTATACATTATTTCTTTCTTTCTTATCACTAGCTTTCCTGATACTTTAGAAATTATAATTCATATTGACATAGTTGGCCTGAAATCAAGAATACCTCAGTTTAAATTCAGCCTCAGACACTTACTAGTTTTTTGACCCTGCTTAAGTGGCTTATCTTTTATTTACTTTGTTTTCCTCAACTGCAAAATGGGGATAATCATACTACCTACATTCTAGATTTGTGTGAGGCCAGTGAAGTAATATTTGTAAAGCTCATAGCAAAGTAGCATTTACACAGTAAATGCTACTTAAATGTCATTATTTTTTTTCTTAGTATCCATTGCATAAGTTTCTCCTTTTTCCCATGCATCTCACCATCCTCTGAAGCATATTTCATGTGTAATAGGTTTCATTTAAATACCAAGGACTACTTCTCCTTTTTTCCCCAACACTGTCTTATGCCCAAAATTTCCGCAAACTTCAAAGTCCATATGACAGTAGCCAATATGTGCACATACAGAATTCACTCTTGCAAATGGTCTTACTATCAAGGATATATCAGCTAGAAGTTGGGAAAGGAGTTTATAAAAGTCGGTTTCATTCTCTTGAACAATTTGAAGTATGACCAACTAATTTTCAAGCAACTAAATTTCTGGTATCTAGCTGTTGACTAACAACTGTGCAGAAGGACATCTCATTTTTCTATAGATGACCCCATTTTCAAATATTGTAATCAACATTTGTATTTTATTTTAATTTCATTTTAATTTTATTTTAATTTCATTTTCACTTCCAAGTTATCTCAGCTACCTGTTTCACTAGTCAAAAAGTCACAATTTATATCAAAAAATGAAAAAAAAACTTTCAAGGCAATTTCAAAAAAGCACCTATACATAAAAATTATAGAAAAATATTTTTAAAAAGTCCCAGAGCTGTATAGATACAAAAACATTGGCATTTTCCACACTGGATAAATTTGCTTTTTTGGACTCTACTGTCAAAAATACTTCTAAAGTTCTTTGAGCTCATATCATTTTTGTTTTGAAACATTTTCTTGCCAAGAGTCCTGTGGTGACTCTTTCTGGCAAGAGCTAAAAAAGGAGTTTGTGAGACTAACCTCCCTTCTTGAGAACCAACTAAACTCTGACCAAGTTATTTTCACTTGCACATGACAAAGACTTGAGAACTATGAACATCTCATATTACATAAAAATGAGCACTATCATTGATATAATATTGGCAACATATTATATGTTGCCATATTCTAAGATACTTAGTTTAAATAGTAGCTACATTTTCAGAAATAACAATCTATCTTTAACAGGCTAGAAAGCAAACCATATATGATAGAATGAAAAAAGAAATGCATTGAATTCATTTCAACAAATTCATCATGAGCTGTGATTGAGAATTTCAGAAAGATTACACACCCAGTGTCCCAGAGCTCTATAGACAACCAGCTAGGGCATCTTGCCCACTTATAACCTCGTTTCCTTATAATAGGAAGCCAACATCATTTTTCATATCCATCCTTTTGACATCTTCACTTATATACTTATCCTTCACTACTTTGTCCCCAGGAGCCTACATTCCCATGAAAGACTAAATCAACAACTGAACAAAAGACACTTCAGTGAAATGCAACTACACTGAAGCTTTGGCTTAAGTTTTAAGCAGTATTTCACAATGAATTTTCCATAGGGGTACAACCCGCACAAGTAATTGCATTTCTTTTCTCAATTTTTTTCCAGGAAAGCACCTTGCTCAGTGCAATTGGATTGCAATTTTTTTTAACACTTTCCATTCATAGGTTTGAAGTTACTGTATACAATGCTTTTTTCTCTTGCTGAGCATTCCTCTGCATCAATTATTTCGGGTCTATTCATTCTTCTCTCCATCCTGCCACACAATTTCCCTTTCTTATATTGCAGAAGTTATGGGATCCCTTCCCATACCAGCAGATCATGAGAATTTTTCAAATTCAAGTGTTTTCAAACTTCTTTTTCCAATACAGGCCCAAGAATGAACCTTTGGCATAACCTGTGACCATAGCCCATATCTCACAAGTGAGAATTAAATGCTTCCAACTCTCTTTCTTTAAAGTAGACCCAACAAAGACAAAACTTAAGCATTCCCTCAAGTCCCTTTGACCAGATCCCATAAGAAAATGAATTTCCCTTCCAAAAGGCCCAGCAGGGGGTACTGCCCTGACTGGGGCTGGGAAAAGCAATTCATAAAAGTAAGCAATTTCAAAAAGCAGATAAATTCCCGCCAAATTGTTTTCTAGAACTTAACATGTGGCAAAGAGCTAAAGATTAAAGACATGGTTTTTTTTCCCCATACAATAGACCTCTTTCTTGATATTGTAATGTCAACAAAATTCCACCATCTGTTGTTTGACTATTACATATATTTTCAAAAGTAATTCTCCTCTTCCTTTCACTAGCCAGAATCAGTGAATGTTTTTCAACAAATTCAGTTAACATTAGCTGTAAATAATTCCTTCAGAAAGACACCCAATGTCCCAGAGCATTATAGTCAAATCACAGTCATTTTTCAAACCATGATCTACTTTCTTTATTCTAGAATACCAACAATTTTACTAACATCCTTTGTTTCAGCATCATCTTCTGATACAAACATATCCATCTCCAACCTTCACTAACCATGGGACCAGAACTTGTAGCAAAGAAACAAAAAAGAAAGGCAGTAAACTCATTTCTAAAAAATCATCCTCATTTCAATGTATTGGACAGTTTCAGAAAGATTCCACACCCAGTGTCCCAGAGCTCTATAGACAACCAGCTAGGGCATCTCGCCCACCTATGACCTCATTTCCTTATAATAGGAAACTAACACTATTTCTCATATCCATCCTTTTGACATCTCCATTTCCACTCATATTCTACACCATCTTATCCTCAGGGAGCCTACATTCCTATCAAAACATGAATCAACAAGTGAATGCAAGACGTGTGAGTGAAATGCAACCACATCAAAGCTTTGCCTCGAACTTTAACAATATTTCACAGTGGTACAACCAAGACAAATAATTTCTTTTCTTTTCTTAGTTCTCTTCCAGGAAAGCATTTTGCTCATTATAATTGGATTGCATTTTGTTTCACCTTTTACCATTTTCCATTCATAGGTTTGCAATCACTGTATATAATGTTTTTTTGCTCTTGTTGAGCATTCCTCTGCATCAACTTGTTTCGGTCTATTTATTCCTTTCTCCATCCTGCCATTCTTTCTTATGTTGCAGAAGTCATGGAATCCCTTCCCATACCATCAGATGATAAAAAAGTCTTTAAATCCAACTGTTTCCAAAGCTCTTTTTCCAAGACAGGCCCAAGAATGAACCTTGGGCATAACCTCAACCCTCTGTGATCACAGCCCATATTTGGAGACCATGAATTCCCATCACAACTGACCTTCATGTAGAATTTCTGTCTGAAGCTGGGAAGAAGATTTAGTTAATTAAACCTCATTTTTTATAACCAGTTTACTCTAACCAATCTGTTTCCTAGCATTTACATTACATTTCACAAAGAGCTGATGGCCATGTAAATTTCATTTTTCATCCCGATGAACCTCGTCCTTGATATTATAATGCCAACACATTTCTGACATATATTCTTTAGATACACTTTACAGAATCTCACTTCTCTTCTTTCATTAGCCTAGGAGCAAACTTCATATCACAGAATGAAAAAAATGTATTGAATACCCTTGAAATATATCAATGAATGTGAATTGTGATTGAGAATTTCAGAAAAATTTAACAATCAATATCCTAGAAGTTTATAGACAAACAAATCCAGGCCTCCTCACCCTTCACTATCCAGAAAGCCAGAACTTGACTCAAAGAAACTATAACGAAAAGTGCTTAACAAACTTTTCAACTACAAATAAGGTGTGACTGACAGTTTCTAAAATATTTCAGAACCAGTGTCCCTGACTTCTATATGTAACCAACATGGGGTTATTTTACCCACTGAAGCTTTGTTTCATTATACCAAAATGTCAACAATACTTACCCTGTACATTCTTTTGACGTCAGCTTCATTCACAAATATATTCTTCTCCTTCCCGTTCTCTGGAAGGCAAGTTTCCTCTCAAACATGAAATTTCAAACTCAAGAGACACTTAAGCCCTATACACCTTCACCTAACCTTTGTTGGAGTGATTAGGCAATATTTCACAACCAATACCCCGCAATTCTATAACCAACCAAAGAGGTTGCATTTTTTCTCTCATTTCTACTCTTGTACATGTTATGTAACTGAATAGCATTTGTTGTACCTATTAGCATATTTCCTTAATATTTTAAAAGTCCCTTTACACAGGCTTTTTCAACCTTGATGACCATCCCTCTGCATCACTGTTTCAGTTTTTCCATGTCTCACTTCATCTCTCCAACTATTCTTTCTTACATTGTAGAAGTTATGGTATTCATTCACAGGGCATTAAATGATGAGATGCTTTCAAATCCCAGTGTAAGTCTAAGGACTAAACTTAGGGACACTAAAATTTGCACGTCCGCAGCCCTTATTTGGAGATATTGAATCCCCCATTAGAAATGTCCCTGAGGCTAGGCTGCCCCCTCTGAAGCTAGAAAGAGGAGTTCATGAAAGAAGCCTCACTTCTTCAAAATAAGTTCATCTCTAACTTAATCAGTTTCTAGGATACACAACTAGTCAACCAGCTAAGGACTTGAGGCATGTTATTTTCCCTACTGAGGAACCTGTTCTTTGATAATGTCAGCATATTTCTAATATATTTTATTTCTATTTTATCTTCATTTCCAAATATATCCTTACTCATCCTTTCACTACTCAGAGAAGCAGACATTTTCTCAAAAAGTGAAAAATTAAATATATTAAATGCATTTCCCAAAAAACTATATAGGAGTACAATTAACATTTCCAGAAATGTTCCATACCCAGTGTCCTAGATAACCAAAGCAGAGTTATTTTCCCCAGTAATTATTTCTATCAGAATGCCAAAAATAATTCTAACATCTTTTGTTTTGACATTTTGACAATGCTGACAAATTTCTAGACATTCCTAACATATTGTACGGCTATCTGCATTTCCAAATGTATCACTATACATTCTTTCATTAGCTAGGGAAGTCAAACTTGCATCAAAAAATGAAAAAGGGCCTCAGATTCTTGACATTTATTAAATTGTATGACCCTGGAAAAGTCACTTAACTTCAATTGCCTCACAACAGCAACAAAAAAATGAAAAGATGAAAAATGAAATGTATTAAATGCACTTCAAAAATCAGTTGAGCATAGGATATGACAGTTTCAAAATATTGCACATCCACTGGCCCAAAGCTACATAGACAACCAAATCACTAGCAATTTACTCATTAATGTCTTTTATTCCATTTCTTTATACCAGAATGTAAAAAAAAGTGTAATAACCTACATTTACACATACATAGATATAGATATTTATCTGATCTTCCTTCGCTAACTTGAGCAGCAGACCTCAAAAAAAAAAAAAAGAAATTCATTAAATTCTCATTAAAAATACCTAGAATATTGAAAACTATCTTTGCATGTGTTTTGAAAATAAAAAGCTGTTATTTAAAAAAAAAAAAAGAAAAAGAAAGATAATGCCTTTGGGAGAAAAAAATGAAGTTGAATTCTGTTATAAAAATACTTAGGTTTGCAACATGTCTTAAAAAGTTTTCTCAACTGGACATGAGAAGAACTTTGTCAAATAGGCAATGAAGGAATTATCTCCGTTTTATATATGAGTAAAGTGAGTTTCAGAGAAGCAGCAGTAAGCCTTGCTAGGCCAGATATTAAATCAACTCATTCTGTTTCATGTGAAAAGACCTAGCTGCTTTGAAAAGCAAAATTCCCTAGGATTGTCAAGACAATAGGAATAAAGGAAAGCACTAATTCCAAGGGATTTCCCCCCAAATCCACCAGAGCCCAAATTTATTTCCTCTATATCTCTATCAGAGCTCCTGATCCTTCAGCAAAAGTTTTGATATATTAACTGTGAAGATCAAACATTAGTTATTTCATGTTGTAATCTCTACACTCCATTGTCTGTTGGCAGAAAAAAAAGGACAGAGGATATTTAATGACCTAAATTGAACATTTTCATGAATTTTTATTTTCAGGGCAACTTATATAATGAATAGGAATTATCTGGTTCTGGAAAAAGGCTGCATGGCTACAAGCCAATGGTAGATGTTTTAATTATGTATTTCTTATTGGTTTAATTTTTCTATCTGATCTGAACCTGTGTTTTTGTAGGTGAGTAATCCACTTCCTTCCATGAAAATCAACATGTATTTCGTAATTTTTAATCTTAAAGATTTGACAGCTACTATGTGTCAGAAGTGGGACTTGATACCAAGTCTCCCTGAATCCCAAACTGCTTTTCTATCAACTAACCCATACTGTCTTTCACTGACATCAATTCTATGTTAAAAATATATACAATAGGCAAAAAAAAATACCTACACATAACTGTGGCTGACAATCTCAGAACTGTTCCACATGTAGTGTACCAGAGCTCTATAAACACCCAAAGCAGAAACATTTTGCCCACTGATTACCCTTTTCCATTGTAGCAAAAGGTCAGCAGTATTTAATATATAGCCGTTCGTTTGACATTGTCTTCATTTATAAACATATCCTTTACCATCACATTCCCGGAGAGCTAACTTTTCTATCAAAGAATGAAACTCCAAATGCAAGAAGGATACTTCAATCCCATATACTTCTACCAAAGCTTGATCTTAGCATTTAGGCAATATTCCCCAACCAATGTCCCACCAGGCCATACCTAACCAAAGCAATGATATTTTTCTCTCAGTTCTCTTTTTGGAAAAGATCATTGCTCATGATAGTGGTTATAACATTTCATTGCACTTTTCAATGCTTCCCTTCATTATATTTCAAGTCATTTTATATAATGTTTTCCTTTCTTGAGTAGTATCCCTCTATATTAGTTGATTTCAGTTTTTTATTTACTCCGAAGCATTTTTTAAAATATTGCAGAGGTCATGCGTTTCATTCAGGTACCATAGAACGGAGTGGAAGACATGGGATTCATTCACATATCAGCAGATTATGAGACACCTTCAAATTCAAATGTTTCTAACCCTCTTTCTTCAGTGCAGGAATGAGGATAAATCCTTTGAGCAGTGCTCATGTATAGAGATAATGAATCCCCCATTTCAAAAGGCTTTGAGGCAGGGCTGCTCTGGATATATCAGGAAAGAGTAAAAGTAGTCTCCTTTCTCCACAGCAAAGTTAAACTCTGACCAGCTTGTCTTCTAGCATTCCCACTTTGTCAACAGTTGAGGTCTAGATTCGTGTCATTTTCCCTCTAGATAAAGCTGTTACTTTACAGCATAAAGTCCAAATATTTCTAACATGTTTGGATATCATTTTCATTTCCCTCTCTATGTATATGTAATTCATCTCTCCCAATTTTTCCAATAGCCAGACACTCAGATAAGAAAAGAAATATATTATATGCAGTTTAAAAAATTCATTGAAACATTAGTTGTGATTGGCAATTTCAGAGTTATTTTACACCCAATGTCCTGGAGCTCTATAGACCACCAAAAAATTATTTTACCCACCACTTACCTTATTTATTTTTTTTAATTAATTTTTTTTAATTTTTACAAAAATTTTATGCATAGGCAATACCTTATTTCTTTATACTAAAATTTCAGAAACACTTTTAATATTCTTTGTTTTGACATACCTTCATTTACCACTGTGACCTTTGCTATACCATAAGTAGGAAGCCAGCTTTTATATCGAAGAATGAAACTAGAAATGCAAAAACTCCACTTTAACCATATGCACCCTTACCTAAGCTTTGTCTGAGCATTTAGGCATTCAATCAATGTCTTTCCATTTTACCACCAAAAGAGATGGATTCCTTTTCTCAACCTTCAGGAGAAGATCCTTACTTATCACAATTATACTCCATCTCCCTATTAGTTTTTTTTTCTCTTAATATTTCTGAATTCACTTAAGACAATCTTTTCTTCTCTTGCTGAGCATCTCTCTGAATCAGTTTCTTTCAGTCTTTTCCATTTCCCCAATTATCCTTTCTGATACTGCTGAATTCTTTGCTTTTATTCTTTACTGTAATTTGAACTAATCTTCAATTGATGTACCTCAATCTTGCTTCTCCAGAGATGCTCCATGAATGAAAATTAAATATTAAATATCCAAATATTAAATATTAAATATCCAAAGTTCCTGTGACCACAGTACCCATATGGATATATTTTATTCGCTACTGAAAACGGTCCATGAGAAGGCCTACTCTGGTTTGAGCTGAGGAGTTCATTAAGGTAGCCTTGCTTCTCTAGAACTACCCAATTTTTAACCTAGCTTAGTTCAAGGATCCACAGTTAACCAATAGCATAAAACCAGAGATTTATTGTTTACCCTATCCTCTTTATTTCCTAATTTCCTGATAGTTTTAAAACCTTTTGTTTTGCTATTAAATTCATTTCCAAATAGATCCCTACTCTTCCTTTCCCTAGCCAGAAAGCCAGACATTGTATCAAAGACTAAAAGAAGACACATTTTGTGTCCAATCATCTTCCTAGAAACTGTCTGAGTGTTTTGACCTTGGCCCCCAACTAAAGTCCTGCTGCTCTACTTAGGTAAGGCCTTCCTCCCATCTCTCTGCCATGACTATGATTCTTGTTCTTTATCTTTTTTACCTGCAGTTTTACTTATCAATTTTCCCCTTGATAGTTTTTTGAATCATTGTATATATACTCTTTTCCTCTCTCGATGAGTATTCCAATCACTTCATTTCAGTCTCCTCATGCCTTCCGACATCCTTTCTCATATTGCAGTAATCATGGCTATCATACACTTCCCAGAGTTTGTCGAGACATTTTCCAGTCCATATCCCTCTCCCTATACCTTGACATCTTGTTACAGGATCAAAAAGAAAGATCCTCCAAAGTTAATGGTTTCTTCCACTCCACCCTACCCCACCCACAATGTTTAGAGAATTTATAACCATTTGGAGCTGGCTCTGAGGCAGAGCTGCCATGGCTGATGTTTGGAGGGTGAGTAAATCAAGTAAGCCTCACCCTTCCTAATACAGCTGGGATCCTGACTCTGGCCCATCCAGTCTCCAGGATCTACTTCTGAACACCAGGAGAGATCCCTGGATTTTCCCTTTTCCCTCTCTGCTTCATGATACCAAGCCAATCACGGACCCTCTGGAGTCCGTGTCTTCTGCCTACGTGCAATAGAATCAAAACCATTCAGAGCTGGCTCTGGGGCAGAGCTGCCCTGGCTGATGTTTAGAGGGTGAGTAAATCAAGCAAGCCTCACCCCTCTGTAACACAGCAGGCAACAGGCTCAAACCATCCAGTCTCTCAACTCTCCTTCTGACATACGGGCAAGGAATAGGCCATTATTGTCCACCTAGATAACAGACCTGAATCCGAGACACAGGACCAGGACCCAAGACCCTCTACTTTCCCCACCTCCTCCAAAAACAAGATGAGCTATTCTACACTGGAATTGGCTCTGGGGAAGAGCTGCTCTGGCTGATGTTTGGAGGGTGAGTGAATCAAACAAACCTCACCCTTCCAGAACCAGCCAGGACCCAGACTCTGACCCATCCAAGCTCCTATCACTCTCCTCCACTTGACTAGAACCTGTAATATTTGCCCTTTTTTATGCTGTCCATCCACCCCCGTTTCTTTTCACTGCTTTATCTTTACAATTTTCATCACATCTTTTATTTTTATATCACCTTCATTTTTTAATGTCCTCATCATCATCATCTCCATAGTAAGTCATTGCTTAGTGTGAATTCAGAAAAGAAATTAATGAAAAATTCTATAAACCCCACAAGAACAACAAACTCTCCCCACATTTATATGGAAGGAACAGAGGTAATTTTTCTCAACTCCTTTCCTGGAGAATCTCCAATAACAATGCACTCCTTTTTTTTTTTTTTTTTTTTTTTTTTTTACTTTGGGAAGCTCTCCTTTGATGTGGTAGTGATTCATTTTATTTTCCTGGCTGTCTTCCTTCCTTCTGCATTAGCTCCTCAGAGTCTTCCCATTCTTTTTCCCTAATAGAATCCACTGCCAATTATTCAATTAATCTTGATAATATGAAAGGGAACTAATCCTGGGGCAGAGGTGCCCACACTAAAGTTTAGATGATGAGTAAATCTATAATAAACCTCACCCTTCCTAATCCAACCAGGCCCCATACTAAGAACCATTCAGTCTCTAGATTTTACTTCTGACCATTAAGATGGAAGCCGATTCTTTCCATTGATGCTTTTTGACAGCAGTATAGTCAACTTGAGAGACAGAGAGTCCCTTTAGAGCCCTAGCTTCCCCTCCCTTGTGGAGCAAATTTAGCCCAAATTGACTTGGCCCTGGAGCAAAGGTGTCCTTCCTGAGGATTATATGGTGGTTTATTCAACAACACCTCATTTCTCTGGGCTCTATTTCTGACCACCATTAATACCTACTTTTTGTCATGAGCTCACTGGCCCAGAAGTAGAGGCCTTCCAGAGTCCACCCTCCACCTTGCCTCAGCTTCCCTCATCCCTCTGATATGTGGATTGTTATCTCACTATTAGAGCAGAGCTAAGGGAAGAGTTGCCCTGGCTGGCATTGATTTGATGGAATAATCCAAAAAGCCTCATATCTGTAGAAATAAACCTAGCCCAGACATACCCAGCCAGTCTTTACCTTATCCTTTTGCCTAAGACCTTCAGAGCAGGATATGTGTCGTTTTCCCAATGCTCATCCTGTGTCTTTACATGACAATATTTTTCATCATAGAGGTGGAAATCCTTTGTTCCTGTATCACAATCACTGCCACGTATGTCCCTCCTCATCATTCCTTGCTCATAGAAATACCCCTTATAAGAGAGAAGGTGCAATGCTTTGCAAATGTGAAAGCACTATGTAAATGCTAGCTATTTTAGGGAAAAAAATGCAGAAATGACACTTCCAAAAAACCGGCACTTGTCATCAACCATATTGCACTATATTCCACCTCCACAGGTAAAAACACAAGTATTCCTCAGGACCTAGATCCTTAGTCTTCAGCATTAGTCTTTTTTTTTTCATTCCTTCCTTTTTCATTGCTTTCCACTGACCTTTCCAGAGTCACCATATACACCCTTGTCCTTTTCTTCTGTGCATTGCTCTGTATCGGTTTGTTTCAGTTCTCCCGTCCATCCTTCATCACTCTAAGCATCCTTTCTCATATGGTAAAAGTCATGCGCTTCATTTGCGTGCCATAATATATCGAGATACTCCCCAATCAAGGCCTCTCCCGGGTACTCCTTGACAACTGGCCACCGGATTAAAAGTAGAGTCCCTCCAGAGTCCGTGGTCTCATCCCTTTCGGAGATCATTGAATCCCCACTGGAACTGGCTCTGAGGCAGAACTGCCCTGGCTGATGTTTGGAGGGTGAGTAAATAAAAAAGCCTCACCCCTCCCAATGCAGCCAAGACCCAGTCTCTGACCCATCCAGTCCTTGGGACCTACTTCTGATCATCAGACTAGAATCTAGGATTCTTCTGCTATCCTGATCCTTCAACTCCTGCTTCTTGATCCCAGGCCACTGGACCAAAAGTAGACACCCTCCAGAGTTCATGACATCTTTCTATGTGTAAAGAATTCATAATCATTTGGAGCTGGCCCTGAGGCGGAGCTGCCCTGGCAGGTGTTTGGAGGGTGAGTAGATCAAACAAGTCTCACCCCTCCCAATACATCCAGGCTCCAGACTCTGACCCAGCCAGTCTCTGGGACCTACTTCTGAGCATGAAGATAGAATGTGGGATTCTCCTTTTGCTTTTCCTCCTCACCCAACCTTTCACTTCTTGATATCAGGCCACTGGACCAAAAGCAGGGACCCTCGAGAGTCTGTGGTCCCCTCCTATGTATAGCAAATTCCTAGCTTTTTGGAGCTGGCCTTGGGGCAGAGCTGACCTGGCTGATGTTTGGAGGGTGAGTAAAATAAGTAAGCCTCACCCCTCTATAGCACAGCAGGCAACAGACTCAAACCCATCCAGCTTCTCCACCCTCCCTCTGAACCACAAGTAAGGACCAGGCCTCTGCTTTCCACCCTGCAGAGAGACCTGCCACCCAAATCCAGGATCCCACACCAGGGCCAGAGAGACCCCTTCTCCAATCCCAGAATGAAATAGGCTACTCCTCACCGGAACTGGCTCTGGGGAAGAGCTGCTCTGGCTGATGTTTGGAGGGTGAGTAAATCAAACAAACCTCACCCTTCCAGAACCAGCCAGGATCCAGACTCTGACCCATCCAGGCTCTCGTCCACCACTGACAAGGTCCTAGAACTTGCCTTTTTTTTTGACATTTGTCCACCCCAGCTTCTTTTGATTACTTTATCTTTACAATTTTTATCATAGCTTTTGTTTTTCCATCACCTTCATTTCCAAAGGAAGCCATCCATTAGCAAAAAGAATTAGAAAAGAGTTGACAAACAAAAAGCTAAATACGCAACTAACTCATTAAGTTAACCTGCATGTGTAACATTGCATACTTAGAATACTTCAATATCTACATGTTCATAGGAGTAACTTTTCTCAACTTGTCTCAAGGAACAAGATCCTTTGTTATCACAATGACAATGCGCTCACTTTCACTTTGAAGGGATTTTCATTGACATTGTGGTAGTCACTGGATACACGTTTTAGTGGTTCTCCTTCCTTCCCTCTGCAAAAGTTGCTAAGAAGCTTGCCATTCCTCCTCCCTAAATCCTCCTCTCAGAATCTATTGCCATCATCGTGTAATCAATTCCACCGATGTTCCATCCACATCAGTTTCTAGATGACCTGCCACTGGATATAAAGGAGAGCTTTTCTAGATCACCAACAAAACTCAGCCCTCCAAATCCAGCCAGGTCCCAGACTTTCATCCATTCAGTCCCTGGACCCTACTTCTGATAATTAGGATATGACCAAGGTCATTCCTCCCCAACTTCTTTACATTAGGGCACTGGACTTTAAAGAAAGAGAGCAAATCTCATCAGCGTCCATGTCCTATTTCCCTTGTGGAGATATCAATGTCCTAAATTAACTTGACTCTGGGTCAAAGCTGCCTTGCCCGACACTGCAGAGTAACTCATTTAGCAACATGTCATCCTTCTACAATTAGACAGAGCCCAGTCCTACATCTCATCATCAAGCTAGAACCTGGGACTTTCCATTTATTTCATGTCATGAGCCTTTTAGACCATAAGGAGAGGCTTTATGGAATCCCTAGCAACTTCTTTTCCCCTTCTCTCACCCCTCTGAGTTTTGTATTGACTCACTTTTGGAGATGGGCTAGAGGAAGAGCTGACCTGGCTGATGTTTAAAGGGTGGAAACCTCTCATGTCTAGACCTAGCCCAGCTCAGACATACTCAGCCAGTTTTTTACCTTTGCCTAACTACTCTTGGAACTTGCCTATTTTTTTCTGAAGATCATCCTTGATTCTTTACCAGAGTTTTTTTTTTTTTCTCAAGTATGTTTCTATATTACCATCGCAGAAACATACACTTCTTAGTCATTCCCTGCTCAGAAAACCAAATTCAGAAAGGCACTCTTTCAAAAACAAATGTAACATAATTTGAATTTGAATTTGAATTTGAATCTGTATGCAATATTCCACACTCATAGTCTCATTCATTGCAAAGCAAGGAAGCAAACACGCTTTCTTAACTCTTCTTTAGGATCTAGATCCGCATCTATTATCATTATAACCCTTCACTTTTTCTTTTTGCTACTTTTCATTCACTATTTTGGAGGAACTGGATAACATTTTTCTTTGTTGCTGCCCATTTCTCTTCATAACTTCCTATCAGTTTTCCCCTACTTCCCTCCATCCTTCCTGGGCAAATGACTTTATGTGACAGTAATCATGGTCTCCATTCGTGTTTCACAATATGTTGATCCACTTCCCAATTTATGTCCTTATCTACCACTCCTTAACACCTGGTCATCGGACCAAAACTGGACACTCTCATGAGTCCATGGCCTCGTCCCCTTTGGAGATCATTGATTCCTCACTGGAGCTGGCTCTGAGGCAGAGCTGCCATGGCTGATGTTTGGAGGGTGAGTAAATCAAGCAAGTCTCATCCCTCCCAATACAGCTAGGACTCAGACTCTGACTCATCCAGTCTCCAGGACCTACTTCTGAACACGAAGACAAAACCTGGGATACTCCTTTTACCTCTCTTCCTCACCCAACCTCCCATTTCTTGACATCAGACCCCTGGACCAAAAGTAGAGACCCTCTAGAGCCCATGGTCCCCTCCCGTGTGTAGCTAAGTCCATAACCATTTGGAGCTGGCTCTGGGGCAGAGCTGCCCTGGCTGGTGTTTAGAGGGTGAGTAATATAAGCAAACCTCACCCCTCTGTAACTCAGCAGGCAACAGACTCAAACCCATCCAGTCTCTCAACTCCCTCTGACACATAGGCTAGGGCCTAGCCATTGTTATCCACCCTGCCAACAGACCTGCCACTTGAATCTGGGACAACGGACCAGGACCCTCACTTTCCCAGCCTTCTCTCCCACCCCAGAATGATGAGATGATAGGCTACTCCTCGCCGGAACTGGCTCTGGGGAAGAGCTGCCCTGGCTGAAGTTTGGAGGGTGAGTAAATCAAACAAGCCTTACCCTTCCAGAACCAGCCAGGACCCAGCCTCTGACCTATCCAGGCTCTCATCACTCTCTCACCACCTAATTAGAATTTGCCCTTTTCTACAATGCTTACCCATGCTTCTTTCCATGGCTTTATCTCATAGCTTGCTTTTTGTTTTTACATCACCCTCATTTTCAAATCTACCCATCCCTGTCACTTCCAAAGTAAACTATCCCTTAGTACAGAGAATTAGAAAAGAAATGGAGGAAGGCAGTTCAGTAAAAACCATCCAATACATCCACCAAATCAGGCTTCACATGTAATATTTCACATTCAGACCATCTACGTCTACACTCAGGCTGTAGCTTCTCTCCCTTAGCTCAATATATTAGGATGAAAGAATTATCATTTTCCTGAAGGTCTCATCTGCGTATTTAGATCACAAACATTATTCACAACTTTGGAAATCTTTTGATTGTATATCACCATCATTGCCACACGTAGCTTACCTCATTATCCCCTATCCAGAGGGCCATCCCTCAGAACAGAAAAGCAGAGAAGTATTGGAAGGCAAACAACATATCAACTAAATTTGATTATATTTGCCATATTCCACATCCATAGTCCCTCACCTTTGCAGAGCATGGAAAGTACATTTTTTTCACTTTTCCTTAGAACAAAATTCTTGGTGTTTATCAACAAAACGCTTTCATCTTTCCTTTTCGGCACTTTCCACTCACATTTTTGGAGTAATCGTTAATATTTTTTTTCTGACTTTCCTCGGCATTTGTGATATTAGTCTTCCCCTTCCTCCTTTGTCCTTTCTTGGCATTCTTCCTTACATTACATGAATCATCCTTCATTCGTGTATCATAACATATTGAGCCCCAGCAATCAATATTTCTTTCGCCTGCTTCTTGACACTAAATCAGTAGACAAAAATTAGATATGTTTTATTTCCATGTCCCCTCAGGTTCTCCATGAACACAAGAAATTCCCTATCATAAAATGCCCTGAAGCAGGGCTGCCCTGACTAAAACTGGGAAGGGGAGTTCATCAAGAAAGTTTCATTTCTCTAGAATTAGCCAAACTCTGACCCAGACACTTTCTAGCATCTATGTTTGAGCAACAGCATAGGGTTAAATACCAATCATCTTACCTACTTCTGACACATTTGCCCTACTGTTCTTCATATCAGTGCTTAAAACTGCAATATCTTTTGTTTTGAAATCACCTTCATTTCCAAGTTCAAGACTCCTCATCCCCTTCCTGGATAGCCACCCTTTATATGATAGAATGAAACAAAGAATGAGAAAAAAAAAGTAAATTATTTCAGCATAACTAACCCACACATAAGCTGTTTCTGAGCTTTTAGGCAATACTTCATACCCCAGGTGCTCTATTCCCAAAAGAAGCAGGTGTATTTTCTCAATTCTGTTCCAGGACAAAGATCCTTGGTCATCTTAATTTTAATATGTGCACTTTTAGTTTTTGCTGTTTTCTGTTGATGTTTTTGAAATCATTTTATATACTCTTTTCCTCTTTTCATTACCATCCCTATCAGTCTTCCCATGCGTCTTTCTCCATCCTTCCTGAGCTTCCTTTCTTACATCACAGGAATCATAGACTTCATTTTGGTGTACCACAGTATGTTGAGGCACCCTTCATTCTATGTTCCCTTCTCATACTCCTTGATACCTGGATCAAAAATAGAGCTGCTACAAAGTTCATAGCCAACTTACTTTTGGAGATCATTGATTCCCCATTTGGAGCTGGCTCTGAGGTAGAGCTGCCATGGCTGATGTTTGGAGGGTGAGTAAATCAAATAAGCCTCACCCCTCCCAGTACAGCCAGGATCTAGACTCTGACCCATCCAGTCTCCGGAATCTATTTCTGACCATCAGCTAAAACCCGGGATTCTCCCTTTACTCTGATTTCTCACTTCATGTTTCTTGACAACAAATCACTGGATCGAAAGCGGAGACCCTTCAGAGTCCATAGCTTCTCCCATGTGTAGCGAATTCGTAACCATTTGGAGCTGGCTCTGGGGCAGAGCTGCCTTGGCTGATGTTTGGAGGGTGAGTAAAATAAGCAAACCTCACCCCTCTGTAACACAGCAAGCAACAGACTCAAACCCATCCAGTCTCTCAACCTTCCCTCTGACACACAGGCAAGGACCAGGCCTCTGTTATCCACTCTGCCAACAGACCTGCCACTTGAATCCAGGACAACGGACCAGGACCAGAGACCCTCCACATTCTCTGTCCCCTTCTCCCAACCCAGCATGAGATAGGCTGCTCCTCGCTGGAACTGGCTCTGGGGAAGAGCTGCCCTGGCTGATGTTTGGAGGGTGAGTAAATCAAGCAAGCCTCACCCTTCCAGAACCAGCCAGGTCCCAGACTCTGACCCATCCAAGCTCATCGCTCTCACTCACCAACTTGCCTTTTTCTACACTGTCACACTTGCTTCTTTCTATTACTTTATCTGTGCGATTTTCATCATGGTTTTTGTTTTGACATTATTCTGATTTCCAAATATATCCTTTCCCACCCTCTCCATAGCAGGCCGTCCCTTAGTACAAAGAATGAGTAAAGAAATGGAGGAAGGCAATTCAGCAAAACCAATCAATACATCTATCAAGTCAGTTTGCATGTGCAATATTTCATACTCACTAACCCTCACATCTACATAAAAAGGATAGAGCTGACTTTTCGACAAGTTTCCAGGAACAAAGTACTTTGTGATTACAATGACAGTGCCCTCGCTTTTATGTTGAAGGATTTCCCTGGAGATTGTGGTAACCACTGAGTATGCTATTTTCCTGGTTCTCCTTCCTTCCCTCTGCATCAGCTCCTAAGAGTCTTGCCACGCTTCTTCTCTGAATCTTTCTTCCTAGATGGCTGCAATAGATTATGGCAGCACACTTTGTCAGTCACGTCCTAAATAGATGTCCTGTCTACCCTTTCTTTTTTAAAATAAATTTGATTTTCACAAAGATCAACCTTCTCTCTTTCTCCCACCAAGAAAGCAAAAAACCTAAAAGCTCCGTTACAAACATGTACAATCAAGCCAAACAAATTCCTGCCCTGGCCACGTCCCAAAAATATGTCTCAGTCTGCACTCTGAGTCCATCTCCTCTCTATCAGGAAGTGAGTAGCACATTTCATCACGAGTCCTCTGGATTTGTGGTTGATCATTGTGTTGTTGATCAGTTAGCAAATCTTTCAGAGCAGTCTATATAATATTGTTGTTATTGCAGAAATCATACTCCTGGTTCAGCTCACTTTACTTTGCATCAGTTCATACAAGTCTTCCCAGGTTTCTCTGAAACCATCTCCATTATTTCTTACAGCACAGTAGTATTCTATCATACTCATATACCATAACTTGTTCAGCCACTGCCCATTTGAGCACCCCTCGGTTTCCAATTCTTTGTCACCATAAAAAGAGCTGCTATAAATATTTTTGTACACATGGGTTCTTTTCCACTTTATCTCTTTGAGGCATAGGCCTTGTAGTGGTATCATGGCTGCTTTTTTTCTTGATGCGTGGCCACTGAACCCAAAATAAAGTCCCTTCAGTGTCCTTGCCCCCCTTCTCCCAGATGAAGGTAACCAATTAACCATAGGGTTAATTGGTCTATATTGAAGTTCAGAGGGTGAGTAAATCTGATAAACCTCACTTCTCCCAATCTAGCCAGGCCCCAGAATCTGACCTAGTCAGTCCCTTGACCATTACAATATGACCAAGGTCTCTCCGTTACCCAGATACCTTCCCAGCTTCTTGACATCAATGCCCTTGAACTTAAGACAAAGTCCTTCCCCTCCCTTGTGGAGATAACTAAATCTCAAAATGACTGGGTTCTTGCTTTAGCTGTGCTTCCTGAGGATCTCAGAGTAATTTATGCGATGATACCTCTGTTCCCTACAACTAGACAGAATCCAAACACTGATTCATGTGTAGCTGGCCCCCATTTCTAATCATTACACTATAACCTAGGACTGACTACTTTCTCTAAGGACTACTTACTTCTTGTTACCAACCCATTGGACCAGAAATAGAGACCCATCAGAGTCCATCATAACCTCACTGGCCCTATCCCTTCCCTCACCCTTCTGAGTTATGGATTAATAACACTCCATTGGAGCTGGCCCAGGGGGAAGAGCTAACCTGATTGATGTAGCGAGGGTGAGGTAATCACAGAGGCCTCTCATTTCTCAACTTACATTCGTGTACCACATGTGTTTAGCCACTCCCAGATTGAAGTATCAATGATCTCTTTAGAGTATAAAACTAATATTATAATCTCTTGGTCAAAGGATATAGGCATTTTAATGACTTTATTTTCATGATTATAAATTGCATTTTAAAGTAGTTATACTGACTCACAACTCCACCACCAATATGCTAGTGTACCTATCTTCCTGCAACACTTCCAACATTGATTGTTCCCATCTTTTGTCATCTTTGCTAATTTTCAGGGTGTGAGTTGAAACCTCAAGTTTATTTTGGTTTACATTTATATTATTAGTGATTTGGATCATTCTTTCATATGACTGTAAATAGTTTGTAATTCTTTTGAGAATTGTTTGCACCCTTTGTTGTATTTATTTATTGGGGAATGATATTTGGCTTTATATATACATAAATATCTTGTAAATATGTGTGTATATTACGTGTATACATAGATGTTAGTTATTTATATATCTTGACTAACAAATGCTTATCTGGGAATCAAAAGGTTTTTTATTTAACCATTTCCTTTCTTATGCTAGGTGCAATGATTTTCTTCACACAGAAAATTTTTTGTTTCATATGATCAAAGTGATATATTTTATTTTTACAATTGCCTCTATTCCTTATTTGGTTTAAAATAAAAAACTCCTACCCCTAGCTGTGAACACTATATCTGATTTTCTTCCAATTTTTTTGTGGTATGATCTTTAATATTAGAGCCACATATCCATTTAAATTTATTTTGTAATATACTATGGACAGTATTGATCTAAAAATAATTTCTGCCACACTGATTTTTACTTTTCCTAGCACATTTTTTTTCATCAAATAGAGGGATTTATTTCCTAAGTAATTCATGTTTTCTAATTTATCAAACTCTGGGTTTTTGAGTTTCATTGTTTCTAATTCTCCCTTGTTTATTCTGTCCCATTAATCTACCTCTCTATTTTTTAACCAATTATCAAATAGTTTTGATGACTGCTGTTTTATAACATATTTTGAAATTGAGAAGTATAATTCCCCTTTCATTTCTAATTTTTTCATCATTTCCCTTGATATTCTAGGTTTTTTTTTTAATTTCCAAATGAATGTTATTATTTTATCTAGTTCTGATAATTTGATTGGTATAGCATTAAAACTATAAATTAACTTTGGTAGTATAGTCATTTTTATAATTGATATATCCAGTCATGAACACTGAATATTCCTCCAACTATTTAAGCTATTTTTTATTTCTTTCAGTAACACTTTATAACTGAATCTATTCAAGTATTTTTATGGTTTGGTATATTGATCCCAACTCTCTATGCATTTTGTAGTTATTTGGAATGGTATTTCCCTTTCTATATTGTCTTTTGGATTTTGTTGTTATTACTTAGAAATGCTGTTGATTTTATGGATTTATTTTGTAGCCTGAAATTTTGATAAAGCTTTGTCTCAATTAGTATTTTGCTGATTCCTTAAGATTTTTTAAGTAAACCATCATGTCATCATTAAATATGCATAGTTCTATCTCCATTTTACATTTGTAATTTCTTTCTCTTGTATTAATGCTGAGGGTAGCATTTCCAGAAACATGTCAAACAATAGAAGGGAAAGCAGCTATCCTTGCTGCACTGCTATATTTACCAGAAAAAGTTCTAGTGTATCCCCACTGCATATAATGTTTCCTTTTGTTTTCAATTACTTTTCATGATATTGAAAAAGTCCTATGCCTCTATTTTTTAGGATTTTAGCATAAACAAGTTTTCCATTTATTTAAGGCTTTTCCCAGATCTGTTAAGATGATCATGTGGTTTGATGTGGTTTTATTATGTGATTAATTGTATTTGTTATTTTCATAATGTTAAACCATTCATATATCTAGTATATGAATCTAACTTGATCATAATGAATGTTTTCTTGAATGTACTTAGATGTGCTATGATAGGATTTTGGTAAAGTTTTTGAGATTGTAATACTTAGTGATCTATAGTTTTTATGTACTTTGTCCTTCCCTGGTTTACATGCTCCTTGAACTGATTATTGTCTGAGTTCTATATTGCGATCTATAAATAATGTTCAATATTTCTTTGTTTTTACATTTATTTGCAATATCTTATGGTCTCATACATGGCCAGTTTTTGTAAAAGATCAATGTGCTTCTGAGAGATATGTATATTCTTTAGCACTCCCATTTAGAAGATGACTTGACACTTTTAGTTCTAGTTTCTCCTGCAATTTGTTTCATTCTACATTTCCTCCTCTTTGATTTTTCTGTTAGATTTGTCTGAGATTGAAAGAAGAACATTAAAATCACCTGCAATTGACTGTATTACTGTATGTTTTCTTGCAATTAAGTGTTTTTCTTTTATGAATTTAGATGCTAAGGTATTTAGAGCATATAAATTTAATATTAACATTGATTTGTTGTTTATGTTTCTTTCACCACAATTTAGTTCTCTTGTTTACCTCGTTTTATGTTGTGAATTTCTAGTTTTGCTTGTTTAATAGCATGATTGCAAATTCTGGAAAGCAGGTACATTTTCTCAGTTCTTCTCTAGGATCATGCTCTTTGGTCATTATCATTACAATGCATTCACTTTCCTTTTCAGTTCTTTCCATTCACATTTTTGAAGAAATCATGTATAACATTTTTCTAACTTCCCTGCATCAGTTCATGCCAGTTTCCCCACGACTCCATCTATCTTACTTGGGCATTCTTTCTTACATCACAGAAATCATAAGCTTCATTGATGTACAACAGAACCACTCCCCAATGTGCCTCTCCCCTATTTTTTATCACCTGGACAAATACTAAACACCTTCCAAAGTCCACGTTCCCCCAACCTCCATACAAAGATGATTAATTCTCCCATCGTAAATGACCCTGTAGCAAGTCTGCCCCAACAAAAGCTGGAAAAAAGATTTCATCAAGGAAGCCTCACTTATCTAAAACTAGCCAAATACATACCCTGCTGCTTTCTAACATCCATATTTAATCAACAGCACAGGACTCATATTCCCTACTGGTAACTTTGCTCTTTTATATAATTTTAAATACTTCAAATATCTCTTGTTTTGAGATCATCTTTGTTGCCAAAAAAATCACTCGCAATTCCCTAAATGGAGAATGACAGTTAATATCATAAATTGAAATAAGAAATGCAAAAAAAGCCACTTCACCAAAAGGCATTCACACATGAGTAATATCTGACCATTCATGTAAAATTCACACACAAAATCTAGGCAGTCTCTACCCCAAAAGAAGGAGGTTCATTTTCTCAACTCCCTTCCAAGACCAAAATTCTTGGTCATCATAATGACAATGCATGCACTTTCACTTTGGGGAATTTTCTATGGGCATTTTGGAATCAGTGTATGTATTATTTTTCTTTCTTGTTGACCATCCCTTCATATTAGATATCAGACTTCCATGTTTTTTCCACCCTTCCTAAATCTACTACATCATATTGAAGAAATCATGGTACCATTATATGTTAAATATCTCCCTATTTTATAATGTTGCCCTGTACTTCTCAACACCTGACCATGAGACCAAAATTAGATACCCTCTGGAGTGCATCCCCTTTGGAGATCATTGATTCTCCATTGGAGCTGGCTCTGAGGCAGAGCTGCCATGGCTGATGTTTGGAGGGTGAGTAAATCAAGCAAGCCTCACCCCTCCCAATACAGCTAGGACTCAGACTCTGACTCATCCAGTCTCCAGGACCTACTTCTGAACACGAAGACAAAACCTGGGATACTCCTTTTACCTCTCTTCCTCACCCAACCTCCCATTTCTTGACATCAGACCCCTGGACCAAAAGTAGAGACCCTCTAGAGTCCATGGTCCCCTCCCGTGTGTAGCTAAGTCCATAACCATTTGGAGCTGGCTCTGGGGCAGAGCTGCCCTGGCTGGTGTTTAGAGGGTGAGTAATATAAGCAAACCTCACCCCTCTGTAACTCAGCAGGCAACAGACTCAAACCCATCCAGTCTCTCAACTCCCTCTGACACATAGGCTAGGGCCTAGCCATTGTTATCCACCCTGCCAACAGACCTGCCACTTGAATCTGGGACAACGGACCAGGACCCTCACTTTCCCAGCCTTCTCTCCCACCCCAGAATGATGAGATGATAGGCTACTCCTCGCCGGAACTGGCTCTGGGGAAGAGCTGCCCTGGCTGAAGTTTGGAGGGTGAGTAAATCAAACAAGCCTTACCCTTCCAGAACCAGCCAGGACCCAGCCTCTGACCTATCCAGGCTCTCATCACTCTCTCACCACCTAATTAGAATTTGCCCTTTTCTACAATGCTTACCCATGCTTCTTTCCATGGCTTTATCTCATAGCTTGCTTTTTGTTTTTACATCACCCTCATTTTCAAATCTACCCATCCCTGTCACTTCCAAAGTAAACTATCCCTTAGTACAGAGAATTAGAAAAGAATGGAGGAAGGCAGTTCAGTAAAAACCATCCAATACATCCACTAAATCAAGCTGAATGTGTAACATTTCACATTCAGACCATCTACATCTACATTCCCATCTACATGGAAAGAACAGACGTGACTTTTCTCAATTCTTCAAGATCTTTAGTCATTACAAAGACAATGCAATCACTTTCACTTTGGGGACTTTCCATTGACATGGTGGTTGTCATTGGTTCTTCTTCCTGCCTTCTGTATCAGTTCCTAAGAATTTTCCCATGTCTCTTCCATGAATCTTACCTATTCTTCCTGAATTCCACTGTTGCCATCCTGTAGTCAATTCTGCAGCACAAGTTGTATAAACTCAGTAGATATTCGGCCCTCCTGCTTCTTGACACCTGGCCACCAGAGCGAAAGTAGAGCATCTGCAGACTCTTTGGACCCCCTCCTGCTTCTCCTGTCTGAAGTTAATTATCAATCATTACCCCGGACAGAATTGATGGGGCTAGGATTTATAGGGTGAGTAATCTTGGAAGCCTCACATCTGTAGAATTACCTCGATCCATCTAGTCTCTCACCTCATAATGGTTATCAAGGACTTATCCTTATTTCTCTTACCTCCCTTTCATTTTTTTAAATCTCCTCCATTTCCAGATATAACCTTCCCGATCCTATCTCCACCAATCCCTCCTGAAAAGATAGAATTGGATAAGCAGTACTAAGATTTCCTATTTCCCTTCATCTACCTACGTGGGTAGAGACACTCATTATAAAGAAGAAATTGTAAGAGAAATCTCCATACTTTTTATTTCAGTTGTATTCTTACTTCTAGGACTACCCTGAGTTTCAGAGGCACTGTAATATAACCCTTATAAAATAACATAGTTAAGATTTATACTGAGATTGGATATAGGTGACTTGATGAATCCCTTACCTTTTGAGATCCTTTTGAATTATCATTCAGTTAACAAGCTTTTATTAAGCAGAAAAGCATGCCAAAATACCTTGGAACTCCTATAGACATCCCCTACCAAACAGGTCTTTAATTGACAGATGAGACCATTAACAATGTTCAAATACTAATGAAATATATTAAGTCTGTTCACCATCAGGTATCAGAATTTCTTCCCCGATCACCTGGCACCTTTTCCTTGCCACAACTTCCAACTGGTAGACTGGGCACATCAGTGAGAAAAGTACCCTTCAATCATACTGGAAGAGTTCTTCCCAGATCCTGTTGCCCATCAACATTGCCATCTGCATCAGACCATCAGACATGGAGCTCTAAATCACACTGCAAAAGAAACTCATCATCCCCTGGAACCAAACACCTCTCTTCTTGTCCTGTGCTGCTGCTCCCATTTGTGACCAAGGAGAAAGAACCTCAGATTGGCTGCATCAGCGTGCCTCCACACCACGCAGAAATTCCACTCCCCGATTGTTTGGCCAGCCAAAGACTCAAGCTGTTTCTCAGATTCCCGGATCGGACGAACTCGCCCTGGCTCCCCACCCCTTCCCCTGCGTACCCCCACCCAAATGTTGCATACCCATGGCCACTGCCCTTTAGCTTTCCTCCCTTCCCCAGGTCCTTCAGTGTCCAACTCAAGCTATCCGTCATCCTGAGGCCGATGACACCATCCAATCACTCCCCTTAATTCCTGTCCTAAGAACCCCAAGACCCATTTGTGAGCCCAGTGTTAATTTTGAGATACAAAAAAAAAAAACCCACATGTGGAAAGTGGCTCCAAAAACCCTGTTGTCCCCTAGAAATCTCTCTGCTCTTTGAGCCACTTTGATGCCCCCTTCATGTCATGGCTTGTAGCTATGCCCAAAATAAAACATTTTACTGATGTACCCTAAATCATAAGCAGTGAGTTTTCTTTCCACAATACAACCAGGAGATTACTTTACAGAACTGGATTAGAGAACGATTCATTTTTTTCTTGACGAGGCTTTTGGGGTTAAGCGACTTATCCAGTTAGAGAGTGTTAAGTGTCTGAGGTCAGATTTGAACTCAGGTCCTCCTGACTCCTGAGCTGGTGCTCTATCCATTGCATCATCTAGCTGCCTTGATAATTCATTTTGAGATACAAAAAAGGCTTAAATCTCAAATGAAATAATGAAAAAGTAAGAGTGAAAAGTGCTTGGTATTACTAGACTTGAAACTATTATAAAATTATGGTCATCAGAATTATTTGGTATCAATTAAAAAATAAAAAAGCAGATCCATGGAATAGACTAAATAAGCAAGAAAGAAGACACAAATGCAGTGTCTGGTGAACACAAGAAATCATGGTAATTGGGGGAGGATTTCTGATTGGACAAGAACTAACAGGAAAGCTTGAAAGCAGACTAGTGAAACAAAGCACAGCTTTAAAATATAATGGAATATTACTGTATCATAACAAGCAATGAAAAGCAGAGAAACACAAGAGCATTTGAGGGACTCAGAGACCCTGAAGCAACAAAGCCCCCTAGGGGACAAGCAAGATATGGCATGTACTAGGCAAGTCAAATCTCCTAGGGTGAGGAAATAAGTGTTTAGTAAGTGAAAATGTAAAAAATAACTGAGATGGACCAAAAAGCTAAATCAGGAAAGTAATATGTACAACTACAACAACATAAATGAATGAAAATATCACTAAAACAGCAGAACTTAATTACAGACATCAACTTTGCTTCCAGAAATCCAAAGGTGAAACCCTTCCCTTCTTGCAGTAGATGGGTGGCAGTCCACAGGAACAAAAGATGGCATACCTTAAACATGGCTAGGAATTTATGAGACTACAGTGCAATTAGATGGCACAGTGAATAAAACACTGGGCTTGGAATCAGGAAAACCTGAGTTCAAATCTAGCCTCAGACACTTACTAGCCGTGTGACCCTAGACAAGTCACTTAATCCCATATGCCTCATCTGTAAAATGGGCTGGAAAAGGAAATGACAAACTACTCCAGTATCTTTGCTAAGTAAGAGTCAGACACCACTGAAATGACTCAAAAAACAAGAAGCTAGATAAGAAAATTTGTTAAGAGTAGACAAAGGACCAAAGACTATTTTAGATTAGACAGGTCAAGGAATGTGTCCAGAGAGTACACAGACTAGCAATTTTTCCGTGAGGGGTAAGTAATGGAATATACTCAAAGGATACATGTAGGAACCAATCATGAATCTTACAGATTATGTCAAGTGTCTCAGGAGTAAGTGAACCTAAGTAGACCAACACAGAGTGTATCCAAAATATAGACAGATGGTTGATAATCTATCCATAGTAAAGTTCAAGGAATCTGTTTAGTAGGTAGACAAGCACACAGGAAACTCTTCCAGACTAGAAAAAGGTCTCAGAGAACATATTTTATGAGGAACAGGGGTCTATCTCAAATCAGACAGGTCAGGAAATGTGTCTGTAGGCAGAAACTCAAGAATATTTCTGAAATCAAACAGGTGAGGAAATGGGTACAAAGAGTAGAAAGAAAGCAACAGATTAGTCCCAAACATAACAAGACAGAGAACATATATGGAGCACAAGTCAAATTGAAGAGGTCAGGAATGTGGCCAGAGATAAGAAAAATGGCCAACTAATTGTCCCCAAGTGGGCAGGCAGGCCAGAAAGTGGCTCCTGTGAATGTACACCATTGGAAGGGATCTCTCCTAAATTGTACATGTCTAAGAGAAGTTCTTTAAATGAAGAGAGGGCCATGGAACTATTGCCAAGAAGATGTCAATCAACATCTTCCCTAAGTACTTACTATGTGCCAGGAGCTGTGCTAAGTGCTGAAATGAGAAAAGCTAAAACCTAAATCTGCCCATCCTCAAGGAACTTATATATTAATAAGGGAAATAACATGTAAATAGGTCTATACAAGACACATACAGAATAGAAAAATTTTAGCGCAAAAAGGCTCATGTGGCTTGGGGATAAGTAAGCCCTCATGCTTAAAGGAATCCAGGGATGTCAAGAGGCTGAGGTGAAGAGGGAATATATTCCAATTATGGTGGGCATGGGGTAAAGACAATTAGTACGTGGGCATAGAAATGGAAAATGGAGTGACATGCACAAGGAACAGCAGGTAGGACAGGACTGGTGAAGTATAGAATGCATGGAGGGAAATGCAGCATGGGAAGACTGGAAAGGAAGGATAGCATCAGGTTTTAAAGAGCCTGTAGTACAGAGGATTTTCTATGTGATCCTGGGGATATTTTGGAGATAGTATAGGGTTTACTGAGTTGGGAAGGAGAGGGCTGAAATATTAAAAAATGAGTTTTAGGAAAACATCTTTGACAGCTATATGGACGATGGATTAGATTGGTGGAAGACTTGAAATCAAAGAGACCACCTGACAGGAGCCCAATAAAAAAGTTATTGCGCAGGGCACCAAGGTCTGAAATAGGGTGGTGGTTGTGGGAGTGGGGAGAAGGAAGCATATAAGAAGGATATTGTAAGGGTTAAAATGGCAAGACTTGATAAACAGATTTAGAAATGTGGGGTGAGAGTGAAGAGTCAAGAATGGTACTGAAGTTGTGGGCCTTGGATGACTGAAAGGAAGGGATTAAAGAGAACAGGAATGAAGGTAGAATCAACCTGCTGGAAAAGACAGGACGGAAACGGATAAAGCTTACACGTAGAAGTGTTGCCTTTGGCAAAGAGAAGGGCCACCTCTTCGAGGAAGGTGGTAAAGGAGGACAGAGTGATGGCTGATGTTAGAGGGGTGTGAGATGAGGGGAAGGAGAGAAGAGGGAACTCTCAGCTGATGACCTCAGTTTTTTCGGTGAAGTTTGTGGTGAAATCCTGAGCTGAGATGGTCAGGAAGGGTACCATGAGCAGCTTACGAAGGACAAAAAGGAGTGGAACAGCTACTCTAGTATGTGGACTAGAGAATTAATTAGCAAGGAATAGAAAGATTTCCTGTCTGCAGGGTGCTATAAATTTGATATAAATTTGTGATGGACCCAATCAGCATGATTTCATGATTTTTTCCACCTCCACTCAGATGCATATGAACATGAGAGAAGGAAGAAGATTATAAAACTATTTCAGAGTTGGAGATTGACAAGGTGAGGAATAACATTGAAGTTTGGAGGTCCTGATGAGGAACTAAAACAAGATTAGGAATAGAAATAAGTAGACTGTAATTGTGAAGTTAGAGTACATAAGTTAAGAGTACTTAAGTATGTTGAAGTCCCCTACTATGAGGGAGGGAGTTGGAGTAGAAAGAAAATGATCTTGGACAGAGGAGGCGAAATGATCTGAGGGTTGGTACATAACATCCACCAGAATCTGGATTGGATGATAAATATAATTGAACTTCAGTGGAGGAGAGGTGACTGAATAATAGTGATAATGGGAGAGTTTGGAAATATTAATGAGGAGCAAGTTTTATTTCAACTTCCCCCCCCCCAATTAATCAATGTTGGGGCTGAGAAGAATGAATGAAGGGAGAAAACAAAACAAAACAATTTATAGTCAGTGCTGAAAGGGTAGCAGGAAAGCATTATCAACAGGAGGGAGCCATGTCTCAGAAAGCGCCAGAAGATGGCAGGAGTGAGTAAGGAAAAGATTTTGAGGGGAAAAAAAAAATATTAAGAAAAAATATGAAGACAATGTCCTGAGCTACTTATCTGGACTTACTTGACATAATTAGTCTCAGAGAGAGGTTTAATGTATCCTATGGAAGAATCTTGAATCCTCTGAAACTAGAATTATTACAGGTAGTCTCATTTATGTAGAATACACCAAAGGTAAAAATGTTGTATATAATCCTTTTAAGAGAGATATGACTTTATACACCTCTGACCAAATTGAAAGGGGATTCCTTAGAGTTAAAACTAAAATAGTAGATTTGAGGAAGATACTCTGAAGGTTCAAGAAAATAATTTTGTTCTGTTTAAGTGAACCCAAGATGTTAAAAAAAAATTTTTAACACCTGTAATAGGAATTAGGGGAGCAAGGTTCAGGTAAATGGGAATAAATGAAAGGACAACTGGGGTTGAAGAAAAGTATTTATTGTTCTAGAACTTGGATTTCAGTACCAGTCACTTAATAAACATTTATTAAACACTATGTCAAGTAGAGGAGACAAAAAGCAAATCAGAAATATCGTCTCTTAAGAAACTCATATTCCAATGAGACAACATACAGTTAACTACATGCAAGATTTCTACAATGTAAATGGAAAATACTATTAAAGGGAAGGCACTATTAGTGGGAGAAAGGGGGAGAAAGTGGCAAGAAAAGATTCTCCTACAGAAGAATATTCTATTGTATATTCACATGTGAATATACAAATTGTAATATATAAATGAATGGAATATCACTGCATTGTAAGAAGTGATAAGTACAAAGAATTCAAAAGAACATGAAAAGACTGATATTGAGAAGTAGGCAGAAACAAAAAAATATATACACAATAATTATAAGAATAAAAAGAAAAACAAAATCTGAACACTGTGTAATTATAACAAAGATTGGTCCCAGAAAAGAGTTGAGAAATGCACTATCATCTCTTTACTGCAGAGATGAGGAACTATGGAAGTAAACAAAAATCAGATATAGTTTGTGTCACTTGGTTTTGCCATTTTTTTGCTTTTAAAATTTTTTGTTACCAATGAAAAATTCAGTGGTAGCAAATAGATATATTCAGAAATGAATATGATGAAAATAAAATAAAAAATAAAAGACAATTAAAAAAAACACACACAACAATGGCCTCCAAGGTAACTTCATGACACCAGCACCTCTTGGGATAGACAGGCCAACATGCAACAGTTAACACTAATTAAAGAGTGCTCCCCCTCAAATTCCCCCCTCACAGATGACCAACTTTGAAGGCCCATGATTGGTGTTTGATCTCTATTAGGCCCTCTCTTCCTTCTGTGACTAGGCTCTGTACTGGCACATATAAATTGAAATTGTATTAAAACATCTACTAAGTTTTCCCATCTCATGGCAGCCCAGAAGTGATATTGGGGGGAAAAACAGTATTCTAAAAAGTAAAAGAGATAAGTTTTAACCAACAGTCACAACATATTTTATGGGGGGAGGGGGGAAGGGAGCTGTCATGGAATAGAGGCATTCAGAAATTTCTGATGAAAAGAACAGAGTTAAATAGAAACTTTGAAACACAAAATCAAGAATTCAGGAAATCCTGCAAAAGTGAATTTATTTGATGAATTAGAAAGAGTAGTATTATGAGGTAGCACTGGCATCCCCATAGAGGAAGAAGAAACAAGTATCTTGTCACAATTTTAATGTAAAGGGTACTTGAGAGAGTTAAATAAGAAAAACAGGTGTCTTAGTAGTGGATTACTTTTCTTCTGATGGTCAGCAGAATAAAAAGAGAAGAAAGGGTAAAAAGAACACATTGGTGTATAGTAGAGGAAGAGAAAAGTAAAACTTGATATTTCTCATAATTGGGGTAAGAAAAAAATGTACAAACATGGATGACGAGTACGAAACATCCAATCAACTTCATTTGTAGCTTAAATGGACAAAAGAGGGTTAAATACACACTAAACTTTGCGTAGGTATAGAAATACACCAAATTAACAGGGAAAGAAAGAGTTAGAATCTAAGAATTTCTTAGATTTCCCCCTTAAATACTTGAGAATGGCTGAACAAATTGGAGTACAGGAAAGCAATAGAATACTATTTTGCTATGAGAAATGACAAGAGATAAATATTATTAGAGATTCCTGAGTAGTATGAATTGACTCAGAGTTGTTAGTAGAATCAGAACAAATTCATGCAAAGATAGCAACACTATAAAGAAAAAAATTAATTTTGAAATACTTAACATCCTTGATCAAAGCAATAACCAGCCAGGACTCTAGAGTCCAGCTTCTTAAACTGTGGGTTGCAACCCCATACGAGGTCTCATAACTGAATATAAGTGGGGGAAATCACAAAATTATAATTTATTCTCAGTAACTTTTATTTGTATACAATTTTATATATTTATATACCTGGGTTCATGCAAAAATTTCTCGAGCCAAAAGGGGTTGTAAGTGGAAAAAGTTTAAGAAGTTCTGCTCTAGAGGATCTATGCTGAAGCATGTTAGCCATCTTTTAAAAGAGAAGTGATGGACATAAGATCTAGGGGATATGGCTCTTTCATGGATACATTTTGGCTTGACTATGCATATTTGTTACACAAATTCTTATTAACAACACAACACTGGAGGAAGGAAAGGGGGCATAATAGGTTAGTAATAGCGAATTATTAATAAAACAGGGTCCTTGTACTATTATAAAACACACAGAAGGGAAAATGAGGAAGTTTAAGGAAATATAGACAATCAGGACAATTTTGAAAGGAACACATAGTATGGAATTTATCAAAATAAAGTTTTTGTTTATAAAAGCAAGTGGTATGAAATGGAAGTTTGCATTTCCATATTGAACCCTCAGTGTTCTGCTATATATATGGAAATGCTCTATTTTGGTAGTTAAATTCAAAATGTAAAGAAAAAACCTTGCCATGGAATTCATCGATAAAAGTAGAATCTGTTATGAAAAAAAATTATGAAATAAACACCTTGTCTGATTCCCAAGAAAGGAAAAACCAAATTATTCATACTAAAATTGAAAAGGGAGAATTCACAGCCACTGAAGAAGTAATAAAGTAAAAATGCCAGAAATTTGTTTGCCCAATTATATTCCCAAAAGGGATAACTTAGATAAAATGGTTAAATAATTGTCAAATATAAAATGCTCAGGTTGAAAAAAAAAGAAATTAAAAACAATATCATAGAAATTACACTATAAATCAGGACTTTTTAACCTTTTTCTACTCACAACCCCTTTTTGCTCAAAAAATTTTTACACAACCCCAAGTATATAGGTATATAAAGTACATATAAATAAAACATTTATGCATAATAAATCATTTCACAACCCCCACATTCAGTTATGCAAGTCCATATGGGTCATGACCCACCGTTTAAGCAGCTTTGCTATAAATGAACTCCCAAAGGAACAAATTTGGACCAGAATGACAAGAAGGGACTGTTCCAAACTATTTCTATGATATAAATATGGTATTGAGATTTAAAACAGGGAGAGTCAAAATCAGGGAAAACAAGACTGCCCATTATTACCATTACTAATTAACACGGTGCTAGGAATGAAGCTAAAACAACAAGAAAATATAAAGAAATCGAGGGAATAAACATGGACAAAGAAAAAAACAACATAACTATCACTTTTTGTAGATAATAGGATGGTTTTAGTGAACCTTAAACAATTCACTATAATGAGGAAACTGACCCTCACTGGAATGGCACTCTGCTATTGACTCATCAGACTTGAACTCATTAAATATAACTATCTTCTCAAAATGGAGATGTTTCTATCCTTGTGGCCCATTTCTCCCATTGCTGAGCTCCGGGACAGAAAGTCCAATTGACAAAGCACCCAAAACAAACAAGCTCCTTTCTCTTCAGCTTAGTTCTGTCCAAGGCTCTACTTTTAAACCTCCTGGGTTTTCTAACTCTATCCCCTAATGAATTCTCACATTGAGGAGCCTCCGACCTTTTTGGTCTCACTTTACATCACCGAATTCCTGCCTGGAAAAAATAAGGAAGCAGCCATCCCAAACACACTCACTTCACTCCATCTCAATTCATTCCCAGCTCTCCCCCTGATTTTTTTATTTCCCCTGCAATGTTGGAGATCCAGCCACACTTCTCCTTCTCCCAGTGGTGAACTTCTCCCTAGAAAGTCCAACTGAAGAATTTGGATCAAAAACTTTACCTTTTCTCCAGCACACTTCTCTCAAAGTTCTGCTGCTGTCTTCCAGTTTATCCAATTCTACACCAGCCACCTTCACATCCTGGACTTGCCTTAGTTCCTGCAGACATCTCTTCTCATTGATGAGGTCCTGCTACAATTTTTATGGAGTACAAGTTCAGTTTAATCAATTCTGCTCCTTTCCATCTCCACTCCTGACTCTGAACTTCTTTTCCTCCGTCCCATATATGCCTTCTAAAAGTAAAACTGAGTTGTTGTTTCCTCTGTTGCTGAGCTCCAGACTGGAAAGATCAATTGGAAAAGCACCCAAGAAAAACATGTTCTCTTCTCTCCAGCACACTTCCCTCCAGGTGGTGCTCCTAAATCTGATCTATCCAACTCTATCCCCAGCTGCTTTTTCACCTTGGAAATGGGGAAATGATTAGAATTGCTTTGAGACCAGCCCCCCACAGTCATCATTAAGGAGAGGACATTGTGCAGGCTGTGGCTTACTTTTTGCTGACCAACTGCCACCAACAGAAAGCTAGGCTCAGGAGTCCTGGGATTGGTAGCCCTGCCCAGACTATTCCTGCTTCCAGCTCAACCCTCCTGTGGAGAAACAACCAGCCCATTTGACTACCACACACAGGCCAGTCAAGGCCCCCTGAGGTAGAGACTTCAGGTAGCATGTGCCAGACAAGTCAAACCACCACCATCACCACCTTGATCACCATCTTCCCTAAGACACTGATGGAGACATCCCAGAGCCCTGAACCTAACAGCTCTGGGAACAGTAACATTCAATAAGACCTTTAAAGAAAAAAAAAATCTGCCTTGCCACTATACCTTCAGTGCCAAGGAACTTTATTTATTAATTTGCAACTGTATTGTCTCCCTGAGGATGCGAATTCCTGGAAGAGAGGGATTGTTTTACTTTTTTATTTGGATAACCAATGTTCAGCACAGAACTTTACACATAGGATGCGCTCAAATGCTTCATTCCTTCATTCCTTCCCTGGTGAGCTCTTGCTCAGAATTACCATTTTGAGATGTGTTCAAGACAACCGTAATCACTTCTCTACTAGCTATACTCCTGACTCTCCAGCCATTCCCACCCTCAGCTACATTCTCACCCCCAAGACGCTTCTTCAGTCACAAACTCCTACTGTCGCTTATTTTAATTCCTGCCTGGAAAGTCTAATTGAGGAAACAAACATGCTACATTTTTTCCATTCTACTTTTGATACCTTCAATATTTCCACCTCCATCTCGGCTACCTTCTCGCCATGAGGATGCCTCTAGTGTTATTTCTCCCTACTCTTAATGCTGAGATACCACCTAGAAGTTTAATAGATGAAGCTTCTCGGGCTCACATATTCCCTTTTGTTCAGTTCATTTCGTTCACTATTCTACTCCTGAATCTCTGGATATTTCCATGTTCCTTCCATCCGGTGTTGTTGCTGTTTGCTCTTCGTTTTCAATACAGGAGATGTCTTGACTTACATGTGAATTGTATTTAAGTGAAACAAAGTTACACAAAGCCATTAGCCTCATTTTCTCTGCCCGAGTCCCAGTGGCAAGACAAAAGTCACAATGGCTGGCGATGGCCAAGGACGCAGTGGATGACCTTTGTGTCTTCGATGCCTGATGATCAAGCTTTGAACACTTTATAGCTCCTACTTCAGCTGCCTTCGTGACCACTGAAACAAACTGTTGGCATCTGCTCATTCTGCTGGGGGAAGTCTTCACACGCTTGGCAGAGACATCCCCTAACTCACCGATAGATCCGAGACCTGTCGATTACCTTTAACCTGGGTTATCCCTTCTTCCGAGACGGTTTTACCAGATTGGGATTGCTGAGCATGCTACAGCTTCTTGGAGCCACAGGTAAGAGTTGGGTGGCAGGAGGACATCAAAAGGTAGATCAAAGAAAAAAGAAAAGGACCTATGTATGCAAAATTATCTATGGCGGCTCTTATTGACATGACAAAGAATTGGAAATGGAGGGGATACTCCTCAGTTAGGGAATTGCTGAACAAGTTGTGATATCTAATTGTGATGGAATACTATTGTGCTATAAGAAATGACAAGTAGGATGGTTTCAAAAAATCCTGGGAAGACTTATATGAACTGATGCAAACTGAAATGATCAGAACCAGGAGAACATTTTATGTAGTATCAGCAATAATGATCAGCTATGAAAGACATAGATACTCTGATCAAGACAGTTATCCAAGATAATTCCCAAAAGACCCATGATAAAAAAAAAAATGCTATCCATCTCAAGAGAGAGAACTGATGAACTCCAAATACAGAATAAAGTATAATTTTTGTTTTACTTTCTTTATTTTTCTTGCTTTTTTGCAACATGGCTAATATGGAAATAAGTTTTGCATTATTTCACATGTAGAACTGATATCATATTGCTTGCTTTCGTAATGGGTGGGGGAGGGATCAGAGGGAAGAAGAGAATTCAGAACTCAAAAATAATTTTAAATGAATGTTTCAAATAAGTAAATAATGAATTTTTAAAATTAAAAAGCAATTTTCAAAAAAAGAGAAGTTTCCACTCTTATCCCTCAAATGTACACTATAATTCCGTCTCTCTAGACCTACCAATGAGGGGCCCTCTCAAAAACATGAACTCAAGCCCCAGAAACATTTCTTCCACCTCAACAGAAATAGCTACTGCTTCCTGATGGGAAATAGAACACATGTACTGGCCTACAGGAGTTCTGTCTTTGTTGCTTTTTGTGTTGTTTTGTCTTCCTTTCCCTGACATATGAGTGCAGAATCAGGCAGAATGTACAACACCCCTGCCAACCACAGCTGGGAAGCACCAGTAGAAGCCTCTAGCAACCTTCCACATAGGAGAACAGAGTCAGGGCTGACATGGAAGGGTGGAGTTGGACCCTTGCAAGTCAGCACAATAATGCTCAGGCCTGCAGAAATACTCTGTGGCAGCATAGGGCAGAAAATCTAAGGCCCTAGGAGTATCAGTATTCTTGCCCTGGCCCCGGGGATATCATTTGACCCTGGTAGAATGGTAGAGTAGAGGCACAACCCCTAGCAGTAGCAGCCAGGAATGGAAACTGGAACAGACAGAGGCAAAGGCCATAACAGGAGTGGGACACCGATGGGTAGAGATGCAGGCCTGATGGTAGTAGAGAGCAAATTGACTCCATGCCCAGTAGAGAGGTATGGGCACTGCCTTATGTGGCAAGAAAAAAATGGACCCATTGTTGCCCATTGCTTATCATAATGTAAAAACGATTGACATCCACATTGCGGTTAGTATAATTCCCACTGATCATTGTACGATTCTTCTCCAGGGAGGGCTTAGAGGACCAGAGGGTGACTTCTGGGGACACAATTGGCTCTATGGCACCAAGGGAGAAATGAAAATATCTAAAAAGCCTCTGCAAAAAGGGTGACACTGCCAGAGGCCTTTCATGGGGCAAAAATGTTGTATTTCATCCTCAGTTGGTCTCCCAGGGAAGGGGAGGTTCTCACTGATAGGTCAGGGAACACTGAATGTTCATACAGGGAAACTCCTGCTGACCTGTGATAAGAATCAGTGACTATGGAAAACTATGGAGGAAGTCTAATCACCTTTGCTCTAATTCTGATGTCTACAGTTTGTGGTAACTTTTTTACATCAAAGTATACATTATAAACAGCAAAGACATCATCTACCACATGAACCTGATCATTTAGATGGAACACTTGTTTTGGGTTTGTTTGTTTTTTTCTGGAACTCTCCTAGATTCAATCAGTCCTTCAGGGAACTGTTATATTGTTAGCCTGGGTTTGTTCTTCATAGTTTTTCTCTATCTCATTTAAGTGATATGTAGTTTAACAAAAAGAGTAACAACTTTAAGGACCTTACTAGGAAGGAGTGGAGTGTGGTAGGACCAAAATCTTGACCCTTCCTCCTTGCAGATTAGGCTCATTTTTCTTTAAAGGGTATTGAGATATTACTCTAAACATGGTTGGTCCAGGGAACTAAGGACTTTGCTTGCTGATGTTACTTCCTCATTATCTAAAAACAAGCAGTCATAAGGAACTGGAATGGGCTCTCAGATAATTGGCTGGTGATTTGTGATAATTCAGTCTTTTCCATTTTAAAAACCTTCTTCCTGCTGTGGTGAACTAAATTTCTTTCTGTTGGATGATCTATGATTGGAATCTATAGATTGGGATGATCTATAGAATGATTTTGTTCCAGTATCAAAAGTCAACTACTAGGGGCATTCTTGGCAAATCTAAACCATGGATATGGCTGGGGAGGCATCTGCAGAATGATAAGACAGCTAAGGCGATAGAGTCAGGAGCAGAACCAGCACAGAAGTGACCTTGACCGGTCTTGGGATTTCCATGGATGAAAGATCAAGACAGGAATTCAACGGTGAGAGGAAAAAGAGACATGTACAGAGTAAGAAAACATTTGGGATAGAGTTGGAAGAGTCAGGACAATAAGGATTCGAATGAGAGAAGTGAACATGATTGGTCATAGAACTTCCCTAACTGGAGGTTGTTGGTCAAAAGTGGCCACTGGGAGGAAGAGTCTGCAGGGAGGATGCATTTCCAGTATAAGAAAGCAACTGGGACAGAAGAGGTAAAGGCTGTAGATTCAGAAAAGCAGCCAGGAGAGAAGTAAATGTAGTTGGTTTAAGTACTTCTTCAAATTTGGAATTCATACTGGAACTCACAAATATGAATTTGGAGATGCCGGGTCAGAGTCATCCCTAGATTGAAAAGGTAACTGGGTCAGAGAGATAAAAGTCCATAGAGTCAGAAATGGATCCAGGAAAAAAGTGAACATGGTTAGCTAGAATGCTCTCAAAAGGAGGTTCAGTTCTGGAAGTCATAAAGATGAATAGAGAACCATAGAGGCAGAGGTATCTCCAGAGTGAGAAGGCAGCTGGTGTGCAGGAAGAAATAGCCAGAGAGTCAGGAGCAGAAATAAGAGAGAGCTTTCTGCTCAGTAGAACCCTAATAGAAGAATTGGATCACAGGAGTAGAGGCACTCCCCCAAGGTGAGAAAACACCTAGGGAAGAGGTGAAAAGCACATAGTCAAAGGCAGAGCTGGATGACAAATTAGTATTATTGATTTGGATACTTTTCTCAAGAGGAAATTATGGGCAAAAATTCATCAATTGGATGAGGGGGACACAGAGCAAAAATTATCTCCAGGATGAAAGCTAGCTAAGTCAGAAATGCAGCTGGAAGAGATGGGAGATATGTAGAACATAGAAATGATAGATGGACGGATGGATGATAGATAGATGAACAAATAGATAGATAGATGGACAAATGGATAGGTGGATGGATTGATGGATGGATGGATGGATATAGAACACTTGTTAAACATTTACTATGTTCCAGACACTACTAAAAGCTGAGAATACAAACACAAGTTAAAAGACTGTCCCAGTTTAGGGATACTAACACATTGTTGGTGGAGTTGTGAACTGGTCCAGCCATTCTGGAGAGCAATTTGGAGCTACGCCCAAAGGGCTACCAAACTGTGTATACCCTTTGATCCAGCAGTGTCTTTCTCTACTGGGCCTGTATCCCAAAGAGATCATAAAAAGGGAAAAGGGCCTTTGTGTACAAAAATGTTTGTAGCAGCCCTTTCTGTAGTGGTAAGGAACTGGAAACTGAATGGATGCCTATCAGTTGGAGAATGGCTGAATAAGTTATGGCATATGAATGTTATGGAATATGATTGTTCTGTAAGAAACAATCAGCAAGATGATTTCAGAGAGACCTGGAGAGACTTATGTGAACTGAAGCTGAGTGAAGTGAGTAGAACCAGGAGAACACTGTACACAGCCACAACAAGATTTTGTGATGATCAACTGTGATCGAGGTGGCTCTTCTCAACAATGAGGTGATTCAAGGTAATTCCCATAGGCTTGTGATGGAGAGAGCCATCTACATCCAGAGAGAGGACTATGGAGACTGAGCATAGACTACAACATAGTATTTTCACCTTTTGTTGTTGTTGTTTGCTTGCTGGTTTTTTTTTCTTTCTCATTTTTCTCTTTTGATATGATTTTTCTTGGGCAGCATGATAAATGTGGAAATGTTTAAAAGAATTGCACATGTTTGACCTATATTGTATTACTTGCTGTCTAGGTGAGGGGGATGTGAGGAGAAAGGGAGAAAAAATCAGAACATAAAATTTTGCAAGGGTAATGTTGAAAGTTATCTTTGCATGTATTTTGGAAAACAAAAAAGTATTATTATTTTTTTAAAAAGATAGTCCCTGTCTTCAAGGAGTCTATATTCTAATGGGGAAAAGAGAACATATAAAAAAAAAGAGTTGAAAACCAGGAGGGAAGAGAATCTAGAAAAGTAGTCCCAAGTGTCAGGGGCTGAGCCAAATTAGAAGAGAATGACTCCCTCTTCAGCCTTTGACATTGTGGATCATATTCTCCTCAATATTCTCTTTTCTCTAGTTTTCAGGCATCCCTTTACCTTGATTCTCTTCCTATCCTGACAGCTCCCTTTACTGTATCCTCCTCCAGATCATGCCCTCTAACTGTAGGTCTCCTTCACGGTTCTATCCTGGACCCCCTTCTCTTCTCCCTCTATACTACTTTCCTTGGTGATCTCACCAGCTCTCATAGATTTAATTACCATCTTTATGTTGATGATTCTCAAATCTACCAGGTCTGTCTTAATCTCTCTCCTGACCTCCAATCTCACATCTCCAAATGTCTTTCATATATCTGGAATTAGATATCCAGTAGACTCAATATGTCCAAAACAGAATTAAATATAATTTACCCTTAAAGCTTCCCCCATCCCCAACTTCCAACCTTCCTTATTACTGTAGAGAATAACTCCATCTTCCTTAAACTCACAACCTAGGAATTATCCTGTACTCCACACTCTCTCACCTGCCATATGCAACCTGTTGCTGGCAAGTCTGCCTCCCTCAAGTTTCTCCCCACACCAAACTCCCCTCCATTGAGCCACTAAAGTGAATTTCTAAAAGCACGTGGCTGATCATATTATCCCCCTGTTCAGTAAACTCCCTTTGATCTCAAGTATAAAATGCAAAATGCTGTGTTCGGCATTCAAAGCCTTGATAACTTAGCCCCCTCGTACCTTTTCAGTTTTCTCACATCTTCCCAATTTTTTTGATCCAATGACACTGGTCTCCTGGCTGTTCCACAAACAAGACACTTCATCTCTCAGGTCCAAGTTTTTTCCTCTGACTATTCCCCATGCCTCTTCCTTCTCTGCTCTATTTACTGATCTCCCTGACTTCTTTCAAGTCTCAACTAAAATCCCACCTTTCTTAATCCCTCTTAATTCTGGTGCATTCCCTATGTTAATTACTTCCTATTTATAGCATATCTATATTATTTTGTATATATTTGCTTATATATTTTCTCCCCCCTTAGACTGTAAACACCTTGAGGTCTTGAATCATCTTTTGCCTCTTTTTGTAACCATCACTTAACACAATGACTGGCACACAGTAGGAGGTGTTTAACTAGGAAATACATAATTTACTTGTCTGTGATATGCCAAAGTACACTTTTCAAAAGTGTATTGACTTGGGGCAGCTAGGTGGCGCAATGGATAGAGCACCAGCCCTGAAGTCAGGAGGACCTGAGTTCAAATGGGACCTCAGACACTTAACACTTCCTAGCTGTGTGACCCTGGGTAAGTCACTTAACTCCAATTACCTCAGGGGGGAAAAATGTATGGACTCAATTATAAGGGGCTCCTTAAAAAAATAAAGAACAACTTAAATATCCAGAAGAATATTCAATGCTCATGGCTAGTTATTTTCTGACATAACTTACTCTGACACAATCAAATGTTATACATGAAATTTAACAAGAAAAGAAAATCAAGGCTAAGTTCTCCAAGCAATCACTTGCCATCTAGGGGAGGGGATGGGGGGAAGGAGGGGAAAATTTAGAACACGAGGCTATGGAAGGATCAATGTTGAAAAAAATTACCCATGCATATGTTTTGAAAATAAAAAGCTTTAATAGTAAAAATAAATAAATAAATAAATAAATAAAAGTAAAAATAAAAATAAAATAAAAATAAAGTAACTTGCAGCTCTTGACACTGAGTTAAAAAAAATAAATAAACAAACCTTATGAGTTATAAAAATTAAAAAAAAAAGGTTCTCCAAGCAAAGTTATGGTTTATGCTATCCACCAATAAAGCAGGTATCTTGACCCCTCAAAATAAACCAAAAGAGTCTAAATAGAGGGTGTAATCCATTTTATAAGCACAGAACAAAGAACAGAACAAAAATCATGTAATTGGCCAGCATTACAGAGGTGAGAGATTATGCCTGGTAACTTTTAAAAAGTGGGCTTAGTTCCCACAAGGAATGAAGACTACCTCTTTTGATCTTTAAGGAATATGTTTGGCAATTTATGGGTCCTGGCTGAGATTACTGATGGGGTCTCAGGGGCATAGACTCACTGGTGCCTGATTAAAATTAGATAAGACAACCTTAATGGTTAAAGATGGTACGAGATTCGATTCGTTAATCCTCGCTTCTCAAAGATACCACACAAGCCTTGCAGGAAATGGTGAGATAATGCTTTATGATAGTATTGAGACCAGAGTTGTTCTCAAACTAACAGCAACTGTGGCAAAGCTTAGTCTTAGTATCTAACATCAGAGAGGGGGAGGCTAAACTTTAGCACACATAAGCTTCTTCATGTAGAGACAAAGAAGAGAAATTGTATTCCAGAATAAAATCACTTACAGAGTCCAAAATCAAATATAAAATACAGGATCAAGAATTCATTCTCTCAGCAAGACACAATCCCCCAATGGCTTCCTGGTAAAACTTCTTCCCCTTATGAAACTTGATTGGTCCCAGCTTCTTTGATATAGATTCCTGGACTAGGACCAGTAAAGGGTCCACACCATGTGAGCTCTCCAGAGCTCAGTCTTGGTGGGTGCCTGATGGACCAAACACATTTCCAGATGGAGGCAAAGTCTACATCCCTAAGATTTATCATGGCTTTATATATTTGTTGTATATGTGTTCTCAATGCATGTTGGCAAAGTAAATCTCCTCCTTCCTGTGTTCAGTGTTAATTGTTTTGTGAGTGCCTCCTCTCAATATCAAACCTGAACTAAGATCCTTGCCTTTAGAGCCAGGATATATAACCCAGGCCATAGTTATATAAGAAAAATGACAAAACTAACAAAGTTAATTTATAATTTTAATGTTATACTAGACTATAAAATGATATTTTGCACAACTTGATAAAACAATAACAAAATTCATATGAAGGAATAGAAGAGCTAGAATATCAAAGGAAATAACATTAAAAGGTAGAGATAAAGGGAAAATAATGCTTCCAGATGTACATAAAGCAGGAGTCGTCAAAAATCTTTTGGAATTGATTAGAAATAAAAAAGGCAATCAATGGAACATACTAGGAAAGGAAGAATCAGAAGTCATGAAAATCCATGGCCCGGTGTTCAAGAAATCCTGAAATAGAAATCATTTAGGAAAGAATTCCCTAATTGCTAAGAACTCCTGGGAAAACCAGGAAGAAGTCTGGCAGAAATGAGGTTCAATGGTAATCTTATACACTTTTCATAATAAATTCAAAATGGATACATGATTTGAATATTAAAAATCATACCATAAAAATGATTAGAAAAGAACAGATGTCATTGCTAGAAAAAAGACCTCATATACCCGAAAATATTTATAGCAGCAATTTTATGGTGGCAAGAAAGATTAGAGAGAAAAATGCATTCTTTACTACCAGTGAGATAGGGACAGTCAAATGGGATGGAGTAAGCTAACTCATGAAGAGGTTTTGAGTATCAGAAAGAAATGAGTATTCTTGTACACATTATGGAAAAAGCCAATAGATAAGTAGGGAGTCAAGATTAGAGATAATAGGGATGTTGGGGTCCATATGCTGTAGAAGATAGAATAAAGTTGAGATAAATAGTGCATATAGAGTGTGTTGTCACCTCTTTTTTAAATTAAAGCGTTTTATTTTCAAAATATATACATGGATAATTTTCAACATTCATCCTTACAAAACCTTGTGTACTAATTTTTTCCCTCTCCTCCTCTTACCCCCTCCCCTAGATGGTAAGTGGTCCCATATATGTTAAACATGTATAATTCTTTTTTTTTATTTTATTTATAAATTTTTTGACATTATATATGCATGAGTAATTTTTTAAAACATTATCCCTTGTATTCATTTTACCAAATTATCCCTTCCCTCCCTCTACTCCCTCCCCTTGAAAACATGTATAATTCTTCTAAACATATTTCTGCAAATATGCTGCACAAGAAAAAAATCGATCAAAAAGGAAAAAAAAAATGAGAAAGAAAATAAAATGCAAGTAAACAACAAAAAGAATGAAAATACTAAATTGTAGTCCACATTCACTTCCCATTGCCCTCTCTCTGGGTACAGATGGTTTTCTTTATCACAAGGCCATTGAAACTGGCCTAAATCATCTCATTGTTAATGAGAACCATGTCCATCAGAACTGATCATCTCATAATCTTGCTGTTGCCATGTATGAAGTTCTCCTGGTTCTGCTCACTTCACTCAGCATCAGTTCACGTAAGTCTCTCTAGGCCTCTCTGAAATCATCCTGCTGATCATTTCTTACAGAACAATAATTTTCCATAACGTTCATATATATAACTTATTCAGCTATTTCCCAACTGATGAGCATTCACTCAGTTTCCAGTTTCTTGCCATTACAAAAAGGGCTGCCACAAACATTTTTGCACATGTGGGTCTCTTTCCCTCCTTTAAGATTTCTTTGGGATACAAGCCCAGTAGAAACTGCTAGATCAAAGGGTATGCACAGTTTGATAACTTTTTGAGCATAGTTCCAAATTGCTCTCCAGAATGGTTGGATCCATTCACAACTCCACCAATAATGTATTGGTGTCGCAGTTTTCATGCATCCCCTCCAATATTCATCATTATCTCTTCCTGTCATCTTAGCCAATTTGTGTAGTAGTACCTCAGAGTTGTCTTAATTTGAATTTTTCTGATCAATAGTGATTTAGAGCACCTTTTCATATGCATAGAAATGGTTTTAATTTCATCATCTGAAAATTGCCTGTTCCTATTCTCTGGTTGTCACCTCTTCATCAGAGACTAAAGGAGATAGTAAATGATGTAAGAGGAATATGAAAGGCAGAGCCAGATGACAGAGTAAAGACAGGGAATCACCTCAAATGTCAAAAAATTAAATTAAGGGTTGAGAAAGAGGGACCTGCTAGAGGAAAGGAAAAGGTACAATGATATAAATTATCTCACATAAAAGAGGCACAAAAGAGCTTTTACAATGGAGGGAAGATAGCAGGGGAGAGTGGCAGGCAATGTTTGAACTTCATTCTCATTGGAATTGGCTCAAAGAGGGAATAATATATACACTCATTTGGATGTAGAACTCTAACCCTAAAAGAAGGGTTAGGGGATAAAAGAAGGGAGAGGACTGATAGAAGAGAGGGCAGATTCAGGAAGATAGTGGTCAGAAGTAAAACAACTTTGAGAAGGGACAGGGTGAAAGGAGAGAAAAGGATAAATAGGGGAAAAGGAGTGTGGAGGGAAATCAACAGTAATCATAACTGTGAATGTGAATAGGATTTAACTCACCCACAAAACAGACACAGATAGCAGAACATATCAAGAAGCAGAATTTTACAATATGCTGTTTACAAGAAACACATTTGCGTCAGAGAGACACACACAGAGTAAGGGTAAAGGGCTGAAGGAGAGCAGCAATTGTGATCTCAAAGAACAAGTAAAAATAGATCTAATAAGAGAAATAAACAGGAAACTACATTTTGCTAAAATATACCACAGGTAATGAAGTAATATATCAAACTTATAAGGACCAAATGGTGTAGCTTCTAAATTCTTAAGGGAAAAGTAAAGTGAGTTACAAGAGGAAATAGACACTAAAAACATACCACTGGAGAACAACAATTTTCCCCTCTCAAACTAGATAAATCTAACCAAAAAAAATTAATAAAACAAATAAAATTTTAGAAAAATTATATACAAACCTCTGTATTATGGCATAAAATCTTACAGTCAAATGAAGAAATATTAAATGAATCCTTTTCAGATCATAATGCAATAAAATTATATTCAATAAAGAGCTGTGAAAATAGATTAAAATTAATTTATGAGATGCAGCCAAAGTAGTATGGTAAAATTTATATCTGTAAACACTTATGTCAATGAAATAGAGAAAGATCAGGTCAAAAAATTGAGCATGCAACTAAAAAAACTAGAAAAGGAATAATTTTAAAATCTTCAATTAAACACCAAATTGGAAATCCTGAAAACCAAAGAAAGAGATTACTAAAACTGAAAGTAAGAAAATCATTGAATTAATAAATAAAATGAGAAACTGGTTTTATGAAAAAATAAAATAGACAAACTATTGGATAATTTGATTTTAAAAAGAAAAAACCAAATTGCTAGTTTCAAAGATGAAAAGGATGAATTCACCACTAATGAAGAAGAAATTAAAGCAATTATTAGGAGTAATTTTGCCAAATTAGCTGCAACTAGATATAACAATCTAAGAGAAATGGATGAATATTTACAAAAATATAAGTTGTCCCAATTAACAGAAAAGAAAATAGAATACTTAAATAGTCCTTTCTTAGAAAAAGAAATCAAACAAACTATCAATGAGTTCCCTGAGAAAAAATCTCCAGGACCAGATGGATTCACAATTTAATTCTACCAAACATTTAAAGAACAATTAAGTCCAATACTCTATAAACTATTTGGGAAAATAGACAAAGAAGGAGGCTTACCAAATTCCTTTTATGACACAAATATAGCACTGATACCTAAGAAAGGCAAAAACAAAGGAAGAAAACCATAGACCAACTTCCATAATGAATATTGATGCAAACATTTTAAATATATATATATATGTGTGTGTATATATATATATGTGTATATATATATATATATATATATATATGTATATGTATATCCCAAAAATCATACACTATGTCCAGGTGGAATTTATATGAGGAATGTATGGTTGTCTCAATATTAGGAAAGCTATTGGCATAATTGACCATATCAATAACAAAACCAACAGAAATCATGATTTTCTCAAAAGAAAAAGGTTTTGACAAAACACTCATGCCAATTAAAAACAATAGAAAGCATAGGAATGAAGGCTCCATTTATCCTTCCTTAAAATAATAAGTAGTATCTATCTAAAACCATCAGTAAGCATTAATCTATAATGAAATAAGCTAAAAACCTTCCCAATATGATCAAAAATGCCCACTATCACCACAATTATTAAATGTTATTCTATAAATGCTAGCTATATCAACATGAGAAAAGGCATTTGAAAGAATTAGAATAGGCAACAAAGAAACAAAATTATCCCTCTTTGCAGATGCTGTAACAGTATACTTAGACAACCCCACAGAATCCACTAAAAAACTAATTGAAATAATTAACAATGTTAGCAAAGTTGCAGGATAAAAAAGAATTCCACTTAAATCATCAGAATTACCAACAAAGTCCAGCAGGAAGAGATAGAAAGAGAAATTCTATTTAAAATAACTATAGACAATAGAACATACTTGGCAGGAATGACCTGTCAAGACAAATCCAGTAACTATATGAACAAAATCACAAAACATTTTCACACAAATGAAGTCATATCTAAATAATTGGGAAAATATTAATTGTTCATTGGTAAGTCAAACCAATATAAAAATGACAATTCTACCTAAATTAATTTACTTATTCAGTGCCCACTACCAAAAATTATTTTATAGTGGTGGAAAAATAACAATAAAATTCATCTGGGAAAACAAAAAGTCAAAAACATCAGGGGAATTATTAGGAGGGAAATGTGAAGAAAGGTGACCTAGGTATACTAGATCTCAAACGGTATTATAAAGCAATAATCATCAAAAGAGTTTGGTACAGGCTAAGAAATAGAGTGGTGGATCAGGGAAGAGCTTAGGTGCACAATACACAGTAGCAAATGACCAAAGTAATCTAGTATTTGATAAACCCAAAGATCCAAGCTTTGGGGTCAACTGCTCACTATTTGACAAAAACTGCTGGGAAAACTGGAAGACATTTTCACAGAAACTAGAGATAGACCAACACTTCATGCGGGATATATGAAAATAAGGTCAAAATGGGTATATGATTTGGACATAAAAAGTGATATCATAAACAAATTAGGAGAGCACAGAATAGTTAATCTGTCAGATCTAGCGATAAAGAAAAAATTTATGACCAAATGAGATAGAGAGCATTACAATATATAAAATGCATAATTTTTTAATTATATCAAATTTTAAAAGATTTGCATAAACAAAACCAAGGCAGGCAAAGATAAGTAAAAAAGCTGGGAAACAATTTTACAGCAAATGTCTCAAATAAGGGCCTCATTTCTCAATCATATAGAGCAGTGGTCCTCAAGCTTTTCAAATAGGGGGCCAGTTCACTGTCCCTCAGACTGTGGGAGGGCTGGACTATAATAAAAAAACAAAACTTCATACTCTGTCTCCGCCCCTCAGCCCATTTGCCATAACCTGGAGAGCCGCATAAACATCCTCAGAGGGCTGCATCTGGTCTGCGGGCTGTAGTTTGAGAACCCCTGATATAGAGAATTGAGTCAAATTTATAAAAATATGAGTCATTCTTTAATTGATAAATGGTCAAAGGATATGGACAGTTGCCAGATAAAAAAACCAAAGTTATCTGTAATCAAATGAAAAAGCTCTAAATCATTATTCATTAGAGAAGTGAAAATTAAAAGAACTTTGCGGTACCAACTCATACCTATGAGACTGGCTAATAAGAAAGAAAAGGAAAATGATAAGTTTAGAAGGGATGTGGAAAAAATGGAACACCAATGTATTATTGGTGAAATCATGAACTGATTCTACCATTCTGGAGAGCAATTTGGAACTATGTCCAAAAAAACTATAAAATCATGTATACTTTTTGACCCAGCAATACCATTATAAGGTTTGTATCCCAGAAAGATTTTTTTTCAAAAGAAAAGGACCTATTTGCACAAAAATATTTATAGAATCTTTTTTGTGTGGTGGCAATAAATTGGAAATTGGGGAATGGTTGATCACATTGTGTTATATGGTTGTAATGGAAAACTATTATGCTATAAGAAATGGTGAGCAGGATGCTTTCAGAAAAACCTGGAAAGATTTACACGAACAAATAGATGCAAAAGAAAGTGAGCAGAACTAGAATGGTATACACAGTAACAGCAATATTTTGAAGTGATAAACTGATTCAGCTTTTTTAAGAAATAGAATGATCTAAGCCAGTTCCAAAGGACTCTTGATGAAAATGCTATCCACCTCCCGAGAAAGAACTGATAAAATCTGAATGCAGATCAAAGCACTCTATTTTATCACTTATTTTTTGTGTGGGGGGGTTGTTTTTGTTTTTGTTTTTGTTTTTTTGGTCTGTTTTCTTTCACAACATGATCACTATGGAAATATTTTGTGTGATTGCATACATATAACCTGCATTAAATAGCTTGCTGTTTTGGAGAAGAAGAAAGGGAGAGAATTTGGAATTTATTTTTTAAATAACTTAAAATTGTTTTTACATATAATTGGAAAAATAAAATATTATTCAATAAGTGAGATATGAGGTGAGACAAAAAAAGATAAATTTGTAGTGGACTCAGTCAAGATGATTTTAGGACTTCCTCTAATTCTGTTTAGCAGTGTGTGAGTAGGACTTAAGGAGATAAAATATCCTTAAAAAAGGAGATTTTAAATATATATATATATTTTTTTAAAAGGAGAGCAATAATCTAAGTGTAGAGCTTGACAATATAAGAGAAAGTATTGATGGATAGAGGGATTGATAGTTGAGTGAGAGAAAAACAGAATTATCAGGCATAAGGCATAAGAAAAGTATAATGATAAAAATATTTTGACCAAATAAAGGAATATTTAGAGTTCATGAGCATAGAAATGAAACATTTGTGGGTATTGGTAAGATTAGGGTTATAATTAAGTCATTGTGGAATGGAGATGGAGTAGAAGGAACTGAATAGATTAAGGAGCTGAGAAATTAAAGAACTTGATAAAGTATCTGTATGTATGTTAAAGTCCCCAAGCAAGAAGGCAGGAATTGGGGTGTAAAGACAGTGAGTTAGACACTGAACCTACTAAGAATGGAGGGAGATGATGACCTGGGGACTGGTAAGTAAAAGGCACTACTATCTGGATTAGGTGATAAAGTTAGATAATTTAAACCTTAAAGGAGGAAAGGAGAAGCAGCTTCGTGACTGTAGTATGAGGAGGGTCTAGAAGAATTAATGAGGAACAAGGAGTATTCCAATTCTTCCAGAACAACCAAAGGAAAAGGTATGGCCAATGATGGAAAAAGGAACTGTTATCAGAAATGAATCAAATCTCATTGAGTGCCAGAAGATGGCAGGAGTGAGAAAGGAAAGAGCTGTGAGGAAATATATATTTAGAAATAATATTATGACAATGAGTTGCTCTGAAGTCCCTAATCTCACTTGAATTAAAGACCTAATTTGAGTCTAATAAAAGACTTTAAAATTCTAAGAAGGGATCCTGACTTCCTGAAATCAAGAGAGATTGCTTCAATCGTGGTGACCAAACTAACAGCGATAATGTTTTCTTGTTTGATCTGAATTTAAAACTGTATTCTTTTGCATAGATTTGACTATATTGAAAAGAATCCATAGGAATGGTTAGAGAAAAGGGAACAAGTTTATGGATAACATTTTCTCTGAGGGTTTTCTGTAACACTAAAGAACTAACCACTTTGAGGGATGAAGGTCAATGTTCTAACAGATAGTAGAAGAGTCAGCAAGCATCTTATCTGTGATTCTGCCTCCTCTATAGTCAGGATTCTTAGAATTGGAGCTAAAAGAATACTAAAATGTGAGAGGAATGAATAAAACACTTATTAAGCATTTATGTTCAAAAAAAGCACTGGGAATACAGAAAGAAGAGACAATTCCTGGTCTCAAGGACTCACATCCTAATGTGATAATTGATAATCTCCTAATCTGATATTGAATCATTTGACAGTATCAAAAATTTTCTTGACAACTTTTTTCTGGGTCTTCAGGAGCTGTGGTTTCTAGGCTAGGAGCGCCATTATTGAATTTAGTGTCCTGGGATAGCTCCAATAAAGTCTGAAAAAAGTCAACATCTCATCAAGTCACTCAAAGAATCAGCATCTGAGATCACTGAAGAAGACATCTGTCCTCAAGGCAGCTTGGTACAGTGATCATCACTGGGTTGGATTAATCCTCTTCTAGGACCTTAAACACTTTCCTAAGCTTCCTCCACCCAGTGCTCCCTCTCAACCTTCCTGACCAGAGTCTAATATGCCCAACATCTTGCCATGATGATCTCAAATATAAGCAGAGCTACTAACAACAGACCTAAGTGCCCTTTTCCCCTAGAACTTAAAAAATTGACTCCATCCTCTGTGTTTATAGTATTTTTGAGGGTAGAAATCTCAGTTCAAAAATATAGCATCCCTATGTGATGTTTATCAAACTCAGAATCCCAGAAGCACAGAATCATGACTACCTCTATTATTCAGAGGGTTTCTTCAACCCCATGCACCTCAACTCTACTCCTTCCATAGTCCCAATCCAGCTATGTCCATCCTTCCACTCTACCTTTGGGAACAACCATTCTATTATAGAAAAACTTCCCTTCATCTTGGGCCTTTCCTTCTTAGGGTCCTTCTTCTAGTATTTCCAAAGACCTATCTACTCCCATCCTACTCTTACCAAATACTGTAACCATGACTATCCTCATTGGACTAGATATACCTTCTCTCTTGTCCTTCTCTCTCTTTTGAACTAGGAGAAGGGATCAACATATCCTTTGCATGTCACTTCCACTTCCATACTTGCCTCTGCTGTAATCACTTAGAAATGTCTTCTCTCTTTTTTTTTAATCTTGAAAATATAATTTTAATTTTTAGGTTTTTTTCTCCATTTACATGTAAAGCAAAATTTTATATTTGTTCTTTTTTTGGATTTTTTTAATTATAGCTTTTTATTTGCAAGATATTTGCATGGGTAATTTTACAGCATTGAATGTCTTCTCTTTTGAAATGAATTTCATTCAAAGAAACCATTCCCTCTAGATTTTGCTAGCACTTCTCTATCAGTCCCCAGGTCCTGCTCTCATTACTCAGGACCTGGCATATAATCTTCCTCTCCCACCTAACCTGTCTTTATGTTTGGAGACTTCAATATACATGGTGATATTCCTTGAAAGACTCTGGCCTTTCAGTCCATCAACTTCCTCTGCTCCCGTAACCTTCAACTTCACTGTACTTCAACGATATACAAGGATGTTCACATCCTTGATCTCACCATTACTTCCATGAAGAACTCATACATTTCTCTTTCCGGAGATATACCACTCATCATAGCAGCTATTCCAAATATTCTTACTCCTTCTCAAGCTTCCTACATGACACCCATCTTTCCACCCTCTTAGCTGAAAACTAGGCTTTATACTGCATGAAAACAATTGAGGCTACTCACTAAGAGAATTCTTCCCTTCCCCCTACTCTTGATATAACATTACTCTTGATCTTCCTCCTTTATTTCCTCTTCAACTTCATCTCCTATGAAGAAGTAGTCCTTCACACCAAGGCTAACTCTTCTACACACAGCCTTGATTCTATGCCCTCCCAATCCCTTCTACAATAGTTTGTGTATCACTTCTTCCCCTCGCTGTCTCTCTAGTTTTCAATAGCTTCCTAGTGGCTCCTTCTCAGCTTATAGAAACATCTCTATGTCTCCCTTAAACTAAAAAAAATCCTTCATTTGATCCAACCATCCCTGTTAGCTGTTTCCATAGCTCTCCTCTCCTTCTTGGCTAACATTCTTGAGAAATCTAGCTACACTAGATGTCTTTATTTCCTCTTCTCTCACCTCTAAATTGTCTACAATCTATCTTGTAAAACTCATCACTCGATTCTGTTCTTTCCAAAATTATTTGTAATTCATTGTAATGTCTAATGGCCATTCCCCATCATTCTTGACCTTTCTGCAGGATTTGATGGTTTTTAATTACCTTTTTCTGGCTACGCTGTGCTCTCTAGGTTTTTGTGACACTGCTCTCTCTTGGCTCTCCTACCTGTCTGACTGTTCCCTCTAGATCTTCTTCATTGAATCTTCATCCAGATCCTGCTCACTAATTGTAAGCAGAGTCCAGTTTTCTGTTTTGTGCCCTCTTCTCTTCTTGCTCTACACTATGTCACTTGGTATTCTCATCAGCTCCTATGTATTCAATCATTATCTCTTGATGATTCCCATATACCCAAACCTAGTCGTTCTTCCGAGTTTCAGGTTTGGATTATTTCATTTTGAGCATCTTGAATTGGCATCTCAAAGTCACATGTCCAAAACAGAGCTCATCCTTCTCTGAAACCATCCTCCCACTATACACCCCAATTGTCCCATGGTGATCCAGAGTACCATCATATTCCCAGTCACAGACTCACAACCACAATGTCATCAGGGACTCCTTTTCCCTATTCTACATATCCAATCTGTTAACAAATCTCATCCTTGAAAACATCTTGCTATATGTCTCCTTTTCTCTTATTCCTTTCCTTATTCCTTCTTGTTTAGACTATTGGAATAGCTTTCTAAGTAGTCTCCCTGCCTCAAATATTTCTCCACTCCAATCCATTTTCTACTCAGGACTTAGGTGATTTCCCTACAGTATTTTCTCTCCTCTGACTCTCTTCTTAACCCCTTATAATCAAGCTTCATCATTCCACTGAAGCTGCTCGCTCCAATATTACCAATGATCTCTAAATTTCCAAATCCAACATCTTCTCAAGCCATATTCTTATCTTTCTACAGCTTTTGACATAGTTGATTACTGTCTCCTTCTGGGTATTCTCTGCTCTCTAGATTTTAGGGACACCACAATCTCCCGGGTCTCCTCCCATCTATGAGACTCTTCAATCTCCTTTACCACATCCTCATCCAGTGCTAACTCTAACTGTAGTTGTCCTACACAGTTCTGTACTGGGTTCTTTTCTCAGTGGGTGATCTCATTAACTCCCATGGGATTTAATTACCATCTCCTATGCTGATGATTCCCAAATCTACCAATCCTGCCTTAATAGCTCTGCTGACCTCCAGTCTTACTTCTTCAACTGCCTTTCAGATATCTTGAATTGGATATCTAGTAGGCATCTTAAATTCAATATGTCCAAAACAGAATTATCTTTCCCCCTAAATCCTTCCATCTCCTGCATTTCCTCTTACTGTGAAGAACTATACATCCTCCTATTTACTACCTCAGGTTTATAACCTAGCAGTCATCCTGAATTCCTTACTCTCTCTCCCCACTCCCCATATCTTTTTTTTCCCCTGAGGCAGTTGGGGTCAAGAGACTTCCCAGGGTCAAACAGCCAGGAAGTGTTAGGTGTCTGAGGTCAAATTTGAATTCAGATCCTCCTGACTTCAGGGCTGGTGCTCTACTGCACCACCTAGCTGCCCCCCCCCCAAATCTAAGCTATTCCTAAAGCTTGTTGATTTCACCTTTGCAATAATCTCTCAAATGTCCCCCCTTTTCTTCTCTGACACTGTTACCACCCTAGTACAGGCCCTTATCATCCACACACATGAACTATTGCAATAGCTGCCAGTGGGTCTGCCTACCTCAGGCCTCATCCCACTCTGGTCCATCTACCATTCAGTCACTAAAGTGATTTTCTAAAAGCATAGGTCTGATCATGTCACTCCCATACCAGTAAACTCTAGTGGTTCCCCTACTGACTCTGGTATCAAATACAAATCTATGTGACATTCAAAGCCTTTCTTAACATAGTCTCCTATCTTTTCAGTCTTCTTACATCTTAATCCTTACCTGTACTCTTTGATCCAGATAATGAGGGAAAGGAATGGGGGAACCCCATTTCTCGGTGCATAGATAATAAGATAATCCCATGAGGCGCAGTGTCCCCTGTAAATGAATTTACAGGCTCGAAAACCTAGATTGAGAAATAAAAGGTTTATTGTAGGGATTTGGAAGTAAAGTTCAGTTAGAAAGACACCAGGGCCAGAGGTGGCCACTGGGCAGGCAGGAACCCCTACATGGCTGGAAGGATACCATGTGTTGGTGGGAGGGCTCCTGCAAAGAGGGAGTTCCAGCTCACCTCTTTTATACCTAGAAGGTGGACTTTTCAGTTAGCTCAGATCCAGTGGGGGGCTGGGGGAAACTGAGCTGATAGTGGGGCTGGGCCCGGATATTCAAAAGGGTTCTTTTGACCAGGATTTGTGAATCAAGGTCAGCCATGGGCAGTAAGAGAGGAATCTTAAAGGGACCTCAACCCCCATCACAGGGACCTGGCCTTTTGGCTGTTTCATATTTTTTTTCAGCTCCAGGCATTTTCTCTGGCTGTCCCCCATGCTTCAAATGTTCTTCTTCCTTTTCTTTAACTATTGACCTCCCTGGCTTCCTTTAAGTCCCCATGAAAATCCCATCTTTTACTGGATACCTTCCCCAAACCCTCTTAAATCTAGTGCCTTCCCTCTGTTAATTATTTGCATGGATCTCATATATCGCTTGCTTTTTACATATTTCTTTGCATATATGTCTCCCCCATTAGATTAGAAGCTCCTTGAGAATTGGGACTGTCTTTTGATTCTTTGTATTCCCAGCACTTAACAGAGTACCTGGCAGAGTACAGGTAATTAATAAACTGACTAACTAAACTTGCTGACTAAATAGTAGCTAACCTACACTTCTAAGAGGAGCTTCTGGGAATAAAGAAGTGAAAATTCCCACTGTGAACTACCCTAGTTTGACAACATGGGGAGCCTGTCAAACAGCTCTGTGTGCCCTAGTGTAGGGAGCACACAGGAAAGTGCCCAGAGGAGTCAACCAAGATAAGGAGGGGCCTCGAATCAAGGCCCCAGAGGAGACAGCTGAAGTACTGGAATGTTTAGCCAGGAGAAGAGAAGCGGGAAGGCCAGTCTTCAACTCCTGGGAAAGCCGTCATGTGGGAGGGGGATTCGCTTCGCTTCGTTGGGCCTCCTTTGGCAGAGCCAGGAGCCATGGCTGGAAGCTGCAAAGGGGCAAATGTGGACTTGAGGTCAGGAACAGTTTCCTTACAAAGCAGGAGGAAGTACCTGGAGAATAACGAGTCCCCCTCAGGAGAAGCCTTCGTGTTCTGTGCACTTATCGGAGGGATTGTGTGGGCACTCTCGGGCCTCACTGTGGCTGCTAAGTCACTTCCGGCTTGAACATTTTGTGATTTTGTGACAAATTGCGACAAATGACCTCAGTGCCCAAACTTGCCCACGTTAACTACTCGGAGGCTTCGTCTGGCCCTCACCCATGTGACAAAGACTATAAGAAATGAGGGAACTCCGGCCTTGGAGGCGAGGAGGGAAAAGGGCGAGCCTCACAAGTCCCGGGCGGCAGGAGCCGTGGAGGCTGCGACTGTTTTGCTTCAAAATCTGGCGTTAGACGACAAAAATGGCGTGGCCCGTGTATCCCTTGAACCCCATTGGATTTCTGCGTCCGTCCGGGACGTTATGGCTGCCAGGACTTCAGAGCCTCTCTGCCCCGAGCCTCCCCGCGGGGTCAGACTGTAGCAAACGGCTGCCAGGCAGCCCCATCCTGCCATCTCCACCTCCCGCCCATCCATCATTCCCGCCTCCCCCCACTGGAGGAAGAAAATCTCTCCCTAATGTGTCCCCGGGGACTAGCGGCCTCATTAGGATTCTCCTGCACGTGGCCTCCCCCACATCGGGCGCGGGGGGGTCTCTCCCGGCCCGCTTTGTGTCCCTGCCCGAACCACTCCGGGGCCCGCGGGCCCCGTCCCCGGCATGCCTCCGTTCCTCCTTGCCCGTGGGGCCGTCGGGGAGCCGCACGCGGCCCGGGGCCCGGCCTCCCCCCATCGGACGGCCCGGTGTGCGCCCAGTCGTCGTTGGCTCCGAGCTCGGCCGGCCGCGGCATCCTCCCGCCGCCCCCCTCCCTCCCTCCGTCCCTCCCTCCCTCCCTCCCTCGGGCGGAGCGCTTTTGGAGAACTCGCTTCCCAAAGGAAAGAAGAGAGATTCTTTGAATACTTGGGGATTACTGGGAGACAATCCCTCCCTCCCGAGGCCCTTCCACACAGGGGCAGGTGCCTCACTGCTCCGAGCCGGGCTTATTTATCTTCCTCCCCAGTCGAGGCCGAACCCCTTTATTAGATTTCCCTTCTCCAGCTCGCTCATTTCTTTCTCAAAGCCTCCCGGTAAGCCTGGGAGCAATTGGCTTTTAGTTGTCCTGACCTACGCATTCCCGCCCGTTGCCTGGAGATCCCCGCTCGGCGTCTCCCCGGGCCTTTCTTCTCGGCCCGTCCCCGGGAGCCCCAATTGTGCGGCCTGAATGGGAGGCAGGCTCGCGGGGGGCGCAGATTTCCTGCACAAACCCCGAGCCGCGCGGCCCCGTTTTTAATTAAGCGCCGCTCTTTGGGAAGCCAGGTGAACGAGACTTCCAGAGCAGGCGCGGCTTTGGGGAGGAATGCGGCGTCCTCGGCTTCCTTTCCATTCATTACATGTAAATTCGAGCTCCGAATGGTCGAGGGCAGGGGCTGGGGATCTGCTCCGGGGGAGGGGTCCCCTACACCCAGGACGTGGAAAAGCCGGCGGAGCGTGACACGCACACTGGGAAGTTCTTTCTGCGGGAACAAAGGGCGGCCCCCCATTCCTACCTAGGGCAGTGGCTCGGGTCTGCGGGGGGAACCGTGCGAGACTGCCTTGGGGGAGGGCGGGTTTCCTTTCTGGGCCCCACTCAAGTTTAGGGAGCCTCGCGGTGAAAGGAGAGCTTGCCCCCTACAGCCTGAGAATGGCAAACGGCAGGCCCCGGGGGCTGGGCGGAAGAGGGCCGGACCCGCCGGCCGAGGCTCGGCGTGCCCTCGCGGAGGAAGCCCTCTCTGGACCGAGGCGGGGGACGGCGGGTGCGGAATCGGGCGCACCCCGTCAGACCCAGTTTTGTGGATACGCCTGACTCCACTTGACTGTTTTTCTGGGTTCCCGGGCGGGGTTCGGTCTTAGGGGCTTCCTGGGAAATGGCTATAGAGCAAAAAAAGAAATCAATCAAAGAAAAGGCATCTGTAAAACGATGAAAACCCAGAGAGGACACTGGCCTAGGACGCAGAAGACCTGTTTTTCCCTCTGAACTCTACCATTTATTGCTCATAGGCTCTGGAACTAGGCAGTCAGATACCCTGAGCCTCAATCAATAAGAGCCATCATTCCTATTTGCTTCACGGGATGAGGAGAACCAAATGTAATGTAATAATCATAGTATGTGATAATGGAAAGAGAACTGATTTGGGAGTCAAGAGGACTTGGTTTCCAATCCTACTTTTGTCATTTACTACCTATAGGTCTATGGGGAAAAAATCATCTAACTTTTCTGTGCCTCAATTTCCTCATCTGTAAAATGAGGGATTTGGATTAGATGGCTACTGTTTCTCTGCATCTCTTTATAAACTAAGTAGCTCTATGGATGTTATATTTTGTTGCCACATGACAGGTATACACTATTCAAATCATATTACTTGAAACATTTCCAACTAGAGTTTTAAAATCCCACTATAACCTATATCGGAACAATTAACAAGGGGCAGCTAGGTGGCGCAGTGGATAGAGCACCAGCCCTGAAATCAGAACTCAGAATTCAAAATTCAGAAGGACCTGAGTTCAAATCTGGTCTCAGACACTTAACACTTCCTAGCTGAGTGACCCTGGGCAAGTCACTTAACCCCAGCCTCAAAAAAGGAAACAGTTAACAAATATTTTACACTTCTAATCATCTCTGCCCTCTGCCCCTTTTCTACTATTCCCTACCCCCACCCCAAGATGGCCTCAAGTCCTGGGTATCCTAATCAAGCCATGGGCAAATAAATCAGTTTACCTTTTCTTTCTGGCTTTAGTTTACTCATTTATCAACTGACTGAGTTCAGCCAAATGATGTCTAACCTTCCATCTATATCTGTGGCTTTCATTTAAAAAAAAAAACCAGTTTTGAAAGTTATCTTTGATGGATAGATAGTAAAAACCATTATAGCTAGTAGGAAAAGAACTAATTGGGAAATTTTTTCATGATAAACACGTAAGACAAAAGCCTAATATTCTGAATTTATAGGGAATTAATACATCATCTCTCTAACAAATACCTATGCCTAACAACAATAATAATGATAGCTGACATTCACATAGCTCTTTAAAATTTGTAAAGCTTTTTATATATATTATCTTATGGGGCAGATGGTCAGAGTGCTTGAACATTTTACAAAAAGATAAATTTTAAACATTTGAAAAAACTCAGCTTCCTTAGTAACCAAAGAAAAGCAAATTTTAAAAAGCTCAAAATTAAACATTAGTGGCACTTCATTGGTTAAGATATATATTTATACAATACTGGTAGATTTGCAAACTGGTGCAACCTTTCCAGAGAGAAATTTGGACGGCACAAGAGTCATAAAACTGTACATTTTTAGCCTGTTATTGGATTATGGGAAGATACTCCTGGAAAGTAAATCAAAAAGGAAGAAAAATCATTATCTGCACAAAGATATTTATAATTGTGGTTTTTGCATGAAACTGTAAGCATATGACATGTGCAATTATTGGGGAATGACTGAACAGATTGGTATGTGTAGCTATTAACATAAATAATGAAAAATAGGAGAAACTTGAATAATTCAGCAATTCAATATGACACACATTTATTAAGCTCATATTATATGCACAGCTAGACGCAGCATCTGCCCTCATGGAGATCGTAGTCTAATGGGAGGAGCAGACAGAAACAGATACCAGTCATATACATTACATGGATAAATGAATTCGAGAGGTTCAAATCTAGTTCTGTGTGAGGTTCAAAGGAAAATGTTCAGTTGTTTTCAGTCTGCCTAATACTTCACAATCTCATTTGGAGTTTTCTTGACATTTTCTCATCGATTTCATTTTACAAATGAGGTCCTGAGGCAAATAGGGTTAAGTGACTTGATCAGGGTCACACAGCTAGTAAGTTTCAGAAGTTAGATTTGAACTCAAGAAGATGTTTTTGTGACTTCAGGCCCAGCATTCTGTCCAAACATGCCATGTAGTTGCCTCATTATCAAGGAAAAGTTCATGAAGCAGTTAGCATTTGAGTTGAATTTCTTTATTTTTCTTTTTTCCAAATTTCATTTGCATCATTAGCATTTTCTTCATCACTTTCTTAAATTTAGACAATAAAAAAATCAAGATTTGTTGATTTCCAAGATGTAAGTACACACACTAAAAATGGCTTGATGAGCTTTTGAGAGGCAGTTGGAACTCATCCCAGCATGCCCCTGGTTCCATTCAATTTTCGACTATATTGAATCAATATTCCAAAGGGAACTACAAACAAATAGTCATTTTAAGCTGAATTTCAAAAGATGGCTTCAGGATAAGAAGGAAAAGTAGGATACGTAAGGAGAGAGGGCACAAAATGAACAACAGCATAGAGATAGAAAATCATAGGATATATTCAGCAAGCAGAGAATAATGCATTTTAGCTGAAGTCTTATGTGCTTGGAATGGGCAGCATGTGAATAAATTGAAAAAGTAGATTGGTGCCAGATTGTGGAGTGTTTTGAATGCCACATAAAAGAGTTTGAATTTTATGTTTTAGTTAATAGGGATCCAATGAAGATTTTCAAGAAGAGACATGACCTAATGAAATTTATGCATGAGAAAGATTAGTTTGGCTGTGTTATGAAGAATGGATTGGGATGGGGAGAAAATACTGATGGGAAGTTTTGTTAGGAATAATCCCAATGAGTCAGTAATAAGAGCTTTAGTAGATTTAACATATTTAACATGTATGGGACTACCTGTCATCTAGGAGAAGAGGTGGAGGGAAGGAGGGAAAAAGTTGAAACAGAAGTTTTTGCAAGGGTCAATGGTTGAAAAATGACCCATACACATGTTTTGTATATGAAAAGGTATAATTTAAAAAATACAAAAAAAAAAGAGCTATAGTAGAATATGGACATTGAGGGCAATGGAAATAGAGAAAAGGGGACAGAATCAAATGTTGTGGCCATAATATTTATGCAACTTGTAAATAATTGGAGAAAAGAGGTGAAGGAAAGGAAAGAATCAAAGATAACATCAATGTTTCAAATATTGGAGGATAAGAAAACAAATTGGAAGAAGGAACAGGAATAGGAGGAAAGAGAATAGATGCAATTTTGAGTTTGAAGTGCCAGACATCCAGTTGGAGATGTCCTCTAGATCGTAGGAGATGTGAGTCGGAGTTTAGATGAGAGCTCTGAGATGATAATAGAGATCTAGAAGTATTAGATAAAGTAGTTCCCAAGAAAGAGTGCAGAAATATGAAGGGTGCAACTAGTATAAATGATCAGAAAGAGGATAAGAAGTTTTCAATACTCACTTTTGTAAGATTTTGAGTTTCAAGTTTTTCTCCCTCTCCCCCCTTCCCAAGACGGCAAGCAATCTGACATAATGCATCATTTTAAACAAACTTGCATATTAATCATATTGTGAAAGAAAAATCAGAGCAAAAGAGAAAAACCACGAGAAAAAAACCCCCAAAAGTGAAAATAATATGCTTTAATCTGCATTGTCTCCATAGTTCTTTCTTTTTTCATTTAATAATATTTTATTTTTTACAAATACATGTCAAAATAATTTCCAAGATTCACTTTAGAAAAATTTTGAGTTCCAATTTTTTTCTTCTCTCCTTTCTTTCCCCTTTCCCCATCAGTAAACAATCTTATATAAGTTATAAATGTACAATCATTTTGAAGACATTTCCATATCAGTCATGTTAAAGAAAAATCAAAACAAGAGAAAAACCATGAGAAGAAAAAACAAAAGAATGACAAAAGTATGTTTCGATCTGCATTCAATCTTTCTCTGGATGTGGCTGGCATTTTCCATCCCAAGGCTATTGGAGTTGTCTTGGATCACTATATTGCTGAGAAAAGCTAAGTCTGTCATAATCAATCATCACACAATGTTGCTGTTACTGTGCACAATATTCTCTGAGTTTTGCTCACTTCATTCAGCATCAGTTCATATAAGTTCTTCTAAGTTTTTTTCTGAAATCTGCCAGCCCATCATTTCTTATAAAACAGTGGTGTTCCATTACATTCATATACTACAACTTGTTCTGCCATTCCCCATTTGAAGGGTATTCCCTCAGTTTCCAATCCCTTGCCACCACAAAAAAAGAGCTGCTACAAATATTTTGACACATTTGGGTCCTTTTCCCTTTTTTATGATCTCTTTGGAATACAGACCCAGTAATGGTACTGCTGGGTCAAAGGGTATGCAGAGTTTTATAGCCCTTTGGGCATAGTTCCAAATTGTTCTCCAGAATGATTGGATCATTTCACAACTGGAGTTGTGTGTGGAAGTGTGTGGAATTGTGAAATATCTAGTTGACTTTATCCCTTTTGAAACTCAGAGCTATCAAACAGAAGAGATCTGTCAGTGTCAGCCTCTTTTGAAGCAAGGATTGCCTGGTGCCATGTGGGCATTACTACCTTTAATTAAGAGTTTCCAGATACCAAAATGACTTTTCTTTTTTAAAATAGTAGTTTTTTATTTTCAAAATACATGCAAAGCTAGTTTTCTTTTTTATTGAAGTTTTTTTATTTTCAAAACATATGCAAGGGTGATTTTTCAACATTGACCCTTGAAAAACCTTGTGTTCCCATTTTTCTGCCCTACTCCTTCCCTTTACTCACTCTTTGTCCAACTGGCCTCCTTGCTATTGTTTGTACTTAATATTCCATCTCCTGTCGCCTTGCTTTTGCATAAAGTCTTTTCTCTACGACTATAATAGACTTCCTCCTCACCTTTGACTCTTATAATCCTTAACTCCCTTAAAAATGCATCTCCAAGATTTGACCTCACCCCTCCAGCTACTGGTGTGTCCCTCCCCCCACTACTTTATATTTTCTAGGAATATATTTTGTATCTAGTGCTATCTGCATTATGCAAAGGCCCTTCAGAGGATGTGAATGAGGTATATTTATATACAAAAAGGCCAGTAAAAAAGCTGGACCTCACTCACTGGGCTTGTATTCTTTTATGTCTTTTTCTCGCCCACTCATCTGCATGCCAGAAAGAAGATACTTAGAAAAGTCTTGGGAAAACTGAGTAACTCAAATTCATGTATTTCAGAGCTATTTGGTGCTTATCAGGCAAATATCCATTACCTAGTTTAAAATTTTGCCTTAAGAGACCAAATTTGGAAGGCATACAGTTTTCTTTTTTCTTTTCTTTTTTCCAATTGCATAAAAAGACAATTTTTTTTTATTGGAAAGACAAGCCATGTTGTTTTATTATGGTTCTGACATAAATTTTTGCTTGTAGATTTCACATTATTATTTAATATTTATCATACTTTTTTACCCTTCAGAATTCCTGATCCAAAAGAGTAAAAAAGAAGCTCCAACCAAGCACTTTTTATCACTTGACAGGATGTTTTCCCATGATGCCTGTCTCCCCTTTTTATCCTGTTCATTAAAATGATATATTTTTCATATCTAATCAAATTATATATGTAAAGTACTTTTGAAACCTTGAAGCACTATAGAAATGCTAACTAGAATTAATCCTTTTTATTCATTCATTCTTGCTGCTACCATCTAATTTCAGACCCTTATTACCTCTCTATTATCATTGCAAGCCTCTCTGCTTTTCCTGTCTCTAAATCATTCTTCTTTTATTAAAACAGTATTTTATTTTTCAAAATATGTGCAAAGATAGTTTTCAGCATTCACCTTTGTGGAACCTTGTGCTATAAATTTTTCTCCCTTCCTCTCCATCCCCCCTTCCTAAGAAAGCAAACAACCTGATACAGGTTAAACATGTACAATTCTTCTAAACATATTTCCATATTTATCATGCTTCACAAGAAAAATCTGGTCAAAAGGGAAAAAGCCACAAGAAATAAAAAACAAGCAAACAACAAAAAAAGGTAAAAATACTACGCTTTGATCCACATTTAGTCTCCTAAAGATAATTTTAACTTCATTTTTATATAAAATTAAGTTCCAAATTTTCTTCCTCCCTCCTTTCCCTGCCCCCCAGATGGCAAACAATTTGATATAGGTTATATATGTATAATAATGTAAAACATATTTCCATATTAGTAATGTAAAAGAAGAAACAATAAAAGGAAAAAAAATACAAAAAATAAAGTGAAAAGAATATGCTTTGATCTGTATTCAGACCCCATCGGTTCTTTCTCTGGACATGGATAGCATTTTCCATCATGAGTCTTTTTGAACTTGTCTTGGATCATGGAGATACAGAGCTTTCACTATGAACTGGGATAAGTTTCTGACAGAGGGGTCCAAGGCTCTGGACATAAAACGTCATACCAAGTAAAAAATAAGTCTGAAGACATTAGCTACTTGGGATGGCATGCTCTTAGTTTGAATTAGTTAGCTAAGAATCTTCTTCTGGGTAGACAAGAGTCAATACTTTGCAGGAACAAAATAGGAAAAACTAAGGAGAGACTTTGTTTAGGGTTCCAGGTCAAGATCCCCTTCACAAAATTACCCAAGCATATATCTGATAAATAAAAACCATTAAATTAAAAAAAAAAAAAAGATCCCCTTCACCCTTTTTTTTAAAGACCAAGTCTCTATCTCACCCAACATTAAAATGTTAAAAGGAACACGTCACAGGTCAATCAGTATGAGAGCTTTGATCAGCTGCCCCTTCTTAGGCAATATGGTTCCTTCATTCCTCAATCCCCAGGGTGCACTATATTGATACTGGTTAGAGTAGAGATTATATAGGTTTAGCGAAGTGCAGTTCAAAACTTCTGAGCTAAAAGAGACCCATTACCTCAGTCTTCCTGGGAACAGGCATGTGCCACTACATCCAGGAGTTTTTGCCTTTTCTAAAAAAGATTCTATGTGCTTTAAGCTAAAATCAAAGCATGACAAGAACTTTTGGCTAAGATGTCTGAGTGAATGGCCAAGAATAAAGCTTTCACACAAGTCTTCTTGTAAAGACCTAATAAGAAACTACAATATTTTTTATCCAGCTCAGAATTGCACAAAAAGAGAGCCAGAAATCCTTGCACGATAGGAAAAGCCAGACAGACAAACCAGCTGTAACACAGGTCAAGCAAGAATCTCCCAGTGTATGCAAGAGATATCCCAGGGACCAATAAAGTTTCAGAATTCTATCCTTAGGTGCAGGAAGACTAGAGAAGTCTAACAAGAAACTGACAAATTAATCTGAATCCCAGAATGCAGTGACCATTGTCTCCGGATGGGACAATCGCAGCTTGACTAGGACAAAAGTGATTAGATTAAGATTACCCCATTCTGACCTGAAGTGCATCAGAGAGACCTGAACATCCAATGTCTTGAACTGTTATCGTCCAAGAGAACCTGAAGGCTACCAGCAGTCTGAAGGCAGATGCTAGAAATGAAAGGAGGAAGGAGTGCAGAAAATCAACATTAGGATGAAATAGAGACCAACTGCTCCAATTCTTCCCAAAAGAGCAAGAGAGATAACTAAGGTTGGAGATGTGAATAAGCACAAGAAAACTGATAAAAAATTTTTTTTAATTATGTATCTAGAGATACCCAAGAGTACAATCCAGAAAAAGGGAATAATTTCACAATAAGCAGAACCTTAGAGAAAAAACGTCTTAGTCACATGGATGGAATGGATACCTGAAAGAAATGAAACAAGAAATAAAAAATGACAAAAGAGCTCTAGAGAAAAAAATTTAATATATGAGGTTAAAATATGAATATATATGAGGTAACATCATATATATGAATATATGAGGTAACATCAAAAATAAATTGGAGAGTAAGGAAGAAAATATATTTCAGATATATGAATAGGGAAAGAACTCATGATCAAATAAGGGATAGAGAAGATCACAGAAGATAAAATGGTGAATTTTGATTGCTGAAAATGAAAAAAAAATTAGAATAAAACTACTGCTGTTAAATTTAGAAGGCTAACTAGGGAAGAAATCTTTGTAGCAAGTTTCTCTGATAGAATTCTCATATTAAGATAGATAAAGAACTAATTCAAATTTATGAGTCATTCTTTCAATAAGTAAATAGCCAAAGGATATGAATACATACTTTTCTTTCTTTTTAAATTATTCTTTTCATTTATCCAAAATCTACCTTTTCTTTCTCCCACTTCCCCCTCTTGATATTTCTGTACTTCCCCCATTGAACAAGAAAGAAAAACAATGTCCTTGTAACAAATATGTATAGTCAAGTAAAACAAATTCCCTCAGTGTCCTATGTCATATCTCTCTGTTTCTGTCTCTCCAACTTGAGTCCATTACTTTCCTTTCATCATCATTTATTTTTCATCATGATGAACTGTGATTTTAGGGAATATGTAAACACAGAAAACTTGAACCTTAGAGTTGTCCTTCTCTGGGGGAATCTACCCTGTGAATTGGAATGAGGTAACCCAGAACACTTTATTTACATGTTATTTCTCATTTTAAGAGGTAAGTCTCCTTGATGGCAAAGACTGTTTCATTTGTACATTTGTATCCTCAGTGTCTGCCAAATAATAGGTGTTTAAAGAAATTTGCAGATTGATTTATTATTCTGTTTGACTGGAGGTTGCAATGAGGATGAAGAAAGGAAATTCAGAATATAAGAGAGGTGGAAGAATGGCAAGTAGCTAGAAAGGAGAATATCAGAGTTCAAGCACTTGGCAATATAGCAGCTTCAAATAATGACAAGGTCTAAGTTATGGTCATTGGTGAGTAGGTGAAATGGAGTGTAGGTAAATGTCAGGAAACTGAAAAGCTTGAAGAATTATGAAGCAAGGTTGGTGAGTAGGTCATTAAAGTGAACGTTGGAAATGTCAATGCAAAGAAAGAAGAAACCAGAATTGAAAATTGTGTAATTATAATAATTAATTTTGGCCCCTGAAAAGATCTGAGAAAAGGTAACCTTTTTCTTTTCTTTGCATAGGTGAGTCACTGTAAGTATGGGGTTTTGTATACAGTGTCAGCTATGGTTGATGTGTTGCTTAGTTTTGCTGAACTACTCCCCCCCCACCCCTTCTTTCTTTGTTACAATGGATGGTTCACTGGGTAGGAGAGGGGAGAAAGATGCAAAAATGTATATCTATATGTACATGTGTGTGTATATTATACATGTGTTTATAGAGAGAGGGAAAGATAAAGTAAAAACAAGCAAGTTGTCAATGCTTTTTTTCCCCTAAAAAGATGGATTTTGAAATAGTTGTGGATGATTGTGAGCAAAAGGATAAAAAAAAATATTGTAAGCCAGGGATGGAAGTCACTGTCCATGCTTTGAAAAATACCAGCTCTCTAGATTGGAAAAGGGACTAAACATTTTCAGAAATTGTTTTAAAACATATTTTGATTCTGTTTTTTAAATTAATTTTAATTTTTAAAGCTTTTTTATTTTTAAAACATATGCATGGATAGTTTTCAACATTCATTCTTGTAAAATCTTGTGCTCCAAATTTTTTCTCCTCCCTTCCCCCCCAAGCCCCCTTAGATGGTAAGTAATCCAGTATATGTTAAACATGTGCAATTCTTTTATACAGATTTGCACAATTATTATTCGGCACAAGAAAAATCAGAATAAAAATGAAAAAAATGAGAAAGAAAACAAAATGCAAGCAAATAACAACAAAAAAGTGAAAATATTATGTTGTTATCCACACTCAGTTCCCACAGTCCTCTCTCTGGATGTAGATGGCTCTCTCCATTATAAATCTATTGGAACTGGCCTAAATAACCTCATTGTTGAAAAGAGCCACATCCATCAGAAATGATCATCATGTAATCTTGCTGTTGCTGTGTACAGTGTTCTCTTGTTTCTACTCACTTCACTCAGTACCATTTTATGTCTCTCCAGGTCCCTCTGAAATCATCCTGCTGATCATTTCTTATAGAACAATAATATTCCATTGCATTCATACATTGCAACTTATTCAGTAATTCCCCAACTGATGAGCATTCACTCAGTTACCAGTTTCTTGCCACTATAAAAATGGGTGCCACAAACATTTTTGTGCATGTGGGTTCTTTTCCTTTTTTATGATCTTTTTGGGATACAAACCCAATAGAGACACTGCTGGATCAAAGGATATACATAGTTTGAAAGCCTTTGGGGCATAGTTTCATATTGTTCTCCAGAATACATGGATCAGTTCTACCAACTACACAATTCCACCAACAATGTATTAGTGCCCCAGTTTTCCCACATCGCCTCCAACATGCATCATTATCTTTTCCTGTCATCTTAGCCAATCTGAGAGGTGTGTAGTGGTACCTCAAAGTATTTGCATTTCTCTGAACAATTTAGAGCATTTTTTCATAAGACTAGAAATGGTTTTAATTTCTTCATCTGAATTGTCTGTTCATATCCTTTGACCATTTATCAGTTGGAGAATGGCTTGTATTCTTACAAATTTGAGTCAATTCTCTATATATTTTAGAAATTATCCATTTTGCATTCCATGATATACTCTAATTCTACTTTAGTCACAAATTCCTTCTTTCTCCACAGATCTAATTTGCTTATAGTTTCACTCTATCTGTTTAAACCATGAACCTATTTCGACCTTATCTTGGAATAGGGTGTTAGGTATGGGTCAATGCCTAGTTTCTAGCACACTATTTCCCAATTTTCCCAGCAATTTTTGTCAAATAGTGAGTTCTTATACCAGAAACTGGAGTCTTTGGGTTTATCAAACACTAAATTAGTATAGTCATTGACTATTGTATCTTGTGAACCTAACCTATTCCGCTGATCCACTATTCTATTTCTTAGCCAGTACCAAATGGTTTTGATGACCATTGCTTTATAATGTAGTTTTATATATACATTTATATAATTCTTGACCTTTTGTTTTTCCAGATCAACTTTGTTATTATTTTTTCTAGCTCTATAAAATACTTTTTTGGCAGTTTGATTGGTATGGCACCAAATAAGTAAATTAATTTAGGTAGAATTGTCATTTTTATTTTAGCTCAGGCTACCCATGAGTACTTGATATTCTTCCAGTTGATTAGATCTTTTTTATTTATGTGGAAAGTATTTTGTAATTGTGTTCATATAGTTCCTGACTTTCCCTTGGCAGATAGGTTCCCAAATATTTTGTACTATCAATAGTTATTTTAAATAGAATTTTTCTTTGTATCTTCCCTCTCCTCTCCCTTTACTGAACAATAAGCAATTTGATATAGGTTATATATGTGCAATCAGGCGAAACACATTTCTGTATAAGTCATGTTGTGGAAAATACAGACCAAAAAAATCTCACAAAAAAAATAAAATGAAAAATATTATGCTTCAATCTGCATTAAGACTCCATCAATTCTTTCTCTGGAGGTGGATAGCATTTTTCATCATGAGTGTTAAGGCTTTGTTTAAAGGTATTTATTTTTCAACTATTTGGTTGAAATTTCAAAACAACTGGCCCAAATAGTTTTTCAGTATAAATCAAATAGATGTTAGGAAGTTAATAGGCCAATGGTACTTATTAGACAAAACTCACTGACAAATTGTCTCTACTGATTGTCAACTCATCCAAGTTTAATTGGATCCTAAAATATCTTGCAACTTGACTCTTCACATTTCTTTTCTCCCCTATTCTCTCTGGTTTTTCTCCCTTTCATGCCATTTGTTTCTTTTCCATTTGAGCTAATCATGAGAGGAGCCACATAAAAGAGTCTAAATTCCTCAATCACAGCTGAGTTTTTCTTTCTACTTTATTTTTCACATGCACTTTTATCTAGTTAGCTCTTTCTCATCAGAACCAGACCACAGTTTATGTAATAAAACATTATGTTTTATTGTATATGAATAGTATTTTAATATACTCTTATTCTGAGCTTGAACAGCAAATAAAGTGAACATTTCTATATACATAATGAAATAGAGAAGAGTATTGTACATCAAACTACAGTTCTCTATATATTTTAGAAATGAGGCCTTTATTAGAAACACTGGCTATAAAATTTTTCTCTTCTAATCTTGGCTGCAATGTTTTTGTTTGTGCAAAAACTTTATAATTTAATAATCAAAATTATCCATTTTGCATCTCATTACATTCTCTAGTTCTTCTTTGGCCATAAATTTCTCCCTTCTTCACAGATCTGACAGGTAGATTATCTCTTGTTCTCCTGATTTGCTTGTAGTATTATCCTTTGTCTAAATTATGAACCCATTTTGACCTTATCTTGGTAAAGGGTATGAGATGTTAGTCAATGTCCAGTTTTTGCCATACTATTTTCCAATTTTCCCAGCAATTTTTGTCAAATAGTGAGTTCTTATCCCAGAAGCTGGAGTATTTAGATTTATAAAATATTAGATTACTATAGTCATTAACAATTGTTTCTTGGGTAGCTAATTTATTCCACTGATCTATTACTTTATTTCTTAGGTAGTACCAAATGGTTTTGATGACTGCTACTGATGAGGTATAAATTTGGGGTACCCAAATGAAATTAAGGTCTAGTGGCAGGTTTGGGGTTCAGGGAGTCAAATGGAGTTCCCCTGCAACTCCTTTGGATTCGGTGCAAGGAGAGGGACTTAAATGAGGTCTAGTAGTGGTGCAAGAGTCCCCTGTAAAGGAATTTACAAACCCCAAAACCTAGATTGATAAAAGAGGTTTATTATGGGCAGTCGAAGTAAGGTTAAAGTCTAGTTAAGGAAATAGGTGAAGGTAGAGATAAGAGGGCACCAGAAACAGTATTCCAGTAGGCAGAGAGTCCTTGGGGTGCTAGGCATGTTGCTGGCATGTTTTGACCCTCTGCAGAGAGAGTACTCCAGCTTGGCTCTTTCTTTTATAATGAGAGATTTAGCTAAAGGGGCCCATGAGTGGAGTCCCAAGTTGGCTCAGATCTAATGGGGGCTGGGATAGTCCAACTTGGTTCAGATCTGATGGGGTCTGGGATAAACCCAGGTCTCCTATTGGAATTCAAAAGGGTGCTTTAGACCAAGATTTGTGAATCAAAAGTCCTAGCCTCTAGAATTGATAATGCATCAGCTAGGAGGGGTTGGGAATGAGAAAGGAATAAATCAATCTGAAAGGACTAGTTCCTTAAAGGAACCACAACCCACTTCACTACTTTATAATATAGTTTTAGATCTGATATGGCTAGGCCACCTTCCTTTGCATTTTTTTTTTTATTAATTCCTTTGATATTTTTAACTTTTTGTTCTTCCAGATAAATTTTGTTATTTTTTTTCTAATTCTATAAAGTAATTTCTTTTGGCCAGACAATTTTTAAGTTTTCCTAGCAGTTTTTGTTAAAAAGTGAATCTTTTCTAGCTCTTTTCAACAATGAAATGATTCAGGCCAATTTCAATAGACTTGTGATAGAGAGAGCCATCTGCATCCAGAGAGAGAACTATGGGGCCTGGATGTGGATCACAACATGGCATTTTTACCTTTTTATTGTTGTTTGCTTGATTTTTTTCTTCCTCATTTTTTTTCCTTTTTGATCTGATTGTTCTTGTTCAGCATGATAAATGTGGAAATATGTATAGAAGAATTGCATATGTTTAACCTAGATTACTTGTTGTCTAAAGGAGTGGGGCAGGGGAAGGGAAGGAGAAAAATTTGGAACACAAGGTTTTGTTTGCAAGGGTGAACGTTGAAAACTACTTTTGCATATATTTTGAAAATAAAAAGCTATTATTTAAAAAAAAAGAATTAGGAAAAAAGTGAGTCCTTACCCTAGAATTTGTGCCTTTATTGAGCATTAGACTATTATATTTGTTTGCTTTTTTTAGCTATGACCCTAATCTATTTCCCGGATCAGTCTTTCTGTTTTTTAACCACTGTCAAATTGTTTTGATGTTTACCATTTTGCAGTACAGATTTACATTCTTTTACTGTTAGGCTCTCTTCATTTCTACTTTTTTCATGCTATTCTTTTTTTTATATATAAATATAGCTTTTTATTTTTCAAAATACAAAATACACAATAAAGTCAGTTAATTTTTTATTACAGCTTTTTATTTACAAGATATATGCATAGGTAATTTTTCAGCAAGTAACCCTTGCAAAACCTTCTGTTCCAACTTTTCCTCTCCTTTCCCCTGCCCCCTCCCCTAGATGGCAGGTAGACCAATACAAAACAGCTAATTTTTTTAAAAGAAAAAGAAATCATTAATATAAAAAATGAAAAAATAATTCATAAAAATTGAAATGTAAATAAAAGAAAATATTTTGTTCAATTATGCACCCAAAATAATAACATAGAAGAAATGGATACTTAGAAAAATTTGAAAAATCCAGTTTAACAGAAGAAATCAATTATTTAAATAATCTAATATTAGAAAAAGAAATTGAACAAGCAAAAAATGAACACTTCTTTCCTTCCAAAAAACCCTCTAGGATTGAATGTATTTACAAGTAAATTCTGTTAACCATTCAAAGCACAGTAATTCTAATATTAGATGACCTGTAATAAAAGCAAGAAAAGAGACTCTTCCATGTTCTTTCTATAAGACAGAGAGGATTTTGATATCTAAACAAGAGAGAAACATAGCAAAAAATGAATCTATAAACCAATATCCCAAATGAACATTGACACAAAAAGATTAAGTAAAATAAAATCAACTAGGCAATAACAACATACTAAAAATATTATACACTAGGATAAAGTTGATTTATGTCAGGAACACAAGGTTGTTTCTACATTAGAAAAACTATAAATATAATAGACCATATTAACAACAAAATTCATAAAAACCACATGATTATAAATGGATGCTGAAAAAGCTTTTTTTTTTAATCTGTCAAAAAAAAAAAAAAAAAACCTCCAAAAGAATGAGTATGAATGGAATTTTCCTAACTGGAGTCAGTAGTGTCTATTTAAAACCAAAAGTAAGCATTATATGTAAGGGAGAAAGGTTGGAGGCCTTTCAAAAAAGATTAAAGACAAAGGAAGAATGCTCCTTATCACTCATGCTATTTAACATAGTGCTAGAAATGCTAGCTACAGCAATAATATGAGAAAAGGAAAACAAGGAATTAACCTAAGCAGAAAAGAAACAAAACAATCATTTTTTGAAGATATGTGATGGTCTTTCTACAGAACCCTAAAGGAGTTCTTTAGGGATTCAGTTAAAAATAAATGAAATAATAAATGTTATAAGATATAAAATAAATCCACATAAATCATTGCATTTTTGTACACTAGCAACAAAAACAATCAGGAAGATATAGAAAGAGAAATCCTAATCAAAATCCATACAGAATGTAAAAAATACATTGGAAACTATCTGCCATAACACACATGGGATCTTCCCTCTCGAGTCATAACTACAATGCTGCAGCCCAGTTCCAGTTCCCAGAACTGAGTCCATAAATCCTTTGTCAGAACATTAATCCTGCACCACTCTTTTGAGTTAGAAGTTGTTGGTTCAGGAATTAATCCTCTCTCCTCTCTGGGTCAAAAAACAAAACAAAATAAAAAATAAATTAAAAAAAAAAAAAAAACAGGACTGTGGTTCTCTTTGTGACCCTGTTCTGAGGTGAGGAAGAGGAAAAGGTCAGTCTTTCTGGACCAGAGTCATAAAGCTGTGGACCTTTTTTGAATCAAGGTCTGAGTCTGAAATCCCCTCTCTGGGATCAGAGTAACAGCACCAAGATCCTATACTTAGACTGGGGTCTAGACCTAAGAGCCTACCCCATTCCTATTCTATATCTCTTGCCCTTTACTTTACTTTACTTTTACTTGCCCTTTACTTATGGGTGAAATTTATGATTTTGTGTTAGAAAGGTGATCCAATGTGCTTTCTCCTTAATTTTCTGATCATAACTCAGTCTGGTTTTTTTCTTTTTCTTAAATCATTTTAGAGTAGTTGTAATGAGAGCTAGATTGTGTAGTTTTCTTATATTTCATCACCTTGGCTGATCTCCAGCAGAAGATAATGATGTTGAAAATGATGATAATGATCATTTTGACAAAAATTAAGAAATGACACTTTTAATGAAAGTGATTTTTGTGATTCTTCAGGTAAAAAAAATGTATAAAAATCAAACCAGAAAGGAAAAGATTCAAAGCCACCCACCCCAAAATTAAAAAAAAAAAAAATGTCTACTCCTTCCAAAAGCAAGACACAACTTATTCCCAAAGGGCCCAGTTCGCTAGAGGATATTAAGTAAAACTTCAGGCAAGCAGAGTTAAAAGGTTGTTTCCTCCCAATAGTGGAAGGCAAATTCATCATTTATGTAAAGAATTGCTTCCAGATGTCTGATCAGGAGGCTATTCAAATTCTTGGGTTGTAGAGGAAATCTCTAAGAAGTAGTTTGAACAGTAAGTTAAAATTTTCCATTTTATCTTGATAACAGTTGATATCTGGCAGTTCTTTTTATAATGTAGAATGAGAACTTTCTCTACCATGCCTGATAAATGCCACCCATATTACTTTGCCAAGAATGTGTTGCCCAAAATTCCTGTTTAGTTTTTAGAGATCAGACCCCACTCTTTGCTTCATTTAAGTACGTATGGAATGTTATGATAGGGAATAATAGTCAGACAAATGGAAATAATAGAGTAGACAAATATATGTGAAATAAATTCAGTATTTTAGTAAAGTTTTTAAAAATTATTTAAAGACCAAATAACTTATTCCAAAAGAAATGGGGGATGTCAAAGAACAAATCACAGAAACAATAGAAAATTTCATCAAAGAAAAAGAAAATAATGAGGCATCATTCCAAAAGGAGTCATTAGCAGAAAAATTCCATTTCTAAATGCTTTCTTTGACAAGAGAAAAAGAATAAATCAATGACTTGAGCACGCAGCTAAAAATAATTTTAAGCCAATAAATCAAAATTTTCCAACTAAAAGCCAAATTAGAAACTCTGAAAATCAGAGAGGGAATCACTGATTTATTCCCTGGTTCAGAAGAGAGATACAATTCCTCCAGAAGTTTGCAGAGCCTGGCCTGAGTACACAGTTCTAATCTTGTAGGTAAGGTTGAAAGAAGGAGATAAAGAAAAAGATGAAGAGTTTTTATGTCAGGGATGTCCAAAATCCAAACCCAGAAGAGAAGAATAAATCCCAATAAAGTCTTGAAGTAAAAAAGTTTTAGTAGAAAGATTGATTAGAATTCTTAGAAGAAATGAAGTGTTAAAATAATATTGAAAATAAACTGAGAGTGCTGCTAGAAAGAATTGGAAATGAAATGGGAGTCAAAAAAGGGGGGAAAAACTTAAAAAGGTGAATTAACAGCTTAGAACAAAAAGTATAAAGCCTTACCCAAGAAACAGGCTCCCTGACAAATAGAATGGATTGAACAGAAGTTGATAACTACATGAAAAAAAAATATTGACAAAGTGATTTAAAAAATAGAAAAAAATTTAAAGTTTCTCATATCAAAAACAAGCAACATGGGAAACAGAAGGAGAGATAATTTAAGACTCATTGGACTAAAAAGAGTTCAAGAGATCTTTTTTTGAAAAGTATGCTAAAACTGTAGCTATATTCGAATGAGATGACTAAGTGAAAATAGAAAGAATTCACTGATCATTTTCTGAAAGAAATCTCAAAATGAAAACTTCAGGAATGTCATAGCAAGATCATTATGACCTTCTTCAAACATTTTCTATCATTTTCTATGGAAAGTTGTGACCGACTCCATGAGAAGGTTACTTGCCATTCATATTTAAGAGCTATTCTTCCTTCCTTTCTCTTCAATTCTCTTTCCTCCTTTTCTTCTTCTTCCTCTTCATCTTCTTCCTCTTTCTTCTCTTTTTTCCTCCTCCTTCTTCTCCTCCTCCTCTTTCTCCCCTGTTTCTGCTTCTGCTTCTTTTGCTTTTGAGTTTTCCTCTAATGTGGTTGTGTGCTGACCTCATTGTTATATTTGTTGCATTTGAATTGTCTTAGGAAGATTCTGAAGATCACCTGACAGAATAAGACACCAGACACTGAGGTTCTTTCTTGAACTAAACTGCCAAGCATTTTAACTCTACTGTAGAGTAAAGCCCAACTTTGTTGTTCTGGCCACATTGTTCAAATACCAAATGAATGCTTGCCAAAAAAAAAATAATTTTATGGAGAACTCACACAGGGCAAGTGCTCACAAGGTGCTCAGTAAAAGCTATACAAGGACACTCTCAAGGTCTCTCTTGAGAATTTTAGTACTCATTGTGTAACATGGGAGACACTGGCACAGAACCATCTAACATGGTGTGCCCTCATCTGACAAGATGCTATACTCTGTGAGCTTTGCCTGAATTAGCCCAGAAAAAAACGCAAGATGTCCCAAGTTAGAGAAACCATCCCAAATGTTCATATAGACATTTTTGTCTGACTTGTGGCAAAGCAATCTGAGCTCATACTGGTCTGATTAGCCACAGGCGGACACACTGTAACTCGATTATGTTAGTGATATCATTTTGGTCCTCTTTGAGAACAAAGGACAACAACAGCAATTCTACTAAGTGTTGGCCATTAACATATATAGACTTTGAACCATATTTCATTTTTTTTAATTACATCTATTCTTTTCAATTGACAGGTATGTATTTTTTCTTCCATCCTACTTCTCTCTTCCTTTAGAGAAAAGACAAACAAAACCCTTGCAAAACATAAGCATAGTCAAGTAAAACACATGTTTACATTGCCTATATCCCCAAATTCATTTCTCCTTATGCAATTAGACCATCACCCCTCTATAAAGAGGTGAGTAGCATTTTTCATCATCACTGAACCACAGTTCAATCGAAAAACTACTGGTGATATAATATCAAAACTACCAAGAGAAATTATAGCCTACACAAATATTTTCAATATTTGCCAGTGTTACTTAGTTGGATTGCCATAATTTAGTACTTCTTTCTCAGCAATGTGTGTGATTCATCCCTTGCACGCATCATTCAATGTATTCTTTACATGTAGTCCTCAATAAGAATTGGTGCGAATTTAGATTATTATCTATCCTATAATGATCATCTTTGTTTGCCTTTACCTCAAAACTGCAAAGAAAATTTTGTGTCTGGTGGGGGGCTCATGTTTATTTCTCTCAAGTCTTCCAGTAAGCAATGATATTGAGGTAAGCAGAACAGAGAGCCTGGCAGGGTGGACTGCTTGGCTCTGGCTCACATGAGGCTTAGAGCAGGATGGAATTGTACTGAGGAAGGCTCTCCAATTATTTGTCAATCCTTTCTTTTAAAAAAATATAAATTTTCTTTTTCTTTTTTATTTTCTTTTTTAGTTCAATTTTATTCTTTAATTAACAAAAATTTACTTTCTCTTGGTCAATTGAGAAAAAACTCTTGTAACAAATATGCATATTCATATTCTATCATGGCCATGTCCAAAAAATATGTTTCATTCTTCATCCTTCATCCAGGAGATAGGTAGTATGTTTTATCAGTGATCCTCTGGAAGCATGGTATTCTAATGCAATGAAATCATTACACTGATCAGAGTTCTTTTTTCACAGATGCTCATTTTTACAATATTACTATTGTGGTATAAATTGTTCTCCTGTTTCTGTTCATTTTATTCTTCATAAGTTCTCACAAATCTTCTAAGAGTACTCTGAAAGTTCCTGGTATCATTTCTTATAGAACAATGCTATTGCAATAAATTCATATTCCAAAATTGCTTATAGCTATTCTATAAGTAATTGTAATTTCTACTCCTTTGTTACCACATGAAAAAGCTGCTATTAACATTTTTCTATATATTTTCTTATTTCTTTGATCTCTTTGGAGTATAAGCCTAGTTAGTCATATAGCTAGATGAAAGGGTATAAAACATTGCTGTGACTTTTGGAACATAATTCCAAATTCTTTTCCAGAGCAGCTGGACCAATTCATAATTCTACTAATGGTGCATTAATGTACCCATTTTCTGCTTCCTCTACAATGGTTATCATTTTTCTTCTTTTGTTGTAAATCTGTTGTAAAAGAGTTACTTTAATGTACATTTTTATATTAGTCATTTGGAATTTTTTTCATATAATTATGGATAAATTGGATTTTTTCTTTTAAAATTTCCTTTTTGTATTCTTTGATCATTTATCAATTAAAGAGTGGCTTTTATTCTTAGAATTTTGAATGAATCCCTCATCTATCTTTGGAATTATATCCTTATCAGAGAAATTGGCTAAAAAAAATTTCCCCCCTAGTTATGTTTCCCTTTTAATATTAGCTGTATTGATTTTTTAAAATGAAAAATTTTGGGGGAGGAGAATTCTGAAAAGATAGCAGTCAGAAGAAGTAGGTCAAAAGCTCTCCAGATTTCCCCCACAAACAGAACACATTTGCACCTCACATTGGGAATGGGTTAAAAAGGAAACTATCTATCAGTGAAAAACAAAGACTTGAAGCAGAATAGGTGTTCCCCCTGGGATGACCCAAGAAGCCCAAAAAAAGACCCCAGAATGGGCTTTAACTAGTGTTAAGTGCAAACAACTTCAAGCTAGCTCCACAGAAACATAACTAGGGGGGAAATTTCCTTTGTTTTATAGTATGTATTCATATATGCCTAAACTAATTTACTGGATCTTGAGGCCATATTTCCTTCTGTTTTTAAGTTTTCCCTGTTGATTTAACTACTTATACTCAAGTTCTTTTAGTTTTCTTCTTCCTAGAATCTTTCAGTCTTCCCCCCATTCTTTATTTTTCCTTATTCACTTTCTGACTCTCTCCCCTCTAATGATGGTTCTCTTAAGGCCTGGACCTCAAAGGGTCTTAGTCTCCTCTCATGCTGGGCAATTCATGGTTCATAAATCTAGGTCTCTACCTCAAATGACCTGAATTCTGTGTTCTTTGCCTAAATTTAGTGGGATGCTACATAGCCTTACCCTCTCCTTCAATATGCACATGCAATGTCATGTCCTCCCCTGCTCTTTTTCTTACTCAGTTCTCTGACCCAGCACTGGCAGAGAGCTCCTGTATCAGTGATATCAGTTGTCAACCCTGGCACCTGTTGTTCGCCCTTGCATTGGCATTTCAGAGCTTTGCAGTGCTGGTGATACAGGCTTGTAGCCCCTAGGACGCTTTTGCTTCTAAAGAGCCGTGGCCACACTGGCTGTTTGTCATAATCCTGGCACTGGAACGAGCAGAAGGGACTGAGATGTGGAAGTGTTTCTTTTTTTTCTTTTTTTAAAATCTGTATATGTCAGGTATTTTGGTACCCTAATGGAGTCTTGCTATTTGGTAGCATGGGAAGTAGGGTAAAAGGGTGTTTGGTTTAGTTTAGAACTCAGGATTAGTGAGCATCAGTTCATGGATTTTTTTTAGCCTTTTAGATTCTGAGTGTTCTATACCATGGAGTTGCTTTATCTTTGATATATAATTTCTGTTTTGGAAAAGTTTGAGAAGTGATGGGGATCAGAGAAAATGTCTAGTCCTCCTTCTTTTTGCTGATGTGACCATAATGTTCAACTTTGAGTACTTTGTAGTTGTTTTTTCCATTTACATTGTGTATATTGTCATCATGTATAGCATTTTCTTGGCTCTTTTACTTCATTCCACATCACTTCACATAAGTCTTTTTATGTAACACATTTCTCAGTATTCATCATATTTGTGATTTCTTGTAGTACAGTAATATTCCACTGCATTCACGAAACACGGCTTGTTTAGCCATTTCTCATTCAATGGACAACTTACTTTGCTTCAATTTTCTGTGCTAGAATACAAAATGCTACTACAAGTATTTTGTTACATATGAGGACTTGCTTTCTGGCAGTGATCTTCTTGGAGGGCCTAACACTACAATCTTTAGGTCAGAGGGTATGAACAATTTAGTAACTTTATTTAGATCATTCCAAATTGCTTTCCAAAACTGTTGCACTAATTCAATTTCAACAACAATTCACTAATGTGCCTATCTTCCCACAATCCCTTGAACATTGACTATTCCCATTATTTGTCATCTCTGCCAGTTTTCTGAGTATGAAGTAAAAATCTCAGAGGTTGTTTTGATCTTTTTTTAATTATTAGAGATTTGGAACATTCATTCTTATGGTTATTAATAGTTTCCAATTCTTCTGAGATGTTTTTGTTCATACCCTTTGATCACTTGTCTATTTGGAGAATGACTTTTGGTTTTATATATACCTATTATGTAGAGATCTTGGATATCATATTCTTATCAGAAATTTGATACAAGTGTTTTCGTTTTGTTGTTGCCATAAAACTGCTTCCCTTTTTTATCCTAAGCAAATACATTTTGTTTGTACATAAGTTTTTTATTTCATCTAACAAAATTACCTATTTTTTATAATTGCCTCTATCTCTTGTTAGTTATGAATACATGTCCTATTCATAGCTATAAAGGATATGTGACTTGCTTCTTTATTTTTGTGACATAATCTTTAAAATTTAGGTCATATATTCATTTTGAATTAATGGGGCATATGCTATGAGATGTCTTTTTTTTTTTTTTTTTTCTGAAGCTGGGGTTAAGTGACTTGCCCAGGGTCCCACAGCTAGGAAGTGTTAAGTGTCTGAGGTGAGATTTGAACTCTGGTCCTCCTGAATTCAGGGCTGGTGCTCTATCCACTGTACCACCTAGCTGACCCTATAAGATGTCTTTCTAAGCCTAATTTCTGCCAGACAGCTTTTCGGTTTCCCCAGCACTTATCACATAGGGAGCCCTTTTTTAAGTAATTTATATATTCAAGTGTGTGGAGCACTGGATAATAATGAATTCATTATTTCTGATTCTTTCTTGTCAAGTCCGTTCCAGGAACTGCCTGCCATCTAGGGGAGGGGGTAGAGGGAAGGAGGGGAAAAGTTGGAACAGAACTGTTTGCAAGGGTCAATGTTGAAAAATTACCCATGCATATGTTGTCAATAAAAAGCTATAATAATTTTTTTAGAAGTCTGTTTCATTGATCTACTTCTCTATTTTTAATCAAATTGTTTTGATGAGGAATGGTTTATAGTATACTTTGAGATCTAGAAGTATCATTTTTTTATTCATTCTTGCTTTTTTCATGATTTCCCTTGATATTATAGACTTTTTCCTTCAAATGAATTTTATTTTACTTTATCAAGTTTTATTAAATATTTCCTTTATAGTTTTTAGATACAGAATTAAATTAAAAGTGGTATAGCCATGAGCATTGAATATTCTTCTGGCTTAAATTTTTTTTTCTTTAAAGAGAACTTTGTAATGAAATCTATATAAGTATTTTTGTGTGCTAAGTAGATTGACTAAAATGTTTTATTCCTTTTGTAGTTATTTTGAATGCAATTTTCTTTTCTATTATTGCCTCTTGGATTTTGTTATTATATAGAAATGTTGGGGTTTTTGTGGGTTTATTTTGTAGCCTAAAATTTTGCTGAAGCTATTAAATGTTTCAGTTTATATATTTGTTGATTCTTTAGGATTTTCTAAATCACCGCCATGTTATCTACATCTAGGAATATTTTCTTTGCCTATTTCTATACCCTTAATTTCATTCTCTTAGTTGATTGCTATTTTTTATATTTCTATAATTATATAAGAGAGAATTCTAATATGTGCTTTTCTCTTATATTTATTTGGAAAGTTTATCGTATAACTATTTCATATGATACTTGCTTTTAGTTTCAAATAGATATTTTTGTGATATTAAAAAAGATTCTCTGTGCCTATACTTTGTGGGTTCATTAATTTAATTAGTAGTATATTTTGCCAATGTTGTTTGAGAAAATCATGTAGTTTTGCACGTTTTTGTTTTTAAAATGATCAGTTATGTTGATTGGTTTCCTAATATTGGACTGTCCTTGCATCATCGGTATAAATGCAATTTGGTCATAATGAATGATTCCTTGAATAAGGTGCTATGGTTTGTTTAATAGGATTTTCTTTACATTTTTGAATCAATATTTATTCATGAAATTGCTGTAAGGCTATTATTTTTTAGTCTTTTGCTAGTTTAGGTATCAAGATGACGATATATGTTGCATATGTAGTTTTTACAGAATAATTGCTTTTTAAATTTTTTTTAGGATAATCTGATAATGGTAACTTGGTTTTCCTCCTTTTTGAAAATCAATTTAGCTAATGGTTTGTCTATTTTTTTTAATCTATCCCTGAGTCTTATATGTTAATTTTTTCTACTTTCAATTTCATTAATTTCTTCTTTGATTTCCAAAAGTTCTATTTTGGTGTTTAATTGGAATTTTAAAATTTGTTGATTTTCCAGTTTATAGAATTGCATGAACAGTTTGTTGATTTGTAACTTGTCTCTTTTATTGATAAAAATATTTAGAGACATAAAATTTTCACTAAGGACTGACTAGATTACAACCTATAGTTTTTTTTATATGTTGTCTCACTGTCATCACTATCTTTGGTAAGGTTACTTATTGTTTTTATTATTTGTTTTTGTCCCACCAGTACTTTAGGATTGTTAATTGCAAACTAACTTTTAATTTTTTATTAAGTGATCTTTTATTGAATATAATTTTATTGAATTGTGGTTAGTAAAAAATATGTATTTAATGGGGTTTTTATGATAAGATCAATTTTTATAAAGGTGCCATGTACAACTGAGAAAATGTCTACTCATTTTTTATTCTCATTAAATAATTGCCAGAAATCTATCATATATAACTTTTTTTTTTTTCTTTTTGGGGTCCTTAACTTCCTTCTTACTTATTTTTAAATTAGATTCATTTAGGTCTGAAAGTGATACATTGAGACTCCCACCTGTTATATCTTTACAATGTACTTTTCCCTGTGAATTATTTAGCTTTTCTTATAAGTATTTAGATGCTGTGCTGTCCAGTGCATATATATCAGATATTAATATTAATTGATTTTCTATGATGCATTTAAGAATAATACAATTTCCTTGTTACCTCTTTTAATCAATCTATTTTTATTGTTGCCTTGTCTTGACATCATAATTGCTCTTGCTGTTTTCTTTCTGACTTTGGCTGAAGCATAATAGATTTTACTATAGTCCTAAATTTTGACTTTTTGTGAATCAAGACTGTTTTTAAAATGTTTATCATTGTCTCCCTTATCCAAACACTCTTCTAAAAGTCCCTCCCTTATCCTATTCTCTTGCTCTCCTATTTTTCTTTTAAGATTTTTATACCCTACTAAATGTATATGTTATTTCCCCTTTAACCCAGTACAACAAGAATAAGATTCCCACACTACCTGCTCTTCACTCTATTCTTCCCTCTACTGCAACAATTCTTTCATTCATGCCTCTTTAGTATGAGATAATTTGCTCCATTTTTCCTCTCCCTACCCAATTTTATTTTTTAGGGTTATCTCATCCTAATACACACAACACTAAACCTTCTCTTTCTTTTGATACTACTAATGATATCATTCTTGAAAGTTACAAAAATCATTTTCCCATATAAGAAGTAAACAACTTTACCTTATTAAATCCCTTATAATTAGTCTTTCACGTTTACCTTCTTATGTTTCTCCTGATACTTGTGAGTCATATTTTCTGTTCAGTCCTGATCTTTTCCTCAAGAATACCTGAAAGTCCCTTAGTTCATTAAATATTCATTTTTCAGTATTAAGCTCAGCTTTGCTGGATAGGTTATTCTTGGTTGTAAATCCAACATCTTTGCTCTTTGGAATATTATATTACACTCCCTTCGATCTTTTAATGTAGAAACTGCTAAATTTTGTGTTATGCTGACTGTAGCTTTTAATTTTTTTTTCTTTCTAGTTGCTTGTAATATTTTCTCTTTCACCTCAGAGCTTTGAAATTTAGCTAATATGTTCCTGTGAGTTTTCATTTTGGAATTTCTTTCAGGTGGTGATTGGTGGATTATTTTTCAGTTTCTATTTTAACTTTTAATTCAAGAACTTTAGAGAAGTTTCCCTTATTAATTTCTAACAGTATAATGTCTAGAGTCTTTTTTAATCTTAATTTTCAGGTAATTAGACAATTCTTAAAATATCTCTCCTCAATCTCTTTTCAAGGCCTACAAGGACTACAAGCAGCAGGGTCCTGCCTCTCTGCCATCATACACATGGTGCTTGCTTGCCCCTCCTCATCTGCAGCCACAGACTGGGGCCCTGTCTGGTCAGCATACCAGGGCCCAATGTCCAATGGAAGGCCCCCACAATATTCCCCTGATCAACCATCCAGTCCCCATCCCCTCCTTGAGGCAAGGCCACCCACATAGCTGCCTCCCACCAGATTCAGTAGATATGCCTAAAGGAATTTGCACTTTAATCAGGCACACTGGAGAGGTCAGGTCTTTCTTAATGTTCAAGTTGTCTTTGGCTGGATGACTGCTTTACCCCAACTTTTAATTATTTTTCTTGCTCTAAGATTTACTTGGAGGCATTATTTTAAATTATTTGTAGAGGAGTTTGGGAGAGGCAGGTAATTTCCTGCCTGATTCTGACATATTCCCATAATCCCATCAAGAGTGTTTTTTGTAAATCACATAATGTAGGATTCAGCTTTTAATACATTTAGCTCTATTCTTTTGTTTTGTGCCTGAATTCATTCTGTTCACATGCATAGTTCTGATTATTAGTTTTGTGTTTCCTTCTGTCCTATCCTCTTATACTTTTCCCTTCTTTTTGTTTCCTGACACCTCTTTACAAAGAAGGTAGAGAGATGAATGCTTGATGCCAGGGTTTTTTTTTTTGTTGTTGTTGTTGTTGTTGCATTCTGGTTCTACCTCTGTCCTCTTTCCTTTTTCTCTCACCTAGGGCCCAATAGGAGATTTTCACTCCTTTTTAAAATACTCTTCACAGACCACTCTGTGTAGTTAGAATTTGGACTAATGCCTCCCTGAAAATACCCTACCTATTACTCACCTCACTCTCTTTTCCTTGTTTTCCTGGTAAATGAAATGTATATCTATACACAATTGTGTATGTGGGTATGTGTGTGTATTCCTTCTTCTTTAGTCCAATTCAGATGAAAGTAACGTTTATGTATCATCCATTCCTCTCACTTCTTCCTCCTAGTGTGAATGGTTTTCTTGCACCCCCCCCCCAAATTATTAAGATCATTTTCCTCATCCTTTCTAGTTACTTTTCCTAATTTATTCCTTTTTATATTCTTTTCCTTTAAAAAAAAAAAAACATCAAAATGAGGCAGCTAGGTGGCAAAATGGATAGAGCACCAGCCTGAAGTCAGGAGGACCTGACTTCAAATCTGGTCTCAGACACTTAACACTTACTAGCTCTGTGACTCTGGGCAAGTCACTTAACCCCATTACCTCAGAAAAAAAATCACCAAAACATTGCCCATCAGGACGTTGATGATATTTCTATGTCTTTGTTGGAGTGGTTGTAGGGGAGAGCTGAGCTGTACTGTTTTGTCCTACTCTGCAATCTTGGCTGTTCTCCATCCCCCTTCATTGTTTTCTCAAGTACCATTTTCACTTCCATATGTACTAGATGAGGGGCTGTGGTGTTAGAATGCAAGTGTGGTGGTTCTGCTCTAAATGACAGAGAAAAGTATTTGTTATAAATATCACTACATGATTTTTATAGTTTATATATGATATATATGTTATATATATATAAACAGATTTTCATCTGTTTCATGTGCTCTTTTCAGTTTTGTTCTTAAATAATTCTGGGAAGAATTAGCTTAGTTGTCTTTCACCAAGGTTTCTACAAAGTTATTTTTCCTCCATTAATTATTGATTTTTATGATGTTTTATTACTGTGATCTTCTTCCAATCCCTTGTAAAAGATTTCATAAATAAGTTGATGCTATAAACTAATATAGTCCTTAGATGTCATATCTTTTTACTTGTCAAAGAAATCAAGCATTTTCTAACTAAGTCAATTTCTTTTGGTTGACCTGTTTCAGACACTGTTTTTCCTTGGTTGCATTTTTAGAGGAAATGCTAATGATCTATTCTGATATCTAGTCTTTCTTCTAGTTCTCGTTTTTTGGCATCAATAACTTGTCATCATTTATCTGAAGCTGAGCAATAGTATTATTTATAATGGAGAAAGACCAATGAGATATCTTAATAAAATAAGGAGTAAACCAAGATTCCCAGTATCACTTTTATTATTTGCTGTGGTCTAATTCTAATTATATTCTAATTATAACAAATTCTAATTATAAAAAAATAAGAATATAAATGAATTAATTTTAATTCCACAAAAATTTGAGTGACTACTATGTGCCAGGAACTGTTAAGTGTTAAAGCTACAAGGACAAATATCAAATAGTCCCTGCCCAGAAGGAGCTTTCATTCCATTGGGAAAAAAATTAAAGGAATAAGTAGGAAAGAAGGATGAAAAATTATCTCCATATGAAGATCATTATCTCTATTTGCTTACTTAAAGGATTTTAAAGAGTCCACACAAATTAAATGAGTAAGTTAACAGCTTTGGGAAAACAGCAACAGACACAAAATAAATCCACAAAAAGCATTAGCATTTTTTATATATGACTAACAACGACTTGGAGGAAAATCTAGAAAGAGAAATACTGTTTAAAATTTCAACAACATGCATTAAAAATCTGACAGTTAACCTATCAACACACAGCACTTATAGCTATATAACTGCAAAATAATTTTTTCCTTTTTAAAAAATTAAGCAGACATTTATTAAGCTCTTACAATGTACAAGATACCATTCACAGCTCTGGTACAAGTAAAAACAAATACAAAAAATAGTCTCTAACCTCAAGGAGACAAAACAAAACAATTACCACAGAAATAAAAGAAATAAAGAAATGGAGAGATTTAGTATTTATGGCTAGTTCATGACAATTTTATTACAATTGTGTGGTACAGAAATGGTGAGGGAACACCATTTAATAAAAAAAGCTGGAGAGAGCTCTAGAGAAAAGCAAAGTTTATTGTACATTCTCGCGAGAAGGGTGTCCCACTCTTCGAGTAGACTATCGAAGAGAGGAAGCGCCTCCTGTGGGCAGGACAGCACCTTTAATCCCTAACGCAAAACGCCCCCTCCCACCACTGACCCTCATCCTCATTGGCTGAGAGTCTTACATTCTAAACGCGAGATCTACCCATGAAATTGAACTTGACCAATAAGTACATAGTTGCCCATATTTGGATGAAATAGGGAGATGTCATAGGAGGGGAAGGCAATGCCCTTCAGAGTCCTTCAGGCCTACTCGAACTCTGAAGTAGATGAAGCCTTACTCGATTTTCACAACTGTCTTGAAAGATCTCACCTCATCTCATTCACAATGATATTACCCAAATTGATCCATATACTTGATATAATTGAGTAAGATCCCCAACTCCAATTATAGAATATTGTTCTTCCCCCGTGAAAGCATTCTTTGATGAAACCTCCTATCACTAAAATGAGATGACCCCCCTCCTTTCCAGATATATCAATTTCTTCCCTCTGCCTTCTCACCCATTCTACTATAGATCCTCATCTTCCTTCAGAAGTTACTTTTCATTGTTAACAATTGACTTGATTAGGGTACATGACAGATTCCCCTCTATCTTCTTCCTCCACTCTCTCATCTTGTTAGAACTTTACTGCATCAACCAACCCATAATGGGCAACTCTGGGTGACTATTACTTTATAGTATCTTTTCAGTAGTAACTAGATTCCAGCAACTAGCAAGCAACTGATTTTTAAAGATGGCAAAATGAGTGGTTGTTTTGAGTGGAGCTTCAGGAGCCTAACAACCATCTCTTAGTACTTGTCAAAGACTCCATTCAGCCTAATCTTTATGGAGAGAGATCTATGGAAACATGGGCCCTGAAAGGTTTAAGGGCCCAAGGGAGTAATTACCGGACAAGGGTAGCAAATACTGGATATTACTTTTTATGTTCCAAAGAAGAAGCTTGTTCTGGGGTTCACTTGAAAGAGGCAGATTTGTGGGTGACTTGATTAATGGGGGCCATCAAGATATTCAAGTGGAGAATGTATATTCTCTAAGACCTAAAGAATCTAATAAATCTTTGAGTTTCCTTCTTAGACTGTAGGAAAGCTTATTCTATATCCAGATTTCTCTAGGTTTTTCCCACTCACAGTATTCCTTAAAGCTTGACTGAACGGCCTAGACCCTGGATTCCTCTTAAGATTGCCCACTCTTTATTCCTCATAAGACCCACTGTTTTGGGCTTCTGCCATTGTAGTTTCATCTGGCTTGGTCAACATTATGTCATCCATGTAGTAACATATAGCAATGTCCTCAGAAGTCTCTTCCATGTCTCTCTGCCCACCATAATGTGCCAGTATGAGGGAGATCTCAGGTACCTCAGGGGAAGGATAGTACAGATATATTGGATTCCTTCCCAGGACCCAAAAGGAATAGAAAAAAGTGTTCCTTCCAAGAGCTATAATGAATCGACACAAATCTATGTATTTCAAATCCATTCTATAATAGATTAGTAGTCACAAAATAGAAAACAAATGGTTCTTGAGCTGGAATGTTGGGATAAATCTAATAAGATGAAATTTAATAGGGATGAATGTAAAATCTCATACTTATGTTCAAAAATGAATTTCACATATTGCACACAATTAACCTATATTGGATTCCTCACTTACAATAAAAAGCTATTATTTAAAAAAATAAATTTCACAAGTACAAGACAGAGAAACATGGTAAGAGATCAGTTTCTCTGAAAAACATGAGGGTTTTGGTGAATTGCGAACTTAAGATGAATCAGCAATGTGATGTGACAGCCATAAAAACTTCCATGAATATTTTCTACTTAGGTGTCAAGAACTTCTAGCTAGAATTAAGGGGAAAAGGATCCAAAATCACAATTTTTTCAACCATTATCAATATGACTACAGTTTGACATGGCAGCTAAAAATCATGGTAGAACTAAACAGAGCTTGCTTTCAACCGTCATAGCCTTGAAGATCCCAAGGTATCAGAGGGAGACTTTAATAGAGATAATTAAAAATATTGTGCATAGACAATTGTAGGAATATGGTAGTATGCTAGGACATAGAACATCCCAGATTCCCTCTTCTCCTCCTCAACATACCTAATAAAGCTCTAAAAATCCAACTGAATAAATAATGGTAAAGAATACCAGGATAATCATCTGTAAACCCCTCAGACCAGTATAGGATTATAAGAAGAAGGACCATCAGAATCCTGCGGAACTGTACAGCAAAAACAAAATTCAAAACATGCCAGTATTGACAGCAGAGGAGATAGAGAAGGACCCAGTATGGAAATGCCTAGGGGCCTCATCCGTAGCAAAAGACAAGGCTAGAACAGCACACAGTAAAGGGAGATACAGAGGACCATCCAAGGGAGGAGATAGAGACATATAATCTAGTTTAAGGTGGGCCAGGGGCTCCATCTGAGACAAGAGACATGGCCATGTCAATATTCAGGGAACCTGTACCCAACCCAGCAGCAGGCAGCCCATGACTACTTCAGCATCTATATCCAACCAGTGCCCAACCCAACATCCAGACAGCCTGAGGTTGTACTACAGTAGGACATAAGGCCAAACAAATCTTGTAGAAGGTGGGACCTACTTGTAACAATTGAACTCAGGATAAATCAGGGTATACCCATACCATCTAGGAGTATGAGGCATTTGAAACAAGCTTGAGCCTCAAGCTGGAAACTGAGGCCAGAGGTAATTTGTACTGAGAAAAGTATGAGAGGGCAAATCCAGAAAAAAGCAACGATAAAATAAGTTCAAGTAGAATTTCAGAGAAAGATATGAGTTGACCACAAGTACTACAAAGGTGACTAGAAGAAATAAAGCAAAATAAAAAATAGAATAGTTGGGAAGGAAAGAGCAATAAGAAGAATATCTTAGAACCAATGATGGTTAAAAAAAAAATTAGCCAAGAACTGAACTCCCATTAGAACATGTCATACATAAAATGGGCTAAACTTAAATGACAACAAGAAATATTAAAACAAAATAAAAACATTGAAAAATAGGAATATGCTATTTTTAAAAACTTACTTGAAAACAGAAACAATGCAAGATTCATCTGATTATGTGAAAATCATGATTCAAAGTAAAAGTTTGGATACTATATTTAATGAATAATAAACAAGGACTACCCAATTCTCTGAGAACTGGGGGGCAAAGTGAAAAGGAAATAATACGCTGGTTATCTCTTGAATGAAACTATAGATAACAATTCCTCCTAATTGATGGAAAAAAAGCAGGAAGGAAGGGAGTCTATCTGTACCAGATCCCAAACTATATTACAAAGCACTAATTATCAAAACAATTTTGTTCTGGGTAAAAAGACGTTGTTTAAACTGTTTGGGCATGTATACATATATTGTATTTAATTTATACTATAACATATTTAACATGTATTGGCCAACCTGCCATCTGGGGGGGGGGGGAAGGAGGGGAAAAATTGGAACAAAAGGTTTGGCAATTGTCAATGCTGTAAAATTACCCAGGCATATATCTGGTAAATAAAAGCTATTTTTTTAAAAAAAGAGATTGTTTAGTGAAACACATTGCATGTGCAATATACAGAAGCAAATGAGTGCAGTAAGCTAGTGTTGGATAAACCCAAAGATCTCATTTGCTATTTAGCAAAAAAAAAAAAAAAAAAAAAAAAAAAAAACTGTTGGGAAAACTGGAATCAGTATGGCAGGAATTAGGAATAGGTCAACATCTCATTTCCATACCAAGACAAGCTCCAAATGGGTTCTTGATTTAGACATAAAAGGTGATACTATAAGCAAATTAGGAGAACAAGGCATAGTCTACCTATCAGAAAGAACTATGGAGAAAGAAGGAATTTATGACCAAAGAAGAACTATAGAACATCATATAATTCCACTAAATTTTTAAAAGAAGCAGCTAAATGGGAATTCATATCTATATAATAAGAGCCATTCTCCAATTGATAAATAAAAACATAACTTTCAGAGAAAAGAAATTGAAGCTATCAAAAACCATATCTAAAAGTTATCAAAGTCCCACCTTCTACAAGAAATCTTTTCTAGGCCTTCTTAATCTACCTCTGAAATTATTTCCTACATATTCTATATGTCTCTTTGTATAAATTGTTTGAATATTGTTTTTCCTATTCGACTGTGAAGTCCCTGAGAACGAAAAAGTAATTTTTCCTTTCTTAATGCTTAGTACATTGCCTGGCACATAATAAGGACGGAAAGATACTAGTTGACCAACAATCTATCCCAGCATTGTACAAGTGTGTTATCTCGTCTGTGCATTTTTTTTCATTTGGTTCTCCTCATCCCGTGAAGCAAATAGGAATGATGGCTCTTATTGATTGAGGCTCAGGGTATCTGACTGCCTAGTTCCAGAGCCTATGAGCAATAAATGGTAGAGTTCAGAGGGAAAAACAGGTCTTCTGCGTCCTAGGCCAGTGTCCTCTCTGGGTTTTCATCGTTTTACAGATGCCTTTTCTTTGATTGATTTCTTTTTTTGCTCTATAGCCATTTCCCAGGAAGCCCCTAAGACCGAACCCCGCCCGGGAACCCAGAAAAACGGTCAAGTGGAGTCAGGCGTATCCACAAAACTGGGTCTGACGGGGTGCGCCCGATTCCGCACCCGCCGTCCCCCGCCTCGGTCCAGAGAGGGCTTCCTCCGCGAGGGCACGCCGAGCCTCGGCCGGCGGGTCCGGCCCTCTTCCGCCCAGCCCCCGGGGCCTGCCGTTTGCCATTCTCAGGCTGTAGGGGGCAAGCTCTCCTTTCACCGCGAGGCTCCCTAAACTTGAGTGGGGCCCAGAAAGGAAACCCGCCCTCCCCCAAGGCAGTCTCGCACGGTTCCCCCCGCAGACCCGAGCCACTGCCCTAGGTAGGAATGGGGGGCCGCCCTTTGTTCCCGCAGAAAGAACTTCCCAGTGTGCGTGTCACGCTCCGCCGGCTTTTCCACGTCCTGGGTGTAGGGGACCCCTCCCCCGGAGCAGATCCCCAGCCCCTGCCCTCGACCATTCGGAGCTCGAATTTACATGTAATGAATGGAAAGGAAGCCGAGGACGCCGCATTCCTCCCCAAAGCCGCGCCTGCTCTGGAAGTCTCGTTCACCTGGCTTCCCAAAGAGCGGCGCTTAATTAAAAACGGGGCCGCGCGGCTCGGGGTTTGTGCAGGAAATCTGCGCCCCCCGCGAGCCTGCCTCCCATTCAGGCCGCACAATTGGGGCTCCCGGGGACGGGCCGAGAAGAAAGGCCCGGGGAGACGCCGAGCGGGGATCTCCAGGCAACGGGCGGGAATGCGTAGGTCAGGACAACTAAAAGCCAATTGCTCCCAGGCTTACCGGGAGGCTTTGAGAAAGAAATGAGCGAGCTGGAGAAGGGAAATCTAATAAAGGGGTTCGGCCTCGACTGGGGAGGAAGATAAATAAGCCCGGCTCGGAGCAGTGAGGCACCTGCCCCTGTGTGGAAGGGCCTCGGGAGGGAGGGATTGTCTCCCAGTAATCCCCAAGTATTCAAAGAATCTCTCTTCTTTCCTTTGGGAAGCGAGTTCTCCAAAAGCGCTCCGCCCGAGGGAGGGAGGGAGGGAGGGACGGAGGGAGGGAGGGGGGCGGCGGGAGGATGCCGCGGCCGGCCGAGCTCGGAGCCAACGACGACTGGGCGCACACCGGGCCGTCCGATGGGGGAAGGCCGGGCCCCGGGCCGCGTGCGGCTCCCCGACGGCCCCACGGGCAAGGAGGAACGGAGGCATGCCGGGGACGGGGCCCGCGGGCCCCGGAGTGGTTCGGGCAGGGACACAAAGCGGGCCGGGAGAGACCCCCCCGCGCCCGATGTGGGGGAGGCCACGTGCAGGAGAATCCTAATGAGGCCGCTAGTCCCCGGGGACACATTAGGGAGAGATTTTCTTCCTCCAGTGGGGGGAGGCGGGAATGATGGATGGGCGGGAGGTGGAGATGGCAGGATGGGGCTGCCTGGCAGCCGTTTGCTACAGTCTGACCCCGCGGGGAGGCTCGGGGCAGAGAGGCTCTGAAGTCCTGGCAGCCATAACGTCCCGGACGGACGCAGAAATCCAATGGGGTTCAAGGGATACACGGGCCACGCCATTTTTGTCGTCTAACGCCAGATTTTGAAGCAAAACAGTCGCAGCCTCCACGGCTCCTGCCGCCCGGGACTTGTGAGGCTCGCCCTTTTCCCTCCTCGCCTCCAAGGCCGGAGTTCCCTCATTTCTTATAGTCTTTGTCACATGGGTGAGGGCCAGACGAAGCCTCCGAGTAGTTAACGTGGGCAAGTTTGGGCACTGAGGTCATTTGTCGCAATTTGTCACAAAATCACAAAATGTTCAAGCCGGAAGTGACTTAGCAGCCACAGTGAGGCCCGAGAGTGCCCACACAATCCCTCCGATAAGTGCACAGAACACGAAGGCTTCTCCTGAGGGGGACTCGTTATTCTCCAGGCACTTCCTCCTGCCCCTTTGCAGCTTCCAGCCATGGCTCCTGGCTCTGCCAAAGGAGGCCCAACGAAGCGAAGCGAATCCCCCTCCCACATGACGGCTTTCCCAGGAGTTGAAGACTGGCCTTCCCGCTTCTCTTCTCCTGGCTAAACATTCCAGTACTTCAGCTGTCTCCTCTGGGGCCTTGATTCGAGGCCCCTCCTTATCTTAACTGACATCTTCTGTATACCCTTACATTTATCAATGTCCTTTCTGAACAATGCTGAACAAATGCTCTCCATGTGGTCTTATCAGGACAGCTCTCAGTGGGAATTTCATCTCCTGACTTCCAGAAGCTCCCTTAAGAAGTGTACATTAGTTTTTACGGTTGCCACAGCAATCATATCTGACTCATCCTAAGTTTCAAGTCCACTAGAACCCCCAGATCTTTTTCAGACAAATTGCTGGCTCATCATGCTTCCCTCATTTTGTATTTTACAAGTCTACTCTTGAACTTAAGTTTAATATTTTACATTTATCACTATTGAACTTCATCTTATTAGTTTTAGCCCCAATGTTGCAGCCTGATAAGAGTCATTTGATTCTATCCTTTGACAATTTATCTTTTGTACAATGAAGATGAATTTCACAGATTTGTGTCAATTCCCTATAGACCTTACATGTAATACTTTTTTCAGAAATGTGTTATAGAAAAATATTTTCATAGTCTATATCTTTTTTTTTTACTTTTCCCAGCTACATTTATTCCCTTTGTACACATTTTTATTTTTATAAAATCATATTCCGTTTTGTCTTTTATGACATCTTCTATATCATGGTATTTAAAAATTCATCCCCTATTCAAAATTCTGAGAGATGTAAATTTTAATTTCCCTCTTACTCTTTACTACTCTGACTTTTTATTGTAGCTCACTTATCCAGCTGGAATTAGGAGGAGAAAGTGAGGCTGATAACTTTGCACATCTCTACCTCACTTAAATCCAATTCACACACAAGTCAAGACACCTTCCTCCTGATATCATCGGTCTTCTTTGGAGAACAAAGAATGAACAACAACAAATACAATATACAATGTTAAGATGTCTAATTCTGTTTTCCACCAACTGCTAGCAAGACATCCTTGTTTAATAAAAAGTTATTTCCTTATTTTTTCTTGGAATTATTAAGGACTAGGCTAACATATTTTTCCATCTAAATCTTGCTTATATAATCAGTTCCACTGCTCAGTTTTACCATTTTTTTCATCCAATACCAGATAGTTCTGATATCTACTGCTTTATAATATAATTTGATATGGAAATACCAAATACTATTCATTTTCATTTTTTAAATTATTTCCCAATATATTCTTGACCTTTTGCGTGTCTATATGACTTTTGTTATTATTCTCATTTATTCTTTGAAATGGGCTCTGAGTAATTTCATTGATATAATATTTAATCTATAAATTAAGTTGGATAAGCCGTCATCATTTTTTTTTACTAGATCATAAAGAACTTTGTTTAGGTCTTCCCTTTTCTATGTAAATTGTTTTGGAGTCATATTGATATAAAATCTATGCATGACAGCACTGAGCATCCTCCTTTCACTTCTTATTGAGGAATCTCCTAGTGTTTCTTTATTACAAATAATGCTAATTCTTGGTTTCAGATTCTTGGTCACCTTAAGGAAAGATCCTTTCAATTCTAGTTTTGTATTTTTTTTAATGAGTGTCATATTTTGTTATTTTTTTCTATGTCATTGTTATCAATATGTGGTTTTTATTGGGTTTGTTATTTATAGTATTTATTATGCTAAGTGTTTTCCTAATGAAAATCCATCTGTGTATGCTATAAATCCAGCTTATTTATAATGAATGATATATTTTAGATATATTGCTATAATAATTTTGTCAGGTTTTTATTTAACAATTTTGCATCAATACTCATTGTTGATACTGGTCTATGTTTCTCTTTTCATTGTTTGGGAATCAGAATAGTGTTAGTTTCACTAAAAAGGGCTTTAAAAGAAACTTCTTTCTCTATTTTTGAAAACAATACGTAGTTTAAAGATTATTTTTAGAATGGATTTTCCATGTATAAATCACATACTTATTAGGATTAAGTTCAATATCAATACAAAACTAGAAGACTAAGGATGAGAAAATTTGGCACAAAATTGAATTAATATCCTAATTCACTTAAACAAACTTTTTATGCCAAAAATGAGAATGGATAAAAGAATAGATATTATAATGGATAATTAGCATTTCCAAGGAAGTTTAACTAAGATATATCTAGGTCTACCTAAGTTAGGCCAAGTATCCCAAAAGAATCTAGAACTATCTCAGGCAAACATTTTAACTCTTTGCCAAGAAGAAGCAGATGACAGCTAAGGGCAGCATCAATTTCCAGCATAATTTGTGAGATACTACAGAAGAGAGTAGTAGAATATCACAAGTAATATCACTTCATAAAATGTCATGAATCAGTGAAGAGAAAAACAAATTTGAAGAAATGTTAATGGAAGAACTAATTGAGCAAGGTCTTTCCAAAAGCCTTTAAGGATGAAACTAGAAGAAGCACATCGATCATATGAAAAGTAGAAAAAATATAAAAATATATGTAACAATTTTTATAACAAACCTTTTTAAATCCATTATAGTGGAGCTTTAAAGTCATGGTCCCACATGTGCTATAGGAGAAAGTAAAAATGGCTCTAAAGAAAGCAATGATGGGAAGAACAGCTGGACTAAACCAAGTATTTACCAAGGACGGAAGCAATGCAGTTTTGAGGGAATTGAGGAATTTATTTTCAAGGAATTTGAAAGAGGGAAAGATACCAAAGGAATGACCGAGATAATACTAATCACTACTGTACCATATGCCTACTTTACCATCTCCACAAAAATTTTTATGAGAATAATTTTTGCAAATATTCAGGATTTCTTTGACAAAGAAATAAGAAGAGAAAAAGAATACTTTCACAAATAATATTCTATAAGAAAATGCAACTTCACAATCACCCAAATGAAAGAAAGACATAGAGTACACAGGAAGCCACTGAGATGATTGGTTTTTGTCTATAAAAAAGCATTTGATTCAGTAAAACAAAACACTGCCTCAGAGGCTTAAAGCCAACAAGATGTCTTCTGTAGATGTGTAAAAATTAACCAAGACTCCTGGAAATATGTAACAACAGGGATACTTTTGTTGAACCCTTTGATTATTCATTAAAAAAAAAAAAAACCCCAAGGCTCATACAGGGAGAGGTATGCTGGCCAAATGTATTAGTTACTATCTTAGAGAATGTACAGTGCAGACTCCAAAGGGAAAAGGAATTCCCTGTTGATAGGTCTTCCAGATGCTCCTATTTATAAATGGCATTTTGGAAGGTAATAGACTCTCCTAAATGAGATTCATAATCACTCAGGATTAATGGAGTTTTTACATACAACCTTGACTGGATGTTTCATTGCTTATGTGGTTTTTCTATGCATCTTTCTAAATTTTATCTGTTTACTCTGACCTTAAACTTAATGAAATCATGAAGAGAAAGGAAGGGGAAGGAAGTATTTATTTAATTCTTCCTACATGCCAGCTACTGGGTTAAAAAGCTTTATTTTTACAAATATTATCTCATTCTATCCTCACAAAACCTTCTGAAGAAGGTATAATTATAATCCCCATTTTACAGTTGAGGAAAGCAAGGCAAACAAAGGGTCACATAGCTAGTAAGTATCTGAAGCTGGAGTTGAACTCAGATCTTCCTGACTCCAGGCCAAGTACCCTATTCATTGTGCCATCAGATGCTTCTCCAATTTTTTTTTGATTCAGCTAAAGTACAATGGATTTTAAAAGATTCTATTGCATCATACTCTTTGAATCTGTATGAGTATAAATTCCTATGTTCATATTTTTAAAATAACTTTTGTGTGTTTTCTGTTTCCAAATTATCCCATAACAAATAGCTAAATTCCTGTTTTAAATGTGTTTTTTGTAAGCAGGAATTTATTGACATTTGTCTTCTAATCCATTCTGAAGTGGGTAAATTCATTCTATTTCCCATCTACAGAGTTCCCCTGAAATACCAGTTTAATTCTCTATCTCAAAAGGAAATTCAACAATTATTTATTGTCTATGTACAGATACTGTGCTAAACATTGAGAATACAACTATGAAATGAAGCAGTACCTTTATTTAAGGAGCTAACATTCTACTGGGGAATACCATATGTGCACATAATATATAATTAATGCAAAGTACATTTAAAGAAATCCAAGGGAAAATTTCAAGGGGGAGAGCAAAGAAAATGTCTCATGTAGGAGGTGACACTTGAACAATATCATTTAAGAAGCTAGATATTTCAAAAGGCAGAAGTGAGGAAGGGATACATTGCAGACAAAAGAATAGAGGCAAGAGATGGTCATGTATAGAGAATACCTAGCAGTATAATTTTACTAGAATAGAAAATGTTTGAATGGGAAATAATGAGTTAAGACTGGAAAGATATATGGAGTCAGACTGCAGAGTACCTTAAATACCAAGCTGAGGATTTTGAATTTTTACAGAAGATTTATTTATTTATTTATTTTTGCTGAGGCAATTGGGGTTAAGTGACTTGCCCAGGGCCACACAGCTAAGTGTCTGAGGGCAGATTTGAACTCAGGTTCTCCTGATTTCAGGGCTGGTGCTCTATCTACTGTACCACCCTGCCACCCCTTACAGAAAATTTAGAATTATTATAGGATGGAAGGAGAGTAGAAAGGGGTAATCATGTATGTGATTTAGAAATACAAATTTATCAGTTTGGGGTAGAATGGAATAGATGTTGGCGTAGAAGCAGAGAAACCAAACAGTACAGTTAAAATAATCCAGGTTGAGAAGCAATGAGGGCCTGAACAAGGGAAGAGGCTATGTAAGTAAAAAGAAGGGAACTGAGGTTAGGGAATCCTGGAAAGGCAGAAGAGTTAGTTATAATGTAGGAAACAAGGACACTGACTATGGTGGCCTATGATACTGACAGTAGCCAGCAAGCATAGAGTTAGCATTCAGAATATGGGGAGCATAGATGTGTCAACTATGACTTGGAGACAGGTCTACAAGGAACAAAGCAAGATCCAGATCCAGAAGAATTCAAATAGCAGGCAAAGATTTAGGTACCAAGAGATAAGACAGGAACTTAGTTATCAGATAAAGGATGATCATCCTCCATTCTTCCTAACTTCTCATTGTCATTGCCCAGACTCCTGATATCATAGAATGTCAGAGTTAGACACTTTGAAGGTAACTTGAAAATCATCTAATCCAACTGGCTTATTTTATAAAACTGAGTCCCAATTACTCCTGGTCATAAGAAGGACTTCTATTCTATTATATACTATCTACTATTACTCATCAAGGCTCATCCTCTATCTATGCTTTTTATCCTACTCCTCCTTATTTCTTCTTATATTTTACTCCAACAGTCATCATCCTTTATCTCATAGATTACAATATCCCTTTCTCTAATGGTTCTTTTGTATCTGTTTACAAACACATTTAGCTCTGGCAAATCCTAAAGAAGCCCATCCACTTACTTGTTGTTTCTCTTTTCTCCCTTATTGTTATATATAAACCTATTTTAAAAATATCTACAATTACTACAAACAATACTCAATGATGTCTACAACTGTTCTCTGATAACTATTGCATTAATAACTAGTTGCCATATTCAGTGGGGTTTTTTCAGTCCTTATCCTTTCTGAAGAGTATAACCCAGATTTGGGGGGAGGGGGGAGATTTTTTTTTTATTGTTTTCTCCTTCAAAATTTTTTAAAATTTAAATTGTATTTTATTTTTAGTGTTTCTCTTCTACCTCCTGCCCTCAATAAGAAAGTAAGAAAAACAAAACACCTGTTACAAATACAGATAGTCAAGCAAAACAAATTCCAGCATTGGTCATTTGACATCTGTTCTTACTATGTCATCTTAAAAAATAACTTGGCTAAAAAGCTCATTGAATCAATAGACACATGAAAGATGCTCCAAATCATTAGTAATTAAAGAAATCCAAATAAAAACAACTCTGAGGTTCCACTTCACATTCCTCAGATTGACAAAGATAACATAATGAAAATGATAATTATTGGAGGAACTGAGGGAAGCCAGGTACTTATTACAGTGTTGGTAGAGCTGAGAATTAATCCAGCCATTCTGAAAGACAATTTGGAACTAAACCCCCCAAATCACTAAAAATATATCCTCTTTGATTCAGCTACACCACTTACAAGACCTATCCCCCTTTAAAAAAACAAAGAGTAAAGACACTATATGTGCAAAAATATTTATAGTGGCTTTTTTTATAGCAATAGGGAAAATGTCCCATCATATAGGGATGGCTGAATAAGTTATGATACATGAATTTAATATAATAGTAATGTGATATTAAAAATAATAAAAGAAATTGTTTCAGAGAAAAGGAGATAGATTTTATGAATTGATGCAAAGGGAAATGAACATAACAAAGAAAACAATTTATACAATAACAATATCACTGGGGAAAAAAATTGGGACAAGTAGAATTAATAACCAACCATGATTACAAGAGAATAAAGATAAAGCATGCTTCCCACCTCTTGGTGGACAGATGATGGGCATGAAGTACAGAATTAGATATACAATTTTGGACATGGATAATATATGGATTTATTTTGCTTCTCTATCTTTTATATTGTGTCTTCCCTTTTATATTAGGAGTATATATTATACTTACATTAAGATTTTGTTTTTCCCCTTTATATTAGGAGGACTTGTGAAAGAAGGTAGTTATTGAAAATGTTGCCCCCCAAAAAAGTGAAGACAAAAATGAAATAAAAGAGGGTCAATGAAGCATCTTTTAAAATGCACAGAAGGGAACAGAAGGAAGTTCAGAGCAGAACAGGGAAATGGGAAAGCTTAGGAAGTAATATATTGAATATATGTCTATACCTATATGTATGTATGTATATATATTTTTAAGAAAAATGTGCTTAATAGATCCAGTTTCCTATATAAGCCTCTTTTATGTTCTACTTTATATATAGATATGTTCACTTTTGTGCTCATTAAATTTAGAATAAAAATAAAATTAAATTACTTGAAAAACTCATTTTCACTACTCTAGGTCTCCAGCCTTCCAATGCAAGTGGGATTTTTGAGAGGGTGAGAATAAGGGATGTTACACTGTGGGGATTTCATCTGAGCTAGTTTGGGAGCCTTTTGCATTTTCTCTGGAGAGATCCTTGGATCTCTCTGATACCCTAGTTCATAGGAAACACTGGAGAAAAACTTGGTGTGTGATGGGGTTCTCTTAGTTTTAAACTCTAATTGAACGTTCAGCTTTCTGATGTTTCCCCTACAAGTCAAACCAGTTGTGATGAATTTGACAGCTAAGTGGAGGATAGACTGAGTGGGGAAAGACTGATGACAGAGAAACCAACCAATAGTCTGTGGTAATAGATCAGTAGTCTTGATGAAGGCCTATACCAGCACAGTGGCAGTGTAAAGATGGAAGAGTGTGTATATATATATATATATACATATATATATATATATACATATATATATATATGTATATATATATATATATATAATGTATATATGATATTAAGAAGGTAAAATCGACAGGACTTGGCAACAGATTGAATAAGAGGAATAACAATGGAGAGTAGAAGATAACACCTAGGTTTTGAGCCTGGGTTACTGGGAAGATGGTGGTACCCTCCATAGTATTAAGGAAGTTATAAGGAGGGAAAGGTTTTTTGTTGGGAGGGGGAGGGAAGAAAATTAATTCATATTTTGACATGCTGAGTTTAAGATGTCTACAGGACATCAAGTTTGAGAGATCCAATAAGCAACTAGAGATTTGAGACTAGAGGTCAGCAGAGAGGTTAAGGCTAGATAAGTAGATTTGAAAATCTACATAGAGATGATTAAATCCATGGAAGCTGATGAGATCACCAAGTGAAATAGCAGAGATGGAAAAGCCCCATAGTCCTTAGGGTACAGTGGTAAAGCAGATGGTAATTTCTCCCTTTTTACATAATTTCTACTGGTAAAAACATATCAGCTTCTGTACTGATCCATTTGACAAGATCAAGGACGTTGCTGTAGCTGTAGCACCTGCAGGAGCAATGGCCAGGCTATATCTCCTAGGGGTTGCTTCCCATTATGGTTGCTGAGGCCACTGGACTGTAAACATTTTTATTCTCAAGGCCCTTGGATTTAGGCTCTTGACCTGTCTCCATTAAGAACTGAGGAGAGATGGTAGTCAAGGTGGTAGAAGTGGTCTGTAGACAGAGGCAGGCACATCCTGCCCTCTATCTCTGTCCAAGCACCCTGCTGCTTCAACTAGGCTGGTTGTGTGTGTGTGTGTGTGTGTGTGTATGTGTGTGTGTGTGGCAGTTGGATGAGGATGGGTGGCCCCTTCTCAACAGAAGCTGCTTTCCCAGATGACAGCTGTGAAGACTGGGCTGGAATCTTGACTGGTGGTCTATGAGGTGCTGACACTCTGAAGGGAAGCTGTTGGTAGCAAGTGATCAGCAGTTGTTGCTGAAGCTGATGAGAAAGGTGGAATGAAGAATAACAGAGATCCTACAGGGAGGGATAGCAAATGTGAATGAAACTTTTAAAAAAGAAGAAAGTCTAGAAAAGCTAATTTTATTGGGATCTAAATGAAGATAGTTGAGTTGATAAACTCCTACTAGAGTAATGGGAAAACCATTAAAGAATCTAGAGAACAATGAAATATATCTCCCTCCTCTTGAAAGGGAGATATAAGAATGCAAGCATTTGGTGTGGTATACATTGTAGGATACAGTCTCTATATGGAATGTTTTTCCTTAATTTTTTTTCTTTATCACAAGGAAGAATTCAATGGGAGGAGGAAGGATAATCATGATGTAAAGACAAAAGGTAGTGAGAAACCATATTTTAAAAGCATACTACTATTAATAAATAACACTTTCCTCAGCATGGTGATTTGAACATTTTTCAGTTATTCCTTAAACATTTGACTCTAGCTCAAAACTTTCTGGATATTTGAACCCTTCTGTCACACATGATATGTTATCCTTTCCCAAAAGTATTAATTTTGCTTAACCCAGAGAAATTTCTAGATTAGATGGTTGTACCATATAATCTTTAGTATCATGGGGGACATGATATTATAGCTCCATTATAATGGATTTTTAAAAGTTTGTTATCAAAATTGTTACAGATTTTTTATACTTTTCATATGATTGATGTGCTTCTTCTAGTCTCATCCTTAAAGGCTTTTTGAATGACTTTGTTCAGTTAGTTCTTCTATCAAGTTTTCTGCAAATTTATTTTTCCCTCCACCACTTCTTAATTTGAAAAGAAACAGGCTAAAAAGAGAAATGCTAAGACAAGTTGTGCTTATGAGACTTTTAGGAAAATAGCTTTAATCTTCTTAGTGTGAGGAATGAGGCAACTAGTTTGGGCCCTGTTAGTGAGGGTCAGAAAATGGAAATGGGACCTTTAAGAAAAAGTAAAGGGTCTGTAAGCCTCAGGGGACTAAGCAGAGAACCAATAAAAAATTAACATTTTCAAAATATAGCATGCATTGTTAGTCACCACCAAGCCATGTTAGCACAATGTGACTACTTTTAGTGGCATCTAAATGATGATAATTGGGTTAATAAATGTAACCTGAAGTTAAGTGGCATTTGGTTCAGATCTGAAAACAAAGTGGATTCATTGATCTTCCCCTGCCCTGAACTCTTCCAGCAGAAGTCTGTACTTCTCTTATGGGATTCTACTATGATTTGTTGTGATTTGTATCCCTGTCAGCTACCAAGTAGGCATACTCAATAAATGAATGTTTTTGTTTTGTTTTGTTTTGTCTACACTTGTTATCAATGTGGAAGAACTCTCTGGAGTAGAAGCAACCTCCATTGAGGCCAATTGGCAACTCCTTCATAACTTACAGTCTTAGACAGATGTCTAGGGCACCAAAAGGCCAAGTGACTTTCCTGTGATCACACAGTTTATATATGATAGAGGCAGCTAGGCATTAAAGTAGATAAGAGCACTGAATGCAGAGTAAGGAAAACTTGAGCTCATGTAAACACTCAGGCAGTTATTATTAACTATGTGACCTTGGACAAGTCACTAAATCTGCCTCAGTTAACTGAACTAGTACATGAGGAAAATAATAACCTCCCAAGATTGCTGCAAGGATAAAATGAGACAATATTTGTAAAGTGCTTAGCACAGTGCCGGATGCTAAATTGATCCTTAATGAATGTTTCTTTCCTTCCTTCCTGACTGCAAGTTTGGTTTTCTATGCAATACCCACCCACACTGAATAACAAAAGAATGAATAAAAGTAGTTAAACTATAAGGTAACAAAAATGTTATACAAATCAAAAAGGAGATTCATTTCATGGGTACCATAGCCCTTAAGGTATTATGCCATGACTACCACAAAATTGGTACATGGGTGAAAACTTGGTGGAAATTGCTACTTACAGACAGGTATTTTGAATGTGTTTTCAAATGAGTGTTTTGAATATAGGCGTGTTCTAGTCTTTTTATTAAAGATTCTGCAGTCTTACTTGCTATAACACCAGGCCCCCCAAACAGTATAATTCAGATTTGATCTCAGTACCAAAAAGCAGAGAGAGAATGGTGTCTAGAAAGACCAGAGAGTAAAGAATATCTAGGAAGAGAAGATGGTAAACAGGGCCAAATGCTACAAAGAGATCAAGGAGAAAGATTGAGAAAAGGCCATCATGTCTGGCAGTTATGATCACTGGTGATTTAGGAAAGAGCAGTTTCATTTAGTGATGAGCTTGAAAGCCAGGTTACAAAAGATGGGGAAGTGAATGAGAGGTGAAGAAGGTAAGAGAGGAGATAGCTAGGGGGTTTGGCTATGATAGGGGGAAAAAAAAAAAAAGATAAAACTTGAGAAGATGGTAGGGTCAAGTGAGGATTTTTTAAGGACGGGGGAAACCTGGAATTGTTTGTAAGGCTCAAGGAAGGAACTAATAAAAAGGGAAAGACTGAAGGTTAGAGAGAAGTACAGTTTGTTGAAGATTTCTGGAGGGGAGATGTTCAAAGGTACTTAAAGGAAATTGTTGTATAGTTAAGAGCTGCTTCTTCATTGAAGACTGGAGAAAAGACTGGAGAGAATGAGGGATGATGTCCAAGAGTTTTGAGATGTAGAAGAGGAAAGAAGAGGGTAATTTAAGCCATAATGAATGGCCTCTATTTTCTCCGTAAAATATAAAGTGAAGTCATCTACTGGGCTGGTGGTGGGAGGTCTGAGGTGAAAATGTTTTAGACTCACCACAGCAGGGACTGTGATAAAGATCCAATTAGGGGAGAGAAAAAGGATTGCTTGGTCGTAGTAAAAGCCTATTGGAGATTAGATAACAGGAATTTGTAGTGGAACCTGTCTGCAAAGTAGTTTGACTTCCTCCACTTCCTTTAGGCAATATGTGCATTTGGAGTCTGGATACCCGAATTCAAATCCTGACTATATCCTTTCTTATTTAAGGTGACTGGCCCAGCCAGTTCAGCTTCTAGCCAGTTTAAAAGGAAGTGGTTGTTCTAGATGCCCTGAGGTTCTTTCATATCCCAATTTGTGAATCCATTCATCTTTTTTGTTTCCCAATTCCCTCCTTTAAAGCTCTCCGAAGGGCAGGGAATGTTTCATTTAGTTTTTGTATCCCTAACATCCCAGTGCTTGGCACGTAGTAGGCCAATAACTAATACTTATTAATCAGCAGGTCTCTAGAGCTCTTTCAGATTCTCAAAAATCCTAACCCCCTGTGGCTACTTAATCTAATGACTTAAAGGGCAGGAATCTTCTCTTCTAGGAACTTAATCTTAAATATGAAACTGAAATAAAGAAAATATTAAACAGATACACAGGATGATACCAGGGCAAACCCACCGCTGTACTACTAGGAAATCAAACCAAACCCCCAAAACCTCAAAGCCTTTTCCTTCCTGCCATCTTTAGTGACACAAGACATTGTGGGTCTTTCTCTGGCTTGAAGTCTCAACTTGTGGGGCCCCGGGGTAGATACGAGAAGCAAAGGAGTTTACGGGGAGCCTGGGCCACCTGGGTTCTATCCTCAGCTGTGGGACAGCCTGAAGCGAGACGCTTCTCCCAGGGGGAGGCGGCCCCAAAACTAAAACCCCGCAGAGATGCTGTGTGAGGAGAAGGACAAAATGGAAGTTAAAGTGCTTTGAATGCTAGAGCCCGCCTCCACCCCACACGGTTTACAGCCCCAACCCAGGCTTTCTTCCCCCACCTCCCGCCGCCAATGAGGAAGGACTCGCTTTCCCTCCCTTTCTCCCCTCGCTTCCCGGGCCCCATCTCAAAGCAACGCCCCCGGGCCCGGGCAAGGCGCCGCAGCAGCCGCTAAGCGGCAGAGGGGGGCCGGAGCCCTGCCTCCGCCCGAGCCGCGCCTCCCGCGCATGCGCCAACGCGCCACTCAGCCTCGGAGGAGGTGCCTCGGCAACCAATCGGAATTCCCGGCGCGCCGGGAACGTGCCTACGCTACTCGGGGTCGGCTGCGTGCGAGAGGAGGGGGGGCGACGTCAGGGTGTTCGGCTGGAGCCCCGTCTCTCCTCGAATGAAAGGAAACAACCTCCGGCGGCTTCGGACTGCTCCCTCACCGCCGCCGCCGCAGGAGCCCTGCCGCCCGATCCCGCTCGCACTCGCTTCCGCCCGCTTCGCCGGCCCTGTCTAATTTGAGGGGCCCAGTCGGTGAGTCGCCCGCGCGCGCCTGCCCCCCGGCCCGCCCGCGCGCCGGCAGTGCCTACCCCGAGGCCCCAAGTCCCGCTCCCGGGAGTTGCAGGAGGAGGAGGAGGAGGATGGCGGCCGCCGCCCCTGCCCCTGCTGCGGGGGGGATTCTCGGTGGGCTCCGCCGCATTGTGCGACCCTGGGACCGAGCCTTAGCGGCCTCTTGTCGGAGGGGCCCAGCCCGGGGGACGGGGAGCCGAAAAGGGGGCGTTTCGGGGGGTGGGGAGGACGGGTACCCAGGTAGAGGGGTGATCGCCCTTTTGGAGGGAGGACTTGGGGGGCTCTGGGGCGCTTAGGAAGGGGAGGGTCTCAGTCTGCAGGGAGTGCGCTGGGGGTAGGGGAACGGGTGGGGGAGGGGCCGGCCCGGGGGAAGGAGAGATGAAAAGAAACTATTGGGGGGAATCGCAAAGGTCCTGACTTTTGCGAAGGCTTTAAGGATCATCCCAGATTTTAGGGGAGTTGGAGGAAAGCGGGGAAAGGGGGAAACTAGAACGAGGAGCTTAGGGGGAGTGGGAATCCTACTGTGTGGGCTCCCAGCAAGTGTTCGAGAGTTCCTCAAGGCCCTAAAGTGGGGAGAGGTGTCATTAGTGAAAGGGGCCGCTATCCAGGTAAGTAGCATCGAGTGAAAGGCGCCTGATTTGGAATCCTTGTGCGTTTGAGCGTCTCTTTTTGTCTAGGAACGGAGCAGCCGGGCAAAAATTTATCTATGGAATGCCTGTTCCGTGCGAGACGTTGTAATTGTTAACTCCGAAAAATGGCATTGCGGGCCCCCCCCCCCCTTTTTGTCTGTGTGTGTGTGTGTGTGTGTGTGTGTGTGTGTGTGTGTGTGTGTGTGTCCTTACTGCCTAGAGAGTCAAACTCAGTCATACACTTGGGGCTGCTGCAGGCTCTCTTTGTATTTCTGGGTTCCTCACTGGAAAATCCTCCCACTAGTCCTCTGAGCAACTGCAGAAGACAGTAAAGAAAAATCTGATACTAACCAGCCCTCCAAATTCTAAGGCCCTTCCGGTACATTTTATTCCTTTAGCACATTTTTTGTACCCACGTTTCCTCTGAATTCGGCTTGTCCTTAGTTAAAAACCCTACAATCACATTTATATGTTGCTTTTACTTATTTGCCCTATGTTTTTATTTTTTCATGAGACTTCTAATTCATCTGGATCCAAAAATCATATGGTAAAAGTCCAATAAATGTTTGTTGAATTTCACTGAAAATAAAGATTAGACTGAATGTGATTCTCAGGCACTGAATGAACTGATTCTATGCTCTTGAAGCTGATGCTGGGCTCCTGAATGCTCTCCTTGATGTTTGATTTACTTTCAGTACCAGGGTGCTACACAGTGATCTGAGATATCACAAAAGCATTGATTTGCTTCAGTCTAACTGATCCAGCTCTTAATTATTTTCCAGACATTTAAATGATGTTTTGCAGTAAGCAGTTGTAAGGCAAAACAGTTAAAAGGCCATCGAAGAGCAAAACTTTTAAGGAAAAAGGCTCAGTCGCAGGGTGAGAGTATCCAACTTTGAGCTTTATATGCACACACACACACAAAAGCTTTATGGACTAAAAATAAATTCCCATCTGGCTATGAACCCCTTAATATAAGTTCTTGGCAAACCCCCAAATCTTCCTAGGTAGAGATCACAAGTATAGTGCTATGAGCTCAAGATCTGTATTTTATGCCATATTGCTGGGGAGTCATTGTTTCCTCAATAAACTCCTTTTAAGGTTTTACTAGGTGGCTACAAAAATTTTAATGAAGTCTGTACACATAAGCATTATTCTAGAGAGAATGGGAAATTCTACTTCTTCCCTATTTCAGAAAAAGAGTATAATTGAATTGATCCATACTTTGCCTGTTTCTTTCTCCTTATGAATCTAAATAGGTTTTAGCTTTTTAAAAATCTACAAATATTTTTATTATATCAGTTGAATTTATGCCATCAATTTACTCTTGTCAGACTTTGTAGTCTTTTGATAGAAAGAACAGGAGGTTATCTAAATTAAAGTGAGAAAATTGACCCTTTCATAGTCAGGATTAAATAAAAGTTACTTTTTTTTTTTTTTTTTTTTTTAAGAATAAAAAGTACTTTATTATTTCTAGTTCCAGCTCTTCCTCACAACCCAAAATATTTTTTTTTTTGGTTTGCCATAAGCCATTTTACAGCCACTGATGGGAATTTATAGAAACTACTTTAAAAATTAAATTCAACAAAGATACCTATCATACAGATTAAATCTATAGTATAGCATTCTTTCTTTGAACGGAAATAAGAATGCAGGATGATAGTTTTAGAATGATTGGGATCAAAAAAATTAATTTAGAATTTGACCATTAGATGGATAATCTTGGGGCAATTTCTTAATTTTGATGTTTCACATTTAAAGATTTTGGCAGCTATATATAAACAGGGCAAAGCAGCTGTACACATACTTTAAGAGCAAATGTGGAAATACTTTTTTTATATTCTTTTTTATTTTAGGATAGATTTTCATCAATTTCAAAGTATATTGGTAGTGCTATAAGTAAAATACTTTTGTAAATCATTAGGAGTGCCATTTTAAAAATTGTGATGGGCAGTAAGTTAGATTTAAGCTCTTAAAACAAACTATTAGCTGCTTGGGCAGTAAGTTAGATTTAAGCTCTTAAAACTATTAGCTCCTTTTAAATTTCAAATTTAAAGGAAAACTACAAATAAATCACAACAAAATTTTTCTTTCTGATATTACTTTAAGGTAATTATATTTAACATTTGATGTAATTCTTTATTTTAATATATTGTTGGAAAATGCTATTAAATGTTTATTAAATTTCACATCCACCCCCCCCCCAAAAAAAAAAAAAACCCAACTTTTTTCCCATAGGTAAATAAGTGCTTTTCAACAAAGGATAAAATAATATTAATAGTGATTATTTAAAAAATAAAAATCTTGAAGTTATATAGGATATGCTATATATTTTGCAAGCCGTGGACCCTGAACCATTCAGTTGAATATAAAATTGTATATTCTATTTGATTTGAGATTGTAGAAAATGAATGTAAATCAAAGTCAATAATTGAATGCTTTCTCTATGATGAAATTGTGGTTCTAAATGGGATACTTCCCCCTTCTTCCCTTTGTTTCTAAGTATGCCACTTACTATCTTTATTTTACTTAAATTAAAATTAAGGTTCATTTGGAAATTTTTTCCACTTATTACTATTGAGGTTTCTGCATTTAGGTCACTGTCATATTTTATCCCTAAGGCCTACCTAATTAACAACAAAGCTGTGAGTCACTGAAATGATTATATATTGGTGTATAAAATCAGCAAAATCTAAAATCCTAAATTTTTTAGTGTAGTATTATTAACTTAAATTTTCCTTTACCATAGAAAAAGAAATAGAATGGTGTAAGTATAATTCACAAAAATAAATATTCAGAATATTTCTTTAGAATTGAAAATTTGAGTTATTAACAAAATAATTGCAGGAAAGTTGTTATGATTAGTAACCATGTAATAATCATAGCATAATGAGGGCCCTTTTTGGGAAAAGGGAGTAATGAGATGTTTACCATTAATCTTTTTCACAGTGTGATCATAAGTGAAGTCTCTGCTGGTCTCTCTGTCTATAAAATTATAGATCTGTATCCTTGTACCATTTCACCTCACACCTTTTAAAAACAGTTTTTAATTAATGTCACTGTGACTTGTTTCCTTATCTCTGAAAGTCTATATAAAGAAAAGATAAATTTATTTCACTTTCATTGTTTTATTGAGACATAAAGCTTAACTCTTCTGACTATTGTGAATATAGAATATTAGTCAATGATACTTTTTTGGTTGTCATTGTATACTATGGCCTGTGATTCTTTTTTTTTTCCCCAGGGGCACCTAAATTTGCTTTTTAAAAAAATTACTTTGTCAAAAGATATTGGTTTATTTTATTTAATTTATTTATTTTTTTTTTTGCATCATACACATATAGGTCAAGTAGAGAATATTGTACAAATAATTATATTTTCCAATTTTCATTAGGCTAAGTGATAGGTTCTTTTCCAGATTTTAAATTGTAGTTCAGGAAATATTTCTATAAACTTTATTTGGGAAGTGTTCATTTGAGGTGCCTTTTTATTGTGGTCCCATCTTGTGCTTCAATATGAATCTATGTATACATTAGACATATTTCTCGAAATAAGTGGGTTTTTTTTTAATTATATGGCAAATACAAAAGAATTTAGACAAGGAGGCAATTTTAAGATGAAATGAACAGTTGTTGCCTTTTTTATTCTCTGTAGCATTTTTTGAGACTTAAAGTGGCATTCTAAAGGCAATTTAAAAATCATGTCAAGCTCAGTTGGACAGAAAAAAGGGTCTACAAGACAGCGCAAATGTGGCTTTTGTAAATCTAATAGAGACAAAGAATGTGGACAGTTATTGATATCTGAAAACCAGAAGGTGGCAGCACATCACAAATGTATGGTAAGTACAGTAAAACACAAAAAGAAGTCATTCATTAGACTAGGAAAATATTAATTAGTCTTAAAATCTCAACTAACTCTTTATGGAAATCATATGTGACTGACAACACACTGTTTTGATTAGAAATGTTACCATATTGGGTTTTACTGTAGTACTTTAATATAAGAAGCTTTTAAAATGTTGTCTTTTGTATAACTTATAGCTTTTTTCATCTGCATTGGTGACCTCACACTCTGATAATGAAAGTCTTGGTGGATTTTCTATTGAAGATGTTCAAAAGGAAATAAAAAGAGGCACTAAACTGGTAAGTCAATTATGAACTACCAAACTTGAAAATTTACTCATTTCACAGTGTATGAAATTATTTGCAATTATGGTGTGCCCTTTTTATGGGCCACTGAAACTCAAGGAATGATAAATAACAGACAAAATGTAGTGCAAAAGAGCTTTTAACATATATTTATATAGATACACACACAAATATACACTGGTATGTATGTTTATCTTTACATATCTTTACATTTCCTGTACATGACATTCCATCTTTCCCACTGTGGGGCCTGTGCACAGATTGTCCCTCCTCTTGGACTTTTTGGGAACCTTGGCTCCCTTCAGAGCTTAGCCCCAATGCCACCTTCTACCCAAAGCCTTTCTGATTCTGCCTAGTTGTTATCTCCAACCCTGCAATACTGCTTCACACTATGTTTTGTCCATACATATGGCTTATTCATATGAGAATAGTGTTCCCATTTTCTCAGAAAGAATAAGGATTTGGAGGTAGACTAAGTTTACTTATAAATTAGACAGTTAATTATTTGGTGTGATATACAAGATATACAAGTGGCCTTTGTGTAATTTCTTTTTCCCCATCATGAATTGCTGGTGTATTTTGATCTCAAAATTAGTATGACCAATACAAATGAGAAAGATAATATAGTTTTACTAAGATGTTTAGCACTGAATTAAAAAAAATAGGATTTTCCGGTGATAGAGGATATCAAGTAATATTTGTGAAGTTAACTATGAGATTTTAATAATTTCTGGGAATCCTTGTGGAAATTTCACTGAAGTCATACTAGTATAATAAACTAGCAGTTCTTGCTTCAGTAACATGTCTGAGAAGTTGCTATTGCCCATTGTTTTAGGAAAGTAGTGTTATCTCATTTAAAATTTCTTAAATGATATAACATTTTCAAATCCTTAAAAGATCAAAGATTAAAAGATCTTCTTTCTCATATTTGAGTATTTTGGTTTAGAATCTTTATTAAGATAAGTCTATTGAAAGTAAAATAATTGAATGTGCCCTTCCAGTGTCCCTTTTCAGTCCATCTTACACATAGCAGCCAAATTGGTGTTCCTAAAGCTCCACTCTGCCCATGGCATTCCCCTACTCCTGAAGTTTTAGTGGTTTCCTGTTGCTTTTAAGATTAAAACATCAAATTCTCTTGTCATTTAAAGCCCTTCATAGGCTGGCTTCCGCCTTGCTTTCCAGCCTGATTTTACATTACTCCCCCCTACACACCCTGGGTTCCAACCAGACTGGCCCATTGCTATTTCCTGTACATGACATTCCATCTTTCCCACTGTGGGGCCTGTGCACAGATTGTCCCTCTCCTTGGACTTTTGGGAACCTTGGCTCCCTTCAGAGCTTAGCCCCAATGCTACCTTCTACCCAAAGCCTTTCTGAATCTGCCTAGTTGTTATCCCCAACCCTGCAATACTGCTTCACACTATGTTTTGTCCCCAAAGACAGCATAAGTTCCTTGAGGACAGTCTCATCTTGTTCTTTGTATCCCCTCTGCTCATTGCTCTCATCTCCCTATTTTAAAGAGTTATGATATAGTTTGCCTCTAAGTTCTGTTTTAGAATCTTAACAAACAGACTTAAATTAATTGATGATGTGAGGAGGGAGGTAGTCATGATGGCAATCAGACAGGTATTTTGATAAGGCAAGGAAAGTACCACATCACTGGATTAGGAAAAGGCAGTTTTTAAAAACGTAGTCAAAGGAAGTTGCTTTTGGCAATGATAATGGTTTTTTTCTCCTTAGCCCTCATTAGGATCAGAATACATATATTATTAGTCCTTAGTATCCCCAAAGTAAAACATTTTCTATAACCTGGTTTCATTTTTGAAAATAAAGAACATTCAAAGGTTTAATCCCCCCCTCCAAATTTTTGAGTTAAATGGAAAGCCCCATATTTAGGATTTGGTTTTGGTTTTGGTTTTTTCAATGCCCTATACTACAAGTTAGCTTAAAGAAATAGGAAACTTGCTAAAATATAGTCACATTCTTTATCCTTCAATCACATTCATCCGCAGTATAACAATGCTATATACTTGAACCCATTCGAACTTTGAATGACGTTCGTTACCCCAGTATTTCTTTGTTTACATTTACATGTTTCTGGGATGTGGACATAAATACTGAATTAGGAATTATTCTCCTTAGGCAGGACTAAGTAGCCACAACTTTATTTTCATTTCAGGAACCCTTATTTCACTGCAGTAGGCATTGCATTCCTGTTATTGTTAATTGAGGGACCACATATTTCTCTGAGAGAATTTTATCTACTTGGGCCTTTCTTTGTGAAGGGGACATCAGAGGTTCTTAAGGACAATATAGCTACAGTCTTGTCAATGGTGTGAGTCAGTATAAGGGTCTCACCGACATACCATAAGAAATTGTAGGGGGGACATAGTAGAGAACTCCAGTAGATTGGGCCATAAATCATTTTTTTAATCCCTCTATTTTTTCATGAGATAAAAGGGAAAAAAAAAATCAACTCAGTTTTTTGACTGGTGATATGGTGTTTCAGGCTAAGAAAGACCTTGTCCTGTACATTCTTCAAGAGGTCAGGATTTTAATATTAACTTAGTTCCTGATTCACTTTGTAGCCTTGGATAAGTCATTAAAGTTCTACATTTTGGGGATAGATTGAGGATAATACTAATAACCACATCATACCTCTTCCCCCACCCCCACTCAATAAACTTCAGTGGCTCCCTCTTCCCTCCAGGAAGAAATAGAAAAAACTATTTTTGAAAACTCTACGTATTTTCTGCCTTTTCTCCCTTATGCATACTGTGCAGTCCAGTGCCACTGACCTCTGCTGTTCTGTGAATGATAATACATTCCATTTCCTGACTCACAGCATGTCCCTTTTGCCTGCAGCTCTGTCTTTGCTCATCTCTGCCTCCTGGCTTCCTTTGCGTCTCAGCTAAAATTACACCTTCTCCAAAACTTTCTTTAATGCTAACACCTTCAGTCTCAGATTATTTCTAACTTATTGTATACACATCTTTTGGAACATATTTTGCATGTTGTCTTTCCTCATTAGACTGTGAGCTTCTTGGGAGCAGAACTGCTTTTTACCTTTTTTTGTATTTCTGCTGCTTAGGGCAATACTTGGCACTTAGGAAATGCTTGTTGACTGACTGAATAACCACTGCTTACTAAATAAGTATATTATGATGCTGAATAATTTGTTGCTTCGTAAAAGACAAGGTATTATCCTGTAAAGGCCATTTGGATTTTCAGATCTTATTGATTCTATCCCCACTGTGTCTTTAGCTTCACCTCATTTTTGTTTCCTTAACAGCCATGTTAGTTTGCGCCCTCATCTTCTCTCATCTAGACTGTTACAATAGTCTGTTGCCTCCAAGCTCTCTCCTCTTTAATCCATTCTCTACAAAAAAGGATAATCCCAAAGAAATGCCTGATTCCCTTGCTCAGAAAGTTCCCATGGCTCCCTATTGCCTAGGATCAAACATTAATTCCTTTGTTTGGCATTTACATTTGGCCTTAGGAGTCTGGCTCTCCTCTAGCTTTCCAAACTTTCACTCATTACTCCCTTTATGCACTCCACATCTGGCCAAAATGTCCTCATCACTACTTCTGTAACACAACACTCAGTTTCCCATGTCTTTGTGTACCTTTGTGCAAGTAATTCTCCATGGCTAGGCTGCAGTCCCTTCTCACCTCTGCCTCTTGGAATCTCTCACTATCTTCCTTCAATGCTCAATTCAAGTAATACCTCCTACTTAAAGCCTTTCTTGATTTTCACCTTTTCCCCCTTCCAGCTCCTACTCTCTCCCCATCCCAGTTACCTGGTACTGACTGAATTGTAATAAGTGTAAGTTTCTTTGTAACCTCATCCCTTAACAGTGTCTGACATGTAGTAGGTGTTTAATAAATGCTTGTTGGTTGATTTGTATATAGTACCACTCGTAGCTATTGAATATCACTGAGAATACTGTTGAACCTCTGTGGTAAAACTAAAATATTACACACACACACACACACACACACACACACACACACACACACACACTACTTATAGTAATGAGAACAATCATTTTTCAAGCATCTCTTGTAATAGGGAACCAGAGGATAACCTGGATTAATAAAATCCACGTATAATTCAAAGTCTCTTGACTTCCACCAAACCTTGAAGTGCTAGCAAGTAGCAGAATTGACAAACTATAGTTGCTTTGCTTTGTCTTCAGTGAGTGACAAAAAAAGTCAAAATCAGTCAGAAGGACAGAGCATCTGTGTAATTGATCAACTGGATAAACATCAGCTCCCCCCCCCAGCCCCCCAAGTTGACTTTTTTTGTGTGTGAGACGTTTCACCGTGTGAGCATGTCTATTGTCAGCACAGCACACTGCCTGTTCATCTCATATCTATTGTCAGCACAGCAGGCTGCCTGTTCATCTGTGTTTCTAGGCGCATGGGTGCCAGTTGAAAGCAATTACCTCTGGAAAAGAACAAAGGCTTTTGAGCTTAGCTGCTTTCTAAAACAACCTGCACCTGGTATTGCTCAAGCACCTTTAGGAAAGGAAGAAGATAGATGAGTACCCAGAGTGGAGAAAGTGGTTCTGAAGCTGAAGAGGAGCAGAGCCCCTGACTTGTGGCTAGCCCTTAAGAATGGGTGGCTCTATGGAACTTCCTTTCCTTCTTAGCTCCTGATACTTGGGATGGCCTCATTTTCCTTCTCTGTTATTCCAGATCCTGTTTCTGTACATTTATAGCTGAAAGGGACTGGAGCTCCTCTATCCAACCCCCTCACTTTATAGATGAGAGATTAAATTGCTTCATCATGGTCACAAAAGTAGTAAGTGGCAGAACCAAAATTTGAAAGCTGACTGACTGCAAATCCAGCCCTCCTTCCAAGTACATTGCTGCATCTGGTATTGAATAAAAGGGAAAGAATAAATGATTTCCCTACTCTGCATTCTCCCTATTTCTCTTCAGCACTCCTGTGACTGGCAGAGCCTAATGGTGATCTCTTAGGGAGCAACCATGGAGCAGAAAGATGACCAAACTAGGACTTGACAGGCCTTGCTTTTATTAGCACCAACTCTGTCATGATGGGGCCTTAGGAAAATTGCTTCACTTTTCAAGGCCTCCATTTCTTAAATGCATAAAAGAAAATACATAAAATAACAAACAAAACTAATTATGATGAAAAATAGTTAGCAAAATATTACTAAAACAAGTTCATCAAACCCAGTTTAAGAACCTGTAGAACAGTGACTTCCTAAGGTCCTTTCTAGAGCTAGGATCCTTTCTCATGACTATTAGTTAAGATCCTTAGCCCCAGCTCCCCTAGAGAACCCTCTGAATCTAATAGTCTCTTGAAAATATAGGTGATCTTTAGATAAACACACACATATCTAAGTATACCTCTGACAGTAGAAAGCAAAGCAGGCAAGCAAGCCAATTGTCAAGGCCCTCAGAATAAAAGTGATGTTAGAGTCAGTTCAAGATACTTATCTTCTTGTATTCTCTTCTTTACTGTATTCTGCCCCTTCTGGGGAGTCTGACCCAGGCCATGGACTCTGCCAGCAGTGGTTTGGAGCTAGAGATAAGGGGAAAGCATTAAGTGCTTACTCTGTGCCCAGTACTATCTATGCTAAGTGCTATATTAATATTATCTCATTTGTTCCTCGAAACAACTCTGGAAGGTAGGTGGTATTGTTATCCCCATTTTAAAATTGAGGGAACTGAAGCAAACATAGATAAATGACTTGCCTAGGATCACTTGGCTAGTACAGGGCTGAGACCAGGTCATCCTAGTTCTGATGCTCTATCCCCTGAGCCACTTAGCTGCCTGAGGGTAGTGCCTCATTGCCTAGGAGGTGGGGGGGGGGGGGAGGTCAAGCAGAGTCACTGAGTTCCTGAAAAGTAAAAATACTGAGCTGTTCTGTTACTTCTACTACTACTACTACTACTACTACTACTACTACTACTACTATTAAGGGCTAATTAGAGATGAAAAAAGGCTTCTGAGCATTTCATTTAACCTCATAGTGTTCCAGGTAACTCTAAAACTAAAAGTTTTAGATATGTTGTTTGTTGGTATCACCAAAAGCATTTTCTACACAAAAAAAAACCCATACAAAGGAAATCACAGGTCTAGACTCCTTCAAAATATCTTAGATGCTCTGGGTTAAATGGACTTTTGTGAGCTGGTCTGGGAATCTTAACCTTAACCAACACTGTTTTACTGAGGAAATTTGTTTTTAAGTTCCAAACAATGGACTTAGAAACTTTCAGAACACAACTAATCCATAAATTGGGCATTTTCCTTATTCTCTAGCTGTGACAGCAATCGCCTAGCAACACTGAATGGGGTTTCCTACTCAGACATTGACCCTGGCTAAGAAATGTTGGTTCTAGAGGAAGATAGTAAAGCGTATTCTCTATTAATGCTATCTTCATTTTTTGGAAATTGTTAGGAAACAGAGTCTGCTTCAGCAGTATGTCCGAAGTACATTTTTCCCTAGATGAAATTAAGTGATAGGATCATTATTATATCTGCCTTATATAAACTACAAATTGTTATCAGGATGAGAAAAAAGAGTAGCATCTTAGAATGCAAGAACAAAAAAGTATCTCAGAAGTTAGTTCAGTTCTGCCCCCTTGCCTCTAGGCATAAATTAGATTGATTGAATCTAGATAAAATTAATGTCTGTGGCATTCTTATATTCCTGGGAACTGAGATTGTAATTTTCCTGATATCTAATATTCCTCATTATATGGAAGTTTTGTGTTATGTATAACCTAAATAACTCCTTTTCTCTCTCTGTGATTTATAGCTGTTTGCTGAGTATTAAGCATCTTCTCTGTGTACTGGATTATGCTGGGCACTAGAATTACGAAGATGAAACTAGGCCCTTTCTAATAGGGGCGGGAGGTGGGGGGGGTAGTTTATAAACACCAGTTAATATATAAGAAGTGAATAAAAAGATTGTCATGAGAAGTTCCAGAAGTGAGTAATCACTTAGAGAGCTAGAAGTGACCTGGGAAGACTGTATGGAAGAGGTGACACCTGAGATGGAGCTGGAGAGAGACAAAATATGTGAATTAGGCCATTCTGGGCATGGATGCAGCATGACTAAGGTACAGAGGCAAGAAAGGAAAGGATAAGATGAAGGAACTGATGAGTAGCCTTGTTTGGCTGAAACGTAGATTACATGCTGAAGAGTCTGCAATTAAGACTGGAAGGGTTGGTTGGGAGTCTTATAATGAGGAACTTTGAATGCCAATATTAGAATAACTAAAGGTCTGGGGTATAAGTGCAATATGATCAGACCCCATGTGTTAGGAAGATTATTTTGGCAACTATGTAAAGGATGTGTTTTAAAGATAGGAGAAGACTGAGGGCAAGCAAACCATTTAGTTGGGGCCATCCTGGGGATACTTCCTATTGTAAAGCTAGGATGGAGACAAAGAGGAAGAGATGAATTGCACGGGCAGTCCTGTGCTCTGGTTAACTGAAGTTTCAGCACTGTTGCAAGTCTAAGAAATATTCATCTATATTCCTTCCCTAATAAGTACATTCTGGTGAACTTTTCATTTCTGCTTGAGAATCATGAAGTACCTCAGCCTCATCATTTTTAATATCACATCCTATTGACTATAGCTTTAGTCATGTATAGGAAATTGATCTGAATATATCCACTGTATATGCTGGAAATCAGTTTTTCTTTCTTTCTTTCTTTTAAGCTTTTTATTTACAAAACACTATAAATAAAAATTTTTCAACACTGACCCTTGCAAAGCCTTCTGTTCCAAATTATCTCTTCCTTTCCCCCCCCCACCCCCTCCCCTAGATGGCAGGTTGTCCTATGGAAATCAGTTTTTCTTGTAATTTCACCTCATTTTACCATGCCTTTCCTTCCTTCCCCTGCCCAACAATTCCAGCTAACTGAAAGTTCTGAGTAGTTCAAGTTGTACTATAGGTTATTTGCTTGAGAAATTTGAAAGAGAAGCAAAATTAGTAAGTGGAAGGAGCAATCAAGGGAAGAAAAAGCATTTTTTTGAGAACAATGTTGAAAACAGAAGGCTTTAAAGGTTTCTTCAGCCTTTACTCATCTAGCTGTCGCTTTGTGAAATACTGCAGCAGTTAGTGCCACATAAAGTAAATAACTCATCCTGTGTTCATTTAGTAAGCACTCACTCCCTTTTTTTATACAGTCATTAGAAGCCCCTCTGGTCCCTCTTACAAATTCCTTGATTGTTGCTTTGCACTATCTATTTTTTAAGTTAGCTAATTAGGTCTTAAAAAATACATTGGAGTGGGAGTTTTTAGGATACGCATAATTTAAGGTCAATTTACTTAGTTTAAATTTTATGGCCTCAAATGGAGCTTTTCTTATTTTGATTTTAACATGCATTTTAATGCAGGAGCTTTGCTTATCCACTTATGCTAAAAGATACATTCCTTTGTGATTTTTGAAGATAATTTAGAAGGAATAGCTAGGTAGACTAAAACAAAAGCTTTGAGAGGGCCAAGGAGAATAAAAACTGAGTCACTGATTGTTACTGGTTAACTTAGTTTTTAAAAAACATATCTATTTTCTTCATTACCTTTTTTTATCTTACAATTCATACAATTAGAGCTTTTGTTCTTTGTTGTTTAGTCATGTTTTTCCAGTTGTGTCTGATTTTTCTTGTGACCCTTTTAGAGTTTTTTGGGGGGAGGGGGAGTTTGGCAGAGATCCTGGAGTGGTTTGTCTTTTTCTCCTCCAGCTGATTTTACATATGAGGAAACTGAGGCAAACAGGGTGAAGTGACTTACCCACAGCTGCTACATATGTGAGGCTGGATTTGAGTTCAAGAAGAGTTTTCCTGACTGCAAGATTACCTAGCTGCCCCACTTAAGAGCTCAAAGGGACCTTATAAGCCAGCTAGTGCACCTCTCTCATTTAACAGTGATGAAAGGAAAGCCCAGTAAGGATGAATAACTTGTCCAATGTCAGTCACGTAGTAAACGACAAAGCTAGAATCCAAACCCAGGTTATCTGACTCCTAGAATCTCATTGATAATTTTCCCATGAAATTGACACCTTGATGGCATTTAGAATCCCAAAATAATTATAATTAGCATTTACATTGAGAAATAATTCTTGAGAAGGAAAGTTTGCTTGGAGGGCCTGGGGGAGAAAGGGGGTATATCTTAAAATATAGGTATGTCTGATGTATTCCTTAAGACATTGTCATTGCAAAGCAGAATGTAAGTTAAGAGTTGAGACACAGCAAATAGTGCTGTTGAGGTGGAGCACTGGTTTTTATTAACTAAGTTTTAAGAGTTAAGGCTGGAGCTCAATGAGGACTTTGAATCTCACTCAGGCTAAGGAGTTAAGACCATCATAGTGGCTGAGATCAGGCTTTTAAAGGGTAAAATGACTTACTGGGAATACATTTACACAGAGCTCAGTAACTCTTTAGTAACACATTTGCAGCTATTTTGGCAGATGTAAATTGGACATTTAAATTTCTTTTCCTTTTCCTTTGGCTGCTTTGTTTCTTTTAAACAGCTGTGGGTAGGCTAGATAGTTTAGAAAATTGTTAGTATGCTCTCCAGTTTCTTTGCCAGTCTGAGTTCACTGTGAATACCACATAAAACTAGTGCTCACGAACACAGGTTGAATATATGTAGATATGCCAGTCCTTTTAACACAGTCATTATCATCCTTACCCCAGAAGATATTTGATAGCAAATAAAAGCAGATTTTTCATTCATTTGCTTCATGTAATTTAAACCATTTGGTTGTGACAGGTTTAGATGCATAACTTTGCTTGAAATCTTTTACCACATTTTAGGCTTTCTATATCATTTTTATTATTTTCAACAAAGAGATGAGTACTCAAAGCATATGCTGTTTCACCTATTTTAGATTGCTCTCCCTATTTTTGCATGTTCAAAAAAATAATTTATTTTTTTCAAAATTATTATATCTCAATATGTCACAATTTATATGGACAACAGCATTAGCTTTGCTACTTACTACCTTTGAGCAAGTCATTTACAGTCAGTGGACTTCAGTTCTCCCTCTCTAAAGTGTGAGTCTTTAGACTGAATGACCTTGAAGATCTTTGTTAGTTCTTAATTCTATTATCCTCTAAGACATCATGACTAAACCAGTTTAAATGTTTTATTCACAAGATGCCTACTGAAAAAAATATCAGAAGTCACATTCTAGTAGCTTGTCCATGGTCATATAGCTAGTTAGTATCTAAGACTGGATTTGAACTCTGATTTTAAGCCCAGAAATCTCTCCACTTTGCTACCTAGCTGCCAGCATGGCGGCAGTATTAATGATCTTGCTCTTTATATTAAAAAATTTCCCCCCCTTTTTCTGAGGCTAGAGTTAAGTGACTTGCCCAGGGTCACACAGCTAGGAAGTGTTAAGTGTCTGAGAACAGATTTGAACTCGGGTCCTCCTGAATTCAGGGCTGGTGCTCTATCCACTGCGCCACCTAGCTGCCCCCTTTACATTAAAACTAAGGGGGGGAATAGAACTTTCTGAGCTACGAATATTACTATCAAATCTTCCCCCTCCAAAAAAAAAAGAAAGAAAGAAAAGTGTTCATACGTTTATTTAAAGGCCTACAATCTAATCTTGTCAAAAAAAAAAAAAAAACTTCAGTAAAATCAAATGTTCCAAAATACTTCATTGTAATGAATTTTTTTTACTGTTTAAAAAAACTTTTTAAAGTTTTTTTTTTTTTTTTTTTGGGAGGTGCAACTAGGTGGAGCAGTGGATTAGAGCACCAGCCTTGAATTCAGGAGGACCCTCGTTCAAATCTGGTCTCAGACACTTAACACTTCCTAGCTGTGTGACCCTGGGCAAGTCACTTAACCCCAGCCTCAAAAAAAAAAATAAAAGTGGTTTTTTTTTTTGTTTTTTTTTGTTTGTTTTTAAGAGTAAAAAAAATCATTACAATGAAGTATTTTGGAACATTTGTTAGAAGCTAATCATTCATGGAAACAGAAGATGAGTTGTTATTAACTATGTAAACTTAAATGCATTTGACCTTTATATAAGTATTGTAGGCTATTGAAATTGAAGAAGTTGCATTATATATGTACCTTACTAAACCCACTCCCCTACAACCACCCCTGAAAATAGATAGCTTACTAGGTTTTTACATCTTTTTTCTGAAAACTCCTTAAGTTTCATGTTAGTTTGTGCCCAAAGATAGGATTAAGTTTGTATTCTCCTATGAGAAGAATTCTTTTTATGATAAAGGGTACTTTTCTTTGCATGTTGTTTTGTGTAGTTTTGTTTATCTAGAGCAGTGATTCTCAAACTTTTGTTCTCAGTATCTTTGTGCCAATAAAAATTATTGAGGATATGTCCAAAAGTGTTTGTTTATGTGAGTTATAGATATTTATCATATTAGAAATAAAAACAAATTTGGAATTTGTAGACCCTCTAAGAGGGTGCCAGAGAACTCCAGGATTCTCTGGACCACACTTTGAGAACATTGATCTAGAGCAAGGGTTCTTAACCTAAGACCTAAGGACTTGTTTAATTTTTAAAACATTTCACTAACTGTATTTCAGTGTAATTGATTTCCTTTGTATAAAATAATCCTACATATTATATCTTACACATTTAAAAACATTATTCTTAAGAGGGTTCTATAGACTTTATGAGCCTGCTAAAGGGGTCCATGACACACAAAAAAGATTAACTCCTAAACTGGCTTGCTTTGGGGACAGTAGTGGAGGTGGGAGTGAGGCCATAAGCCTCTTTTGTAATCATTGTTCTGACCACCATAGTTTTCTACATGAAACTTCATAATAATAGTGTAGACTTTGTTAGTTTTTAACTAGAAACAGAAAGTTACCTTACAATTGAGATTAATTGGAAATTATTTCCAGGATGGAAGGATCAAGAAAGAAAATAATATTATTAGTTTGAATACTGCATTGACTCACCTGTTTCTCTTGGCCAAAAAATGAAGGATCTCTAGTATAATCATGTCATGTTTCCAAATGAAATCTTATACACTAATAATATTTATGGGGGGGGGGGGGGTTGTGTTTTGTTCTAGATGTGCTCTTTATGCCATTGTCCAGGAGCAACAATTGGCTGTGATGTGAAAACGTGTCGCAGAACATATCATTACCACTGCGCATTGCATGACAAAGCTCAAATACGAGAGAAACCCTCACAAGGAATTTACATGTAATTATTTTTTCATGTTTACCCTCTTGGTTAAGAAATCTCCAAAAATCTGAAAGTCTCTGTATAGTCAAGCTTATGATACTTAAATTATGTGGAGTTTACTGCACAAAGGAAAACTGGAGGAAATTTGATACTGAGTTGTTACACTAATTCTCTTGTGGTTGTAAAGAGTAAATTATCCGTTTGAATTACATGTACATTTACATGGACAAATGTACAAATGGACAAATGTTTCAAATGGACAAATCCATTTGAAAATGAATAGTTTTATTCAATAAAAACTGAATATTATTTGCTTACTTGATAATTTTTAACTTCTTCATTTTATAGGGTTTATTGCCGAAAACACAAGAAAACTCCACATAACTCTGAAGGTAAAACTATTCACCCATTTTCTGGTCTCAATGGAGATGCGTTAATTCAATAAATTGATTGAACTAATTCATATTGTTTAAAAGTACCTGAAAATCCTAAATGGACTTGGAAGAATTAAGTAAAATGTTAGGGTAAACTTAATATACAGAGTGAAATGATAAGAATTTTTGAATAAACATCTGTCCTAAGGTTATTGAGGAAGATGATATACTTTTCTTTAGGAATTTTTTGGTGGATGATTTATAAGTACAGGTAAGTGAATTAGTAGTTTTTTTAAAAAATAGTCATTAGGATTGCTCTTGACCATAATATTTCAGTTATTGTAGAGTATGTAAGATTCAGAAGATGAATAGTTTATGATTGTTAAACCTATTAAAAATCACATTGATACTTTTTTTAAAGAAAGCATTTTAACAAAATACACAGAGTATATTGATTTTCCCTTTTAAATTTATATAAAACTGGATAGTCAGGTTTCTGTTGGGGCAAATTGCACATGATTTTTGGAAAGCAACAACCTGATTTATTCTATATGTTGATATAAAATGCTCTTTAGTTTAATCAGGGATTTTATTTCATTTCATTCTCATCATTTAGATTTTGGGGGTTCCAGACTTGTGATATTATTGATGTGTAGAAACTGTTGCTTTATTCAGACAGCAGTTTTTCTGTAATTGCTCATGGGTACTGAGAAGTTAGATGACATAATCATGGTCAGTCACATAGCAAGTATGTGTCTGTGATAGGCCATGACCCCCAGGCTTCCTGAGGCCAGCCTCTTAGTCACTACATCTTTCTTCCTCTCACCATTTAAGTTAGTGATGCAGACAATTGTAGTTCTTTTTCCTAGCCCCAGTGAAAGTATCAATGCAAATCAAAACAATTTAAGTATTCTTTTTACTTTGGAATTTTTATCTTTTATAAATGACTGATTGGATCTTATTCCATCCATTTGTGACAAATTCCCCCCCCCCCCTCCAGGCTGGGGTTAAGTGACTTGCCCAGGGTCACACAGCTAGGAAGTGTTAAGTGTCTGAGACCAGATTTGAACTCGGGTCCTCCTGAATTCAAGGCTGGTGCTCTATCCACTGCACCATGTAGCTTTCCCCTGTGACTAAAATTTAATACAAATATGCCAATTAAATTAGAAATTTTTTGAGAATAACTAACTTTTATGGATATAAGGAAGTATGTTAATTATTTAGATGCCTAGCTGTCCAAAGATGTTGGTTATCAAGACCTCCTGTATAAACTGCTCCCTATAAGCTAGACTAGATAAGTGCTTTTTGCAGCATTAATGAATTTAGATGTGTAAGCTTTTAATTTAAAACTAGAATTAAAATTTAATACTTTTTGGTATGAGTATAAAGTATAGAGTACCCACTTAAACTGCCGCTATGAATTTTATCAATATGTTTATTCAGAAACATTTCCTAATAGAGACTGGTTCCTTTTTACCATTTTATGAATTTATTTCTTAGTGTGCTAATGTGGGGTATTGTCATCATGTGATTTAAAAAAAAAAAAAAAAAAAAAAAAGAAGGAACTGTTTTCATTTTGTTTTACTGTTTTGAGAAACCAGATTTTAAGGTCTGAGGAATGATTTTGAATGCCTCTATGCAGCAGGAAAATTTACCCAAGAGTAAAGAAACATGTGTTCAAACTTCCATGAACAGCTTTTTTTAGTAGAAGACCTAAGCCACCTTTATTGTCCTCCCCAAAGTCTATCTTATTTCCAAGAAAGCAAAACAAAACTATTATTAGTTAAGTGTTTACTTATAGTCAAAATATTAGGTTTGATACAGTAAAGAGATACAGATAGTTACCTAAGTACAGCCAGTTGACTGTCATGGGGTGGTGGATTTTTATCAGTCACAGCAATTCTTATAGAATCCCCTTTATCATAGAATAACTGTGATTTGTATTAATGAAGGGAGTTCTTACACTTATGAAAACCCAGATCCTTAAGGTAGTGAAATAAGAAGTCAGTCTCTCTCTCTCTCTCTCTCTCTCTCTCTCTCTCTCTCTCTCTATATATATATATATATATATATATATATATATATATATATATATATATATATATATATATATATATATATTTCAGAACACAAACACAAAAGAGGCACTGATGTATATTATAGTTAAGCTTATTTTACAAGACTTGGAGTTTAATTTTATTATCTCTTTGGCCTAAATATAGACCACACTCCTAAAGTAAGATCTTTGAAAGGAAAAAGGGCCAAGGTGTACACTAAAAATGAACAAGGCTAAGCTGTAGTCAGGTTGATAAAGGTATATCTTGACTGTAAGTTTGTTTCCGTGATATAACATTTGTTCCTTTGAGAAAACAGAATCTACTTTGTGGTCTGGTTTCCAAGGATCTGTTGCATGAATGAACAAGTACTGCCTTTATATAGGAACAAACTAGCTTTGCATGCTAGCTTCATAGTCACATACTCTCTATTGGGTAGATATATACGTAGCCAGTACAGTGGCTCATATGTAGACCGTTCTAGCTTACTGTATCACATCAAGTTTGATATGTGATGATGTTAATTTCTAATAGAATTTTAAAATAGTAAAGCCTTGTAATTATGTCACCAAGAGTCATAAATTATAAGAACTTTTTTAAAAGTAATCTTTTTCTCAAAATTGCCAGAACAGCCCAGAATAATGGAAATAGTTTTGAGCTATCATTCTAGGATAGTAGTGCTGCTTTTTATACAAGCTTGGAAACTAAATGTATGTGACTCACTTGCTTGGTCTCTCATTAGTCTGCTTTGTAAGTACTTCTTCATAGGGATACCTTGCTATGTAGATGGCTTCCAATATGGTATATCTTGAAGACTACACCATTACCTCTCCCCCTACTTCACTTCTACCCGCTGGCTTGTGCAAGTTCGCAAAAAAACAAGGCCCTTTTAGATGGGACATTGGACAGAGAGCTTTGGGGTGGGGGAGAGAGAAGGGAAATCCAGGCCTGTAGGAGATACTATTGTTAGGAACCCTGGGTGGCCAGATTTTAGGGAAATGTCATGAAGGACAAATATCTATCAGTTCAATAAACATCAGACACAAGGCACTAGTGAATCAAAGGCCAAACTTCAGTTTCTCCAAAGGCCTACCTAGCCTGTTGTTAGAAGTAATACATACTATTAAAAATGAGCAATAGTAATCAAAAGCATGCACTGTGTTACTCAGATTATTTAAATAAAGGTACTTATTCAAGCCAGTGCTATGACTTCTTTTTATCATTGTAGGGTTGTTGGTTTTTTGTTTTTTCTGTCTAGAGCATTTAGCAGAATAATAGTTGCTTAGTGGCTATGGATTTTGTTTTGCTTTTTTTGTCAGTGTTACTTCTCTATTATTGAAAAGGTATCATTTTTAGCAGTAGCTCAATCTTACTGTCAGTTTTTTTTCGTTAGCATTTTGTTATTAAAGTACTAATAACCATCAAACATTTATTGAGCAACTGCAGAGAACATGACAGTGTAATGGATGCATTGAACTGTTAGTTGTTAAGATAGCTACTCTTTTTTCATTTTATACCACTCACCATAAGAAATGCAGGCTTTTTTAGTAGTGATTGATTGAAGGGAGATGGATCCCATCATGAATTTCTCGTCTCTGATGGTGAATTCTGTAATTCCTTTGTTGAGATAGAAAAAAAAATGTTCCCAACTATTGAGATACTCTTCTTTAAACTACCCATCCTAAGGGTTTGTAGCAGATCATAATCCCAAAACAAGTTCTCTTTTAAACTGTCTTAACTTTAAGTCTTTTATTGTATTACTTAAGACCTCTGTCACTTACAATAGCTTTAGATAATTTCAAAAACCCCATCTTTTCTCATCTTTATCACTACTGATTTCTGTGTGACTTATGTTGAAAAATAACAGGCAGAACATATGTTGCATATCACATGTTTGGTTGGATTTTTAAGTACTCTGGCAGAAATTTATAAACAACCCAGTTATTTTGTAATGTTTTAATAAAATGAGGATTTTTATATCATCTTTGCAATGTGAAAAACCATTACATTTGAATCCATTTAGCATTTAAATTCATCTTCAGTATCTCATTAGGTTATTTGATTACTGCACATTAACACAGAAAAATTGTCAGCCCACTCACTGGGCATTGACTAAATGTAGGGTCACTGATAAAGAGCCCACAAGTTCTTATTTTAAGAAGGCCAAGAATAATAAGACTCAGGGAAATTACTAGGAAGAGGTGAAAATATTAGGTTAGTCCCAGAATTTTCCCTCCTTGCCCATGTAACAAGGCTCAATTTATTAGAAACAATAATTAAAAATTGTGAACTAAATATTGTATAGTCAGTTGGAGGAATGATCAAATTCTCTCTTATTTCTAGTTATCTAGATCCTGTGAAGGTAAATACAGATTCTGTTTTCAGTGCAGCTCTCTAAGCCAGGTAGACCAAGTCCTATAGGAAATGCCATGAGACTCTATACTGAGTACTAAGAAGAATGTTAGCTGGAACTTGACAATCTGACTCATGGAAGCTAGAGGATGATGTGGAGGTCTTTGTGGTCGTACTGGAAGAGGAAAAACCAAGCTTTCCACCCAATTGTTTTACGTTTCTCTCCTGCTCTCTTTTAACTATCCTTGATTGTTATAACTGCTATAATTCTGAGAATGGTTTAAGTCCCAACTCGGTTGCTTACTAGCTGGGCAAGTCATTTTACTAACTCTTTGAACCTCAGTTTCCTCATCTGTAAAATGTGATGATATTTGCACTACAGCTACCTCAAATGAGCATTGTGAAAAAAAGCATTTGTAAATCTTCAAGTCCTAAATAAATGTGAACTGCTGCTATTCTTTCCATGACATTTAGAAATATGTAGGTCAGTTCTGCCTGTGTATAGTTTTCTTATGGCTTAATTCCCCCATTGTTTATTTCCCCTTTATAATTCCCTTCTCTACATGCTAGAATGTAAAGTGCGAGTTCAGTATTTGCTGATTGTTACTAGAGACTGTGCCTTCATGTAAAGGAGCTAGAATATTGCTCTTTGTTAGCGAGAGGAGAGGAAAGGACGCTGCTTCCTCCCAGGCTGGCTATTGTCATTGGAATAGTACTGGCAGCAGTAAGAGAAAAGAATGCATTAAATAAATGGCCATTTGGACCTGGCCCTATAACAGGTGGTATATAGAACAAGTCAGATACTTGTGTAAGCACCCCTGGCTTATACTCTTTCATAGTCACTAGTTAAGAATTTTTACACTGAGCTGGTGATTAGGAATTTGGAGTTTGACTTCACTGGAGAGGTACCCTGGGATGTGCCACGCCTTCAGGAATGGGTCCTCTCCCACCAACTGCTGCCTAGCTACCGTTGCTGCTTCATGAGGCCAGAGCAACAGCCCTGCTAGTTGTTTAAGTCGTGGCTACTAATAAAAAAGGAGATGAAATTGCTACTGCTTTGGGGAGTACCTCTGGTGACTCTTAGAAAGTCCATAGAATTTGTAGCCATGCCTACTGAGGTTTTGCCTGGAGCAACTTTGCTGAAATGTTTCAGGCCCAAGGAGATCTTTCTTCAATTGATAGGAATCCTACACACAGTAAAGGTAAGTGATGGAGAATTTGGTTCAAAATTTAAAAACACTAGTCTTAATATCTCATCTTATAGCTTAGAAAAACCCCATTGTCTGTACATGGTCCTTCTTGAACCATGAAACAGATATTGTTAGGTATTGAAAAATGTCTGAGAAAGGATGAGATAGTGAAAATATTTGCATTTTGAAGATCCATTGAGCTTTCTTTGTTTTCTAGAAGGCAAGATGAATTCTTTTGAATTCAATATTTATACTGTTTTCTCTAAAGAATAAGTAGTTATTATATATTGGACTACTTGCCATGGGGTGGGGGGAGGGAAGGAAGGTAGGGGAACTGGAACATAAGATTTTGCAAAGGTCAATAGTGAAAAATTAGACTTGCATATGTTTTGAAAATTAAAATCTTCAATTAAAAAAACACTAAAAAAATACTGTATGCGGACACATCCACTGTATCAGTTCAATAAATGGACAATTTTTATATTTAAAAAAAAAGTAGTTGAGGTATAGAATTGTAGTCTCTTTGACAAATCTAAGTGTATGTAGCATCTTAGACTTCTCACTTGATACTTAACACTTTTGAAATATTTGGAAAGTAATTAACATCTGCAAGAGTAGGGATCACTGCTCTTTCTTAGTAAAAAAATTAATCAGTGAAATAGTAAGATTATTTGTGATCTGTAGAAAAGAAACAGAAAGTAAGAAAAAGATTGCAGGAATAATACTCACATTTTCCTTTTTCTTTCTCTCCTTTTTTGATATTTAAGTAGCCTGTAGAGTTTTTATTTAGATATTTTATATCTTTTTTTTTTTTTTCTTTTGTGAGGCAGTTGGGATTAAGTGACTGGCCTAGAGTCACACAATAGGAAGTGTTAAATGTCTGAGTTTGGATTTGAACTCAGGTCCTCCTGATTCCAGGGCTGATGCTCTAACCTCTGCACCATCTGACTTCTTTTCTTTGGAAAAGCCATTTTCTATTGGGCAAGTGAGCATTTAGTTACAGTGTTAGTTTTTTTTAAGCATAGTGCTTTGTACATAATAAATGGTTAATAAAATGCTTTTGTATCTATGTCTCAAGATTTTTCAGTATAATTTAACATCCTACATATGCTAGACACATAAATATATAAATGAATGTATATATTTATTTAATGATAGTTATCCAAGTTCAAGAAGGGAGATCTAAAATTGTGAAATATTGAAAAACTGCTTGATTCTTTACCCCAGGTCTAATTGGATAAAAGTTATTAAATATGTAATTTTAAAGTTTTTCTAATTGGTTAAAATGTATAGAGATTATTGCTAATTGAGATTTTCTACTCTTTGTTCCCTTTTCAAAGTGGATTGGGAATGTACTTCTATATAAACAGCTGGCTTGATTTGATTGATCAAAAGAGAACCTGAGAGCTGAAAAAGAAAGCAACCTAGTTTGCTAAGTTCAGTCACATGATTTCCTTGGCAAACATAAGTTTATTTTACAGTTGTTAAAGTCATATCATACTTAAGTTTCCCTCATCCCAATTATGTAGTTCTTTTCCTATAAATTAGTATCTAGGTAAGTAAGTATACTGTTATGTTTGAAGGCATCTAATTTCATAACAATATGAAATAAAGCTTCCCGTGTACCTAAAACAACTAGAAGTTTATATATGACCATTTTTAAAAAATCTTAACTGGTAATAAATTTGAAAATATTCTATATTGTGTTATAGTATGATACAAATATAAACATGTGTTTTCCGTCTAGTATAGAAGAGGGGTATGTTTAGATGAGATTTTTCTTAAAATGAAGTATTTGTTAAATACTTCTGGCATGTTTGATGCTTTTTGATTCTTTGAAATAAATTAAAAGTTAGTCCCTCTCCTAGAAAGTAACTTGCATGCTAAGGGAAAAAAACTCTAAGGACAAATAGTCATTATTGTTAGATTGATTTGTGTATACCTTTCCTTAAATTTTAAGCCACTGATGTAGAAGAGAGTATCAATGAACATGAATTAGAACCTTCTTCACCCATGGGAAAAAAGAGAAGTCGCAAAGGAAGGCCAAGAAAAATGATTTTAAAGGGGCAATCAGAAGATAATAGATCTACATCTTCTCATGGAACAGATGAAATAGAGAGCAGTTCCTATGTAAGTACCATGAAAGTGGATCCTTATTCATTTTGTCACTTTTAATATTGTGGTTTAACAATTAAGATGTCATAATATGAAGTAACAAAAGCTTGAGTGGCTGACATAGATTGATTTTCTTTGTGGGTGGGGACTATTTTTCAGAGAGAGAGGTCTCCGCACAGAAGCAGTCCCAGTGATACCAGGCCTAAATGTGGATTTTGTCATGTAGGTGAAGAAGAGAATGAAGCAAGAGGAAAGCTTCATATATTTAATGCCAAAAAGGCAGCTGCACATTATAAGTGCATGGTAAGCATGGTTTGTTATGTGTAGTTTGTAAATATATCTTTAAAATGGTTAATAAATGTCTCTTTTGACTAAGAGAAAATAATTGGGCCTCAGTTATTCTTACTGGAATTAGCACTTTTTAGCAAATAAATTGTATTATTGATTACTTATGAAATTTTATATTCAAGGGATTCTGATAAAATTTTCAAGTAATCTTTTGGTGAGATGCTAAATGTAAGAATTTTTCCTATTATTAAAAAATAAACAAAACAAAACTGGCTCTAATATGGCATAGTGTCTTGCCAGAATAAAATGTTCTCTAAGCTTATGAGTATTTTGCTTTGTCAGAATTTACAGTCACCATCATTTTTTAGTCACTCTCCCAAAAGCTCTATGTTTAATGAGTGTTTACAGTGACTAAAGACTTACCCCATGGTCACAAATGGTACATTTTTTTTCAAACTACTCATCATATGCTGAGGGTTTTATTACATAGGCAAGTCTTTTAAATGTGGGGAAAAGATGAAGCAACATGGCTCTTGCCTTCAGAGCCCCAAAATATTTCCAAATCAAGATGTTACTTATTGCCAAAATGAGCCTTGGTGTCTATGTCCCAAGTCTTCTTTTTGGCAGGCTTGCCTATGTGAATACTAAAATGATCGTATTTTATCCATACACAAAAGCACTAGGATGTCTTTTTCTCTTATGCCTCTTCCTTACACTTCATTAAAAAGAGATACTGATTTTAATGTCCTTGGGTTTCTCTTCCTATAGTTGTTTTCTTCTGGCACAGTTCAACTCACAACAACATCAAGAGCAGAATTTGGTGATTTTGATATTAAAACTGTCCTTCAAGAGATTAAGCGTGGAAAGCGAATGGTATGTTCTTTTCTGTCCCTCTTTTGATACCAAGATATTTGCTCTTTATTTTTCTGCTGTATATTTAGAACATGCTTCAAATTCATCGAGGCATTAGAAAACCTAAATATAAAGTTGTTCTACTATTATGACAAAGTACCTTTTTACTGTAGACAGACCATATTGACGTGTTTGAGGAATTAATAAATGGATGGCACTGACTACTTCTTTTCAGCATAAATCCTATACTAAGCAGTTATCATTAAAAGAACTGTGATGGATTGATTTCAGGTAATTTTGTGAGCAATGGACATGAACTACCATATTCAGTGATGCAATCCTAACTGTTTCTGTTATTTAAGCAGAATGAGTTGTCTTTTAGATATGTAAAAACAAGTTTAGTGACCCCTAATGAGGCATCCATTTTAAGTACACATTTATAGCATAGTTTTCAAATATCCATCTTTGCCTTGCCATTACGTTTGAGAAATGTGTTTTTAAAATATAACAAATTCCTTCTACACTGGGTGTGTTTTCTTGATTATTCTTGTCTATAACTTCTGTTACATGCTTATGGACTACCTCCATTAATGTTTACAGATATTCTCAATTGTAGAAGATACACATACTTTTTTTTTTTTTTCCAGATTGACACTTATCTTTAAAAATATTGTAGCTTTAAACTTATGGTTTGGATTAGGAGTTATTAATCTGGAATCCTTGAACTCTTTCTATTTTTAAAAATTTTGATCAAGTATTACAATATGATTGCTTTCCTTTGTAATCTGATTATTTTATTTTATGCCTTTAAAAACATGAACTGAGAAGGGGACCATGGGTTTCACCAAGACTGTTGGCCATAGGGGGTCCATAACACAAACGAGGTTAAAAATCCCTGCTCCAGATGCTGTTTTGAATATGTAGAAAAAGAGACGCTGAAGCACATTAAGTAGCCCACTTGATTTGAGAAAGTGGTTGGAATTGGTGATTTTGATGGTGTGAGGATCTCCCTCTAAGAAAAGTCATTCCCCAGATTAGCAAATATCTGTAACTTAAAGAGGTCTTTGGAACCAGGCCTGAGAGCTTTTTCTGTGCCTGTTCTGTGATTGGCAGGCTTTGAACCCAGGTTTTGCCCACTCCAAGGCTGACCTTGTATCACTTATGTCAGGCTGCCCCAAACAAGTAACTAACCTTTCTTAAATAAAATGGACTAATAGGATATAGGAGAGTTTCTCTTAGAACCAGGTTACCATAATGACTTATCAACTAATTTTCTGAAGGGTGGCTTACTGGCGTAGTCAATACAGCACTGTCCTGGGAATCCAGGACCTGAGTTCAAATCCAGCCTCAGTCACTTGACAGTTAATAGCCATGTGATTCTGGGCAAGTCATTTAATCCCACTGCCTCATTTCCTCCCCCCAAAAAAGCCACCAATTAATCTTCTGGATATCAGCCTCCTCTATAGTGAAGTAGTCTCTGTCTCTGTACGATATAGATTAGTATTCTTTTGGGTATGTAGTATGGTATCTTATACTCAGTGTTATTAATTTTTCCTATGTGCCATTGAATGATAGATGTTTGAGGGGACAGATTTTTGGAGTGACAGTATTTCTGGAAGAAATTAATGCTTTAATTCAACTAACTTTTTAGTAAAGGTTTCATTATTTGAAATGTCCATGGTAATAATGACATTTATCAAAATGAAATATTTAAATTTTAGCAATAATAGTAGGGAGGGGGGGCAGCTAGGGGGCACAGTGGATAGAGCACCAGCCCTGAATTCAGGAAGACCCAAGTTCAAATCTGGTCTCAGACACTTAACACTAACTAGCTGTGTGACCCTGGGCAAGTCACTTAACCCCAGCCTCAGGGGGGGGGGGGGAGAAAAAAATAATAGTAGGGAGAATGGTCCTAGAATTTTCACTGGTATAGGGAATTCCTAGGTGAAGACACTCTCACTACTAATGCAGGTGAGCATCTTCTCTGCAACTTTCTAGTCCTCGTTAGAAAGTTGCCTACAGTAGGGCTTCTTGAGCTTTTTCCACTCACCGCCCTTTTTCACCTGAGAGATTTTGACGTGACTCTGACTATATATATTTTATATGTGTATAAAATAGGTATACAATTGAAACATTTACTGATAATAAATCAGAATTTCATAACCCCCACATTGTTATGAGACCCCATATGGGGTTGAGAACCACAGTTTAAGAAACTGGGGCTCAGCACTGAACTGTGAAGGGACTTGCCCAGACAACACAGGGTAGGGATAGGCTTCTCTCTGCTATATCTACAAAAGCCTTTGCTAAATACTGTCTTCCCAACAACCTCATAAGACAATGCAAACTATTATTCCTATTTTACAGACAAGAAAACGGGCAGAAGGAGGAAGTTATACATGGTCAGATGGCTAAACTTTTGTAGTGCTCTTTCCACTACAGCACACTGCCTCAACTATTTCTATTTCAGCTTATAGCTAATGTAAATGCATTTGTGCAGTGGACAGTTTAAAATGTACTCCATATTCATTTATACCAAAAAAAGAGATGCCAATTGTATTAATATACAAATTAAATGTTTGAATCTGAAAACTATGGTACTTTCTTAATATGAATTTAAAGTTTTTATTGTAATTTGTAGTTTTATTTAATACAAGGTTAGCTTTAATGAATATTTAAACTACTGACAACACTCCAGCAGGTTTTCCCACTCTCTTTATAATTATGTAAGAAAAAAAAAAGGCTATTGAATAATTATGTGCTTCTGCTATTTTCCATATAGACATAGCTTGCAACCCCCCTAAATTGACACCTCTCTGAAAGCAAAAGTATACAGATATACTACAGAAAATAATAGTGAATAGAAATAAGATCACACTTGTTTTATAGAAACCAATTTTCCAATAATCCACTATCTTGATAAAGCTTACTTAACCATTTTCCTGTAGTTGAGCAATTGGATTTTTCTCAGTCCTCCTCCCCAGCCTTTTTGTTGTTAGGATCATTCTGGGACAGCACTATTACCGCATCCCCATACCTCTTTCAACATTAAAGTTATCTTTTTTTATTTATTTCGCTGATTTAACATCAAAGTTGAGTTAGTCTTGATTCCTTTGGTTGTGAGTGAATTCTAGCTTTTTTCCACATAGTGATTTATTATCTGTATTTGTTTTATGTATAGACCATTGAGTGAATTGTCAAGCTTACTAACTGGTACTCCTCTCTCTCCCTGGTAACAGAAGTGTACTCTTTGTAGCCAACCTGGTGCTACTATTGGATGTGAAATAAAAGCTTGTGTCAAGACTTACCATTACCACTGTGGCGTGCAAGACAAAGCTAAATATATTGAAAATATGTCACGAGGGATTTACAAGTAAGAAACTACAATTCTTGATTTTTCTTTTGGACATAAAAAATAATTTCGTTTCAAAAGAGCACCTTGAAGGGGCAGCTAGGTGGCACAGTAGATAGAGCACCAGCCCTGAATTCAGGAGGACCCGAGTTCAAATATGATCTCAGACACTTAACACTTCCTAGCTGTATGACCCTGGGCAAGTCACTTAACCCCAGCCTCGGGGGGGGGGGGGGGGAAGAGCACCTCGCTCTTTGCTACCATCGGTGTTCCCTATACATTTGGTAGCACAAAGTTAGAGTTGGTTGCATGGGCTCTTTCTACTTTGCCTACATGCCTGGGAAGAGTGGGCATGATATTAGCCTGTTTTCTCTGGTTCTTCTGACATTGCTGGCCCCATGCACTGTGGGTAGATTTCCATTTCGGAGCAACATTGCCACCTATCTGTTCCATCAGATTTTTGTGCAGCTGCTTTGCCCACAGATAGGGAAAATTGAATATTCATTCATTGCCCTGAGTTCTGCCCTATCCTATCCAAAGTAAAGTTAGCTGTCATCTTTTCATTGACCAAACTAGTTGATGGCTTGCTTCCAACAAACAGTGACATATGTTCTTACTTGCAAAGGCTTGACTTTTAGTTCTCCTGTTTATTCACTATCTAACAGCATAGGTAACAAGATATTTAGGCAAGCAAATTGTTAGGGTCACCATGCAGGGTCTAATTCTTGCTCACAAAGTTGAACTATTTATAATGTTACATGCTAACATGCAAACTTAGATTGTAATGGATGTTTTTATTCCTCTTAGTTGAAGGTAATCTTTGTTTACCTGATCTATTAGAATTACTGATGAAAATAGCCTTGTGCCCCACCTCCATTGATTCCTTTGAATTTGATCGGCCAAACTTATTTCAGTTTGCTTCTAAACTGGACACTGGGAATTGCAATTTGTCTGTCCCCTTTTTGATCCCATATTCAGACTGGATTCCAAAAGCCTGCCATGTTCTTTAAATGGATTCTGAATTCCATTTTTTCATAGAAAATACTTAGATCCCCAAAGAGAACTAGGATATAAGGGGAATTTTGTAGGACAAGCAAAAGGATGGGTGTTACCCAGGTTTAAGTAGAGGAGATGATGGGAACTTGGTATCTGCATTAAGGATCTTAAGAATGAAGCAGTGTCTTGAGATGCCTCCTAAGGTGAAATTCTTTTCCTGATTCCATTTTAAGATCTGGAGTGTTTTCTCATTCCCAAGGGGTAGTATTTAGCTGGCATGATTTCTTTGTGGCTGCTAAAAGTTCATTAAAAATATACATGCAAGGGGCAGCTAGGTGGCGTAGTGGATAGAGCACCAGCCCTGAATTCAGGAGGACCCAAGTTCAAATCTGGTCTCAGACACTTAATACTTCCTAGCTGTGTGACCCTGGGCAAGTCACTTAACCCCAGCGGGGGGGGGGGGGGGGGGGAGATATACATGCATACATACATATGTTATGTGTATATGTATATTTTTAAAGGGAAAAAGTTCTAATAAGTCAAAATAGTTAAATAATATCCTCTCCCATCTCCTTGAATCATGAAGAAATTTGACTTATGTTTGACTTAATGTAACTTTTTAATTCCACTCCCTGCAAAGCAATTTGATATGTGGAATCTTTTTCCTCTTCCTTCTGTTTTATCTCCCTACTTAAAACTTTATGTTTATAAGCTTATCATATTTGATCATACCTTATTTTAGGTCATAACCTCAAGAGGGCATTCTGTGAACTGTGTAATCCTTGAAAGACTCATATATCTTTTTATGCTCCTTTGTGCAATTGGCCCTAAGGACTGCACTCAGACCATCCCTATTCCTTTTTGGGATGGAAGTCTATTAATTGGAATGAGTAATCATCTCGTCAAGGGTACATGAGAGGCAGACCAAATCACCTTAGTAATTATTTTCAATAAGATAATTATTCAAATTAGCTTCAGAACTAATTGCCATACTGATATCTGAAAAATGAAATTAAGTCCTATCAAATGGTAAACTGCTGAGCATAATGGAAATAGCTCATTTATTACTGTCTAAAAGGCATACAAGTACCCCTGTAATTGATGTATCCCATTTAGAAGTATCCTGCCTTTCACAATGTAAAAGAGCAGGACAATTTCACCCACTAATACTGACATCCTGGGTTCTCAACATAGAAAACACTTGTCAGCTACCATTTCATTGAACTCTGTTTCCTGATGAATTTTCCCTTGTTTTCACTGCTCTAGACTGTACTGTAAAAACCATAGTGGAAATGATGAGCGAGATGAAGAAGATGAAGAGCGAGAAAGCAAAAGCCGGGGAAAAATAGGAACTGATCCTAGTGGCTTCCCTCAGCAGCAACTCAATGGAAACTAGGTATGGAAGTTATTCCTGATACAGAGTTGCCCGTCACTCAGTATGTTACTGAAATAACTAAATTCAGGTAGATTCAAAAATACTAATGTGTTTAGTTGATAGCATGTTGTTAGAGAACCCCATAGACCCAAGGAAAGTTTTGTAACCTTAGCTGATTTTGTAATAGTTTTAAAAGAGCAAGTGAGCCATTTTATCAAATAAATGTAGATGTAATGTCAAATTTGTAAGATATTCTTTTTTTTTTTTTTTTCCCCTTTTCTCTATTTTAAATTTACAATTGTTTTCATCATCTTTTGAACAGGTTCAAGGGACAGAGAGTTAGAAAACTGGGAATGAATAAGACATCCATTACTACTATTCTTTTTCACTGTTTTCTAAAATCAGAAAGGGTTAGGAACTTTCTACTGCCTGACGCTATTAGATCCTTCATTGAGCTGCCTGAGATGTTCATGTGTGTGAGCCTTCAATAAGTGGCAGAGTTTTACTTGTTGATATTATGTAGTTTGTAGTCTGCAGTGTCTGGAAAAAAAAAATAGAAACACTCAATGATATGTACAGTGTCAAAAGTTAAGGCAGACATTGAAATGAACTAAGCTCTATTTCTGGACTGAATAAAATTCTAAGATCTGGAATATGTAAAATGTTTAGTGGATTCAGTACAAAGGAAAAGTTGAAGCCAGTTGTACTTCACATTGCAGATGTGGCCAGGGTGACAGCACAGTTAATTCTTAAGTTTTGTGATTTCTCTACACATGCAAATAATTGAGGCTACAAAGGGAGATAGCCTCCTGTTCTTCCTCTCTTTGCTTGGAAAGCACATGCATAAAAGAATTTTTCTTTACCACAAAGTGTGCTAAATAAAGATTTTTTCAGTTTGTTCCAGTTGAAGTTGTTCCCACTTACCAGCATGGACTCCAAGCAACTGGTGAGCTCCAGTGCTTACGCCAAAGGGCTGTGTGTACTTTCTTTTTCTAACTCCCCTTGCCTCCCTGCCCTTGCCCATACACCTTTCCTCTTTCCAAAATATACCAAGAGCTTTTCGGCAAAAATGGTTGAAATCTTTGTACTAATATATGGAAGCAGCAAATTAAGCCTCCTTGAAATTTAGAGGGTCATTACTCACTGAGGAATTTAGCCACCGTGTCTGGAACCCACACCTCTCAAGTGCCCTGTTGTATGGAAAGCTTCACACATTGGTCCCAAGTATGAAAGTAGGTCTTGTGTGCTATAGGAATAATAAAGACTCTTTTCATAAAGCAGCAGTATTTCTTTTGAGTATGTGACCACTACTTTAGAAACCGTATATAACATTTTTGACTTTTTTGGTCATTACTTTGATTTTTATGCCCTACTGTTTGTTATCTTGTGTGTGTAGGGCTGGCTCCGTGTGCTCTTGATTGGTGATTCCTTAGGTTGGGGTTAATCAGTGGCTAACTGCTCAGTTCTCTTTAAAAGAGTATTTTTCCACTGGCCCTTCTAGTGAGTGATAAGCATTAGTTTCTTGCATTTACTTCTTGAAGCACATGGGTACATTTCTTTCTAATAAAACCAAAAAAACCTTTGTGGTCTGCCTGATACTACCATAGCACCTCAGTAGCAAGGTAGGAATTCTGATTTTCTACATTTGAAGCAAATCGACAAGCAAGACACATTGACAACTTGACTGTACATTGAGAAGATTATTCTGCAGCTGATATAAACATTTCTTTTTTTTTTATGTAACAGGTGAAAACTTACACTGTGCTTAAGATTTTGGTTTTTTTTAATTGTTAGTATTTTAAAGCCACATTTGTCAAATATATTTTCACGCATATACTTAAAACAAGGGACCCAATTATGGCTAGAGTTGAACTGTTTTTCTTTTTTTTCTAGAAGGCTAATGTAGCTTTAGTAGGAGCTTGTCCTGTAGGTTATAAATGTTTTCTTTTTGTTCTAATTATGCCATTGATTTTTTTTTTGTAAATATGATTTTCAAAATTAAATGACTTGAATTGCAATGACAGATCTCTAGATAATTGTTTACCAAGGTTTGTGACTTTTCCCCTGAAAGATCTGTACTTCAGTTTCTTATAACAGCTTGAAAGTGAATTAGTCTAAATCTTGAAATCACTGTGTCTAGATCACTTTTTTATATTGTGTGCCACAGGCATGGCTTACCCACGGAAACAGAACACCTTCATTTCTGGACAACTACTGTATTGCTTTGAATTAAGGAAAGTGCAAGGTGTTTGGGGTAATTATGGCCAGTCTAATATAATTAATGTATAAACAAGGACTTTCAATGCTCTAGGTGTCAATTGCTGGATTTGGTCTTTAGTTAAATTTAAGTGTGTATGGGTTTCTTCAATCCATTCTGTGCCACTAGCAACCAGAATAGCACTTTACCTTTGGTTGACAGAACAAGTGGCTGGCTACCTATTCTTTCACTGTGGTGTGATGATTTGGTAAAATGATTTTTCATTCGTAATGAAAAGTAAACTAAAGTCACATGAAAAATCACTTTGGGTCAGAAACCTATAAGATTCAAATTCTCTTCATATTTTTGTCATATGCTGAGTCAAAGTGCCTTACAATGTAAAAATTGTACAGTACTTATGTTCCCAATATCATCTTCTGGGTAGTAATTACATTGTGGTGTCAATATTTAGAAAAATGTACCTCAGCAGTGTATTTACTATACATCTCCTATGTCCTTAACTGTACTTTTATTAAGCATGAAAATTATTTGATCAGTATACAGCATCGACATAATTTTAAAAGCAAACAATACTGCCATTACTGTCTTTTATGCGTATTTTAGCTTGGAATTTTAAGAGTGTCTTTTTTTTTTTTTTCTTTTTTTTTTTTTTTTTTTTTTTTTTTTTTTTTTTTTTTTAACAGTGTAATCTTTGCAAGCATATATTGAAGATTATTCTGGAGCATTTATTGCCTTACCAGAAATGTTAGTAAAGAAAGTTCTTTATAGTAGAAAGATAGACTTGAATTTCTGTACTTTTAATAAGATCTATTTGTTCCTGGAAAAGAAAACAACTTAATGGGTGTGTTTTACTTTCATTTCACAATTTTAAAGACCACAACTGAAAATAATTTATTTCCAAGAGCTCTAATAATTTTAAGATTTCAGTCATTTCTTGCTCAGGATTGCATCCTATTACTAGGCAAGTAATAATATAGATCTTCCATTTAGTCAACCTTTGTATACTTAAATAGATGCACATAAAATAATCATCAGCGAAATGTCAATTTTATCTCAAAACAAACTAGAGAGGATCTTCGCATGGTGCTTTTTGAAAAGCGCTGAAGTTTGTTTCTACCACAGCCTGTAGCTTTTGCTCTCACATACATCTACACTAAATACTAAGATAAGGAATGTGTTATGGGGTTTCAAACAAACAAAAACATTCCTCTCAACTATGTTATGTATATTTTGTTCTTGTTCTGTTGGCTTTTGTTTCCAAAATTGTAGTTTGCAGTATTAGTTTCTTTTTACTGGTATTCTTGCATATATTCAATAAATGAGTTAAAACTTTCTTATTGGCATGTCTTTTTTATGAAAGCATATGATGAAGCTTATAGTTTAGCTCTGTGAGCCATTATGTGCTGAATTCCTCTTAGCCCTGCATTATTTTGTGGTAGTTACAGTTTATAACTAATCATTTGTGGGAGGAAGGAAAATACAAAGTTTAAGAACGTAAAAGCATTATTAAAAGATCGACTCCTCTTTCTCTCTCCTTCAACATATTAGGATCATGTCATTTTGGACCAAATAAAGTGTTTTTATTTCTTTTGAAAATTCAGTTCAAGTTCCCTTCCTACATCTCTTTCCCACCCAACCTCCATTACATCCTGGCCTATTATTACATGCATTTACATATACTGATTGTGTGTTCATGGGGATATTACACTCATACTTGTTATAGTACAGCAAAAAAGCTTAATACTACCCAGGTTTTATAGTGGCTATCAGTCCAATCTTTCCATTACAAAAAATGAGGGGAGGGGGCTCCACTCTTATTATTTCTAAATTTCCATTGATGCTAGGGCTCGTTTGACACTATGTACAAATGGTACGTTGTTCAAACTGACAGTACCTCAGATAGGGAGCAAGTGTTTTATGTGTTCATTTATGTCCCTTCTGATTCTTCGCAACCTGACTTATTGACTGACCCAAGGCAGGTGTCCAGGCATTGATCAAAACAGTAAATTGTACAAAACAGGTCCTAATTGATACAAGAACATGACAAAGTGTCTTGCTGTGTGTTAGTATGCTTTAGTTCATGAAGATTTCTTAATAACTTTATGTGAAAATTTTATTTTGATCATATTTTAATGAGCAGTCAAAATATGGATAGTTAAATAGTTGATTTTTTTTTTTTTTAGCTAACTGTGAATGAGCCTACTGTCTAATTACCTGCTTAACAGCAGTAGACTTCTCTCTAGGCACTGATAATGGGCCCCAACTCATTCCTCAATAGTTAAGCATATTCTCACTCCATCACATTTTCCTCATCCCAGTGATTCTGAACCTTCTCTCCCCCCCCCCAGTAGTCATTGCACCAACCCCAGTTCCTATCACCCTTATTCTCATCTCCTTTAATGACCCACTGGAAATCTGTCTAACCCCACCACTGGAGCATCTGTCTGCTCCATAATTAACAAACTTGTTTTCATCTTACATCTTTCCTTTCTTACTCCTATTTTCTAGCACTCAATGAGTTCTCATGCTCCCTTAATGACAGAATCCTTGGTACTCTTTCCACTAACAGTTTACTCATACCCACCAACCTTACTGAGGAGTTTTTTGGGGGCAAGGGATCACAATATTCCATTGTGATTTTCAGATTCTCTCTCTACAACCATCACTCAGCAACCTCTTTTCCTTTGAGATTCATTCCGTCCATATTTATTACCTAGTCAAGATTCTGGTATTTGTTACTTACAAACCCTAAAACATCTGTTCTATTCCATATTTCTCTGTATCTTATACCCCCTATGCTCTTTATCCTCACCATGACCTCTAATCCCCTATACCCCTCAGTTTTCCCAGGCCATTACTCCTGGCACTGGCTACAGTGTCTTATCAGCCCCTTGGTAACCACGTTCAACTCTACACTATCCTCTCTATTCCCTTGTTCTCTTAACCTTCACTGATCATGCCTTGCTAAACTGTCTTGGTTTATTCCCTTCATCAACTACTTTTGATTCCATTCACATACTGCTGAAAGGAGATAGAAAAAAAATCATGAGACCATGCTGACTGAGTTCACTACAGATTTATGTCATAATCTCAACTGGAGGCTCACTGCAGCAAGGCAATCCTTTTTCACCTCCCTAGGTCACTCTCCTCACTACAATGGTTTTACAAGACCTTTTCATCCTTCCTCAAACTTCCCGTGGCACTCCTTCCTTCAGTTAATAACTGCTTGATATTTTACTTTTTAGGGGGCAGCTAGGTGGCGCAGTGGATGGAGCACCAGCCTTGAATTCAGGAGGACCCGAGTTCAAATCTGGTCTCAGACACTTAACACTTCCTAGCTGTGTGACCCTGGGCAAGTCACTTAACCCCAGCCTCAAAAAAAGGGGGAAAAAAAAAAAGATATTTTACTTTTTAAAATTGAGGCTATTGTTTGAGAGCTCCCTCTTCTCCCCTCCTCCTCATCTCACATCACCCAGATACTATCCCTCATTCTCTCCTCTTTCACTTTTGTCTCCCAAAGAGATGGCCTTTTTCATCTCCCAAACAGATTTACTGTTCCACTCATTACAGTAGCTTTTCCAAAGTTTCCCCCCAAAGAAACCCCCAGTATATAAACCCTTGATCCAATCCCATCTCATTTTCTTAAGCAGAGTGCCCTCTTTATCATTCCCACTCATTCATTTTTACTCTCCTTAAATTACTGGCTGTTTCCCTGCTAATAGCAAACACATCCTCTCTTCTATCCCTTAAAAAAAAAAAAGAAAAATCATTCCTTTGAATATCACTAGAGGTCAACGTGCATCTCTGTCCATCAAGTGGATGTTCCACATACATCTTAAATCACAACACATCCAAAGCTGAATTCATTATCTTCTCTACATTAAGCTCTCCCCTTTTCCAAACTTCCCCATTCCTTTCTAGGGCACCACCATCCTTCCAGTCCTCCAGGTTCACAACCTAGATGTTTGAATTTCTCATTCTCACTTGTACTCCCTATCCACTCTGTGTCAAGCCCTATCAATTTGCCCTTCAAAACATTTCTTAAATATGTCGCCCTTCTCTCCTCTGGCACTGCTGCCTCTCTCATCCTGATGCATCCTTGGCACCTCACATCTGGACTATTGCACTTGTCTGCCGGTTGTCCTCCCTGCCTCAACTCTTATCTCCTCTAGTCCATTCATTTGTCAAAGTGATCTTTGACCATGTTCACCCCCTACCTACTCAGTCAATTCCTTATTACCTCCAAGGTCAGATATAAAATCCTGCTTGGCTTTTCAATCTATTCATAGACTGGTCCCTTTCCAATACTCATACTTTTATTTCTTTTCTCCTATTTTGATCCAGTGGCACTGACCTCCCCGTTCCTTTCTTGACTCTGCATTTTCACTGCCTATCCCCTCCTTACCTGGAATGATGCCCTTCATCTTTGCCTCACTTTCACTGGCTTCCTAGCTCAAATCCTACTTTCTGTAAGCGGTTTTTCCAGATTTCCCTCAATGCTCATGCCTTTCCTCTATTAATGATTCTGAATTTGCCCTGTCTGTATTATATACATATGTAGTTATTTGTATGTTGTTCCCCAATTATAATAAGAGCTCCTTGAAAACAGGGATATCCTTTCCCCATTTTTTTTTCCTTTTTAAATCACAGACTTCTTTTTTTCAATCTCAAAATTCTCTCCCCTCCCCCTAATGAGAAGGCAAGAGAGACAAAATTCATTTATAGCTATGTGAAAACATGCAAAACATTTCCAAATTAACCATGTTCAGAAGGAAACACCAAAAAAAATATCAGTTTGTCTTCTTGAGTCTCAGTTTTCTATCTAGAGATGGATAGCTTGTTTCATTATGAGGTCCTTGCAATTATAATGGGTCCTTATGTTGATCAAAATTACTGAATCTTTCAGAATTGATTATATTTACAATATTGTTGTTACTGTGTATATTGTCTGGTTTTATTCACTTCACACGGTATCACTTCATATGAGTTTTTCCCAGGTTTCTCTGTAACCAATTTTTATAGGACAATAGTGTTCTGGCACATTCACATAGCACAACTTGTTTAGCTATTCCTCAATTGATGAACATCCCTTTAGTTTCCAAGTCTTTGCTAACTCCAATAGAGCTGCTATAATTATTTTTGTATATGTGGGTCATTTTTCTCCTTTTTTATTCTCCGTGGGGTGTAACCCAAGTAATAGTATTGCTGGGTCAAAAGATACACACAGTTTAATAAACTTTTCCAAATTATTTTTCCAGAATGACTGGACAAACTCACAGCTTCCCCAATAGCCCAAGAACTAGTATGCCTATTGTTCCATATGCCCTCCAGCATTTGCCATTCTCCATTTTTGTCATCTTAGTCTGATGGGTGTAAGGTGATAACCTCAGAGTTGTTCTAATTTGCTTTTCTTAAAATAGGGATTTAGAGTATTTCTCATGTGGCTAATGATAGCTTGGATTTCTTCCTCTGAAAACTACCTATTCATATCCTTTGACCATTTATCAGTGAGAGAATGGCTCTTCTTGTACATTTGACTCAGTTCCCTATATAATTTCGAAATTAGACCTTTTTGGAGAAACTAGCTACAAAGATTCCCCCCCCCCCCCAGATTTCCTGCTTTTCCAACTTTATTTAGCTGCATTAGGTTTTGTTAGTACTAATTTTAAAATTTTTTATATAACCTAAATTCCTATCTCCTATATATCTTTCTTTGGTTATGAACTTCCTATCCATAGAGCTGACAGGTAATTTTTTTTTATTTTTAATAATAGCTTTTTATTTTGAAAATACATGCAAAATAGTTTTCAATGTTCATGCTTGCAAAACCTTGTTCCAAATTTTTCTCCCTCCCCCCAGACACTAAGTAATCCAATATAGGTTAAACCTATGCAGTTCTTCTATATATATTTCCACAATTATATTGCACAAGAAAAATCAGATCAAATGGGGAAAAAATGAGAAAGAAAAAAAAAAAGAAAGCAAACAACAATTTTAAAAGGTGAAAATACTATGTTGTGATTCATATTCAGTTCCCATAGTCCTCTTTTCTGTATGCAAATGGCTCTCTCCATCACAAATCCTATTGGAATTGGCCTGATGGGTAATTTCTATTGAGCAGGTATTGTTTTAATCTTAATTTGTATCTGCCACAATTAGCACAGTGTTTAACATAGTAGATATTTAGTAAATGCTGGTCAACTTGACATACTAGAAGCTCTAGTTTTCTTTAAAGTTGTTCGTGACCAATAGCAGGCATTCCAAAGAAACACACATCATCATAGAGCTAGAAGAGACCTTGGAGGTCATCAAACCCATTTCCCCCATCGTACAGTTGATAAAAATTGCTTGATGGTACTTCCTAGAAAAGTTCTCAAACTTGACCTATCTCTAAGAGGGGAAAAGCTTTGTAGCCAATGTGCTAATTTGGCTTACCTTTTAAGTGACCCTCATCCTTGGCTTCTTTGCCTGTCAAGCATACACTCTAATGGGTTCTACCAAACTAGATTGGATGAGCCTGGCAACAAGTAACATCTGTTGGTACAAAGACCCAGCCTAAGTAAATTTATCCCAGTGGCACAGTGGGTGAAGCATTGGATCTGGAGTCAGGAAGACCTAAGTTTAAATCTGGCTTTAGACATTTGCTAGCTGTGAGGCCCTGGGTAAGTCAATTCATCTCTATTTACCTTGATTTTCTCATCTGTAAAATGTGGGACATAACAATAGCACCTACCTTCTAGGGTTATTGTGAAGATCAAATAAGATAATCATTGAAAGCATTTAGCAAAGGGCCTGGCACATAACACTATATTAATAGTAGTATTATTATTTTAAAAGCTCATCATTAGTTTGGCTACAAAGGAATTAATTTTTCAGCCATAGTATCTCTAAAGACTATCCATTAAGATTTGGGGGTTCCTACCTATAAAGGTAGAGGGAATATCCATGCTGATGAAATTCCAAAGCCTTTGGGAACATTGTTTACAATGATCATATGTACAATATTTAGCCAGTGGCCTTTAGATCTATGCTTCCAAAGTTAACTCAATTCTGCTGCTTATCCATTATTATAACCCTGCCTTCCTTGTGCTATTAAATGACTCTCTGGCCATATGCCATAAGAAAGGGACATCTCCACTATTAAGGTATAGAGGGGACTTGCTCCTTTTTCATTTAACCAGATGCTGGAAAGTATAAATCCCATTTCTTAATAGTACTTAATTAAAAAAAAAACAAAAACACCTTCAAATTGTGTATGTTTAACCTATATTGTATTGCTTGCTGTCTTGGGAAGAGGAGGGGAGAGGGAGAAAATTTTGGAACACAAGGTTTTGCAAAAGTGAATGTTGAAAACTATCTTTTTGGGAAAATTAAATAGCATTTTTTTGAAAGAGAGAAACTAATTTTAAAAAAATTAAATCATCAGTACCCAATAATTATTTAGACTAGGAGACTTGGACAGGAGTTAAGTCCTGAGGGTCCACAGATAAATTTTAAGGAGTGAGTGAATTTGGAAGGGAAAATTTTTACATCTTTCTTTTCATTAACCTTTAACTGAAATTTAGCATTTCCTTTAATATTGAAGAACATTATTCTGAGGAATTCATGTGCTTCACCAAACTATCCCTAGGGGGATACAGGATATATTTAAAAAAAAAAAAAAAAAAAAAAGGTTAAGATTCCCTGAGGAAAATGTTTTCTTTTGGGCCAAGTGCAGGAGGATGTTTTAAATGGTGATTGTATAATATCATGGGGGAAGAGTCCAAATTCTTGAATTCAAGGAACAGATCAGCCATTTAACTACCTCTCTGAATCTCCATTTCATTGACTGTAAAACAAGGGGGAAAGAAGGTCGTTATAACTTGCAACATTTCCTCCCTCCTGCAATTGTAAGAAAAGAGTTCTAAAAATGTGAATAGCCATTTCAGAAATTATCAAGAAAGAGAAAGATATCACCAGATCTTGTGTCCTTTCTGCTAGCATTGGGCAAAATGGCGGCAGAAGGGGTCTGCTATCTTGTAAAAAGCACTGCAGCTAATTATTGGCAAGTCTTTTTTTCATTTTTTTTTATCATAGCATGCATCTCAAACTTAAAAAGGACTGCCACTTTCTATGTGACCTTGGGCATACTTGCTCTAGAAGTAGTGAATACAGTGGATGACATTTAGAAAAAGCAAGCCAGAACATTTAGCCAAACTGAATGAGATGAAAATGTTTCCCTGCTCCCAGCCTCAATTTCCTGCTCTTTAAATAGGAATGATAATGCTTGTATTCCCTGCTTCAGGAATGGAAAATAAAAATGCTTTAAACCTTCAAACTAGTTAGTGCTTTAGAAACTAAAGTCACATTTGAAACTCTTGAATCCCTAGTTTTTATCTATGAAAGGGTTAAGGTTAAAAGGTTTTCCCTCTTATTTATTATTAACAGCAATATTTTAAGGTTTGGCAGCAGGGGAGCTGCTGGAGCATTTCCCTTCCCCCTCACTTCAGAAGTGGAACAAATTGCCCAACAGCTGTTCCTTGAGTCCATATAGACTCTGCTCCATACGTGCAAAATTAAATGTGGTAGACTGTTCAGTACACTTGAAGTGTTGTGTACTGTTCTAGTGGAAGGATCAAATGACCCTCTGCAGGGTGATGTTTCTTATTCCTAAGGTTACAATTAGGTCTAACAACTAGTTAGTTTTTAAAAGTATACTATTTTTTTAAAGCAGTTGTTGATTACATTTTTCACTTTTTCAGCTGAAGATTTTTAACAGACATTTAACTTGAGTGTCCAGGGGGAAAAAGAAAAAGAAAAAAAAAAGATTTCCTATAAGTAGCAGTTTCATTGATTTTCTTTAAAAAAAAAAAAAAGTTTATTTTATTCATTTAGTTTTAGCTTTGTACTTATAAAATAAGCAAATGATAATGTTCTCTTCAACAAGCATTTATTAAGCACCTACTATATTGCAGGAACTGTACTAGACACTAGTGATACAGAAAGAACAAAAGAAAGAAACAAAGAAACAAGAAAAGAAAAAGAAAGAAAAAAAGGAAAGAGAAATTGGAAGGAAAGAAAGAGAAAGAGAAAAAAGGAAAGAGAAAGAGGAAGGAAAGAAAGAAAAGAGGAAATAAAGAAAAAAGAAAGGGGAAGAAAGAAAAAGAGAAAGGAAGGAAAGAAAAAGAAAGGAAAAGAGGAAGGAAAGAAAGGAAAGAGAAAGAGAAAGAAAAAAGGAAAGAGAAAGAAAAAGGAAGAAAAGAAGAAAGAAGAAAAAAAAAAGAAAGAATCCCTACTGGCAAGAGGCTTGCATTCTAATGGAAAAGAAAACAAGTACATATTTAAAATTAATAAATAAACATCTCTACAAACACACACAATAATTGGACATGTCAGGAGGGGGCAGTAGCAATTTGAGTAAATTAGGAAAGGCAAAATGCTGAAGATGGTATCTGAGCTGTCTTAAAGAAAGAAAAGAAAATCACTCCAGGAGCAGATGATACATAATTGCAGTCTAAGCATAAGGGATGACAAATGCAAACACAGGGAGATGGGAGATGGAGGGTCATGGGTGAGGACTAGAGAGGAGACCGATTTGGCTGGATCACAGAGTATGGGAGGAAGCATAATGGACACCATTAAGGCTGGAAAGAGGTTGGGGCCTGACTTTAAAAGCTAAAAGCTAAACAGAGACATTTATATTTATCTGAGAAGCAATAAGTCACTCAAATTGGTTGAATAAAAGAACTGATTTGGGCTAGATCTGAGCTTAAAAAATACTTTGATAAACGATGGTTAGGATGTACTTGAGGAAAAGGAACCAAATAGGAGGCTACTATAATTATCTAGGTAACAGGTGATGTGAGCCTGAATTACAGTGTTTGATATATGACTGGAGAGAAAGGGTTGAATTCAAGAGATGTCATGAAGGCAGAAATACCAAGATTTAGCAAGTGAGTGAATTTATGGAGTGAGGAAGAATGAAGAGTCCAGGATAATGTGAAGGTTACAAGCCTGATTTCAGAAAAACCTAGACTTACATGGAGTGAAGTGAGCAGAACCAGGAGATCATTGTCCACAGGAACAGCAAGATTGTGTGATGATCACCTGTGATGGACTTGGCTTTTCTCAGCCATGTGGCGATTCAAGGCAATTCTAATAGATTTGGGATGGAAATTTCACCTTTTTTGTTTCTCGTGTTTTTTCTTTTCCCTTTTGGTCTGATTTTTCTTTCACAACATGACAAATATGGAAATATTTTTAAAAGAATTGCATTAACCAATATCAGATTACTTACTGTCTTGGGGAAGGGAAGGGGGAGGGAGAACAAATTGCAACACAAAGTTTTACAAAAATGAATGTTGAAAACTATTTTTGCATGTAATTGGAAAAATAAAATACTACTGAAAACCAAAAAAGAAACAGGCAAAAAAAGATTACAGGCCTAAGAAGCTGAAAAAGATGGTTGTGCCTTAAAGAGAAATAAGGAAGGTTGGAAGAGGGGATGATTTAGTAACAAAGATAATGAGTTTTTTAGACATGATGGGTTTAAAAGTTCTCCAGGACATCCATTTTGAAATACCCAGTTGCAGTTGGTGACATAGGACTAAGACTCAAAAGAGAGACTGGGACTGAATAGATAGAACTGAGAGTCCTCCACATAGAGATGATACTTAATCCCACAAGAGCTAATGAAGTTACTAAGGGAAGAGAGCTCAGGACAGAACACACAGACCCACAATGAGAAGGTGTGATGTGGATGATGAGCTAGAAAACAAGACTGAGGAATGGTCAGACAAGTTGCAGGCAAACCAGCAAAAAGCAGGCTAACAAAAACCTTAAGAGGAGAAAAGATCCAGTAAAGGAAGATAGTTGATAATGTCAACTGCTGCAGTTCTGAAAAAAAGGCCATCAGATTTGGAGATTAATCATTGATAACTTTGGAGATAACATTTTCGGTTAAATAACTGGATTAAAAGATTGAAAAGGTTAAGGAATGAGTAAGAAGAGAAGTAAAGGTAGTAAGTGTTGACAACTTTTTCAAGGAGTTTGGATGAGAAATAGAGGAGGGATATAGAATGATAGCTTAAGGGGTTAAAAGGTCCAATGAAGGATTTTTTTTTTAAAAAAGGTTGGGGGAGATGGGCATGTATGAAGGCAGAGAAGGAACTAGTTGATAGAGGACAAGATTCAAGGAGCCTGGGCAAGGGAGATGACTGAGGATGCAAGCATCTGGAGAAGATGGGTACACATGTAGAGGAATAAGGTCACCTTTTCTCAGCAACAGGGAGAAAGGAGAGGGTCAAAGAGTTTTTAAATCAAGAAAATAAACAGAGGGAACTTACAACGAATGGCCTCAGTTTGGGGTTTTTTGTATGTTCATTTTTTTTTTTCAGTAAAGAGGCAAGGTTCTCAGTTGCAAGAAAAGGAGCAAGGAGGAGATATGGAGGCTTCAAGAGGAAAGAAATTTTGAAACGGCTACTATAGAGAATGAAAAAAAAAAGTCAAGAAATAAAAGGATTGCCTTGCTGTAGTGAGGGCCCAATTTTGCTTGAATAACATGAATTTTTCATGTATCCAGTCAACATCCTCCAGCTTCATTTAGTGGCTTATGAATAGAAGTGGATTTGATTAGCAATGAACATAACCCAGAGCTGAGATACGGTGAGACAAATTGCGGGGAGAGGGAGGAAAAGAGAGGGAGAGAGAATAGGACAAAGGGACAAGGAATTGAAGAGCAAAGTAGCAGGTAGAATTAGAATGGCAAACTACTAACTTTGGTTTGGAGAGGGAAGTCAGAGCAGGGGCAATGGCCTGAGAAAGAACTAAGGGGTGGAAAGAATAGATGTCTCGATGACAGAGCAGAACAGGTGTAGGAGAGGGAAAACATAGGGAGACGAGGAATGATAGGAGGTTATAGTCAGATAGGGGAATGTCAGAGTTTCTAATTAGGGAAATGGAACATTTGTGAGTAATCTCCAGATCTAGTGTATGACCATGCACGCCTATGTGTGACTGAGGTGGAATAAAGGGGTAGGTCATGGGACTTTAAAAGGTTAAAGAAATGGAAGGTTAGGGAGTTTGAGGGACCATCCACATAAATATTAGAGCCCCCTGGTATACAGGCAGGAGTTGAGGAGGAGAGAAAAATGCTGAGCCAGAGGCTGAACTCCTTGAGAAAGAAGGTAGTTGCTTTATAATCTGGGGTTCAGTGTATGACTATCCATTTTTGACTGGACTGAAAATTGTAATTGTGTAGACTTCAAAGAAAGAAAAATTACTGACAGAAGCGAAAGGAAAGTCTGAAAGTAAGAGCGGGAAACCAAAGTGCTGGAGAAGATAGGCAAGGATGCATTGTCCTCACAGGCAAGCCCAGTCTCCATGAAGACTAATAGAGAATAGAAGTACAAAAGGTCCAAGATGAAGGATTACATCTCTATAAAATAATGGGAATTCCAGTAGGGGGCAGTGGGAGGCATTGTAGAGTAACATGAATGGGACTGGCTTGAGAGAATGGAAGGAGGAGGCAGGAGACCGTTGGGGTTTTGTTTGTTTGTTTGTTTTTTTTCCTTAAATGGCCTGCGATTAATTATTGCAGTCATAAGGAAAGAAACAGGAAGGACCAGAGGGATAATAGTTGGGTGGCAGATATGGAGAGAAGCTCACAGTTTCTAAGCAGTAATGCATAAAGTCTGGGTCTGTTTCTTCACCTGGGGTGGAGATGAGGAGCGAGGAGTTAAAGAGAATGGTGAGTGGTGGTCTGATCTGGCCTGAGCCTGGACCGAGTTCAACCTGCCTTGTGCAAGAGCTCTCCTGCTCCGAGTAACTGGTAGAGAGGAATGAAGAGAAGCAAATGGTTGGGAGATAGTTGCCCCTCCATGCAAAGCCTGTTAGCAATTCATTCCACAAAAAGTCTAGAATTTCAAGGGAAATAATTAGAAAAGTCATGTTTGAAAGGGACCCAGCATTACCCAACTTCTGACTATATGATAAAGCAATAGTCATCATCACTCTTTTGTAGTGGTTAAAAAAAAACAGAAAACTAATGACCAAGCAAGGGATAGAAAGAATAATAGATTTAAGTAAAACTTTCACACTCAAAATTTAGGTATACATCTGAAAAGTAATTTAACTAAAATACAAAATATATTTTGAATTTTGACTTATATTTTCCTCTTTTGCAGCAAACTAAAATTATTTTTAAAAATTTATTCTATTTTTAATTTATGGAATAAAAAGCATTTCCATAACATGGTATAATAAAAAAAATATGATAGCACATGAAACTTCCAATCTATTATGTACAACTCACTATTGTTTTTAAATATATATTAAAGTTGTCATGCAAAAAAAAAGAATAACAAAATAAAATAGACATTTTTAATTGTGCCAATTTTAAAAGGTTTTGCACAAACATAACTAATGAACTTAAAATTAGGAGGTTAATAGGTAACTGGAGAAAAAAATCTTTGTAGCAAGTGTCTCTGACAAAGATATATAAGGCAGGGGGCAACCAGATAGCACAGCGCATAAAGTACCATTCCTGGAATCAGAAGGACCTGAGTACAAATCCATCTTCAAACACTTAAGCTGTGTGACTCTGGGCAAGTCTCATAATACCAATTGTCTTGCAAAAGAAAGAAAGAGAGAGAGGGAAGGAAGGAAGGAAAGAACCAAAATGAGCTGAAGTAGAACAATTGATATGATGACATTTTTTCAAAAAATACATTTTAAGCTTTTTAGACTTTGATGAATACAATTAAAAAGAAGATTCTTGAGGACTGAAAAGGGAACCTCCTGCCAAAGAAATGATGGACTTAGCATGAAAAATAAGATACATTCTTAGACATGGCCAATGTGGGAATTAGTTTTGCTGGATTATGCACATTTCTTATGAAGCTTTTTTCTTTTTAAATTTTTTTTCTATGGGAAGAGAATAGGAGAGATGATAAATGTTTGCAAAAAAATTTTTTTTAAATCACACATAAAGGGGGAGATAATGGAGGGAGGAAGAAAAATTTGTTACACAAAGTTTTACAAAAATGAATGTTGAAAACTATACATGGTTTTAGAAAAATAAGATGCTCTTAAAATATAGCTATACATGTTAGTATATTAATATAATGGAACACTTTTGTGCCATAAGAAATATTGAAGAGAGAACTATGAAGAGTGAATGCAAATCAACACATACTATGTTCACTTTTTAAAATTTTTTCTTGTTTTTTTCTCATGGTTTTTCCTTTTGTACTGATTTTTCTCTCCCAATATGATTCATAAACAAATGTATATTTTTTAATTGTACATGTATTACCAGAAAAAAGGAAAACGATTTTTAAAAAGAAATTATGAAATAGACATTTTCACAGGATCCTGACACACATAATAAGAAACAAAAAAGTTGATCAGTGGAACAAGCTTGATAAAAATAGAAACAATCAAAAATAGTAGCCTTGTGTTTGATAAACTCAAGAACATAAATTATTACAAGGAGGACTCATTTGACAAGAACTGCTGGGAAAACCGGAAAACAGTTTGGCACAAATTCAGTTTAGTTCAGTTTCTTTTTTTAATATTTTATTTTTCCAAATAGATGCAAAGCTAGTTTTCAACATTCACCTTTGCAAAATTTTGTGTTCCAAATTTTTCTCCCTCTCTCCCCTCCTCAAGACAGCAAGCAATCCAATCTAGTTCTTCTAAACTTATTTCCATATTCGTCATGCTGCACAAGAAAAATCAGATCAAAAGGAGAAAAGAACATGAGAAAAAAATAAAAAACAAGCCAACACACAACCAAAAAAAGTTGAAAAATACTATACTTTGATCCACATTCAGTCTCCATAGTTCTCTCTCTGGATGTATATGGCACTTTCCACCACTTCTATTAGAATTGCCTTGAATCATCTCATTGATGAAAAGTTAGCTCAGTTTCTTAGACCATGTGTCAAAATAAATTCAAAATGGCTACACAACCTAAGTATAAAAATTCACCTAAAAATTATAGAAGGTACCTTTTATATCTGTGACTTAGGATGGGGGAGGGAGGAGAAATGGAAGGGGAATTCCTTACCAGAGATAGATTATAAAAGACAAAATAATGTTGATTATATAGAATTGTTAAAAGTTTTGTGTCTACAAAATCAATGAAGATGGAATAAGAAGAAATACTATCTAGTGGGGGAAATGCATCAAATATTACTGAAAAAATTAACTTAGAAAATATGTGGGGAACTGTCATAAACACAGGGTGTCTCAGGGCAGTTTAAAGCTTTAATAGTTATTTGGTAGTATACAAAATGAAACTTCAGAATTGTTTAAATTTGCATTTCTTGCTACTAGTGATTTAGAGTGTGTTTTTGAGTAATCATTATAGTATGCAATATTTTAAAACCCATTTTTGTCCTTGACCTCTCATCTGTTGGAGAATGATTCTTGGTTGAATATACAAGATGTCCCAGAAGTCTTAATGAGGCCTTAAGCTTTAGCTAAAGCCATTTGAAAATGTGCTCTGAATCACTAGTAATTAAGAAGAATACAAATTAAAACAAATATAAGGTTTGCCTTCTTCAACATATTGCCAATTAGCCAAGACAAAAATGAGAATAGTTATTGTTATCAAGGCTATGGGAGACAGTCAATTAGCATACTGTCTGTGGACCTCTCAATTGGTCTAACTGTCCTGGATATCTGTTTGGAAATATGCAAGATAAATGACTAAACCGTCTAAACCTTTTGAACCAGCATTGTACTACCAGACTTACACTCCCCAGAAAGTCAGCTAGAAACAAAGGTTTAGATACAAAATTACCCATTCCATAATGAGCATATTTCAAACTCAAGATTAATGGGATAATTTTTTTAACTTACTATTTTATTTAATTTTATTTTTTCAGTGGACAAAAAAAAAATCTATTTTCTCTTCCTCCAATTTCCCTCTCCCACAGGAAAAAAAAAAGAAAGTAAAATAAAACCTTTATAACAAATTTGCATAATAAATAAATTGCACATTGGCCATGTCCAAAACATATACGTCTCATTCTTTTTCAATAATAATTTATTTTTCTAAATACATATAAAAAGTTTTCAACATTCATTTTTTTCTTTTTTTTTTATTAATAATTTTTATTTACCAGATATTTGCATGGATAATTTTACAGCATTTGCTGACGATTGGCAAACCTTTTGTTCTAATTTTTCCCCTCCTTCTCCCCCCATCCCAGATGGCAGGTAGATCAATACATATTAAATATGTTAGAGTATAAATTAAATACAGTATAAGTGTACATGACCAAACATCAACATTCATTTTTGTAAAACTATATTCTAAATTTTTCTCCTCTCTCCCCAAGATAGTAAGCAATTTGATAGAGGTTAAACATGTGTGATTGTTTTAAATGTATTTCCATATTTATCATGTTGTGCAAGAAAAATCAGACCAAAAGGGGGGGAAAAACATAAGAACAAAAAGAAACAAAGAAAAAAAAGTGAAAATACACATTCAGTCTCCATAATTCTCTCTCTGGATGCTGATAGCATTTTCTATCCCAAGTCTATTGGAATTGCCTTGAATCACTCCATTTTTAAGAGAGCCAAGTAATGGGTATTTTTGAAGAAAATTTCATACCTTCCTAATTCAGTGTTTTTTCCCCTTAATTCTCCCCTAAATGAATCATTTGAGCTGATTGATTCTGTGGTATTTTGGGTTGTTTTGTTTTGTTTTCTTTTTTAACTTCAGTTCTTAAAGTGATAGGCAACAAATCTCCGAAGTGTAACTGTTCTGCTGTATTCTGAAATGATAGCCTCAAAATCAATTGCGGAAAGTAACAAATAGTAAATGCATCCTTATATTGTATTTAACGTATACTTTAATATATTTAACATGTATAGGACTACTTGCCTTCTAGGAGAGGGGTGGGGGGAAGGAGGGGAAAAGTTGGAACAGAAGGTTTTGCAAGGGTCAGTGCTGAAAAATTACCATGCCTCTGTCTTGTAAATAAAAGGCTATAATAATTTTAAAAAAAATAGTAAATGCATCCTTTTCAGATCATGGTGCAATAAAAATTACGTGTAATAAAGGGCTGGGGAAAACTAGAACAAAAATTAATTGGAAACTAAATAATCTAATCCTTAAAAAAGAGTGGGTGAAACAACAAACCCTAGAAATAATCAATAATTTCATCCAAGAAAATGACAGTAATGAGACAACATACCAAAATTTATGGGATGCAGCCAAAGCAGTTCTTAGGGGAAATTTTATATCTCTAGATGCTTACTTGAATAAAATAAAGAAAAAAATCAATGAATTGGGATGCAACTAAAAAAAAAAATAGAAAAAGAGCAAATTTTAAAACCCTAATTAAATATCAAATTTGAAATTCTGAAAATAAGAGATTGAAAGTCAGAAAACCACTGAATAAACAAACTAAGAGTTGGCTTTATGAAAAAACCAACAAAATATATAAACTTTTAATTAATTTGATTAGAAAAAGGAAATAAGAAAATCAAATTACCAGAATCAAAAATGAAAAGGGTGAACTTACCACCAATGAAGAGGAAATTAAAGCAATAATTAGGAGCTATATATTCTGAAAGGATATGGTGCTAAAAAGGACTTTACTATAGAGACTGATTTCTAAATATTCTTCTTCTTTAAGAAAGTTTATAGAGTTCAGTTTTAGAGAGCATTTTGGGGCTTGCTTACAGGTACTTTTCTGGCAATAGCCTTAAACATTAGGTAATAAAGGGATCATTTGCCTATTTTTCAGAGGTGAAAATTGAGTCATGATTCGTCTAAAGCACCATAGACGACTCTTAAGCTAATGTTCTTTCCACTACACACTCAAATGAAGAGGTCTATTTTTAAGTTCTGCATAGCAAGCACAGGTTATAAATTGAGTTTTGATTTAGCATTAGTAGAAAACATTTCTTTGAGCCCTCATCTCCATGGATTCTTAGTTAGAGAACTGAAGAAAAAAGAGTGTTTTCTTAACATTTGCTGGAAAGGGGCTTTTTTGTACTGTGTTCAAAAATCTCACCAACAATCCTCTAACAGGGTTTTCCCCCACTAATTGATAGTATTTTATTTTTCCAATTACATGTAAAAACAATTTTAGCATTCTTTTTTTAATAACATTTTTTGTCTCAAATTTTCTCCCTTCCCTAAGATGGTAAGCAATTTGCCAAATATATGTGCACATGTCAAAGCTATTTCCATATTAATCATGTTGCGAAAAGAAGAAACAGTTTGCAAAAAAAAATTACAGTTTAGCTGGGTTTTTCTCAGGCATTTCATCTCCTTCCCACTGCCCAAAAGGCAAGGAGGGGGCAGGCCAAGGGGTGGGAAGGTTTGAAGTAGCAATTGTGGGAAAGAGCAAGATTAGAAGATTTCCATTCATTTCTGATAGGGAGAATGCAAGGCATGAGCTTAAGGCAATGCCTGCAAAAGCATCTGCAGTCTGGGGCACACAGGGGTGACCTCTCCCTCCTATGGAGTGTGAAAATACAAACCCCAGTTGGAGACCTACTTCTCAAGGAAATTTTAGCTGCTCAATAAATGTTAAATTCTATACTGCTCGGTTGGTATAAAGAATGGCCATCAAATTACAAAATAATCCCTTTTGGGGGCTCTTTAGCTTTTAAGGCAGAGGTCTTTAACCTTTTTTAAGAGTCCTGACCCCCTTTGGCAGGCTGAGGATGTCTGTGGACCCCTTCTCAGAATAAAAATTTTAATTGCATAAAATAAAACGCATAGGATTACAAAGAAAAGCAATTTGTAGTATGTTGAACTACATTTATCAAAATATTTTTTAATGAGTTTAGGGACACTGGGTTATAAACTCATAGTAGGGTAACAACTTTATACATTTGTCTAAGAAATGAAAGCTTGTAAGGGAAACAATATATAGGAAATGTTAAATTTAGCTTTGGGGTTGAAACTCCATTTATAAAGCAAGTCAGAAAGAATGGAGTTCAAATCTGCTTAGATGTTTACTACCTGTATGATCCCAACAAGTCAATAAACCTAACTGTGATTCAGTTTCCTTATCTGTAAAATTGTGGATAATAAAGTTCCTCCCTCACAGGGTTGGTTGTTGGGAAGATCGCACGAAATAACATGTGTAAAGTGCCCAGCAAACCTTAGAATGTTATATAGATGTTAGAGCTATTATTTGTATAAAGTGATACCCAGCCGTGAACTGCTTGTACACATCGTGGGGCATTTTGTCCTTTGCCATTAATTTTAGACATCCTAGTACAATATCCTTCACTGTACAAGAAAGAAAAGTATCATTGATATGAAAATTGATGTATTAAACTCTTCTGTGGAACTCAGTCCCAACCACAGCTCCAGACTTAGACAGGGACAGATGCTTTTGAGTATTCTAGCAAGCAGAACAAGGATTTGAATATACATCATTTGGCACAAATAGCAACACAATTAATTGTTCAACAAAAAAGGACAAAGCATAAGTCCTTGAAGCTGAGTACTTAGCACATATGAAATCTGGAGGCAAATTAAGTTTCCCAAGTGTCTCCACTATATGTGATGCTATTGGATTGCAATTTTAAGAAAAGAAATTTAAAGAAAAGAAAGAAAAAAGTTGAAACTCATCTCTTTTTAAGGAATTAAAACATAACTATCAAAAGAGAAGTTTAGGTGGCGCAGTGGATAGAGCACCAGCCTTGAATTCAGGAGGACCCGAGTTCAAATCTGGTCTCAGATACTTAACACTTCCTAGTGTGACCCTGGGCAAGTCACTTAACCCCCAGCCTCAGGGGGAAAAAAAAGGGGGGGAGAGAGAGAGAGAAGTTGATACTGTAAATTTCATTTTAGAAAAATCCTAACATTTTCTTCTTGGCCCTTCCACAGTATAATTTTATACCCAAATCTCCTGGTTAATTAACCCTTTGTAAATACTCTTATCAAAAACCATTTCACAAAAACATTATGTAAGAGGTTCTCCTCCGATTCCACAGAAGAACCAAAGTACTTAAAAGTGAATTGACTAGCTAAAGTCCTTGCTATGAAACAGGGCACAAATTCCCGTTCCTTGAATTTGCAGGCCCTTGAATTTTGCATTTCATTACTAAGGAATATTTCAATTAAACAAAGATCTATTAAGGGCTATTGTAGAAGTGGGCACAGGTTGGGGGCTATGGCAGTTTCCCCATATTACCCAAGCCTTGGAACATGTCTGGTACTTGAACCCAGGGCAGGAAAAATACTATGGGATTAACACCACCTGGATCAGGTTGAGCTCAAGCTAACCTCCTTTGCATGTGATGCTTAGTGTAGAATCCTTATTTAGCTGCATACCCTTCTAAAAGGGCAAGTCCCTCAACTCTAATAAAAGGTCCAACCCTTGTGAAGCAGATTCCTGGCACCAACAATAACATAGCTGGTATTTAGAAGGGTCCTGGGCCCAGAGGAGCCTTTCAAAGCACTTATTACAGCTAGGGTCATTTCTATCTACTCATATGAGAACCTAGGCATGTCAACCAACTGTGAATATGTTCTATTTGTCAGATCATGGGAAACTTGTTGGAAGAGGACTGAACATTAGCACAGTCCTTCCTCACGTGGTGTTTGGAGAAGACTTTCTGTAACTAGTTCCATTTCATTAATCAGGTAATAAAAAGGAGCCTCTTTAAGTGGGTACAAACGTGTAGGCAAACTGGGTTCAAAAAACAATAAACAAACAGTGCTCCTGCCTTTGATCCGTCTTCTTCCTGCTTGATGAAAAAGACAGGCAATACTGGAAAGGAAAAAGGCCCTCCAAATTCTAAAAGCAAGCAAACAAAAAAAGTGAAAATAGTATGCTTTGATCTACATTCAGTCTCCATAATTCTCTCTCTGGATGCACATGGCAATTCCATATTAGAATTGTCTTGAATTAATGTATTGCTGAGAAGAACTAAGTCTATTATAGGTGATCATCACAAAATCTTGCTGTTCTCATGTACAATATTCTCCCGGCTGTGCTCAATTGTGAAGTTCTAGAGAACAGAATTAGGACCACTGAGTTACAGGCAGATATAAGGAAGAATTGTTCAGCAGTGAAATGGGCCACATCACTAAGTAGCAAATTCCTCATCACTGAATAGGTTCAAGCAAAGACTTCCTTTTTTGCCTGCCTTTTAAAAAATTAATTGTTTTGTTTTTTTCTGGGTATATGTGTATATTAATGTTTTAATACACATTTCTTATAAATCATATTGGGAGAGAAAAATCACAACAAAAGGGAAAGATCACGAAAGAAAAAAAAAAGAAAAAAGTGAGCATAACGTGTTGATTTATATTCAGTCTTCATAGTTCTCTTTCTGGATGCAGATGGTATTTTCCATCCAAAGTTTGTTAGTATTGCCTTGGATCACTGAACTACTGAGAACTTTCATAGTTGATCATCACTCAATCTTGCTGTTACTATATATAATATACTCTTGATTCTGCTTGTTTCACTCAGCATCAGTTTGTGTAAATATTTCCAGGCCTTTCTAAAATCAGCTTGTTCATTTTTACAGAACAATAATATTCCATTACTTACATATACCATAACTTATTCAGCCATTCCCCAACTGAGGGGCATCCACTCATTTTCTAATTCTTTACCACCCCAAAAAGCTTAAGCAAGGACTTCTAAGAGATGTTGTAGAAGCTATTGCTATAAAGGTTCAAGATTGGAATGAGGTGATTCAGGCCAATTCCAAATAGACTTGTGATGGAGAGAGGCATCTGCACCCAAAGAGAGGACCGTGGGGACTGAGTGTAGATAACAACATAGCTTTTTCACCTTTTTGTTGTTGTTGCTGTTTGCTTGCTTTTTTTTTCTCATTTTTTTTTCATTTTTGATTTCATTTTTCTTGTGTAGCAGGATAAATATGGAAATATGTTTAGAAGAATTATACATGTTTAACCTAGATTGGATTACTTTCTATCAGGTAGAGGGTGGTGGGAAAGGAGGGAGAAAATTTTGGAATACAGGGTTTTGCAGGGATCAACGTCTTTGCATATGTTTTTAAAATTAAAAAAATTATTAAAAAAAAAAGGTTCAAGGTTGGACCAGATAATATCTAATTTTCTAGATTTTGTGAACTAGGCCCATGGGACTGCTTCTACTGACTGTGGCATTAAAGTAGTGCTCTTTCTTCTCAACTTGAGAGCTGGATCAAGGTGATGATGATCCAGGTCAGAAAAGAAAAGGCGCTTAAGTATAGCTGTAGCTTGAACCTATGGAAAATTGTGAAAATTTCCATTTATATGAATATCACCATATGCACAAGATATCAGATGAAAAAAGAAGTAACTGATGGAGAAGATATCTATAAATCTATTATGCTTGAGCTGAAGTAAAAAAAAAAAAAAAAAGCAAGGATAGCAATCCTGATGTCAGATCAAGCAAAAACAAAAATAGATCTAATTAAAAGAGATAAGGAAGGAAGGAAGCTACATATTGCTAAAGGGTACCATAGATAATGAAATAATATACCACACATATATGCACCAAATGGTATAGCATCCAAATTCCCAGAAAAGTTAAGAGTTGCAAGAAGAAATAGACAGCAAAACTATACTAGTGGGCAGTCTTAACCTCCCTCTATCAGATATTGAACCACAAAATAAACAAGAAAGAAGTTAAGTAGATAAATAGAATTTTAGAAAAGTTAGATATGATAAACCTTTGGGAAAAATTGAATGGGAACAGAAAAGAATATACTTTTTGCTTGGCAACACATTTTTTACGCAAAAATTGAGCATGTATTAGGGCACAAAAACTTCAAAATCAAATGCAGAAAGGCACAGATATATCCTTTCTAGATCATGATGCAATAAAGGACCAGGGGGAAATTGATAAAAAAAAAAAATAATTGGAAACTATAAAAATCCAAAAGAATGAGTGGGTGTGACAGCAAATCATAGAAACAATAATTTCATCCAAGAAAATAATAATGGACAACATATCAAAATTTATGGGATGTGGCCAAAGCAGTTCTTAGGGGCAATTTTATATCTCTAGATGCTTACATCAAAAAAATAAAGAGAAGACCAATGAATTGGGCATGCAACTAAAAAACAAAAAACAAATTTAAAACCTCCAATTAAATACCAAATTTGAAATTCTGAAAATAAAAGGAGAAGATATATATGATCCTTTGCTTTAAGTCTTTCCAACATGTGTTTAAATGGATGTAAAAATTAGTTAGATGTCTTGTATTTCATGCTGGGAATTTTATTTTTCCAAGCATTTTCCATAGGCTCATTTACTTAGTTTACTTCATATATTCTGCTTGGTATTAGGGCCTCAGGAGTATCATATGAAACTTGGCAAATAATATGCATGTGGCAGCTGCTGAGAGATCTAGTGACTTTACCAAGGAGCACATCTGGCAGGGCCTGGATTTGACAGAGACAGCTGACTCCCTAGGAGGGGGATGGGAATACTTGGGATTGATCCATCATATCTTGTAGTGAAAGTGACCTTTATATTCATTTAGCCTTAGGTAAATGAGGCTAAATAAACAGCTTCACTTTTAATCAGATCTATCTATAAAGTATTTTCCTTATATTAGCCTTGGGAGAGAGGGGCTCCAAAAATTCTTATTGTGCTACTTAATAATGCAATCCAAAATTTATATTTATTAAATGAAAAGCCTATATTAGGCACTGGAGGTGGAGTACAAATGTAAAAATGAAACAGTGTCTTTCCTCAAAGAGCTTATATTCTAGTGGGGAAGAGGGGGGAGGTTTACACAGATAAATAAAAAGTTATTTGAGAAGGGAAATACCCTCAGGATCAAGAAAGTCTTCAGAAAAGATAGCATCTAAGGTGCCATCTTGAATGAAGATAAGGGATCTAAAAAGCAGAGATGAGGAGAGAGTAAATGTGAATTATGTGAATGCACAAAGAGGGTGGGGATAAAATATTGACACTCAGAGATGGCTAATAATTCATAGAATTAGCAAAGGGATACCTCCCTATGAAATAAGGCTGTAAAAGTAAATTGTAGCAAAATTGTGGAGAGGCTTATTATTATTATTATTATTATTATTATTATTATTATTATTATTATTATGCACTGAAATGTCCCCCTTTCAAAACAACAACAACCTTTTCCTTATACATAGAATAGAAGAATAGAATTGTTTGCGAAATTGTAAATTTCCATTTCACGTTTTTTACTTTTTAAAAGTGTATATTAAATCCACTTGCTACTTTCAAACTATGCTGTACATGCTTTCTTTTGTTCCGTTTTGTTCATTTTAAAAACTCTTTCAATGACCTTTTTTTTTTTTTTTTTGGTATCCCCATTGCTAAAAATCTTTTGTCTTCTCCCTTTCCATAAGTAAAAGAAAGAGAGAGATGTCCCTAGGCAAGTTACTTAACTCCAATTGCCTCAGCAAAAAAAAGAAAAAGAAAAAGAAAAGAAAAGAAAGAAAAAAAGAAAGAAGAGAGAAAGAGGAAAAAAAACCTCTTGTGAACAGTTAAACATAATTGCAATGACTTTGTCCAAAAATGTATGCATCAAACTGTGCCCCGAGTCCACCCTCTCTATCAGGAGGTGGGTCAAATGCTTCATCATATGTCCTCTGGAGCAGTTAAATTCTTAGCAGCCAATAGTTGAGACCTGCAAAATTTCCCAGGAAAGTCCCAGCGTAGATTAAAATGTAATTGGAAAACGTTTGACAAAAATAATACACAATATAATATGACATAGCTAATGTTAATTTGTGGTTTTCTAAGTCAACATGCTGCCAGCAGGGATCTGTTTCTGTTTGAATTTGACCCCATTGTTCTGGACCACATGGTTGATTATTGCCGATTAGAATTCTTAAATCTTTCCAAATAGTTTGTCTTTATGATGTTGTTGCTGTTGTATAAATTGTTTTCCAGGTTCTACTTGACTGTGCATCAGTTCATACTATTCAGGATTCTCTGAAATAGTTTTTTTCATCATTTTTTACAGTATAATAATATTCCATTATTTCTTTTGAAAATTCTAATGTATTTTTTCAGTGAGCAAAAATCTATTTCCTTTCCCTCCACTTCTCTCTCCCCTTAAAAAAAAAAAAAGAAAAAGAAAGAAAATCATGGGGCAGCTAGGTGGCGCAGTGGATAGAGCACCAGCCCTGGAGTCAGGAGGACCTGAGTTCAAATCTGCCCTCAGACACTTAACACTTCCTAGCTGTGTGACCCTGGGCAAGTCACTTAACCCAATTGCCTCAGCCAAAAAAAAAAAAAAAAACCCCAACAAAAAACTTGTATAACAAATATGCATAGTCAAGCAAAGCAAATGGGCCATATCTAAAAAAAGTCTATCTGCACCCTGAGTCCATCACATCAGGAGATGGGGAGCATGCTTCATCATATGTCCTCCAGAGTCTCGGCTGTCCAAGAGATACAAAGAGAAATTCCATTCAAAACAACTGTTGAGAGTATAAAGTATTTGGGAATCCATCTACCAAAGAAAAGTCAGGAATTATATGAGCAAAATTACAAAACACTTGCCACAAAAATAAAGTCAGATTTAAATAATTGGAAAGACATTCAGTGCTCTTGGATAGGCCGAGCGAATATAATAAAGATGACAATACTCCCCAAACTAATCTATTTATTTAGTGCTATACCAATCAGACTCCCAAAAAACTATTTTAATGACCTAGAAAAAATAACAACAAAATTCATATGGAAGAAAAAAGGTCGAGAATTTCAAGGGAACTAATGAAAAAAAAGTCAGATGAAGGTGGTCTAAGTGTACCTGATCTAGAACTATATTATAAAGCAGCAGTCACCAAAACCATTTGGTATTGGCTAAGAAATAGACTAGTCGATCAGTGGAATAGGTTAGGTACACAGGACAAAATAGGGTACAACTATAGCAATCTAGTGTTTGACAAACCCAAAGATCCCAACTTTTGGGATAAGAATTCATTATTTGACAAAAAAAAAAAAAAAACTGTTGGGAAAACTGGAAATGAGTATGGCAGAAATTAGGAATGGACCCACATTTAATACCACATACTAAGATAAGATCAAAATGGATCCATGATTTAGGCCTAAAGAATGAGATCATAAATATATTAGAGGAACAGAGGATAGTCTACCTCTCAGACCTGTGGAGGAGGAAGGAATTTATGACCAGAGGAGAACTAGAGATCATTACTGATCACAAAATAGAAGATTTTGATTCCATCAAACTAAAACGTTTCTGTACAAACAATACTAATGCAGTCTCTGCTGTCTGTTGCATAGATGAAAATTTGTAAGTCTTTCAAGATGTATTTTGTTGTCCTTCTATAAAATGTTTCCTGGTTCTGCAAACTTTACATCAGTTCCTGTTACTCAGGATGCTCTGAAATTGTCTATTTCATTGTTTCTTATGTCTCAGTAACATCCCATTACATTCACATACCAGATTTTTTTCAGCTATTTACTTTAATTTCAGATATTCTCCAGTCTAAGGTTATTCCTTATATTTTAGTTCTTTGCTTTTCTTTTTTCTTTCGTTTGTGATTATCGTCTCTCTTAGCACTTCCTCTTTATCCCTGCTTGTTGCATTATGTATTTCCACAACAAACTGTGTTCCATCTTTCTTTGTCTATTTCAGATAAGTGAGGTTCACCTGGTGCCTCTTTCCTCTACCCCTTCTTCCATATTGTTATATGACTATAAGAAATAGGGCAGGGGGAGAGGAGTGGGAACAAGCATTTATTGAGCACCTATTATGGTCCCCTTTCTTCCTTTTTGTTTTGTTTTGTTTTGTTTTGCTGAGGCAATTGGAGTTAAGTGACCCGCCCAAGGTCACAGAGTTAGGAAGTGTTACTCAGGTCCTCCTGACTCTAGAGCTGGTGCTCTATCCACTGAACCACCTAGCTGCCCCTCCTTTCTTCCTTCTTTCTATGCTGCTAGACTCTTACCTTCCCTTCTCTTTCCTCTCTACAAAAGTTCAGACAGAACCAATTCCTTTCTCCCCTCAACCTATTTTTTCTTATTTGATACCCTTATTACCCTTTGAAGATATTAAGGTTTTAAAAGGACATATATTTCTTCTCCCCTATTAGAACATTAGCACTATGTCATTATACAGCCGTTTCGATTGCTCAAAAAATGGTTTTCTAAATTTCTCTAGGCTCTTGTACTTGCATTTCAAAGTTCCTACTCAACTCTGGTTCTTTCATCAAGAATTCCGAAAAGTCCTCTATTCATCCACAACCAATTTAAAATGTATATATAACTCTATAGGCAGCTTTTCCCCATCCACTTTAAGTCTAATGCCTTCCCTCTGTTGATTATTTTCAATTTATCCTACGTGTAACATGTGTGTGCATAGTTTTATTTGTGTGTGTGTGTTTTTTTTTCCTTCTGCCTTCCCCATTAGACTGTGAGCTTTTTAAGAACAGGGTCTGTCTCTTTTGCCTTTCTTTGTATTCCCAGCTCTAAGCATATGCCTGGCACATAAATTGGATTTAAGTGAGGCGAGGCTGGGCAGAGTCACCAGCTTCATTGATACATGATGTTTAATAAATGCTTATTGGTGAAATGAACATGAATGTTAGAAGTAACCCATAAGAAAACTAGAAGGAAAGCAGTTTACCTATCTTTCCCAGCTAGGGGCAGGAGACATATTCCTAAAAAATAAGAGAGAAGTCATTACAAGGCAGAAATTGAATGTAATCTCTGTCCCAAAACCCATTGGTATGGGATTCTCTTGTTATGGGTGGCAGAGAATGTCCTGTCCTGTATAAAATCGAAAAGCATCTGCACCCACAAAGTCAACATATGTAAGATGAGAAAGTAGATAAGTGGGGAAAATCTTTGTACTAAATTCTCGTGTAAGGATTTAGTATACAAGCTCCAGAGACCAATGGAAATATTCAAGACCAAAAGCTGCTCCCCATTAGCTACATAGTCAAATAATATGAACAAACAGTCTCAAAAGAAGAATAGATAAGGAGGGAGGCAGCACAAGGAGAGCCCTTGTCTCTGCCAGGTCCTCTTGTTACTGATGCCATGGAAAGAAACATTTCTGAAGTTATAAAACCATTCTGTGCAATTTTATCAGAAATTCAGACAACTAGAAAAATGTAATTTAGGAGCGAAGATATTATGGCCAAATATAACATTGTTGATTTTCTCATTATGTGGTCAGCAGTTTTCCCACATTAGAAATTCACTCCTCTCCTGGTCTCCTCAAATTGGAAGTACATTTTGCCTCTGTCACCCCTTCCCCTGATTGATTTTCCAAAAGCCTCCATTTTAGGCTTCATCTAGAGGAGGAGTTGGGGGGAAGGAGGGGAAAAGTTGCAACAGAAGGTTTTGCAAGGGTCAGTGGGGAAAAACTACCTATGCATATGTTTTGTAAATAAAAAGCTTTAATAAAAATTTTGAAAATAAAAAAGAATCTTAATAATTGTTTAAGTTTTTATGAAGCTTTAACACATGCTTGATCATCATAATTAAAACCTAAGTTCTTTTACTTTTATCAAAAAAAAAAAAAAAAAAAAAGGCTTGGGTTTCAATCCTGATTCTCAAAACTTTCTCTATTCTATTCCTGAAAGTGCTCTCCCCTCTTCTCTGCTCCTCTTATATATGTTGTCTTCCCCAATTAGAATGTAAACTCCTTGAGGGCAGAAACTATCTTTCCTTTTGCTTCTTTTGCATCCCCAGCTCCCACAAACTCTAGGCACATTGTTGTTTACTAAATGCTTGTTGTTGTTGTTGTTTCTGCTGACTGTTAACAACCATATGAAAGAATGTTCAATAAGAGAAATCCAAATCAAAAGGATCCTGAGATTATGGATCATCGGGGACACCTTTGGCATCTCAAAACCTCAGGGCCCTTCAACCTAGGCTGTCCTCCTGTTCTGAGTACTACCACTCTGTTCCAGTCATCTCTACTTCCTGGGGCTTCCAAGATCTTTACACCTGGGCTCCCTGCTCTCCCTGGGTCTTTGTGGCCTCCCTGGGACTGTCACTAGGGAAATACACAGATCCTTGTAAGCTATACAAGTCTCTGGCCATCTCTGATTCTGCTGGAGGCATTGGTTTAGCAGTTCCAGTGTGGATTTTGCTGGAAGCAACTTTCATTCATTGCCCATGGGCTTCAGACTGACTTTTCATTGGGTTCTAAGGTAGACAGAGAAAGTTACTTATTACAGTGTCTTCACGGGTTTCTTGATCATTATTCTGTCCGGTGGTAATCTAAGGGTTTTTCTGTGGTAGCTCTGTGGAAGCTGGATGGCCTGCCTTCCATTCAGGCATAAAGGCCTGGGGAGGATTTTAAATGCCAATCTGAAGAGTTGGTATTTTATCCTAGAGGCAACAAGGAGCCCCTTGATATTTGAGCAGTAGACTGACATGGCCAGAGCTGTGACTTAGCAAACTTTTTTTAGCAGCTATGGAGAGATAGATTGGAGAGGGAAGGAATGGAAGCAGGGAGGCTAGTTGTGGAGCTATTACAATAGTCCAGGCAAGTAATGAGTAATGAGGAGGAGCTGAAGTGACCATGTGAATGGAGGAAAGAGGATGGTTACAGGAGAAGTTGCAAGGAAAGAATTTGGAAATTGAGAGGATGCTCATCAACCGGAAAATGGATGAACAATTTGTGGTATATGGAATGTAATGGAATACTATTGTTCTAAGAAATGATGAGCAGGTGGATTTCAGAAAAACCTGGAAAAACTTACAGGAACTGATGCTGAGTGAGGTGAGCAGAACCAGGAGAATAGTGTATAAAGTGGCAACAAGTATGATGAACAAATATGATTGTCTTCACTTTTCTCAGCAATACAGTGATCACCTCCAAAAGATTCATGATGGAAAATACCATCCACATCCAGAGAAAAATTTGATGGCATCTGAAAACAAATCCAAGCATACTATTTTCACTTTATTTTTTTCATGTTTTTTTTGTTTGTTTTGTAAATTGTTTCTTCTTTCACAATATGACCTAAATGTAAATAGGTTTTACAGGATTGCACATATATAACCTAAATCAACTTGCTTACCATCTTAAGGAGGGGGAAGATAGGGAGAAAATTTGTAACTTAAAATTTTATTTAAAGTAAATATTAAAATTATTTTTACATGTAATTGGGAAAAAATGAAATACAATTTTAATTTTTTAAAGAGATGTTTCAAAGGTAGAATGACAAAACTTGGTGACTAATTGGATGGGAAGGGTCTAATCCACATTGGAACTGCTAAACCAATGCCTCCAGCAGAATCAGAGATGGCCAGAGACTTGTATAGCTTACAAGGATCTGTGTATTTCCCTAGTGAAAGTCCCAGGGAGGTCACAAAGATGATTCTGAGGTTATGAATAAAGGAGGACAGTAATGCCCTCAAAAGAAATAGGAAAGTTTGGAGGAAGGATAGAATTGGTGGCAGAAAATAGCCAGTTCTGTTTGGAACTTGTTACATTTGAAATGTCAGCAGGAAAATCAAGGTGGAGAAATCCAGCAGGCAGTAATAGAAGATTGCTGTTCAGAAGTAACAGTGGGACTGGATATATAGATTTAGGAATCATAAGCACAGAAACAATTACTGAGTCCACAGGAGCTGATGAAGTCACCAAGGGACAGAGACCTTTTTTAAAGGGCCCAGACTGAACCTTGTGGAATACCTGCACCGAAGGGGAGAGAGAGATGATGATGATGATGATGATCCCCCAGAAAAGGAGCTGTCATGTAGGTAGGAGGAGAATCAGGAAACAGTGGTGTCCTAAAGGCCAAGAGAAGGGAAAGAATGCGAGAGATGATCAGCAGTGTCAAAAGCCATAGAGAAATCAAAAATATTGAGGGCCAAAAGAAAAGAAGAGGTCACCAGATTTAGTCATTAAGAGATTGTTGAATGTAGTGGATAGAGCAGCAGCCCTGAAGTCAGTAGGACCTGAGTTCAAATGTGACCTCAGATCCTCAGACACTTAACACTGCCTGGCTGTATGGCCCTGAGCAAGTCACTTAACCCCAGTTGCCTCAGTGAGAGAGAGAGACTGTTGATAACCCTGGAGAGAAATAATTTTCATAGGTGTTGGGAGAGGTGGCAGGGGAAGTCAGATTTCAAGAGGTTTAAAAAAGGGTGGTAACAAAGAAGGAAAAAGGAAAAAAGGAGGAGAAATAGAGGATGAAAGCTTAAGGGGATAGTGAAGATGAGAAAGCAAGAGCACCATAAGCACACTGCTAAACAAATGAGGTGAGGATCAAGTAGATAAAAAGAGATTGAAGATGAGACTGAAAGAGATGGAATAAATTGTATAAACTCCTGAAGAATATAGGAGGGGAGGAAATGAATTTGAAGTTTGCTTTGAAAAAGAGAAGGACTAATCCTTCCTCATTCCCTGGAGAGTTGTAGAGAGATTTTGAGACATGGAGTGGAAGAGATAAAAATACTTCCCAAAGACTACAGCCCTTCCAAACCTGTACTGGTCTTCCTTGGAAAGTTGGTAGGTTCCCCCTTCTAGGAGGCCTTCGAGTAGAGGTGGGATGATTACTTGGTAGGGGTGTTGCAAAGGGGATTCCTAGTCAAGTATAGTTTGAATTAGATGGACACTGAGGGACCTTCCAACTCTGAGATTCTGTGAGTCTGTGGCCCATGACAGATGGCCTCAATTTTGTTGAAAGGACAGAGTGGGGTGGTTCAGGGGACTTGAGAAAAGAGAAAGTTTGGAACAGCTGCTGTGGTGAGTGTTAAAGGGAGTCAATCAAAGAGAATAAAAGGACTGTTTTGTGTCCATGAGGACCCAGTCCAGATTAGATAATATGCAATTGTAGTGAACCCATTTGGCACAATTTCATGATTTCCTCCAGCAATATTCAGCAGCTTGGGCGTATAAGGGAGTGGGGGGGAAACAGGTGGTGGGTTAATGGCAGTGTGAATAGCAAAAGGACCAAAGGGAAAGGCATTTTAAGCAGGAAGGACATTGAATAGTTGAAATGGTCAAGCACAGGGTCAAGATTAAGGGAGGAAACTAAGGCCAGAGAAGAGGTGATAGAGAACAAAGAGAATGGGGATAGGTGAAATGACAAGTTGCAGTGAGTACAAAGAAGAAAGTATAAAGAATAGGATAGGGAAAGTGAGGGAAAGAGATTTGAAAGGATGGGATTCTGGTCGATCATTGGACGAGGTTCAGTTATGGATCACATGGATCTCCTGTGCTCTAGAAGATATATGGCCATCTCTCTGGGAGGCTGAGCTGGAAGGAAGATGGAACATGGTGGAAGCCAAAAAAGTTGGGGTGCTGAGGTATTCAGGAGGATATCAACGTGTAATACTGAAGTTCCCAAATCTGAGAGTAGGGGTTGTGGCAGAGAGGAAGATTCTGAGAGATAGCCTAACTTCTTTGAGAAAGGATGAAGAGTTCCCTAAAAACCTGAAGCCCTGAAGATCTGAAGTGGGAAATATGGATCTGGATGGAGTAACCCTGGAAGGGTTTGGAAGTGCCAGTAAATGGACTCACTCTTCCTGCTGGTCCAGCATGTTAATGAAAACAAAAGGAGCCACCAGAGAGTATGATAACGATCTATGATGATGGGCAGCCTGTTCATATTAGAATAGAGTTTCCAAAGGTTACAATGGAAAGGGAGGTCAGAGGACTTCTCTAGAAATGACCTGAATGGGAATAGGAAGAAGGATCTGGGAAAGGGAGTTTACCCTTTGATTGACAGTGACCCCGAATCACAGGATTAGTGTAGCAAGAGATGAGTGTTTGCTAGCTATTAAACAGGAAAACTACAAGTTGATTGGAGTCCCCATTCACTAGGAGAAGGCACATCTGAATTCACGCTGTGTTTGCTCTCCAAACACCGGGGACATGGGGCAGGAGATGGTAGGGAATTCAGGCTGACCACCTGACCCAACACATGATCCTTGGGGCTCTAGGGTCCTAAATGGCTCCCTACTGTTTTCATAGCCTCATTCCAAAATGGCGATAAATGAGTCACACTCAGAATATCCAAATACAAGGTGCACATGCCTGACTCCTGGTCTTGATTCCATAAAATTAAAGAGTTGGACTACTGCTGTGGACATTTTTCTGGCTCCAGACCTGTCCAGGGTCACATAGCTAGAAAGTGTTTGAGCTCCAATTTTAACTAAGGAAGAGGAGTCTTCCTTTTTTTCCCCAAGTCAAGGGGCAAAGTTTATTGTAATTGTAATGCCAATTGAAGCAGGCTATGTTCCAAAGAGAATTTTAGCAAAGAACCAGGAGCAAGAAGACAAATTTATAGGAAAAGACAGAGAGATCCAGTTCTTCATGTCCCAGAATTTTTTCTGGCCCAGAAGTAGAACTGAGGAGTGGCCTATTCACTATTGTCTCAGGAACTTGGTTATCACGATCAGCAAGTGGATTATATGTTTGTCTGTCAGCAATGTTTGTAAGGACTATCCTAAAGCCAGAAGACTTTAGAATCATTGACAGACAGATTGTTAGGACAATAGCACTGTAAGGTCAGGGGACTTTAGGATTACTGCTATATTTCTTTTAGAAGCTGTACTCCATTCTCCTCTCCTAATTTCATTTGAGACAAAGGAATGAAGGTCTCATCTTCTGGAGCTACTTTAGGCTGAAAAACGCATAAAGCTGGTTCTACCCAGGGGGGTCCAGACTCAGAAAGGGAGACAAGTGACTTGAAAGTGGTGATGGCAGAGTCTTTCTGCCTCTAGATCTGATGCTCTATCCACTCTAGGGCCACCTAGATGCCCTAGTAGATGTTTAATAAATGTTGATTATATTAAATGACCTCTAAGGTCCCCTCTAGTGTTAAATGCTATAAACCTATTCTCATATTTTGTCTAGAAGGGAGGAGAAAGACTAGGCACCGGACCCTAGACCTGTAGTTTCTTTGGTTTAAGGGACAAGGGGAAGAGCAATAAGTACTTATATAGTGCCTTCTATGGACCACGCACTGTGCTGTACAGATATTATATCTTATTTTATCCTCACAACAACCCTAGGAGGTAGGTTTTGTTATTATCCCCATTTTACAGTTCAGGAAACTGAGGCAAACAGCAGTTAGGTGGCTTGCCCAGGGTCACATAATTAGTAAGTATTTGAGACTGTATTTGAACTTAAGTCTTTCTACTCCAGGCCCAGCACTATTCACTGAGCCATCTAGCTGTGTGGGAAATTCCCTCAACCAGGGCAAGTCAGTGGCTACTCTGCAACTTATAGCCTTAGAGAATTGCCAGAAGAGTACTGAGAAGTTGTGACTTGTCCAAAGTCATGTAGCTGGTGTGTGTGTGTGTGTGTGTGTGTGTGTGTGTGTGTTTGTGTAAAGGAATTGATTGCAGTTTCCTGACCAACCAGATGAATGTATAGGGTGGTGAGCCTTTCTTATAGCGTTTGAAAACAAATTTCATATATATAATTTAAATATATGTTATTATTGTATAATTGGAAAATATATAAACAAATTGGGGGATATTTAGGGCATGGAAGCATGCAATAATTTAAGATTAGATCTATATGAGTTAATGCAGAATGAAAGCAATAGTCTGAAATGGGTATGTGTATATTCACATTTTTTGTTGTTCAAGAAAGAAAAAAAGACTGGCTTAAAGGGGGAGGAGGGAGGACCAAAAGCATTTTCTTGGCTTCTCTGTTAATTCATTTGATTCTACACCATGTTACAAGGTAAGAATTTTGTGTAAAATTTGGGCCCCTTGCTTTGTGTGTTTATTTCATTCTTTTCGATGACAGTACATTTAATGTTTTTAAACTTTTAAAAAGAAGTGAAGACTTGAAATCTCATCTCAGTCCAGCTCTCTGTTCATTGTATTATGACATGCTACTTTCTTCTCTCAAAGAAATGGCATGACTTTCCTGAAGCATCCAGTCAATAAGCTAATAGTCACTGAGATAACTGAGGTATTCTGGGTATAAACTGTCCATGATACCATGCTGTCTCTTGAAACTAGACCCACTGTGAAAAAAATTATTCAGGGCTCAATCTATATAGTGCTCAGCACAGTAGCTGATTCCCTAAGTGGCAGGCCAGGAATCAAACTTAGTCAGAAGCATCATCCTCTATCTGATATTGCCTCAGTAACAACCTAATTGACTCATCCATAATTATCATATTCCGACTTCAACACCGACTAGAAGTCCTCTGCTTACGAGTTGGACCATAGTTCCCAGCTTCTGGTCTTAACACCAGACTCTGGGCAATTTTTAAAGGTTGAATTTTGAATGCCAGAGACATGAATCAATGCAATGATTTTTCTTTTCAATGTATGTGGGGTGGGGGGAAAGGGAGGAGGTCTATCTTTCAAAGGTACACACTAAAAACAGAGCCTCAGTTCAAAGTCCATGATATATAGGTGACATGGACAAGAGTCCCACAGAATCAGTCCTATGGATAGGTTTCCATTGGAGAGAGTACTCATTTCTCTAAAATCATAGCTCCAAATGTATGTGAAGTTATTCAAAGGCCCAACATTGATGGGTTTTTTCTCTTTTAATGCCTGCTAGGTGATTTCTGACAAAATACAGAATGTCAAAACATTCTACAAATTTTTTTTTGAACAAATAAAGTTTATGTAGGGCTTTGAAAGAGCTAGAAAGCTCAGAAAGCACACAGCCTGCTTAGGACAGAGCACTGATTGTTGGTACTACATTTAAAATAAACCACACTCATTTGGTCATGGAATGCTTTTGGCCTTAAAACATGATGGGGCCAGGGAGGGTGTGGAAGTGAGGTCTGGGAGTATGGAATATGCCTGGGATAAAAGTAGAGAGTTGGGAACATTCATGTAGATGATATATAAATAGAGAAAGCTATTTGCATACTGAAAAAACTGCCAAGCATAATAAATCGGTTTTTAAAATATATTAAATGTACTATCAACAATCAAATAACTATCAATCCAATAAACACACACACAAAAAAAAAAAAAACAAGAAATGTCTTATACAAAATTCTTTACCTTCTAATATGGCAAAAACCAGATGATTAAGCAAAGAAGTAAAGAAAATACTTGTGGCCTGGGTCTCCTTCTGGTCCAACCTTTTCTTTTCTTTCTTGAACAAGAATTTATTCAAGAATTTTCAACTTGCTATCATTATTCTATGCTATAGTATGTAGTTGGTATGTGTATCCTTTCAAAGACGTTTAAGGCTCAGCACCTTGCAAACTCATCCAATTGGTCAGGAAGCTTCCCCATTGCTCCCTTTAACACACATCATACTCCTGATATTTTCAGGTCTTAGAGTCATAAAATTGAGCCAGAAAGAGTCCAACTCCTTCCTTTTATAGACGAGGAAACCAAGAATCAGAGGGGTTAAGTGAACTGCTTGAAGTCCCACAAGTAGTGAACTCAAATTTAAATCCAGGTATTCTGGGCATAAACTTTCCATGATACCATGCTGTCTCTTGAAACCGGACCCACTGTGAAAAAATTACTCAGGGCTCAATTACTCAAATTTTTTGGTTGATATACAAACAAACAAAAAATAGGAGGAGAAGGGTGGGAGAGAGCAACATAAATTGGGTGACCCCAGGCAAATGTACCTGTCTCTGCTGAAAATACTCAAGAAACAGAACCACCCAAAAAAGATACTAATGGGTTTCAAAGGGGAAGTCTCCCATCCAAACTCACCCAACTGAACTGGCTTAAATGGCTTATTTAAGAGAAGTCAGCTTTACAGACATCCAGTTCCCAAAAACAAACGCCACCCAGACTGCAGGGAGTAGCAAAACGTGCCGATTTTATTTGCTACCAATTTATTATGACTTCTGAGATCCCTTCTAGTTTTAAGGTTATGAATCTACAAATGTATATGGAATGATTTTTTAATTATGGAAAAACTAGTAAATCTTTATTAGTTCTTTAAAAAGGGCCTGAAACGAGATCGGGGCCAAGAATTTTGGTCAATTGGGGTCTGTGAGAAATATTATAACCATTTTATGCAGTGTCCACATAAATGTTGATCCAAGACTGGCTAAGACACATACTAACAATTTTCAGAAATATCTCATCTATGATGGGGGAGGTAGAAGAAGGGAGTGAAAGGGTAGCTCTCACCAAAAAAAAAAAAATGAAGAAAAGCGTCAAAGAAATATTCAAGAAATAAACAAAAAACAATTCAGAAGGAAACAAGACAAGCAGTGTTGGGAGGACTGCATTGAATGTAATGTATGGGGTTATGGAGTAGACCTATGATTTCAATGGTATATGGGTGAAGAAATCCCCTCTACCAAGGCAGGTTGGTGGCTACTCTGCTATGTTTTGGTCTCACAGAGCTATCTAGTTAAGATAGTTAAGTGACTTACCCAGGGTCACACAACCCGTATGTATCTAAGGTAAGACAAATTTACTGTACACTTTTTATAAAACCAAGTTCAAAGTAATAGAAACTCATAATTTCATCAACAAGTTTATGTTCTTTGTATATGGGAATGTTCATGTTTGCTAATACATAATTAGCAAATTGTATAATAAAGACCATTTTAAAAGTTGAATAAAGTATCTAGATTATTTCTGACTTTTAAAGGAAAAAAAAATTAGCCAAAGTAAATTTGCCATTTCTATCCTCTTGGGGTTTAGTTGCAAGTGGGCCAAAGAATAGTTAAGATTTGTATAAACCTGTTGCAGTCTTTATCCCACTTAAAAATTACAGTGTAGTTACTGCTAACATATTAGAGTCTGAATTTCTTAGCCCGGGATTCATGGCAACCTACCTTTCTAGCCTTATCTCTCAATCCTCACCTACACAAAATCATTGCTGAGTCCAGACTATTCCACCCACAGTCTCTTGCATCCACCTCTCCATTCAGATGAGAACATTCTGTAATGCTTTGTGTGGGATCAGATCACTTTGAAATGCTAAGATGTTCATTGAGTCAGAATGATGACGTTTGTTGATTCGATCTACCAGAAACTTTGCAAAAATGATATATACAGCACCCCTTGTCATCAGCTCATTTTGTCAGTGTTCCCAACTGTGTCGAGGACAAAGAATCCCCACTGAGGGTTGATTGGGCTATAACCCCGAGCAGAGTATTAGCTGCTCTGTTGCCAACCAGCCCACACAAGTTCCAATTTCATGGAAGAACTGCTACCCACCTCACTTTCCCAAAAGTGCTAGAAACCCTAGTACTAGAAAATTCTGGAAGACAAAGGTAATTATGGGATGAGGTATATGTTTCTTGGAGTTGTAATATCTGAATATCTCAGAGCTGATCTTTTTTATTATTATTATTATAACTTTTTATTGACAGAACATATGCATGGGTAATTTTTACATTGTCCCTTGTGCTCACTTCTGTTCCAACTTTTCTCTTCCCTCCCTCTACCCCCTCCCCTATGTGGCAGGCAGACTCATACATGTTAAATATGTTTTAGTATATCCTCAGAGCCGATCTTATAGAGAAGAAGAAAATAAGACTGAGAAATGAGAATTGACCTAAGCCAAGGTCATACAGGTAGATAAGTATTATGGTTTCACAGAGGGTTTCTAATCCAGCCATTTCATTTTACAGAAGCCTAGCGAGGTTAAATCACTTACTCTCATTTGTCACCTGACTGAACTACTCTGGAACTTTGACTGACTTCAACATCATGCTGCATTGAGCTCATTCTTTCTTTTTTCTTTTGCAAATCTTTTTTTTTTTAATAATAACTTTTTATTTTTCAAGATACACACAAAGATAGTTTTCAGCATTCACCCTTGCTTCAACCTTGTGTTCTGTATTTTCCCTCCCTTCACCCACCTCCCTCTTCCTCTACACAGCAAGTAATCCAATATAAGTTAAACATATACAATTCTTCTAAAGCATATTTCCACATTTATCATGCTATACAAGAAAATCAGCTCAAAGTGTGTGGGGGGGAATGAGAAAGAAAAAACAAGTAAGCAAACAACAACAAAAGGTGAAAATAGTAGGTTGTGATCTACACTCAGTGCCCAATCTCTCTCTAGGTACAGAAGGCTCCCCCCCCACAAGTCTATTGGAATTGGCCCGAATCACCTCATTGTTGAAAAGAACCAAGTCAAGTCCGTCATCACATAATCTTGTTGTTACTATGTACAATATTCTCTTGCTTCTACTCATTTCACTCAGCATCAGTTCCTGTAAGTCTCCCTAGGCCTCTCTGTATTCCTCCTGCTGGTCATTTCTTACACAACAATAATATTCCATAACATTCATATACCATAACTTATTCAGCCAATCTCCAACTGATGGGCAGCCACTCAGTTTCCAATTCCATTAAGCTCAATCTTGAGAAAACCACATTATCCTACAATATCCCATCAACTTTGAAAATCTCCTTCATCACCAAGGTCGGGCCCATGAACTCTGAAGCCTCCTTTCAAGGAGGGAGCTCATCTCACACTGAGGCAGGGTGTTGAAGAATCAAATTCGACTGAACAAACATTTCAGAATATCTCCTCTTTGCTCATCTGGTTTCACTACCTTGACTTCTCCACCCTGCCACTCACACTGAGTGCCTGGCTTCCTCCATTAGATTGTAAGAAGCCTTGGGGATAGACATTTTCTTTTTTCATATTTGTTTCCCTAGAGCTTAGCAACTGCCCGGTAAATGGTAGGCAATTCATAAATGTTTATTGATGATTGAAATAAGTGATGGGGCCAGGATATTGATTAGACCTTCTGATTCTACATGCAGCACTCTTTCCAGTGTACCAGCAAACAGACAATTTCAATTACCCAATGGTAATTGTGGATTCCTTTCCTTGGCTCCAACCCAACAGGGTAAAAAGCTGGGACCCTTGATTTTATTGGTGTTGGACTCCCCTAGAAGAGGAATCGCCCTCTACCAATTCAGGTAGGCACTTTCTCTGCAGTTTATTGTCTTAGAGGATCACCTTAAGCACTAAGAAAGATTAAGTGACTTCCCTTGGGACAAGATTCCTCAAAGGTGGGATACTCTTGGCATTGGAACAAAGTGGCCAATCCATCAGAGTTGCGCTCTCTGAAATGGAGTTTGACTTCTTGGCAGTTCAGCTTGAGAGAGGACCTCACAGTCTGCTACCTTATCTTGCCAGATAATATTCCGAAGTTTCATAAGATAATGAATTACTTGCTGTCTCAGGGAATGGAGGAGGGGAAGAGGGAAAAAGAAAAATTTGGAGCACAAGGTTTTGCAAGGGTGAATGTTGAAAATTATCTTTGCATGTTTTTGAAAAATAAAAAAAAACTTATTATTTAAAAAACAGCAACAACAACAACAACAAAATCTTCATAAGACAATTCAATGGAAGCAATTCATTTTCCCGGCATGACGCTGGTAGACTGTCCATTTTTTTTAAAGTTCCCAATTCTACCCTTGCAAGACTTATATAGAAATGGAAGCTGAGAAGCACACTATTGAACTTTCCAAAATAAATATCACGTAGGGATTGTTTTCACTCTATTGAAAGAACAAATTCCCATAAGCAACTGAGCACATTATCATACCGATGGATTTGACTAAATGTAATTAAGGTACCAAAAAACGTATCTGAAGCCTTGTTCTTTTTAAAAAATAAAATAAAATGACTCCTCTGAGAATATAGTACAATGAGCTGGATTTGGAATTAGGAGAGAGACACCTGGATTAGAATCCTGGTTATTTGAATGCCTGTGCAAATCACTTGATTTTTCTAAACTTTAGTCTCTTCCCTGGTTATATAGGGTTAACAACATTTCCAACATCTATTAAAGGCCGTTGTTAGGCTCAAATGGGATGATGGATACACATTACTTTGTAGATCTTAAAGGGCTATATGAATGAATTTTATCATTACGTTCAAAAACTTGCATCTGGATTTTGAGGTTCTTTCTAATCTCAGTTCATTTTACCTAAACTACTGCTCCAGCCCTTTCCTCACTTTTCTGCTAGCAGGAACCCTTACCTTTAGTATTCACAATCACTGTTTGTTTTTGCCACTGGGTCTTCCTTCATGCTGCTTTGTCTGCTTCAAATCTTCACCTCCTTCCCATCTGTCTTTCCTTCTCAATCCTATTCACCATTCAAGGGAAAAGTCAGGAATCAAATCCTATGAGCCTTTGAGTACTTTGGTTGCTTAAGCAAATATTTCCTTAAGGGCTAGCTGAGTGTTAGTCACTGTGCTAAGCCTAAGAATAGGGGGGGGGGGGGGCAAGAGTGAAATAATTCCTGCCCTCAATGAACTTCCATTTGAAGTCCTACTCCAGCCTGAGATTTCTTCCTTCTTCGTTGAATACCTATGGCATTTAAGTCTTTATCCCTTCTTTAGGCTCTAAATTAGATACTTTTCTCCATTACTTGTGTGTAATAGAATTGTCCTAAAGTGCAAGCCCTTTGGGCAGATTTCAGAAAAACCTGGAAAGACTTACATGAACTGCTGCTGAAGCAAGTAAACAGGATCAGGAGAACCTTGCACACAGTAACAGCAACATAGTTTGAAGATCAGTTATGATCGAGGTAGCTCTTCTCAGCAATCCAGTGATCTAAGATAATTCCAACAGATTCATGATGGAAAATGTCATCCACATCCAGAGAAAGAGCTACGGAGCCTGAATGCAGATCAAAGCAAACTAGTTTCACTTTTTTTCCCTGAGGCAAGGGGCATTTTCACTTTTCTAAATCATTTTTTTGGGGCTTTTTTCTTGTGGGGTTTTTTTTTTCTTTTGTTCTGATTCTTCTTTCACATGACTAATGTGGAAATACATTTAAGATGATTGGGTGGGTATCATCTATATCAGATTGCTTGCTATCTTCAGGAGGAGAAACGAGGAAGAGGAAAAAATTGGAAACTCAAAATCTTACAAAAATGAAGGTTGAAAACTCTCTTTACCTGCAATTGGAAAAAATACTATGAAGTGGGGAGGAGGGAGCACAAACTCTTCAAAGGCATTAATGCTTCTATTTCCCTCTGATGCCCCATAGTGAACAGCACAATTCGGGGCACATGGAAACTATGCTTGGAAAGGCTTATTGATTGCTGTACCTTAGATATACACGCCATGACCGAAAGATGGTGGAAATGTTTCCCTAAAGGGTTTCCAAAGTAATTTTTTGTGGTTTGGGCTTAGTAGCCTGTTTTATTACCATTTGTGGTTTCACTTCCATTCTCTCTCAGTTTTATCCTTCTAGACAGAAGAATCAGCCTCGGTCCTCTTCATCACGTCACTTGTCCTTCTTTCTCTAGTGCCTGTTGTCTCTTTCCTGAGGGGTATGGGTATGCCGTATGTGGGGATGGCCACGATTTTGTACCAAGAAGAACCCCTCAGGTTTGTGTCCAGTCCCATGGCTGACAGTGCGTCAGATCTTGGTCAGTTTTTTAGGTCAGTTAGGCGAAAGCTGCCTTTTACTTACATTTCAGATAATCTCCACCTCCACTCCTTTCCCTAGAGCAGTCTTGACCACGAGTAGCTACTTAATCTCTCTAGTTGCCCAAAGCAATCTCTAAACTATTAAACTGAAGAGAAAAAGTGTCCCCCTGATTTGGAGCAGCGGTTCCTCGTCCAGGAGATCCCCACGCTCAAGAAATCCAAGGTTCAGGCCTTATCCCCATTGGGTCGGAGCCAAAGAAAGGAGTCCACAATCAACACGGTTTTCCTGAGAACTCGACCAAGGCAAAAACTCACATGGAGGTCAGAAATGATACATAAATGGTCTCAAGGTCTCTCTAAAGAACTTGGTAATCAATTGTGAGATGAACCGACCCAGGACCTCCCAGCATGGCATGCCTGCATCAAAGAAGGCACTGTACTCTATGAGCAAAACGAAATTACAGGACTTCAAAAGAAATGCACAAATTAGAGCTATCTCCACTCCAAATGTTCATGAGGACGATTTGTACCCATCCCTTCCAGCTCCTAGCGGCCTAATTAACCACAGTAGAACACACTGTACCTTCCCCCCAACATAATAATGTTATTTTGGTTCTCATCAAGCTTCAAAGACAGCCTCAAAGACAACCAGCCTCAGTTTCTACATTTGTAAAATTGGGATGATAATAGGCCCTATCTCTCAGGGTTATTGTGAAGATCAAATAAGATCATATTTGGGAAGTGCATTGGAATAGTGCTAGATAAATGCTATTATTATTATTATTATTATTATTATTATTATTATTATTATTATTATTATTATTCCAGATTTTACAGAGAGGATAATAAGGGAACTTACTCTTAAAACGTCCTCTCTAGGGCTATGGAGACTAAATGTGGATCACAATATAGTATTTCCACGTTTTTTGGTTGCTTGCTTGCTGGGTATTTTTTCCTTGTTCTTTTCCCTTTTTGATCTGATTTTTCTTGTGAGGCATGATAAATGTGGAAATACGTTTAGAAGAACTGCACATGTTTAGCCTATATTGGATTGTTTGCTGTCTGGGGAAGGGGAAGGTGGGGAGAGAGGAGAAAAAAATCTGAACACAAGGTTCTGCAAGGGTGAAGGTTTAAAAGGTATCTTTGCATGTATTCTGAAAAATAAAAAGCTGTTATTAAGTTTAAAAACAAAAACAAAAACCTCCCCTCTAAATAGCTTTCCAAGACCCTGCACATCAGCCCTTGAAGTCAAGAAAACCTAAATTTAAATCCTTCTTCAGACACTAGCTGAGTGAATTTGGGCAAGTTATTTCAATTCTTTCAGCCTCAGTTTGCCAAGTGCAAAATGGGGATGAGAATAGCACCTACCTCCCAGAATTGTTGTGAGGACAGAATGAGACTCTATAAACTCAAGATATAACAATTGTCTCCCATTTGTAAAGATGTGGCTCTGCCTCTTGCTCAGTAACACTGAGCAAGTCATTTTCTTTCTTTGAGCCCCGCTTTACTCAACTTTAAAATACGAGTGCTACATGTTTAACCTTTATCGGATAACTTGCTGTTTGGGGTGGGGGGAGGAGAAGAGGGAGCCAGAAAAATTTGGAACACAAGGTTTTGCAAAACCGAGCGTTTAAAACTATCTTTGCATGTATTTGGAAAAATAAAATACTCTATTTTTCAAAAAGAAAACCGCTCCCCTAAACAAAATGAAATAAAATAAAAATGTTGAATTGCATGGTTCATAAATGCCTTTCAGTTCTATATTCAGTACAATATAAACTACTTAAGGGTAGAGACATTTTTTTCCAGGTTGTTTTTTTTTCTTTTTCCATAGCTTTTTACACATCAAAAATTCGTGGAGTTTTTAAAATGAATCATAAGGACATTTACTAGCTGTGAGAACTTAGGCAAGTCACTTCACCTTCTTTACCTCAGTTTCCTCATCCATAAAATGAGATGGAGAAATAAATGGCAAACTCCTCCAAATATCTTTACCACGTAAATCCCAAGTGGAGTCACAGAGAGGGAGAGAACTAAAAGTGACTGAACAACAACTTTCTTGGACCCGTAAAATCTTAAGACTTAATAGTCTCCGTTGCACTGAGAATTTAAGTGACTTGACTAGCGTCACAATAGCTAGTATGTGACAGAGATAAGATTCATACTCAAGTCTTTCTGACTTTCAGGCCAGCTCGAGTTTTCTTTTGAAGTGATGATTCTGATTATTTGTTGTCTTAGGGAAGTAGGGAGGGGAGGGAGAAAAATTTGAAACACAAGGTTTTGCAAGGGTGAATGCTGAAAACTGTCTTTGCATGGATTTTGAAAATAAAATATTATTTAAAAATAAATAAAAATCTTAAAGAGCTGCAAAAAAAATTAAATAAATTGATGATTGATTGATTGCTGTGCTCTCACTTAAATAGTTGCTTTGGACTAAAGTGCATGTGATTTTAGTGTGCTCTCATTTGAAAAGGATGCCCCAAAACAGAACCTGATATGTATATACATGCATACATATATGTATTTATGTCTATATGTGTGTATGTATACATACTTCCGTATTCAGTATCTTTTTTTTTTTTTTTTTTTTTTTTTTTTATATCTATATCCATTAACCAAACCAGAACCTGGGGCCCTGGATCATGTTTCACTTAATTCTTTGTCTTATCCTCTAACTAGCAACCCTGGAATAGCTAACCTTTTATTTTTTTTTTTTTCTTCCCCTTAGGGCCTAAGAGGAAACACCCAGTAGTCCCTTAGCAAATATTTTTTGAATGAGCAAATGAGCCAATCTTAGAAATCCAAGAAACCTCAGAGTTAGAAATGCCCTTAGAGGTCAACTAGTTCAATTCTCTCATTGGAATGAAGAAACTGGAAGCCCAGAAAGACAAAGTAATATGTCATACAATTAACAAGTGATTGAGTTGAGTCTTGAAGCTGCCTATAGGTGTCTGAATCAGTATGTGTCTACTATCTACTAAACACTATACATACTGGAGAGTTTAAGACAGATCCAATGTTACCTTTACTAGGCAGAGATAATGTGTAAAAAGAAAACCATTAACAAGTGATCATTTGAGAAGGGAAAAGCAGTATCAGGAAATAATTTTCATAGCTGTGTTTTGAAAGGAAGTAGGGATTCCAAGAGATCCAAGTGAGGAAGGCATGGGAATAGGAGCTGGAGGCATCCAGTGTCCAAGTACAGAAGGGGGAAATAAGCCCCACCTTTGGAGAATTCATGCCGCCAATATTTTTTTATACCATGTTCTAGGCCCTGGACTAAGGCTTTGCAAGATGTGCAATGAGGGGCTCTGGATTCTAGGTCTAAAAGGCCGGTAGACGTCATCCATATTAGCCCCTTCATTTTACAGTCTGCTCAAGGTCACAAAAGTTAACTGCGGAGATGAGCCTGGAACCTGGGTCTTGGGAGGCCCTTAGCAGTAGCACTGCCTGCATCACAAGGCCTCAAAGAGCCAGCTCATCCAGGAACCAGAAAGGGACTCGGCTTTGCAGAGGCCTTGGAGGGGGAGTGGACACGGGCGATGCTCAAGGGGGAAAATGGCGCGCGCGGGGTGGGGAGTCCGGCTCTGGGGAGAACAGGTCATGCTGCAAGAGTGCATGAGCTCTCTCCAGAATGGAAGCTCCAGGCAGAGCAAGGACTATCTTTTTGTCTTGGCATCCCTGGCTTTTGCCCAGCGCCTGACGCCCACACTAGTGGGCCCATAATTTGTGCTTTAATGGATCGGGTTGATTTCTTAAATAAATAAAGGCGGGAGGCAGTACCTGTGTGAGTGTGTGAGTGTGTGGCGGGGCGCGTGCCTGCCCGCCGCGGGCCGGGCGGGGGCGGGCAGAAGCGGGGTGGGGGAAGGGAAGGAGGCGCGGAAAAGGCGACTAAGGAGGGAGGGGAAGGGAAGGGGCGGGGCCTCGGAGGAGGTGGTTTGCTGGGTTGGCGGTCGGAGTCTGCGCCATTTCAGCTCAGAGCTTGGGCTGGCACGGTCGCATCTCGATCGCTCCCTCGCTCCATTGCTCCCTGGGCGCCGCCTCCTCTTACTTGTCTTTCCCTCATCTTCCTTCTCCACCTTTCCTATCCTCTCCTTCTGCTGCTGCCCGGCCGCTGCCGTCGAGCTTCCCGCATCGTCATGGCGAACGTGAGCCCCAGCATCGTGGTGAGCCGACCCCGTCGCCCCTGCCCGCTCCTCTCCTCCCCTCATCCGTTCCTTTGCCCCCCTGTCCGTTCCTGCCCGCAGACCCCCGGCTGGGCGGCCCGGAGGGCCGGGGGACAGATCCCGGGGGGAGGGGGCTGGGCTGGCACAGACTGGGTTAGACCAGACCAGACTAGACTAGACGGGGGGGGGGGGGGGGGGGGCGCTGCCCAGCTCCGCTTCGCGACGTGGGCGGCTGAGGGAAAGCGAAGGGGGGGGGGCGGTCGAAGGAGCTAGAAAGGAGGGAGGGGGGCTGCGCTCCAAAATGCGGGTTATGAGAGAGATGGTCACCAGCCATGTTGGGGGGGGATATGCGGCCACCAGGATGGCGGAGAATGGAGGGTTTGAGGGATGAGCCGGGTACCCACGTTTGCGGCTGGACTCCTTTTAGGCTTGACAGACTGGGGATCCTCTAGGGAGGAGTGGAGGGTCCCCCCAAAAATGAAGGGCGGAGCCAAATAAGCTGGGAAAGAGAAAAGCGCCGTTTTTCCCCTTCATTCATTAAGTGCGATCCTGCAAAAGGATTTGGTGCCCCTCGAGTGCAAATAAGGCCCCCAGAACTAGGCACCTGGGGGGATCTTCTACGGCTGTATTGACCGTAATTACCCTTTGGGGAGCTTCCATTATGCATAAAATAGCCAGTGGAATAAAATGTTTGACCACACGCATCTCTTACACACAGGCGCGCGCGCGCGCGCACACACACACACACACACACACACACACACACACACAACACACACACGCGCACACACGCACCACTAAATACCCAGGAGAATATACTGTTTGACCAGACGTATCTCACACACCACACCCCCCCCCCCCGCCCGTTCCGTTCTTGCAGAGCTACATTCAGCTTCTAGTAATTGAAAATGAATTCTTTTTGGATTTGAAAAAATATGAATCACCTGAACCAGGCAGTTAACCAGGAAAAAATGAACCAAGTGAATCCTACAAAAAGAGCGTTTTTTACGTATTGGGAGGGAGATTTTTTCAATACAATTCGACTATTTCGTCAATTTAATATAGTGAAATATTGTTATGCTTCGTGTTAGGGCACAGTCCTAGGCCCGCGCAGCGGGGAGGTAACATCATAGACTTCTGCCCTCAAGGGGCAGAAATTCCTTCTACTAAAGCTCCTACTATGTACATTGCACTAGGTGGGATAACAGGATCCCTCCCCACATAGAGCTAATATTCAGCTTTTAAAGGCTTGGAAATGTACGTACTTTTTTTTGGGGGGGGGGAGATTTGAGACGGAAAAACGTTAATCATTTTAAACCTAGGAGATGGCGTTTTGTTACGTATTTTATTGGAAGGGAGTACACGTTGAAGAAATTAAATTTCGACGTATTTTATCGATCCTTATACGTTTTAAAGCCCTGGTGTATAAAGGTTGTCTGCGATTGAGTAAGATTTTGGTGCTGCTTATTTGAATAAAATTTCGGGGCTGTTTATTTGTTGTATTGTGTGATTTAAGATGGATGGTGGTCAAAATTTTGCCCATGGTGAGATGTTTTCATATGGGTAATCCCATCATGCTTTGTCTGCCATGTCTGTTTCCTTGACTACCTAGGGATGATGTGTACCTTTTAGACAATGGGGGAAAATTTTTAAAAAAAAATTCTAGCTTAAAAAAAAATTATGCAGCAAGGGCGAAGAGGATTTTTTTTAAATTGTACATAATTAATGAGCACTTTGGGTGTTATGTGTACATAGATAATGTGATAGGTGCAGTTGTTCTCTTAATTTGAAATCTGTTATTACTGGTATGTTAATCCCTGTGCTAGAATTGAATTTCACCTTGGCAATAGGGTTTGTTGAGCTATTAAATATGTTTTTTCTCACCTAGAGTCCAGCAGCTGTGTTGTCAAGGCTTAGAAATTAGACTGTAGATGGTCAAAAATATTCTTTAAGGTATTCAATTAAAAGCTATTTTAATTTTGAGAAATGAGGATGCTTTGCCACTCCCACTGTATATCTTCAATTCGGTGTTATGATTAATCATACAGTGTTTATCTGGATAATGCAGGTGGGAACCATAGTTAGAATGGAAGGCAAAGGAGATGGAGCCTACCATAATCCAAAAGAGGAGGGGGAATCTGTTGCTTTGCTTTTCAGTACCTGAGGTTTGCTAGGCAGAAACTGGACTGCGGATTTTTTTTTTCCATGATGCAGACATGATGGCAGTCATCTGCTAATATATCCCCTTCTTTTCCTATCTGCGTGATTTATTTTATGGACATTAAAAGACCACAGGAGCTTGATTTCTCCTTCGTTTCAGTAAAATACGAATAAAAGCATCAGCTGCCATTTTAAAAATACATATATTAACATCAAAATGATGGCAGATTGACTTTTGAAAAATCAGAAATAAGATAATCACACATGCTCTCCTGCCTTTGGCTGCCTAATTAATCTGGAAAAATAAGGAGGCCATTGTAATTTTAACAGTATCCTAGGATAAGCTGGAAAAGACCTTAAATTGATCATGTAGTCAAATCACCTTCTTGACTCCCCCACCACCACCACCACCATTTTACAGATGTGGAAACTGAGGCTCAGAAAGGTTAAAAGATTTGACCAAGATCAGCTTGGTAGTAACTGGCAGAGCTGGGATATAAATTCTGGGGGCTCCCCTCCAGTTTTGTTTTTGGCATCTGGCTACCTTCTTGCCTATTTTGTATTAATATTGCAAATTAATAATTTTTTAGATCTGTGAAGCCACATAAAAGCCTTTGAATTTAGGTATTTGTTTACCCTTTCTTTTTCCTCCTCTCCCCTCCCCTCCTCCAGTCCACCCTTGCCTCATCCTGGAGTGGAGGGCACTCTGTGGTCTCCTAGGCAACGCAGCCCAGTCCAAGCTTCCATCAGGTTTTACCTAGCAGAAAAGGCTTGCAGATTTGCCTGGAGACGTACCCATGTATCTAAACACCTGATTCTAGTCTTCTGCTAAGGACAAAGAAGAAAAAAACAAAAACAAAAAAGCAGAAATATGCCCAACCCTCAAGGACCTTAATAGTCCTTAACAATTCAGAGATTTATCAGAGGGTCTCCAAGGTTTAAAAAAAAGAAAGGGGGGGAGCCCAGTGTGGCAGAGGAATGGATGATGTTGTTTACTGGAGCCAGGGAGCATTAGATTAAGATTGCTGATTTTAATTATTTTTCCTGCTTTCTTAAAGTCCAAGTTTCCTTAGCACATTTAAATTTCCACAACTGTGAATTCTTGCTATAGAAGGATTTCCTTCTGCATTAGGGGAAGGAGTAAGCACCCTCAAATCAGATACTTGAAGTATTTTAATTGTTTAGCCCTTTCAGTCATGTCTGACTCTTTGTACCTCATTAGGGGTTTTCTTGACAGAGATACTGGAATGATTGTCCATTTCCTTCTTTAGTTCCTTTTTCAGATGAGGAAACTGAGGCAAGCAGGGGGAAGTGACTTGCCCAGAATCACACAGCTATTAAGTGTCTGAGGCAAAAATTTGAGTTCTGTATGAAGTATTTTAGTACCACATATAGAACTGCAATTTCTTTGGGGTAAATGGCAGTAGAAGAAGGGAATTTAAGAAGTCAAAATTCAGTATTTTGTATGATTACACATGTAGAACCTATGTGAAATTACTTGCTTCATAGTGAGGGAGAGACAGAATTTGGAACTCAATTTGGAGGAGAAAAGAATGTTAAAATTGTTTTTGCATGTAATTGGAAAAATAAAATACTAAATTACCAAATATTGGGAGGAAATAAAACATTACCAAAAAAAAAAAAAAAAGTCAACATTTATTTATTAAACATCCACCATAAGTCAGGTATTATGCTAGATACAGGACAATTCAAAGACAAAAATGAAAATCGCAGGTCCACAAATAAGCATCAAAGTAAATTGAAAAAGCAGTGTGAAATGGTGATAAAGTCTGGCCTTGGAATTGTGGGTTTGAATTTTACCTCACTCACTTATTAGCTTAGCTATATGATCTGGGCAAATTACAACTTATCTGGGACCCAGGAAATCTGTAAAATAAGGGGGTTGATTCATTGACCTTTGATTTTGAATTTTGAGATTTTGAAATCTTTCAAAACTCTATGATCCAAAGATAAATTGAAGAAGGGAAAAATCATTAATGACCTCTGAACTCAATCAGAAAACATTTATTAAGCTCCTATTTGCTAGTCATTGTGGCATGTACTTGAAATATAAAAAAAGAAAGGGGAACTGCAGAGTAGGCTTCAGGGAGGAAAGCTGAGCCTTGAAAGAAGAGGATTTTGATAGTAAAAATATTAAAACTACAAACACATAAATAGTACATTTTTGCAAGACTTATTGTAAAATAAGATACTGAGTGTCTATAAATTTAATTAACATTTAATACCATGTAGTTCAATATTTACTAGCAGCCTTAATAAAACTCTAGGCTATTTCAGATGATCTCAGATGTTTATCAAAATTAATTTCATGAAAATATTTTGTGAAAATCTTCCACAGAGTGCCTTTTGAACAATGAGGATCTCTTAAATCAAAAAAGTAAATTACAGTTGTAAAGCTAGATATTAAAAATATAGACTACCTTATTTGTATTAAAGACTGTGCCTCTCTTAACCCTGGGGCTCCCCTTTGCTGCCATTTTGTTTTTCTTGTTGAGAGACTCTTGTGTTGATCCTGTTGCCATCTTTTGATTGGTATTTAGAGATCAGTAATCATAAATAGTGAATTGATGGGGTAAATGCAGACTGCTTCATTTCTTTGTTTTCCTATAAAGATTCCTCAAAAAGAAGATTGTTTCCCATTACGCATGATCTGTGTGCCTACATAAGTCATAAAATCATTAGATCATAAAATTATTAAATCATGAAATTATTTAAAATGTATTATGCTAGTTGTCTTTGAAATAAGGTATTTTCATGTTTTCCATGACAAAGTAAAGCATATTTACATGAATTTTAGACTGAATTTCAATGAATTGTTCGGGTTTGGCTGTGTTGTAAATGTAACGTGTTAATATTTTCCTTTTTTGATCATTGTACTTTTATCTGAATTTGTTGTGACTGAGGACTTGTTGGAGTATTTCTGGAGTGCCTAGGTGAAGAGTTAATGATAATGGGAAACTGTTGGCCTGATTTCCAGATATAGGACTTGGGGTGGGAAAATGGGATGTGGACAAATATTTCACTCATTTTTGAACATTCTCTCCATGATTTTTTATTCTCAAACAATATTTTGAGAGAGCGAACCTTGACTAATCCTTGAGTTTCTTTGTTTTTCTTGGGGGTGATTTTTTTAAAATTCTAAAACAATCCCTTCCCCCAAAAAGGAGACATTTTCATACACAACACAAAAGATACAGAGGAATCCATATGACACCATGGATCTCTTTTTTGGATCGTTGATTGATTTAAAAAATTATATAATAAAGTCTATACATTCAAAACTGTCCTACTGGTCTGAACTTCCTTCTATTTTTTAGCTCTAAAGAATTTTTTTACAATGCCTTCTTTGTTTTGGCAGTACTAATTCCACCTTCCCATGATTTCTCCCTACTCCCCCATTAAAGAATGAGATAAAGAAATAGGAACAAATGAGCACAATTGAGCAAAATGAGTCCACAGTGGCTGCATCTAAAAAGGTCTGTCTGGCTTCCTCATAATTCCTCTGCAGATAAGATTGGTCATTAAATTGATAAGAAGGCTTTGAAAGCTCTTAACACTGCGGCTTAAATTGTTTTTTCTGGTTCTGCTCCTTTCATTTTGCATCAGTATTCTCTGAAATCATCACTTTTGTCCTTTCCTGTGGTATAATTCTCTACCACATTAATAAACCACTTTTTAGATGGTGGACTAATGGACAGAGCACTGGATCTGGGAGAATGAGTTCAATTTCATGTATCAGTTCTTCAGACTCCGGGGGGGGGGGGGGGGGGGGGGGAAGTGTGTCTCTGAAACCATTTCAGAAAACCTGAAAGATAGAAACTATTTCCATAATACTAAAATGATATCAAAATATATAACATATGAAACATTACAGCTATAAATACTATATAAAATACTGCCTCTTTAATTACTCCTCCCTTTTCCAATTACATATCTGTGAAGATGCAATTTTTCTTAAACTAAAAACAAAAGCAGATAAGAGAATCCAGCTGTTTTCTATTAAGCCAAATATTAAAGAGATTTGCAGAAACACATAAAACAATACCATTCTTCTCGCTAAAATTAATTTATTAGGAAATAGCATTTGTTAACACAGAACAGATTTATTTTTCTTAAATTAATAAATATTTTAAATTTATCATTTGGCAGTAGTTTTTGCAAATCTGTCCCTTCCTGAACCCTACCATTGAGTAATTTTTTTTTTAGGAAACTGGAAAATAAAGCTTTTTAGACTCCAGCAAAACAAATTTGCTGCATAATCTAGCAAAACATATTCCTATGTTGACCATATCTGAAAATATATGTCTTTCTGCATTTTTAAGTTCATTACTTCTAAGCTTCATTGGATTCTTCATTTCATTAAACCAGGGTTCTATAGGAGTCTTTAAAATGTTTTTCTTCATATTGTTATTGTGTTGATTGTTCTAGTTCTGTTCAGAGATCTTATCAGCTAACTCTGAAATTGTCCATTTCATCATTTCTTAGAGCAAAATAATATTCCATTGGATCCAGTTACCATAATTTATTTAGTCATTCCTCAAAGAGAAGGCTTACCTCTGTATGCTTTTCTTTTTACTCACCCCCTTCTTTCTTTCTACACTAATGCATTCCTTTTAACTTTTCCTTTTTCTTCTCGTAAGAACCCACAATATATAGAACCAATCACCCTTCCTCCTCTGTTTTTCCTTAATTCCTTTAATAGCCTTTGAAGATGTTAAAACTCTGAAGGGACACTTGTTTGTTCTCTTCCCCTATTTATCTGTTAGCACTATATCACAATATAGCTTTCAATTATTCAAATACATTTACCTTTCAGAGTTTCTCTAAATTCTTATATTTGCATTTCAAAGTGCTTTTCTCATCTTTGGTCTTTTTATGAAGAATTCTTGAAAGTCTTATATTCCATTAAAAAATCATTTGCTCCCCTTGTGAAAGATTGTATACAACTTGGCGCAGGACCAGTTATGCTTGGCTGTAAGCCTATCTCTTTTTCCTTTCAGAATAGTGTCATGCAAAATCTCCTTTTTTCTAAAAGAATCTGCAATCTGCTTAGCTGGAGTTGTTGATACTTGAACTGCTTCTTTATGGATTTTGCAGGGTTTTGTGGGGACTATGGATTTTGACTGACATTTCCTTTTGGGATTCTTTCTTCTGCCCTGTGGTTCTAATAGACCTGAGCAAGATCCTAATGAATCTTAGGATTTTTTGAAATAAAAGATTCCTTTTTGCTTGACTTTGGTTGTTACCATAGCTGATATATAGGCAGTATTTCTAGTTAGATGAAATTACTACAAATTCTTTTTTATATCATCTCCCTGACATTACATTTTAGTTGGTTTTTTTAATGTTGATTTTTGTTCTAAGTGCTCTTTTTCAGGGAGTCCATTTCTTGAATTACATTTGCCTCTTTTATAAGCTATTTGACTCATTTCTTTCCTACAAGGTTTTGATTTCGGTTTTTGTGTGTGTGTGTGTGTGTGTGTGTGTGTGTGTGTGTGTGTGTGTGTGTGTGTGTGTGTGTTTTGTTTTGTTTTTTTAAATCTTACTTGTAGTCCTTGTGGCCCATCCTTTTTTTCTGAGCCTCTGAGCTTTTAGTTGAAGAAAAATTTTACTGTTTTCTTTCCCATAGTTTATTTTTTTCAGTCCTGTCCAAGTCTTCACGAGTCTTTTAGGATTTTCCTAACACAGGCACAGAACTCTATCCATTGTGCCACTTCATTTAGAAGACCTTCTTTAGGTACTGTTTTTCTTTTGCTAAGGCAATTGAGGTTAAATGACTTGCCCACAGTCACACAGCTAGGAAATGTTAAGTGTCTGAGGTCAAATTTGAACTCGGGTCCTCCTGACTTTAGGGCTGGTGCTCTATCCACTGTCCCATAGATACTTCTAATAAATAGTTACTTTCCCTCTTTTCTTCTTTTGGATAAATCTCAAATTTTGCATTAGTTTTGTATCCAGGTCTCTTTGATTTACTCACATCTCCAAGCTTGACTTCCTGAATGTGGGCTTTGTGTTAAGGAAAGGTTCTATCTCCTTCTGCTCTCTGCTTTTGGGTAAAGTGCCCTTGTGTTGGCCTTTCCAACATTTTCCTTAGGATATTAAATTTAAAATAAGCATTAAATAGCATATCCAGAGCACTGGATCTTCAGGGATCCTCAGAATAGAAGAGTAGAGACTTCTGCTGTCCTGGTCTTAGAGTACCCATGGCAGGGCAGCAGAAGTCCCTTAGGTTTCTAATGTAATTTTAAAAATCATTATTCAATCTGATTCAAATCTTTCTGGATTGTATTAGAGTTTGGCTCCCATTCCGGCAGCCATCTTTGCCAGTTTGGATGGGTCTCCTTAGACATTTGCTGAAGCTTGCTTCAGTGGGCCCTGATTAAACTGTTTTAGAAGCCAGACATGATGGCTTGTGTCCACAGAAAAAGTTGGATACTGTCATTGCTTAATGGACCTTCAAAATTGGATGCAATCCCTGTGATTTCCCTGACCAAAATAACCCTTCTTGGTTACCACTCCCTACTATATGCCATCTTCTCCTAGTAATTTGAATGGAAGTGCCTTAATGGCAGAGGCTATGCTTTTTGTGTCCTAATTACCTAGCCCTATACTACACCTGTATCTGCCAAAGTACTGCCCTTCCGGCCCAAGTTTTCTTTTACTTGGTGAATCGATGTTTTATCTGTATAGGCCTTTGTAGGGCCTGCTCTCTGCAAGATTTTAGGGTTCAAACAAGCTGGCCTGGGACTTCAACCTTAGGCCATAGTGCTGCTCTGAGGGTGTCAAAGTAGCATTCACTCATACATCCGGAAGATCTCGAACCATGTTGAATGGGAGTCAAACCAGAAGAAAAGGTAGGAACTGAATCACATTTGGGGCTAATTGTTTATATAGTATCAAGTATTATTTACACATTTGATGGAGTCACTGGATGTTGGCAGCTTTATTATTATTATTGCTTTTAAAAAATAGAACTAATTATCTACACTAGCAATTATAAAGGTGAAAATTAATTAATGATGATGCCGTTTTATCTGATAGCAACTAGTACTTAATGAAATGTAATCATTATCTCATTTGCTTTTTATATTAATAAAATCTAAAAATTACAATGCTAAATACTAATTATTAGTTTTTATGAAAATTATAAAAATAATATAATAAAATACTGTTATTTTGTATAGCACCTTATAGTTAATGAAATATGCTCATGGCCATTATTTCATTTCTTCCTCACAGTGTTATAAACTAATTGTAAATGTTAACAAAACCGTAAAGGTAAAAACATTGATAAAATTTTAATAGAAATAATAGTAACGAATTAATAACAATGCTATTTAAATTTAATATCCTAAATATCTGCTATTGGCATTAATAAAAACATAAAGGTAATATTAATTATTAATGAATAATTTAAAATAATAATGTTTTGTTTTATGTGTAAGCACTTAATGAAATGCATTCATGGCCATCATATCATTTCTCTTCATAACAACCTTATGATTTAATTGTAAATGTTAACAATGTTGTAAAGGTAAAAATACATCAACAAAAATTTAATTTAAAATAAGAATAATAAATTAATAACTGCCATTTCATTTTGTATAACACCTTGCTGTTAATGAAGTGAATTTATATAAATCTCATTATTCTTGATATTAACAAAATGTAAAAATCAATCTTAATTTCTATGTAACATTAGCAAAAATGTAAAACTGTTAATAAATTAATAACACATTTTATTTTGTATAGCACCACAGTTAATGAACTGAATTTGTGGTCTTCACCTTTACAAAATGGTAAAGATCACAATCCTAAATACTAGTTATTAACATTAACAAAATCACAAAGCTACTAAGAGTTTACTGTTAATGAAGCACATTCTTGGCCATTATCTCATTTGCTCTTCAGAGATGCTATAATGTAATTGTTAATGCTAGCAAGACTGCAAAAATCACAACTCTACTAATTTACATAAACAAAATTATGGATAATGTTAGTAAATTAACAATGTCATTTTATTTTGTATAGTGCCTTGCAATTCCTGAAATTAATTCATATCATTCTCTCATGTGCTCTTTACCTTAACAAAATGGTAAAGATCACAGTCCTAAATAGTAGATATTAACATTAACAAAATTAAAAAGATATTCTTAATAACAGTGCTAATATAAGGAAATCAAATGCTTATTGGCTTAATAAGTAACAGTGCCATTTTGTATTTCCTTGCAACTAGGTAATCACAATCCTAAATCCTAACTATTAACATTAACAAAATCACTAAGATAATAGGATTTTACTGTTAATGAAATGAATTCATGGCCATCATCTCATTTGTTTTTCACAGTGATCCTATAAACTAAATCTTAAATGTTAACAGAATTGAAAAGGTAAAAATACATTAACAAAATTTTAATAGAATGACAATGCTGTTTTATTTTTCCATGGTACTTGGCAATTAATAAAATGAATTTTATCATTATCAAATGTGTTCTTTACATTAACAAAATTGTAAGGATCATAATCCCATATATTAATTAATATTCATAAAATCATAGATATTAATAAATTAATAACAATTTTGTTTTATTTTGTATAGCACTTTGTAGATAGTGAAATTCAATCATAGCCCTCTTATTATCTCATCCCCATTTTATAGAATATCTGAAGCTTTGAGAAGTTAAAGTTTGCCCAGTTACACACACACACACACACACACACACACACACACACACACACACACACACACGAGATGTCAGATAGGTAATATTCTTTTATTTTTTATAATAATAGCTTTTTATTTTTCAAAATACATGTAAAGATAGTTTTCAGAATTCAACCTTGCAAAACCTTGTGTTCCAAATTTTTCTCTCTCCCTCCTCATAACTTTCTGCCCCTAGACAGCAAAGCAATCAGATATAGGTTAGACATGTACAATTCTTCTAAATATACTTCCACATTTATCATGCTGTACAAGAAAAATCAGATCAAAAGGGAAAGAACAAGCAAGCAAACAACAAAAAAGGTGAAAAGACTATGTTGTGATCCACACTCAGTTCTCACAGTCCTCTCTCTGGGTGTAGATGACTCTCTCCATCACAAGTCTATTGGAATTAGGAGGAGTCCTACCAAAAAAATTTTTGGACATAGATATGGTACTAATGCCTATACCAGGATGGGTCAAAACAGAAAAAAAAATTATAGACCAGTTTCCTTAATGAATATTGATGCAAAAATCTTGAATAAGATATTAGCAAAGAAATTACAGCAACTTATCATTAGAATAATACACTGTGACCAAGTAGAATTTATACCAGGATTGCAGGGCTGGTTCAATAACAGGAAAACTATTAGAATAATTGATTATTTTAGTTAGTAACCAAATTAACAGAAATCATATAATCATATCAGTAGACACAGAAAAAGCATTTGATAAAATACAACACCCATTTCTATTAAAAACACTTGAGAGTATAGGAATAAATGTAGTTTTCCTTAAAATGATAAGCATCATCTATCTAAAACCATCAGCAAGAACTTTTTGCAATGGAGATAAACTAGAAGCATTCTGAGTAAGATTAGGGGTGCTCACTTTTACCATTACTATCCAATATTGTATTAGAAATGTTAGCTTTATTTTTTTTATTAGCTTTTTATTTACAAGACATATGCATGGGTAATTTTTCAGCATTGACCCTTGCAAAGCTTTCTGTTCCAAATTTTCCCCTCTTTCCCCCCAGCCCCTCCCCTAGATGGCAGGTAGACCCATATATGTTAAATATGTTAAAGCATATGTTAAATACAATATATGTATACATGTCCAAACAGTTGAAATGTTAGCTTTAGCAAGAGAAAAAAAATTAAAATGATGGCATACTTAAGAGAATCCTAGATAATCAACTAAAAACTACTAGAAATAATTAACAATTTCAGCAAACTTGCAGGATACAAAATTCACACAAATCATCAGCATTTCTCTACCAACTAAGCCCAGTAGCTAGAGATAGAAAGAGAAATTCCATTTAAAAATAGATGTATAATATATTTATACATTATTATTAATTATATAAAATTAAAATATATGTTAAAATATAAAAAAATAATAAGATAATATAAAATATTTGGGAATCTACCTGCCAAGACAAAGCTAGGAACTATATGAGCACAATTACAAAACTTTTCATACAAATAAACTTAGATCTCTATTTATTCAATGCCAAACCAACCAAACTGCCAAGAAATTATTTTATAGAGCTAGAAATAACAAAATTTATCTGGAAAAACAAAAGGTCAAGAATTTCAAGGGAATTAATGAAAAAAATGCAAACCAAGTACCAGATCTAAAACTATATTATAAAGCATCAATCCTCAAAACCATTTGGTGATAACTGACTTATAGTTATCTAGTGTTTGAAGACTATATATGATAATCAATTCTGATGGATGTGGCTCTTTCCAAAAATGAGATGATTCACATCACTTCCAATAATCTTGTGATGAGGAGAGCCAAATACACCTAGAGAGAGGACTGTGGGACCTCAATGTGGACCACAACATAGCATTTTCACTCTTTCTGTTATTGTTTGCTTGCATTTTGTTTTCTTTTTCACTTTTTTTTAAATCTGATTTTTCTTGTGCATACATATATTTGATTTAACATATATTGAATTACCTGCCATTTAGAAAAGGGAGTGAGGGGGGTGGGGGGAGAAGGGGAAAATTTTGAACACAAAAATTTGCAAGATTAATGTTGAAAAATTACCTATGCATATGTTTTATAAATAAAAAGCTTTAATTTAAAAAAAAGAAAAAAGTAATCTAGTGTTTAATAAACTCAAAGACTCTAAATTCTGGAATAAGAACTCACTATTTGACAGAAGTTGATAAGAAAATTGGAAACTAGTATGGCAGAAACTAGGCATTGACTAGCATCTAACATCCTATATCAAGATAAAGTCAAAAAAGACTCATGATTTAGATATAAACATGATTTAAATATAAACAGATTAAGAGAACAAGGGATAGTCTACTTCTCAGATCTGTGGAGAAGGAGGGAATTTGTGGCCAAAGAATAACTAGAGAACATTATGAAATGCAGACTAGATAATTTTGATTATATTTTAAAAGTTTTTGTACAAATAAAAGCAATGGAGCCAAGATTATTAGAAGGGAAGCCAAAAACTGAGGGAAATTTTTACATCTAAGGGTTCTGATAAAGGCATTTTTTAAAAAAATATGGAGAATTGACTCGTTTATAAAAACACAAGCCATTCTCCAAATGATAAATGATAAAAAAGGGTCAAAGGCTAAGAAAAGGCAGTTTTCAGACAAAGAAATTAAAACTTTCTAATCATATGAAAAGGGGCTCCAAATTACTGTTGATCAGAGAAATGCAAATTAAGAGAAATCTGAGATACTGCTACACACCTCTCAGATTAGCTAAGATGGCAGGAAAAGACAAGGACAAATGTTGGAGGGGATGTGGGAAAACTGGGACACTGATACATTGTTAGTAGAACTGTGAATGGATTCAAGCCATTCTGGAGAACAGTTAGGAACTATGCCCAAAGGGCATAAACTGTGCATACCCTTTGACCCAGCAGTGTCCCTACTGGGCCTGTATCCCAAAGAGGTCATAAAAAGGGGAAAGGACCCACATATGCAACAATGTTTGTAGCAACCTTTTTTTTTTTTTTTTTTTTTTTTTTTACTGAGGTGATTGGGATTAAGTGACTTGCCCAGGGTCACACAGCTAGGAAGTGTTAAGTATCTGAGGTCATTTATGAACTCAGGTCCTCCTCCTCCTGACTTCAGGGCCAGCACTCTATCCACTGTGCCACCTAGCTGCCCTGTTGTAGCAGCCCTTTTTGAAGTGGCAAAAAATTGGAAACTGGGTGGCTACCCATCAGTTGGAAAATGGCTGAATAAGTTGTGGTATATGAATGTTGTGGAATATTATTATTCTATAAGAAACAGCCAACATGGGGCAGTTAGGTGGTGAAGTGATTGGAGTACCAGCCCTGAAGTCAGGAGGAACTGAGTTCAAATGTGACCTCAGACATTTAACGCTTCCTAGCTGTGTGACCCTGGGCAAATCACTTGACCCCAATTGCCTTAGCAAAAAACAAAAAGAAATAAAGAAAGAAACTACCAGCAGGATGATTTCAGAGAGGCCTGGGGAGACATATATAACTAAGTGAAATGAGCAGAGAACCAGGAGATCATTGGAGAAAGCCATCTGCAGCCAGAAAGAGTGTGGATCACAGCGTAGTATTTTCGCTCTTTTTGTTGTTTGCTTGCTTGGTTTTTTTCTCTTATTTTTTCCCTTTTTGATCTGATTTTTCTTGTGCAATATGATAAATGGAAATATATTTAGAAGAATAGTACATATTTAACCTATATTGGATTATTTGTTGCCTAGGGGAGGGGGGAGAAAATTTTGGAAGACAAGAGTTTTGCAAGGGAGAATGTTGAAAACTGCATGTATTTTGAAAAATAAAAAGTTATTAATGAAAAGAACCAAGTCTATTGGAATGGACATACATCACCTCATTGTTTAAAAGAAAAAAGTCAAGTCCATCAGAGTTGATCATTACATAGTCTTATTGCTGTGTACAATGTTCTCCTGTTCTATTCATTTTACCCAGCATCAGTTCATATAAGTCTTCCTAGGTCTTTCTGAAATCCTCTTGCTGGTCATTTCTTACAGAACATCTACCATAAGTTATTCAACCTTCCCCCAGCTGATGGGCATCCACTCAGTTTCCAGTTTCTTGCCATCATAAAAAGAGGTGCTGCAAACATTTTTGTACATGTGGCTCCTTTTTCCTTTTTTATGATTTTTTGGGGGTAGAATACAGATGGTAGGAGATACATCACTGAAACTCCTGAGTATTAGTTTTCTCCCCTATTAGAAACAGAGGATCATCCTTATATTATATATCTAATGGAATGGCAAAGAGTAGACTTAAGGCTGATTTCAGAAAAGCCTGGAAAGACTTACATGAACTGATGCTGAATGAAATGAGCCAAACCAGGAGAACATTGTACACAGTAACAGCAAAATTATGTAATTATACATCAACTATGATAGATGTAGTTCTTCTCAGCAATACAGTAATCTAGGACAATTCCAATAGACTTGAAATAGAAAATGCCATCCATGTCCAGAGAAAGAATTATCAAGACTGAATGCAGATCAAAGCATATCTTATTTTTCACTTTTTTTCTTTCTTGTGGTTTTTCCCTTTTCTGAATTTTCTTTTTGGATATAACTAATATGGAATTGTTTTCAATTGACCGTACATGTATAAAAAACAAAAAACAAACAAAGAATTGGCTTAAATTAATATATAAATTATAATTAGATGCTTAAAGTTTTATTATCACGAGTGAATTCACTAGAAGAGGAAAATTAATTTGATTGGAAAATTTAATGGGGAGGGGGTAGAGTCTGGTGTTGATACCTTGTTGCTGAACCAAATTACCCATTGTTGGTTAATTGCTCTTTGTAAGGGGAAGTAACTATGAGAAATAACTTGCTCAGTCAATCAAGTCAATAAGCATTCATTAATTAAAGCATACCTATTATGTGCCAGACACTGCTAAGAGCTGGGGGTACAAAGAAAGACAAAAGACAGTTCCTCCCCACAAAATACTCATAGTCCAATAGGGAAGACAATAGGCAAACAACTACATACAAACAAGATGCATACAGAATAAATTAGTTATAACCAACCAAAGGAAAGGAATTAGGAAATGCTTATTATCTTTTCTCACTGCACTGTAAACTTTAAAGTTATTGAAAAGTCAATTATTAATTACATTTTTCATCCCTTTCTCTGTTAAGATGTTACTAAAGTATGGCCTTACAGAAGGATGCAAAACTATGGTCCATTTGTATTTGCTTGTGTTAATTTATTATCTGGTACTGCTCTGGTGATTGTAATGGTCTACTTTTAATTTGTGGTTTATGTCTCTAGACATGGAAATTGTTGCTGCCCACTTTTAAATATATTTGTTAATTTCAGCTAACTAAACTAATATTGATTTAATTGCATTGATAATATGAATCTGTTTTAATTAAGCTTCTTAATCTTGCATGAAATAGGCAAAGCCTGCATTGATTCCTGAAGTGCCCTGATATAAAATAATTATTTTTAATAACACATAGTCATTGTGTGTGTGTGTGTGTGTGTGTGTGTGTGTGTGTGTGTGTGTGTGTGTGTGTAAATGCTTATTGAAAGAAGCCAGGAGGGAGAATCTTCTAGGGATAGCTGGTAAAAATGCATAGTCAAGATGGCAACTAGAGGGTGCTAGAGTGGAGAAAGCGCCAGCATAGAAATCAGGAGGACCAGAGTTCAAATGAAGCCTCAGATGCTTAACTCTTCCAAGTTATATGACACTGGCCAAGTCACTTAACCTCAATTGCCTGGCCAAAAAGTACAAAACTATAAGAAGACCCTATGGTTAGGAGGGGCCAGGTTGCAGTGCCAAGGATTTTGAATGCCAAACAGAATTTTATATTTGTTCCTGGAAGTGTTAGGAAGTCACTGGAGTTTTTTGGAAGGGGGAGAGGAGTATAACGTGGGTAAGCCTGGGGTTTAGAAAAATGAATTTGCCAGCTGAATGGGGAGAGACAAGAGAGACTACTGGAGTAGTCCCAGGGAAGTGAAAAAAAAAAGAATGTGCATGCGGTTCCGGGCAGTGTCATGAGTGGGCTTGAAGCAAATGACCTCTGAGGGCCCTTTCAGCTCCAGATTTATGTGCCTAAGTTGCAAAAAGAGGCAGATTTAAAGTTGAAGTTGGAGGAAACTTATTAAACCAGCTTTCCAAAAATGGAAGGGACTAACTGGGAAGATGATGATTTTTTCTCTTTGGTAAAGATCTTCAGAGACTAGTGATCATTACTTCTTAAGTATGTCAAAGAGTGGCCTCTTGCTTCACTTGGACAAGATGGCCTGTGAGATCTCTTCAGAGACAGATTCTTCGATTTTGTTAGCTCCCAATGCAGTTTCCTAATTTCCTGCTAGTGCTCTGCAGCCAATCACTCAAGGCCCCTTACTTCCCCAACCTTATATCTTCCAAGAAAAGCTCTGCCCTTCCTGTTTCAGAATTAAAGGGAGCCTTTGGCCCCGGTTGATACTATTGGCAGAAGCAGTAAGGGTCCAAAAGCCCCACACGAAGGACATGGAGAAAGTCATGTTTAGCATTTTGGGATTTTGTGAAAAGGTAACCAAATGGGACACTTGATATATTTGATTTTTATACCATCTAAATTTCCTTTCCTTCGTATCATTTCCCCTCCCAGAGAACCTTCTTGTAGACCAGAGATTTATTATTTAAAGGGGGAATAAATTTATTTATTTATTTTTAGCAAAGCTGATCAGATGTTGGGGGGGTAATGTTCTATACCCCCTAACTCCATGAAGGAGAAAGGCCTGTTTTTTAAAGGCAAACTTGTTCTTTGTAATTTGTATTTCATTCTTTTGGGACAGTGATTTTGCAAGCCCCATTCTTTCCCAGTTACCTAGAGGAATCGGTTAGGGCCGAAATAAATGTTTAGCAGATGGTTTAGCTGTATATGTCAGGTGATTGGAATTTAGGCTCAGTCTTCCACTGTACTTCTTTATAGATATTTATCTGTAGATTGATGTTAGGACCTTGTAGGGCAGCAGTCCCTTGTTAATCTTGCAGCTTGACATGCAACTATTGGCCTAAGACTTGATGTTCCCGGATCAAGGTCAGCAGCTTGTGCTATTTCTATCCAACTTCTCTTACTTTATGTGAAACTTTCTTTTTCAGATTGATGATGATGAACCAGGCTATGACCTGGACTTGTTTTGCATCCCTAAGCATTATGCCCAGGATTTGGAGAAAGTATTCATTCCTCATGGGCTTATCATGGACAGGTCAGTGAGATTTTAAATTAATCAGAATGTCAAATCTTTACAAATGTAATTTATTATTATTTTTAAATTAGAGGTTTTTATTTACAAAGTATATGCATGAGTAATTTTTCCAAGATTGAGCAATTTCTTTTTTAATTACAAAACAAATGTGATTTTGAAAATGTTGGTTACTAATGTATGTAAAAGATTTGAAAACTTGATTTGTGCAACTTAAAAGGCATATCGAATTTAAATAGGACTTTGGTTTTAAAGAAAGTCCATCAAGACCAATCTGTTATCAGGAAAGTGGCAGGATGAGTAACAGTATTGAATCTGAATGCAGAATATTGGAGATCTGGGTTCAAAACCTGACACTTTGTCAACTCTGTGATAAGAGACAAGATGTTTAACCCATCTGGTCCTTAGTCTTATCATCTCTAAATGAAGATTAGACAGACTGGTCATTCCAGCTTTGACTTTCTGATTGTTTGGGACCCAGAGAAATTTTAACAGTGGAAATTGGAGCCCTGGCCATCTGACTCCGGGTCCAGTTCTCTTGCCATTGTTCTCCATACTTTAAAATCCTCTTCACAAAAACCTAAAACCACCATTCTTCCAATCCTAAAGGCTAATGGTGAAACAGACACATAGAAGATTGAGGCAATGGACTACAGCTATATTGTCTATACACCGTCAGATGGGATCATTGCTTTTGCTTAATGTGGGGGCGGAGGGGAGTAGGGAGTAGAAAATAACTGAGAAAAACAAAAATCTAAAGGAAATAATCTTTAAATTAAAAAACATTGTTGGATAATGGGAGATCTCTAGTAATGAGTATTATAGAGAGAAATGGAACCCCGAATCAGATGCTAGAGAATATGGAGAACTCTTCTGTGAAACTACCAGTTATATATTAGCCTTCCCATTACCGAGAAACTCAATGGGGCTGAAATACAAGAGGCCAAATGAGCCTATACATCTTCTGTGTAACAAGGTGCGCTGAAGAAACTCATCATTGGTGGGTGCTGGATTTTTTAATGAATTTTTTTACCTCAATAAAATCAACTCTTTTAGGAGGCAATGAGGGAGTAGGGTAGATGAATACAGTTCAAGACTTGAGTTCAAGGAGTTTTAGGAAAGAGTGTTCAATATTAAACACATTCTGTTAAAATATTGGTTTGGGTTTTTTGGTTTTTTGTTTTTTCGGTTTTTTTTCCAATTAGGACTGAACGTCTGGCCCGAGATGTGATGAAGGAGATGGGAGGCCACCATATTGTTGCCCTGTGTGTCCTCAAAGGTGGCTACAAATTCTTTGCTGATTTGCTGGATTATATCAAGGCACTGAACAGGAATAGTGACAAATCAATTCCTATGACGGTAGATTTTATCAGACTGAAGAGCTACTGTGTAAGTATATTCAAGATTGTTTAAAGTGATTGAAGAGTCTCCTGTGGAAAAATTGTTAGGAATGGGTTTTTACATGGGAATTGAAGGTTTTTCTGTCCATTTTCTGTAAAGCCTGAGCCATTGGTTCTCTGAAGCACTAAATTCTATGGTTTTCAATTTTTATCTAGTGTGCTTTTAAGACAAAAGTAAATCTAAATCTATGACTATATGAATTTAAATAAGTTGTGTTGTTAGCAGTTACTTTTCCAAACTACCTTTGGCGCTTGTAGCATGTCTGCACTTGAGGTAAGTTTTTGTCCTGAGAAGATAGGTTTGATTTTGAGAAAAAGCCAGTGGCTACTTGGAGCCCAGCCTGAAGAAGGTAGGTCATATAATAGAATTTTTGATTAAAACCTTTTTCCCAAGCAGTGACTTCTGAGTCTGAGCAATTGCTACAAACCAATGAGATTCTATTTTTGTTTTGTTAAAACAGAAGTCTTCTATTGCTTCTGAATTTCTACAGAAGTAATTGACTATCTAAGTGTTATGGGATGAATTGTCCATGAACAGTGAGAACGCTGTGTCCATTTGTGATTAAATATGTATGCTTTTGGGGGTCTTGGGACTTTCATTATTTTCCACTGTGGAATTATACACTTTTTTCCCCAAGTCATGCTGGAAACACTTTTTATTTCCATCATGATTACTTTCTTCCTCAATAAGCCTATTGCTTTGTCTCATTTCCCTCAAAAGATCAGAGCAAAATATCATATTCGCCATTTCTGTTTTTTCTTCAGAATGGATGCCATAGTTTTCATAGAAAATTCCTTATGTGGGAATTTTCTTTGAAAATGCTTTCTCTTTCGATTTAAACTGGGGTGCTGGAGTTGGCCTCATTCGCACAATGGTTTGCTTGTCTGAAGGAATTAATCCTTTGGTACTTATCTCTGTTGGCAATAGACCAGACCATTTAGTGTGGATGTTGTCTTCCCCACCACCATCTTGAAAATTTTGGTGCCAGCTCAAGCTCCGACCAGACGTTCTTCCATCCCTAAAGCTTCTTGTAACATGCCAGATGTCTCACTTGCACATTTGTTTTACTGCACAAAATTTGAGAATCTTTGCGCTAAATAAGGCTCATTCATTAATTTTTTTTTTGGTGAGCAAGCAAAACAACAATGGCCCTCGCTCATTGGGCACAGCTGTTGGTGGCAAGGCTGACTGACCTTGAGGTTGCAGCTGTTGCAAGCTAAAACTTGTTGCAATATGTCTCCATTCAGAGCAAGTCCATTCCTCTTCCAGTAGCCACCTGAGAACATTGGTGATTAATTTTTTTTTTATGACCAAAACTCATATGCCTGGGAAATTGGACAGAGAACTTTTCCTTTAAGAAAGCAGAGATGAGTAGAAGAAATAATTGCAGTGAATGAAATCCATTTGTTTTGAACTAAAAAGTGTTAAGAATTAAATATTCTTCTCTACTGCTCTTAATAGCTATATTTCAAGGAAGGGCATGGGCATATATTTAACAATTTGATTCTGCTTTTAAGATTTTTATTCAAAGTTATTTAGATTGTTTTTAGATCCTATGGAATTATCAAGGTAAACTTTAATAAAAAGCTAGCAGTTTGAAAATGTCTACTTTTTTGATTATATAAAAAGAGAGAAGCAGATTTTTCTATTCTTATTTTTAATTAAGAATTTTATTTAAGAAATTGGAGCAAATCCGGAACAATATTTTCTTAGAAATTATAAATGGGGGGAAAAATCAAATTCTTAAAAATGTTCCCCTGCTAGTCAAAATTCTGGAAGATTTTTTTAAGGATCTGTAATTTCATTAGAATGGATAATCCTCTCCATCGATACAGATCTTAACCCCTCTATATTAATTTGGTTGGCAGAGAGTTGCTCTAGCTAAAAATGTCATTTGTTCCCTTTATGCCCTCTCCAAACGGGGTGTTCTTCAAACAACAGACATCACAGAGCCTGTATTTGAAGCCTTTCCAGCTTGGGTAGGACCTGGTGGAGCATTTGCTCTATTGGTATAGTCTTAGAAAATCCAGGGTGCCTACCTCATCACATTGAGGCATAACATTGTAGTGGAAGCAAATTAATTCTTTTTTTTTTTAATCCTAATAACTAATTTCTGTCTTGTGGCTATCCATGTGAAACTTTTAACTTGCAACTATTTTAAAAAATCTGTTTGTTGTTGAAAAACATTTGTTTCAAGAAATGATTTTTTTAAAAATTTGGGAGGAGGGCAGTGAATCACAAAAGAGTGCCTTTCAAGTAAGTATACACATGGAAAGCCAATGGAAAGTTTTAAAAATTGGAAGCTTAATTTCTTAAATCCACGAAGTGGAGATTAAAATTGTTTATGGGATCAGCTAACATTAATGGGAGGAGGATAAAATGAATTCACATGCTGATCTCTAAGCACTTGTTTTAAAGTTATTTTAAAACAGTGAATTGTTAATCTAGCTAATCCATACTAATCTTGAACCTTTCTATAACCTATTAAATTTTCTGGCTATGCAAAAAAAAACCAACCAAAAACCCAACCCACTACTGATGCATTGTTTGTGCAAATGTGATTTCCTGTTCAATTTTTATTTCATTTCACACTCTCTAATAAATTTTTTGTTAAAGTATCTTGGAAGGGCAATAAAGTTTGAACAGTGTAAGAATTTTGTCCCAGATCTCTGTTCTTAAGTCATGACAGGTAAGGGTGACAGGCATTTGCCATTTTTTTGTGTCATAGTCAATAACCAAAGGGAAAGTTTAAATGATCCGATATGTGCCTAAAATAGGATTAGTCTGGTCATGAGTAGTGTTAAAGAAAGTGTGTTCTAAACGCCTCTCCTTTAAAAACAAAATGTATTCCTTTCTGATATTGCTATTTTCTCCTGTCTCTCCCTCCCTTCTGCCCCAATTTCTTCTTTCCCACTTAAAAAAAAAATCTGTGAAGACTTTGAAATCTCACACTACATGGGAAACTTAAGAATTATGATCTGTTGACAAATGTTCACGCCTCCCTTGGGGCTCATGCCCTATTTCTTTCTTCATTCCATATTAGTAGAGACTTCTGCTTGAAAACCAGCTATTCATTTTCGCCTCTTCCAGCAGCATTCCTCATTCATTACAGCCAAGTCACAACCGTCAGTCTTCAGTGACACTACACTCACTTGCTAAGGGTCATGAATAAGCAGCTGTTTCCTGCTTCAAGATTAAAATGACTTTATAGGCACTTGGATAGATCTGTGATCTCCTTGATACATGGCCATTCCTTCCAGCGATGCAGATCTGCAACACCAATCACGCCTTCTTATCCTGTGTGCCTCTTGTCCATGTCCTCCTGTAGATCCTCCACAGGGAGTGCACCCAACGTGCTGGGATAGGAGCCTTCCTCTAGATCTCTTGACAACGCACGGATACCGTTGGAGCGGACGGCTTGTCCATCTGTTGCCCCTTGCTCACACTACATGATTGACCCACCTTCCTTTCCAGTTCTACATCTCTCTGGTGACTTCCTTTATACCACTTCTCCACAATTCTTGGCTGGTAATAGACTGCAGCTTCCTCTTCTCTCTGGGTTCATTTATAGCAAGAATTCAAGATCGACAGGATTTTCATTCCTCTAGTAAAAATGTCCCTTCATTCCCTGGATAAAGATCTCACATTTAGAGCGCCCGAGGCCGATTAGTTGGTTTAGAAACTTGACAGGCATCAACAAACGTCAGCATTTCCATAGACAAAGAAGTACGAGGGAAACGAAGAATTGTATTTCAACCTGTCCCTGTGTTTCACCTTAATCTTTAGCTTCATATATATCATCCCCTGCCCCTTTCTCTACTGCTTGATCTTCATCAGTCCAGTAGAAGAAAGAGAAACACTGGCCATTTTGTATTTTTCTTTGTTCTGAGTTGCCATGGCCAAAGAATTCGTAACCAAGTGGCTAACTTGCCGGTGATGAGCTTCTTCATAATTAGCTAGGCTGATCCTTGGAAAGCAGACTTGGTCTGTTGCCAAGACCTATTCAAAGCCTTTACAGCATAGTAGAACCTGCCAGAACTTGAGCTCCTACTACCATCCCTGTGCCGCGGTGAAGCATTGAAGGAGAACTCGGCAGACATGGATGCTTTCAAAGGTCATTTCATACATGCAAACATCAATATAAAGTTGCCATTTGATGGCTAATGATAATTAGAAAAACTACGAGAATCTGAGAGGTGGAAAGGACCACAGAGGTCATCTCTTCCAATTCATGTCTGAATGAGGGGTCATCAACTTCCGCTTGAAGAGCTCCAGCGCTGGGGACCCTACCACCTCCCAAGGAGATCCATTCCATTTTGGAACTGCTCTGAGCTAGGAAGTTTTTTCTTATATCGAGCCCAAATCTGCCTCTCTACAACTTTTACCTGCTGCTGCTGGTTCTGCCTTCTGGGGACTATTAAGTTGAATCGGTCTTCCCCATAATAGCCTTTTAAACATTTCAAACCATCCAACCTCCTCTCCCCCCTGCCCCCCAAGTCTTCTCTTCCCAGGCTGTACATCCCTAGGTCTTTCGACTGATCTTTGTATCACATGAACTTCAGTTCCCTCAGCCTCCCGGTCACCCTATTCTGGAGATGCTTCAGCTTGGCAATGCCCTTCCTAAAATGTGGCACTTCAGACCTGAACACAGTATCTCAGATCGTGATCTGACCAGAACAGGAAAAGAGAATTGTAGCTCGCTGTGTGTTTTCTTCTAGTCCTTTATGTTGTAGCTTCAGCTTGACCTTTGTGTGCATGTGTCTGTAGTCAGTAACTTTGGTAAAAATTGGCTGCACATCTTGACAGTTGATTGTTTAAAGCTTAGCTTTTATAAACAGATAAAAAGTAAATAGAATTCATGACTGCACCAAAGGGCAGAGTGTGAAAATCCACCCAATTTAAATAATTAGGGATGGGAATAAGGCATACCTGTGCTGGTAATTGGGAAACTTGCTCCAAACCAGCTCAAAGACCAGTGCCCGCCCCCCCCCCCCCCGAAAAAAAAAAAGATGGGGCGTGTCCCTTTCTCAATTACTTGGGTAGGTAGGCAGCCTTTTGGGCAGACCTATTCATTGCTTTGGAGCTGGAGTTATTGGTTTTTCAGCTTGTGGTCTGAGGAATTCAGTTTTCTCAGGATTCAGTAAAGACGCCAGGAAAGAAAGTAGTTGTGGTGAATGGGTCTAATTTGTGCCTTCACCATTAAGCCCTGGCCCCAACCCAGGATCCTAGCATTTCCCAAAAAGAAAAGAACAAAGGGTTCCACAGCCTAAACAAGTCTGAAGAGTAAGCCCCAGAGTAGCAGTTAATAACAACATTATCAAAGAAAAAAATAACATCATCATCTCCGGGCCGTGAGGGTACCGTGTGGTATTAAATGCCAGTATAGTACCCGGCACATAACAAGTGCTTCCTCAAGATTTGTCACTATGATGACTAAGCCCCTTGGAGTTCCAAAACACTAACACTCAATTGATCTTCTCATATCTCTTTCTTAAGATTGGAAGGGAGGGAAGGGAGCATGGTCAAATGTGTGTGCACACATACACACAACGCACACACGTGCGGGTGTGTGTATTTGTGTGACATCTGTGTTGTACACACATGTATCTGTGCGATGCGTGTGTGCATGTGCATGTATTTGACAGAGCTCTAGGTACAAGTGTTCCAGTCAGGTCTCGTGCCTCGTTATAACACAAAGCTGAACTTAGCTTCTTGGAGGATGAGCCACAGCCCTTTGAACCCTAGCAGGGTTCTAGAGAGCTGGAAAAGCTTTGGGGATAGGCCAGACTGGTTATATACACTATGTCCTGAACCTAGGCTAACTAAGTATGGAAAGGCTTCTACCACCAGGCTGGCCACATAGAGATGAATTTTTTGGTCACAGCAACTCTTCAGGACCCTCTGAAACCATAGAAGGGTCACGGTCTGTGTCAGTGGAAGGAGGGGCCCGGCTGACAGACCCACGGCTTCCCAAGGTATATGCTCTGTAGACATTTTTGTATGTGTATAGGATGTGGTCAAAGGGTAGGAAATGTGGAGGAGGAGACGTTTCCATCTCCGACTAGCTGGATACAGGGGAGATGAGTGTGTCCCAGCGAGTAAACAGGTAGACTGAGGATAATTGGAAAGCAGTTTCCTAATGGCTTGAAAGAATATACTTTCCTGCTTTTTTTCCTCTGTGTGATTCTGTTCTGAGCAGAACTCCACGGAAGACAGAGCCCAGCAGCCACCCGTTGCCCATCCCAGCACCCCCCATTTCCCGCTGCCTTACGTACAACTGCCCCACTGACAACACGGATATGGATGTGAACCACATCCGGGCGCAGAGCTTCCTCTTCGGGTGTGAGCTCAAGGCAGACAAAGATTTCCACTTCAAGGTGGGGAACGACCAAACCGAGCACCAGCTTTCCCTGAGAACCGTGAGCTTGGGAGCCAGCGCCAAGGACGAGCTGCACGTCGTCGAAGCCGAGGCCCTCAATTTTGAAGGCAGCCCGACTACGGTCACCCTGGCGTCGCTGAAACTGTCCGTGCAGCCCACGGTCTCCCTCGGTGGCTTTGAGATCACCCCTCCGGTCGTCTTGCGTCTGAAATGCGGTTCCGGGCCCGTGTACATTAGTGGCCAGCATCTGGTTGCGCTGGAGGAAGATGTCGAAGAAAATAATGTGAAGGTTGTGAATCTGCCTGCCAAGCGAGCTGCTTCTGAAGCTGATGACAAGATTCCCCCGAAAAAGGTAAAACTGTCTGAGGAGGAGGAGGAGGAGGAGGAAGAGGAGGAGGAGGAGGAGGAAGAGGAGGAAGATGATGATGAGGCAGAGGATGAGGAGGAGATAGAAGAGGTAGATGAGGATGAAGAGGAGGTGGAGGTGGAAGATGAGGAGGAGGTAGAGGAGATTGAAGAGGAGGAAGAGGAGGAGGAGGAAGAGGAAGAGGAGGAGGAAGAAGAGGAAGAGGAGGAAGAAGAAGAGGAGGAAGAAGAGGAGGAGGAAGAAGAAGAGGAAGAGGAGGAGGAGGAGGAAGAAGAGGAGGAGGAGGAGGAAGAGGAGGAGGAGGAAGAAGAAATTGAAAATAATAATCCTCTCGAAAATAAGTCTGATCCTGATAGCCCAGCACAGAATGGAGAAATACCCAACCTAGAAGAGGAGACAACAGATTCTGAGCCGGTCACCCCTAAATCAAAAAGCCAGGAGTCCTCTGAAACTGAGGAGAAGATTTCCCCAAGTCCTCAAGAAGCTAGCTCTCCTGAGGATGTTAAAGAAATTCAGGCAAGCACAGAAAAATAAAAATAAAAATAAACCAAACACAGTAGTTTATTCTTTCCCTAAAGTAAAAGGCCAATTCCACAACATTAAAAATTGCTCTGGGATGCCCAATCCAGAGGCTAGTCACCATCTCAGCCTGTTGAAATCTCTTTAAGAAAATAATCTTAAATTTGCTCAAATTTGTCCATCATTACATTGCTGTGATAGTTGCTATTTGGCTGTCCTTTTTATTAATGTAGAGTAAGAACGATTCCCCTGCCGAGTCTTAGAGATGTCATTCTGACTACTTTGCTAAGGATGTCATCCATTAAGGTTTTTTTTTTCCTTCCCTTGGATTCATTTATTGGGTACTTAAATATTGGCAATGATGATATGGGACAGAGTAGTAACAATAGTCAAACAAAGGGAGATGAGGGAGAAACAAGAGAAAGAAAATAAATACAGGATTTTCCTAAAACTGGGGAGGGCTCTATTCAACCTGCTTTCCATCAGGATGGGAACTTCTTCCATCGATTGCAGCTCATCAGCAACTCACCTGTAACAGGTCTAGACTTCACGAGTTGCCTGATGCTCTTAAGTGACTTGTCTGTCACCAGCTAGTATCTCTCAGAGGCAGGACTGGGGTTTGTTATTTTTTTTTTTATTATTCCAAGGCTAACCCTTTCTTCACTACCCTAATGAGCTTTGGAAAAAACCAATTAGGTATATTTTGCCTTATTTAGTTACCCCTGGTTGCAAAAAGCAGCTCTTTACAGACTTACTTTTTTAAATTTCATCTCTAGCTACATTTCAGAATCTTATTTATCCCTAGACTTCCATTAGAAAGTGGGACTACCGATCCCAGGGGGAAAAAATTACTCCCTAAATACCGAGTTGAGATCCTTTTGCTTAGCAAGAAAGAGTTTTAAGATGTCTAGCAGCTTAGCAGAGTGTTGAACACTCCCTTACCAGTGTAACGGCAAGGTGCCCGGGCCCGCCACTTCCCATGCCAAGGTTCCTCACTAGCATTTTCCCACACCTATGTTTTTATTTCCACCTTCTTGCCAACTCCCCTCAAACTGAGGAATATTCCCTATGCCTCTCCAGTTCCAGCTTGTACAATTGTGTCCCCCCTCCTCGTCCTTCTTCCTAACTTCTTTGTAACCATATACAGCTAGACAGAGAGTAATATCCCAATGGCATGAACAGCTAACTTGTGCAATTTTCTCATTAATTCTCGGAATGTCGTAAATACCTACTTTTTTTCAAACAGAACGACCAGTCTACTGGGGACATAAAAGTGATTGGTGGAGATGATCTCTCAACTTTAACTGGAAAGGTTTGTATAGTGGATTATAAAGAAAGAGCATCATGTGTTCACAGATTTGTTGTAATTGACGCTACCATGGCTTTCTTCAGATGCTGTGGAGTCCTAGTGACCTATTAGAAAACATCTAGTGTTTTATTCTCCAGTTTATGGGAGCATATAAGCTTAAGCCCACACCAGACTTTGAGATAATATCTGCAGGGCTTATAAACATGTTTTAAATGATGTTTACCACCCACCTACTTTTGGGATGGAGAACTTGGTGTTCAAACAAAATTTTCTCTCTTGACCCCCAATCCACCCCATCCTAAACTCCCTATTTTTCTCAAGAGGATCCCTATCATCCCGGTTCCCTACGCTCACAAAGCTTGGCCTCTTGCCTCTCCTTCACTCGCCCAGCCAATCCCATCTCTACAGTATCTCTTAGTTCCATCCAAGCTTCTCTCCACTCGTGCCCCTTCTCACCTTCTTGCTGAGATTATTGGAGCAAGTTTCTAATTAATCTCCCTGATCTGGTCTTTCTACTTTCTTCAAATCGTCCACGTGATGCTGCGATGATTTTTCCTCAGGAATAGTTGTTTGAAGGTACAAGATTATATTAGCAGACACCAAATGTAGTATAGTCTGTGGCTCAAAACTGCAACCCTGACTTTCCATGGCCTGGACTCAGGATCGTAGATAAGACAGATGGAAGGGCCTTCCAAGGCCTAGTCTAACCCCTTCCTTTTACTGGGAAGGAAAATGAGGCCCAGGGAGATGAAGGGACTTGAAATCATAAATGTAAAGCTAGAAGGTACCTCAGGACCCCAGAGCTTATTCCAACTCCATTCCATTGAATATTTCTATCTAATGAACCACTTCTTTTAAACAGTGTTTCTCCAAGTACAGTTCCATAGAGCTTTTCAAATTTGAGAACCCCTTGTAGCAGCAAAAAATTTTACAGATCCCTGCATAATAGTAGCGTACTGTTAGTATCCATGATGAGGAAAAGAAATACTTGGTGCTCAATGAGAAAAAGCTCCTGTGAATCCAGTAGTGCTTTGAAATGGATGTCTTATTGATTACGGCAGCATCATTGGGAAAATGAATATATAATATGTGTGAGGCAGTCTGTCCACCTGAAGGTATGTTTGTTTATTTCCACATAAAGTTGCAGGCCTCTTGCAAAGTCACTATGCCCCCCTCCTCACCACCATCCATGTGGGCCTTTAGCTCAAAGTTTGGGAAGCATTATTACCTCAGTCATGGGATGGGGTTGGGAATTAAAAATATTTGTTTTCTGACTTGAACATAATGTTTTTCACCTTGTTCTTTTCTTTGTTCTAGAATGTCCTGATTGTTGAAGTAAGTACTATGTTACTATTGGAATTTTTTCTGGTGATTGATTTAAATGGATAGATAGTTCCAACATTTATTTGTCACTGTGCTGAGCGCTGGGCAAAGGGGGAAGCTGAAGAGGGAGAAGCTCCTGGGGGGTGGTCATTGGGGAGGACCTCAAAGGAGAGCTTTCTCAGGGTGGAAATGCAACAGGCAAGGAGACCAAAGAGGATTCTGGAGGCATTTATACCTAAAACATCTTTAGAGGTAAAAGTGGGACAAGAATGGAGTCTGGGAACCTGAGCATTTCATCAGGAGGCCCATTGAAGTGGTTTAAGTTTGAAGTAATGAGGTTTTTTAAAAACATAAATTTTCTCGTATTTTCACCTTTTGTTGTTTGCTTGTTTTTTTTCCCCCTTTTGATCTGACTTTTCTCTCGTGCAACATGATAAATATGGAAATGTTTAGAAGAATTGTACATATTTAATCTATAATGGATTATTTGCTGTCTGGGAATGGGAGAGGGAAGGGGGAGGACAAAAAAAAAATTTGGAACACGAGGTTGTGCCAGGGTGAATGTTGAAAAATGCCTTTTCATGGATTTTGAAAATAAAAAGCTATTATAAAACATTTTTTTTAAAAACCATGAATGTTCAAGAACTTAGATACCCAATGAGTGTTAACATTTCAAAGTCCCTTTTAACAAAAATGGGTCACTTTCTTCCCCTGCTCAACCTTATTTGTGACACTTCACTCCAGTGACTGTAATGAGAGAGATAGGGAATAAGCCTGTGGTTTCATTGGACATACAAGTAAAGGGAACTTTCTGTAACAGAGTCGAAGGCAAACCTTGCAGCTCTTCCAAAGGCAGGGTTAGTGTGTGTCCAAGGCAGGACCTCCAGGCCTTTCCAGGCTTCTGGAAACTGGCTTTCTCTTCACCAACTCAACTTGCTCAAGCTGGAGTTACAGCTGCTATTTACAGAAAACTCAGATTTACCGAGGAGGTAAATACCCTAAGAATCATTAGCCTCCCCTTCCAGAGGAGGAAGCCAATTGGATTACCCAAAGTCCCGAGAGCTAGGGTGGGCCTCTCCTAGCTTCCTGGCTCTCTGGGCATGACCGACTGGTGGCTGTTAGATCCGAGCCACCTTGCAGTTGCAACTTGGAGATGGAGAGTCCAAAATGTCACACAGAATGTTGGGAATCTGTATTTTACAGCCTCTGAACTTTTTTTTATTGAATAAAATGGCCCCTCCCTCTTTGACAACTTAGTAATAATCCACAGCTCTTTGAAGAAACTATATTCAGGGCTATGCCTTTGGTTTATTTCTTATCAGGAGATACTAGTATACTGGAAGAACATAAAGTTATACATGGGATTCAGGCATGTATCCCTATTTGTTTTTAAATGGGAACTTATCTATGTTTTGAATGTGAGATGTAGCCACATTTCCTAGTGTTGGAATTCAGTTGCATCTGTGTTTAAAAGCAGTCTTAAAAGTTGGAAGGAATTGGAACCGTTTATAGACAGGTTTTTTTTTTTAAACATGAAAATCAATCCAATCTGATGGAAAGTATTCCCTGATTGTTTGAAGTAAGATGTTCATACATCAATCTAAAATTTAGACTAAATCTAGCGAGAGTTGTCTATTTTTTAATTCTGTGAAGAAAATGAAGTTGTCACTTCCTGGGTTGATGATGGTCACTGGGGGAGATGGGGCTGGGCTGGGCTTCTACTTGAGCAGTTTGAACTAAGGCAACCTCCAAGATTTTTCTGCTTGAAATGATTGATCCTGTAATCAGTAAGAGCAAACGTTTTTTGGACTTTTCAGTAGTATTCTATTTTTCCTGTTACAGGTAAAGATCATTTTCAACATTCCCTTTTTCAAAAGATTTGGGGTTCCAAATTTTTTCTCTCCCCTCCCCAAGACAGAAATCTGAAATAGGTTCTACATGTTACAATCATTTTAAACATATTTCCATATTGAGTCATGTTGTGAGGAAAAAAAAAAAAACAAAAGGAAAGAAACAGGGGGAAAAAAGCAAACAAAAAAAGGATGAAAATCATCTGCTTTGATATGATAATCCATACCTCACAGCAAAAACTCAGCATTTTTAAATTCATGAGAGCTATGACATTCTTCTTGCCACTTTAAGTTAGGTCGTTTTTCCCCCGCATTGCTGTTTCTTATCTACAAGGAGGAGCTCTGGAGAACTTGAAGGTACTACTTTGTAATTTTAACATATTCTTTTTTTTTTTTTACCATCAGGACATAATTGACACGGGTAAAACAATGCAGACTTTGCTTTCCCTGGTTAAGCAGTACAATCCAAAGATGGTGAAAGTAGCCAGGTATGTCATCCTGATAGTAAATAGGTTTTTAATTTGAAGTGCATAAAAAAGTCCTCCCTTGAGTTTTGGTTCAACTGTTGCTTTTATAGTAAGTGGTTCTATTAACCTTTGAATTTTCAAGAAGTAGTCTTGTATTCCATGACCTGATAAAGCATCTCTGAGCTTTTCATGACTACACAACTATTGCTCATCTATCCTTTTTCTTTAATTATCTTTGTAGACTGAAGGTGCCTCATTACAGTAGTCCCCTTCCCTGTACCCTGGATAATTTGACTGAATTTTGAAAAATGGCACTCAGAGCCATGTAGCCGATTTCCAAGGTTCAGCTTCCACTTGCACCATTTTTTAGCCTCTCCATCTTTTTGTCTAAGTATCTCCCTTCATCTTTTCTTTTTTAACAGCTTGCTGGTGAAAAGAACACCTCGCAGTGTAGGATACAGACCTGACTGTAAGTCAGCTTCATGAATTTCAGCCTAAATTTTTGTTAATATATAAAATGACATAGATGTTTAAAACTACGTCGGGAAGATGTGTTGGCAAGCATTTGTTCCTTTGCATTAGATTTTCTGTATGTTAGTGATAGAAATTGTGATTTCTTTTCAGTTGTTGGATTTGAAATTCCTGACAAATTTGTCGTTGGCTATGCCCTTGACTACAACGAATACTTCAGGGACTTAAACGTAAGTAATGCTCTCGTTTTTAATAACATTTCAGAAAGAGAATTGTTTTGCTTCTCTATGCCTCGTAATTTAAACGGTCTGGTAATTCCCAGTAGGCACATTAAGCTCCTGTCCAGAACAGACATTTCTTGGAGCTTGGCGCCTGACCAGGATAGGGGGAACGTTCCCGCTGATCAGAGCCCCCTTGAACAACTTTCTCTTGTTATTTGTCCATGAGAAACCAAACTTAAAGAGAGGTTTCATTCATTCCCCCTGGAAATGTCAAAATCCCACTCTCTGATGGCAAGAGTCACACAGATACCTTTGTGAAGAGTTGGAGGAGATGAGGGAAAAAAGCCAAGTTGAACATAAAACACAAATAAATCTTGTCTTTCGTCTTAGAACATGCAATTGATTCTTGCATCTCGGATCAATCATTCCGTTTCTTAATGTCTCCTTCCGGCTTTTCTTTCTCCAGCATGTCTGTGTCATTAGTGAGACTGGCAAAGACAAGTACAAAGCATGAGATGCAACTTGGTGTGCAGAGAAGCTTTGAAACACTTGGGGGAAACCCATCAACTTCACCTCTGGACCACCAGCTAAATTTGTCCAATGTTTCAGCCCTGTGACCATCTGCTTATTAGAGCTTTTTGCATGTACTGTATCTTGTCTGTTTTATATTTTAGGAATGTCAAACAGTTGCTGCAGTTCTGATTGCTGTTTCATTTGCACTACAAAACCTAAAGAGACTATCACTACCCCTGGGTGGGTTGTATTGCTTGAATTGCTGTTTGACTTACGAATGGGAAATTACTTAAACCACACCGACACTGAATTGAAATAGTTAAAGTATTGTGAATGTAAGAGATGTTTAAAGAGGATATATTGATTTTTTAAATTGGTAATTTAATTTTATATGTTACTGAAAATGCAGAGAAGTGATTGAATATTGTTAGTTAACACCTTTTCGGTGTCAAAGAGGGAGCAGTCAATTTCAATATCTGTTCCAGTTCTGTTACAGAATCCAAGAAGTTTGATTATTTTATGATAACCCTATCTAAACCCTAGCTATCTCCTGATATTACATTATTTCAAGAATTTTGATTGTTATTGCTAACAGGAATTAAAATGGAAGCAAAGAGTTAATTTTACTGAGATGGGCAAACGAACGAAAAGCCAAAAAAAAAAAAGTTCGCTGAGCTGTCTGTCCCACTCTTACAGATTATTTCCTTTCTGTGCTCGCCAGTCAAAAGTAGTTTTCTTTTAAGTATAAATTGACATTCTGGACATTTTACTTTTGAAATCTATAATGCAAAACGCTTCAAATAAAGGCTGTCTCTTTAAAAAAAAATTTGACTTTTGTCTTTTACATGAAACATTTCAGCGCCTTCCTCCAGACTGAACCTTTTCCTTACGAAAAACAATTAAGCAAAAACATCCACTAGAGTGAAGGCATCTGACAGTATGTACAACAGAGTCTCTCTGTATCTCCAAGACCATTTCAGTTGCTCAGTTCTTTAGGAATCACTTCATTTCATTTGCGGTATCATGTTTTGTATCTTCTCTTGGCATCTATTTTACTCTCTTAGTACTTCATATAAATCTCACGTATTCTAAATTCTTGATTCATCATTCCTTAGTCTTCCATTACATCCACATGACATAATGCTGGTTTCTGGGTCGCTGCTGTAGTGTTGCCATGAATTATAGTATTTAATAGGCCTTGATTTCTTTCCTTTTGGGGTGGGGGTGGGGGCGGGTACATACCTAGAAGGATTGCTGTGTCAAAAGACTATTAAAAAAATTGATTCACTTTTTTTTTACACAATTTCCAATTGATATCTAGAATGGAGGAGTCAGCTTCCTACAGTAGTTAGTGTACCAGTTACATAAAACCCTTTCCACATTCAGTGTAACCAAGTTTTTCATCTTTTGCCAGTTTGCAGCTGGTAAGATAAAAGCCCAAAGATTTAATTTGAATTTTTTATTAATTTATTAAAGACTTTTCAAATGGATCATAGGTACTTTCAAGAACTATCCTTTGACCACTCAGCTATTAGGAAGTTAGATATTTCTGTCTATATAGATTTGAAAAGCAGGTTTTTGTCCACGTTTTTAGACAGTTAATTGCCTTTTATGATCCTGTATGCTTAGGAATTTTCCCATTAAAGTTTTAAATTAGCAAAAATCTATTTTCTCTTCCTCTCAACTGTCCCTTCCCCACACTAGAAGAAAAAACACAAAAAACCCCCAAAAAACCCTATAATAACAAATAAGAGACTTCCAAGTATAAATGGAATTATTTCCCCTGGCAATCTTATCTTCTTGGGTCTCTCGAACAATAGGATGCTAGTTTTGATTGCCTTGGTTTTCTTACTTATCTAATCTGGTTTATTTTTGTGTCTTGTTTTGTTTTTAAACCAGTATCAAAATGTTTCAGATGAGTAGTGTTTTTACAATGTCATTTGCAGTCTAATAAGTTCTGCCCCTTTTTTCCATACTTTTTCTCTGAATTCCTTTTTTTTTTTTTTTTAATTCAACATTTTATTTATTAAGCATCTGGATTGTGGGTACAAAGCAGTACAGATACCAAGCTCTGTCTTTGGAAAGATTTTCAAGTCCCACAGGACCTCTCTCCCCCCATCCCTTCCAGTGCCCTCACCCCAAGATTGTAGGAGTTTGCAGATGTAGTCTGACCCTTCTCTCCATTCCCAGGCCACATCACTTTAACCCTGGAGGGAAAACAAACCACTCCTCAGAGGCAGGCATCCTACTTTAGGAATCCTTCCTTCCTTCCTCAGTTAAGGACAAATCTATGGCACTAAATGTCCTTTCAAGCCCTGCTTGCTGTGTATGGGGGCCCCCAAAGTGCTCCCTCCCCTGATGGGAGGCACTGGCACAAAGGGACAGAAGGAGCCAGGAGTCCAGTTGCCATAGATGATAGACTTTCTTGAACTCACACCAGCAGCCCGTGCTTCTTCAGCACCTTTGTGTATTTGTGGATTTTGCCTTCCATGTTCTTCTCTGCCTGTTTTTGTAGTTTCGTAAGCTTCTTTTTCCCTTTTGTTCTAACGGATGGATTTTATTATTTTGCTTAAGTACCTATTTGGGTACTTCATTGGTATAAAGTTGAGAGTGGCTTATAGTTCTACGGTTATGAATCTTGTTTGTGTACAGAAGTCACTTTACCTAAAAATTTCTTTTATACATTTGAAGGGCCTGTAAGTAGAATTTTTCTCCTGGCTTATTTATCAGTACTGGTACCGGTATAGACATGATGATGATTGTGGAGGAGTAGACGTTTTTGTATCCTGCTGACATGGCTGAGGATATTTATCTCAGTTTTGTGAGGGATTTTTCTGGGTTTTCCAAGAGGCCCATTTTGTGACCTGTAAATGAAAACCATTTTTGTTTTCTTGTTACTACCTCTCTCATTTTGGCCTCATATTACTGCTATGCTAGCAGTTGTAGAACTATGTTAAACGGTAGTGGGGAGAGAGGACCAAAACCAAAGTGGCTTGTGCTTTTGAATATGTGCTGTGCAAAAGGTAGATTAGAAATGAGAGAGGAGGGGGCAGCTAGGTGGTGCAGTGGATAGGAATGAATTCAGGAGGACCCGAGTTCAAATCTGGTCTCAGACAAGACACTTAACACTTCCTGGCTGTGTGACCCTGGGCAAGTCACTTAACCCCAGCATCAGAAAAGAAAAAAAAAAAAAGAAATGAGAGAGGAAGGTGAGTCAGTAGTCCAGGTGGGGATGAATTAGGGCATGTGGTCAGAACAATAATGGAACAAATCCTTTCCCTACTCCAAGTTCAGCTAATTTTTCCTTGAAATATTTCCAGACCATCTTTAAGGCTCAGTCTTACCAATTCCTGGTCTCCGGATTGCAAAAACATGTAGGAGAAGTTTCAAGCCCCCTGTGTGGAGAATTGTGAATAGTGCTTTTTGTGCAAATCAACTCAAGGTGTTCCTGAGACCTTTTCCATCTCCTTCCACGGCTTCTGTTAACTTTTGAGTTAGTATGAGTGTTTCATTCTATTTCAGCATTTTCCATTAATTGTTATGAAATTGCTCAAGTCTGGCCCAGAACAAATGGCATATTTTGCAAGAATTGGAACATTATGTTCTTGCTGAAAGGGGGATGTGAGCATCCGAGAGGATGGTTCAAATGCAATAATGCACTATTCCAAAAGCTTAAAAGGGTTAGGTTTATAACTTTCCTTGCAAGGTGGAAAATGGGCCTTAATAGAAAACAAGATTTTAAAGTGCCTGTAAAGACCAAAGTTATGGGAGGGAGGGGGAAAAGTCTCCCCAAATCCAAAGAGATCTAGGGAAACATTTCTTTGACCAGTGGGATAAACCCACTGTTCTTTAGAACCTTAATGTCTTCAAAATTTTAAAAAGAGCTAAATAAGAAAAACAGAGAGGGGTATGTGGGGGGGGATGGGTTATTTTATGGTTTGGGAGAGGGTAAAAAGGAAGATACTAATGTAGAAACTAAAAAAAAAAAAAAAAAAGGATAGAACTTGCTATTTCTCTTAACTGGTAGAAGAAAATACAAATATAGAGGAAGAGGGTGGGGAGTAGCCAGTGGTTAAAAGGATGGAACACCCCATGTCATGCAAAAATACATCCAAGTCAACAAATAAGAAAATGGAAGAGGAGATGTGGGGAAGATATTTTGAAGAATATTGGCCAGCTCAAGGTGATAAGGACTTGCAAGAAGCTGAACTGGGATATGGGACTAGTGCTCAGGAAAGATTGGAGCTGCCAGGAACTTTGAGACATCTACAGATCTTTAACCCCATGGGATCTTATCAGGAGCTCTGCAGTTTGTGGTTGTGGCCTGGATGGAGATAAGAAAACAGAAGGAGCTGTCAGGTTAGCCTGGAGCCAAGAAAGCAGCCTTCTCCTTCCCTGCAGTCTAGGTGGAGGACAGGATGGGGTGATCAACCAGGGTCCAGGCTGACATTTTTAATGAGCATTCATTAAGTGGTTGAAGGGATACAAAATAAGCTGCAAACTGAGAAGCAACTTGAAGGCAAGGAGTCGAATTATTCAAAATAATAGAAGTATCTTTTGCAGCTTTGGCTTTGAAGCAAACTTTATAATCATAAGCTAAAGGAGGGCACAAAAAAAAAATCATTGTTGCACAGTCCTAACAGGAGAAAGTTTTTTTTTTTTTTTTTTTGGGGGGGGAAGCAGTTTTACATCAAAATCTATAAAGCAGATACCCAAGAAATACTCAGAATTGGTAAATAGATAGGTGACTAAGTTATTTTCCCAAAGATGAGCAAAGGATAAAAAGGTTTTGTTTTTGTTTTGTTTTTTAATGAAAACTATTACAGATATAAAAACATTTTCCAAATCAGTAATAAATAGGGAAATGCAAATTGCGATTGAGTCCGTGCCCACCAAATTGGCAGAGAGAGATTAAACTAGGCAGTGTTGGGCAAACAGACGGCAGCTAATAAGTGGCTCGACTCCGGGGCGAGCAGAACAGTGATGATTGAACGACGAGTTCGCGCCCTTAGCCCAGAGATCCTACGCCATCCACGTAGCAAGGTGTTGCGTGCCCCCCGAGCGGGGACCGGCCGAATGAGGTGAAAGGGGCATAGGAAAAACTGAGGGACCCAGGCGGAAGTTGGGCTAAGCTGCGGGAGGAGAAAACCCAGGGCAAAAAGAGGCAGCGTGCGCCATGTGCGCACGGGACGCCCCGGGGCTTAGAAAGTAACTTCGTCCCTCTCGGGAGAAGAGTGCTGCACTACGGGCTGTTTGCCCTTCGTTCTCAGGGGCCCGGGAGGCAGGGAGGCCAGAGCATGGGACTGAAGTGAGGGACGCTGGGCAAAGGCACTACCTCAATTTCCCCTCCCGAGCTGGAGGCGATCGGTTGCCTTTCAAAGATTAAAACGCTGGGAAGAGAAGGGACCACGCGGGCCTTCCGGCAGCAGCTGGCTCGTCTCTTCCTGCTCCTCCGTCCGGCCCGCCCCCACCGCGTCCGCTCATTGGCCAGTATTTGGCGCCCGGGGCATTATTTCTAGTCGAGGAGCGCCCCTGTTGGCTAGGGTCGGTCATTGCACGGGGGCCAAAGGCGGTTATTTGTAGTCGAAGAGCGCCCCCTGGTGTCCGGACAGGGGTAGGGAAGGCCCCGGACTTAAGGGTCTCGGCTTCCAAAAGCCTTGTGTGGGGCCGCCTGGAGCCCTTTCTTTTCATTACATAGGAGGATCCTCGGGATCCTCCCGAGAGGGGAGCAGGGGGGGGCCAAGGGGCTCTCATGGGCGCGTGTGTTGGGCGAGCGGCGGAGGCCCAGGCCGAGCGCGCGGCCGCAGACCGAGACCCCCCCCCCCCCCCCTCTCCGCTCCGCGCCGCCTCCGATTCCCCGGCTCAGCCGAGTCGGATGCGCGCGCTCGCTCTCCGAGACTCGCCGAAGTTCGCCGAGTCTCCCCTCGGTCTCGGCCGCCTTTCTAAGCCGCCCCGGACCCCAGAGGCTCCCCGATCTGCCCGGGGCTCGCCGGCTCCGCGCCCGTCCGGCAGATCGCGGCTCCGCCGTGTCGGCCCGTAGCCGGAGCGCCCCCTTGTGTCCGGTGCCGTCTGCCAAAAACCAGGTTTCCAGCCTTCTATTTCTAGTCCTGGCCTGCCACCTGGTGGCCGAATTGGAGAAGTGCGCTTGGGTTTTACCCCTCGGAAACCTGAGTTTGAGAGATTTCGGGGGGCATCTACTCCGATCCCCTTATTTTATAGAGCAGGAGACTGAAGCACGATGAACAGAAAGGGCCTCTCAAGGCGCCACAGGCAGCAAATGACGGAACAAGGGGCGTAACCCTGATCACTAGGCTTCCAAACCGCCAGGCCCCTCTGGGCCTTTATATGGGGTACGGGGACTTTCCGCGGACCCCCCCCCCCGGGAAAAACATAAGCAACACCACTTGGGTGCGTTGGGCGGTTGGGGGAGACGCCAGTCTCCTTGGTTTCGTCCGCTTTTTGGAACCCATTCCATCATCATTGCTCACCAGGAAGATAAATATCTCTTCAGTTTGTTAAGCATGTGCTGGGGCCAGGCTGCCCTGGAGCTGGGAAATAAGAGAAATGGGGCAGAGCCGCCGCCATCAGGGGGCTCACAGGAAGGGAGGGGGTGCCAGATGTGACCCGGGTCCCCGGATACACAAAGGGAGCCGGTCCGGGTCCTGCTGTCCCCGGCTTCTGAGATCGCTGCTGTAAAGTAGCATTTGCAGGCCTGGGGTAGTGGAAAGCTGCCCTGAGCCCCCAGACCCGGGGGTGGGGGGGGGGTGGGGGGGGAGGGAGTGGGTGCTCAGGTGGACACTTAAGAGTAATTTAATGAAGAAGCTGGTCTCAGAGAAGAGGCACTGGGTGAACAGGAGGCAGAGCAGAGCAGAGGCAATCCCAGGCAGCCCAGGAAATGCCCGGATTCTGGAGCTGGCTCCAGGGCCAGAGCAATCAGGAGACCGCTGCCATGGTGGGCCAGGGGAGTCAGATGCGCTAAGGAAATGGAAACCTAAGAAGGGCCCAGGTTCCAAAAAGCTTTCCCCCAAAAGCCAGATTTTCTATGGGATCCTGGGGGCAAACACTAGTTTATTGATTGGGAGGGATGAGGAACCCAAGATATCCAGACTTAAGGAAGATTGATTTGATGCCCAATGGAGTGTGGAGTGAAACGGGCAACTAGGTGGCGCAGTGGATAGAGCACCAGGCCCTGGCATTAGCAGGACCTGAATTCAAATCCCACCTCAGACACTTAACGCTTTCTAGCTAGCAGTGTGATCCTGGACAAGTCACTTAACACCAATTGCCTCAGCAAAACAAACACCCCAAAACAAAATAAATAAAAATAAGACCTAGCCAAGCAGCGGCCAGCAGTAGGCCAAATGTGGCCTGATGAAGATGGGAAATACAATTGATAAAACGTGGAGGACATCTAGATTGGGAGCGTGGGTGACTTCTCATAGCTAAGAAGGAAATCAGGGTTAGAGGTGGCACACAAGTACTCCCCACTTAGGACTCCCTTCCTGGTATCAAAGCAGCAGGAAAATGAATCCAGCAGAGCCTCAGAAACTACTGTGGGATCATGGGATCAAATCTGAGGTGCATGATTCTATAGGGTCTTCACATCCTGCTTGGGGAATTATCTGGGTCCCAACCTGGGCAGGCCCATGGCTCCCTTCTGACTATAAGGTTTTTAAAAGACTAAAAATGTAAGTGAATTCATATTATGTTGCAAGTTAAGCTTATTATTAAATTATTCAAATTATTCAAAAGGCACGGGTTCCTGGGTAAGAAACCCTACAGGGCAGTAGAGTTTGGGGGAGCTGGTTCTCAGTTCTGGACCCTATTTGTGGCCTGATTCCCCCTCCCTATGCAGTGACTACATCCTAAAGTTCCTTTTAATTAGGATTCATTTTCTAAAAGTGTTCCAAGGGTTTGCAGGAAGGGCAAAGGAATAGTGTTTCAGAAGATTTCAGGCCTCAAACGGGTAATATTCAGCAGCCTACCAAGAGGAGGGAGGGTGCTGAATAAAATTTATTTAATTGTGGTCCAAGTTTAATTCTGGCCTAAGTTAATTCTAGGCCAGCGTTCGTTGATCAGGGATTGGTCAAAGTTGTAGGACTAAAGAAGTGACTCAGGTAAATGTCTAACTTATCTCTAGAAACAGGAGTATAAAGAATAGTACAAGGTGGAAGGGGGGGGGGGAACCTCAGGGCTTTTTGCCCACTCCTAGAAGTCTCTACTTGCCATCTAGGCAGGGGATGGGGGAAGAGGGGGCGGGGATTGGAACACAAGGTTTTGCAAGGATGAATGTTATCTATGTGAGTCTTTTGAAAAATTAAAAGCATGATGGACTTGGCTCTTTCCATCAATGAGATGATTCAGATCAGTTCCAATGATCTGTGATGAAGAGCCATGTACACCCAGAGAGAGGACTATGGGAACTGAGTGTGGTTCACAAGCTAGCATTCTCACTCTCTCTGTTGTTGTTTGCTTGCATTTTATTTTCTTTCCCAGCTTTTTTTTCCTTCTTGATCCCATTTATAAATATGTATCCATATATTGGATTTAACGTGTTTAACATGTATGGGACTGCCTGCCAGCTAGTGGAGGGGATGTTGTGGGGAAGAAGGGGAAAAGTTGGAACAGAAGGTTTTGCAAGGGTTAGTGTTGGAAAAATTACCCATGCATATAGTTTGTAAATAAAAAGCTTTAATTTTAAAAAAAGAGAAAAAGAAAAAGCTTTAATTAAAAAACAAAAACAAAAAAACAGTTTAACCCTAAATAAATAAAAATTTTAAAATAAAAGAGAGAGAGGTCTCCTTCTACTGGCCACTCTTTCTGTTATTGGAGATGGGTAAAAGACCCTCCCCCCCCAGTCAGAAGGGAAGGAAGAAGGGCCTTTTCTTTTCCTTAGCCCCCAAACACGAGGATTGTGTTGAATGCCGGGATGTAACAGGAGTCCCCTTCTTGTTGGCATCTCCCCAAAGCCCTCGGGCCCAGGAAGAGCTGTCAGAGGAAAGGGTGCTCCACTTGCACGGGTGGGCAGGGAGAGCGTGGGGAGCCGGGAGCTCAGCTGGGGTCTCTCACGGATTTCGAGGGCCTCTTCCTGGGGAGGATGGTGAGGAGCAAAGCCAGGAGCTTCCCTGGTGGTTTTAACTAAAACCTGGTGAGCTAAATCTTTCTCATCCCTTCTCATCCCCCCCTCACCCCCCACCTGAACAGCAGGCCTGTTCTTGGGCTGCCTTCCAAATGAGCGTGGTCATGTTTTCAGTTGTTCTAGAGCAGGGCTCTTATTTGGGGGTTTCGCCCCGCTCTTGGGCTATGCTTAAATCAGCAGGGGTGTTCTATAGCTGAAGGCCTCTTTCCCACCTCCCACGGAGCTGCCCTGCTAGCCACCCCCCTCCCTCCCTCAGGGCCCACCCCCCAGGATTCCCTCATCTCCCCCGGACTGGCCCCCTCAAGCAGAACAGGGATCCTCCTGTCGACCCGTAGCTGTAGCGCCCCCTTGTGTCAGCTGTACATCTTTGCTATGTAGATGTGCCTATAAAAATGGAATTGATGAATTGTGGGTATGAGGCCCTATCAGTTACCAAAGGATTCTGGTAGGGAAGGTCTTATAAACAGAGCCAGATAAATGTGGGAGAATGGGGGAGGTGGTGGCGGGAGGCTGAGAAAATCAAGCTTAGGAACCATTGTGGTAAATAAGCCTGAGCTAAGTAATGAGGCAAGCAGAGGCTATCTATCCCTAAAAAATGATGGGTGTCGTTCAAATCCAGGGACCCCCCAGGGTCTGCCTTAAAATTGCAATCATCGGGCAGGCTAACAAGGTGTTGACTGGTAGCCTTGATTTCTAGCATGGAGGGAAGGGTTGGATACACAGGGTCTGCTGTAGACTCAAACGCAACTAGATGCAGACTCGGATTCTGCTCATTTTGAAGAGGAATTTGTGGCCAAGAGACCAGTAACTCAGACCCAGAATTTGGGATTAGTGATTCCTTAGTGATTAATTGATTTTAGATTAGTGATCTAATCAACTGGACAGCTACCACCCAATCAGCTCATCTCCTTGACTCAAAATAAATTGATTCTTCTTGGCTTGGATCCCAGATTTACCCCTCAAGAAATCATTTCAGATACCAAGAAAGTTCTTTTAAAAAGAAAGTTTTATTCATTGTACATGATTGGGGGTGGGGGTGGGGCTGCAGACAGGGGAGAGGAGAGAAAAGTGAGGAAAGCAGCAAGTTTACAGAAAGAAACATTGGAGTTCACACAAGCATAAGATAACAGGGAAAGGATGGGAAACTAACAATTCAGAGGCAGATAAAGCTTATAGTCTATGGACATGATTTATAATTATGACAAAGGACATATAATTATTGAAGAAATTAACAACAAAAAAAAATTTGGTGAATATTCCTCTTCTTGGTGGATGGATATTCCTCTTCTTGGTGGATGGATATTCCTCTTCTTGGTGGATGGATATTCCTCTTCTCTGGTCCCAGGACAGGTGTGGTAGGTTTCCTCGACAATGGATGCAACTAGCATGTGAACAAAGAAAAAACGAGAGTAGTGTACGGAATCCTTTAAGAACATCATGAAACTCGTTTCCTTCTTAAGGCCTGCATTGTCTCTGCTGTAAAACAAAGTCTCAGATCTCTAATATCCCTCAGAATTCTACCAAAAGCTTTATACAAGATTATGAGACAGACATTATCTTGGGTGAAGATCCCCTTTGAATCTAAAACAATGTCACAGGCCTGATTGGAACCTAGGGCTTTAAAGACTTTAAAGCACCAGATCACTATCCTTTATCCTACAGGTGCCCTTATAGCAGCTCTTTCTCATTGAAAGGAACATGTCAGATGGTGGCTATCCAGCATCCACGGGACACTATAAATGTTTAAAGGATCATAAGGTCGTTCACAGAGCATAACCAAAAAAAACCAAAATGGGAATATGCTTCAAGGAAGTCAATAGCAAAAAATGGAGAACTTTTCTAATTTTCTAACTATTTTTTTTTTCTTTTTCTATCACTAAAGGGATTGTAATAAAGAAAATCTATTTAGGAAATGACTACACAATACTTATTTAGAATGTCTCACTATATCTCACAAGAGATAAAGAATACAGAGAAGGAAAAAAAAGTGGTCTCCTAAGACACCCAGAGAGTCTTAGATATATACACTGATGCATTCTTCAAAGGACCTCAAATCTCCCGTACAGGAGACATTCCCTTAAAGAGACAGAATAAGAACCTATACCTTCAACATGTATGATTTTGGTCCAGAAATCCACAATGAAAGGATCCAACCTGGACGGCTACTTGAGGGCTGTACCACACCTAGAAAGCAAGTTATACATATTACATACATAGTTATGAGGGTTGGAAAAACTCTTTTAAATAATAAAATTCATTAATTTTTTAAATCTTGAATTTTACTTATATTTTTTAAATATAAACTTCATCTACCACACTGCAAGACTACAGACTTTCAGAAGACTTGGGGGTGGAAGAGACCTCAGAGATCAACTAAATTTCAATTCCACACATTAAAAGGAGTACATGGAGGCCCAGGGAGAGAAAGTGACAGCCTCAAACCAAGGACTTTTAAATTCCCTAATTCCAAGTCTTGTAATGTTATTTTCAATATTGTAGCAGAGCATCCTCTAAAATACAGCAGAGCTGTATTTTAATTATAATATTTTTCCTCTTACTTTACTTACTCCCAGAAATAGAGACTACCTGTCATGTAAATAAAACATTGGCTCCAGATGATCAAGAAATATAATGCTTTATAAAAGAGTCTATAATTTTATACTTTTATTTATATTTAATATATAATTTTATATATTATTATAGTCTATAATTTTATAAACGAGTATAATTTTCCTCTTATTCATTCTCCAATGGTGGAGATTTCCTGTTTTGTATTTTTTTCCCACCCTTCCCCAGGAAGCCTTTAGAATATTTACATATTGCAGATATCAAGATTAAATTTGGCACTTACCTATATGAAGTGAGAAGATCCCACTTAACAACAATTCCACTTACCAATACCATCCAAAAAAAAAAAACATTGTATTCCACAAATGTAAAGAATAGCAAACCAAGAAAAATGAGATTTTCTAAGTAGCCTCCAGCCCCCCCAAATAACCACCTTGTATTCCACAAAATAGATTTTGTGGAACCAAGAAAATGAGATCTTCCAAAACATCAAAAATAAAAACCAAATTTTTTTCTTTATGTATTCCATAAAGAATGAAAAATGATGCAATATTCTAAAGCACCAAAAATAAAAACCAAAAAAGCCCTTGTATTGCACAAAGGATAAATTTTGAATTCCAACTGAGGATGAGATCTCCTAAGCACACGAAAACAAAACAAAAATCTAACGCACCAAAAAAACCCTCGTATTCTGCCCAAAACAATTAACTTGTAGCACCAAAAAATCCCAAAGCATCAAAAGTAAAAAACAAAAATTTGTATTCCAAATCAAGAATGAGATCTTCAAAGCACACACACAAAAAGAATAAAGACCCAAAGCTCAAAAATAAAAACCAAAAAGAATTGAAAAGAATGATAAAAAATTTTGTATTCCAATCAAGGATGAGATCTTCCAAGCAAAAATAAATAAATAAATGAGGATAAGAAAAAAAGCCCAAATAATTGTATTCCACAAACGAATAAAAATTATATTCCAAACCAAGAATGATGAGATCTTCCAAACACACACAAGACCCAAAGCACAAAAAATAAAAACAAAAATAAAAAAATTGTATCCCACAATACCAAGCATGATGAGATCTTCAAAGCCCCCCCCCAAAATTGTGTATTCCACAAATAAAAATTATTCCAAACCAAGCATAAGTGAGATCATCTAAGCATCAAAAAAAGATACCCAAAGCACCAAAAATAAAAACAAAAACAAAAACAAAATTTCTTAAATATATTCCACAAAAAACAATAAATTTTGTATTCCAGCCCAAGGAGGATGACATCTTCAAAGCAAAAATAAATAAAATAAAATAAAAATAAAACACCAAAATATTTATATTCCAAATGAATAAAATTTTGTATTCCAAACCAAGGATGATGAGATCTTCCAAGCACTCAAAAGGACCCAAAGCACCAAAAATAAAAACCAAAAAAAAATTATATTCCACAAAGAACGATAAATTTTGTAATCCAAATCAGGGAAGGATGATGAGATCTTCTTAACACCAAAAGGAGGAAAAAACAAAACAAAACAAAAAAACCCAAAAAAAATTTTTTTTGTATTCCAAACCAAGGATGATGAAATCTTTCAAGCCAAAAAAAGAAAAAAAAAAAAAAAAAAAAATCTTCCAAGCACCAAAAGACTTTGTATTCCACAAATGAGTGAACTTTTTGTATTCCAACCAATGATGGCATCTTCCAAGCACAAAAAAAAAAAAAAAAAAAAAAAAAGACCCTTGTATTCCACAAAGAATAAATTTTGTATTCCAAACCAAGGATGATGAGATCTTCCAAGCACCACCAAGCAACCCCCCGAAAGACCTTATATTCCTCAAATGAGGAATGATGAATTTTGTATTCCACAAACCAAGGAGGACGATGAGATCTTCCAAGCACCAACCAAACCAACCAAACATGTATTCCCACAAATGCAGAGGAAAAATTATTTGTATTCCAAACCAAGGACGGTGATTTCTTCCAAGCACAAAAAAAAAAAAAAAAAAAAAAGTTTGTATTCCACAGATGAAGAAGAATGTATTCCAAACCAAAGAGATCTTCCAGGCAGCATATGCCCCCAAAAAATACACCATGAAAAAAACAAAACAAAAATAAAACAAAACACCATGCAAAAAAAAAAAAAGTTGTATTCCACAAATCAAGGAGGATAGTTTATTCTTCCAGCCACCAAAAAAAAAAAAAAAAAAAATACTGTATTCCACAATGATAAGAACTTGTATTCCATAAGCCATGAAGGAAGACTGGATCTCCAGGGTGCCAAAAGCATTTTGTATTCCACAAGGATAAGAATTTGTATTCCACAAGGATAAGAATTTGTATTCCACAAAAGTGAGAGGATTATATCTCCCAGCTGCCAAAGAAAATTACATTCCACAAACCAATAACATATTCCACAAATCATTAACATATTTCACAAATCATTAACATATTCCACAAATCATTAACATATTCCACAAATCATTAACAAAATCCACAGGCAAGAAATCAGATCTCATAGCAAATCAAGCAAAATTGTTACTTCCAACCAAATTTACAAAATAAACATATTCCATAACCAAGACACAATTGGATCTCTAAACCAAATCCAAAACACACTAATTATTCCACAAATCAAAGGAGATGACTGGATCTCCTAACTACCAATCAAACAAACAAAAAATCCATTTTGGTTACTGGTCACTAAATCTTCCAGCTACCAATGAAAACGACTTGTAGAATAACACAATTCCAGAGGATTCATTAAGATCTCCCAGTAGTCAAGCATAAACCAACTTAACCATTTGATCTCTCTAAATTGTCAGTAACTTGACTAGATCTCCCAGCTGCCAATGAGAAAAGCAACAACTTTTATTCCATAAAGCAAAGGGATTAACTGGATCTTGCCAGTTGTCAATTAAAATGCAACTTGTATATTTTGCTTAAACCAAGAGAAACAATGAGCTTTTCCAACTGCTGGTTTAATAACCACTTATATTGTATTACATAATATTATGTAATAAAAATAAATTAGATCTCTTAACTGCCAATTAAATAAGCAACAACTATCCTGCACAAACCAAGGGAGGCCAGCTGCCAATTAAAATAACAATTTATGTTATGTAAACCATGGGGATTGATTAGCTCTCCCAGAAGCCAATTATAACAACCAGTATTACATGATCCAAGGAGATCAACTAGCTCTCCTAGATAACAATTAGAGCAGCAAAAAAAAATATTGCATAAAGTAGGGAATAGCAATCTAAGATGGTCAACTGCTTCAATGAGTTGCTAAATAAAACATGTTGAATTGATAAACCAAAATCTCTGAGCAGCTAAATTTTAAACATTTGTATGCAACAAACATGTGGGGAAAGGAAGTAGGTATTCATAAACCAAGGAGATCTCCCCCACCTGCCAATTTACAAACTTTTAGTCTAAAATATTTAGCATAATTAGACACCAAATTAAAAGAAAAACATTTCTTGCCAAATTAAAAATACAAAAACTCGTATTCCACAAACCAGTGACATTGATTACATCTCCCAGTAGGCAAAGTTTAGATTGAACATAAGACAAGTAGATCTCCCAATTGCAAAATGTAAAATTATATTCCACAAATATAATAAATGAATGTTCCAGCAAAAGAAACTAAATAAATGAATAAATAAAAGCATAAAAGCACAACTAATACTGAGGAATGGATTAGATGCCAAATTGGGAAGGAAGGGAGGGGGAGGGGCATACTAACAAGATAGCTAGTATTCCACAAAACAAGAAACAAAAGCAAAAACTTGCATTCCACAAAATGAGAGGACTAGATCTCCAGATGCCAAATGGAAAAAACAAACAAACAAAAAAAAAAACCAAACCCCTTATATTCCATAATTATATTTCCCACATGCCAAATTGAAACCTTTGTATTCCACAACAGATTAGCTCTCCCAGATGCCAAACCACAAAAGATTCCACAAATTATATCAACCAGCTGTAAATTTTTTGAAATTATATTCCACAAATAAAAATCTCCAAGCTTTTCTCTAATGGAAAACAACCAAACTGGTATTCCATAAATGAAGAGTAATGATTAGATCTCCCAGTTGACAAATTTTAAAATTGTGTTGTATTCCACAAGACAAGGAAGATGATTAGACTTTTAGCTGCCAAATTAAAAAACAAAAACAAAAACACTTGTATTCCACAAATGAAATGGAATTTCCCAACTGCCAAATTTAAAAGTTTTTGTATTCCACAAAGGAGGGTAATTGGATTTCCTAGTGGCCAATTTTAATTTTAACCCAACACTCATACTCTACAAATGAACGGGGATGAAATCTCCCAGCTGCCATTAGAAACAAAAAACAAACCAAAAATACCAAAACAACCCAATACTTGTGTTTCACAAATGGAGGGGGACAATGACATCGCAGCTGCCAAATTTTAAATCAAAATTTAAAAACAAAAGCCAACACATTCTACAAAGTAATTGTCTCCCAACTGCCAAACTGAAAAAGAAATCTTATAATCCAGAAAACAGGGGTAGCTCTCCCAGCTACCAAATCTTAAAATGTTGTATTCCACAAATCAAAAGGGATGACTGGATCTCCTAGCTGCCAAGTTGGGACAATACAAAAACACAAAAGTGGATCAACCAATTCCTTTTTAAAAATTGTGTTCCAAAAGCAAGAGGGACAATTTGCCAGTTGCCAAGGTAAAAACTTGTATTCCACAGAATAAAGGAATGATTGAATCCCCCAAATGTCAATTTAAAAACATTTGTATTTCACAGATCAAGGATCTTGCAGTTGCAAAATTGAAAAAATTGTATTCCACAAATAAAGGGGAAAACTAATTGGATGTCCCAGCCATCAATTTTTTAAAAAATGTATTCCACAGATAAAAAAGGCGATTTGCTCTTTCAGTGGCCCCAAATTTTTAATTTGTATTCCACAGAAAAAGGGGCATGATTGGATCTCCCAGTCACTAATAAAAAAAAAAATCATTTGTTCCAGAAAACAAGATGGGAAAGCTTGTATTCCATAGAAAATGGGGGAGGGGGGACATGATTGGATGTCTCAGCTGATAGTTTGGATCCCACAAATTTGGTGGGGGGGGGGGGATTGTATTCCATAAAAATCAAGGAGGATGAGTTAGATCTCCCAGCAGACAAATAATTTGTATTCCACAAAACTTGGAGAAGGCTTGAATGTCCCAGAAGGCACATAAAAATGTTGAAATCAGTACCTAGGGGGGGAAAGTGGCGCTTACCAAAGCCACAAAATGAATAAAATTTTATCATACTTACCAATCAATACTTACCAATACTCCACCTGGTGGGAAAAAAAAAAAAAAAGAGGGGAAAAATACACATTTCATAATCCAAGTGAAAGGGGGGAGAACAGATGAAAAAAATTTCAAAAACTAGGCAGAAAAATTTAATGTTCCAAGTGAAAGTAGCGGGGATTAATATTCCACATAAAGCACAGGGGGGGAAAAAAGACTGCAAAAAACAAGCATGGTAGAGTAAAATGTGCTGGTTCCAGAAACCAGGCACCAAAAAAAAAAAAAAAAAAAAAAAAAAAAAAAAAAAAAATCCAGAAAACATAGGGGGGAAAAATTGTAGATTCCAGGAAGCAAGCATGAAAAATGTTTCCAAAAACAAAGTATAGTACTGTAAATTTCAAAAACTAAGAAAAAAAAAAAAAAGTAGATTCCAGAAACCAAGAAGGAAAAATTCCAAAAATCAAACACAGGACAAAATTGTAGATTTCAAAAACCAGGCAGGAAAAAAAAATCCAGAAAGCACAGGATAAAATTTTACATTTCTGAAACTGGGCATAGAAAAGGCCAATATTCCAGAAATTAGGCAGAAAAAAATACAATGAATATTCCAGAAACCCAAGCAGAGGGGGAAAAATAACTAGTAGGTTCTTTCCACTTGAGTTGGGAAAAACATTGTAGATTCCAGGTGGAAAAATGTAGATTCCAGAAACCAGGCAGGGAAAAAAAAATTGTGATCCCATAAACCTAGTGGGTCCAAAATTGAGACTTCAAAAATGAGACAAAATATTTTGATTTCTGGGTACCAAATTTACTTATCTTGAATTTCCTAGAATATTTGCATTTCTCAATATCAAGTGGAATGCTTGTCTCTCCATGATCCACCTGTAACTCCCATAAGAGTGGAATATTTCATTCTCCAGGAAATGATTGAAATACTTGTCATCAAGGGAAATACTGAAATATTCAAGAATATTTACATTTCTCAGCAACATGTGGAAAATTTGCCTCTACAGAAGGCAAGAAGACTTGCTGCCTGACTCTACAAAAGTAGAATCTTTGATTCTCCAGAAAATGATTGAAATAGTTGAATCAAGAGAAGAATTGAAATTCCCTAGAATGTTTGCTTTTCCAGACACTAAGTGGAATGAAATGCTTGCCTCTCCAGAATTCATTGAGAATTTCTTGCCTCTTACTCCCATAAAACAAGTAGAATATTTGAGACTTTTTGCCTGACTTACAATTTGAACACTTGACTCTGCAGAAAATGATTGCAATAGTTGAATTAGGGGAAGTATTAAAATTTGCTGGAATATTTGCTTTTCCAGACAATAAGTGGAATGAAATGCTTGCCTCTCCAGAATGCATTGACATTTTTTGCCTCTGACACCCATAAAACAAGTAGAATATTTGAGACTTTTTGCCTCTGACGAATTGAATACTTGACTCTCAGAAAGTGATTGCAATAGTTGAATCAAGAGAAATATTGAAATTTGCTAGAATGTTTGCTTTTCCTGACACGGAGTGGAATGAAATGCTTGCCTCTCCAGATGCATTGACATTTTTTGCCTCTTACTCATCAAGGGAAATACTGAAATCTTCAAGAATATTTACATTTCTCAGCAACATGTGGAAATGTGAAATGCTTGCCTCTCCAGAATGCAGATTTTTTTGCCCATTAAACAAGTAGAATATTTGAGACATTTTGCCTATGATTTTATAAAATAAATCAAATACTTGATGTTCAGAAGATGATTGCAATAGTTGAATCAAGAGAAGTATTGAAATTTGCTAGAATGTTTGCTTTTCCAGACACTAAGTGGAATGAAATGCTCTCCAGAATGCATTGAGAATTTTGGCCTCTGATTCCCATAAATCAAATAAAATATTTGAGACTTTTTGCCTATCCAAGTACCAGGGACTCCCATAAAATGATTGCAATAGTTGAATCAAGAGAAGTATTGAAATTTGCTGGAATGTTTGCTTTTCCAGACACTAAGTGGAATGAAATGCTTGCCTCTCCAGAATGCATTGACATTTTTTGCCTCTTACTCCCATAAAACAAGTAGAATATTTGAGACTTTTTGCCTCTGACAAATTGAATACTTGACTCTTAGAAAATGATTGCAATAGTTGAATCAAGAGAAATATTGAAATTTGCTAGAATGTTTGCTTTTCCCAACAATTAGTAGAATGAAATGCTTGCCTCTCCAGATGCATTGACATTTTTTGCCTCTTACTCATCAAGGGAAATACTGAAATCTTCAAGAATATTTACATTTCTCAGCAACATGTGGAAATGTGAAATGCTTGCCTCTCCAGAATGCAGATTTTTTTTGCCCATTAAACAAGTAGAATAGACATTTTGCCTATGATTTTATAAAATAAATCAAATACTTGATGTTCAGAAGATGATTGCAATAGTTGAATCAAGAGAAGTATTGAAATTTGCTGGAATGTTTGCTTTTCCAGACACTAAGTGGAATGAAATGCTTGCCTCTCCAGAATGCATTGAGAATTTCTTGCCTCTTACTCCCATAAAACAAGTAGAATATTTGAGACTTCTTGCCTCTGACTGACAAATTGAATACTTGACTCTCAGAAAATGATGGCAATAGTTGAATCAAGAAAAGTATTGAAATTTGCTAGAATGTTTGCTTTTCCAGACACTAAGTGGAATGAAATGCTTGCCTCTCCAGAATGCCTTGAGACTTTTGGCCTCTGACTCCCATAAAACAAGTAGAATATGAGACTTTTTGCCTATCCAAGTACCAGGGACTCCCATAAAATGATTGCAATAGTTGAATCAAGAGAAGTATTGAAATTTGCTGGAATGTTTGCTTTTCCAGACACTAAGTGGAATGAAATGCTTGCCTCTCCAGAATGCATTGAGAATTTTTTGCCTCTTACTCCCATAAAACAAGTAGAATATTTGAGACTTTTTGCCTCTGACAAATTGAATACTTGACTCTTAGAAAATGATTGCAATAGTTGAATCAAGAGAAATATTGAAATTTGCTAGAATGTTTGCTTTTCCCAACAATTAGTAGAATGAAATGCTTGCCTCTCCAGATGCATTGACATTTTTTGCCTCTTACTCATCAAGGGAAATACTGAAATCTTCAAGAATATTTACATTTCTCAGCAACATGTGGAAATGTGAAATGCTTGCCTCTCCAGAATGCAGATTTTTTTTTTTGCCCATTAAACAAGTAGAATAGACATTTTGCTTATGATTTTATAAAATAAATCAAATACTTGATGTTCAGAAGATGATTGCAATAGTTGAATCAAGAGAAGTATTGAAATTTGCTGGAATGTTTGCTTTTCCAGACACTAAGTGGAATGAAATGCTTGCCTCTCCAGAATGCATTGAGAATTTCTTGCCTCTTACTCCCATAAAACAAGTAGAATATTTGAGACTTCTTGCCTCTGACTGACAAATTGAATACTTGACTCTCAGAAAATGATGGCAATAGTTGAATCAAGAGAAGTATTGAAATTTTCTAGAATGTTTGCTTTTCCTGACACGAAGTGGAATGAAATGCTCTCCAGAATGCACTGAGACTTTTGGCCTCTGACTCCCATAAAACAAGTAGAATATTAGACTTTTTGCCTATGCAAGTACCAGGGATAGTTGAATCAAGAGAAGTATTAAAATTTGCTGGAATGTTTGCTTTTCCAGACACTAAGTGGAATGAAATGCTTGCCTCTCCAGAATGCATTGACATTTTTTGCCTCCGACTCCCATAAAACAAGTAGAATATTTGAGACTTTTTGCCTCTGACAAATTGAATACTTGACTCTCAGAAAGTGATTGCAATAGTTGAATCAAGACAAATATTGAAATTTTGCTAGAATGTTTGCTTTTCCCAACACTGAGTAGAATGAAATGCTTGCCTCTCCAGATGCATTGACATTTTTTGCCTCTTACTCATCAAGGGAAATACTGAAATCTTCAAGAATATTTACATTTCTCAGCAACATGTGGAAATGTGAAATGCTTGCCTCTCCAGAATGCAGGTTTTTTTGCCCATTAAACAAGTAGAATGAGACATTTTGCCTATGATTGTATAAAATAAATCAAATACTTGACTGTTCAGAAGATGATTGAAATAGTTGAATCAAGAGAAGTATTGAAATTTGCTAGAATGTTTGCTTTTCCAGACACTAAGTGGAATGAAATGCTTGCCTCTCCAGAATGCATTGAGAATTTCTTGCCTCTTACTCCCATAAAACAAGTAGAATATTCGAGACTTTTTGCCTCTGACAAGTTGAATATTTGACTCTCAGAAAATGATTGCAATAGTTGAATCAAGAGAAAGTATTGAAATTTTCTAGAATGTTTGCTTTTCCTGACACGAAGTGGAATGAAATGCTCTCCAGAATGCACTGAGACTTTTGGCCTCTGACTCCCATAAAACAAGTAGAATATTTGAGACTTTTTGCCTATGCAAGTACCAGGGATAGTTGAATCAAGAGAAGTATTAAAATTTGCTGGAATATGCTTTTCCAGACACTAAGTGGAATGAAATGCTTGCCTCTCCAGAATGCATTGAGAATTTCTTGCCTCTTACTCCCATAAAACAAGTAGAATATTTGAGACTTTTTGCCTCTGACAAATTGAATACTTGACTCTCAGAAAGTGATTGCAATAGTTGAATCAAGAGAAATATTGAAATTTTGCTAGAATGTTTGCTTTTCCCAACACTGAGTAGAATGAAATGCTTGCCTCTCCAGATGCATTGACATTTTTTGCCTCTCACTCATCAAGGGAAATACTGAAATCTTCAAGAATATTTACATTTCTCAGCAACATGTGGAAATGTGAAATGCTTGCCTCTCCAGAATGCAGATTTTTTTGCCCATTAAACAAGTAGAATATTTGAGACATTTTGCCTATGATTTTATAAAATAAATCAAATACTTGATGTTCAGAAGATGATTGCAATAGTTGAATCAAGAGAAGTATTGAAATTTGCTAGAATGTTTGCTTTTCCAGACACTAAGTGGAATGAAATGCTCTCCAGAATGCATTGAGAATTTTGGCCTCTGATTCCCATAAATCAAATAAAATATTTGAGACTTTTTGCCTATCCAAGTACCAGAGACTCCCATAAAATGATTGCAATAGTTGAATCAAGAGAAGTATTAAAATTTGCTGGAATGTTTGCTTTTCCAGACAATAAGTGGAATGAAATGCTTGCCTCTCCAGAATGCATTGAGAATTTTTTGCCTCTTACTCCCATAAAACAAGTAGAATATTTGAGACTTTTTGCCTCTGACAAACTGAATACTTGACTCTTAGAAAATGATTGCAATAGTTGAATCAAGAGAAATATTGAAATTTGCTAGAATGTTTGCTTTTCCCAACAATTAGTAGAATGAAATGCTTGCCTCTCCAGATGCATTGACATTTTTTGCCTCTTACTCATCAAGGGAAATACTGAAATCTTCAAGAATATTTACATTTCTCAGCAACATGTGGAAATGTGAAATGCTTGCCTCTCCAGAATGCAGATTTTTTTGCCCATTAAACAAGTAGAATAGACATTTTGCCTATGATTTTATAAAATAAATCAAATACTTGATGTTCAGAAGATGATTGCAATAGTTGAATCAAGAGAAGTATTGAAATTTGCTGGAATGTTTGCTTTTCCAGACACTAAGTGGAATGAAATGCTCTCCAGAATGCATTGAGACTTTTGGCCTCTGACTCCCATAAAACAAGTAGAATATTTGAGACTTTTTGCCTATCCAAGTACCAGGGACTCTCATAAAATGATTGCAATAGTTGAATCAAGAGAAGTATTAAAATTTGCTGGAATATTTGCTTTTCCATACACTAAGTGGAATGAAATGCTTGCCTCTCCAGAATGCATTGAGAATTTTTTGCCTCTTACTTCCATAAAACAAGTAGAATATTTGAGACTTTTTGCCTCTGACAAATACTTGACTCTCAGAAAGTGATTGCAATAGTTGAATCAAGAGAAAATATTGAAATCTGCTAGAATGTTTGCTGTTCCTGACACGGAGTGGAATGAAATGCTCTCCAGAATGCATTGAGACTTTTAGGCCTCTGACTCCCATAAAACAAGTAGAATATTTGAGACTTTTTGCCTATCCAAGTGCCAGGGACTCCCATAAATGTAGAATATTTATTTTCCAGAAAATGACTGAAATACTTGCATCAAGAGAAGTACTTGAATTTTCTAGAATGTTTGCATTTCTGGACACCAAGTGGAATGTTTGCCTCTTACTCTATAAAGCATTTGACTCTCCAGAAAAATCAAGAAGTGTTGAAATTTCCTAGAAATTCTTGGAATTGACATTTGTAAGCACCAAGTGGAATGTTTGCCTCTCCAAAATGCATTGACTTTTTGGCCTCTAACTCCTATTTGATTTTGCAGAAAATGATTAAAATAATTGAATCCAGAAAAATGCTTGAATTTCCTAGAATTCCCACCAAGAGCCTCTCTAGAATGCAATGAGACTTTTTTGTTTGACTCCATAAAACAAGTAGAGTATTTGATTGTAACAAGATTGAAATGCCTGCATAATCCTGGAATTTCGTAGAACATTTGATTTCCAGATACCAAGTAGATGCATGCCTCTCCAGAAAAGTTTTTTAACCTGTCCAGTTACCTGCTGGTGCTCCCCAAAGATTCTTCAAAAAAGGATCGGAATGCTTGGAACAAGGAAAATGCTGGAATTTCCTAGAATATTTGCACTTCCAGACACAAGTGGAATGCTTGACTCCCATAACACAAGTGGAATATCTGATGCTCCAGAAAATGGTTGGAATATTTGCATCAAGGGGAATACCTAGAACATGTGTATTTCTGGACACCAACTGGAATGTTTGCCTCTCCAGAAAGCAAGGTTACGACTGACATCTTCAGAAAACAAGACATCTTTTGGCTTCTCCCTACACCTGCAACTCTGAAGCAAGTGGAATATTTGATGCTCCAGAAAATTGCTTGGATGTTTGCATCAAGGGTATGACTACTTTTTCATTCATGAAGGAAAATGCTTGCATAGAGTCATCAAGGGTAATATTTGAATGATTGTGTCTCTAGTTGAAAATGGCAGCTCTTGGCATCAAGGGAAATCTTCATTTGGTTACATCAAGAGGATTGTGAGACAACATGAGACATCAAGGGGAATAGCCAAATGACTGCATCAAAGGACCAAAAGGTGGTTTTTCCAGGCAAGATTTGTCTCCAGGAACAGAATAACACTTCTGGGGTACCCAAGAATAATATTTACTTCAGTAGGATAGGACAATATTTACATCTCCACAGACCATTGAGAATCCTTCAGTCTCTAGGAACCAAGGGTTAGGTGTCTCCAGCACTAGGCAATATCTACATCTCCAGGTACCAAGAGTAACTTTTTTTTTCTCCTTTCAAGGACAAGAAGAGTCATTTCTTGTACCAAAAGGAAATCTTTTCCTTTTCTCCAGGCACCAAAGGAAATACTTTTGTCTCCTGGCACAGAATAGTACCTATCTCTGGAGAACCCAAGGAGCCCTAGACCTTGGAGAATCCTTGAACCTCCAGGTTAAAGTTTCTGTAGATACACAGGGATCTCCAGACACAGGGTAATACTTTCAAGAATCTTTTTCTCCCCTCCAAGCATCAAGAGGAACTATTTTTTTCCCTCTTCAGGTACCTAGAGGAATCTTTTTTTCCTCCCCCTTTCTGGGACCAAGAAGAATCTTTTCCCTTCTTCAAAGTACCAAAAGTTATTCTTCTTTTCTTCAGGCACTAAGAGGAATTATTTTCTCTAGGCCCCCAAAGAAATCCTTTTGTCTCCTGGCAGGGAATAACATCTGTTTCTGGAGAACCCAAGAATACTCACTTCGAGAGGCATGGGTCAATACTTCCAGCTCCATAGTTCAATATTCTGCACTCTCCAAGGGGAATACACCAGGATCTCCAGACACAGGGTAATACCTTCAGAAATATCCCGCCCCCTTTTAGGCACCAAGATGATTCCTTTTTTTCCCCTTCCAGGGACCAGGAAGAATCTTTTTTCTCCAGATACCAAAAGGAATCTTTTTTTTTTTCCTTTCTTCAGTCACAAAGGAATCTTTTCCACCTTCCAGATACCAAGAGGAATCCCATTTTTTCCTCTAGACACCAAGAAGGCCTTTTTTTCCGCTCTAGGTGCCCAAAGGAATTTTTTCTTTTGTTTTCTCCAAGCACCAAGAGATGGAGTTGGGGAGGTGGAGGACTTTTCTTTTTCCTCTAGGTACCTAAAGGAATTTCTTTTGTTTTCTCCAAACACCAAGAGATGGGGGGGGGGGCGCTTTCCAGCCCCAACTCCTTCAGGTACCAAGAAAAATCTTTTTTACTCCCTTCCAGAGACCAAGAGGAACTTTTTCTTTTCCAGACAGCCAAAGGAATCTTTTTATTTTATTTCCTCCAAGCACCAAGAGGAACTTTCTTTTCTCCAGGTATCAGGAGGCTTTTTTTTTCCCTCCAGGTACCAAAAGGAATCTTTTTTTTCCTCCAAGAACCAAGAGGAACCTTTTTTCTTCTTTTCTCCAGGTATCAGGAGGCATTCTTTTGTTTTTTTCCTCCAGGTACCAAAAGGAATTTTTTTTTTCCTCCAAGCATGAAGCCTTTTCCCTAATCTGAGTACCAAAAATCCTTTTTCTTCTCTCCAGGTATCAAGAGGCATTATTTTGTTTTTCTTCTAGGTACCAAGAGAAAAAATTTTTCCCTCTAGGCACCAAGAGGAATTGTGATTTATGAATATTATTTGAATCTGTCTTTCTGGGTTAGATCAGAGTGACCTCAGAAAGCCCAAAGAGATAGCTTCCGCCTCCTAGGTACCAAGAAGAATCCTTTTTCTTTTCTTAGGTATCAGGAGGCATTCTTTTTGTGTTTTTTTTTCCTCCAGGTACCAAAAGGAATCTTTTTTTTTCCTCCAAGAACCAAGAGGAAGCTTTTTTCTTCTTTTCTCCAGGTTATCAGGAGCTATTCTTTTTTTGTTTTTTTCCTCCAGGTACCAAAAGGAATTTTTTTTTCCCCTCCAAGCATGAAGAGAGCCTTTTCCCCAATCTGGGTACCAAGAATCCTTTTTCTTCTCTCCAGGTATCAAGAGGCATTATTTTGCTTTTCTTCTAGGTACCAAGAGAAAAATTTTTCCCTCTAGGCACCAAGAGGAATTGTGATTTATGAATAGTATTTGAATCTGTCTTTCTGGGGTAGATCAGAGTGACCTCAGAAAGCCCAAAGAGATAGCTTCCGCCTCCTAGGTACCAAGAAGAATCCTTTTTCTTTTCTTAGGTATCAGGAGGCATTCTTTCTTTTTCCTTCAGGTACCAAAAGAATTTTTTTTTCTCCAAGTACCAAGAGATAGGCTTTCCCCCCCCCTCCAGGTACCACAAAGAAATCTTTTTTCTTTTCTCCAGGTATCAGAAGAAATCCATTTTTTTTCCCCTCCAGATACCAAGAATCTTTTTTTTCTTTCTTTCTTAAGGCACCAAAAGGGACCCTTTTTTCCTTTTTCTTCAGGCATCAAGAGGCATTCTTTTTTCTTTTTCTTTCCCCTTCAGGCATCAATCCTTTCTCTCCTCCAGATACCAAAAATAAGGTGTTTTTTTTCCTTTTGTTTTCTCCAGGTATCAAGAAAAAAATTTTCCCTTTAGATACCAAGAGAAATTGTTATCTATGAATGTTATTTGAACCTGTCAACCAGATGATTGTGAGGAACGGTTAGATCCCACCCAGGGCTTGTTTTGGGTCCTCTTTTGGGGTCTTCAAAATTGACTTAGGGGCTGAAATATACCTTAATGTGCCCTTTCTCTTACAGACTACCACTACACCTAAGGGAAGCCAGTCAGGTAAACTCCTTTGTCTAACTGTAACCATCTTTCTGGTCTCTCTACCAAATGACCTAATTAAATTAGGTCTAGAAAACTAATTTTGGAGTTTCTTCTAGCAAAAAGCAGAATCAGTTTCTCCACTGGTAAATAGCACTAATTACATCGCCAGGGACACAAGAGAATCTGAGTTTCCTGGCACCATCCTTGCTTTTCAATAGGCCAATTCCCACTTCTCTAGGAACATGGCAACACTCAGGTCACCAGGCACCAAGAAAATGCTTCCATCTCTAGGCCTAAGACATCTTAGCTATCTAAATATAATCTTAGCATCGAAGCTATTTCTGGACAATACTTACATCTCAAAAGACCAAGGCACGTGCTTGAGTCTACAGGCGATGAGGCGAATGTGCTTCTGCTAAAGCAGTATTCCTGTGGTAATAACAGTAAAGAACATGGTAAAGCAGTGCTCATGGATCACAAAGCTACTTACTGTGTCTTCTGCCCTCCACTGAAAGGCTTGCATTCAGTATTCTTGCTTGACATCGGGTGGAAGGCTTGTGTCTCTGACTCCAAGTGGAAGTATATGTCTTGTCACCAAGGAGAATGCTAGGTCGTTGTCAAAGGCCTTGGCATCTGGGTCCTGGTTCCTGGTCAAAGGCCTTGGCATCTGGGTCCTGATTCCTGGTCAAAGGCCTTGGCATCTGGGTCCGGACTCCTGGTCAAAGGCCTTGGCATCTGGGTCCGGACTCCTGGTCAAAGGCCTTGGCATCTGGGTCCGGACTCCTGGTCAAAGGCCTTGGCATCTGGGTCCGGACTCCTGGTCAAAGGCCTTGGCATCTGGGTCCGGACTCCTGGTCAAAGGCCTTGGCATCTGGGTCCGGACTCCTGGTCAAAGGCCTTGGCAACTGGGTCCGGACTCCTGGTCAAAGGCCTTGGCATCTGGGTCCGGACTCCTGGTCAAAGGCCTTGGCATCTGGGTCCGGACTCCTGGTCAAAGGCCTTGGCATCTGGGTCCGGACTCCTGGTCAAAGGCCTTGGCATCTGGGTCCGGACTCCTGGTCAAAGGCCTTGGCATCTGGGTCCGGACTCCTGGTCAAAGGCCTTGGCTTCTGGCTTCTGGGTCCTGGGTCCTGGTCAAAGGCCTTGTCTTCTGGCTTCTGGGTCCTGGGTCCTGGTCAAAGGCCTTGTCTTCTGGCTTCTGGGTCCTGGGTCCTGGTCAAAGGCCTTGGCTTCTGGCTTCTGGGTCCTGGTCAAAGGTCTTGGCTTCTGGGTCCTGGGTCCTGGGAGAAGGCCTCGGCTTCTGGGTCCTGGGTCCTGGGAGAAGGCCTCGGCTTCTGGGTCCTGGGTCCTGGGAGAAGGCCTCGGCTTCTGGGTCCTGGGTCCTGGGAGAAGGCCTTGGCTTCTGGGTCCTGGGTCCTGGGTCCAAGGCCTTGTCTTCTGGGTCCTGGTCAAAGGCCTTGTCTTCTGGGTCCGGACTCCTGGGTCCAAGGCCTTGTCTTCTGGGTCCTGGTCAAAGGCCTTGACTTCTGGGTCCTGGTCAAAGGCCTTGACTTCTGGGTCCTGGTCAAAGGCCTTGACTTCTGGGTCCTGGTCAAAGGCCTTGACTTCTGGGTCCTGGTCAAAGGCCTTGTCTTCTGGGTCCTGGGTCCTTCCTGGTCAAAGGCCTTGTCTTCTGGATCCTGGTCAAAGGCCTTGTCTTCTGGGTCCTGGTCAAAGGCCTTGTTTTCTGGGTCCTGGTCAAAGGCCTTGTCTTCTGGGTCCCGGGTCCTGGGTCCAAGGCCTTGTCTTCTGGGTCTTGGTCAAAGGCCTTGTCGTCTGGATCCTGGTCAAAGGCCTTGTCTTCTGGGTCCTGGGTCCTGGGAGAAGGCCTCGGCTTCTGGGTCCTGGGTCCTGGGAGAAGGCCTCAGCTTCTGGGTCCTGGGTCCTGGGAGAAGGCCTTGTCTTCTGGGTCCTGGGTCCTGGGAGAAGGCCTCGGCTTCTGGGTCCTGGGTCCTGGGAGAAGGCCTCGGCTTCTGGGTCCTGGGTCCTGGGAGAAGGCCTCGGCTTCTGGGTCCTGGGTCCTGGGAGAAGGCCTTGTCTTCTGGGTCCTGGGTCCTTCCTGGTCAAAGGCCTTGTCTTCTGGGTCCTGGGTCCTTCCTGGTCAAAGGCCTTGTCTTCTGGGTCCTGGGTCCTTCCTGGTCAAAGGCCTTGTCTTCTGGGTCCTGGGTCCTTCCTGGTCAAAGGCCTTGTCTTCTGGGTCCTTCCTGGTCAAAGGCCTTGTCTTCTGGGTCCTGGTCAAAGGCCTTGTCTTCTGGGTCCTGGTCAAAGGCCTTGTCTTCTGGGTCCTGGTCAAAGCCCTTGTCGTCTGGGTCCTGGGTCCTTCCTGGTCAAAGGCCTTGTCTTCTGGGTCCTGGGTCCTTCCTGGTAAAAGGCCTTGTCTTCTGGGTCCTGGTCAAAGGCCTTGTCTTCTGGGTCCTGGTCAAAGGCCTTGTCTTCTGGGTCCGGGGTCCTGGGTCCAAGGCCTTGTCTTCTGGGTCCTGTTCAAAGGCCTTGTCTTCTGGGTCCTGGTCAAAGGCCTTGTCTTCTGGGTCCTGGTCAAAGGCCTTGTCTTCTGGGTCCTGGTCAAAGGCCTTGTCTTCTGGGTCCGGGGTCCTGGGTCCAAGGCCTTGTCTTCTGGGTCCTGTTCAAAGGCCTTGTCTTCTGGGTCCTGTTCAAAGGCCTTGTCTTCTGGGTCCTGGGTCCTTCCTGGTCAAAGGCCTTGTCTTCTGGGTCCTGGGTCCTGGTCAAAGGCCTTGTCTTCTGGGTCCCGGGTCCTGGTCAAAGGCCTTGTCTTCTGGGTCCCGGGTCCTGGTCAAAGGCCTTGTCTTCTGGGTCCCGGGTCCTGGTCAAAGGCCTTGTCTTCTGGGTCCTGGTCAAAGGCCTTGTCTTCTGGATCCCGGGTCCAGGTCAAAGGCCTTGTCTTCTGGGTCCTGATCAAAGGCCTTGTCTTCTGTGTCCTGGGTCCTGGTCAAAGGCCTTGTCTTCTGGGTCCTGGTCAAAGGCCTTGTCTTCTAGGTCCTGATCAAAGGCCTTGTCTTCTGGGTCCTGGGTCCTTCCTGGTCAAAGGCCTTGTCTTCTGGGTCCTGGTCAAAGGCCTTGTCTTCTGGCTTCTGGGTCCTGGGTCCTGGTCAAAGGCCTTGTCGTCTGGATCCTGGTCAAAGGCCTTGTCTTCTGGGTCCTGGGTCCTGGGAGAAGGCCTCATCTTCTGGGTCCTGGGTCCTGGGAGAAGGCCTCATCTTCTGGGTCCTGGGTCCTGGGAGAAGGCCTCATCTTCTGGGTCCTGGGTCCTGGGTCCTGGGAGAAGGCCTCGTCTTCTGGGTCCTGGGTCCTGGGTCCAAGGCCTTGTCTTCTGGGTCCTGGTCAAAGGCCTTGTCGTCTGGGTCCTGGTCAAAGGCCTTGTCTTCTGGGTCCTGGTCAAAGGCCTTGTCTTCTGGGTCCTGGGTCCTTCCTGGTCAAAGGCCTTGTGTTCTGGGTCCCGGGTCCTTCCTGGTCAAAGGCCTTGTGTTCTGGGTCCCGGGTCCTTCCTGGTCAAAGGCCTTGTCTTCTGGGTCCCGGGTCCTTCCTGGTCAAAGGCCTTGTCTTCTGGGTCCCGGGTCCTTCCTGGTCAAAGGCCTTGTCTTCTGGGTCCTGGTCAAAGGCCTTGTCTTCTGGGTCCTGGTCAAAGGCCTTGTCTTCTGGGTCCTGGTCAAAGGCCTTGTCTTCTGGGTCCCGGGTCCTGGTCAAAGGCCTTGTCTTCTGGGTCCCGGGTCCTGGTCAAAGGCCTTGTCTTCTGGGTCCCGGGTCCTGGTCAAAGGCCTTGTGTTCTGGGTCCTGATCAAAGGCTTTGTCTTCTGGGTCCTGGTCAAAGGCCTTGTCTTCTGGGTCCTGGTCAAAGGCCTTGTCTTCTGGGTCCTGGTCAAAGGCCTTGTCTTCTGGGTCCTGGTCAAAGGCCTTGTCTTCTGGGTCCTGGTCAAAGGCCTTGTCTTCTGGGTCCTGGGTCCTGGTCAAAGGCCTTGTCTTGTGGGTCTTGGGTCCTTCCTGGTCAAAGGCCTTGTCTTCTGGGTCCTGGGTCCTTCCTGGTCAAAGGCCTTGTCTTCTGGGTCCTGGGTCCTTCCTGGTCAAAGGCCTTGTCTTCTGTGTCCTGGGTCCTGGGTCCAAGGCCTTGTCTTCTGGGTCCTGGTCAAAGGCCTTGTCTTCTGGGTCCTGGTCAAAGGCCTTGTCTTCTGGGTCCTGGTCAAAGGCCTTGTCTTCTGGGTCCTGGTCAAAGGCCTTGTCTTCTGGGTCCTGGGTCCTGGTCAAAGGCCTTGTCTTCTGGGTCCTGGGTCCTGGTCAAAGGCCTTGTCTTCTGGGTCCTGGGTCCTGGTCAAAGGCCTCGTCTTCTGGGTCCTGGGTCCTGGTCAAAGGCCTCGTCTTCTGGGTCCCGGGTCCTTCCTGGTCAAAGGCCTTGTCTTCTGGGTCCTGGTCAAAGGCCTTGTCTTCTGGGTCCTGGGTCCTTCCTGGTCAAAGGCCTTGTCTTCTGGGTCCTGGGTCCTTCCTGGTCAAAGGCCTTGTCTTCTGGGTCCTGGGTCCTTCCTGGTCAAAGGCCTTGTCTTCTGGGTCCTGGTCAAAGGCCTTGTCTTCTGGGTCCTGGTCAAAGGCCTTGTCTTCTGGGTCCTGGTCAAAGGCCTTGTCTTCTGGATCCTGGGTCCAGGTCAAAGGCCTTGTCTTCTGGATCCCGGGTCCAGGTCAAAGGACTTGTCTTCTGTGTCCTGGGTCCTTCCTGGTCAAAGGCCTTGTCTTCTGGGTCCCGGGTCCTTCCTGGTCAAAGGCCTTGTCTTCTGGGTCCCGGGTCCTTCCTGGTCAAAGGCCTTGTCTTCTGGGTCCTGGGTCCTTCCTGGTCAAAGGCCTTGTCTTCTGGGTCCTGGTCAAAGGCCTTGTCTTCTGGGTCCTGGTCAAAGGCCTTGTCTTCTGTGTCCTGGGTCCTGGTCAAAGGCCTTGTCTTCTGTGTCCTGGGTCTTGGTCAAAGGCCTTGTCTTCTGGTCCTGGTCAAAGGCCTTGTCTTCTGGGTCCTGGGTCCTTCCTGGTCAAAGGCCTTGTCTTCTGGGTCCTGGGTCCTTCCTGGTCAAAGGCCTTGTTTTCTGGGTCCTGGTTCAAGGCCTTGTCTTCTGGGTCCTGGTCAAAGGCCTTGTCTTCTGGGTCCTGGTCAAAGGCCTTGTCTTCTGGGTCCCGGGTCCTGGTCAAAGGCCTTGTCTTCTGGGTCCCGGGTCCTGGTCAAAGGCCTTGTCTTCTGGGTCCCGGGTCCTGGTCAAAGGCCTTGTCTTCTGGGTCCCGGGTCCTGGTCAAAGGCCTTGTCTTCTGGGTCCCGGGTCCTGGTCAAAGGCCTTGTGTTCTGGGTCCTGATCAAAGGCCTTGTGTTCTGGGTCCTGATCAAAGGCTTTGTCTTCTGGGTCCTGGTCAAAGGCCTTGTCTTCTGGGTCCTGGTCAAAGGCCTTGTCTTCTGGGTCCTGGTCAAAGGCCTTGTCTTCTGGGTCCTGGTCAAAGGCCTTGTCTTCTGGGTCCTGGGTCCTGGTCAAAGGCCTTGTCTTCTGGGTCCTGGGTCCTGGTCAAAGGCCTTGTCTTGTGGGTCTTGGGTCCTTCCTGGTCAAAGGCCTTGTCTTCTGGGTCTTGGGTCCTTCCTGGTCAAAGGCCTTGTCTTCTGGGTCCTGGGTCCTTCCTGGTCAAAGGCCTTGTCTTCTGTGTCCTGGGTCCTTCCTGGTCAAAGGCCTTGTCTTCTGTGTCCTGGGTCCTGGGTCCAAGGCCTTGTCTTCTGGGTCCTGGTCAAAGGCCTTGTCTTCTGGGTCCTGGTCAAAGGCCTTGTCTTCTGGGTCCTGGGTCCTGGTCAAAGGCCTTGTCTTCTGGGTCCTGGGTCCTGGTCAAAGGCCTCGTCTTCTGGGTCCTGGGTCCTGGTCAAAGGCCTCGTCTTCTGGGTCCTGGGTCCTGGTCAAAGGCCTCGTCTTCTGGGTCCCGGGTCCTTCCTGGTCAAAGGCCTCGTCTTCTGGGTCCTGGTCAAAGGCCTTGTCTTCTGGGTCCTGGTCAAAGGCCTTGTCTTCTGGGTCCTGGTCAAAGGCCTTGTCTTCTGGGTCCTGGGTCCTTCCTGGTCAAAGGCCTTGTCTTCTGGGTCCTGGTCAAAGGCCTTGTCTTCTGGGTCCTGGTCAAAGGCCTTGTCTTCTGGGTCCTGGTCAAAGGCCTTGTCTTCTGGGTCCTGGGTCCTTCCTGGTCAAAGGCCTTGTCTTCTGGGTCCTGGTCAAAGGCCTTGTCTTCTGGGTCCTGGTCAAAGGCCTTGTCTTCTGGGTCCTGGTCAAAGGCCTTGTCTTCTGGGTCCTGGGTCCTTCCTGGTCAAAGGCCTTGTCTTCTGGGTCCTGGGTCCTTCCTGGTCAAAGGCCTTGTCTTCTGGGTCCTGGGTCCTTCCTGGTCAAAGGCCTTGTCTTCTGGGTCCTGGTTCAAGGCCTTGTCTTCTGGGTCCTGGTCAAAGGCCTTGTCTTCTGGGTCCTGGTCAAAGGCCTTGTCTTCTGGGTCCTGGTCAAAGGCCTTGTCTTCTGGGTCCTGGTCAAAGGCCTTGTCTTCTGGGTCCTGGTCAAAGGCCTTGTCTTCTGGGTCCTGGGTCCTGGTCAAAGGCCTTGTCTTCTGGGTCCTGGGTCCTTCCTGGTCAAAGGCCTTGTCTTCTGGGTCCTGGGTCCTTCCTGGTCAAAGGCCTTGTTTTCTGGGTCCTGGTTCAAGGCCTTGTCTTCTGGGTCCTGGTCAAAGGCCTTGTCTTCTGGGTCCTGGTCAAAGGCCTTGTCTTCTGGGTCCTGGTCAAAGGCCTTGTCTTCTGGGTCCTGGTCAAAGGCCTTGTCTTCTGGGTCCTGGTCAAAGGCCTTGTCTTCTGGGTCCTGGTCAAAGGCCTTGTCTTCTGGGTCCTGGGTCCTGGTCAAAGGCCTTGTCTTCTGTGTCCTGGGTCCTGGTCAAAGGCCTTGTCTTCTGGTCCTGGTCAAAGGCCTTGTCTTCTGGGTCCTGGGTCCTTCCTGGTCAAAGGCCTTGTCTTCTGGGTCCTGGGTCCTTCCTGGTCAAAGGCCTTGTCTTCTGGGTCCTGGGTCCTTCCTGGTCAAAGGCCTTGTTTTCTGGGTCCTGGTTCAAGGCCTTGTCTTCTGGGTCCTGGTCAAAGGCCTTGTCTTCTGGGTCCTGGTCAAAGGCCTTGTCTTCTGGGTCCTGGGTCCTGGTCAAAGGCCTTGTCTTCTGGGTCCTGGTCAAAGGCCTTGTCTTCTGGGTCCTGGGTCATTCCTGGTCAAAGGCCTTGTCTTCTGGGTCCTGGTCAAAGGCCTTGTCTTCTGGGTCCCGGGTCCTGGTCAAAGGCCTTTTCTTCTGTGTCCCGGGTCCTGGTCAAAGGCCTTGTCTTCTGGGTCTTGAGTCCTTCCTGGTCAAAGGCCTTGTCTTCTGGGTCTTGGGTCCTTCCTGGTCAAAGGCCTTGTCTTCTGGGTCCTGGGTCCTTCCTGGTCAAAGGCCTTGTCTTCTGTGTCCTGGGTCCTTCCTGGTCAAAGGCCTTGTCTTCTGTGTCCTGGGTCCTGGGTCCAAGGCCTTGTCTTCTGGGTCCTGGTCAAAGGCCTTGTCTTCTGGGTCCTGGTCAAAGGCCTTGTCTTCTGGGTCCTGGTCAAAGGCCTTGTCTTCTGGGTCCTGGGTCCTGGTCAAAGGCCTTGTCTTCTGGGTCCTGGGTCCTGGTCAAAGGCCTTGTCTTCTGGGTTCTGGGTCCTGGTCAAAGGCCTTGTCTTCTGGGTCCTGGGAGAAGGCCCTCGTCTTCTGGGTGCTGGATCCTGGGTCCTGGTCAAAGGCCTTGTCTTCTGGGTCCCGGGTCCTTCTTGGTCAAAGGCCTTGTCTTCTGGGTCCCGGGTCCTTCCTGGTCAAAGGCCTTGTCTTCTGGGTCCCGGGTCCTTCCTGGTCAAAGGCCTTGTCTTCTGGGTCCCGGGTCCTTCCTGGTCAAAGGACTTGTCTTCTGGGTCCTGATCAAAGGCCTTGTCTTCTGGGTCCTGGGTCCTTCCTGGTCAAAGGCCTTGTCTTCTGGGTCCTGGTCAAAGGCCTTGGATGCTGGGTCCTGGTCAAAGGCCTTGGCTTCTGGGTCCTGGTCAAAGGCCTTGGCTTCTGGGTCCTGACAGAATGCCTTGGTCCTGAGTGCTACATCCTGAGAGAAGGCAAGGGTCCTGGGTGGTACATCCTGCTAAAAGGCCTCGGTCGAGGGTCCTAATAGTATGTCTGGATCTTGGGTCCTGGGTGCTAGATCTTGGCCTGTGTCCTGGGTCCTCAAAGACAGCCTGGGTCCTGGATGCTAGATCCTGAAGGAAAGCCTGGATGCTGAAAATATGTCTGGGTCTTGGGTCCTGGGTGCTAGATCTTGATAGAAGGCTTGTGTCCTGGGTTCTGAAAGAAAGCCTGCGTCCTGGGTGCTAGATCCTGATGGTAGGCCTGGGTGCTAGATCCTGTTAGAAGGCCTGGGTGCTAGATCCTGATGGAAGGCCTGGGTGCTAGATTCTGATAGAAGGCCTGGGTGCTAGATTCTGATAGAAGGCCTGGGTGCTGGGTGCTAGATCCTTTTGGAAGGCTTGGATACTAGATCCTGATGAAAGGTCTGGGTGCTGGATGCTAAAGCCTTTTGGAAGGCTTGGGTGCTGGGTTCTTGATCCTAACAGAAGGTCTGGGTGCTAGATCCTGATGGAAGGCCTGGGTGCTGGGTGCTAGATCCTGTAGGAAGGCCTGGGTGCTGGGTGCTAGATCCGGTAGGAAGGCCTGGGTGCTGGATGCTAGATCCGGTAGGAAGGCCTGGGTGCTGGATGCTAGATCCGGTAGGAAGGCCTGGGTGCTGGGTGCTAGATCCTGATGGAAGGCCTGGGTGCTAGATTCTGATAGAAGGCCTGGGTGCTAGATTCTGATAGAAGGCCTGGGTGCTGGGTGCTAGATCCTTTTGGAAGGCTTGGATACTAGATCCTGATGAAAGGTCTGGGTGCTGGATGCTAAAGCCTTTTGGAAGGCTTGGGTGCTGAGTTCTTGATCCTAACAGAAGGTCTGGGTGCTAGATCCTGATGGAAGGCCTGGGTGTTGGGTGCTAGATCCTGATGGAAGGCCTGGGTGCTGGGTGCTAGATCCTGTAGGAAGGCCTGGGTGCTGGATGCTAGATCCGGTAGGAAGGCCTGGGTGCTGGATGCTAGATCCGGTAGGAAGGCCTGGGTGCTGGATGCTAGATCCTGTGGGAAGGCCTGGGTGCTGGGTGCTAGATCCTGTGGGAAGGCCTGGGTGCTGGGTGCTAGATCCTGATGGAAGGCCTGGGTGCTGGGTGCTAGATCCTGATGGAAGGCCTGGGTGCTGGGTGCTAGATCCTGATGGAAGGCCTGGGTGCTGGGTGCTAGATCCTGATGGAAGGCCTGGGTGCTGGGTGCTAGATCCTGATGGAAGGCCTGGGTTCTGTTAGAAGGACCAAGGCTTAGTTCCCATCTTGGATCCCTTGATTCCTTTTGGAAGACTTGGGTCCCTTAGCTCCCAGTGGGAATTTTGGGATTTAGGTTCTGCCTCCTGGTGGGAGATATGGGTTTCTTGGATTCTTTTAGAAAACTTGTTTTCTAAAACCAAGTAGAAGGCAAGATACAGAAAAGGCTACTTGCATTTCCTGGCAATGGCATTACTTGAATCTTCAGGTACAGGACTCCCATCTTCTGGACGGCAACAGGATGGTTCTTCTCGCCACACTTCATATGCAGTATTTACCTAGTCAGGAAACACATGAAACATTTAACTCTCTGGAAACCCAGGAGAATAATCTCCAAATACCAAAAAATCAATCTCATAACACAAACCAAATGGAAAATTGTATTACCCTGATACTACCAAGTGGAACACTTGTCTTTATAGGCTCCAAGTGGAATATTTGCTTTTGTATCTTTTGTATCAAGTAAAATTATTTTTTATCCCTCATATCCCAAAACCAATGGGAATACTTCAATGATCCTAACTTCAAGTACAATATTCAGACTTCTACTTGCCCAGTGGAATAAGTGTTCCTCCCAAGATACATCGAAATATTTATATTCACATATGAAAGAAATTGGTCATGTCAAATCAAAAATTAATGCATTTTAAAATTTCATTTGCCTAGTAGAAAATGTCTTCGTTTTTGTTTAATGTAATTGCTGGACACTAAGCCAAAAAAAGTACAATTTGGACACTTATAAAAACATTTGTTATTATGTATGATACAAAGAGGCAAATTCTGGGTCCCAGAAACAAACAAACCATTTGCAAATCAGACATATTAGCAAATTTAAGATTCCAGTGGCCAGATCAAATACTTATTAATACCAGATGAGAATCAGGGGAAAATGGAATTTCACAACCCATGAATGTCATAACATCCTAAAGAAAATATCACATTCCCTAAAAATTGAAAACTGTAAGATTCCATATGGCAAGCAGAAAATGGAAGACTCCTACTTGGTCTCTTTTGGCCTATAGCTATTAAATTTTCATTCTGATCACTTACACCTCAGATATCTGCAAGTGAAGCAGATCAGGACTTGAATTATTGTTCTGTTGGTTGTCTAGACTAAAAATGTTGTTCTTTACATCACTTGAGCTCAGCATCAGTGTAATACAAGGCTTGGGGAAGGAAGTCATGCCCATCAAGACTGGAAGGCCTGCAACTAACTGTAGGGTTTTTTTTAAATTTTATTATGTATTTTATTTTTTATTTTGTTTATTCATGTATTTATTATTTTTATGTAGCATTATATTTATGTAGCATTTTGATAGCACTTTAAGGTTCTAAGTCCTCATTTGACCCTCAGCACATCCTGGCCTACAGACAAAAATAATTTTCTAATTTCAGATACCAAGCAAGAATTTAGGATTATAGGCAAGAAGTCTATCTAGTAATCCTAGATACCAAGTGGAATATTTACCTTGCTACTTAAAATGTAATTTTTTTATTTTAGATGGTAAGCAAAATTAAAGAAAAACATTCCATTTGATGCCTAGAATCATAAAATTTGGAAAGCTGGACAACAAACTGAAAATTTGGAATACCACATCCAGTTTAAAAAAAATTAGAATTCCTAATCATAATGATAATATTAGTGACCAGCACAATAGAATTTCAATAGTGCTTTTAACCCTGAGAGGAAACTGAGGCATCTCATGTGATCCATCTAGAGCTCCAGGTGCAATACACTAACTACACCTTGAAAAGAGAACATTTGGAATTCTCAGATATCAAGTGGAAAATGTGGGCTGTTTCTGGCTAAGGTATCTAGACTGAAACATTTTACTTAGTGATAGTAGCATTTGTACAGTGTCTTGAAGTTTAAAAAACAAAACAAAATAAACAAGCACCTTACATGTTATCTCACTTGATAGCTGTGGATGAAGTGCCATTATTATTCCCATAGTATGGGAATAAGAGGAATAAATGGGAAAAAGAGGAAATTGAAGTTCATAGAGGTTAAGTGACTTGACTTAATCTCTATGTTAAATGTCTGGGATGGGAATTGAAGTCAGCTTTCTCTTCCTTACTCCAAGTCCAAAGTTCTCTTCATTTGCCACAGAGTTAATTCACAGGATTTTCTGGTGCTACTGAGAAGAGCACTGCAATGGAGTCAACAGGACATGGATTCCCACCCCATCTCTGGGGCTCACTACTTGTATGTGCTGGGACAAGTTACAGCCTCTCCATTTTTTTTAAAAGAGGGTTTGGACTAGCTGGCCTTTGTGGTCACTAGATCCATACGCCAAGGGAACATTTTTAGAACATTAGCACACAAATTTAACACTTAGAACAGCTTTGACACCAGGTAGAAGCAGCAATGAATCTTCAGATAGTTCAAATGTCGTGCAACCCAGAGGTTGCAGCCACAGGATTGCTTCATTGGGGTTTAATGTTTGGCAAATACCAGAGTCCTCGTTTCTTTCCCCTTCATCTTGCCATATGTGTGGACATAGCAACACATTTTACCCACTCTCAAAAAAAAGGCTTCATTGTAGCACGGATTTGAAACTTCATTTTCCCATCCTGATCCATTTTTCTCCTGAAATGTTAGCAATAGCTTGGTAGTCTTTTTTTTTTTAAAAACATTCAAATCTTGTTTCCCCAAACCCAAAGTCAATTATTTTCTCCCTAACTGGCAATATGGCAGGGTTAGAATGAGTCCATGAACAATTTCTGTCCTCTATACGCTTCTGATGGTACCCTTCCCACCTACCTTCAAGGGCCTCAGTTCCTCAGTGCCTCTGGGATCCCATTCATGTTTCTCACCAAGAGAACACTTCTCATCTTATTGTGACTCATTATGTCCTCCTGAAAGGCTTCCAATGGAGATTCACCCAGAATGCTAAGGGTATACCTGTGGATAAAGAATTTAATAGAATTAGGATCTTTGTGAAGGTTGCATCCAATCCCTTCTCTTAGTTACATTGAGTATAGCTTGTGAAATACCACTTAAGTCAGGAACTGTGCATTTTAGATTCTAGTTGCCAGTCATTCTCACCCACCTCCACCGGATCCCAATCCAGTACTTAGAACTGTGACTTTAAATTATCTTTTATACTAACAGCTGTACTGTCTGGAAATTTTAGGAAGGCATCAGATTTGTAGGCAGGCTGTATTTCTGAATTGTCCTTGGTCACTTCACCAGGTAAGAGTCTAACTGTCCTAAATGACTTGATGAAAATATTGCCCAAACTACCAGTTCCCCCCCCCTCAAAAAAAATTCCCCTTAATGATTTGCCACTCAATTTTGATGACTGGAGGAGAGAGTTGAGGCTACCTCTTTTACAACCCTCCCTCCCTCACTTAAATCTAGTTCACAGGAACGTCAAGACATCACTCTCAAAGTTTTATTGGTCCTCTGGGAATGAAGGGAGAATACCAAGTTCAGAAGTATATAAAAGAGACTCAGTCAGATGTATACAAATAGAGGGATTGGGGCCAAAAAAGATTTAAGGTACTATCAACAATTCTGTTCAAAATTAGAGACATTCAGAAATGGAGAGTTTGAAGGAGATAGGAAAGAGAGGGAAGATTGAGTTCTTGGAGATGGTCTGGGAGATAGGAAAAGCAGCTTGAAAGAGTTCCTTTGTAAAATCCAAGGTTTTTAGACATTAAGAGAGTGGCAGAGTAGAGTTAGAAACAGCTTTTTTCATGGTCATAGAAATGTTTAGAAATGGAGGGAGATTTGAGGGACTAAGGGAGATGTGTAAAAACCAGCTGATAAAATCAGATAATCTTTTATCATCTGGGACATAACAAGGGTGTAGAATCAGAAGTTTAATTAGGTCTTCAAGCCATGACCAGAGATACTTCGAAATGGAGCAGAAGTTTGGAAGATAAATAAGGCTAGAATCAGCTTTTGTTTTCAAAATCAGAGAATGGGGCTGTAGAATAAAGGATGGGATAGATTCAGGTCTTCTGTTGCAAGTCAGAAATTCTTAGAATTTAGTTATTCTGGACAGCAGACAGTAGACACTTAGAAACAGAAGGGGATAGAGTGATTAGAAGTAGGACTAAAATAAGTATTTTTGGTTACAGATGTTTAGAAATAGGGTTTGGGGTGATAAGTAAAGAGGGGATGAATCAGTTGATCTGCACAGGATCAGAGATTCTTAAAAATACAGGGAAGGGGAGGATAGAATCAGGCTCTTGGACTCAGTTCAAGTTCAAGATATGAGGCAACAGAGGGGATTTGAGAAAAATAAGAGGGCCTTTTTCAAGTCAGAATAACTAATACAGTTACCCTAACCATGTATATTACTTAGCACTGTTTCAATGTATCACAGGTCAGCATAATAAAAATTTTGGAGGAGTTTCATAAAAGCCACAGATGACAGAGTTAATGACCAAATACTGAACCCAAATTTTACCATAAGGTACTGTAAATACCCCATAACAGAAAAAGCCAGACATCTTCAGTACAAAGGCAGGACCAGATCCAAGGGACACTGTGCACCCAAACCCTGCTATGTGGAAGTGATAAATATGAGGCTAGAGGGATAAGAAGATCACATCTTCAGCTCAGAATCAGATATACAGATATAAATGATCAATTTTGGGAGTTTTAGTGGAGACAGAAAGGCAGAGAAACATTAGGGGAGAAAATAGAGTAAAATCAGTTCCTCTGGCCTGAGTTTTAAATATGTTTCAGGGTACTTGAAGGAAGACAATCAGTTCTTTAAATCAGAAATTGGAGCATTTGAGATGGAGGATCAAAAGAATTCATAAGATAAATGAAACCTGTATAGAAGGCCAGCGAAGAAGGCTAGAATGAATAGAACAGGTTGTGGGGTGAAATGGAAAGGGGTAGATGTAGCTCAAAATCAAAGATACTAAGAAATGAAGAGGGTTGGGGAGGATAGGATGCAAGGCTTTTCTTGGTTCTTTTGCTTAGAATTGAAGATATGTCTAAGTATAGGAGTTTGGGGAAGGTAGATTCTTTGAAATGGGGTGAGATTGCAACATAACTAATATGGAAATGATAACCTCTCAGATTGCTTTGTCTAGGGGAGGAGGGAGGGAGGAAAAAAATCTTACAACTACCTTTATTTGTACTTGGAAAAAGATACTATTAAATGAAAAAAATAAGAATTGAAAAAAAAAGCAAGAAATGAGGTTGAGTATGGAGGAATGGAAGAGGGTTAGAACCATTTCCTCAGAGACATTCATAAATAAAGGGTCTAGGGAGATGTAAAAGTGGTCCTAAACAGAGGTTCAAGTTAAAAGCAGATATTTTAAACAGGGGGATTGGGGTGATTAAAAAGTGGACTATAATACCTTCTGTTCAGATTCTGAGATACTTAGATATAAGGTAGGTTTGGAAGGCGGGCATAATTCACTTCAGAAAGATGTTTAGATATTGAGAGATGGGGGGATAGAAATAAAGACTCCAATGAGCTTCAACATAGAGAAGATCCAATTCAGTTCCAGTTTATCAATGATGGACAGAAACAGCTACACCCAGAGAAGGAACACTGGGAAAGGAGTGTAAAATGTTTGTACTATTGTCTTTCTACCCAGGTTACTTATACCTTCAGAATCCAATTCTTACTGTGCAACAAGAAATTTAGTTTTACACACATATATTGTATCTAGGATATACTGTAACACATTTAATATGTATGGGATTGCCTGTCATCTAGGGGAGGGAGTAGAGGGAGGGAAGGAAAAATTTGGAAAAGTGAATACAAGGGATAATGTAAAAAAAAAAAAAAATTACCCATGCATATGTACTGTCAAAAAAATTACAATTATAAAATTAATAAATTATTTTTTAAAAATACTCCAATGAGCTTTTGTAGTCACAGAAGTTTGGAAAAGTAATAGAAGGTAGGGTCAACTGATCTGGTCAAGATAAATTCCCATAGAAACAATAAACTGGAAAAAACACTTTTTTTTAAATTTTTTTATTATATATATATAATAATAATATTATCCCTTGTATTCATTTTTCCAAATTACCCCCCCTCCCTCTATTCCCTCCCCCCGACGACAGGCAATACCATACATTTTACATGTGTTACAATATAGTCTAGGTACAATACATGTGTGTGAATATCATTTTCTTGTTGCACAATAAACATTAGAATCCGAAGGTACATGCAACCTGGGCAGACAGATATTAGTGCTAACAATTTACATTCCCCTCCCAGTGTTTCTTCTCTGGGTGTAGCTACCTCTGTCCATCATTGATCAACTGGAAGTGAGTTGGATCTTCTTTATGTTGAAGATTTCCACTTCCATCAGAATACATCCTCATACAGTATTGTTGTTGAAGTGTACAGCGATCTTCTGGTTCTGCTCATTTCACTCAGCATCAGTTGATTTAAGTCTCTCCAGGCCTCTCTATATTCCTCCTGCTGGTCATTTCTTACCGAGCAATAATATTCCATAACCTTCATATACCACAATTTACCCAACCATTCTCCAACTGATGGACATCCATTCATCTTCCAGTTTCTAGCTACAACAAAAAGAGCTGCCACAAACATTTTGGCACATATATGTTTCTTTCCGCTCTTTAGTATTTCTTTGGGATATAATCCCAGTAGTAGCGCTGCTGGGTCAAAGGGTATGCACAGTTTGATAACTTTTTGGGCATAATTCCAGATTGCTCTCTAGAATGGCTGGATTCTTTCACAACTCCACCAGCAATGTATTAGTGTCCCAATTTCCCCACATCCCCTCCAACATTTGTCATTATTTGTTCCTGTCATCTTAGCCAATCTGACAGGTGTGTAGTGGTATCTCAGAGTGGTCTTAATTTGCATTTCTCTGATCAGTAGTGATTTGGAACACTCTTTCATGTGAGTGGATATAGTTTCAATTTCTTCCTCTGAGAATTGTCTGTTCATATCCTTTGACCATTTATCAATTGGAGAATGGTTCGGTTTCTTATAAATTATGGTCAGTTCTCTATATATTTTGGAAATGAGACCTTTGTCAGAACCTTTGTTTTTAAAAATATTTTCCCAATTTGTTACTTCCCTTCTAATCTTGTTTGCATTAGTATTATTTGTACAGAAACTTTTTAGTTTGATGTAATCAAAATCTTCTATCTTGTGATCAATAATGATCTCTAGTTCTCCTCTGGTCATAAATTCCTTCCTCCTCCACAAGTCTGAGAGGTAGATTATCCTCTGTTCCTCTAATCTATTTATTATCTCCCTCTTTATGCCTAAATCATGGACCCATTTTGATCTTATCTTGGTATATGGTGTTAAGTGTGGATCCATATCTAATTTCTGCCATACTAATTTCCAGTTTTCCCAACAGTGGAAAAAACACTTTTAAAGTCAAAGCTTCCGATAAAGCCCTCATTTCCAAAATATATAAGAAATCAAGCCATTCTGCAATTGATAAATGGTCAAAGGATATGAACAGACAATTCTCAGATGAAGAAATTGAAACTATTTCTAGCCATATGAAAAGATGCTCCAAGTCATTATTGATCAGAGAAATGAAAATTAAGACAGCTCTGAGATACCATTACACACCTGTCAGATTGGCTAGAATGACAGGGAAAGATAATGCACAATGTTGGAGGGAATGTGGAAAAACAGGGACACTGACACATTGTTGGTGGAATTGTGAATACATCCAACCATTCTGGAGAGCAATTTGGAACTATGCTTAAAAAGTCAAACTGTGCATACTCTTTGACACAGCAGTGTTACTACTGGGCTTGTATCCCAAAGAGATCTTAAAGGAGGGAAAGGGACCTGTATGTGCAAGAATGTTTCTGGCAGCCCTCTTTGTGGTGGCCAGAAACTGGAAACTACGTGGATGCCCATCAGTTGGAGAATGGCTGAATAAATTGTGGTATATCAATATTATGGAATATTATTGTTCTGTAAGAAATGACCAGCAGGAGGATTTCAGAAAGGCCTGGAGAGACTTACAGGAACTGATGCTGAGTGGAATGAGCAGGACCAGGAGATCATTATACACTTCAACAACTATACTATATGATGATCAATTCTGATGGCCGTGGCCCTCTCCAACAATGAGATGAACCAAATCAGTTCCAACAGAGCAGGAATGAACTGAACCAGCTACACCCAGCGAAAGAACTCTGGGAGATGATTATGAACCACTACATAGAATTCCCAATCCCTCTAATTTTGTCTGCCTGCATTTTTGATTTCCTTCACAGGCTAATTGTATACTATTTTAAAGTCCGATTCTTTTTGTACAGCAAAACAACTGTTTGGACATGTATACATATAGTGTGTTTAACTTATACTTTAACATATTTAACATGTATTGGTCAACCTGTCATCTGGGGAGGGGGAAGGAGGGGGAAAATTGGAACAAAAGGTTTAGTAATTGTCAGTGTTGTAAAATTACCCATGTACATATCTGGTAAATAAAAACTATTAAAAAAAACCAAAAAACATTCTAATACAGTGACTGAAAAAAAAAAAAAGATAAATTCCCTTTAGAACTTTACTTTTAGAACTTAGAACTTTAGCTTTAGAACTCAGGAGGTAGGACAGAATCAGCTCTTGTGATCCAAGAGATATTAGAAATGGAGGGACTTTGAGAGATTGGGGGGGAGAGGAGAGTACCTATAATTAGGTTGTCAAATCAGTTCAGAGATATTTCAAAATTCAGGGGGTTTGAAGGAATATAGGAGGAATCTCTTCAAAATCATTGATATTTATAAATGTTGGAGGCTTGGGCAACTAGCTTTTCTGTTCAGAATCCTAATTTATTTGACATGGAGAGGGCCTATTGGAGAGGAAGTGGGGACACCAGAGTAAGTTCTGATCATGCAGGTAATTTAAAATGTAAGGGTTTAGGGGGAATAGGATAAAGAGTCGATTCAGTTCTGATCAGTTATATATTTAGAAATAGAGAGCATTTGGAAGGATAAAGGGGAATGGCTAACTGCTGATTTTGGTAGGATGATAGTCATGTTAAATGTCAGAATGAGATATTTAGAAATAAAGAATTTTAAAATTTAGAAATATTCAGAAAATGGGGGTAACTGGAAGGGGGACTACAACCTACTGTGCAGGTAACAGGTAGAGACACTTAGATATGAGTAAGGTTTAGGGGGATGGGTAGGTAGTAGGCTGAGAATCTGTTTTTCTGATCCAAAGGGATATTGAGAACTGGAAGGAAATGGAGGTGGGTGCAATTAGAGGCTAGAACCTTTTTTAGTCAGATAAAGATATAGAAAGGAGTACTATAATTGGGCTTTCACATAAGAATCAGAAGATATAAACAGAGTTTAGGGAAAACAGATGAAAGGGTTGGAAATTAGTTCTCTTGAGAATCAAGGGGATGGATGGATAGGGTATGGGAAGTCAAAGGAAGGGAACAAATGAGTCTCTGGTCTAGATCAAAGAAAGTTATTTAGAAAAGTTAGAAAGAAAGTTTGGGAGAGACTGGAAGCAAAGCTATATCAGATCAGGATCGATGATATTAAGAAATGGAGCAAATCTCTGGAGCAAGCCTCTGGAGAAAGGAAGAAATAGCTATGCTGTACTTAGACCAGATATTCTAGTTACAGAGATTAGATATGAAGTTTGTGCGAAAAGGAGGACAGCTAAAATCAACAGATCCAAGCAGATCTTAAAATCTGTCCCTGCCACAATAAACAATGTATTATTTCCTTTAATAGAGACAGAAGGGGTTTAGGGCCTTGAGAACTAGATCTGTTAGAAATGGAAGGCTCTTGAGGGGATATAAAGAGAGGGCAAGGATGCTCTGCTGTTCAGAGACACTTAGAAATTAAGAAATTTGGAGGGGGGGAATAGGAAGGGGGCTAGAACTAGCTGTGCTGGTCAGAGATAGTTATGAATTATAGAAGTGACTCAAATTTATAATACAAGTCATTCCTCAATTGATAAATGGTCAAAGGAAATAAACAGACAAATTTTAGATATAGAAATTAAGAGGCAAGAAAAAAATAAATTGGAGGAATAGGTGGGATGGAGAGCCAGAATCAGCTATGCTGGTCAGAAATGGAGGGGAATGGAATAGATTAAGGGGGAGTGGAGAGACAATTCTTGCAGGTCAGAGATACTTAGAGGACATGAGGGAATAGGACAGGAGACAGATAATTTTGGTCAGAGATCTTAGGGGGGCAGAATGACCTGTCTCAGAAACTTAGAAATATATGGGGTGGCAAACAGGAAGGAGGTTTAAAGACAGTTCTGTTATTCAGAGATAAAAACAGAAGGGAGTTTTCGGTGATGGGAAGGGGGAGGGAAGCAGAACTAACTGTTCTGGTCACTAAATCAAGGAGGTTTGGAGAGGAAAGAGGAAACAATTTTGCTGATCAGACAGCTTAGAAATTGAGGTATACTACCACTACACACCTGTCAGATTGGCTAAGATGACAGGAACAAATAATGATGAATGTTGGAGGGGATGTGGGAAAACTGGGACACTAATACATTGTTGGTGGAGTTGTGAAAGAATCCAGCCATTCTGGAGAGCAATTTGGAATTATGCCCAAAAAGTTATCAAACTGTGCATACCCTTTGATCCAGCAGTGCTACTACTGGGCTTATATCCCAAAGAAATACTGAGGAGGGGAAAGGGAGCGTATGTGCCAAAATGTTTGTGGCAGCTCTTTTCGTAGTGGCTAGAAACTGGAAGATGAATGGATGTCCATCAATTGGAGAATGGTTGGGTAAATTATGGTATATGAAGGTTATGGAATATTATTGCTCTGTAAGAAATGACCAGCAGGAGGAATACAGAGAGGCTTGGAGAGACTGACATCAACTGATGCTGAGTGAAATGAATAGAACCAGAAGATCGCTGTACAGTTCAATGTTATATGAAGATGTATTCTGATGGAAGTGGATATCTTCATCATAAAGATCCAACTCACTTCCAATTGATCACTGATGGACAGAAACAACTACACCCAGAAAAGGAACACTGGGAAGTGAATGTAAATTGTTAGCACTACTGTCTATCTACCCAGGCTACTTATACCTTTGGAATCTAATACTTAATGCGCAACAAGAAAATGGTATTTACACACATATGTTGTATCTAGGTTATACTGTAACACATGTAAAATGTATGGGATTGCCTGTCATCTAGGGGAGGGAGTAGAGGGAGGGGGGGATAATTTGGAAAAATGAATACAAGGGATAATATTATAAAAAAAAATTTACTCATGCATATATACTGTCAAAAAAAACCTTATAAATAAATAAAATTTAAAAAAAAAGAAATTGAGGTATACTTAGAAAAGGAGGGGTCCCCATGTTTTACTCAGAGATGTTTAGAAATTCAAGGGGGCTTGGTGGGGATTGAAGGGGACTGGTAGGAACTCTCCTAGTCAAAGATACTTTAAGATGGAGGTGGTTTGAGAGGATGGAATGAGGTATCCACAACTACCTGTGCTGATCAGAGAAACAGGGGCTTCAAGAAGATAAAGGGGAGAAGGGTAGACAAAGACAATTCTGATCATCAGAGAAAACTCTACTAGTCAGAGAAACTTAGAAACTGAGAGCATTTGAGAAGTTATTAAGAGGTGGGGAGTGGGGGACCAGAGACAATTCTTATGTCAGAGATACTTAGAAATGGAACTTTTCATTGAGAGGAAGTGAGGCCCAGGATCAGCTATGCTAGTTAGAAATACTTATAAATAATAAAAGGGAAAAGGAGGAAAGAAGAGAAACAATTCTCCTACTCATACATAATTAGAAATTGGAAGGAATGGGGACCCAGAGCCAGTGGTACTGTTCAGAGATACTTAGAAATAGATAGATTTTAAGTGGGGAGGAAGGCACAGCAAAGATAATTCTACTGGTTAGATATTCTTCGAAATAGAGGTTGGGGATGGGGCTTAGAAGTGGCAGGGGGCAGAGACAATTCTGCTGGTCAGAGGTGCTTAGAAAGGGTTTTCATGGGAACTGAGTGTGGAGCACAACATAGCATTCTCACTCTCTGTTGTTGTTTGCTTGTTTTTTTTTCTCAATCTGATTTTTTCTTGTGCAGCAAGATAATTGCATAAGTATGTATATACATATATTGGATTTAACATATATTTTAGCATATTTAACATGTATTGGACTAACCTGCCAGCTAGGGGAGGGGGTAGGGGAAAAAAGGGGAAATTTTTGGAACAAAATGTTGAAAAATTACCTATGCATAGATTTTGTAAATAAGATTTTTATATGCTAGATAAAATGAATTATATATAATGTGCACATATGTCTGTATACATGTGTATATATATGTGTGTGTGTGTGTGTGTGTATTCGTCACTCTGTGGATGTATCACAAAATTATTTTCCCATTAAACTATAAGCTCCAAAAAAAAAAAAAAAATTAAAGGATTTGGCAAGATTGGGGACAGGATAGAAATAGTTCTCGTGGTTAGAAATGAAGAAAGTTTAAGGGGGATAGAGAGGGAAAATCCAGAACTAGATGTTCTGGTCAGGGTTGCTTAGTAATGGAGAGGGATGAGTGCTAGAACCAGCTTATAAATAAAAGGGATTTCAGAGGAAATCCAGGACAGGAAAGGAGGATGGGACTGAAGATAGTCTAGTCAGAGATATTTAGAAAATGGAGGTGGGGGGATCTAGAACCAGCTATATTATTAGGAGACATTGAGGAGTGGAGAGGGCTTTGAGGGAGAGGGCATAAAGATTATTCTCTTGATCAAAGATACTTAGAAATGAATGGGCCTTGTAAGGAAAGAAAAGGAGGGTAGAAACGGCTGTTTCAACAACAGAGGTATAACAGGGGCTTGAGAGGATGTGAAGTAGGGCTAGACCAAGCTGTGCTGATCAGAGATACTTAGAAACAAGGCTTGTTGGGATAGGAAGGGGGACAGAAACAATGTTGCTGGTCCAAGAGAATTAGAAATGAAAGGGGAGTTGGAGGGACAGAAATGCAGGTAATTAGGGCCAATTCCAATAGATGTGTAATGGAGAGAGCCATCTGCATCCAGAGAGAGGACTATGGGGATTGAATGTGGATCACAGAAAAAAAAAATAGTATTTTCACCTTTTTCTTATTGTTTATCTGCTTTTTGTTCTCTCTCTTTTTTTTATTAATTATAGTTTTTATTTACCAGATATATGCATGGGTAATTTTACATCATTGACAATTGCCAAACCTTTTGTTCCAATTTTTCCCCTCCTCCCCCCCCACAGATAGCAGGTTGACCAATACATGTATGCACTATCATTTTTTTTTTACCTCATTTTACTTGTGCAACATGAGAAATGTGCAAATATGTTTAGAAGAATTGTACATGTTTAACCATATTGGATTACTTGCTGTCTAGGGGAGCGAGTGACAGGAAGGGAGAAAAATTTGGAACACAAGGTTTTGCAAGGGTGAATATTGAAAACCATCTTTTCATGTATTTTGAAAATAAAAAGCTATTTAAAAAAAAAAAAACCAAAACACTCAACATGGGGCAGCTAGTTAATGAAGTGGACAGAGCACCAGCCCTGAAGTTAGGAGGACCTGAGTTCAAATTTGACTTCAGACACTTCCTGGCTGTGTGACCCCAGGCAAGTAACTTGACCCCAATTGCTTCTGGGGGAAAAAATCCTCACCACTTTTCCTATTTTGAAAATAAATATCTATTATTCAAAAGAATAAATACAATTCAAAAAATAAAGTAGCATGTATTCAGAAACAGAATGGGAATGTACAAACAGCTTGGCTGGTGTGAGATATTTGTAAACTGAGTGTGGACAAGAAGAGGGGAGACAGAACCAGCTATGCTGGAGGAGCTTGGGGGGAATAAAAAGGGAGGATAAAAACAACAGTTTTGAGATACTGAGAGAGGGGATTTGAGGTGACCGGAGTTTTGGATGTTTGTGCAGAACTAGCTATATATATATATATATATATATATATATATATATATATATATATATATATATATAAATCTATAAATGGGAAGGACAGAGACAGGTTTATTGTTCTTGTATGTTTACATGTATCTTTTTGCATGTATTTTGAAAATAAAAAGGTATTATAAAAAATACAAAGTAAGCTAGGTCCCCTGGTCTGGTTCCTGGTAGTCAAGGAGGTTTCTGCCAAATCCAGGTGAATAAATAATACTATATTGGTTAATTATTGCCTTTGATTCATATTACTGGCTCTTTGCCAGTATCTATCTATAAAGAACACAAGAAAGAAAAGGTATCCTTAAGTGGGGAGGTTGTGAATTTAAAAAAAAAAATACACTTTGATGAAAGGGGAGAAGGAGAGAGGAAGAAGGAAGAGAAGGGGGCAAGAGGGAGTGGGGAGAGGCAGAGGAATTAGCTGACCAGGACAGAGATTTATCAACAAAAAGAGTTTCAGGTGGGGTGAGGGGAATAGAGACAACTTCTAGCCAGACATACTGAGAAATTAGAGCTTAAGGGGTTTAGGGGAATGAAGTGGGGTACAGAAATAACTCTGGTCAGAGATACTTTAAAATGGAGAAGTCTTGGGGGACATAAGAATGGGGGAGCAGCAGCACCACTTCTGCTAGTCACAGTCACTTAGAAATGGAAGGTGTTTGAAGGAACAGAATGGAAAGGTACAGACAGCTCGGCTGTTGTGGGATGTTTGGAAACTGAGTATAGAGGGACAAGAAGAGGGGGGGCCAGAACCAGTTATACTGGTCAAAAAGGAATTTGGGAGAGGGGGTAGAAAGAAGGCCAAAAACGGGCTAAATCTGTGATACTTAGAAATGGAGAAGCTTGGGGGAATAGAAAGGGAGGGTAAAGACAATTCTGCTGTTCAGAGCAATTTTTAAATGAAGGGGTTTGGGGAGAGAGAAGGGAGGAAAAGTGACAGTTATTCTGGTCCGATATACTTCTTGGGGGCATAGAAAGGAAGGATAAAGGCAGTTGTTTGGTGATACATAGAAATAGGGAGGGTTTGAGGTGATAGAAGTAGGGGCCCTGCAGGACTAGCTATACTAGTCAGAATTTATATATATAATTAAATCTAAAAGGGTAGATAACTTTGATATTCTGATAAAGATTGGAAAGGATGAGGGAATAGGGAGGGTAGAGACAGCTGTGCTGTTGAGAGAAATTTAAGACAATTAGTTTGGGGGGGATAGATGCTGGACAGAGAGAAAAGAAAGAGGAGACAATGCTGCTCAGAGACTTAGAAAAGAAGGGTGTTTCAGGGGACCAGAAGTGGGACAGACAACTGGTCAGAGATCTTAGAAATTGAGTTTGATATACTGTATTACTTGCTGTCTAGGGGAGGGGGTGGGAGGAAGGAGGGAGAAAAATTTGGAACAAGATTTTGCAAGGATGAATGCTGAAAACTAGCTTTGCATGGATTTGGAAAATAAAAAGTTATTTTTAAAAATTGAGAGTTGGGGAGAGAGTAAGGGGATAGAAATAGCTGGGCTGGTCAGCAATACCTAGAAATGTATCTTGGAGGGATAGGAAAGATAAAGACAGCTTTGCTATTCAGAAATAGTCTAAGGGGACAGGGAGTGGGGGGCAGCACTAGCTGTGCTGTTAAGAGATACTTATAAGTTGAGGGGGTTTAGAGGGATGAGGAGGCCCCAGAACTAGCTGTGCTGCTCAGAAATACTAATCAATGAAGGAGATTTGGAGAAAAAAAGGGAGACAGAAACAGTTTTGCTGGTCAGGGACCTTAGAAATTGAGAATTGAACGGGGAGGAACATGGGGGACAGAGACAGTTCTGCTGTTGAAGGATACTTAGAAACTGAAGCAATTTGGGGAAAGGGCGGCAGCTGTGCTTGTCAGAGATACTTATCAATGCTGGGGATTTGGAGGAGGAAAGGAAAGTCAGTTTTGCAAGTCAGATATTTAGAAAGAGGGTATGAGGAGATAGAAAGGGGGAACAAATTCTGAGAGTTTGGGGAATGAGTTAAGGGGGGCAGAACCACCTGTACTAGTCAGACACTGAAATTAGAGGGAGTTTGAGGGAAGAGAAAGAAAAGAGACAATGCTCTTGGACAGAGATCTTAGAAATAGAAAGGGGTGAGGAGGGGTAAGAACTACCTATGCTAGTCAGAGATACATAGAAATGCAAAGGCTTTTAGGGAAATAGAAAAGGGGAAGCAGAAATAATTTCTGCTGCTCAAAGATACTTAGAAATAGGAGTTTAGGGACTAGCAATAGGTGGGGGTTTGTATCAGGTCTCTTAGTCACAAAGACATTAATTAGGATTGTAAAGTGTTTGTGAAATAGGAGGGCTGAAATCAGCAGATCTAAGAAGATTCTTAAAATCTGTGTCTGGAACTTAGTAAATGCTTTATCCAATCAATGTCATTTAGTTGGAAGAGGTTGGAATAATAGGAAGTGTGGTAGAAATAGTTCTGCAGACCAGAAAATAGAGGGGGCTTAGAAAGTGAGGCGAGGGAACAATCCAGAACCCACTCTGCTGGTCAGAAATACTTAGAAATGGAAGTTTTTTGGAGGGAAGAAAAAGCAGGCATGTGGATACTACCTAGTCTGCTGGTCAGAGATACCAGCAATTCTGCTATAACTCCACTTTTGAAAACAAATCTGTTCAAACACAATTGTCATGTTCAGGAAGATTTTGGCCCAGCACAATTTTCCTTTGCCAAGCCACAATTTCATCCTTGAGAAACAGTGAGAAACCAGAATACCACTTCAACACAACCTACATGCTGCCAGCCTTCAGACACCTACTTCTACAAGTCAGGTATTTATGCAAGGTAAAGTATCACATGTCTTCTCATCCTGTGGTACAGCAGGAAGAAAGCTGATTTGCCTTTACCTGCTTCTTCCACCAAGGTTGAGACTCAAGCCCTCAGGCCCACTTTCTTCCCACCAAGGCTCCACCCTGTCACCCACAGACCTGACTTTGCCAGCCCAAGGCCCTGTGTAGTTTTTAGGGGGATAGTTGTTTCTTAACCATTTAACATTTATAACACTGTACCATGATCTTTGTGTTGCTATTGAAATTTGGGAGTGCTGGGCACCTAAGCCTATTTTCTCAATAAGGCCTGTGGGTTATTACTTACTTTGGCTTACTAGGATAATTTAAGAATGAATGTCCTGTTATATATAATGTTCTGTTATACAGAAATTGTCTGTACTTGGAAATGGTGAAGGGAAAGGAAAGAGGGACTGAGGTGGCTAGAAGAGAGAAACGCAGGGAATTTGGGGGACGGGAGGAGAGGGAGACAGCACCAGTTTTGCTCATCAAAAATCACCTCAAAATGGCAGAGGTTTGAGGAGAAAGGAAGGGGAGTCCAGAATCAGCTGTTAGTTACACTTAGGGGGGGGTTGGTGGGGATTGGAAGAGGTGGGGCAGCTCTGCTGGTAAAATAAATAATCAAATAAAATAATAAATAATCAAATGAAATAAATAAAGTAAAGAATACTTTAAATATTGGCGTTTTGGAGGTTGGAAAGGAGGCTAGAATCACTACGGTTTACACTTAGAGATAAAAGAGAGGGCAGGGGAGGGCAGGGCAGATCCAAAGTATTTAGAATAATAGATTTGGCAGGGACAATAAAGAGAATCACAATAAGGCCGATTTAAGAGATAAGAGATGCAGATCAGGCCAGAGGTAATTAGAATTGGAGAGGGCTGGGCTGGGCTAATAGAACCTCTTTACCTGGTCAGTCAGAGGTATATAGAAAGAGAAGTTTGGAAGGTGGTAAGGGGAGAGCTATAATTCATTCAAGTGAGTTTCAAGAAATATTTTAAAATGCAATTCGTTTGAGGGTGTAGCAGGAGAGGGGTTTGGGGAAGGGACTGGAATCGCCTCTGGTTCTGAGTGGTAGATAGTAGACAAGATGGCTATGAGAGGGGTAAAATCAGCCGGCCTGTTTGGAATCGCAGGTGTTTGGAAACACAGGAGGAAGGAGGAGAGGAAGAGGTTAGCGAGATGTTTAGAGTTATATCCTGAGAAACGGGGAGGGATAGTGGGGATATGAAGGAGGGCTTTAATTCTCTTTTCTGTTGAGAATCAGATTTTTAAAATGAAAGTGCTTTGGTTGTTAGGACGGGAGCTGGAATCACTTCTTCGGTTTAGAATTCGAGATATTAAAAAGAGGCTATCTGGGAGCACAACAACTGCTCCTCATGAAATATTTAGAAAAGGGGCGTCTGTAGCCAAGAGCAGGCTGGCAGACTCAGTTCCCCCCACTTGGAGGGGCGGGAAGGTGGGCCGAGCTGCTGCCCGGGCACCAATGGGTGGCAGGTGGGCGGGCTAAGAGCGAGCGCCGCTGCCCTGCCCCAGGTGACATCACCAGCATTCCAAAGGGGAGGGGGGCTTGAATTTCCTTCCAGTGGCCCACCCCTCTCTTCCCTAGCCCCCACTAGTGGCACCAGGGAGATTTTTTTTCCAGAAGGATCTGGAAAAAGACGAGCAGCGCCATTTTGAGGGTGCGGTTTTACCTCAGCCTTAGCGGGTGGGGGGAAAGGGGGGAGACAGCATCGTCCAAAACAGCTAAAAGCGGAAAAAGCTCAGTCTGCATAGGGCGGCCTCGTCACCCCCCTGCCTCCCCTCTTCTGCTTAACTTCCCTTCTCTGGTGGCTGTCCGGATCACCCGGGGCTAGGTTTTCTAAACAGAAACGGTGCTCCCCTTTCCTGTCCCACCTCCTTAATCCCTGCTCCAGGTCCCCCCCTAATTCTGAGCCCCACTCACTGCAACCTTCCCCGGCCCCCCTCCCCACAAGCCTCCACAGACCCCTTCTTGGAGCCCCTCCGCAAAGTCCTGCTGGCCTGCAGCTTCCGCTGCCAGTGCACCGCCCCCCCAAGCCACTGCCGCCACTGCCACCATCGCCTCCTGCCTGTCCCCATCGTCCTCCACCCTTCATTCCCTTCTCTGTAATCCTCCTCGGCTCCTTCTCAGCCCTCAGGCTTCACAATCCTGGCTGCAACTGCTCCCCCCCCCCCCAGGCGCCTGTCCTCCCAAATCTGCTGGAGCTGGAGCAGCCACAGCAGCTGCATTCCCCTCCCCCCCAGCCATAGTGACCTCTTTCCACTTCCATAATCCTCCACAGCCCCAGGCTACACTTCCAGTCCTCACAGTCCTAAGGGGCTGTGGTCACCACCGCTGCACCTCCAAATCAGGCGCTTGTCCTCACAATCCTTGGGGCTGTGGCCACGCTCCGCCACCACCCCCAATTGGGCGCCTAACCTCACAACCCTGCAGAGCTGCCGTTACTACTACCGCCAGTCACGGTGGCCTTTTTTCGCCTGCCTGCGGCCACCACCTCCTTCCCTGCCCTTTCCCCCCAATTCCCAATTCTCTATCCCCTTCTGGCAATCCACATTTAATCCTTCCTGTGCCACCAGCAATTCTCCCCTAAAAACACTTTCCCTCAGCAATTAAAAAGAGAAAAGCTTTCCAGCCCTCACACACAATCACCTTAATTCACATCTCCAGCGTCAGCCAGTCTCTGAGGACCAAGAGGCAACCCCATGGGGTAGAAGGTAGCAATTTTGGCCACCGGGCTCTCCTCTCCTTCCCCCATTTGGAACAATTAAAAAATTTCCTATTCGCTGTCTCCCCCTCCCCAGACCCTTCTCAGTCCCTCATTGTTTCATCCCCGCTCCTCCTGGTCCTTCCCGCCATTTCCCCCTGTCCTACTGGGACTGCGGCTCCCCTTTCACTAACCTTTGTCTCCAGGTGCCTCCAGGGTGGTCCAGGTACCTCTCCAAGGCGCAGCTTTTCCTGCGGCACCCCTTAAAAAGGTGCGTCCACAGGTGGCGGGAGTGGGGGAGCCCGGTAGCCGCCGCTTCTGCGGGGCATCCACAGGTTCTTCCCACTGCGGTTCGCCGCTGCGGCTGGCTGGTTCTCGGGGAGCTATCGGAAAGGCTCCGCCGCGCGCGTGGCACCCAGAGGTTCGCCGCTTCTGCGTCCCCGGGTGCATGGGCTTCTGCGGCATCCACAGGCTCGTGGCACGGCGGCAGGCCGGAAGACTATCCGAGCGCCATCCGATGCCATCCGCCCACCATCCACAGAGAATCGCCTTTCATATCATCCAGGACCCTTTTCCGTCTTCAATGGTCATCGGCAGGTAACATCTTGAGAGCACCTTTTCTGTGGATTTAATTTAGAGGTCTGAGGCCTAAGGCCAGGAATGGCGCCAGTCACGGAGCAGCCGCTACAAGCGTCTAGCCACGACCAGCTCCAATGCCGCACTGCGGACCAGACCCAACTGACGTGGCTAAGTCCTGCGTTCTAAGTGGGCATGCGCAGGGCCATCCTCCCCTTAGTAAAGAAACCAAACCCCACCCACTTTGTCGCATTTGGGAGGAGCCTGCCTCCCTCTGCTCCCTCAGTTCCCGCCTCTGCACGGTCCCCCTCCCATCGAATTGCCCTGCAGCACCCTTCCTCCCGCCTCTGAAAAGTCCCCCTCCCATCGAATGGCTGTGGGGGGAAAAAAACACTTTTACGTTTCCCTAATGTCACATTATATTCAAAATATCCTCTCAATTCTTATGGATCTCCGAGTGAGTGGAATAACTTGCTTTTTCACTTTTGCTTTCTAAAAGTAACAGTTATGTTGTTGGATATGCAGAGTCAGCTTTGGGTAACCGGGAGCCCTCTGCCCCTCTGGTCTCTGGGTTAACTGACCTTACCGCTTTGACGATCTTGCTTCTGAAGGTTTGAGTCCCCACTTCTTGGCTCATGGGTCCGCTGAAGCCGAGAAGATAGCCGCGGCGGACCCGCTGCTGCCGCCGCCGCCACCGCCGCCGCCGCCGCCACCACCGCTGCCGCCGGGCGGACCATGCAGGCGTGGGGAGGTTTGGAATTCATTTTCTTTCTGTGGAGTGAAAATGATTCTTCCATTTATCAAACATCTTTGAGCTTCCTTCTCTCCCCAATTATCCGGGCAAATTTTTGTAGCCCCCCCTCTACCCTCCCCCCTCCCACTACCTCCCCTGTTTTACCTCTTCTCGCTCCAATCCCTCCGCTGCTGGCTTTGAAAATGGCCACCAAGGTGCCCTTGAGCCCCCTTTCCAAGGGGGCTGGGGGCTCCGCCCTCCCCATCACCGCTTTTCACCCAATGCCCACTCAGCTGCCCATTCATGGCAAAGCTGCTCCCCCCCACCCCCAACTACCCCTTTATCTTATTCCTCCCCCCAACGCCTCCTTCCTCCAGCACCTGTTTCCAACCGCCACTCCGGTCCAGTTCCCTGACCAGCCTTGCTAGAATGTTCCGCGCAGCCCCCCTCCTTTAACTACGTGAGGCGGTCTGAAGTGGCTCACACCAGTTCCCCACCTAGCAAAGGGCTTAATTCCTCCCCCTCAGTATCCCTGAGTGACTAAGGAAGGGCACTTGTTGGGGCCACAGACTACATACCTGGAAGAGCCTCGGTGTCTCCGTTTCTCAGCATCGGGGACCCTCTCAACAGCCACAGGTTAACCAAAGCCAGAAAGGACTTTATAAGAGAGTCTCAGCTTGTCAACGTCAGGGGCTTTCTGGCAATCACAGCCTGACAGAGCTGGAAGGGACCTGAGTCCCCAGCCTTAGAAACCTTAGAATTCAATCGATGTCTTCAAATTCTAATTACAAGGTGCTCTTTCCTCGGTTATATATGTGTGAAACACTCCCTATTCCCCTAATTCAGTTCAAAGAATACTTTTTATTTTTATTTTTCCTGAGGCTGGGGTTAAATGACTTGCCCAGGGTCACACAGCTAGGAAGTGTTAAGTGTCTGAGACCAGATTTGAACTCGGCTCCTCCTGACTTCAAGGCTGGTGCTCTATCCACTGCGCCACGTAGATGCCCCCACATAATCCTTTTTAAATGTCCACTATGTGTTAGGAATTATATCAAAGCTGCGTCCGCCCCCCCCCCCCCCAAAAAAAAAAAAAGCCCTGTCCCTGTCTTACCTTCCAGGAGGAGAGACATAACATATACACATAGCTAAATAGACACAGAATGACAGTATCAGGCAGGAGAAAAGAAGCACTACAACAACTGAGGTGATTGGAAAGGCTTTGGGGAAATGGAGGGAAAGGGCATCTGATAGAAGCTTTGAGGGAACCTAGGGATCTCCGTGGCAAAGGGCAGGAGGCCAAGGAAGGAGAGGGGAAATGTAAGAAGAGCTTCTGTGAAAGCCTAGAAAGTGGGAAATAGAATGCTGATTTAGGGGAACAGCAAATAGGCCAGTTGGCAGGAACTTGGTGTTCGTGAAAAGGAGGAATATGAAATCACCCTGGAAAGGTAGATGGGAATCAGGTTGTAGAGGGATTTAAATAAATATCACACTGACGAATTATCTTATTCTCCTGATGGTAGGGAGCTATTGAAGGTTTTTGAGTATGGGAGTGACATGAATAGATATTCTATAAAAGATTTGTGGGAAAATACAGCTCAGAGTCGCACAGAGTTTTCAAAAAGTTTCTGGATAAAATCACAGATCCATCAAAGTATCAAGCAGTGGCTCCCAGCACTTTATAACTGCTGTGTTTTGATTTCATGAGTTTGAGCATTTTTTTCTAGATCCTTGTCTTTTCTTGTTTGATTGCCTATTTTATAGCCAGTGAAAGATTGTTCATTAGAGACCAGGTAATAATGAGCAAACTTTTATTAGTTTGTAATTTAGGCCTGATGACAGTATCGTGATAGAAGTCAGAGGGGCTAGGGCTAATCTGGCCTCAGCCTCTATCTTGGAGGGACAATTTGGGAAATCAAGTTTTTGACAGTTGTGTTTATTCTCAGTCTTTTCCCCTCACAAAACATTGTAACCTCTACTACTTTCTTCCTGTGGTGTTTCACAGGGGATGTGAAGATCACCCTGGGCCCCGCCAGCTATGTCAGAAGAGCCCAAGCTCTGGCAGATTCTCCCAGGCTGAGACAATGTGGATACTACTGGAAATCAGCTGAGGTCACGTCAGGAAGGAGCATCCTCAAAATGGAAACCAAGAGATGGTAGGGTTTGGGGCCACCACCATGGGATAAACTAGTTATCATTGGAGGGTAATCATGAGCTTCCACTTCCTCTCAGTTCTAGATCTCGGATACTCTTAATCTCATCCCTCTTAGCTGTAGCTTTTGAGGAAATGGTGACTTTTCTTCTCACCAAGATCAACAGGTTCACCCTTTTACTTCTCCCCCAGATCCTATCCCCTACTGTCTCCTTTAAGAGCATAGTCCCTGAAAGGAACCCATATGTACAGAAATGTTTGTGGCAGCCCTTTTTTAGTGGCAAGAAACTGGAAACTGAATGGATGCCTATCAGTGGGAGAATGGCTGAATAAATTATGGTATATGAATGTTATGGAATATTATTATAAGAAATGATCAACAGGATGATTTCAGAGAGACCTGGGGAGACTTATATGAACTGATGCTGAGTGAAATGAGCAGAACCAGGATGATCAATTCTGATGGACATGGCTCTCTTCAACAATAAGTTAATTCAAACCAGTTCCAATTATCCAGTAATGAAGAGAGCCATCTACACCCAGAGAGAGGCCTGTAGGAACTGAGTGTGGACCACAACATTGCATTTCCACTCTTTTTGTTATTGTTTGCTTGCATTTTTGTTTTCCTTCTCAGTTTTTGTTTTCTTTCTAGACCTGATTTTTCTTGTGCAGCAAGATAATTGTATAAATATGTATACACATATTGAATTTAACATATTTAACATGTATTGGACTACCTGCCATCTAGGGGAGGGGATGGAGAGAAGGAGGGGAAAATGTGGAACAGAAGGTCAATGTTGAAAAAAATTACCCATACATATGTTTTGTAAAAACAAAGAGCATAGTCCCTCAATCATACCCCACTCCTGATTGATTTTATCCTTGTCTCCCTCCCTTGCTGCCTACATATACTAGCCAATTAACAAGCCTTTAATCAGGTCCTATTATGTAAAACTCATTGTGCTAAGCACTTGAGGATACAAAGCAAAAGCAAAAATACTCTGTCTCCAAGGGGTTAGATTCTATTATGGGAGACAAAGTAGATACAAGGCCTCAGCTCAAGGAAAGGGATACATGCAGAAGAAGTGGATAGATATTGTATAGCCAAAACAAACAATTGTAACTGATTGGCTATTGGGAAACATGAAACATAGGAACAAATAATAACTTCAAGGTTGGGAATCCAGGTGAGCAGGATGGTTGTGCCCTCAAGAGAAATAGAGAAAAAAACCTTCATGAGAAGACATTTGAACTAAAACTAGAAGAAAACTACAGATCTTGGAGACGAAGTGAGGACAGAATGCATTCTAGATATATGAGTCCACCATTGCCAAGGTTCAGAGCTAGGAGATAGAAGTCCCCATGTAAGGAAGAAAAAAGACCAGTTTGGTTGGCCTAGAGAAACTTCAGAGGGAAGTAATGTAAAATAAAGTGGGAAAGATAAATGGGAACCAAATTGTGAAAAGCTTAGAATGCCAAATAGAAGTTTCTTTCTCTCCCTCCCTCCTTGTCCTAGGAGGGTTTTCTTTTTTCTTTTTCTTTTTTTTTAATTTTCTTAAAACTTTTTATTTACAAAACATATGCATGGGTAATTTTTCAACATTGCCCCTTGCAAAACCTTTTGTTCCAAATTTTCCCCTCCTTCCCCCCATCCCCTCCCCTAGCTGGTAGGTAGCCCAATACATGTTAAATATGTCAAAATATATGTTAAATCCAATATGTGTATACATATTTATACAGTGATCTTGCTGCACAAGAAAAATCTGATCAAGAAGGGGAAAAAAAACAAAATGCAAGCAAACAACAGAGTGAAAATGTTATGTTGTGGTCCACACTCAGCTCTCATGGTTCTCTCTCTGAACAATTGGAACTGGTCTGAATCACCTCATTTTTGATGAGAGCCATTTCCATCAGAATTGATCATAATCTTGGTACTGCCATGTACAATGATTTCCTGGTTCTACTCACTTCACTCAGCATCAGTTCATGTACGTCTCTCCAGACCTCTCTGAATCATACTGTTGGTCATTTCTTATAGAGTAATAACATTCCATAACATCTATATACCATGACTTATACAGCCATTCTCCACCTGATGGGCATCCACTGAGTTTCCAGTTTCTTGCCTCTACAAAAATGGCTGCCACAAACATTTTTGCACATGTGGGGCCCTTTCCCTCCATAGAAGGTTTTTCTTTTTTATTTATTTATTTTTATTATAGCTTTTTATTTACCAGATATATGCATGGGTAATTTTTCAGCATTGACAATTGCAAAACCTTTTGTTCCAACTTTTCCCCTCTTTCCCCCCACCCCTTCTCCCAGATGGCAGGTTGACCAATACATGTTAAATATGTTAAAGTATAAATTAAATACAATATATGTATATATGTCCAGTTGTTTTTCTGTACAAAAAGAATCGGACTTTGAAATAGTGTACAATTAGCCTGTGAAGGAGATCAGAAATGCAGGGGGATAAAAATAGAGGGATTGGGAATTCTATGTAATGGTTCATAGTCATCTCCCAGAGTTCTTTCACTGGACTCTGGTTCAGCTTTCAACCTTTCAACCTTTCGCTGGTTCAGTTCATTACTGCTCTGTTGGAACTGATTTGGTTCATCTCCTTGCTGGAGAGGGCCACGTCCATCAGAAATTGATCATCATATAGTCTTGTTGTTGAAGTATACAATGATCTCCTGGTTCTGCTCATTTCCCTCAGCATCAGTTCATGTAAGTCTCTCCAGGCCTTTCTGAAATCCTCCTGCTGGTCATTTTTTACAGAACAGTAATATTTGATAACATTCATATACCACAATTTATTCCACCATTCTCCAACTGATGGCTATCCACTTAGTTTCTAGTTTCTGGCCACTACACTACTATGGCTGCCATAGACATTTTTTGCACCTGTGGGTCCCTTTCCCTTCTTTAAGATCTCTTTGGGATATAAGCCCAGTAGTAACCCTGCTGGGTCAAAGGGTATGCACAATTTGATAACTTTTTGAGTATAGTTCCAAATTGCTCCATAGGAGGTTTTTCTTAACACAAATACAAATGTGCAAAGTAGTTTACTAATTTTCTTCACTCCTTAGGTGAGCATTTCTCCAAAGGATGATGTGGAAGGCTCTATAATTCTTAGAGGAAACACTGAATGATATCTACATGGTAAGGACTCATCACTTTAATATTGAGAATCAACAGTGTCATCAGTCCACAGTGCAGCATGGATTTTCTTCTCATTGCTTCCGTAAGTAATATTGCTGTTCATTTCAGTTATGACCCATTCTTTGTGACCAATTTTCTTGGCAAAAATACTGGAGTGCTTTGCTATCTCTTTCTCCAGCTCATTTTACAACTGAGGAAACTGAGGTAAATGGTGAAATTACTTGCCCAGGGTCATACACCTAATTCAGGTCTCCTGATTCCCAGCCTGGCACTCTATCCACTGGGCCAACTAGCTGCCTATAACAAATACTGGGATCCAAATTTGGCCCTTGGATCATCTTTGCATCTAGCTGTCAATATCTCTTGATGAGTTTATGCTTCTTTTGCTTGATCTTAACAGTCAGTGACCAAACATTTTCTGTGACAATCATTGTACTAAGTGCTGGGATGCATAGAAACATCTCAGTAAAAAACTTCTGGTGTTTCCCACAATTTTCCGTGTTTCCTCTCAATGGGAAGTGGGGTAGGGAGGGAGGAAGGGAGAGAATTTGGAACTCAAAATTTTCAAAAACAAATGTTAAAAACTGTTTTACATGTTAACTTGGGAAATAAAATAAAATGGCAAATTAAAAAAAGAAAGAAAGAAACTTTTGGTGAAGACTTTCTCCCAAAGCAGATCATAGTTTATAATTTATCCTGGATCATTCACAGTCAGTCAAAGAGCATTTGTTCAGCACTTAGTATGTCAGGCACTGGGCTAAGCACTAGAAATTTAAAAAGAAAAAAAGCAGAAAAGAGTTCCTGCCTTCATGCAACTCTCATTTTAACAGAGAAGAAAACATGTAAATAAATCAGAACCTAAGGGCTACAAAGTAGTAGGAAGGGAAGGCCTTAGGAGATTGGGGGGGGGGGGGGGTTCTGGGAATGCAACTAGGTGGTGCAGTACATATAGAAGGTTGAACCTGGAGTCAGGGCAACCTCATTTCAAATCTGACCTCAGCCACTAACCTGTGATCATAGGCAAGTAATTTAATCTTTCTCTCCCTCAGTTTCCTCATCTAAAAAGATGTTACTAATAGCACCTAACTTTACTACTAACACCTAACTCTGGGGCTCTTGTGTGTAAATAATATGTGTGAAGCCAACTTTTGCCAATTTTAAAGTACTGTATATATGCTTTTAAAATTGCCTTCTCATTGCTCATATTTGAGTTTCATATTAAAGGAAGTCAAAGAAAATAAGACGGAGATGCAAGGACAGGGATTTCCAAACAAGGAGACATTGAATGCAAAAGCACAGAGAGAAGAGATGAAGTTACATGCTTGAGGAGCTATAAGGAAACTAGAGGAACTAAATTGCCAGGAATATGAGAGGGAACCAAGTATAAGAAGATTGGTAAAGAAATGTCAAACACAGGACTTTCTATTTACTCCTCAAGATATTGAGGTAATAAGGAGCCGCTAGGGGCAGTGAGGTGACACTACAGTGGAAAGAGTGCTGGGCTTGGAGTCAGGAGGACCTGAATTCAAATCCAACCTCAGACACTTCTAACTAGGTGACCCTGAACACATTACTTCACCCTGTTTACCTCCATTTCCTCCTAAAATAGGCTGGAGAAGGAAATGACAAACCCCTATAGGATCATTGCCAAGAAAACTCCAAAATGGGGTCATGAATATTTGAACACAACTGAAATGACTGAACAGCCACAAAAATAAGGAGTCACTAGAGTCATTGACAGTTCAACAAACATAATTAGACCTACACTTTCAAAAAAGTAGCTTGGCAGCTGAATGAAGGATGAATTGAGAAGGGAGACTTGAGGCAAGGAGACCAGACTAGGGGTTAAGAGATTACATACTCCAGGCCCTAGATTGGGTGATAAAATTTGGAATATTTCAAAGAAGGAGAAGTTACTCAAGTGCTATGAGGAGAATCTGAAAATGGGAAGAACAAGGAATATTCCAACTTCTCTGCTGTGACCAGTGAGTCTTGGGTATTGGCAAAAATTTCCCCAGAACTGGAAGGAATGGCAAGTGAGGTGATTTCATCAGAAGGGACTTATATCTTGGTGAGGATTTGAAGATAGAATAGGTTTGAGATGAAAGGAAGTTCATACTTTTGAAGCAGGAATTCCAGAGGGCACAGTGGAAAGGGCAGGCACGTGTGGAAGAAGTCATTACAGAGTGGGGGTGAGGTTGAGCTGGAATACTGTAAGGGAGGGACAAGTTGGGATAGAGGCATGTGTCTAATTTCACTGTTGTAGAATGGACTTTTGAGTTTCCTTTTTGATAACTTTAGGCTTTTTGAGGGCTCTGAGGACAGCCATATTGCTGCAAGAACAAAACAGCACTCTTCTGTATGGGCACTGTGGAGGGAAGGGGAGAGAAAATACTCTCCAAGACATTTCAAACGTTATTAACAGTCTCAACAATCATAGCCACTAGTTCTCTCAGTACCCTAGTAAGTAATACATATGATCTTAGTTTTAGAATTCAAAAAGACCTTAGAAGCTTTCCATTACAACCCCATCATTCTTGAATCTCTGAAGCATTTGATAGTGCTGCCTTTACTCTCTTGCTGAACATTCTTTCCTCCCATTCAATATGATCACATCTTTCGCCAAAATCTAACCATCTCCTTAACTTTTCTTAATCTTTTTAGGATATTACTAATGGTAGGTTGACCCAAGTCTCTTGGTGTTATATCTCATTTATCTATCCTCTTTTCTCTACTCACATGGCCACTATTTTCATTCAGACCTTCTTCACCGTTTACCTGATTACTGAAGTAGCCTGATGATTAGATGCTTGGCTACCAGGCTCCCCCCAATCCGATCCAACCTCTATATTGCTGCCAAACTACATAGCTTAAAGCAAAGCTAACCATTTTGTTGCTCTGTTCAGGAAGCCTCAGGGATACCTAATTGCTCCTAGAATAAAATACACATTCATCTTCATATTATTTAAAGCCCTTTACATTATGGCTCTAACTTATCTTTCCAGAGGGTTTTCGTCGTACTCCTCATTCATTCTCTATTCAAACTGATCTCTTGTGCCCTATATGTGACATTCCATCTCTTCCCTCCATGAATTTCCATAAGCTAGTCTCCATGCCTGGATTGCACTCACTCATCATTTCTACCTCTTGAAATCCCTAATGCCTTTCAAGACTCAGTTCAGGTGAATTCCTTTAAGAGGTCTTTCTTGACCCCTTTCTTCCCCAGCCACTTCCCATTAGATGTGAATATGGTCCTTCCACTGACATTGTTTTTGCCATGTCTATATTTTGTATGAAAGGTAGCGTTGTGTGAAAGCTGGACTCAGAATCAGGAAGTATTAGCCTCATATCCCGCCTCTAATACTTCCTAACTATAAGACCTAGATTTCACTGCTCATGGCCCAGGCAACTCTCTAAGACTAGAAGGAACTCATCTTCATTGATAAAGGGAATTTCCTCACTGGAAGTTCCCTACACCAATAAAATTATAGATCTATACAGTGTGTGTGTGTGTATAGGTAGGTAGTTAGGTGGCGTAGTGAATAGATGGCTAGGCCTGGAATCAGGAAGATTTGACTCAAATCTGGACTCAGACTCTCATTACTTACATGACTGTGGGCGAGGCACATAATCTCTGCCTCAGTTAATTCAATTGTAAGATGAGAATTTATAATCCTATTTCCCAAGATCATTGAAAGGATCATAAGATATTTGTAAAGCATTTAGCATAATGCCCAGTGTAAACACTATATAAATGCTATCTATTTCTATTCTCTATATATAAACATATACAATTATCACTTCCACATCACAACTTTCCTCATCTCAGTTTGAATATTTCACAGGTTTGCAGCAGAAATTAAATTTGAATTTTTTTTTGAAATTTTGCAGAAATCACAAACATGTGAAGGCAAGCTAATGACACAGAAAAAGTTTAAAAACTCAGAAATGTACAAAATATATGTTTAATATTGTATAATGTCAAGAAAAAAAGAAAAGGAAATCTGTGATACCAGGAGACTTCTTCTCTGGTACCAAGGGAGAGCTAAAACATTTTATTCAAATGAAAGAGATTGAGGGAAAACTTTTTTTCTTTCTTTTCTTTTTATTAAAACTTTTTAATTTTCAAAAGATATGTATGGATAATTTTTCAACATTAACCCTTGTAAAACCTTGTGTTTCATTTTTTTCTCCCCTTCTCCCCACCCTCTCCCCTAGATAGCAAATAATCCAATATATGTTAAATCCAATATATGCATACATATTTATAAAATTATCTTGCTGCACAAGAAAAATCAAATCAAAAAGGAAAAAAATGAGAAAGAAAATTAAATGCAAGCAAACAACAAAAAGAATGAGAACGCTATGTTGTGATCCACACTCAGTTCCCACAATCCTTTCTCTGGGTGTAAATGGCTCTCTTTGTCACAAGATCATTGGAAGTGGTCTGAATCGTTTCATTGTTGAGAAGTGCTACATCCATCAGAATCGATCATCGGATAATCTTGCTGTTGCCATGTATAATGATCTCCTGCTCATTTCACTTAGCATCAGTTCATGTAAGTCTCTCCAGGCCTCTAACAATAATATTCCATAACATTCATATACCATAACTCATTCAGCCATTCTCCAACTGATGTGCAGCCACTCAGTTTCCAGTTCCTTGCCACCAAAAAAAGGGCTGCCACAAACATTTTTGCACATGTGGATGTCTTTTCCTTCTTTAAGATCTCTTTGAGATACAAGCCCAGTAGAAACATTGCTGGATCAAAGGGTATGCACAGTTTGACGGCCCTTTGGACTCAGTGAGGAAAAACTTTAAAAAAAAATTTAAGAACAATCCAAGAATAACAATATTATGAAAAGAACATCAACCAACTAGAATAGGAGATCCAGAATCTTAAGGAGGAAAATGACTCCTTGAAAACTACAATTGGCTAAGGAAAAGCCAGCAAAATTATAAGAGATCAAGAAATAATCATACAAAATATAAACACTGAAAAAATAGAAGAGAATGTGAGATGTCTCAAAAGAAAAACAACAGATCTGGAAAACAGATCAAGAAGAAAAAATATAATAATAGGACTACCTAAAAGCTATGATCAAAAAAAGAATCTCAATATAACAATACAAGAAATAACTTTTTTTTTAATTATAGTTTTTATTTACCAGATATATGCATGGGTAATTTTATAGCATTGATAATTGCCAAACCTTTTGTTCCAAGTTTTCTCCTCCCCACCACCAAGATGGCAAGTTGACCAATACATGTTAAATATATTAAAGTATAAATACAAGAAGTAACTTAAGAAAATTACCTCAAAGTGTTAGAAGAGGGGAAAGTAAAAATAGAAAAAGATCTATCAATCATCTGAAAGAGATCTTATGAGAAAATCCTACAGGAATATCAAAGCTAAATTCCAAAATCTCCAGATCAAGAAAATATTACAAGGAAAAAGAAAAAAAAATTCAATTATGATGAAACAACGATTAGAATCAAACAAGATTTAGCAGTGGCTACATTAAATGACCACAGGTCTTGGAATACTATATACCAAAGAGCAAAAGAGCTAGGGTTTTGGCCAAAAATATCACACCCAGAAAAATTAAACATTAATCCTGGATGAAAAAAAAAAAGTATATTCAAAAAATTGAAAGACTTACAGGATTTTGTTGAAAATTTGACATATAAGATCCAAGAGAAATATCAGATAAACATCAAAGTTTAATTTCAAGGAACTCAATAAGGACTTTTATACTTTTCCAAATATATGTTTGTTCCTTCTGTAACTCATTCTGATATGAGTAAGATTGTAGAACTACCAGCCCTCCTCTCCTGTCTAATTTCTTTTTTAGGGGAGCTGTGATATTATGGGTATGAGCACTCCTTCCACAGCAACACATCAGAAGGTCTTTCAGTTGAGTCTTTATGATTGACATTAGTCTGTGACTTGAATAAATCCTCCACAGAGGGTCCACTTCTAGGTCTTACAATAGGTTGCTCAGTTTTAGGAAAATTGTCGATAAGCTGGAGAGCATCCAGGCTGCTTGGACAGAATGATGAATAGGCTCAAGATCAAGCTTAGGAGAAATAGTTGAAGGAACTTGAGGAATAGATTTGGTAGAGAGGGGTGGGGAGAGAACAGAAGAGGAGAACATGATATTTGTCTACATTTATGCAATGGACCAATGTGTCAAAGAAGGATCCAACCTGTTCTGCTTGTTCCTAGAGGATAGAACTAGAAGCAAAGTATCAGAGAGACAGGTTTTGGCTTATCAAGAAAAGCTTTCTCACTAGTAGAGCTATACCAGCATGGAATGAGCTGCCTTGGGAGAGAGTGAACTCTCCCTCCAAAGTTTTCAAGCAGAAATTGGATGTCCACTTATCTGGCATATAGAAATGATTCAAATTCAGGTATGGACTAAATTGTCTCTGATGTTCCTTGTAGCCCTAAGATTTCATGTTTCTGTCACATGTGCTTCCTTTCCATTCTGTCACCATATTAGGAACTGGAAAGAGATCCTTCATTGAGAACCAACAGTTCAAAGGTGCTCATATATAGTCTGAGAATTCAGATTTAAACCACTCCATTTGCCCCACTTCACAAAGGTGACCAGAAGCTGAAGGAGGTGGCAAAGGGGGCAATTTGTCTAATTGTGGATTGCCTAGATGTATGAAATTGGTACCTATATAAAAACATGGCATATTTGTACTTAACTGAGAAATCAGTAGATAGATGTGAAAATGAAAGAGTAGGACTGATTATAGAGGCAATCCACTAGAAGGGAAGAGCTTGAGCATTTAAGAAAATAAGTCAGCCCCCAGCAGTGTTGCTACTGGGCTTGTATCTCAAAGAGATCTTAAAGAAGGAAAAGGGACCTGTATGTACAAGAATGTTTGTGGCAGCCCTCTTTGTGGTGGCCAGAAACTGGAAACTACGTGGATGCCCATCAATTGGAGATTGGCTGGAAAAATTGTGGTATATAAATAGTATGGAATATTATTGTTCTGTAAGAAATGACCAGCAGGATGAATACAGAAAGGCCTGGAGAGACTCACAGGAACTGATGCTGAGTGAAATGAGCAGGACCAGGGGATCATTATACACTTCAACAACAATACTATATGATGATCAATTCTGATAGAGGTGGCCATTTTCAACAATGAGATGAACCAAGTCAGTTTCAACAGAGCAGTAATGAACTGAACCAGCTACACCCAGCGAAAGAACTCTGGGAGATGATTATGAACCACCACATAGAATTCCCAATCCCTCTAATTTTGTCTGCCTGCATTTTGGATTTCCTTCACAGGCTAATTGTCCATTTCAAAGTCCATTTCTTTTTGTACAGCAAAAGAACTGTTTGGACATGTATACATATATTGTATTTAATTTATACTTTAACATATTTAACATGTATTGGTCAACCTGCCATCTTGGGGGGGGAGGGAGGAGGGGAAAAATTACAACAAAAGGTTTGGCAATTGTCAATGTTGTAAAATTACCCGTGCATATTTCTGGTAAATAAAAATATTAAAAAAAAAAAAAAAAAAAAAAAGTTAAAGTCAATCTAAAAACAAAACAAACAACAACAAAAAAATAAACAAAAAAATAAAAAGCTACATATATATATATGTATATATATATATATATGTAAAGGCTACCTTTTTCATCAGACTGGAGCTGAGTGGCAAATAGTTGGAGATAAGATCACTGAAAACTCCATGCTTTCTACATCATCAGGGGTACTCAGGAAAATATGTACTAAACTGAAGAGAAATTATCCAAAAGCAAGTCTTTTTAAAAATAGTACTTTCTTTTTTCCAATTACATGTAAAGATAGTGTTTAGCACTCTTCCAATTTTGAATTCCAAATTTTTCTCTCCCCCTCCCCAATACAACATTATAGGTTATACATGTACAATTAATGTTAAACATATTTCCACATTAATCATGTTATGAAAGAAGAAACTGAACAAAAGGGAAAAAGCACACATATACACACAAAGTGAAAATATCTTCAATTCATATTCAGACTCCAAAGTTCTTTCTCTGAATGTGAATTGCATTTTTCATCACGAGTCTTTTGGAATTGTATTGATTATTGCATTGATGAAAAGAGCTAAGGCAATCATGGTTGATCATTATGCATCATATGCAACAGCAAATTTATTCATTTCTTCTAATAATTGTTCTTATTTATCGTATTATATTATTATTGTTATTCACTTCAGGGAAATGACATTACACAACTCTGGACAAAACTAACTTTTATTCAAGGTCCTGTGTCCTATGATAGCCAAGGAGGCAAACTCTATCCTGTGGCTGGCAAGGCTTAAATCCTTTTGAACTAGAAGAACTTGTCAATGAACCAATGTGATTAAAGGTTAAACACTGTCAGGGGAGTTTGTGAAGCCCTGTCCTCCCTTCCAACCACTAAGTGCCAAGGTAATTGAATTCTTTTCTGCCTGATTTATCCTCTACACCCAGCTTCACTCCACTTGCCAAGGAGCTGTCACAATGGTTTGAAGATCAAAGAATCAATAAAAGGAGATAATGGAAGTAGAGCATTTTCTGAAACACTTCCCCCATACCTCTCAGCAGAGGACCTCACTTCCTACTCTACTGAGAAAATAGAGGACATCCATTTTGAACTCCCTCTCTTCAACATCTTAACCCCCCCCCCACACACACACACACACATGATCCTAGTTCTCTTTGCCTTTAATCTCTGTTGGGAGGCAGGTATTCTCTTCCCTCAGGACAAGTTGTCTATTTGAGCTCTTGACCTCATCCCCACCTGTCTCCTCCAGTAACTTATCTTCACAATTTTGGACCTTCTTTAGTTTTTGGACTGCCCTATTCCTGCTACAAATAGACACCACCAGCACCAACCATCCTGAAAAAAAACCCAAACCTCTTTATTAACATATACTCAAAGTACTTTATAATAGCCAAATGCCCACTCAGTCTCAATCAATACCTCTATGCAATCATTTGCCAAGTATTGTTATCTCTCCCTGGACAATATCTTGAATGACCACCATCTTACTTTAAGCTTTCATCACCACTTGCCTGGACTATTGTAACTGCCTCCTAATTGTTCCCCTTTCCTCAAGTCTCTCCCCACTTCAGTTCATCCCACACATGATATAGAGATTTTCCTTAAGCGCAGTTTTGACCATGTCATTCCTTTACTCACTAAATTCTTCCCTTCCCCCCCCTAAGGCTGGGGTTAAGTGACTTGCCCAGGGTCACACAGCTAGGATGTGTTAAGTGTCTGAGATCAGATTTGAACTCGGGTCCTCCTGAATTCAGGGCTGGTGCTCTATCCACTGCACCACCTAGCTGCCCCACTCACTAAATTCTAATATCTCCTTATTGTTTCTCAAATCAAATACCCAAGCCTGTTTGGTATTGTATCTCCTGCCCACCCCCCAGGACCTTCTTCAGGATAAGCATGGCACCCCTGCTTCTACCTACTGGGACATACAAGATACAATTTTTACTGCCTGTCAAGAGGCTGAATGACAAGGAAGGACTTCACTTTAATCTTGTTCATCTTACACTGGTCCTTTCTCCAATCATTGATACTCTTCCTGGACTTGCTCCTTATACTCTCATCCCCTTATACACATTCCATCCTAATGATTGTAAACCCCTGTGTGTCAATGCACAACCCTCATTTCCCAGTCTTCAACTCACTACTCCCTTTTGCTCATCCACTTCAACCCAGCTCCCACAGTGCCCCCTCCAGCTTGGCCCATCCCTCCCTTCCTTAAGCCTTCTGGAATGCATGTTCCATAATGAACAAACTTCCTTTCCTCTTAAACTTTTCTTTTTCACTCTTCCCATATCCTGGACCTCACTGACATATGGCTCCTTCCTAATGATACCAGTTCCCTTGCCACCCTTTCAAGAACTGCCTAAACTTTCTCTCATATCCTCTGATTTATTGGTTCTAATGGTGAAGTTAGAATGATAGTCTCTTCATTACCATTTCTACATGCTCCCTTGACCTCTTTCACTAAGCAGCCTTTCTTCCTTTGAGGTTCATGGTACCCAAATTTATTGCTCAATCCAGATCCTGGTGGCTATTATCTATTGACCATTAGGACAGTCGTCTCCTTTCTTCAGTGAGTTCATTGTCTAGCTCATGGTCTTTCTCTTTTACCTATCTCCTGTCTTCTCACTAGGGAACTTCAACATATATATTGATAGTTCCTCAAATGGCTCAACATTGGAATTTCTCGATCTACTCCATCTCCTGCCCTACTCTACCTTAGCTACACACAGAGATGGTCACATCATTGATCTTGCCATCATCACCCATAAATGTTCCACTTCCATGCTTACAAATTAGAACTCTTTTATATAATCCTTATACTTTATCAGTCTATTTTCTCACTGCCTAATAATCCCTAGCATTTGATATGATTTCAGTTCACTTTATGAATCTCTTTTTTTTTTTTCCTGGACATCACTCTTTCACTGGGTGTACTCTCCTTCCTTCCTAGCGCAACACTTTGTGTATCAATTCAACTTGATATGAACATCCACTTTCAAATCCTTTGCCTCCTCATCTTATCACCCAACATACCTGGCCAAATCTCAACTCTACTTCCTCTAATTCATATGCTGTTCAACAGACCTGGGGAAATTTTGAAACTATGCTGACTGGACCCACGACAAATTTATGTTATTCAGTGTCAACTGGGCCCTCCATGGAGGAAGACAAATATTCTATTCCTACTAACTTTGCTATACCACTCTCCATGAAAGCTGTACCAAACATTTTCTTTTTTTTTTTTTTCCTTTTTTATTTTCAGCTCATCAGATTCTTTTTTTAAAAATTAATTTTTTAATTATAACATTTTTTTGACAGTACATATGCATAAGTAATTTTTTTACAACATTATCCCTTCTGTTCCGAATTTTTCCCCTCTTTCCCTACACCCCCTCCCCTAGATGGCAGGCATTCCCATACATATTAAATATCTTATAGTATATCCTATATACCAAACATTTTCACTCCCCTCAAATCTTACACAACACTCCTCCACACCCTTTATTAACTGGGGAATCTAGCATTAAAATTCACTAAAAAAAAAAAAAAAGACGATGACCACGAAGAAAATGTCATCTTCCACTATCTTCCTTCTCTCCAGTTTCAAGTAAAGAAGTGGCCCTTTTCCTTGATCTGCATTATTAGTTCCTCACCTGGAGCTGCCCACACTAAAGAAAACACAGAGCCTGTCTAAACAAATAAATGACATTGTAACTCTAGGACAGGCATTATTGGTTGGATGGTGGCCAAGAAGTGAGTGCTAGAGGAAACCAGGAATTCTAAGAAGCAAAGATGAGGAAACAGTATATTCCAAATATGTTTATCAGGGTCTTAGAATCTGGAAATTTAAGTGTTACCATGCTGTGAAGAACTTCAGAACCAAATGGATGTGTGGACTTGATTTTTAGAAGAAACAGGGAGACTCTGGAGTTTAAGGAACAGAGGAATGACAAGGTCAATCCTGTGGTTTAGGAGAAGCACTGACAGTTGGGTAGAGGATAGGCTGATGTGGGGAGAGACTTGAGGCTAAGAGGCTAGTTAGAAGGCCATTACAGTAGTCCCACCAAAGGTGGTGAGCATGTGAGTGAAGATGGTGGCTGTGTGAAGAGAGGGGACAGGGGCTAGGGGAATACCAGATAAGCAGGGGAGTAGCTATGGTACCCTCAGGGCATACAAAGGGCCTGTGGGTCTCAATGAAGGTAAAGAAAGCAGAGAGATTTTTTGTCTCTTCAAATTGGCGAAGGATCAAGGAGTAGAGGTTCGGAAGAAGGCAGACAACCAAGTGTCAGAACAAGGAAATTACAACCTTCAACCTTCATATCCTTTCCTCTGAAGGGAACAAAATGGCCTCTACCCTTTACTTCCAGAACTTTGGAAAATGCATGGCACATAGTAAGGGGCTCAGTAAATCCTTATTGACTTTCAGCATTTTACCCAATGTACAACCTACCTCTGACCCATTAAAAATCACCACCATATGGAGTCCCCCAGCCCCCTATCTATAGACTTCAACTAGAAAAGGTCTTAATCATATCCCTTTAAGTCTGCAGGACTTTTGTGCCTTATATTTTATTGGTAAGCTAATTAAAGCCTGGCCTATATTTTAAAAAGAAAAAGCCTAGAAAAATAAAAAATGGGCAAGTGATGAAAATATTTTAATGGCAAATAGAAGACTTTATCAAATGACCTAGGAGAGAATAAAGGGCCATTGGTGGGAAAACTATTGAGGCAAGGAGGCTAATTAACAAGGCTTTTGTGGTAGTGCAGGCCAGAGGTATTGAGAGTCCAGAATTAGGGTGAGAGCTGCGAAGGGCATTGAGATGAGGAGCCAGAGAAGCAGGAGACAGCAGTGGGACCCTCAGGGAAGAAGGACTCAGCAAATCAGATTTGGGATCCAGTGATAACAATGGAAGGAGAGAGGCTCCTTCGGTCTCCTTAGGTTGGCCTGGAAACTACAGAGTCAGGGTTGGGGTAGAAAGGGGAAGGTACAAAAAGCATCAGTTGTCAGAGGAAGGAGGCTATGTCTTGAACCTCTTTCTCTTCATTTTTCCTGTGAGGCACCAATGATTTCCCCTTGCCAATTCCATTTTCCTGCCAAATAAGGTCTTTCCCCTACCTCAATCAAGCATAGGTTTCTCAGGCACAATGGAATGATTATGGGTAAGAGAAAGGGTCTTGATACATTTTTCCTCTGGGTGGATGGTGGACATCATGGAAGGGAACAGATATATTCTGATAGGGACAAAACCAGAACTCAGCAAGGTAAGTGGCACAGAGCAGGCATTCACACAGTGCTCCTTGACTTCCACCATCATCTCTCCCAAACACAGAATTCACCTTCAATCCTGCGAACAGTCTAATCAGTTAGTCTGGAGTCAGGGAGGCTCCAGAGTAAACCCTAGTCCTCTTGACATGTAGCACTGAGAAAGAGAATTTTCCGCCCTTTCAAGACTGTGAGGAGAGAGCTTAGACAGTTGCCTGGGACACAGGCAGGTTGGGACTTGCCCTGGATCACACAGAGTCAGTCAGTCAAAAAGCATTTGTTAAGAGCTTTCTATGTGCCAGGCACTGGCCTACACTGTAGTGATGGAAAAGAAAAGCAAAAAAAAGCAGTTCCTGCCCTCTAAGAACTGAAATTTTAATATGAGAGAGAACTAATAATCTGAGCAGCCCAGGCTTTGGGGGTTTGGGGAAGTGGAAAAGGCTTGCAGAATGAGGATTTGAGCTGTCTTGAAAGACACCAAGGAAACTGAAATAAAGGGGGGAAGAGGGGAGAGAGTATGCCAGACATAAAGGACACCCAGAGCAGCTCAATCTTAAGAGTACAAGGATGATTCATAAAGAAATGTGGATTATAAAAGTTAATATAGATGTATAACCAGAAAAAAAATTAATTAAAAAACCCAATAATGCCATTGGGGAAAGTCTAACAAAAGAATTAAAATACAATAAAACATTAAAAAAAAAAAAAAAAAGTAGAGAGAGCCAGGAAGGCTGACTTTTGCCTTTCTCTTTTAACCCCAGCAATTAGCAGAGTGCCTAGCACATTGTATGCACTAAATAAATGCCTTTTGACTGGCTGTGTGTCAAACTCCTGGCTCACCCAACCAGATTAAAATATAAATGGAAAATATTTCACAAATAAACAAAAATACAATAAATATAAACATTAAAAAACAAACAAAGCTAATTGGTGGCCATCAGAGATCCTTTGAAGTGAATTAGTAGTCTCCTTTCTATTTGAGTTTGACCACAAAGGTGTCAAATCCAACAACTTTCTCCAGAGGTATGATTTGATTTGAAAGAGCCCTGTCTTTCAAAGACTACAAATCAGAAGGGGCCAGATTATGAAGAGCTTTCAATGACAGAGACTTTATATTTGATCTCTCCCTTTTTTGTTATAGCATTCTTATTTAAATTGTTTTTCAACATTCACATTTATAAGATTTTTATTTTTATTTTTTTCTCCTTTCATTCCTCCCTTCCTCCCTTACCTTGGCAAGCAATCTGAAATAGGTTATATGTGTGCAATCATATTAAACATTAGATTTGTTCTCAAAGATAAGAGGAAGCCTGTGATTGAGAAAGGGTTGGAGTAGAGAGAGAAGTGTAGCAGGTAAAGCAGTTATTTTGAGGTGGCCAGGTGGCACAAGGGAAGAGTACTGAGCCTGAGACCAGGAAACTCTGAAGCTCCAATCTAGACTGAGACAGAGTGACCTTGTTTAAGTCATTTGACCTCTGTCTGGCTCAGTTTCCATATCAATAAAGTAGGATGAATAAAAGCCAGTACCTGTGGCTGTTATTGTGAGGGGGGAAATTAATCCTTTTTGTAAAATCTTCTATAAATGCATGTATAAAAAAGAACTGTGAATGTTAGTTGGAAGGCTATCACAATGGACTAAGCCAGAATGGGAGAGAGGAAGGGGACCAGACTGCTGCGGCCCGGCCCCCTGTGGGTACAGTGAGTCAGAAAATGGGAAGAGGATCTTAAAGAAAGAAAAGAAAGGCGAGGGGCTGCAGCCTTTGTCGCTGGTGGTTGCCATGGAGACAGCAGAGTGTGGGGGTTGGGGGAGAGAGCTGAGGCTGAGACTGTTGAGTACTGAAAGGCGTGGCTGCTCTCCAGCTCTCCAATGGAGCATCACTGGCTTTCTCTCGCCACCTCTGTTGCTAGGGGCAACCCTCCCCCCCCCCAGCACCATGAGCTACAGAGTATCAGGCTTGCTCTGCCAGCATCCCAAAAGAGCAGAATGAATGTGGCCAAGGAAAAGGGTGTCTTTTTCTCCTGGGGCATGGGTGGAAGGGGGTCTGATCCGCATCATGCTAGAGGCAAGGGGCCACCCCCCCAAAAAAAAAAACTCCTCTTGACTGCAGGGAGGAGGGGGTCTATAGGGGCCCTCTGAATTCCTCCTGTCCTGATGTCTATTACAAAAATTGGTCAGCCAGAGCTAGGCAGTCAATACCGAAGACCAGATCTCTGGGGGGACTGAGGTCCTCAGATCTATCCAGGGATGTGGCCACAGTTGCCAACAAGCATTTCCTAAGGGCTTAGTTTGGGTCCAGCAAAGATCTGGGCAGAGACCTACTTTGAAAGAGAGGGCTCTTTCAAATCAAATCAAACCTCTGGAGAAAGTTGTTGGATTTGACACCTTTGTGGTCAAACTCAAATAGAAAGGAGACTACTAATTCACTTCAAAGGCTCTCTGATGGCTACCAATTAGCTTTGTTTGTTTTTTAATGTTTATATTTATTGTATTTTTGTTTATTTGTGAAATATTTTCCATTTATATTTTAATCTGGTCGGGTGAGCCAGGAGTTTGACACACAGCCAGCCAAAAGGCATTTATTTAGTGCATACAATGTGCTAGGCACTCTGCTAATTGCTGGGGTTAAAAGAGAAAGGCAAAAGTCAGCCTCTTCCCTCAAGGAATTGACTTTCTAAGGCAAGAAGCAACAAGGAAATAAATAACAGGGCACATTTTTGTTGTGGCTCAGTGGGAGGATTCTTCTTGACCCTATTCTGGGCTTTTCTTGGCAAAGATACTGGAATGGTTTGCCATTTCCTTCTCTTACTCATTTTACAGAAAAGGAAACTTACCCAGGATCATACAGGTAGCAAGTATATAAGTCCAGATTTGAAGTCAGAAAGATTAGTCTTTGTGATGTCCCAAGCTAGGCACATAGGGGGCATAGGTGGAGGGGATCTAGAAAGAGAATGCACTAGGGTCTCTGGAGCAGAAAGGCCTCCTACTAAAAGAAGGAAGGAAGGATAGCTTTGAGTTGATTCTTCGAGGAAGTCAGAAAAACTAAGAGAGGTGAAGGGAGCAGAACATATCAAGTATAAAGGACAGTGCAGTTCTAGAGTACATAGAGGTGAGGAAGGGATAAAAAGGCTAGAAAGAAAACTGAGGCTTGTGTGGATGTGGACTGTGGGAGAGGGGATTTGAACTTAGATCCTCAATTCCAAAGCCAGTGTTCATTCTCCTGGAATGCAGTTTCCCTCCCAACTCTCAATCTGTAATTCTGTGATTCAACCACGTGGAGGGTCAAACCTGGACCTTAGTCTCCCCTGGTCCTGTGACTGCTACAGACTGGGCAAGTATCTGGACAAAGAGGAAAAACTATCTCATTTCCAGTACCTTTCCCCTAAGGGGAGGCAGGGAGGCAGGGAGGCCTACATCTGAGCTGATTCTCCAGGAGAAGAGGCCTTTATATTTGTTCCTAGAGGTACTAGGCATGGATTCTCTGCTGGAGCACAGACTGCCATGGGGAAAAACTTGAAGCAAGTAAACTAGTCATTTTGACTAGTGGCACAAAGGATAGAATACTGGAGCTCCAATTTGGACTCAGCTATTTACTGACTATATTTCCTTAGGAAAGTGACTTCATTTCTGCCTGCCTCAGTTTCCTCAGCCATAAAATGAGAATAATAAAAGCACCCACCTCCCTGAATGGTATTAGGTTTCACTTTGCATTAGGCTTGCAAAATGAAAAAAGATCCTATTGCTTAAAATATACAAATGAAATTAATATCTAAATACTAGTTAGAGGGGATGAAAATTGAATGAAAGGGAGAACTGGAACAAAGCACAATGACTCAGCAAAGACCACCTGGGTCTCCTTAAAGCAAGGAGAGAGGATCCCATCTTCAATTTATTTGGAAGCTGGGAGTGGCAAAGGTGACACAGGGGAGTAGATCACATTTTGTCAGAGGGAGGGGGCCACTCACTCCTTTTCCCCCAACCCTTAGATGAGGAAATCTTCCTTTTGCTCCCTTCTTCTTTCCCCAAGCAGGGCCCCTCCTCCACCAGGGACCTTCTCACCTAAGGCAATGAAACATCTGGCCTCTCAGCCACTGGGGCACAAAGGAGCTAATGTGGGTGGAGAAAAAAGGTAAATGGGGGAGGGGAAGGGTGCATTTCTACAGTTTCCAGAAAAGGGATATGTCTGCACATTTTTTAGTGCTTAACAGCATACTGCTGGGCACATAGTAGGTAATCAATAAATGTCTTCCGACTTCACTTATTGACTTCATTCATAGAACCCATAACATACACAATGTTTCCAAATTAGTTCTATATTGTCTCCTAAACTTGGAGGAATTTGTCTCTTAACCCTGTTTGCCTCAGCTTCCTCATCTGGAACATGAACTGAAAAAGGAAATGGCAAAACCACTCCAATATCTTTGCTTTCACCCAAAAAAATTCACAGTCAGACATGACTGAAAGGACTAAACAAAAGTTGATGTACTCCAGAATTTACGAAAGGAGAATTGGGGGATGGGAAGAAGGAAGAGATTATTCAGGGAGCACAAAGAAAGCAGGATATGGGCCATAATCATGGAAATGAAAGGAGATGGGCTTCTTTTTGTCTCTGACAATACTGAAGGGGAATTGGGCTGGAGATGTGCAGACCAACTAGTGGTAAAAGGAAGGGGGGTAGAGCCTGCCCTTGTTTCCCTTTATCCCTTGAATTGGAATTCTGTGACTTCTGCATGTCTACTCCACTTTTCTGTGATGCCCAACAGGACCTTTTCCCTGGTAGGGATACCCCTTACCCAGATGAGCCCCTACAAATTCAACAAGGACGTCTTGCTAACTCCTGTCTCCTGGATAGGTTTCTCTTGAAGGACCTTGGTCATCAATTGTTAAAAAATAAATTTATTTTAACGTGATTGGGGGGATTACATATATATATATATATATATATAATTTATATACTCCAAGTCATAGTTAATGAAAGAAATAGGGAAAGAGATGATCCAGGGCCTCAGAAGGCACAGTAACTCAGAAAACAGGATATGGGTCATAATGATGGAAATGGAAGGAGACAGCTCTTTTTGTCTCCTCTGGCACCTGAGAACACTGAATGGAGACTGTGCTGGAGATTTGCAAATTACTTAGTGGTGTGGGGAGGGGACCAAAGTCTACCCCAGTTCTTTGGATTGGAATTCTGTGGCTATTTCTATATTAGCCATGCTACAAAAGAGAACACAGAACAAAATTTTCAAAACCACAAGAAAGATAAAGTTTTAAAAATATGCTTTAATCTACATTCAGACTCCCTCAGTTCTTTCTTTGGAGGCAGATAGCATTTTTCATCATGAATCCTTTGCAATTGTCTTAGATCATTTTATTTCTGAGAAGAGCTAAGTTATTCATAGTTAATCATTGTACAATCTTGCTGTTACTGTGTACAATGTTCTCCTGGTTCTGTTTACTTTACTTTGCATCACCATGCATTTTTGAAAAAGAAATTTCTTTGGATGTCTTCTAATTATGTTCAACACACACACACACACACACACACACACACACACACACACACACACACCAGTTACTAACCCACCTAAAATTACTGTCATGCTAACTCTCAAACTGACAAGTTGCAAGACTGGCAGGCTTTAGCTAGCACCAGCTACAAAAGAGCCCCTTTAAAGCCCTTCCAGCCTGGGAGGATGGGTCATCCACTGGGTTGGGTCTGTGGTACTTTGAGGGCCCCTCAGAATTCCTCTAGTCCAACCAAGTGATGAGGGGATTGAGGCCACACAGGAATCTTGCTCAAGATAACACATCCCAAACTTTGGCCTTTTCTAAATGGACCAGAATACTCAGATCCATCACATAGATTTGGAAACTGTCAATTAAAAAGCATTTATTAGGGGTACCTAGCACCGGCCCTGAAGTCAGGAGGACCTGAGTTCAAATCCAGCCTGAGACACTTAACAACACTCCCTAGCTGTGTGACCTTGGGCGAGTCACTTAACCCCAATTGCCTCAGCAAAAAAAAAAAAAAAAAAATTAAGAGTTGTATGCGATATTCAGGAAAGACAAGTACTACGAATGACTTAGCTCTTCACAGCAATACAATGATCTAAGACAATTCCAAAGGACTCATGATGAAAAAATGCTATCTGCCTCCCAAGAAAGAACTGAGGGAGTCTGAATGCAAATCAAAGCATATTTTTTAAATTTAATTTTTCTTTTTCTTTTCTTTTTTTTTTTTAATTTGGTCTGTGTTCTTTTTTATAACATGGCTAATATGGAAATAGCCACAGAGGTGGCAGTATAGAACAACCACACCTTGTTCGAGGGCTTGTTGAACCCTTTTCTGAGCTGTTTATTCACTGTTGGTGTTCACCTTTCCCCCAACTGTCACCTGTGGCTCTAAAAAGCTGTAGCATGTACAACAGCTATACCCTGGCAAAATGATCTCAGCAGATGAGCTAAAGCAGGTTAGGGGCAGTCAAGAGGCCTCAGATCTATCAGTGAGTTAGGGGGATGTCTACAGCAAGCACGTGAAGACTTTCCCTGGCAGAATGGGTAGATGAGTACAATGTTCCAATGGCCATGAAGGTAGCTGAAGCAGGCACTATGGAGGGATTAGAACTTGGTCAGACATTGAAGACACCACGGTCATTCATTTTATTCCAGGCCACTGCCAATCATCTTGACTTTTCTTCTACCACTGGACTTAGAGTGAGGTTGAAAGCTGCCTCACTTAAATCAAATACAAGATTAAGCCAAGATATCACCCTGTGATGTTGTTGGATCTCTCTGAAAACAGACAGGGAACAATAACATTAGGGACTTACTATTTGCCAGGTACTGTGCTGAAGTTATGGAGAGACAGGGGGAGAAGGAGAAGGAAAGACAATCTTTGACCTTAAGGAACTGACATCTAATGGAAGGGAGAGCCAGTAATCTGGGAGGCCAAGGGTATGAGGGCTTTCAAGAAGGGAGCTGGAAAGGCCTCCTGCAGAATATGGAGTTAGAAGAAGCCAAGAAAAGGATTGAAAGAAACTAGGAAAGTAAAAGATAGGGGTAGCAGGCAAGAATATGCTAGCCATAAGAGATGGTCAAGAGTAGCTCAGTCTTAGAGTATATGTAAAGGCTTGAAAGGTGATATATGAATATGATATATGAAGGTATCACCTCATACTTATCAAATTGGCTAAAATGATAGAAAAGGAAAATGAGAAATGATGGAAAAGAGGAAAACTGGGACACTAATGCATTGGTGGTGAAATTATGAACTGATCCAAACATTTTGGAAAGCAATTTGGATCTATACTCAAGGGCTATCAAACTGTGCAGGCCCTTTGATCCAGCAGTGCCATTACTGGATCCCAAAAAGATCATAAAAGAGGGAAAAGGACCCACCTGTACAAAAATATTTATGGCAGCTCTTTTTTAATTAAAGCTTTTAATTTTCAATATATACATATGAATGATTTTATTTTTCTTTTTTAATTATATTAAAATTATATTATATCAACGTGTGCTTGGTGACTTCCCCAGAAACCTCAACACAACTTATCTGTGCACACAAACATGCACATGTCCTGCCTGACCTTGGACTAGCCGCCTAGGTGACAAAGTTGCCCACGGCAGTGGGACCAGGCACAGCATGAGGCGGCCCCCTGTGGTCACGACCCCCCCCCCCCCCCACGTGCAGGTTGGCAAACCGTTGGGCAGAGGCGCGTGCAAACCGCGGTCCTGCCGAGTGCGCAGGCGCCGAGCTCGTGGTTCGCGTAGTCCTCGCGCCGCAGCGGCCGTTCTCCTGGGTGTTGTGGCGCGAGGAGGGTGGGGGAGGGCTCCCGCTGCAGCTCGTGGAACTCGAGCTTGCCCACTGTGGCGCCCGTTCCTGGGAATTGCCAATTCCTTGTCAAAATACGTTTTGCGTGGCCTTAATGTGGGCCGCGCACTGTGCCTTGCTCTGCAGATTTAAAAATGAACCGTTAAAGAACTCAACCGGACCCCATTGAACTGACCAGAGAAGCAGCCAGTGTCAGGGGGGAGGGGAGGGAGCAGCTGACCAGACCTCCCGCACAATGGAAGGCCAAGGAAACTGAGACGCGGGGGTTTGGGCAGGATGGAGGACCCAGAGCCCAGAGCGGCAGCCTATGCCAGCCCTAGGGGGACAGCTGGATTCTAGGGTGCAAGCAGAGCAGGAAATGTGGCTGAAGGACTGCTCATGGCAACAGAGGGCTTTTTGTTTGATCCTGGAGGTAATAAGAGTTTCTCTGTGGAGAATGGGTTGAAGAAGGGAGAGGCCTGAGGCAGGCAAATCAGTTATTTTGAGCGAGTGAGGTGGCACAAGGGATAAAGTACGAGACCCGGTGCCAGGAAACCTCGAGCTCTTATTCACTCTCAGACACTCACCCAGTGACCCTGGACAAAGCACTTCATACATGGTTTTTATTTCTGTAAAATGGGGATTATAATGGCATATATCTATAATATTGGTAAAGTTGCTTTGCAAACCTTAGAATACTATATAAACATATACGTGTGTATGAATATATATCTATATATGTGTGTGTATGTATATATACATACATTTATATACATACACACACATTTATAGATACATATACATATATAGATAAAGTTTATGAATGCTGGTTATTATTTTCAGCAGGATATTGAGTGGATGAACAGAGAAATAGAGAGGGTGGGCAAAAGGAAATCATCAAGGGCCCCTCAGAAAAGAGTGATTAAGCAATGAGCATATAGGCCATAATGAGGGTAGAAGAATAAAGTGGGCTCTCTTTGCTTCTTCAGGATAGGCTGGAGACTGCAGAGTGAAAGTTGGGCAGGCTGGTGGGGAAGTGGGCAGACCTTGCTGGTAGAGAGGCACGGAAATTCAAGCTTCTCATCCCTTATTTACCCATATAAATAATGTCTTCTCACCCTTTCTACTTTCTTTCCAAATAGGCCCTGTATTTGATTTCTGAGGCACATCCACATGTCAGAGTGATCGTAAGTAGAGAGAAATTGCTTTCTTTTCTTCTCTAGATAGATGGTAAAGGGCAGGGATGTTGGGGAGATCTCCTAGTGCCCAAGGAAAGGAGCCACAGATACCCTTTCAAGGATAGGAACAAAATGGACTCTGTAAACCAATTAAACCACTCAATAAATGCTTGCTGAGCACACTGGTTGACTTCCACCATCATGCCCAGCACACACACAGTCCAAATCACCACTCCATCTGAAACCTCTTTTGAGCTGACTCCTAAAAAGGATAGCTGAGAATTAGGCAGCTCTCAATAAGGGAGGTTGGGAGCCATATAGGTCCCAAGGGAGCACCTGCTCAGTGACTAGCTAAAAAGCAATTCCTTCACCTCCCTTCGAGTCTAGGGAGTTATAGGGTCTATGGTCTTAAGGACCCCTCCAAATTCTTCCCTGCCTTAAGGAAAGAGAGGATTGAGGTCAGCAGTGAAGCTTGGTCAGGAGAGTCTATGTTACTACCTCCAGGACCTTTGAGTCTCCCTAAAGGAAGTGGACTCACCAGATCCTTGCTATTTGGCAATCCTTGATCACAAAACTTTAATAAGGGCATCATATGTGCAGACAATGTCCTACATTCTGGGAATGCAAAGAAACAGCTTTGTAAGTGAGGTTTGAATAAGGGCCTTCCCCCAAAGCAGATCAACTCCTTGCCTGCTTAGACAGTTGCCTGGGACCCAGAGAGCTTTTGACTTGGTCTACTAGACCACATGCAATCAATCAAAAAGCATTAAGTACTTACTGGGTGTGCTTATTGTGTGCCAGGTATAGTGCTCTCAAAGAATTAAGGCCTAAGATAGTCCCTGACCTCAAGGAAGTGACATTTGAATGGGGGAGGATCACTAGTCACTTAGGAGGTCCAAGGAACCGGGGGTTTGGCAGAGAAAGGAAGAGATGGAAGCAAGGAGGTGGTATTGTAGTGGACATGCTAGACCTTGACCCTGGGTCCTAGACTAATTTATGAAAATTACTAACATAAATGTTTTCTAAAATCACTAACATGCTATTTGGCCTGCCTGCTTTGGTGAAATAAAGCTTTGACTTAAGGAGACTCCTGTGTGACCATTCTCACTCTAACTCTAAACCTATTGCTCTACTGAAGCAGTTTGGAAGCCAAGCCAGGCACAGAAGACAACCAATATAGCTAGATCTTAGAGTGATGGAAGGGAAGGGATAAGGTTTATCTATATAAACAGTGTGTAAAGCCTTATCTATAAAGGATCTTTTGATTCTTAAAGCTACCTTAGGAAGTAGATGCTATTAATATCTAATATCTCCATTTTGTAGTTGAGGAAAGTGAGTCAAAGAATTCACTTGCCCAGAATCTCATACTTAATACATGTCTGAAGCTGGATTTGAATTCTGGTCTTGACACCAGGCCCAGCATTCTAATCCCTGTACCACCTATGTGCCAGGACAGTGTATGAAGGCTAAAAATGGAGGAATTTTAAATTTCTGAAAAGCTTTAAATAGCAAAAAAAAAAAAAAAAAAAAAAAGGAATACTGGAGAAGCTCCCAGTCTAATGATGTCTAAAATGGATAAATACCTTTATCCCATCAAACATTAAGAGGGAATGATTATAACCTGAAGCAGAGTAACTGAATAGGACAATTAGGGAAACTGGGTCAGGACATTAAAAGAGAACTGTGACACAACATTATGGCCAACTAGAGCAGTCATTTTTGGGGTTCATGAAAATCTGGAGGGTGTATGAAGGTTGAAAAAAATAGCAAGGATCCAGATTCTAAAAAGCTGTTGGTGACAAAAAGAGGCCTTTTTTATTTGATCCTCAAGGTAATAGGGATGTACTGGTAGAAAATGGATTGAAGTGAAGATTGACTTGAGTCAAACAAACCAGTTATTTGAGTCAGGTGGCACAAGGGATATGTTATGGACATGAGACCAGAAAACTAAGTTCTAATTCAGACACTGTTCCAATCGATCTTCAGCAAACTATTACCAGGAGATCCTCAGTAATATGTTACCAATCCATCCTTAGCAAAATGTTACCAAGTAATTCTCAGTAATATGTTACCAAATGATCCTTAGCAAAATGTTACCAAGTGATTCTCAGTAATATGTTACCAAGTGATCCTCAGCAAAATGTTACCAAGTGACTCTCAGTAATATGTTACCAATTGATCCTTGGCAAAATGTTTCCAAGTGATTCTCAGTAATACGTTTTCCCCCAGTTTCCAGTTCTGTAAAAGGAGAGTTATAATGGCATATACCTGCAAGGCCATTATGAAGCTAAAATGAAATAATATTGTTTGGCAAACCTTAGAGTGCTATAGAAATGTTTTTATATAGATAAGTATATGAGTACTACTTATTTAAACATTAGTTATTACTTAAATAGTTAAATTATTTAAATTATATGCCTAACACTGCTAAATGTTGGGGATGCATCTGTGTAGAAGAATTATAAGTGAGGACCTTTTCTTAATATAGATCTGTACCTTGGGGAGCTAGGTGGCGCAGTGGATAGAGCACCAGCCCTGAAGTCGGGAGGACCTGAGTTCAAATCTGAGCTCAGACACTTAACACTTCCGAGCTGTGTGTGACCCTGGGCAAGTCACTTAACTCCAATTGCCTCAGCAATAAATAAATAAATAAATAAAGTACAATAATATAAATAGATAGATGGATAGATAGATAGATAGATAGATAGATAGATAGATAGATAGATAGATAGATCTGTACCTTGTCTGTAGGTTATACTTTTAGGAAGTTGAGATGAAAATCTAAGTCCAAAAACATTTCCTGGCCTCAAGGAGCTTACAGTCTTATGAGAGAGACAATCAATGATCTGAATTAAGTGATCAGGTCAAGGTTCTGGGAATTTGAGAGATAATAAAGGGGAAAGGGCATCTTGCAGATTGTAAGGCTTGAGCTGAGTGTTAATTGGTACCAGGGAAAGCAAGAAATTGTTAGGCAGAGAGGACAACCTGTAGACCTCACTCTTTGGATGTGTTGAATGAATTTTCAGGGTAAGAAACAAGCCATCACAGGTTGCAGACAGCTGCATAACACTTTATTGATTCACTCAAAGGATCTTTTGAGTAAGAGGAGTCAGGCACTTAGGTTTACAAAGCAGTTGGAGTAAGATAAGGTTGATAGCCTAGGCAAACCCTTGGGATAAGGCACATTATTTTATTTTATTTTATTTTATTTTATTTTATTTTCAATAGTATTTTATTTTTCCAAATACATGTAAAGATAGTTTTCAAAATTGGTTTTTGGGAGATTTTGTGCTCCGAATTTTTCTCTCTCCCTCCCTTACCTCCCCCCTCCAAGACAGCAAGCAATCTGATATAAGTTAACTATGTACAGTTCTTTTAAACATATTTCTATTTTTGTCATGTACAAGAAAATAAGACCAAAAGGGGGGGGGGAAAACACGAAAAAGAAAAGACAAACAAACAAAAAGTGAAAATACTATGCTTCACTCCATATTCAGTCTCCAAAGTTATTTCTCTGGATGTGGATAGCATTTTCCATCCCAAGGTAAGACAAGTTTTTAGGAGAAGAAAAAGGTGGCTTAAATTGTTACAAAGACCTTTAGCCTGACCATTTACACTGGACCATAGGAGATGGTACCTTGCTTATCAGGCAGTTAGGTATTTAGTATTTGTTAAGCTCTTAATGCAAACTTCCATAAATAGAAATGAAATGTGGGTGAATTTCTGGCAGATATTTAGACTCCTTAGAATTTTCTTTTGTAATCATTGTAAAATGATAAGGTGAGGTTCCTGAGGAGACATTTTCTGTCTCCTAGAAAAAGAAATAAAATAACAACAAATACCATACAAAATGGAGTTAATTCTTTTCTTCAAAAAGCTACATTGGACAAGTTCACAGAAGATGTATGAATTTTACTAAAAAAAAAAAAAGGAAGAGCTCTTAGTTAAATGCAGAATTAACTAGCAAATTGAGGCCTTTTAATTTTATCTTGGAGGTAGTAGGAATGTTCTCATGAAGGAAGGCTGGGAGGTGGGGAGGGGAGAGCCAAACCAATTATTTGTGTCAGTTTGGTTCAAAGAATAGAGTTATGGACCTGAGACCAAAAAACTATAAGCTCCAGTTCAGCTTCAGATACTTACCAAGTGGACCTCAGTAATGTTTTTACCAGTTTCCATTTCTGTGAAAGATGGGTTATAAAGGTATATACATGTAAGATGATGATGATGATTATTTAATAATAGCTTTTTTTTTCCAAAATACATGCAAAGATAGTTTTCAACTTTCACCCTTGCAACCCTTGTGTTCCAAATTTTTCTCCCTCTCTTCCCTCCCCTAGACAGTAAGTCATCTGATATAAGTTAAAGAAGTGTAATTCTCAGCAACAACTGCAGGAGTCCAAATCAAGAGTTGATGAGAGGACAAAAGGAGGATGGGAGGTAGTAAGGACCCCCCTGGAGCAGTCATTAAGCACAGAGGCCCTAATGAGGGTAAAAGAGTGAGGTGGATCCCTTTGTCTCTTCTGCATGGCCTGGAGTCTGCAGAGTGAAAGTTTGAACTTGTCCTAGGGAGGTGGGCCAACCAAATAGCTAGAAATCTATAGAACCTCATTCTTGCATACAATATCAGAAACTTCTCTCTTCCCTTCAAACAGGGCCTTTTTCTAGATCTGGGAACAAAGTCACCAAGGAGAGATCTCTCAGGACATCAAAACTTTGGAGTGAAAGTGAGTAGAGAAAAACTGCTTTCTTTTCTCCTCAGGGCAGATGGTGAAGGGCAGGAAAGATGGAACAGACATCTGAGTGCCTAAGGAAAGGGTCTGCGGGTTCCATTTGTTCCCTTTCTATCCCTTTCCCATTTTATATTTCATATACCTTTTCAGGGTAGAGTGCTATTGGATCCACAGAATGAGATGGATCCCTCCAAATTCCTCCCTGATCCAGGGGAGGAGGAGGTTGAAGCAGCACCCATGGGAGGCATAGGTGAGGGCTTTCTTTTAATACAGTTCTATACTTTGTACATTGTATATTTAGAAAAATGGGGAAGAAACCTAGGACCAAAACCATTTCCTGACTTCAAGGAACTTAGTCTTATAGGAGAGACAGCCAGTGATGTGGAAGGCCCAAGCTTCTAGGAATCTGTGGGTGAATAAGGGGAAAAGGCTTCTTGCAGATTATGGGGCATGAACTGAGGGTGCATGGAAGCGAGGGCTTGGGGGAGGCGTCAGGATGTGTGGCACACATAGGACAGCCAGGACAGTTCAGTCCTTGGGTCTGTGGGATGAAAGTTCTGGGTCCTCGCTGGCCACAGAAATAAGCCAGCCCAAGTTAGAGATGCATAAGTAAGCAGAGTGCTACAGCGTCTAGCAGCACTGGGTACCTGTGGCTTACAGTTCTACTCATGTCAAACATAATCTCCACTGCTGAGCACTGCTGAGAGTGGAAAGGTCACTTAGCCAGCTTTCCAAGCCAGTTTGACTACCAAGATGTAAGTCTGGTGGGCTGGCTTACTTAGCAGTTTCGGGTAAAAAGGAGCTTGACTGGTTAACCGGAAAAAGCACATTTTTAGCAGAAGAAAAAAGACACTTAAACTGTTAAGAAACTCTTTAGCATGGCCATAGCACTGGAGCACAGAAAGACTGAATTATCTTTATCTGGCAGTCCTGTAATTAGCATTTGTTAAGCTCCTACTAAGTACCCTCCTTTTTAGAAGAAAGAAGGGAGTTAATTCTGGCTAATCTTGAAATTCCTTGGAATTTTCTTTTGTGAATACAGGAAAGTGATTAGGGGAGGGGTAGGACTTGGAAATCCTTCACTCAAGGTCACACTGAATAAGAAATTGAAATACAGCCAGTTCAGTGCAAAATGAAGTCAGTTGTGTTTTCCCCAATAGTTTGGTCTAGTGAGGCTAGAAAGGAAGGGTCCGAGTTATGAGGAGTTTTTAGTGGAAAACAGGGGCTTTTACATCTTATTCTTGACATTAGGCAAGGAAACAGGCGTGAGCCTCAGAATGGCAAGGTGCCCTGGCCTTGAGCTCCTTTTCAGGATCTCACTTCCTGACTAAGTGAACCTAGGCAAGTCTTCTACCTCTGCTCCAAATTCTACCTACAAAGTCATTCCTTAAAAAGGAGAGAGCCTGCTGGGGCCGGGGCCAGAATTAAATTTCACAATGCTTGTAAACGGCTGAGCACTTCGTATAAATGCTCTTACTTATAATTTTATAAATATACATATGCTTTTTATTATTGTTATTAGGAGACCATTTGGCTAGTTTAAGGCAGAGCAGATGAGAAGAGAAACTTGGAGGGGCAGAGCAATGGGGACTATGAAAGGTGCATGAGGGTGGAGGAAAGCCTCCTTTTGTGCAGGAGGTGAAGGGCAGGGAGGGGGCAGGCCTCCAAGTGCCAGAGGCAAGGAATCACAGGCACCATTTCCTCCCTTGTGGTGAGGGGGAGAGAAAGAGGAGAAAATGGCCAGTTAAAGCTTCTGACCATATCCCATTTCGTCCCCACCCTCACCCACTCTTCATATCACCAGCCCATCACAAAGGACTTCCAAAATGTGTATAGAAGAATTGCATGTTTAACATATATTGGATTACTTGTTGTCTAAGGGAGAGGATGGGGGGAAGGGAGGGAGAAAAATTTGGAATGTAAGGTTTTGCAAGGGTGAATGTTGAAAATTATGTATGCATATATTTTGAAAATAAAAAACAAACAAAGACTTCCAAGTAGATTCCTAAAAAGTCAGGTTGAGAATTAGCCTCCTGGGGGACTCTGGCCTGCCAGATAGAAAAATAATGTCTTTTATATCCCTTTAAGACTAGGGAAATATGGGGTCCATGGGATGGGGGTCATGGTACCTCAGGAACTCCTCCACATTCCTTTGCAGTTGAGGTCAGCAGGGATCTATACTGTGCATTAGGCAATTGTCAGTCACCAAGCTTTTAGTGAGGGTTTACTATATACAAGGCCCTGTTTGCAAATGTGGACGTACAAGGGAATTCCTGTGTAAGTGAGGTTGGGGTGAGGGCCTTCTCCCCAAAAGCAGATCAATCCGTTGTCTGCAAGTCATAGGCTTGGAGAATACCCCAGACCACTAACAGCAGGCATTGAGCTACACTCTGGATAAAGAATTAAGTCAAAAAACAGTCTCTGATGTTTAACATGTATGAGACTGGCTGCTATCTAGGGGAGGAGGTGGAGGGAAGGAAGGGGAAAGTTGGACCAGAAGTGAGTGCAAGGAACAATGTTGTAAAAAAATTACCCATGCATATGTTCTGTCAATAAAAAGCTATTTAAAAAAAAAAAAACCAAAAAACAACAAAAAAAAACCAGTCTCTGACCTCAAGGAAGTGATACTTAGAATGGGAGAGACCACCAGACATCTGGGAGGCCCAGGAACTAGTGGATGGGGGAGTGGCAGCAGGGAAGTAAGCCATGGAGACCAGGCCAGGCCCAGAGAATGGCCAGTGTAGGTCAGTCCCAGAGGGCATGGAGGAGAAGAGCAAAGGATGAGGTTTACATAGTATGTACTGTGTGCCAGGCCCTGAGCTGAGTGCTTACACATAATATCCCATTTGATCCTCCCAGCAACCCTGGGGGGGAGGTCCTATTTTGATGCTCATTTGGCAGTTGAGGAATATGGGACAGATTCAGTGACTTGCTCAGGGTCACACACCTCATATGTGTTTGAAGTTGGAGCAGAAAACCCAGCCTTCTACTCACTGTCCCTCCTGTGTACCAGGACAGTGTTTGGAGCTTCCAACTGCCAAAAGCGGCCTTTAAGTTTAATCCTAGAGTTAGTGGAGAGGGGCGGGGGAGAGCCTTCCCTTTGGGAAGGACCTGAGGCTCACAAACCAGTTATTTTGAGTCAGAGATAGAGAGCTGGACATGGCAGCAGGAATTCTGGGACTGGGCTTCATTCCAAGATGAGACATTGAGTGACCAAGTTATTTAAACATTGGCTGCCTCAGTTTCTATATGTGTAAAATGAGGATTTTAAGAGCAGGTAATTCCAGGAATATTTGAAGAACAAATGAATTAAGATTTGTCAGAGGCTAAATCTTTTTGTAGATTTTTTTATTTATATAACAATGTATGTGAATGCTATTTACTATCAGGCTATTGCAATAGTCCCAGTTTAGGTTGATGAAAGGGAGAAAGATTCCAGGCCCCCAGAGAACTCAATTGGGCCCCTTAAAGATAGTAGTTGAAGGAAATGATGACTGCTTTTGTCTCTTCTAGTGGGCCTGGAGCTGGCAAAGTAGAAGCTTGGCAGAAAACTTGCATATCACTTAGCTGAACAGGATCGGGGCCAAGGCCCACCCTAGCTTCCCAGCCCCTTCCCCACCCTTTGGAGTACTACTCTAAGATTTCCATAGGCCATTTCCACTTTTTTATTGCATCTAAGTAGACCCATTCCCTGCTTGACATATCCCTCTCACTCTAGTAAAGGTGACCCTCCCAATTCCTTCCCCCTACCCCCGCTGGCAAACAGGGGATCGAATGTTACTGGAAAGATTTGTCAGCCAGCAAATCTCAGTGCCTTATGTCCCCAAGATAGCTTTCTCTCATGAGAGACCTGGGTCACCAGATCTTTCCTTAGGATTTGGCAATTGTCCTTAGTCAACAAGTGTTTTTTTCAGAAATGAGTTTTTTGGGGGATGTCTTTTTGAGTTTTCACATCATCATTATTTTCCCCAATGTCTCTTTCCCTCATTTTCTCAGAGGTCCATTCCATATAATAATTATCTTGAGATTAAAAATAAATTGAACCCACCCCCCCAGCAATCTGATCAGTGCATTGAAAAGTTGTAAAAATATGTGCAAAGTACACCTGGGGATTTTCCACCTTTACAGAGAGGTGTACTCCTGTCTTTCCCAAATTTATTCCTTTCGGCCAGACTTATTCTTTATAATTTTGCACTATTCATTTTGTAATGCCAGAGAAACTGAGCAAGATAGAGATTATTAATAACTTATTAAATGGAGAGATATACTGGGATCCAATGGATCCATGGTTTGGTACCAGGGCTGAATGAGACTAGAATCTGAGAATCCAGCAAACAATGAGAGTTCTCAAAGACATATATACAGGTGGCTCAGACACAGGGGGTAGACTGAGGCAGAGGTGGAGTCAGGATGCTGAGAGCAGGAAGGGAACTCTGACAGGGTGGGGTGAGTCACCAGAGATTGAGAGGACAAAATCAAGGGGAGGCACCCCGGATGTGAGGCCAGGCATCTTGATAAGATTTATCCTACATTACAATAACTTGGGATGGGGAGGGGCATTCTGACATTCTAAAACATAAGATCTTTTATCCTTATCAAGTACTCTGATAAAGAGGGAGGGGAGGTTTTGCTGGACTGGACTTGTAGCTGAAGCAGAGAAACTGAGTCAGGCCTGGGTCAGGATAATAAGGGAGATAGAACTGTGGCATAACAATTTTATTAAGTTTTTTTTTTGGGGGGGGGCTTGGTGCTTATTCTTTCAATTTATGTGATGGTAGTCCTTGTGTGTTTGATTTTTTTTTTTTTTTTCTGAATAAGCATTTACAAGAAGCTTGATGTGTGCCTAGCAGTGTGCTAAGTGCTTGTTATATATATAAACAGATTCAGGAGATGATTTTCTCTCAAAGCATATCAGTACCAAGCCTGTAGGTTTTAGGACAGAAGGTTGCCTAGCAACTAGAGAGCTTGTGACTTGCTCTGGATTACATTTAGTCGATTGATCAAAAAAAAGCATTTATTAAAGCACTTATTATATGCCCCGCACTGTGTTAAATTCTGGGGATTTTTTTTTTAAATGGAAAATAATAGTTCTTGTCTAGGAACTGACATTCTGAAAGTACCTTTGAAGGCCTAGGTTCCTGGGCAGGGCAACTGAAAAGGCCTCCTGCAGAGTGGAGGGTTTGAGTTGAGCCTGGAAAGAAGCCAGGAAATTAAGAGATAGAGAGGAAGGAATGGAGAACCCAGACCATGCCATGCATGGGGACAGCCATCTTAGCTGAATTGTAGAGTAAATGGAGATTGTGAAAGTATATGAAAGTTGGAAAGGCAGCAAAAGTCCCAGGTCCTGAAGAACTGTCCATGGCAAATAGAGGCCTTTTTATTGATCCTCCAGGGAATAGAGATCCTCTGTAGAGAATGGGTTGAAGTGTACAGAAGACCTAGGACAGACAAACCTATTAATTGCAGTCAGATGATACAAGGAGTAGAGTGCTGGATGGGGTCTGGGACACCAGAAGCTCCAATTCAGTTTCATATACTGAGTGATCCTGAGCAAATAATTTAGTATCTGTCTTGCCTAATTTTAATTTCTATAAAATGGTGATAACAGCATATTCCTTCAATATAATGAAATAATATTGGTATAAACTTCAGAATGCTACTTGTTATTTTTAGCAGATGATTGACAGAATCTGAGAACAAATTGATGAGAGGATTAATGGAAAGGATAGAATGGAAGGAGGTGGTCCAAAGGTCCCCGCAGACAACAGTAATTAAGCAGTAAGGACTTAGGCCTAATGATGAGGTCTTGGGACAGAAGAGGGGCTGGCAGAGAAAACCTGAAGTTCTGATAAGATCTTCCCCTGAGGCAAGCAAGGAAAGGCAGTGATGGGGATCTGCACCACTTTAGAGCCACCCCTGTGAAGGTCTTGGGTAACCCCATTTTACTGTATCCAATCAGAAAGCCAATTTATGTCAAACTCCTGAGGTTAAATTTCCCTTGTAAATCTGCTTATGGCCTACAACACCATCTTTGCTGAATAAATTTTGGCTTAGCCCACCAGCTTTCTGCCTCCTGGTGTGGTTCCTTTCACCCTCTCTCCTATGCCTCATGGTATCTTTTTTCCTGTTATAACTAAGTCTTTTAGGGTGCTAAACTCCTATGGATTTAGCCTACTAGACAATATATACTTCATGGTGTATTTATTACCTTTCTCCTGGTTAATTGTGAATTCCACTAGAGAACTTGTCTTTTTTTCCTTGTTAACTATATGCTTTCTGAAATCTGTTGCACTCCTGGCACCTATTTTATCTCTTCATCTCTAACCTCATTAAAAAATACCTTTGAGTAATGAGAACACAATTTGCTATGTAACTGAACCCCAACATTCAGTGCCTGTACCATCTCATCATTTGATGCAGACCACTCTCTTGAATCTCAACATTTGGAGTGCTGAACTTCAATCTTATAACTAATGAGCGCAGAGGAATAATTTGGGTTCTGTTTCTAGGATGGTCTTAGTGCATGTTGGGGCAGGTCTTGTATGGAGAAAGCCATGGGAACTCGGTGTTCCTTTCCCTTGGATGTCAATATGAATAATAATCTTCCTTCCAAATAGGGCAGTCCTAAATTGAACCAAGTCTGAGGAGAGCTTGCAGTTCTATATATGAACTGTGAATATGAAAATGAGTTGGGGACAATTGTTTTTATTTCTCCTCTAGGTGAATGATGAAGGAAAGGCAAAAGAGGGTGAGAGCAGACATCCAATCCTCTTAGGAAAGGGGACAGAACACAGGCACCATTTCTACCTTTCCAGGAATGGGACAATACAGCCTCTAAACATCAGTCTTTAAGAGGAGGTCCTGAATTGTGGATATGGTAAGCAAAGAGAAAGTGAAGGATTGATTTTAAAAATGATTCCCTGGGGCAGAAAGGAAAGAAGACTGATATAATCAGAGTCCCACCCACTGGAGGTAATCCAGTCAGCAATCCAAGTTAAGTCAATTTCTTGAGGCCAAATTCCCCATAAGACAATTTGTAGTCCATGCCTTAGTCTTCCTTTGGGGCCTTCTGATTCTGCACTCTTGACTCCTGTCTTTTTCCTTAATTCTCTTCTCCCATGCCCCAAGGTATCTCCCCTAATTCTACTATGCTTCCAAACCTCACTTCTTACAGGTAAGTAACTCTTAGGTGCTGAGTCCCTTTCCAGGATTTGCCTGTCAGTTAAGGGCATGCCCCAAGCTCATGGGGTGCTCTTTCTAGTTAGTAGCTGAGTTCCACTGAGGAACTTATTTTTTATATGTTCTCTCAACTCTATTTCCTATTTACCAATACATTATTGTATTCCTCCATTTATCTGTAACCTATTCCCCTAAATAAATCTACCTTTTGTCAAAGACCATAGCCATTGTGAATCACATGACTGAACCCCAACTTTTGGTGCCTGCCATCACTTAATGTCAAACTGCCCCTCATGGACCACATCACCCTTAGCTGACAGGCTAAATCCTGAAAGGGCCAACACTCCAAAAAAACCAGGAGGGTCACCACAAGGCATGGTAAGGTTAGGAGACACCACATGGCATGGAGGAGGGCTAAGGGAAAAGACACCATGAGGCAGAGTGCCCTAGGGGACTGGCCCAAAGGTGGCCACTGAGCATGGAAAATTTAACCTCAGGGACATGAATGGGATTTCTGACTGGACGTGACAAGGTAAGGTTGCCCAGGACCCCTACTGACTGTACATCTTAAGGATATGATTTACCTTGGATGGGTGGGACCATGGAGCTAAACTGATCTCAATCAGTGCCTTCTCCCTGTCTGCCTCAGGGATCAATTTTCTCAATTCTTTTTAAGTTTCTCTCTGCCCAACATACTCACCATTCAGAATCATATCTATGTGTGGGAGGTTCAGGTAAAGGCCTTTTCTCTATAAATCTGCATCTTGTGTTTAGATTAAACCTTTGGAGAATTGGGACTGATAAAAATCAAAGGCCAAAGACATTTGCTGACCTCAAGGAACTTACAATTTTTTTTTTTTTTGTTAGGTTTGGTTTTTTTGTTGTTGTTTTTTTGTTTTTTTATTTAGAATTTTTTTCCACAGTATATATGCATGAGTAATTTTTTAAAATAATATTATCCCTTGTATTCATTTTTCCAAATTTTCCCCTCCCTCCCTCTACTCCCTCCCCTAGATGACAGGCAATCCCATACATTTTACATGTGTTACAATATAACCTAGATACAATATATGTGTGTAAATCCCATTTTCTTGTTGCACATTAAGTATTAAATTCCGAAGGTATAAGTAACCTGGGTAGATAGACAGTAGTGCTAACAATTTACATTCACTTCCCAGTGTTCCTTCTCTGGGTAGGAACTTACAATCTTACTGGAGAGACAACTAGTAATCAATGAGATCTGGGACTGGGAGAAGGGGAAAGGGCCTTCTGTAGATGGTAGGGCTGGAGCTGAGTGTATAGATGCCAGAAGTAACCAAAAGGTGGAGGGAGAAAGCCATTATAACATGCCAGGGACAGAGGACAGTCAGTGTGGTTCAGTTCACAGATGGGTTTGTATATAATCTCTCCTTCTGGATTCATTACCCAAAGTTTGGGGGTAAGTCCAGAGAGGTCTTACATAAATATTAGGCACTTTTTTCTTCCACTTAATAGTATTTTGCTTTTTCCAAATAAATGTAGAGATATTTTCATTCACTTTTGTAAGATTTTGATTTCCAATGATTTTTCTTCCTCTCTTCATCCCCTCCTCCAAGATGATAAAGATTTAATGTGCGATCACATTAAACATTTCCACATTAGTCATCTTGTGAAAGGAGAGTCAGAAAAGAAGGGAAAAACCATGAGGAAAAAAAATAAGAATCGTGTGCTTTGCTTTGCATTCAGACTCCACAGTTCTTTTTCTGGATGTGGATAGCATTGAGATCATCACGCAATGTTGCTGTTAATTACTTGCAGAGTTCCGGTTCTGTGGACTTCACTCAGCATCACTTCATGTCTTTCCAGGTTTTTTCTGAAATCCACTTGCTCATCATTTCTTATAGCACAATAGTTTTCTATTCACATATCCCAATTTATTCAGCCTTTCCCCAATCATTAGGCATCCCCTCAATTTCCAGTTCTTTGAAAAGGCACCTTTTTAGCAGAAGAAAAAGGATGCTTAAACTGTTAAGAAGCTCTTTAGCATGACCATTTACTCTGCACCCCAGAAAACTATCTTCTTTAAAAAAGAGTAGGTAATTAGCATTTGTTAAGTTCATACTAAGAGCCTTTTTATATACCACAAAGAGAAAGTGGGTGAATTCTTGGCAAACTTTTAAATTCTTAGGAATTTTCTTTTTTTTTTAACTTCAGTAAAGTGATTTCAGGGAAGGGAAAGTACTTAACATTCTTTACATTCAAGGTCACACCAGGAAAAAAAATTTAACATGAAGTACTATATAAAATGGAGTCAATTATCTTTTCCCAAAAATCCACTTTCAGCAAGTGTAAGGAAATTATGTGAAAGCTAGAAAGGAAGGATCCAGTTTATTATGAGTTTTATTATGATATATGTTCTTTATTTATTGATTTAAAAAAAAATTAATAGTTCCTTAATTGGAACTTAATAGTTCCAATTCCTTATGTACCTCCCCCACTCACAAGGCTAGAAATGTGATATTAATTAAACATTTGATGTCATCCAAAATATATTTCCATATTAGCCATGTTTGCAAAAAGAAAAATAACATGAGAAAATTATATTTCAGTCTGCACTTTGTCAATTTTTTCTCTGGCAGTGGATTACATTTTTCTATGTTAACAAACATGAGTATGGGGAAGAACAACAGAGACAATGAAAGGTGAATGAGGGTAGAGGGAAAAGCCTCCTTCTTTTGTCCTGGAGGAGGATGGTGGAGAGCAGGGAGGGGGTAGACATGCCAGAGGCAAGGAGTCAGTGGCATCATTTCCTCCCTTGGGAAGGGGGGAGAAAAGAAAATGGCCAGTTAATGAAAGCTTATTGCTACCCTATCTCCCCATTCCATCCCCACCCCCACTCATTCTTTATATCACCAGCCCATCAAAAAGGACTTCCAAAATATGTATAATCAAGTTAAAAACCAGTCTCTGACCTCAAGGAAGTGATACTTAGAATGGGAGAGACCACCAGACATCTGGGAGGCCCAGGAACTAGTGGATGGGGGAGTGGCAGCAGGGAAGTAAGCCATGGAGACCAGGCCAGGCCCAGAGAATGGCCAGTGTAGGTCAGTCCCAGAGGGCATGGAAGAGAAGAGCAAAGGATGAGGTTTACATAGTATGTACTGTGTGCCAGGCACTGAGCTGAGTGCTTACACATAATATCCCATTTGATCCTCCCAGCAATTCTGGGGGGGAGGTCCTGTTTTGATGCTCATTTGGCAGTTGAGAAATATGGGACAGGTGACTTGCTCAGGGTCACACACCTCATATATGTCTGAAGTTGGAGCAGCAAGCCCAGCCTTCTACTCCTATGTGCCAGGACAGTGTTTGGAGCTTCCAACTGCCAAAAAAGGCCTTTAAGTTTAATCCTAGAGTTAGTGGAGAGGGGCTGGGAGAGCCTTCCCTTTGGATCTGGGAAGGACCTGAGGCTCACAAACCAGTTATTTTGAGTCAGGGATAGAGAGCTGGACATGGCAGCAGGAATTCTGGGACTAGGCTTCATTCCAGGAGGAGACAGTGCTTGGCTGAGTGATCCAGTGGTTTAACCTTCGGCTGCCTCACTTCCATATCTGTCAAATGAGGATTTTAAGAGCAGGTAATTCCAGGCATATTTGAAGAACAAATGAAGTGAGATTTGTCAGAAGCTAAGCAATTTTTACAGATATTTTTATTTATAGAAAAAATGATTTGAGGGAAAGAGACACTTTGAGGCAAGGCAAAACAGTTTTTTATTTTAATAGTATATATATATATATACATATATATATAAGATTAATATGTAACAATGTGTAATTTGTATAATACATTAATATATGATTATATATAATATAAATATATTATTAATATATAATAGTATTTTATTTTTCCAAATACATGTAAAGATGCTTTTCAACATTAATTTTTATAAAACTTTGTGTTCCAAATTTTTCTTCCTCCCTTATCTTCCGCTACCCAAGATAGCAAGCCATCTGATATGTTAAATATGTGCAGTTAAGAAGTTCAAAGCAGTTTTTTTGAGTGAGTTGGGTGGTACAAGAGGCCCAGGATCCGGAAACCATGAGCTTCTACTCAGTCCAGACACTTATTGAGTGACTCTGTTTCCCAGTTTTGATTTCTTTAAAATAAGAATTATAAAGGCATATGCCTGCAAGATCTTTGTGAGAATCAAATGTAATATTGGTCAAGTGCTTTCCAAATCTTAGAATGCCATGTAAATGTTTTCATGTACATAAAATAAATTGATGAATGCTAGATGTTATTTTTAGAAGAATATTGCAGAAGTTCAAGTCTGATTTGATGAAAGGAGAAATAGAAGGGATAGAAGGGAAGGAGATGGTCAGTGGCCCCTTTCGGAAACAGTGATTAAGCAATGAGTTTATGGGCCATACACAATGAGGGTAGAAGAATGATATGGGCTTTCTTTGCTTCCTCAGGATGGCCTGGAGACTTCAGAGTGAGGGGTTGGGTGGGCTGGGGGTGTGGTGGGCAGACCTTGTTGGGAGAGAGCCTTGGAAACTTAGGCTTCCCATTCACTGGATGGCATATTAATGACATCCTCTGGCTGCCCTTCTCTTCCCTCCAAATAGAACCCTTCTCCAGAATGAGAAATGACTTAGCAAACAGAGGTTGCAATGGTGTTTGTGATCTCTGACGCACATCCCCACATCAGAGTGAATGTGAGTAAAAGAAAATGACTTTCTCTTCTCCTCAGGGGGGATGTAGAAGAGCAAGGAGGGTGGGGGCAGACATCTGACTGGGTGAGGAAAGGGGTTGAAGGTACCATTTCCTCCTTTCCAGTACAGAGACAATATGGCCTCTAAACACTAATCCCAGCACATCCCAGCACTTCATAAAGTACCTGGTACATAGTAGATGCATAATATTTGCTTCTTAATTTGACTTGTTGACTTCCACCATTGTGTGCAGCGTGCACGCGCACACACACACACACACACACACACACACACACACAATTCACAATTCAGGTTTCCAGTCTATCTCTGAGCTGATATCTAAAAAGGCCGGTTGGGAGCCAGGCAGGTTCCAGGGGTACCCTAGCCTAGAGAGTGACCTTACTTTTTTTTTTTTTTTAAATTTATAATTTTTTTTTGACATTATATATGCATGGGTAATTTTTTTTTTTAAATAATATTATCCCTTGTATTCATTTTTCCAAATTATCCCCTCCCTCCCTCTACTCCCTCCCCTTGATGACAGGCAATTCCATACATTTTACATGTGTTTACAATATAACCTAGATACAACATATGTGTGTAAATACCATTTTCTTACTGCACGTTAAGCATTAGATTCTGAAGGTATAAGTAACCTGGGTAGATAGACAGTAGTTCTAACAGTTTACATTCACTTCCCAGTGTTCCTTCTCTGGGTGTAGTTGTTTCTGTCCATCATTGATCAACTGGAAGTGAGTTGGATCTTCTTAATGTTGAAGATATCCAGAAAGTGACCTTACTTTTAAAGGAACTGCTTCCCTGGAAATCTTTGGATGGAAGGTATAATAAATACCTCAGAGACCTATCTACATTCCTCCCTGATCCAAAGAAAGAGGAGATTGAAGTCAGCAAGACTGGGAGAGGTGGGTATAACTGAAAGCTTCTCTAAAGGCCCTTCTTAAAAGGGAACCATTGTGTAAATCTGGCATCAATCAGTCACAAAGCTTTTATCAAGTGCTTGTTTTTGGCTTGGTACTGTTCTAAGTTCTAGAGTTGTATCTATGTAGGGGAGGTTCAGGTGAATACCTTTTCTCAATATAAATCTGCATCTTATCTGCAGATTAAACCCCTGGAGAGTTGGGCCAGATATAAATTAAAGATATTTCCTGACTTCAAAAGGAACTTAGTCTTATGAAAGAGACAACTAGTGATCAGTGAGATCTGGGACTGGGAGAAGAGAAAGGGTCTCCTGCAGATGGTAGGGCTGGAGCTGAATGCTGATAGATGCCACGGAAACCAAGAGGTAGAGGGGGGAAGTGATCATAACATGCCAGGGACAAAGGACAGCCAGTTTGGTCCAATCATTGCGTTGAAAAAATTTTCAACATTCTTGTTAGTTACTACAGGAATAAAGCTGCACAGGCTGCTGATAGGGAATTAGTAGTTTATTGATCCACTGAAAGCCCTTTTGGGTAAGATGAGGCAGGGTACTTAAGCAGGGTCAGCGAGTGGTTTGGGGTATGGTCAGGTAGGGCACGTAGGCAGGAAGTCAGATTTTTAGCCAAAGAAAAAGGCTATGAAAACTGTTAGGAAGTTCTTGAGCATCAGCATTTACTGTGGACCAAATTAGACAATTATCTTCTATATCAGTCAGTTAACTAATTAGCATTTGTTTAGTTTTTGGCTGGAGCCTTCTGGGATAGAATAAAAGAAAATGCATAAGTTCTTGGGGGTGATTCTAATTCTTATGAGTTTTCCATTGTAACTGGAAAGGAGGTACTCCACAATTCATTTTGTATTGTCTGCATCACCCAACCAAAAAAGTACTGAAGAAAATGAGATCAGTTCTCTTCCAAACTTTCTACCTGTACAGGAGAGTGTAAGATTGAATAACACTGGCCAAGTTTTTATTCTCTCCTTCAATTTCAATAACTATAAAAGCTGATAACTGCCGGGGTCTCTGTTGTGATAAAATGCAATGATATTTGCACAGTGCTAAGAACTTTATATAAATGTTTTTAGCTATGTGAAATATAGTTGTTCTTTTTATTTTTAGAAGGATATTCCCGTAGTCTAAATCAGAGGTGAGGAGATTAAAAAAAAAAAAGGCAGTAGCAAGTTTTCTGGGGGAGAAGGGCCAGGGCCCCTCAGAGCACACTAGAGGTTTGGGCCACAATAAGTTTAGAGGACAGGGGCCTCTTGTCTCATTACTTCAGCCAGGAGGCTTAAAAGTAAGGATTGGTCAGTATGGTGGGGAGGTGCATATGATGCCAGAGACATGAAGCCATGTGACTCTTTTGGATGGGGAATCAGTCATTGTGCTCCCCTTTTCCCCTGCCTGGGGGCTCCTTCCTAAAGGAGAGGTGATATGGGGCATCTGGCTTCCGAGCCACAACAGGACACAGAAGGGTGATGTGAATGAAAGAAAAGGGCTACTTCTTTTCTGGAATGGATGTGAAGGACAGAAGGTGCAGATATCCAAGGAAGAGGCAAAAGACCAGAGGCACCCTTTCCTCCCTTTCTTAATCCAGGACAATATGGCCCCTGCAGACCACTTCTAGCACTTAGTAAACTGCCTTGTACTTTGTCAATGCTCTATATAGATTTTTTGACTTAACTTGTTGACTTCTACCACTGACCCAATACACTCACACACATATTCATGGGATCCAAATCTAGTCACCTTTTTAGGGGAGTTCCTAACCCCAAGGATTGCTACTACCTTTTTTTAAAAGCCCCTTAGAGTCTGAAGGGAAAAGGCATCCATGGAATTTGGGTTGTGTTACCCAAAGGGCCCCTTCAGATTCCTCCTTCCCTAGGCAGATGGTGATGGAGTTCAGCAAGGAACCCTGGTCAAAAGAACAAATCTCAGTACCTCTTAGCCTTTAGTCCTCCCTTAAAGAACCGGTCACCAGATCCTTTCCTGGGGTTTGGCAACTGGCTCTGAAAAAGCATTTATTATGGTTTTATTATGTGACAGGTGTTGTGCTAAGTGCTTTGGATGCTAAGGAACCTCTTTCTAGGTGAGGTAAAGGTGAGGGCTTTCATCCAGTGCTGATCAGCATGGTATAGGTGTGTTATAGACTTAGAGAGTGGTTTGGGATCCAGAGAGGATGTAACTTCCACATTTAATAAGTTAGTTCAAAAACAGTATGTTTGTATATGCCAGCCATGCACTGTGCTAAATTTCAGAGCTTTTAGATAAATATGGAAAGGGCAAAAAATATCTCTGACCTCAAGGAACTGACATTCTAATGGGAGGCCAAGGTTCTCCTGAGGGGTGGAGGTAGGCAGCTGAAAAGGCCACCCTGCAGGAATAAAGAGTTTGAGCTGAATATATATTTTAAATAATAGCTTATTATTTCAAAATACATGCAAAGTTAGTTTTCAACATTCACTCTTGCAAAACCATGTATTCCAAATTTTTCTCCCTCCCCGCTTCCCTCCTCCCCTAGACAGCAAGTATCCCAATATAGGTTAAACACGGGCAGTGCTTCTATACATATTTCCACATTTATCATGTTGCACAAGAAAAGTCAGATCAAAAAAGGAAAAAAAATGAGAAAGAAAGAAAAAAACAAGCAAACAACAAAAAAGGTGAAAACACTATGTTGTGTTTCACACTCAGTTCCCATAGTTTTTTTTTTTTTTCCCCCCTGAGGCTGGGGTTAAGTGACTTGCCCAGGGTCACACAGCTAGGAAATATTAAGTGTTTGAGATCAAATTTGAACTCAGGTCCTCCTAAATGCAGGGCTGGTGCTCTATCCACTGCGCCACCTAGCTGCCTCCCCACAGTTCTCTTTCTGGATGCAGATGACTCTCCTTCACAAGCCCAAATCACCTCATCGCTGAAAAGAGCCACATCCATCAGAACTGATCATCACATAATTTTGCGATTTTCCAATGATCTCCTGGTTCTGCTCACTTCATTCAGCATCAGTTCCTGTAAGTCTCCCCAGGCCTCTCTGAAATCATCCTGCTCATCATTTCTTATAGAACAATAATATTCCATTGCATTCATATACTATAACTTATTCATACATTTCCCAACTGATGGACTTCCATTCAATTTCCACTACCAAAAGGGCTGCTGCAAACACTTTTGCACATGTGGGTCCCTTTCCCTGTTTTATGATCTCTTTGGGATATAAACCTGGTAGAGATGCTACTGGATCAAAGGGTATGCACAGTGTGATACAAATATGAGCTGAATCTTGAAAGAAGTCAAGGAACCTAAAAGGAGGGCCCAGAATCTGACTGGCATATGGAATAGCCAGTACAGCAATCTTAAAAGTATCTGGAAGCCATAAAGGTGAATGTGAGCTTTGGTCTTTTTGTGACCCCATTTGGGGTTTGCTTAGCAAAGACACTGAAGAGGTTTGCCATTTCCCTCTCTAGTTTATTTTACAGATGAGGAAACTGAGGCAAGCAGAGAGAAGTAACTTGTCCCTGGTCATGAAGCTTGAAAGTATCTGGGTCCATATTTGAACTCGGGTCTTCCTAACTCTAGGTCTAGAGCTCTCTTTACTGCCTCACCTAGTAGAAAAGTAGCAGCAGTCTAGGGTAGGATGAGTTGTCAGTAGCAAACAGAAGCCTTTTTTTTGATCCTGGAGGTAATAGGGATGGTCTGGTGAAGGATGAGTTAAAGTGAAGAGAGACTTGAGGCAGTTGAAGAAGTTATTTTAATTTAGTCAGGTGGCAGGCACAAGGGACAGACCAGGAAACCATGAGCTCCTAGTCAATCTCAGATATTGACTTAGTGACCCTGGTCAAGTCATCAAATACATTTGTTTAATTTGTGTAAAATAAAGATTATAAAGGCCATTGTGAGAATCAAATGTAATATTGGCAAAGTGCTTTCTGAATCTCAAAGTGCTTTGTGAGTACAAATTTAGTGTGTATAAAATAAATTTTTGAATGCTAGTTATTACTTTTAGCAGGGTTTTACAATAATCAGTCAGATTTCATGAGTGGAAAAATGGATGGGGTTAAGAACCTGAAGGGAACAGTGGTTCAGCAATGGGGATGGGCCAGTAGTAAGGGTAAAGGAGTTAGATGAGTTCTTATTTTCTCTTCAAAATGTCCTAGAAACTTCAGGATAAAGTTTGGTCAAGATGGTAAGAGGCAGACTATATAGTGCCATAGGAAAGGGGCCATACAACCCTATTCCTCCCGTCCCTTGGATGGAGAATCAGTGATTTTCCCTTGCCCTCTCCATCTTCTTTCCAAACAAGTTGAAGCCAACATTCCCGAGCAAAGATTACAGTGTTATATCTGATTCCAGAGGCACAGCAACACAAAGCAGTGAAGGTGGGTAGAGGAAAAGGGCTTCTTTTCTCCTTCAAGTAGGTGTTCAAGGGAAGAGTGGGAGGCATATAGAGAAGTGCCAAACTTGAGGGGCTATAGACATCATTAACTATCTCTCCAGAACAGAGACAACATGGCCTCTCGGAGATAATCAGCAAATGCTTGCTGAATTAACTTGTTGACTTTTATCATCATGCTCAGCATACACACGATCCAGATTGCCAGCCCATTGAAAATTACCTTTCCTTTGACCCCTAAAAAGGTTGGTTGGTAGGTAGACATACTCCAGGGGACACTGTACTTCTGGCTTACTGAATGACCCTGGGTAAAAAGGGCATCCTTTATATACCTTTGAGACTAGGGTCCATGGGATGGGGGTTTATGGTACCTCAGGAACCCCTCCACATTCCTTTGCAGTTGAGGGTAAAAGGGGATTGAGGTCAGCAGTGAAGCTTGGTCATCAGAGTACATGTCAGCACCTCCAAGATGTTGGGCCCTCCCTAAAGGGATTGGCCTCCCCAGGTCCATACTGTGCATTGGGCAACTTTCAGTCACCAAGCTTTTAGTAAGGCCTTGCTGTATACAAGGCCCTGTGGACGTACAAGGGAATTCCTGTGTAAGTGAGGTTGGGGTGAGGGCCTTCTCCCCAAAAGCAGATCAATCCGTTGTCTGCAAGTCATAGGCTTGGAGAATACCCCAGACCACTAACAGCAGGCATTGAGCTACACTCTGGATAAAGAATTAAGTCAAAAAACAGTCTCTGATGTTTAACATGTATGAGACTGGCTGCTATCTAGGGGAGGAGGTGGAGGGAAGGAAGGGGAAAGTTGGACCAGAAGTGAGTGCAAGGAACAATGTTGTAAAAAAATTACCCATGCATATGTTCTGTCAATAAAAAGCTATTTAAAAAAAAACAAACAAACCAGTCTCTGACCTCAAGGAAGGATACTTAGAACGGGAGAGACCACCAGACATCTGGGAGGCCCAGGAACTAGTGGATGGGGGAGTGGCAGCAGGGAAGTAAGCCATGAAGACCAGGCCAGGCCCAGAGAATGGCCAGTGTAGGTCAGTCCCAGAGGGCATGGAGGAGAAGAGCAAAGGATGAGGTTTACATAGTATGTACTGTGTGCCAGGCACTGAGCTGAGTGCTTACACATAATATCCCATTTGATCCTCCCAGCAACCCTGGGGGGGAGGTCCTATTTTGATGCTCATTTGGCAGTTGAGGAATATGGGACAGATTCAGTGACTTGCTCAGGGTCACACACCTCATATGTGTTTGAAGTTGGAGCAGAAAACCCAGCCTTCTACTCACTGTCCCTCCTGTGTACCAGGACAGTGTTTGGAGCTTCCAACTGCCAAAAGCGGCCTTTAAGTTTAATCCCAGAGTGAGTGAAGAGGGGCTGGGAAAGCCTTCCCTTTGGATCTGGGAAGGACCTGAGGTTCACAAACCAGTTATTTTGAGTCAGAGATAGAGAGCTGGACATGGCAGCAGGAATTCTGGGACTGCGCTTCATTCCAAGATGAGACAATGAGTGACCAAGTTATTTAAACTTTGGCTGCTTCGGTTTATATATGTGTAAAATAAGGATTTTAAGAGCAGGTAATTCCAGAAGTATTTGTAAAGATACACTGAAATAGTATTTGTAAGGTGCTAAGCACATTTTATACTATTTACTGTAGTAAATAAGAATGAATGTTATTTCTTTATATCCTATTATTATTAGAAGGTTATTGCAATATTTGCAATCGAGTTTGAAAAGATAATAATACCTATGGGAGGTGAGAGTGAGTTGGAGAGATATCCCTGGACCACTGAGGTCATAGTAGTTCAGCAAACAGAAGATGGGCTATAACAATGGTAAAGAAAGGAAGTGATCTTCTTTTGTGTCTTTTTCTTGCCCCTAAGACCACTGTGGTATGGGAGAGATGATCTGGACTTTTACCACCCAATGATAAAGGCAGGGTGCTGTGCCTTACCTCCTATTTCTCCTCATCTCTGGAATTGGAATTCAGTGATTTTTGCATGCCAACGCCATTTCCTGTTTTTCTCAACAAGGCCCATCCTCTGCCAGGGACACCCAAGTGGGGCACCCTATTAATTCCTGGTTAGGGAGAAGGGGATAAGGGTTTCTTTGGAAGACTGGTCTTAGAACCCACCTAAGTCCTTCCTCTCTGCCAGATAGTCTTCTCATCAGGGATATGGGCCATCAGAACCATTTACTAGGATTTGGCAAATGTCAGTCAACAAGCATTTTTTTTTTTTTTTTTTTTTTTTTTCAAAACTAAGGCTTTTTCTGATTCTGGGAGCCAGCTGTGTACCTACTAAGTCAGGCTGCCTCTTGCTCTGTACAGAGGAAGCACTTAATCAAACTCTGTTGAAATCAAACATTTAGGGGCTATGCTGAGAAAAGCTTTCCTTTTGGAAAATCTCATATTTGTGGATGAAAGAAAGTAAGAATAAAAAAAGAAATTATGAATATTAAAAAAAAAACCTAAGTTTTTATTTTTGCCTTTTTAATTTTTGTATCACATTAATTCCCGCCCTGTATCTGGCCCCCTCCTTCTGCTAGAACCATTTCATATGACAAATATTATTTTTGCAAGACTAAAAAGAAAAGAAAAATCAATAGTTTGAAAAAGTCTGAAACTATTTGCAAAGTATAATATGTGTGGACTTCCCACTTCTGAAAAGCTTTGAGGTCCTACAATCTTCTCATCTTTTCTTTCCCACCATGCTTGTTCTTTATAATTTTACAGTGTGATTGTTCTTTTTCGTTCATGACTATAATCACTGTGTAAATTATTTTCTGAAGAAGCATTTAATAAGAGCTCACTGTATGCTGAGCAAATTCTAGGTATGCAAGGAAAGATTTCTCTAGGGGAGGTAAATGTGAAAGCCTTCTCAGGACCTTGTGTGCCCTTAATGTCAGTAATTGGAAGGATCAAGGCCACTCAGGATGGGTCATCTGCAAAGACCTCATGAAGCTTGGAGCATACGAGCCAAGGTTTGGAGGAAGCCAGAGAAATGAGGAGATGGAGGTCCCAGAACCTGCTTGGCTTCATGGGTAACTTCATAGAGGCCAGGAGGTTAGAAAAGTTGCAAAGGCCTTGAAGAGATTTCAGTGGCAAAGAGGCCTTTTTATTTTATCCTGGAAGTAATTGGGATGCTCTAGCAGAAGATGGATTGAAGTGAAGAGAGATTTGAGGCAGGCAAACCTTTTTTTTTTTTTTTTTTCAAAATAATTTAGTTTTTAGAGTTCAAGTGAATCAAAAAGGCAAAGGATCAAATCCCTGGTTCTCCTGCACAGAGCATGTAGAGCTGGCAAAAGCCCAGGTCTAGATAGCAAATTCATGGGCATCCCAGGGTGCTCAGCACAGCCCCAAGGACTTTCATGATTGACAGCTTTACCAGTTAATACCAACAAGTGCTCCCCACCAACAGCAGCACCTCTCCCTCTCCTGCTGCTGGTGGTCCTCACTGACCATTATTATAATGCTTCTTTCTTCTACCCCTCTCTTCCCTCTCTCTCCCCCTCATTGAGCCATTCAGGGTCCCAAGAAGCCTGGTCCAAAAGTCCCCAATTTCCCTCCCTCAGGGCAGGTCAGGAAAGGGTTGGGACCTTGAGACTCCACTGGCCAGAGGTGAGTGAAGAGGTCCTTAGGGGCTGGACCCCTGCCTTGGTACTTCCAGAGCCTGAGCCCACTAAGGGAGGGAGTTCCCAGTGTCTCACTCAGCTTCTGGTTGGCAAAACAGGGGTGTGGCTTTTCCCATTTTCTTTCTTCAGGTAAATCCTTCTGGCTTCCCCCCATCATAGTGGGCTGCCACCAGAGAAGCACAGGAAGCCAACAGAACCTAATGAGACCAAGCACACACATAAAAACATAAAAAGAAGAGGGGAAGCCCCCATGACACTGTCTACTCCTGGCTCCATGTGTCCAACCGGCCCCCTGCCATTCCCCAGGCAAGTTCCCCCACCCACTCACAGAGTCCGGCCTGTTCAGAAGCGACGTTGCTAGCTGTCGGCTACCCACAAAGCAGTTCTTTTGAGTGACATAGGTGGTCCAAGCTATACTGGGACCAGGAAACCAGGAGCGCCTGTTCACTTTCAGATGCTCAGTGACATTATCCTGTGCTTTAGCTTTCATAACTCTCCAATGGGCAGTTTTAAGAACAGACCCTGCTGGGGCTTTGTGAAGGTAAAATGGAAAAAATATTGTAATGTACTAAAAGTGCTTTATAAATGCTTTTAAGCACATGGAAGCACATAGAAATCCTTTTTTATTGATAGTAGAAAGCTACTCCATTAGTGTAAATGAGCTGGAGAAGAAAGGAGGCAGTGCAAGAAGAGAGCTGTGAAGCAGGGATTTGGGCCATGATGAAATTAAAGAGAGGACAGGGGCTTCTTTTGTCTCTCAGGGTTGCCCTGGAGACTGCAGAGTGTAGGGATTGGAAGGGGGCAGACCATATGGAGCCAGAGGTAGGGGCCATCCTGTGTGCTTGGATGGGGAATGACTGATTCCCTCATACAATGTCCAGCTTCCCATCCAAGTTCCTGGTCTCCACATGAGACGCCCTTCAGTGAAGCCAAAGGTGAGTGTGGGACATCTGGCCTCTGAGGTGCTGCAGGGAGCACATGGAAGGGGGATTGTGGGTGTAAGAAAAGGGCTGCTGCTTTTTTTCCTGAAGGAGAGCAGATAATCAAGTGCTGCAGGCAAGATACCAAAATCACCATTTCCCCTTTTCCTGCTCAGGGACAACAGTTGTAGCACTTACCATAATGCCTGATCCATGCTAGGTACTTAGGATTGGATTGTTGACTTCCTTTATCATGCCCAACTTGCTACCTTCCAGGGAAGTCCCTAGCCCCAAAGACAGTTTCTACCTTTAAAAAAAGGCTGTTCACATCTGAAGGGGGGGCATCCATGGGATTGGGTATCTGGGAGCCTCTTCTGATTCCTCCTTTCCCCTCGGGAGGAGACAATTAAGTTCAAAAAGGAACTTTAGTCAAGAGAGCACATCCCAATTCTTCTTGACCTTTAGCCTTCCCTAAATAAGGACTAGTATCACCAGATCTGGGATTTTGCAGCTCTCTCAAAAAAGCATTTATTGTGGTTTTACTTATGTGCCAGGCATTGTGCTGAGTGCTAGGGATGCATAGGAATATTTTATCTACTGGAGATTCAAGTGAGGATCTTCTTCCAAAACAGGTCTAGCTTTAGAGGATTCTAGCTTTAGAAGATTGCCTGGGACCCAGAGAGGTTGTGATTTGTCTTGGATCTCACACAGTCAAAAGCAGTGAGTAAGTGTTTACTTTGTGCAGATACTGTGCTAAGTTCTAGCATTTTAAAGAAGAAAGTAAAAACTAGTACCTGTTGGCAAGGACCTAGCATTCTAGTAGGAGAGCCAATCTGTAATGTGGGAGATTTTGGAGCCTTTGTAGATTCTGGAGGGGTAAGGGAACTGCATTGGCCACCTGCAGAATTTTGGATTGGAGCTGACTCTTTAAGTCAAGCAGGGTAACTAAAAAGTAGAGGAGGCATGAGGGGTAGAACATGCCAGGGATAGGGAACAGCTGGTGCAGCTCAAAGACAGAATGCATGGAGGCCAAGAAGGGGCCTGAAGGCTATAAATGTAGCAAGGCGCCAGGTTCTGAAGAGCTTTCCCCTTTTTTGATCCTTGAAGTAATAGAGCACTTCTGTTGGAGGATGGGTCGAAGGGGAGAAAAACCTGGGACAGATAAACCAGTTATTTTGAGACATCTTCGTGGCATAAGAGATGCAAGTACTGAGCCTAAGATCAGGAAAAACTGAGTTCCAATCTGAATTGAAGTGCTTACTGAATGAGTATTCCTCAGTAAGGCATTTAGCCTCTCTGCCTCAGTTTCCATTTCTGTAAAATGGATTATAAGGACACATACATGCATAGCTTTTGTGAGAATAAAATAAAATAATATGTGCTGTGTAAGCCTTAAAGTGCTATCTAATAACTTTATATAAACTACACATATGAATGCTAGTTATTATTAGAAAGCTACTGTAGTTGACCAAGCTAGAGTTGATAAGAGGCAAGTTGGTATGTGGAGGTCAGACTAGATATGATCCAAGGCTCTTTAGAACACAAATATTTTGCAATTTGGGCCTCAATGAGAATAAAGAAAGAAGGTGGATTCCCTTTGCCAATTGGTTTGATCTGGAGACATCAGAGTGAGAATTGAACTGGGTAGTAGGGAGGTGGACAGACCATATAATGCTAATAGGAGGGGGAAATCAGGCCCAATTCCCTCTGTTCTTTACTTGGGGAATCAGTGACTTGCTCTTAGCAGCTTTATCTTCTGGCCAAATAACCCTTCCTTGGCCGGGGAACCCCCTCACCCAAGCAGGGCTGGCCATGGTATTCTTTGAGCTACAACACTCTGGAGTGAATATGTATAGGGAAAGGGGATTTTCTCCTCTAGATGATTGATGAAGGGCAGGAAGGGATTTAGACATCCAGGTCTAGAAATGCCATTTCTCTTTTCTGGGATAAAGACAAAATAGCCTCAGTGAGCCACTTCCATAGCATGGGCTTGGCGAAGAATAGGTAATTAATAAATAATTAATAAAATAAACTTGTTGACGTCCATTATCATGCCCAACACATACACACACAATCTCCATCTGCAAACTCATCTAAAATTAACTTTGAGTTGTTTCCTATGAAAGCTGGTTGGGAGCTAGGTAGACTCCAGGGAGATACTAGATAGAAATGAACTCCTTCATATCCCTTCCAGTTCTGGGTAGAGGTAACATCCACTGGGAAGGCCCTCAGAATTCTTCCCCACCCCATCCCCAGGAGGGGATGGATTCCCCAAATAAGCATGGGCAGGAGAATCACCAGATCCATTCCTGAGAATTTGGCAGTCATTTATCAAAATGCATCCATTGAGGGCTTCCTATGTGCCAGGCACCGTGCTAAGTGCTGGGGATAAAAAGAAACATCTACATAGAGGAGGTTTGGATGAGGGCCTTCTCTCAATACAGATCTGTGCTTTGTCTGTAGGTTATATGCTTAGAGAGTTAGAATAAACATTTTAGTCCAAAAATATTCCCTGATTTCAAGGAACTTGCAGTCTTAGATGAGACACAACCAGAATCTGGGAGACCAAGGTTCTGGGGATTTGGAAGTGGAGAAACACCCCCAAGATAGGCCGCCTCCTGCTGATTGTAGGGTTTGACACTGAATATTAATGGCAGTCAGGGGAACCAAGAGGTGGACTTGGAGAAGGAGCACAATGTACCTGGCACCTAGTACAACTAGTACAGTCCAAGCCTTTAGAGTAAGGAAGGTACATGTAAAAAGGAAAAGGCCAAGTTATGTGGAACTTGAAATGAAAAATAGAGGCCTTTATATTTTATAATTATAATTTTTTTTGACAGTACATATGCATGGGTAATTTTTTACAACATTATCCCTTGCACTTACTTCTGTTCAGATTTTTTCCCTTCCTCCCCCAACCCCCTCCCCCAGATGGCAGGCAGTCTTATACATGTTAAATATATTACAATATATTCTAGATACAATATATGTGTGTAGAACCGAATTTCTTGTTGCACAGGAAGAATTGGATTCAGAAGGTAAAAATAATAGTTTACACTCATTTCCCAGTGTTCCTTTTCTGGATGTAGCTGATTCTGCCCATCATTAATCAATTGGAATTAGATTAGCTCTTCTCTATGTTGAAGAAATCCACTTCCATCAGCATACATCCTCGTACAGTATCATTGTTGAAGTGTATAATGACCCCCTAGTTCTACTCATTTCACTCAGCATCAGTTGATGTAAGTCTCTCCAAGCCTCTCTGTATTTCTCCTGTTGGTCATTTCTTACAGAACAATAATATTCCATAACATTCATATACCACAATTTATCCAACCATTCTCCAATTGATGGACATCCATTCATCTTCCAGCTTCTAGCCACTGTGAAAAGGGCTGCCACAAACATTTTGGCACATACAGGTCCCTTTCCCTTCTTTAGTATTTCCTTTGGATATAAGCCCAGTAGTAGCACGGCTGGGTCAAAGGGTATGCACATTTTGATAACGTTTTGGGCATAATTCCAGATTGCTCTCCAGAATGGCTGGATTCTTTCACAACTCCACCAACAATGCATCAGTGTCCCAGTTTTCCCACAGCCCCTCCAACATTCATCGTTATTTGTTCCTGTCATCTTAGCCAATCTGACAGGTGTGTAATGATATCTCAGAGTTGTCTTAATTTGCATTTCTCTGATCAATAGTGATTTGGAACACTCTTTCATATGAGTGGAAATAGTTTTAATTTCATCATCTGAAAATTGTCTGTTCATATCCTTTGACCATTTATCAATTGGAGAATGGCTTGATTTCTTATAAATTAAAGTCAATTTTCTGTATATTTTGGAGATGAGGCCTTTATCAGAACCTTTAACTGTAAAAATGTTTTCCCAATTTGTTACTTCCCTTCTAATCTTGTTTGCATTAGTTTTGTTTGTGCAGAAACTTTTTAATTTGGTGTAATCAAAATGTTCTATTTTGTGATCAATAATGGTCTCTAGTTCTCCCTTGGACACAAACTCCTTCCTCCTCCACAAGTCTGAGAGGTAAACCATCCCATGTTCCTCCAATTTATTTATGATTGAGGCCTTTATATTTAATCCTGGAGATAAAAATAAACCTAGTGGAGGATTGGTTGAAGTGAGAAAAAATCTGAAGTAAGAAAATCAGTTTTGAGTCTGAGAAAGAATGGAGTGCTGAAACTGAGACCAGGAAAACCCAAGCTTCACTCTAGGCTCAGGCATTTGCTTATTGAATGACCCCATGTTTCATCCTCTGTCTCAGTTTCCATACCTGTAAAACAGCATATGCAAGGGCCTTTGTGAGCATAAAATGGAATAATATTTGTAAAGTGCTAAACACTACACAAATGCTTTTCTTTTTTTTCCCCTCTATATTATTTTGTTTTTCCAAATACATGTAAAGATGGTTTTCAACATTCATTTTTGTAAGATTTTGTGTTCCAAATTTTTCCTCCCTCCCTTAGCTCTTCCCTCCCCAAGACAGCAAGCAATTTGTTATGGGTTATATAAACATTTACAGTCTTTTAAAACATTTCCAGATTTCTCATGGAGGCAAAAAAAATCATACCAAAAGGGGGAAAAACATGAGAAAGAAAAGGCAAACAAAAAGGTGGAAATGGCATGCTTTGATCCACATTTAGTCTCCGTAATTCTCTCTCTGGATATGGATGGCATTTTCCATCCCAAGTTTATTGGAATTGTCTTGGAATGGTCAAAGGATATGAACAGACAATTTTCAGATGAAAAAATTGAAACCATTTCTAGTCATATTAAAAAATGCTCTAAATCACTATTGTTCAGAGAAATGCAAATTAAGACAGCTCTGAGGTACCACTATAGACCTCTCAGATTGGCTAACATGACAGGAAAAGATGATATATGTTTGGAGGGGATATGGGAAAACTGGGAAACTTAATGTCAACACTAATGTTGGAGTTATGAAGTGATTCAACCATTCTGGAGAGCAATATAAAACTGTGCCCAAAGGACTATCAAACTGTTTATCCTTTGATCCAGCAGTGTCTCTACATGACCTGTATCCAAAGGAATCATAAGGGAAAAGGATTCACATGTGCAAAAATGTTTGTAGCTGCTCTTTTTGTTGTGGCAAGGAACTGGAAACTGAGTGGATGCCCGTCAGCTGGGGAGTGGCTGAATGAGTTACGGTATATGAAGGTGATGGGATATTATTGTTCTATAAGAAATGATCAGCAGGGATGATTTCAGAGAGGGCTGGAGAGACTTACATGAACTGATGCTGAGTGAAATGAGCAGAACCAGGAGATCATTGTACAGGGCAACAGCAAGATTATGTGATGATCAATTTTAATGGACCTGGCTCTTTTCAACAATGAGGTGATTCCAGCCAGTTCCAATAGAGTTGTGATGGAGAGCCATCTATATCCAGCTAGAGGCCTGGGGACTGAATGGGGATCACAACATAGTATTTCCACCCTTTTTGTTATTTGCTTGCTTTTTGTTTTTTTATCACTTTTTTATCTGATTTTTCTTGTGCAGTATGATAAATGTGTAAATATGTAATAGAAGAATTGCACATGCTTAAACTATATTGTATTACTTGCTATCTGGGGGAGGAAGTTAGGGGGGAAGAGAGAGAAAAAACACTTTGGAACACAAGGTTTTGTAACATGAATGTTGAAAACTATGCATATATTTTGAAAATAAAAAGCTAAAAAAAAAACAGACAAAAAAGAATTATCATGGATCACTGCAATGCTGAGAAGAGCTAAATCTATCATAGTTGATCATCAATTTTTTTTGCTGTTACTCTGTACAATACTTCATTCAGTATCAGTTCATGTAAGTCATAAATGCTTTTATTTTCCAAAAAATAAATATGGTATTATTATTAGCAGGCTATTTCAGTGGTCTAAGCCAGAATTGATGGGCATAGAAAAGCTGGGAGAAGGAAAGAATCTGGGGTCCCTTCAGGCATAATAATGCTCAGTAAACAGGATGCCTGAAATTATGATAAAGGAAGGGAATGGGCTCCTTTTGTCTCTTCAGGTTTGCATCTGAGAACATTGAATAGGAGTTCTTCCTGAATGGCAGTTCTTCTGGAGGTTTGATAGCTATCTGTATCACAAAGGTATATGGGAAGTGGCCTTGAACCCCCAGTGTTTCTCCCCCTCCCCATACTTGCATCCCTTTAGATTGGAATTCTGTGGTTTCTGCATGCTGTCTCCACCTTCCTGTTGTACCTTTCAGAGCCCTTTCTTTTCTTGACTGGAATACAGCTCCCCCAAGCAGAGATTCCTTTTCCCTGCAGAGAAGGGGATCCATGTCTATTAGGAAGATTGGTCAGCATGTACACCACATATAGATAGCCCTCCCATGAAAGATTTGGGCCATGAGATCTATTTATCACTGCTTTTGGGGATTGTCAGTCAACGACATTTTTTTTAAATAAAATTTTTTAGAGGTCTAGACCTTCTAACAAAGATTGTATTTTTCAAGAACAAAAATGAAAAAGAAGAGAAAAGTGGGTTTAATTGATCAGTACATTGAAAAACTCTTAAAAATATGAACAAAGTACTATACTTGTGGACATCTCACTCCTGCAAATGATTAGAATTCTAGTGGCTTCTCATATTTCTTCTTTTAGATTTTGCTTAATTTTTGTAATTTTCAATTTTGATTTTTTTTTTTGTGATCTTTCAGTTTACTTGGTTGTAGTAGTATATACTGTCTGCTCAACAAGCATTTAAAAGCTTTCTAAATGCTAGGCAATGTGCTTAGCCCTTGGGATGCAAAGAAACATTTGTGTAGGAATTCCAGATAAAGGTCTACTTCCAAAGTAGATCAGTGCCTTGTTTGCAGATTCTAGGCTTAGGAGAGTTGCTGGAGACCCAGAGAAGTTGTGACTTGTCCTGGGTCATATACAGTCAGCAAGCACTGATTTAAGTGCTTACTCTTTGCCACACACTGTGTTAAACTGTGGGGATTTAAAAAAAAAAAAAAAAAAGTAATAGATCTTGATCTCAAGGAACTGACATTCTAATGGTCAAGGCAGCCAGTAAGCAAGTAAGTCAGAGCTCTGGGGGCTTTGGAAATTCCTGCAGAATGTGAAGTTTAAGAGCAAGAGCAGAGGGTCTAGAATGTGACAGATACAGAGGCTAGACATCCAGTGGGACTCAGTCTTAGGGTGAGTAGAGGCCAGGAAGGTATTGGAAGGTTATTGGCTAGGAAGATTCTTATTTTTTTATTTTTATTTATTTATTTATTAATTATTTTATTTTATTTCTTTCTGAGTCTGGGGTTAAGTGACTTGCCCAGGGTCACAGAGCTAGGAAGTGTTAAGTGTCTGAGACCACATTTGAACTCGGGTCCTCCTGAATTCAAGGCTGGTGCTCCATCCACTGCGCCACCTAGCTGCCCCTAGGAAGATTTTTAAATTGTTTCAAATATTTGATCCCAGAGGTAATATGGAAGATTTCCTAAAGTGGGGAAAGACTTGAGGCACTGAAACCAGTTACTGTGAGTCAGCTGAAGGATAGCATGACAAATCTGAACTTTATTTTGAACTCAGACACTTACCTAGTGACCTTAGATAAATCATTTAACCTCTGCTTTGGGATTGTAAAAGCCTGAAGTTCCAGGATCCTTTGTGAGGAAAAAATGAAATAATATATTTCTGAAGTGCTAAGCACTGTTTTTATGTAACTAAGTCAAAGATGGGGACTCTATTTATCATTATAAGTTGCAGGCTATTACAATAATCCAAGTCAGTTGATGGGAAGTAAGACTGACTGTGGAGATGGGATGATCCTCAGCACTGGGCATATGAGCTATAAGGATTCTCAGTGAAGGGAGTAGGCTCCTTTTGTTTCTTCTGGTTGTACATGAGATCATCAACTGGGGATTAGACTGGAGGTTGGCCTTCCACTTTGTGTTTCTGGCTGAGGGCTCCTGCTTCTCTCCATCTCTTGAACTGGAATTCAGTGCTTTCTGCATGCAGCCTCTACCTTGTGCCCAACTGGGCCCTTTCCTTGCAGTGGACACTCCTCACCCAAGCAGAATCTCCCCTTCTAAATCCTCTCCTCCCCATTAACTGTGGAAGAGGGCTCTCCTTGTGCTGGGAGAAGTGGCTGGCATATACTTCTCACTATCTCCTGTCTACCAGATAAGGGACTTAAGTCATAAGATCCATCCCTACAATTTAGAGATAGACAAAACCAACAAATATTTTTTATAAACCAGAGTTTTTAAGATGTCCTTTGTTTTTAAATCACCTTCATTTCTCCCAGTTATCTATCTGCTTCACCCTCCCAAAGAGCTGTTCCTTAAAAATTAAAATTTTCAAAACCAAAAATGAAGAAGAGAAAAAAGCAATCAGCACCCCTGAGCAATACATGGGAAAACTAAGTGCTAGGAGCTAATCACTTCATAAAAAGTCTTTTACTTATATGAAAGTTTATTATTATTAAAAGGCTCTTCTAAGAGCCTAAGCCAGAGTTAATGAGAAACGAAATGGGGAGAGGAGTTGAATGAGAATATCCAGGGCCCTTCAGAGCATAGTGACCCAGCAGGAGGGATATGGGCCCCTATGAGGTTAGTAAAGAGAACAGAAGCAGCCAAGAGGGAATTGGGCTGAGTATTTGAGATGGGCACACCTCATAGTGCCAAAGAGACGGGGCCATTCTACTCCCTTTGATAGGGAATCATGACTCTAGAGGCCACCTCCAGCTTCTCACCTAGCAGTTCCCTTCTCTGGGAAACCCTTCACTCAGCAAAGATGGGAGTAAGGCAGCTATGGAGAAAGGTAAATGAGGATGGTGGAAAAGGACTGCTTTTTTTCTCCTGTGGTAGATAAGGGCAGGGAGTGAGCCCTGGGCCAGAGGCACCATTTTCCTTCTTTTTAGGTCAGGGATAACATGGCCTCCATAGATCACTTCTAGCACTTAGTAAAGTGCTAGCACATAGTAGCTGCTCAATATATGCTTGTTCACTTGAATTTTTGACTCTCATCATCATGGCCAACAGACACAGACACACACAGACACACAGATACACATACACATGCACACACACACACACACACACACACACACACACACACACACACACACTTCATCCTCTCTCTAACCAGTTTTAAACCAGTACTGTACAAACTCCCCCAAAATTGTGTTAGAAACCAAGTTACTTCCAAAGTATCTCCTGGCCCTACTGGCAAGTGTTAGGTAAAAAAGTGCCCTTTGACATCCCTTTGGGGAGAGGGTCATCCATGCCTTTGAATTCTTTCTCCCTGGAGGAAACTTTGTAAGAAAAGCACCCCCTCTCCAATACCTTCTTGGCTTTTGAACTTCCTTAAAAGGACTGGTGTCCCCCCCAGTTTGGTCATAGTCCATAAGTATTTTACTAAGGGCTTGCTATGTGCCAGGTACTGCGCAAATTCCTAGGGATACCAAAAATAAAGTCTGCAGGGGAGGTTCATGTCAGCAATATATCTGCAAGTTATAGGCACGGAGAATTGCCTTGGACCTTTTGTGACTTTCCCTAAACCACACAAAACCAGTATGTCAGAAAGCATTGATTAAGGGCTGGGCACTGTGCTAGCCTACAGGGATGAAAAAGAAAGGCAAAATCTAGGGGAGAGGCTGGGGAGAAGGGGGAGGATATTTGGAACACAAGGTTTTGCAAGGGTCAGTGTTGAAAAATTATCCTTGCATATGTTTTGAAAATAAAAGGCTTCAATAAAATTTTTATTTTAGCTATTATTTATATTAGCTATTTTTATAGCTAAATAAAGAAAAAAAAAAAAAAGAAAGGTAAAAAATAGTATCTGACTTCAATAAAGTAACATTTTGATGTGAGAGACAACCTGGGGGACCAAGGTTCTGAGTATCGTGGAGGTGACCATAGAAGGTCTTCTATGGGTTTGAACGAGTCTTTAAAGAAGGCAGAAAATCTGAGAGCCAGAAGGGAGAGGGCAGAACCTGTCAGTCTAGGGGACAGCCAATACAGCTCAGGGCACGAGTGGAAAGGTAGCCAGGGACTAAGTCATGAAGAGCTTTAAGTGGCATATAGAGGACTTTACATTTGGTCCCAGAAGTAATAGGGAACCTCTGGTGGGAGGCCGGATTAATCAGTTGATTATTTAAGAAGCATTAATCAAGTTTCCAGATTAATCAAATTCCAGATTTATAAGCACATAGCTGCTCAGCCCTGAGAATATAAAGATATTTTTTTAGGCTCTGTTTGCAGGGAGCTTACAGTCTAATAGAGGAAACCACATTAAAGCCACGCTATACAAACAAGGCATAGAGAGAGTGTATTGGGGATAGAGAGAAGGCACTAAGATTAAAGAGGACTGAGAAAGGCTTCTTCTGGAAAGGGGGACCGAGGCTGAGATTTAGCAAGAAGCCAAGGAAGGCAGGAGGCCGAGATGAGGTGGTGGTGATAATGCTGCCTGTGATCTGTCACTAGAGGATTACCTATGACTCTGGAAAAGTTAGATGGAATCAGGATGTGAAGGATTTTTTTTTTTTTTAAAGTGGTTTGTTGCTATATTATTGTGTGTATGTGTGTGTGTGTTCCAAATTGTTCTCCCTCCCCTAGATAGCAAATAATCCAATATATGTTAAACATGTACAATTTTATATATATTTCCACAATTGATATGCTGCACTAGAAAAATCAGATCAAAATAGGGGAAAACATGAGAAAGAAAAAAACCAACCAAGCAAACAACAAACAAAGGTGAAAATACCTGTGTTGTGGTCCACACTCTGTCCCTACAGTCTCTCTCTGGATGCAGATGATTCTCTCCATTACAAGTCTACTGGAATTGGCCTGAATCACCTCATTGTTAAAAAGAGCCACGTCCATCAGAAGTGATGGTCACATAAGCTTCTTGTTGCTGTGTGCAGTGTTCTCTTGATTCTACTCATGTGAAAGACTTTAAAAACCAGAGTTTTATACATTTTCTTGTGATGATTGGAAGTCACTGGAGTTTTTAACAACTGAATGAGGGCTGGACTGGAGTAGGGAGAGACTTGGGGTTTGGGATACCTACCAGGAGGCTGTTGCAGTAATCTGCAAATGAGGTGGGGAGGGCATGTATCAGGGGAGTAGCAGTGCCAGAGGAGACTTGGTATGAAGGCAAAAAAGACTATTCTCAATGATTAATTTCTTATAGGGGATGAAAGGCAGTAAGGAATTGAGAATGACACCCAGGTTGAGTGTCTGAGGGACTAGGAGGATAAAATGGGGAGAAATCTGAGACAGGGAAACCATTTACTGCCGGTAAATAGTTTCATTGTGTATAAAATGCTTCGCAAACTTTAAAGTCTTATATATATGTTAGCTATCATTATAATACTGTTACAACATTCTAAGCTAACTAAGGAGGTGGCTCGAGGAGAGGAGAGAGAGAGACCAGAGAAACAGGGGGGACAGTGGTGGGAGCCTCAGAGCACAAGGACTCAGCAATGTAGTGTAATGGAAAGAGAGAGGCTCCTCTGGTCTCCTCTGGTTAGCCTGGAGACTGCAAGGAGTGGAGAGGTCACTGTGGAAAGGAAGCAGACAACCAAGTGCCAGAGGGAGGGAGCCATGAGTCCTGTTTCTCTTGCCTCCCATTATTGATGGGGAGTCATTGATTATGCATGCTACCTCCATTGTTTTGCCCAAGAGGGTCCTTCCCTATTAGTAACATCCCTTTCCCCAAGCAGAACTGATAAGGAGGCATCTGGCATCCTGGGCATAGCACAGCAGAGTGAATGGGCAGGCCAAAAAGGAGGTGATAGCTTCTTTTCCTCCTTTCCTCAGTTGGAGACCCAGTGGTTTCTACTACCACTTCCAAAGCTTAGCACATTAGTAGCTCCCCTACCTCTGGCACTCAGCAGCCTGGCCCTCTCTCTGTGCTTTATTCATCCAGAGAAGAAAAGGAGCTCCTTTCTTTCTTTAGCCCTGTCCATCAACTCCCCTAAATTGTTATGCCCATCAAGATGAACCACTCCTCCTTGCTTGCTCTCTGAAACCAAACCAGGGAAGGGTCCTGTTGAGATTGAAAATGGGAGAAGAGGGAAGACATTGATTATATATTGGGAGATGGGAAAAATGAGGGCACTGGCCCCTCCTTTCATCCATTTCCCACCTCCTATTCTAAGACCCAGTCCCAACTCTTATTCTAACATCTCTAGGTTTACTTGGAAGAAACAAAAATAAGACCCACTCCTCCTTTAAAACTACTACATTATAGGTCCTAAATAAATACCCAGTGACTTATTGGCTTCCAATATCTTGCCATAACATACAGTTAATCTCCAACCAATCTACCACATTGATGTCCAAGCTGGCCCTACAGATGAGTGCCATCAAGAAAAGAGATCCTATCCTTGTATTGAAGTCTTCAGGGAGGGCATCTGCAGAATGAGAGCCCTTCTCAGTTCCACTCAAACCATCAGAGAGGAAGGAAGGGATTGAAGTCTTTTAGAAAAAAAACTTGGAAGCCCAGAGGACTGGCAGAGCCACTTTCTCTAGCCAGGAGGATCCTTAGATTAAGAGAACAGAAAGTTGAGGGCCAATATCCACAGGGTCACCACTGGAAGGGAGGGAGGGAGGGGAAACAATAGAGCCAGATTACCTCTTTTTTTTTCCCCCAGCCCAGCCATGGAAGGAATCTCAGGGAAGCAGTGGAAAGGGGAGCTGGTCATTTCCAGGCCATGCCCACTGCCCCACATCTGTTAACCATTGCCAAAGAGGAGTACTGGGAACGTATCTGGTCAATCAGGCCAGAAAACATTGGCTCTTCCTTGATCCCTCTCCCCTTCCCCTTCCCCCAACCCATAAGAAACCCAAAAGGAAGCTTGGTGAGGCACCACAGTACCTCAACACCAGATGGCCTTCCCAGAAGGGACTGGGGTCACCATTTCCATTGTGGGGATTTGGTAACCATCAATCAACAAGCATTTATTTGACCATATATGAGGCACTGCACTAATTGTTGGGGATGGAAAAAACATCTGTTTGGGGGAGGTTCAGGTGGTGGCCCGTTCCCAGTGCAGAGCAGCACCTTATCTGCAAGTTAGAGCCAGATAGTGTCTGAGACCTTGAGAGACTGGGACTGCCCTGAGCCATACACAATGAGTCTATCAGAAAGCATTTATTAAAAGTGCTTGCTGTACATGTTTAACATATAATTTATTACTTGCTGTCTAGGGGAGGAGGTGGGGGGAAGGGAGGAAGAAAAAAATTGGGAACATAAGGTTTTGCAGGGGTGAATGTTGAAAACTATCTGTGCATATGTTTTGAAAATAAAAAGATTTATTTAAAAAATGCTTGAAAACAACTGTTTGGACATGTATAAATATATTGTAGTTAATTTATACTCTAACATGTTTAACATGTATTGGTCGACCTGCCATGGGGGGGGGGGGGAAGGAGGGGAAAAATTAGAACAAAAGGTTTGGTAATTGTCAATGTTGTAAAATTACCTATGCACATATCTGGTAAATAAAAACTATTAATAAAAAAAAAATGCTTGCTATGTGCCAGGCACTGTGCTAAGTACCTCAGAGATACAAAGAAAGGTTAAAAACAACAACATTGATTATATATTGGGAGATGAGAAAAATGAGGGCACTGGCCCCTCCTTTCATCCATTTCCCACCTCCTATTCTAAGACCCAGTCCCAACTCTTATTCTAACATTTCTAGGTTTACTTGGAAGAAACAAAAATAAGACCCACTCCTCCTTTAAAACTACTACATTATAGGTCCTAAATAAATACCCAATGACTTAGAAAATAACCCATCTTTAAGAAACTGGCATTCTAATGGGAGACAGTAGAAATAAATAAGTACATATGAGATATATCCTGATTAGATGAAGGGAAGTGGGGAGAAAGCAGAATGTGAGGTTTTAGCTGAGTCTTCAATGAAGCCAGGAAAACAGAGATGGAGGTGAGGGATCAGACTATGCCAAACAAAGAGAGCAGCCAGTACAGCTCAATGGTGAGAGTGCATGGAGACAGAAAGAGACAGGGTTCTGAAACCCTTTAAATGGCAAATATTTTTTATATATTATATTTATTTTATATTTATATTTGAGCCTGCAATTAATAAGAAGCCTCTGCTGGAGGATGGGTTAGAGTAGGGAGAGATTTGAGTCAGAGATACCAGTTAGAAGGCTATTACAATAAGCCAAGTTCAGTAATGAGAGCCTGAACTGGGGTGATGGCACATATGTGGGGAGAGAAAGGGACACAGGCTGGTAAGTCATGGGCCCTGCAGGTTTCCAGAAGCAATGCTGGGGACATGGGCCCCCATTAGTTTTAATGGAGTCTTATTTTTGTTTCTTCCAAGTAAACCTAGAAATGTTAGAATAAGAGTTGGGAATGGGTCTTAGAATGGGAGGTGGGAAATGGATGAAAGGAGGGGCCAGTGCCCTCATTTTTCCCATCTCCCAATATATAATCAATATCTTCCCTCTTCTCCCATTTTCAATCTCAACAGGACCCTTCCCTGGTTTGGTTTCAGAGAGCAAGCAAGGAGGAGTGGTTCATCTTGATGGGCATAACAATTTAGGGGAGTTGATGGACAGGGCTAAAGAAAGAAAGGAGCTCCTTTTCTTCTCTGGATGAATAAAGCACAGAGAGAGGGCCAGGCTGCTGAGTGCCAGAGGCAGGGAGCTACTTCTATTTTTCAACTCCTTTTAATAAGGATTTGGTGACCTCAAAGCTACTCTCAATCCTTAGGGCAGTGCCTGACATGTAGTAGGGGCTACCAACTTATCCAGAACCACCGTGCTTACCTGGTGGGCTCCAAGAACCAGGCAGGCTTCATCAGTAGATTCCTGCAGAAAAAGAACACCTTCATATCCATTGTAGGCTTCAAGGAGAAATATCCATGGAATATGGGTGAAGTTGCTCCAGAAGGGCTTCCAGATTTTTTTTCCCCACAAGAGATCAAATGCTACAGATGTCAAACTACATTATAAAACAGTAGACATCAAAACTATTTGGCATTGGGTACAGTATGAAAAAGTAGATAATGGAACAATTATAATTCTCTTAAACTAAATTCTAGTTCTCCTTAGAAGAGCATTAGAAGTACTGGAACTCAATAATCTATTATTCAATAAATCATAAAACATAAAGGCTTAGAGCACTACCAAATGCCATTCTTTTTTTTTTTTTTTTTAATTTCAAAACACATACAAGGACAATTTTTCACCATTGACCCTTGCAAAACCTTGTGTTCAATTTCCCCTTCCCCCCATCCCCTCTCCTAGATGGCAAGTAATCCAATATATGTTAATCATGGTAAAAAATATATGCAAATCCAATATAGGCATATGTATTTTTACAATTATCTTGCTGCACAAGAAAAATCAGATCAAAAAGAGGAAAACAATGAGAAAGAAAATAAAATTCAAGCAACCAATAACAAGAAGTGAAAATGCTATGTTGTGATCCATACTCAGTTCCCACAGACCTCTCATTAAGTATAGATGGCTCTCTTCACCATGAGATCATTGGAACTGGCCTGAATCGTCTCATTGTTGAGAAGAGCCACGCCAATCATTATCATATGCCATTCTTAATAATGCAAGGCTTTAATATTAAAGATCATAGCATTAAAAAACAAAAGAGAAACATCAAATAACTTCCACATCTATAGTAAGAGATGTATTATTACCTAAACAAGACATAAAGGCAATTACAAAAGAACTTGAATTACATGAAATTTAAAAGCTTCTGCACAAATAGCTGTAATGTAACTAGGTTAAGAAAAGAAGTGGTCAATCAAAATGAGAAAAAATCTTTGCATCAAAGTTCTGATAAGCATTTGGTTTCTAATATAGATAGATAGTTGTCTAAGATTATGAAATCAGTTCTCAAAAGAATCTCCAACTATAAATGATCATATGAAAGAATGTTCCAAATCACTGATAGCAGGAAGGGAAAAAAAGATGGCAATACTCATTTTTGGAGGTGTTGTGGGAAGATCAGCACATTGATACATTGTTTGTGGAGTTCTGAATCTGTAAAATCATTACAAAGCAATTTGAAATGATGCAAATATAGTACAATGTTCATACCTTTCTGATAAGAAGAAAGTACACGTATTCACCAAGATTAAACAAAATAGATTCTGTTGACTAGAAAATGGCTAAATCAGTTATGGCACATGAATGTAGCAATATCACTGTGAGATAAGAAAATACAAATGTGATGTATACAGAGTAGCATGGAAAGATGTATATGAACTGATACAGACTGAAGAAAACTAAAACAATATGCACAATGACTGCAACAATGTAAAAATATATATAAATGGTATGAGCACCACCAGCACCATACCTCCCACCAAAAGTAAATGTTGAAAAAAAGTGTTGAAAACACATGATCACGCACATGCGCGCGCACACACACACACACACACACACACACACAAAAGCATAGTTACATGGCTCAAAAGAAAAGATATGAGAAGATACTATCCTCAACCCTGCCCCTCCATTAGAGGTCAGAGATCCACAAGTGTTACATAGTATGATGATTTTTTTTCCCTGTCTTTTAAAAAATATTTATTAAATGGGTTGGCTCTCTGGAATAGATAATGGATAATACTGTGGAAAACTATGAATGATGTTAAAAACTAAAGACCTCAATAAAAAACTTATTTTAAGTTCAAGAGTATGACTTCAAAGAAGAAATGAGAAAACAACATCCTTTTGCAGAGGTGTGAAAAACATAGGTATGGTACATTCCAATTCTGGCTGGAGCCAGATTTTTTTTTTTTTTTTAATAATAGCTTTTTATTTTCAAAATATATGCAAAGATAGTTTTCAACATTTACTCTTGCAAAACCTCATGTTCCAAATTAAAAAAAAAAACAAGGGAGAGGGAGAATGTTATAAAATTATAAAGAATTGTTTCCAAAGAATTGATATGAGAGAATATCCCCACTCCATCCTTTTGCAGAATTAGAATGGGTACACTGAACATACTCTTTTATATGTACTACACACATATACATGCTTTTTTCATCATTAAAATATTAACTTTTGAGATAATTTTCTGGAAAGAGGAAGAGGAGGAATACTGGGGGAAATTTTAGTTATGTAAAAAAAGAAACCAATAAAAATTTTATTAGTCAACCAAAACAAAAGATCTTCATTACTAATACCCTTCCTAGTTTCTGACCTTCTCCCTTATTGGCCTTTATGAACTCTACCCCTGAGTTGCATTGGCAATCCTCTCTTTCTCCCCTCACCTCTATTTCCTTTTAAGCAAACACCAGCTTCTGGAGAGGGCCTTTCTTACTCCCACTGCAAGCACAGTGCCTATCCTGCTCTGGTTACCTTCATCTATACTGCTTAGACTTTGTATGTACTTAGTTATTTTGATATTCTTTCTCATGCTTGTCAGGATAATAGCTATTGCTTTTTATTTTCTTTTTCTGCTTTGTCTCCCCAGAGTTTAGTGCTGTGACTAGCCTTAGCAAATGATTGCTGACTGACTATTGCCAAATTCCTGATTATAGTGAGCCCAACTCATTTTGGGGGAGAGCCTCTTAGCTATGGTGGATTTGCTCAATGAGGCTGGGGAGTTGGTGGGAGGGGAGTAGCAGTACCTTCCCTAAGAGAATGAATGGTCAGGCCCTGCACCAAGGACCTCTGCCACAATCTCCTTGGGATGCTTGCCTTGACCAGGCTTGCCCTGGAAGTCTTCAGGTACCTTGTGGTGAGTCTGTGGTTGGCATATAGGTAACTGAGTCCCTCAGGGCAGGGCTTCTACTCAAGACCTCTTTTTGCCTGAAAAGTTTATAATTATAAAATATATTTATATATAAAATAGATATACAAATCAAACATTGATGATAATTTCATAATCCCCTACATTCAGTTATGGGACCCCATATGAGGTCTCATCACAGTTTAAGAAGCTGAGCTGTAGGGGTCTTTAGGCCTGGTGAAGTAGGGAGCCCCAGAAGCCTCTCCAGTGACTGTGGTAGTTTGTATCTTTGCCAGGTCAGCCTCTGTGTCTCTGGTGAGGCCCTGTCTGGGGCTTGGTGGCCTTGACCTTGCCCCAATGTGTCTTGGTTTTGGAGAATGCCTAAGACCCTAGTGGGCTCCTTCAACTCCCTTCTCTGCCAGCTAAAGAAAGGATGTCAAAGGTCTGCCTTTTCCTACTCTTCCCAGACTGTGGTGGACTGCCCTCAACCTCTGTTTTCCCCATTGCTCCCCTCAAGAGGCTTCTCCCCCTCAGCCCAGTACACCAGATGGCATCTTAAAATACAGCGTTGGCTAGACTTTTTTGCCATTCATTCACCCCGACCAACACACCAACCTGTCCACCACCACCACAACTCTGGAGATCAAAGAAGTGAGAAACTCCAACTCTCCCATCTGGCTCCAAAAATAAATGGGCCCCCTTACACTCATTGAGGGGGGCCTCGGGATTGAAGGAAACTCCAGTATCCTAAAGAATCCTACTCTCCAGAAGGAGAGAAGGTCAAGGTCAGCTAGAGAAGGTGCTCAACTCCTAGGATTATCGGAAGTTGAGCTGCAGTGGGAGGGGAGAAGCCTTAGGGTGGGGAAAGTTCCGGGGCTGGGGGGGGGAGGGAGGGGCAGGCCATCCAACAGCCATGTGACCCTATGATTCCTCCACGAGAGGGCAGAGCTGCACCACCTACACCTCTGCTCCAACTGACTGGGAGGGGGCGGGCAGGGGAATGGAGGAGCCTGGAAAGTCAGGATGGTAGCTTTTGAGACTTTGTCACTTGCGACACCCCCGCCCCAAGGAGCCCAGTAACCAAATGTGGATTCCATCAGGGGACACCCCAGATAGACACAGAGCAACCCAGCTCCATGAGAAGAAGCTTCTTGAGCTTCCCACCTCAGCAACCCGGAAAGGCAGTGGATACCTCTACCCCATAACAGCCATGGGGACCCCAGGACTTCTTGAGCGAGCCTGGCTACCTGAGATAGCCTAGGCAGCTGGTGCCAGGGATGAGCCTGACACCAAAGGAAGGGCCCTGGGCACTAGGCTGAGGCAGGAACTATTACTCCCCCTCTCCCCCCTAGGGAACACATGAAGTACCCCCACAGCACAGGAGCCCCTCTCCCAGGGACTGAAGTCACCAGATCCATCTCAGAGATTTGGCAGCCGACAGCCAAGTAGCTTATGTGCCAGTCACTCCCCGGGGCACTGAAGGTGCCAAGAAACATCACTCTATGGAGCTCCAGGTGAAGGTTTTCTTCCAAACCATAGCAATACCTTGTCTGCCAGTTCTAGCTTAAACAGAGGATGTGACTTGCTCAGGATCATACAGTCAATCAAGAAGCAGTAATAGTCAGGTGTTAGGCACTACGCTAAACTCGGGATACAATCCCAATAGCTGAAACCGTCTGAGCTGTCTAATAACTGACATTCTCATGGGCAAGACAAGTAAATAACTAGGCCTTGTTGCGGGGGTGGGGGGGTGAGGGGGTTATTGCATGATGGGAATGGCCTTCTGCAGAAGTTGGGGTTTGAGTGGAATATTCAGGGAAGCCAGGAAACTAAGAGGTGGTGGTGAGGGCTCAGACAGCAGGCAGAGAAGGTAGCCACTGAGTTCATGGAGATATATTCTATTCTATCAGGACTCTGCTCTTTGTCCTCTCCTATTCCCTCCCTCCCAAGCTCCCCTAGCTGATTGGACTTTTTTATAAAGAATCATTTGAGAGAGGTCTATTGACATGTGTCTCTGAGTCTCTGTGTCTCCATGTCCCCGTGTCCCCAGTCTCCGTGTCCCTGTGTCCCCGAGTCTCTGTGTCCCTGGAGACTTCTGATGTGATGAAGAGGATTATACCATATCATAGACCTTTTTGGACAGGAGTCTGATGGCCTTGGAAGATTCCTTTTTGTACAATGTCTCTCCATCATTGGAATATTGTTAGAAGTATTGATGTGTCTCCGTGTCCCCATGTCTCTGTGTCTCTGTGTCTCAGTGATCTTGCAAGTATCACCAATAGCAAGTCAACAATTATATAAATTAGATTTTTTTTCAGGATCCTATCATTAGATACCACTTCTTTCTTTCTTTTTTTTTAAATTAATTTTATAATTATAATTTTTTTGACAGTACATATGCATGGATAATTTTTTTTTACAACATTATTCTTTGTATTCACTTTTCCAAATTTTCCCCTCCCTCCCTCTACTCCCTCCCCTAGATGACAGGCAATCCCATACATGTTAAATGTGGTACAGTATATCCTACATACAATATATGTGTACCACTTCTTCCTTAATGGAATAGTTTCATGTCTTCAGAATTTCAATATTTATTTCAATAACAGCTTCCCATCTTTGTTGGGGTCACTCCTGTAGAATTATAGATACTTAACATTTCTCTGAAATCCATTCTTCTAAAATCTAGGGATTACTTCAAATTCTGCCCAATTTCACTTGCCTTTTCTATCATGAATTATAAGATAGAATGATTGCTGTTCCCAAAGGTTCCCATCATTCTACTTCAGCAATCGGTTCCTTCTTTCTTGTCAGAATTAGGCCTAAAATCACATTTCCCCTTGCTGCATCTGCCAGCTTTTGCAAAATGAAATTAGAATTAAGATAAGCCAAGAATTTATCAGGAGAGAGACAGAGAAACAGAGAGAGGCAAAGACAAAGTCAAAGAGACAGAGAGTGGGAGGGGAAGGGTATGGGAGAGAGAAGGACAAGAAGCAGAGAGATAGAATTTGGAAACCATAGTCACGTGAGGAAAGCCAGCTCCTGAACATGTCTATGATTTCCAGCTTGTTTTCCTAGAGATTTGGGAGGATTTCCCTTAGGGAAATCTGATTTAACTGAGATCTCCTTTTACCTCCTTATAAAGAACTCTTTTATTCTGTGTATTTTCCCATATAATCTAATCTGCATAACTTTTTCAATTTCTGCTTACTATTTGACTAGATAAATGGGTTTATTCACTATTGACTATTTGAGATGTTGTTTTGTGCAATGAGCAATTGTTGCTCAAACTGGAACCAAACTGGTGAGTTTATCCTAAAGGCTACTGACCCTCTCCCCTTTAATGGATAATGACTAGGAAAATGGCTTTGTTTCAAACCTATGTATCCCTAGAGAAGCTACATTTGATGGGGAGAGGGCAGTTGACAGATATTATTCTAGTTCAGTTCCCCTCTCAGAAACTGAAGGAAAAAATAGTCTTCCCAATGTTCCAGTACTTGGTGGGGCAGGGGAGTATTTGCTCCCTTTCCCAGCTATAACCCTCACTGAGAGTTCCTACACCAAAGTCCCCAACAGAGGTTCAAACAAACAAACAAAAAAACCCCAAAACAATTTGATACCCAAGATAAGTAAGGGGATAATAATACAGCACCTAATGGATTCATGTTATCCTGCTGAGATGAACTATATTCTGTGGTGCTGAAAAAACTTGCAAATGTGATTACTGAGCCACTGGTTTGGAAAGATAACATGAAACATGAAAAGAGTTTAAGAAATTTAAGAAGAACTGATATTTCCTAGATTCTGTCACCCTTTCTCCAGATATGTACCATTGAAATGCATAAAGGTAATATTAATGCTGAAGAGCATTTGGGTCAGCCCAGAAGCTCCGGGTATTTCCTAGTTTTGGAGGCTTTGAGAAGGAATCCTTACAGAAACAGCAATGATCCTGAGGAAGGGAGGATAAAGAGAGAGAGGCATGGTTCCAGACCCCATTCTTACCAACTGAACAGGAATTGCAGTGATAGCCACATGAGGACAGTGGAACAGTAGAGACTAGGAGGGGAGTAAGATGAGAAAATTTAAAAGGAATTGAGGCAATAACTTTACTACTCAGTAAATACAGTAAGTACTGTGCTTTTTGTTGTTATTGTTGTTGAATAATTTTTCAGGTATGTCCAATTCTCTGACCCCATTTGAGATTCTCTTGGCAAAGATACCGGAATGATTTGCTATTTTCTTCTTCAGTTCATTTTATAGATGAGGAAACTGAGGCAAACAGGGCTTAGTGAATTGTCCAGGATCCCACAGCTAAGTATCTCAGGCCAGATTTGAACTCAGGAAGATGATTCTTCCTGATTTCAGGTCTAGTGTTCTATTCACTGCAGCGCCCCCTAGCATGGGTATGTGGCACCTTTGGTGCTGATGCGGAGTGATTAATGGTAAAGAAATTCTGCTCCACTCGCATGATATTCTCAACAGGGAGTAGAGGAAGATGAGCCCCTATACCCCAAGAGAATGGAGAAACCAATAAAACGGAGTATTTTTAGGCTAGAAAAGAGGAAACTTCAAGGGGGCGTAAAGATTGATGAAGATATACCTTCGGAATCTAATGCTTATTGTGCAACAAGAAAATGGTATTTACACACATGTATTGTATCTAGGTTATATTGTAACACATGTAAAATGTATGGGATTGCCTGTCATCGGGGGGAGGGAGTACGGGGGGGGGGATAATTTGGAAAAATGAATACAAGGGATAATATTATAAAAAAATTTTATAAAAATTATTAAAAAAAAAAAAAAAGATTGATGAAGAGCTAGTATGTGAAAGAGAGGGGAGACCTGATCTCTTTCACCACAGAACTAAGAGCAATGGGTTAGAGAAATTTCATTTTGACGGAATATACATTTTCTTCTCCATTAGCACTATCCCGAAGTGAAGTACACTGCCTCAGGAGGTTTCGGGACATTTCCTCTGTCCTAAGAGCTGGGGCATAAGCTTTTGAATCTCCCCCATGCTGGCAAATCATTCTGTTTTGAGAGAAGATATGACTTCTGAAATATGCCAAAGTCATTTGGAGTCAAGGCCAACCCAATTTTTGTCAAAATCACGTGTGACATAATTAAGTAATAGAAGTGACTTTGTTGCATAGCTCTGAAGGCCATTCCCAAAAAGCAATTTCATCAATGGTTTAAGCTACTTTGAAACAGGTGTGCAGTCTCCCAGGGGGACTTCTTTATTTGGAGACGTGGCTTTGAATGTAGGCATTATTTTATGTATATTAGCATATCAGACTAGAAAGAAAGAAAGAAAGTATCCAGGAACATACCAGAATACTCCCCAAATTGCTGTAGACCTTAGCAACAGCTTTTGAACTTTCAAAAATATGTCACACCCACTCGAGGGCTACTTCCCCAACTCCCACTTAGATTGGTGAGTAGATCCCTAGAAGATAGCCACTACAACTTTCAGATTCTCAATGGATAACCCCAAGAGTTTGTTTGAGTTTCTGATATTGTCATTTAGAGCCCCCCCCCCATCAATATGCTTGCTGTGTTATCAGCCAGTAGCCTCAATATCCTTTTAGTAAAGAAGCTGGTAAAGAGAAAGTATAGCAAGAACAGTATTTACAAAATATTCTTCCAAATTGTTGACATAATCTCTTTCCTGAATACACAAGGTCCCTGGGGAAAGTTAGTCAGTCACTAAACATTTATTAAGTGCTTAAGGTATGCTAGACAGTGTGCTATAAGTACTGGTGAATACAACAAAAGGCAAAAAATAATCCCTAGAATCAAGACACATACATCCTAATTGGGAGACACCACGTAAATAACGATATGTATATGAAATATTTACAGAGAAGATTGGCTGCAGTCAGAAACAGGAAGGCAGAAAAGGTACTGGGAACAGCCAGTATAAAGGTGTAGAGATGGGAGATGGAATGTTAAATATGTATAGGAAGGTAATGTTTGACTGATTCTGCCTCAACCACCCAAAGTGATATTGTTCCCTAGAGGTAGAGAGTGGCTTGGATGGAGCTCCTTCATTATTGACCTGTATTATCCATAACTGGCTTGCTGTCTTAGCCAGTTATAGATATTCCCTTTATGGCACCATCCAATGATCAAAGAAATTTGTTCCTCTCTGTCTCGAGACCTGGCTGGCCCCATTTAGTTTAGACTTTTGAGTGACTCATCTGAGGTGTCGGGGCCTTCTGTGATTACGTTAATTGGGGTAAGTAAGCAAGTAAGCCATGATCACACTCTCACATTTTTACTTATGACAAGTAATTCATTATTTAGGTTTAAAATTTAAAATTCCATTTGTTTTCTGCCTGTAATGACTAAGACCCTTAAAATAAGAAAATAAAACTAAAAATAAAATAAGAAAAGCTGTTATATACAGTGGGAAAAGTCCAGAGAGCAGCTGAGCACCCTAATTTAGAAGGTCATCATGGTGCTTGGACTCCTTCAAAACAAAATACAACTTGAAAATAATAATTAATTAGAATAGTGACCTGTCAGATGGTACATTTCCTCCTCCAGCAGTTCTACACCCATATAGGTTCCTCCTTGGCCCAGCCCTGCCCTGCTCCATTCTCACCCTCACAGGGTCCTTCCCAGCAGTAATCTCAGTTCCCAGGATCTCTCCATGCCAATCAACTGACTAACTTTTTAAAATGTATGGGTTTTATGCTACCTGACCCTACCTCAGGTATCTACATTATTACTTATGGGTCTGCAAAAAAAAAACTCATCCTATATTTTAAATCTAAAATGGGAATGGAGGGGGACCTCCACTGAAGCATCATTTCACCTCTACTGCACATTACAAAATGGCTTATTTGAGGGAAAATACCTTATTGCAGCAAAGTTAGGATTGGCATACATTTGAAAGAGGTATTTGTTATAATATGAATGACATAAAATCAACTATGACTCTAGATGAACCTCTCCTTCCTCTCCCTCCTGCTCCCCGTCCCTACAACTAACTACCCATTACCCAGAGAGGAATTGAAGGCTGTAGAAATGACATGGCTTGCCCAAGATCACCCAGGTATTAAAGGATAGATGAGGGCTTTGAATCCAGGCCCTCAGATGATCACCCAAGAAGCTCTTCCACTATGTTTCGTACTCTTTCCAGAAAGTTCCTCTTGGAAAAGCTTCATCCAACTTATTGATACAGTATGTAGTACCTCTTCAAGAAGAGTCACATCTACTTCCGTTTGACTATGACTTAACATATAACATCTGTTCAACATATTCTTTTGATTAAAGAGAGCATGACTTGTGGTGAATTTGCATGCCTGCCAATACATGGATTTTTTTTTTTTTAATTCAGTTAGGTTCTCTAAAATTTTAATTGGAAATAATCTTCATCATTTCATTCTTGTACATGTTGACATTGCTTCATTTGTGAGCTTTAAAAAATTTTTTTATCTTTTGGAATGGATTTTCTAAATGCCAAAAAAAGTGCAGTATATGAAAAAAGTTATAGTGGTACCCATGATGTACTCATAGTGGGCTCGGAACATCACAATTTTTTAAATATATATATGTTATAATTATAACTTTTTTTTGACAGTACATATGCATGGGTAATTTTTTACAACATTATCCCTTGCACTCCCTTCTGTTTATACTCATTTCCCAGTGTTCCTTTTCTGGGTGTAGTTGATTCTGTCCATCATTGATCAATTGGAACTGAATTAGCTCTTCTCTTTGTTGAAGATATCCACTTCCATCAGAATACATCCTCATACAGTATTGTTGTTGAAGTGTACAATGATTTCCTGGTCCTGCTCATTTCACTCAGCATCAGTTGATGTAAGTTTCTCCAGGCCTCTCTGAAATCATCCTGCTGGTCATTTCTTATAGAACAATAATATTCCATAAAATTCATATACCATAATTTACCCAACCATTCTCCAATTGATGGGCATCCATTCAGTTTCCAGTTTCTAGCCACTACAAAAAGGGCTGCCACAAACATTTTGGCACATACAGGTCCCTTTCCCTTCTTTAGTATTTCTTTGGGATATAAGCCCAGTAGTAGCACTGCTGGATCAAAGGGTATGCACAGTCTGGTAACTTTTTGGGCATAATTCCAGATTGCTCTCCAGAATGGTTGGATTCATTCACAACTCCATCAACAATGCATCAGGGGACATCACAATTTCTAAAAGATTAAGAAACCTACTTCTGTAGGTTTTGGTCAGGGTAATATGGATAGAATGGATTTTCCAGTTTGTGTAAAGCTATAAGCAAATTTTTGGATCTTGCATTTGGCAAAGTTCTTGAGGGGTAGACAACTTTTCAGGACTTATTGGAATGGTATCATTTATAAAATTCTAACATTAAGACAATTGGTTAAATATATATATATATATATATATATATATATATATATATATGATTCAGCTCTCAGATGGGCATTTGATCTATACTACAATTAAGTGTCTGGATATTTCTAAATAGACAATGGAGTGAAGTTTTCATTTTCTCCTGGGATATTCAAACTGACTTTTATTGTCTTACAATTTAATGGACTGTTATTCCCATGAGTACTGTGGGCACTCACAATGTGGTCTGTACCAGTTTATTTTGGGGGAGTCTGGCTACCCAAAAGACTATTAAGGTTCCTTTCCTCACATTCTTTGACTACTACCCCTCCAAAACTTGGAAAAGAAACATTTCTTAAAGCTGAGGTTTGACTTCTGTCTAGGGACTTCCCAAAGGGAACAGCAGAAAGACACTACATGAACAATGTAAATAAAGTATGGGACAGGTATATATTTTCCCCTAGCCAAAAGAAGTACTTAACAAAGAAAATTCTCACAAGTTCTTTTTGACACAGCATGGAGGCACGGGAATACATACAGGGACATGGAGACAGACATGGACATGAAGACACACACAAATACATGAAGACAGACACAGGGACAGGGAGACAGACACAGAAACATGGGGACACGGGGACATGGAGACAGAGAATTGGAGAGTGAGTGTTAGGAAGTCCTGAGTTAAAATCTTTTTTTTTTTTTCCCCCTGAGGCTGGAGTTAAGTGACTTGCCCAGGGTCACACAGCTAGGAAGTGTTAAGTGTGTTAAGTGTCTGAGACCAGATTTGAACTCGGCTCCTCCTGAATTCAAGGCTGGTGCTCTATCCACTGTGCCACCTAGATGTCCCCTGAGTTAAAATCTTCACCTCAGATACTTCCTAGCTGTCTGAGTCTGGATAAGTGGCTTGAGCAGGTTTGCCTCGATTTTCTCTTCTGTCAAATAACACAGAGAAGGAAATAGCAAACCACTCCCATATCTTTGCCAAGAAAATGCCAAATGGGGCCACACAGTGTTGAACACAGTTGAAATGACTCAACAAATGCCCAGTGCTAAGCATAGTGCCTAGCTCATAGTAAGCATTTAATAGATATTTATTGGATTGCCATTGCTATACTCAGTTTCATATGCAATCTTCTTTTTCTGTTCTTTATAAAGGAAACTGTTGATGTCAGTAACCAAAATATAAATTTATTTGAACTCTTTTAGATGAGTTAGTTTCTAATATATCTAAGGACCCTTCTAATTGTAGATAATTGGATAGATGGATAAAGTTATGAAACACTACAGAAAATAGACTATTTATATTTTAAACCAGGTATTCTTAACCTGGAGTTCAAGGTAGCTGTGAATAGATTTTAGGGGGTCCATAAATTTTATATTTTAAAAATTATATTTTAATCTAATTGGTTTCCTTTTTATCTTACATATTTTATTTATGCTTTAAAAATATTACACTGAGAAGTGGTCAATGGGTTTTATCAGTTTGCCAAAAGGGTCCATGACATAAAAATGTTAAGAAACACTGATCTACATTATACACAGCAACAATAAGACTATACAATGATCAACTCTGATGGTCGTGGCTCTCTACAACAATGAGATGATTCAAACCAGTTCCAATTGTTCAGTGATGAAGAGAACCAGCTACACCCAGAGAGAAGATTGTAGGAACAGAATGTGGACCACAGCATAGCATTCTCACTCTCTGTTGTTATTGCATTTTGTTTTCTTTCTCAATTTTGCTTTTTCTTCCTTCTTGATTTATTTTTTCTTGTGCACCAAGATAACTGTATAAATATGTACACATATATTGGATTTAACATATATTTTAACATATTTAATGTGTATTGGACTACCTGCCATCTAGGGGAGGGGATAGGGGAAAGGAGGGGATTATTTGGACAGAAGGCTTTGCAAGGGTCAATGTTGAAAAATTACTCATGCATATATTTTGTAAATAAAAAGCTTTAATTAAATTTTTTTAGTTAAAAATTTAAAAAGATATATGTGGTATTGATCTAAAATGAAAATAAATCATTTTTAAAATAATATCTATTTCTGGGAGAAAAAGGATAGATTAAAAACCAATTTATTGAAATACTTGTAAAATAAAATTAAAATAACATTGGTATGATCAAGCAATAATTATCTATCTAGCTAAATACCTATGTATCATACAGTAAAATAAGCTTCTCTAAAAAAATGAAAAGAAACACTGATATAACATAAGAGAAAACTATTAATTCTTCTCTAGATATTCCTACAATATTAGAGCACCCAGAGAGTCAGGGATGAAGGATCGTCATAATTGGGTCCTTTCAAATATATAGGAAAACAAAGTATATTGCAAATGAATGGCATGCTTTCCTTTTGAACTAAGCCTGCTTGCGCTATTTTATCAGCTAACTCTGGATCTCCGTCTGAATTGGCCTTTGCATTGCCAGGGATCCACTAAGAAAACTAGGGTGCCCTCTGTTTTACAGGTACCTCTGAAGAAATTTGTCAGAAGTTCCGTTGGGATGGCCTTTTGCCTTGAAAGGAGATCCTTTGGGGAAAGGTATGGGATATACTATGTGCTGTATGGAACTATGACAAAAAGGCTAACTCAGGATAGTTTGGCATCCCACCTGAAGGTGACATGATAACTCTGCACTTGTAAAAGATGAACACCAGCTAAACAACTCTTCAGCTCTGAATCTGAAAGATGAGGTAAAATGTAACAGCAGTTCAATGTTACAGCATACCTTCAAATGGTCCTTGTGTCCCCGTGTCCACATGTCCCCGTGTCTCCATGTCTCCATGCCACTGTATCCCTGTGTCTCCATGTCTCCATGTCCCCATGGCCCCGTGTCTCTGTGGCCCCATGTCTCCATGTCTCTGTGTCCATGTGTTTCCATGGTCCCGTGTCTCTGTGTCTCCATGTCTCAATGTCCCCGTGTCTCTGTGTCCCCATGCCTCTGTGGCCCTGTGTCTCCGTGTCCCCTAGTCTCTGACTAGGTGAAGTCTTGGGGCTGTGCCTTTGCCTGGGGATGTGAAGGGGGGGAGGTAGAGCAAAGGCTATGCCTTTTCTGAGGGAGGCTCCAGCTGAGATCTCCAGGCTGGAGAAACCTGGGATTCCCAGGATGGAGCAGAGGGGGAGTTGGAAGTACTGTAGTGTGGATTCCCTGTTTTTATAAAGGCATATTTTTTATTTTTTTATTATTTGTGTGTGTGAGGGGGGAAAGTAGAAGCATAGATCATGGGAATGAAGCAGACTGAGGAACTGAAATTTGAGCAGGATATCAAAGTTCCCTACTGAGAAAACTAAAGAGATGGGGAGGAAAGATTGAACTCATGGAGGGAGAAAAGAAAATGCCCCAGTGGTCAAGAATAAGTTGACCACCAGGATCTGAACTAAGCAATACATGTGGATAGTATGAATCTCAAGGGGCTATTTAGTAGAGGGTGGTAGTGATATAAGAGAGTCTGAAAGTAGCAAGGGAAAAGATAAACCCTTCCACCTTCACAGCCAGTAATACCAAATCAGGGAGTAGGAGAGAAAAGGTGACACTGGAAAGGGCAGCAAAAAAAGTAGTATCTTTAGGAGGAAGTTATGTCCCAATAAGAACCAGAACAGGGAAAGTGAGAAAGAAAGCTTTAAGATGAAATTAAGTTTGTTCATTGTGGAGTGGGCAGAGTATACTGTATAATGTAATGTATAGGCTGACCTGGAATGAGGCATTATGGAACTTGGGTCAGGGTAGAAAAACTCAGATTATGGTGAATTCAAGATGAAGAAACAAGTTTATACACTGGAAGTCAGGGGTGCAGAATCACTGGGATGGATCCAATATCAGGTGGTGAGTGAATGAGTTCAATGGCTGGAAAAAGACCCATTGGGAGAAACATAAGATTAGATGATTCCATCACCTCCCTTGAGGGTCAGCTTCTTGGCAAGCGGTGATGTTACATGCTGTATATCAAAACTTCTTAAACTATGGGTCATGACCTTCAATGGGTGGTAACTGAATGTGGAGATTTTGAAATTATGATTTATTTTCACTAAATGTTTAATTTGTATAACCTACTTAAAATACCTATATACCCAGAGTCATATCAAAATTCCTTGGGCAAAATGTAGAGTGTAGTAGCTCAGAGTTGTTTTAATTTGTATTTCTATAATCAATAGTGATTTAAAGCTTTTTTTCATATGATTGTAGATAGCTTTCATTACTCTATCTAAAAACTTCCTGTCCCTGTCCTTTAACTACTTATCATTTGGGGAATGGCTCATTTCTATAAATTTGATTTAGCTCTCTATATATTTTAGAAATAAGGTCTTTATCAGAGAAACTTGGTGTAAAATACTTTTCTACAGTTATGCTCATTACTATCATTTCCTTTTTTTTCATTTCCAATTTTTCTCAATAGCATTTTATTTTTATTACATCTAAAGATAGTTTTCAACATTCATTTTTTAATATTTTGAGTTTCATCTTTTTTCTCCCTCCCTCTCTTACATCCCCCCTCCTGATATCAGCAAGCAGTATGACATAGGTTATGCATGTACAATCCTTTTCAACATGTTTCCATATTTGTCATGTTGTGCAAGAAAAATTAGACCAAAAGGGAAAAAACCACAAGAAAGAAAAAGCAAACAAATAAAACAAACAATAAAAATAGCATGCTTTGATCCACATTCAACATCCATAGTAATCCTTCTGGATGAAGATAACATTTTCCATCCCAAGTCTATTGGTATTATCTTGGATCACTGAAGTGTTGAGAACTAAGTCTATTATAGTTGACCATCACATAATCTTGCTGTTACTTTGTACAATGTTCTGCTCACTTTACTCAGCATTAATTCATGTAAGTCACTTTTAAAAAATGTTAAGTCTTTTATTTTTCCAAATACATACAAAAATAGTTTTCAACATTCATCTTTGCAAAATTTTGTGTTCCAAATTTTTCTCCTTCACTTGGCTCTTTCTAGCAATGAGGTGATTCAAGGCAATTCCAATAGATTTGTGATGGAAACAGCCATCCACATCCAGAGAAAGAACTATGGAGACTGAATATGATCACAGCATAGTATTTTCACCTTTTTTTTTGGTTATTTGCTTGTTTTTTTCTTTCTCATTCCCCCCCCCCCATTTGATCTGATTTTTCTTGCACAGCATGATAAGCATGGAAATATGTTTAGAAGAACTGCACATGTTTAACTTGTGTTGGATTGCTTGCTTTCCAGATAAGGGAGGAAGAAAAATTTAGAACATAAGATTTTTCAGAGGTGAACTATCTTTGTATGTATTTTGAAAAATAAAAAGCTATTATTATTATTATTTTTTTTCCCCTGAGGCTGGGGTTAAGTGACTTGCCCAGAGTCACACAGCTAGGAAGTATTAAGTGTCTGAGAGCAGATTTGAACTCAGGTCCTCCTGAATTCAAGGCTGGTGCTCTATCCACTGCATCACCTAGCCACCCCAAGCTATTGTTATTAAAACAACAACAAATTTTTCTCCCTGCCTTCTCCCCCCTTCCTTCACCTCTACTCAATCTGAAATAGGTTAAATATGTATAGTTTTTCTAAACATATTTTCATATTCATCATGCTGCACAAGAAAAATCATAACAAAAGGGGAAAAATGAGAAAGAGAAAAAAAATCAAGCAAACAACAATAACAACAGGTGAGAATACTGTACTTTGCTCCACACTCAGTTCTGGGGCATAGCTCCAAACTGCTCTCTAGAATAGTTGGATCAGTTCACAATTCCACCAATAATGCATTCATCTTCCAATTTTCCCACATCCCCTCCAACATTTATCATTATCTTTTCTTGTCATTTTAGCCAATCTGAGAGGTGTCAGGTGGTACCTCAGAGCTGTCTTAATTTGCATTTGGAATTATGCCCAAAGGGTTATAAAACTGTGCATACCCTTTGATCCAGCAGTCTGTCTCTGCAGGATCTGTATCCCAAAGTGATCATAAAAGAGGAAAAAGGACCCACGGGTGCAAAAATGTTTGTAGCAGCCCTTTTTGTTGTGGCAAGAAACTGGAAACTGAGTGGATGTCCATAAGTTGAGGAATGGCTAAATAACTTATGGTATATGGATGTTATGGAATATTATTGTTCTGTAAGAAATGATGAGCAGGATGATTTCAGAAAAAAAACTGAGAAGACCTTCATGAACTAATGCTAAATGAAGTGAGTAGAACAACAACAAAAAACAATGTACATAAGTAACCACAAGATGATCAACTCTGATGAATGTGGCTCATTTTCAACAATGAGGTGATTCAAGGCAATTCCAATAGACTTTTGATGGAAAGTACCAATCATATCCAGAAAAAGAACTTTGGAAACTGAATGTGCATTAAAACATAGCATTTTTCACCTTTTTGTTGTTATTTGATTGGTTTCTTTTCTCGTTCGAACCTACAAGGAAGTAAAGAAAAGATAGACACTCATGAATATAAGTTCTTTTATATATCCTTTCGTGAACTGGAAATTTATTATTATATTTTGAATCCTCCCTCACATACTTGTGGGCACATGACAACATTCTGCTTTGTTTTGTTTTGTTTTATTTTTATTTTCAGTTTTTCTATTTTTTTATAAAAGAAATAAGTATAGGAAAAGAAAAAAGAAAAAAATTATTTTTGCAGAATATATGATGGTTTATTAGAGTACTATATTTAACTAAAATTAATAATAACAGTAATAAGCAGGATATAAAATAAAACCACAAATCATTAACTTTTCTGGGTTTTTAAAAATAATAGATTTTTATTTTCAAAATGTATGCAAAGATAGTTTTCAACATTCACCCTTGTAAAACTTAGTATTCCACATTTTTTCTCACTTCCTTCCCCTCACCCATTTCTCTAGACAGCGAATAATTCAATATATGTTATTAACCTTTTTGTACATTACCATCAAGACCCAGAGAGAAAATATGAAAAATAAATTCTATTAAAAATTACTATTAAAAAAAACCATATTCCCTGCAGAAGAAGAACTCAGGCCCAAAGAAGGGAAATTACTTGGCTGAGGACACACAGGAAGAAAATGAGGGAGATAGGACTCAAAACTAGATCTACTGACTTTCCAGTACAATACTTTTTGTACTGGCATTTCATAGTGCTTTGACTAATAAAGTATTTAATTCATTCACAAAGCAATTACAAATCAATCAGCAAGCATTTATTAAGCACCTGGGGATACAAAGACATAAATGAAAGTCCCTGCCTTTAAGGAATTTGCTTTCATTCAATAAAAGAAAATAGCAAGTACATACCAAAGTTTATGGACATTTTATCAATATAATTGGGCTTAAGAAATGACAACATATATTAATCATAATTGTACAAAAAATTTTGCACCAAGTTTCTTCAATAAAGACCTCATTTCTCAAATATATAGATAATTGATTTATAGAAATGTGTCATTTCTCAATTGTTAAATGGTCAAAGAATATGAACAATTTTCAGATGAAGAAATTAATGCCATTTCTAGTCATGAAAAAATGCTCTAAATCATTATTTATTAGAGAGAAATGCAAATTGAAACAGCTCTGAGGTACTACTTCACACCTCTCAGATTAGCTAAAATGATAGGAAAAGAAATGATAAATGTTGGAAGGTTTGTGGGGAAATGGACACTAATACATTGTTGGTAGAGTTGTGAAATGATTCAACCATTCAAGAGAACAATTTGGAACTATGCTCAAAGGGCTATCAAACTGTATATACCCTTTGATCCAGCTGTGTCTCTACTGGACCTGTATCCCAAAGAGATCTTAAAGGAGGGAAAGGGCAAAATGTGCAAAAAATGTTTGTGGCAGCCCTCTTTGTAGTGGCAAGAAATTGGAAAATGAGTGGATGCCCATCAATTGGAGAATGGTTGGGTAAATTGTGGTATATGAATGTCATGGAATATTATTGTTCTATAAGAAATGATCAGCCGGATGATTTTTTTAAATTATAACTTTTTATTTACAAAACATACGCATGGGTAGTTTTTCAACACTGACCCCTGCAAAACCTTCTGGTCCAACTTTTCCCCTCCTTCCTCCTCCCACCCTCTCCCCTGGAAATCAGGTAGTCTAATGCATGTTATATATGTTTAATCCAATATATGTATACATATTTAAACAGTTGTCTTGCTGCTCAAGAAAGTTCGAATCTAGAAAGAAGGTAAAATAACTTGAGAAAGAAAACAAAAATGCAAGCATACAATAACAAAGAGTGGAAATGCTATGTTGTGGTCTACACTCATTTCCCATAATTTTTTCTCTGGGTGTAGCTGGTTCTCTTCCTTACTGAACAATTGGAACTGGTTTGGATCATCTCATTGTTGAAGAGAGCTATTTCCATCAGAATTGATCCTCATATAGTATTGTTGAAGTGTATATTGATTTCCTGGTTTTGCTCATTTCACTCAGCATCAGTTCCTGTAAGTCTCTCCAGGCCTCTCTGAAATCATTCCAGCAGGTTGGGGAGATGGTGCCTCTGCTTTCACTTCAACTCTCCCCTCTGACCTAAACTCCAAACCAAGTGCTCCTCCCTCCCTCAAGTGCCTGCAGCCAGCAGCCTCCCTGCCCTCCTGCTTTTATTCTCTGGGTGTGCTACCTCCTTCTTGCCCAGGGCTGACCCCCTGCAGGATAGCCTGACCTGGCATTCCTCATCAGTAGAAGGTGCCTCATCTTCTTGGACTCAGACCTCTGGAAGGTGAAAATCTTGGTGGTTCTTCCTGAGGCTCTAGGTATACTCAGCTCGCCTCAGGGGTGCCCACTTAGTGTTTGTGGGGAGCTAGCCTTGGGGGGTTTGCACTTCACAGGTCTTAATCCTTGGCCTTTCCTAGGGGCTTTCTTAGGATCTTCCAGAGTTGTACTAGGAAGATGATCTTTCACCAGTCTGTTTGCCTTGAGATGCAAATTTGTTCTGTTTGTGGGAGAAATCTGGAGAACTTGCATCTTCCATCTTCCTAGAATTCACTGAAGGGATTTTTAAAAAATACATATATATGGATAATTTTTCTTTTTTCTTTTTTTTTTAACCATTCAAAACAGTCAGTGCTATTTTATTTTTTCTCTTTTATACTCCTTTGGCACTGTTCTTCTTTTTTATTATTAAAGTTTTTTTTTTTTTTTATTTTCAAAACATATGCATGGATAATTTTTCAACACTGACCCTTGCAAAACCTTGTGTTCCAAATTTCCTCCCCCTTTCCCCTTTCCACTCCCCTAGATGGCAAGTAATCCAATATATGTTAAACACATTAAAATATATGTTAAATCCAATATATGTATACATATTTATGTAATTCTCTTACTGTACAAGAAAAATCAGATCAAAAAGTGATAAAGAAAAACAAAAAGCAAGCAAACAACAAAAAAGATGAAAATGCTGTTGTGATCTACACCCAGTCCCCTAGCCAGATGCAGATGGCTCTTTCCATCACAGGTCTATTGGAATTGGCATGAATCATCTCATTGTTGAAAAGAGCCACATCCATCAGAACTGATCATCGAATAATCTTGCTGTTGCTGTGTACAACGGTTTTACTCACTTCACTCAGCATCACTTCATGTAAGTCTCTCCAGGCCTCTCTGAAATCATCGTGCTGATAGTTTTTTTATAGGACAATAATATTCCATAACGTTCACATACGACAATTTATTCAGCCATTCCCCAACTGATGGGCATCCACTCACTTTCCAGTTTCTTGCCACTCCAAAAAGGACTGCGATAAGTATTTTTGCGCATGTGGGTCCCTTTCCCTCCTTTAAGAGCTCTTTGGGATATGGGCCCAGTAGTAACACTGCTGGATCAAAAGTTATGCACATTTTAATAACCCTTTGGGCATAGTTCCAAATTAATCTCCTGAATGGTTGGATCAATTCACAATTCAACCAACAATGTATCAGTGTCCCAGTTTTCCCACATCCCCTCCAACATTCATCATTATTTGTTCCTGTCATCTTAGCCAATCTGACAGGTGTGTAGTGGTATCTGAGAGTTGTCTTAATTTGCATTTCTCTGATCAATAGTGATTTAGAGCACCTTTTCATATGACTAGAAATGGTTTAAATTTCTTCATCTGAAAAGTGTATATTCATGTTGAAAGGAATACTTTTGATATTTGTATTACCAGCTACACAGAATTGTTATTTGAATCAAGTGAGATAAAGAATGTGAATAACTAAAACACTGTACAAATGAAGTTATTAATACCACTTATCAATCTTGCTACCTTCCAGGAACCTAATCCTGTTAAAATAAGTGATTGATATCCTAACAGTTCCTGATATCCTCAAGTTCCTGAAAATGCTGTAAGACAGCCTTTTTGTGTGTATTATTCTTTCATGGATTAACTGGTTTTCAGTGGTTCACCTTCTGCCTATAGTCAAATGAGAAATTGGTTACCAAACAAGTAGCATGGCCTGGCAGAAAGAGGCTGCTGCATGTAGATTTAGAGGACCTGGATTCCAAACCATCACATGTCTCTCCCATCACAAGTTAATGGGAATCTCTTATCAAGACTTCTTGAATTCTCTTATGTGGAATTAGACATTCTGTATATGATTGTATTTGCATTGGGTGTTTTTAAAAACAAACTGATTTGTATGAATAATGTTCACTTATGAAAGATCTACTTGGATATAAACTCATTGGGACAAATTCCTTATTGTTATCAACATAAGGTTATGATAAATATTTGTTTAGAATTTATGTATGGTTCTTCTAGGATGGTAAATGGGAAAAAGAGAAATGGGTTTGCTAGAACTTCCACTGTTACCAAGGGCAGTCTACCTGCCCATTGGCCGGCTCAAACTTATGAATTGTATGCTTTAAATCAAGGGTTGAAATTATTGTGGGACCAGGATGGGAATATATATATATATATATATATATATATATATATACACACACACACACACACACACACACACATACATACTGATTTGAGATATGCCTGGGGTGTGATGCATGGATTTGAAAGGATTTGGGAGAAAAGAGGTACTGGAAAACATTCTGGAATGTAACAGTAATGTAAATGTAATGTAAAGGGACATGAGATGGGAAGTTCTTTTTTTTTTTTTTATTAAAAATTGGTTAACTGGTTTATTTCACTTTTATGATGATGGTCACTTGTTTATATCTAGGTTAAAACATACAGTTAATTGGCATTAAAATCAACAAAGTTCTTTGCTTGCTTTAGTTCTGGTGAGCCTCGAGTTCAATTGTGTTTATTGTCATCCTAAATGACAATCAATTAAATCAATTCTGCAATCACAATTTAAGATAGGAAACCTGAGGTCTTAAAGAAGGCCACAGTCCTTTTCAACATATAATTTCATTGGTTCAATATCAATGTAGATGGATATTTAACAAAGCTAACAGCACTGCTTTTTTTTTTTTTAATAATATTATCCCTTGTATTTATTTTTCCAAATTATCCCCCCCTCCCTCCATTCCCTCCCCCCGATGACAGGCAATCCCATACATTTTACATGTGTTACAGTAAAACCTAGATACAATATATGTGTGTAAATACCATTTTCTTGTTGTACATTAAGTATTAGCTTCCGAAGGTATAAGTAACCTGGGTAGATAGACAGTAGTGCTAACAATTTACATTCACTTCCCAGTGTTCCTTCTCTGGGTGTAGTCGTTTCTGTCCATCACTCATCAACTGGAAGTGAGTTGGATCTTCTTTATGTTGAAGATATCCACTTCCATCAGAATACCTCTTCATACAGCATTGAAGTGTACAGCGATCTTCTGGTTCTGTTTATTTCACTCAGCATCAGTTCCTGTAAGTCTCTCCAAGCCTCTCTGTATTCCTCCTGCTGGTCATTTCTTACAGAGCAATAATATTCCATAATCTTCATATACCATAATTTACCTAACCATTCTCCAATTGATGGGCATCCATTCATCTTCCAGTTTCTAGCCAGTATGAAAAGGGCTGCCACAAACATTTTGGCACATACGGGTCCCTTTCCCTTCTTTAATATTTCTTTGGGATATAAGCCCAGTAGTAGTACGGCTGGGTCAAAGGGTATGCACAGTTTGATAACTTTTTGGGCAGGGAAGTTCTTTTGAGGTAAAGGGAAATAGATTAGCAGATGTGCTGTTACAGTGACTGTGGGCTGGTGACTTGATTTGTTAGAACCTCAATTTCTGAACTGCGAAATAAGGAGTGAATTAGGATTGGGCTTCTTAAACTTTTTTCCACTTTTTGCCCAATAAATTTTTATGTTATCTAAGGTCTGTATGCACATAAAATTGATATATCAATCAAATATTTACTGATAATATTGTTTCAAGTAGGTTTTTTGATGATTTTCTGAGATTCTCTAAGTATATTATCATATCATCTGCAAAGAATGATAGTTTTATCTCCTTGTTGCCTATTCTAATTCCTTTAATTTCTATTTCTTTTCTTATTGCTAAAGCCAACATTTCTAGTACAATGTTGAATAATAATGGTGATAATGGACATCCTTGTTTCATTCCTGATATATTTATTGATAATAAATCATAGTTTTGTGATTCCCACATTTAGTTACAAGTCCCCATATAGGATTATAACCCACAGTTTAAGAAGCTGGGGATTAGATGACCACTTGGATTCCTTCCAGTGTGAAATAATGCTAATATGATTGTAGGGTATTTTATTGTTTTGGGTTGGTGGTTTGTTTGTTTTTTTTTTTTTCCCTATGCAAGAAAATCCTCTTTGGGATTTAGGCTACTCTGTCTTTTTTCCTTGCACTTGGGGAGAGAGGGTTGTATTAGCAACTTACAACAGCTCCTGTGAAATATTTAGATGGAAGGAAAAATCTCTCTGCTTCTACCTTGAGAGAGCAAGTGCCTGGAGCCTTTGGCCCATACTTTTAGGCAAGAGGTTCCTAACTATCTTGAGTATCTCAGCAGAAGGACTTGTCCAGGAAATAAAAGTGTGTGTGTGTGTGTGTGTGTTGGGAATGTGTGATTTATTACACATCAAAGTTGTTTATCTACTCCCTTTGGGTGCATGTAGTTGAGTTCAGAGTTGTGCTGGAGTCAGTTTGAAACTAGTAAAGATAATTGTTGAATTTTCATTATGAGCATTTACACATTGGGGATTGGTGCAAACTACAAATTAAAGCTAGGTCGATTGTTTTGTTGATTGTTTAGACTTAAGTAAATAATGAAGATGTTAGTAAGCAGATAAAATGTAAAAGTGTGTCTTGTGAATAGGGTTATTTTGGATTGGAAGTTGATTGTTAAACACTTACCAGAACACCTGCCTGCCTTCACTGTGGATCCAAAGTCTTTCTGCAATTTGCACTTCCCATTGGTTTCATCCTTCTTTGCCCTCAGTGTCTCCTGAGAAACACTGAGCATGGTTCCTACTGGGCATAATTTTCCTTGGGGACAGGATGAGGTGAGCACAGCCTTTGAGTCAGAATTTTCAACTGGTCCACTGAAGCTGGAATGGAGTGACCAGATGTGCATTCAGCTCCAGGAGCTGTGACTGGTTCTGCCATGTTGTGACTGGGAAAGGAGAGCTGTTGTTTGTGTTCATTCCTCCTACCCCCTGAAACCTGAAGGAAAGTCAGGAGTGTTGGTAGGGGTGGGATGGAGTAGACTATAAAAGCCTTAGGAGGTGGACCGAACCCAGTGGCCCTGGCTGGGAAATTGGCCCTCCCCCACCCCCATATACCTAAAATACAGTGGAAATAATATTTTATTTTATTTCTTTCTCCTCTCTGGGAGAAGAATCTCACTTGTGGAGAAGTGAGGACATTCCTATCCCAAGCAAAGGCAAGTTGAGGATGATTCCCACCCTGGCAAGATGGCGGGGATCGGGGGCGGAGTAGGATGGGGGAGTAAAGCTGTAGATCCAGGAATAGCTACCCTTTGGGTGGGTGAGGGTGATGAGAAAGAGGGTAGAAGACCGGCTACCTTGAGCAGAGGTGGGCAGCAGGCTCCAGAAGGACTACGTTTGGACAGAGACTAGTTGGGAGCCACCTGGGTTGATAGACGGTAACTTGGGGTGGGGGGCCAGCTCTGCTGAAGTGGGATCAGGGCAGGGCCTGGATAGGCAGAGATCCAGCTCGATGGAGAGAGCTGACCCCCACTGAGCAGCACAAGAGACTGGGACTAGAGAGCAAGGACTGGGCAGGCCAGGAAGGTTGCTAACTGTATGCCCAAAGTAGAATGAACTCAACTATTGGAAACCTCGGAAAGTGTGGGATTGGGGTGGAGTAGGGATGGAGAAAGGCAAAAAATTGGAAGAGGCAGTATAAAGTGCAGTGAGTGCTCTGGGCCAGGCGTTGCTTTCTGGGAACCATGGGTGCTCCCAACCCAGGAATTGGGTGTCCAGTAGGACACGCAGATTTTTCCATAGCTTCAAGAGTCAGCTTTATTTAGCTGGTAGGAGGGAGATGAAGTCATTGTGAATGAAGAGGGTGCTAGCAGATCATCAGGCCCAACTGTACCTCCACTGCCCTCACTGGAATGTGCACTGGGGTGGAGGGAGAGGAAATCATTCTCACATTACCCTAGGATACTGGAAACTTCTTAGCACTGGCTGAGATGGTCTTGAAGGTCTCTGCTCCTTGCTCATTCTCATAACCTAAGACTTGGACAACATTTCCCATAACCCAAATAATCCCACAAGGTTTGCTTGAGCAATTCATCAGTGCCATATCGAGAAGGGTTTGCACCCAGTTTGTAGGCACTTCTTGTTATTTCTTTTGGTGCCTTGGCATTGGGACTGTGGACAGCAACCACCAGTTTGACCCACTCTGTGTCCGGTTAGTTGGGCTTATATTGCCCTGTCACTAGCTAGGCTCTTTTCCCCAGGCACTCTCTAAGCAGGTTCCCAGGGTTCCTCTGGGGAAACATGGCACTACAATGATCAGGGACTTAACTTGGAAATCGCCTTCCTTTGCTTGTGGACATATCACCTCTCCTCAGAAATCTCTGTAACCCATAGGGGCCCCAGCCCCCCTGAAAGATGAGAGGGTCCCTAGCGTTTAGAAGTTGGGACCCTCTCTCCACCTTTTCATTAATATTCAGCCTGAGACACTACAGCCTCCTTCCTGCCCTCTGTCGTTTTGTGAGTGCCTAGGACCTCTACCCCCCTTTCCACCAGTTCCCTATCTAGATCCTGGCTGGTCTCCCTGGAGTGAAAGGCATGGACCAGGGAGCTAACTGCTCCTCTTCTGCACTTCCCATGAGTACTCTCCAGCCCCCATCTCCTCAGCCACCAGGGACCCCCAGGGGATCTTTTCATTTGTTCCATGGGGAAGCTTAAAGTCGGGGAGGGAGCCTTCAGTCAGGATCATTTCCCCTCCCCCCAAGCTGACAGACAGGTGATTTGGAACCAGTTCTTTGGTTCATCCCTTTTTTTTGGGGGGGGGTGGAGTAGGGAAAGATAGATTTGCTTTTTTTTTTTTTTTTTTTTTTTTTTTTTTAATGGAAGATGGCCCCTCACAAACAGGTTTAATCCCCTCCCATGTTTTTCTCCCCCCTCCCTCCCCCGCCATGTTTTTCTAAATATTGGACAGGGACTTGGCCCTTTATTTTCATATTAAATGGGGTGGGGAAAGAGTCGGAGAGAAAAAAACCACACACACACACAGAATCTCAAAAAGGGGAGAACATTTATTGGGGGGGGGGACACAAATACATTCATTCCCAAGCCCCTGGAGAGCCCAGGACGTCTTGCGTTCTTCAGCTTGCGTGGACGTCGTCGAGGTGGCCGGGGTCTTGAGTGTAGAGGAATGAATTAGGCTCCTACTTCACTCAAGCAGCAAGGCAATACTGGAGGATTTGGGTAGATGACTCCAGTTTTGACGTGCTGCTAGGGCACAGCCGAGCGGTGAGTCGCGCGAGACCTTCGAGCCTCGCGCCAGCATCCAAAAGCCGCCAACCCAGCTGCTGCGCGGGGCCCGAGCACCCAAGGGTGCTGGGCGGGGCCCTCCGGCTTGATTGACATGGCCTTTAGGAAAATGTAACAGCCCACGATGGTTTGCATCACCTTATCTCTACAAACCATGGCGTGCTGCTATTTCTCCTAAAGGATTCTCGGGAATCCTAAGGAAAGACTAAGTTGGAGAAATGTTACATGGGCATACGTTACTCTTTCTCGCAAAAAGCAGCTCGGAAATCTGGAAGAAACGGAGCACAAACAGCTGAGCCTCGAGGAAAAGCCTCGCAAAACGGCACCGAGCTAAAAGTCTTAAGGGCCTTAGGGGCTGGGGCAAGAGCAGTGGGTGCCCGCAGGTGGGGGATGGCACGGATAATCTGCGGGATGGCTAAGGGGGAGGAGCAGCGTGTGATGGCAATGGGCCACATGCCAGCCCCCATCCCATCTCCCTTCCTTAGGAAGATTCGGAGGCCGGTGGGGAGGACTCAGGGGCGGGGCAGCCCTGGAGGAGGCGACTCCACCCAATTAGGGGCAAGGAAGGGGTGGAGAAATTCCAGTTCTAGGACTGGGGTGGGCGGGGAGAGGAGGGGGACTCAGGCAGAAGGTCCTTTTCTTTTTAACTCTTAACTTGTGTGTAACTAGGAGCTACCAGTTAATTTTCAACTCGGATTCTCTAAAAGTGGAGCGCTCTTGGAAATCCTGTCAGCTCTTCGTGTTTTTAACATGACCAATACTTACCTAGACGGGAAACTTCTTCCAGGTCACGGTGAGCTACTAAAGGAAAGTTGAATCTTGGCAAATTTGATCTGTACAGTGTGTGGAAAACAAATCTAAGAGTCAATTTTTGAAAAAGTACTTTCTAGAACAGTGGCTAACCCAGGCTAGAAAGAAATTTCCCCAAATTTGCAGGCTTTTCCAGATTTAGGGTGAAACTACCATTTAGATACCCACTAGTGGAAAAGCCATGGTCAACTACAGCATTTCGTTCCCAAGTTCAACTGCCACCTCGGACCAGCTCCAAGGTCCACCTGGTGACTTCCTGACATCACGTTATAAAGCAGATTTTAACAAGCTTTTCCCATCATTTCCCGTCTAAAGCAGCCACACAGAAAAATCCCTAAGAGCACCAAATCCAGGCTAAAATCCCAATTACCTTTCCCCCCTCTAAGACTAAGCAAACTCAGACCCGAGATACACAGTCAGCCAAGTACTACTGACTTCTGGCCATTGGATTTTACTGAAAAAGAGGTTGTCAGGACTTTAAAAACCATGAAATTGCGATTTCCCCAAATTACTTCTTACCGAATTTTCTCCGTGATCTCCCTGCTCTGTGGAAGGAAATTGTATTATTCAGTAAAGAGAAAAGTGTTATTCACTACATTTCAAAGGAAAACACGCTCTTTTCGAAAGCAAAACAAAATCCATTTTACCTTGTTTCTTGCTCCTCGGACGGGAAATTGCTCTGAAAGACAGAAAGAAGCATTGGTTAGTTTTTTAAAAATCACTGAAATGCTCCAGCGGAACTCCCAGGTTTCCTTAGACTTACCTCGCTGGCTTCGAAGTCCGGTGTCTTGGGTCCGCGGTGGCTGCTCGGTGGGCAGAGAGAGGCTGGCTGAGCAGGCTCGGAGGTGGCAGAGGTTGTTCCAGTGGGTTCCCTTCCACTCCTCTGCAACTCAGCCTCTCGCCTGCTCGCCTTTTATATCTTTGAGGTAACCCCTTCCCTCCCAGAATCCTGGCAACCTTTTAAGGGTTTGAATGGCTTCCAAAGGCACCACCCCTTGGCTCGGGAGGCTTCCTCCCCCCACCCCCACTCAAGTTTCCAGGGCTTTCTTGTCATTCTTGGCATCTGCTGCATTGGCTGATACAATAGACAAGGGATCAATACTCAAGTGGCACCCATTCCTTTCCACCCCCACATTTTTTTCTCCCAGTTAGACCCCCAGATATCACGTCCCCCCCCCACAGGCAACTTACTCTGTTAGAGAATTTTGGATATTAATTTTCATATGAATTGCCCCCCCCAATTCCATACCATAATTTCTTTTCTTTCCCTTTTATGACATGAACCCCTCAACCATCGAATTCTTGTAAAACTTTCACTCCCCGAAGATTTTCTTGTCTCTTTAGTCCCCCCCAAAAAAAACCCGGTATTATTGAAGTGTTTCATTCGGATGAGAAATAGGGTGGGCTGGGATGAGAGACTGGCGGTGCCCCCTCCCCAATTCATAGTTGTCTTTGTACAAATTTGTCCTTTTTTCCCCCTTTTTTATCCACGGCTTCACGGTTTTGTTTTGCTTTTTTTCTCCTTTCCCCACCAGGTCTACACAAACTGCATGCCCTTCACCTGGGCAAAGCTGTGAGCCCCCCGGTATGGAGATATCTCTCTTTCTTTTCTTTCCCCCTGCCTGTCCTGATTCTGTGTTCTCTTTCCACGTCACCCTTGTGCCCCATCCTCGGTGCTTTCTCGGTCGTCTCTATTTTGAAAGCACTTGAAAAGGAGCTCCTAGGTTGCTTTTGGGACTTTGTGGAGGCAGGGGAGATTTCTTTTTTCCCCCAAGATTTTCTTTCCCGTCCGGTGCAATCAGAGCAACTGGAGGCCGGGAAATGAGGGTGGGGGGCGGCAAAAAAAATCTTTGCAAATAATTATTTAGAAACAACGACAATACCACAACCCTCTCCTCGTCTCTCGACTCAATCGTAAATGGCGCTGAAACCTAAGAAATTTTACATTTCACCTATTATTATTATTATTATTATTATTATTTTTTTTTAATTTTTATTTTTTGCAAAGCTTCCTGGGACTTAGCTGCAAGAGTTCGCAACGCTCCGCAAACGGGCAGAGCGCGCTCCGGGCGAAAGCGCTCGCGCATCCCCTCCGAGTGCCAGGGCCCGGGGCGAGGGACAGGCTGTGCCCCTGAGTGGGCACAAGGGAAGGGGCGGGGGCCGGCCCGGGACCCAGGAAGGAGCGAGAGGCTGGAGTGCGGCGGCGGCTTGCCGAGCGAGCGGCGCCGCAGGCTGAGACGGGCGAGCGCCAACGCCCCCTGCCCCCCAGCCTCCGCCCGACACCTCGGAGCAGGCGGCCGGCGAGGCTTCCTGCGGTGGGCAGCTTGGGCCGGCGAGCCGGGACGGGGGCAGAGGGAAGAACACTCCCCGCACCCCAAATAACCGGCGAGCGCCAGCCAGAGCCCCTTATAGACAGCCAGCCCTCGGTTGTGGACGCCCGCGGTCCTGGGTTAGGGCCCCGGCACGCTTCCCGAGGCTGGGAGCCCGGGGCTCAGGGCAGGGCGCCATGTTGTCGCCCACTGCCCCCAAGAAAACGAGCGCTTTCAGTGGCGCCGGCCGGCCCGGCCGGTTGGAATCGGCCGTCTCCAGCTACCCGGAGCGACTCGCTTCTAGAGAGGCTCGGGAGAGGGGAGAAGGGCATCCCGCGCTCCCAGGAAGCCGGGGGAAAAGGCTCAGTAATGGTGCGGGGCTGCGACTGCGGGGCTCTCGCCCCCTCAGCTCGTCCCCGCTGCCGGGGCGGCTTCGGCAATGCGCAAAGAGTTGCGCGCGAGGGGCCCGGGGTCTGAGGCTGGCGGAGGCGGAGGGCGCGGCGCGGGCCGGGGGGGTGTGCGCGCGCGGCGGGGACCCCAGGACAAGCCAGCCTTGCAGAGGGACCCTTGTGTGCACGCCTCGGGCCGAGGGGCTGAGGAGAGAAGGCTCCCACCGTGGCGGGGCCGTGGATGCAAACGCAGCGCGCGGACCCTGAGGGAATATTGACTTGGTTCCCTCACTCCCCGAAGCGGCGGGGTAGCCCCCCGACTGACGGTCGCCTCTCCTGCAGCCTCTGGGCTTATGGGGCTCTGGACAAAGCCGGGGCTCGGTGGGCACGCGTCGCTTTCCCGAGCATCGGGAGCAGCTGCAGAAGCCGCGCTCCGAGCCCACTTTCTGACCCCGGGCTCTTTGGGAGAGTCTAGGGTCGGCGACGTTGCAAACGGGCTTCTGGCACTCACCAGTGCAAGGGGCTTCGCCTCAAACCCGCGTCTTTGCACTCCTTGCAAAGCGTGTCCCAACCTGGCCATGCCGTCACCCTCTTTTGCACGAAGGGCCCCCCAAAATGAGCCCGTGACACTTCATTCTCTTCTCCCCGCTATTCTAGGAGAATTCATAGAAGGACAGACGTTATTTGGGTGGGGGTGGCCATTTTGGGGGGGCTTGCCGGGAAAATTGACCCAAGGCTCAGGATTTGAAAGAGCCGTCGGGTTAGCGCCGTCGGTGCCGGCAAGGTCCGGAAAATGTTTGGGAGAAGCGAAAGAGGGCAAATAAAGCAGGTGGCAAAGCAGAGTACCGGGGAGTGAGCGTTTATTTGGGAAATTTTTTAATGCAAGAAGAAAAGGCGATCTGTAAAGCCTTTGTTTCTTAGGCTACAGGGAAATGCATCTTTGTGTGTAGCATTAACATGCCGGTGGGCTGGTAAAAACAGTTCTAGACCATGAGGTGACATTCAAAGCTACATCGCAAAGGAGATTAAATTGACCCCAGTCTATTCCACGCTGCCAAGGCAGCTTTCCCCTCAGAGTCAGCGCTCCTTTCCGAAAGAGATGTTTTCAGCCTGTGAAAATAGAAAGAAGAACTAAAGGGGAGAAGCTATCTTAAAGAAAAAAAAAAATTGCAATCCTTAAAAATTTTTTTAAAAAGTGTTTCACATCTCTAACTTCTCGGGGGCACGAGGGCCTTCTAACTACAATGACCTTTAGGGGTCGAAGTGGCCGAAGTCTTTATTGTTTTTCAATCGAGTCTTGGGGGCCCCCGGTCGCAATTTTTCTGGGCGTCGGCTCTGACCAGGGTAAGCCCTCGGTATCCTGTCGCTAGATAATTTGTCAAGCTCGCTGTTTGATATCCCGAGGGCGAAAGACTTTGTGTAATGTATTTTTGGTGCTTTAGGAATCAATTTTATAGTTAATCCACCTGTATTTATGCACGCATATTCATTTCTCCCACCCTCAATTAACAGAAGGGTAGAGGGAATCCCATTAAGAAGGATCGGGAATTGTGAATTTTCATCGCAAGACAAATGAAAGTCTTCTTTATTAAACCCCTTTGGCTACATCAGCAAATTGGAGAGCCAGTTGGATATTAAGGAATTCTTTTCAGGGTAACAGCAACAGGGAAAGGTGAAGGAAAGCAAGTTGAAGTATTTACTCAAGTGGACAACCTTCAAATATTTTTCCAATAGAATGGCTCAAGGATTTTTCGAGATTTATTATGCTAGAGGGAAGGGGGGGGGGCGGAGAGTATCTGCAGACTTTTGAGTTGAACTCTGCTCCTGCAATCGGGTGGGCCCCCTGCTAAACTTGACAAAACGCAGCAGGAGGCAAAATGTACCTTGCTTCGGCTTTTTAGGAGAGAAAGGATATCGGGGCTATGAAAAAACCGAGTTTTTATCCATAGGTATTAGTTCTGAAAGTGACTGACATGTATCTCTATGAATTCTAAATCGTCCGCTAAAAAGGCATCTGGAACTAGACAATTCTTTGTTAACGTTGTTTCCAGAATTACGGAGGACCATTCCTGAAAACATTTCTTTTACGCTATTGAATGGGGGGGGGGCGGGAGAGACCATGTCTAGGCGCCCCCATTTTCTTCCATGGAAAATGCAAAAAGCAAAGGATTTTAATTAGTAACAAGCACTGGCGACAGGAAGGAGGGAGAGGTCAGCCAAAGAGAGGTCAAAAAGATCTCAGGTACTAACTATGGGGAAAGGGCAGACCGAACTGATGAAAAAGACCTAAATCAGGATAGATGAAATGTTCTAAGGATAAAGTTAGCTGATATTTAAGTTACTTGTTATTTGGGGGCAGAATTGGTGGGTGGCTGGGAGTGGGAGATGGAAGAGTTTTGTGGGAAACAAGTGGAGATGGATCCTTGCAAAGGCTCACAAGAGCCACAGGGAGATTAGGTTGCTCTGAACCTTGTCTCTTAAATAGACACTAAAATTTCAGAATTTACACTTTCTTGATTTTTAACTTTCCTTGTAAAGGAGTCCTTTCCCTGACTCTATTTTCTGTACATAATTTGAATAAAAGAGGCAAAATTTAGCTTGTAAATATTCAGAAGTCTTTGCAAAGATAAAAACAAGGTAGAATTACATAATGTAATAGAAAGAAAACAAGAATTATGTTGTGAAAATACAGCTTTTAGTTATGTCAAGGGTTTTGCGTTTTTTTGTTTTTTTTTTTTTTAAGACTGAAGCAATAGTTAATAAGTTGCAACTATACAATAATGCTTTGTGTGTTGCCTGTCTGTGACTAAAGGGAGCTCTCTCGTATAGGTCTCTTATAGGTTTGGTTTGGTTTTATTTCATGAAATAAGTTAAGCTGATGTTGGTTATTTGCAAAACTTTAAAGTTTCATGAAAATCATTTAAAATCTCAGCAGTTTTCTCCTGCCCCCCACCCCACCAAAAAAAAAAAAAAAAAAAAAAAAAAGTAACCTCACCAGGCAAAAGCAGTATGAATTATTAGTTTTTTCCTTTGCTAAAGAAGAGCTTAGTAAGTCATCGATGACTGCTGCTTTTGATTTAGAGGTTTCTTTTTCCTTCTGAAAGAAACAAAGTCACTACCACAAATTTTGGTGGGATTTCTTCTTTAAACAAATCATGTTTTCCTTATTGAGTGTGCACTATTATTTTCTTAATCATTCCTGGATTTTTGCCTATTAAACCAAGGACTTTCTCAGATGACAAAAACAATTGGTCCTTTTTGCTCTGCTAATAATAAGATGTCCACAATAAAGAATGTGTATGTCCCGGAATCTTTAAATACTCATGAGCCAACAACCATTTCTTTTTAGTCCAGGGAGTTGGTATACTATAAATCCTTCCTCACTTGAAAAAAAAAAAAAAAAAAAAAAAAAAAAAGGTGATTAACTGGTGACTTGATTTGATGGCTAAGCAGTTTGGTGTAGGGGCATGAGCAGAGCCCTGTACTTAGAGAGGGACATTTGGGGCTCAGTGCCTGACTCATCTGCTTCCTTGCCTCTGCCTTTTACCAGTACTAGGAGTTTGGTGAAGTCATTTCATGTCATTGAGCCTTATTTTTATTGTCTATAAAACTGAAGTCTATAAAACTAAAAATGTAATCTCCATACTACCTATATCACAGGATTGTTGTAAACACACACACATGCACACAAACAAAAAAACCTAGTGTTAGAGAAAAGAAAACCCACTTGCTACTTTTTTTTCACAAAATGTGAAGAGAGAAACTAACATTTAATTTAATGATCATAAAGAGGCAGAGGAATGTATCTTTCCTGGTAGATTAACAAAGAATAGAGTTAAGATATATTGGCCAGTAAGTCTGACTCATATGACTTTGACATTTTGTGGTTAAGAATAGTAAATATGGATTTCTAGGATCTTTCTTGAACTATCCAGTGATATCTCACTGATTTGGGTTTTCCCTCCATTGATGAAGACTAAATTACATCCGTCCTTCTTCATCTTGTTTCATTCTTATTCATATTCTTCCATAAATCTTTCCAGAGGATCCAGCCAACACCACTCAAGGCTCTAGGCCCTCTTCTAGATCTTTTTATGTTCTGTGGATACTAGTGGAATACTTGCACTGTCCATCTGTAATCCTTCTCACTTGCTGGGTGACTGGCCACATTCTTTTCCAGCCATACATTTCTTTTTCAGCTATACATTTCTATTATTATTATTATTATTATTATTATTATTATTATTATTATTATTAGTAGTAGTAGTAGTAGTAGTAGTAGTAGTAGTAGTAGTAGTAGTAGTATAGCCTTTTATTTACAAAACAAATGCATGGGTAATTTTTCAACATTGACCCTTGCAAAACTTTGTATTCCAACTTTTCCCCTCCTTCCCCCAACCCTCTCCCCTAGATGGCAGGTAGTCCAATACATGTTAAATATGTTAAAATATATGTCAAATCCAATATATGTATACATATTTATACAGTTATCTTGCTGCACAATAAAAATTGGATCTAAAAAAAAAAAGAAAAAAACTGTAAAAGGAAAACAAAAATGCAAGCAAACAGTAACTGAAAGAGTGAAAATGCTATGTTATGATCAACACTCATTTCCCATAGTTCTCTCTCTGGGTGTAGCTGGTTCTCTTCATTACTGAACAATTGGAACTGGTTTGAATCATCTCATTGTTGAAGAGAGACATGACCATCAGAGTTGATCATCGTATAATCTTGTTGTTGAAGTGTATAATGATCTCCTGGCTTTGCTTATTTCACTCAGCATCAGTTGATGTAAGTCTTTCCAAGCCTCTCTGTATTCATCCTGTTGGTCATTTCTTACAGAGCAATAATCTTCCATAACCTTCATATACCACAATTTATTCAACCATTCTCCAGTTGATGGACATCCACGTAGTTTCCAGTTTCTGGCCACTACAAAGAGGGCTGCCACAAACATTCCTGCACATACAGGTCCCTTTCCCTTCTTTAAGATCTCTTTAGGATATAAACCCAGTAGTAACACTGCTGGATCAAAGGTTTGATAACTTTTTGAGCATAGTTCCAAATTGCTCTCCAGAATGGTTCAGTCATACATTTCTTAAAGAATATCCATCCACGTCTTGATCATAGATCATCATTGGAAACATGTAATCATTTGCATCTACCATATGTTTTGCCATTGCCCTTTGGGACATCTGTAGGTTTGATTCCTTGGAACACGTGTTGTTCCAAGATTTACCACTATGTAATATTAGGGGGAGAGCATTTGTATTAAAACATTGGATTTTGCATGGGATGAAGCATGGAATGATTAAAATCATTGCACAATTTCACAGAAGCAATCCAGTATGTTCTCTTCCTCTCACTAAGTCTCTATCTGCCATATCTGTACAAGCTGTGTATAATAACTCAACAGATTGGCCATCTAACTGACCATTTAAATTGTTATCTGGAAACAAATATTTTAAAGACATTTAGTTTTTACTTTATGGATTTTTAGGCCTACCTCTTCTGAATAATGATGAATATTGTTGAGATCTTATCTGAAAACAAGAGTATTTCGAGGACCTCACTATCCTTCTTGCATTTGCACCTTCCATTGGATATACTATATGACAGTGGTATGTAATGGGTTAATAAATAGTTATTTCAGTGATTGCATTTTTCAAGGACCTCTGTATGACCTTAATATGTCCATAAGAGTCTCCTGAGAGACTTTAAGGGCATGTTTTACTCTACTAAATAGAATGTTTTTCTTTTTCATCAACAAAAATTAAACATAGTAGGATCTTTCGCTTAGTTATATAACTATAAATCTGTGATCTGCTATGGATAATCATTTGTTTGATTGTTCTCTTGATATACATATAGATTTTCCCCATGAAGATTTTATAAAGACAAGAAACTAGAGTTATGCATTGATAGTTAAAAGATGTTCTCTCCATTGCCTTTTTGGAATATTGCTATCACCTGGGATTTTACAAAATTATTTTGGTATCTCATACTTCTTTGAGATATTGTGTACAAGGAGTCAAAACCTTTAAGATTTTGTCACCTCTGGCACTGATTTTTCTTGGTGTATACTTGATTTGATCTAGTTACTCTTCTCAGCCTTGTCCTTTCAAATCCTATTTCCCCTTCTTCATGCTTTACATCAGGATAGAGGTTTTAAGGTCCAAATATGGTGATTCAAATGAAATAGATTATTCTAGAAATGTGGACAAAACTGTTCCATTTTTCCATTTCTTTTTTGTCCTCCTGCCAGGTTCATCTGAAGGCCTTTGTGAGCTCTAATTAAAAAAAAAGAAAGAAAGAAAAAAAAAAGGAGAGATTGGCATGTCAAATATCAATGTCAACATTTGAAATGTAATTATACCTTGGGAGGCTTTTGCACATATGGTCAGTTAGTTGCACCATTTATATTAAAATTAAAGAACAACAGTGAGAACCACTAAAGAGGCTCTGGAAAAGCCAAAGTGTCTGCCAAGGTTATATATTACGTCAGTTTTAGGATCTTGCTTTGTAAAGGGAAAATACTCCTGGCAAGGATGAGTTTGCTGAGGGGTGCAGAGTTGGGGGTAAATGGAAAAGAAAAGGAAGGGGAGATTTGTGGAGGGAGAGAAGGTAGAGTAGGGGAGATTTCATAAGGGTGAGAGAAGGAAGGAAAGGGGAATTTTTATTTGGGAGGAGATGGGGAAAGAAGAGGAAAGACAAAGAATAACAAGGGAAGATTTCATCCCAGAGGAGAAAGAATAGAGCAAATTGGTGGAAGGAAAAGAAGAAAAGGAAGGGAAGAGGAGAATGGGGATAGAAAAAAGAGGAAATTTTAGATGGGGGAGAAAGGAAGGACAGAAGGGAAGGAAAGATTTGGGGTAGGGGGGAATGAGAAGGGATCATTTCAAGGAGAAAGGAGTAAGGAAAATCATTTAATGCATTTTGAAGCTACATCCATTTTATTGGTATTTAAGACAAAGGTGCAGTCGAGTATTTTTCAAACTATGATCGTACTTTGTTGAAAATAGGGAAAAGAAAAAAAGTCAAGAGAGAAAACACAAATATTTGGGGGGCAGATGCTGACATTTGTGTATCAGGAACCCTCTTGTTTCCTTCCTGTGTGTTTGCATTTTAGTAATTACTCTGAGACAAAATGATTGGAATTTCTTTGGATGTTGAAAACTGCCTTTTGTTTTTTTATTTCTTCCATTTCTTTTTCTTCAAGAAGAGGGCTAGATTTAAGAGCGAGACCTAAAGTCAGTTTTAAAAGCAAATAGACTTTTGCAGGATCCCACATAAGGAAATTCCCTCCTCCCCTATGCTTTTCATTTGGTGTTTTTGGTTAGCACAAAGGGTTAAGAGAAGTGCTAGGAAAAAGAGGAAAAGTGAAAGAGAAGTTTTAGAGTGCCAGATGAAGAAGAGAGGGAAGAGTGAGAGAGAAGCTGGTTTGTCAGACAGTGAATGGAGAGCTGGTATTGGGATTGTGTGTTTCTAAAAAGATTTACCACTTAAACCTCAAACTGAACACCATTTACTTCGACCCTAGGGCACCTAGGGAGATCCTGAGAACAGCATTTTATGAGATGCTGTAGAAATTTGTTATTTGTAATAGAAAGGCTGTAGAAATTTGAATTATTTGTAATAAGTCACATACTCAAGGTTACAGGACCCTGCCTGAAAGAAAGTTGCCATTGTCTCATGCCCTTATCGATGGCTACCCCGAATTGGAAATAAGTAGGCTCACTCTCCATGTGAGTGTTGTAAAGAAAAGCAAGGAATAATAGCAACAATAATGATGGGAATAATAATAAAGAAGGTGGCAGGGAAGAGAGAAGAATAGTTTTCAGAATTTTGTACTCATTTTTTCCCTATTACTTCTAATATGGTTTTCAGGCCCCCTCCCATTTCTATTGTCAAAAAATTGAACCCTGAAAAGAGGCATGGATGTGGGGGAGAAATGCTTCTAAGCTAACTCTTACTTTGTAAATTAATTTGTTGCTCTGGGGCAATCCCTTAATCTTATATGCACTGTGATGGATCTGAAATTTGAATACATGTGATGATTGCTGTGGAGAGAAAGCTTTTCTAGGAGAAAACTGCAGAAAGGGGAGAAAACTCTTTGCAAAGCTGCTGTATGGCTAAGGAACCAAGCAAAAGATTGCCCAGAATGACTCCCAGAGATGCTCATCTCCCTCCCTTAACTTTTCCTTCGAGTAAAGGGGCTCAGCAGGTGGCAAGCATGCTGGCACTCTGACTGGCTTGGTAAGCAGGGAGTCTGGTGGGAGTGATTATCCCATCTGGCTGCTCTGCCCTGGTGTGGCCCATGGAATGGGGGGAAAGTGCATGTGTGGGGTGGACACATCTTTATTCCTCTGTCAATAGCTGCATCACATCTAGTTTAGAGGCTCTTTACCAGAGTCCAACCACCACTATCCCCAAGAGGTCCATGGATAAATTTTCAGGGGGGAAAGATTACATCTTTACTTTCACTAATCTCTAACTGAAATTGAGCATTCTCTTAAATTATTCAAAAACATAATTTGGAGAATGGCTCCAATCTATATCAAATTGTCAGAGGGTTCCATGACACCAAAAAGACTGAGAACCTCTGACCTACTTAATTATTCATTTCCTCTCTCCCAGTCCTAGTTGAGGTGAGACTAAGCTACAGGTAGGAAATGAGTTACTGGCTGTCTCCTCTATTCTTGGAAGAGAATACAGTCAGTGTCATTCGATGCACAAAAGGGGAGAATCAGAACCTATTGCTCCTAAGAATTGTGAAGACAGAACCAGATAAAGCAGAAAGTTTATGGTTGGGAGTAAACTTGGCCATAAACTGAATAGTTGGATTCTCAGATGATAGAGGGCCTTGAATGGAAGATTTAGGAATTTGGCTTTTGTTTATCCCTAAGGCAAAGGGGAACAAGTGTTAAGAGTTTGAACATAGGGTGGTGTAATATGAAAGCAATCTTTTAGAGAGAAAGCATCTCTGGCAATGCTGGGGATTAGAACATTTGCTTAATCACAACACCCTGTTCAGATAAGAGCAGGTTCCCTTTATTCAGTAAGATTGTTGTGAGGAAAAAAAATAACTTTCTAAATGTATGACTTTAAAGATTGCCTAGGTTCCTGAAGGGTTGAGGGCCTGTCCCTGGTTGTGTGGGCAGTGTGTTGGAAGTAATGCTTGAACCCAGATCATCCTGCATCCCAAAGCCAGAGTCCTATCCACTGAGTCAGCTAAAGAAGTTGCCAGTCAATATCTTCAAGAAGTTAGGACAACATTGTGCCAACTTAGGAAATGCAAATATCTCTGCCCCTAATAATCCTTCCCTAGCCCAACTTCTACCCCAGTTAGCCGAATCCAAAGAGTACCATTGCAGATACTAATCAGAGCAGTGGAATCCATCTCTCCAAATGGAATCACACGTAAATCAAAAAGCAATGAGAAGTGTGGAAAGGATGCTAGGTTTGGAGTTCAGAAGACCAGGGGACATTTCAAAGCCCTGCCACTTATTAACGGGGAGATGTTGGGAAAGCTGTATGGACAAGCTGAGCTCTGGGATTCCTTCCACTTCTGGGCCTAGAATCCTGTCACTTAAGCTCTCTGGAACTCAGTTTTTTCCAAATGTAAAATGAGGGGCTTGGACAAGATGACCCCTAGGATCCCTTCCAGATAGAAATTTATGATTCAGTGATAAATAAATGCTGTTTTCAGTTTTGCTAATGTGGATCAAGTAGAGAAAGAGATCATTTTTATCTTGAGGACCATCTGTAATATACAGATAACTGATTCAAGAATATAACTTCTCTAGAAAGATGAGCTTCTTACCTTTCTGCTGGCTCATTCCTCCCTTCTCCCCATCCTCAAGCAGGATCCCCACAAAAGCCAAGTAGGCTTTCCACCAAAAGGAACAGTGTCAGACCCAAGCTCCTGTAGAAATCGCTGCTAAATATTTGGTGGGCAATAGAAGGTCCTATTTTTGTCATCTTGTATTCAAGATGTCAGGAAGCCCTGAAAGGAGTCTTGGAAGAGAATAAAGAAAGAGGCATTTGGCCAATTTTTTAAATGACTCTCCAAGTCAATTTAAAGCACGCTCAATGTATAGTACTATGGAGGGAAATCATGAGTGCACTGTGGTGGAAAGGACATTGGACAGATGGGCAGTCAGGAGACCTGGGTTTCGTCTCAACTCTGCCACCAACTCACTGGGTGATCTTGGATAATAAGTCCTTTTCTTTTCTGGAGCCTCATTTTCCCTATCTGTACAATGAGGGGGTCGGACTTGATGGTCTCTGAAGGTCCCTTCCAGCTTTAATACTGTATGGTTCTCTGATTCTATGGAATGCTGACTAGGGGGTATCTCCTGCTGACAAAGGCAAGTAGCAAAGGTTAAATCTGGCCCTCCAAATCAGAGAGCATGTTTATGGGCCCTCACGCTGTCATACAATTCGCCCATATTAAGTTAGAACTGTCAGCACCAGCTAATTCTGACGGTTAATCAATAAATACTTAGTCTTATTAATCATCTTTCCTATAAGGGCTTTCCCCAAGCTTTGTCCAGGGTGTAAGGAGGGGAGCTCCAAGAATGAACTCTCGGGAGAAGCCCAAGGTTCTGGGACCAAGGGTAGAAGCTAATGGGGGTGTTTCGTTAATAATCATTCTAGCAGCCATAGGCAAAGCCTCCTGCCCCCTTGGCCCCGATTCTGCTCCTCCCCCTCCCCACCATTTAGCCTGATGGGAAATCAATTATTCAAAAGAGTGCAGGAGGAGAGAATGTTCTCATTATTATTATTATTATTATCAGGTCTCCTACTATCACAGGCTTTTTTTTTTTTTTTTTTTTAACCTATTCTTTCCAAATTGTTTCTTGGCTCCAAGTACCTTGAACAGTATGCTCTCATAAAAAGAAAAGCCACACCGGATTTTATAAAAAATTCTCTCTAATAGATCACTTGGAAAGACTTTTATTAATCAGTTAGCGTCAATTGGCCCTTGTATTCGTCCCTTTCCCTCGAGAATGAAAATGTAAATGATTACAGCATAAATGATTACAGCGGGGATGAAGTGTTAAACTAAGTGACTCTCTAAGCAATTTCCATATGGTACTTATTCTGTCATATTTATAGAAATATATTGAATCTAATGCCTGTGGATTTTGCTAGACTGATCAGAATGAAGGTCTTCTGACTCCGAAGTTAAAATCAGCTTCTAAGCTGAAATCTGACCTTAGTTGTTTTTCTCTGGGGGAAAAAAAAAGTTACAGAAAATCACAAGACTGAAAGTCTCTGTTTTGGGGTGCTGGCAAGACTATAATTATGGCTTAAGCAGGAAATTGTACAGATCACTCAAAGGGATTAACGCTAATTAGAATTAAAGAAAGTTAACTGTAAAATTGAGCCTTTTCTTTTAGAACAAACACTTGTCCTTTGATTACACACATATAAAGGATAACATATTTCCAGTGACACATACATAAACTATGTAAATTTGTAAGATGAAAAAGTTGGACTAGGTGATCTTTAAAAAAACCTTTCTAACTCTTATGCACATGTATTTTACATATGTCCTCATGAACACATATATTTGTGCTGTGTTATTAAGTTTATTTTTAGTGGGGTGGTGGAGTTATTTTTAAGTATCCTCCCCGAAAGACTCTTGATTAACAATCTGGCATGAAGGGTTCTCTGTCTCTTAATATGAACATTTATTTTACATAATGCTGTTGAACATCTGGTTGACTCTTTGCAGATTACCGGTATTTTTTTTTTTTTTTTAAAGATGGAAAGTTTTCTGTCTCCTTTTGTAGGTGAAAACTCTCATAATGCTTCTAATTTTGAATCTGTTGGCAAAGAAGGATCACAGATTATTATTACAATCACCCTCGATATCTTGAGAGATTGAAATAATGTTCATAAACATGCTCATTTCTTTAGAAGGTAATGATGTGTTCCTTTTTACTTCAACAAAGATGATTGAAAGTGGGTGACGGTTCTTTATAAACTGTTTCACCTTTAAAAATTAAATTAACATGACTTTTACAGGAGTAAAGCTCTTTGGGAGTTGCATTTCACAAGACAAATAAATCTGTCTCTTTAGGACAAAATGTTTCCTTTCATTAGGGTATTTGTGATGTGACCCACTTGGAAACAGAGCCCTGGTTACTGACTCTCAAGGCTTTTTCAATCCCCAGAGTCAGCTAGTCAGTCTGTCAGCAGCCCAGATGGAATTCCTACTCTGTACCCAGAATTTTATTAGGTGCTGGGAGGAATATGAAAGAAAAAGAAGGCAGCATCTCCATCCCCTCTCTTCTGGCACCCCTCTCGTTCTCCAGGAGTCTAACTGATCCTCCCCCACAATTATATTCCTTTTCTGCTCTTCTGGCACCTCTATCTTTTGGTCAGGCTCTAAATTGGGCTATTTCCAATTTGCCCAAGTCCTCTGCTCTTTTTCTGGGTTCTATTTCACCTGGAGGGTTCCTTCCACCTCTCCCTCTATGGTCTTGTCACCTCTGTGCAGATGCTGGCTGCACAAATTGGAGTCTCCATTGCCGATCTCTTCCCAGAGTCCCAGAATCATTGCTGACTACTTGAGCATTTCAACTTGGATGTCACGCCTCTGTCATCATGTCGGTTCTTAGTCCTACCATTTCCTCAATCTCCTTGGACCAGCCCCTCGCCCTCTCTGGCCTGCAGAGTTCTCTGACAAATGAGGATGTTGGATTAGATGGCATAGGATCATAGGTCTAGGAAGGACCGTTTAAGTTCAGTCCCCTCATTTTGTAGAAGAGAAAACATGGGACTTGTCCAAGATCACATAGGTAGCAAGTGGCAGAATCGGGATTTGAATTCAAGGCCTGTGACTCCAGCTTCTGATCGTTCTACTGCATCATGCTGTCTGGATTGCCAAAGCAGGTTTCCAGATGGTCTCCCTGTCACTAGTCTCTCCCTACGTCAACCTTTCCTATACCTTGCTCTCACATGGATCTTCCTCAGATCCCACTGTCATCGGGTATTCCCCTACTGGAAATCCTTCAGTAAGACTCCCCTGTTCTACCCTCCCCAACTTATAGGACAAAGTTAGTGCTTCTTCACCTAACATTCAAAGTCATCCACAGGTCCAGCCCCTAAATTCCCTTCATCCTTTTCCCCTTTGGGGTCCAAATATACTCACACCTTCCAACTTCCCTGGAACACCATATTCTCATTCTCTGTCTCTGTCTCTCTCTGTCTCTCTCTGTCTCTCTCTGTCTCTCTCTGTCTCTCTCTCTCTCTCTCTCTCTCTCTCTCTCTCTCTCTCTCTCTCTCTCTCTCTCTCTCTCTCTCTCTCTCTCTCTCTCTCTCTCTCTCTCTCTCTCTCTCTCTCTCTCTCTCTCTCTCTCTCTCTCTCCCTCTCTGTCTCTCTCTGTCTCTCAACTCCTACTGAAGTTACAATCCGCACCACACGATTTTCCACTTCCTGCTAGACTATCTTTTCATGGACATTAGTCCTGTCTTCTCAGAAAGACTCTAGCGGGGGCAGAAGGTGACTTTTATTGACTCCCCCCCTCTCCCCCCCCACCCCCCCCGTAGTAGCTATACTCCTAGAGTATACTGTGCTACTATATACTACTCTAGGCTCAGGGTCTGTTCAATTCAATGTCCTGCCCAGGCAGTTCCCCATCTTGGGAGCCGATTCGTATGTAAATCATTTAAGTGGCGTGCAAGCACGTACTGTTCGCCTTTCCAGATGCCTGCGTGCCTACGTGGGGCCCCTCGCCTTTTGCCAATGGGCGTCTGATTGATCGTCAGACATCGCGCTCCCGGAGTGTCGCAAGGAGCTCTGGAACAGGGCGCTGCTGACTTCTAATGGGAAAGCCCTCACGTGTCCGGATGGCACCTGGCCTTCTGGGTCTTCAAAGGCAAGACAGAAACTCCCGTGGCTCGTGCTTTGTGGCCCGCGTGCTTTTACTCACGCTGTTCTCTATCCCTGGAATGAATGCCATTTGCTCGACCTTCCTCTCCCCCCCCCCCCCCCTTCTCCCTCAGCCCAAATCCTAGTCGACTTTTCAAACTAAAATGCAGCCTTGGCTCTTCCTGATACCCAGTAACGTCGGACATCTGCCCCCAACACACACACACGCACACATACACACACACACACACACACACACACACACACACACACACACACACACACACCTCCCTCGTCTAGCACTTCATGGCTCCCTTCTGCCCTTCTCAGGTATTATTTTCTCTCACAGGTATCTGAGCCAGTCTCGGCTTCCTAACCCATTCTGAGCTCCTGGAAGGCAAGGACCCAGTTTCATTCAGGGTGTCCGTGGCCCCCAGCCCCCGAGCAAGGTGGGCAGCGCCCCGCAGGCGCTCGGGAAATGCTCTGTGCGTTTGAATGGGACCGAACAAACGCGCGGGAATTCTCTGACAGAACCGCTAGGTAGGCTGTGAAAGCACTGTTCATTCATAGTTCCCAAAGAGCAAAGCAAGCCTAGGATTCCAAGCTGGAGGGGATCTGAGAGACCAGCTAGTTGAGCCGATTGCCAAGCAGCCTGGTGTGGAGAAAAGAATGCCGCCTCAGAGTGCTGGCCTCAGACTCCTGCCTTGGGTGCTGACCACTTGTGTGGCCGTTGGTAAGTCACCACTTCAGCTAAATTTCCTCCTTGGGGAAATGCAGCAAGCGAGCCTCTAGAACTTAGCTCACCGACTGACTGACTCGTGTGCAGGAGCAAACGAGAGCAGGGCGAGGGAAAGCGCTTCCCAGACCTGAAGGCTCTACAAGAAAGGCGAGCTAGTAGTTTTCGGTCATCTCTGGCTTAGCAAAGTAGTTCTTCTTCATTATCTAATTAGCCAAGCCAGGGCAGCCCGGGGTGCTAATAAGTGCCGACAAACAAACGCTTGCTTTTGGACTTGAGAATGGAGAGGAGGACATTTCTAGCAGGACACGTACCTTCCCGATTATGTTTTAGTGAGGGTAAATTATTCAAATGAGGGCGCGTTACCAGAGCATCTCCCTCCTCCCCCACCCCCACAGCTGGTGGCAGGGGAAGAAGGGGAAAGGGTGGGGGGAGGGAGAGGGTCGCCAGGCAATGCGTTGTATGTGCCTAAAGCTGACCGGGTTTGAAAAATTGACTGAAATGACTACACATGAATAATCAAAAGCTGACTTTATTTGCATTGTTTAAAAATAAAAAAACCCCAACTCAGATTTATCTGAAATAATATCTCAGCAAGCAGAATTAAGCAGGTTGAGCAATTATCTAGTGAATTAAACATATATATGCATATGTATGCAATAATTATCTACATACATATATGTAGGTAATATACATATAATTACACACACACACACACACACATATCGGGCTAGATAATTTGGGCCCAAACTCTGCCTTTCCTCCCTCATTTGATCAATTCGCTAGATCGTTGCCTCCACTGTCCTTACCTCATTAAGTAATTTATTTTTTTAAAAAAAGATATCCATTAAAAATCCATCGTGGAAAAAAAAGAAAAATAGGCTAAGACAAAACAATAAAAAGCATCAAATAAATAGCTGATCATTACATTTTAAATGAAAAAAAAATATGTAAGAAGGAAACTATCTGGATGGTATGTTATATTTTCACTTTTATTAAATTCTCTTTTCTCATTTTTGAACATTTATGACCTAAATTCTATAAATTTTAATTATTTTTTTCAGATCTATACATTTCTAAATGCTAGACTGTCACTCTATACATTTACATTTATAAAATTCTACATTTGGAAGGGACTTTAGAGATCATCTTTGCCAGGCATTCTTAATCTTCTTTGTATCCTGCACCCAAAATGCTATTTTGTCACCCACATCCATAACTGAAGGAAATGCTAAATTCCAGGCAGTGGTTAGTGACAGTAAAGATAGAATATTTTCCCCCTCACGTCCAAAGTCACAGACCCCCTTGAAATCTACCCATGTATTCTAGATCCGGAACTTCGGGTCTAGTCCAAGTCCCCTCATTTTAAAGATGAGGAAATTGAGCCTGGGAGATGAGAAGGGACTTGTCCAGGGTCACAGAACTAGGGAGTGAAATTTAATTTACGTGTGGTTTTTCCCTTTGGGTACCAGAGAAAGATAATTGAAAGGCAAAATTTAATGAGGCTCTTCCCCAGAATCTAAATGTGGGGGGGAAGCGGCTCTAAAAGTGTAATGATCTATGACGAATCATTCAATCAACAAAGATTTTTTTTTTTGAACGTCTATCACTGTGACTATTTTTTCATTTGTAAAATGAAGGGATTGGATAGCCTCTAAGGTCCCTTCCAGCTTGAAATCGATGGCTCTAGGACCCTAATCCCGTGCCCGACATTAAATAGGCAACGTCAAGGGTGGAAGGGCAGACACCGGGCTCCTTTACCTGGGATGTAATGCGTGCTGCACGTCTCCTTTCTCCTTCCTCTTTTTGAAACCTCCCCGCGCAATATACACAATGGTGCCCCGGGACTAAATGGAGGAAGGACCGAGCAAAAACCAGCCAGAGCCCCTCGTGCAACCCTCAAAGGTTCAGCTGCCCTGCCAGGACACAAGAAATGCCATCCCAAAAGGCACTGCCCTGAGGCGTCCCCCCCAAGCCCACTAGCCCCTTTCCTAGTGGCCCCAGAAAGAGCCTGCTCGTGTGGAAGCAGGTGGAGAACAGGAGAAAGTTGCAATGGGTTGGAGGCACTTCCATGCCCCGAGAACAGGAAAAGAACTGGCGCTCCAGGGTCTCACCGAGATTTACTAAATAGAGACTCCAAACTAACGTTAAGAGGATTAAAAACAAACAAACAAACAAACGAAACCCAAAAAACAATGTAGCCCACCCCTCTCACTTACTGGGGAGGAGAGAAAACCTCTAGAGAATGATTCGAGGCTATAGAAGTGCGAGGTAACCTAGAAATGCATTAGAAATTCAGAGAAGACAGAGATTTGAATACCGGGGGAAGTGAGACTAGACTTGGGCCTTGAGGGATGGGAAGATCTCATAAAAAACTGGTGATGCACTAGGGAGTTCTTTCACGGTTTCTTTCATTTCATTTCTTTTTCATTTAACAAGCATTTATTCACTTTTTGCCCCCCCCCCTTAAAAGAAAGAAAAAAAAAAAAAAACAAACCCTTGTAATGAATGTGCATAGTTGAGCAAAACAAATTATATTATTCAAATCCCAAACTGCTTCACTCTGCAGCTTGAATCCATCACCTCTCTGTCCGTAGGTTGGTCCTCTGAGTCATGGTTGGACTTTGTTGCATCGGCCAGCAATCTTAAATCTTTCAGAGTTATTTATCTTTACAATGTTGTTCTTAAATACATTGTTCTGTTTCTCATTCTGCATGCATTCAGATAAATCTTCTTAGGTTTTTATAAACCATGCTTTTTATCATTTCTTATGACCCTTTTGCTATTTGCTATTATATTCCGATACCAGAATTTGTTCAGCTATCTCCCCACTGATGGGCACTTTTGGTTTCAAAAATGTTTGTACATACGGGTCCTTTTCTTCTTTCTTTGATCTCTTTGGGGCATAGGCCTGTTAGTGATATGAAGAAGATTCTGTCTTTAGTTGAGAAGCTAGCTGATGTGCAATTTTAAACTGTTTACTGCTGGGGAAATTTAGTTAAAAGTACTTGAAGGGAACAGAGTTCCAGACTGAAAGCCAGAGCTGGAAGCTGGCCCCTGAGGTGTGCCAGCCACATCTGATGCCTTGCGCCCCCCCAAGAGCAGGAGCGAGGGGCTCAAGTTCAGTGAGTTGGTCTGACCAGGCTCTGCCTGCACTGAGCTTGGACAATTGAACGCTAGGCCTCCCCGGACGAAGGCTCCTAGACCTCTGGGGAGCAAAACCAGTATGACTACTCCTAGACTCTGGAACCTTGTTTCAGTGTAGTCAATGTCATCATCGTTGTATTTTTGGTTCTGAGAGTCCTTCTGGCAGTGTCAGTGGCCCTGTAGGGGTGGGAACCGCAGGAGAGACACCAGACACAGTCACCTCCAAATCTAGCTTGAAAGGCAGGTGGGTGCCTGGTCTCCCCCACCTCCAACCTGAAGTTTCCCCTGAGAAGTGGCTCATCTGAACACTTTGCCCCTTCCCCAACTCCTGTACTCCTTTTCTGGTATTCAAGATCTGCTTAGTACTTTGACAACTCCCTTCAACAGACATCTGGACTGATATTGAGGGGTCCAGATGTTAGGGGTATGGCAGGAAGTTGGCAGGGGCACTGGCTAAGCTTTACTACAAAGTCTGCTGTAGACTTTTGACATTTACCTATAGACCTTTTCCTGGGGTCGCAACTACTGCTTTTTTGGCTTGTCATGCTTCATGCTGTTGCCACTTTAGCCCTCTTTCCTGCTCCCCATTTCCCCCCAAACCCAAGTCCTACTTCTGCCCTTCACTCTCCGTGCCATTCCTCTGAGACAGCCCTAGACCCCCAGGACTCAAAGAGGACAAGATGTGAGGCTGGCTCTCCTGTTAGGATTATGGGGGGTGAAAAACCTGGGTATCCTCTTCCCTTGGTGATCAGGTGATCAGGAGCAGAAATCTGTGTTACCCTTTCTAGAGACATGGGGCACTGAAACCGTATCCACTATCAGGCCCTCCTAACATTCCTCCTAACTTCACTGAGGCAACTTTCTGACTAAAGTTACCCCTGCCTCCTGGTGAATAAGAATAGGCGTTTGGACAATTGAAAAGAAAGTACTAAGAAAAATCTTCCATTTTGGGGGAAAACTTTCCCCACCTCCCTTCTCTGAAATTTCCTTCTTCTGTAGGACCCTTCTTCTTCTCTCTCTCCTCACCCCCATCTCAAATACCTCTAATTCCTTCTTACTCCTGGGGAGGGACTCCTTTATACTCTGTATAAAGATGCTCTGGAGGTTTTGTTTTTGTTTTTGTTTTTTTAAAGAGGATTTGAAATACAGAGAAGACCGCTCATGAGAATGCATGGCAGTGAATTCATTGTTACTTTGATATGCCAGCTAATATTTCCACATGTTTATGGCTCTTCCGTCAAATGGAATAACTCACACATTGAGCTCCACCTCCACTGTGTCCCATCCTCTGTGACTCTTTCCCATGCCTTTCCAGAAATTCTCCAGAGAGAATCCACCCAACCCTCGGGAGGCCTTCCTGGAATTCTTTTAATATCACAAGGCTACCAATATAGTACTCCATCTGTTGCCTTTCATTCCTACTACATGATGAGGTCACCTCCTTTTCTGGCCATACCTGGTCCCAACGCCGCATGTCATCACTGGACATATGCTTTCTTATCCCAATACCTTTGATTTTGAGTCTTCTGAGACCATGGTGTTCCATATAAATTCACAAGGAGAGTACTTCATTACTTAAGGCATCCTTAATTGTGCCAGTGTGGGTACTCCCTCTACTTGAGGCAATTTGCAACTTTTTTGTAACTTGGTAGATGGCCTTTGAAGATCGCTGTTGCTGAAAAATTCATCAAGATCTGACCACACTGTCAGTCTCACCAAATTTAGGCTAATTTCTCTAATATCCGTCCATCACTAGGCCTCTTCTTGGACCTTTCCAGACCTACCAGATTTTGGACGTCAGTGGTATGGCCTTTGAGAATGCGTGGTCAATTCTCTGCAGTGATGGCCACCAGAGTAAGGATTTGGTGGTGGAAGATATGTCTCAGCAGTGAGTCAATGATCTAGGATTTGATCAGTTTGGAAACTCCCCTCTCCTCCCATCTCTTACTTAGCATATAAATCTTAGAGAGTTGTCCTGAGACTCCGAGAAGTTAAATGGCCTGCTCAGAGTTGCACAGCTAGGAAATTCAGAAATAGGATTTGAACCGGAGACCACCTGGTTCCAAATCTAGTACTCTTCACTTTGCCATAGTACCTCTCTAGAAGGAGAGAATATTTGTGTTTGGTAATACCCTTTGCAGCATGGGCCAACACTGGGATCATTGAAAGGGCTTTGCAGTGTCTGAAATATAAACAAACCCTAATTTCTCCTTCTATATACTTCTTGGCCCAGATGATTGTCCATCTACTACACCAATTCAGATGAATTGGCTCAATAGACCCTACCCAATCAACTGTATCTCATAACCTAGGCATTCTTAATCAAATTTGTTTTCCAGGGTGGACAGTTAGATCTGTATATTTCTGAAACTCACTGAGAAAGCCTTGTTGTGTTTGGGGTGGGGGGTGGAGGGTCTCAACAGAACTTTATTTGTTTATTAAAGCTTTTTATTTTCAAAACATATGCATAGATAATTTTCAACATTCATTCACCCTTGCAAAACCTTGTGTTCCAATTTTTCCCCTTTCTTTCCTCCTTCCCTCCTCCCCTAGATGGCAAACAATCCAATATATGTTCAACGTGCAATTCTTCTATACATAGTTCCACAATTATCAAGCTGCACAAGAAAAATCAGATCAAAAAGAAAAAAAAAAGAGAGAGAGAGAAAACAAAATGTAAGCAAATAACAACAAAAAGAGTGAAAATGCTATGTTGTGATCTGCACTCAATTCCCACAATCCTCTCTCTGGGTACAGATGGCTCTCTTCATCACAAGACCATTGGAACTTTACAATAGCATGAGACTATTTGGAGAACTTTACTATCTGATTGGCAAACTTGTGCAATTGAATATTCACCCAATATTTATTGAGTGCCAAATCTATAATATGAATCTGAACTGAGCATTCCTGAACATTTCTCTATGCTCTTTGGCATAGTTTCAAAAGTGTAGCTTTTTACCTTCTCTCCTCTCCCAATACGAATGACTCAGCTGTATTCTCTAAGTGAAAATTATGTCAAAACTCCAATCTTGGAAAATGAAGTCAACAGTTTGGTTGGTAAAGGCATTGCCCGGTGATCTTTACCTTGTGGTTAATGGGTCTTCCAGTGCATTCTAGGTAATCAGTGTAAAGAGAAGCACAGAAGCTGCCTTGTTCCTACCTTTTTTTCCTCTTCTTCCTTTTGAAACATCTCTTGGGCCTCCCCACCAAATAAAGAAAAAACAGAAGCAACAAAAAATGAATTGAATTCTGGTGCCAGTTGGTCTCAAATTGTGACTCAATGATTAGATTCACCTTTGGAAAGATTCATACATGATAATTGCTGAGGTTCATTTTTGTAGCTGGAGTAGACACTCTATACAGTTGCTTCAGTTTAGAGAAGACCATCATATCTTATGGCCAAAGCCCCCTAAGCTTGGCTCTTTTTAAACTAGTACCTCCTAGACTGGACCTGATTGACCCAAGGGAGAGAACTCTCTTTATTACACACAAACTAGTTTAACAGTTGAACAGTCTGGTCCAAGATAGCTGCATTTTCATGCAAATGTCTTGCTCATATCCATATTCTTAAATTCTCATCACACAAAGGAATAATCTTGTAGAGCAGTGGAGATAGCCATAAACTCTTCATTTCCTAAACCCTTTCCTGTACCACCTTCTAATTCCCAATTCCCAATAAGATTCTAGGAAGACCAAGATTCCAATTCAAACTGGATCATTATTGAATGATAGGCGACCTTAGGTTAGTGTCTGAACTAGAATCTGAGAGCAGTGGACCTATGTTATACTTCTTGGTACTCCTCACAGCACCTAAGAACAGGGCTGAGAATAAGCACTCAGATTGTACCAGTTATTTTGTTGTAGTTGCCATTGAATCATTTCAGTTATCCCTGTCTCTTTGTGACCCTATATGAGGTTTCTTGGCAAAGATATTAGAGTGGTTTACCACTTCCTTCTCCCCATCATTTTACAGATAAGGAAACTGAGGCAAACAGGATAAAGTGACTTTCCCAGGATCACAGAGTCAGTGTGCCAAGAGCAGATTTGAACTCAGGAAGAGCAGTCTTCCTGACTCTAGGCCAGACACTGTAACCACTGTGTCTTCTAGCTGCCTACCATTTACTTAGGGAAGGTCAACAGACACATGATCTCATCGATGTGGGCATTCTCTCATCCCATCCATTAGCTCCCATCTTGTGCAACTCTTGTCCATTTCTTCTTGGAAATATCCACTGAGAATCTGCTCAATGTGCTGAAGGCCTTCTTTTAGGTTTCTTGACACTCCATGGCTACTAGCCATGGATTTGTCAAAGTTATCCCTTGTTTGGCTCAACTTGTTTTCTGACCATTCATCTCTGATGATACTTTGGTCCTTAAGAACAGAGATAAGGGATTGAACCTGTGTTTTCACTGGTAGAAAAAGCTCCTTCCATCATTGCTAGTCAGCACTTTACCTTCTCTATGATCTACAATCTTACAAAGTTGTTTAGAGAACTGAGATATTAAACGACTTAACTAGAGTCACACATCCAGTATGCACATGTCAGAGGCCAGATTTTTTTGTTTTTTGTTTTTTTTTAAATTTTATAATTATAAAAATTTTTGACAGTATATATGCATGAGTAATTTTTTATAACATTATCCCTTGTATTCATTTTTCCAAATTATTCCCTCCCTCCCTCGACTCCCTCCCCTAGATGACAGGCAATCCCGTACATTTTACATGTGTTACAATATAACCTAGATACAATATATGTGTGTAAATACCATTTTCTTGTTGCACATTAAGTATTAGATTCCGAAGGTATAAGTAACCTGGGTAGATAGACAGTAGTGCTAACAGTTTACATTCACTTCCCAGTGTTCCTTCTCTGGGTGTAGTTGTTTCTGTCCATCATTGATCAGCTGGAAGTGAGTTGGATCTTCTTTATGTTGAAGATATCCACTTCCATCAGAATACATCCTCATACAGTATTGTTGTTGAAGTGTATAGTGATCTTCTGGTTCTGTTCATTTCACTCAGCATCAGTTGATGTTAGTCTCTCCAAGCCTCTCTGTATTCCTCTTGCTGGTCATTTCTTACAGAGCAATAATATTCCATAACCTTATATACCATAATTTACCCAACCATTCTCCAATTGATGGACATCCATTCATCTTCCATTTTCTAGCCACTATGAAAAGAGCTGCCACAAACATTTTGGCACATACGGGTCCCTTTCCCCTCCTCAGTATTTCTTTGGGATATAAGCCCAATAGCAACAATGCTGGGTCAAAGGGTATGCACAGTTTGACAACTTTTTGGGCATAATTCCAGATTGCTCTCCAGAATGGTTGGATTCTTTCACAACTCCACCAACAATGTATCAGTGTCCCAGTTTTCCCACATCCCCTCCAACATTCATCATTATTTGTTCCTGTCATCTTAGCCAATCCAGAGGCCAGATTTTGAACCCGTTTTCTTGATTTTGAGACCACCTCTCTATTTATTGTGCCATGCTTTAAATTCCTTTCCATATCTAAATTTTCCTTGGTAATCTGCCAAAGCCCAATAAAGCCCACCTTTCCCTTGCTCTTTGGGTGAGTGAGCTGAACTTTTGACTCTTCAGAGCTTGTGGTAATCCATGATTCACAGCCACAAACCACACAGAGTCCCTGGGAGGATACCATTGAATTGATTGAGTAGTAACAACACCACCTTATATTGCTATGAGTCTTTTAGATTCCAGAATGCTTCACAAAAGCCCCAATAACCCTGTGAGCCAGTCCCTTAACTGAGGGGGTAATTTTTTCAAGGTCATGGGGTTAAAAAGTGGCTGCGTCATAACTAGAGCCTGGTTTTCCTAACTTTGAGGTTGGCATTCTGGGATGAACAGAACCCTCCCTGGCCGGGATGCCAGCATGAGGGAGTGAGTCATGTTAGGGAAACTTGACACAATCTGTTGGTTCATCTTCCAGATGCATTTGAACGTGAGTAGGATGTAGTCGATGTTCCTTCTCACTTTTTGAAAGCTATGAATGGATGACCATATTAGGCTAGCAGCAAGTTCTGAAGGCTGATCACATATGAACAGAGTTTAGTATTCTCATCAGATGTTGATAATAGTTAATAATCTCCTTAGTGGGAATTGCTGGATTTGAGTGGGGCCTCAGGCTCCAGATAGGACGCTTATGAGAAAGAGGGAAACAAAACAATGGCTGTCTTCTTTTTAGCAGGGAAGGGAACCTGAGTAGGGATAGCCACAGACTCCTCTTTCCCCTTCTAAGCCTGGCTGCCTTGGGGGATAAGCCAAGTGGTATGCTTTCAGGGAAGGTCTCTTGCCCAAAATATCTCCCTCACAGCTGTGCCAAGGGAAAGATGAGGCACGGGGTTGAGGAATGAGAGATAATAATAGAGTGAGGGGCACCATAGGGGTGGACGTGGCTGAGTGGGAGACTGGAGCTGGGAGGGGGAAAGTTGAGATTTGGGCAGGCAGAATCTGAAGGTCAAAAGAAAGAAGACTGCAGGAAATAGAAGAGAGGACAAAAAAAGGGAAATTGGAAGCAGGCTTGGGAAGGGATAGGAAGTAGTACTAGGAAGGTCTGGGCTGAATCCTAGTGACCCAGGAACAGACTCAACATTTTTTTTTTTGTGTGTGTGTGTGACAATTGGCATATGTAGGAGTATTTTATGATGTGCACAGCCATGGAGGACTGGACTAGAACATAATTTATCACAAATTATGAACAGAATCCTCTCCAGAGTCCCCTTATTTCCAATAACCATGGAAAGCTAAGATCACAGGGAGAGAGGGAAGAAAGACTCTTAAGTTTGAGACTGGCCTCCCAAGCATCTCCTTAGGAAAAGAGTATCACCCAATTTATCCTAAAGCAGGTTCTAGGATTTGCTTTTCCCACTCCTATTTTGATGTCTTGGCAAGTTAGCCCTTTAAGACATTCCAGAAGCAATGAGCTGAGATACATTTTATCACCAAGTCAGACTCTCAACGATGTGTACACACTGTGCTACACTGTGCTATATAGAGACTTGGGGCAAACAGAACTGTTAATGACACCTGGACGCTAAATGTTTGCTCTCCTTTCACTTAGAGAACACAGTAGCTTTTTGTTTTTCAATACATGGATTGTGTGATATATATATTTCCCCTTAGTTAGCATAACAGTTTTTTCTTCCTTCTTTTTCTAGTCTTTTTTTTTTCTTCATAAGCACTACTCCCTAATAAACCATTTTTAGTGAAAAAAAAATCATGAAACTTTCATTCTGGGAACAAAAGCGGCATTTCTTAACCTCTTGCAGGAAAGAAGTTCAATTTTGCTCTAAACACAGAACATTTTTAATCTCAAGGGGAAATGCCCTTCTTTTCTAAAGAGACCAAAGCAAAAGTCCAAATGAGGTTTATGATGGCAGTAAGTGAATCGAGAAGTGCTGCAAAAAGTCTCCTTGAAACCAGACAGAATTTTTTTTTTTTTGCCTCCCCCCCACCCCTCCTCTGATGTAGTTTGAGACACATATGAACCCTTTGCATGGGGAATGGGGAGGGGAGTTAGCTAAACATTTCCACATCTGGTTTTGGAATGGTTTGGAGAAAGAAAATCATTGCATAGGTTCCAGGAAGGTTTTTTGCTTCAGTGGCTATTGATTTTTCAAATTCGATGGATTCTTGACAATGTAGTTCTCATTTGTATATTTCCTGGAATCTTGTTGTCAAAGCAAGAGGAAAAGGGGGAAAAAACAAGGTAACTCCAAAGACATATGTAATTATCTAAGGGATCAATGGCTGTCAGATTTTTGAGTTACAGCAAAGATTTTCACTTTTGCCGTTAATCTCCAGAGAAATGGATTTGGGTTGAAATGAGGGTTCTTTTCGAAAACAAACCAAATGAAAAAAACACTTTTTTTTTTTTTTTTATTGCAACACATTGTGAATTCCTTATGTAGAACATCTGATAGCCCCACCCTGGCTTCATATCCCTAGTTATCTCAAGTTAGAGGAACTTTAAAAGTCCCATTTTAAATAATTAGTTGAAAAGTTTTATAAAAATGAATGCTGAAAACTAGCTTTACATGTATTTGGAAAAAATAAAGCACTACTGAAAAATAAATAAGTAAATAATACTAACCCTCCCCCCCAAGTTAAATAAATAATTGGTCGATGCTACTGCTCTCCATGAAAATGACCATGACATTAGCCAGAGGAAATTGGTGGGGGGATTAAGTTTAAGTAATTAGAAGACAATAAATTTCATGCCTTTGTAGACTTTTAATCAACTCCAAAAACAATAGGACAGTTTGAGGTTTTCAAAGCTATGAAGCAAAATGAGGATTTTGAACCTACACATTATTAATAGTTTTATGTACTCCTGAAAATTAGGAGTACATAAAAGTTTTTTTTTATAGCTTTTTATTTACAAGATCTATGCATAGATAAATTTTCAGCATTGACAACTGCAAAACCTTTTGTTCCAACTTTTCCCCTCTTTCCCCCCCACCGCTTCCCCCGATGGCAGGTTGGCCAATACTTGTTAAATATGTTAAAGTATAAGTTAAATACAATATAGTACATAAAACTTTTGAGCAAGAATTATAAACGGGTATATTTTCTCCACAAAAGAAAACACACGAATGGAATCTAGAGAGGACATTATGAAAAAAATAAATTTTAAAACCTGCATTCATTTCTGAAAGAACGAGGGAAAAAAGCCAATATTTTTTCAAGGCTGTTTTTTATTTTATTTTAATATTGAATTCTAAGGGAACCAAAGAGTGCTTTTTTATTTGGGGGGCATCTGGTTTTTGTTCTTGTAATCTATTAACTTATCACGCATAGTTCATCTCACATACAAATAATTGTCCTGATCTCAGGAACTGGGAGGAAAGGGCAGGAGTCTTCAGGGTGTCCCAAATCTGGTTGCTAAAAGATGGGTAGCCAGATATGCCATTAAACTCTAACAAGACTAAACAACAAGACCAAACTATAACAAATGCCCCAGACCTGGCCAAAAGAAATACTTCTAAATGAAGCCACAGAAATCTGCAATACAAAGAATGCTATTTTCTTAGCAATTGCAAAACCCGTTATAATAAACTGAGCTCCCCAGTCTGTCTTCAGCACTCCTGTCCTGCTGAGCTAAGAAGCCAGGCAGTTTACATGGGTTGTGCCACAGACGTCAAGACAAACAAAGGGACACATTTCATAATTTCCATACAAACATAAGGAAAGTACAAATCCCCGATGCATTTACTTAATTCAGTTTACATTTTAATTTAATAATTTATTTGATTTGGCTTTTTTTTTTTTTTTTTTTTTTTTTTTTTTTTTTTTTATAAACTGCACCCCTTGCCACAGAGCCTCAGGGTTCATTCACAATTTAAAACATTGTGTGTGTGTGTGCGCGCGCGCGCGTGTGTGTGTGTGTGTGTGTGTGTGTGTGTGTGTGTGTATGTGTACAGCCACTTTAGGATTTTTTAACCCATTATGGATCTCTGAAAAAACAGATATATTGGCCTCTGCCATAGATAGCTTTGGAGTATTTCTAGCTGAAGGTGGGAGAATGCATGGGCAATGTCCCTACTCATCTTAGGATTTTTTTCCCTGAAAGAGCCTTGACCCTAATGGTCAAGAAACCTTTTACAGCCGTAAATAAGCTCAGGCTCACTCAGGACCCCTCCCTAAACTGCCCTGGACAAGGCTCCCAGTCTGCTTTTTGTCTCTCTCTCTGGCTTTGGAACATAAATCTTCCATATGTAACTGAGAGCCCTGGATGAGCCCAGCTGTTGTGAGGAAGGCTAAGACCCCCTCTAGTATTGCTTCCAAACTGGTGGGTGACTAATTTCTGAGCTCTCCACGTCCTGTTGGGGCCTCTTGTTCAAGTGGCTTCGATGAACAGGGGCATTATTTCTCTGGCACAGGTGTACCTAGCCATATACAATCGAAGTCTGCTCCCCAACTGGTGTAGACAGTCAATCATCTTTTCAACTCTCTAGGGGAGCTCCCTGACTGAAGAAAACCCTGAGGTGGATCCCCTTTTGCCAAGTGAATTTTTTTTTCTGAAAGAAATCACCTTTTCCTTCCTTTGCTTTATTCAGACCCTTAGGTTTCTTTGTATAGTGTTTTCTTAAAGTGAGGCACACATGTATAGCCCCAGCCTGAGGATGGCCTAGATCCAAACCAAACCACATTAAGCTTTATAAGGTGTCTGACTGATTTTTTAACAGACTTGACCATCAAAACAGGCTTTCTAAAACCAAAGGCTGCCCTGTGTACTGCATGCCTCAAGCATGGTCACTTTCTTGCACGCCCATTCTGGGCATGCCCCAAATCCTTTGCTATCACGTCCACTGTTGTTTGGGGCCAAACTACCTCTGGAGTATTGAGGGCTGCTTCAGTGCTCTATACATGGCAGGCACTCAGTCCAGGCCATTTCCTATCTGTGCCTTGGTGGGGTTGGATGGGCTGGCTTGGGGTGGGGGGAAGAAGGGAGAGTCAAAATGATTTCTTTTTTCCCTGAGGAGAGTCACTGATCCCCAGACAAAAATCAATCTTCAAGCACATATCAGTCAAAATATACCTCTTGTTTGAAATTTTTCTTTTAAAAAGCATTGTTTGCTGGATTGGAATATTGTTTTTGTCTTTTAGCAAGTTGGTATGTTAAGTGGAGAATGAATGAAAAATTAATTAAGCCCCATAACCATAAAATTATGTTCGATGAATAAAACTAAGAATGTAAACGACACTTCAGTTTCATATGTCAGGTTCATGTTTTGGTGGGGATGAGGAAAGAGAGCACAGAGATAAAGGAGGAAGAACGTGGGAAAAGAACAGGTTCAAATTTCATGTCTCTCTGTACCTCTGATTCCTCTTTAAAGTCACCCTGGTGTCCTCTTGTTCTTATCTCCCTCCAGCTTCTGGGTCCTTGTTCAAGGTGCTGGATTGAGCTCTGTGACCCCAAGTCAGCCTCCAGAAACTCCCAGTGAAACTGCCTAGTTTATATCATAGTCTTCTAGACTTGGAGCTGGAAAGTCCACAGAGACCATTTAGTCCATTTTTTAGAGGAAAAAAATGGAGGCCTGGTGAGGAGAAGGGACTTACCCAAGGTCACACATATAGCAAAATGGCAGAGTTGGGATTCAAGCTCAGGTTCTCTGACACCAAACCAAGTGGCCTTTAATCTATACCATGTGATACTTGTGCTTGCCTTAGCCATAGGTATATATGCCAGTCTAGTCCTCCTCCATCCTTCCCTCTGTGGTAGGAGAGTTTGGTATATTGCTTGACCTTTTATGTACAATTTTTTTTAGAAGTACAGCCCTTTTCCAACTATAACAGAGCAGAAACATCTATCTCTTGACATAATTTCCATCTAGTAACATACCCATAGTCATGCCAATAATCTTTAAAAGCAGCCTTTATGAATCCAATTTATTGCACATTATTAAATACCTATTGTGTTCCAGGGCCCTTGCTAGGTGCTCTATACAAACCACAAACTTCCAGTTGTCTCTGAGGTTTTTACCTAAGCAGAAGAATGTTAAAGGGAAAGTAAAACCTTGGCCCTGACCTTCACATGGGCATAAAGCAGAAAACTTCATAAGTTCTAAGAAATGATAGGGATTTGAGAAAGTTTGATTTGAAATATGAGAAGGTAGAGTTGGTTCTGAACGAGAATGAGGCTACAGGAAGGTACTTGTTACCTTGTTGTTAGTCAGGTTTAGAAAGGCAAGTTAGAAATGTATTCTGAATTTGCCCTCGGCTCTCTTAGCTAGAAGAATAAACTTAGGCTTGAAACCGAATTGGTTTACCTCTTCAGATCAAATATGAAGCTTCTCTAGGTTCAAAGTTCAAACTTTCAGAAGTCCTTGGCGATTACAGATCAATAAGTAGTTGGAAATCTGCCTTCCCAGATTTCTTCCCCTGTGTTCATCCTGCTTCTGATCTAGGATGGTCTCTGCTCTCTTCCCATTCCTGACACTTCAGTTCTAGCATCCTGTAATACCTCAGATGATATCTCAGGCTTCCACAAGAGGCTTCAAGATTTTCTTAGTGTGATAGTATGTATGAATGGCACATGTATGAATGGTTAATCAAAAAACTACCATCCACTTATCCTTGCATCCATATCCAGTTTGATATTCTACTGGTAAACTTAGTTTTAAAGTGATTTTGTAGTGGGGAAAGGGTAGGACAATGCGGTTCTGTGGAACCACTTGGTTCCACTTGGAAGTCAGATGATATGGGTTCAAATTCTGCCTCTTATATTTATGACCTGTGTAACTCATGGGAACAAAACTTAACCTCTCCATGCCTCATTTTCTATGTCTGTAAAATGAAGGGGTTGGAATGATTGACCTCTGAGGTCTGAGATCCTATGAACTAATCTATCCTTTCCAGATAACAATGATTATATGATAAAATTAGATGAAATGAAGACAGAATTTGGAAGTCCCTTGGTACCTCCCTCTCTCAACACCTATATCCCCCACCCTACCCCTTATAGCCCCCCCCACTACTACTACTATTACTATTACTATTACTACTACTACTAGCATTACTAGTACTACCACTACCATTATCACTACTACTATTACTATTATATACACTTTCGTAGCAAGTAAAAGAGTATGGGTTTAATGTTTTCTTTTTGCATTTGCAAAATAGACAAGTTTCTTTTTTCTTTTTTTTTTTCCTGAGGCTGGGGTTAAGTGACTTGCCCAGGGTCACACACCTAGGAAGTGTTAAGTGTCTGAGACCAGATTTGAACTCCAGTCCTCCTGAATTCAAGGCTGGAGCTCTATTCACTGTGCTACCTAGCTGCCCCAAAATAGACAAGTTTCACTTGGATTTATGATTTCTTCTTTATTGAATACAAGTGTCCATAGATTCATATCCCTTTAAACCAGTTCCTGTACTGCAAGACACTTGCCCCCCCCCAAAAAAGGAGTGCCCTCCTCCCCTAGAGGATTCTTTATCCTCCAGTTAACAAAAGATAAAGGAACTCTTTCTAAAATGTTTGCTCCAGGGCTCAGCATTCAGGTGCTGCATGTATATAAGGAAAAATGTGCAAATATAATTTTTCTCCCATAAATTGACAGTCATATGTACCTCCTCCTCAAAGTGTGAGTCTGGGGCTCTGAGGGTTCTACCTCTATGCCTCGCTACATCTGTAAGTGTCTATATCCATTTGGAAAGGAGACCAAACAGCAGAGAGGCAAGAGAAGGAGGTAGGAAGGCAGGGGGGAAGCTGGGGATGGGTGGGGAGGACTTATAGAAAAGATCTAGAGAGAAAGCCAAAGCTAGGTACTGTCTGTCTCTTTGGTTTCAGGCTCCCCTGCTTACAATGCCAGCATTATCATCTTATAATAATGAATCACAGAAGATTTCCTAGGGCATTGAATTTAGAAGCAGAAGGGACCTTAGGGATCATCTAGTCTAGCTCTCTTCTTGTATGGATGTAGAACCCAAGGCTCCCACAGGTAACTAGAGCTCTTTACTACTCCAATCTGCTGCCAAATAGTCTAAGCTCAATGCACCCAATATACTCAAGGTCATGTCATTTCCTGCTGGAAGACCTCAGTGGCCTCTGCTTACTATCCCCCAGAAGCAGCGCTCTTCTACTTTTGGGACAGATTTTCCTCCTAGCTAGCTTAAAATGGGCCTCTCTGCCACTTCCACCCATTGTTCCTCACTCTGCCCTCTGGGGCCAATCCCAACAAGTCTTAACCCCTCTTCCTAGAGACAACCCTTCAAATACTTGGAGGCAACTACTTGCTGGATGGCATCCACTCCTGAAGCCACTGTTGCCTCCCTGCTAATACCTTCATAAATTAATGTGAGAGACAGATAGAGTAACATGTGGTCCTAATGAAAAGATGGTAATGCTAGGGAAGGTAGGTGGTGGTGATGGGGGGTGGGGGTGGGCGTGGGGGGGGGAGGACAGGCCTGGAAGCAGGGTGGGGAGATTTTGTGGAGAGAGAGAGGGTGTGGCAGAGTAGAGAGTCTCTGAAAGGGACAATTCTCAGGCCGGCAGACAAGTTCCAAAAGTCTTAGAAGGAATTCTCTATTTTAAGGATCAGAGTCCGATTTAACTTCACAAATGTATATTTGGCCACTAACTGTGGACGCTTTGGTACTTGGAGAATTTAAGGTCATCCACCTCTGCACACAAGGGCTGTTTTTATTTGTACGTGGCTAAGTGTGTAATTCAGACTGAAAAAAATACCTACTTTACGATTTAAGTCAAAGCATTCTTCTGAGGAGTGTCGTGCAATGAACGAACATTGGGTTAGCAGAATCCTAGCTTTTGCTGACATGGGACCCCAGATCCTAGAGGATCCAAATGAAAATCGACCTTAGGGACTATCTGGAGTAATCTATTTTAGCAAAGCAGAACATTGAGGCCCAGAGAATGGGAAGGGGCTTGCTCAGAGCCTCACATTTCAGTGGCTGGACAATGACAGTAGATCAGGTGCTCGGTCCTCTGGGTGCTCTTTCCATGGCTACGTGGAATTGTTTTTCTTCTGAATGAAAATATATGGTTCAATTACGTTTTCTTTTCTGAGGCTTTCATTTCTCTTATCTCATTTGATCCTTCCCATGAGGCATGAAAAGCAGGTCTGATGAACTCATTTGACAAATGGAGAAACTAGAGGGAGCAGAATGGGAGTGACTTGCCCACCTTGGTTAAGTTAGTGGCTTTCACTTCCCTCTGCTTCTATCTTCACACCAATTTGCCAGATGATTAGTATTTAACCATTGTGTGAGGGAGCACTGCATAGTTTGGTCTTTGTGCAATTGTCTCGGGACTCAAAGAGCATTCCACAGAGCCCAGAAGGAGAAGGGAGTCACTTCATGGGCACACCGAGGGGATGAAACAAACCAAAGCTGAGAGAAGCTTTGAGAATGAAAAGAACAGATGAGGAAGTCTAGAGAAAACTGGTGATTAGCCAGAATCCATGCACCTAGGAAGTTTGACCCTCAGTATAATTGTGAAGCAGCCCAAGTTGGTCTTCTTTATTGGGGACCCCTTTCTTCCTACTTCAATCACCCTTTCATACACCTCCTATCCTCTTGGTTTTGCTCACACATCCCCTTGCTTTCCCTGCTGTCAGTAAGAGATCTCAAATCCTTTCCCTGGGAACCAGAGGCATCTTGACAGGTAAAAGAATTAATCCTACCAAGAGGTATCTTGCTTTTTTTGGTTGTTGTTTTTTTTAAGGTTGTGTCTGTGGGTTTATTTCCAGGGGGTGTCTTTTCACCAGGAGCTATGCTTTCAGCTATTGGAAAGAACCTTCTGGGACAGCCTTGGCGGGGGGGTAACTGAAAAATAGTTGTAATTTCATTGGATTTTGAGGGTCCATGGGGGCGTGTCTATACAATAGGCCAAGATAATAAGTCTAGGAACTATTATCCCCAGTTTGGGCATGTATTTGGGTATGGGTTAAAAGATCTAGAAGGCTAGTGAAAGACCCCTTCCCATACTCTGTTTTCTGGGGAAAAGGAAGAGGAAAGAAGAAACACTAAATGGCAATCTTTCTTTTTCTGAGCTGTCTGTGCTACTGAAAGGGGACAAATTCAGTTGGTTGCTCAGGTGTTCTATCACCTTCCTCACAGGGATGCTTTGAAGCAAGGTTTTTGTAAACTTTAAAGGGACCAGAGGAGAGAGAGGAATAGTTAAGATAGTTTGCCAAATGCCATGGCATTTGGTATGTAGGTATGTATGTATGAGATGGAAAGGACCTTAAAAATCCAATGTGCTCATTTGACAGAGAAGGAAACTGAGGGCCAGAGAGGAGAAAGAACTTGCCCAAGATCACACAAGTAATAGGTAGCAGAGCCAGGATTGAAATGCCATATTTCCAGTTTCAAATCTTATTCTCTTTCTGTTGTAACATGCTGCCTCTTGTTTTCTTGAGGTATCAGTTCTCAAAAATGGAAGTTCCCTTTAAGTTCCCCTTAAGAAAATCCCCTTTCCTTCATTGGAGGGCAGCCTGGTGTATGGCCTAGATTTTTAGACTTGGAATCAAGAAGACCTGAGTTCCAATCCAGCCCTGATACTTCCAAGTCACTGTCTACGGTTCTTGATGAAGTCATAGACCTTTGGAAATCAATGGGCTGTCTCCAGAGAGGGGGCCTTTCCTTTTTTAGGGACTCTATTTGATGTCCTGGTTGTGGATTCAGGGTTCTGTCTTTGACTTGATTTCTTATTTTTAAAGCCTCTGAGTTGGAGGGAACCTGAAAGGTCATTTAGTCTAAATCATACCTGAAAGAGAACCCCATCTCCAATACACTCAACAAGTAGTCATCTGGCAGGGAGTCATTCAAAATTACGAGGGGCACAGAGTGACTGGAAATTTGGTGCATGTCATCTTCTGGGTGGACAGTGTTTTCTAAGTAAGCTCCCAAAACAGTCTTGTCCAGGTCAAAAGAAGAGATCTGGAAAGAGGCAATTTACACCTCTATTAATTACTCTTTATACAAAAGAAATGCTGTATTTCTAGATTAAAAAAAAAGAAAGAAAGAAAGAAAAAGAAAACAGGATGAGAACAGGGGAAAACTGACTGAGGTCATCTGCAGCTGGAGCAGACCCCTTGGAATGGGTCAGGGCAGACTGCCAGGCTACATTGATCTCCCCCTGGGCTAGTCCCACCTAGACACACATCAATCTGTCACTCCCCTTAGGGGCTGTCGGAAATTCCTGGCACAGATGTCTCCTTGAAGGGATGCTTTTTGGATGCTCCCTGATCCAACCCTCCTTGCTGCTGAATTATGGGGAGTGAGGGAGAGAAGAAAAATGTTGCTTTTTCCTTTTTTTTTTTCCCTTTTGCATTCATCCCACTCAGTGCCTAGTACAGGCGCACACACAGTAGGCTTTGAATAAAGACTTGTGGAGTGGAAGAAAGTGAGAAGCCAGCAAAAGAAGCAAGACGAATGAGAACTGGTACTGTTTTCCCTATTTTTACTTAAGATCATTGAGCAACATCTAGCTCCTTACTGACATGCTTCCCTCCCACCCCACCCCCATCCCAAATGAGTGAGTGTAGCCAACGTGGTTTCTTTCTATTAACAATTAAACAAACAAACAAACAAAAAAACATGCTTATTAAAAACCTGCTTATACTGAATAATGGATGAGACCCTGAAGAACCTACCATAGTTAAATAAAATCTGGGGATCTCCCCTCATGGAGTTTACATTTTAGGGGAGGGAGTGATCTAAGACACAAGCCCAGATAAAGAAAATAGGCAACATTTCCAGATAAGTGTATTAGAGAGTTGTAAACAAAGTGCTATGTGAGCCCCTGGTGAGTGGGGGCCCATTTACCCATAGGACCTAACTGAGAAGGTGGCTTTTCATAAGGCCATAGGATTTAAAGCAAGAAAAGACTGTAACCATCATGGATTGTAAACAAAGACAAAGAAATGGAAGCAAATAGGACTGGTATGATGGAAAGCATGCCAGCTCTGGAGTCAGAGGATCCATAATACTTTCTATCTGTATGATCTTGGGTAAGTAGTTTCTTCCTCTGTATGTAACCTTTGATTCAAAAGGCCAGTTAAATGGAACTTTCACCTGGACTAGATGGCCTCTGAGGGCCCTTCTAGTTTTCTATCTAGGATCCTATGAGTGATGTTGAACAAGTCACTACCTCTCTAGGCTTCTGTTTCCTCATCTGTAAAATGAAGGTATTGGACCTTATGGTCTTAAGGCCCTGTTTAGTTGTAGATCTATAGCACTGTGATCCTTTATTTCTATGTTTAGTGGCTCAAGAGTAGTCAGGGTTGTTTGGAGTGCATGGGAGGGAATAATAGAAGGTAAAACTTGAAGGATAGAGATATTTCATATTGTAGAAGGCCTTGAACGCTAGGCAGAGGATCTTGAGGTTTTCTCAGTAGACAATGGGGAGCCAATGAAGGCTTTAGAGCCTAAGAGAAGTGTGATCAAATCTAAATGAGGCAGGTCCTCTTATCCCTTCTTTATCACTGGAAAATCTTCATTATTTTTGTTGGAGAACAGCTAAATTGTTCCATCCTCATAGAAATTGAAGGAGAGCTTTCTTATCCAGATTTATGGCATTCTGGCTATGGGTCAGAGGATCTAGCATCTGATTATTATTGTCTTCTACTCTTGCTTTTGTCTCATGTGAGTGACTGTACTTCTGAAAGAATCCATGTTGGTTAGTACCTCAAAACTCGCTATCCGTACCCATCCCTCCACCCTATCCCCTACAATTTCATCATCACAATGACTTAAGGTCCTTACAAGGACCTTCCTATATGGAAACTCCCTTCATCAGTGTAGACCAGTGACTTCTGTGCAAGTCTTTGGTTGATGATTGAGACTTGTCCTAATCTAATTAAAGTGTCTGGGGGCAGGGAGGGTAGCATTTTCTCACTTATGTTAAATGGGGTGAGGTGACTTGATTGATTTACTCCTTTGAATACCCATGCTTACATTATAAGCTTAGAGAGTTACTAGGGTAAATTAAGAAGCTAAGTGACTTGGTGGTGGTTATGCAACTATTATGGGTTAGAGGCAGGACTTGAACCTAAGTCTTCCTTATTGAGGACTGAGCTTCTAGCCACTACCCTATGGGGCCCCTCAGGGTTTTTAGTTCTAGGAAGAAATGATGGTTTTAGGGGAAAGCTAAGGGAAGAAACTTAGGTTTTACTTAACTTTTAAGTGCCATCCTTCCACAAAAGAAAGGGACTAGATTTGGAATCAAGGTCCCTGGATTCAAGCCCCACTTTGGTGCCTGGGTGACCATGGCTAAGCTACTTTATTCTGCCTCCCGGGGTCCTCAACTGTGAGATGAAAGGGCCAGGCTGGATGAGCTGGGAGGTTCCTTCTGCTTCTCAAACTGTGATCACATGAACCTTGGTTCTGAGAATTATTTAAAATGATAACTTAGGATAACATAACATTATTAAAAATATAAAATTAAACTTCTAATTGTTTAAAATTATAACTAAAATATGATATAAGAATATTCATCTAGAGCCTACAGTTGGTTTTTGTTTGTGAGTAGTAAATATTTTTTCTGACTCATAATTTCCAACATGATAACTCATACCTCCTTTTTATGATATGAATTAGAACTGCCCGGCAAGGTACTGGATGGAGCGAATCATCCTTTATCTCTTAACTGATGAGTTATTATCTTTTATTTTCCTACCCAATCTCCAGTCACACACATATTTTATAATGCAAAGAAAACCAGGCAACTCCCCTTCCACCCCACCCCCCCCAGGAAAAAAGGTGTGTGTGTGTGTGTGTGTGTGTGTGTGTGTGTGTGTGTTTGGGGGGAAGGATTAAGAGAGAGAAGTTAGAATTTACCGAAAATGTTTAGTTAGTGCTTTCAGATCCCTGTAACTCTGGATTTTGGACATCATTTCTGGCACATTGGTTGATTTGCTGAACAGCCTGGCTTTTGTTATTTGGACGTGGCTCTGCATACTTGGGGTTTTTTCTACCTCTACACATTCTGTACATTGACACATTTAAATTGATCTTTTATGAGGAAAAAGATTTGGGCCAAAATTGGGGTTGATTTAGATTTTAGGAAGCTAGAGCTACTGGGATAATGTATTTGAGGGGGTGTGTGTGTGTGTATGTGTGTGTGGTGGGGGGTTCTGGGGCTGGGGTAACCTCTGGCTATTAGCCACTAGCTAAGGAAGACCATTCATGTAGTGAGAGGGAGACATAACAGATGGACATGCCCAAGTGTTGTACTGGTATCAACCAAATAGTCATGTAACCAGTGGAAGGCTTCCAGCTTCCCAGATCTCTGAAGGTTTAGGGGAAATCATGAACCAAAAAGGCCCAGTATAAGGAAGCCTGGACAAAAAAATAAAAGAACAAGAGGTATCCACGCTGATGAGCTTCGGAGGCCACTGAAGTATGAAAGTAAGTGTCTGCTGCGTTCTCTTAACACCACTCTGGGAGGTGGGCAGCTTACATCTTCTTATATCCATTTTACCTAGGGGGGAAGCTGAACTTAGGAGCCTTAGAGTGAGTTTAGCTTAAAACTGGAAACTTTGGATATAGAAACATCTAGCTGTATTTCTATTCTGGCTAGATGATGTCCCTTAGTTTGTTACTAGTTTGTGCTTTGATTGTACATATTCCTGGGGTGAGCAAGTGGCTTGGAGGGGCCTCTGGGAGGCCCCCAATCTGAATTTCTATTTGGGGGGAATGCTGGCTAGACAGTAACTCGCTTCTTCCATTAGATTTTCCAGTGAGATGGTCTGCTGGAACTGAGAACTGCAAGGATACGGCCACGAGTGCGCTTATTGAAACTTTAACATTTCCTTTCATGACTGTAGCAGATGTTTGTATACATAAAGAGTATCCTGGCTTTTACCCACTGAAGGAAAAAGGGCCTTTTTGACGGTAAAGCTTGAGCTCTGTAAATAATTTTGAAGGTCCAACAACAGCAGTGCCTTCTTGTTTACTCTTGCCCCTTTACACACTTTGCATTGTGCGCCGCTGCCGCCAGCAAAGCCAGAACGGGCAGGGCATCCACTAACAGCTCCCGGCTGCCAGGAAGGAGATGACAAATGGAAGCAACTGGTCCTCTTCATTTCATTAGGCCAAGTTATCATCTGGCAAAAGTGCGGATGTACTTTTGGCCAATGAAAGCACACACTTTGCCTCTTAATGTACAGCATTCATCCTAAAGCGACTCAGTGATTACAGGAAGGCCAGCCCCAAATTCCATACCCAGTGCCACTGTACACAGTCTGGTGGGGGCTTAGGAGGAAAAAAGAGGCTTAAGACATTGAAAATGAGGTAGTTCTGGGAAATGGGAGTGAGTTGGGGAGGGGGATATGGGCTACTGTCTCGTCTCTCTCTCTCTCTCTCTCTCTCTCTCTCTCTCTCTCTCTCTCTCTCTCTCCTCTCTCTCTCTCAGGAGAGTCCCCAGGCACATAGCTACCTTTTTGCTAAGTTGAAACCTTTCACAGGGGTCAACTTTACACCAAGGCGAGAGATTCCAAACCTATGCAGTGGGATCTAAGGGGCCCAGGAAGATTTTCACCTTCAAAATTCCTCTTGTCATTGATGCCTCAAGTTCAAGCTAATGGTGGAACTGAATCTAGAATCCAATTAGAATTAATGGATTCTAAGACCCATTAGCTTCCATATTACTCTGTTGACTCATTGAGATTACAGTCTATGAAGACCTTCAGATCTTTTTCATATGAATTGCTGTCTCATCATGTCCTCACCATCTAGACACCATCACATATCTCAGAGCTGGCAAGAATCTCAACAGCAATCATCTAGTCCTTCTTCTTCCTGCACAGGTATCTCTTCTACAATGAATCCATGCAATGGGCACCCAGGCTTTTCTTGAAGACCTCTTGTGAGGGTTGTTACCTCCTGATGCTGCCCAATCCACTTTGAGATAGCTCTAAATATTAGAAATTTTTTCCTGATCCGAAATCTAAATCTTTCCCCTTTTATACCTCTCTAACTTTGTGGAGCCAATCAAAACAGAATCCCATTTTTCCATGACAATCCTTCAAATACAATCTTGCCTCCATGTCTTCTCTTCTCCAGGCTAAATATCCTCATCTTCTTCAATTGCTTCTCACATGGCCTAGTTTTTTAGTTCTTTCCCCATCCTGGTCATCTTCTTCTGGGTGCTCTCCAGTTTTTTTTTTGTTTTTCCTGAGGCTGGGGTTAAGTGACTTGCCCAGGGTCACACAGCTAGGAAGTGTTAAGTGTCTGAGACAAAAATTTGAACTCGGTTCCTCCTGAATTCAAGGCTGGTGCTCTATCCACTGGGCCACCTAGCTGCCCCCGCTCTCCAGTTTTTTAATGTGTTTCATGCTGTGTGTTGCCCAGAACATGAGCCTGGTACTAGCTTTAGGCTCAGAGCCCAGCAGAATACACTAGTACTGTGGCCTCCTCCTAGCCACCTCATATGATGCAAAGGTCTAATTGGCTTCTTTTCTACAGTGTCAACGCCAGATTTTTCCTATTGACGCTGTTGCCTATCACAGCTCTCTTCATCCTATGCTTGCCCAGTTGATTTTCTAGAGAACAGGAGGATAAAGGATAAAGATTTGGGATGGGGTGTTGGAGTATGAATCAAAGACAAACTCAAGACTGGCTTTATTTTGCCCGGTGCCATGGCTCTTTGATTGAAATAAAACCCAGAAACCATCTCAGTTCTTTTTTCTTGCTCTGTTGAAGCACTGCTTCTACCAAGCTGGATTTTGTTCACCTTGAGGTCTTGGATCTGCTAGTTTTCTGTTTGTGTGGGATGGGTGCTGAGGGTGAGGAGGGGGGAAAAGGAGAAATGGCAGGAAAAGAGCAATTCTGCCTCTTATCTCCATGCCTTGAATTCCCTATCTCCTACCTCTTTCCTCTTAGCACCTCTAGTTTCTTTCCAAGTTTATTTCATTAATCACCTTCTACCAGAATCCTTCCAGTTGTTCCTCCCAGTCAATATTATTTTGTCTGTCTAATATTTTATGTTACTTATCTTTATACAATATTGTTTTCCCCATATGTTTCTCTAGGAAAGGGATTTTTTCATTTTCGGCTTTTTATTCCCAGCACTTAGCACCAAGATTGGCATAGAGTAGTTGCTTAATGAGTGAAATTGTAAATCACCTTGACCGAAATTTCCCTTCTCACTAAACAGATTTTTTTCCCCTATTTTCTCCTTTCCCCTTCAACTCCCAAGCTTTCAAAAAAAAAAAAGGCAAGATTGACACAAGGCTGAAACAATTGTTGACATGTTTCTTGTTTTTACGAATCTTCCGACTTTTCTTGGGTTGCCACTAAGAAAGACTCCATTTCGATGTCAGGGGCTGCTTTCCTGAACATGAGGAATGAGAAAATGACCTATTGGGCCAGATTCACACATAAGCAATAGGAATATAGGAGAGCCTTGTAAAATTGTCTTAAATAGGCCTATTTTGATGATGAGTGATTAACCTGTCCCCACCTATAGCTAGCTACCTGGCTGAAAACAGCTCTTCAGTATTCAGATCCTAAAATAGTTTTGATTTATACACCTTGCTTCAATAACCCCTTATTAAGGGGTTAGGGTGTGGTGACCAACACTCCCCCCAACACATATATACATGTGGGTTACTTATACTCCTTTTTTGACCATAGACAGAATCAATCTTCTTTCTATAAATGCAGCTGCTGTGTAACTGTTAGCTCCCATTGGTGGAAGGAGGATCACCCCAGTAATGGGTGGGAGAGGAAATAGAACAATAGTAACCCAGAAGGACGGGGTCTGGGATAGGTGTGGGGGGAGGTGTGGAGGGAAGGATGGGACTAGAACCGAGCCAGGAAGAGGAAAGAAGACTCTAAAGAGGAATTAAAATTACCCAAGGCAGGGGCTGGAGAAAGTAAAAAGAAACTGGGCAGGGGAGGGAGGGAGGGAGGGATGGGGGGAAGGGAGGATTAACTCAATCAAGAGGAGGAGGAAGCAGAGTTTGGGAAGACTTTGGCTGAGGAGTCCCGAGAAAGAGGCGAACTCAAGAAAATTGGTGGGGGCATGGGAACTGGGAAGGATGAAAACAATCAGCGGAGTTTGGAAATGAACTTTGGGGTGTAGCTGGAATCCAACCAGAAAGGAATTTGTTTTCCTTAAAGACCAAGGGGCTGAGGGAGCCTGGCTCATCTTTGGGGGTGAAATCAGCATGGATTGAAAAGAGAAGCCAGATTTATGTGGGGACTAGATTGGCTTACCAACTTTTTTTTTTAGATCCCCATACTTCATGGCCTTTCTCTAAACTTTCCCATGTCCTTTATTCAAAATGAAAAGAAAGAAATTCTAGTTTCCCATTACTTAATTTTTCTTCTCCAAGGGGACACCAGAAATTGTGTAACTTCATTGATTGGAAAATCAATCTGGAATTTCTGGAATATTTCAATAGGATAATATAATTATTGACCAAATAGTCAGCATTCCACCTTGACAGCTTTCTCATTGCTCCTAGGGGTACAAATACCCCAAGTGGGGAAGCTCTGGACTAGATGATCTCTTAAGGTCCCTCTTTCTCTCTAAATCATACAAGTATGATCTCTATAACTATATTGGCTATCTGGAATTTGAATGCTTCTATATTGCTTTTCCTCTACCTGCCTTATACTGTAGCAAAATGCTCTCTAAATAAAATAGAAGTATAGTGATTTGAGTGACCCACAATGGAAAAGGGCTACTCCTCTGGGAGTAAGGGGGTGAAGTTCCCAAGGTTGAAGTCTAAGGAGTAGCTGCTTGGGGGGGGGTAGCATAAGGGGCCGGTTTCAAATGTGGGGAGCCTTCAATTCAGGGGGGACCTGGCATTGTCATCACATTGGGGGGTTTTTGCATTGTGAGAATCTATTGTTTCCAGTGATTATGAGGAACATACTTTGCCACGTTTGCAGGGCTGCTGGATTCCAATCCCACAACATATTTTGTTACTTTAGTTCGTATGTTGTTTGAACGTCCCGTACTTGCAAACCACTTGAGAAATGCAGCTAGTGGCGTTTTAACCACATTGTGATTGCAGCTGTGCATATATGTTTTCAAAATCATCCACCAGCTAACCACTCCACCCCACCCCCTGCCTCAAAGGCACACACAGAGTCCAGTTTATGACACAGGTAGTAAAAGAAATGAAATCAATATTCTTGACGACTAGCTGACCATTAAAAAAAAAGTCACCCAACTTGGGCAGGCATTAGCTCCCTCAATCCAGCCACCCTCAGGTCCTCAGCTCAGGATTCGACCCGGTATCTCCAGGGACAACCTGAAAGGACAGACACCCAGCCATTTATGTACTTTTCCATCCTCACAGGCACTGCCCCCAAATCGTGCCAGGGCTGAGATTCCATAGCAAAAAAAAAAAAAAAAAAAAAAAAAAGCACAACAGTTCCATGGTCTCTGAGTTCGAGAAACCCTGACTCTGTTTGTTAATTCTTCTTCTTCTTCTTAGTTTGTGGTTGGTGAAAAGTTCAGCATTCTTGCCTTCTTCAAAGTAAGTGCAGAGCTATGAAATCATTTTATCCTATGAGGTAGGTGTGACAGGTAACCTTATCCCATTTTGGAGATGGGGAAATAAATAAAAATCAAAGTGTTTCCTTAGTATGACTTTAGCCTAAATTGAATCAGTAAGTCTGTTTATACCGGTGCAGTTGCCTTTGAAACTGTTTCTAAATCAGGAATCAGGACTCTACATGGAGACAATGGAAGGGAACATTAATGAGTTTGTAGAAATCTTTTAGGTCCTTTCCTGCTTTTACATTTATGATGATTCTAGCTTGAGATTTGGGGGGAAATAAAGAGCACAACTTCTCTCTGCAGCTGGGTCCATGATATTTTCGTTTTCACAGCCTCCATCTGTTCCCTTGGCCCCTTCCATTCAGAAGATTATCTCGGCTCTTCTTCTACCTTGCCCAAACTGACCTTAACTGAAGTCCAACCTTCTCCGAAAAAGGAAAATAAAGGGAAGGGGGAAGCTCAGGGGAAATAAAGGAGAGACTGAGAGAAGGGAGAAAGAGAAACACAGAGAGATAAACAGAGGAGGAAAGAGAGAGAGAAAGAAACACCGAGAGACAGACAGAGACAAAGACAGAGAGAGGGAAAGAGAAACAAAGAGAGACAGAGAAAGAGAAAGTTGGGGAGAGAGAAAGAGAGGGAATAATGGAAAGATCTGTGATCTGGGAGTCAAGAGACCTTGGTTCAAGTCCTGGTTTTTCTGTAGAACATGAGGAAAGTCATTTCCCTTTTCCTGAATCTCAGTTTCTCCAAATGCAAAGGAAGATGTTGCACTGTATGATAGTTAGGACCCTTTCCAAGCCTGTGGTTTTGTGATGTTACTACTATTCTTCTACCCATAACATGAGAATATTCCCAAATATTCTATTATATAACAATCTTTTTTTTTCCCCCCCTGAGGCTGGGGTTAAGTGACTTGCCCAGGGTCACACAGCTAGGAAGCATTAAGTGTCTGAGACAAAATTTGAACTCGGGTCCTCCTGAATTCAGAGCTGGTGCTCTGTGCCACCTAGCTGCCCCTATTATATAACAATCTTAAAGAACAGCCCCTGGAGGATATGGGAGTGTCCCTGCCTTAAAGAATAGAATGGGTAATATTTGGAGAAGTGGTGAGCATTCTAGGGAAGGGACCAATGCAAGCCAAGACATGGAGGTAGGGGTGAACATAAAGAGGCTACTGGAAAATCGAGGGGACCAATGGTAGTAGTGTGGTGGATGGAAACTGGGGAGAACTGGAAAATAAGTTTGGCTAAGGTATGCAAGAGTCATCATTTCAAAGCTGGAGACTCAGAGATTATTTAGTGCAAGCCATATCTCTCTCCCTCCCTCAATATCATGAAAGCAGAGAAATGGTCATCCTTTCTCTTCCTAAATGTACTGAGTCCATATGTGATGTATGAGTAGGGTCCTGTTGACCTCAGAGCTGTGTTTCTCAAAGAGGCACCAGGATTCCATAAGAAAGAGGGTGAATTGAGTGGCACACTAGTGGGCTTGTAGAAAGCAGAGGAGCCTAGCTGCAGGAGATGGTAGGAGGTTTCTGAGCAGGTGTCAGGATCAAAGTGGTGTTTTAAGGCAGATTGGTCTGGCAGTGGGGTGCAAGATAGATTAGAGGGGGAGGGAGAGTCTGGAGGCAGAAGGGCTAGCTAGGAGGCTGTTGCAATAATCCAAGTGTGCAGTGATGAGAGTGGGCCTCATTGGAGATGAAGGGGAAGAGAGGAGAAATGCTTCAAAGAACAAATCAACAGAACTTGGTGACTGAGGGATGAGAGGAGAGGGAGGAGTGTGAGATAATTCCAAAGGTTTGAGTCTGGGTGATGAGAACAATGGTGTGCCACTGACAGGAAGGAAAAGCAGACAGTTGGAACTGGGTTTGTGGGTCGGTGGGTGATGATTCTGGCCCTAGGCATACTGACTTTGAGGGGAAATGTCCAGGTGGCAGCTGGAGATCTGGTACCAAGGCTGAGAGCAAAATTCAAGATTTAGCTTGAAAATTTGGAATATTTAGAGAGGTCGTAGATGAAGTCATAGGAATGGATGAACTCTAGGAGTATAAGAATGGTGAGAGAGAACGAATGGTGGATGGCCGTGAACAGAACCTTGGTGATGTGCATGCACAATTAAGATCTGAGAGGCAGAAAAAATCAGGGAAAAAGCCAGTAGAGCCAGAGGAGAACTGAGTCTCAAGAAGAGGTGGTTAGCAGTTTCAAATGCAGTGTCAAGATTAAAGAGAAGAAAGACAAAAAGAAAAGATGTCAGGGTAACTGGTCATGCCTGTCCTCAAGTAAAGATGAGTTCTGAGACCCACCTGGGAGCCAAGCCTCATCACAACTGACATTTCCACTGGGTCCAAGGCCAGAAAGGTCCACAGGGATCATCTAATGCAGGTGTCAAACACAAGCCACGTGGCACTGGCTATGCTCCCGAGAGTGGGAAATATTTGAAAAAATAAAGAAAAAAACATAAATAACATTAAGTTTCATAACTAAATCACCACTCATCCTATAGGCATCCTCAGGTACAGAACAATGCCTTCCATGTTTGGGTTTGATGCCTGTTTGATGCAGGGTTTCTGAAACTTTTTCCATTCACAGTATCTTTTTGCCTGAGAAATTTTTACACAACTGGGTGGATATATACACACACACATATATATATATATATATATATATATATATATATATATATATATATATATATATATATATATATATATATATATATATATGTGACATAAAGTAGGTATACAAATCAAACATTTACTGATAATAAATCCTAATTTTGCGACCTAGACATTTAGTTACATGATTCCATAAGGGGTTATAACCTCCCAGTTTAAGAAGCTTTGATCTAGTGGAACCCTTTAATTTTACAGGTGAGAGTACTGAAGCTGAGAGATAAGAAATTATTTGTCACAGCCACATAGGTTGTAAGTGGTAGAGGTAGGTTTTGAATCCATGTATCTACTCTATCTGTACTATATCTCTGCACTATATCTATCTGCACTAGAGCAGCCTTTCTCTCTCTCTCTCTCTCTCTCTCTCTCTCTCTCTCTCTCTCTCTCTCTCTCTCTCTCTCTCTCTTTCTCTCTCTCACATAATATTTTATTTTTCCAAATATTTGCAAAGATAGTCTTCAACATTCACCTTTGCAAAACCTTGTGTTCCAATTTTTTTTTCTTCCCTCTCCTTCTCTCCAAGATATCAAGCAATCTGTTATAGGTTAAATATGTGCCATTCTTCTCAACATATTTCCATATTCATCATGCTATATAAGAGAAATTTGATCAAAAGGGGAAAAAAACCATAAGAAAGAAAAAAGCCAAACAAAAAACAACAGCAACAAAAAGGTGAAAATACCATGCTTTGATCCACATTCAGTTTCTACAATTCTCTTTCTACGGATGGCACTTTCCATTACAAGTCTATTGGAATTATATGGCAGCCACTCTCAGTAGAATAAATGCCATTATCTTTTTTCCATGCCCCTTCCATGCTTTCCTACTCCCAATTCTCACAAATTAAATGTGAAAACACCACCAAAAAAGACATTTGACACATACATGTCTGTATGGGGTTCTTAAACCAATAAACAACATTTTAGGGTAGAGATTATCCTTAATCTATTTACTGTGTTTGGAATATTAGGGGTATATAACCGTCAGCATAGACATTAATTAGCAGCTAATGAGAAGGGCTCTTCCAGAGTCAGGACATAGTTGGAAAAACATGGGAATGATATAGGAAGAACAGTTAGATTTAGAGAGGATTACAGGACACTTTTTCCTCTTGATCAGGAGAGGATAATGAGAAAGACAGAGAGTCTAGAGTCAGAGGTATTTTGAGGTGAGGATGAGAGTAAATGTGAATGCTCATATTTCTTGACCTTGGTCTTTTCAGTTGGGTAGAATAGACTGAGAGGGTGGGTAGAATTGGGACCTGAGGAAGACTTTCAGTATGAACAGTGTGGTATGGAAGTTTAAAAAAAATACCAATGTAATCTTAAAATCCATTAAGAGAGAGGTACAGCTCACAGTACTAAGGAAGTGATATTCCCATTGTACTCCACCCTGATCAGAACACATCTGGAATATTGTATTCTATTTTTGGTGCCATATTTTTAGAAGGATACAGACAGAGGCATTTGTAGATTGTTCAATAATTGGAAAATACTAGAATTGAGAACTAAAGGGGCCTTAGAAATCATCTAGCAGAATTCCCTGATTTTATTGGAAGACACAAACCTAGAGAAATGGGATTTAACCAGGCACAACAAAGGCCAGTAGCCAAAGCAGGATTTGAAGCTAGGTCTTCTGATTCCAGATCCAATTTTTTTTCCCACTCTACAATCCATAAAAATTGTGGGTGAATCACCAGTTTACAAATAACATGACCTATTCCAACTCCTTGGGGAACTCACTATTTTATTTTATTTTTTTAAGCTCCTTTTAAAAATTAATTTAAATACACATTGCTATATGAATCATGTTGGGAGAGAAAAATCAGAAAAAAAGGGAAAAACCATGGGAGAGGAAAAAAAAAATCAAAAAGAAGTGAATATAGCATATATTGATTTACATTCAATCTCCATAGTTCTTTTTTTTCTGGATGCAGAAAATGCTTTCTATCCAAAGTTTAATGAGATTGCCTTGGATCACTGAATCACTGAGAAGCAAGTCTTTCCTAGTTGATCATCACACACTTTTGCTTTTACTATGTAGAATGTATTATTTGGTTTTGCTTGTTTTACTCAGCACCAGTTTGTGTAAATCTTTTCCAAGCCTTTCTAAAATCAGCTTTTTCATCATTATTTAAAGAACAATAATATTCCATTACCTTCATGTACCACAACTTGTTCAACCATTCCCCAACTAATGAGTATCTACTCACTTTCTAATTCTTTACCACTACAAAAAGAGTTGCTACAAATATTTTTGCACACATGGCTCCTTTTCCCTCCTTTATGATCTCTTTGGGATACAGAACCAGTAGAGACACTGCTGGACAGAAGGGAATGCACAGTTTGATACCCTTTAAGCATGGAACTCACTATTTTAAAGAGCCTTATAGCAAATTGCTTCATAAAGTAACAATGGTGTAGCAGTAGCATGAGCACAGGACTGAGCCGGAGACCTAGGTTTGAGTTTGGGCTCTATCAGGAAGTAGATTTTGTGACTTTTGTCAAATTCCTTGCCCTCAATGGGCCTCAGTTTCTTCCTTAGAAAAATGAATGAATTGGACCAGATGTCCTTTGAGGTCTCCTCCAGCTGTTAATGTCTTTAGTTCCATACATTCTTCTCTCATGGGAGTTACAGAGCCCTCCGATTTAGTCATTTTCTCAGTGCAGATTTGTACAGGGTGGGATTTCCACTGAGCGGGGCCTACCTCCACATATTGTTGCCAGTTAACAACAGTGGGGCTGTTCAGTTTCTCTCTTAAGCCTTTCAGAAGTTTGGGGTTTGTCTCTTTTGAGCATCTGCGGCTTCCACGCTTGAATTTCTTTTGGCTGGCTCCAGCTCTCCACTCTGGGGAAAGCAGTGGGCAGGTAGCCATTATTCAACAGGAAGAAGAGGCTTTGTTGTATCATAAAGTCATTGGATTCAGTTATTTATTTCCATGGTGCTCAACATTTGTTTCACAGATATGTTCTGTACCATTAAAAAAGGGGGGGAGGAGGGAAGAGAGGGAAGACTGAGTGTTTCTGAAGAAGAGGAAGACGCCTTTTGTCTTTCCATATTGAATGTTAGCTAGAAGCCAGAGTTAGCAGAACTTTTTGCCATTTTGTCCTTTCAGATACATGCTGCTTTGATTTTTGCTGGTGACTTTTGAATAACTTGTTTGGAACCTTGGGTTTAGAATTGGGAGGTCAAGGTCTGAGTGGGGCTTGATGATTGACTTGTTACATGCTTTTGGATAAGGCCCTTCCTTGGTGTGGACCTCAATGTCCTCCTCTTTAAAACTGGCTGGTCTCTAAGTTACCTCCCAGGTCAGATACTCTGTCGCAAGTTACTTAAGTTTCCACTGTAATAAGGCATTTAAAAAAATCATTGAGGATATGTTTCTCAGGGAACTTTGTGTACGTGGCACCACAATGACTCCATTCCTGAGGGGAGTTCCGTAGGCCTAGACCTTGCTTGTTTCTCATGCACTAAGTGCCAGGTGGAGAACACTCATAGAAGAGGTAAAAAGTTCACACAAGACAGATAATTCTAGAAGCTCATCCATGTCATAGCCAGGAAGGACCTTCGTGATCATCTGGTTCAAGTCTCTCAGTGTACAGCTGGGGAACTCCCTGGAGGCCCAAGGAGAGGAAAGGACTTAGCCAAAGTTACACAGGGTAGAAATGGTGGGTCTGAGAGGAGAATACATTTATGTCCAAATCCACAACTTTATAGGCGGTTGTTAGGAGAGGACACAGAGGACTCAACTTGGGCTCACTCCAGGGTATTAATGTCTGTGTGTGTGGTAGGAAAACAAATAGCTCATCATGAAATATGAAGCCTCGGGATACAAGTTGTGTCAAGCAAATGGTCAACTTCTATGCACTCCATCTGGGCATTTGATCTGGTAATGCTCTCCTCAGTCTAAATTTCTACTCCTTTTCAGCATGCTGAGGAAATAAGAGAGCTGACCTGTCCTAGCTTTTGGGTTTACATGTAGATTCCAATTTGGATCCAACAAAGGATTGTTTTTCCAATAAAAGATTGTTCTTCTACCACACCCTAATCACTTGTCACTGTATTAATAGTTCAGGTTTAGTGTGGCTTTAGGGAGAGCACAGAAGCAGGACCATAATTTCACATATGCAACATTGTAGTATATGTCCTTTTTCCTGATCTCCTAAAGAATCTGGATGTATGTAGCCTCATTGTCAAATTCTTATCAACTTTGTTTTCTTAAGACAAGTGGTCTTGTGAACTGCAGCCTACATTATTACATATGAACTGGTATATGAAATTCAACACCTCCTCAAATCTATGTACCTATTTGGTTTTAAGATAGTAGATGGAATCTTTCTCTGTGAAACTATTTAATTCTATAATCTCTAAGCACATGTCAAAATTCACTGAAATCCCTAAGAAATTATACCAAATTTGCCCACATGAAAACTTTTATTGGTTGCCATTTTGTTTCAAGATAATAGACTATACCGCAAATCAAAATTAAAGACTAAAGAACAAGTTCAACTTATATTGACTGATTTTAGTTATACAAATGAGTCAACTCTTTCTAAAGTTATCCTGGAATGAACAGATAGAAGAAAAGGGAGAATTCTGATTTCATTTTAAGCATCCTGGCCCATGCTTTCTCTAGTCAGAGTATGTTGATTTTTACCGATTGGAAAGATTTGTTTTGTAACCTTTCTGCTCTTATTGTATCGGGGGCCCTGCTTAAACTTGGCTTCTTGCCCAGTTCTGAACCCTGTCCTACCTTCTGCCTGGTGTTTAGTTCTCAAAGTTCTCAACAGCTGCTCCAAAGATCCCAAGCACTTAGTCCCAGCTGCCAGCTTGGGGAATGACAGGCCCCTTTCAGTGAGCCCCTGACAAAGGCAACATTTGTTCCCCAAGACCATGTTCTCACTTTCAGCAACAGTGAGATGATCCAAAGGGATTTTTTTCTAGGCATTCCATGACTGGTGACTAGACCACCTGCCCACAAATACTTATATACTTATATGGTGCTTTTGTATCTGTTCTATTCTCACCATGCCCTAGGGAGATATCGAGGAATAGGTACCATGAGTCTCATTTTGCACATGGGGAAATGAAGGGACTCAGTGGCTAAGGAACTGGCTTGAGGTCATATAAGTATGATAGAAGTCAGAATGATAGCCTTTACTTCTTGTCTTGAATCATGAAGCTGCCCCAAATCAGCACAATATTTACTTGTTTTTACCTGATTGCTAACAGGCATAATACTCAAGCACTATCAACTGAGGATCATAACACCTCTGTTGGGTTCCGGGGCAGAATCAATATGTTGTCCTCAAAGAAATCTAGCAACCTAACATTCCATTAGGATTTTTTTTTTTTGACTGCCTTATTCCCCTGAAATGTGAGTCTCCAGCCTCCTCAAACCCTTTGACCATTTTCAAAAGGACTTCTGCCTAGTCAGGTTTGTTCCCTATTTTACTCTTGTAAAGTGGTTGTATAGAACTTTTATGCAGTGCTATGAAATTTTATCAGGTCATCCTTTAAGACTGTAAGTCACTGAGGCTCTACCCTGCTCGACTGATACAGAGAATTTCTGCTCTAGGAGTATCTGAAGCCTAGAAAAATCATAGACTGAAAAGAAAATATAACCAAAACTTAGAAAATACAACAGAAAATTTATCTTAAAGAATTTATGGATTGTTTATTGATCAGAGTTCTTAAGTCTCCCAAAGTTGTTTTTCTTTATGTAAACATTATGTAAATATAAACATTGTTTTACTGTTGTGTTTTTTTTAACTTTAATTTCTTTTCTTTTATATATTTGTATTCATGCATTTACTTATTATTTAGGCATTTATTATCTCTCTCTCCTACTTCACTCTGTCATTGAACAATATTAAAAGCTCTCCTAACCAAAAAAAAAAAAATATATATATATATATATATATATATATATATATATAAATTTATTTATTTATTTATTTATTTATATTTCTAGACCTTTTAAATTATACATTTCAAGGAATTCAGTGATTCTTAAATTATTTCTCCCTGACCTGTTTCCAGTTGTTTTTGATATCAGTGTTAAAATCTTTTCCAATGATTTTATTTTTTTCTACTATTTCTTGCTGTCTTATGGAATAATTGGCTTCTGTTTTTAAAGAAGTCTATTTCTTGGGTAAGGTTTAAACACTTTCTCTCCTAAGCTACTTATTGTTTTTTCCATTTTGTTCCTGCAGAGCTTATATTTGATATTTTATCTTTTGCTGCATGTTATCCTTACAGGAAAATCCATTTTTTTCTTTTAAATTTCTGCTTACAGATGTAATGAAGCTATATTTGCAATAATTTTTATACCAGTTGATATTTCTTTGATTTATTCAGCTTTTTAGCTTTAGTTCCTGAATTTGGGCTTTGTGCCAAGGTTTGACTCCACCCCTGTCACACTTTGAAGTGGAATAGTTGGCTTTGCCTTATCAAGTCTTGGGTTCTTGTGCAGACCTCTACTTCCTGTGATTATTTCACCCCACCCTCCAAACCTGGTCTTTCAAGTTCAGCATATTGGATCTTTAGGATATTCTATGACATCTCAGGACAGATTTTTAGGCATTTCAGACTCCCTGGATGTGCGCTATCCCAAACTGAGCTCTGGGGCAAAACTCTGATTGCTAACTATCCTGAGACTTCCTCAGGAGATCCCTCTGTTCTCTCCTCAGAAGAAAAGGACATAGAGCCTTGTAGTGTCTGATCCCTGACTGAGTTGCTGCTTGATTTGCTGAAGTGGCCCCTTTTCCTATTGTCCATGATTGATTTTTGTGTAATTTGGGGGTGGAAGAATTTATTTACTGTACTTTCTCATTGGATTTCTTAATCACTATTTGGTTTAATATGAATTTCAGCATTTGGCTGGATTAGGTATCAGGGAGTATGACAGCTTGTCTTGAGTTCATGTAGCCATCTTGGTTGGAAGTCTCTTCCAACCAAGTATTTGTGCCAGGAAACTCCCCGGTCTCTTTAAAATTGAGTAGACAAAGGACAGACATGAAGATGCCTAATCGTTTAAAAAAATTTTCTTAATTGAACTTAATCAATAAAATGCCTGATTCCTAACAGGTTCCAAAAACTCCCTAGATGTTGACTAACCACTCCCCTCCCTTTCTGGAGACAAAAGGGTCCAGGATAGTTAATTGAGTGAATTATGCCCAAAGATGTACTCTTCTCTAACCACCCTTTGGCTTATTGGTTTATTCAGCATTTACAGGGGGCAGGATGTTTGATATGTTCAGACAGTTATTCTCATTAGAAATCCCTCCCCACTCATTCATTTGTAATCTAGAACTCATAAATGGGTGGTACTGAGACTTGGCTAGCTAATGGAAGTCTGTGCAAAAGATATTGGGGGAGACAGCTATCTGTGTTGTTCCAAGATGAAATGGTCCCATTGTCCACTTCCAAGGGCCCTGGTAATCATAGATGGAGAAAGGTGGGCATATCAAGATCGATAACTCTCTCTTTGTCCTCTTCCTTGAGCCCTAACATCTGTTGAAAGTCACTTTAGTGTAGGAAGAACAGTGATTTTGATAGCAGCTGCACCAACACAGTAAAAAGGTGGCCCCCCTCTAACCAGGCCCTCCAGTGTGGCTGGAATGAAGCTCCAGGTTAATCTGCCTGGCTCCCTGTGGGCTGCTTTTAAATCTTGATTCTTCCTCATGTATTACTTCCAGCAATTCTGACTGTGCTTTTAAAATAACAGCAAGGTACACTAAGCTATTGTCAAAGTAGGGAGAGATTTACTAAGGTCAAATACTTAACCAGTTAAAAACAACAACAACAACAACAACAACCAAAACTTCTGAAAAGAATGAGACTGTTCCTTCCCTATCCTTCAAAGCCTCCCCTCTTCCCAACACATACCTAACAATGAAAATGTGGCATTTTTTATCAAGCAATTGACCTCTGGCAATATATTATGAATGCTCCATGACTTACTCCTTTGCTCTGGCCATCCCAATGAAAATGGTCATGGAAGTACATGATCAGAGCCTCAAGAATTTGGAGACTCAGGAGTGACTGACTGGCATAGTAGCGATTACCTTTTTTGTATATTATAAGAATATTCAAGGAATGGATACAAGGACTAGGAAAAAGAATGGTCTGAATCTCCTGGCTAATATCCACAATGCAAGGCTAAAAAAGCATTACCTTGACTCCTTTTTTAACCTTTTCTTTCCAAATAAGCAGAATGCAATTGCACAACAGATAGAATATGAGTCTTAGAGTTGGGAAGACTTCAGTTTGAATCCTACTTCAGATACTCACTAGTTGTATGATCCTGGATAAGTCATTTTAACCTTTCTGTGTTGTAGTTTTCTCAATCATAAATGAAGAAATGTGCTTTATCACCTGTCTCTATCCTCCACTAGATTGTAAGGTCCTTGATGGCAGGGGTTAGTCTGATTAATTTTTGTATTTATCACTTTGCCCCCTTCCCCTCCAATAAAAGCCTTGGACATCTTAGATATTAGATAAATGTTTATTGAATTTGAACTGGTTTCTTAGTAGTGGGGACGGGTATATGTTGAGCCATCCATACTTTGTCCACACTTTATTCCCTTTCTGTACAAGAGCACACATGTGTGATGCAGTTGTGTGGAGTTGGGGGGACAAGTCATATTTGGGTAGGTGAATTATTATTATAGAATCTTAGAGTTGGAAGCATTCTGGCAAATCATCAATCCAAGCACCTATTTTGCAGATGAAGAAACTGAGGTCTAGAAAGGGAAAGTGACTTACCCAGAGTTGAGGTTTGAACCCATGACCCTGACAGAATCCAGTATTCTTATTTTCCTTTCCTTGGAAGCCTTTAGACTCTAATCTGAGACTTTGGGATCTGTAAAACCTACTGTATCCTCCAATTTTCAAAAATCTATTTTCTTTAACTACTTGGGCTCTTTGGAACAGCAAAATGGTGCATGGGCTTGAGTATTATTTTCAAATGATAGTCTAGGAGGGCCAGCAGAGGGAGCACCAAACATTCTCCTCAAATTTGGTAGGTCCTGGAAAGACTAAAACAAAACAAAACAAAATAAACAAGTCATCTTTCAAAATGTCTAAACATTGGGTAATGACTTTCTAGGAAATGTTCATCATTCATTAATGGAAAGAGTACTATTTGGGGAAAAGGTACTAAGTTCATAAAAGGTCCAATGAGTCTCAACTCCAGGGTACGTCCAGGCTTTTCTTTTATCCCTAGGGTAGCCTTTCCTCCATGGGCTTCCTGAGTCATAATAGTATTTAATTTTTCATTGTATTATAGAACGTTAGAACTGGAAGAGAATTTAGAGGTTGTCCATTCCAATAATTTTATCTTGTAGAGTCGAAAAGTGGGATCTGTATCAGATGACTTGTCCAGGGTCAGAGAGGCCGTACTTGGCAGAGCCATAATTCAAATCCAGATCTTCTGGATCTAAAACTAAAATGACTATACTCTCAGAGATTCAACTTCCTCTGCTATATTCAGTTTTCTTACACACAAGTTATTTACAAAAAACTCTTATTAGGTGTCTGCTGCATGCCATACAATGGGGATACAAAAAGCAACAATCCCTTTCCTCAAGAGCTTGGGATTGGTTCTTGGGATTTGGTTTTCTCGTCCTGCCCTAGGAACCCAAACTATGCTAAAGTTTCCTTAGCTACAACTTTTGTGTAGCCTTGCTTCTTTTTTCCCCCCCTTTCTCAAGAGTATTTTATTTTTTCAAATACATGTAAAGATAGTTTTCAACATTCATTTGTGTAAAATTTTGTGTTTCAAATTTTCTCCCTCCCTCTCTTACCTTCCCCCTCACCAAGACAGCAAGCAATCTGATGTAGGTTAAATGTGTTATCCTTTTAAATATATTTCCATATTTGTCATGCTGTGCAAGAAAAATCAAACCAAAAGGGGGGAAAAACAGGAGAAAGAAAAACAAGAAAGGTGAAAATACTGTGCTTCGATTCACATTCAGTCTCCATAGTTCTTTCTTTGCATGGGGATGGCATTTTCCATCCCAAGTCTACTGGAATTGCCTTGAATCACCTCATTGTTGAAAAGAGCCAAGTCCATCACAGTTGATCATCATATAATCTTGTTACTGTGTACAGTATTCTTCTGTTCCTTTCACTCAGCATCAATTCATGTATGAATTTTCAGGTTTTTCTGAAATCAGCCTGATCATTTGTTTTCAACAATAATATTCCATTACTTTCATATACCATTACTTATTCAGACATACCCCAGTTGATGGGCGTCCACTTAATTTCCAGTTCTTTGCCACTATAAAAAGGTCTGTAATCTTGCTTCTTTCTTCATTCTTCCTACACAAGTGAATGATATTTGAGGATCTTGCATAGGCAGAAAGATGACTTCTTATTTGTGAACCAATTCATTTGGAAGACATAATACCATTGGATTAGTTAGTGAGCTTCTAGTCCTGTTTCTAATGCTAATGAGGTCCCTCTCTGCTTTGGAGTTGGAAGAGAAGACTTTCTTTCTTTCTTTCTTTCTTTCTTTCTTTCTTTCTTTCTTTCTTTCTTTCTTTCTTTCTTTCTTTCTTTCTTTCTTTCTTTCTTTCTTTCTTCTTTCTTTCTTTCTTTCTTTCTTTCTTTCTTTCTTTCTTTCTTTCTTTCTTTCTTTCTTTCTTTCTTTCTTTCTTTCTTCCTTTCTTCCTTTCTTCCTTACTTCCTTCCTTCCTTCCTTTCCTTCCTTCCTTTCTTTCTTTCTTTCTTTTCTTTCTTTCTTTCTTTCTTTCTTTCTTTCTTTCTTTCTTTCTTTCTTTCTTCTTTCTTTTCTTTCTTTCTTTCTTTCTTTCTTTCTTTCTTCCTTCCTTCCTTCCTTCCTTCCTTTCCTTCCTTCCTTCCTTCCTTCCTTTCCTTCCTTCCTTCCTTCCTTCCTTTCCTTCCTTCCTTCCTTCCTTCCTTCCTTTCTTTCTTTCTTTCTTTTCTTTTCTTTCTTTCTTTCTTTCTTTCTTTCTTTCTTTCTTTCTTTCTTTTCTTTCTTTCTTTCTTTCTTTCTTTCTTTCTTTCTTTTTCTCTCTTTCTTTTTTTCTCTCTTTCTTTCTTTCTCTTTCTCTCTTTCTCTCTCTCTCTTTCTCTCTCTCCCTCCCTCCCTTCCTTCCTTCCTCCATTCCACTTAGATTATCAGATTTATTGACATACAGTTGGGCAAAATAGCTCCTAATTATTTTTCTAATTTCTTTTTCATTGGTGGAAGTTCTCCCTTTTCATTTTTGATACTAATAATTTGATTTTCTTCCCTTTTTCTAACCCAAATTAACTAAAAGTTCATCAATTAACTAAAAGTTCATCTATTTTTTTTTATGAAGCCAACCTCTGTTTTATTTATTAATTCAATAGCTTTCTTCAATTTTTTAAAATTTCCCCTTTTATTTTCAGAATTCCAAATTTGATATTTAATTGGGATTTTTAAATTTGTTGTGCCTACATTCTTGATGGAATGAATTGTTCAGATGTTGAGGGACAGGGATCTCATTTGAAATAATGCCCTTTGCACACTGAAAAACAATGATAGCTTTGGTATAGACATCTCTACTTTCACTGACTGTCTACCAACTTAATTTAAATGAACAAAGGGTAGATCATTTGATCATTTCTTTTGCCAAAAACATTCTTGCCAGGGTGGAAAGCAGGATAAAAAAACACTCTACTGCTATTGACATCATGGATAGAAAAGTAGAACTGCTTTCTCAATTCTTCCCCAACACCTCTTTTCTTACTCCTAAACTGAACATTTACTCATTTATTCTTTCATCTATTTAGCAATTATTTACTAAGCATGTCTGATGTGTGGAAGGCACTGTTCTGGGTACAAAGGTGAATAAGAGAAAGGATTCCTGTACTCATGGAGCTGTGTCAGAGAGATGACATAAAGGATCTACACTGTCATATAGAACAGAGGATCAATACAGAGAACTGAAGATATGTGTCACCCACCTCTTGCCAGAGAGGTGATGAGCTTAAAATGCAGAATCAATTTGGGTGTTTGTTTTTGTTGTATTATGCTTATTTGTTATGAGGGTTTTATTTTTATTTTAATTGGTCAGTGGATGGGGAAAGGAGAAGTAGAAGGGGAATAAAAGAATGAATGCTCACAAAAATGAATGAATGGATGGATGAATAAAATCAATAACAAATTCATAAAATACAGAAGTAATATGAAGAAGGAGACAGTAGTAGGGAAAGGTGAATACTTCTTATGTCCCTTTCTAACCACATCACTATTCTGGCCCCATCCAGTCCTCTTGCCACATTGAAAGTAAATGTAGGATACAAACTATGTCACAGAATGCTAAATCATAGAGTTGGAAAGAACTTGGAGGTTCAGTCCAATTTCTTCATTTTATAGAGGAAGACACTGAGACAGGGGCATGATAAAGCCAGCTCTGAACTGGCTCAGAAAGCCAGTTGTTACATTTTCAGTATGAACATTTGTACCTCAGAAGTTGTCAATGTCTACAAATCAAGACTTGATTTATTGTTTTGTTCATCGTCTAGACTTAAGAAAGTGGTGAGGAAAATGTTAATATAAATTAAATATTAAAGTGTATTGTAGATACATTTCCAGAAAGCTAGTTGTTAAACATTCATTTATCAGAACACTGCTACAATGCAGCCCATATAGCTTGTTGAAAGTCATACAATTAGTAAATGGCAGGACTGGGATTGGAACCCATATCCTCAGACTACAAATCTACAAATCCTTTTTTCCTCGCACTTTACTATACAGCTACTTCCTTCTCTTTAGAAAAACAATGATTGAAACATTTTATCTGATACAAAAGGCACTTCTGAAGGACAGACAAAGTTACTAATTAGCAGAAAAGAGAAACATGTCTTTTAACTTTTTCTTTGAAAAAAAAACCTTTTAACTTATTGTGATAGTTTCATTTTAGCACTTAGTTACTGTGCAACAGTCTCTTAGAAAATATATCCACAAAAGTTGCATGATGAATTGTTAACAGAAAAGAGTACTGTGCCTGCATCCTTTAACTTTGACAGTATGATACTAAAATTGACAGTTGTATTTGACCAGAGTTTTGTTTCCTCTCCATATAGAATTTATTTATATTGTTGTAATCATTGTGTATATTATTCTTTGGGCTCTGCTCTTTTCCTTCTGCATCTTCTCATACAAGAGTTCCCATGTTTCTCTGAACTTTTCATATTCATCATTCCTTCTGGAGCAGTAATGTTCCATTACATTCATATATCATAATTTGTTTAGCTATTCCCCAGTCTCTGGGTACATATTTTGTTTCCAGCTTTTTGTTATTGAAAATAGTGCTGCTATAAACATTTTTGTGCGTATGGGTCTTTTCTTGCTGTCAATAACTCCCTAAGTGATATAGTCCCAGTACTGGGATCTCAGGGTCTTGGAACAAAAACAGTTTAGTTTCTCTCATTTAGTTACAAATTGTTTTCCTGGACCATTGAGCCAATTCACAACTCCCCTAGCAGAGCATTGGCTTGCTTATTTTTCTGCTTCTCTTCCAATAATGAATTTTCTCTAGCTTTTTGTATCAGTTAGGTAATACCTTCAGCTTGTTTTAATTTTATTATTTTTTTCTTATTACCATTTTTTTCACGTGGTTATTGATATCTTGCATTTCATCTTTTGAAAATTGTCTAGTGATATCCTTTAAATGTAGTCTTGGGAAATGGTTCTTAATATTACATAGTCATGTCAATTCTTTATATATTTTTGGATATCAGACTTTTGATAGAGATATATAATGCAAAGTTGATTCCCCCCCCCCCTCCACAGTTGGTATATATATGTTTCTATTCTAGATGCATTGATTTTATTTGAGATAAAGATTTTATATTTTGTATAATTGGATATCTATTTTGTTTTATAATACCAAACATTCTGTTTCCTAATACAACTGTGCCCTATCCACAACTGCAAAAGAAATACTCTACCTTTCTCTAGTTTTTGTAACTTTTAGTATTTAGATTACTTATCCATTTAAAATTTTTTGTGGTATAAGATGATTTAAACATCTCTTTTCCCCCTGATTAATTAACAGTTTTTCTGTAATTTTTATTGAATAGAAGATCTCTTCCTAGTAATTTGTATTTTGGGGTTCAAACACAGTAATACTAGGTATGTTTGTTTCTAGGTCTTGATTATCTACTAATTACTATTTACTGATTTACTTTTCCATTTTGTATCTGGTACTAGAATAGTATAGTACTAAATCAGTAAGACAATATGAATAGTATCACTCTTTTTTCCATATTGACTCAGTTTGAACATGGGTCTTACTGATTACTTAAATCTTTTATTTCTCTAAACAAAATTGTTTTGTAGTTGTACATATACATGCAGTGTTTCATTGTTATAGTTATCATTGCTAGCATTTATACCAGATAATAGTGGTATTACTAAGAAAGTTTCTAGTCTTTGCTATAAATAATGGTTTGAGAGAAATATTTTTGGTCATATTAAGGAAAGGTCTTTTGATTTCTATTTTTTTTTAAGCATTTAAAAAATGAAATGAGTCCTTCATTTCACCAAAACCATTTCTTCATTTTAATATAATCATGATATTTTATTATTTTTGTCATTAATGTGATTTATTAGTTTCTATTTTGGATTGTAGTATTGAGAAAAATTATAGAAAGTCATAGAAATGAAACATACAAGGAAATAAGGAAAGAATTGTATATGCAGTGACTCATTCAGAAATACTCAAGTGAATTTGTGATCTCATCTCTCTAGATGAGATCACAAATTCTTCCAAGGATGCAGATTTCAGCCCATCCATGCCTGCTCCTCCTTTGTGTTCTTTCCTAAATTGGCCAAAAGCAGGACATATCCAATGCTGAGGATATTCCTTGCTTGCCCCTAAGATATGACCAAAGAACTTGGGGTATTTACCATTAAGCTCACTCTCATCAAGAGACCTTTCAACTTCTTTTCTGATCCCACATTTCCCTGATGATATCTTTTATTCCTGTTCTCTACATTTCCTTTTCTTTTTTTTTTTTTTCTTTCTTTCTTTCTTTTTTTTTTTTTTGGTGGAGGATAACAATCTTCTAACATGCATGCACATTATATATACAAATATTTTTTTTTTTAAAGAGGAAAAGAGAAGAAAAACCAGGTCAAAAGTAGCAGAATAATAATAGCTAGCCTTTATATAGCTCTTTATAAATATTATCTCACTTTATCCTTACAATGATCCTAAGAGGTAGTTGCTATTAATATTTCCATTTCATAGAAACTGAGAGCGACTTAGAGAGGATTGCCCAGGATCATACAGTTAAGTAAAGGTCTGAGTTGGGATTTGAACTCTAGTTTTCCTGCTTAGAGGTCTAGTACTCTATCCACTATGTCACCTAGGGGCACAGGATGAAAGTATTTTGCTTGCTTATTTTTTAATGCTTTTGGTTATGACTTATTAAAGACTCAAGAGTTTGGGTAAGATTTTGCTCATCCTTTATATGTTTATTGGATTGTGTTTCTTGACAGTTATAATAAATTTATGATACGATCCCTGGTCAGTATCTTCCAAAGAGACCAAGAAAGTGTCAGTTTCTCTTCTTTGCTTATTGGCCACACTTGGAGTTGCCCTAGGAAGATCTAATAATATTCAGACTAGAGCTCCTGAGTAGGTTTTCTCTGAGTTTAGACAGTCTGAAGTCCCGCCCCCACCATATACATATACATTAGCAAGGCACCTAGGAACACGTCCATATTCCATGGGGAAATGCTCCTTATATCACTCCAAATAAAGAGGCTATGCTCTGTGATCTTATCAGGCTTGATCCATAACTCTCCTAAGCACCCCATCCCCTCATTTGAAATAATCAGGGTTTTTGAAAGTTGCAGAAAATTCAAACAGTATGAGGATTGAGAAAGGTCATTCATTGGGTTTAGCAGTTAAGAGATCTTCAGTAAACTCAGAGAGTGGTTTCAGAAGAGTGACAGAGCAGTAAGTTAGATTATAAGGTACTGAAAAGTGAATGCATGATTAATCATGATTTATTAAGCTCCTACTATGTGCTAATCTTTCTGCTAGTTCTGGAGATATGAAGAAAGTGAAAAGAAAGTTCCTGCTCTCAAGGAGCTCACCATCTTACAGGGAAGTCAACATGCAAACAAGTCATATACAGATAAATTGGAAATAATCAATAGGGGTGAAGAACTAATATTTTCCCCAATAGTATTTTATTTTTTCCAAATACATGTAAAGATAGTTTTCAGCATTCATTTTTGCAAAACTTTGTGTTCCAAATTTTTCTTCCTCCCTTCCCCTTTCCCAAGATAGCAAGCAATCCGATATAAGTTAAATTATGTGCAATTCTTTTAAGCATATTTCCATATTTGTCATGTTGTTTAAGAAAAATCAGATCAAAAGGGAGAAAACCATGAAAAAGGAAAAAAAAAAAAAAAAGCAAACAAAAAAGGCGAAAATACTAGCCTTGATCCACATTCAGTCTCCATAGCTCTCTGGATGCGGATGGCATTTTTCACTCCAAATCTACTGGAATTGCCTTTTCAACATTGTTGAAAAAAGACAAGTCCATCACAGTTGATCATCTTGTTACTGTGTGCAATGTAAAGAACTAGTATTAAGGGGAATTGGGAAAGTCTTCCTGTAGAAAGTGGATTTTAGCTGGGACTTGAAGGAAGCCTGGGAAGCCAGGAGGTGAAGATGAGGAGGGAGAGAATGCTTGGAGAGGGACTTTTTTTTTTTTTTTTAAATAGTATGTTATTTTTCTAATTACAAGTAAAAATGGTTTTCAACATTTATTTTTGTAAGATTTTGAGATAAGGAGATCTGAGAATCATCTTCATAGAGATGAAGATTGAATCCATAGGAATTGGTGAGATCACTAAGTGAAATACTAAAGAGGAAAACGAGAACTGAACCTGGGACTTAACCATGTGAGCCATCCATGGTTAATTGGCACACCTAGATGAAGAATGAGGAAGATGAGACAGCAAATATAGATGACTCCTTCTAAGAGACTGGCAATGAAATGGAAGTGAGAGATAAGAAGATGGCTGGAGAGATGGCCGGATTAGGTGGAAAAAAAAAATTAAAGATAGGGGTAAACAAGTAGGCTTTGGGGCAGGAACAAGTGAAAGGGAAGATCAGAGAAACAGAATGATAAGTGGGGAAAACTACTGGAAGGGGTGGAGACTGGAGGGGTTGGGATTAAGGATAAAGGGATGAAGGGCAAAAGAGGAGCTAGACTTGGTCAAGAGAAAGAACTCCTTCGATGATTGGAGCAGAGGAAAAAAGAATAAGGGAAGATTATACAGGGCTTTTGAGATGTAGAGTAGGGGAGGGGAGGGAATTCTTAATACTTGTCCTCTATTGTCAGTAAAGTAGGAGGTGTGGTTGTCTGTTGTGCTGGGGAGATGGGGGGGAGGGAGGCTTCTGGAGAGGGAAAGGATTGGAACTTAGTTGCAGATCTCCTGAATGAACTTCTTTCGGAAAAGAAGAAAAAGGGGGATTTCCTGTTAAGAGGCCCACATGAAAAAGGCTTCCATAGAACCATACCAGAAAGTGACAAGGCTAGCACAACCATCTAGGGAAGCCATAGTAGTTAGCCAGAATCTCTTTACTATAACAGTGAGTGGAGCTTGACACAAAAGGTGTGCCTTGCTCCCAGTCATAGCTAAGATTGAAATCTCAATGCAGCCCTATGGGGAAAGGCAGGATGGGGCCCAATGTGACCTCCCACCTAGAGACTATAGAATAACAACTTTTAGACTGTGATAGTTCTAGATTACACTGAGTCAGGCCCTTGGCCTAGCCATCCCAACCAAGGCTCGGGGACTTCAGGAATGGATGGAAGAAATGCATGAAATGCTGAAATAAGAGAGAAAAAAATGGCATTGCAATAACCATCTACTATAAATAAAAGGAAACCCTGCAATATGACAATGCCAAAAAGTTTAGAGTTAAGAACAATTTATCTTTTAAAATGGAATATAATTCCACAGGAGAAAAATGGATTTTTACTAGAATGGAGCACTTTGCTGTATTTCTCTTGCGAAAACCAGAGTTGAATATAATCTTTGAAACATGGACAATGGAGATAAGAAAAGATTTGAGTCATTTGAAGGGATTAAATCATCTTTAAGAGTCTATATTCTTCTATTAAACAGAAAATAGACCATTGTTCTTTCAGATACTCACTGCTTTCAAAAGCTGTGCTGTGTTTGATTTAGTAAAGAAAGGACAAGAAAAAAGCCATACACCAGGGATGAAATGAGAAGGAGGGAGGAACTTACTATTTCTCAATATTAAGGTGTGTGAAATATGGAGTTAGGGGTGAGGACATCGAGCATCTTATGAACTTCACTCTCGTTTGAAACAGGAGAAGGAGGGTTGAACACAAACAGAGTATAGAAATACATTGAAGTCCCCAGGGAGATGGGGATGGGAGGGCAATGTAGAACTGAGAAAGGACCAGGTTTTGAGCAAAATAAATTTCAACTATGGAGAATAGACTAAAAAGGGAGGATTAAAAGGAATGAAGGAAAGGGCAAGACCCTACAATTTTGGTCCAGATTGTGTGAAGATAAGAAGGGCAAAGGGGAAGGGCCAGGTCATTCTAGTTATAGATAACTAGTGTTAATGCCAATTCCTATTTGTCACCATCTTTGTTTTCCTTGTAAAAGTAGTAGGGTGGGGGTAAAAGAGGAAACATCCTAATAAGTTATGGTGGAAGAAAAACACAACTGGCATCTTAACAGCTTAAGCTGTCTAGTGAGGAAGAACCCCAATACATTCTAGGGCAGCTCAATGTACTTTGGGACAGCTCTGTTAGGAAGGTTTTTTTTTTTTTTTTTTACACAGTGGAAATATGCCTCTCCACAACTTGCACTTGCATTCTGGGACCAGGCAGAACAAGTTTTACTTTTCTTCTCTATGACAGTTCCTCAGACACAGGAAGACAATTATTGTGTCACCTTTATGTCCACACTAACATCTTCCATTTTCAGGTGATCAGCATATGTCACAACCTCTAGACCCTTTGCCATCTGGGGCCCCTTCTTTTGGATACTCTTTTTAGATTATCAATGTCCTTCCAATTGGCACCTCCAACTAAACACAGCATTCCAGAGGCCTGACCAGAGGTCTGAGGGGGACTGACTGACCTCTCCTTCATTCTGGATGCTGTATCTCTCCTAATTCAGCCTCTTCATTTTTTGGCTGACATATCACCCTGGTGAATATTCAGCTTGCATTTCCCTAAACCCCTCAAATCCTTTTCAGATGTACTGTGATCTAGGCACGCCTCTGTATCTTGGACTTGTCACCGAATGTTAGAGAAGAAGGAATTCATTTAGTTCCAATCTTGTCTTTTGTGGAAGAGCAAACTGATGCCCAATTTGCTGGAGAAGTATGGAGAAGGGAAAGGGGCCATGCAGAAGGGGAAGGAAACACATTTACCCCCCTAATCAATAGCAGAGTCAGGACTATAGCCCAGATATCTTGACCTCCACTCTCTTGCTATTTCCATTACATCATACTGCCTTAGTATGAATGAGATGCAGATCCTATGTGAGCAGGACATTGAGGGGAGACAGAAGGTATAGTCCTGGTGATATGCGAAGCACCCTAGATTGGGAGTCAGAGGATGTGAGTTGGAATCCTTGTTCTATTTCACTACCTGGTTGACCTCAGGCAAGGTATTTTACCTCTTAACCTCTGTATCTCCATCTGTAAAATATAAATAATATCACACTACTTCTATCACTTTTGTTATGAGAAAAATGCTTTTAAAATCTTAAAGTCATATAGAAATGAGAGCTATTATGGGCCCTATCCATTATAATAACGGGTAGACCTCATACAGGAAGGTCTCCCCTTTCTCCTTCACAATCTGTCACCAGCCTATCTTTTAAAAAGATATAACTATTATTCATTTTTTTCAATTAACATGCATTTTCTTCTTCTTTCTCCCTTCTCCCAAACTGGGGGGGGGGGGGGAAGAAAAAGAAAAACCCCTCTAGCAAATACAATTAGTCAAACAAAACAAATTCCCATATTGGCCATGTGCAAAGATTTTTTGTCTCATTGCTTCTTGAAAAGGAGCATGCTTCATAATTAGGTCTTATGTATTTCAAAGTGCTTGTCCTGACATTTTCATTGACATTGTTATATTCTACTCACTTTACTCTATCAGTGCATAGGGCTCTCTCCAAAATCTTCTAAAAATATTCCTTTTTTTTGGTAATTTCTTATGTGTGATATTATTCCATTCCATTCATATATCATAATTTGTTCACAGCCATTCATCAATTGATGGGCACCCCCTTAGTTTGTAGTTCTTTGTCTTGACAAAAAAGAGCTGCTGTCAATATTTTTATACATAGGGGTCTTTCCTCTCTTTGATTTCTTTGAGGTATGGGCCTTGTGGTAGGATCACTGGGTCAAAGGGTATATGCAGTTTAATAACTTTTTGATCATAGTTCCCAGTTGTTTTTCAATTCACAACTCCACCATCATTGCATTAATGTGCCTGTTTTCCCTTAGCCCCTCCAACACTTGTTATTTTACTATTTTTGTCAACTTTGTCAATGTACTGGTGCGAGTTGGAACCTGAGTTGCTTTAATTTGCATCTTTCTAATTATTAGTGACTTGGAACATTTTTTCATATAGCTATACATTGCCTTCCTTTCATCCCTTGAGAATTTCCTTTGACCATCAGTCACGGAATGACTCTTATTCTTAATAAATTTGAATCAATTCATTCTATCTCAAAAATGAGTGCTTTGGCAGAGAAACTTGCTATAAAGACTTTTCCAGTTAAGTGTTACTCTTCTAATTTTGGCAGTATCGACTCTATTTGTACAAAACTGTTTAATTTTATGTACTCAAAGTTGTCTTTTTATCTTCTGTAATCCTTTCTATCCCTTGTTTGACCATGAACTCTTTCATTATCCATAGATTCCAAAGGTAATTTCTTCCTTGCTTTTTTAATATGTTTATGATATGACCTTTTAAATCTTAATCATGTATCCATTTGGAGCACATTTTAGCATATAGTATGAGCTGTTAACGTAAACCTAATTTCTACCAGACTGCTTTCCAGTTTTCTCAGCAGTTTCTCAGCAGTGAGTCTTTATTTTCACCACTGGGCTCTTTGGATTTATTGAACTCTAAACTCTTAGTCTCATTCCTTTCTATAGATTGTATATTTAATTTATTCCATTGGTTGAACTGTTTTTTTTTTTTTTTTAAACTATCAAATTGTTTTGATAATTACTACTTTGTTGTATAATTTGAGATTTGGCAATGCTAAGCACTCTTCCTTCCTGCTCCCCCTTTTTAAAAATAATTTCCCTTGAGATTTTTGACCTTTTGTTCTTGTATGAATCTTTTTCATGCTTGATAAAAGTATCCCATTGGTAGTTTGGTATGCCATTGAATAAATGAATTAATTTAGGTGGTATTATAATTTTCATTATACTGATTCAGCCTATGCATGAGCAATTAATATTGTTACAATTATTTAGGTCACTTTTTATTTCTATAAAGAGTGTTAGAAGTTGTATTCCTTTGCCTCATGGGTGTCTTGGTATATATGTAGATTCCTGAGTATTTTATATATTTTGCAATTATTTTCAATAAAGTTTCTCTTTTGATTTTTAGCTGTTAGGTTTTGTTAGTATCGTTGTATTTTTTTTTTTAATAGTTTTTATTTACCAGATATATGCATGGGTAATTTTACAACATTGACAATTGCCAAATCATTTGTTCCAATTTTTCCCCTCCTTTCCCCCCCAAGATGGCAGGTTGACCAATACATGTTAAATATGATAAAGTATAAATTAAATACAGTATATGTATACATAACCAAACAGTTGTTTTGCTGTACAAAAAGAATCAGACTTTGAAATAGTGTACCATTAGCCTGTGAAGGAATGCAGGCGGACAAAATTAGAGGGATTGGAAATTCTATAGTATCATTGTATTCTTAAAGGATTATTGCACAGCTTTAATATTCTATGTATAATATGTGCTACTTTCTGTCCACAAACTTGGAATCCCTTCTGTCTCTGTGTCTTTGCATGATACTTGGCTGTCATGTTGATTCCTTTTAACTGTTGTTTGGCCATACCTCCATTGCCAGTCTTATAAAGATGACTTTTAAAAATAATAAGCCCAACTATAGGACTTCATATTCCTATTAATTCATTTCATTTAATTTGGCTCATTGTTGGGAACTTGGATATGAGGCATTGGAGCTTGCTACTTAGGGAGCTGGCACCAAAAGTACTCTGTTTTCAGTCACCCGTGGACAACACTCCTCTCCCCCACTCACTTGGATTTTTAAGATAGACACTTCTTCCTCCCTTTATGTGACCCCTGATGGGGTGGCAGAAATGATCTTCAAGGTGTACTTGGATTTCTTCATTGAGTCCTACCAGCCTTTGCCTTCAATGAATTCACAGGGCTCTCAGAGCCTCTCTAAATTCTGATGGCTCTGGTTAGCAGTAAAAAGAATGCTGGATATGTAGTTAGAACCTGTATCACCAAACTTTTTAAACTTTCTAAGTCTTAGCTTCCTCCTCAGTAAAAGGAGAGAGTTGGATCAGATAACTACCAAGGTCCTTTTTAGGTTGAAGGCTTTTTTTTTTTCAATAGTATTTTATTTTTCCAATACATGTAAAGAGAGTTTTCAACATTTGTTTTTGTAAAACTTTGTGTTCTAAATTTTTCTCCCTCCTTCTCTTACTTACCCCTTCTCTAAGACAGCAAGCAATCTGATATAGGTTAAATATGTACAATCCTTTTAAACATATTCCCATATTTATCATATTGTGCAAGAAAGATCAGAATAAAAGGGGGAGAAATCATGAGAAAGAAACAAACAAATAAACAAAAAAGGTGAAAAATACTATGCTTCAACTAACTTATATTCAGTCTCCATAATTTTCTCTCTGGATGTGGTTGACATTTTCTATCCCAAGTTTATTGGAATTGCCTTGTGATTCATTTCTTTAGAGTCTATTATACCAAGTACTTTACCTCACAGTAGCCCTGGGAAGTCAATTAATAAAACATAACATGCCTATTTTACTGATGAGGAAACTGAAGTGAAGAGAAATTAAATGACTCACTCATGTTGACACAACAATTAAGTATGGAACCTGGTATTTGTATCCCTGTCTCTTCACTTTGACCCCAGTGCTCTTTCCCTTGGACCACACTGCTTTATATTTTTCCTAGGTCAGTGACCTTTAACCTTTGTGTGTGTGTATCACAGAACCCATTGGCCATTTGGTGAATCTATGGAACCCTTCTCATAATAATTTTTTTTAAAATAATTGAACAAAATGGTTAAATTTCAGTTAGAGGTTAGTGAAAATAAAGTTATAATTTCTCTTCCCATCCAAGTTCACAGACCTCCTGAAACCTGTCCACAGATCTTTTTAGGGTCCGTGGACCCCAGGTTAAGGATCCCTGCATTAGAATGTTGTACTTTTTAAGGAGTTGTCACTTTATTGTCTCGGCTGATCTTCCTGATACCCAGAGTCCCAGAGAGGCAAAATACTTTATCCTGAGTCATGTTGTTAGTAGCAAAGTGGGGACTAGATCCCAGACCTTTTGCCTCCTGAAATCCTGAAATGTTTAGAGCTGGACAGGACTGCAGAAAATATCTAGGCTAACCTCTTTATTTGTTTTATTTGGGGAGGGAAAGGAGGGCATGAGAGAGAGATAAAACAGCTTGCTCAAGGTCACACACTAGTCAGAGCTGGGGCCAGAACCAAGAGGTCAGTTTTGGAATTGGTCATTTCCTACCTTTGGGACTTTGAACAAGTTAAGTTATTTTATCTCTCTGGGTTTCAGTGTCCTCATATATAAAACCAGGGGGTCTTGACTAGATAAGTTCTAAGTCCCTTCCAGCTCGAAACCTATAATCCTGGTTTTTTTTTTTTTTCTGCCCCCTTAGCTTTTTCTACACTGCCTATCATGAAACATTCATAGATGTGAGAAAAAAATTTGCTACTCACAAAAAATAAAGCCTTGACGCTCCTTGAGACATTTAAGACAGTGACATTATTTACTTCTTGTGTAAAGGGTGGGTAGAGAAGGAGGGAGAGAATACTAGGACTGGGATATATTTGCTATGTGAAAGGTTCAGGATCTCAGATGTGTTTTTAAAAGATCCACTAATAAAGCTCAAGGGATTGCCCTTTCCCCCCATTGCCTGCCCATTTTGTAGGTTCTGGAAGAAAATTCATGTGCCTCCAAATTACACCTGAGCAAGTCAGGTTCTTTTTTAGCAAGGCACCTTGGAATGTTTCTCTGGATCCTATATATCTCTTGCATGTTTTTTTTTTGTTTTGTTTTGTTTTGGGGTGTGTGTGTGTGTGTGTGTGTGTGTGTGTGTGTGTGTGTGTGTGTGTGTGTTGTGGTTTGGTTTTTGCCTCTCAAGGTTCATGCTGGAAAATAGTGGTGGAGTAAAACCAGAGCATTTGTTCATATCTGGGTGGTATTCTGACACTGAAATCACAATTTGTCTCTGGATCGCAAACTCCCCAGAGTTTACGCTGGAGATAGAAGGCAGCCCATGCTTGGTTTTGATCAGTCAGCATAAATGATCTCTGCACTTTCAAGTTCAAGGTGGGCTCTGGAATCAACCTGTTTTGAGATAAAACAGACCAAGCCAGATTAATTGTGGGGGTTGGGCAAGGGGATTGGAGTCAAAGAAGTATTAGGTCTCATGGTTGGGCAGCTCCTCTGAGTGGTACACTCTGAAAGGCCCCTATGAAGGGAGGGGTGGGGGGAGACATCCGCTCCCCCTTTGCCCTCTGCCCTTTGCCTTGGCCTCTGTGGGTTGGCAAGCAGGCTGCAATAGCACCAAGGCCAGATCAGAATGGTACTGAGTTGGTCCCCGGGCTTTTGAGAACAATGGGAGAGGAAACATCTGCAAATTCTGCCTTGAAGCTGAGCAGGGAGCCTGCTGCTTTGCCTCATGGGCCCATAGTGGGCTGACTCCATGCTGGACCAAATTGTTCAGGGAAACAAATGTATGTTAAAGCAATTTTCCATCCCCCTCCCCACAGGAAATTCTTGGGTTTAGTCATCCTTATGAGGAGGGCTGAGTCAGCTCATTGGATTTTGACCACAGCCAATTTCCAAGAGGTCTAGTTGAGGGAGGAAACTTAGCCAAGGCAGGGAGAACCATGGCTCTAAATCTAGAGGGGTAAAAGGATGGAGGAATTGCCAGTTGGGCCCAGATACACACTCCTGTCTTGGCTGGACCAGCTACCTCAGATTTTTTTTTTAATGTGGTGCTGACAAAATCCCAGAGATTTCAAGAAGAGGTCATGCCAGACCAATCTCATTTCCTTTTTCCACAGGGGTACCAGACTGATAGATCAGGGAATATTCAAGAGAAGTTTTTCCCAGATTTTTTTTTTAACCTAAATTTTAGTAATGCATTTGATAAAGACTTTATGCTAATCTTTTATATGTGATAGAAAGATATGGGCTAGATGAGGAGGTATTTGATGGATTTAGACTTGATTGAATGGCCAGATCCAAAGAAATCCATTAATATGAATTGGGAAGGTCGTGTTCAGCAGAGCTCCCAGGAATCTGTGCTTGGCTCTTTGTTTAACATTTTTAGGTGGCACGCTTACTATGTTTGCAGATGCTACAATACCGGGAGTGATAGCTGATAAGCTGGATGACAGAGAGGACTTTGGGCAAGATGACTTCTAAGGCTCCTTCCAACTTTACATGGATAGATGAGACCTCAACAGGCTGGAACATTGGACTGAATTAAGATAAAATTGAATGTCAAATCTTAGACTTTGTTTCAAAAAATCAACCTTGCAAATAGAAGACAAGGGAGGTGTGACTAAATAATAGTTCATATGAAAAAGATCTGAGGTTTATTGTGGCCTTTAAGCATCATATGACTCAACAGTGTGACATGGCAGAGCCAAGACAGCAAATATGATCTCAGGCCCCTTTTGGAAAGGAATGGTATTCAGGGGCAGGGAGTGTTGGAATCATTGTACTCTAGCCTTGTTTGGATGACATATGGAACATTGGATTTGGCTCAAGTGCCGCCTTTGGGAAGCATCTTTATGCCTCCTGTTTTATGTTGCACTTGGTATTAATGGAGGGTTATCGAACACAGTTATTTCTGTTGTCTTTTGCGGAATCTTGTATGATGTTTATATGCATGTGTGCATACATGCACATAGATGTGTGTCTGTATAAACATGCATTCCCATATGGATGTGAATGGATGTATGAGTAGATATCTGTCAGATACCTTGACTGAAAAGTGTGGAGAATACAATTCAAATTCCCCCTCTGTTTTCTTTTTGTTGACCACAAAAATGCATATATTCATTGTCACAATTAAATCTATATATGCATACCCACACATATGTTTTGCTGAACAGCTTTTTTTCCCCTCTTTTGCAATTGTTGTTATAAGGTTTGTTCCCTTGGTGGAGAGAAAGGGGAAAAGAAAATTAGGAAATGCAGGTGATGTAAAAACATAAGATATTAATAAACTTTTTTTTTTAAAAGTGTTTGGGAAAGCAAAATGCTACCTTAAAAGCTTTTAAGAAAAAGTCCACAAACAATAAATGCAGTGGGATTTTTTTATTCTCTACTTTTCAGGCAACTGTGTGATTGTAATGATATAGTATATCATAGGATATTGAGTTGGTTTTTTTTTTTTAATTTTCAATAGTATTTTATTTTTTTCAAATATATGTAAAGAGAGTTTTCAACATTCATTTTTGTAAGACTTTGTGTTCCAGATTTTTCCTCTTTCCCTCCCTCACTTCCCCCCTTCTGAAGACAGCAAGCAATCTGATATGGGTTAAATATGTGCAATCCTTTTAAACTTATTTCCATATTTGCCATGTTGTGCAAGAAAAATCAGAGCAAAAGGGGAAAAATTATTAGAAAGAAAAAAGTGAAAATACTTTATCATAGGCTATTGTGAAAAACTGCCTATTCCCTTCTCATATTTTATCTTCATTGTGTCTTAGCTAATTTTCATAAAGGTTTTGCAGAGGTGAGGCATATGGCTCAGTTGGCTATTCTTGCCTGCCTGTTTTTCAATAATGATAGCAGCTGCAACTTTGCTAAAATTTGCTATCTTTTTTTTTGAGATAGCCTGAGATATGAGTCTTTCCATATCCTCAAAATTTATGGCATTTCCAGCTCAGCCCTCCTCCGTGTGTCCTTGGTCTGGTCCAGCAGCTCATTCTATCCTTGGCGCTGTCCTTAAGCAGCACATTGGGGTCTGAGATATTAACAGTCTTAAATACCACAGTTTCATTATTATGGATGCCTAAAAGAGCTTGTTTTAAAATTATTGAGATCTTTTCCATTTTTATCTCTGTTTCATTTCCACATTCATCTTTCAAGGCTCTTGGGATGATCTAGCTCAAGTGCGTGTCACATCAAGCTTTCTACAAATTCATTTTTCCCTCCAAGGAGTCTCACTATTTTATGAAATTGCTCATAAGATTCTACCATTCTCTTACATGAGGTTTGAACAATTAGTTCTTATTTTAAATTGGTTTTTCCCTTGGCTGCCAAGCCTTTCCACTTGATGAGGCGATAACAAATGTTGTTGGCTAAGGTAGCTTCTAGACTCTGGACTTCTTAGGAAGCTTTCGAATCAGTTCACCTTCCAGCAAAAAAAAGCTGATGGTCTGTGGATGGCTGTTACCATTTTTGGTGTCAGTGATTGATCTGGATACCTCAGCTTGTAGCCATTTGTAGTCCAACCTTCTTATTCTACAGGTGAGGAAACTAGGCCAATAAAAGTTAAAAGACTTGCCCACCTGGGATGGATTAGATGGGGTGAGACAGAAGGAAGGAAAAGGCTTTTGAGACTGATTGACTGAGAAGGTGTTAGTGCAAGACAGTAAAGTTGGAAGGAGGGGCATATTTGGGGGGAATATGATAAGTTCATTTTTAGACATGTTGAGTTTGAGGTGCTGATAGATGCAGAAAATAGTTGGATATGTGGGAGCAGAGTTCAGGGAAGAGATTTGACTGTTATCTACATAGAAATGTTCACTGAACTCTGGGGAACAGCTGAGATCAATAGAGAGGCAAGAGAACAAAGCCTTGAAAGATCTCCACAGTTAGGGGAGGACTAAAGAGAGAGGAAGTTTTGCCTTGGTCCGGCACTGTCAGAGACCCTGAAACTGAGTTATTATTCTGGATCTGATCAGAGTTGATGGATTCCTTCTGCATAAAAGAAGGCCCTCAAAGCCATCTGCTTTTTTTTTTTTTTTTTTTTTAAAGTTTGTGTGTGTGTTCCATTTTTTAAAAGGCCATTGCGATATCTACAACTGACAGGTACAAATGATCAAGCCTTGTGTGTGGTCAGCTAGCTTGAAGGCAAAGTTCGGAGGAAGGTTGCCGATACATAGAAATAGCTTTGCAGATTGGCCTCATGTCTCAGACTCCCCAGCTGCTTGGTGGAAATTACTTCCCAGAAAGAAAGCAGATAAAAAATGTACAACAAACAAGGCCCAAAGTTCCTCCCCAATATGGTCTTCTAAAATGAGAGGTGAGCCAGACATGTTTCATAATTTTAAGCATCCAGATATTGCTGAAATCATGGCAAGTAAAATGCTGCTTTAAAACATATTTTGTATTCTATAAATATTCTCTGTTTCTAATACTGGGGAGGGGTGAGCCAGTATGGAAGAACTCAAAGGCATCCTTTTCAAAGAAGTTGGGATGGCTTCCCCATAAGGGGTGGAAGCAACTTTGGACTGACTCTGGGGGAACAAGGTTTTAGTAGATGTTTTTAAAGAAATCATAGATCTTTGCTCTCCTTTGTTTGGTGAAACCTCGATGTATTTCTTCCTATGCTTTGCAAAATCAAGAGTCGGCAGTGAAAATGAAATGGACTTGATTTGGTGAGCCTGAGAAAACCCGCTGCTGAGCAGATCCAGATAGGAAAATCACAATGGGTATCATGTATCCTAGGTGTGGCTGCCACCAGACATGGGTGGACAGGTGGTTAAATAGCCCACATTCATGCTTTTGGCTGTAGAATGTCAGCTGTCCATCTTTTTTTTTTTTTTCCATGTGGGAAAACTGGCCACATGCCATCTTATAAATAATCAAATGAACTCTTCCCTTCCCTTTTATAGAGTGACTAACACCCCACTGAGGACCTTTTGGGGTCATTTAGTCTCCTAATTGATCCCAGTTTTCAGCTGAGCTTGTGGAAGAATTACAGCATTGTTCTCAGGGGAGGCAGAGTAGTGTAAAAAAAGCCCTCATTCTGCTACTTAATTAGCTATGTGACTTTGGACAAGTGATTTGACTTGGACCTCGGTATCCTTTTCTGTAAAATGATCTCTAAGACCCCTTCCGGCTCAACGTTCTACAAGTCCGTAAATTCCGGAGGTACACGTGGGGTTAGGAGGTACACATGGGTGTATGTCTTTGAATTCAGCAAGCAATCATTTGGTGTCTACTCTGTGCCAAACTCTGCTAGGTGCTGGCAATACAAAGATGAAAAATGAAGCAGTCCCTCAAGGAGCTGATTGATATTGCTGTGTTTGACAATTTTTATAGGCAATCCTTTGAATAAATGAATGAAATCTCCTTAGGTCAATAGGTATTGGTGCTACTATCATAAGTCCATAGCTTTAGAAAAGTTCTGGAAAAGAAAAGGTCTTAGGTCCAACTCCATCCATTTTCCATATGACAAAACTGAGGCCCAGAGAGATATAAGATCACACAACTACTAACAGTCAGAGCTGAACTTCCAATCCTGATTCTCTGACTCTGTCTTTCACCTCCTGTGGCACCATGCTGCTTCTAGGGTTTCCTGTTGGAGCTATTAGGGGACGAGGGTGGGCACTGCTTCTTACTGGAGCTATGCTTAGACACCTTACAGACTCTTTAGGGCAAGACAGTTCCCTTCCCTGTGTCACAGTTTCGGCCAGTAAAATGGAGATGGTGACCCTGGCATGTGGCTCTTGTAGAGGATGAATTGCATAAGCTAGAGAGGGCTTGAGAAACGGGAGCTGATTTCTAGCTTCAGCTTGAGATGAACACTCTGTAATAGTCATGTTCTGGGATGACATTTCATCACAGAAATAAATGATTTGGCCACTGCCTTTGCTCGGTGGCTGGCAACTGTTCGCCTCTGCTTTCTAACAATTTCCATTTTGGTCCCGGACGTCCCTTTGGAGTGATCTTGCCAGACCTTAGTCTTTGGCAATTTGGGAGTTAGAGACTTGGGGTTTCCTAGCCAAAAGGTCAGAAGCAAACAAGGTTCCACTGCTCCCACCCTGCTTCCAAAGCCAGGGCCACTTGGGCAGGATGTGAGCCTCCAGAAAGGAAGGAGAGAGGCGGCATCTGGCAAAGGATGCCTCCCCGGCTCTGGCTTTGATTCTTCCTGACTTTCCCTTGCCTTCGGCCTTTGTTTGGCCCAAAGGCTCGAGATGCTTGAGTAATTAACCCTCAGCCAGCTGAGTCCCTACTCTTAAGTATGTGGGCTACCCCAGACAAACTGGTGGCGCTTAGCTAAAGTGGAAAGTACCAAGTCCAAGTCTAGAAACAATGTCTGATACTTTCATATATATAAATAAAACCCAGTTGGACATGAACAGAACAGTCAGAAGAGGCAGTGGGCAACTTCAAGCTAAAGCTGGGCTCAAATCTTATACACTCAATGTTTGAAGCCAGTTTCCAAAGTACTGTGATAGCTCCTGTCTGCTTCATGCTCTCTGTTGTCACATACCATCATATTTGGACAAAACTGATGTTTGGGGCCAGATTACAAATGTTCTTATAAAGGCCTTGGACTTTTTTTTTAAATATAATTTTTTATTTTCAAAATACATGCAAAGATAATTTTCAACATTCATCTTTGCAAAACCTGGTCTTCCAGATTTTTCTCCTTCCTTCCTCCCATCCCTCTCCCTTAGACAGCAAGTAATCCAATCTAGGTTAAATATGTGCAATTCTTCTAAACATATTTCTACATTTATCATACCGCACGAGAAAAATCAGATCAAAAAGGAGAAAAATGAGAAAGAAAAAAACAACATCAACAAAGTGAAAATACTCTGTTATAATCTACTACATTCAGTCCCCACAGCCCTTTCACTGGTTGTAGATAGCTGTCTCTCACATCTCTGTTGAAGAGTCACATCCATCACAGTTGGTTATCACATAGAGCCTTGGACTTTTATTTTTTATTTTATTTTTATTAAAAAAAATTTTTTAAAGAATAAATGAAATATTAAGTTTTTATTATGTGCAAATCAATATGTTAAGCATTGGATATATGAATATAAAAAACAAGACAGACCCTACTTTCAAGGATCCCCTCTAACAGGGAAATAACACATAGAGAAAGTTTCAGTTGTAAGTCAGATGGAAAAATCCCATTCTCTTTAGGATACAGCAGCAGAATAGATGATAATACCCCTTCTTTAATGTTGTTTCCACTGATAAAATCATATGATTTTCTGATAATGAATCATTTGACAATGCCAGGAGTTGTGATGAGACTTGGACTTTTAAAAGATGCTTTTGAATAATACCAAAATGGAAGATTCCCTTCTGTATTTAGGCCCTTCTAAGGTAGTAACATGGTAGGAGATTGCGATCCTCATGTCTAAAGGACCACCAACTTACTCCCTAAGTCAGAGTAGCTCCTTCATGAATCTTTTTCCCCAAACAACTCTGGGTAACAGAGTTATAACTAGAATGGGGCAGCTGGGGCTTTGTGTTTAGTGCCAACTTTGGAAGAGGAGAAGAAGCCATTGGAGATTCTCTGCCCTGTTGTTAGCTCCAAACCTTCTGCTGGCCTATAATACTACTATGCCACAAGGTCTGTCCTTCTATTGCAGGGGCAGGGAAAGTCTGGCCCATGGATAAAATACCAAGGCCCCTTCAGGCGATGATGAACTGAAAGCAGGGAACAACAACCCACCTACCAATGCCCGAGTTCTATAAGTTGATAATTTTCTATGGCCTGCCAATGATGTTATAAGTGTCCAAATAGCCCTTGGCAAAAAAAAAAAAAAAAAAAGGCTCCTCAGCCCTGAGTCTACCATGACCTGCCTTCTACTCTGAGGGTTCTACCTCATGACCACCCTGCTTCAGCCCCTCTGCTTTTTTACAGTTGCTTGGATCTTCTGTGTGTAGAAGTTGGACTTGGCTTAGGCAGCAGAATTTCTAGTTACAGCTCTCCTAGATACCAGAGAATCTCAGATTCCCTGAGTCTTCAAGATGGAATTCCTTCTCCTGTCGTTGAATGTCTGCAGAGGCTATATAACAAATTGGGTGTGGGGGGAGGAAGAGAAGATGGTGGCCAGGGTATCATGGAAGAAATAATTCTTCGTGTATGGCTCCCCTATCAGGGATTGTCTTGATCAGGATTGCTATTTTGGGAGTGGTTACTTAAGGAGGATTTCAATCTGGTAGTTGTTAAGTTTCGAATGATGCCATAGCATTCTTGAGGAGACCAGCAGCCAGAACATTTTGATTATACATTCTAAACATGATTTGGACCCTGAGGTCTGAGCAGAAGTTGCAGCAGAGTCAGCATGTGGCCTTTTTAGGACATGCCTATCATTCCACGAGAAAAGATGCTAGAAGAACGATCTTGTACATGTTAAAATCTGTGAGATTGCCATGACTACCCATCAACCTGCACTTTGTCAGTTCAGAAGGTCAGGAAAAATCGGAGGACTTGTGAGCAGTGGGTCATTCGACTGAGAGGCCGGTTGAGAGGGGTTCTGTGAAGCATGAAGCATGAGCATGAAAAAGAATCAGTAGTAGTATGATACTGCAGTCGGGCAGAAAATCCTGCTATGAAATCTTGATGTCTCCAAAAAACACAACATCGTGGACTAGTGGAGTTATTCCATACCCATTAGTTTAGAACAAGATAGTGTACCAGTCTACAAAATGGCCTTGCAGAATGGTCAATGCCTACAAACTCACAACTCCTTGTTGCCCATGGGCAATTAGGGTTACAGAAATGAAGACTTTCATTTTAAAGATGTAGAAAATGAGATCTAGAGAGGTGAGCTGATCTGCCTATTACATAGGGGTGTAATTGGATTATATGGGGACTAGTGCTTGCATTCAGGTCTTCTGATTTTCCATACAGTGTCCTTGTCACCATATTATGTTTTGTTTTTTTCTCTCACTTACTTGGACGACTGCTCCCCAAATAGAAGTGCAAGAGAGTATAAGCCCAGCCATTGCAAATTGTTCTCTGGGGCGGGAAGAAGGGAGGAAAGTGTTACAAAGACTAGATTCCCTTCCTTCTACAGGCAGGGATGGGACCTAGGAGAAGCAAACTCCTCTCTCTTTCTTTTTGGAGATCCTTTATAAAGGAGAATTCAAATAACCTGCTTCAGGTGCCCCAGAGGAAGAATTCCCTCCTAGACCCCTTGAATTCTGGTGACCCAAATTCCCTGATCAGCATTTCTCTGTTTAGTTTCCACAGCACACCCCGGTTACCTCCTCAAAATGAAGTCTGACTCAATTAGCCTGTTCCTGAGTCTCCCAGGATATCCAGTGACATAGTGAATTAGTCCTGGATTTGGTGTCAGAAGAAATCTGGGTTCAAATCCCAGCTCTGATACTTTATTGTATACCTTGAGCAACTGACTCAGTGTCCTCATCTCTAAAATGGGGATAGCAAGACTCGTATTACCTACCTCACAGGACTATTGTGAAGAAAGCACTTTGAAAAGTCTGAAAAAGATGCGTGTTTCTCCCTGCTCCTCTCCCTCCCAACACCCCTGCATCTGGAGGCATGGCCAATAGCTATGGCATGTTGGAAAGAATTTTGCCAAGGGTGCACAGATGAGAACTTAGTTCTTGAGTTAAACAGCCTTCAAATTGATTGCAGAGCTAAATCAACAGTCTACAGGGCATGGGGACCAGATGCCTTTGCTCAGATGCCCAGTGACAGGAGGGACAGGAGAGAATTCTGTCACCAACTAAGGCAGGAATTTTCCTCCTTGGCTAGAAACAAACAGAAAAAGAAAAGGGACACTTATTTAAAGTGGAAGGCAACTCTTAAAGGCACCAGATGCACTGGGTGTCCAGTCTTTTGCTCTGAATTCTTACTACCTTTGCACCAGGCACCTTATACCTACATTATTGCAGTGACTTAGTTTGTCCCTGCAGTCTCTGCTGCGTCTCTGGTCCGAAGGAACCTCAGAAGGCATCTAGTGTGTGACTCTTTCATTTTACAGAGTGAGAAACCAAGGCCCAAAGAAGGGAAGGCTCTTGCTCAGGGTCACATAGCTAAAAAAGCCATAAAATCTAAAAATTGAGCCAAGATCCTCTGATTTTAGGTCCAGTGCAGAGGGATCAAACATGTGGCCCACAGCATTCCTGAGTACTGCCTGAACCAGAGTCAAATGAAATTGGGGAGAAATAAATACATAAATAAACATTACCAAATACATAAAATATTATAAAACATAGATAATGCCACATTTTATTTTTTAAATTTTATTTTCATGGTACATTATTTTTCCAGTTACAGGTAAAGATGGCTTTCTTTAACTTTAATTTTTGTAAGATTTTGAGTTCCAATTTTTTTTCCCCTCTCTCCCTTACCTCCTCCATGTAAGTTATATAGGTACATTCATTTTTAACATTTGAGTAAATCAGAACAAAAGGGAAAAATACATGCAAAAGTAAAAAACAAAAGAAAAAATGTGAAAATCCTCTAGTTTGGTCCACATTCAGTCTCCATAGCTCTCTCTGGACGATGGGGATTTTCTGAAGGCATTTTCTGGCCTAAGTGTATTGGAATTGTCTTGGATCATTGAATTGCTGAGAAGAGTTAATCTGTCATAATTGATCATCATATTGTAACTGTGTACAATGTTCTCCTGGTTCTGCTCCTTTCATTCAGCATCAGTTTCTGCAAGTCTTTCCAAGCTTTTCTGAAATCAGCCTCCTGTTCATCATTTCTTACACCACAATAGTATTCCATTACATTCATATACCATAACTTATTCAGCCATTCCCCAATTGAGATAATACCACATTTTCAAGCTAAATTAATAGGTCTCCCCAGGGATCCTTATATACCAATTAGGGTCCCCCATTTCTATTTGTGTTTGACACTACTGGTCTCACTTTGTCTTTCAACTCTTGTCTCTTTGGCTCATATCTTCAATGGCTTCCTGTTTTGTATAGAATCACATCTAAACTCCTGTCCTGGGCTTTCAAAGACCTTTCATCTGATCCCTTTTCCCTCCCTGAGACAATCCCAGTCTACCCAAAGTTATCTCTCATTGTTTCACAACTACACTCTTTGCTCTGGTCTTCTCACTGACTGTTAGGCGATTCCAGTGCCATTAACTGATCCCACAGGAGTGATTCTTTTTTTTTTTTTTTTTTCCTTTAGGCAATTGGGGTTAAGTGACTTGCCCAGGGTCACACAGCTAGGAAGTATCTGAGACCAGATTTGAACTCAGGTCCTCTTGACTTCAGGGCTGGTGCTCTATCCACTGCGCCACCTAGCTGCCCCCCACAGGAGTGATTCTACCTCCCAGACCCCACAGCACCCTCATCCCTTGACAATATAGGAAATGAAGTAGTTCCTGAAAGATGTGACTAAAAAATAGAAAGTTTTCATATGCCAAGGGAATGTGAGGGAAGATACCAGCATGTTTCTAAGACAGTGAGAAGACTAAAGCAGAGTATATTTGTGGAAGAGTGAGAGATAACATTGGTAGATTTGGATGAGGGGAGATGGAAATTACAGAGCAAACCAATTATGTTGAAATACAGTGATTAAATGTTAAGGGAGGAAAAAAAATCAGTTTACATACCCTAGGTTAAGAATCCCTGCAAACAGATGGAAGACAAATGGACAGGTTACACAAACACACACAGTCTTAGTAGTGGTGAATGGAGCAGGTGGATTATAGAAGATCTTTCCTATTAAATTTATTTGTTGTTGTTTTTGTGAGGCAATTGGGATTAAGTGACTTGCCCAGGGTCACACAGCTAGGACGTGTAAAATGTCTGAAGCTGGATTTTAAACTCAGGTCCTCCCGACTCCAGGGCTGGTGCTCCATCCACTGCACCATCTAGCTGCCCCTTCCCTGTATAATATCTGAAAAGTATCTTTGAAGGGTAGGAGAATATGACACCTGAAGTAAACAAAAATCCAAAAACAATAAATAGCTTGGAGCCATTGTACTTTCACAATCTTGAAAGAACTCTGACATGCTTTGTTCTGTTTCTAGGTATTCCCATAAACAATTCAACTGTTAAGGAGCCTGTGCCATCTCCTTCGGAAGAAAGAACAGCTTCTAGGGAGATTCAGACAAAGGTAAGACAAACAGCAGAAAGCAGCAAAGTGCAACTAAGGAGCAAGACAGCGACACAATGGACCATGATACAGTCTGGGAGTGTAACTTCCCACTGAGTGAAAGGAGGTGGAGCTAAAGAGGTGGAGCTAAATTTTCATTATCTTACCTGTTAGCAAAGTAAATTCTTTTGAGATCAATTTGATAGGAAACTTGTATAAGTGACCTGAGCTGGAGAAGGACAGACCAGAGCCACAGCACTGAATCACTTGTATCTAGAGGAAGGGAGACATTTACTTTTTCCTTTTGTCTTTTATCTGTAAGGTCCACTTAAAAAAGGGGATTGTCCCCTTTGATTTTCCATTTTCTCTTTTCCAATTGTCTCCCTCACAAATTCCAAGAAATCCTTGATAAAGTGTTTGTCTTTGGTCTAAAAGAGATGGCCAAATGACCATTCTTTTTAATAATCGATCGGCCTTGTTAATAAAATTATTAAATTGCCTTTCTACCCCCCAAAAAGAAGTAGAGCTAGATACTTTGAATCACAGGGAAAATCTCTAAAGTGGGAGAAAAGAGATCCACTGCAGGGGAGGAAAGGGAACCTCCTGACTTTCTCTGAATTTGAGTTAGGATTCTTTCTGTGTCCTTGATTATGTAAATAGAACTTGAGCTATGTTTGATGCCTTGTAAAGCTAAGTGCTTTTGAGGGGAGCTGGTGTAGCCAAAGGGGGAATGCTAAATACTGATATCCGCAGATTTCTCCTAGTAGAGACAAATGAACCAGAGAAATTTAGAAGTCATCAAAGGTGCCTGGGCTCCCTATGTCAGAAAAGATCTTGTGACGTAGGTATATAGTATTATAGAGTGGGTCATGTGGTATGAAGAGAATATTTGTTGAGAATTAGAAGGATATGGAGGAATGACTGGGAAATAGAAGGTTAGTAGTACCTGTGGTGTTTAGTTTGGGGTCTCCTCTTTTGTCTCATCAAGTGTGGAAATTGTTACTTATCAGTTGGAGTTCATGGCTTGACTACTTGAGGACCCCACCCCTTCTCCCCACCCCCCACACTATACAACAGAATTGGAGGCCTGGGCTATGGTGAAGCTTCACAGGTTCAGTCTAGCAGAGTCTTTTAGCATAGTACCTGCTGAGCTTCTTCCCTGCTTTCTGTCCCTAGATCCAGGATACTAAAAGGACACTGGACTGACAGTCCTATCTCCTACTGAATTTCACTTTCTGAGTGGCAAGTATCTCATCTTGTGAAGGTGGTTGGCTGGAGTTATCCTTTGGGCCAGGGTTACCCGATTAGAAGCAAAGAATTACACATTGTCAAGGCTAGAGTGGACCCAATTGGCAGCTCAGCAAGAATCCCCCTTGATAACACACCTCATTAGTGGTCATTCAGCTTCTACTTGGAAACCTGCAACAAAGGAGAAGCAGTGATCTCCTGAGATGGCTCATTGTGAATTTTTTGGGAAACTGACATCAAGCCTAAATTTGCCTCTGCAATTTCCACCTGTTGCTTCTGGTCATTAGGCTATAAACTTCTTAAGAGCAGAGACTATTTTTTGCCTTTCTGTGTATGGCCAGTGCTTAGCAATGCCTGGTACAGAGTGACTGCTTGTTGATGGACTGACTGAGTGACTTGGCATTAAGAAGGATAGATCTAATCCCTCTTTCATAATAAGGTCCCTTCAAATACTTGAAGACAGAAATCATCTCTCTCCCTATGTCATCTCTTCTCTGAGTTAAATGTCTGCAATTTCCTCAACTGAACCTTCCAGGACAGGTTGAGATATTTTATTCTGGTGTCAGAAGGAAGATAAAGCCACATCACAATCGGCCCTCTGCTCCCCAACCAAGGAACCTCACATGGCATTTTATTATTCCCTTCCAATCTAGTTATCATATAATACATCCTGGAGGGTAAGCTAGTTATCTGTTTGTGTCTTATCCCTCTCAAACAAGGGTCAGCAAATGAGGGCCTTGTGGACCAGAGCTGGCTCCCTGCCTGGTTTTGTGTGGCTGAGCTGAGAGTAATTCGGAGCTTTTTAAGTAAAGGCAACGGGCCTGTTGGCTGGGTTGTAGTAGCTGTAGTTTGCTGACCCCTGATCTGGAAGCTCCATGAAGGCAGCAGGGACTGGGCCTTATCACAAACTTATGGCTCTCTCCTCCTCCCCACCCTCACCCAAGAATAGCATTTTGCATGCAATGGATGAAGTCAGTGCTACATAAAATTATGGTGATTTTGAATTCCTTCAGCCTTACCAGCCCTGGCATCCTGTCCTTTGATGAGCAAACTCCCAAGATGGGAAAAGACCCATTTGGAGCCAATCCAATGTTGGAAACCACTTTCTCTTCCTTTGCACTTCTGTACCTGGCCCACCATGGCCATGCTGATGTCCATAGGCCTCTTCATTTCTTACGGACAAATGTGGAGATATAGACCACTTTTTACAGATTATTTCAGAATGCGCTTGTTTAAATTTCACCTCTAGAGTCTTTTTTTATTGCGAGTTTTTTAATATTAAACATATACCAAATCCCATGCTTACTTTTAACAGATACCACATGATGGAATGATTTTTAACTTGTAACACATGACAAACATCTGTTCTGCTTATTTGAAATTGGGTTGTGCTCTTCTCCTTATTATTATAGAAGTTGATTGTTGAGTATCAATATTTGTCTCTTTCATGAGGGCCGCTCACATTTTCGAATCTTTGAAATCTCAGAGAATGGAATGGAATCTATAAAGCATTTGGGCCCACTCTCATTTTTCATTTCCATTTTCCTCAGAGTTGAGCAGCCAAGCCTTAGTCTGGGTCACACTCTTCCACGTGCAGGGGGAACAGGAGATGGGACTGGAGCCTTTCATCCTGGGGTTCTGGTCAGCCGGCAAACAGACCTCAAGCTCACCAGCCACAAACTGCCTTTTGACAGAATGAAAATCTGTATCCTTTCCCTTTTCTGCCCCCCCTGCTGTCTTTGAACTGACCCAAGAGCTTGCTCACCCTCAGATTGAAAACCAGTTCCAGGTGAGCAGGACCCTTCTGTTGGAGCCTGGGGGGATGGCAGTGCCGCCCGGCCCGCAAGCCTTCCAGGCAGAACCCGGGCCTGCTGTTGGGTGCTCACTGCTTTTCCAGATGGAATCTTTACTCCTAATCCTTCTTCTCCAGCTGTGCTTATACAGCAACCACAACAGCAACAACAAAAACCAGAAAAATGAAAATGCAGTCCTGCTTTTTGTTGGTTTTTGTTTGTGTCTATATGACATCCAAAAATCCACCAAAGAAGTTTGTCTGATTTTTGTCACTTGATCGGGGGGATTAGCGTTGGAAGAGCCGAGTTTGGATCCTAGCTCTGTTCCTTATCAACCCTTCGACTCTGGCTAGGTTGTGTCCTCTGGCCCTCCTTAATAAAATAAGGGGGTGACCGCATGTTCTCTGAGGTCTCTCCCAACTCGAAATCCTTGGATCCAAAGACTAATTTTTAAAAATGGAATCAGTCACATCCTTTGGCATATTTTGGACACATCTCAGCGAGGAGGAATTGCTGTTTGATCTGGTTTTTAAACCAGTTGATCTCAGAGCCGCACAGCCAGCTTTCTTGGTTCTCATGAGCATTTCATAGAAAGCCTCAGCCCTTTGAATTGACTGGGTCTTACAGGACTTCTGCTCATTAGACCTGAAGCTCATCCATCAGATCTGCTCCAAAAGCAACATTCCTAGGGAAAGGTAAATGCTAGAGATTGAGGAAATAGTTCTCGGAGATCCAGGCGCAGTGATACTGTTGCCATCAGTTGCCTGTTTGGAAGGGCTGTAGCCATTTAATTACTGTGACTCTTTCAGATTTACAAAAGTGCGTTTCTTACAACAACGTTGTATCATTGTTTCCATTTTGTGGTCAAGGAAACAGTTTCGGAGACATATCCAGGGTCTAGTGGCTGATAAAGTGTCAGATCCAAGATTTAAACTTGGAGCTCCCTATTCCAGGTCCACACTCCTTCCACTGTGAGCTAAGGAGGGAGAGATGAGAGGATCCTAAGATCATAGGAATATAGTTTCAGAGCTGCAAGGGATCTTAGAAGTCCAGTGCCTTCATTTTACAGGTGAAGAAACTAATAACCAAGGTCACGCAATTAAGAAATGGCTAAGTTCAAAGCCAGGTCCTCTGATTTCCAATTCAGTTTTCTGGACACCACACTATCGGATGCTAGAAACAACCCTAGTTGGAGCTAGTGAGTACAGGTGGTCTTATACACATGGGGAAGTTGAGACCCAGAGAGGGAAAGCTCCTTGCCCAAAGTCACACAGTTTGGATGAAAGTCTCCTATTTTTAGAGCTGGAAAGTAGCTCAGTGGCTATCTAGTCCAACTCCTCATTTTATTAATGAAGAAACTGAGGCACAGGGAGGGTAAATCACTTGTCCATGGTCATAAGTATTAGGCTGCAGAGGCTGGATTAGTAAGTAACCAAGTTGGCATTGACGCCAAGGTCCCCTAGTTCCAGCTCAGGGTTCTTTTTCAGGATATTACAGCTGCCTCTCATCACACCACGTAGGCAGCTGCTTATAACCAAGGTCAGCCCTGGGTAGTGCTAACTAAATGCTAAGTAATTATAATTATAACCATCCCTCGGACTGAATACTCCCCTCTCCCATTTGTGACCCTGCCTAACAAATGGCTCCAAGTGAGTGCGCTTGGATAGTGCCCGAGACCAGGAATCCATTTCCCCAAGAATTACTGAGGTATTATGGGGGAAGTAATGTTCACTTCAGACCTTGTGCAGAATAACTGAGGAGGCTGTTTAAGCCCTGGCCTTCATCTGGCTACATCTGGTCTTGTGTTGCCTCTCTCGGCCCTGACCTGGACATGGCTCCATGTACGTGACTTGTGCGAGTAATAATAGAAAGAGTAGAAAAGGTGACAGTGAGCTCAAGCAAGATAATGCCAAAGGCCAACAGGAATAGTAGGGTTCCAAGGCCAAGCCAACTGTTGTTGGTGGGGTCATTCAATACTGACCGGCCCTGGCATGTAACTGATTTGCCGGCCTGCTCCAAATGCCACGGCCAAGAGGCGAACACGAGAAGGCACGCATTGTAAAAATCCCCGTTGAGCTGCCTCCTCACTGTCCCAACCCAGGCATTCCTCAGCTCCAATCAGTAATATCCCTGGAGTGAATTAGGTTTTTTGGGGGGCAGGGGGAATTGAGGGATGAACTCCAATCTGGGATCTGTTGGTGGGGGGCTTTGGGGGTAGACTCCACCCTGGGGTCTTTGGAGGGACCTGAAGCATTGAAGATTTGTTACCCAATAAAAAAAATCTCCCTTAATGCCTAAGACCGAAATAACTCAGCTGGGCTCTGGGCTCAGCTGGGACCATTCGTTAGCTCACACTTCTCATCTGTGACAGTTACGGACAGGTTTTGTCATGCCCCCTGAAATGGGCTTCAACAATGCAGCTGGCAGACAGCTGTAGCCTAGCAGTGTTTATGTTACCCAGACTAATGTACTCGGCACAGGAGACACAGAACATATCTGGTTTAGCCTTTGGAAAATGGGATTTGAAAAGTTCCATAGCTTCCCCTCCACCCTGCCCCTCCTTAAACCAAAGAAAGACTGAAGGTGGAATGGAATGGCTAAGGTTTTTTTGGTGCTGGTCTTATGTGACACCCCCAGGTGCTCGGGAGCCACATTTGGGCCTTGGGATTAAGACAGCAGACATGGAATGCGTCACAGGATTTAGCATTGGAAGGGGCCTTAGACAGCATCCAGTCCAACCTCTCCCACTCCTCCCTACCCCCAATTTCACTGAAGGCCAGAAGAGGAATGGCCTTGTCCAAGTTAGGAAGTGGCAAAGTTGAGATTCAAACCCCCGGCTCCTGACTTCAGACCTAGGGCTTTCCACCAGTCCACAGCAGCATCACTGCCTCCCCTACCTCCAAGACTTGCCAAGTCTTTCCTTCTGAGATGAGAGGTGTCCATTCATTGTGGTATGACTTCCAAAGAACAGACCAGCCGAAATGCAGAGAAGGTGCCACATCCAGGCTTCTTCCTCCACTTCCCAAGCTGCTGGCCTTTCTCCCCAATCTTCCCCAGAAGAGGAAAAAGAATACTCTTTGGGCCTTTTCTTGATTGTCTCTGGGCAGAGAGGGAAGTGGAGCTATGAACTATCTTACTAATTGACTGTCTCGGGATTCAAAACCGTGAACTCAGCCTCACTGGGTTTTATTTACGTAATTTTATTTACTTATTTACTTAACCAGCAAATATGAAGTCACCAAGTCCAGTTCGTTTATTTTTCATGATGTTGCGTAGATCCTTCCTTTGTCCCCTCATGGCTGCCACTCTGGAGGAAGAGGGTTCAGGTCCTCATTCTGGTACTTAATAAATGTTCCTTGACTGGTCGCTTGTTGCTTTATCCTCTCAGGCCCCCAGGTCTGCTTTGACTTTTCCTCCCCTTCAGTTAAGAAATACATGGATGTATAGGTTCACGTGCCCAGCACAATGGGATTTCCAGAGTCAGCCAACCCATCTTACAGATGATGACATCAGTAAGCAAAAGAACTGGAACAAGGACTCAAACCCTCGTCCTCTGATTTGGTGGCTTAATCAGGTCCTGGAGTGGTTTGCCCTTTCCTTCTCCAGCTCATTTTACAGGTGAGGAAGTTGAGGCAAACAGGATGAAGTGACTTGCCCAGATCCACTCAGCTAGGAAATATCTCACTGAACTCGGGAAAATGAGTCTTCCTGACTTCAGGCCTTGAGCTCTATCCACTGTGCCACCTAGCTGCTCCTAATTAAATGCTTACCATTTACAAAGAGCTGTGCTCAGCATTAAAGACACACAGAGAGAAGTAAGCTTCTCCTCCCAAGGAGCTCATCCTCCTCGGTGTCCCATTTGGGTCAGCCAGTGCAAGTGTCTGGATGGCATTTGGCAGCATAGAACTGGAGTTCTGGAGGAACCTAAGGCCGGTTCTGCAGATTGAGAGTCATCTGCCAAGAGAAGATAATTGAATTTATGGAAATTATCGAGACTGAGCCAAAACATTAAGAAAAAGGGCCCTTAGGACCTAACTTTGGGCTACATCTACCCTCTGCTCAATGGATGGAAACTATCAAAAGGAAACTGTTATGGAAACTAAGGGAGAATGGCAGCGCCAGGAAGAGGGGATGGACAACAGGAGCAGAAGCTTCAGGAGAGGCCTGGGTGGGCAAAGAGTGAGGCAGAGCCATGAGATTTAGCAGGGAAATCACGGTTGAGCTGGGAGACAGTAGAAAGAGACTGAGAAGTGAATAACTAGTGAGGAGCTTGACAGTGGAGCCAGGAAAGGAGAAGGGAATTAATTGGCAGGGATTTCCAGGTTGGGAGAGGGATGAGGGAGAGACCTGGTATATTTGTAGGCTTTGTGAAAGAAACCAGTAGAGTGGGGCAAATTCTGGGATGAGCCAAGATTAGAATAGAACCCCAGGGGGTCAAAGGCCCAAGAATAAGGCTTGGACAGGAACAAGGACCACCTCTTCCTTAGGGATTGAAGCAAAGGGAGGGAATGAGCTGAGGGATTGGAGTTACAGCCTAGGGGAGGTAAGGGAGGTTACAGTGGAAGCCCTCAGTTTTTCCACTAAAATTAGAGGCATAAAAGTGCTTGGGAAGAAGGGAGGCTTGGGCTGGTGGTTGAAAAGAGAGGAAAAGGTTTAGAACCGGCAATCTGAGAAGAATAAATGACTTTCCATCAGCGATTTATGAGAAAGCATAGATGGCATGCTTACCACATTTGTAAAGACATGAAACTGGGAGAGACAGCACAAATAGCACTCAGGGTCCACAAAGATCTTGCCAGCTTCATAGATTTTTTTGATATGATAAATTTTAATTGGGATACATGCAAAACCCTACATTGGGAATTCAAAAACTCAGCTGTCAAAGTACAGGATGGGAAGGCCTAGCTAGATAGCAGGAAAAAGATGTGGGCTTTTTATTGGACCAGAAGCTCAACTGGCTTTACATGGCAGTTTTTCTGGTGTGTATGACTATAACATCATGCTGCTCTGCAACCTTTTATGCTATTATTATCATCCCTTTATAGAGCAGGAATTGAAGGCATGAAAAATTAATTGCTAGGAAGCCCAATGGTTCACTTAGGACTCAACAGGTTTGTAACCTATAATCTAGTTTGATAGGACCACTAAGAAAGCTGTGATCTTGGATTGTGTTAAGAAAAGAAATATCCCCAGCTCTGGAGGGAGGTGATCCTGCTCTACCTTGCCTTGGGCCAACTCTGCCTGCCATATTGGGTTTGGTCCTGGATAGCATATTTTAGGAAGAACATTGAAACCCTGGAGAGACTCTTTTATAGGAGGATGAACTGAAGGGACTGGAGAAGATAACACTCAGGGGGAACACAATCATTATCTTCAGTATTTGAAAGGCTGACATGTGAAAGCATTTGCCCTACTGAGCCCCAGAAGGAAGACTTGGGGGGGCAGGAAGGAGGAAGATTGAAGATTTCAGTGGAAGAGAACCTTTTTTTCTTTTTTTTTTTTGGACCAAGAAAACCTTCTTAACAAAGTAGAATGAGCTCCCTTGAGAAAGGCAGAGGCTGAATGACTACTTGAGGAGTGTGTAGAGGAACTGACTCAATAGGTTAGACCGGATGATCCCCAAAGTCCCCTTCAATATTGCAAAAAAAATTTGGTCCCCACTTTTCCCTCGGGGAACTTTCAGCCAAACTGTTAGGGCTCCGTTAGACAATATTCTCATTCATATGTGGGCAGGACTAGATACCCAGTGTTGTTTCTGCCTGGCTTCACAGGGAGAGGATTCCTGGAAGATGCAAGGGAGGATTGGATATTTAAAGAAATTGAGTAAGAGTACAGTTGGCTATATTTTCAACTCCAATTTAAAATTTTTGCCTGAATTCTTTTTGGCCTGCTTTTTCGCTCATTCTGGGCCTGTGGGTTAGACTCAATTTGTTCAGCTGCTCTTTCATTTGGTGAGTTGGATGCTGGCAAGCTTTTCCCAAGATGAATGGCATATTTTTTTCTTCCACTGGGGCCAACTACAGTAAAAGAAAAAAATCCCCAATGGCCTGGGCCACAGTCATTGCATCGATCAGGCCACACCAGGGAGCAAATCCAATGGTCAGAGCACACCATGCATGATCCCAGAGCCACATCCCTCTTAGAAGAAGCAGGCTCTATGGCCTTTTTCAGAGGATAGATTCACTCAGATTTTTATCTTATCTTCTTAGCTTGTTGTTTTCACTAGCTCTTGGCCGGAGGTCTTGGAAGACCTCCTTGGAAGAGGATACTTCATCCAGGGCCAGAAAGGAAAGAAGCACAGAGATGATACTTAATAAATGTGTCTCAAATTGGATGGAGTCGATGGGGCTAATGTGCTGTAGAGGGAAAAGCACTTGATTGGAAATTTGGAGACCAGATTTGCCACGACCTTGCTATATGACCTTGGACAAAGTTCCACCCACTCTTGGACAAAGTTCCAGCACTAATAATTTATGACTGTGACTATCTTTGTGTGTCAATCTGCAAAACCTTCAGTTCAAAAAGTATTCGTTCAGGGAACAGGACTAAGTTCTGGGGAGGATCAAAAGTTTCAATGAAACTTGGGTCCCTTTATGGAGGCCTCATTCTATCAAAAAGAGATGTTACAAAGATATTCCAATACATAATATTACATAAATACCTTAGAGACATGCCAAAGTGCTATGTGAGGTCTGAGGGAAAGGGCGGGGGGGATCGAAGACGGCTTGCTGGAGGAGATCACATTTGAGTTGCTCTTTAAGGGGGTGCAGGGGTATGGAGAGATAGAGACATAAGAAACACAGTATGTAAGCAAGGATGTGGAGGTGGGACACCGTAGGCTGAGTTCTAGGAGTAGAAACAGTGCTCTTGGTGGTAGCAAGGCTTCTTGGCCCTGGCTTCTCCTGTTGTACTGCTACCTCCTGGCTTCTCTGGCTTCCTCTGAATCCCCCCTAAAGTCACATCTTCTGCAGGAAGATCACCACCCTTGTAGTGGGTATGACAAGTTCCCGCTAGAAGCTCACTCCTTAACGTGAGCTGGGCTGTTCCATTGGACTTCCAGGAAAGAGTGGCTATAAGTGCCACAGAGTCAAAGGGCAGCCGGAAGGAGGCAGTTCGTGGAAGGAGTTAGGGTGATGGTAGCCACAGGGTTTGCATACCAAGGATACCTGAGAGCAGGGCTAGTCTTGGTCTGAGACAAGCCCATCTGAGAAACAAAGCCCCCTTAAATCTTCCCTGGCTTGAGGTAGGGGAAAGGAAACCATTTCTAACAAGGAACTCCATTTCTTCATTCAACAAAGATTCTGTGCTTACTTGTGCCTAATGTTAATTTGGGTACTGTACACAGAAAGGATGCCATTCAACCCCTCCCCTTCAAGAGCTTTCATTCAGTTTGGGCACGTGAGAATCAGGAAATAGCTAAGGAATAATCCTTCGGGTCACATAGCAATGAGTGAGAAGGTCTAGTGTGGACTGAAAACACAAGTACTGAGGGAATATATGGGGAAGATCCTTGCAGGAGTGGAGCTAGTCAATGGAGATTTCACAGATGAGGTGAGGCTTAAAGGAAATAAAGGGAGTAGAGAAGTCATCCCCCTTCCCCCTCCTCCCATTCCCCTTGGGCCAGGGTCTGGAGCACCCTCCTTCCCTCCTTGTTCTGATTAAAAGGTACCATGGGCCCCACCCTGAGGCAGACCATTCACATGACCTCCCAGCTCATTTGGCAGCACTAGGGAGAAGTCTGGCCCCGCAATCAGACTAAATGATGTGTTACCCTACACTTAATCTCCACCATCCGTCAAAATTCAGGGGCCTTGGCCTCAGCCCCTTGACAAGAGGCCTATAGTACCTGGGTAGGATTTCATCCAAGGAATGAATGCTGGTCTCCTAATTCTCCATCCATCTCAGCCCTCTGCAAACAGTTAAAGACTGGAGCCAGCTTAGCGTTCACTGCCAACCCAAATGAAAGCAGTGAGTCAGCAAAATAAAGACAGATGGCGGTGGATTAACTAGAGAGCAGGCAGTAAGAAAGCAGGCCTATCTTAGACCCTTGCACTGGAGGCTCTTCTAGCCATCAGGAGGGTCAGTGACTCTGTGGAATCACGCCATTTGTAGGGCTACAAGGGACCTTTGTGACTGTCCTGTCCGAGGCCGCCTTATTTCACTGGGGTTGGAACCAACCTTGCATTTGGAGTAAAAGGAATGTCAGGTTTGGGTTTTGGATCCCAAATCTGTGACTTCCTAGCTGTGTGAACTTGGGTAAGTCCCTTTACCTCTCAGACTCCTGTTTCTTCATTATAAGGACTCGATATTCATTAAAGTCTCTTTCAGCTCTAGATCCCATAAGATGTGACTACTGGAGGGTTGATCATCTGGTCTGAGGATTATGCAGTCCTTGCCTGTTGTCATCCTGCTATTTGCTTTGTGAACTTTTCACTACTCTCTCACCTTCTGATGAAAGGAAAAATTCCAAGGAGTTGAGACCCTAAATAAGAGGTAAAGCAACATTTTTTCAAGAGGGGTAGAATCTAAGTTTCCTGTGAGCAAGCAGAGAGAGGCTGGGGATGCTGCTGAGGGCACACAGGGAGCACGACCAACTAATTCCTTTTGGTAGACTCCAATCAAGAGTAATGTGGGTGTTTAACCTCTATTAGATTGCTTGCTGTCTTGGGGAGGGCTAGATAAGGGAGGGAAGGGGTAAAAATTTGAAAGACAATGTCTTACAAAAATGAATGTGGGAAACTATACATGGATTTGGAAAAATAAAATACTATTGAGAAATTAAAAAGAAAATGTGAGAACATATCCTACACTCTCAAGCTGTTTGCTATCTAGGTGCTCTGGGGGTAGCAAAGAGGGATAGACAAGTAGAATTGAAATCCTTGTCTAGAATAACATTTTTGATTCTTCCAGGACTTCTCATCATCCATGCCGGTCTTCTCTCTGGTAAGTATGGCTACACTCTTCCCCAAAGATACTATTCTCCATTACCCTATTGGCTATAACCAGGGTAAAGCCCCAAGCTGAAGTAGAGCTTTAATTTGGGATTTGGACCCAAGTCATCAGTCTACATTCAAATCTTAGTAGTGCCCACCAAGTCGTGCTTGGTAGTGTAATTGTGGCCAAATCATTTTCCCTCTCTGGCCCTTTTCATCATTTGTAAAGTGATGGGATTCGACTCGGTTTCTAAATTCCATTCTAGCCCTAGGATTTTATGGATCTTTGGTACAAATACTTTGCTTCATTCTACCAACTGTTTGGTCAACTACTAGGGGAGGCAGAATGGTGGAAACAGAAGGAACACTATTTGGGGAGCTGGAAGACCTGGGTTCAGTTTCAGCCATGTCACTTACCTTGTGTTCTTGGCAAGTTACTTTATCTCATAGGATCTCAGTTCTCTCCTCTCTGAATCAAACAATTGATCCAACTGAGGAAGAGAGGAAACACTCTGTGTGTGTGTATGTGTGTATGTGGGGGGGACAACATGCTACCTGAGCACATAGCTATTATTGAGTCACCAAAATGTTCCAGGCTTTGCCGACAATATTTCCCTGGCATGCCTGTCCCAAGGTTGTTCTGATGCCCTTTAAAACTGAGCGCACACACATCAATTCAAGTTGCCATCCAAGAATCACTCAATGGAAGGTAAGCAGCCGTGGGTGTCTATTGGCTTCTTCCTCCATGACTTTCGGGCCTCAAAGGTTCTGCCTTAGAAAGTCCCCTCTCAGGCGGTAGGACAATCCCTGATCCTAGTCTGAAGTTTTCTCCCACCATCATCTTCATTTTCAAGAATTGACTGGTGGGAATGCACAAGGACATGGAATCACTCAGTGGAAGAAAGGGAAGCTCAGAGGCCAACTAGTCGCATCTCTATGTGCCTTTAAGGTGCCTTTGAGCACTATACCCTATGATCTAAGGTGCCCAATAGACCAAGTTATACTGTTTGCTTTCGTACGGTCATCTGGTGCAAAATAAATGATGATTTTTATAAGGATGTGTTAGGATTATGTAATTATGTGTAATACCTCCCATATTGATGGATTTATATATATATCTGTTTCAAGGTCATGACCACCCTATGTTTTAAAAGGATGGATGGCAACTTAATACAACTTAACTTGGGAGCCATAGGATCCCAGATTTAGGGCTGGAAGAGAATGTAGAGATCATCCGGGCCAAGTCGTTAATTTCACCAAAGCAGAACCTGAAGCCCAGAGAGGGGAAGTCCTTTGGCTGCAGTCACAAAGACATCTAGGCGCTCTAGAGGAGCCAAGGGGCAGGAGGCAAGGAGGACAAGGAATAAGGGTCAGACAAGAACTGGAAACTTTGTCTAGAATACAATTCTTGGATTTGATCAACAACCTAGCAGGAGCCCAATGAATATGTATTGCACTGGGTCTTTGTGCATCCCCACTGCCTAGTCAGTGTCTAGCCATTGCTTATTAGATACTTGTAAAATGGAGTTTTCTTGGGGCTAAAAGTCTCCTGGCCATTAGTTCTGTTCTCCTTCCTTTGTTGTGCCCCCCTCCCCCCTTTGTAAATGAACACCAGGCCTGACGTGAGAGAAGACCAGACAGAAACCGGGAAGTTGTAGAGGGGGAGGGGACTCCTTCAAGTATGGCAAATTGGGGCAAATCCCCTTTTGTGCTCAGCTTTCCAAGGGGCCCCTTGCAGCTGTGGGGATCAGGCAGCTGGAAGCTGCCTGGGAATAGGAAGAGCAGGCGGTCAAGTAGAAGACTGGGGTACCACCAGCTGGTGTGATAAAAGACCCAGAGTTCATACACTTCATCACCCCCAGCCCAAGGCCAAGCAATAGGAGGCAGGACTGGAGCCACAATCCTGTCCCCAACCCACTTTCTCCTGCCACCCTCCCTGAGTATGGCACTTCTTTTTGTGACCTTGCCTCTTCCTTTTCCCCTTAAAAGTCTAATCTGGGCGTGTACTTTAACCACATTTCCCCAAAAGAGAACAAATTCAGAAACAGGTGACCATTACCACAAACGATTGCAAAAACTCTCCACTTTCAGGTTCTAAGTGCTTTCCCATTGGGGGGTCCTTTTGATTTTTAACTAACCATGAGAGGTACAAAGGTCCAGCTCCTTAGATGAACTGAATCTTAATTCAGACTGAGGTGTGAAGAACATTGGATTTGGAGTCAGGTGACCCCGTCCTTGACTCTTGGCTTTGCCACTTTCTCCTTGTGGAAGCTTGTGGACCCCAAGCAATTCACTCGACCTCCCTGGGCCTCACTTTCCAAAATGAAAAGATTGGACTAGGCCAGGGCTTCTTCAGCTTTTCTCATTCAGGAGCCCTTTTTGCCAGAGAAATTTTTCTGTGGCTCCAGGTATGCAGGTATATAAAATAGGTATACAAAAGAAACATTTACTGATAATAAGTCATAAAGAAATTTAATTGAAAACAATTCTTTGATGGATAGATAATTTTACCACTTATTAAAGACAAAAGCAAATTTGCATTCTAATGAGATGGATGTGCTTCTTCATTTTTACAGAAAGCAAATTTGCATCCTAATGAAATGGATTGCTTCTTTATATTTACATGAGGAATGAAATCCGGGCAGAATATTTGATACCTTTGACTGTTGCTAAATATTTTGTGACCCCATATGGGGTTGTGACTCATAGTTTAAGAAGCTTTGGCCTAGGCCCCATATCTAAGGTCCATTTAATTTATTCCCCTTAGTTTGAAGATGGCAAACCAAGTCCCTGATAGGAGAAGGGACTTGCCTAAAGGAGTGGCTAAGCTTGCACTTGAATCCAGGTTTCCTGAGACCCGGCTCACCCTTCCATTGTAGCATGTGGTTCCTCAGTAGAGGACTCTGTTCCATGTGAGGGAGCGGGAGTGATTTGGCCTCTCAAATGCTGAGAAGGGCAACAAGGGCTCAAGGGCAGCTCCCCATTCATACCCCATGCCCACATCTCCAGTGCAGTAGGCTAAATTTGCTCTCCTTGGTGCTTCTTAGATTTTTGGTGTGCTTCCACTTCATCCCAGTTTTTTTGCTCTGCTTTCCTTGGACTTGCCTACTAACCACAGAAGTTTCCAGAAGAAAACCCAGAGCAGCAATGCTCTGGTTTGCCAAATTCATAAAATACAATGTTGGTTCAGATTTTCAAAACACCTCCTGGACAGAAGTAATCAAAACACAGGGTCAGGAAAGAGTAAGAAGGGGAGGTCCAAGTGGGGAGCTGAGAAAGGGGAGGGAGGGTGTTGCAGTGTGGGCTAGAGCCAATGGGTTCCCAGCTGGGGGAGAGAGCTTCTTTTGTGTCTGACACAACATTGGGAATGAGGGGAAAGGGCCCCATCAGGGGGTATGGTGGGAAATGAGTGGCTCAGAAGCAGTTTGTATCATATTGCCCAGGACCTCAGTGCCTTCCAGTTCCATTATGGCCAACACTTGCCCCTTGCCTTTGTTGGGTTAAATCCCTTTTGGCTCTGTGCTGGAACTTTAGGAAACAAGAGAAATGAACAGAAACGCCTTTGAGACATGACATTGGAAGGGCCTAGTTGTTTCCCAAAGTAAAGACACCCAATGAGGAAAAGTAACCTTTGGGCTTCCTGAGAGTTATGAGGAGCAGAGGGGATAGAATAGTGAGAGGCTGAGCAGTGTAGGGAGAGGAAAGATGGCTTAGAGAAAAGGAAAATGATATAGTGAGGGGCAGGCCATGAGAAATTGGATGTAGTACTAAGGTGTTGAGGTATAATGTAGGAAGGGGGCAGGATAGTGATGGACTGAGGGGGAAGGTGGTTTAGCAAGGGGAAGCCATTTTGCCTCCCACCAACCATTATCATAATGATGAGTTATTAGGATTATTCTATTAGAAACACACCCCATTGGTGCAGTGGAATGGTTATTCATTCAGAGTCACAAGGTCTGGACTGAGATCCCAGCTCTGCCGTGTCCTCCCTGGGGAGCGTTGGAAAAGCCCCTTCCTGATTTGGGCCCACTGCTGAGGTCTCTGGCATCTCAGACTGTCAAGAATCGCCTAAAGCCAAGCCCAGCTGGGATTGTAAAGGAAAGGCATTCTCCCTGGACACTGGTCCTCGGTGCCCTCATGAGGGTGCTGTTCACAATGGCTTTGAGTACCCGATGGGCTAGGAATCATTCCAATGCTCCTTAAAGGGCTGAAGTTGGGCCCTTGCTGCCCCTCCCTGCAGTTAAAGTATGGGCATGGGCTGGGATCAGGCTGGGGCTTTCAGGGGTCACAGGACTACGTTTTTCATTTAAGAACAGGGCTCGTGGATTTGAAGCTGGAAGGGACCTAGGCCAGAAGCAGTTGTAGGGTTCTCAGAGCAAATTCCTACTCCAAAACCTTCTTCAGAGGAGACATAGCTCTTTTCTTGAAGTTGAGACCAAAAAGAAAGTGGAATTGCTTGGTATCCATTTATTTGACAAAGTAAATGGGATTGTTGCTCCCTACAGGGGGGTGGGGAGGATGGGGAGGCAGGGGCAGCGGCAGCGGCAGCGTCTGTTTCTTCAAAAATGAAGATGAAACTAGTTGTTTTTCAAAAGAAGCATGATGTAGCATAGTGTTCGCTCACAAAAATCCCATTCCCAGCTGTGATGTCCTTGCTATCATCTCCCCATCTTAGACTTCCCTCCTCTCTTTATCCCCTATCCAGATCCTGCCCCCATTTTTCTTTTCTTTTTGTTCATCTTTTCTATTAAGAGCAATTTAATCAAATGAGGTAGCCCAACAGCTCTGAATTCTATTCCAAATTACACAAAAGATACCCAGGATTTGACTAATATTGAGTTATGCAACTCGGCAGAAAAATCCAACCATAGTAATCTAAAGTAAAGTTTTTTAAGAGAATGGCAACAGGTTATAACAAAGAGACCTATCGACTTAGAGTCATCCTGTGTTTTAGGTGAGGTTCTGCCATTAGCTGTAGGATCAATCATAAGCAAGCTATAGCTTCTGATCCACTACAAATCCTGCCCATTTTTCAAGACATGGCCAGGAAGCTGCCTCTGACTACTTCAGCCCTTACTCTTCTCCTTGTCCTCTGAATATTTAGAGCACTCACTGTCTTGACCACATAAATTATATTGAATCTTTTATTGTCATGTATTCACAGAAGCACAAAATCTTTCCATGGGAAGGGACCTAAAAGGCCATTTAATGCAATTCACGCCTAACTAGGAATCTTTTTTTTTTTAATTATTTTTATTTTTTAAATAACTTTTTATTGACAGAACATATGCCTGGGTAACTTTTTACAACATTGCACTCACTTCTGTTCTGACTTTTCCCTTCCCTCCCTCCACCCCCTCCCCTAGATGGCAGGCAGTCCCATACATGTTATAGTATCCTAGATACAACATATGTGTGCAGAACCGAATTTCTTGTTGCACAGGAACAATTGGATTCAGAAAGTAAAAATACCCTGGGAAGAAAAACAAAAATGCAAACAGTTTACACTCATCTCCCAGTCTTCTTTCTCTGGGTGTAGCTGAATCTGTCCATCATTGATCCATTGGAACTGAATTAGATCTTGTCTTTGTTGAAGATATCCACTTCCATCAGAATACATCCTCATACAGTGTTGTTGTTGAAGTGTATAATGATCTCCTGGTTCCTGCTCATTTCACTCAGCATCAGTTCCTGTAAGTCTCTCCAGGCCTTTCTGAAATCCTCCTGCTGGTTATTTCTTACAGAACAATAATGTTCCATAACATTCATATACCATAATTTACCCAACCATTCTCCAATTGATGGGCATCCATTCATTTTCCAGTTTCTGGCCACTACAAAAAGGGCTGCCACAAACATTCTAGCACATACAGGTCCTTTCCCTTCTTTAAAATCTCTTTGGGATAAAAGTCCAGTAGTAACAATGCTGGATCAAAGGTTATGCACAGTTTGATAACTTTTTGGGCATAATTCCAAATTGCTCTCCAGAATGGGTGGGGATTTGTTCACAACTCCACCAACAATGTATCAGTGTCCCAGTTTTCCCACATCCCCTCCAACATTCATCATTATTTGTTCCTGTCATCTTAGCCAATCTGACAGATGTGTAGTGGTATCTCAGAGTTGTCTTAATTTGCATTTTTCTGATCAATAGTGATTTGGAACACTCTTTCTTATGAGTAAAAATAGTTTCAGTTTCATCATCTGAAAATTGTCTGTTCATATTCAGGAATTTTTTTGACATCATCTCTGGTGAGTGGTCCGCCAGGTTCCTTTGTATTATTTCCACTGAGTGGGGGTTGTATCAGATGATCTCTAAAGTCCTGGGAGTACCTGTCAATCTGTGATCCATGAGCCTTGAGGAATTCTTATGAAGTTTCTTTTACTTTGATGCCCATAAATCTGAAAGATAAAAGAATTTGCTTCATGTTTATTCCTGAAAACAATACAACAAAAACTCTTCTGTCTTCAAACCAGTTCCAATGATCTTGTGATGAAGAGAGCCATCTATACCCAGAGAAAGGACTGTGGGAACTGAGTGTAGATCACAACATAGCATCTTCACTCTTTTTGTTGTTGTTTGCTTGCATTTTATTTTCTTTCTCATTTGTTTTCGGGTTTCATTTTATTTTTCTTGTTCTGCATGATAATTGTATAAATATGTATACATATATTGGATTTAACATATTTCTACCATGTTCAACATATATTGGACTATTTGCCATCTAGGGGAAGGGGTGGGTGAAGTGGGGGGGAAATTGGAACATAAGGTTTTGCAAGGGTCAATGTTGAAGAATTATCCATGCATATGTTTTGAGAAATAAAAAAAGCTTTAATAAATAACAATAGAAACCCTTCTGTCATACCTCTTTGGTAGCACATTAATGTTCTCCTGTCACCCATCTTTCCTCTTCCAATTGTAATTCTGTTGCCTTGATACTTTTGAGAACTTTAATAAGCTAAGAGTCCCCTCCCTTCTCTTTATAGGAAGGGAATTTGTCAGTGGCTTCATTTCAAGCTGTGGGCTTCTCACTAAGATCAAAGACTTAGTGAGAAGGGGATGCCTGATTTTTCCTGGTCAGTGACATCTGCTGCTTCCACAGACCCTGTGAGTATGTACGTCATTCTGCTGGGGATCTGGGGCTTCTTTTGTTTGGTTGATGTCTTTTGTGTGTATAGGGTGAATGACCGAATCAGGTAATTGCTAATGGATAAGCAAGAGAAGTCTCTTCCATGAGAGACAAAATTCATGCTTACATTCATTTATTCATTCATCAAACATTTATCAAGACTTGACATATACAGAAAACTTTTTAGGTGTTAGGGAAATGACACAATTTAGTCTGGCATGGAGAGTGGTTCAGGTTTAGGGTACAAGAAACAGAAGAAGAAGAACCTCTTAAAGAGCCAAGAGGGAATGAGCTCAGCTTGGTTAGAGACAATGCAAAATGCTGAGGGCACATGGCCAAAGGGCTCTTGAAGTATCCAGACCAGGGAATAGGGAAAAGATTGGGTCAATGCTGGACTTTGAATCTGCTCTATGGATTTATACTTGCCTCTCTAGATACTGGAAATAAAATTGCCTATAAAGAGATTGACTTGAGACATTAGTGTTGTGGATGACAGGAGGAGCATGGGAGATGGGATATCTTAGGAGAAGAGAGAACTGCCTAAAAAGACCCAAGTAGATTAAAAGGAAAACCCACTAGCTTAGATTTTTTGAAAGATATACAGAAAACAGAAGCAAGAGCCAGCAGAAGAAGATAAATAGAAAAGTGCGATGTGGTGTTGTATATTCAGATGGTACTGAAACTGGAAAGGCAAGCTAAGGACAACAAAAAGGGGAATGGGTTAGTTTTATAGGGGAAAAGAAGAAGATCAGAATCAGGATAGGATTGTTGCTTGGTGTGAAGTGGATGATGATAATGGACAATGCAGAAAAGGTAGGACTATTCAACTCTGATTTTTGCTTCTCTTTTCTCTTCCAAGGAAAATAATATTTAGATTGGGAAAGACAAAACAAAAATGTATCGTGGAAATTGGATAGTTAAAAAGTTACTGAGACAGCAGCTAACTGGTTTTTATGAGTTTTGGTCTCCAGGTCCAGATGAACTATAATGCCAATGGCCATTGTGATTGTGGAGACATTGGCAGTGATATTTGAAAAATCATGGAGTATCAAGAGGAGAGAAGGGAAAATGCTGGCCCAGTTTTCAAAATAAGGGAAGAGAATGAAGTGTACCCCAGTCAGTGACCTTGACATAGATTTTTCTGAAAATTCTAGAATGTATTATTTTTTATTTTTAGAATACTTTATTAAGGGAATGGTTAGTGAATACCTAGAAAAGGAAACTGTAATCGAAAAATATCAGTCTCACTTTATCAAGATCAGGTTCTTTTAGACTGACTTCATTTGTTTTTTGAATAGATTTGGATAGATTAAGGGAATGTTGTAGATCCAGTTGACCTAGATTTTAGAAAACTATTTGGCAGATCTCTCGTGCTATTTTTTGGGACATGTTGGAAAACTGTGGGCTAGACAGTAAATAAAGTTAGGAAAATTTGAAACTTGTTGAATGGCTGGACCCAAAGAGTAGTCATTAATGGTTTGACATCAATTTGCAACGAGGTCTCCAGTGGAGAGCCCCAGAGATCAATGCTAGAACCCTGTGGTGTTTATCATTTTTATCAATGGTTTGGATAAATAAGATTTTTTTTTTTTGCCAGATTTGGAGATAATACAAAGCTGGAAGGAATAGCTATATCATTTGGATGACATAAAAATCATCCAACAAAGTCTTGACAGGATAAAATGTTGGTACCAGTCTAAGAAGATGAAATAGGCCATAGGATTATAGATTTAGAGATGGAAGGATCCTTAGAGGTCACCACAGTGTCATTTTACAGATGAGGAAACTAAAGCCCAGATTTGTTAAGTGAGATGCCCATGGCCACCCTAAGAGGTAGTACCAAGATTTGAAGCTGGATTCTCCAACTTTAAATTTGATGCTCTTTTCCACTGAACCACACTGCCTCCTAAGCCTGACTCTTGCATTTGCAACAACCAATTGGAGAAGGAGTGGCTAGCTGATAGCTGTTCTAACAAAAATCTATGGGTTTTATGGATTGCAAGCTCAATACCAATTGCTAGTGTAATAAGATGGTCCAGAAAACCCTATTCCATAGTCCTACTCTGCCAGTCCCTGATCCAGTGGCACCTGGAATTGTGTTTGGTCCTTGGCATTATATTTTAGGAATGAGACTTTTAAGCTGGAAAATATCTAGGATTTGGTAAAGAGTATCATGAAGGGCCTTAACACCATGCTGTATGAGTTTTGGTTGAAAGAATTAAGGATCTTTGCCTGGAAAAGAGAAGACTTAGCAGGGTCACATACATTCTGCTCCTGTGGCTCCTCTGTCTAATTGGTTGTTTTCTCCCAGAACCTCCTTAGGAGGGAGCACAGGTCCACCATGTCTTTTTCCCTCTCTTGGCTCTACTGCCAGCTCTCTAGATTTCCTCTACCAGGGCCTTGTACTGGGTCCTTCCCTGCCTTTCCTTCCCTTCTCAGCTCCCTCTTAATTATTGTTTTCCCCAATAGAATGTAAACTCTTTGAGGGCAGGGACTATCTTTCTGTTTTTATTGGTATTTCCTGCCACTTAGCAAGCACTTCATAAATGGTTGTCAACTTAACTTACGAAAGCTGCGTTCAAGCATTTGTAGGATTGTGGTGTGGGAAAGGAATAGACTCATTGTGCAGTCAAAGAGGGCAGTACTAATCCCAATGGACATTACAGAGAAGCAGATTTCAGCTTTGTGTAAGGGAAATCTTCATTTCAGTCTCAACTTAGGTTTGGATGATAATACTTGTAATAATCCCCAGGCTTTCAAGGAGAGAGAAAGGAGAGAAACAAAGTAGAATGGGCTACCTCAGGAGATACTAGGCTTCCAAGAAACACTTCTGAGAAATAGCTTTGGGAACCTTTGTAGGGAAGAAGGAGAAAGGAATCCATTTTCATGTAGCACCTACTATGTGCCAGGCACTATGCTAAGTATTTTCTAAATATAATCTCATTTGATCCTCATAGCAGTCCTATGGAATGGGTGCTATGATTCTCTCCATTTTGTAGTTGAGGAAACTGAGACAAACGAGCTAAGTAATTCAATTTGCCTAGAGTTACTCAACTAGTAAGTGTCCAAGACTACACTTGAATTCAAGTCTTTTCGATTCCAGACTTAGCACTCTATCCCTGTTGTTATCCACCCTTCCTTGGAAGAGACATTCTTATCCTAATCCATATTGGACTTGGTGATTCTGAGATCCCTTCCAACTCTGAAATTCTGTGATTTTCTGAATCACATGCCATGAAATGGCTGGGTAAGTAAATCATCAAGGAGACACACTGGGAGTTAATAGAACAGGGCTTATGAGGGAATGGAGGGAGGGGTATTTGGACAGGACCCACCCTTGAAGCTGATGCCTTTGGAACATAGTGACTTGAGGAGCAATAGAAAGTAAAGGGGCACTTGCCAACCATCAACTTGAAAAGAATAATGACATTTCCACAAGCCCAAGGTATCTGGAAAATTGACTCTCAGGATGGCTGAAGTGATGGGGCTCTGGGTAATCAGCTCCCTGTCATCTGCAAACACGAGCATTGGGAGAATCATAGTTCTATCTAGCCACTCCATGCACAGTATGTTCTCCATGAGTGTGAGGAATTTCTTTAGCATGGATATGTCTCATTTCCTCCCTTGCTTTATTTTGCTCAAAATATGACCTTCTGTTGGGTGGAGAATTGCTTGAGTTAGCCCTTCAGTATCCATATCTTGGTCAGACACTACAGGTGAGCATTGAGCTGGGCCCAGAATTAAGGAGGAGACAGAGAATAGAAGGGTAGCATTTGGGATTTTGTACAGTACTTTCGATGAGCACGGCTTTTTCCCTGCTGTAAAAGTATACCCTTTAAACATTGGTAATCTCCTGAGGATGCTGGATGACTAGATTGGCTGGGGCAGAACAGCATGATCCCAAACAAATCAGAAATTCTGAGTAAATAAGATATGTAAACAGACTGAAGCATATTAACAACAACAACTTTTGTGTAAGAAATGATGTCCAACTAATGCGTTGGTGGTGGGGTTGGGAACTGATTTAACCATTCTGGAAAGCAATTTGGAACTATGCCCAAAGGGCTATCAAACTGCGCACCCTTTGTTCCAGCAGTGCCATTACTGGGTCTGTATCCCAAAGAGATCATAACAGAGGGGAAATGACCCACATGTGCAAAAATGTTTGTAGCAACTCTTTTCGTGGGGGCAAAGAACTAGAAACTGAGAGGATGCCCATCAGGTGGGGAATGGCTGAATAAATTATGGTGTGTGAAGGTTATGGAATATTACTGTTCTATAAGAAATGATGACTAGACTGATTTCAGAAAAGACTGGAAAGACTTGCATGAATTGATGCTGAGTGAAATGAGCAGGACCAGGAGAACATTGTACACAGCAACAGCAAGATTATGTGATGATCGGGCAGCTAGGTGGCACAGTGGATAGAGCACCAGCCCTGAAGTCAGGAGGACCCAAGTTCAAATCTGGTCTCAGACACTTACTAGCTGTGTGACTCTGGGCAAGTCACTTAACCCCATTGCCTCAGCAAAAAAAAAAGATTATGTGATGATCAACTATGATAGACTTAGCTCTTCTCAACAATACAGTGACCTAAGACAATTCCAATAGACTTGGGATAGAAAATGCCATCTGCATCCAGAGAGAGAATTATGGAGACTGAATGCAGATCAAAGCATACTATTTTCACTTTTTTTTCTTCTTTCTTATGGTTTTTCCCTTTTGTTCTGATTTTTCTTCCTCAACATGATTCATGAAAATGTTAAAAATGAACGTGCACATATAATCTAAAAAAAAAAAAGTAAATTAAATAAAATTTAAAAAACAAAAACATGTAATTGGTGACCAAATCCTCATCAGGGGCATGTACAACCAGAAAAGGAGGTAGGCCAGTTGTGCAAGCTACCTCCAGCACACTGGCTGGAAGAAAAGCATTGACTGTGTCAGGTACTGTCCTGAGCAGAGTGGGTAGAAATATGAGTGAGATAATCCTTGTTCCTAGGAAGCTCACATTCTAGTAGGGAAAGACAATCCATACTCAAGAGTGGTGGCTAGGGAAGGGAATTTTGACTGGGGAGTCACCAAGACGGTGAGTTGATAAATAGGGCAGTATATTGACATGCTCTTTCCAGAAGATTTGATTATTTGGTACAAGTTATGTAAAAAGAAATGTAAGGAGGCACACAGCCAAGGGGGGGGGGTCCAATATGCAATGGCAAGCCGGTGGCAGGAAGGCCTGGGTAAAGATGGGTAAAGAATGTTCTGCTGTCTGAAGCCTGCTGTTACACATAGTGGGTTAAGTGTACTAGATTCCACTTACTTAGTCTGGGCTGGGCTGTAAGGCAGAAACTCCAAAAACAAGTAGATTTACAGAAAGATGTGAACAAGAATCTCATGGCATGAGAAGGTGGCTGTTTTGAGCAGTGGAAGAAATATTCACATTTATGAGATCACTGCCCTACTGAAGTTTTAAAGTACCTGTCTTAGTCTTATATTGTATATTCCGCTGTCTTCTCTTGTATGTAGACATTGAGCTGACTTGTCCCTGTGTAGAACCTGGGAACTTCAATAACTGAAGCTGTCTTGTGTCAGATCCTCTTGTGTGATCTTACAAGCACTCAGACTCACAGCTTGGAAAAAAGAGAAGAGTTTTATTTATGGAATAAAGGCCATAGAAACAACTCACCTCTGAGCTGAGAGAAAATCACTCTCCCCTCCCATGTGTCTGATTCTTTGCCTCAGTCCTGACAAAGAACCCGTGTGGTCCCTTGATTTACAGTACTACTCCAGGGTTGGCCCCAGGAAGGCTTCTCTTTGACCCCTCTACATCAAAGCTTTTGTGCCATAAGTTTTCCTCCCATCATTGCTTTGTTCCCCAAGATGTAGCGGGTCCTTTCTGGGTCCTGTTGCTGCCTATTAGTTCCAGGAATTAATGTTTCTTTTTCTCTCTGTTGTCCTTACTCTTAGCATTGCTTTGCTGCTCCCCAATGTTCAATTCTCTTCCAGCAGATGGTATCAGCTCTCAAACAGCTGGACCATGGAAGTATTAGTACACTTGGAGCCTCTACTGAGAGTGTTGAGGGTTTTTTTGGTTTTCTTTTTGGTTTTTCCTGTTTCCAATACATTTAGTGCCTTAAACCTAGCAAATAACTGAAAACGGTTCCATCAGTTGGAGAATGGCTGAATAAGTGATGGGATATGAATGTTATGGGATATTATTGTTCCATAAGAAACAATCAGCAGGATGATTTCAGAGAGGCCTAGGGAGACTTTCATAAACTGGTGCTAAGTGAAATGAGTAGAATCAAGAGAACATTGTGCACAGTAACAACAAGATTCTGAGATGATCAATCTGAGGAACGTGGCTCTTTTTAACAGTGAGGTGATTCAGGTCACAATGGTCTTGTGATGGAGAGAGCCATCTGCACCCAGAGAGAGGTTATGGGGACCAAGTGTGGATCACAACATAGTGTTTTCACCTTTTTTGTTGTTGTTTGTTTGCTTTTTGTTTTCTTTCTCTTTTTTTTTTTTCTTTTTCTTTTGGATCTGATTTTTCTTGTGCAGCATGGTAATGATAGAAATGTGTTATAGAATTGTACATTTTTAACCTATATTGGATTACTTGCTATCTAGAGAAAGGAAGTGGGGGGAAGAGAGGAAGAAAAAAATTTGGAACACAAGATTTTGCAAGGGTGAATGTTGAAAATATAAAAAGTTTTTTAAAACTCCAAACAACTCTGCTATTTCACACTAAGGCCCTACCTGTCTCTCAGAGAGTTTCTCCAGTGGCTGTGAGAATTTCTGTTTCATGGCCTTCTCAAAGGGGTCTGTGTTGTGCATTCTAGTCTAGCTCAGAACCATTTGTCTTCTCTGTCCCCCCAGCACCTGGGTAGATTTCCTTGTGCTGCTGTCAGCACCTCCTAGAGAATTTTGGGGTTGAGAGAGGCACCTATGTGCTTTTCTTCTCTCATCTATCTCTAGGGTTGCTCTGTTGCTCTGAAAACTGCCTTTTGTCTTTCTTCTATCTGTGAGTGTCAATAGTATTCCAAACTCAACATGTCCAAAAATGAAACTCACAATTCCTTCCCCCTGCCCAAAACCCTTGCCCCAAACTCCTACATACTTCCCGATTTCTATTGAGGACACTCAACAGATTGCAGCCTTGGAGTTGCTTTCCATTTCCCCCTCCACAGCCTTCTTGATTTTACCCATCCATCATCCTCTCTCTATTTTTAATTCAGGTCCTTATTCCTTCTCACTTGAGCTATTGTAACAGTCTCTGAATTGGTCTCTCTACTTCCAATATCTCTACTTCCCAATCCATCCTCCACATTGTTGTCTCCTTCTAGAACATAGGCCCTACTTACTCTGGGGCTTCTTCACACAAAAACCCCTATGAGCACAAGGATAAAACTCCTCAGCTCAGCTTTCTAGGACCTTCGTGATCTGGCTCCAATCTTCCTTTTAAGATTTATTTCAGAGTACTCCCCTACATGTACATTACATTCCAGCCAAATGTGGCTATTAGCTCTTCTCCGACCTTGACATTCCATCTCCCTCTTGGGCGCATTTGTGTGAGTACATCCCCATGATTGGAATGTACTCCCTCAGGGTCTCTGAATCCTTATCTTCCCTCAAGGCTAGGCTCAGGTGCCATTTTCTCTGTGGAGCTTTTCCTTACCCCTACTTGCTAATATTATTGCTCTCCTCAAATTGTTTTATATTTACTTATCTTTGTACATGTCTCCTCCCAGGAGAAAGTGAGTTCTGAGGGCAGAAACTGTTTGCTCTCTGAATTTGTATACCCGGCTCCAAACACAATGCTTACATGTAGTAGGCACTTAATGAATTTAGCTGGAAATCAGTCTGGGAAATTAATTGGGGAGGTAGGGGTGTGAGGCCAAGCAAAGAAAGGAGAATCAGGGGACCAATAATGATACATTACAAAATAAAAGACATCAGAATTCAGATTATGGTGTAGAGAGAACAACAATCTAATTAAATGGCAGGTAGCCATAATAAAAGTATGAATATTGACCAAAGGTAAGGCTAATATCCCTGCTAGCTTCACCTATTCTTGTCCCTAGATTCATTTGCATGCCACTCAGGGAACAGAATTGAGAGGAGCCTTGCCACCCAGTCCCCAAATAGCTCCTGTGTAGTTCTCTTTATTTATTTATTTTAATAATGATAGCTTTTTATTTTCCAAAATACAGATATGGTTTTCAACATTCACTCTGTAAAAACCTTGTGTGCCAAATTTTCTTCCCTCTCTCCCCCCTCACCTAGACAGCAAACATCCAATATAAGCTAAACATGTGCAGTTCTTCTAAACGTATTTCCACATTTATCATGTTGCACAAGAAAATTCAGATCAAAGGGGGAAAAATGAGGGAAAAAAAACAAATAAAACAAGCAAACAAACAACAAAAAAGATGAAAATACTATGCTGTGATCCACATTCAGTCCCCAGTCTTCTCTTTGTATGGGAATGGCTCTCTCCATCAGGTCTATTGGAATAGTTCTGAATCACCACATTGTTGAAAAGAGCAAGCCCATCAGAGTTGATCATCACATAATGTTCTTGTTGCTGGGTACAATGTTCTTTTGGTTCTGCTCATTTCACTCAGTACCAGTTCTTGTAAGTCTCTCCAGATTTTTTTCTGAAATCAGCCTGCTCATCATTTCTTAGAGAAGTATAATATTCCATAACATTCATATACCATAACTTATTCAGCCGTTCTCCAACTGATGGGCCTCCCCTCAGTTTCTAGTTCCTTGATACTACAAAAAGGGCTGCTTACAGATATTTCTGCACATGTGGGTTCTTTTCTCTCTTTTCTTATCTCTTTGAGATACAGATCCAGTAGAGACATTGTTGGAACAAAGGATATGCACAGTTTGATAGCCTTTTGGGCATAGTTCCATATTGCTCTTCAGAATGTTTGGATCAGTACACAACTTAACCAACAATGTATTAGTATCCCAGTTTTCCCACATTCCTTCCAACATTCATTATCTTTTCCTGTCATCTTAACCAATCTGAGAAGTGTGAAGTGGTAACTCAGAGTTGTCTTCATTTGTATTTCTCTAATCACTAGTGATTTAGAACAGTTTTTTCAAATGACTAGAAATGGCTTTAATTTCTTCATCTGAAAATTGTCCATTCATATCTTTTGACCATTTGTCGGTTGGGGAATGGCTTGTATTCTTCCAAATTTGAGTCAGTTCTCTATATATTTTTGAAATGAGGCCTTTATCAGAAACTTTGGATGTAAAAAAATTTCCCCCAGTTTTCTGCTTCTCTTTTAATCTTGGCTGCATTGGTTTTGTTTGTACAAAACCTTTTTAATTTAATGTAATCAAAATTATCTACTTTGCATTTCATAATGTTTTCTACTTCTTCTTTGGCAATAAATTCCTTCCTTCTCCACAGATTTGAGAGGTAGACTATCCTTTGTTTTCCTAATTTGCTTATAGTGTCATCCTTTATGTCAAAATCATGAACCCATTTGACTTTTCCTTGGTATAGGGTGTTAGGTGAGGGTCAATGCCTAGTTTCTGCCCTGCCATTTTCCAGTTTTCCCTGCAATTTTTGTCAGATAGTGAGTTCTTATCCCAGAAGCTTGGATCTTTGGGTCCTGTGTATTTTATTGAGTAGAATCTTTTAAATAATTTCTTGGGAGACAGACTGATAATGAGAGTCTTGAGGGGCATAAAGGGGTATTTCCTAGTTCTGACAGTGGTTTTCTGGAATGCAGTCAGTTCCACTGGAGCTGGCATTTAAAAGAATAGATTTAATTTTAGCTTGGGCCTTCTTTTGGCATTTCCTCACTTTCCTATGGTCCTCAGCACTACACTAAAAGAGCCTAGCGTTCCCTTGCCTAGAAAAGCTTAGTAGGCCCTGTTCCCTAGCATATGGTATCAGAGAGCAACAAAGGGCCCTGAAGAAATTAAGTTACTGAAGATTAATGGATGGTAGCAGATTGCAGCTCAGTGATCACAAAACCAGTGAAGATTCTACCAGAGAGAAGAGGGATGACACCAAGGAGAGACAAAGTCACAGAAAGTAGAGATACAAACCTAGGATAACATGATGGTGGGCAGCAGAGAATTGAGACATCTTGTAGAGAGTCCTGTGGTAATATCACAGAAGACAGAGGCTGTTTCATAGCATCAAGTGGGTACCAATTACATATACTTTCTTTGTTTATTCCTTGACCACATATGTTTTAGAGCGTGTGCCTCTTCATGATTGTTCTCTGACCACACATATTTCTCATATGTCTTCCATGTTGATTCCTTAGTCATGCATGCTCTTTGCATCTTTTCTCACCGACAGCATGGGACCCATGGGAGTATTTGCATTGTGGGAGGATAGGGGTGAGAAGGTTCTTTTCTTGTCAACAAATTTGTTCCATGGTTTAAATATCTTTTGTTTTGAACTAACGTGTCCTGGCCTCATAAAAATAAAACTATTAATGAGGGTTTCCGAGTTCTGGTTTTGAATGGATACTGGCCAAGAAAGTGCTTTGAACCAGAAGCAGGTTTCAGGAGAGCCCACATATAATGTACAAGAAAACTTGACCTCCTCTACGTGGACAAGTGTTGGACTACAGAAGTGGAATGCTGCGGATGCTGCCACACATGGCTGAGATGTTGGTCTGCTTTACTTGTTGTTCCTTGTTACGAGAGGCTTCTTTGTTTGGGAGTAGGAAAAAGGGTTTATTGGGAAGTGACAGTGATGTTGACAAAACCAAAGTGCATCAATAAAAGCCCTTTTTAAAGAAACTAGTCTGAGGGAATCCAACGTGGACACTTAAGAACATCTCTCCTATTTAGAGACACTTTTGACTTTGCATCCAACTGAAGACCAGTCCATGCTTCCTTTGTAGTGGCCTCATAAACCAATGTATTCCAACCAGCTGGAGGCCAGTATATGCTTGGCCAAATCATAGCTTCTTTCTAAAGTAACAAGATCTTCCTGAAGACATCACCCCGTATGCTGGCCATCAAGGTATAAGGTGACCTATGGGAAGCCACGTACTAGTCCTCCCCGGGAATGAGGCAGGCAATCAAGTTATAAAACTGGGGTGGCAGTCAAATATTCAGAGGGAAGAAGAAACTCATCTAGAGTTTGTATTTGCCCCTTGGATTGGAAAAATCTCAGTACCAGAAATTCAGGAAGAAAAGGAGAGGGAGAATTTACCTTCATAACAGAGTTACTGTTTATACAAAGATGACTGCCTACGGCAACTTTTTATACATATGTATATAATACATTTATATGCATGTATGTATGTAAAGTAATAATTTAGCCAGATTGTGCCAGCAACCTGTTCAATATTTTATTACATATTATTATTTATTTAAATGGAAATTAGAATGACTTGTGGCTTTTGAAGTAATTTCTTAGTTTGATAATTTCGTTGGAGAATAAAAAGCTTATAAACCCTTTGAGCTAGAAGGAGACATAGGTACCATTTTCTCTAGCCCCCATATTTTAGAGGAAAATCTAAGTCCCAGAAAGAGGAAGGGGCTTGCCTTTTGACCTCTGTTTTCTCAGGTTCTTGGGTGCCGAGGCAGCCGGTAGAGTGAGAGGCAGGGCTCTACTTACAATCTGGCCACCCAAGTGCCACCCCTGGCTTGGGCACACACTGTTTGTGGGGTCTTGGACAAGCTCCTTAACTTCTCTGTCAGATGGCCTCAGACCAGCTCATCTCTAAGGTCCTTCTCAGCTCTAGGCCATCCCTTCTTTAATGTACTTGTTGAATTGCAATTATCCTCCTCCTACTAGACAGTAAGCCCCAGGAGAACAGGAACTGCTTCTGATCTAAACTTCATCCCTCACCCTGTGGCCCACACAGTGCTCTGTAGACAGTAGGTATCTAATAGTTGTAGGAATGAGTGGGTTAATCAGTGAAAGCCGTAGATTTTTCCTAAAGAAAACACTGGCAAGTTCCTTTCCCTTGTTTTCGGAGGTGAGAGGCAAGGAGGACACTAATGTAAAGGCCAGGTGCCCTTTGCCCTCTGCAGGAGATGTATCTGTCACTGGGAAGAAAGAAAATGTCAAAGGGATTGACTGTTGAAAGGAAGTCTACAGAATATGGCATTCAGAAGAATGAGGAGAGAAAGATCCTTCTCTGCCAGTCTCTGCTTTCTGACTTTGTTGGTTCTTTCTCAGCCTCCTTTCCTGAAAAGTAAGGGTTTGGATCTCTGAGGTCCCCTCTGCCTTTCACAAGTTATGATCCAAAGTCTCCTCCTGTATCCAGACCTCAGTTTCTTTGGTTGGTCCTCTACTGTCCCATGCCATCCCCTGACATACCATGCCATGCCACGTCACTCACTGCACAGCACAACTGCCCCAGGCACTCTGCTTTTCCCCCCAGGAGTCATTCTTCTCTAATCCCACAGGACACAGGCTAGAAACCAAGATCTGCATTCTCCTAATGGGTGTGTTTGCCGTCATACCCCTCCTCACCCACTCTTCTCCATGGCCCCCAATTATTTTTGCCCCAAGTGGGAAAGTGTGCAGCTGTAGCTCTGCATTTGAGACAGGGGGACTTCAGATCTGTGCAAAATAGCATGCTACCTCCAGCAAGTGTAGTTTAACTTTAGTTAAGTTTAGTTTAAGCACCTCTAGCTCTCCTCTCAGGTCCAAGCATGCTCATTATTTGGGGGAGCAGTGGATGGTGTCTCCTCACTTTCCCTGGCCTGGGAATGGAATGTGGAAACATCTGTAAGCAGCCCCTTGATTGCTGCTCCTGCTCCAGCTGCCTGCTTTAGATTAAGATCTGCCTGTAGTCGATGTTCCCCACAGGGCCACCTCGATGATCTGTGGTCTTATGAGCACACTGGAAAATGGCCACCTCTTCCAACCTCAAGTCATTCGCACAATAAACAGGCGCAAACATTTGGCTGCCCTGACAGAGGGTCATTCCAGCTGAGGGGAAAGCCGGGTCCTGTTTCCACTTGGTAACCGTCAAAAAGCCTTTGGGAGCCCTGGGGTAGTGATTCCCACTCTCTCTCAGGGCAAGAGGCCGAAAGAGTCTGGGGCCGCGGCCCGTTCTGTCCAGCTTGTTAGGCCCACTGGAGACCAGCTGTTGAATGACTTTGCTGTATGTGGGGGTGTTGTAATTGAGCTTTCAAAGTCTCATTTGGATTTCAATTTGGGGAGCTGGCTTATGAGGAAGCATCAAACCTCCTAGGGCTCAATGCAAATGAGATACACCTGATCTGGAGTTTAGTCAAACATCTTGAAATTGAATCTGTCAGTCCTCCAGGTTTCACAGAGCCAAGGGCTCTGTTTGTCTGTTGCTGCTTCCTTTCCTGTTCCCACGCACCGAGATTCAAATTCATAGATTCATAGACTCATAAATTTTTAAAATGTCCAAACAGGCTGAGATTTTGTATATCATTATATCCAATACCCTTATTTTTATAGAATGGGAAACTGAGGTTCAGAGGGGGTCAATGCTTTGCTGGCTGTCTTCATTTGAAAAGATGTCCTATCTGAGAGGGGTTAGACTTGGTCTGCTTGACTCCAGAGGGGGGAATTAGGAGTCCTGGGTAGGAATTGCAAAGGGGCAGATTTAGGAGTAGTCTCTAAGGAAAATTTGCCTAACAGTGAAGACTGTCCCAAACTCAAGACGGTAGTGGGCACTTCATCACTGAAGGTCTTTAAGCAGAAGTAGGATGACCATTTCTTGGGATCTAGGAAAAGGGGATGATTGTGCTAGTACGGATCAGACAAGGTGACCTCTTTAGGGTCCCTCTCACTTTAAAGATTCTAGATTTGTCCAAGTTTCCACAGCTATTAAGTGGCTGAGCCTGGACTTGAACACAGGCGTCTTGATTTTCAGGCCAGAACTACTGCCCTTTCTGCAGCCTTCTTCTTGATCCCATCTCTCCAGCTCTGTCATCTTGGAGGCCGTCCAGTCTAACTGAACTATCTGATAACACGGCTTATCAGTCAGGAGATTGGTGAAAGTGTGTTTCTCCTTACACTATCTCAACCTTCTCCAGTGCAGAGATAGAGGTTGCTTGACACTGGAGGCAGCTTAGTATGTAAATGGGTCTAGAGGAAAGAAGTTTGAAGCTGGAATTAGAGGACAAATGCAGATTCTGTAACCTATATGCCAGGGCCAATTACCTGTCTTCATAGAACCTGGTTTCTCCTCTGGAAATTGATGAGCTAAGTGTGGACTAGGACCAAAGCTTCTTAAATTGTGGTTTGTGATTCCATGTGGGGTTGTGCAACTGAATGGGGGTGGATGGGTTATGAAATGATGATATATTATCAGTAAACATTTGATTTGTATATCTATTTTATGTACTTGTATACCCAGGATCACATAAAAATTTCTCAGGCTAAAAAGAATCTTGAGTAGAAAAAGGATAAGAAGCCCTGAACTGGGTGATCTCTCAGTTCTTCTAATTTTAGATCCTATTCATTTCCCAAGGCTGAGCTCTGTTATTTAATGCCATTTTGTAATTTTCTCTCTCTCTCCCATTACTCTTCCCTGCTCATTTGTTGCTAGCTCCAAATTAGATAGCTCTTTGCCCAGTCCTTTTCTTCATCTATCCCTTTGTTTATTTGGTTCTCTATGTCCAAAGTATCCTCCCTCATACTCTCTGTCTGTTGAATTCTTACCCATTCTTTTATTTCCTCAAATGCTATCTCTTCCCAGAAACTTTCCTTCATCCTTTTCCTCCATTGGTAAACACTGTCCTCCCCTTGTACCTCATGCGGAAGGAACATTGTTTTACATCTCTCTGATGTACTAATTTCATTAGATTGATTAATTTTGATTGGAGGGAGAAGATGGAAGCACTTGTCAGATTTTCTATTCATGGGCTCAGCGATCACTGCAAATGGTGACAGCAGCCGGGAAATTAAAAGACACCTCCTCCTTGGAAGAAAAGCTGGGGCAAATCTGGACGGCATACTAAAAAGCAGAGACATCACCTTGTTGACAAAGGTCTAGAGAGTTAAAGCTATTGTTTTTCCAGGAGTCATTTATGGCTGTGAGAGTTGGACTCTAAGGAAAGCTGAGTGCTGTAGAATTGACACTTAAATTGGGGTGCTGCAGAAGACTTTTTAGAGTCCCTTGCACAGCAGGAAGTTCCAATCAGTCAATACTTAAATTAATTTGGGCTATTCACTGGAAGATCAAATGCTGAAGCCGAAGTTTAAATATTTTGACCACATAATGAGAAGATAGAACCCAATGGAAAAGACCCTGATGTTGAGGATGATTAAAGGCAAAAGAAGAAGGGGACAGCAGAAGAGGAGATGGATAGGGAGTGTCATAGAAACAATGAACCTGAACTTGGACAGACTTCAAAAGATAGTGGAGGACAGATCCGTAGATCTGTTGTTCCTGGGATCATAAAGAGCTGGACAAAACTAAGTGACTGAAAGTGACAAAAAGATGTTCATATGATGAATGACTGATCACATAATATAGTATATTATTGTTTTGGGTGTATGTATATTATCCCCCGGATTACTGGATAGCTAGATAAACAGATAGATAGACAGACACACGGATAGACAGAGCAAGCTCTGGATAAGTGTACTGAACTTCATGGCAAGGAGACCTGAGTTCAAATCCTGATTCAGACACTTGTTAACTTATGACCTGGAGAAGTCACTTAGCTTGTAACTTCAGTATCCTCATCTATAAAATGGGGATAATAATATTACCTACCTCAAAAGATTATTGTGAAGATCAGATATGATCTTCATGAACAGTATTTTGCCAATCATAAGGTACTATATAAATGCTAGCTTACTATGAGATCAGCTGTTGGGCTGAGTGCTAGGGATACAAATGCAAGCAAAAAAGACAGTCCCCTTCACTCAATGGGCTTTTATCCCAGTAGGGCAGCACCACACATCTAAGTGAACAGGAAGTCAGGAACCAGAATTTGCTTGGGGACAAGGCTGCTGTTGAGGAAGTGAAATCCCAAGAGAGAAGTCCAGCTGGGAAGGAAGTGAGCATGGACTTGATGCCACGTGGAATGATGAAGGTGAAAACTAGATCTACTCTGGTACCTAGTAGGCACTTGTCTCTGGAGTAGCCAGTATCAGTCCCTTCCAGATTTGGGTTTATGTTTGTTGGGGGCTAATTTTTCTGGAGATTGTGACTACATGGCTTAAGCTCGCACTCGTGGGTGAAACTAAGAAGCTCAAAAGTTAACTTGGCTCTAAGTTATCTGTGTTAACAGAGACCTAGGTAAACAACAGTACATAATTAGCAAAAAACAAAAACAAAAAACAACAACAATAAAAAAAACCCCAAAAAACTATTTAATTAGAACTGAAAAGAAAATGGGAAAAAATCAGAACCATTTTTAGTAACTGTTCCCCAAATGAGTACATTCTTTGTCTCTTCCCAGCATCGTCCGGAGTGGACTCAAAGTTCCTGCCTGCACGCTTGAGAAAATTTTCAATTACCTTGAGCTTCTGCTGTTTGTGGGTCTTGTTTGTCAGTCTATCCCAAAGATGGAGCTCTTCAAAGTCTCTCCATGGCACTCCTAGACCTTGGTAGTTGGGCTCCTCATAGCTCAGCTGGTAGCCCAGTGGTCTAGCTAACTCCCTTACTGGTTGGCTTCCTGACACAGGAACTCTGACCATTTCTTTTTCATGGCTATTTTTTTTTTCTTGCTAGGCATTTCTTCCTGATTCTTGGGGCCTGGGGCCTTATGGGAAATGGGGTTACTAATCAGACCCAAGTACACTTGTGTCAAAACAACAGCATATCGCTCATCTGATTTCTGTTGCAATAGCTCCCATTACTTTAGTACTTAAACTTTCAAAAATTGCTCTCCCCCAACAACCTTGTGGGAAAAAATGAAATAAATAATGATAATACTATTATCTCCATATATCAGGTGAGGAAACTAAGTCTTACTTGGGAGGGGGGGCAATAACTTTCCCAGTTTTGTATCGCTAGTGAGTGTCAGACCCAGGATTCCAATCCAGTTTAATTCACTCTATACCATATGCTTAATAAATATTTATGGAGCCAAATTATTAAAGAGCATAGAGGAGCACTTTCCCTGATCTCATGGTGTCTTCAAGAACTGGTGCTTGGTTTCTCAGAAACGATCAAAGGGGAAAGCTGTGCTCAGAGCTGCACTCTCCCAAGAAGCAGAGACCTTGGAGAGGCACACTGGATAGGGGGATGTCACGGTGACGCCATGGAGGTCTAGGTATGGATGCAGAAGGGATTAAGTTGAGCATGTCCTGAAATGTCTGCTTACTATCTGCATGAGAGGCAATCATGAGCAATCCACCTAGGATTAAAGGAATGAAACAGCTGCATGAATCTGGCCTCCAGAGCAATTAAACCATACCCAAGGTCTGCTGTTTATCTCTTCTTGGGAATACAAGGACTGTTTCAAGTTAGGGTGGTGCCGGGGAAATGTTGGGTTGGCCTGCGTTTGGAACTGCTCCCCAAGAAGAGCAGAGTCTTTTTTTTTTTAAATATATTCAGATTTCAAGCACAAAAAATAATAATAAAAAAAAAAAACCCAAGCATTTCCATCTACACAGCAAAATGCAAAGAAAGGATTCTCTCTAAAACTATGAATCACCATTTGATACTTTTTGCTTTTTAAAAAAGTATAGAATAAAGTAATTCTACATGTAGCTTTTAGAAATGTCCCACTTGTCTATATTTCCTTCTGTTCTCTTTTGTGCATTTTAAAGCCATTTTCAGTGGCTCTCTATTTTCTCCCCAAGTCTCTTTTGCTAATTTTTCCTTTTCCTGAACTGGTTTCCAAATTAAGCCAGAGCTTTTTTATTTATTTAGTTAGTTAGTTTTATTTTTAAATTTTAAAAATTTATTTTATTTTATTTTTTTAAGCCAGGGCTTTTTAACTTCTTCCACTTATAACCCCATTCTGCATGAGAAATTTTTACACCACCCTAGGTATGTAGGTACATAAAAGAGGTATACAAATCAAACACTGATAATCAAAATTTCATGACCATCACATTCACTTCTGAGACCCCATACAGGGTCACAAACCACAGTTTAAGAAACTTTATTCTAGGCAACTCCCTCCATTTCATTTAAAGACATTGAAGTTCTGAAGGAACACTTGTTTCTTCTCCATTTGTTAGCATTTAGTAGTACAGCTTCTGTCAATCACTTAAAGAAATTTACCTTTCTAAGGTTCAGTGTATTCTGAGGCTCCTCTGGAATTAGTAAAGGGAGCCTACTTTACGTAGGTCAAGAAAAGTCATCATGGGCTTGAGATGTGGAAAGAAACTCTGAGGTCAGCCAGTTCAACCCATCCCTTTTGTAGAGTGGAAACTGAGGGGAAGGCGGCTTGCCCCACTCTTGTAGCTAGGAATTTCAGTCTTGTAACTTTGCCTAATGGTCAGAGCTTGGTACAAAGGAGGACATGATGGTTCCTATGCTTCCTAGCAGCCCTTGCAGAGACGTGTTCTCAAAGACAGAGTCGAAGGTAGGGGTGGGAGAGGGTTATGTCACAGGGGGTGAGGAGAGCACTGTCACTTGAGTATCTGAGGTGGGATCTGAAGTGGGGTCTTCCTTCAATGCCATTGCAGCTGCCCCAAGAGCATGGATTTTGGAGTCAGTGACTAGACTTTTGATTCCCAGCTCAGTCACTGTGGGAGCTCAGACATGGCCATTTCCTCTCTGGTCCCTTTTCCTTATCTATAAAAACAAGGAAGTTGCACTCAGGATCTGTATGATCTAGTCCAGCTTTTAATTCTAGTTCTGTGTCACTTTACTAGCTTAGTTACACGTTCATTATTTTGAATCCTTGATATAGCAAGGATGTACCAATCAATTGGAACCTGAGACTCACAGAGGGAATGGGAATGGTCTGAGATCCCACAGAAATAGGAGACAGATCCATAGTCCAAACCGAGGTCCCCTAACCCATAATCCAGGATTCTTACCATGCTGCCATATTGCTTCCAGGTAGTTTAACCTTGTAACATGAAACACCTTCAAGCTCACATCCCTCAGACTGTGAGTCCATTGTCTCCCCTTTGCCTCTGAAATTTGGCATGCTGATTTTCAGCTGTGTTTGCTGTCCTGGCTCTTGCTTGTTGGACAACCCCCCCTACCCCCCAACAACTGCCCAGCTTGGAGGAAAGCCGTCATTGTTGGCGCTTTTTTTCCAGTTGCTCTTGAATAAGCCTTTTAATAATGTAAACATTGAGGGCCCCCCAGGGAGCACCATAAAGACTGGCTCTATTTCTTCTTTTTAACCATTTATCTAGGAGAGGGAATGCACGATGAGGTTCTTCCTGCAGCATGATAAACTGCAGGGCAAGCTCAGAACCAAGGAATATTAACCCAAAAAGGGAATTTTGAGGCCATCCAGGACACACACACCCTCTTTTTATTTTCTTACAGGTGGGAAAATGGAGACTCAGAGGGGAAAAGGGACTTTTCCCAAAGCCCTATGTCTATCTAATAAACTTCAGAGCTGGACTTTGTGCCAGTGTCTGCTGATTCCAAGTTCAGTGCTCTTTCCCCTACCCTCTCTAGAAGGCCATAGCTGGAAGGAACCTCAGATAGCAGCTAGATCTCAAACATCTGGATTCTGAAATCTGGAGAAGAAATGGCCCAAGGTAACAATGATGGTGACTGGCAAAACCAGTAGTAGAAGCCAGGTTTTCTTTTTTTCTTTTTTCCCCACTTAATAATATTTTATTTTTTCCAATTACATAAAAAGATAATTTTCAACATTATTTTTTTGCTGTGTTTTTAAATTTTATTTTTTTATTTTTCTTCAGTTACTTTTAAAACATTTTTTTATGTTTGTTTTTTAAAATGTTGAATTCCTCTGTGCCCAAAGGGCTATGAAACTGTGCCTACCCTTTGATCCAGCACAGCCATTATTGGGTCCATATCCCAAGGAAATCATAAAGGAGGGAAAAGGACCCAATGTGCAAAAATGTTTATAGCAGCCCTTTTTGTGGTAGCAAAGAACTAAAAGTTGAGGAGATGCCCCAGTTGGGGAATGGCTGAATAAATTGTGGTACATGAAGGTAATGGAATGCTATTGTTCTCTAAAAATGACAAACAAGCTGATTATAGAAAGGCCTGGAAGTATTTACATGAACTGATGCTAAGAGAAACAAGCAGGACCAGGAATACAGTGTACATACACAATAACAGTAAGAAAGTTGCGATAATCAGCTGGGAAAGACTTGGTTCTTTTCAGTGGCTCAGTGATCCATGGTGATCCCAATAGACTTTGGACAGAAAATACCATCTGTGTCCAGAAAAAGAACTAAGGAGATTGAATATAAATCAGCACGTGCTATATTCATTTCTTTTTTTTTTTCCTGTTGATTTTTTCCCCCTCTCCCAACATGACTCATAAAACAATGTGTATTAAAAATAAATAAATAAATTTTTAAAAAATAAATAAAACTTTTGAGTTCATCTTCATAAGATTTTGAACTCCAAAATATTTTCCCTCCCTTCCTTACTTCCCCAAGACAATAAGCAATTTGATATAAGTTATACAGGTACAATCACATTAAACATATTTTCCACATTAATCTTGTGAAAGAAAAATCAGAACAAAAATGAAAAAGAATGAGGAAAAAAAAACAACAAAAAGCGAAAATAGCATGAGAAGCCAAATTTTCAGAGTTCCAATTAATTACTTTTTTCTTTTTTTACTCTCTGTTGTGTCTTTTGCAGTTTTTAGATTCCAAGATTAGAGCTTGAAGGGACTATAGGAACTACCCAGCCCACATCATCATCCTTTTTTAGAGGAGGACACCGAAGCGCAGAGAAGGCAGATGACTTGGCCTTGGTCATACACATAACGAGATGTTGGCAACAGCCCGAGAAACCAGGTCCCAAGCTCCTTTGTCTGGCACTCTTGAGGCTGTGTGAATGGGCAAAGACTTGGCTTGGCATGCCGCTTTCATCATTGACTGAAGCAGTGCACATTGAGAAGTTCATTCCAGCTCCATTTATGGCAGGTGGGTCTACAAATTTGGATGCAGAAAAAAAAAATCCATCTTTCTCTTCACTAACCTCCAGCTGGAATTTAGCATTTCCTTCCATTACAAATGGAGACAATGAACCATGTAGTATTAGTATTTGGTACAGATTGTCAAAGGGGTCCATGAAAGAATAGAGGTTAACATTTAACCTCTGATTTAAAGGAGGTGAGCGCTGGATTAAGAGGGATAGGCCAGTGAATGGACCATGAGTTATGACTAAAAACCATCTGCACAATGTCCTGTTGCAATCATTAAAACCAACAAAGCACACTGAAAAGAGCACTAGCTCTAGAATCAGAGGACCTGGGTCAAATCCAGCCTCTGACTCTTACTATGGACCTTGGACAAGTCACACTGACCTCAGTTTCCCCAAATGTAAACTGAATGTTAGACAAGATGCCTCCTAGAGTCTTTTAAAGCTCTAAATCTGTGCTTTTGTGATCAGAAAAGAGGCCCACAGTGGAAACCTTTGCAGGCTAGATAACCTGCAGTTGAAATTTATCCTCGAGGGCATCACTGAAGGGCTATGAGTTGCAGGGGCACGATTCAAGGGCTGGGCAGTCTCTAGAGGTTAACCTTTGATCAGGCACTGAAGCAAAGGGAGAGGTGGCCTCCAACTGAGGCCATTTCCTGAGCTCAATTGCTATGGGCCCCCTTGGAATGGGGGAATAACTCCATGGCTAACTTTCCAGGGAAAGACTGGTTGGTTCTGGAAACAAAAAAAAACTTTTACACATGATTTATTTGCTGCAATATTTGTTTAAACCTAATTTCTGTGACCACTGTTTCCCTGGGCTGTGGCTCTTAGTCAATGGGGTGGAGTGGGATTGGGAAGGCCTCTGTGTGTGAACCATTAACTTGGGGACTATTTTCGGCACTCTTCCTTTGACTATTCTTTTTCCTTTTGCCAGTGAAAAATGCAATAGCTCCCAAACCACTTGGCTCTCCTACTCCTGGTTTCCTCTGGCGCCTCCCTGGATGGGTGGTCACTTGTATTCAATTCAGAATTCCTAGGTCTGTATGAAAGGCCAGGAGTTGGTTGGTTTTGTGTTTTCTTGAAATACAACCTTTCCAAGTGGTATAGTACAATCCACCTTTTTTCTTTTACCACACCCCAAACCTCAGGCAGAATACTCAGGAGAAAAGAGGGGCTTTTTGGCTTTGGGAAGACAGCATCGTGTCATGGAAAGCATTCTGCATTTAAAAGTGGAGGATCCGGGTTTGAGTCCCAACACAGCTACTTACTACCCACGTGACCTCTCCAGGCAGTCATCTCCTTATCGGTAAAGTGATAGGGTTGGAATAGATGGCCTATAAAGCCTCTTCTAATTCCAAATAGATGATCCTCTGAAGCAGAGATTCTTAATTTCAGTTGTGTGCTGTCTACCTCTTTGACGGTGAAGCTTATGGTTGGACCTGTCCTAAGAAGAATCTTGGTGAATGAATTAAATCAAACATATAAGATTACAAAAGAAATCAATTGTGTAGAAATGTTATCAAAATATTTTACAAGCTCATGAACCCCAGCTTAAGAACTCTTGTTACCAAGGGTCAACAAGCACCTCAAGTCTTATTGTAGTCCTATTATAGGTCAGAAATGCTTATCCCCAATATATTTTCCAGCCATTCTATTTGTCTACCATTTTCCCCCAAACTTACCCTTCTTCTCAGCATCTATATTTCTTTTTAAAATTTTAATTTTTATTATGGTATTTATTTTTCCAGATACATGCAGAGAGTTTTCAACATTCACCTTTCAAAACCTTATGTTCCAAATTTTTCTCCCTCTCTTCCCCCCCACCCAAGACAGCAAGCAATCCGTTAATAAGTTAAACATCAACATCTATATTTCTGTCAAGAGCACCCTCAACTTCTTCAAATCTTTAAGTCCTTTCCCCACTGAGTAGAACCACCCCCTAGCTGAGGCTTTTTTCCCTCCCCACTTTCACTTGCTAATATCCCACCCCACAAATCACTTGGTGCATTTATTGTTTCTGTACAATAGAATATAAGCTTTGTGAGGCCAAAAATTGGTACTTTTTTTGTCTTTGTGTCTCCATAGCTAGATGAAAGTTAACTTGGAAAATGATATGGGTCTCTGAGTCGACTGTGGGTTCATTGTGAATCAACAGAATGACCCAGTAGTCCAGGAAGCTAAAGCAGTCCTGGGCTCTCTTAAGAGAGACGTATTTAGGGGGCAGCTAGGTGGCGCAGTGGATAGAGCACCAGCCTTGAATTCAGGAGGGCCTGAGTTCAAATTTGATCTCAGACACTTCACAATTCCTGCCTATATGACCGTGGGCAAGTCACTTAACCCTAGCCTCAGAAAAAGAAGGAAAAAAAAAAAAAGAGAGAGAGAGAGACGTAGCTAGTGACCAGAACTAGAAAGTGATAGGCCTGTTTGTCCTCTGTACTAATCCAACCCCAAAGCAAAACTTTGCTTGTTTTGGTAAAACAAGATATTGATGAACTGAAGAGTGATGTGAGGTGATAACTAGGGTGGTGAAGGGCTTCAAGCTCTTACCATATCAGGATTAGGCAAAGGAAGTGAGGATGTTTAGTTTGGGGATGAGGTAGGAGGATCAGGTGGGTAGTCTAGCACTTGAAAGGCTATTTATCACATGGAAAAGGGATTGGACTTGGTCTGAAGGACAGGACTAGGAACCATAAGTGGAATTTGTAAAGAGTCAGATTTAAGTTCATTGTGAGGAAATACATAATAATAATAATAATAATAATAATAATAATAATAATAATAATAATAATAATAATAATAATAATAATAAAGATTTATATAACACTAGTATATGTTAAGCACTTTACAAACATCTCATTTGATCCTGCTATTATTATTTCCATTTTACAGATAAGGAAATTGAGGCAAACCAAAATTAAGTGCCCTACCCAGGATCATAAAACTAGTAAATTCTCTGAGGCTGAATTTGAATGAAGGTCCTCCTGACTTTAAGCCCAGAACTATGAGCATAGCAGTGCTGTGCCAAAGTGAGGTCAGTTGGCTGGGAGGTAGTAGGTTGCCTCCTTCTAGAAGTGTTCAAGTCCAAGTTTTGAGTATTGTGTAGGAAGAAGTCTTCTTCACGTACAAATTGGACTAGTGGGGCCCCTGAAGACGATTTCAATTTTGAGATCCCATTTTATTCTCTCCTAAAGGGCAAGAATTGAATTTTGGAAGAGGAGTTGCTTTGCTCAGAGTAGTATATTGCTAACAGTGGAATTCAGGCAGGTGGTCTTTGGCTTGTTAGAGGTAGAAGAAACTTTAAAGATGCTCTAGTCCCACCCCCTTAGTATTCTCATGAAGATGCAAAAGAATGGCTATGAACTATGACCTAGGTAGTAAGTGGCAGATTAGGAACATCAACCCACATGTTCCATTTCCCTTTCCACTGTACCATGTTGACATGATCTTTTCCCTCTAAATCTCACGACATAAATGGGAAGTTGGGCATATCTTATTCCAGTAGCTGATCTGCAGGTGGTACCAATCTTCAGGAACTTTTGTAGGCAGGAAAGTGGGCCTTCAAATTCAGACTTGTTCCATTTGTTACTTAGTTCACCCCTGAGAAACATCCTTTCCCCTTCCCCCCCCCCAACTACCCCCTGGAACAAACACATTTGCTTCTGGAAATTCAGCAGAGAAGGGACATTAGCTCTTGGCAACTCATGCTTTTACCACCTATGACACTCTTCTTCTCATCTCACCTTGGGGAATAGTCCTGCCTCATGGATCACTGGGTCTAGAATTGGGAGGTACCTTAGAGACCATTAGTCTAATGCTCTTGTTTTATAGTGGACTGAGGGCCAGGGAAGGGAAGGAACTTGCTCAAAGTCTTCTAGTTCGTTGATGAAAACTTTGGAATATAAATTTGTGGAACCAGAAGGAATCTTAGAGATCACCTAGTCTAACCCATGTATTTTACAGAAAAGGAAACTAAGGCTTTAAGAGACTTCAGAAGAAATTGAGATTTGCTAATATTACTTAGTTACAGCCTGCTTCTCCTATAGTGGAAAACTCTTGTATATAGTGGAGGACCAACTGCATCATGGCTGAGGAATGCCTCCTTGCCGCTCCAAGGCCTGGGCTTCTGAACCAGATAACTTGGCAAGAGCTGAGACAGTATTTGCAGAAAATGTTTGCAGACTCCATAGCATGCAACTCTCAGCAATAATTAACAGTCAGGAAGCCAGCTTCTCTCAGGCTTGGTGAACTAAACCCTCAAGAATGTTGAGCTGTAGGGATTGGGAGGGGAGGAAAGGGAAGTTGGGGCTAGGATGGGGGGAGGTTGGCATGTTTGCCTGGACTTGGGCTTCCTGGTCCTTGAAGTACTACTAAATTTGCTGGTCTTTGCATCCCACAGAGAAGAGTGCACCTATACATACAGCCAGGGAGCCCACAGTTACTTCCATAGTACATGAGGTCATTCCCTGTTTTTTCTCTCCTGCCATAGAGCAACAAACATCACAGCATAACCAAAAGATTTACTAGATCAGCTAAATAAGACATTATCCTCTGGCTCTCTATCTCATGCTAGGAAGCAGCCTTGTGCAGAAAAAAAATCGTATTTCTTTGAGGACCTTGACCCAGCATCTTCAAACTGACCTCTCTTCCTGATGCTGCCAAGGAGGCAAGGTAATTGAGCTTCGAGGATAAGAAGACAGGAACCAGATGTCAATAATCCTAATGAGCTTTTCAGGCTCTCTCCCACTCTGAGGCTATTTCCAAGGAGTGTACAAAATCAGGGCGCTCTTGGGCCTTGTAGATAATATTGCCTAAACTGGCCCTTTCATTTTAGCTAAAGTGCTGAGTATGTTGAGAGAAGGAAGAGAATGAGATCTTATTGAGACATAATGTGGCTCTGGGGCATTGGATTAATTGGGTGACTTTCCTTTTGTGTCCATGTTTGCTTGTGTTGTGGATTGCTTGGCGAAGTCTTTTTCGTTGGGCAGTGCTGTAATCCTCCCAAGGTCTTAAGCATGGGATCTACCAAGGGGTTGCCAAGTAATGGCTGTCACAGTGTTAGTGATGGCTGCCTCTTTGAGAATACATGAGCCTTTTGCTATTCTCCTGGCTGTGGCATTGTTAGAAATGGTACCCTGGCATCAAACAGTCAAGGCACATGATTAAAAGTTATCGGTCTCTCTTGGAGCTGGTGTATGCCAAGGAACGTTTGTTAGGTTTGGATCCTCTTCTTGCCCTGCTTTAACTTGGTCACATTCTGAACTTGCTCCCTAAATTAGGAACTTGTGGGTGAGGCAGCAGTGTTGACTAGGATGAATGATCAGTTTCCAATGGGCTTCAGGTTTGGAGGCATCTAAGACCCATCACTTCTCAGCTAAAATGCATCATTGTGCTTTTGGGGCAAGTTTTTTATAACTCAGAGATTCTCCTTAAAGGCTATAAATGGAGAGCTGCAATCTTTCTAGCAGGGTAAGTCAGAGAATTGCATTTCATAATGTTCTCTAGTTCTTTGGCCATAAATTCCTTCCTTCACAGATCTGAGAAGTAAACTATCTCTTGTTCTCCTCATTTGCTTATAGTATTACCCTTAATGTCTAAATCATGAACCCATTTTGACCTTATCTTGGTATAGAGTGTTAGGTGTTGGTCAGTCCCTAGTTTCTGCCATACTATTTTCCAATTTTCCCAGAAAGTTTTGTCAAATAGTGAGTTCTTATCTTAGAAGCTGGAACCTTTGGGTTTATCAAACACTACATTACTGTTCTTATTGACTATAGTGTCTTGTGTATCTAATCTATTTCATTGATCCACCACTCTATTTTTTAGCCCATACCAAATGGTTTTGATGACTGCTGCTTTATAATACAGGTTTAGGTCTGGTGCAGCTAGGCCACCTTCATTTGCATGCTCTCTCCATTCATTCCCTTGAAATTCTTGACCTTTTTGTTGTTGTTGCTCTTCCAGATGAATTTTGTCATTATTCTTTCTAGCTCTATAAAGTAATTTTTTGGCAATTTGATTGTTATGGCACAAAGTACTTCTACCTCTCAGTTCCTTTGAGGCCTGTATTAAAGTACAGTTTTTGCTCTTGATCTATTGGTGAATGAGTTCAACTCCACACTAAAGTCTTTTGTACCATTGTCCTACAGTTGATTTCACTTTGTCAAGTCCTGATCTTGGGCTATTCCTACCTTCACTCCTCATCTGCTGAATGAAGCTAGAGAAAATAAGAAAATCCTGCTGACTGTGGTCACTACAATTCATGTCACGTAAGTGCAACAGAGCCCTCAATGGAGCAAAGTAGTCTTTTTATCTCTCTCAAGGCAATTGACTATCTCACTTAACACAGATACTATTCCAAACATTTCCAAAGGCTTCTCTCTCCCCTTTCCCAACTGAAGACCTTGCCTCATATCTTACTGACTCCCTCTTCGTTTCCCTTCATGTCATTCAGCCATCTTCCTCTACTCTTTCCTCTTTCACTATAGTTTCATATAAAGAAGTAGCCCTTCTCCTGGCCAAGGAAAATCCCTCTCCATGCAGCTTTGATCCATTTCATACTGTCTTCTCCGGCAGATTGTCCCCTCTATATCTCCACTCATTAATTTTCATTTTCTCGCTACTTCTACTGTGTACTTCCCTGCTGCCTACTCACACACTTATCCTTCACCCATCCATAAAAAAACCCCTTAATTTGTTCCCACCATCCCCACTGCTACCATCTTATATCTCTCTTCCACTTTGAGACCAAAATCTCGAAAAAAATCATCTATAATTGGTGTCTATCCTCTCACTCTTCTTACCCTTCTGACTTCTGACCTTATCATTCATCTGTGAGTGCCTTCCTGCTTCAATAATCTCCCACTTACATTGTCTATATCTTGTAAATTCATAATTTTTTGCATGTGAACTTCTTCAAGGCAGGGACCATGTTTTTCTTTCTTGGTTTGCATAGAAATATCCTGCTCTTTTCTTCTTCTTCCCCTTCTGCTGGTTTGTTGCACTGTTTAGCTCAGTGCCTGGCACATAAGTACTTCATGATTGTTTGAACCCTGACTTACTTATCATTTCATTTTATTCATGAGGAAATTGAGCCTCTAGAATAAAAGTGACTTGCCCAAGGTTATGTGTTTGGTGGGAAGTGGTGAAAATGCAAGTTGAACTAAGGTTTTCTTGACATCCTATCTAGATCTCTTTCCATAGATTTAAAAAAAAAAAAAAAAAGTCTTTAATAATACCTCAACTAGTGAAATTTTGTGATTCCAGTGAAGGATAAGGGAAATTTTTTCTTGAATTCATAATCAGTCTGCTATGCAAGGGCTTTTTACTTTACAGTATCTCCTACTAATAGGCAAAACATCTGAATTTCAAGGAAAGATCAGTTTAGGAGGTTGTTATTTACTTTACAAAAGACTGTTTCATTTTTACTGTTTCATTTGGTAAGTTGGATGCCAACAGAAGAGAGATGAAAGGCTTGTATTTTTCATGAGAGCAGTGACGCTATTATTTATCATCATTTATATAAAGGACTGCTGGTAGCCCCACAAATTCCTTTTTTTTTTTTTTTTTTTGAGGCTCCTTTACCTCATTTATGAGGCAATCTTGGTGACCTACTGTGGGAGACAAGGAGACTCCGTTATTTGTATGACTCATGAAAAGATGCATGTTCTCCTACTTTGTCTATTTAAGTTGAAATTGCCCTTGTGGAGAGCTACATTTGGTGCTGACAGCAAGAAAGGTGAGAGAGAGAAACAAGCCAGACTTGGGAACTTGCTGAAATTATGCTGGTTGAGATTTTGCAGTCTTGTTTATTTGGAAAAAGAAGGAGGAGGAGAAAGAGAGGAAGGAGGGAATGATGAGAAGGACAAGGAAAAGAGAGAAGAAGATGAGATTGATTTTTAAAAAAAAGCAAGTAGAAGAAAGAGAAGGATGGAGAGGATAAGAAGATGGAGAGGATAAAAAGAAAGAAAAGCAGGAGAAAGGGATAAAGAAAGAGGACAAAGAGGAAAAGGAGAAGAAAAAAGAATGATTATGAGGAAGAGGACAAAAAGGATGAGAAAAAGAAGAGAAGAAAAATGAATAACTAGAAAAATTAAGAGAATGAGAAATAAAAGGGGAAGGAGGAGAAGAAAGAAGGATGAAAAGAAGGAACAGAAGGGGAAGGAGAAGAAAGAGAGATGAAATAAAGAAAACAAGGGTATGGAGAAGAAAAAGAAGGAGAAAGAAAAGGAAGAGAAGAGAAAAACAGAAGAAGAGCAAGAGAAATAGAAGGGAAAGGAATAGAAGAAAGACAAGGATGAAAAGAAAAGGAGGAGGAGAATAGAAAAAGGTATAAGGAAAAGGAGAAGGATGAGGAGGGAAAAAAGTAGAAAGAAAAGGAGAATAAAAAAGGACAAAGAGGAAGAGAACAAGAAGAATGGGAAAGAGGAGGAGGAAAAAGAGAAGGGAAAGAGGAGGAGAAAAAAGAGAAGGAAAAGAAAGAGAATGAAGAAGAAGATAAAGAGAAGGGGAAGAAGGAGAAGAAAGAAGACAAGGGCATAAGAGAAAGGAAGAGCAGAAAGAAGAGGAAGAAAAGAAAGAAGCTCCAGGAGAAGGAGGTAGGAAAACAAAGTAGAAGAATTGAATAAATTTCTGAGAGAGAATGTGAGAAGAGAACAAAATCAGCATCTGGGGTAGGATAATGTGCTTCAGAGAGCCCTGGATTTGAAATCATGAGACCTGATTTTAATCCTGACTCTGCTGTTTATTCTTTGGGCAAGTCCCATCCCTGCTCTAGACCTCAGTTTCTTCCTTTGAAAAATGAGGGAGTTGGTCTCCTAGGTCTGTTCCAGCTATTAAACTCTGTAAGCCTATTTTCCTTCTAAATCACTCAAAAAGTTTCTTCGTGGCCTTACAAGAAAAGTACATTTTACAAATGGAAATGCTTATAGAACCCAAAAATCCCAAGGGAGAAATAAGGGGAGAGGAAAATTGGCTACCCCTGGTTCCTTCAGGACCTACCCTACAAAGGAAGGCTGTTTGCTAGTTTCCTGCTCTCTAAGAGACAGTGTTTATTGATGGACAGTGCCAGCCTTTCGGGTGATTTGTGGAAAGTTTGGACAGCAACGCCCTTTGAGCCCCATCTCTGGCAGGAAAACATAGAACTTTCCCAATGCCCTGGTGCTCCTTGGTTCAGGAGGTATATGCCACGCCGCCTCATTCATACCCCATGGCTTGAGTGGAATGCCTTCAGCTAACTCCTGTTCTTCATTCCCCCTCTCTCTTTTGTGAACTTAATGAGGACAAACGTGCCCATAATCCCAGTTGGACTGGGTAACATTGTGAACAATGGTCACACAGCTCCTATCTTTCCTGGAGATGAAATGGAAATTTTCCAACAGCTGGATAATTTTGTGACTACTACCCCCTTGCTATTTTGAAACTGCACATCTGTTTGGGATGAGTACAATAATACTCTGTGGAAATGGAGCATAAGTTCTTTTTACTGGACACCAAAACCTTGGGCTAACAGCCCGCTTGGGAACTGTGTAAGATATGTGACATTTCAGAAGGTTAATGAATGTGGGAAGACATCAGGATTGCCCAGAGGGACGTGACTTGAAATTCTGACCATGAGGTTGCCACACGTAGAAAAAAGTTCTAGGTCTTAATGTTCAACTTCATTTTCCCTTCCAGTTCATACCTCAAAGCCCTTAGGAAAGCTTCATCTGGGACTTGTGCATGTGAAAGGAAACAACCTAGCCTAGTCCCTAAAGCACCAGCCCAGAATCAGCACCCAAGTGGCCATTCCAAAGAAGAACTGCTTAAAAGAGAGAGAGAGAGACAGAGAGACAGAGAGAGAGACAGAGAGAGAGACAGAGAGAGAGAGAGAGAGAGAAGCTCTCATTCTTTCAGTGTTTAGAAACAAGAATAGCTCCTCCATACTACTAAAAGAAAGAAAATCCAAAGTGGGAAAGAGTCTGAGTCAAAATAAATTTAGTGGGCTACGATGTTGATCCTGCAACCAAGATCCCATGGGCTGTGACCTACAAATTTTTGTGGTCTCTGCACATTGGGTTATTTGGCACTGAAGAAAACCAACAGAGAAAATAGCACTGGGTTGACTGATGTCAAGGTTGGGGAAGAAACTATTCGTGGTCATTAAGGAGACAGAAAACTGATTTCCTTCTGGAGTTTCATACCCATTTTCTTCCTGACTCTTTGTTCAGCATGCTCCTTTGCAGTCCTAAACAGAGCCCCATCTCCCTGTAGCACCTTTCAGGGAGGGTTGAGAGCTGGTACAGGGAAAGTGAAAGACATCTTGAATGGAATCAAAGCACCTCTGGGCTGGAGTCAAAGCTAGCTCTGCATCATGGTGCCTGATCTGATCTAATACAACAAGCATTTGTCAAGTCCCTACTTTGTGCTAGGCACTGTGAAGTACCTACTAGCTGCAGGGAATTTATATTCTACTGGGGCTACAAGCACCAAACACATAAATATGTATGTGATAATCTGGTCATGAGCAAGAGAAAGATGACTGAAGGCAGACAGTGACCAGATGATCTACTAAAGTTGCTTTCTTTTCTACCTTTGAGGTATGGGGTTTTGAAATTCTAAAAACAATCACTAGTGAAGTGACATTCAATGTCTATTAGTAGCACTTCTCCTTTCTAGGCCTCAGTTTGTTTAAAACTATTTAAAAAAAAAAGGGAGTTGAAATAGATGATGATCTATGAGATCCTTTCCAATTCTACTTCGATAATATAAACTTGTGGGAACTCCCTGCCTCCCCATTACTTTCCCAAAAGTCCAACAGTTGCCTAGTTAGGACCTGATCAATGTAGTCAATCAACAAGCATTTACTTTGTGTCAGGCACTTTATTCAGTTCCTGTCCCCTCTCCTGCTCCAGAGCCCTAGGCAACTAATCACAAGGAAAAGTTTTTCTTGGCATGGAGTGTTAGGAATGAACTGGGAGTCAGATTTTTTCCCCCTCAATAGCATTTTATTTTTCCAAATACACATAAAGACAGTTTCCAACATTCATTTTTATAAAATATTGGGTTCCAAATTTTGAGGAGTCAGATTTTTTAAATCAATCACTCAACAAACATTTATTAAGTGTTCCCTAAGAGCTGGGGATACAGAAAAGAGCAAAGGGCAAACTCAGTTCCTGTCTTCGAGGAGCTCATATTCTAGTAAGAGAGACAATATGTGCAGAAATAACCATATTACATACAAGATACCTACAGAGAAGATGGAAAGTCGTCTTGGAGGACAAGGTCTAAACGGGGATGCAAACAGGGCTCTGGCAGAAAGTCAAATTTAAGCTGAGTCTTGAAGGAAGACTGAAACCCAGGAGATAGCAGTGGGGAGGGAGAACGTTTCAGTGCAAAGACATAGAGATGGAAGTATTCTGAGTAAGAAAGAGTGAACAGCCCCATGTAGCTGGACTCTAGACTTTGTGGAAGAGAGGGAGTCAGCTCCACAAGCATTTGTTGAATATCCGCTGCGCGACATCCACTGTCAGGTCGGTCGGCTCTAGGGATCCAAAGAAAGGCCACAACAGTCCTTTTGTCAAGGAGCTCTCCATCTAATGGGAGCACCAACATGTAAATGGTGATATATCCATGCAAGATGCACTTGGAGAAACTGGAGGTAATCTCAGAGACAAGGCATGAACATTAAACAATACTAGAAAAGGCCTCCTGTAGAAAGCTGTATTTTAGTTGAGACTTGAAGGAAGCCGGGAAGGTAGGAGGCAGAGATGAAGAGGAAAATAATTCCAGGGTTGGGGAATAGCCAATGTAAATGGAAGGACCTGAGAAGACCAGCAAGGAGGCCAGTGTCACACAGTCATAGAATGTGTGCAAGTAAGGTCTAAGAAGACTGCAAAAGTTGGAGAAGGTCCAGTTATGAAGGACTTCGAATATATTTGTATTTGATCCCAGAGGCAATGGGGAGCCTCTGGAGTTTATTGAATAGAGGAGTGACGTGGTCAGACTTTCTTGTTTTCTAAGATAGCCATGTTGAGGGCTGGATTAGTGTGAGGAGAGTTGAGGCGAGGAAAACAATGAGAAGGTCTGCTACTAGTCCAGTCAAGGAGTGATGAGGGCCTGCACTAGGTTGATAGCAGTGTTAGAGGACAGAAGGGGTTGTGTTGTCAAGGCAGAATCACTAAGACTTGGCTATAGATTGGATATGGAAATTTAGAGTGAGTCAGCCGTCACAAGACACCCAGGTTTCAAGCCAAGGAGGATGATGGTCCTCTAAGGAAGCAGGGGTTGGGGAGAACCCCTTCACTCAGAAATGAAGGGATTGTGTTATATTCACATTGCCAGTATGTGTCCGAGGTAAGATTTGAATCCAGGTTTGACTCTACTTTGGTTGCCTTTCAGTGAGTAGGCAGACTGTATGGTACAATAGACAGGTCATTTCTGATCCCCACCGCATCATCTGCTGCTCTCTCAGCCACCTTCTTGCTGAGGGCCACCTCCTTCTGCCTTTACATTTGAGCCCATCCTTGATTTTTCTCTTGATTTATCCAGCAAATTGCATTCTCAATCACTTCCCTCTCTTTCCGGTTCATTTTCTAATGCTTTCATATATGCCTAAGTCTCTTCCATCCTAAAAACAACAACAAAAACCCAACAAAAGCCCCTTCATTATAAGCCCTCCAAACTATTATCCATTATTTCTTCTCCCTTTCTTACCTCAATTCCTTATAAAAGCTGTCTACACCTATTGCCTTCACTTTCTGCCCTCACTCCTCTACCCTTTGTCATCTGACCTACTCTCATCCCTCCAAAGCTGCCCATGATCTCTCAAGTGCCAAATCTGACAGACTTTTCTCAATCTTCATCCTTCCGGATCTCTTTGTGGTAGCTGTTGCTGTTAATCACCCTCTCAGCCATAATTACTCTCCTCCCTTTGGGGTTTTGTGACACTCCTGTCTCCTGCTTCTCTTCCTACTTGTCTGCCCATTTGTTCCATGTTTCCATGACTGGAATAGATCATAGTTCCTGGCTGAATGTTCTCCCCACAGTTTACCTCACTAACAATCAGAAATATCAAACTCCCAATGCTTTAACTATCATCTCTGTTCAGATGACTCGAAGCTCTGTATATTTGTGAATAATTTGTGTCTGGATAAACTGTGATTTCAACTTCATACCCCTTTTTTTGGATCTCATATTTTTCCCCAAATTCTCTTGTTCTCTGAATTCACTATTTCTATTGAAGGCATCAGCATCCCTCCAGTCTTCCAAATTTGTAACCTCAGCATTATCCTTAACCCTTCATTCTTCCTTACCCCTATAGCTAATAAGTTAAAAAACCTTGCTGGATTTTTAAGAAATCTTTACGATATAGCTCTCACCTTAGTTCAAACTCTCATCAACTTTTTTTGGGGGAAATTTAATATCTTTTTATTTTTTTACTTCATTAAAGTTTTTTTTTTATTTTCAAAACATACACATGGATAATTTTTTGACACTGACCCTTGCAAAACCTTGTGTTCCAAATTTTCCCCCCCTCACCTAGATGGCAAGCAATCCAATATATATTAAACATGTACAATTCTTCTTTACATATTTCTACAATTATTATGATGCACAAGAAAAATCAAATTGAAAAGGAGAAAAAGCTCATCAACTCTTGCCCCAATGATGGCACCAGCCTCCATAATGCTCACCCTGTCTCCACTTCCAATGCTTGAATCCATCTTATATAGCGCTTCCAAAGAAATTTTCTTTGCACTTAAGATCTGACCATAGGACTTGTCTTCAATCAACTCTTGCTGTACCCTGTGGCCTTTAGGAGAAACTAGATCATCTATTTTAAGCTTTAAAGCCCTATACAATGTGGAGCCAAGCTACCTCTCTAGCTCTCCTGATTGTTACTTGCCCTCTTGCACTCTGTTATCCAGTCTTTTCCAGCTCATGTTCCTCACATGAGGTCTTACATCCCTTAGCTTTTTAAGATACAGCTCAGTTAATCTGCATGAAGCAAAATCTTGATCTTTTCTGATTCCTCACCACTGTAGGTACTTTTTCTTCCAAACTCCCTTGTCTTTAACTGTTTTTATTCATTTTATATTCATGCTATTTTTGTTTTTCAATCACTTTCCAGTCATGTCTGAGTCTTTGTGACCCCTTTTGGGGTTTTCTTGACAGAGATACTGGAGCAGTTTGTCGTCCCTTCTCCACCTCATTGTACAGATGAGGAAACCGGGGCAAACAGGGTGAAGTGACTTGCCCAGGGTCTCACAGGCAGTATCTATGTTGGATTTGAGTTTAGGAAGATGAGTCTTCCTGACTCCAAGCTTGGCATTCTATCCATTCAGTGCCACCTAGGGACCCTATATTTGATGTTTAAATCCATTAGAAATTTTAAAATCGCTCCATTCTTTCTATCCTCAATACCCAGCATGGTGCTTAGCACATAACAGTCACTTTATATAAGCATAGTGATAGATTGGTAGAAAGACAGTTTGATATAATGGAAAAGACACCTATCGGTTCTGTTATAAGAGGACCTGGGTTCAAATATTGCCTCGGAACCCTACCATCTGTGTGATCTTAGCTAAGTCATGTCACCTCTTCAGGCCTCAGTTTCCTTATTTGTAAAATGAAGGAATTGCTATAGTTGGCCTTTAAAGGCCCTTCCAGATCTAGATCTTTGACCCTCTCTGGGTCAATATTTTTTCATCTCGAAAATGTGAGATTGGATTAATAGAATCTCTAAGGTTTCTTCTCTAAGGATCTCTAAGACACCAGTGACCCTGAGTAAAAACCCACAGTCTCTGACACATCTCCTAGGTTATCACCTCTCTCCCAGTCTTTGTGGCTGGCTGAGTTATGCTCCATGAGAAAGACTTACTTATGGTAGACTGAGGATCATTTGCTTGGCTCTTCATGGACCAAAAGAGAGTTCTGTGAATCAGGGATCAGATAGGAAGGCCCACGATACCTTTGTGCTGGTCTCCAATTGTGTTTATGCCACTATGCCACAGGCATAGATGAAGCAGAGAGTTCAGCAGCTGTGTGAATTCCCCCTGGGTAGATGGCCAGCATTGATAAGGAGAACCAGGCCCATCCATTTTGGGGATCTGGACTCTCCAGATGGGCTCCAGCTCCCGGCTCCAGCTGGCCTTCCGAATCTGTCCCGATGTTCCTTATCATCCGTTGCCATTATGCATCAGGCCCCCAAGGTGGACTCTGTTCTAGCAGATGAGGCAGGGACAGAGAGTTCTTTCTCCGTTAAGCAGTCCTCACCAAATTGCTTCACCTCTCCGTGCCCCTTTCTGCAACATGAGGAACATTGGAGTTTTATTATTGGAGCATTTTTCAACTTCTCAGCAAAAAGTAGGGGTGAAACTGAACAGCTATTGTGGTTATAAAACACACACACATACACACACACAAAACGGTGTCCGTTCAAAGCCAGGTTACAGTGTGGCCTTTTATTGTAATTAAAAAAGCATCTGGAAATTAAAAAGCCTGTTTGGCCTGGGGCCCCTTTGGAAAGTAATTGAAGCATGTCATCTGGCCAGGCTGTCCCATTGTTCCTGAAGAGGGATTGAGAGACTGAGGGCTGGGGGGAGGGCTGGTGCACTTTCCTGACTTCAGGAGACATGGACCACTGGCCCCCTGCCACCAGGCCCCCCGATCTGTCCTGCTTCCTCCTTTGACATCCAGGGTACACTACGGATGCACGTCTCTGATTCCACGTCGGCCCGTCTCCAATTATTTGGCTTTTTAAAAGAATAAATCACCCTACAAGAGAAATGAGGCTCAACCTTGGTCAGTTCCCCAAGAGGCACTCCCAGAAACTTTAGTTGGGGTGTGTGTGGTGTGCCAACCCACACAACATATACCACTAAAGAAAATATATAGGAATTCCAGATAACCTCTGGCTTTATCCTTCCAGTCCTAGCTCGTCAGAAGGTACAGAACTGTGTGGTCTAATGGGAAGAACATGGAGCTGGAAGGCAGCAGGCCCTGGTTCACATCCTAGTCAGCCAGTACTTTCTGGCTCTATGACCTTGTGTAAGTTGAATTTCTTCCCCTCCAGGGCCCCTGTTAGATCATAGTTTTAAAGCTAGAAAGAACCTTTAAGAGGTCAGTTTGTCCAGTTCTCCTCATTTTACCAATAGTAAAACTGAAGTCCAGAGAGGAAAGGTGTCTTAAGCAAAAGTGTAAGATGATAGGACCATAGAGCTGGAATGGTCTGTCAAGGCCATCAAGTCCAATCCACTTATTTTATGGCTGGGAAAACTGAGGCCCAAGAAAGGAAAGTGGCTCAATTTAAGTCATGGGATCCTCGAATGGCTTGGAAAGCAGGACTCTGAAGCCTGAGAGCTAAGGGCAGCAGAGCTTCAGTGGCTGCCCATAGACAGTTCAGGAATCAGTGTTAATAACTCCCAAGCTCTTTCCCTCATGGTGTCCCCAGCTGTAAAATTACCCCTGTGGCTATCCTTCTTTTCTTTAAGGTTCCGTAACAGAGCTGGGACTCAGATCTGAGTCACCTGACCTCACATTTTAGATTCTTTACACACTGTTGTGCAACTTCCAGTTTCCCCACCTCAAAGTGAAGGGGTTCTGTTGTTTCCTTTTAAATCCTTCTGGTGAAGTGAGTGCAAGGGACAATGTTGTAAAAAATTACCCATGTATATGTACTGTCAAAAAAAGTTATAATTATAAAATTAATTTTAAAAAATCCTTCTGGTCACTTCTTATCAAATCCTTCCCTTCCATCATGGCTCAGTTAAAGTTCCACCTCCATCTATGAAGACTTCTCTGGGGTTTGGGGTCATCGAGTCTCAGTCTTTCTCCCTTCCAATAGTAGAAAACAGGATCACATTTCTCCAGTGCTTTAAAGTTGGAGATTTACAATTTACAACACTTTCCCCCTCCAGTTAACCCTTGGAGGAAGAGAGTGCCAGGATTATTCTTTCCATTTTGTGGTTCAAAGTGGAGACTAGCTTAGGATTATAGGGCAAACAAATCGGGCAGCTCAGATTCAAACCCAGCTATGCAGCTACTCAGCCCTGTGCCTCTGGTGCATTAGAAAGCATCCCAGATTTGGCATCAGAGGCTACTTACTAGCTTTGTGACCTTGGCAAAACACACCATTGCTCTGCAACTCAGTTTCCTGTACCGTAAAATGGGCGAGATAATCTTGGTACTACTTAGCCTTACAGGTTTGTTGTGGGGAAGACACACTGGAAAAGGGAGACATGATACAGAAGAAAAAGGAAAAGCAGAAAGCTCTGGAATCGGACAGAGCTCTTGGAGTCAAGTACTAGCTTTGCCACTTATTCCCTCTGTGAGCTGGGGCACAACTCTTTCTCTGAACCTCAGTTTCTTCCTCTGTAAAATGAGGCTGTTTAACCAGATGACCTCAAAATTCTCCACCAGATCTAAATCTATGAATTTTTGGTCTTGGCCAAAGCACTTGCCATCTCTGGGCCTCAATTTCTATCTCTGTAAATCGAGGGGGTTGGAGTAGATGTCTTCAAAGGACCCTTGCAGCTCTTCCTTTATGATCTTCTGATCCCTGACACAGAAAACTCAAATAAGTTTGGGAGTCTCAAAGGCAGTAAGGCAGTTAAGACAATTTACAAACCTTAAAGGGCCTTCCTATTTTCAGTCCTATATTTATTATTACACTATGCTGATCCTACATTTCATTTCCTCACAAACCTTGATCCATTAAAGGAGTAGCTTTGGCCAAAATCTTTTTTAAATGGAGACAGATTAAGCAACTGTTTGTGGAATGTGATTTGAGGGGTCAGGAAAGAAGAACCCCCCCCCCTCCGGCTCCTAATCTTCTCCCTCTCCTCTTTGACCTGCTATTTCCACCATTTAGCCAGTCCTTTCAGCTAAGGTACTGTGTCTTTAAACGATCTCTGAAAAATCAGCAAGGCTGCCTCATTATGATCAAACTGACTGCACTAAGCAGATTAGTTAGCTCCCTGGCACCTTGAAAAGCAAGTCCCTAAGGCTGGGCCAGAGTTTGCCGGTGCCCCGGCCTTCACCCACATGACTCATGGACTTTCCTATCTGATGTTTTACTAGAGGACCTATGTTAATCAAACAGGGTGCTGGGAAGAGTGTCACATAAATCCCTTCAAAGCCCAACAGCCTTCGTGATATAACAAATATGTCATTTTTCTACATGCCTTGCTAGCAAGTAACAGAGATAAGCCGAGGAAATATGTGCAGAGGCTGCCAACATTGGAAAGGGACCTTGGAAATTATCTCTTGCTAGCCTTTCATTTTACAGAGGGGGCAACTGAGGCTCAGAGAGGGAAAGAAACTAGTTCAAGGTCATAGTTAAGAGTTAATGGCAGAACTCAGGGCTCCAAACCTTGTCTTTCCAATTATCCTATGTTTTCCTGGATTGATCTGTCTAGTTTGTGTACTGGTTTCTCTAATGTTAAAAGCAACTCACCCCCCCCCCTTCATCTCCCCATGTTTCTCTCAAAATGTCGGAATAGCTTACAGTTGTCTAACTCTTTTCTTTTCAGATTGGACCCACAATTCATCAGTGTAGGAAGTTTCCAGGAAAAGATTACTTATTTTATTGTGGATGGGTAACTTCTACAGTTTCTGGCCTAAGAGAGCTTCCTGGGGGCACCAAGAAGGTCAAGAACTCATCTAGAGGTAAATGGCATATATAATAAATAGCAGAGGTCAAACTCAAAGCTAAGCCTTTCAGACCTGTAGGCTTTTTTTCTATTTATTGTATCATGCAGGCTGTCCTAGGCCTCTTCCCATGTTCTTTAGGAAGCCTTTCCCAGTCCCCTGAGCTATTATTACTGTTTTCTCAAGAGTTTCATTCCACCTACTTTGTATGTATCTCATATATATCGTATATACTCACATATGGACAGACAGTGTCTCCCACTAGAGTATATGCTCCTTGAGGGCAGGAGCTTCTTTCCCCCTCACCCTTTTCTTTGTATTACCAACTTATCACATTGCCTGATATGTAGTAAGCTGTCAATAATGCTCACTGACTGATGTATCAATTTCTAGCTCAGACATTTGTTCCTACCTTAATCTTGTGAGGCAGTGATAATATCTTTTATTTCTATAAATCTTAAAAGTTAAAAAAGTGTTTTCCACACAACAACCTTGTTAGTGTGAGAATTATCATCCGCATTTTACTGATGAGGAAAACTGGGTGATTTTATGTGCCTGTGATCTTGTTGGTGAGCGTCAGAGTGAAGATTGGACCTCAGGGGCCATTACCTCCAACACCAATGTCAGAACCCCTTCCTTACTGCCCTTTGTTTCTTCTCAAATGAACCCCAGCAGTTAGATTTTGGACTAGATGGATTCTAAGATTCTGAGACTTCACCTGTGACAGTGGCAGTCAGTGGAAAGAGAAGGCTCTATCCTTTGAATGAGATGGCTGTGAACTTTGTATGTAGGCCCACCCTCGGTGAAGTTTTGCTAGAATTGTAATACTTCAGAGCAAACCCCACCTTGAAGCAGTAACTCCCTCAGAATGTCCTTTCAACTCTTTGCCCATTGAAAGCAGTGTCCCCATTTTACTTCCTTCCCCTTAAAATTGAAATCTCCCCTCAAACTGATAAACAATGACAAGCAGGGTACGAGTAGAGGTGATATGGAAACAGAACCTTATTTCTCCTTGTAGCCACAGTGCAATTTTCCCTACAGGTGCTTAGATCCATGATTTCTGCTAGACCCCCCCTCTTCTCTTAAAGACAACCCCACCCATCTGGAGCCAGAGGACATGGGAAAGTGCTTTGAATAATCTAGAGCCTTCACTTCCTCTGTAGGGAAGAGATTCGGGCTGGCCCTTGCTTCATGATGGCATGAAAATCTTGGGGTCACAAATCTTTTCTAACAAGGACTGCCAGAGGTTTGCAGGCAGTGGCTTTCTGTCATTTATCTTACTCTGCTTCCCATCACTGGCTAATTTGCTGCAGATCAAAACCAGATGGTGGGGCCAGCTTTTGGTAGAGTCAGGGTTGGAGAGAAGGGTGGGTTTTTTCACAGTCCCCTCCATAATGGTGAGTGCCAGCATGGAGTGTTCAGGGAGCCTACAGAGCAATTGTCTGAAACCTTTCACACTAACTATTGAGGCAAGAATCTTGGAGGGACTGTAATTCTCCCCCATGAGCACCATATTGCTTTTGGAAAAACCACAGAGGTAACATGGGCTTCATGCACATTTCTCTCATCTTCACAATTAGTTCGTGTAGCTGCTATGTTTGAGGACTGACCGATGTTCAAATCATTCCAGTCAATCCTGACTCTTTATGACCCCATTTGGGGTTTTCTTAGATACTAGAGTGGTTTGCCACTTCCTTCTCCAGTTCATTTTACAGATGAGGAAACTGAGGCAAACAGGGTGAAGTAGCTTGTTCAGTGCACCCAGCTAGTTGATGTCTGAGATCACATTTGAATTCGGGTCTTCCTGAGTCCAGGCCCAACACGCTATCTACTGTAGCTGCCCCTAGCTGCCCTGGGCACCAATTGGGCATTTGAAAATTATTTTGCTTTCAAATGAGGAAAAAGACAAATGTGGCAGGGTATGAGAAGCCTGTTTCCACATGGGCTGGCTATGTCAGGTGGAGCCAGTTGAGAAGAAAGAGCAGGAACCAGTTTGGTCCTAAACAAGAAGAATATTGTGTCAGTTCCTTCGGACTGAAGGGATATTGGCAAGCTTTATGGAAGAGATGACATTTGGACAGAGCCTTCAAGGAGAAGCAAAGGGCCTAGCCCATCACAATGGTGAAGGCATAAGGACTGTGTGGGTTGTGACCTGTGATCCATTTTGGCTGATGTTATACAAAGCACAGTGCAGCATAAGATGGGAAAGGTCCATTGGTACAACAGGGGCTCTGATGGGATCTTCATTTTTTCATGTACTAATTCAGCAGACATTTTAGTGCCTAACCTGCATGGGGCACTTGGCAAGATTCATAAAGAGACCAAAAGCTATATATAAGACGCTCACTACGCCAAAAAATATGAAAATTAAAATGGAACCTTGTGAAGGGCAGGGACTGATTTACTTTGTTCTTTATATCCCCCAGATGTAGTACAGGGAAAGGAAAGAAATTTGCAGTTATAGGTAGTTCCTGACACTGGTGACTTAATCTGATTGCTTTGTTTCTGCTTCTACAAAGACAAGTCATTATTTATTTATTTTATTAACTTTTTATTTACAAAACATATGCATGGATAATTTTTCTGCATTGACCCTTGCAAAACCTTTTGTTCCAACTTTTCCCCTCCTTTCCTCTATCCTCTCCCTCAGATGGCAGGTAGACCAATACATGTTAAATATGTTAAAGTATATGTTAAATACAAGTTATTATTTAATTAAACATGTTGGATTCTACATGTTGAAAGACCATATTAACTGGTGAACTTCTCTCCTGTGACATTAGGCCAACCGTTCGTTTGGGGTCTAGTGAGCTGGGTTGTGTTCGAGTGTCTCTGAGAGAATGGGTATCCTACTGAAAAGACCTGTTAGTCCGTGCTTATCTGTGGGTAGTGGAAGTGAGATTGGTGAACGAACCAGAATTGGTCCATCCATGAAGGCTAGCTGCCACTCATTTAACCTGCCTCATCAGAATAAAGCAAGCTTACTCTTGTCTGAAAAGGTAATTGTCAGATGCCCTCTGATTCTTATTCTTTCTGCATGACACCCAGGGAAAGAATAAGAACTCCCAAATTCCAGCCTAGAATTAGAAATTGGGATCAGTGAAGCCTGTGGAAGGTAAATGGGGGCCTCAGAAAGCATCAAGCTTGCTTCAAAAGCTTTTTTCCTTTATTTAAATCCATTCAACAAACAATTTTAGGCCCTTTTTACATTTAAGGCATTGTTCTCAGCTTTAGGCATGCAGAAATGAGAAATTACCAAGTCCTTGCCTTCATGGAGCTTCCATTCTACTAGGGAAGATCCAATTGGTCTGCAGAGAAGTATGATACAAGGTAAAATATCTTTAGTGAAAAGGAAAGGTACAGAGCTCTAGGGAAAGCTGAGGAAGGAGACCTTGGAATGAGCTTGGGGATGAAGGAGGGCTTCATGGGAAGATGCTCCCCACAGCTCTAACTAGGAAGTCTTTCACCTGAATCAAGAACTTTGGAGGGGTCAAAGGCATCAGGGATTCAGAAGATAGCTGAGCCAGGGGCACAATCAGATGGACAAGAAAATCCAGTCAAGCAGACAAGTTGAGGGATACCATAGCAGGGGAGCCTGGGAATGGCTTCTGGGGGCAATTATATTATAGGGTAGTGTATACAATGTAATTCACACTGACTGCAGTTAGCACCAAGAGGAAGTATGTCCTCCTGTGGAGAAAGTGACACCTTGAAACCCTGCCTCTGTAGTTGTCAGTGGCCTGAGGCAAAGTTCTTTTTGCCCCATCCTAGTAATGGCCTTCAATTAAAAAAAAAAAAAAAAAAGAATTTTAGCAAGTGAAGATGAGGAGAAAGTGCATTCTGGGAACAGGGGGAGAGCTTCTGGAAGAGGACAGGATGGGGAACAGCTTTGGCCGGAGTGGATAAATGAATGTTCATTCTGCAAACTTAATGAGCTATTTCATGTCAAGGGACTAGGTGTTCACCTTGTGTGAAAATAGAAAATCACCTTTTCACACGCAGTTCTTCACATGTTTGGCAGATTTTCCATACTTAGAAAACCTTGTTTTGACCCAGTAGGATTTTACATCTGTAACCAGATAGTAGTCACTGTCCAGCACCTAAGGAGTCATTTTGATTAGGACATCTGTTCAGCAATCAGAGAGCCCCAGACGAAAGGAGGAGACATTCATTTTTCTTGACTCACACTGTAAAGGCAAGACAGGATTGATTTTGTGGCAGCAATCCATCTTGGCCTGGATAACAGATAATCCAGAGGGACCAATTCAGAATGACACTTGAGGTGGAAAGAATTTGCATCTCTAGGCTGTTTACTGAATTTTTGACCAAGTTACTTCAAACCACTGAGCGACTCTCAGAGGCAGGCTAAGAGAAGGTTTGGGGCCAGAGAAGGGCAATTAAAATGAACTTTGCTGAAGATCACCATGCTGTGGCTTCAGTTTCCATATGGACTAGTTAGTTTTGCCTAGAGAAACACTCTGTTCCCCTGTCATGGATAGCATGTTTACTTTCAGGCAGCTTGTTTTATATTATGGTATAGTGGAGAAGATGTTGGATCTAGAGTCAAGAAACATGAGCTTAAATACCACCTCTGATACATGCATTCTGGGTGATCATGGGTTCACTTCTGGGAGCTTTAGTTTTCTCACATGTAAAATGGGGGGGGGGGGATATTTATATTCTCTTATAATGTTATTCATGTTATTTTAGTTTTAAAGTAAAAAAGAGATCTTAGAAAACTAGTTTGTTCTTGTTGTGACTAAAGCTCACTATAGATTATAAAACACCTTCCAAATAGGAGTTCTTATTATCATAGTACCTCTTCAGCTACACTCAGTTGGTACTGAAGTGCTAACTAGATGACCATGAATTCAAAGTGAAGACATTAACAAAGCAAAATGCTTAGGGAAAAACAGGGAACTGAATCTGGGCTGAAATATTCCAAAGTCCTCTTCTAGTTCCTCGGGGTAGCATAAAAGTAGGACTGGCTTCCCAAAGACTTTGCTGGCAGTGCGTATGCTATGGCGTATTCTGCCATGCTAGAAATCCTACAAGTGTGGCCTTGGCAATGTGTTGGCTTTGTAAAGACCAGCCAAGTTCCTTGCACAGAGGATTATGCCAAATAGGTGGCTATTTTTAGGTGTTTTCTTTAGCCATGGTGGCTTATGAACAGACAAATGCAAAATGGTCCTTGATCCTATGGCCCCTAGAGTGACAGTGGTAGAATAGTATAGGGCTTCTTAAACTTTTCCCACTCATGACCCCTTTTCACCTGATTAATTTTTATGTGGCCCCAGGTTTATAGGTATATAAAATAGGTATATATATATATATTTTTTTTAATTTTTACTGAGAATAAATCATAATTTTGCAACCCTACATTGTTATGAGATCCCATATGGGGTCATGACCTACAGTTTAAAAAGCTGGGGAATACTGTAAAAGGAGACAGAGGGTTCTATAAATCATTCAGCGTTTAAACTATCTATAAACATTAACTACTGTGGGTACTCTAAATGGGGGATCTTTGTCCAGTGACCAGTGGGAGGATATATATTACTGGAGGAACTGAATTCTAACTTTTTTGACTTGCTCACTACAGATGGAACTAGAGACAAGGAAGCTGCAACCAAATGGTGGGATAGTTCACCAATTCTCCTGCTAGAGGCAAATAAAGCATTGGTCAAGTGGTTTGATCATGCATGTAAAGGCAACAATAAACATCATTTTGTGGGCCATTTCATTGGTCATCTCATATTGCAATACTTATGATGAGTATTTGTGAAAAAGATCGAATTGCAGTTTCTGCACCACCATCTGTTGTAGAGAATGAAGTGGTAGAGAGATTAGTTGATAAGATGCTCCAAATTAAAGCAGCATATGCTTTGATAGAGAGTGACTGTGATGACAAAGGTGGAGATAAGTGAGAATGGTAGAAAATATGTTGAAATATACAGTTCAGAGGTAAGGAATGGGTGAGACTAAAGACTTCTGGATGCCATGCTATACATGATGAATATTCCATCCAATAAAAAAGCAGGAGGTGCTGGAGATGATGAGTCCCAAATAATATAACACAGCAACATTGTGTGATGATCAACTATGATAGACTTAGCTCTTCTCAGCAACACAGCGATCCCAGATAATTCCAGTAGATTCATGATGGAAAATGCTGTCCACATCCAAAGAAAGAATTGATCAAATGAAAGATCAAAGCATTTACTGTCTTTACTTTTTCTTGGTTTTCCCTTCTGTTCTGATTTTTCTTTCACAACATGGCTAATATGGAAATATGTTTAACATGATTGTAGTTGTATAACCCATATCAGATTGCTTGCTGTCTTGGAGGGGGGTGGAATTGGAGGGAGGAAGGAGAAAAAAATTGAAACTCAAAATCTTATTTTAAAAAAAAATTAATGTTGAGGGGGCAGCTAGGTGGCGCAGTGGATAGAACACCAGCCCTGAAGTCAAGAGGATCTGAGTTCAAATTTGACCTCAAATACTTAACACTTCCTAGCTTGTGACCCTGGGCAAGTCACTTAATCTTAATTGCCTCAGGAGGGAAAAAAAAAAGTTGAACACTATATCTGTAATTGGAAAAATAAAATACTATTTGCAAAAAGTCAACTTTAAATCATACCCCAATTTGTTTTCATTTTCACCTTCTCACAGTGAAGGTGTCAGATTCCTCCCTTGGGTAGCTGTAACCAGTTCAGGTCACTTCCAGACTTTGCAGGTGCTCACCTGCCTGTTCCCTTGCATATACATTCTTTTTTTTTTTTTTTTTTTCCTATGCTTTTTATTTTCGAAACATCTGCCTGGGTAATTTTTCAACATTGACCCTTGCAAAACCTTCTGTTCCAACTTTTCCCCTCCTTCCCCCCACCCCCTCCCCCAGATGGCAGGCAGTCCCATACATGTTAAATATGTTAAAAATATATGTTAAATCTAATATTATGCATACATATATATATACCATATACATTCTTAACCAATGCTTTCTTTCCATTATGAAAATGTATCTTGGTGTGGGTACTAAATACAAGTGGAGAGGGTCTTGGAAAGTCATTCTGTGTTTAAACTATACAGTGTTAAGATGACATTTTCACAAACACGATTATCTATCTAAAAGCAATTCATGGCATTTACTTCTCATGTCTAACCAAAGCTCCAGTCCCCTCTTTCTGGCTTTCTACAGGACACCTGTGGAATAGTTCCCTGTTCGCTCTAATTCAATATGTGCTCCAAGACCAAAGTTCCTTTCTTTCTTCACAGATCAGAACACTGCTATTCCCTGTGTTCCAGTTTGGGAGGTCATCTTTATTTAATTGCTCCATCTCTGATCAGTCACTTTCTTTTCAACATTTCCTTGTTCTCTCGGATTGATTTCTTGGAGTCACCTTGGACAACTTCAAGCTCGGTATCCAGTCGTGTCAGTTTTTCCTTTGATACTCCCAGGTTTGCCGCATACTCTTTATTCTTCCTTGCCATTAATCTAATCCATGCTCTCCAACCTAGATTCCTCAAAAGAGTCTTCATTCATGTCTGTCTGTCCTTCCATCTCTTCCTATTCTTGTGCTGTGCTGCCACTGTTGTCTTTTTAAGATGCTGTTTTCATTCAAAAATGTGAAATGGCTCCTTATTGTCAATCATATGAAACCCAAATTCCTTGCCTGTGTATTACATGCTCTCCATAATCTGCCCCTTCTCTTAACTATTCAATTTGATCTCTCTCTGCTCCCTAAAATGAATTCTTTGTCTTAATCAGGCAGATCCCTTTACAATCCTCCGAATATGGTGTTCATTTACCCAAGCACTTCCTTGTGCTCATCCTTCCCATTCTGCCCCACCTCTCTGAACTTTATCTTTCACTCTCTTCCTCCAGGGCTTCCCTAATTCCTTGGGTCCACATTGATCTCTATATAGCAGTTATCTGGGTCAGAATTTGGTGCTTTATCAGATACTGTTTTCAATATAGAAAATAGCAATAATAACAATAATAATTAATACTCCATTGTGTCCGTGGTCTTATCACTGAGAGGAACCTTTCTGATGGCCCAGATTATAACCCACTTATGCTTATCCAGCGATAGGTTCATGTTCTCCTGTAAATTTGCCATGGAAGTCCACCGCACCCAGGCCCTTCCTTGAATTCTCCTGATGTTGCATGGATACCAATGGCGGGTTTGAGGTATTCCTTCTTCCTCCTTGCACATTGCAAGCCTGTCTGAAGTTCTGCATTGTGTGATCTTCTTCTTTACAATATTGCAAATGACTATGTTCTATTTAGTATTGCTGTTGCTCCTCTCTGGTTAAAAAAAAGCATTTGCTAGCTAACAGCTTGAAGGCTTTTTTTGGTCTTTTCATTGTGGCAATTGATTTACAACAATTAAACTTCCTGAGGAAATAGCAAAAGTCTGTCTCCATCTATTCTCTTTCTGAGCTCCTTAAAGTTCTGTTAGCTCGCTTTCCTCTCCTTCTCTGGAATTAGTGATTCTAAAATGGTATGGTCAGTCAGTCCTTCTTAAAGTAACTTAAAGTAACTCAGCACTTCCAGAGTAACTGCTTCTTTCCCAGGACCATGAGATTTAGACGGTAGTCCGCTTTTTTTTTTTTTTTTTTTTTTTTTTTTTCTTTTTTTTCCCACACATGTATGGGAGAACTGAGATCCAGAAGTGTTATGGACTTGGCCAAACATTACACAAAAGAATAATTAACAAAACCAGGATTCAAATCCTTTGGAGTTTTCTCTTGATTCCAGATCAAGAACTTTGACACTACATTAAACTTTTCTGTTTAGAGTCAATTAATTTCCACTTTGTCTTCTATAGGTGCTACATGATAGCCCTTTTGGAGATACAGGAATGGTATAAGCTCCCTGTTTAGGTGTCCGTGGTCTAGTTGGGAAGACAGACCATACCCAGAAAACAATTGAAAAACATAAAATAGAGCAATTAATTAAGAGCTAAGCTTTGTGGACCATGGTATGGGAGCTGTTAGAATTCACAGGAGAGGGAAATCAATCAACATTAGAATGGGCCTCTAAGAGAGAAGACTTGAGTTGAGTCCTGAAAGAAGAATTGAGAAAGGAAAACAAGAGATAGTTGGATAGGAGGTGAGGTGTAAGAGCTGAGACTCATTCTAGGTGAGAGATACAGCATGATTCTTTTCATGCCACATTAGAAGTTCTAGATTTAGAGTTAGAATAACTAGAATTGAATCCTGGATCTACTATCTACTTGCACTGGGACCTGACACAAGTCGCATCTTTTTTCGAGCCCCAGTATCCTACAACATAAAATGAGGGGGTTGATGCTATGAGCTCTTATAGACAAGGCATATGTCTATGTGGTACATTGAGTGTACCAGGAAGGCTCTCCTGGATAGAAATATCTCTGTGGAAATGAGAACTTTAGTGAGTGATCTCTACCTTTGGATTTAACAAGCACCTGTTTTAAAACATGAAAGCATGTGATCATATTATTCACATATTACTGTGAAGATCGGAAATCAGACTGGATTTATCTTCCCAGTCAGATGAGACCATGGCATGCAGGGAATGGGCAGTTTGGGGTAGAGACAAGTAGAGCAGAGGACACTGCATTGGGTCAATAGTCCTTACACAGCAGGGTAAGCACAGGGATAAGGAGGGTGGAATGGTAGGCACATGGAAACCATGAGAGAAAAGGATGAAGAAAGATTTTCCTTTATGCCATAATTTGGCATAATCAATGAGACCAACCCAGAACGTGAGGGGAAGGTGAATCATGGTGTATTAGTCTGAATCTGTTTTAAATGACCTTTCCTGCTGGGAGGCTTTTGTAACTATTTATTTATTTTTAAGTGATTCATCATAAATTTAATATAAAACATCAATAGACTTAATTAAACTTGCTTTGTAACTATTTACATTTAAATAAATGAAATTTCAAGGCATAAAATGTCCTAACAACTTTCCAGTCACTCCTTCTAAGTCTCCTTCAGGACTCTTTGAACGTTCTTTTTCATTCATGTTTCCTCTTATATGGTCATAGTTAGCATGTGTGCTCTGTTCTTCTGGTTTTGCTTTCTTCCTCCCACTTTGCATTGTTTCACAAAGGTTTTTCCAGATTTCTTTATATTTCTCATAGTTGTTGGTCTTAATTGCATTATAGTATTCCATTACGTTAATGTGTCCAAATTTATTTAACTATTCCCTTATTGTTGGACCTTTATGTTATTTTTCTCTCTCTCTTTTTTAAAAATTATACATAATGCTGTTAGGAAAATCTTTGATCATATGGCTCTTCAGATGATTTTTTTCCCCCTCTTTTTGTTTTTTTTTTCTTCTTTGTGTGTGTGTGTGTATGTGTGTGTGTGTGTGTGTGTCTCCTTATCTGTAAAATGAGTAGATGGCCTCTAGAGTCCCTTTTAGATCTAAATCTACAATCTTCGAGTTCCACCTTCAAAAAACTTTCTCCATTCTTCCTTAATCTTAGTGCCTCATGTTTAACCTCTATTGGATTATTTGCTGTCTAGGGGAGGGAGAAAAATTTGGAGCACAGAGTTTTTGCAGGGGTGAATGCTGAAAACCATCTTTACATGTATTTGGAAAAATAAAAATCTATAATTTAAAAAAAAATCTTAATGCCTTCCCTCTGAGACTATCTCCAGTTTCTCTTGTCTATATTTGTTTGCACATGCTTGTTTGCATGTTATCTCCTCCATTAGACTGTGGACTCCTTGAGAACAGGGACTGTAGCTTTTGCTTTTCTTTGTATCTTTGCGACTTGCACAGCACGTGGCACAGAGTAGGTACTTAATAAATGCTAGCTGATTGATTGGGCCTATGTTTCTTTATGTACACAATATGTCAAATGTCTTGTGTTTTCCACTATCTTTATCTACTGTTTTTATTATATAATAGAACAATTTGTCCATTTTTTATTATTTATTTGTTTTCTTATTTCACTTATCAGTCATTTACTATGTGCCAATCACCGTACTAAGCTAAATACAAACTCAAAAATGTTCTGCTCTTAAAGAGCTTAAGTTTTAAGGGAAGAGGAAAAACTTTCAGAGATAAGTAAAGCCAGCCTATATAGAAAACAGATACTATGTGATTTGGGGGAAGGGTGTGCATTAACAACTGGGAAAGAATCAGAAAAGACTCTGTATGGGAGGTGGCATTTGAACTGAGTCTTGAAGGGGGAGGTAGAGTCTTCAAGATAAGAAAATGAGAATAAAGAGCTTTCAAGGCAAGGGGGTCAGCCTGCACAAAAGCATGGAGTTGGGAGATAGAGTGTCATATGTGGGGAACATAATATATGCTTGTTTTTCTCCAATGTGGAGTGAGTGGGGAGGAGTGATATGTAATCAATCTGGAAAGATAATCTGGAGCCTGCTTGCAAAGGCTGTGGTCTGAGATTTCCAGGAACGGAGACAGACTCTGCCATTCATTTGCTATAACTATGTGGTTTATTGGTAGTATACAGACCAGTCTGGGATAAAAACCCAAAAAGGATATAAACATATATCTCTCCATTCCACCTAGCTATCACTTGGGGTTCATCCATTTATGGTTAAAATGAAATAACACATGATAGTCTCAGAAAACCAGCCCTACCCGGAACGGAGGGCTGACTCTGATTGGTACCACTGTTTTATAATTCACATCACAGAAGGGGTAGACTTTTTCCACAGATGCACGCATCTTGGATGAGTAGATCCTCTGCATCTTTGAACATATACAAAAATCAAATCTGTGCCAATGAGGATCAGTATAGAGGTTCATGGGGTTCCTTTGGCGTAGAGCTGTGCTTACAGACTACTCAGATTTTGTAGCTGCTTCTGTTTGCGGGTTCTCCCTCCAACCTCAGGGCCACGTGTGTCACCAGACTGCTTTACTGCATTCCTTACCCCCATCCTACAAGCTCCATGAAGCTGGGGGATGAATCCTATTGAAATCTGGCACTTTTGCTTGTGCCTAGTATAGTGCTAGACATATAATAATAGATTCTTGATGAATCATAGGTTTAGAGCTGGAAGAACCTTAGATATAATAACAATAGCTAGCATTTCTAGGGTGCTTTAAGGCTTGTGAAACATTTTACTTATCTCATTTGATATCATCTCATTTGATAGTTATTTTATTGACTTATTTTTAGTTAATTTTGTTTTTACTTTTATTAACAAATATACACATCTCAATATATGAATAAAATCTACAAAAACATTGTTGTAAATAATCATTTATGTGCGTACACTTCTGTTATCTACTGATTTTTAATGGAAATAAATTTTGCTCATTAATTTTCATAAGGCAAATAACAGCTATGCCATGTATTCAAAATGAGTTTTGTTGTTATTTAAAGTTGTCTTTACATAGTGGTAGCGTGTGGTTACTCTTTAGTTCTTGTTTAAATCTTCATTGTTTCATTTTTCTCCATTTCTTTGAATTCTGAATACTTTGTAATATTCTCCCATTCCTTTCCTATGCTATAACTTATCTAACCATTCTCCTGTCTTGGTCGTATAATTTGTTTCCATTTTTTTGCTATGACATATAATGTTGCTAAGAATCCAGATGAGCCTTTTCCCTTTGGATATAAAAGCCTAATAGTGAAATTGCTGCATCAGAGGGCATGAACAGTTTTATATCACTCTCATTAGATGATTCCATGTCACTTTTTAAAACTGAACCACTTCATAACTTCTCCTGCAATGTATCAGTGTGCCAGTATTTCCACAGCTACACCGGCATTGAATTTTATCTTTTTGGCCGATTTGTTTTATTTTGCTGATGAGGTTAAGTCATGTAGCCAGTCACCTAGATCATAGGCAATAGAGCTTGACTTCAAACCCAGTTCCTCACCTTTACCTGCAAGATTCTTATCACTGTGTCATGTCTATTGTTTCCATTAGAAAAGAAGTCAACATCCAGTGTTCAGGAGATTTGATTTCTCAACAGGCAAAATTCTCAATTATTTCATATAAGTGTATAGATATTGTAAGTATTTTGGAGAATAGATTGTATCTGGAAACCAGGGGGTAGCTCTGTCCCTTTTCACACTTTGGAATGATCCTACCTATATTTAGATTCCTTCATCATCTCCTTCGGCAAATTTAATTTTATTGGGAAAGTTTCCTTTGTAATGACAAACCCTTTTCCATAGCTGTGACTCTCATCTGGCAGGCCATGTTCCTGAAAGAATTGGGAACATAGCTAGCCCTTACTGTCCGTCCCCACCCCGATCATCTCAGAAGCATCACTGGCCCACAGAATCCCAGGCTGAGGCCTTGCACACCTGCACAGGGTTCCATTCCATATATCTATATGCCAGTGAGCATTTGCCAGCCAGTCTTGTATTTGACTTGCCACATCCAGTCCACTTATGCCAGCGAGAACATTGAGGAACTTTGTTACAAAACTTGACTGTGGAGCTTCACTGAGTGTCTTATGCTATGGAAGCTCAGTTTGTTTTCCGTTTTTTGTCTTATCTTCTCTGGGATTCAGCCTTCACCCTGCCTACGGCACACTTTTTTCCAATCCCAATTAAGGCTCATAGTATCAGTCACTTAGAAAATATAGTTGAAGACCCATAGTATGTCACAAGCTGGGGTAAGTGCTGTGGGGGATAGCAAAACAGGCGAGATACAGTCCTTGTCATGGAGGAGCTCTCAGGTTTGTCAGGAGGAGATCAGGAGATCTCAGGGAGACAAGAAAGTGTGACAGAGTGAAAAGAGGAGTGGTTTTGAAATCCAAGGCCCTGGGTTTGAATCCCAAACTTTGCGCCAGGTAGGGACCTGTGTGCCCTTGGGCAACTTTTTGACCTTGGTTACCTTACTTGGAAAATAGAGAAGTTGGATTAGATAATATCTAAGATCCCTTCTGGCTCAAAGTCTGTGATCCTATGATGGGATGAAACATTAACAGAATAATGTTAATAACAGGCAGTAAAGAAAAAACCTCACGCTAAACCATGTGGTATAGCCAGTAAGTTCAGAGAAAGGAGCTCAAAAACAAAAATGATCAATCCCTGTGATTTAAAAAAATAAAATAAAAAAATGAGTAGGTCTTGTGGCCATCCATGTGATAGATTTAAGTAGACTGTAGCTTTTTTCCAACAATGATGTGTACCATATGTGGTTTAAAATCATCATTATCAGAGACATATAGCACTGGAAAAGGAGGTGGGCCCTTGGTGTGATGTGAGTAAAAGATGAGCAGCAGGAATGATACTTGTGATAATCTTTTTGGGGTAGCTGAAAGGATAGCCCAATGGATAGAGCACCAGACCAGCAAGGAAGACTTGCATTCAAATCTGGCCTCAGATACTTATTAGCTGTGTGACCCCAAGCAAGTCACTTCATCCTGCTTGCCTTGGTTTCCTCATATGTAAAATAATATCACTTGCTTCTCAGGATTGTTGTGTGGATCAGATGAGCTAATGTTTGTAAAGTGCTGAGTACAGTTTTCGGTTTATAGTAGGAGCTTAATAAATACTTATTTCTTTACTCCCTTCTATTCATAGAATATTAAAAGAACTAGAGGAAGGCTCCCAGTGCATTAGCTGGATCCACTCCAAAAGATTGACAGAAAGATATAGACAAGAATCTCACATGATGAGAAGGGAAGACTCCGTTCTCTGATCAACATCCCTGACATATGCAGACATTCAGACTCCAGACTCCCTGTGTATCTTGGGTATAACCCAAGCAGTTAAGTCGTTCCCCTGCCTTCCCCCCATAGATCAGCTGAGTACCAGGGAGTTTCCTCCAGGTAGCTTTGCAGTGATGACAGTTAAAAACATCAGCCTTTCAGTCCAATTTGCTGGACATATCTCTGAACATTTCCAACCCCTGTCATTTTGTATTTTTAAAAAAGACATTGAAGTTGTCCTGCTGTGTCTAGTGCAATTCTCTGATTAATTGAAAAAAAGTATTAGAAGCTGAAGAGGGGAGGGGACATATTTTGGCAACTCTCAACATGTAGCACTCAATGTTGACTAACAGAAATTAAAGTATTGGAGAGAAAATGATACAAAATGCAAAGGCATGTTATATAGTATGTTATTTTCATCAAATGGGCCATTTTTAAGGTATCTAGAGAAAATAAAACAGGCCAGCAGAGTTGAGAGAGACCCTAAAATGAACAAAAGAGAATGTCAGAACTAGAAGAGATATGAGAACATATCCAATGATCTTGTGATGGAGAGAGCCATCTGCACCCAGAGAGAGGATTGTGGGGACTGAGTATGGATCACAACATAGTCTTTTTACTCTTTTTGCTGTTGTTTGCTTACATTATGTTTTTTTTTTTCTTTTTTCTTTTTTCCTTTTTGATCTGATTTTTCTGTGCAGCAAGAGAATTGTGGAAATACACATAGATTTGCACATGTTTAACATATATTGGATTACTTGCTGTCTGGGGAAGAGGGTGGAGGGAAAGGGGAAAAAAATTTGGAACGCAAGATTTTGCAAGGATGAATGTTGAGAACTATTTATACACATTTTTGGAAAATAAAAGCTTTAAATTTAAAAAGAGAGATATCAGAACATGGAATATACCAATGACAGAGCTATTAGGAATTTTAGAACATAAGATGGGGAATGTCTAGAGCTAGAAGGGAACTTTGAACATAGAATTTAAGAACTAAGAGGAATCATAGGACAGAGTGACAGGGCCAGGAGGGGCTTTAGAACAGAGAACACAATATCAGAGCCATAACTTAGAATAGAGATAAGAACCTTAGACTAGAGGATATCAGATCTGAGAGAAGCCTTAAAAGTGAGAACCAAAAATGGCAAAGCTAATAGGGGCCTTAGAACACTTTGTCTGATCCAGAACTCCATCAGGAAATAGTAGAGAAAATAGTAGATTTGGGAAAGATGTTGGAATACTCAGTATTAGAGCTGGAAGAGACTTTAGGAAGTTCAACTCTTGCCTTTTATAGATGGTGTGCTCTAGTTCATACAACAATAAGTGTTGATGGCTTTATTAGTATATATGTGCATACTCTCCTTCCCTACTTCCTTAAATCTCATGCTTCATTAGCTCAGGACCCCCTTCTCTCAAGAACCCTTTTCTGATCTTCCCAATTCTGCTTTCACCCTTCTTTTATAATCCTATTTACTTAGCTCTTTATAAGCTGTTTCCCCTAGTAGAATGCAAACTCTTTGAGAGCCTGGTCTGATCCCATTTTTGTCTTTGTGTCTCCAGAGCCCAGATCTTAGGTACAATAATTGTCAAATTGAGTTTAATTAAGAAGTTTGCCAAGTGTGAGACTGTTCTCTGTAATTCGTGAATGGTCCATTGGCTAAACATATTTGCTTCTGTCTAATGAAATCATTATCGTAGAATTCATTTGTTAACTAAATGTGTGTGTGTGAATGATCCTTTTCAAGATATTTTGCTTGACTTTTTGATGTTGGAATTCATTTTGCAATCATCTGTTCTAAAATCTGATAGAACGCTAATGATGTCAGAACCAGTTACCACTGGTAGGCTGGTAATTTATTTCCTGGAAGTGAGTCAGGGAATGAGAATGGGGTGGAAAAGGTCCGTGCTCTCATTGAGTATTGGTCCTTTAGGAAACAACAAAAGCACCAGTGGAAGATACCATGTCAGAGTGTATTTGGTCAGCTGTCTTTCAAGACAAAGTTGAGTTGGAGGAAGGGGTTAATATGTTAAGTCTACATCTTCATTTATACTTCAGGGAGTTTTCTTTGGTGATGAAGGTGTCGGCTTTTTCAGCATTCTTAACTTCCTCCACACTCTGCAATGAAATGAGAATGTACTAGTCAAATCTTTGAATACTAGGGAAGAGCATTCACTGGAATGGAAACCCCCAGAGATAGAAGAAAAAAGAGGTGAATCCATATGGTCAGACTTAGAGCAAAACTGTGGGTGCGATCCTAGGCCCTATCCACTTGTCTCGCTTTCTTCCACTTGTTGTTCCCCAAACGCAGAGAACCTTCGAATAAACAAGTGCCTTTGGTCACAAAAGGAAATGCACAAAAGTGTATAGAGGGTTCAGAGCAACTCAATGCCATCACTGGAGGCACAAGTCAGAATACCAGTCCTGAGTGGGGCAAAATTATCATCTTTAGTCATATAGGAAGGACAACCCAGAAACTGTGCCAGTGACTAGGGAAGAATCCACTTCCTTAAATATCTTTTGTCCTCTCAATCCAGGAGAGTGAATGAGTTCTTTGTCTGTGGTGCAGTGGTCAGAACAGCTATGATAGGTTCACATGGCCCAGATGTAAAGACAATCAAGTTAGGATGTGTGAAAATCAAATACTTAATACTAGGTCTCTGTAGATCAGTTGTTCCTGGGAATCTGTTTTGTGTGACAGTTCTGTTTCCCACTACAAAAGAAGTTATGTTGGGAATACCATGGGGGGAGAGATGGGTGGAGTCAATGCAGATGTCATCAGTTGAACCACATTTCTGAGACTGAATGAAAACAGCCCTAAAATCTTCTAATCAGGCTGTCTTGTCATTAATTTACTGCTAATTTTGATTAATCCTTCAGCAGTTTCCCATCAGAAATATGGGAAGGATGCTTGTGTAAGTCCCTTAACTGGACCAGCCATTCCGGAAGCATTTTTTGGTTCCTCCTTGGCCATGCCTTCTCCACCCAAATCAATTATGCTCCCAAATTAAGAATTTCCTGCAGGAGATTGCTCATCTAGCTCTCTCCAGATTAGACCTGGCCCGGCCCTTTTGAATGTCAGAATGCTGATTTTGATCTAATTTACCCACAAAAGACTTGCTCCCTTTCCCGAGGAGCTATTGGTTTTCATTGTTGCGCAAGGAAATAGCAGTATTGTACTTCCTTAATGGATTATCGGATACAGAGGGAATGAGTCTGGAGTAAGGCCAATGCCATTCCCCCCATCCAAGATTTTATAGTGACCCTGTGTACTTAAGCTCTGTTTTAGGGGACTTTGGGAAGCTAATTTGACCTGTGCATGATCAAATATACTCTCTATTTTGTGCCTCAGAAGTGTTTATCCTGCTTCTGTTTGAAGTCCTTCAATGAGTTAGAGCCCATTACCTCTCAGAATAGCCCATTCTGCTTGGGGACAGCTCTAATTGTAATTGATTGACATCAAGCCTGAATTTGCCATTTTGCGGCTTCTACCCGTTGGTCTCGCTTCTGCCTTCCATGTGACTTTCCTTTGATTATTGAGAATAATAAGACCAGAGATTTAGAACTGGATGGGACTTTTGGGGCCAAAGAATCCAACCTCCTCATTTTACAGATGAAGAAACTGAGGTCTGGGGAGGTTGTAATTCATTTAAGTTCATATAAATAATAAGCTTCAAAGGTAGAATTTGAGCCTGGGTCCTCTGGCTCCAGAATCAATGTTTTTTCCATAGACAAACAATAGTCATAGACAACTGAGCCTTTTCCAGGAGCCTTCGCTTAAATCTAACTCACTTGCCTGTCATGGACTCCCTGATGTCATGGTTTTCTTTGAGAACGAAGGACAAAAAACAATTTCTGTGATTAGTGAGTGCTCCACTGGAACTGGTCATTGGGCAACACAGATCTTTCTTCCTTCCTTCCTTTTGTCCTTCATTCGTTTCCCTTCCTTCTGTCCACAGAGGATATCATACCTTTACCTGCGGGTGTTCTGTCCAAAGGAATATGATTTATTTTTTTTTTTTTAATTGCTGAAACGTCAAGAGATATCTTGGTGTTTGGTGACTAGATTTCTTTCTTAAGGACCATGCCTTAAACCCAAATTACTACCAGTTACCACTGGTCCTAGGCCAAGCCCCAACTGGTCATCTTGTGGACCTTGATTGGCTTAGAGTGAATCTAAGTAGCAATTGCTTCTATTGTGACCAAAAATCCTGAGGGTTTTCCCCTCCCAGATTTATATCTATATCTCTATGTCTCCATCTATCTATCTATGTAACTGTTATCAATTTTTTTTTAAATTTTGATTAGGTAAAAGAGGCCATTCTCAGTCTCATTTCTTATCTAGCCTTAATCACTGATTGGGCAAAGTCTCTGTCATACTAAGACCAGTTAACGACCTTTACTTACAAAGGCCAAGGTCTTCCACTGTATCCAGGGCCATCTCCAGTTGTCCTGATCTATACCTGGCCACTGGTCCCAGATGACTCTGGAGAGGAAAGAGAGGCAGTTGACTTTGCCTAGCCCTCCCTTATTTAAATCCAACTCACTTGCAAGATATGGAATCATCTTCCCAGTTCCTTTAACTAAACTGATCCTCATGGGGTGTGGACACAGTGCTCTTTCCCACTCTGAAGAGTATCTCATAACCTAATTAAGATCAGCCCTGTGATGCTGGGATCATTAACATTTTCCTAATTCTCTCCTTACATACTGGGATTGGACTCAAATTTTTGTCATGAGTAGTTATGCTTTACTTTTCACTTCAAATTGTCTCTATCCAAATAATGGTGGGCTTGCTAATTATGATTAATCCCTGGTGCCAGCCTGTGTGGATAATTTATATAGGTAGTATGGAACAAGGTAAAGAGCTAATCCTACCATTCAGTTTTGCTAATTTTGTGACCAATGTGTACCTAGCCTCCGTGTTATTATCTATAATATGGGGATAGATACCCCCTGTAGTGCCTAAACCACAAGGGCAGTTGTGAGAATCAAATGAGACACTATTAGGCAAACCCTCAGGTGTTATAGGAATAACAGTTAATCATCATCTGGCAATTTCTGCTGATCATAATTGTTTTACAAGGGATTCATCACCAGTAGCCTTGTTGGATTTCTGAGAATGTAAAGGACAGGACATACAGTTCCCCAACTATTTTGATATGCTAGATGTTCTCTTGGGATCCCATTTAGTTGCTGAGCACACAGGTCTCTAGAGGTGAAGAACCCTGAGAAATTGTGGGCCTGTGTGACCTGTGTGATGATGATTATCCTACTTCTAAGGAGAAACCTCAGGGGTGGTATGGCTATTAGATGCCCTTGAAAAGCCTAGTATGGATTGTGGCAGTTCTGGCACTAAGAATTTCCCAGGAGACTTCACTCATGGAGTGTTGCACACTCTGGAGTTTTTTCCTCCAGACTTGAGGGTCTTTGATCTTGTAGTAAAGTTTTTGTCCTGCCTCCAACCAATTTTTCCCCCTTTCTACTATGTACCATAAAAACCTGATTGATTCCCTTTGTCTACAACTTTGTGCTGTTTGAAGAACTTTTGGAACGTCAGAGTACGTTAGTAGTGATGCTTTATTGTTTCATTTCACCCATTGTTCATTTATTCTTGGTGACAGGGAGAGAGCCTTGGCTTCCACCTCTAGATCTTTTACAGTTGTCCTTTGCATGTTATCATTCTACTCTGGGCCTGGCTACAATCCTAGAGTATACTGACCATGTTTTATTTCTACCTTTTAGTTGGCGGTGGCCCCAGTTATCCCTGATTATGGATGCTATTCCAGATGCTTAACACAATCTATTCTGCTGAGTTTGGCTATTTTGTTAGTGGCCCCCTAAGCCCCTCTGACCTTTCTCTCCATTCATCTCCTAATGTCTTCCTTACATCTCCCGCTCTCCCAGGGCATTTGCAGGTCAGTATGGCCTTGATGTCCAACTGGCCTCCTTTATCACTTTCCCCTTCACTCTTCATTGGATACATTGCATTCCCTCTCTTCTGATCACTGACAGTTCCCATTGTCCATCCGGCCCTTTTTCCTTATATGGGATCCACCCCATATCTCACCTTTGGTGCTTTAGCCAGGACATCTATCTAGGGCCATTTGCTTAAAGGCTGTTGATTTTTATTCCTATACCAACCCAAGCCCCACATTCCGAGGGAATCGGCCTCAGTCCTAATGGTCCCCACATTTGCCTCTGATCAATTAGGCAGCCACTACCCCAGGGATTGAGCAGTGTCTCCCCTTTGGAATGCAACATCAAGACTGCATCACAGCCCCCTTTCTCCTCTCTTGTGCCCTTTTCTATAGGCTGAGAAGTTGAGTAAAAAATATAGTGTGAATAATGCAGGTTCACTTTACGTATGTAGCTTAGATGCAGAATTATTAACCTGTAAATCTGAATTTTTCAAATTAACTTTTTTCACTCCTAGTGTGTATAAGTATTCTTTCTCAGCCTCCATCCTTGGAAATACTAGATCTTTTCTGGCTGGGCAGTACGGTACAAAGAAAACCTGAATTCCCTAGCAGCCACACAACAGTTTTCTTGCTCGTTGGGTCCCACATATAAAACTTCTTGGGATTCCTAGTGTGCATCAGGCTGACAATGGGCAATAAGAATTAGCAGACATTGTCTCAGTCTCTCCTGTTCCCACTCTACCTCATAGACTTATAACATAGGAACATTTTCCAAATGCAATCTAATCTGTTTTCTTCTTTCAATTCCACTCCAAGCCCAGCTCCTTGTCCACTCATAAGATCTGTCCAAGATTATCGATTTAGTCTAGCTCAATGAACCACATGACAAAACTGAATGTAACAGTGTAGCTCCCAGTCATGTCAAACACAAATAGAAATGGATGCCTGAAGATAGGACACTGACTGAGAAACCACAAATTCACATTTCCTACGGCATATTGTAATTTGATTTATTTTATTAAACATTTCTCAATTGCATTTTTATGTTGTTCATTTTTGTTTTTTTGTTTTTTTCTCAATTACATGTAAACACTGATTTTTTTATATTTGTTTTTTGAAATTTTGAGTTCCAAATTCTTTCCTTCCCTCCTGGCCTCCTCATTGAGAAAGCAAGCAATTTGATATAGCTTCTCCATGTGCAGTCATGCAGAATATTTCCACATTAGCCATATTGTAAAACAAACAGAACAGCAACAACAAAAAAAACCCCCAAGAATAATAAAGAAAAAATTTAAAGTATCACTATAAAAAAAAAAAATCCTTAATAATGGATTAATGGAAAACACCTTTTTGGAAGAGACCTTTTAGATCTTCATTTTATTCTACCAAGTCAAATGCTTTTTTATAATCAACAAGCAAGAAATGTGCCATGATACTGACTATTGGTATCTTTCATGATGTGATGTGCTCTAGAAAATTATTTATGAAATTTTGTTTTCTGTTTTCAAGGATATCCACTGTGTATGTATAAGCCAGTCTTGAAACCATGTTTTGGCAATGAGATATGTTCTCTAGACTTTCTTTTTAAATTTTTTTTTAATCTTAAAGCAAAAATATTTATTAAGGTAGCATAGCAAGAACAGCAGCTACAATGCACCCTAATACAATGGGGGTGCTTTCTGCAAAATATACACAGCATCACTGGATATATTTAGAGTATATTTTAATTTAGGAATTTATTTAGGAACACACAGAGGAAACAAACATGGCCAAAATTCCTGAGCTTAAGAGATGTACCATTTTTCTTCTTCTTTTTGTATTTTAAAAAAATATTTATTTTCATTCATATTATTTATTTATTCAAATTGTTTTATATTATATAATATTTATTTAACATAAATTATCTGGTTTTTAATTATTTAAATTATTAATTAACTACATTACTCATTATATTACTTAAATAATCAATTTAATTATTTCATTAAGTTTTAATTATTTGATCATCTTTTAATTATTCAATTTAATCATTTAATTAATTTGATTAAAGATTCAACTATTTAATTAGATGTTTAATGTTAATCATTTAAGATTATACAATATGTATATTATATTATTTATGTAATTTATTATAAATATTATTTTAATATGCATTGGGGGGGTTGTATTTTATTTATCCAATTACATGTAAAGAGAGTTTTCAACATTAGTTTTTATAAGATTTTGAGTTCCAACTAATGCATTATTGGTGGAGTTACGAACTGCTTCAGCCATTCTGGAGAACAATTTGGCCCAAAGACCTATAAAACTGTGCACATACCCTTTGATCCAGCAGTATCTCTACTGGGCCTATGTCCCAAAGAGTTCATAAAAGAGGGAAAATAGCTCACGTGTGTAAAAATGTTTGTAGCTACTCTTTTTGTGGTAGCAAAGGATTGGAAAATGAGTAGATGCTCATCAGTCAGATAATGGCTAAACAAGGTGTGCTATTTGAATGTGATGGAATACTGTTGTTCTACAAGAAATGACCAGCAGGCTGATTTTGGAAAAGCCTGGAAAGACTTACATGAACTGATGCTGAATGAAGTGAGCAAAATCAGGAGATCACTATACACAGTAACAACAAGATTGTGTGTTTATCAACCATGGTACACTTAGGTCTTCTCAGCAATTTGGTGATCCGAGGTAATTCCAATAAGCTTTGAATGGAAAATGCCATCTGTATCCAGAGAGAGAACTATGGAGACTAAATTGGATTGAATTCACTAAAGTGGATTGAAGCATACTGTTTTCATTTTTATTCTTTTGTTTTTCTTTCCTTTCTTGTGATTTTTTTTTCCCTTTAGTTCTGATTTTTCTTTCCCATATGACTCATATGGAAATATGTTAAAAATGAATGTAGATAGATAATCTTTGGGGGCAGCTAGGTGGCGCAGTGGATAGAGCACCAGCCTTGAATTCAGGAAGACCCCAGTTCAAATCTGGTCTCAGACACTTAACACTTCCTAGCTGTGTGACCCCTGGGCAAGTCACTTAACCCCAGCCTCAAAAAAAAAAAAAAAGATAATCTTTAAAAAAAAAAAATTTAAAAACAGATTTTGAGTTTCAAAATTTTTTCTCCCTGCCTTCCTTCATCATTTGTACCATATGTACCATCATTTTGAACATATTTCCATGTGTTATGTTGTAAAAGAAAGGGAAAAACCCATGAGAAAGAAAAAGCAAACAAACAAAAAAGGTGAAAATGATATACTTCAAACCATATTCAGTCTCCAAAGTTCTCCCTCTGAATGAAAATGGCATTTTCCACCCAAAATCTATTAGAATTATCTTAGATCACTGTACTGCTGAGAAGTAAGTCTGTCATAGTTGACCATCATATAATCTTGTTGTTGCCGTGTACAGAGTTCTCCTGGTTCTCTCAGCATCAGTTCATGTAAATCTTTCAAGGTTTTCAGCAATCATCCTGTTCATCATTTCTTATAGAACCATAATATTCTATTATATTCATATACAGTAACTTATTCAGCCATTCCCCAACCGATGGGCATCCATTCAATTTCCTTGGCACTACAAAAAGGGTTGCTACAAACCTTTTTGCACATGGGGAAAGGATAAAAATTTTCAAAACAAAACAAAGGCTGCAGCCACCTTTTCCCATCCTGGTGGCACCTTCATTCAATCCCCCCAGGCTCACTGGTCAAGGCAGGAGACTTAGAGTACTCTTTGCTCCTCACTGCTATTTTCCAGGTTCTCTCCCACCTCCACAGATCAATAATCTCTGTTCCTTTGAGGTTCAAGCTGTTCATATCCACCACTAAATCAAAATCCTGATAGGTGTTGCCTCTTGGTTTCCTTTTTTAAAGTATTAATATTAGCTTTGATTTTTTTCTTCTGACTTGGGTTCAGGTCCTGCCCCTGATACACCCCCGCGTAAGTAGGCAATCCATTGACTATGTGCTCTAGTCAACTCTGAGAATATAAGTGACAAGAAGGTGCCAAACTGCACGTAGTTGAGACTTTGCCCACCTGGGAGTTCCCTGTCTTAATGAAATCACAGGTCTAGTTGCTCCTTGTATCCCTATTCATCTTCCAAAAATCTCTAAAAATGGAATCCTGGATGACAGATCTAGAGCTGAAGGGGATGTTCAAAACCATGTAGTGTCACTACCTCAATTTATAGATGAGGAAACTTAGGTCCAGAAGGTTAAGGGACTTGTGCAAAATCATCCAAGTAGTAAATGGCAGATGATGAATTTGAACCCAAATCCTTTGACTCCATGTCTGTTGTCCTTTTCATTGAACCACATGGCCTTGGTGATTTCCCAATTGGGATATATTTTTTTATATAGATTTTAAAATTTTTTTGATATAGATTTTATAGATTTTTGATATAGATTGTATCTCTTTGTACTTGGCAGCTCATTAAACAAAACAAAGATGAGCTAATGTGCAGGATTACATGTACTATAAAAACCACCCAGCTGAGTTGTTGTCTATATTATGTTCTTTGAAAATATATTCCAAACCTTATGTTCTGATAAACTAAGTGCCTTCACCAAGGCAGTGTAGAATAATTAACTAGGAACACGTTTACCTAATGCATGAACAGTTGGCAAGTGTTGATGGTGGCAGTGGCAGAGAGTACAATCTGACCACAGGTACAGTCATCAAAGGACACGGGGTGGCCCATCCATCCCCCACAGGGTTTAGGGATCAGGACAGGGGCATCACAATGATGCAATCTTAAAAGTAGGAGCCCAGGGCCCAGAAAAGGAGTGGGCTTATCCCTTCCACATGGTGCAGGTAAGCAGAGAATTGTAAGGCTGGAAGTACAAGAATAGTATGAATCAGACTACTTTGTATTCCGTTCGCTAGAGAAAAATGTGCCTCCCCTGAAAGGAAAATGCCAATAAGAATATTGATGACTTTAGACAAAGCCTCAGTTACCTTTTATTGTTGTTTGCTTGTTTTCAGTCATGTTCAACTTTATGATCCCATTTGGGGTTTTCTTGGTAAAGATCCTGGAATGATTTCCCATTTCTTTTTCCAGATTTTTACAGATGAGGAAAACTGAGGCAAACAGAGTGAAGTGACGTGACAAGGGTCACACAGTATATGTCTGACATTGCATTTGAACCCAGGTCTTCCTGACTCCAGACAGCCCTGTCCCTCCATCCTCTGTGTCATCTAGCTGCCCCAACCCTTGTTATAGTTCTTGAAGTGAAGTCTTTAAAAAGTGAAAATAAAGGGGTAGTCAGCTAAGAAAAACAAAACAAACAAACAAAAAAACAAGAACAAAAACAAAAATTCTGATTAGGGAAGTAATGGTCACAGGGTTTTCGACAGAGCATTGACATCCCACTGCTCTATAATTTTTCCTTCTCTTTTTTCTGTTTTTGTACCTTGAGATTAAACAGTGTCTGAGAGAAAGGAATTGAAAGCTGAAAAGAATAAATGATAGTCTTTAATAAGTTGTAAGTTGCTGTCCATAGTGAGTTTTTCAAAGGCTAGAGGGAGTCTTCCTGCAAGGGCTTTTGATACAAAGCTGGCAGAAGCTGCTGGTACTGTTCACACTTTCTGGAAAGCTTTTGACATTAAGTAACATAAAAGATTAGGGCCAGTTGGAGAGATCTGGTTTATTCCAATCTAAGGCAAGGAATCAATAAGTGACTGATAATGGTCACTAGTAAACAAGAAAGCTATTTGTACCTGGGTTTTTGTGGGTCTTCACCTTTTCTCTAAATTTGAATTTCAATATTTATATATGCTTATGATAATAATAGCTAATATTTCTGTTTAGAGCAAAATAGTGTTTTATTTTTCCAAATACATGTAAAAATAGTTTTCAACATTCATTTTTGTAAAACTTTTTGTTATAAAATTTTCACCTTCCCTGCCTCCTCCCCCCAAAATGGTAATAGGTGAAAATACTATGCTTCCATCCACAAACGTTGTCCATAGTTTTCTCTCTCCATGTGATTGTCATTTTCCATCCCAAGTCTATTAGAATTGCTTTGAATCTCCTGATCTTCGAGGAGAACCAAATCTGTCATAGTTGATTATCACATAATCTCATTACTCTGTACCATGTTCTCCAGGTTCTGCTCACTTCACTCAGCATCAGTTCATGGAGATCTTTCCAGGCTTTTTTGAAATCAACCTGCTCCGCATTTCAGTAAGCTTTTTTTTTTTTTTTTTTTTTAAATCTATTTATCTTAGTAATCTCTTTTTTAAAAAATGGAAAAGCATGGGACTTTCAACTGTTACCATTCTCTCAGGATACCTTGATTCTCAGCAGACTTGAGTTGATTTAACTCACCCTAAATTTTTAATAGCTTCTATTATCATGACTTATCCACAGCTCCTATGGCTTCTAACCAGCCCTGGCAATTGTTAAGACCCCTCAAATTGATCTTTTGTTCTAGAGCTATTGCATTGCTATGAATCCTCTTGAACTGCTAATGAGTGATTCTTCCCAACTTTTAGAACTCCTTTCTGACTTTGTCTATAAGGGAAGAAGTACATTTATCCTACCTGCAGCTTGACAGAAGCTCAGACAAAGACAGGGATTATACCCCAGCATGCATTGACATGTCAGCTGCAGGAAGATCTGTGATTATGGTCTTTTCCCATTCAGAACACGGGAGTTCTAGTCTTCTTCCAAAGAGAGGATCTCCCCTCTCTATCACATATTTGGCTTATAAAAGTTTAATGCTGCATACCTGTGCATACATCTCCATATAACTTTTGCATCTGACTAAAGAGCTTCCAGCTAGACTCCTCAACCTGCTTCTGATTGGTAAAGGAACCCTCTCCAGAATGTCCATTAAAACACACATTCAATCTGAACATAACTCCTCAAAAAGAGATAGGAGATTTTCCCATGATTTCTAGGGATGGGATTTCAGGGATCAGCAGGGCAAACCTCTATCCCATAACACATATATGACCTGCCTATATGACTAATCCTCTTTATAAGTTCAGAAGTTCCTCTGACTGTCATCCCATGGCTAGAAACACCCCTCTTGCCCACTATTTTCCCTCTCAAATACATCCTTTACACCATTGCCCAAGGAATCTTGCTAAGAAGATAATTGTACAAATATGTTTACATATATTGGAACGAACATATATTTTAATGTGTATAACATATATTGGATTGCTTTGCCCATCTAGGGAAGGGGGTGGAAAGAAGGAGGGGAAAATCTGAAACACAAGGCTATGCAAGGGTCAATGTTGAAAAATTAGTTTTGAAAATAAAAAGCTTTAATAATAAAAATAAATAAATGAAATGAAAAGCAATAAATATGAAACAATAAAAAATAATAATTTAAACCCTCCCCCTAGAAAAAGGAATCTTGTTAAGGAGTAGCTCAGCTCTCTTCAGAACCCTCACCCCTCTAGTTCTGTGTGGATGGCCCTGCTTTTCCAGATGCTATTCTGGGATGTAGAAATTCTTGGAACTTCAGATAAACTTTTGTTCCTGCCTCTTATCCCAGAAAAAAAAAAAAAAAAAAAAAAGCTGCAGTCAGAAGAGTGCAAAGAAGAAAAACAGATCTATTATGAAAATGAAAATAAACTGTGGTTAAAGGCAGTTATCTTAATATGAAAACATTAAGTATTAAAATACTTTGCAGCTATACTTTTGATTAACTTATGCTTTATGAAAAGAAATTAAACTGAGGAGAAAGGAATGTAAGGATACATATTAATATTCATAAAGAGCATTAATGTTTCTTAAATTTGGTTTAAAATTTGTTCCTGAGATAGCGAATGCCTGTAGATCCCATTTTGGCAGATGACAGGGACTGGCCACAATCCTTAATGTTACTTCATTTGTACAAAATGAACTAATTCAATAAGAAAGGGCTACTGTTGCCTAGTCTTTCTTAGCCAAAAAATCAATGAGGAAACATGACCTCATGCTAAGAGAATAAATCACGGCTCAAGTCATTTTGGTTGGCAGAGTTTGAAAGACAAAGCAATATGACTTCAGGAGCCTAGAAAATGAAGACTCTTAATTACCTCCAAATCCAAGCTGAGATTCCTGCTGTATGTGTCATCTCCTAGACTCAGGTGGGCCAACATGGATATGGTTCTTCTGTGATCCCTGATATCTCTAGCTGATCTCTTATAGCAAGGACAGTAAATATCCATCACCTCTAGGTGCAGGACCTAGATGTAAGGAGCTACTTAGAAGCACTTGCATAGGCTGGTTCTGATTCTTCCTTTTCTCTTTCTGTGATCATGGAGATTTGTCAAGCAGTTGGGGGAAGAAGGAGGTATGAGCAAAGAGATGGGAGAAGAGAGAGAAGAGAAGAGGAAAGGAAATGACTGTAGCCAGTGGGCCAGTAATACAAAACCGGACACTAGAGAGAGACTGGTAAATGGACTTGGAACAAAAGTAACTCTTGAACAACATGGGGAGCCATGCAGGCAGAGAGGTCAGCAAAAGGAGTAGTATCTGCAGTAACTAGCAGCAAAACAGGGAGCAATAGTGGTGGTGGAGAGGAACATGAAAAGGGAGCAAAGTGCTCATGGAACACTAGCATGCTAGATCGAACCTCAAATCATGTTCTCCCTTGCCAGAGTGCCATCTAGGATAGACCTATGACTATTTTACTCCCTCTCTAGGTGGGAAAGTAGAGATCTATCAGAAGGTGAAAGAGGTTCTTGTACTCTCTCTGGGTTCAAATGCAATTTTTTTTCTGTGCCCTGACTGTTTTAAACAAGATTACCATATATTTTGAAGCCTTGTGAACTGCAGTGCTTGTAAGGATCACAGTGGCCACTTTGGAGGAGGGCCAAATAGTAAAATTCCTAGATTCTCTGTAGATGGGGGCCATTAGCTAAATAAATGAAAGGTCCTAAAAATGTACCTGAGCCCTCTATATTGAGAGGGAATTGTTCTCATAAGAGCTCTATTAGCATTTGAGACTATCCATTGTTGAACTGAATTGAACAATTAAACAGACATTTATTAAGTGCATGCTAGGTGCAAGGTAAAGTCAGTGCAGGTAGATGGTGATGGAAAGATAAATATGACATAAAGACCACTCTAAAGAAATTAACAATTGAAAAGAGGAAAATACCTGCATACAAATAGGGTTAAGATAGAAGGGAGATTATAAAAGGGATGAAGGAGCAATTTTGTCAATGTACTGTGAGAAGTTATTTTTAAATAATAGCTTTTTATTTTCAAAGTATATACAAACATAGTTTTCATCATTCACCCTTGCAAAACCTTGTGTTCCAAATTTTTCTCCCTCCCTTCGCTCCACTCCCTCCCTTAGACAGCAAGTCATCCGATATAGGTTAAACATGTGCAATTCTATGTGTATTTCCACATTTATCTTGCTGCACAAGAAAAATCTGATCAAAAGGAAAAAAATGAAAAAGAAAACAAAAAGCGAGCAAACAACAACCAAAAAGATGAAAGAACTATGTTGTGATCCACACTCAGTCCCCACAGTCCTCTCTCTGGGAGCACATGACTCTTTCCATCACAAGACCATTGTAATTGACCTGAATCACCTCATTGTTGAAAAGAGCCCCCCCCCATCAGAATTGATCATGGCATAATCTTGTTTCTGTGTACAATGTACAATTTTTTTTAATTGGCTATATTTTTATTTGTTTATTTTTAAAATAAGTTTTTCATTTTCAAAAAGATACATGCAAAGATAGTTTTCAATATTCACTTTGTAAAACGTTGTGTTCCAAATTTTCTCCCTCCCTTCCCCTCACCCACTCCCATAGACAGCAAGAAATCCAATATATGTTAAACATGTGCAATTCTTCTATACATATTTCCACATTTGTATGATCATACTCTTTTTTTTTTTTTAAGTTTAAGAAGCCCTGATTTCTTTCTCTTTTGTGTGTGTGTGTGTGTGTGTGTGTGTGTGTGTGTGTGTGTGTGTGTGTGTATGTGTGAGAGAAAGAAAATAAAATTCAGGGGGCAGCTAAGTGGCTCAGTCGATAGAGCACCATTGAATTCAGGAGGACCCCAGTTCAAATCTGGTCTCAGACACTTAACACTTCCTAGCTGTGTGACCCTGGGCAAGTCACTTAACCCCAGCCTCAGGGAAAAAAAAGAAAAGAAAATTCAAGCAAACAACAACAAAATAAGTGAAAATACTATTTATTATGCACATTATCCACATTCAGTCCCCACAGTGCTCTCTCTGGGTGCAGATGACTCTCTTCATCACAAGACATTGGCACTGGCCTGAATCATCTAAGAGAACTTTTAAGATGGAGAAATGTGCACTTTCACTTCGAGAGGAGATGTTATATAAGAGATAGATTCTTATCTACAATAGATAGAAATTGATGCCCAAGTTAGGCTTTGAAGGGATCCACACTGGGGAAGAAGGAAGTTCATTTCTATTAACCTGAGTAAAACTGTGAAAATTTATTTCCAAAATGTATGTGTGACAAATATAATATATAATGTATAATATAATAGATGATATTATATATAATATATAGAAGGTGACAAAGTGAAAATTGGGGACAGAGAAAGTTTATTTGTCTAGTGTACTGGAATTTAGAGAGAGAATATGAAACTTTTAGGAGGTAAGGCTAAATGGGCAGGTATACACACACATATGTACACATACATATACATACACACAGAGAGAAAATGTCATAGTAACAATCCTCCTTGATCTTGTCCCCCAACATGTGCTTTAGGCAATTCTAACCTTAGTTTTTGAACTAATAGTTGGCAGAGGCAGCATGATGCTTTGCCAACTATTAACATTGAAATTCTCTTAACAATTAAATTCTCTTCTGTAGGATGAGAGGGTTGGATTAAATCCAAGGTCTTTTTAATCACTTCTTACCTATATAATTTTTCTAATTTTTATGTCTAAACCATCATTTCCTGAGCACTCCTTCAGATTTTGAGAACATGAAAAATTAAAACTCCAAAAGCAGAGTCCTCAAAAACATCCATTCTTTTTTTTTAATTATTAATTAAAGTTTTTATTTTCGAACATATATGTGTAGACAATTCTTCAACATTAACCCTTGCAAAACCTTGTGTTCCCAATTTCCCTCTCTTCTCCTCCCCCCACTCCTAGATGGCAAGTAGTCCAATATATGTTAAACATGGTAGAAATACATATTAAATCCAACATATGTATATGTATTTATACAATTATTTTGCTGCACAAGGAAAATCAAATCAAAACAGAAAAGAAAAAATGAGAAAGAAAACAAAACGCAAGCAAACAACAAAAAGAGTGAAAAAGCTATTTGTGAACCACACTCAGTCTCCACAGTCCTCTCTCTCTGGGTGCAGATGCTCTCTCCATCATAAGACTGGTGGGACTGGCCTGGATCATCTCATTGTTGAAGAGAGCCATGTCCATCAGAATGGATCATCAAAAACATCTATTCTTTAAAAAAAAAAAAAAATCCTAGCCTATCTAATGCTCAAAATGTCATTCTGTTTTCTCCAACTTTGTACTATAAAACCCACAATTCTATGCCTTGGCCAAACTGAGTGAGTAAATGGCTCCACACAAGATCAGCTTTCCCTTTGCCTACCTTTGGCTAATTTCCTGAAGTTCTGCTATTAGAGCTTCATTGCTTTAGCTTAGCATTAAGATTGCTATTTTAAATGCAACTCCCTTTTGGAGAGTAAAGATTTAAAGTTCTCATCAATCATTTACTTCTCAATGTGAATGAGTTTCAGATCTTTTCCTGAGGGCAGGTTTTGATTAGGGAGAATGAGAATAAAGGGTAAGTGGACAAGAGGGCAATGGGGCCTGAGGGAAAGGCACCCAGAACTTGGAGAGTAGCAGGGGGCAGGGGTGTGGTGCTGAAGACACAGTCAGTTGACTTGGAGATTTTGCCAGTGGCTGCCTGGCCAAGAATTTTCTCCGCCATTGCTTCCTGGAGCCAGGCAGGGTACTGTGGGCAGCAGGAGGCCCAGCTGGGTAAATACAAATGTGAGAGCGGGATAAGCCAGCAAATCCATCCCAGCCCCACTCCCCTTCTCTCCCCTCCTGCCTCTCCCACTCCCTAACACTCTGTCTTTGGTACCCTTGTCAAGAAAGTGAGGCCAGGTGTCCCTTGATATGTCTATTCTACCCTTTAAAGGGGAAACTATTTCCCTAGGAAGGGTGAGCTCACATTTAGGACCTGCAGGACCCCTGGTAAGGAAAAGGCAGTTAGAAGTGAGAAGCTTGGAAAGGCCACGCACGCTGCCGAGTAAAGGTTTCTTGGCCTTGGGTCATTCCACAGATCTGCAGTCTATGTGTCGGCCGCCTGGGCCGCCTCACGTGGTTGGGCGTCCGAGACTCAGCAACTGTCCAGAAGCCTTAAGCCAAGGGTGGACGGAATTCCTAAGGGCCACTTGCTATTTCTAGGATGGCTTTGGGGAAACAAATCTAGGGTTGCAGGTTTAGAGTTGGAAAGGACCTCAGTGGCCAATTAGTCTGGTGCCCTAATTGTACAAATGGGGAAGTGAGGGCCAAAGAATAACACAGTCATTATACAGTAGAGCTGTGATTTGAACTCAGACCTTCCAATTTCAAATCCAATGGATTTTCTACTGTACCCTGGACCTCTGGAGGTCTTAATGTTTTTATCAATCACAAAAATACTATGAATCATTCACAATTCTTAAGCACTAAGTTCACAAAGTAGTTTTCTTCATGCATCTCTGTGGTAGAGGGAGTGAAAGGGATTAATAATTCTGTATGTCCAGGGTATGACTGGTAATAAGAGAGAGGAGTGGAGGTCATGTAGATGGGGAAATACAATGGTTTCTCTTAGAAAGTTTTAGGAACTTGAAGTGTTTAGGAACAAGAAATTGGTAGTGAATGGTTTTACACATTATGATGGACTGATGCAAGTGATATCCAAGCGTCGCTGTATTTTTTACATAAGAGCTGGCCAAAAACGGTCCTGAAATTTTGTGCATCTTATCAAAGGCGATTAAAACTGAAAAAGGAAGAGGGAAAAAAGTAGCCACCTACATGCTGTACACATGCTCTCTGATACAATATAGGAAGACAAATAGTAGAAGAGGATCAGCAGTTCATGGGAGATGATATCCAATAAGAGGGGCAACAATGAAACAGAGGGGATATAATAAATGGCTTGAACTTGAGATCATGAATCAAGGCAAAGGACCTGAATAGATAAAAGAGAAGGTAGAGGAACTCTGTATATTAAAAAAGATACATATATGTGAGCAACTGAACTTTTGTGATTTGGGGGTTCTGTCATTCACAGACAGCAGCACCAAAATGTGGGGCTTGTGCTCGGACCCCCTCCGTTCCCTCCAGAAAACAAAACAAAACAAAACACCAACTATCACCATATATTCTGGAACGAGGAACATCTGGATCCAAACCAGTTCCAATTGTTCAGTAATGAAGGATCAGCTACACCCAGAGAGAGGACTATAGGAAATGAGTGTGGACCACAACATAGCATTTTCACTCTTTCTGTTACTGTTTGCTTGCATTTTTGTTTTCCTTCTCAGGTTTTTACCTTCTTTCTAGATTCTATTTTTCTTGTACAGCAAGAGAACTGCGTAAATATGTATACATATATTGGATTTAACACATAGTTTTAACATATTTAAATGTATTGGACTGCCTGCCATCTAGGGGAGGGGATGGGGGGAAGGAGGGGAAACTTTGGAATGGAAAGTTTTGCAAAGGTCAATGCTGAAAAATTACCCATGCATATATCTTGTAAATAAAAAGCTATAATAATGATAAAAGATTCAATAGAGAAATTTAAAAAAAAAAAAAAAAAAGGAACATCTGGAGAACTTAGTATCCTTAGGGAATGCCTTTTTCATTTGGAACTCTTCACCTTTAAGGAGCTTTTATCTTTATTTTATGCTTCAATTGACATCTATAGTCAAGGATCTTTAAAAAAAAAAATGTATCTCTGTGATTTCATCTGTCAAGGAATCTTATAATGAACTTATTCAAGTATGAAGGATTTCTTACTGGATCCTACATTTCAAGGCTTTTTAAAGTAATTAACAAATAATAGACATAGATTATATTCTCTATGGCTCTGATCGCGGAACTGTTTTTATTCATGCTGCCATGATTCCCTGCTCACTCCTGGAAGTTTGGGGATTCTCAAGTATGTCTATGCAACTGTCAAGTTGAAGTTCAGTATAATTCATGACATCGTTTTTGAAAACTACTATCCTCTACTTTGCAACCAATTATGTGTTTCTAAAGATGGGCTCTTATGTAGAAAATAATTACAAAAAACTTGTCTGTTCACAACTGACATTTTCATGAAGTAGAGTCTTAATGTTTATGAATGAATGAAGAAAGCATTTATTAAGTATTTATTAGTCAAGTACTGGACTCAGCTTGTACAGATACATAAGCAGAGACAGCTCCTGCTCTCAGAGAGGAGACATTCTAATGGGGGAAAAAAACAGAGGGAAGTGGTACTTGAGTTTGAAAATTATTGGGAAAGTATATTGCTGAAGCTATAGCAAAGAATCCATGGGAGAGTACATTGGGATACCAGGGCGTGGGCTGTGATGTCATCTCTGAAAAAATTCAGTCTGAAACTGTTGAGATTTGGGGTACAACCAGACTCTTCCCATACCAGGCCACCAAAAAGATGGTGTCCAGGGTGACACCCCCAAAGTAGGTTAGGATCACAAGTCATCTCAAAAGAATTTGTAGGGATACACTTCCAAATCAAGGGGCAGAAATTTGATTACACTGCTAAGACAGGGCTAAATTCATAATGGTCTTTAGCAAGGAAAAGGGGTTTTAGCAATTAACAAGGGGTAAGACAAGTTCCCTAGCAGAGGCAGCAAGTGGGGGGCAACTAAGAGGAGTTTAGGGTTCTAATAGGTGTCAGAAATTGTGATACTTAGCAAGTGGACTAACCACCCAAAAGGGGCTAGCCTGAAAAGATTACAATGGCAGGCTAACCCTAAAAGAGATTTAGCACCCTAAAAAGAGTTAGTAAGAGCAGTATGAGCAGATCTTTTATAGGGGAAATGTAATGGAGGGAGAAGGGTTGACATAACATCATCTGATCATCTGACTAGATCCAGTAACTGATGTTAAGGTTTTGTCAATGCAAAAATTCCCTCCATCTGAGGTGGGGCTGTAATAAAGCCCACTTTACAAAAGGCCTAATCAAAATCAAAAAGGTCAATTTTAAATCCTATCAGTGCTCTTCCCAGCTTGGGAGTGGCTAAACTTTCAAAATGTTTACCTTTAATTCAGACTTTCTCTGTCAATGTCCACCCTCATCAAATCAAGTACTAATCAAGCAAGGGCATTTATTTGGACCCTTACTTGGGGTAAAAGGGACAAACCCTGCAGGTATCCTCCTGGAGGGAGAGGGGTAACCCAGCAGAATGAGAAGGAAAAGAAAGAAAAAATCAGAATTGGGCCAGAGCAGGAAAATTTGGAGGCTGTCAGATTTTGCATACAGTCTCAGAAAGTCCCCTGTGATTGGATTAAGGGATGAATGGAAAGATAAAAGACCCTTTTGTTCCAATGTAGTCCTTGAGAAACTGAAAGTGACTGGATTATTGAGGCTGAGATAGCAGCTAAGATTCCATCTTGGAGATTGATATACCTCTTTCTGGAAAGTTGATTTGATTATGTTTAAAAATTTGATCATAATCTTGATGAAAAAAATGCCCATTTGGACAACTGAGGCCTGAGCTCTTGACAAGACAGATTTAAGTCTTGCAGCGTTTGGTGTTAACTTGAAGCTTGATTAGCACCAGGCTTTGTTATATGACTGGGGTAACTGTCCTGATCCTGGGCTGCAGGGCAGGAGTCTGAGGTCTGGAACAGCAGGGGATCCTAGACAAATCTCCGAGTCTACTAGAGATGTACCTCCAAAGTGACATCCAGGGCTTTGGTTCTGCTCCACTCCCACCAGCATGATAGTGTTGGGGTACCCAGGCGTGGGTGGTGGTATCTGTGAAAGCATTCAGGCTCAAACCATCTCCAATTCAAGCATGGGCATTTATTTGGGCATTTACTGGGATAAGGGGTGAGGCAACTTGCAGGCCTCCTCCTTAAGAGAGGTGAAGTGAGAGTTATATAGAGAAGGAATAGCAAGAAAAAATCTGGAGAATTGGGCAGAGCAGGGAGAATAGAAATATCAGAGATTTTGCATAGCTTTGGAGATCTCAGAAAGTCCCAGTGATTGGATTACGATATGCTTAGAAAAGATAAATCGTCCTTTTGTAAAAAGCAAAAGGTCCTTTTTGTTCCAATGAAGTCAGAGAGAGAGAGAGAGAGAGAGAGAGAGAGAGAGAGAGAGAGAGAGAGAGAGAGAGAGAGAGAGAGAGAGAGAGAGAGACTGAGAAGGAGGGCTTCGGCAGCAGTTAAGAATCCATTGAAAGTGGTTTATGAGAAGTAAAGGAGATCTGGAGATAGAAGGATTAACTGAAAGGTTATGGAAGGGAGAAAACCCCCAAGGCTTGGAGTGTGGCAAGAACTGTGAGATGAAGTATTGGGGGAGCTCGATTTATCTGGCTGAGGACCCTCCCAGTCAGTACTGTTGGGGCCCCTGGGGCTAGAAACGAAGGACTTTGGATTCTGGTTAGGGCAGCATAGTGACTACTGAGATGATGATGGTCAAGGAGAAAAGGCAGCTGTGGCAGGAGTCACACCTTGGGGTTGTAGGTGACTTGTAATCGAGACAGAGTGAGATGGCTAGGCCAAGGGTTAGGACACATCCACTGCCTAAGTCCTCCAAGGCTTGAGTTCTAGTCTTCCAGGCATATTGTTTGGTAAGAAGATTGCTGCAGAGTAAAGTGAAATATGGTTGGAGCTAAGCCATATGTAATAGGTGACTGAGGCAACCTCCATTCAGGATAGGGAGCCCCGGGTAATTCTGGGTATAAGGATTTCTGGCTTAAGAGGCATGGGAGAAGTGTAATTTACGGGGGGTGTAGTGTGTCTATCTCTTGATAATTCTCATACTTAAATGGGTAGAAAAGATGGCATATAGTCTATTTGAACTGGCTTAACTACCAGAGCAAAAGAGCAACTCATTAGTGTAGCGAGGTCACTTTGGAGGCAGGCCTCTAGTGGATCTGTGATCCCCTGCTATTCCATGTTTTATCAGTGGATTTAGAAGGACTAGAAGAATGCCGGTAAAACCTGCAGATGACCATGAAGCTCAAATGGGTAATGAACATGTTGGATGACAGGGTTGGAAGCCAAAAAAGAACTCTGGAGACCACAACAAGGGGCGGAAACCAATCAAATGAATTTTATTTGAGATAAATGTAAAGTTATCCCCACAAATTAAAAAAGCAATTTCACAAATACAGAGTGGGGAGAGGTAGGATCTTGACTAATTCCTGCAAAAGTTGATCTGGGGATCTTTAGAGACTGCAGGCTTATTCTAAATAAAGTAGCTAAATAAAGTAAATAAAGTAAAGTAGCTCCAAAACAGTTAATGCTATCCTAGGTTGTAATAAGAGAAGATATTTCTCTTTTCTATTCTATTCTATTCTATTTTATTATATCATATTTTATTCTATTCTATTATATATCATATTCTCTATTATTTTATTATATCATATTCTATTTTATTATATCATTCTATTCTATTCTATTCTATCATATTCTATTCTATTTTATTCTATTATATCATATTCTATTCTATTCTATTCACCTACCCCCAAAGCATCTCAAGGGATTAATCCCTTCTATATCACTTGGGTCTCCAGAGGGGCGGTTTAACTCAGTTTGTACATAACATTAGTCCCATCAAGTTGCAAGTTTAAAAGCCTCCATCTGTCGCTTCTCGGCTTGGTTTTCCAAGATCCTGGCTACTTCTGGCTTCTCAGATGGGTTGGTTGCATCATCTGGCTAGAAGTTTTCTTCTTCTTCTTCGGGTTCTTCATAAATCGTGGTAAGTGCTCTTGGAATCCAGCGTTTCTTCCTAAAACCGAAAAGAACAAAGAAAGAAAGACCACACCCCCAAACCCATTTCTCAGGATCAAAGACTGGAAGGGGAGGAGAAGATGGTCCTCAGGCCTCTTCCCCTCCAGCTTCCTGTGAAGTGCCCTTGTGTTGAGTGAATGAGTCACCTCTGGACCCTCTCTATCCAAGTACCATGATCACTTCTAAGTAGAAAAGTCTCACATCTCTGTGTCCAGTTTTAATCAATCTCCTAAACTGTAGAGGTCCAGATCATTACCTGCTTGCTGTACATCTCTAACTGGATCTTCTGCTAGCATATCAAACAGAACTCATCATTACCTCCCCTTAGGGTTCCCTCCTGCCCACTTCCTTATTGGTATAGACAGTACCACCCTCCTGGTTCCCCAAATTTCCAACCTTGGCTCTTCCATCTCTCTCATCCTCCCCACCCTGTATTTAATTGCCTGCTAAATCCTCTTGATTTTCCCTCTACAATTTCAAGAGTATATTCACATCACTACTGCTCTTCCCACACTATCGTAACCATATCCTGATTGGGCCTGGAGCTTCCAGTCTTTCCCAACCCGGGCCAGTGGTCAACGTTCTCTCCATAAGCAACAGATGTCACCACACAACTCCCCTCTCGAAGATATTCTGTGTTCTCCTATTGTCTCTAAGGTATAATAAAAACTCCCTGACTTGGCAGTCAAGGCCTGGTCCAATCTAGCTCCAGTCCACCTTTTCAGTCTAACTTTAACTTGTGTCTCTCGGTAGTCAAATTGCACTATTCAATGCCCCCAAACTTGACTTCTGTCTGTGTCATCCGTTTCTTTGCACCAGCCATTCCCCATACCTGGTACTCCCGTCATCCATCTTTGCTTTTCAGAATTCTTATCTACTTTCTGTGCTCAGCTCAGGTACCAGTTCTTCTGGGAAGACTTCCCTCATGCCTCCAATCGGCAGTGTCCTCTCCCTCTTCAAATAACCTGTATTTGCTTTTTATTTGTGAGAGTTACTGCCCCCCACCCCCACCCTCTCACCTACTGTACTCTAAGAGTACAGGGCCTTGCCAATACCTCACACAGCATCCAGCCTTGCTCTCACCATGTGGCTAACCCACCTTTTATTCGCTGGATATTTTTTTCTGCGAACTTGTAGATTACTTCTTTTGAACATATCATCGTCTGCAACTTTTGCCACGCTGGTTACATCCATGGTGGGCTTGCTCACTGCCTGTTTGTTTCCAGCACTGTGAATCAGAAGGCCAATTGAAGACACCATTAATTTCTTGGGTAATAGAACAATTCGTTAAACAACTGATACCAGCCCCCAAAGTCTGACATAAGTCTTAGGGCTAGACCCAGGCACCTTGTTACTTAATTGCTTCCTGAGGCCGAGGACCATGTCTTGCCTTTTTTATACATCCACTTCAGTACCTGTCACTGTTCTCTGGAAGCAAGGGGCATATGTCCCTTTCCTGAAAGTGTCCTAGGACTGGAGGCATCTGCCCTGGGAGCAAAGTGGTTGAAAAGGCCTATGGTTCTATCCCTAGCAGCAGAGAGCAGGGGTTGGAAATACGCAGGAAAGGGACCAATGATTGCCAGCTGGGGAGCTTCAGGAAGCCGAGAGAAGCGAGGCTGTGGAACGGACTTCTACTTTCGGAGAAGGGGGATTATAAAGCACAGAAAGGGCGAACAACAGGAACTGGCTGTCCTTTGCCTTTTTTTGTACCCCTGGTATTCCTAGCTTGTAACTCTAGTGCCACGGTGCCTGGCACATAGAAGGAGCTGCAGAAATGCTAGGTGATTGACTGATGTTTGGTGGTCAGCTGGGGAGAGTTGCTGGGGAATCTGATGACAAGACTCATAGAGCAAATCCAGAAATTGGAAGTGAGGGGTAGGCCGGGCTGGTCGATTTCTTGGCAGGAGATTTACTTTAACATCAAGCCTTCAGGTCTCAGAGCAGGGTCATTTGGTTTTATCCCTCTAATTCTGCAGAGATTATATATGGCAAGTATTATTATTTCCATTTTACAGATGAAAAAACTGAAATTCAGAGAGCTAAGTCACTTGCTCAGGTCACACTGAAGCACACAGGACACAACTAAGTGTGAGAGTTGGTATTTGAATCCCGGTTTTTCCTGACTCTAACTTTTCTGCCTCTCATGGGAAAAGTTCTTCCTGGCCGTGACATCCAGAAAGATTTTACCACCCAGGTAACTTTTGAGTTGGAATGGATAAAAATAAAAAAAGGGAAAATACTACACTTGGATTCAAATGCTGTCCCTACCTATCATTTATCAGCTTTGCCAGGCAAAATCATGAATACTATTGCTCGGAAGATAAGCTGATGGTAGGAAGTCACTGGGCAAAAAGCAGATGGGGAATTCAGTGGAGGCCAACCACATGAAGGGGATGCAAAGGGCACCCAAGACAAACCATTGAGGTTCATTGAGTTAGGAGGCACTTTAACGTTCATCTCATTCAACCTTACTTTACAAGGTTGTCGAGGTCGGATCTTGGCCCTCTCTCTTTGTGGGAGGCACCATGATATGAAGGAAAGAGAACTACATTGGGAACTAGAAAGCTTGCGTTCTAATTTGGACTCTGCCTCCGCCTCTGTCAGAGGTCCGAGGCCTCAACTGTGGTTATTATTTTGGGGGAGGGGAAAGCTCCCATAAGGATGTGTCAGGCACTCTGCTGAGGCTGGAAGCAACTCATTTCATCCCTGACATTTTCACCTGTGATTACATGGCCCCAGCCCCTTTTGCTTCCATAATCCGGGGTAGACACAACTAATATAACGCTTACATACCATTCTGCCAAGGGAATACAGACACTTCGTTAGTGTCTGATTAAGCTCACTCAACTTCCAGGAATCCATTAACACATGCACACAAGAGTGGAAACTCAGTAGTGCTGCCACCATGTTGGCGTGCTAAGTCAAGGATATCCAATCTCTGTTGCACACAGACTGCTCCACTCCACGTGCTACCTTAGCAGTTTGGTGGAGAGCACTTTCAAATCCCTAGTCATCTCCTGTTGCTAGGACCTGCATTAAATTTTTATAGTTAATAACCACCTTTTGTGGGGTAGGATTCCAAGCAGTTGTTAAAAGCGCCTTCATGTTGATCCCTCCTTCTCCTATCCTATGTAGATAGACGACTATCCCATGTTCCCCGTATGCTGGTGCTAACTGAACAACCTTGGACAGATCATGCAATCTCTCTGAACTTCTTTCAGTTTCCTCCTCTATAAAGTGAAGATGGTGGACTAGATGGACTCAAGAGTCTCTTGTGGCTCCTACATTCTTTGATTCACCCCGAGATCTCTTTTCTGTCATATTGGAAATGGCCAAGTGGAGAAGACTCAAGACCTCAGAGATGGATGACTTCTCCTTGAACCTACTCACAAGGTCACTTCGCTAGTGTCCAAGAACATCGAATGAGTTCTCTGCACGTCCGTCCCACACTCCACCGCACAAAGGGGACATTTTGCCAATTTGTAACTGAAATTGTGTAGTGGTTGCTACATCATTAAATGAACCTTGGCCTGGAAAATGGTAGTTGAAGCAGGTTCACAGAGAAGATAATGAGTTGGGGTTGTTTTTTTTTTCCCTTCTTTCTTTCTATTTGAACTTCAGTGAGAATTTGGCGCGATAATCTCATTGCTAGAGTTTATGGGGTGTAACTCCCCCTACTGTTTGCTTTGGCTGCCCCAAAGTTCTTTTGATGAAACTTGAGGTCAGTGGTTGGGAGAAACATGTCATAAATACTAGGCCTGTCTTGAAGTTTCTTAGATCTCAGCTGAGCAACATCTTTCCAAGGAACTCATAAATCACCAGGCAAACCAACATTCATTGTCTGCATTCGTGTCAGGGAGAAGAAAAAGAAATAATGAGAACCATCATGTGGAGATTTATATGGCATGAGCACAGAGCCCTTTCCACTCCTCCAAGGGGCCTGAAAGGGGCCCCGATAAAGAAAGGAACCCATAAGGAGAATTGAAGTACAAATCACCAAGGAAAGATTCCTTGGGGCCTTCCCTTTGATGATTGGGACCCTGTGGGACCACTTGACTTCTACCTTTGTGGGGGAGCCACAGCTTCATAAATTGGAGGCAGCCAAAAGCCTCAAGGGGAGAGCAGCAGGAGCGCCAACATACCCAGGTTAGAAAGTTCTTTATCTGACCAATCTCATGTTACCCTCCCCCCAATGACTCCATAAGGTAGGCAGGGCAAGGATCCCCATTTTGTAAAGAAGGATACTGAGGTTTGGTGAGGGGAAGTGATTTGCATACCTAGGAAGTGTGAAGCTAAGCTTCCAGAGCTCTTTCTACTAATCCATGCTGCCTTTTATAACTGGCGAGGTAGTTCAGAATATTAAGTATAGGGAGCTTGGGAACAGCGTTGGGCACTGAGTCTAAACCAGTGTACAAGGGACAGTGGCTGGATTGACAGACTTCCTTTTGGCTGTGGAGAGGATTCGATTGCCTTGTTCTGATTTTATGCATTTCCCAAAAAGCCTTGGGATCTTTGGGTGAGTTTCCTGAGACCACACTCATGAAAACAAGGAAGTAACAGTGAAGGCCTTGCCTAATTATTAGGCACCTATGGACAAATCTTTGCTAAATGGGAATCCTGGCTCAAAGCCATACAGCATAATCTTATAAAACTAAGGTTGCTCAGCTAAAGGATTTGCTTTGGCAACCCTGCATAAAGGGTTAAAAAGAAGAGAAATAAATATTTATTAAGCTAAGTGCTTTATAAATATTGCCTCATTTAATTCTCACAACTACTTTGAAGAGCAGATGCTACTATTATCCCATTATGGAGGGAACTGAGAAAATTGAGGCAAACAGGGTTAAGTGACTTGCCCGGGGTCACACAGCTAGTAAGTGTCTGAGGCCAGATTTGAACTCTGGTGGTCCTGATGCCAGGCCCAGCACCATAGTCTCTATACTACCTAATTGCCTCCCCATTATTGGGGAACCAACTCAGTTTCTCCAAAAAGACAGGAAGCTGCTTGAGGGTGAGACACCCTCTGTATGACTTCCCACTGTACTAAAACTGTATGGCAGGAACTGAATTTTTCTTCTTCCATACAAGGCCAGAGCTTCAAATGGGAAGAAAATCGAGGATGAGACAGGAGGGTCATTCCATTTCCTTTCTTTGATAATTTTTTAAAATTACATTTAAAAAAAAATGACAAAAACCTATTTAATTTCCTTTTTCCTTCCCAAAGAAAAAACAAAAATCTGGTAACATAGGAATCGTTAAGCAAAACATTTCCACATTTGTCATGTGCAAAAATTGTGTCCTGAAAGTCTTAGTGTGTTTGAAAGTTTTAACAGTGAAGGTTTAGGTCTTGATAGATTTAAACCATTATTAGGATTTTTGGAACACCTTGGCTATGTCTCTTCTCTACCCTAAGTCTATCACATCTGTCATGAGATGGGAAGCATGTTTCCTCACTAGACTTCTGGAATCATAGCTGCTCGTTGAATTGATCAGAGTTCTTAATAGCTTTTAAAGTTGGATTTAGACTTTTTGTTTATTTATTTGCATAATTGTTGGTTCTGCTCAGTTCCTTCTGCATCACTTTATATAAATCTTCCCAGGTTTCCCTGAAATAATCTCTTTCATCATTTATTACAGAATAGTGTTCTACCACAACCATATATCACAAGGTATTAAGCTTTTTTTCAACTAAGGCACCCCTTTAGTTTTTAGATCTTTGTCCCCCCCCCCAAAAGAATTGTCATAAATATTTTGTACATATGGGTCCTTTTCTCTCTGATCTCTTTGGGATTTAAGCCTAGGTCAACCTACTTCTTTTCAAGGGCATATGCACTTTCCTGTTATCATTTAGCAACCACAAAGGCAAAATCAGAGCATTCTTGTAGATCTGATTTCAATCACTACTTCCAAGGGCCCGGTCTTACCTTTAGTTCCATCAGCAACTGAAGCTTGAGCTAGCCCAGAAGTATCACAGTGCCAATGGTGGGTTGTTTCCTTGTAGCTGAGTTTCTTTTCCAAGCTTCTGGGTTTCATTTCTTCTGGGCCACCTTTTGCCCATTCTGTTTGCACTGATTAGAGAGGTTCCTACTGATAGGGGTGTGTCAAAAGCTCTGGAAGCACAGCTTAAGCTACGAATGACTATACCCAGCTAGTGGCAGCTGGACAGAAGTCAGGCAGAATGATCCTGGAATGAGATGGTCTGTTCTTTGAACTTTTGGTGTCAGTCTGATTCAAGTTACTATGTGAATCAGGCCTAGGCATTCTTTAAAATTCTCTTTTAACTCTTTTATGGGGATTGTCTTTTCCCCAAACCCATTTCTCTAAAAAAGCAACTCGGAGAGCTTTGTGGTGACTGAGTTTCGTTTATTAGATTTCGTCCAGATTGGCATGCAAATAAATCCAAGCTGGAAATGAGCTAAAAGGAAAAGACAAAAGTCTTCATCCAACACTCTTCTGCTCTGTAGTCTGCCTTTATTTTGGATATTTGTCTAGTGTGAGGGGAAAATTTAAACCTGGCTTTTTTGGTTATATTCCACACTCTCCTAAGCCTTACTATTTCCTTCCGTATTATTAATTCCTTGAAGAAAGAGTCCAAAGATTTTGGTGGGAATTCCACCTTTGCCACTTACTGACTTAGGCATGTTGCTGGAACTCAGTTCCTTCATTTATGAAATGAGGGGATTAGAAGAGCACCACAAGACCTGGATTCTAATCCTAGTTCTTCCATTTACTAGCAGCGTGACTTTGAGCAAGTCACATAAATCACCTCTCTGGGTCTCTAAAATGAAGGAGCTGAACTTAGTGGTCTCTTGGCTCTTTCCATTCCAGCTTGGATAACCCCTAAGGTCTCTTTCTTATAGCTCTGAATGTATGATCCTCCAAATTATGCCTTTAAAGGCAGTGCTAAGGTACTAGTGATCAGAAGTAGTGATCATACTTTATCTTTCTGTTCTTTCCAGCAGTGCAGTTTAATGCTTTGGATCCAGGAGGTCTTAGGAAATGTTTGTTGATTAGAAACTGAATTATATTGAAGGGAAAATTGAATCGAAGGGCCTAGCCCCTTGTCAAATGCTGAATTAATGGTGTCTCAGTGAAGGTGGTCTGATTGTACGTGAGTCAGTCGAAACAGTGCAGTGGTGGACGACCATTTTTGCTGCTTCACAGTATGCTTTTCTTTGAATCCTTAAGAGTAGGTAATAGAAAGATTATTAATCCTTTTTTACAGTTGAAGAAACTAGAGATATTTCTTAAAGTCTCCTAATACTGTGATAACGTTTTCAATTGTTTTAAGTATCAGTCTGAATCTAGAAGGGGAAAAAGGAAGAGCTGTTGGCTCTAAAAATCAGTAAATATTTGCTATGTGCTCAATAAAAAATTGAGGCCATTTCCCAAGTGTTCTTCCTTCTTCCCTGTCATCTCATATCACTCAGATACTTCCCCACCATTGTCTCTTTCTTACCTTTTCTTATATGGAGAGGTGACCCTTTGCCAGGGCCCTCTCATATCTCCTTGATCTATCAAGTCAAAATGCAGATAAGCAATAGAAGGAGGGTATGAGCATTTATTTATGCAGCATTTGATGTTCATCTACTGGCTACTCGCTCCTATCTAGGTTCTTGTGACACTTTTCACTTTCCTGATTCTCTTCCTAGCTGTCTGACAGCTTCTGCCGGTTCTTCATCTATGTCTTGCCTTCTCACCACGGCTGTTTCTTTCTTTTTTATTTATTTTATTAAATTGGGAGACTGATTACACATAAAAAAACATTTTAACAATCATTTAAAAAATTTTGAATTCCACATTCTCTTTTTTCCTCTTGTCCTTCCTCCCTTCTTGAGAAGGCAAGGAATTTGATACCGATTATACATGAGAAATTTCCACATTAGCCAGGTTGCAAAACACAAACAAAACAAGAAACATAAAGCTTAAAAAAAAAAAAGTCTGCTTTTATTTACATTCATCATTCTGAGGAACTGTTACCAGTTCCCTCTCTAGAGGTAGATAGTATTTTTCATCATGAGTCCTTTGGAATTGTCTTGGATCATTACATTGTTGAGAATATCAGACTTACTAGGTACAATGTTCTTTTGGTTCTATTTACTTCACTTTGCATCATTTCCTGTAAGTCTTCCCAGAGTTTTCTGAGAGCATCCAGCTCATCATTTCTACAGCACAATAAGCATTCCACCACAATTAGATATCCCAACTTGATGGGCATCCCCTTGATTTCCAAATCTTTGCCACCACAAAATAAGCTATAACGATTTTTATACAAATAAGCCCTTTTCCTTTTTCTTTGACCCCTTTGGGATCATAGATTTAGTAGTGGAATTGCTGAGTTAAAGGATATACACAATTCTATAGTTCTTTGGGCTTAGTTCCAAATTGTTCTCTAGAATGGTTGGGCTAGGTCACAACTCCACCTACTCTGCATCAGACAAGACTTGTAAAGAGACAATAAAGAATTTGGACTTTAATACCTGGCTGCATTTGGGGTGATCATGGAACTGGTCTCCAGAGACCCCAAGAAAACCCCAACAAGAGAAAATTACATTTTAGAAGAGAATATTACAGAAAACCTTATGGCATTTAAAGCTATTCAGCAGCTGGCTTCTTCCTAACTTACATTTTATGCCCTTTCCCAAATCCCCAGCCTACTTGAATGTTTATCTCATTCAAGACTCATCTCCCATCCTCATGCCTTTGCATTGGCTTTCCTTTGCATTTGGAACACTCCTCACTTCCTCCTCTTAGCTCCACCTAAGACTCAGCTAAAGCCCACCTGATGCCCCTAGCTGCTAGAACCTTTCACATTTAACTTTCCAAAGACACTGTATCTTCTGTGGTCCTGGCCTTTAGAATGGGAGCTTTTTGAGGACAGGGAGTGTTTTTGTATTCCCAGCACTATGTTCAACAAATGCTCCTTGACTGACTCTGCTGTGTGTGAGGAGCGGCGCTAAATGCTGAGATAACAAAGATATAAGTGACAATCGTCTCGAGTTCCATCCGGGGAGACATGCCCATCTAGATGTAGGTACTGAATAAGTAGAATAAGTCCAAGGTCTTTGTGGGGTAAAGGGCCCTAGAACCTGAGGGATTAGAAGGTATTGCTTGAACTGAGTCTTAAAGTAAACCAACAATTCTAACAGGATGAGGAGAGCATGCATTGTGGGTATGGAGGACATCCAATACAAAGGCACAGAGATGGAAAATGCATCTCTGTGAATGAAGAAGGGTAAGGCAGTTGGACTGGATGATAGAGTATATGGAAGGGAAGAAAATATAAGACTGGAAAGGTAGAAAGGGACTAGATCGTGAAGAACTTTAAATGACAAGCAGAGAAGTGTGTCTATTTGATTGTCGATATAATAGGTAGCTACTGGATGGTGGTACAGTGGATAAAGGACCTGGAGTAGGTGTTCCATAGAGTACAGTGGGGAGATACATGAAGTAAGGAAACTAATTAAGAGACGCTTGCAAAATTCCAGGCAAGAGGGGATGGGGGCTTGCATTACAGCACTCCATGTGTGAGTGGAGAGAAGAGGACAAATGCAATACATGTTGTGGAGGGTTAGCCAGTGCAATCAAATTAAACAAGCATTGATTAAGTGCCTGTTGGGTGTCTGGCACTGGGGATTTAAGGCCAAACCAAAACAGGAGTTCTGATGCTATTGGAAGAGCTAAGTAACTGATATCTGCAAGATGCATCCATAGGAAGGAGATGGAAAGCAAATTCCAGAAGGGCTGGTAGCCACAAGAGGGGACAAGAAAAGCCTTAGTAGAGGCTGGAATTAAACTGAATGTTTAGGAAGTCAGGCTTGTGAAGAGGCCAAGGTGAAGTGGAGGGCTTTCTAGGGATGGGGACTCCCGGCTGATGGAGTGCAAAGAGCAGCAGCAAGAAGGCCATATGGTTGAATCATGAAGTCTGTGGTGGGGTAGAAAAGCAGGAAGGAGCTATATTGGTTGGAACAGAGAGAAATACAGACACAATCATACAAGGAGGGAGATAGACCTTCCAACTATAGGAGGCAGTGAGAAGATTCCTAGAAGGGATGGCACGTGAGCTGCATTTTGTAGGAAGGAAGCTCAGGAGCCTAAGAGGCACATACCAAATCATTAGGAACAGTGTCTTGTAGAAACTATTTTAGTGGGAAGTGACAGGTACCCACCCATCCTCCCTCAAAAGTGCTACACAGGATCCCCAAACCTGAGTGCTTTACTCTGATATCAGACCCACACAAACATAGCACACACAGTGAACACTACACACACAATACCTACACACAAAAGATATACTGTCCCAACTCCCCAACCTTCTTTGCCTTTGTACATGACGTACACACACACACACACACACACACACACACACACACACACACACAGCTTAGAGGCTTGAAATTTGAAGAATGAGGAGTATTAGATCCATTTTATTTCAGGGGACTGCCCCGTTAAAAGAGCCCAGTCCTAAGTGATACAGACCAGAGCTCCTCTTGCTGGATCTTATTACTTATCACGGACATAAAGCAGAGAAGTCTCAGGACTTGAGGCAGGAGATATTTGTCTGATGGAGTCAAACACTCCAGGCTAATTCCTTAGCACTAAACATAAGCCTGGCTTGGGTTTTTGTTGTGGCTTAAGCTTTCTCTTTTAATTTAATTTGAGGCGGCATGGTGTAATGGAAAGCGTATTGGATTTGGAGTCGGGGGACTTGGGTTCACACTGAAGTTCTGCTCTGCACGAGCCTCTGGAATGGATGATCACTAACGTGCTTAATCTGTGACAGCATGACTATGAGAGGTTAGGTGAACATCTACTAAAATCCTGGGTTCTCAAAGAGAATTCAGGTTTTTAATCCACCTGGACAGGTCTGAAGAACTGGCAAGTATGGGCCTTTTGTTTGTCTTTTAAAGGTTGGTCTAGTTAAGTGCAAGGAAGCTCATTCTTAGGCACTCGGCCACTAGGTAATGAGTCATTTTGACCATAGCATCTCATGAAGGCATGGAAGGACTGAGCTATTCGTTGGGGTGGGGGTATACACCAAAGAAATCAGGGCCCCCTGGAATATCAAGGTGAAATAAGCAAAGAAATGAGTTAAGATTCTATTTAAAATGGGAATACTTAGGTTACTTTGAAGTGGGAGTCAGAACAACATATAAGCCCAGTGCAGGGTCCGAACAAACTGGATCAGCCGTGAGGAAACCCTATGGACTTGTCTCTTCACTCTATTTCCTTGCTGGTCACACTATGATTCTGTGAAAAATCTCCAGTTTATGCAGAGAATCGGGATGCTTTGATGAGGGAAGCCATACTCCCGACCATGAAGTGCTAGCATTGGAACAGGTTGCTCTGGAAACCATTTTCTTCAGCACCTTCATTTTTATAGAGGAGAAACTTAAGGTCCAGAAGAAGGAAATGAATTTTGAAGATTACTTAGAAGGCATGGATTCTAGGGGGGGGGGGGGGAATGGAGACTAGCTTCTATTTAAATGAGTAGAAGCTCTTACTAGCTTTGTGACTTGAGAAGAGCACCTTCACAGCACTTGATTTGGAGTCGGGGAACCTGGGCTCAAATCCTGGTTCGACTACTTGTATGACCTTGAGCAAACCCCTAAAGCTTCCTGGGCCCAGTTTCCTCATCTGTAAAATCAGTGGTGTCTAGGTGACCTGCAACACTATCAGTCTATGCTTTGAGAAATGTCTCTTCTCATCCAAGTTATATCTAAAACTTCAAGGATTTACCATTTTGTGGAAGAAAGTACTGCTTCTACCAATTCAAACTGCAACCCCTCCATGATAGAGTAAACTATCATTTTAAGTTTTAATGAAATTATTACTTCTATTGGGCCCCCCCAGTGATGATCCTCTCTAAACTTGAAAGATTGGTCCTGGGATACTAAGTCACCCAACCTGTCCCACATGCAAAGCCTTGCCAAAGCTCATGTTCCTGTGATGTCTATAACCTTCAAGGAATATAGGATCATTTCCATGCCAAGATGGAGCATCAGATTAGTGGAGATATGACTTTCACACAGAATTCTTCATTTAAGCGGCATGAAGTACTTTATTTCTACTTTATGAGATAGATAGACATTATGCCCATTTTACAGATGCGAAGGTTGAGGCAAGCTCTGTTACATTACTGGTTGAATTCCTAGAGGTATATTGCCAAAGAAACCAGAGCTAACCTTCACGAATGCTAGTACTATCACCACATCCCTATCCATTCGTCTCAACAAAATGAATCTGGTGACTCATGAGCCCTGTTGAGTAAAAAGAGCCGACAGTATAGGTATATCACTTGAGCCAATAGACTGTGTCAGGTGGAGTCAAGAATCACGCAAGCAGGGAACATTCACCTCCTAATGATTCAGACTAGCTGTTTCATTGGGCAAATAGATCTAGGAACAACATGCCATTTCTACTTAATTAGTCATACACCTGGTGCAGATGTGGCAAAATGAACAGTTCCAAACATTGCATTAACTGGACCTCACTCACACAGACTAAGCCTAAAGCTGAGGCAACCCAACAATATTTGAAAGAAGGGAAATTAAAAAAAAAAAAAAAAAAAAAAAAAAAAAGGAGGGGAGTAGGTTTTTTAAAAAATACATTAAAAGCATGACTCAACTCAAACATGTCAATCTGTCATAGTATTGGGGAATAGCTTCGAGGGAATGAGCCACAAGTAAATGCCAAAGCTTGGCCAATAGCAAAAAGAGAATCAAGTACTACCTTATCTTGATTATGCAATCCAACCCAAGGAGAGAAAATCTGCCAGTGGAACTAGATTAAAATGTAATTGGAAAATTTTTTAACAAAATAAGTAAAAATACAGTAGAACAGAGATAAAGTCAATATGTGGTTTTCTAAGTCAATACGTGGCCTTCAGGGAGCCTTCTGTGTGGTTTCATGGCTCGTTTTTTTTTTTTTTTTTCTTTTTTAATAGTAGTTTCTTTTTTTCCAAATACAAGCGAAGATAGTTTTCAACATTCACCTTTGCAAAACTTTGTGTTCCAAATTTTGCTCCCTCCTCTCTCCATCCCCCCAAGACAGCAAGCAATCCAATATAGGTTCAATATGAGCAATTCTTCTAAACCTATTTCTGTATTTGTCATTCTGTGCAAGAAAAATCAGATCAAAAGGAGAAAAAAAACAAGCCAACAAACAATAACAAAAGGTGACAATCCTCTGCTTTGATCCACATTCAGTCTCCATAGTTCCTTCTCTGGATGCTAATGGCACTTTCTGTCCCAAGTCTATTGGAAGTGTCATGGCTCTGCTTCAATCTGAGCTCGATAGTGCTGGCCAACTGCTTAGCCCGATGCCGTTATGGTCCCCTAGACTGGCCAGCTTCTAGCTATGAGCCATGGACTCGATTTACTCACATTCCTCACTCACCAGTGGGCGGCGGATTTATTAAATCAGACAGAGTGGACATTTGGTTATCTATTTCTTATGTCCCAGAACCCTGTCAATGAGATGATGTGAATTACAAGAGAAACTGGCCAAACCAACATGCATTTATGACACTCTACTATATGTAAGATATTCTGCTACTTGCTGTGACTTCAAAGATGGAAAATGATCTGCCTTCACGAAGCTTACATTCTCTCACTTATGTCCCTGACTCCTCAATGTATCACTAGCCAATTAATTATTTTCTCAAAGACATAATGCTTTTTTTTATTCATAAAAGAAACATGGGAAGACTTATACTATGTATAGGGATGGCTCACAGAGAAAGGAAGAGGCACTTGTGAACTTTATGTAGGGGGACACTCAATTTTGGTTTAGTGGAAAAAGCATAGGACAAAAGCCAAGAGAACAATTTTAGTTCATTCCTGCCTCATCACATCTCTGTGCCTCAGTTCTCTCATCTGTAAAATTAAGCCCTCCCTCCCTATCTTACAAGGCTTTCTCTGTATACGAAATGTGATAAAGTACTTTGGAAAGGTGCTAAATAGCAGGAAAGAAGTCTTAGTGAGTTGTCTGAGGCACACAGAATATGCAGGATTATATCTCTTGAGCCCAAAAGGTTCTCAGAGACCATCTCGTGGAACCCCCCTCATGTTGCCAGACTAAAGTGATTTGCCCAGAGTCACACAGAATTCCTTCCTAAGTCTAAGCCCAGAACTATGTCTCCTACCAAGCTGCTGCACTGAATATTGCCCTAGTAGGTCAGACATAATGAATTTATTTTCCTATTTTATAAATGAAGAAGCAGAGATTCAAAGAGATGAAACTCTTTGCTCTTAGTGATATGGTCAGTAATAGAGGAAGAGGTGGAAGCCAGATCCTTTGAGTCTGAGCTCAGTGCTCCCCCCACTGCCCTCCATTGGCTTCCAAAATCTCATAGTTGGGAAGACAAGACTTGCCCATAAAACATTTCAGTAGCAAGATCCTTCCTTGTTCCTGTTATTCAGTGCAGAAGATGAACGATGTAGGCAGAAAATGCTCAAAGAGTTCAGAAGGATCTCATTGAGTCATATCATTGGGAAAGTGGGCAGATGGAAAGAAAGAGGCATTTCAGGGGGTGGTTGAGGCAACGTGGGCAGAGGCAGAGTCCAGAGGTCAAGGTGAAAATTAGAATGGAAATGGCATGTGTGGGTGGGACAGTGGAAGGAAGGGCCTACCCTGCTATTCCCTTAGTTTGACAGTTTATCTCCCACCTCTAGGCTTTTGCACAAACTGTCCCTGTACCCTGAATGCTCATTCTCATCATGCTCTTCCTCACTGCTGACTCTTGGATTCTCCCCCTCCAGTGCCTCAACAGGCCTTCTCTGATGTCCTAATTGTTAGCACTCCCTTCCTCCATTACTTTGTATTATCTGTGTCTGTGTTGTTTTGTACAAGCAAAAGGACGGAGACCCATGTTATCTTTGTCTGTGTATGCGTGGCACCTAGCACGGGACTTTGCACCGAACGGAAAACTAAACTGCTTGTTGAATTTGGCCCAAAGGAGAGGGAACACAGTGCTTTTCATGTACTTGGTGCTCTAGGCTATTGCTACAAAAGGTTTTGCTGCTCTTCTCTCTACAAAAATGGTTTCTTTCAGAGCAATAGGATCTTATTGGCTGCTCCCTTGGATGTGTTTTCTGTTCCGTGACCTTACCTCTTAGAGAATAAATCTCTTTGCCTTCAAAGTTCTTAGGAAACCTGATTGAGGGTTCTCTCCTAAATGGAACCCCAAGTAAAACAGAGCAGCTGTTCCTGACATTTCATGAGGAAATTAAGGCAGACTGTGCCTGACTCTGTGGGTGCTGGGGTGGGGCCGAATTCTGGAGCTACCCTTTCTCACTCAGCCCAACTTAGTAGCCTGGCCTTGACTTGGAGCCCCCCATCCCTGGAGTTAGGGGTGTGGGGAAATGCTTTCCATGGAGAACTCAGCCTAAATCTTGCCACGTTTCCCCAAACCCATTACAGGGTGGGCCTCCCACACTTAGCCTACTGTCAGAGGAGCCACGCTGGCCATGACCTCAGCACAACCCTGCAGTCCAGCCAGTTCAGTTCCTGGAGAACCTTCAGCACATGGGAAGCTAGGAGTGGGGCCTCCCTGGGGCCCAGCAATCAGCACTGCAATCACAGTGTCCATTTCCTTGGTCCTTGGGGTCTCCGAGACTTACCATATGTGGGATTGCTCTGTTTCCCACCTGCAGATATTGACAGCATTTCAAGTTATCTACTGGCGGACGGGGTTGCTTGTTTGCAACATACAGAGTTTGACAGTGCATTACGTACTATAGCCTCATTTCTGATGGGGTCATCCAGATAATCTTGAGATTGTCCAAGTTCTGCAGATTGACGGGTAACTCACTTGTGGCGGCACATTTTAAGAAGATAGCTTCTTTTTCTCTTCACCTTTTTGGGGGTCTGAACCTGTGATTTTTTTTAAAGGTGTGCGGAAGTTCCCTCCAATGCTGCAACTCTCTAATTCTGTACCTTCTAGTCTTAGGGACTTGCCTGAGAGTACTGAAAGGCTATGTCACTCTGCCTATGCCACAGGGCCAGCATGGGTCAGTGATAGAAGCTGAACTTTAGTCCTCCTGATTTTAGGGATCGCCCCATACCTACTTCTGCAGGCTACCTCTCTTGTCTTTACCCATCAACATCAAAACAACTTCATTTTACTGTGTTTGATGTTCATCAGGAGGGGAAAAACCTCTTCAAAATCACTTAACTAGGAAAACTATTGCTTGAAATTCAATTCAGTTAAATCTAACAAGCATTTATTAAATACCTACTCTGTGCAAAGCACACAGATGCAAAGATAAAAACAAAATGGTTCCTGCCCTCAAAGAGTTTACATTTCTCCTGGTAGAAAATAACATGTCCATATAAAATACAGACCAAAAAAACAGAAATGATTTTTGATGGGGGTTGGAGGGAGCTGATTACAGAAGCATCAGGAAAGATCCTGTGTAAAAGACGGCTCTTTAGCTGATACTTAGAGCATTTTGGGGATTCCACAAAACAGAAGTGAGGAGGAAGGGCACCCCAGGCATGGGTGGACGGCATGTACAAAGGCAGGAATGGAAGCAGGAGACAGTCTAGGTCATGTGCAGGGAAAGACAGCAAATGGGTCACCTTGGCTGGATTTGTGCACGTGTGAAGGAGAAGAATGTGAAACCAGACTGGAAAGATAGGCAGTAGTCAGGTTAGGAGAGATTTAAGATTAAGAGTATTAAATAACAATAAAAGAATCAGACCCTAAATAAGGTTTTCCCTGAGCAATGCCATTTCACAATAACAGACTTATAACCAAACTGCACCTTGAAGTCAAGAAACCCTGTTTTCATCTTGTTTAGGAGACCACCCATTTATGAGATTGCTCCTATTCAGGGTAAGTGCCCCCAGAATATCATTTTATCGAAACCTCCAAACCCTCCCCAATTCAGTTTCCACATCGTCCATGTCCAAAAGCTCGACAGTCCGTTTTATGCCTGAGTCCAGCCCTCTGTTATTATGGTTGTTGCATTGCTCAGAGTCTTAGAAGTCCTTCTCTTGGCTACTTCCCCTTGAATCACTTCACACAAGACCTCCCAGGTTCCTCAGAACCTGTTCCATCCTTTTTTAGAACACAATGGTGTTTCATTCCCTTCATATATCAAAATTTGTACAACTCTTCTCCCAACTGATGTACACCCTCTCATTTTCCAGCTTTTTGTTTCTACAAAAAGAACTAATATGAATATTTTAGCACCTTTCTTTCATCTCCTTGGAACAGAGGCCTAAACACAGCCACATGCCCTTTCATGAACTTTTCTATTTCTATTTATTGTAGCGCCATCTTCCCTGTCACCCTGCCTCATAAGCTCATAATACCACTATACCATGTCCTCTCAGTTCTTTCCATCTCCCTGATTCAATCCCTCATTGCCTCAGTTTTCCCTAGTCCTTTTACCTGTCTATTCTCTTACTGGTTGATCTATACCATTGCCTGAATAATCTTCCTAACATCACTCAGATCACAATTTTCTATTAATGACAAACCTCCACTGGCTTTCTCCATTGCCTAACAAATCATACCAAAACCAATTCTGGCAGTCAGGTTCCTCCAAAATCTGGCTTCAGTCTTCTATCTTATGTCACACTCTTCCAAGTGAGGCAGTGGGAACTAGAAATCCTGATGTAGAATCCCAGCCCAATCTACTTCCTGCTTTCTTCTGCAAGCTACTTCACCTCCCTGCCTCAGATCCCATTCCATGTTCTAGCCCAATTGGGTGGCTCTCTCACCTTTGTTCTCATCCTGCCCTCTCTTATTTGTGTGAATTAGTTCTTGCTATCTGGAATGAAATTCCCACCTCCATATCTAGTCTCCTTTATTTTCCTCCTCAAGCCCCAACCTTTTGTACCTTCCCTTCAAGGTCTAATTCAAGTGCTACCTCCTTGATGACCTGCCCTGACTCCCTCTCCGAGTCACTCTCTTTCCACTAAGTCATCTTCTGCCTGTAACCTGTCTCTGTTTCTCTTACAAATCAATATTTCATTTGATTTAAGACTTTCAAGAAGAATTTACCTTTAGTTTCCCCATAGATACAGTGACTAGGAGTCAGGAATCCTTGGCTCTGACAATACTAGCTGTGTGGCCCTGGGCAAGTAACTCACCTCTTACTGCCCCTAGGAGGCTGCATAGGCCTGTAGCTACAGATCTACACTGTGATGGTTTCCACAGTGAAAGTTCCTCTAAGCTGATGTAATTCACAGATCTGCCCAAATCACTGGGATGTCCTGGAAATTAATATAATCCCCCTCTGAAATCAGTCTGCTAAATTGGACAATGCCTTAGTGGAGAATCAGGGCCCTTGTGGAGAAGTCAGACTTGAAAAGATGGCATCGGACTATGGGAACACCAAGTACAATAATAACAGCTGACATTTATGTGGTGCTTTTAGGGCTTACAAAGCATGTTCCATCCATCATCTCCTTTGAGCATCACAACAATTTTGGGAAGGGGGAGATCTAATATAAGGGATGTAATCCAACCCCCTAATTTTTCAATAAATTGAAGAAACTGAGGTCCAGGGAAGGGAGGGGATTTGCTTGCTGTCACACATGGAATTATAGGTCTAGATGTGAAAGGGCTCCCCATTTTCCAGAGGAGGTGACAGTGACCCAAGAAGGGTAAGGGACTTGCTTATTAATTGGGAGCTGAAGCCAGGCCCTGTCTTCAAATTGTGTCAGGAAGGCTAAATTCTAGAATAAGCTAAGCTTACAAGAAAGAGTGCTAAGAACAACAAGAGGGGCTTTTCAAGCTCTATCTGGGGCAAGAAGAAAACGGCAAGCCCGGGTTCCTGGCTTGGGACAGATAGCGTTTTTCTTATTAACATGAATGTCAGTGAGAGCAGAATCCCTAGACTCTGCCTCCGTGTCTTCTGTCAAGCTGAATGATCTTCAACTTAAAAGGAACAGAATAAACAGGGTTCACAGAATCGGGGCCCGAGATAGGTGAGGAGATAGTTAAGCGAACACCTCGGCTGCTCTAAATGAGTACAAGTCCTGGCCTGGATGAATTGCACCCCAGGGTACTGAAAGAACTTGCAGCTGTGAGTGCTGAACTGCTGTCAGGGATCTTGAAGGAATCATGGAGAACAGGAGACGTGCCAAAAGACTGGAGACAGGCCAATGTCCTGATTTTCATAAACCGGATTCATTAAAAACAAGTCATGCCAGACTAACCTAATTTTCTTTTTTGACAGGGTTACTTGACTAGTAGATGAGGGGAATGTTAGCAACATTGTATATCTGGCTTTCAGCAAGGAATCTGACAGAGTCTCTTAGGACATCTGTAGGGTCAAGGCTACGTATCTCCAGGCTAAATAGCCTGGTTCCCTGCTATTTTTTCCTTATGTGATATGGGTTTGAGCTCTTCTTTACCATTTTAGTCCCCCTGCCCTAGGTATGTTCCTCCAAAAATGTGAGCCCTAGCAGAACCGAACACAGTCTTTCACAGTCAAGTGGGTCAGCAAGTGATCAAATGATCTCATTCCCCAAGTAGAGATCGATAGATTCCCAATCATCCTTGAGGAGGATCTTCAAGTGGAATGCTACAGGACTTTCTCCTAAGCCCGGTTCCATTCACAGTTTACACAAAGAGCCAAGTAACATGCTGATCAAAGCTGTGGCTATCACAAAGCTGGGGGAGATATATAACCCGGTGGGTGATAGAACACTTCCCCCCAAAATGTTAGAAAGGTTGGAAGGATGGATTGGACCAGCCACTGACCTTTTCCTACAGTTAGTAATGTAAAAATGAAATTCCCCTTTTCCTTCCCCTAAGGCTTCCTGTGAACACCCTTTGCCCTGATATCTAAGTTGTAATTACTTGCCAGAGTCCCTCCCAGTATACTTACAAACTACTCAGGTACTCTCATCTCATTTGACCCATCTGCCATGACCCACAAAAGCACACTTTATTATCTATATATATGTATCCTGTCCTAACTGATCAATCTGTACAACTTCTGACCCCACCGCCCAGCCCTGTCAAAGCCTCTGGCATAGCCAATGGGATCTAGAAGTCTATTTTGGGGAAGTAAGATGATTTGGGGCCCTAGTAAACACAATGGCAGAAATTCTGGGAAGAAAAAGCTGCCCTTTTTATATATTTTTATATTATATATATTTAGACATTTTATATATTATATATAAATATATATACTTATATGTTATATATAAATAATATATTTATACATTTTCTAGATATATGGTTCAAGGTTATTATAGGAAGGAAAAGCAGGGAGCAGGGAAGAAACTGCATCTATGTTCTAATTCCTCTCGGCATCTGTCAAACCATTCCCTTTCACACTGGCACAGCCTTACCATACTGGGGGGAGAGGGAGAATGAATCCCTGACTCTTACGAGGGATGTTTGGGGATCATGGGGAGAATGCAGGTTAAAGGAAAGGACAAACTTTAAACTTATGACCCTCTGGAATCTTAGTAGTGTGTCTAATTGCAACCAAAAAAAAAAGTGTATGTCATAATTGGAGCAATATATAATTTCATCTGCTTTATTTTTTCAGTGTGCATGGTGAAATGGATTTCTTTCAAATTATTGTGGATTAGCCAGAAAAAGGCTTTTTGGGGGGCTATGGTAACCCATGAAATGGTGATGGTCTTACATTAAAACAGGTCAAATCTTATATGTTCCAGACTCCTTAGGAATACAAGATCCACTTGATCAGGAAAGGTATCATATTATGATCATGGAATCACAGAATGTCGGAGCAGGAGGGAACTTCAGTGCTATCTGATCAACTCCCTTATTTACTGCTGAGCTACTTGCCCAAAGTTACCCAGTCAGTGAGTGGCTGAGTTGGGACTAAACCCAGGGCTCCTCATTGCTTCTTTTGTTCCATAACTCCCAGCACTACTTGATCAGGTATTTGCTGTTTTGATGCCAGCAAGGGCAGGAAAAGTCGTTTCCTTGAACCGGTCCTTATTCGTGTTAATATCTAGTGTGATGTGTTGTTTTGTCACCTCCAATTCTTTGTGACTCCAGTGGGGTTTTCTTGGCAAAGATAATTGGAGTTGATCTGTCATTTGCTTCACCAGCTCGTTTTACAGATAGGGAAACTAAGGCAAACAAGGTGACGTGACTGCTTGGTCATATGACTGAGGTCATATTCAAATTCAGGGCTCCCTAACTCTAGGCCTGGCACTCTCTCTATCGCCTAGTTTTCCCTTGTGATATATTAATTCATACAAACAACTTGATCCCAGCTCACTAGGAGATTTCAGGAGAGGTGAACAAGGGGAAGAGACTGTCTTTAAGGAAACCATGCCTGGCTCCTTAGAGACAAACTCAGAAAAATCATTCCTTTGTTCTAAGAACCCACTTGTGACTTTCACCACGTGGTGCCCCAAAGACCAATAAATCATGGGAGTTTGATTCTGCCCGGAAAGGACAACGTAAATGCTGCAAAAATACAGGAAAGTAAATCAAACTAAGGGCGCATCTAACAGCATGGTGACCTATTTCCTGAATTGGACTTTGGAAAAAACCTTCCCACAAAACAGCCAGTTGTAATGTGGCGGTAGATTCATGCGCTGCAGTGCTCTGGCATGGAGGCCACTGCCCTCTTGCTTCCCAAGGAAATTCCACTGCAGGCAATGTTATGATTAGTGGACTAATAACACTTGTCGTTGGAACACTCTAGACAAAGCAGCAGTGTGGACTGGCCTCCAAGTGCCTTAATCACCTATTTCATCATCTCAACACCAGAGTCCTGGCAATGGCGATGGGTTTGTGGATCACATTGGTAATTAACCAGAGGGACAGCTGCTTGCATGGGGATCTCCCTTCCTTCCATTCATAAGGCTTCGCCTATGTGGGGGTGTCAAATGGATGAGCTACTTTGTCCAGTACTCTATGGTGTTTGGAGAAGAAGCAGGTGTTGGAGACTTAGGTCTGGAACTCGTTAACCTTTCCCCCCAAACCCACTTCTCTTCAAAACTGCTATATTACTGTCAGGAGTACTACCATCCTCCCAGACACCCGGAGACCCAACTTCTGGGTCATCCTTGACTTCTCTCACTCATTCTACAGATTCAGTTTATTGCCAGAGTTTCTCGTTTCTACCCTCACACCATCTTGCGTCCACCTCCACAGTCTTAGGCCCTCTTCACTTGTTGCCTGCACAGTTGCTTTCTAATTGTTCTTGCCTCACTTCTCTCCCATTCAAGTCCATCTTCCACTCAGATGCCAAAGTGATTTTCCTGATCACTAAACTCTAGTGATGGTTACTTCCATTTAAAGCCCTTCTCAACGTGGCTCCCTTCTACATTTCCAATTTGCTTTATTGGCTCTCCTTCACCTGCCCACTCCACAATCCTGCCACCATGACGTACTTGAGGTTCTTCACACACAGCACCTGATCTCCTACAGCTTTTGCATCGGTTGTCTTTTCCCCTTCCCAACTACTCTGTACCTGGAATGTTCTCCCTCTAACCTGTCTCCTGGCTGCCTTATTAACTCAGCTTAAAGCCCACCTTTTGCCGGAGGCCTTTTCTGGTCCTCCAACTGCCAGTGCTTTGCCCTTCTTGGATTACTTTGCCTACTATGTACATATGTTGTATATCCTTCTTTATGTATATGCTGTCTTCCCCATCAGAAGTAAGTGAGCTCCTTGAGGGCAAGGACTGTTTTTTTTGTTTGTTTTTTAAATTATTCTCAGAGCTTAGCACAATACGTGGGTACCAGTAAAGTTCTTAATGTTTGCTGACTGACTGACACAAGCTGGTTCTTAGCATGCACTGAACAGACATTTTTCTTTGTGACTGATTGGCTTATGGGGCAGCTGGGTGGCTCATCAGGCAGAGCACTGGATCCGGATTCAGAAAAGATCAGTGTTCAAGTCTAGCCTCACTTATTAGCTGTGCGATCCTGGGCAAAGCACTTAGCCTCTGTTTACCTCATCTTTCTCTTTGTAAAATGGAGGTAGCACCCATCCCACAGGCTCAAATGAGATAACATCTGGAAAGGACTTAGCACAGTACCTGACATATGGTAAGTATAAATGTTAGTTGTTACTATTTTTATTACAAAGTTGCCTAGAATCCCACAGATAGTATATGTTGGAACTGGGGCTTTAACCCAATTCTTCCTGACTCTGAGGCCAGGTCTCTTTTTACTTTATCTCACTGCCTTAGGAGGGGATTGTTAAATGACATTAATGGGGGTGGAGGGAGGGACAGCCAAAAGGATTATGGGATTTATTACCAAAAGAACTTTAGAGATGATCTGGTCTACTCTTCATTTTTCTCCCCAAAGAAAATTTAGATCTAAAGAGATTATGAGTTTGGTGAAAGTCAAAGGTCAAATAGGGAGTGATTAGTAATGCTCCAACTCCAAAGCCCTTCCAAACTAGTCTTTATTCCCTTACTAGGGATGGGAAGCATCTGCTCTGGCTAAGTATGCCTTATTGAACTGATTCTGATTAGATTAAGACTTATCTTGGGTCTTTTCTCATTAGAATATAGGGCCCAGAGACTTTTAACTTCAATGAAATAGTGCCTCTAAATGAAAATTTATGGCCAAATTATTCTTTACCAGGTTCACAGGAGCCTTAGGAGGTAGCAAAGTAACTCCAGCTAACACTCCTAGTCATGTGCTTTCTCTCTTTTTGCCTCTTCACATAAGAAAGGGTCTCTAAATCCACTATCAGAGATGATGTAGCTAGCCCTTTCTGGACCTATCATCTTAAGGACCCTTTAGACCAAGACTTTAGTGTGCTGCAGAGAACTTAACGTTATCAGGTAAAGGGAAAATCATTTATAGAGGGGCTTTACAAAGCCCTTGACATAATAGCCAGGTATTCCCACTTTAACGGGTGGGAAACTGCTGACTCGTCTAAGATCACATATATCAAGTCAGTCACTCTCCCGAGGTCTCTCAGCCAAGCCTTTGGTAGAAGCCAAAGGCAGAACACAGAGCACAGTGAAGCCTGAACACAGAATCAAGGAGAAGGTAACGTTCCTGCCTGTCCACTAATAACAACAGCACTTAGATTTCCATAGTGATTTAAAGGTTTGCAAAGCATTTTTCATACATCACCTTATTTGATCCTCAAAAGAGTGCTACAAAGTAAGTCCTCTGGGGGTTGTTTCCCCCATTCTACATGTAAGGAAATTGAGGCTGGGAGGGAGGGAGGGCAATAACTTGTCCCAGAACCAAGAGATAGCAAAGATTCGAGGAAAGATTTGGACCTAGCTGTTATCTGACTCCCCATCTGAGCCTCTTTCCACTTCTGAAAGTTGGGCCACACTCAGGTCACCACTGTGACCCTGAGGTTTCTCCTGGAGAGGGACACGCTTTACCCACCAATAGGTCTAATCACACTCATTTCTACTACTCTCTTCTCCCAGGGTGCTGCAGGCATTGAGTTTAATCATTTCTATTTATCATGGTTGCTTTCATTTGCATTTCCTTAGTTATTAATGAAGGCAAATTCATTTCTACTATTTATTTGCTAGGCCCACAGAGATTAGAAGAAACAGTGCAGTATAAATGGTGCTTAGAGAGTCAGCTGCTGAGTCAGAAAGGCCTGGGTTCGAGCCTTACATCTGTCCCAAATGGCTTTCTGACCCAAGGAAGCAATTCTCTTGACTGGAAGTTAGGTGGGGGAAGGGAGAGGATTCTTCATTTGGGTGTACCCTCCATCAGCTAAATCCCAAGCCTTCTCCCTGTCTGGAAGAATCATCAAATTGGAGTAGGAAGGTCTCACCTACGTTTTACAGATGAGGAAATGGGGAATGGGCAGGGTAAATGATTTCCCCAAAGCCATGTAATCATAACAGCAGAAGCAAGAGTCCTCTTTTCTATCAGTTGTCTCTCCCTGTCCTCTGACCATATGCCCAATGGATGCTGGCTATTACTGTCCTTGAGTGATATAAATTCCACTGTGGACTTGAGTGGCTGCCTCCAATGAGCAAAATTTCCCCCAATCTATTCCATTTCTTTTTGCCGTGGTCTTATTTCTTTACATTGTGCCCTCTATCCTTTAGATTATTAGGTAATCAAATTCATCCACCTCTTTCCCAATCATTATTAGCAAAAGTCACTCTTAATGTTCAACAAAATCTAATTCAAAATGCCTGGGCATAGGAGAGGGATGGAATTTGAATTACCCAGACTTTTTCATTGGATATTTTTATTGGTTTGTAAAGCAGGGGCATTCACACCAAATAATCTTGTCAGTAACAAAATGAACAATTTCCCCTAAACTAAACAGAAGTGTATTCCTAGACTTTACTTCCACCCCAATGTGGTTAGATCATTTAATATATTAGAAGCATAGAGCACAGAGATAAAATTAAGATTTTCTTTATCTTATTGGGGGGTGAGGAGGAACTTAACACAGTACAGCCTTGTCTAAATATCTAGGGCAGAAATGCCAGGTCACTGCTGTAGTTTATTGCATCCCTGGACTGTGATTTCAAACCACGGTTCCCGGATCTGCGTCCCATTGTTGTTTTCAATGCAACTAAAGGTTTCAGACCTTCTGTGACCGTCCTCACCGAAAAACCAACCCAACAGATCCCCTCCATGCGACGAACCCCAAGCCCCACAGTATCTGACCATTAGATGCTGTGTGGTCAAATCACTAGGTTTTGTTCATGTCCTTAAGAATGCATTCCAGAGACCATCCCCCTCGCCCCCACCCCATCTCGGAAAACAAGCCGGACTTGGCAATCTATAGACAATAAAGCAGGGGAGGTTTCAGGTTTTTCCCAGAGAATATGATGCCTCCAAAGTGTAGCATGTTTTCCATTTTCCAATCTCTAACTCCAGTCTTTGCCAGCACTATGGAACAGAGAGATGGGAGCCAAGTGCTGAGGAGAACAGCCCCCAAATCCCTCAGCAGTGATTACATAGGAACAGACTTGGCAGGGTGGAGATTTAAAACAGCCACAGGTGCAGGGGGAAAGGGGCGAGGGGAAAGGGGAATATGCTCCTTTCTCACCCTCAAAACCCTCATTTCATACTGGTCCCTTTCAGTGAGAATCCATCTCCCCAGCTTGTAAATGTCAGATTTATTGTGACCATGGTCACAGACACAAGGGAAGAGCTGCTAGCCGTACTGTTAGAGAGCGTGCCTCTGGTGATGAGATGATAGATCTAGAGGGAGACTGAGGTACCTGGGTACTTCGACCATGATGATGGCCTTCCCGAGTCCTACTCTGTGAAGGCAGCAATTGGGTAGCCTTCACAGGGCGCTGAGGGGATGAAGCTGGGACTCCCCATCAAGGTCCAGAAAGAGGGGAAGTTTAAACATTGCCATCAGACACATACTAGCTAGCACCATGCGGGGCCCATTTGGGGAAATAGACCTGGGATTTTATTGTTATAGGAAACTCCCTAGAATAGGGCAACTTCAACTTTTATCCAATTCAGGGCACTAATTGCTCATGTGACTTGCTCAGGGTCATCTAGGAAGCAGGTACCAGAAGCAGATGTTCTCTACTCTTCAGGTCAGCTTTCTCTCCTCCCTCTCACATAATAGCTCCTTAATAAATTGCCCATTGGATTGGATTAAATATTGATTTGGGTGAAAATGGAAATGGATGAATTTTTAAAAGATGGCTTTAAAAAAAGTGCCCTCAGTCCCAAAGACAGAACTCCACCCCACAGCCCCAGCAAAACCCTCCCTTGTGACAAAGAAGCTGCTAACCAAATCTAATCTGTGCACTGGCCACATGCAATATGTGCCTCATCTGTACTTCTAGTCTACTACTTCTCTGCCAGGGAACATGCTTCTTGATTTGCCTCGACTTCACCAAAAGGCACGATTTCTTGCAATTCATGTCTTTGATTCAGTTAAATCAGGACAGGATCACAGCATCTGGGAATTGGAAGGAGCCACAAACACAATTTAATCCCATTGGAATTTGATTTGAAATATCTCCTGTACCATCGCAATACATGCCAATCCAACCCCTACTAGAACATCTTCAGTGGAGAGGATCTTACTACTTCCCAAGACAGCCCACTAGCCTTTTGTGTGTGTGAGAGAAAGACAGAGACAGAGCTTAATTTGTAAGAAAGAGGTATAGTCTGCCATCTTCCCTCCTTTAGGAGCGAATTAGTTGGGGTAGGGGTAGTATTTCCTCTCTTTCATAATCCACTCAAAGTTGTTGATTATATAAGAAGGACAGAAGTGAAAGGATCAAACATTCAGAAGTAAGGTAACATGGAGTAGCCACAGCAATGGGTTTTTCAGAAAGAAGAAACTATCAAGGAAGGGTGCGAGAGGGAGAAAAGAATAAAGGAGAAGGATCTTGACTCTGAAGAAATCGGATGGAATTCATGTTTGGGGTCATAAGTTTTTGAGGGCAGTATTTGAAGGACAAGAGGGTAATGGATCAAAATGAAATGACATCCAAAAATTAGGTAATGTGAAATCATGAGAATAGAACTCTGACATACATTACATAGTTGTTTTTTTTCAGAATTCATTTTTATCTGTATTTAATCCCAGCCAAATGTTCTACTGGAAAACCTTTGAGGATACACTACATATGAGAAAATAGCTTGTAAATCAATCCAGCAAATATTTATTGCATTGCTTACTTTGTACTCAGCACTGTGGGGGAATACAAAGGAAGTACGAAGTCCAGCCCCTGTCCTCGTGGGGTTTACTTTCCTGCTGGGGGACGCTAGGTAAAAAAGTCAGAAAGCATCCCCCTCTGAAATGGAGGCTGACAATATCTCTTAATGAATTGCTGATACGGGGTGATGCTTCTGCAAGGGTATTAGTGTCCCAGAAAATCTTGTTAAAAAACATTTAAAAATGCAACTATTCTAAAATAAACTATCATTTTGGACACTGGGGCAAGCCCTTCATGAGAAAGTGTTGCAATGACAGAAACTTTTGATGATTGTGGACGAACATTGAAAAGGGAGCATCAGAAAGAATGAGTTTATCAATGTTTATCTAGCCTTGTTGGGGGCAGGAGGTGGAGGTGGAAATTCATTATCTCAATATAAATAATCTAGTCATTAGGAAAGTATATGGTGGAGCAGGGATAATTTTTCAAACTCTCCCTCAGCCTGGATGATAGAGCCCTCAGAATATCCAATTCCCTTCACCCTGATCCCAAGTTCGCCACAGCAACTTTTCAATTGTTAATTCATTCCCCCAGGGACCAAGCTGGATACCAAAGGATGCGGTACTCTGGATGGCAGATACGAATATGTCAAAAACTGGACAAGTTTACTATCATCATCGCCATCATAAGGTAATGCTGATTAAGAAATTGGTCTCTTGTGAGTTTCTTTAGCATTGATCGACATTGCCCCCAAAGCCTCATCATCAAAGCTGAAATTTTTTAAGATCTAAAGGACTTTTTAATACTGCTCTGATTCGTATCCCAAGAACTCAGTAGTCTGCTAATTCCTACCCTCTGCCCCAAACAATGCAGATCAGTTGAATGGTCCACTAGATAGAGAATGAACTCTGGGGTCTAACAGTGGCACTGCCAAGGAATGCCATGTCACCAACCCTGAGGCCTGGCCCGAGTAGCCAGCCAGTCAATCTCTCTCTGTCTCTCTCAGTGCTTAGGTCCTGCTGCTTTGTACCATGAATACAAATAATCATAACAAAAACCAGCCAGTTGTGGCAGCCTCGCCACGTGATCCCTTGAGAACTTGAATCATGTCCAGAGGGACCAGATTCCTTAGACAAATGCTGATCGATAGTCTCTGGGGAAGAAGTTTCTTGACCTTTTTAGGGCTTTGCCCTCTTTGGGATTGTGTTTGTGAAACAGAAAACCAGCCCTTTCCAGCAGTGTCAGGGGTCTGATTAATGTGCGTGTAGCACTCACTCCCGAAGACCAAATAATCCCAGTTCCTCCTCTTCTATTTGCAAGCCCTCTTTGTACCAAATACTAGATTCTCTTTACCATCAGAGATGAGACAAGTTCTGTCTTTACCAAACCATTCTGACAGCATCCCCCTTACCAGTCTCTAGCACCCAAAAACAGTACGGCAGAAGTTGGCACACTTTGCTGTTGGCAGACACAAGTTCTTCTCCCTTCAGCACAAAGAAGCTCTTGTTTTCTTCAGCAGATAATATATCTTCCTTTGGGCCAGAGATGCTGGGCCCATAGCTTGGAAGGTAGAAGGAAAGGACAGCAAATCCTAATGTCTTCCCCATCCCGGCCTCCATTCATCTCTGCCTCAAGGTGGCCGGCGTAAGCCTGGTTTCACTTGGCTTGCAGGGTACCTTGGCCTAGAGAGTGTGCCAATGTAAGGGCTTTGTATCCACGGGGCTCCTATTCCTGGTTTCCTTCTCACCTTGTTGTCTAGCCCTCCCGACTGGCTAATTTTCATTCTTTCCAGCTGCTCCTGAAGTAGCCCCCTCCCTAGTTGGCACTGCCAGCTCAGTTAGTTCCCTTCTGCATTTTCATCTTCTAGTACTGTTTTTATGAACTCTTCAGCTCACATCTACTGCTTTTGAACAGAATCCAATCCGATCCAACCAGCATGGATTAAATGCCTACCATATGCAAGGCACTGGAGATACAAAGATAAGATTAAAACTGGTCCCTTGAAGACTGAATGTTTTACTGGGCTTTGGGTGGTAGAAGAGATAACTGAATGTATACATGACTAACTGAAGAGGAACACAACATCACCACACCACAGAATCTCAGAATTGGAAGGGATGTGGGAGAAACCATCCAGCCCAACCTTACTAAGTCTGTCGGAGGCGAGGATACCTTTTACCTGGCCACAGTTTCTATCCCCCTGCTGCCCTCCTCTCCCAACCCTTTTTTTGGAGAAAACTGACAAGGGTTCTCTTTTGAAAAGATTTCTTGGAAAATGCAGATGCAGCGGCCAGGACGGGATTGTGGTCACCTTGGCCCTCATTTTCCTTGCTGCTTAAAAGCAGGAAAATTCAGTGCTGTGTTTGGACTTGAACCAACACCTTTTCTATCCAGAAGGCCAATAACTCATTCGTAGAGTCACTTGTTTGGCTCTGTGGGCCCTATCATGTATCACATATTATATATGATATATCGCAGTCATTGGCAAGTACACTAATACCAAAACACCACCCCCAGATCACAGTGTCTAGACTGCCAAAGTAGATTGTTCATTTACATTGGAGAGAAATGTCTAGTGGACTGTTCAATCAATCTATGTTGTTTGGGGCCAGAGGGTAGAAATTAGCAGACTACTGCCTTCTCGGGATATGAATTAGATCAGTATTAAAAAGTCCTTTAGATCTTAAATGTTTTTGAGGAGAAGCTGTATCTCTTCTATTTCTTGCATTTTCCCTCTTGTCTTTCTTTCTAAACTAACTGCTATTGTGTGGATACAAAGAGTTCCATAATTTTCTCTTTCACGAGATGCAGATTCCCAAGGGGCTTGCAATCTAGTTGGGGAGACATGATAATACAGGATAACAAATGTGAAGTGCCAAACTATTGATATGGACAAGCAACTCAGAAGGGCAAACAGCCGACAGAAAGCAGCTACTCTTAGTAAATATCTGAGGTGAAAGAACTGAAATACATTTGGAAGACTGGCCAATGGCTCTTTGGGTCCAGGAGAAGGACATAGTCAGGAAGAAGTACGATAGAACCCTTCTGCTAGCCCAGAGTTAAATAGACTTCTTATTCGGCTAAACTCACGGAATTTCAAAAGTGGAAGGGACTCCAGAGGTACCTCAACAACTGGGAAGCTGTGGGATACAGTGAAATGAACACTGTAGTGGTGAAGTCATAGTACCTGAGTTTAAATTCTAACTCTGAAGAAATGTATGTGAGTTTGTATAGTGTGTAAATCGTTTTACTTCCCTGGGTCTCAGTTTCCTTCTCTGTAAAAATGAGGGAGAGTATCAGATGGCCCCTGAGATCCCTTGCAGCCCTAGACCTAGGCTCTTATGATTTGTAATTCAAGCAATCATCCAGTCTTTTCTTGACAACATCCAGCAAAGGGGGAATCCTTTGTCTCTCTAGGAAGCTTGGACTACTTTAGGATAGCTCTAATTGCTAGGACATTCTCCCTTACATCAAGTCTCAACCTGCTTCTTTGTAACTGCCACCCTTTGCTCTGAGTTCTGCCCTCTGGGGCCAAGCAGAAACAAGCCTAATCCCTCTTCCAAATGACAGCTCTTCACATACTTGAAGACAAGAGATCGGGGTTTTCCCCCTTCTTCAAGTTGCTTCAATTGATCCTCCTGCGCCATGATTCTTGAGGCTCAGCTTCCCGGTCTCTCCTCTTGAGAGGCTCTCCAGCTTCTTAGGGTGGTCACCAAAGCGTGGAGCCCAGAACCGAACAAAATAGGACCGAGGTGATCTGACCTGGGCAATGGACAAGGGAAATCCTTTCTCTCCCTCTCGGTCCCAGACACTAATTATTAGGCCTTTCTCAATGAGTTTCCATTTGGTTTTTTTGCAGTCTGCACTATTGTGTTGGTTCCCATTGAGTTCTCAATCCTCTACAAACCTTATGTCTTTGAGGCAAACTTCTGCTGCCCGTTAAACTACTCTAGTCGGACTTCCCTCGTCTTGTATTGGAAAATGATTTTTTCAATTCAGGTACTAACATTTTACATCTCACCCTATTAAATTTGTCCTTATAAGTCTAGTATATGGAAATCTATTAGCTGAAGCAGGAATCCATAACTTTTGTTGTGTGTCCTGGACCCCTTTTGGCATCCTGGGAAAGCCTCTGGATTCTATTGGAATACTGCCTTTGCATAATTGAAAGACATGCTTTATGTTAGAGATTAATGAAAATAAATATGTAGTTTTTTTTTCCCAAACTAAGACTCCCTTAACTAGGCATTAGCTAGCCCTCCTACCTTTATGTCACCTACACATTTAATAAAACTTAGTCTAATATTCAATAGCCGAGGACCAAGTAGATTCCTGGAGTAAGAGCACAGACTCTTAGACGATAAACACAGACTCCTGGGGGACTTCCTTCCAAGGTGACACCACCCTGTTAATTTACTCTTTTGGTTTGGCCACTAAACCAGTTCTGAATCCACTTAATGGTACTAAACTACTATTTAGCCCCATCTTTTCAGCTTATCCACAAGAAGAACATGAGATTTTGTCAAACACCTTGCTAAAACTTCATTAAATCATGTCTACAGCATTCCCCTCCTCTACAAATAGCAACCTTGTTTAAAAAAAAAAAAAAAAAAAAGTATCTTGTTTAGTGGGAGTATTACACAAAGTATACCAAATCTTTGGTAGGTTTAAACTATACTAAGACTTTTAGGACATTCTGTATAGTGAAAATCAGTCAGTCAATAAACATTTACTAAGCGCCTACTATGTGTCAGGCAGTGCTAAGCATCAGAGATACAAAAAGAGGCAAGAGACAGTCCATGTCCTCAAGAAACTCTCAATCTAATGGGGAAGATACCACACAAACAAATATGTTCAAACAAACTATATGCAGGATAACTGGCAAATAATTAATAGAGAGAAGGCATTGGAATTAAAACAGATTAGGAAAGGCTTCTAGTAGAAAATTAGATTTTGTTGGGGGTTTGAGGAAGCCAGTGGATAGAGATGAAGAGGGAAAGTGTTCTAGGCATGGAGGCAACTGGAGAAAATATGTGGGGCTGAGAGATGGAGGACTCTATTTTGGAACAGAGAGAAGGCCAGATTCACTAGGTCAAAGAGTACTTGGAAGGAAGGAAGATGAGAAAACTGTAAAAGAAGGAGAGGGCTAAGCTAGGAATAAAATAATAAAGAAAACAATACTAGATTTGGAGGCAGAGGACCTGAGTTCAATTACTTGACTGTTTAACACATGTGAAATCTTGAGCAAGTCACTTAAAGCCTCGGGTCTGCAGTTTCCTCATTTTAAAAAAGGAATAGATTGAACTAAGTGATCTCTCAGCTTCCTTTCAGTCCTCAGAAACTTTCTTCCAGCTAAATGTATACTTCTCCAGGACCCTGCAGGGTAACCTATACTATTTGTCCTTTTCTAGAACAGGAAAGAAGAGTAGAGGCAGAAAATAGTGATGACATAGCAGAGTAGAGGCAGAGAATAGTGATGACATAGCAACTTGGAAAACTCACAGCTGTGTTTTAGGGTTACCTAGCAACCTGGCATCACAGGAACTTGCCAGACCTGCTTTGGACAGGGTATCCCACCCTTCTTGTGCCTTGCCCCAATCATTAAGCTTCCAGGGTAAACTTGCAAAAGAGATTTCCATTTAAAACTCAAACATACTCTGCTTACTTAGCATGTCTGGATACCCCCTTTAAAATCTTGAGGTATTTCAATGTTGGATAATACTTCTTTCAGTTTGGGTTTTAGCTCTAGCAAAAGCTATCAGTTAAATGGCTAAAACAGTGATATTTACTAGAAACCAAAAAGAAGCGGGGACAGTTCAGAAAGGGAAAATAAGGAAGAGGATATTTAGAAGATCATCAGTAAACATTTATTAGGCAACTACTATGTGTCAGGCATTGTGCTGAGCACTGTGGATACAAAAAGAAGTAAAGGACAGTCCCTGCCCTCAAGGAGCTTAGAATAAGAAATATTTATTATCTACCAAATGGGCTGAGAACAGAGGTTCAGAGAAGATACAGTCCCTGTCCTCATGGAGCATACTGTTACTGGGAGGAAAAGACACACACACACACAGATAATACATAGTCATGTATAATAAAGCGAGGTGAAAAATAAGAGCTATGTCATAACCTAATACTGGGAAGGGATTGCTCAGATTTTCCTTGTGTTCCTTGTTTTCAAATTGCAGATTTTCTCTGCTGAGTCAAAATGAGTCTGGACAGATTGTTAGTAGGGCACTGATATCAATCTCTAAGAGTACAATGTGGAGACAGTACAATGTGGGGGTCCGCACACAGGCACACACATATGATGCTTTAAATTTTTTAAAGTACTTTCATATCTTCTTTCATCCCAGAACCTAGAGTTGGAATTTAACTCCCACCTAATGCAGAGATTCCATTCTGCAACATCCCTTTCATTTGATCTGTACAATAACTGTCTAAGGTAGGAGTTTTTAACCTTTTTTTGGGTCATACCTTTGGTAGTCAAGTTATGTCTATGGAGCACTTCTCAGAAAAAAAAACAACAAAAAAACAATTTTTAGATCATTGAAACAAATGTTAAATTTCAATTAGAAGTTAGTGAAAATCAAGATGTATTTTTTTCCATCCTCTATGCTCCACAATAGGTTAAGAACTCTTTCTTTAAGGTAAGCAGGCAACCTCTCTGAGCCTCTGTTTCCTCATTTATAAAATAACAGTATTGAACTAGATAGCCAAAATCCTTTCTAAAAGCTCTAACGTTGGTTGGGTATTTCTGCTGTTTAAGAGATGTAGAAAGTGAAGATCTGAGAGGTGAAATTACTCTTCCATCTCCACTGTTCTATTTTAAAAATCCATAAAGGTGGCCATTGATCCCCTTCCTGTCAAATCCCATGGCCTTTCCTTCAGTCCTCATCATCCACCTTCTTGCTGCACTTGAAACTGATTATCCCCTCGAAAAATCTCTCTTCTGGGGCAGCTAGGTGGCGCAGTGGATAGAGCACCAGCCTTGAATTCAGGAGGACCCGAGCTCAAATCTGGTCTCAGACACTTAACACTTCCTAGCTGTGTGACCCTGGGCAAGTCACTTACCCCCAGGCTCAGGGGAAAAAAAAAAAAAAAAAAAGGAGTTAAAAAAAGAAAATCTCTCTTCCCTGAGTTTCCATGATACCATCTGTACCTTACTCATTTAATTGCTTTTTCTGTCCCTTTTGTTCCCATTTCTCCTCCCACCCACTATTGTTCTTGGTCATTTATTCTCTATCCCTTTGTGATCTCCTCACTTCATCCAGCAATTTCCATCAACTTTCCTAAATGTTTCTAGTCTCCTACCTTCCACTTGCCTACCTTGCACTTCTGCTTGGTGTCATGGCATCACCTTAAATCCCAACACATCCCCAGTGAAAGCCAGTCTTCCAGAAAGCAGTTCCCCTTCTCAAAATCCCCTTTCTCTTTCTGATAGTGTCATTTCCCCAGTATCCTAGTCTAGATAATTTAACTGCTCCTTTTGTTTTGTTCCAAAGTTCTCTCTCATTTCTTTATTCTTCTGAATTCGCCTTTTTATTTTTCATTTCCACTGCCACCCCTTACTCTCTAGACCTCATGCCTAGATTACTGTTGTCCTTAGTTCCAGTTTTACTAAATCCAATATACCCTGCACAATACTCACTGTGGACTACTCCTTAAGCCACTTTCAGCATGTCACTCCCTTGCTCAAGAGCCTAACTCTTTTACCACATCAAGTCTGACTTACTTTGCCTAGTCCCCAAGGCCCGATTAACTTTTCCCACTGCTTCCCTAAATTCATGCACTCCTTCCAAACTATTCTGCTCACTGTCCCTAGAGCAAATGATGTTCATCCCCACCCCTCTCTACTAAGAGGTATGCCCAGGTTACTTTCTAGGACTAAAGTCTTACCTTTGGAGACTTATGGAGTCTAAATTTGGTTGAGATAAGCAACTAGAAGATGCCTAAGGCAGCTTTAATTACTCACTTTCATAATGCATTAAAGGTCTGATTGGAGAAGAATGCTTTGACATCTTGAGAGAGACCTATTTTTGATAGGCATAAGAGGCACGCAATGGGGGCTGCTGGTGGACATACAGAGATCCAATGTCTCTTTTATTTTTAAGGCCTCCTGTGATTATATAAAATGGAGATTGTTTCCTCTATCTCTGGCCATTAAAGTGTATAAAAGAACATACACATCCATTTTAAGCTTGTAGAAAAGCTCACCAAATTATTTAAGTAACAGCTTCTGATTGCAGAAGATTGCATTTCAAGAGCTATTAAAGTACAATGAGAGCAGAAGTAAAAGGCTTTTATGTAAGCTTCCTTAAGATTGTCCCTTTGGCCAAAATATTTGCTCTTTTCTGAAGCTAAATTCTAAAACTTAGCAGAACCTTTTTTTCTGGGGGGAAGGGGCAAGGCAAATGGGGTTAAGTGACTTGCCCAGGGTCACACAGCTAGTATTAAGTGTTTGAGATTAGATTTGAACTCAGATCCTGACTCCAGGGCCAGTATCCTATCTACTGTACCACTCAGCTGCCCCTTAGTATAATCTTTTAATGAAGAAAGTAACTATTTTCAGGATTGTAACACAGTGCCATAACTCTTCCATTAGAATAGAAGTGGTATGAGCAGGAATTATTTCATTCACCATCTTTGTCACTGAAACACCTCTAACAGACTACAGGGCCCATGTTTGTGGAAGGACTAATTGACGCCTGTCCTTTCTAATCATTAGTCCCTAAACAATTTGCTCACTTTTGTTCCTTCCAAAAAAAACTATAGTCAAGTAACGTCCACTCTAACTACTAATCTCATTTTATTTTTCTCTCTTTTCCCATCAACAGGCTCTCTATTTCCATAATCATTCCTTCATCCCTCCCACCCCCCAAAAGACATCTGGACATCTGGAAAGGACATTACTTAAATCCACTGGGGTTGCGGAGTGATGTAAGGAAAAACCACCTGCAAGGGATGAGTTGGTGAACAGGCAGCCTTAGGGCTCATGCGCTAGGGGAGTGGGCCCAGGACAAGCAGTGGAATCTGGCTGATTACCCTAGCAAAACACCACATAAGCAACAGAACCTCAACCTGTCTGGTCAGATTCTTTCCAAGGCAATTTGCAATATGTGCTAAAACAGTTCCTCTGGAGGTGTTTAATGTATGGTAACAGGGCTGCAAACCCCCCCCCCCCAAGCCCAACACTTAAACACAATTTTTTTTAGAACAAGCTGCAAGACAATCCTTTCCAGATACATTTTCTTGCTTATGTTGAAGAAAACCTTATATGGAACTGCAGGTTTGGCCCATTACACATTTTGGCCCCTGTAGAACCTTCCAGAATTGGCCCAATACATATCCATGCTGTCAAACTTCAACTTGGCCCTCACCACTGCTCAGCAATCCATGATTGTCTCTTGTGTCTTCCCCACAATGCTATTCCAGACCTTCTTCTCTCTTCTCAAGCCCCCAAGTCCCTCTCCTTCCCACCCCCTCACTTCCAGCAGATGATCTTGCCTCCTACTCTACGGAAAAGAATGAGACCATCTAGTGATGGGGTGTGGGGCCCTGTCTGTACATCTCTAGTCTCAGAGGAAATGATTCCTTTTTCCTAAAGCTAGCCCTCTCTCCACCTGTGTTGAAGATTCTATCCCTTCCCACTTCCTGACCTGACCCTACTTTCAGATTTTCTCTCTCTCTCTTTCAAACATCTACCTGTCTCTCAAAACTCAAGGAAAGCAAAACCCTTCAATAATCCTACTGGCCCTGGTAGTACCCATCTTCTCTTCTCCTTCCTTTCACTGCCAAATTTCTAGAGCAAGCAGAAAATATCTCCTTCCGTCCATTTCCTTACTCTCCCTTTGCTAATGAACATCAGGCTTCTACTCCACCATTTTACTGAGAGTCCTCGAAGGTCACTACTAGTTTCCTTCCAGCCAAATACCCAATCTTCACTGACTCAGAATTCTTTGTTCTTATTTCTTTGGCCCTTTGCTGTATTTGATCAGGCTGGCCCTTCCTTACCTCCTGTGCCACTAGAGATTCATAAGGTCTTTGAGCTCAGGGATGAGTTTCATTTGTGTCATTGCACTCCTAGCCTTAAGTACATGGTAGACACTCAGTGCTTTTTGAATTGAAATTCTCCTCCTCACTTCTCTGAGAGTTTCTTATTTGTTTTCTTTGATGGTATTTATCCCTGTTACTTCTATGCTTGCCCCTTTCTTAGAAAAAGCTTAAGTCTTTAGTTTTTTCTATACCTTCTTCCCTCCCTTCTCTTAGGCTTTTAACTATCACCACGATCCCAACTTTCTAACTCCAGCACCAACCTGTCATCTACACGGTGTCATTGGAAAAATATCAGAATCACCCTCCTAAACAAAAAATATCCTCCTTCACTGCTTCCTGGTGATACAGGCCTCTGGGCTTGCCTGCCCTCCTCTTGCCCCACAGCCTCCACTGGTTTCAAAGTGGAGTCTGGAATATGAGCATCATCTATCTGTCTTTTCTTTATATCCCTCAAAGTAATTAACATGCAGTATATAGACAGTAAGCGCTTCGAAGCTGTAGACAGATCTGGAGAACAACTTTTACAACTATAATATCGAATGCTTTTGTCTATAGAATGGAAGAAGAGAACTAAGGGAACTCTGATTCTTGGTTCCTTTATTCACTCTCAGAATGAATGCCAGAAGTGTGCCCAAGAACTTCAAAGGGACAGAACATGAAGTGCAGAACACTGATTTAGAACTAAAAGGCACCTTGGGGAGCATCTTGTTCAATCTCCTCATTTGACAGATAGGAAAAATGAGCCCCACATGAAAGATGGCAGGTAGTAGAGTTCTACCCTAAAAGCAGAGGACTCGGGTTCAAATTCTGCCTTTGTTACTATCTGTGTAGTTTGGGGCAAGTTACTTCAACTGCCTGTGGGGTCTCTTCCACCTCTCCATCTGTGATCTTATGATCCTAAGCCATCTCACCATCCTATACCTCAGTATTCTCATCTGTAAAATGTGAGACTTTAGCAAGTTGGCTCCTAGGTCCCTTCCAGTTTTATATCTGTGATCCTCTAAGTGACTTGCCCCACAATCACGGGGACTAGGCTTAGAGCCCTTGGCTTCTGACTAGCCCATAGCCAGTAAGCTCTTATCATTGTGTTTTGTCCTTTCAACGTGTTCCAATGACTAAAAAGTGGGCAAGATGATAGGAATACTGTTGAAAAAGACACATTATTTAGGCCACAAAGGCAAACTGCTCCACGCAGATCAAATCTAACTTTGACTAAATAGCACGGAGGGCTAAGCAGAGATGTCGTCCCTAGGCAATCTTCTGACATGGAAAGTACTTTCATACTTGAATGGGTCTGGGATCTCATTTGGGCAGGTTCTCTCTTCTCTTAACAAGGATTATGGCCCTTCTATGTCTTTGATAGACTGGATTAGTTCTGTTTTTATCAGAACTTATCAACCTTCCACACATATAGTTCATCCTCGGAGCCATTCCATTAACATAAGACATCTCGAATGAGTCCCACGATGAGGGGATAGGAAATTGGTCCTGAGCAAATGGTCTTTTTTTTTTTTACCCACGACTAAGACAGTTTCTCCTTGATTTGTCTCAAATTGCTGAGCTTTCCCAGAAAACTGGCATTCTGTTTTGTATGAAAGGTGATTCAAGTAGACAACTCTCAAAGTTTGCATTTACTCTGCAGATTGGGTTAAAAGTATATAAAAGGCAGACTGTTTGGCTTAAGACACTGGCCTTTCTTGCATTCAAGAATTTGTCGATGAAGAAACTGCTTTATACAAAACAGCCTCCTCCACGACATCTCCCTTCCCACAGCCTCCTGCCAAACAGATTTTGTTGCTAGGTAAACATAAGCTACCAACAACTTATGTACCAATATATGTAGCAAATTGCAGCTGCACCAAAAAAAAAAAAAAAAAAAAATCACCCCCAAATCCTTGACTGCCTTATGAGACAGATGGGAGGGAGATTTGTGTCCTGGCTGAAGACAGAATCCTGTTTTGATATATTGAGCATATTTCAAGACATTTACTTGCCTAATGAATGTTGTTCTTTCCATCCTTATATTGCAAAGTTGGACAGGAGGGTGGGAGAGCAACGGATTGACATTGACAAGGCTCAAGAGTGGGAATGACTAGTTTTAAATTTTGTTTAAATATATGACAAGAACAGAAAGAAAAACAGAACAGCTCATAAATGTATACCTGCGAATTGGCATCTGGGTTTGAGTTACTTGCTCTTTAATTAAGACAAGCCACATCCACTCTGCCTTTTCAAGGACTCTCCCAACCTTGTAAAAAAAAAAAAGCTGCTCCCAGTGCTGGGCATGATTTAGAGAATCTGATCTTCTCTAGATTGAGATTTCATTTTGAAGTTTTTATTCATTAACCCTATTGATCACATTCTTAATTACCCAATATTTAACAATTCATCATTTAGAAAGGTAAGATGGATGTACAAGACAATGAAATGGAAAGAAAACAGAAATCTCTGTCTAGATCAAGATTTCAAGAAAGGGTCTTTGGCTTAGCAAAATGTCATATAACGAATTCAAGGCCAGAAGCACTTGTATACTAATATTTCATCGCTATTTTGTTTAACGTGCTACTGGTTTGCTCTCCTGCTTCTAGGGACCAAACCAAATCCTCGCAGAAAGGTCAACTGTACTTGGAACCACACAGAAATCTGCAGATATTCTCCAAAGGGCTCTCTGTTGGTGAACTGGTCCTGTTGTTGAATTGTTTTCGATCACATTCGACTCTTTGTGATCCCATTTGGGATTTTCTTAGCAAAGATATTTTACTGGCTTGCTATTTCCTTCTCCAGCTTATTTTACAGATGAGGAAACTGAGGCAAACAGGGTAAAGTGACTTGCCAAGAGTCACCCAGCCAGGAAGTATCCGAGGACACATTTGCACTCAGTTCCCCCTGACTCTATCCACTGTACCACCTAAGTATCCATCAACTACTAGAATCTGTGATTCCTAGCTCAGTCGTAATAACTAATTTATACAAACTAGGAATCTGTCCTTTAAAAACAAAAAACAAGCTCCCCAAGGTTCAATTCCCCCAAGTGTTTGATGTTCCCAATCCAACTTGAAAGTTTCTAAGGCTCCATTTTCTTCCACTAATTTGCTGTTAATATCAGTAGCCTGATGTTCTGCAGCTTCAAAAATATCAGTTCTGTTTTACAGATGGGGTCCCGAGAACAGAAATGACTCACCTCAGATTACATACAGACAGGAAATTGGAGGCATCTTTGGGTCCCGAGGCCAATGCTCCTTCAGGTATTAACTGTTTGAAGTCTTCCCAGTGATACAGTACATGGTTTAATATGCTCATTCCAACACCTCTTGAAATGGACAAATCTAAGTACTCACGCTGATTTGGAATCAGCTCCCCTAAGTGAGCTACAACCAAGAAGGGCTATCCGTGTTCAAGTTCCATTCGATAAGACCAACGAAACTTTTTCCAGGTCTATCACCACTTATTAGTCATATTCATAATAATGGTCATTTCAAGGTTTGCAAAGCACTTAACATACATTATTTCGAACGATACAACAGTCTTATGAGATGACGTGCTACAGGTAACTTGATGACACCAAAAGGAGTCTTCATTCTGCCACAGGGTGTCCCCAAAATCTTAGGGTAGCGCTAACTATTATCAGAGAGAATACTTGAACCCCGATCTATCCTGTTTCCAACTCTATTGCTCTGGCCACCATTTCCAGGATTTGCAATGATTAGTTTTTAATTTTATTTTTAAAGAGATCACATGTGTTATAGATCAGGAAGCCCAAATTAAAAACTGGTCATTTCACTGAAAGCTCTTTAAAAGGAGTTGAGGTATTGTGCATAGAGGGCCAGCCCTGAAGTTACAGGAGAGTTTCAGGTCCTCATTGTTGGAGGGAGCTTTCATATCAAGAAATCTCAAGCCTGGACAAAAGGCAAAGGGATAGCCTCGAACTATGCTTGAATTTTGAAAATACACTATCTTACAAATGACTGAAATTTCAAAGTATTTCCTAGGCTAATATATAAGCTCTCACTGGACAGGAAAAGTAGAATATGCTACCAATGACCAGCTGGGAAACTGGTTTTGTGCATATACAAAAATTAAGTAACATGTTCAGATTCTGAGACAAAACAATCCATTTGGATGTAAAATACTGGGAAAAAAATAGGTGTGATTGAATAACACCTCAGGGAACTCTACAGGAAGGGGAAAAGATCTCTGCAGTCCTCAACTTAAATGAAAAAGGCATTCCAAACACTGGTTTGTTTGGAACTCATAATATAGATTTTCCCCAGAGACTATGTTATAAAAGATGGCCAGGTTCTCAAGCTAGTGTGCAAAAAAACCAAACCAAAACAAAACAAAAAAAAAAAAAACTTGTTTAATTCAGTGTAACTTTGGACAATTGCAAGGAAATGATTTTTTTTTTTTTTTTAAATCCTGCATCCTCTCACTACAAAATAAGACCCAGGAGGCAGCTAGGTCGCATAGTGGTTAGTGCACTGGCCCTGAGAATCAGGAGAACCTGAGTTCAAATCCAGTCTCAGACACTTAATAGCTGCATGACTCTTGGCAAGTCACTTAACCCCGAACGCCTCCAAAAAAGAAAAAGCTCCCCTGACCCCCTTCACTCAAGTTGAATGATAATCATTTTACTCCTCTGGAAAGGGGAGTATTTATTAAGCACCTACTATGTGCTAGGCATTGAGGACAGACAGAGACAAAAATCAAATAGTTCCTGCCTTCAAGGAGCTTACACTCTATTTGGTAGAAACGTATATACAGATAAGGAAATACAAATGATATTAAAAGTAATTGGGGCAGGAGATGGTACCATTTGGTTTGAACTTTGGAGGGAGCCCAAGAAGGAAGAGAGGGCATTCCAGGTAAGGGGGGAGAGTTAGTGGAATAACAGAGGGAAAAAGATCAGCCTGCCCAGAATGCAGAGTGCTTGGGGGAATATTAATATATTTATATTGCACTGTACGATTTACAAAGTACTAGACATTTATTATCTCATTTGATCCTTACAACAACTCTGTGAGGGAAGTACTGTCATCATCTCCGTTTTCCAAATGAGGAAACTGAGATTCCAAGAGGTTACGTGACTTCCCCAGTGATACATAGCAAATGAAGAAGGAAGCAAGCATTTATTAAATGCCTACTATGTGCCAGGCACTGTGCTAAGCACTTTACAAATATTATCTCATTTGATCCTCAAACAACTGTGGGGAGTAAATGCTATCACGATCCCCTTTTTACAGATGAGAAAACTGAAGCAGGCAGAGGCAAAGTCACTTATTTATGCCTTTATCCAAATTGCTGATAAAAATTTCAACCAGGGCAGAGGCATGTACCAATTCTTGGAGTATTCAAATTGATACTGACAGACAAGTTGATTTAGATTCATTAATGAGCACTCTTTTAATCCAGCCAACCAAGTCCAAGTCCATTCTCTGATTGTGCTACTTCATACAATAGTTTTTCACTGTTTTCTGCGGAGGCAGTTGGGGTTAAGTGACTTGCCCAAGGTCAAACAGCTAGTGTTAAGTGTCTGAGGTTAGATTTGAACTCAGATCCCCCAGACTCCAGGCCTGACACTTTATGCACTGCTGTGCCACCCGGCTGCCTTATCTCATACAACAGAAATAATATTAGTTTTGAAGCTGGGTTCAATTCTGACTACCATTTTGACCTTGAACAAGTGGTTTCCTGTCCTTGAGCCTCAGTTTCCTCATCTGGAAACTGAGAAGGCTGAACTAGATTACCACTAAATCTGAAGCATCATCCTGATCTCATATTAACTATCAAAAAAGGAAATTTTGAGTATCATGTGTTCTTGAGAAAATCATGTTGGCTCCTTTCCTCTTCCCTTTTTTCTTTTGTTTTTGTGAGGCAATTGGGATTAAGCGGCTTGCCCAGGGTCACACAGCTAGCTAGCAAGTTTGAGGCTGGATTTGAACTCAAGTCTTCCCCCCGCCCCCACTCCAGGGCTGGTGCTCTATCCACTGTGCCATCTAACTCTCTCAGCTGGCTCTTTTTCTACAGAGTCAATAGCCAGCTGTTTAATGACCTAGTCTCATTTTCTGGGAAAATAACTTCAACCCACAGGCCTACATGTTTGCACTCCATTCCCTTCATTGAAAACTAACTGATTTTAGTCCCCCAGTCTGGCAGCAATTCTCCCATCCTCCAGGATCTTTCTGATGTCACCGAAGTAGCTTGGCCATCACATTTGCAGGTTCTTTTGCTATCCAAAGCTATAGTTCTTCTGGACCAAGAAACCTGAATTCCTCAAAAGCAAAACTGGGATTTTTTTTATTGTGTTTACTTATTTTGAGTACTGACTGCCTAGCTGCCTTTTCATTTTGTTTTTTCCAGTTCAAAGAGCCTTCTTCTTGAAAGGGACAACGAACTAAATGAGACTTGTCAGTACTGCCTGCTCTCCTGTCCCCTGGATTGCTTTGCATCACCTGCTGACACCCTGATCACCTTGGATAGCTCATCCATCAGGCAAGGGTGGTCCTTTAAATTTTTTTTTTTTTTTTTGGATCCTTCTCTTTTTCCCAATAGGAGATACCTGCATTGATAAAGGGAATTTCCTCATCTGGGAGTTACCTATATCAATGAAATCAGTGGTCCAATCCCTTCATCAATGCAGGTCAATTCAATTTGTTATATGCCAGGCACTGTGCTGGGTGCTAGACACTTAATCTCCCAGCGCCCTGGGCAACTCTATGATTATAAATTGCAGATAATATTTATTGAATTCAATTGACTTGCCCACTTGAACCTAGATCTTCCTGGCTAAGAGGCCAGCTCTCTGTCCACTGTACTATATTCCCCCATTGTCATCCTTGGCGCACCCCAGTAGATCATTCTGAGCTTTAGCGCTTGATACTGTTTTATAGAATGACTTTATATTCATTCTGCTTTTTTCTAGTTTCTCATGTAAAGGTGGCCAAAGTCTTTACTGGTACTGCTGAATTTATCTCCTGCTTTCTCCTCTGGAAGCTTGTCCCAGTTATCTCCCCCATCCTTCCTTCCCTACCTAGATCAAAGATGAGGGAGGGGCCAGTCTTGACACAGAGGAGGATCTCTTCTTCCTCCAAGACAGGAGCAAAAAATAGGGGAAAAAAAAATTTATATCTATAAGGACTTGAAGGTATAGAAGTAGGAAGAGGGAGTTCAAGATGGGAGGTCCTAATTTTCTTAATAAAGTCACAGTCCTCCTCCAATAAGGATAATGTTATATTCTTGGAACAGACTGGGTTTCATTGGAAGTAAAGAGATGGTAGACAGAATTGTCTATTTGATACCCAAAGGGAATTCCGGGGCCTTTAAAGGTTGATGGCACCAATTTTTTACCCACTATCATTTTGAAACTTACGGCTTTCCTTTCTCTTGAGATATACAGATATACATACAGATATAGATGGTTTTATATCCTTTGTGTTCTTAGCATAACTTTCACACTTACCACCCTTGCTTGTTTTGAGTTATATAAAAAGAACTAAGGGTAGGAAAATAGGGGAAAGGCAGAATGGGATTGATTTTCCTGTGATAAGTGGTCAAGAAGGGAAAAGGGGATTCAACAAGTGTTCCATTCATTCAACAGTAAAGATACTCAGTGAGTGGTGACCTGAAACTGAAGGCTACTGAAACTAAAGGAGCTTTTGAGTCTAGCAAGAGTAATATGTACACAAATTAAAAGCACAAAATTAGACTAAACATACATCAAACTAGCTAATATGGCACTTATGTGCTAAGCACTGTACTGAGTGCTTTACAATCATCACCTCATTTGATCCTTACAACAACCCTGCAAGGTAGGTGCTATTATTATTATTCCTATTTTACAGATGCAGAAACTGAGGCAAACAATGGGTAAACGACTTGCTCAGAGTCACACAGCTACTAAGTATCTGAAGTTGGATTTGAACCCAGTGTTCGTAACTCCAGGCCTGATGCTCTACTACAGAGGAATTATTATTGGCTTGTTGGGGGAAGATAAGTGAAAGCTTCATGGAGGAGTTTTTCTGAGGTGATCAGGGTGTCAGCAGGTGATGCAGAACAATCCAAGGGACGAGATGAACAAAGATGCCAGAGAAGACACTGTTGGCCATGTTGTGATGATGATGAGTGATCCAGTTTTACCAGGACAGAGAGGATATGGAAATCAATTTAAGATCAATTCAGTAGGGGAGCAGGGAACGGGGAAGGAAGCATATGACCTTTGGTAGCTTCCTAATTTAACTGTTTTTGCTCACTAGGTACCAGCCCATTTAGCAGTTTCTAGACTGCTAAAAAACTACAAGTGTTATCAGCTCCTCCTCAGTGCTGGTTCAAAGTCCTAACTGTTTGGCTCTGTTCTGTATGGAAGGGTGAGTATGGGTGCCATATTGAGGGTGGAAGTGAATAAAGGCAAAAAGTTAGGCTGAAGCCAGATTGTGGCTAAGTTCACTGAACATTTATGTACCTACTATATAAAAAGGCACATGTATGTGTATGTAAAGTTAAAAATCAGACAGTCCCTGCCTGCAGCACAATCTCATCAGTCTAATACATGCTCCCTAAAACTATATGCAGTACACAATATGGTGGTTGCTAGAGGGGATATTAATAATGCTGTGAGCAGTCAGGGGAATGGAGGTGGGGAAGCAGGGCACACGGCGTGCCCTGCATCTCTTACATGTGCAAACAGAGATAAACAGCAGGGACAGCCAGCCAATTTCCTTCAGCCAGTAAGTGGCTCTTGGTGGTCCGGGGGGGGCTTAGGGATGGGGAAGAGAAAGCAGCGTGCAATAGACAACTGGATATAATGAAGAGTTCACAAATTTAAGAGTTCAGGAGTGTCTGAAATGGAGGAGCTTGATAATGCAACTTCTCAGGTGTTCAATGCTCTCCTGTAAATCCAAAAGGTAATATGGTCAAAAATATCTTTGGGAATTAGAATGATCAGGAATACAAAAGGGAATGAATTAAAGCTTTGCCAGAGGCACAGGACATAGAACATGGCAGCAAAGTCAGAGTCAGTGAGAAAAGAGACAGCCAGGGGTTTTGTTTTGTGTTTTTTTTGTTTTTTTTTTGTTTTTGTTTTTGTTTTTTTTGTGTGAAGAAAATACAAAGTTTTATGCATGTGTTCACATTTCATGAGATTTCATTCTAATGTTTACAAAGGCCAACATTTCACAGAAAACTTTTCATCACTCCCGAAACAGTAATCATGAAATACATCACTTCTACAAGTCAGGCAGACGAAACCATGACAGCCAGGAGAGAGATGCTGGTCCTCCCATCCCTTGTTCATGTTACCAAACAGAGACACGGAGAAGAGGGTGGGGGAGTAGAATGGGGATAAATGACAACCTCTACATCACATCATAACAGATAGGATTTTTCAAATGGCAGAGTGAATTTTATATGGAAATAAAGGGACACTGTCAACAAAATTCATTTGCTAGACTGTTAAACAAAATTCATTAGTTAATTGACCTTTATTTAGAATTGATTTCAAACAGATCACTGTGTGTGATCAATTAAAAACATTCCCCTCCCCCCCGTTTTTTTTTTTTGTTTTTTGGTCCAGACCCATGATTTCATTAGTATACGGACGGCACTCATTTTTGCTGAATGCAGATCAGCAACCATCTAAAACTGAACCCCACAGTGGCCGGCACTTGAGAGTTAAGTGACTTGTCCATGATCACACAGCTGAGTATAGGTTAGAGAGGGATCTTGAACTCAGGCTTTCCTGACTCCAAGATGCAGCCTCTAAGCAGGAACACCAAGCTGCTGTGTAAACAACAAAAGATGACTTCATGGGTCTTATCTCCTAGCTCTCATATCCCAGTAGTAAGCACTGCAGGAATATGTTGCTGTTTTCTTCTCTAGCTCCACCTCCCAATTTAATGATTAAAAATTTAAAATCAGGTTTAACCATCTCTAAGAATCGAAAGGTTAAATCTTAGTAATCAATTCAGAGTCTGAAAATTATGGCTGAGAGTGTCCCTTTAAGGCAAAAAAGACAGCAAAGTCAAAGTGGATAAATATTCTGTAAGATATAACACTCTAGTCATTACTGTACAGGCAAAAACATCTTAAATAATATGGTTCATATACAAATAAAATGAATACATTGAATACTGTAGAACTGATTATATGTTCTCTTTTAAATGGCACACTATGGATTAATATTTTACAATATACACATCTATTTGAGGTGGGGGAAACTAGTGATGCTCCACGGGTAAAAAGAATACAAGTAATAAATTCATTACTGGCTACCATGATTATTACAATTTAAAATAAAGAACACGAGATACTGTCATTGGACTCCTGGTAGGGCACACATCACGTCCTTGTTAGAGCTGAAAAGAAAGTCTAAATCTCCCCTCCGATCAAGCTACCCAATACTGCCAATCTTTGCTTACCTTCAAAGCACACAATTTCTCTTTAAAATTCAGCATTATTTTCTTAAAAAAAAAAAAAAAAAAAATACAAATGCTGTATTTTAGACAAAAGCATTTTGAACCATCATTCAAAAATGAAAGCTTATGGCAGGCAATTCTGTGTATTAGAGACAAGCCAGCAGTTACTACTATCAAACATTTAAAAAATTTTAATCATAAAAAAATACTATAATTCATCACAGACTTTTTACAGTTATAAATAATAAATAGCATGATAGTAGATTATAATCAATGGATTATCTAGCTCAGTTAATATTTTTCTCATTATGAAGCTCCTTACTTTGCTACCTCAGACTGACTGAAACGCTCCAAGTATATTCCCTGCAATTAAAACTTATTCTTATAAGTAGAATATGGAGCTAACATTCAATTATCAATTGAATAATATTCAATTCCCTCTAGAAATTAAACTTTAGAGACTTGCCTTTATTCAAGGCAACATGAAAGTTACTTAAACCATCCATCTTCTCTAGTGGCAACACAAAACCTGTGATGCAGAGGGACTGAATCATTGGTACTAATCACCACAGGGGAAAGCAAATTTCAAAGTTGAAATGCATTAAAAAAAAAAAAAAAAAAGGCGCACCAGATCCCAAATCAGATGATTACATATGGCACCCCATTTTGCTTTCCCCTTCCCCTCTGGTTTACATTCTTTAAGAGTAGAACAATGTCCCCTAAGGCACAAAAATCCCTATGGCCTCAATGCCACAGGAGACATTGATGGCCCCATGTGCACTTTCCTGCACGGTACTTTTTTTAGGTCAGTAACACTGGCTAGTCACTTCTGAATGCACCAGACATTTTTGATCAAGGCTGGAATTTCTTCTCCTTGACAACAAATAACTAGAAATATTAATAATATGTTATACATTCCTCAGGGCTACAAGTTTTGGGAAAAAATGTTAGCTACCGCTGCTCCTGGGTTATAAAGATCTGGAACATTCTTACTAATTCAGGCATACTACCAAGTCCATTAATATTTCAAACATTAAAACCAATCCTCATCCTTCCATACAATCTTAACTACAAAGGAGCAACATTGGCAGCTACAGAGACCACTAAGTATTTCCTGGTCTGACTACGGGCAAGCAGCTCAAAGAGGAAAAAGGAGAAATCATTTATTTCAATCTGATGAGAAAAATCATTTAAATATAACCAAATGCAAGTCTTTTACATTTGTAAAATGAAGAGCAGTATAGAACTATTTAGTTAACAAGGAACGGAGGTCTCTCTCAAACGAGACTTTCTGATCAGTTTTGTAACTGTCATTTATTTTCGTTGGGGAAAGGAGCCATACTACAAACTACATATCAGTACGCAAACTACAGGACCTTAAGGAGGTAGCCTTTTGGGCATCAAAAGTAAAATATAGCAACAGCAACCCAAAGTTTAATAATCGGAACATTTCACTTAACACAAAAGGAAATTTGCAGAAACTAGCAGTAAGGTTAATATAGCTATGAATTCAACCTTTGAGAATAGAGATGTTAAAGGATAATGTTACATGAATTTTTATTATCTAATTAATATCTTAATCCTCATTTAGGGATCGAAGTTCCTTTCCCTGCCTGCCAGAGTCTTTGTCTAGAAAACAGCACGGTCAGAACACTGAATGAGAAATGGTTAAGTCACTTGGGTGAAAGGTCATCCATCAAGATGAACGAAGAGCATGAATTGGAACATGTTACTGGAGAGTCTGTGGCATTGCTGACTTTAGCCAGTGAGTCTGAGGATGAGCCAATGCTGCTACTACTGCCATCCAGAATATCTGAAGACAGACTGAGGACAAAACAGAGACAGTCATGAGCTGGTGTACCTCTGGGGTAAGTACAACATGCAACAGCTGCACGGTTTCAAGAAATCACCAATCGGGAGAATATTTGTGTAGAATTAAGAAAGGAATAGCAAAAGGTTACATTTGAAAAGATTTCAAAACCCCACGAGAGGCCCCGCAAACTCAGAGACTCTGGAGTTTTCGATTCCATTTCTGGTTTCCAAAGAGTCCTAGAATTTCTACATATGCCGTAGATGGTACCCATCTTATATGTTTCACTTCCAATATCACTGGGACCTAAGGCCAACTGGAAAAAGTGCCCCTCATATTTAGTTCTAGATACTTCTGTCTCTACACCTCCTCCCAGGTGTCCCATCGATCTTAGGGAAAGAGATGTCCTTTAGTCTCCAAAATGAACCTGTATCCTAGGTGCCATTCCTAAGTGACCATATAGTTACTTGTTTCAGCTTCTGTCTCTGTCTGTCACACACACACACACACACACACACACACACACACACACACACACACACACACACACTCTTTTGAGAAGATTGACAGTTAAAGGAAAAAGAAGAATGATATAGCTAGAGAGAATAGTACATTAGAACTGGTCCATATGTTCTATCACTTCAATTAGCTATAGTCTGCTCCAGCTGCCCCAATGTGCTCATCTGACTAAGTCCGAGGCAAGATACTGTTGACCAGTCCCTTTCCTTCTCAGATATAATCCCTTGGCTTCTGGGTTACCATCATCTCCTGACTCTCCTTCCACCCTTTTTAGTTCTTTTTATTTTGCTCCTAGTTTCCTTTTCATCCTCCTGACTCCTCAACTCTTGATATTCACACCTTCAGTTTCTCTATTCTCAAAGCTTCCGCCTTCATATCAACCCTATGAGGACTCACCAACCTGGAGCTCCCACTTTATCTTAAGCTTGTCGTATCCAAAATCAAAGCCACACTGTCTCCCCTAAAAAGGAAGGCTTTTCTTCTCAGTCTTCCCAATTATGTCAATGGCACCCTTCTCCCAAACTCCTCGCCATTCCTTTGGACTCCTCGTTTTATTTTACCTTTTTTATAAAAGTAGTGCTCTGGTCCCATTGATGGTTCCTGCCTAATGTTTCCTCTTCCACAGAGTTCCCACTGTAACCTCTTTAGTCTGCTCCTTCATCATCTCAGGCCTGGGTTTCAGCACTTGCCTCTAACTGGCCTCTATCCTGCAGATCCATCCTGTATCATTTCAGAATCTTCTATAAATCAAAACATTACTTAATACCTCATTTTCATTGTGTCATGCCCTGCCCTAAAACTGCTAGTTTTCGGCAGCCTAGAGAATAAAGCTCAAATCCCTCATGCTAGTATTGTAGCTCTCTCTAAGAGCACCATGGCACAAACTATCCAGTCTAGTCAGGATGGTCTCCATCTGTCTTGGTATGAAACCGCTCTACAATCTAGCTTCAGTACACTTCTTGAGCTTTATCCGATATGATCCCTTATATAAAGCCTAATCTATAGTCAAATTGACTCCTCAGTGCCACCTGAACACATTTGTGGCCTACCTTGATAAGTGCTTGTGCCGTGCCCCCTGCTTCACTGAGCTCTGTTTCTTAAGGGCCTCTCCTCCAGCAAGGCTTTGCCCCTCACTCCAGCCTCTCCTACTCATCAGTGACAAACTTCGTATCAATTGTCACCTATGGCAACTTTGTTAGTCATTTGGGAAGGGCCTATGTCCATCAGCGAGCTACAAAATTTAAATTTAAAAATGCCCTAGCTTGGAAGGTGGGATCACTCAGACAGCATTGCAGGGAGCCTTGTATCCTAAGTATAAAAAAAGACTTCCTAAACCCGTCAGGTCTTTCTTACTTGAGAACAAATTATTTTCACATATTTTCAAAGCACATGGTAACCTACCAAATATATAAACAGAGACTCCCAGGACTTGCTGTCATTCTCATGGACTGAATAGCAGCATATATTTATTTCTCTGATGCTTTAAGGCTAACAAAATATTTCACAAATACTCACAAAGCCCTAGTAAGGGTCAGCCCAAGTAATACTGCCCTCAATTTTAAAAATGAGGAAATGAGGCTTAGAAACTTTTAAGTAACTTATCCCAGACCATCCAGCTAATAAAGAGCCCAGGCAATCTCTTAGCAAGTGAGTCTATGGCTCCTTCCACTCTCTCCTGCTACCTACCCAGAGGTATTACCCTATTACCTATCCTAGGTAATAGAATGCCATCTTTAAAAAAGCGCCTCTCTATTTCAAATAAACCTTCCCCATCAGTTTGCAAATCCAATTGACAACTAAGGCTTTATTCATGTTAAACTAGATGTGAATGACATAGTAAATCTGAGACTAGACTGCTGGTCCAATCCCCCTTTCCTTTCTCTAATTAAGCCTAGCTTTTACTAAATGTGTTTTTAAAATGATGCTTGCATTTCTTGGCTACTTCCTTTATGTCTCACATCAACCTCATCAGGCTATTAAGGAATACAACAACCAATCTGCTGTTCTGCCCGGGAAGCTCAAGCTATGAGGCTCTCTCCAAATGCCACAGAGACTTCTCCTCCCTGCTTTCACCCTCTACACATTCTTGGGAATTTTTTAAATACTAGAAAATGTCAAAACCCAATATATTTCCTAGCACTTACAGGAGTTTCTGCAACGTAAAAAAAAAAAAAAATCATCCCTTGAAATATTTCTTCTCTTTTCTCTCTCTCTCCTTTTTGGGTCCCCTAATTTTACACCCCTATCATACATGGACACGAGTGGGTTAATTGAGCCTGCTAGTAGCAGGTTATTACTATTCCCCAAATCTTTCACACAAACTAGTTTCTATTTTGAAACATGATTGTCAGTCTTGAAGAGGCAGTATGGTGTCACGGGGACACAGAGAGGTGACCACTGAGCCAGAAAAACCAAAGTTCAAGTGTCACCTCAGACCAATATTGGCTGACACAAACCCCTGGCAAAAGTCACTTAACCTCGGTACTCTGATGCTAGTTGTTAAGAAGGTACCAAGCTGTGTTGATACAGGGAGTGTCTTCACCCTGGAATTAGCTATACCCATAAAATCGTAGGTCAGTCAGTCACCTAGCATTTATTAAGCCCCTACTGTGTTGTGCAAAAAACAGTCCTTGGTCTCAAGGAGTTCCCAATCTAAAAAAGGGGGAGTCAACATGCAAACTGCTATGTACAAAATAAATATATCAAGGAGAAATTCAAGATAATCAGCAAAGGGAAGGCCCAAGAGATGATCAGGAAAGGCTTCTTGCAGAAAGTGGGAGTTTACCTGAGAAGGAAGCCACGGAAGTCAGAAGATATGGGGGCAATTTGAGAGAATGGCTGAATGGAGGAGATGAAGAAGAGCAAAGGAAGTCAGGGTCACTGAATTGGAGAGTATGTGGAGGAGAAAGGTTGCCCCCAGAGGGGAAGGAAAGGGAGCCAGGTAATGAAGAGTTTTAAAAGGCAAAATGGAAGATCTGATCCTGATTAGTCTATAGAGGTGATAGGGAGCCACTGCAGCTTTATGACTAAGAGAAATAGGGACATGATGAGCCCTTCACTTTAGAAAAATCAATTGGCAGCTTAGTAGAGGAAGGACTGCAGTGAGGAAGAGACTAGAGAAAGAGAAGGTGACCAGGAGCCCATAGCAATAGTCCAGGTGAGGCAATAACAAGTGCACCAGAATGGCAGCAGCATACGAGAAGAGAGGGAGGAACAGGCAAGAGATGTTACAAAGGTAGACGAGACAAGCCCCAGCAATTTCTTGAATAGTGGGTATGAAAGGGAGGCACTGAGGAAGACACTTGGGTAAACAGCAAGATGGTGGTACCTTCAACAATAACAGGAAAATTAGGGAGAAGGAGGGAGTTGAGGAGGAGAGGTGGTGAGCACCTAGATTTAAATGCTAATTTTATCATTTAAAAGTTAAACTAATCCAAAAATACCTAGCCACCTTTTTAAAAACTGCTGTATGAAATGTATAGATTCAAAAGAAAGTGGTTTCTGTCCATAACTGAGCACAAAACTTAACCACAGGAGATCGAAATGTGGCATAAAAGGACTATCTAGATGTTCAAAATCATAACAATGCAAGCTAACTTTATTCAAGTTATAAAAGACTATGCAAATAGGATCTTACTGTATTTCTATATAAATGTATAAAAAAAAGCCAAGAGGCTCTGAACCTGGAAAAAAATTCAACTTTCCTTAGGGAAAAAGCCAAAAGAAACTAAGGGAGTTAACAGACTTTAAAAAATAAAAAAAAGCCAAAAAACACTTCTCTAATCCAGTACTCACACAGTACTGCCACTGTATATATTTAGGTTTTTAAAGCCCACTGCCTTCAAATCCATCATTCCTAAAAGCGCTTTTAAGTGGAGGAAATAGGGGAAAATTGAGCTGGTTCAAAGACTTTTTTTTTTTCACCGTGTAAGATAAGTGGTGAACTGAATTGACTGGAATAAGAATATAGTCAACACAGTTATTTACACTACCCGAAAAAAGCAGATGTACAAATAGAAACCACCCTTTCCTCCCTATGGAAATCCAAAAATTGCTTTTATTTGACTAGGATAGGGCATTTTTTTGCCTCGGCTAAAAATCAGCTTGCATTCCTAGGGCACATACTGGCTGAGCAGCGTGAGAGAGCGGTCGGCCCCGGCTACGTGGCAGAGACAGAGTAGGCTCACATTAAAAATTGGCTACTACCTGGATAATCCGAATAGAAATAGAAGTTAACTGTAGATTTGTACCAGGTTAAAAGATACCACTTGTAACGCTCTCATTTGCTCAAATAAAGCCAGCACCCATTCAAAACATTTAATTTCACTCCTACAGAGAAATCTTTCTGCTAGCACTGTTTATTACTTACTCAAAAGAAGCTCACTAATAGAGAAGCTTTCCAGAAAGCTGGGGGAATACAATCTTATGTAGTTTTGGCAATTTCTTTCTTAATATTGAATCAAAGAAGCCAGACCTCTGATCTCCACTTGTGGAAGAATTGCTACAGATGGCATAGCTCTTGCCACTTATTTCATTTACTGCAATTTGCAAATTGTGACTTTGAGAAATCTTTCATGGGATGTTTTCACTAAGTTAAAATATGTATTGTACCAAAACTTTTTCTGTTGCAAAATCATAGATTTCCAACTAGATGGAAACCCAGAAGCCATTTCATTCAACCTCCTCAGAATTTCACAGAGGAAAAAACTGAGACCAAGAAAGAGGAAAGGACTTGCCTCCATGGTTCTCCCCACCTCAGACCAAGGTCAACCAGGTAGCAGCCTCAGAATGGGGCCTCCAAGCCAGCTTCTGTGATCCTAGATCCAGGAGGTCACCTACCATCCCTACTAGTCCCCTTCCCTAATTTCACAGAAAAGGAAACTGGGACCCATCAAGGCTCAGTAATTTGTCAGAGGCCACAAAGATAAGCACACAGGGAGTGGCAGAAGTGGCCTTGGAAGCCAGGCCTTTGACTAAATCCAGCAATCTGCTCACTGCACATCCCCTCACCCCCACCTTGCATCTTGGGCCCCCAGACAGCTATAGACACCAACGCCCAGCACAGCGCTTTCTGCACATCACACTACATTTTGGTAATTGTATAAAGGCAGCTCTGGCAAGATGATTTTCAGTCCCTACTTCTGTTTAACGTGTCCCCCAACTGCCAAATAAAGAGAGAGAAAAGCTGAGTATAGTTATTTTAATCATTAAAAAGGAAAAATGAATATCAATGAAATCTATAAATTATGACTTTTTTTAAAAAGTCATTATCTAATAATCATAATGCTAACCTTTGACCAGGACTACAAACAACCCAATTATCTGATTTGACTTTCCCCTTCTCTCCCTGTCCTGATCCTTCTCTGAAGAAGGTGCTAATGAGCAACAGCCCCATAAATACCTTGGCCAAGCCCCAGAGAGAGGAAAGGAAAGGTAAAGAGCTTAGGAATTCACAAACTGGCTAATCAGTAAACTTCATGTAAAAGTTGATTAATTTATTCCAGCCGCCAAATGCTGAATACATATAAGCAGGCAATCAGAGAACCTCAAAAATAGCAAGGAGGCTTTTCCCCCCTTCATTTATGACTTATGCCTAAAAAAGCCCCCAAGGGTGAAAAGTAAATGAAATTAAAATACCTGAGCCGGATAGCAACAAAATGAAGGCTTTCGAGATGACTCATACTGCCACTCTAGATGGCTGAGCCCTTTTTTGCACCATATCCTTGAAAGCAATAAGCTGTGCTACAGCAGGTGTGTACGCTGGAACTGTGCTGTTTCTAAGACTGAATCTGTGATAAATCCATTTGGGGTTTCACCTGTGGGACTTAACTCCTGAAATCCCCAAAGGACTTTGCTCTGAGGGTAGGTCTTCCATAGACATGCTTAGGACAATTCTCTAAGTAAAGTTCTAGTTCACTTCCTGAGATCTGGGGCTTCCATCTGGAAAGGACTTCCAGACAGGTGAGGAAGTGAGGGTCCAGAGAGAAGGGACGTCTCCAAGTAGATAGAGCAAGTGAATGAAAGAGGGATTTGAATCTGGGTCCTCTGATTCCTGATTCAAAGCTCTTAAAGCTCCCAATTTTACAGATCCAGATCCCAACACATAAAAATATCCCAACTCCAACTCCCTAAAATTAGGAGCAGTTGCTGTGAACTATCAGAATGCATATACAAGTTAAGAGCTTCAAAAATAATCAAAATCCAGGCCATCCAGGGTTTCACTGCTACCACTTTCAACTGCACTCAGAAGGGGCTTAGAAGACATTGTATATGCTCACAATTTACACCTGGAGGTAGCCAAGCTATTTTGATCTATACCAGTTGAAGTTTCCAAATGGAACTTCAAGGGAGCTTCCCGTAGGATTTGTGACAATACATCCTACCTGAAGAAAAAGGAAGGGCTGAGCTTCAGCACCATCGATGTACTTACTCTGGATTATTCAGGGCTAACAACTGTATAGTCTTAAGTAATTTTCGGGAGATCTCTCTAGGAAGACAGACATTCACTCCAAATGGGCTTTTGAAAACATTTAGTCAGTGCTACTGAAGGTGCTACCAAAATGGTGGGCGTGAACATACATATACATAACCCACTCTCCACCCTCAGGCGGCATTTCAAATAAAATACTTACATAGGAGTATCCTGGTAACTTTTGCCTTACTTATATTTCTGCTCTCTTTATCTTTAATAATGTCATTATGCTTTAAAAGGAGGGATGGGGAAGGGATCTTCTCCTGGGCTTTTCCTCACTTTCTAGTCTCTCCAAATGGCATTTGTCCACTCCATAACACTCACACTCCAATTGAAGTGCCCGCCCTCATCGCTGCTATTTGGTAATTCCACTGGAGGCTGGGGGGTGAGGTATGACATATTCAGGGTCCTGCAGGCTCTGTCCCTAAGAATCCTTACCTAATTCTTGCTCAGCACCTTAGCCTGCTCATCCAGAGTCTCATTTCCCCTTTCTCTTCCCTGACTTTGCTCTTAAAACCAGTCAACACCCTGCCCCACTCCCCCGCTTGCCCCTCTCAATCAGTTCATTTTTTTCCTCTTTTCTAAATCCCCAATTTCACTAAAAATCCTCTATTGGTTCTTTCCAGTTCTACCTCTGGCATCTTCGCTATGTCTCTTCTCATTGTTGCCACACTGTCCCCCCCCCCCCCCAGGCTGGCACATGCCCCAGGTCCTGCCACTGTCTGGCCCTTAGAAGCCACAGAGTTGTTGTTCCTTAGAATGCTTAAGATGTTCACATTTACAACTGACCATCTTCAGACAGATTTGCTGGGGAGGGAGATATTTTTGCCCCAAGCAAAAAACATCAGCAGAGAGAGATGTCTCAACAAAGCTCGTAAAGCTCTTAGAAATAAATCATTTAGTTTGTGCTCTGATTTTGTTAAATAAGATACAGATTGTGCCTAAATTGTTCTATAAACATTTTAGGCACACGTTGCATATACATTCAGTACAAACTCATTTTGCAAATGCAAAGAAAAAAAATCTAACACACACACACACACACACACACACACACACACACACACACACACACACACCACACACTACATTATTTCCAATGTGATGGGTAGGAAAATCTAGGGGATATTCTTTTAACATAGAAGAATTTTTAGCATCATTTTGTTAGTGCTGAAAACCCTTATGCTACACTGGTACAGATGGCACCATAAATGTATATGTATTCCTGGGAAATGAAGTAGGGAAAGACTTTTTAACAAACAAAAAGAGCTGAAATACAACACAGGATCAGGTAAAGAGCAAATGCAAATGTTAATAATATTCAAATTAAGAAAGGAACATACATAGAGGGTAGGTACCATTTCTGCCTTGTCCTTAGAGACACAGATTTAAGAATTTTCATCAAGTAGAAAGAAGCTGAGAGACAATTAGTTAGAAACCACAAAGCAGAGGGCACGTTCATTATGCAGTCCCAATAGCACTTGACACACCATGGTCCCTTAAACATGTATAACAATAAGACAAATGTGTGTACACCGAAACTTGACTTTTTCATATTCATCACAAAGATATTAGGAGCTACAGATATGTGGTATAAACCTTAATCTTACATAAAATAGTAAGGCTACAGTGGTTGAACAAACATACATCTAAGTATTCAGGCTGTGAGACATGGAAAGAAAATGAAAAAATATGGTTGGTTTTCCATTTAACTATTTAAAAAAAAAACTTTCTTTGTCTTCATTTGATTTGCGAAAAATAGAAATACTGAGATGAGGGAGGAACTGTTAATTCTTACAGTTATTTTACCCTGACTCCCATTGCCCCAGCCCAGAAAAGTTAATACCAAATAACCCCTTGCCTTAATTTTGTTAAGTAGTATGGATTTCCTTGCCATGAGGCCCCAAAAACCACCTGGTCCTCGTTTCTGTTTCTATTTCCAAAAATATAAATATCTGATCAATGCAATCTCATCACAAAGATTGAAAAAATCCCCTGCAGAGCAGGATGGAGAACCCACAGAAAGACGATTCCAAGATTTACAATCACTGGGTTCCAGCTGTAAATGTCTAAGCAACAGTATGAATTTAGAATCAACTAGGCTTTGTAGGAATCTCAAGACATGGCAATCCTTAAGCTATAGATGTATGCCCAGCCCTTTCCACAAAAGGAAAATGCTAAGTACTTAAAGATGGGCTAAAGATAAACAAAATCTGAAAGATTTTCAGGTCTTATGCAGCAAGATCTGATTTTTACTGGATTGTAATTAAGTTCCACTTCACTCTATTCTTGTGAGAATAAGCCTTCTAAAAGGCCGAGACCAAGAGATACCATAATTCTCACTGATGTCATATACAGATATGGTGTTTGCTATTACCAGCCATTTCAAAGCCCCAAAACAAAACTGGTAGATTTGGGAGCACATGGGAACAGGGACAACATCACTGTCCATGTCCTCCCCCAAGATCACTGTAGTGCTTTGCTAGTGCCCTCAAAAAGAGCCTGCACCTCAGTGGCAGAACTCATGGTATGATTTATGGAAACCTTCCAGTTTCCATAAAGAGAGCTACCAGCACCTATTTGTTTGAGCCTACTGGAATATTGCAGTGAATATTCCTTGGGGCTTGGTCCTGGCTTTTTAAAAAATGTTTTCACATAGTGTTTGTAAAGTGTCTTTCACTTGCCAGAATTATTTCCTGACTAGCACCTCATTAATTAGAGTCTACGCAAGATGATTTATCTTCAGCCATGTAGCTGCAGGAAACATCTTCCTCCTCCTCCTCCTCTTTTTAAAATGAACAACATAAACAGAATTGACAGTTTCGGCAACCTATTTTCTCCATGATCTTTAGCAGCATCTCTGCCTATTGCCTGGAAAGTCATTCAGTACCAAAATTAGTGCACAATTATCAAGGACAGACAAGATAAATGGGAAGGAAAAGAGAAGAGAGACAAAATTGGCCAGAACAGTCCAGGACAGACATGTGCCTAAATGAGAACAGGATTAATCACTGGAGGGAGTTAAGTTAACAAACTATGGCAAACAAGTCACAAGTTCCCCAACCATAAACTTAAGTGAAAAGTGCGTAAATGACTCACAAATTAGGAATGGCCTGGAAATGCCATTTAACAGGTTTTAAAAATGTTTCCAAAATAAAGTGCCTTTAGAGGCTTTTTGAAAAGACCTGTTGTTGTAAAGTGCTGGATTTTACTCTTATAGTTCTGAAGGGGCAAAATACAATTCTGTGTAGGACAGGAAAAGCCAGAACAGATCTCAAAACATTACCTGGATGTTTTCCAAATCAGTCAATACTGCCCCAACCCCAATCCCACTCTCCTCCACACACCCCCATTTGCTAGCAGGAAGGAAAGTGTTATTGGCAGTAGCAGCCTCTGCCCTTCTGAGCTTCTGGGAAATTAAAAGTAACATCTTGTCATTAATTGATCGGCAATTCCTGGCCAGGAGGAGAAAGTTTTTTTTTTGTTTTTTTCCACAGCCAAATAAAGGAAAAAAAAAAAAAAAGTTTAAAAGTATTTATGATAATATTCCCTAAGGGGCTAGAAAGGTTTACTTTAAAAAAAAATTTTTTTTAAATATTATTAGAATAACTTAAAGATTTTATATAAAAATTTGGGTAACAGTATTTAAAGAAACCATATCAGAGAATTTGGGTTTTCCCTGTCGTGTAAAATATTGACAAAAAATTTTTTTTTTACAAAATGAAACACATAGAATAAGATCATCAGGCACAGCAAAGCCAGAACAACTCAGTATCTTTTCCTCCCATCCCCAGAGTTTCCCTATCTGATTGGTATGTAGGGTCAACTCCCTCCCACACAGCCAAATTTGGAGGGGGGTGGAGGGGTATTGAGCTAATAGGAGGTCAGAGTTGGGCATGAAAGTGAGTGTAATAAAATTAGAAACATGCATACCAAAGGGAAGTACACAAGACTTTTGAATTATCTTTTATGTCACCCATGCCTGCATGGAAAATTCCCCTCCATCAGCATTTATAACTGAATATCTTTTCAGTGGGTTTAAGGCAATTTTAGATTATTTTCAACATAATCTATTTTAAATGGGCTATAGCCTAATTAATTAATTGTCAATAATTATAATACAAATAATCATTCATATTTTTCTTATCCCCTCCCTTATTGTCACTCCCCTACACTTTTTTTTTTTTTTTTTTTTTTACCATGAACTGAGATCTGTCAAATTCGTAATATCAGGAGAAAGCATAGTAGTAATGCCTTGAAAGAGTCTCTTTGGCTGACTTTCAGTTTCCATTTCACCTAAAACAAGGAAAAAAAAAAAAAAAAGAATTGTAAAATATATGTAGTTGTTGCTTAATTTGGGTGTTATTGGATTTTGGGGGTTTTTTTTAAATTAAAGCTAGCAATATTTTTTCCATGCATAGTAATTTCAGCATGTACTCAGCAAAGAAAATCCTAATGTCAATTAATGTCAGGGCTGACAGTCCTGAAAATTTTCCATTGATTTTATGTAATTTGTTACAGATAAGTTTGGGGAAGGGGGGCCTTAAAAGAACAGCTCACTGGTTCCATCATGAAGACTGGATCAAGACTAACCATAGCATCGAGAAACATTTGCAGAATATGAAGACCACAATAAATAGTAAGTAACTGGCAAAGAATGCCGAATACTATATGTATAGTATACTGTATACAGGTCCAAAATGGCATAGTTGGTTCAATTTATATATATGTATTTTAAATTGCTTAGTATAATACTGAAAATAACCAAAAATATAATTTTAAAAGTAGTCAAACTCTTTGCTATTTTTAAAGGAAGGGTAAGATAAATAAATATATCTATAAATACATACAATCCCCCACAGACACACACACAAATATAAATACTGTCATTTAGCTGTTCTAAATTTTATCAAAACTGATCACAAAAACACTTTACTTCATACTAACTTTGCCACTAAAATACAAAAATAGAAAATAATTCAGTAATACAGTGTCTTTTTCAAAATAAATTCACACACGAAAAGCCTGAGACTTAAAAACAAAAAAAACAAATTTCTTCATCATCAATCAGTATCGGTCACGGATCGATCTGTATTTCAGCAAGAAATGTATAACTCAAAGCTTGAAATTTTTAAACATTCCCAGAGTAAAAACAAACCAACAAACAAAAAAGTTCACTTTTTCTAATAAATGTCAATTCATGTTCTATTTTTTCTGTAGCTATTCCAAGTCATGGGAACTCATTAAGGTCCATGTTTTTCTTGTCTTTAACTGATAATATTTCATTTTAAAATCTACTCTTCATTTTGAAAATGTTCCCTTCAATGGAACGCCTAACTTGTATGAAGAGTTCCCCCTGCTGTCCTAATTTGGAGTAGCTCTGAAATGGAACATGAAAATGGGACCCAGATTAAACATATTCCATCCTGCAAAGCATAATTTTAATACTCAAATGGAACCTCTCCTTAACATATTCCAAAAATAATTCTTCAAGATTCTCACAAGGTCCCTGAAAGAAATCAAATACCCATAAATAAAGGTCTCTGAATAACTTTGGAAAACAAAAAGCAATCAGGGCTACTTTTCTGTATTTTACTTTCTAGAACATGGTTCTATAATTTACAAACTACAATCTCTTTAGCATATAATGATTAAACATAGATAAATGAATAAATAACCAATCTGGATACAGATTGATGAGAAAATATCCCAAAGATAATCTACAGAATTCAGATTTTATAATCATGCTTGTAAGAAAAATAAACATTTCTTTGAGGAGGAGATTCCATCTTGAAATACTTTGAGAGACAGGAAATCTCATTTCTAGCTCAAAATAAACTAAGTTTTACAATATCACAAACATCCCCGCATACCTTTCCTCTTAATAGGACCAAGAACACTGGGTCTAATACAGTTGATTGGACTTTGACTTCTTCTGCTAAAATATAAAGTTAAAACATTGGCATCAGAAAGACTTGAAGTACTTCCAAGGTACAAGATAAATAGTTTTAAAAGCCCACAAAAAGATTCCGATTCTGAAGCTCCATGCAACCCCAATTTTGGTATCCTAGAATAACAGTCCTGTGCAATGCAAATACCACCTGCACTACTGGCAGGCCATTTTTCCTGAAAAGACAGTACATAATGGGGAAAAAAGGGAAAAAAGCCAGTTCTGAAGTCTGATCTAAAGGCTGGCAGCAAGACAAGACAATCTAAAAGAGAAGTCATTACTCAGCTCTATCTTGCTTAAATTATTTCACTTCATTTTCTTAGGGTGGCTACCACAGTCTCTCAACTTTTAGGTTTTCCTCCAGGTTCCAGAATGGTGGTACAAATGGCTATTTCCACAATGAGGCTTTGAGACTGTCTCGGATTACTCTTAAAAAGAGTATGCCACTTTACAGGGTTTCAGATCCAAAGATCATGGAAACCATTCAATTAATCACATAAAAGTAAATACTGCACAGGACAGAAGAATCATTTTAAAAGAGATCAGATTACTCTTTTACCAAAGCAACAAAATCAATCAATAGAACATTTGAGCTGGAAGGGACCTTTGAAATAAACTAGTCCAACTCTCTTATTATATAGACAAGGAAACAGAGGAACAGAAAAATTCAGGTCACACAGCTAGTTTCCTAATAGCACAGGGACTCCAAAATGGGCCTTCTGAGTTCTGGCTCGTTGTTTTTTCCACTACACCAGGATTCCATCTACTGGAGTGAAACTAATTTTACTTTATTTTCAAAACCTGTAGCAGAATCCTATGATGGTACCAATGTTGGGTGGGGGTTCCTAACCCGGGTACCAAAACTTAAAATGTGTGTGTGTGTGTGTGTGTGTGTGTGTGTGTGTGTGTGTGTGTGTGTGTGTGTGTGTATAAATATGGAAAAAGAAAAGAGACAGATAGACAGAAACAGAAGGAGACAGAGAGAAGGGACTTGATTTCACTATAGTTGGTTATATTTAGAATTTATTTTATGCATTTAAAAAATATAATACTGAGGAGTCCATAGGCTTCATCAAACTGACTGCCCCAGGGGTCCAAGACCCAAAAAAGATGAAAGTGGCCCAGGATAGGGGGAAACACTAATTCCTATGTGCTGGCTTTCCAAGGGAAATGTATATGAGGAATATGATTTTTCCCATTCATAACAGGACACATTCTGTGGAAAAGCAAAGGTTTTCAAGGAATTAAACAAGAAAAGGGACAATTGATTTAAAAAAAAAAAAAAAAAAAAAAAACCTATAAAATATTCCTTGTGATAAGCTATTAAAATGCCTAAAATTTTTAAAAATCCTTATCTTCATCTATACAAATATCAGTCCTACCTAATAATATCCAATTTAAAGGTTGCTTGTGAAGCTAAGTTACTGAATTAAATAATATTTAGAAAGCAAGTTCACTTACTTTGAAAATCGTCTTGTTGGACTGGGAATAGGACTTGGAGGTAGCCCATTGCTACTCACAAACATTTGTAAGGATGGTGAAAAACATTGCTAGGGAAAAAAGTTAGTATTAATAAAATTCTAGAGCCCCATTTTAAAAAGCATTCTTTTTAAATCATCTACAGTGAAGTGCTTAGGATCACATAGGTGTTAACATAAGTTTCTGAGTATATTTTAAATGACTATTAATTTCCTTTCACATCATCAGCTGAAAGCAGAGGATTCCCCCTTCCCCTTTCCTCTTTTAAACAAATAATAGTTTGGGGTATGTGAGACAGGCATTTGCAGCTATTTTTTAAGTCTCTTCAATGTTCCTACCTTTCCTATTCCTCTAGTGGGTGATGGTGCTGGAGAAACTGGGACGAAGTCAATTCTCTTAGGAGAAGATGATTTCTCTGATTTGTCAAAGTCATTATCACTCTGTAAACAAAAACATGTCATCCACTTATAATAACAGAGCACATCCCTACTCTAGAAATAAATCACAAAGTATTATGTTTGCTTTCAGAACTATCATACTTAGATTTTTAGAACACATAAATGTGCAGATCCACAAAAGGCTTCCTGTATTTATTTAAACCTGTGTTCCTTTAGATAAGAACTGCTATAATTTTAGAAATGAAAGGCATATAAAAGTGTATGGACAAATGAAGAGAGCCAATGAATAACTGAAGTGGTTTTTTAAAAAGCTACTTTTCAAATCAGACTTGCAATTTTTTTTTATTTTTTTTTACCAAACTTAAGCTTTCTTCCCAGGAATGGCTTATCTGCATTGCTGTCTGCACCTCCCTGAAACACAAAAAAAAAATCTGATCAGTCCCTAGGGATGGTACATATAAGGATGAGTCCCCATTCTCAGAAATCACTCACCTTTCGTGGGCAGCTTCTCTGTTCATCAGGTCTACTCCTTCTTCCTAAAAATAGAATGTATAGTCAGGGCTTGAAGACCATAAATAAAATTTTCCATAAGGACTTTCCTCCCCCCTTATCTTGATTTTGAAGCAAGTGACCTTAAAAATTAAAAGTACATATAACAAAGCCAAGTATTTCCAAATCTCCATTTCCTCATCTTATCTACAAATATTGAGAGACATTTGTGTCTGATGTGGCTACATACCCCTGACTCCCTCTTGGGGTTATATAACTATCTAACCTAAATAATTATTCAAAAGAATCTCCTAGATTCTGATGGAATTCTGGCTCCAACTACAAAAGAGGATAAGCATCCTTATTCTAAACAGAGAGGATATAAATAAATTGTTAAAAAGAGTAAGGTGACCTTTGAATGTTGAAAATTTTAAAGTAAAAATAAAAATCAAAACATCATTTATAAAAAGTTTAGAATATGGAAGTAAAATTTACCCTTTTGATCTGATGAAGTCTGCTGCTAGGAATACGAATAGGAGAAGATGACAGCAACTGGGAAAACAAACAAAAGAAAACATTCACTGTTTAATGAATTGTAACAGTCTGCTTTCAATATTAATGTACAATGCATTCTTATATTCGTGTGTACATATATTTTTAAAAACCCAGACATCTCAGAAATTCAGCTCTCTAAATCACTGAACATTAATGGACATAGAGGCAATACATTCGGTCTCTGGAAAGTACACCAGGTGCTGAACCTCAAAGCACCATCTGTTAAAAGACAAGCAGTGACTTTACCACTTTTCCTAAATGTATTCAGCCCAATGTAAATGGATGTAAAAAAAAAAAATTCCAGCCTTGGATATAGCCACTTCCTAACTGGCCCAGAATAACTAACTTTTTAAACAGGATAAATAGAAAAGACTGCTCTTATTCATTTTAGTTCCAATATACATTAAAGCTAGGGAAAAGACTAATAAGTTAGTCTAGTCTGGTGGTTTCTGAATGTAAAAAATCCACGCAATCCTAACAGTCTCTAAATAAATACTCAGATACTACATCAAAAAGATTTTGTTTATACAGTCTAGCAAACCTAAAATATGACCTTCAATATGGTCCCAAATCAGCTACCGATCAGTTACAGATTCTCATTGATCAAGGGAGTTCCCTCTTTGGGAGTGGCTTACCGTAATGAAACAACAGTATGATCATAAGAAAATTGAAACTAGTAAGAAAAGTCAAAATGCAGGGGCAGCTAGGTGGTACAGTAGATAGAGCACCAGCCTTGAAGTCAGGAGGACCCGAGTTCAAATCTGATGTCAGACACTTTACACTTCCGAGCTGTGTGACCCTGGGCAAGTCACTTAACTCCAATTGCCTCAGCAAGAAAGAAAGAAAGAGAGAAAGAGAGAGAGAGAGTCAAAATGCTACATTCAGACATTTATCATTTTCCTAGTATATGCAGCATATCCTACAAGACAGTACAGGGACTATATCAAGATGAACACTACAGGGTGCCTCATCTGAAGTCTGAATCCAATACCGGATGAAGGCACCTCTTTACCAAACAATGTTGCTCTCTTTTCTATAACACATTTCACTTTGTAAAAATTATTTTTTTTTTTTGTAAAGCACCATGTGAATTTTATTTTTTTAAAGCTTTTTATTTTCAAAACATATGCAGATTTTTTTTTCCTTTAATTATAAAGTGCAATGGAAAGAGCACTAATTTTGGAGTTGAATGACCTGGATTTAAACACTAGCTTTGTCAATTACTATCTGTAGGATTTGGAACAAGTCATTTTTCTTTTTTATTTTAAAATGGGAGTGGGTGCGATGACAAAAGGACCTTTCACCTTACACACCAGACCCCATGTCCCTTGTGATCCAAACCAGGTGACATTTCTAAGTAGCCAATCAAATTGGACAAGTATTTATTCAATGACTACTATGTGCAAGGTAGCAAAGTGATAGGAATATGAAATTGGGAAACAGCATACAAAGTGGCTGCAGTAAAGCTGGAGAGATGGTCTAGAGCCTGAGGGTAAGAGGCTTCATAGGCCAATGTAAGGAATCTGCATCGTCTCCAAATGAAGGCCCTTGAACAGAAGAGAAGAATAAGCATATGCTTTAGCAGAATTATTTTGTCAGCTATGAGGGAAGCTTGAGGCAGACACCAACGAGCTATTCAATCATTCAACATATATTTATTAAGCAACTTATATTGCTAAAGATCCCCAGGAGGGGGGAGAAAAAAAAAAAAAATCAAACCATTCATGTCCTTAAGGAATAGGAAAATATGACCACCTAGAAGTATATATAAATCAAAGAAAGGTGGGGGTGAGGGGAGGCACTAGCACAGTTAGTGAAATCAGTAAAAGTCTTATGTAAAAAGAGATGCTGAGCTTTGAATGAAATGAGGGATTCTGAGAGGGAAAAGCAAGGAAGAATTATATTCCAGACATGAAAGACAGCCAGCAAAGGCCCAGAAGAAGCCTTTTAAGAGTGCCTTTTATAAAGAATAGTAACAAGGTAAATCTGCTTAGACCCAAAGAATGTATACATGAGGGTAATGGGGTTTTTTGTTTGTTTTTGCTGAGGTCGTAAGGGTTAAATGACTTGCCAAGGGTCACACACCCAGGAAGTATTGAGTGTCTAAGGCTGGATTTGAATTCAAGTCCTCCTGACTTCAGGCCCAGTGTTCTACCCACTGTGCCACTTAGCTACCCCCAGGAGAGTATAATCAGGCTGGAGCCAGTTTGGGAAGGGCCTTAAATGTGAAAGTCATTGGAATATGGGGATGAGGTGGTCCTGGGCTTACGAAAAATGACTAACGAGTTATACAGATTCTACATATGGTTTAAAATCATCAGGTCTTGTTAACAAATGAAATGGTAAAAGAGAAGGTTAAAAAGTACTTTTGGTGATGCTTTAACATGTCTTATGTTAAGGAGCTTTATTATGCAGAGCCTGTAAATCATTACTTTATTTCCTTATTCATGAGATATTTTTTTTGTGAAAAGAGATTAAGGATGTGATTTATCATAAATCTAGGTGTTGTATTACTTCTTACTACAGATGTTTAAAGCCTCTAAACATGCTTTCAAAAACAGAACTGGCATTGTTTATTTCTGTTTGCCAGAATTTTTGAAATATGAGGTCATACTAGTTTAATTTATTTTAAAAGTTGCACCTTTCTTGGAAAGGAGTAGAAGCTGAGAAGATAGACATACTGGCACATTTTTATATCTATTTGCAAAACTTAAGGAGCTAAAATTGACAATGTAGTTCTTTGTACAGCCTATTGTTTTTGCTATTTTTTCCACCAAAGATAAAATACAATCGAATGATTGTCTTAAAAATGGTGAACAAAATTTCTAGTAAATTTGGCATCAGTTTCATTTTTGATTAATTTTGAACATTATTTACCAGAAAATTAAAACAGTAATTTAAAAGAAAAAAAGAAAGAAAACTATCTGGTGGCCGTATGAAAAATTGAATCCCCGCCCCTTCAAGAAGCTTATATTCTAATGGAGGAGAAAACCTATAAATAGGTACAGAGAAGGGATCTACAGAGGAGGTGGAAAGCAGTCTTGAAAAAGCATTAATAACAGAAGGGACCAGGAAAGAGGCCTTCTGCACAAGGTGGGAATCTTGAAGGAAGCCAGAGAAACTAAGTTAGATCAGAAGGGAGAAGAGAAAGCATTCAGATCTGGGGGACAGCCAGTACAAAGGCCTGGAAATGGGAGACAATAATTGCCAGCATTGACATCATACTTTAAGGTTTACAAAATACTTTACAAATATTATTTCATTTCATCCTCATAACTCTGGCCTTATAATAATAATCCTGTATTTTTAGATGAGGATGAGGAAACTGAGACAGGTTAAACAGTTTGCTCAGGGTCACACAGCTAGTGAAGGTCTGGGGTCGGATGAATCCAGCTGCTAGTAGAGCTTCAGGAGGAAGCAATAACAAATAAGCAAGGGCAGCTCCATCATGGCAGGAGTGGAGAGGAATAAAATATAAGAAGACTGGCAACATCAGAAGGGACTAGGATGTAGGGAGCTTTAAATGTCAGAGGAGTTTGTATTTGATCTTGGAAGTACTGGGAAGTCACTGGACTTTTTTTAAGTGGCAGGGGGTTGAGGAGAAAGGAGAGATTTTGTGAAAAATCACATTGAAAATCACACTGACAATTGAGTGGGAGAGGGACTGGAATGGGCAGACTTGAGGCAGGAAGACCTACTAAGAAGCCATCGAAAATAGTCCAAGTCAGAGATGATGAGGGTTGTTGATTAACTGGAAAGAAGATACATGAAATATCTTAGAGGTAGAAAAGGCAGGATTTAGCAACTGATTAACCACATAGAATAAGTGAGAATTTAAGGATGCTACTGAGGTTATGAACCTCAGTGATGGAACAGATTACAGTGACCTGATCAGGGATAGGAAAGTTCAAGGGGGGGACAGTTTGGGAGGTAGAAGATAATGACTTCTGTTCTGCATATGCTGAGAGAGTTTGTGATATGAGATTGGAGAAGAAAGAGAAAGAGAGTGAGCTGGGAATCATAAAGATTATAATTGAACCCATGGGAGCTGATCAAGTCATTAAAGAGAAAAAAAAGAACCAGAACAGGACCTTAGAGGATTGCCCACAGAGAGTGGGCAAGACAAGGATGAAGACCTAGCAATGGAGCCAGAGAAGGAGAAGATAGGTAGAAAAAGAAGAGAGAGCAATGTAACAAAAATCCAGAGAGAAATAAGTATCAGGGAAGAGGTGATCACGATTGTTAAATGTTGTACAGAGAACATGAAAAATAAGCACTGAAAAAAAGCCATTTGATTGGGCAATTAAAACTTTTGAAAGAGCAGTTTCAGTTGAATAATGAGGCCATATCATTTACAAGAGTGAGAGGAGCAAGCAGAGGCACTGAACATAGATGGCACTTTAAAGTTTAGTTGAGAAGAGGAAAAAAGAGATTATACCTGTTGGCACAGTTGGTTTTAGTGAGACTTTTTTAGGTGGAATGGAAATATGGATGTATGTTTACAGGCTGCAGGGAAGGAGCCTATAGACAGGGAGGGGTAGGAGGTAAGAGAGGCAATGAGGAAGTTGTGAGAGGACGGGATCAAGGATGCATCCAGAGGAATTGGTCTTGACAAAGAGAAGGACCTCTGTATCTAAAACCAGGGCGAAGGAGAAATTAGTGGGGGAGCTCTTAGTGAATGTTCTCAATTTTTTTCTATGAAGTACAAGACAAAGTCATCAGCTGAAAAGAAGGGGATGCAGTGGAAGGCTTATGGAAAGAGGAGATTTTGCAATAACAGCCGTGGAAAGTGGGATACTGGATCCGTTGAGATGGAACAGAATGTTTACCTTGCTGTGGTAAAGACCCAGTTGATTAAATAACATAAATTTGTAGCAGATGCGGTAAGCACGATTTTGTATTGTCTTCCAGCTCTGTTCAGCAGCATATGAAGAAGCAAAAGAGGCAAGTGGTAGGAATAACCTAGGTTGGGAGTTTGGCAAGGCTTGGCTGGCAACCAGATAAGGAGGTAAGGGATGAGAGTAATATATAACAATGAGTTGGTTCACCCAAGGGCTCGAGATAAGAAACAGAGCATAACTAGGTCAGGCGCAATGGCCTTGAAATAATTGAGTAGTAGAAGGAATGGAGGTCATAGTGATAATAGTGGGAACAATCTGCTGGAGAAGATGGGTGGGGATAGGACCCAGGGACTTTGAAGTACTAGTAGAAGAGTTGCCTATGGCCATGAAAAAGCTCCTTATCAGAGACTGAAGAAAAGGAGAAGATAACCAGAGTGCAAAGAGAAGAAGGGGAGAAGTGGGAGTTTTCAGGCAATGACTTCATTTTCCCAGTGAACTAACTATAAAGCCAAGTTCTCAGCTTGAAGAAGGAGAGAAAGCTTAGGGGGTTGGGAGAAGAATAACAGTATGGAAGGCCCACAGGTAAAAGGGGTTTGGTACAGCCACTGTGGAGAGTGGGATAAGGATTCAGTTATGGAAGACAAGGACTATTTTGCAAGAGTGACGGGTCACTTGAAACTACTGAGCATAAATCTAAAGTGAACTCGGCATAGTTTCATGATTTCCTTCGTGAAATCCTGCCTTTTCTACCTCTAAGATATTTCATGATTTCCTTTGAGTCCACTCTGCAGCATGTGAGAAAAAGTGGAGGAGGTAAATGGTGAGAGTAAACTAGGGCAAGGGGAAAAGGGCTTGAGAGCAGGGGAGTTCATCTACCAAGAGGTTGAGACTGGGAAGAGAGGAGATTGTAGCCAGAGCAGGAGGAGCCCGGAAAAATTCTGAGGCATGAAGCAACTGAGGGTGTGGACAAAAAATAGAATTAGGAAGAATAACGCATGAAGGGAGATTGGGAGGAAAAAAAAAAAAAAAAAAAAAGCATTCTGAGATTTACTGAATGTGGAATTGCTACGCCTATAGATGATGGCAAGCTCAAGGGTAGGACTATTCCTATGGGAAGCTATGTGAAGATCATCACTCAACACCAGCTCCCCACACTGGTTCCCTTGCCTGAACTTCTTAACACATTCAAAGGACAAATTTGTAGGGCCACAGTCAAAAACAAAATCTATGGTCCCGGCCTCTCAGGAGCTCACAATCTATTCAGAAAGCTAAGAGATACATGATTACAAAATATAATAACAGCAAAGGCAGCCAGCTCATTTTGCAGATGAGGAACTGAGGCAAATAGCATTAAGTGATTTTCCCAGAATCACACAGGATGGATGAGTTTTCCTGACTCCAGGTGATTTATCCTGGACTGAAACGCCACCTAGCGTCCATGATGTGAATACATCCTAAACTTGTGGGATTCCTATACAAGTCTGGGGAAAGAAGTCACTAGAAATTCATTCAGGATATCTTATATAGAATTTTTAAAAAGAGAGAGAGAGATTAACTTAGTGACATGTTATATATGGACAAAATTCTTAGCAAATATGAGGAATGGAAGGATAGATTGTGATCAGAGAGAGGAATTAAAAGATCTGGATTACAGAGGCAAAACACAGGGGAGAATAAGAGCGAGCAGGGGGCCATTTTTATGCCTGTTTGGTGAAGCTACAGTTCACAGTAGTTGAAAAGGTTAATGAGCTTAGCGAAGGAGTTATTTGAAGGGAATAGCAATATGAATGTTTAAGTCACCAAATAAAAGCAGAAAGCAGTTAAGACAACTGAGGGAGAAGTGTCTAACCTGTTAAGAAAAGGAGAAAAACACAGGGCCATGTAGATAATTACCCAAGATCTATGGTCCCACAGCCTATGGTCCCACATGGATCAACAGATTGAGAGCTGGAAACAATCTCTGAAGTCATCTAGTGAAGCTCTCTCATTTAACACTAGTAGAAAACTGAGGCCCAGAGAGTGAAATGAATTGCCCCAAAGGGGAAACCAAGTGGCAGTTCCAGGATTTGAAGCCAGGTCCTCTGACTCCAAATCTACAATGACTTCCAAGGCACTGAAACCATTGAGCCCCAAAAGGATTTGCCCCCTAAGCTAAATACTCTGTAACAAGTATCTGTTATTAAGTCCTAATTCATATGCATCTCAAATTCTTCCAACAATTAAAATAGACACTACTGTCACTTCTAATTAAGATACTTCCAAAAAGGGATTTGCTGAAAGGGAGTTTTTACTTCATTATAAATCCTTTTATGTCTGTTTTCTGTTTTCACTTTTCAAAAAAGGAAAAACTTCAGGGCCCAAACTCTGACGGAGTCTTCTAAGGCATCTGACAAAGGACAAAAATGTTAAGTTAACAAATGTGGGACCATTGCTTCAAGACCCTAAGATAATGGAAAAGAAAGTAAGCAATGATGAGATAAGGAACAAAAGAACAAAGCTTCTATGATCCTATGGAGAAAGTTCATTACAGGGCAGAAGAAAAAGAATAACAGAACAGATAAGGCTCGGCATGCTACCAAATAAAGAATCAACAAAAAGAAAACAAAGTTTCTCAGGAAGTAGATGGGAAATAGGCTAAGAAGAATTTAAGTATAAAAGACAAATGACCATCATATCAATTTTGTAAAAGGACAAGTATGGAGGACAGAAAGGCAGGTGATATCAACAGAACACTATGAGGGAAGAAATGAATCCTAAAACATCAACTATATAATCAAATAACTGACTACTCAGTGAAACCTTAGCAAAGTGTATAGAAGTTACTAAGAGGATATGAAGTCTGTTTGAAGCTTATCTTATTAAGTAGAAAAATGTGAGACTTAATAGTTTCATATTTAAGGATCAGTCCTAAAAAACCCTGCCAGGTAACTTACCAGAATGCTTTATAGGCTAGCTGGCCTAATACTACATATCTGTTAACCTCGCCAACTATAGGATCATGACCAGGAAGGGAAGGCAGTTAATGAGGCCCAAGCAAAGGCATTGACACTGAATGTGAAAGAGTGAATGAAGAAATTTAGCCCTTTTTTTTTTTTTTTTTTTTTTTTTTGCAGAGGCAATTGAATTTAAGTGACTTTCCCAGGATCACACAGCTAGGAAGTGTTATGTATCTGAGGCCAAATTTGAACCCAGGTCCTCCTGACTTCAAGGCTGGTGCTCTATCCCTACACCCCCTAGCTGTCCAAATTTTAGACTTCTTGATCACAGCAGCAGAATATTTCTAAATCAGAGATAGGGTCATTATTATGTGTCTGCAGTGGTGAAGCTAGACTACACAAGCTGGGGCTAAGTGAGCAGAGTGGTTAAAGAACATCAACATGTATATTTAAATCCACAAATATAAGAGCAGGGGTTTGAGAGGGTAAGAAGAGTATGAGACAAATGATAAAGTTCTGAAAAGTGGGAGAATGACCTGAGCAAGTACAGAGCTGGAAAAGGTAACTTAGACAGAACATGGGTTCAAAATTAGAATTAAAAAGACTTAGGGGATCATTCAGTCCAAGTTTCTTATTTTAGAGAAGAGAAAAATCAAGGCACAGAGCAGGAAAGTGACTTGCATCACTCTGACTTGGAAAAATTCACAAAGGCAATTAAGATGTCATGTGCCATTGCCCAGTAGAGAAGAGGTCAAAAGGCAGGAACAAGTAATTCAAAGAAAAACTGTCAACAACTGAGAGTCATATAGAAAATTGCTCCAAAACCCTTCAGCAAAATATAACTTAAGATACAAATGAAGTTTCCCTTTGTACCAGTACATCAGCAAATGTGTCAAAATAATAATAGCTATCATTTATAATAAAGTACCTCTTAAGGTTTGCAAAGTACTTATATAAGAATACTTTATATACATTATATAATTGATAGCTATATTATCTCATTTGATCCTTACAAGAACCCTGAGAGGTTAAATGCTATTATGATTCCATTTTACAGATGATAAAATTGAGGCAAGTAGAAGTTAAGCAACTTGCCCAGGATCATACAAATAGTAAGGCCCAGCACTATGTACTGCACTACCCAGATGCTCTAGTGTTGACCATTAGAAGCAGTCAATACTGAAAAAAAGTCAGGAAGTCGTAAACAAGGTTAAACAAGATTATCAAAAAGCCATTGGGAAAAAAAAAAGTCATTGGGGAGAAAGTCTGAAAAGAACTTAGATACAAAAACTGAACAATGGCAGACAATCTATAACGAAGAACTTCTCAAAGAAGACGAGGGTATAAAAGAAAAAATTGAGGAAATCAGTGTTAGTCACTTCTGAGACATGAAACGTGATCAAATAATTCACAAATTAAAGGAAATCTTAGGGGGGGAAGTACAGAACTTACCAAAATATGAAGCATGTTTAAGTAGCAGAGGATGTATTAAATAGAAAATCTGAGGAATGAAATGTTTAAGTATTACTCCTAAATGGCCACAAGGTGTCACTGCTTTTATTTATAAATAAAGAAAATCCTTCCTGGTCCTGGGATCTTTCCCAGCCTGGAAGTCCAAGGGCCACTTATAGGCCCAATTTAACCACTGATCTACAGGGGAGCTTTGACCTGCTCCATATCTGTCCTGGGCAGTCTGGAACCCTACTGTTCCAAGGGCCTCATGCTAAGCTGGACGAAACGCAGAACTCCCCAGGCTTGGAAGAGTATCGAATGTTACAAAGACCTATTCCAAGCAGGTACTCCTGTACCTGGCCAAGTTCTGCCCCTTTTAAGAAGAGCCTGCTTTGCAGATTAACTGGCCCAATGGCATACATGTCCATTAGTCTTGTTAACTAATTGTAGAATTAAGAAGGGAGGCCAGGGAGGTCAGAACAATAATGTAGTAGTGGGGGCGAGAGGGAGGCAAGAGGAGGACAGAGGCATAGGGAGGGATGGAATACCATAGTCAGATGGGAGAAATTCCCAAATTCTGGATCACAGAGGCAGAACATTTATAGGCAATGGCAAAGCAAAGAGATGAAATCCTAATAAACTGAAAATAAACTGAAGGCCTCAGGGGGAAGTCATAGGAAAGATTCAATGTACAAGGCAATGCTTGAACCAGAGTTGTTGTAGGGAGGTGGACGGAGAAGAAAAATAAATGTGTGTTTACTGAACAAATACATATAAAAATTAATTTCTAAAAGAGAGAAAGGGTAAATAAAACAGGTTATGTTTTATGCTAAAGGGTGCCGGTGGAGTATACAGATTAGAGGAGGATCATGGTCAAATCCGCACTTAAGGGAAATCACTTAGGCACCTACGTAGCACAGTGGACAGAGAAGTAGGCCCGAGTCAGAAAGTTCTGAGTTCAAATCCAACTTCAGACACTTACTGGGTGACCCTGAGCAAGTCATTTAACTTCTGTCTGCCTCAGTTTCATCATCTGGAAGGCAGGGATAATAATAGTACCTATTTCCTGGAGTTGTAAGAATATTTGTAAACCATTTAGCATGTAGTACCTGGTACATAGTAGGTGCTAGAGAAAATGCTTCTTCCTTGCCCCTTCCCTAGGGGGAGAGACTAAAGCCAGAAAGACCAGTTAAGGGACTATTGTGGTCATCTAGGCCAGAAAGATAGCTAATGTTTAAATTTTTCATTTTTAAAAGAAAATTTTAATCTAGTTTGTGAACTACTTTTAATATTTTCATAAGTATATGACAATACAATTGATTTCCTTTGTGTATTGAAAACATTACTTTGAGAAGGGGTTCATAGGTTTCGCCAAATTGCCAAAGGGGTCCTCCCCCCACAAAAAATTAAGAAACTGGATCTTTGTGAAAAAATACAGAGAGTCAAAACGATAACAGTAGCTATACTGATAAAGAAAGGGGACTGGATGCCAAGAGATGTGGCTGCAGAAACTGAAGGAGAAAGTGAGGTGAGCATCTGGAGAGTACCTTCAAGTCAAGGGAGAGAAGCCTAGAAGAGGGTGAAGTTGCAAAGGGAGATAGGGAAGTTCCATTTTCGACATGCTGAACTGGGCTCTCCAGGCCATCTATTTGGAACATTCAAAAGATAAAAGGTAATGGGGGAACTGAAAGGGAATAAGAGAGACTGGGGCTAGATAGAGATCTGTGAGAAAGTGGTATAGACCCAGGAGCTGATGACAAAAAGCATTCAAAGAGAATAGGGCCTTGGATGGATCTTCCGAGTATTCATAAATATGAGGTCTAATACAGGAGACTGAGGAAGAACACATTGAGCAGGGAGAAGGAGAAGCAGGCCAGAGTATTGTTACTAAAACCTAAAAAGGGTGACGTATCGGAGAGGGTGATCAACAGAAAGAGGAAAGAAGGAGGACTGACAAAAATCCCCCAACTATCAAATCTGACAATTAAGGGATCACCAGTAACTTCAGACAGGGGTAGTTTTAGTTGACTGAAGAAGTTGGAAATCAGATTGCAGAGCACTGAGGGGTGAGTGAAAGGTGAGAAGGTAGAGACAGTGAATGCAGCCATAGCCTAGGACTTTGGTTGAGAAAAGGAGGAGAAATATAAAATGATATTTGGGGGACAATAGGACCAAGCAAAATTTTCTTAAGGATTGAGAAAAAAGGAACAATAGAAAGGTTAAAAAGGGAAGCACCGTAGGATATATAATCTGCTAACGGAGATGGGATGGAATGGGACCGAATTCACAAGTAGAGAGGATGGACTTGGCAGGGATGAGGGCAACTTCAATAACAAAGAATAGGTGAAAGGAGGAAAAAATGGAAGATGCCGTTAGGGCTTTGAGGTGAAGGAAAGGTAAGAGGAAATGGAGCTCATGGTACATGGCCTTTCAGTCAAGCAAAAGTCTTCAGCTGATACTAGGGAGCAGGAGGAAGAGGTTTAGGAGGTATGAAGAGAAAAGAGGGTAAGAACAACATCTGTGGGGGAGTACGATACAAAATCTGCTAGGAAGAATAAAAGGATTACCTTCCTGCAGCGATGGCCACTTGAAGTTGGATAGCACATTTATACCATACCAAACTGGCACCATTGTTTGTCCGACTTCCTCCAGCTTTGCTCAGCATCTCACAAAGAAGAGCAGATAAGAGAGACTGCAGAGATAATGGAGGAGGAGAGCTCTGGAGGGGAGTAAGTAGTAACAGGACAGCCAAGGGAACAAAGTATTCCAAAGGAGATGATAGGGAGCTGAATGGATTAACTACAGGGATGAGGTTGAGAAAGAAGGAAAAGTCAAAAGCAGGCTAGTAACTTGAGAAAGGACTGAGGGGTGAAGGGACTAGAAGTCAGGATGAGCCTGACAACTAGTGTCAGGAGGGCTGAGGCATAGGGAGAGATGGAATTACAGAGAAGTACAGGCAGCCAGAGGAATGTCACACATTTTAATGAAGGAAGTGGAAAGTAAATGGTTTGACCCTCCCTGTATGTAACTGAAGTAAAGTGTATGAGGAAGGACAATTGAGGAATTCTGCACGTATGGATAAAGAACAGGCCGGAAGCCCAAGGGCTTCCGTGGTATCTCTGGCACATCAGGAGAAAGTGAAAAATCAAGAAGACCCTCAGTGGTCACCTTAGAAGAGAACACAGATGAGCTGAGGGAACAGACCTGACAAACTGCCACCTACACAGTTGGGGGGATATCCACATCACCAACACAGATCCAGCTGACCAGCTGATAACAGTGCTTCTTTCTATTCCTGTTTTCTTGCTTCTCAAAAAGGGAGTTTACAGCTAAACTCTGAATGGGTGATTTGGCAAAGGTTGATAAATGTAGAACAATTCTTTAGGAGTAGATAACGGGAAAGCAAGCATGCAATAATGGGATAAGAATGAAAGGATACAGACTCTATGACCCATCTATTAATGATATTGTAGGGCAGAAAAAAGGAATAAGAGAACAGAAGGTCTCAGAACTACTCAGAAGTGTAGTTCTAAGTTAGTAAAGCTTACAGATTGCACTAAGACTTCTGGGATACCCTGTTTAAACAAAAGCGCTAAAATAAAAAACAAAACAAAACAAGAACTATTAAAAAGAGTTTGGGGGGGGGGTCTAAAAAAAATTTAGCCACAAATGCTGAGGATGACAATTTGTTATAAGATTTTTGTCCCCTTAAAGGACATGCATGTAGGCCAAAAAGAATGCAAGCAATCTAAATAACCGAGACCCTTGTTATGATTTGTAAATCTTGAGAAAGATGTCAGAAACTTAACATTCTTCTAAGATATCACATAGATAATCATTTCACTGATCAAAAATGTTGTGACATCTTAGAAAAATGGACCAAGTTACTAAAAGAATTTTAGGCACAGTTTGGAATCCAGGGACTTCTAAGAAGGAAGGGGAAAAAAAAGTCTGTAAAAAGACCACTAGGTGTCGTTCTTTTAAAAGTTCTTACCAGGATGCTTTGGGCAATAAAACATGTCTAAAATCTTGTTGCCCCAAGAAGATAAGCTTTTGCATGTGGTTAAAATCATAGTTTTCCTTACTAGGTAGACCTAGAACAGAGCTACTTTCTACAACTCAGATTTCTAATCATTAAATAAGGAAGTTCAGCTAGATTGAAATTCTAAATCTCTTTATAGTGTGGATCCCTTTGGCAGTATACTGAAGAATATGAACTTGTTACAATAATATTCTTAAATGCATAAAATACAATACCAAGGAAACAAATTACATTTAAGATATAAATGTGATATTAAGAGATACTTTATATCAATTTTTTTTTTAAATATACAAAGCTCAGGTTAAAACCCCCTGGATTGGATAACCTCTGCCCTTACTGACAGTGTCTTATACTGTTTTACTTCTTGGGGGGATAGGGGGTGTCTCACAGTGCTGGGCACAGAACAAGCATTTTCATAGGTGTGTTGTTTTGCCAGTGCACACCCACATCTACTACTTCTGTCAGCTTTTCATAGCAAGAATCACCTCTCTCCTGTTCTCTGGAGCACCCAATCTTTTCCTGATAAGGCACCAACAGTTGAAAGGAGGTGGCCCAGGTCCACAGATGACATTCAGTCTTTTAAAGCTCTCAAGTTAGTGGCTCGCTGCCTCCCTCTCCCCGCTCCTTGGTGAAGCAGATAATTGTAAAGTGGGACAGGATCTTCAGGATCAGCTAGTCTAACCCATCATTTTAGAGGATGAAAACGAGCATCAGAAAAGCATGATCTGGCCCATAGTCAATGATTCAGTTTGTGGCAGAGCTAAAATTATAATACTTACCTCCTGCTTTCTAGGCTAGCTTGCTTGCCTAATAAGCAGTGTTTACAAATATGCCAGTGTTTTGATGAAAAGAAAAACTGTGGCCTAGTCTGCAAACCACTCTTGCCTTGGACTTCTGATCTTTGTTACTTATGTTGTTGGTCTGGGGATCTGGTCCAGACCTATGATCTCAGTGACATTGGGAGTCTCATCACTGACACAGGCTGGCAGCTGTTCTACAGTGTAGAATATTAGTGTTTCTGGGAGCACTGAGAAGTGAAGTGCTATGCCCACCTCATCTTCTGATTCCACTCTTAACTCATCAAAAAAAAAAAAATAATAATAATAATAACTTTGATACCGGTGATAACAATTTTCAAGGTGGCTTCTAGCTTTGAATCCTCTGATTCTAAGGTTATACTTCTGCATGAGTTCCTCACCAAGTATTCCTAAAGCCCAGGAAGTTAGTGGAACACCAATGGCTACCCCTGTGGAGGGTAGACATTTGGTGCTTTCTGCTCCCTCCTTCCTCCTGGATGAAGGAAGCCAAATCCTTTCAGAGCTTTCCTATCTCCCACCTGGGATGAGGATCTTTGAGATCTTTTCTCTGGCCAAGGCTCTTTGCTTACTACTCCTTTTCTCTCTAGAGATTTCATCAGCCACACTCTACAACACCTAGCATCTCCCTCTAATTTATAAAGTTTTTATAAGCCCACATGAGCTAGGAGAATCCGAGTTACAAAGTCCTGCTTCTAATACATATATGCAGGCCATGTGACCCTGGGCAAGTCCCTTTAACTTCTTAGCGCTGTGAACAGTCGTCTAGGATTTTAGAAGCAGCTAGGTGACAAAATGGATAGAATGCTGGGCCTAGAATACCAATCCAGTCTTAGACATTTTTGAGCTGTGTGATTAAGTCACTTCACTTCTATTTGCCTCAGTTTCCTCAACTGGAAAATAGAGCTAGGAATAGTACTTACCTCCCGGGGCTCTTATGAGGATCAAGTGAGGTATCTGTAAAGTACAGGCACATAGAAGGCACTAATAAATGCTAATTACTGGATAATACCAGTATTAAGTTGCAGAGAATATGTTCAGCTACCTATATTGGTAGGCGTTTCCTCACTGGGAAGTTTCCCCGTACCAATATAATTACCTACTCTTACTAGAATAGTCTATGAGGGGAATGCTACAGATATAGTTTACCTGGATCTTAGCAAATCACTTGATAATATGAAAATGGAGAGATGTGGGTTAGGTTAAGTTAGACAATGCAAATAAATGGATTGAGAGCTGACCTGACTCAAGAAATAGCCATTAATGACTTCACATTAGTTTGAAAGGAAGTCTCCCACGGAGTGCTCCAGGGATCTGTGCTGTTTCACATTTTTATCAATAACTCAGATAAAAGCATCCTTATTGAATTTGCAGATGACACAAAGCTAGGAGGAATTAGCTTATACACTGGGGTGATGAGTTCAGCATCCAAAAAGATCTCAATAGATCTGAAAATTGGGCTGAATTGAATGAATATACTGTTCAGTAGGAATAGGTGTAAATGAAGTCTTACACTTAGGTATGAGCAATCAATTTTACAAGTTTAAGACTTACCAAATGTAATATTGGGCCACGTTGAAGAACTTATCTTCCAGGAATAAGGTGATTTCACTATCTTGTGATCTGGTCACACAAATTTTGGGATACTGAGTGCATTCTGGGCACCAGATTTTAGGAAGGATACTAATGATAAGCTAGACAGTGTTTAGAATGTTGAGAACAACCAGAATGATGAAGGATCTTAAGCCCACTATATGAGGATCAGGTAAAGGAACTTGGGAATATTTAGTATGGCAAAGAGAAGACTCAGAGGCTACATGAAAGCCTTCTTCAAATACCTTAAAGGCTATTATTTGGAAAGGAGTACTAGACTTGCTCTCTTTGGCTTCAGAAGGCAAAACTAGAAACAATGGGTTGGAATTACAAAAAAGGCAAACTTGACTGGATGTGAGTTACAACTTCCCAACAATCAATTATCCAAGACTGGAATGGGCTAGCCGGGCACTTGTTGAGTTCTGTTCAAGTCAAAGTGAGATAAGCACTTGTCAGGTACAATGGAGCAGGTATGGACTAGACTCCCCACCTCGTGGCCCCCCTTCCAATTTTTTTTTTCCCCTCAGGCTGGGGTTAAGTGACTTGCCAGGGTCACACAGCTAGGAAGTATTAAGTGTCTGAGACCACATTGAACTCGGGTCCTCCTGAATTCAGGGCTGGTCCTCTATCCACTGAGCCACCTAGCTGCCCGCCCCCCTTCCAATTCTCAAATTTCCCAAATCCCATATATAAAGTATCTTGCCCACAGGACACAAATACTAGCAGAGAGGATGCTTTTTGGCTAGGAAAAAGAAATCCAAGTAATACCTTATTTACACTGCACCCCTGGCAATGAAATGTTCCAGATGTGACTTTTCTAGTTAATAAAATCTATCTGCTTAAGGTTTTAACTACTTGGAATGAAAATCTTTTAAAAACATATTACATACACATTTTCCTGTCTTAAACAGTTGATCCTGAACTTGTCAGTCTTTTCTCAGTAGACCAAGGTCACTGGCAAATATTATTGTTGTATTGTACAGCAGTATGTCTTCAGGGGCTACTGGGATGCCACAGACTGTTTTTTTCCTAAGCCGAATGGCACCAAATTGCTCGGCATTTTGAGTTCCATCTGCTTTTCATTAAGTTTATGTCCTTTGCTGTCAGACTATGATCTATCACTTCTTACCACAATCAGCGTGCTTGTTTCTTACCCTAATCACCCTCAACCTCATTGAATTTGATGCTTTGACCACTGGGGGGTTGGGAAACCAGGTTGTTTCATATTTTGTGTGATGATTCGATAAATCCATGGTCTCACTGGTGTATTTCCCCCAATTGTGCAGACCAAAGCCCCTACTCTATGCCTTTCATCTCATGACCCAAATAATCAAAGTAGCTCAAGTACCGAATATATTTTCAGTGGGCTACAGCTGCTCTTTCTAGTTATTCCATCTTGTGCTTCAATAGTCTTGATGAAATACATTCCTACAAGGCCTCACAAACTGACTACTACTTAAATAGAACCATTAAGGAGCACAACTCCTGAAACAGATGTGGCAAAGGTGATTCTGAATTCTCAGCAGGACGGTGAATGAATGGAACAAGCATTGAACTTGTAGCCAAGTGAACCAAGGCTTGGAATTCTAGTTCCAACACTTAGCAGTTGACAAGTCACAACCTCTTAGATTCAGTTTCTTCCTTTTACTTTTATTACCTCTTCACATTATTTGCCTGCAGAATGTGCTAGGGAAACACAAGTTACTGTCTAGTCCTATACATTTCACCTAGGCCCCAGGATCTATCAAATGCACTGGCGGTAGACCTCTTTAGTCATAGAATTCCAACTGACTGGGGGTTTCAGACCAGGGCTTCTTAAACTTTTTCCACTTAAGACCCCTTTTTACCTGGGAAAATTTTACATGATCCCAGGTATATAGATAAATAAATTAGATACACAAATCAAACATTTGCGGATGACAAATCATAATTTCACTTTCCTTAGATTCAGTTACTAGACTCCCATACAGAGTCCCAAATCACATTTTAAGAAGCTATGGTCTATAACAGAGATGTTGAATATGTGACCCAGGGGCTCTACATGTGGTCCACTACACACCCGAGTACGGCTCAAACCAGATTAAAATGGAATTGAGAAATATATGTCAAAATAAATATGAATTCAATAAAACACAGATAATATTACATTTTACTACTAGGTCAATATGCAGCCCTGAGCGATTCTTATGTATAGTTTAACCCCCGTCCCCCCTCCCTCCCCCCCGTTTCTATTTGCTTCTGACAACTATGCTCTAGAGGATTATTTTCATTATCAATATGACTATGTTGAACATAATTTAATCTTTTCTTCATGGCTCCAGGTCAGTATTACAAACACCATTATTATACTGGCCCAAATTACAATGATGTCTCAGGAGGCTATTTCTATGCCAGGCATCCTTTGACCTGGAAATGCTATTCTTTTTAAACATTCTGCTCTTTACAATTTAGTCATTTTCTGAGGCTGTTTACATACCTGTCTCTAATACTCTTAACTCTGAGATGAGCTAGAAAACCAGGTTGGTTTTTTTTTTTGTTTGTTTGTTTTTATATCATAGGTGCTTATTTAATTAATAGCTAAATCAACATATTTAGGTGGAAACCTAAAAACAAATCCACTCAAATAATATATAAGCACATCAATAAAACTGTATCAACTAGTATTTAGTCCTCAATGTATTACAACTAAGACCCATTCTAAAGCCAGCTTCTCCACATGTTGTTCAGTTGGGTTATTAAATACTAGAAGAGATGTTAAGTACTTTCAAGGTTTTAAAATTTATACAACTGCTATAAGTAAAGTCATAGTCCTTCAATCGCCTTCCTCCTCCAGTCTCTGAGCAAATGAAAACTAATCTACAGTCTAGGGCTCCAGGAGGCAATTACCCTTTCCTTTGACCACACTGCACTAGGACTCAGTATTTTTCCAGTACTCTGTTCCCCTAAAAAGATGGGTTATACCATCCCCCAGATGTGGATGATGACTCCCTTTGTACCCCATCTCCCAGAATATCAAAACTTACCTATAAACTATTAATATCTATTATTTGCTCAGATCACTATACAGATGACAGGAGCTTAAAGAAATTCTGAGGATACAAAGCTTAGTTTTTTCTATCCACCTTCTAGTATAGCACTGGATTTTTTGTTTCTTGTTCTAAGAGCAGGGACTCTCCCCAGTTCTTCACATGGGTCCATTGAGTCTCTCCAACAACTAGATGTGTCACATCTTAACACTTGGAGAGGGAGGAATCTATTTAGTGTACCTAAGTAGCCTAATTCTCCCAATTCTCAAGTTTCTAAACACTTGACTTTAAACTTTTATAGACTGCATCTTGGCCACTTAGGAACACATCTTCCCTTTTTAATGCTATTACGTCTCTATTTTAATGTTTCATGTTGTTTCTTTTTAATGTTGTTACTGCTCCCACTCATACAATGCTATCTCCTCTAGTCAAGATTAGGGAAACCAATTAAATGGAGAACTCTACGAAAATAAGAAGTCTCATTACAAGGCTTGTTGATTTTTTAATCATGATTCCTATTGTGATGTCCTTAGTTGTCATCATAGGTCATTTTCCCCTAGACTTAATGGCTTCAAGTTACTATACTTTTGGTTTTTCTGCTTTTCATACTAGTAGTTCCTTCTTTTGCTCTCAACAATATTAGCATTTTTTGCTACTGATGACGGTACCCACTGAACTCTTCTTTTAAGGTCCAGCAAGTTCCAATGCTATCTTCTCAACCATCTGTACTTTCCCCATCACTAACTTTGAATAACCTTTCCCTCCTTAGACTTCTAAAGATAACTCTGTACAGTATACTTAGGTAGATATGTTTCATTTTGATTTAGTTTTGTTCCATATTACTACTTCATAATCTCCATGAGCATAAGGGTATGCCATTAATATTTGTATCTCAAATGGTATTTGCTATGTGGATGTTTAGGAGATTGGGAGAAAAATAGGAATTGGACTTGTGATTTCATTGAGAAATGGAACTCCCTAGGAAATAAGCACCTTTCTTCCCAATGATTGGGGAAATTGTTGAAAATAGATTAAGAGAACCATATTCTAATTTCTTCTAATTCTAGCAGCCAGTAACAAAATAATATATTCCTCAAGAACCTTAGTAGTTTAAAAAAAAAAAAAATTAGATGGTAAATCTTCAGAGAACATCAAAACAGAGCAGGCAAACTTTTTAGAAAGAGACTATATATTTTTTAAGTAGCCTAATCCCATATATACTCATCAAACAATCTAACTTTCTATTTGATTTTTTTTTCTATCCTGGAATAATTATGAAACATTGTGAGGTATAATTTAAAATTAATACTGACTTCCTTCAGAATTATATACCAACATATGATAATCACTTTTAAAAAACAAATTCCCATGATACTAGGTAGATTTCACAAGGCCTCCAAAACCAGAAAATTACTATTACAGAGTAAACATGAAATAAAAACCTCACCAGTTAATTAGATTTTTCAGCAATGTCTCAATACTAAATTTCTTGCTACTACAACATATCTAGGACTTAATTTTAAGGAAAAGCTATATCTGAAGAGTAAAAAATTTTTTCCTGTCCTAAAAAAGTTCAGAAAGGAATAGAGACTGGATGTGTGGTTTTATATGTATGAGAAATTGCCACCAGTTCAGGTCAGCACATTCTCTGTGGTTCAGATATTTACTAATAAACTTACCAAGCTGTGACGGTTCATCACTGTTGTACTATTCCTCCGGGTTCGGATTACATAAGGCTGAAAAATCTGTGAATTATCACTGGAAAATAAGTAGAATTGTTACCATATTTGCTTATCAAAAACATTTTCACTTGTTTTCTTGTCAAACTGCCAGCTAATATCAAAGACTAATATCAAAGGTTAAGGGACTTACTGAGGTCTCCAGATTCCTAATGTATTATTTTTTTGCATTAGCACATACTCCCTCTTAAATGAATACTTCATCACACAAAAGAACTATATAGCTCATGAGTCAAGAAACAATGTATTTTTAGAAAATTATAAATTTTGGTCAAGATTGGTATTATTTACTATTTGCTCCTCAAATCTGAAAAGTCATAGGCCACACCAAAGAGCTTTTTTGAACTTCTGATCTTACCATGTGAAAGCAACCTCAAATAATCAAGCCATCCTTCCCCTCAAGTTAAAAAAATTAGCAAAAAAAACAAACAAAAAAAAACCACTAATCAAAATAGTTGATGTGCACCTAAGTTGACACAAATAAATATTCAACAGGTTGTTCCACATTTCCATTTGGTGCTTAAATAAGATATTCTTGATGAATTCCACAACTCCAAGGCCATATGAAGTCAAATCTATCTAGTCAAATATAATTTTCAAAAATGCTGCTTATAAAATATTGATAGAAAAGACCTGGAAAATACACATATACAAAAGGCTCATTAATGTTTTAGTCAGTCAAAAAATTACGTCCAGTTAATAAGCCAACATTAAAATTATACAATTTCCTAGATCTTCTAATCTCACAATTTCCTTAATCTAAACTACATTTCAAAGGGTTGGGATAATTTGGTGTTAGATTTTTTTTTTTTGGGGGGGGGGCTGGCATTAAATGAAAGGATTATGGTCTGCATCTTCAGATGAAGTGCCCACATTGGCTCACATGTGTGCAATCACAGATCCTTCAGTATTTCTGGTACCCAAACTTGGGGTCTGTAAATGATATATTATTTCCTACTACGAATCACTTCCATTCACCTCAAGAGAAAAGGCTTCATCATTAAGCTGTCAGTTAAAATATGCTTTAGTGTAGGTTCTTTCTTTGTAATATTACAGGGAAGGCAAATCCCTCAATGCCTCTCGAAACAGGTGTTAAGTTGAAGCCAGCCAGCTCCGGAAGTTTCAGATTGACATTGGTTGCTCAGAATCAGGGAGGCCACACAACCTGTCAAAGCATGCAGCCAACCCCGCAGGTCACTTTACTTCAGGGCAAGTACTCAGATTCCCTCTCTTCAAGTCTTCTTCCTCCAAAGTGTCATCCCACCCTCATACCGGACCTGCTTAACCCTTTTGTAAGCAAGCCCCCCCCCCTTCCTTCGAGCCCTCCCTCCTGCCCCGCCCCCCATCAGCTACACTTCCATTGCCCTCAAAAGCCCCCGGGTCCAGAGCCTCCCAGTTGCACTGGAGAGGGTAGGTGGCCTGCCAGGGGCCCAGAGCCTAAGCTCTGTATTCCGCACCCACCTCCTACCCACCTGAGTCCATGGATCAAGGGAGCACTGTTGGATCTCCTCAGGCTGCCTCCATCAGGGGGGGCGGTGGCAGCCGGCAGCTCCAGGTCCAACTCCATTTTCTCCTGAGCCATGCCGGCAGGCTGGGTATCGGGATGTGGGGATGGCCTGGGGGTCGATTCTCAACTCGGGGTTCTCTCGGCTCCCACTCACTGTAGGACAGGGACGGGGGAGAGAAGGAAGCAGCAGGCGAAGGTGGTGGCTCTAGAAGGAGAAGGGGAGGCTCACACTGCCGCCTTCCCCGGGGTCTACAAACATCGCGGCCACTCTGACAACCGATCACACGATGCGGGGCAAAAGCCCAGCACTAGTAGGGCCTGGGTCTGGGTCTGCGTTTGGGCCTGAGCCTGGGCCCAGCCCCCCATGCTCCGTCCCGGGACTTCGCCCCGCTAATTCTAGGTTCCCCACTCCCCTCCACCCGACCAGATAGGGCAAATGTAGCCAATCCTCCTCCTCCTCCTCCTCCTCCTCTTCCTCAGGACGGCAGGAACAGCCCCGCAGAACCAGCTGGCGGATTGAAGGCAAAACAAAAACTACAACCTGCTGCCTGTACAGCTTCCGCCGCCGCCGCCGTCGCCGTCGCCGCCGCCGTCACCGTCGCCACAGCTTCCGAAGCCTCAGCAACAGCAGGGCCCGCCCTCTTTCCGCCACTCGTGCGCAGGCGCTCTGCGAACACCCCGTCGCGTCAGCTCCCAGGAAGCATGCGCAAGAAAACAACTCCAAGAAAAGGAGGGGCCTTTGCCGGAGGCGGGGCGTTCAGGTAGTAACTATTGGCAGATGGGCCCTGGCGCTAGAATTTGAAAGGGACCAATAGGCTGGTGGAATACGAGCAGCTCCTTCCAGGAAGGGGCTCGGGCCAATGGCTGAAGGAGGAAGCGTAAGGACCCCAAAGCCCCTCTATTCCTCCTCACTCCGACCTCCGGGTGACTCCGTGGCCAATGAGGGAAATTACCTAAATCCGCCAGTTCTGGTGGGCTTTCTTTGGAGTAGAGTGGGGGAAGGGAAGACCGATTTCTTATTGAATTGTACTGAACATCTGTGCAGCTATTTAAGATGCTCAAATGGGAAGCACTAGGTCAAAGGGAGATAAAGGAACAAGAAAAATCTTGTAAGAACTGTATGGTTCTATCTCCACGCAATTTTTCTAAATCCTTCCCCCTTTTCGGAAAATGCCATTTAGTCTTTTTTACTCTTTAAAGCCAAGAAGATGGGAAAACTCGTCCTTATTTCCTTTACCAGTACGGTTAATTTAAGTAAGAGCAGCACCAACCAGTGTAGTAGAGAGAACTAAAATCAGAAGGACTTAGGTCTCCCCTCTGACAAATTACTCACAGTGTGATAAGGGACAGATCATTTCATCTCTCAGAGCCTCAGTTTCTGCATCTGTAAAATGGGGACAATTACCGTATTGTGAGAAAAGAGTTGAATCGCAAGCGACCAAGAGCTATAAAAATGCAACTTATAAAATCTGTAAAAGAGCAGGAATTCAGTTCCAATATGTGCAGGAACTAAGACAGCTGATCGTGACAAATCATGATTTAGAGGCATGACTTCAGCTAGAGGAGACCGGTTTGAATTTCTGGCTCTGCTGCTGACCTTTCAGCTCTAAATCAGGTAAAGTTTTGTGAGAAGTAGAATCTTTTGAGCCTCCAGTATGGGTATAGCTCAGGGGGAAAATCCTGTTGGTACTTGAAAACTATACTCCTTTCAAAAATACTCTTAAGTTCACCATATCAACCTGCAAACATCTTTGCCCTGCCTATTTCCATCAATTGTCTTTGATTATTCTTACTCCACTTTAATCACTCTTTTACTTCTCAAAGCTTTGTTTTCAATTTGTAACTGTGAAGGATGTACTCAGAGATCACTCAAAATAGAAAGCAGAAAGGTTGTTTCTTCAATTCTGCTTTCCACTGAGTATCCCTGCTTCAGGTCTTTGTCTAAGAGGGAGGGAGGCTGCTCACCCAGAGCCAGAGACCATGGGGAAAACTACTCCTTGGGCGCCTGTCCCTGTCTGGGGTGCACACAGCCGTCTCCCCCAAAGACCCCATCCCGGGCGGCCCCCAACTGTGAGGGATGTAGAAGACCCTTACCCAAAATGACTACTCAGGGATCACTCAAAATAGAAAGCAGAAAGGTTGTTTATTAATAAATTCTGATGAAAATGAGCAATTCCACCTCAAGAAGGGAAAGAGAGAAAGCTCGAAGTAGAAGGGATCATTCTCATGAGAATTTGTTAATAAACAACCTTTCTGCTTTCTATTTTGAGTGATCTCTGAGTAGTCATTTTGGGTAAGGGTCTTCTACATCCCTCACATAATGCTCTGTATTTTTTGCCTGAAAGGTAATGTGGCATTTCAGGTAGGGGGCCAGCCGGCTTTGGAGTCTGAAACACTTGGTTTCATGTCCTTGTTTTTTGAAACACATACTACCTGTATGGTAGTATGGGCAAGCAAACCATCTAGCTTCCATGTCTCAGATTTCTCTTAAGCCCAAGTTGTAGAAGAGTCTCTGATCAGTCTCTGTGGGAGGATGCCCTACCCTGATGAAATCTTGAGTCCTGATCACACTCCTCCCCCTCCCCTCCCCCCAATCATTTTGCACTTTTGTGTACGCTGCATGGTTCACATTGTTGTCATATTCTGTTTCTGTGTTTCAATTGCTGATACTTCCCACAGAACAGAAAGTATACAAGTATACTTTCTGTATATTTGTTTCTTTTCTATTCCTTCCTCTCCTTCCCTCTCCCAAGTGACCCGGTCCCTGGAAAGATTGGGTAGTAAAAATATATATTTATTGAATAACTAGTGGATTTGGTTCCTATGGGTGAAGTTTAAAACAGATTAGGATCACTAATAGAGGAAAATACCAAAAGAATATGAAACCAATAGAGGAAACGAAGGGGTTTCTGTGCATAAGGATGTCCAATATGTGTTCAAGTTTCTACCCTGTTTCTTTGAGGATTTATCTGACATTGGAGATTGGAGCTTTGGTCTTAATTTGCAGACCGTTAGTTAATGGCCGGAAAGTAAGAGGGGCTTAATCCTCATAATAGGGTAAGGCCAGATTGTGATGCCCTTTGGGGAGTACGGTTCCTAGGTAACAGAAAGTTGACATCACAGAGTACTAGCATAAGAGGACAGATACAGACAAGGAATTGATATAGTGGGTGCGTGTGCCTTTGCTACTTACTTGCTGTCATGCATTGAAAGTGGCAAGCAAAGAAGAGAATCCCTGGAATGACTTAATGTTTAAAAGGTATTTGTCAAGATTTTGTCAGTTTGGGGTACTTGTGGAGAGGTGGGGGCCCCTGTTTTTTTTTTTTTTTCAGTTGGAGAAAATTCCATAGTGGGGGAAGGGGAAACTGCCTGGAACCTTATAGAACATGTTACGAGGTTACCACTGTTGGTAATAAGTCGAGAGTCGGGACTTCAACTTTGTTCCTGACCCAGAATCCTAGTTTTAAAACTGGAAGGGATCGGGGGTGGTCTGGTTCAATCTTTATTTTAAAAACGAAACTGGGACCCCGAAAAGTAAAGCGATCTATTTGTCTAGCGAACCCCGGAAGTGGCAGCCTCGGGATTTGAATTCCGGTCTCTCTCCAAATCCTGAGCTCTGTCCTCTACAGCTTGGTGCCTCCCAAACCTAATCCTTTATTGACTTAGGAAATTGATGTAAACTCGGATCCTTTGGGGGGACGGGGAGGCGGTCTAGCGTTTCTTCTGTGCTGGTTATTTGCCCGGACTTTGTGTTCCCTGACCCCGCGGCTCCTAGCCTCGGCGTGCCGCCGGCTTACTCGGCTGCCTTTTGCCCCGTGCGGCTGGAGTTTGCCGAAGCGGCTAAGAGCCTAATCGCGCCAACTTGTAAAAGCCGAGTGGGACAGGCAGGGCTCCTCTCTCCGCTCGCCCGCCTTCTCCTCCCGCACCCACTACGAAGGCGACGGGCAAAGAGAATCGTCCCGAGGACCCTTAAAATGGGGAGTAAGGAAGGGAAAGGAGCGAGTTTTCTCAGCGTTCCCCGGAAACAGGGGTTGGGGAAGGAGAAGGGGGAAGTAGAACGCCCGGCGCTGGCGCTTGCGCGGTAAGGCCTTGCTGTCGGGGCGGACGTGGGGGCGTAAACGTGCGGGGCGGACCCTGCCTGCTTTCGGGAGGCGGCAGGTTGCAGTTTTTGTTTTGCCCTCGACCCCTCCGGCTCTGGGTCCCGGGGCCCAGGGGGAGGATCGGCGGCAGCCGCGGTCCCTGACCGTCTGCGCCCTAGTTTGTCCGGGAGACCGAAAGGAAGGGCTGGGGGTGGACGGTGCTTGGGAGCCGCTGTAACCAGGCGCGAGGCCAGGGCCAGAGAGCATGGGGGCCGGAGTCGCCGGGCCGGGCCCTGCCCCCCGCTGTGTTCTCTGCCGCTGGGCGGGCCTCGAAGCCTTGAACCGGGCCCCCGCCCACGGCCGCCCCGGGTTGGCAGCAGCATGAGCCGCCCCGTCGTCTAGAGTTGCCTCCGCCTCCTCCATCCCCATCACTCCTCACTCCTGGTCCCCGCCCCCGCCCCCCCACCAACCCCCCCGCGTCCTGAGGTGAATGGGAATCCAGAGCTGAGGCCCGGCACCTGCCCCCCGCCATGGCTCAGGAGAAGATGGAGCTGGACTTGGAGCTGCCACCGGGTACTGACGGGGGCGGCTTACGGAGGTCCAACAGCGCTCCGCTCATCCATGGGCTCAGGTGAGTGAGGGCCAGCTGGGCGGCCGAGGATGCTGGGGGGGGGGGGGCTCCTGTGCGCATGCGCCCCGCATCCGCTTCAGCAGGTGTTTCTTCAACCATCTCCCCTCCTCCATCATTTCTTCATCTTTTCCAAACTGACCCTCTCCCCAACTCCCTTCCATTATCTTCTCCTCACCTCGAATCCGATCGGTACCGGCCCGGCCCGAGGCTGACCCAGGAGAGCTAGTTTGCCCCGAGGTTGACATAGACACTGTCCTGGCCGGGAGCCCGGTACCAAGTGCCGCAGCTAATTGCCGTAGAGTGGAGCAGGTGCCTTTCTTGGTTTGGGCTAACTTTCTTCACCATTTCTAGGTAACTAACTCTCGCTTGTCTCTTCTCCCCACCCCACCCCATTCCCCAATCTTTGTGCTCGGGTTAATTTTTGTCATGAGTGAACGATCCCTTTCTCCTTCCCCCCCCCACCCCCCTCCCCCCAACCACCATTCCCTTACAGATATCCTCCCGACTCCCCGGGCAGAGTGGAAAGACACTTTCCCTGAGCCGAAAAGGTGTTGCAGAAATGTTACACCCGCATGTATCAGATGACAGTAAACATTTCTGACAATGGCAACTAAAATCTGTACTTTTTTTTTTTTTGCTGGTATAGTATTTTAACTTTATTCTGATATCCTGCTAATGTTTGTTTGTATAGTAACTAAGATGGTAGATTTAGAGCTGGAAAGGATCTTCAAGGCCAACTTCCCCTCATTTTTCAGATGAGAAAACTGAATTGCAGAGAAGCTGAGAGACAGATATGGCCCAAGGTCAGACAGATAATGATATCTTACATTTGAATTCAGGTTCTTTGACTCCTGATTTCAGCATTATGACCTCCCCAAACTTTTTGAGGTAAGAAGGCATCAATTTCCATACTGCTGAAAGTGAAAAGATCATTGAGTTTAACAAAGTAATGTGGATGGGCAGGGAAGTACAGCAAAAAGATGCTGCATTTCTCGTAGGCCTGGGTTAGAATCCCAGCTCTGTCACTTGCTGTTGCTTTTGAACAAATCACTTAATCTCTGCGCTTCATTTTCCTCATCTGTAGTGTGAAGAAGTTGGACCAGTCGGTTTCTGAGTTAGGCTTTCTGAACTTTGTGGGTCATGGACTCTTTGGTAATCAGGTAAAAACCTACAGATCTCTTGCAATGGTTTTTGATCATTGCAAAAAACACGAAGTTTGTTAAGGAGGTTAGTGAAAACAAGGTTCAGGCTGATGGACCCCCCCACAGCCCTCATAGGCCCCAGGTTTATAGACCCCCCCCATGGGCCCCAGGTTTATGGACCCCCCCACAGACCCCAGGGGACCCAGCTTTATGAACCCCCCACAAGGCCCCATGGACCCCCCATGGACTCCAGGTTGAGCCCCTACTCTAAGGTCACTTTCAGCTCTAAAAATCCAAAATCTTGTGGAAGTATTTTATCTAAATAGGGAGGTAGGAGATGGAAAGCTACCCCAACAAGAGATATGTTTCTATTTGAGAAGCTGAATGATTTAGAAAATATAGGATTTCATTGTGATTTTGAGCTTTTCTTTAGGGCCAGTGGTGAATGTAAGAAAGCATTGAGGGCTGATGCCAGGGCTGGTCAGTGATGGAAGGTTTCATTAAGGAAAAAAGTAATAGATCCCAAGGGAATGAAGAAAGCCATTTGCTTGACAAGAACTTTCAATGATGGTCACAAGTTCAAAGATGGAATAAAAAAGGAGGAAAGACAAGCAGGAAACTAGGACACAAAGTAGATATTGGAATGAAGTGATTAAATGTTGCATCTGTCAGATTTTCAGCTTTATCATATTTGCAGGGTCCAACTTTAAATGAGGGTAAAACATTCTACTCAGGAGACGCTGAGGGTTTAGAAACTTGAAGGGACCAAGTTGCCTCCAAAAAAAAAAAAAAAAAAATTAGAGCTTCAGCTACCTCCCTGGGTGATTTAGAGGACTTTGCTCACAAAGCATTATGCAAATGGAAGCTTATTATAATGTACTATTATCTGCCTGAATACAAGGAGGGCTGGACCTCCATTAGAGGTCCTGTCCAGGGTCCATGAAGTAACACTAACAATGCTATTTTAGGAGACACAGGATTTGGTCAGAGGTTAATCCACAAAGTTCCGGAAGGTATTGTAAGCTTTGACTTCCAACTGGGAAATTTGGATTTTTACCTAGCCTCCTTTCAGCTCTACTATGTATGCCGTTCACTTTTTTTCCTTTTCATTGCCATTCCTTCCTCAATACCATTCCAGGCCAAGACAGCTTTTTATTCAGTACTTGTTAAACATCTTTTCACTTCTTTCAAATAACTTCCTGAACTCATTTAATGATGCCTCTTTAAGAAATCCCACTGTCTTCTTTGCACCAGCATTTGATAGTTTGTGCTTCTTAACAAGTTCTTTAGGGCAAGTAAGTATTAATCTGGTTATAGAGTTTCCAGGCTTTTGTATATGTGATTATAAGCCTAAAAGTCAGGGCCCGATTTTTTTTTTTCAGGTTCTTAGTTCTTTATAATCCTTTTTTGTTTTTTTCCATTTGACTTGTTTTATTAATGAGATGAGCAACAAAATAAAATTATTGGTAGAAATTTCCCTCTCTTCTCCCCTATCCCTCAGCTATTAGAAGGGAATATAGAAATTAATGTAGTTAACTATTTTCTTAGGCCTGTCATAAACTAAATATTTCTCTAAATCTTTGAGTTGTCAATTCCTGTATTTGAATTTTTTTTTCTTTGGTAGGCTGAAGACTGACCTCAGACTTGAGTGAGGAGAAAATTCGCTTTTAGATGGCTTAGAAACTTAGGAGATGAGTTTATGCTCTAGCTATTCACTTTTGTCCTTGTCACCTGTTTCCATTAGCGAACTACTAAGGAACTACTGATTCTGAGGAGTTAGACAACGATTCCTTTAAAATTACCTTTTATGGGAATGGATTGAATAGGATGGGAAGTAGAAAATAAGGGATATTTCTGGAGTCTACCATGTTGGATTTCCTCTTCATTCAAGTTAAAAGGTAATTGCTTAAAGGTGATCTGGGGCTTACATTTTGGAGGCCCCCCCTCCTAACTTTGAATGACAGGTATAAAGTCATACTCTGAACTTCATCTGAAAGCAAATTTAATGCTAATTTTCCAATTTCATTAAGTATTCATATTAGGAATGTCATTAAGGATGGGATGGCCAAATTCTTGGGTTCACATCTAAATTTGGTTGACTAATTGTGATGCTAACTGTTCTTTCTGGCTGTTCACTTTAGAGACATGGTTTTTTTCTCTCTTTTTAAAAATCACCCATGATGGCCTATATTTGACAAATACGTTTGTGTTTTGGTTTCAGTGATAATTCACAGATATTCCAGGCTGATATGTTAAGAACCAGAAGAAACAGTACTACATTTTTAAACCGGCACAACCTGGTAAGAAAACATTGATAGCCTATTCATTATTACCTACACTTGTACCATTTTAACAATATTTAGGGAAAGATCAATGCATATATTATTAATAATTTTCTGCATTTGTGGTAGAATTTCTTTCTAAAGCCCTTTTGGCTTTAACAAAGATTTTTTTGTTTTCAATATAGGAGACCACTGGATTTCAAATTTTATTTTATTTTATTTTTGCTTGAAAAGGGAATTTTCACACTTTACTTAGAGGAATATAGTGTTCATTTTCCTTTGGTCTTAAACACAAAGTTTCATAAGGAGGTTAGTGAAAATAAAGTTTAGGCTTATGGACCCCCCACAGATCCCATGGGCCCCAGGTTTATGGATCCCCCAGGGGCCTCAGGTTTATGGTCTCCCCACAAACTCCAGGGGCCCCAGGTTTATGGACCCCCCCATGGACCCCAGGTTGAGCCCCTACTCTAAGGTCATTTTAAGCTCTAACAATCCATAATCCTACAAAAGTATTTTATCTAAATAGGCAGGTAGGAGATGGAGAACTACCCTAACAAGAGAGCCTGGTGATATGTTTATATTTGAGAAGCTGAATGATTTAGAAAATATAGGATTTCATTGTGATATTGAGCTTTTATGTGTCATAATATCACATAATATCTAACCCAAAATAGCCTTTTTACAGCAATCATCTTCCAGTGTGGCATTTATTATTATTATTATTATTATTAAATCAAAATGAATAAAAGCAAAAATGAATAAAAGCATGTATTCTAACTGAACACATTTTATTAATATCATCTCTGGAACAAATTTTGTTGAATATGTAACTTGGAAATAATTTTTGAATATTTCTTTACTGAGCCTAAGCCTAATGGAATCATGGAAATGATGCTCTTGGAATTTAAATTTATATATTTATATGTGCATTAATGGCATTACTGATGAAAATGTCACAAATAATTCCTGCATATTGCATGCCTTAGGGATTCTAGGCTCTCAGTTTGTAGGTAGGTTATAGAATTTAGAACTGAAAGAGAAGTTAAGAGATTATTGAGTTCAACTCTCCTCATTTTACAGATAAGGAAAATGAGGCACAGGGAGATTAAGTGTTTTTCCCAGGGTTGCACAGCTATTAAATGTCTGGGACAATTTGAAGCCATATTTTCCTGACACTCGTGCTCTGTTGGTACCAGCTTGTTTCTCAGTGAGACAATTTAATGTAACATAGTCATCTCATACAATGTTTCATTGATGTAGCAGGTTTGAGGTATTTAGTATGTTGGTAATAACAATTTCAAGGCTTAGTTTAATATAATACTTCAAGGATTCTTGATTTTGTCAGTTTGGCTACTCCTTCTACAGAAATTACAAGTTATAAATCCTCTACAGCAGAAGTGTCAAATTTGTAAAACTCCCTAGTCTCATGAACCAGATTAAATTGTATTTAGGAAATATTAACAAAGTAAATAAAAATACAGTACAACATAGATAATGTTAATTTGTGGTTTTCTAAATCATTCAGTGACTCACAGGGCTCTCTTTCTATTTGACACCACTGCTCTATAGCTTTAGAATATTTTCATGAGTCACTATGGCTAAAAAGAATTCATCATATGATGAACACCTCTGGTAATTGAGCCTCTTTGAGGCTAGCTAGGTTAGTCTTGAAATGACACATGTAGATTCTTTTGCTGGGTCTTTACTTGAAGCTTTTCCAGCTCCTCCCAAAGTTCAGCTTCTTGCCTTATGCAGTAGCTTGGAAGGCTCACAATGAAGAATGTGTGTGTGTATGTGTGTACATTTTTAATAGCTTTTTATTTTTCAAAATACTTGCAAAGATAGTTTTCAACATTCACTCTTGCAAAACCTTGTGTTCCAAATTTTTCTCTCTTTCTCTACATCTTCCCCCTCCCATAGACAGCAAGTAATCCAATACAGGTTAAACATGAACAATTCTTCTAAACATATTTCCACATTTTTCAAGTTGTATGAGACAAATCGGATCAAAAAGGAGAGGGGGAAAAAAAAACAAACAAGCAAACAAACAATTAAAAAGGTTAATGTTTTGATCCACATTCAGGCCCCCCATAGTCCTCTCTCTGGATACAGATGGCTCTCTCCATCAGAAGTTTATGGGAATTGGCCTTCTGAATCACTTCACAATGAAATATTATTTATTGTCCAGCTAGAGCAAAGAGCCTGATGTAATAGCTCCCAAGAAAGAAGGTCCCCATGTAAATAAGTTGACATACTAATGACATGACATCAGGTCATTTTCCAGTCAGGATGTATATTTAGGGGTTATTTTAATTGTGAATCTAAACTCTTATTTTAATAGACTGATATGTTTTTTGTTAATATCTAGATAGCCATTTTTAACCAATTTTTTCCCCCAAAGTTAATCGTATATTATATCAGAGCTTTCTTTTTTTCCATTGGCAGTTTTGTTAAGCTGGTAAAGGGCAGCTTGCTAGTGGTATTTTTTTTAAAAAACATGTAACATGACTTACATGATATTTTTATAGTTTTTCAGAATTACAAATCTATTTAAGAAGGGTAAAATCTTTAATTTAGCTCTGCATTTTCTTTATAAGTCTGCTGTAAAATTAAAGTAAAATAAAATGTATTACAATATAATAGTTTTTAGTTTTTAATTTTACCACATGAATTTAATTAAAATAAAAGTATCAGTCTATTAAAATAAGAGTTTAGATTTGGTCACACCTCTCCCCAGTCTGCCAAATAGGATTCAGGCTAGCCTAGCATTCGACACTTTCTGTGACCTAAACGCAGTCACCATCACCATGGACAAGTATTTATTAAACCCTCACTATGTCCCATTCTACCTTTTGAGTCTTACATAGGGTATCTCAAAAGTCTTCATGCCATTTTTCATTTTCCATTTCCATTTGCATTGAAGACTTTTGAATCAGCCTGTAGAACACTATTATAGCACTTTATATTTTACAAAGTGCTTTTATTGCCATCATTCTCTCCAGCCAAACTATACTGCATGTCATCTCTAACTCTATCCGTCCACCTTCCTACCTCACTACCATTTTGTGCTTGGTATTCCAGCCCCCCCAGTCCAGTCGGCTCTCCTTTCCCTCTCTCTCCACCCTGATAAATTCCTAATATTTTGCTGGAATCTCTTCTTTGCATATCCCATTCTCTCAAGTATCTTAGTTATTTGTTATTCCTCCTATTAAATTGTAGGCTTCTAAAGAGCAAGGTCAGCTTCATATCCTCAGCACATAGCATAGTGCCTTCTCTGTACCTAGTAGGTTCTGAATAAATGTTTGTTGAACTGGATCAAATTCCTTAAAACCCAGCTTAATTAAATAACACATCCATGAAATCTGTGAATGCATTACCTATTTCCTCCTCTGATCTCTCATAATGCCTTGCCTTATGCTTTCCTTATCTTATATTACTTTGTATTTTAGTTCTTTGGGTATCTACTAAACCCTGAGCTCTGCACTGATAAGGAGGTCCGGATCTTGTCTAAACTTAATTATATCGATGCCTAACAGTACAACACCACAATGGGAATATTTATTAATTGAATTCTCTTGTTGCTAGCTAGAAAGCAGTGTGATGCAATAGATAGAGAGTTCTGGATTTGGAGTTTAGAGAACTTATATTTGAATAATGGCTCCCACCAGATCTACTTCTTGAGGGTACGACCTAAGTCTTACTGAATTAGAGAAGATGCATCCTTCAGTATCTAGTATGTTGCTTTGCATTCTGTACACAAACACATTTTGGATTTGAATTCAATTCTGTGATCCATTTTCAGTTATTAATTAGTGTTCACAACAGTCTAGAGACTGTTTCTTGCTTTATACCCCTGCCTCCTAATCCAGCTTTTGGACAAGGGCCTGGACAAGTACAAGTCCTCTCACTATGTTGATAGTAATAATGATGCATGTTTATTTATTTTTTTTAGCATAAAATAACACACTAATGCCAGCATAAGATTTGTTATCTGTTTGGTATCCAGTCATTTTTTGTTATGCTGGTGTGCTTCAACTAATTTGAATTCAATTTAAAAAAAAAAAAAAAAAAAAGAACTTGAGTTACTATTTGTTTTTAAAGTAATATAGTTTTGGTACTTTCAAATATATGAAAACTAACAACTAAATGTTGGCCTACTAGAAAATCCTTTGGTTATTGAATAAAAGATATGAATGATTTATAATCCATCATTTATATGTAAATTATATTCTTCTTACAATGCTTAAGGACACTTAAACAGTTTTGCCTCTTAAGAGGTTTAAATATATTTCTTGAAATCTTTTTCAGTGTCACTTTCACTATCAGAAAAGAATTTGCTTAGCAAAGATAAGCTAAAGTTTATCACCTCCTCCCCTTGATTGTTACAAAATCTGAAATAGTTGAGCCTGATTTTAATAAGTTGCTATAAATATAACTATGGGACATATTTGGCGATCTTTCTAAGTTAACCCTGAAAAGACCAGAGATACCCAAGAAACCCTGTCATAAAGCACAAATTACCTCGTCTTAGATTTTTCTTTATATTCATTAGCTTCTCTAAAACTATTGAATCATATTCCTCGAGAGTCATTTTAGATGAGAAGTACTAAGCTATGCTTTGCACTTTGAAAAGAGTGTCCACATTGAGATCACAAATCCATCAAAGTCTGAATTTAAACTCAGGTTCTTTGGCTTCAGAGCCCCCATTCTTTTCACTTCATCACGCTTTTCTATTAATGTAGTATTCTTTTCTGTCCCCTGTTACCCAAGCGAGCAGTTCTTTTGATCTATATCAGAAACCCTAAACCTTTCATTAACATAACTTTCAATTTAATTTTTGCAAGTTTTAATTAAGTGTGAATTAAGTAGAAACATTAAAACAAATTTCATATCTTTCTGTATTATTTTGCAGCTGCTACCATCTTCCCCTCTTCGAATACCTAGTAGCCGGATTCATCAGCTTAAGCAGGTAAGAAAATTTGGGGAGAAAAAACTTTGAAAATCATTCATACTCTAATACTAAAAAGCAAAGATAGCTTTTATAGATACCATGGTGTAGATATAGCATGGTAGTGCTATAAAATATTGTTGATAATTTAGATTTTCAGTTTAGGGGTAGTATTTGTTTGAAAAATATTTTCTTTTTATATTTTAAATGAAGTTTTTATTACTTTTTTGATAGTAATAGTTTTTGAAAATAATATAACTATATGTTACATAATGCCCTTTTTCTCCAGGGAAATCAGAGAATTGTTACTTAGAAAAACTTATTTTCAGTTACAAAATAGGTATAGTCGTATTCACCATGATTATGTCATTTTGACTCCATTGTTGCTTTTTAAAAAAATTCCAAAAATGGTAACTTGACTGTTCATAGGGCTGCTTTTGTGTTTGTTTTTTTGTTTGTTTGTTTTTTGTTATCACCCTAATTTCAGAGACATGTTATAAGGAGTTTTTTGTTGTGGTGGTGGTGGTGGTGGTTTTGGGGGTTTTTTTTGGTCAAAATAAGCAAAAAATTTAAATGGTATGAGTCTTTATTTTGCAGCTTATGAATTGCAAAGAATCTACTTATGCCTTCATTGTGAGAAGTAATTTAGGTTTTCAGGCTGGCTACCAGACTGCCTCAATACACTTTCCTCAGTTTCCACTCTGGCCCAGTCCTGATAGCAACCCTTTTCCCCTTGAGCATTTTCTCTTTCATTCTCCTCTCCCAAAAGAACATGATGATAACATGATACTCAAATTGAGCCCTCTGTGTGGCTAGATGTGTGCATTGAAGCCTTCACATTTTTAAAGTGATAAAAACAGCTTCCAGCCATTGTTCAAGTAAGCTTTTATCTTTGAAACTTGTATGTGCTGTCCCCTCAATTATCCTAGGTATTTGAGCCTTGGTTACATGTTGTTAGTTATCAAAGTTCTAAGTAAAGAATATTTTAACTGTAGCTAGTAATAGAGATAGTACAGCAGCTTATTATCTATATTTAATATACAGAAAAAGAGATAAGTTGAGGGAGGAAAGCAGAAATGGGTTAGCCTCCAGTCTGGCTATGGCTTTATTGGAAAAATTTAGATTTTTCCCAGCAGTTTAATTTTCCACTCTATTTTTTCCCCAGTTGCCCATTTCTTATTTCTTTATATCTGGTCTTTTATTGTGATTTCTTTTTGGCCATAAAAGTTAACATTTTAAATTCAAGATAGTGTCACATATTGTTGTTTAATAATATTGCCCCTTTGAATGAAACTTAACTGGCATTAGGTCATTTGTGTCTTGTTACATGGGCTTCCTAAGTGTCCAAGTAGAGAAACATCACTCAACATATTCATTTTTAAAAGAGTGAAAATAAATTCTTTTGTAAAATATTACTCCAAAAGCACATTTTTGCCTATATCTACATTTATGCACATGTGTATGGGAAGCTGGATCTTCTATTACCTCTTCTTTCCTCTAGGTGCTAGTAGCAATATTACAGGAGTAAAGTACATCTCTTTTCTATAGGTAGGCCATCCATATTATATACCACATAATATCCCCTCTATGTCTCCTGCATCCCTGTTATTTATGCCTTCTGAAATTAAGATTGAAATTACAAATTATTTTCCTTTTTTTAAAAAATGAAATCTTAAAGTTGAAAGAGACCTCTGAAGTTATTTATCTATTTCAACATTCTCCATAGGTGGTCATTTAGTCTCTATTTGAACATCTCAGCTCATGGGTGACTCACTACCTCTTGAGGCAGCAGTAATTACCAGAAAGGCTTTCTTTAAACTTAACTGAAAATAATAAGTCATGAGACCAAAAGAATAAAGATGAAACATGGGTACTCAACTCCTGGCAGAGAGGTGATGAACTTAAAATACAAAAAGAGACCTTCCTTTTGGAACATGGCTAATGTGGGAATTTGTTTGGCCAGACTGTGGAGCTCATGAGGGCTTTATTCGTTTTTGGTTTTTCCTTTTAATTTGCTATAAGGAGATATGGAGGGAATGGGAAGGACAGATTAATAGAAGAATACTTGTTAACTGAAAAATAAAAATAGTGAACTAAAAAAATGTTTTTTAAAGAAGCAGCTTAAATCTGCCTCTAACTTGCACTCTAGCTCTAAGCTCTGAAGCAAAGCAGAATAAACCTAAGCCCTCTAATGCAGTAGAACCCTTCAGATATTTGAAGATAGTTATTCCTACTCTCCCTTAAGTCATCTCTTTTCCAGACTAAAGATTCCCTGCTCCTTCAATCATATATAACATGATTGCAAATCCCTTTGTTCTCAGTTACCCATTTTGGACTATGCTTTGCAGCTATATCCCTTCTTAAAATATAATGCTCTGTACTATAGGCAATAATTCATATACTATCTGGTTAGGGTGGAATACCACGAGGGTATTCTTTATTCTGGACATTGTGCTTCTACCAATATAGACTAAAAGTACATTATTCTCTATTGAGCTTATAATTAGTTAAATCCTTCAGATTTTTTTTTTCTCCCCATATTTTCCTGAGTCTCGTACTTATACGGTTGGTTTTTCAACATTTTAAGTGCTAGACTTTATATTTGTGCCAGCTAGATTTTATTTTGTTATAATTGGCCTTTTATTCTGTCCTACTAAGTAAGATCAGTTCAGATGTGTTCAGATCTCAGCTCTGTCATTCGGTCATCTGAAAATTTGATAAGCCATGCCATCAATTTCTTCATTCAAGTCCATTAGTGATGATGGTATGAGAGAATGGAGTCAGGGAGAGAGATCTCTGCTGCCCCAACAGTCTAGTGACTCCCTATTTTACCTACATGATACAGTGACTTGACTTTTTAAGGATTGGATCAGTCACAAACATGATCATAGTCTTGAGGTTGTCATTCTTTAGGTTTAGATTTATTCCACTGAGTCTAAGAGGCAATAGGTAGATGCTACCAAGAGACAGATTTAGATTTTTTCTATAAAGAAAAAACTTACGTCACAGTTAGAACTGCCCTGAAGTAAGAGGAGCTGCCAGAGGTCTTGAGTTCATTCTCTCTAGAGGTCTTCATAAGCATGTTCTTGATTATGGGGTTGCTTAGTAAGATACCATTTGGATTAGCTTGCCTCCGTCATCCCTTCAGACTCTTGAAATTTTCATTATTTTGAGTCAGTGACAAAGTGACTTTATGAACTGAATCTGTCTGAGATAAATTGTGCTAATTGCAGGCAGACATCCAGAAATTATATATTGTAAGGAGCCATTCTAAAGCCTTGGCTAAGATATGTTTTATGAGTGTCTCTTTCCTTCTACAATTAGCCCTGAAGTTGCACCTTTTACCCCTTTCTTTGGATTTTGCCTTTGGGGTGTGTGTATTTTAAATTGAACAGAAAATTATAACATGGTGGTAAAAGCTCTGAACAGACTGTCAAAAGAACTGGCTTCTAATCTATACTTTGGCAAGTCACTTAACCTTTTCTGAACCTCAGTTTGCTTATCTGTGTAATGGAGATAACATCTGACCTGTTTAGCTCAGGGCTCTTAGGAGAATTGGTTGGAATATATAACTAGGAAATTTGTAAAGTAAGGTAAGATTGTATAAGTATCAAACCATCAAGTATTTTAAATGTTCATTGTGAATGATTGAAAATTTCACACTTTTTGATAGGAACATTTTAAGGATTTTTTTGGGGAGGGGGGCTGGGGCAATTGAGGTTAAGTGACTTGCCTAGGGTCATATAGCTAGGAAGTGTTAAGTATCTGAGGTCATATTTGAACTCAGGTCCTCCTGCATTCTAGCACTAGAGAAATCTTTCTAAAATAACCTCATTGCTAATGTAAATTATTATTGCTGTTCACTTGTTTTCTGTTATGTCAGATTCTTTGTGACCCCCCCTTTGAGGTTTTCTTGGTGAAGAGACTGGAATGGTTTGTCATTTCCTTCTCCAGCTCATTTTACTGGTGAGAACCTGAGGGAAGTGACTTGCTGAGAGTCACACAGCTAATAAATGTCTGAGACCAGATTTGAACTCACAAAGATGAGTCCAAGCCTGGCACTCTAGCTACTCTGTAAACATAACTATCCTGCTCAAAAAATACCAGTGGCTGCCTTTTGTTACCTACTGAGTAAGATCCAAACTCCTCATTTGACAAAGTCCTTTATAATCTGACTCCGCCTTGTCTATTTAACCTTATTTCTCACTGCATGACAGTATAGATCTTAAAAGTCCTTGCAGATCAGTCTCTTCTGCTCTTGAACACAGCTTATTCCTACCTCTCAACTTTTGTTCATGTTCTCACTGTTTTACCCTTTCAAAAAGCTTTCCATGATACTTTTTAAGTGGGTGTTTTGGTACAAGTCTGAATGTTAAACAATAACAATCATACTTGTTCAAGGTCTCTTTCTCTGTAGCGCAGTGGAAAAAAAAAAAGATGAGATTTTATCAAATATTAAATAAAATCAGGTAAAGATTCAATGCATTTAATGTGGTCATTTTTCTTGTCCTTCAGGAAGAAGGGATGGATATGCTAAACAGAGAAACTGTGCATGAACGGTGAGTTTATTACATTTAATTTAAAGTGTCTTAGGATTTAGTATCTTATTTCCAGGTACATTTCTATCCCATCTTTATTTTATTTTTTTAAATGGCCAGGGGTGATTTTTTTTTTCTTTTCTTTCTTTTTTTTAGAGAAGTTCAAACTGCAATGCAGATAAGCCAAACATGGGAAGAAAGTCTAACTTTGGTAAAGTATTTATATTTCAATTTTGCATACATTTTTTAAAGTTTGTACTTACCAAGATGTCATTCTTCCCTATTTTCTGCTTCCTTATTTCAAAACCTTAAATACCTTAATGAAAAATTAGGATGAGATATGCTTCCCATTTACTGTAGCTTAAAAGGCTTTCAAGAAAAAATGTTGTATGGCTTAACTATGAGGTTACTCTCTACTTTTTAAGAGTTGAGTTCAAAATAAATAACTGTCTGAAACAAGCCATCACGTTAGTTAGGGAACACTCATTCCTTGGTCTCGAAGATAGGCTTCAAAAAAGTCTAGTCAGAATTGTTAGGTGATAAAACAATATAAATTCTTTTTTCTCTCCCTACTTTACTAACTATTGAATTTTAAAGCCACAGGTGGTGGATTTCATGAAAATTTTATTTTATGTTACATCCATAATGCATATATCCCCACCATTATTTTAGCATATACTCTTCAATTGAAAAAGATTTAGAGAACTTAGAACCTCTTACTAAAAATGTTACGACTCCTGTGTACAGATTATGGTAGCTTAATTATGATAGTTGAATGATCACCCATTTTCAATCTTAGTAATCTTGATTGATGAAGTAAAGATTGAGCTGAATTTTCAGATTCTTGTTTGAGCTCTCTTTCAGAGCCTTAAATAAACCTAGTAACTAGAAAAGTTTTACTAGTGAAGGTAATATTTCTTTTCCTAGATGTACTAGAATACCACAGTTGACAGGTTATCTCTTTTGATTCCAGCAGAAAAATACAGATAGGCTTTGAGGATCCCTTTGCAGCTTGGTTTGGTGCTATTGGAATTTAGAGCTCATATTTTATTTTTAATTTTTAAAAATAATTTTCCCCAATTACATACAAAACAACTTTTTAACATGTTAATAGCTTTTTATTTTTCCAAATATATGCAAAAATAGTTTTCAACATTCACCTTTGTAAAACCCTGTGTTCCAAATTTTTCTCCTTCCCTCCCTCCCATTAGACAACAAGTAATCCAACATAGGTTAAACATGTGCAATTCTTCTAAATGTATTTCCATATTCATCATGCTGCACAAGAAAAATCAGATCAAAAGATGATTAACATTTGTTGTTTAAATTTTTTTGAGTTCCACATTTTTTTCTCTCCCTCTTTGAGAAGGCAAGCAGTATAGGTTTGAAAACTGAAAATAGGTTATACCTGTGCAGTCATGCAAAACCTATTTCCATGTTATTCATGTTATAAAAGAAAACACCAACTAAAAAAATAAAACAAAGCAAAGGTATGCTTCGAATTACATTCAGATTCTATCAGTTCTTTCTCTGGAGATGGAGAGCACTTTTCATCATAAGGCCTTCCGAATTATCTTAGATCATTGTATTGCTGAGAATAGCTAAGTCATTCACGATGGATCATTATGCAAGGTTATTATTACTGTATACAATGTTCTCCTGGTTCTGCTCATTTCACTTCACATCAGTTCATGTAAGGCTTTCTAGGTTTTTCTGAGAACATCTTTTAGAGCTGATACTTGTAGAGCTGAATTTAAACAATTAGGTAAATCCAATCAGTTTGGTATTTATTTTTAATGTAAGGAGATGCCATTGCTCCTGTTTTCCCACTAGTACCCAGTTTCAACTATTTCTTCTATGATCATTTTTTAAACAGTATTATTTTCAGTATCATCTCCACTCACATTTAGGGAAGTGTAATATTCTCCTTTTCTGCAGTGCCAGCTCATTTGGAGCTATAATACAGCTACTAGAAATTTTTGGGAATCCATTAAACTCCATGTAACTGGTTCTCCCAAAACGTAAAGTATATCACCTGTCAATGGAACTGATCTTGAGGTTCTTTGCCATGGTGTAGAGTTGGTAGAAATTCTGAGCTCTTTCCAAACAGTGAAAGTGATAGTTGCTTCTTCCTAGCAGCAGCATCTACAATCCAGTATTTCCTCATTGCTGTTACCTAGGTTCAACTATCAGTAATATAATTACCTACTGTTCCATTTACCTAGAATGATAACGATGGAGAGAAGTCATCATCCCCCAGGCGTGTTGATTTTATTCCAGTTTCTCCTGCCCCTTCACCCACCAGGGGAATTGGAAAGGTAAGAAAGTGAAGCTTGACCATGTGCACCTAACATTCATCTAGTGAGCCAATAAAATGTGTCTTTTAAGCATCTGCTCTGTCCAACACACTGTGTGAGGCTCTGGGGGAGAACAAAGACTTAGGAAAATTTAGTGCTCCCAATTTTCAACAGCTTCTCTTACTGTGGCATATGTGATTTGGAAAATGGCATTTCTTCTTCTTCTTCTTTTTAACTCTGTTGCATTTTGTTTTGTTTTTGTTTTTTAGCAGTGCTATTCGCCTTCATTACAGACTTTTGTTGCTAGCAATGGGATGCCCCCTAGTCCTATTCCCAGCCCGACTAGACGTTTTACCACGTAAGTTCACATTATATAGAATACCAAATTGATTCTAACTGAAATAGTTATATTTTTCTTTCTGAGTTTATTTTTTTCTGGACCTAGTAAACATAAGTTGTGTCTTTCGATAACTGAATTAAAACTCTTTTTAAGTCAACATTTCACATTCAATGAAATAGCCAGCTGAATTTATCCATATTTGTACACATGACATCTCCCCTCTGGTACATATTGATTCACAAATATAATTTTCCAGATACAAGTGTACCACTCATTTACCTGTAAACATGCAAATATGCAAAGAATCTATGATTTCATGAACATCTAACTTCTGACATAGGACCTCCTTCTACAAACCAAAACTGAAAATTAAAGTCCTAAGGCTCTTCTCCTGTAGCTACTAACAGATATGTGAAAAAGTCAGTGTTTGATACAAAACTGAATGGGCCAGTACTTCCCCCAAATCCAGACTGTTGGCATTTTATTTTGTAGATAAGTACTGGCAAATTGCATAAAGTCACTTTACTTTTAAGTAATTGCCCAAGGTCTTATAGCTTATAACTGTCAAAGGTAAGATTTGAGCCCCCTAAGTCTTACTGATTCCAAGCCCAGCCCTCTGGAACCATTACACATGCTGCCTCTATGTACCTGTTGGTGTATAATAGCCCTGTGAGTTAAGGCAGAATCACATCTAAGACTGCATAGCTTTCCACTAATTTGTCCAAATTTAAGATTTTCTTGGCTGGCGAGCAGAGTTAGAAATATGTTTGCTACTGCGTTGTTCCTATTCTCACTCAGAATTAGGACAGAACAATTAGAAGCTTCTACTGCTGTACACTTGGGACTGGAGAGAGGTTGGGCCTGACTTCTGAAATCTACATTTTGTGACCACATTTTCTGGTCTAATAAGTTGTGCCAATTGGACCTAGTTGTTCAAATCCTTTTCTGGGACTAGTAATGGCTTTGCTCTGCTAATGTTGTAGACTTAGGATCACAACTGTTGTTAGTATACATAGAGGCATGGTAATGACAAATATGATTCATATTACATCAGCAGGAGGAGTCAGAGTCCTATCAACTGTATCAGACCGAGTGTGCTTGGACCCATAAAGAGAAAAGGTACTGTGGTATCATGGGAGTTTGGGAAAGAGAACTTATAAAATTGTACTTTCTTAATATGTACTCTAAGTAGTAGTTTGAACTTATATAGTACTTTCCCATTACAAGTAAGTTCACATGTATTCTCACTAAATCATCAAGAAGTGGTTTTGTTAAGATTGCTTTTTCACTGACCACGTAACATCTGACAGTTATTGGAAGTATTATGATAAAAATGCTTTTCAATTTAGACAACTTAGTTCAATGAGTATTTTATTGATTTTTCTTCCAGTGATTGATATGGATAATATTAAAATGTAGCAAAAATTTTTAAATAGTTGAGGTTGTAGTGTTTGTTTTTATTTTTAGTTTTAAAAAAGGTGGGATGAAAGGAAGGAGGATGATAAGTATTGGGATGATGACTTAAGCAAGCGGCTGATTTTTGAGCCAGTCTTGCCACATCTCATCCCATCTCCATTTGACTTTGTTCTTCTTTTCTACTTGATTGGTAATTGAAATGAATTGCATATTTCGTAAGAAATTTAATTTGCTTAGAGTAAGATGGTGAAAATGGAAGAATAGAAGGGGTCAAAAAGGAGAGAACAGAACCACAGCATGCTTTCTTCTCACAAACATAATACATTTTGGGCTAATTAATATGACAGGCTTCCAGCATAGCATATTTAATTAAACCAAAACATATGTATTTCTTTGTAATTGCTCTCTAATTATTGAAGACTGAGCTGTGGAGCAAGGCCTTTTTTAAAAATTTTAAAATAAGACTGCCCATAACTTAAGATATGTGAGCCAGTGTCATGCAAAAGCAGTAAGTAGTAGAGGACTTGGAATCTTTTTAATATATTAAAGATATGCTCAAGTTCAAAATTTTGTGCACTAGCTTAACTGAAATCTTTTGCCCTTTTAGGAGATTGAGGTTTTGTCACTTTGGACAAAACGTAATTAGCTTATGTTTAAAAGCTGCTTTTACCTGTTTTAGAAGTGATTATTCTCTTGTTAACTCAACCACTTAAGAGCACAGGACCCTGCAACCCAAGGAAAAAAAGTAGAAAACGAGGCTACCAAGAACAAACTGAGTGATGGCAGACAAGGCTAAAGAAGTTAGTGCTCTTAAGTTAGACAAGAGAACCTTACAAGGTGAAGAGTAACTCTTAGGAAGACGATCCAAAGCATAACAAAGTTTACAGTTAAATGGCAATTGGCCATTTTCTCTGAGAATAAGGCTGGATGTAGAGACAGTAACGGGCAGTTTGGCTGGTTTAGAAAGGCGGTCTTACTAAAGAAAACTGGGATATCAGATGGCTTGCTGTCTTGGGGAGAGGAGAGGTAAGGAAAGGAGGGAGTTTTACAAAAATAAATGTTAAAAACTATCTTTACATGTATTTGGAAAAATAAAATACTTTGGGGGAAAATGACTGTTACCAAAAAAAAAAAAAAAAATGGTTACCACCTCACACCTATCATAAATGATAAATTTGGAGAGGATGTGGAAAAAGAGGAACAATAATGCACTGTTGGTGAAGTTATGAACTGATTCTACCATTCTGGAGAACAATTTGGAACTATGCCCAAATGGCTATCAAACCGCCACACTTTGACTTAGCAAACCAGTATTAGACCTGTATCCCAAAGAAAGAAAAGACAAAAAGGAATGAACTTATAGCCACAAAATATTTATGGCAACTTTTTGTGATGGCAAAGAATTGGAAATTCTTTGTCCATCAGTTGGGGAATGGCTAAATAAATTGTGGTATATGATTGTTATGGAACGCTTTTTTGTGTTATACAAAATGATGAGCCAGGATACTTTAAGAAAAACTTGGGAAGACTTACGTGACCTGATGCAGAATGAAATAAGGAAAGCCAGGAGAACATTGTACAGAGTAATAGCAATATTGTATGATGATCAACTGTGAATAACTTAGTTATTCTCAGCAAGACAATAATTCTGAAAGACTTAGGATGAAAATGTTATCCACTTCCAGAAAAAGAACTCATGACATATGAATTCAAAATCAAACATACTTTTATTATTATTATTATTATTATTATTATTATTATTATTATTCTTGGTTAAGTTTTTTTGGTTGATATTTTTTTTTCAACATGGCTAATGTGAAAATGTTTTGCATGACTGTAGAATTTGGAACTCAGTTTTTTTTTTTTAATTTAAATTTTTGTTTACATGTAATTGAGACAAAAATTAGATTAAGAAAAGAAAAAAGAAAACTGTGAGACCTTTTCTGAAGTTAGATTTTTTCTAGGCTGTTTAATGCATAGAAGACTGGCTTTCCTTAAATGGCAAAAGTCATGTCTGGAGGCATGGGTGGAGAGATGCATTAAAGAACCTTCCTTCCAGTCCTCCCAGATACTTAGTAATCTTTCCAAGGAAAAGTTAAGAGAATCTATGCATGTGAATGCTTAAAGATATAAAAAAAGATGTGGCCTTTGGTTCTGGAGGATTGTATAATCCTGCCTATGCACAAAGGTTCTTCCAGCTATGGAATGCTCTTTACCTCGTAAGTTTAAGATCATAAAGCATTAGATAGCTTACCATTTATTCAAAAGTGATCATAAAGTTGTATCAATACACTCTTTGGGGCAAAAATACACACATACCCCCCACCCTCCATCCCCTCAGCCTTAAGCTCTTTAAAGCTGGCTTTGCCACTGTGTTTTTTTCATAGGTGAAAATAGAAAATGAAGATCAACCAAAGAGATTTTTTCAAGGTACCAGTAGCAATCTGCTTTCATCTGATGCGCCATCGGTTCCTGATACATGGTAAGCAATTTAACTTTGGGTTTCCAGTATTCATTAAGGTGGGTATTGCATGGTTTTATTCAGCACATTTCTTTTTTAGATGTTAGCAAGCTATTCTCAAATAGATTTTTTTTCACTGAAATCCTATATAGCACTTTTATTTTTATTGTATACAAATCACAAAATTTATATCATTTATATAGTACTTAATGGTTTGTAAAGCATTTCACACAGAACATCTATTTTAACATCCTTTCAAGGTCTAGGATCCTAGGAATCTTTTAGGTCAGCAAATATTTTATCATAAGGATGAACAAAGGGCTAGTTCTTAGCAGGAAAATTTTCGGGCATGGGCAGTCAAATAGATTTATTAATTAGTTTGTATAGTTAATTGATGTTAGTTCTCAGGCATGTGTATATGTAACACAGTTTTTTTGGAAATGTGACCATAGGAATAGATTACTATATGGTACATGGAAGAGGTATGGTTATGTACACCTGAGAAAAAAACATACTTCTATCTCATTTGAACCCCAGTAAACCTACTTCAGTGAGAAAAAGAGAACTGTTCTTTCTTACTCTTGACTTTATTATCCAACTGGTGTCCTGAAACTGTAACTATCATCACTTTTTTGCTGTAGATGGTCTGTGGTCATTTGCACTTTTCCCCCTGCGAAATGCACATTCAAATCTCTTGATTTCTATTTACGATGGGTGGCCTTTTCTTCTCCCAGTCTGTCTTCAGATGCTCTTGATGGAAACCACAGCACTGCTGGATCTTCTTGTAACTCACCAGCTAAAGTCAGCACTACCACCGACTCTCCTGTGTCACCCTCTGACTCGGGCTCTCCATTTATCTCTGTACCTGAGCTTTCATCCAAGTGATTCGCCACTCCAAGATTTGTTTTTCTGCTGGAGAGAAAAATTCAGTTGGAGCAATAATGTAGAATTGTATCACGCGATTTGGGCTATTTCCTCTCTTATATTTTTCCCCTTAGGAATATCCAGAAGTATTGTTATTCTAGAGAACTTCCACATCCAGTTCCTGAGGATAAGCTTAGATTCAACATAGTAATCTTTCGAAAAACATCTTCTAAAAGAGTAGTATGTTGATGCTATAAACATACATCTTTTAAGCTGCTAATATATATACCTATGTTGCCCCTTCGTTAATTTTTTTCAATAATTGAGAGCGCTGTTTATTTATGGGAATTGTAAGTTCTGATAAAGTATAATTGTTAAAACAGTATCACAAACTGATGTTTGAAAATGACACTTTGCGCCCACACTAGTTCTTAATAGTTTCAGTAATTGTTAGCCTTCACTTAAAAAAGAAAGCTAAGCAAGCTATCAAACAGCTATTTTTTGAAGTATGCTAATTATAACATACTAATCTTATGATATCTGTTTTACACAGGAATCCAGAGAAATTTGCTTTGTTTTGGAAAGAGAAAGGGATAGGAGAAGGAGGAAAAAATCCTAAATGAATAGCAAAAGCAAAATGCTTAATTGGGGCTTTGGGCCAGTATTCAACTTGTGTTTTATCTTGATCAGTTTTATATTTAGATGTGAAGGAAAAGTCAGTGTTGTTTAGTTGTAGCCTTATGCATTTTTGTAAATTCCTTTTTATTTCTAATTATGACTGCTGATTTGATTAGATACGGTTCCTACATGTAATAGATTTTCTGTCAGACTTAGCTACTTCCTTTTACTCCCTAAATGACTGTAAATATATTTTTTTTAACTCTAACTTTTTGCTATCTACAAATCTTTTAAGGGATTAAGAAAAAAATAGAAATAGAATAGCCCTAGCAGAGTGTTAAATTTTAAAACCTGAAATAAGTGCTTTAACAATTGGGGATAGTTAACATATTGTGTAAATTTAGAAAGGGAGTTTTCTGATTTTAAGTAGAGAGTAGATTGAAATGGACTTAGTTAATCAGTTAAGGACAGTCCTTATCAAACACATTTCCTTTTCAAAGGAGATAGTAGAGCCCTGATTTAGTTGTTTTCTCAAATGGGAAAAGACACAGGTACAGAGGACTGTGTTGCAAAAGCCTTGAAGGCCTTCTCCTTAAGAGATTGTCTTGGTCTATGGATGAATATCACCACATACTCCCAAGTATGGGACTTCTGAGAAGGGAATAGAATTCTCCTGATGAACAGCTAGAAGGCAGTGGGACTGGTGGTGTAATCTTAGTTATGCTTTAGCTTCTTTGTTCCCTAGATCTTAGGCTTATTAGAGAAAGAGAAAGAGGTTAGAGGGATTTTTACCGCAACTGGATTTGGTAGCATTTCTGTACCTTTTCCTCAGCTCCCTCCCCCCCCAAAAGTTGTCTGTCAACAAAGACAGAAAAGATTCTACAGCAATGATGCATTTGCACAGACTCTGGGAGAGGATAGAATGTTCCAAAAGAAAAACCACTGAAGATAGATGAAGTGAACTTTCAGGGGGAAAATACTGCTATCAGAAATCTTGTATAAATTCATATGCTAAGTAATACATTAGTACGTACTTATATATGTAGGGGGTACTGATAATTGGACCCCTCTAGGAAAGGGTTTGCTTTGGTAATCATAGCCCTGCTTAACTCAAACAACTGTTCACTCTCTTCAAGTTAGTTTAGACTTCTATATCATGTATTAGAATAACGTAACTCACTACAGTATGCTTGGTGTGGCATTTGTGAATACTGTTATTGGCTTTTCATTCTTGATTAATCATTGCAACTGTTGCCTTTTGAGCTTGTGTAATGGAAGGAGCTTGTTTTTCTCGCTATAAAAGACTTTCTTTCCTTCTCTTGGTATTCAACCCCAAAGAATTGCTTAACTTTTCCATGCTGTTTTTGTGGTTGGTTCCTTTTGCGTGTGGTAAGGCTGTAGTTTATCTTAAACATGCCAAAGACCTGTCACATCATTCTTCTGCAGGGAAGACTGATTCTGGGGGGTTTGACTTTGCTTGTCTCATTTTTTCCTGAATGAGTCGCTTACTGTCTAATCTAGAACTCATCTTAAAAGATGCAAGAACAAGAGCTAGTTGTGCTGTGTATGTGTCGCCGTGTCCTCTTTCTGTTGTATTTATGCTAGTTTTCAAAATGCTAATAAAAATTAAAATGAAAGCGAAACGTGCCTTCCAAAAGTTCTTTCTTGATGTAATACTTTTTGGCTTAAAAAAATCTGTTCATTTTTGCTACCGGACTTCTCTCGGAGAAATCTCATAAGCCAGCTTGAGAAATTCACTTTTGCCATTATTCTAACTGAGCTCTTTGTTTTATGTTTTTCTTTCATATCAAAGCAGAGAAATGGTTGGTTGCTAAAATGTTTGGATTAAATTTATACTCACCCATGTAATCCACCAAAGAATCAAGATCTCCCAACTCTCCTTATCTGGATTTTCACATACATTTGCCCCATTTCATGAAAGGTTTCATATGTGAAATTCGGAAATGAGGAAAACAGCTCTGTGACCTTCAAATTGCCATATCGTCCAAAAATGTGTTTTTATTTTGTTTGGACCTGTGATTTCACTGGTATAAGGAACTCCTAGTGAGGAAATGCCTTCTGTTAATGCAGATCAGCTACTGTTTGAGAGCCACTTGTAATCTAAAGAGTTGATTGGGACATTGAGAGGTTAAGTAGCATCACCAATATCAGAGGGGAGACTTGAACCCTGGTGTCCTAAGTCTGAGGCTGTGAGCTGTTTCTCCCAAAAATGCTATCTTCAAAAATGGCACTGGAATTCCATCACTCAAAAAAATAAAATATGCATCCATCCATCCATATATCCATATCTCTCTATCTATACACATGCTTATGTAGATCTATGTACACTTGTGTCTGTGTGTATTTATAAGAAATCCATCACTCAGATTGTGAAAGTAGAATTTAAATTTGTAGAGTTGGTTTATTAAGTGGTGTTTTTTTTTCAGGGAGCCATGACTAGAGCTTAGTCACTGTGAGCCAAAAATTTCAGATTTTTGTCCATGGCTTTGATTTGTACCAAACGATGATACTGGACCTTTTAAAAATGTGTCCTTTTAGAGTACCAGCCCTCACGTCAGAAGGACCTGAGTTCAAATGTGGCCTCAGACACTTAATATTTCCTAGCTGTGTGACTCTGGGCAAGACACTTAACCCCAATTGCCTCAGCAAAAAAAAAAAAAAAAAAAAAAAAAAAAAGTGCCATTTCCCAGATTCAGAGCTGATAAGTTACAAAGCTTTACTGAGTGGTTTTGGTTTTTTTTTTTTGGCTGAATAGCTTTTTTTTTCCCTAAGAAAAGGAGGTACCCCAAGAATGTTGTCTTTTGGTTTTCTGCCTCTTCATAACAGTGAAAAAGAATTTTAATGAGTATTTTCAGTACCATGACATGCTGGGGTGCAATGCCTAGGTACCCCCCCCCCCGGTTGATATTTGAAAAACTTGTGATCATAAATTCTAGAACTTAGGTATCCTGGTATATAAAAGTGGATGATTAAAAAAACAAAATACTGTGGAATCTTAAATAGAACTTATATAGAACATTTAGTCCAGCCTTGCCCCCCATTACAGTGCCCCTTACAAATGTTCTGCCAGAGGGCTGCTTCCAATGATGAACTCCTTCACAAGACTTCTAGTCCACTGCTTGATAACTCTAGTAATTAGATAGTTTTCTTTTTCCTTTTATTATTGTAGTAAGTTTATTTTTTTTAATACATATTGCTTTATAAATCATGTTGAGAGAGAAAAGTCAGAGCAAAATGGAAAAACCATGAGAGAGATAAAAAAACCAGAAAAAAGAAGTGAACTCGATTTATATTCAGTCTCCTTAGTTCTTTTTCTGGATGCAGACAACATTTTCTGTCCAAAGTCTATTGGGATTGTTTTGGATCACTGGACCACTGAGAAGAACCAAGTCTTTCAAAGTTGGTCATCGCACATTCTTGCTGTTGTTATGTATGATGCATTCCTGGTTCTGCTTGTTTCACTCAGCATCAGTTCCTGTAAATCTTTCCAGGCCTTTCTCAAATCAGCTTGTTCGTCAATTTTTATAGAACAATAATATTCCGTTACCTTCATGTACCACATCTTGTTCAGCCATTCCCCATTCGGTAGGCATCATTCCTTTTCCAGTTTCTTGCTGTCACAAAGAGCTGCTACAAAATGTTTTGTACATATGGGTTTTTTTTCCCTCTTTTATGATTTCCTTGGGATGTAGACCCAGTAGAGACACTGCTGGATCAAAGGGTATACACAGTTCAAAAGCCCTTTGGGTATATCTCCACATCGCTCTCCAGAATGGTTGGGTCATTTCACAAAGCCATCAACAATGTATCAGTGTCCCAGTTTTCCCACATCCCCTTCAACATTTGTCATTATCTTTTCCTGTCATCTTAGCCAATCTGGGAGATGTGAAATGGGTACCTCAGAGTTGTTTTAATTTACATTTCTCTAATCAGTAGTGATCTAGAGCATTTTTTTCATATGACTATAAATGGCTTTAATTTCTAAACAGTTTTCTTAAATTAAAGAAAGGCAGTTGAGAAGGAAGATCTATGTATATGTAAGTAACAATGTGCCACCAGATAATTTGAGCTGGGATGAATTTAACCAAATCTTTAAAACACAGTCTAAGCCTGTACTAATCTTGGACCCATGTTCTTGAGTTATTAGGTGGACTCTTAATAACAACATGTCTAATCTCTTAAAATGACTAAAAGTCTTATCCTATAGGCACATCTGCAGGTCCTTTACATAATGGTCTCTCTGTAACAATATATTATAGAAAGAAAAAGTAATTGCCATTTTCCCTGACCTTCTGTTTCAGTATTTTAGCTTTTGGAATCTGGGCTCAAAGAGGTCTCATCCATGTAAAATTCACTACCAAATAATTAAAGCCTTTAATTTTGAAAAGGGCAGACCATGCTAAATGAAGCTAAGATAATTCTGGTGAAAATTCAGTCCAGCCTTGTCTCCTCCATTGCACACCATGTCTTCTTATATCACAGATGATTTTCCAATGATTTTTCAGCCAAGGTTAAAAATAGGTTTGGTTTCCACTGTTGTCTATAAGTTCTAGGTAGAGGGAGCCAAAAGAAAATCATATAGGCAGCTTGGAAATTTGTTTTTACTATCCTAGTGGCAGGATAATTAATGGCCATATGGTCTCAAAAGCACCAAATAAATGCATCCATACGATTAGCTGGATCCTGTAAGTTGACTGATAGCTGTATATGTGAAATTGGAGATCTTTGTGGCTTAACTGACAGCAACACAAATTGGTAAAGTAGTTGCCCAGAGTCAGCCTTTCAGTATGTGATCAGACTACAATTTGGGGCCCTAAAGTGCTGCCTCTGTCTTTGCAAGCAGAAAGAACGTCATGCTGGTCATAAACCTCTGAACCCTTTAAGAAGATGCTTGAAGCGGTTAGGGAGGGTCACGCCCACAGAAGTCAAGGCTCTGATCCTTTCCAGCAATGTGGAACTCATTTTGTTCTTTCTCAGCCATAGTGTCCTCTGTCTTTTGAATTATGCATGATTTATTCAGAAAGGGAATGCTAATTTCCCTCTGCTTTCTTGTTTTGTGTGAATAAATTATTTTCTTGGGATTTGCATGTTAATCACCTGCTCTCATTGCAGCAAAGCACACGCCAATTAAAAAAAAAAAAAAACCAACAAAAAAACACATCTCTTCATCAGCTCCTAAGATAGGAGACTTAAGGTATGTTTGTGGTGTGGGCATTGTCTAAAAGGACCCTGGGAAAAACAACTCAAATCTTCAATTTTTTTTTTTCCTGTGGCAGCAATGGAAAATCTTATCTAATACTCAAAAAGCCAACTACCAGCAAGAAAACTTTTTGAAATAATTATCATATGGCTATAAGGAAGGGGATGGAGTGGATCCCTCTTCTACAATTTCGTTAATTTTTTGGCCTGGGTCTTCTCTCTTGGTGGCTCTCCAGGGAACACAAACTTAAAACTGAAGGTCATGACTTGAAACAGTCACAGAGGGTAGCCTGTGATTTTGTGCTTTGTAGGGAAATAGTCTGAAATTAAATTATCCAGCAAAGGAACCTAATTATACCTTTTCATTTTTATTCTGACTCTTCCAAGGAGACCTCCACTAAAGTCGTCCTCCTAAAGTCCATGCCTCGTGGCATGGAGGGGAGTCCTGGGTTCTAGAAGTGCTGTACCTATGTACTAGAAGCTCTTGAAGTTATGATCTGGTTGGAAGTTTTGTGTATGGGTCTGGTAATAAGCCTGTATGTTTAGTATCCTAGAGCTAGCAGTTGAGAAAAAGTCAGAACCAGGTTGGCCCCCAAATGTTGATTTCTTGGGAGTGCCACAGACATTCATGAAGGCTGCCTAGTAAAGGGTGGAAGAGGTTGCAATTTAGCATCAGTGGAATGGAAGAAATAATAAAACTACAGATTAGCACATTATGGAAATGTTGTGAAGGGAAAAGAAACACTGTGGTTGGTTTAAATTGCCTTCTTGACCGACATTTTGTTAAATTACTTATATTTAGTCAACTCAACGACAAATGGTAAGTGCTTACCATGTGAAAGAGTTTTGGATACAAAGTAAGAACAAAATCATGTCCTCAAGGGCAAGAACTTTTTTTTTTCAAAATATATTCATAGTTTTCAATATTCAGCCTTGCAAAACCTTGTATTCTAAAATTTTTCTTCCTCCCTTCCCTCACCTCCTCCCTTAGATGGCAAGTAATCCAATATATGTTAAACATGTGCAGTTCTTGTAGACATATTTCCACAATTATCATGTTGCACAAGAAAAATCAGATCAAAAAGGGAAAAAAAGAGAAAAAACAAAAATCAAGCAAAGAACAACAACAACAAAGGTACAAATACTATGTTGTGATCCACATTCAGTCTCCATAGTTCTCTCTCTGGATGTAGATGGCTCTCTCCATCACAAGTCTGTTGGAACACCTCATTGTTAAGAGCCATGTTCAACAGATTGATCATTGTATAATCTTGTTGAAGTATATAATGATCTCCTGGTTCTGCTCATTTCACTCAGCATCAGTTCCTGTCAGTCTCTCCAGGCCTCTCTGTATCCATCCTGCTGGTCATTTCTTACAGAACAATAATATTCCATAACATTCATATATCATAATTTATTCAGCCATTCTCCCATTGACAGGCATCCACTCAGTTTCTATTTCTTAGGGCAAGAACTTCTTTCTTTTTTTTTTTTTTTTTTTTTTTTTTCCTGAGGCTGGGGTTAAGTGACTTGCCCAGGGTCATACAGCTAGGCAGTATAAAGTGTCTGAGACCAGATTTGAACTCGGGTCCTCCTGAATTCAGGGCTGGTGCTCTATCCACTGCGCCACCTAGCTGCCCCCAAGAACTTTTAAAAAGAGAATGAAATATTGAGCTGCCCTTAGGAATCCTAACACATGGGCCAGTGTTCCTTGAGACCCAAATCATTTTTTTATTTTTTGGAAAACTTAATTTTCTAGATTAGAATCTTAATATTTTTAATCTCTCTTGTTCTCTCACTCTCTTTGTGTTGAAAACTTTGCTTCATATTTTATAGAAAAAAATTAAGGTCATTTACAATGCACTCCCTCTTCTCCCCTCTTCCTTATCTCCTATCATTCATGCCTTCTGTCACTGTCTCCACCTTCACCCGTGTCACTTCACATAATGAAATGACTTTACTCTGTACCAAGGGCTAACCCCTCTACTTATTCAAGAAGTTTCATTCCATCCTGTCTCCTCCAAGCAATTGTCCCCTCTGGCATCCTCACTCTCACTTATTTTCAGGCTCTCCCTGTCTACTGGCTCATTTCTTCCTGCAAACATGCCAATATGTCCCTCATCCTGGAAGAACTCTTGCTGGATGCTTCCATCCCCACTCACTAAGCTTCTTATATCTCTTGTGCCCTGTGTAGCTAAACTCCTTGAAAAAAAGACTGTCTACAATAGATACCTCTACTTCCTCTCCTCTCACTCTCTTCTTAACCCCTTACAGTTCAGTTTCTGACTTTATTCCACCAAAACTACCCTGTTGAAAGTTACTTAGGATCTCTTAATTGCCAAATCTAATGGCCCTTTCTCAGTCCATGTTCTTCCTTGGCCTCTCTGCAGCCTTTAACATTGTGGCTTAAGCTCTAGGTTTCAGAACGCCACTGTCTCCTGGTCCTCCTCCTGCCTATCTGATTACATCTTCTCAATCTCTTTTGCTGGATCCTTGGCAACATCTCTTGAATCTTCCCCCTTCTGATACTGTCAGTACTGTACTATATAGCTTCTCATTGCCTCATGCTTAGATTATTGCAGTAGCCTGCTGTGAGTCTGCCTGCCTCAATTGTCCCCACACTTAAAACCATCCTCCATTCAGTCACCAAAGTGATTTTCCTAAAACAGATCCAAGCATGTCACTCCTCTACTCAGTAAACTCCAGTGGCTCCCTATTGCCTCCAGGATCAAATACAAAATAGTCTCGTACATAGAAAGCCCTTTATAAGCCAGCCTCCCCTACCTTTCCAGTCTTCTTATATCTTGCTCCCTGCCATGTTCTCTTTCATGCAGTGATACAGCCTTCTAGCTATTCCATGTACAAGATTCTCCATTTCTTGGTTCTAGACATTTTTCTCTTGCTATCCTTCATGCCTGGGACGTTTTCCCTTCTCTGCTCCATCCAAACTCCCTGGCTTCCTTTAAGTCCCAATTAAAATCTCATCTTTTACAGGAAGTCTTCCTGAATCCCTCTTAGTTCTAGTGCCTTCCCTCTGCGAATTATTTCCCATTTATCCCATATATAAGCTTTTGGTGGAATGTCCACCTTTCAGTGATGTCCAAGTCTCAGTGACCCCACCTAGGGTTTTCTTGGCAAAGATATTGCAGCTCATTTTATAGATGCGGAGACTGAGGCAAACAAGGTTAAGTGACTTGTAAGTGTCTGAGGCCAGATTTGAACTCAGGAAGATGACTCTTCCCGACTCCATGCTGGGCACACTATAGCCTGTGTTGCCCATATAAATAGCTTTGTATATATTTGTTTGCATGTTGTCTCCCCCATTAGATTGTGAACATTGACAATAAGCACTCTTTTGCCTCTTTTTGTATCCTCAGCTCTTAGCACAGGGCCAAGCATATAGTAGGTGCTTAATAAATGCTTATTGCTCAGTGATGGCCTTCAGCCTGAAGAAATCAAGTACAAGAGAGCATACTACCTCTCTTCTTTTAAAAATGATCATACCATAGCTTCTAGTGTAGGATCAGAGTAAAGACTGGAAGGCACTTTAAAGGTCATCCAGTTAACTGGATGTTAACCAATAGCAAAGCGGAGATTTGAACCCAAGTTCTCTGACTCTAATCTACATGAGAAGGAGATTGTTGCACCATGGGGGCTCTTCTGTGTAACCATCTGTCAGATATGACAATGACAGCAACCACATCTCCCCTTAAAGTCTTTTCCAGTTCCTTTATCTCTTCTTGGCAGGGCTCTCATAACCTTCATCCTAGTTGCCCTTCTCTGGATATTAAATGATTTCTTCTTTGTCAAAGTTCTTCTTAAAGTTTGATACCCCAAATTGAACACGAAACTCTGGATGTGATCAGCAGAGGGATTATTATCTCCATTGTTCCGGGCGATGCTTCTATTAATGCATTAATGCTAATTGCATTAGCTTTCTTAGCATCCGCCTCACACTGTTGCCTCACATTAAGCTTAGAATATAATTAGGCTCCTTTACTGGTTAATTTAATTTCAGAATATTTCCTGTTACAGTGTGACTATATTCAAAATATTACCCTACAATCCTAAGAAGTCATTCAATTAGCTGGTTTTCCCCATGTCTTTGTAACTGCTACAAAGGCTACATGGTGGTCTCAGAGATTCTCAGCCAGTCTTCACCTACTTGTCCCATGTCACTTACTAGATCTTTACCCAAGGGCCAAGTCAAAGTGAAAAGATGTTTTTTTCTGATGGAAAAATGGTCCCCTTTAGACTTATGAGAACTGGAGTCTTTCTCACCCAGTACCATCTCTTGCCATAGGTTTCACCCAACAATTAGGACTTGTTATTCTGAATGGCTAATTTCATGTCAGCAAAAGAGTCAAAGCTAGGCCTCTTGGTATTCCAACTGGCAGCCCATCGAAATGGGAGGCTCCAGTTCCTAAACTGGAGTTTTAGGTCTCAGTCAATAAACATTTATTAAGGGTGTCCTGTGTGCCCTGTACACAAATATGAAAAAGACAGCCCCTGTCCTCAAGGAGGTTACAGTTTAGCGATGATGAGGCGAGAGCGGCCTGCTGGGATTTGTCAGACATAGAATGCTACATTCTGTCATTTCCTTCCTTTGCCTGCTCTTAGCTCTCCTATGACTCTGTGCCTGCCTCCATTTCCCTCTGCTTTAATATCCCACCGTCTGATATCCTTTTTTGTATTTCTTGCTTCCCTTTCCTCAGTTTCAGGCTTTTTGAAGTGATCTGACCAAACCATACCCCATCCCTCCAAACAGCTTTCAACCCAATGTCTCATTATAGTCATAATATCTCAGAGGCCATCTAGTCTAACACACATCTGTACAGGAACCCTTTCTGCAAAGTCTCTGTATGATGAGGGCTAGTACAACCTCCATCTCCAGAGGTAGACAGTTTTCTCTCCAATTGTTAGGCAGGCTTTTCTTTTTCTTTCTTTCTTTCTTTTTTTTTTTTTTTTTTTTTAACTTAAGTCTGTCTCTCTGCAATTCTAGTATAGTGGAAATAGCAGAGAGATGACCCGGGGATGGATCTTAGCACTTACAACTGATGTTATTTGACCTCTCCAGTCAAGGTTGTATCCTGGGCTCTCTTTTCTTCTTCCTCTGTTCTCTCTGTCGGTAACCACATCAGATCCCTTGGGTTTAACTATCATCTCTGTGGCAAACAACTTAGAGGTCTACATCTCCAGCCCCAGTCTCTCCCCCAAGCTTCAGGCCCACTTTGCAAATTGCCCATTAGAAATTCTAAAATGGGTATCCTGGGGACATCTTAAACTCAACATGTCTAATCTTTGCCTGCCCTATTCTCTCTTCCCAGTTTCCTTAGATCCCTACACACTGCTGCCAAAGTCATTTTTCTTCAGTTCAGATGTGACCCTGTGACTCCCCTACCCAACCAGCTCCAGGGTCTCCTTATTGACACCGGCCTCTTGGCTATTGCCCGAACAAGACAATCCCATCTCTTGCTTCTGAACCTTTTTTCTTACTGTTCCCCATATCCTGTATGATTTTTCTCCTCAACTTTACCTACTGACTTCCCTAGCTTCTTTAAGTCCCAGCTAAATCCTATCTTTTACAAGAAGCCTTTCCTGACCTCTCTTAATTTGAGTACTTTTTCCCTTTCTTAACTATTTCCTATTAATCCTGTAGATATTTTATATGTATTTATATCTTTTCCTTAGATTGTAAGATTAGTAGCTACTCAGGACAGCCTTTGACGTATTCCCTCACCAGCTTTTTCTGGGATCTGAAGGCCAGACCCCCTGCCCTGAATGCCAGTCTACTTGCTCCCCAGGCTTCTTCCTTTCAGACTTCTTTCCCTTCTTGCCTCTTTCCTATCTCTTCTAACCCCTTTCCTTCCCCCTACTATGAGAGTCTCAGATCTTAGGTCATAGATTTAGAGTAGAAAGGACCTTAGAAGACATCTAGAACAGGGTTTCTTAAACTTTTCGTACTCATGACTCCAGAAATTTTCACATGATCCTGAGGTTATAGGTATATAATATAAGTATACAAATCAAACATTTACTGATGAGAAATCATAATTTGATGACTCCCACATTCAGTTACAAGACCCCATATGGGGTCTCAGCCCACCGTTTAAGAAGCTGGAGTCTAGTCTAATCCCCTTTACAGATGAGAAAACTGAAGCTTTAGGAAAACTGAGTGACTTGCCTAATGCCACAGAGTTAGGTCTCTGATTCCAAGTCTTTATGCTGCATATTCATAATTTATTTCAATGATGATGATAAGGGCTCTCATTTATATAGTGCTTAAACTTTGCAAAGCACCTCACAAATATTTGATCCTTCCAACAACTCTGAGAAGTAGATGCTATTATTATCTCCATTTTACAGATATGGAGACTGTAGGGTACATGGTCAAGTGACTTGCTTAGGGTCACCCAACTAGTGTCTATGGTCGGATTTGAACCAGGTCTTCCTGACACCAGGCCCTTTCTATCCACTATGCCACCAGCTGCATCAAACAGTGATAATATCATAACCTTTCTAATTCTTTTTTTTAAATTGTATTTTATTTTCCCCAATACATACAAAGATAATTGTCAACATTCACCTTTGCAAAACTTTGTGTTCCAAATTTCTCTTCCTCCCCACCTCTCCCCCTCCCGAAGACAGCAAGCAATCTGATATAGGTTAGACATGTGCAATTCTTCTAAACATATTTCCACATTTATCAGGCTGCTCAAGAAAAATCAGGTCAAAAGGGAAAAAAATGAGAAAGAAAAAAAAGGTGAAAGTACTCCATAATTCAGTTTTCGTCGTCCTCTCTCTGGATGCTGATAGCTCTCTGTTGGAATTGCCTTGAATCACCTCATTGCTGAAAAGAGCCACGTCCATCACAGTTGATCATCATATCATCTTGTTGTTACGGTGCATAATGTTCTCTTGGTTCTGCTCCTTTCACTCAGCATCAGTTCATTTAGGTCTTTCCAGGCTTTTCTGAATTCAGCCTGCTCATCATTTCTTATAGAACAATCATATTCCATTATCGTCATCTACCGTGACTTATGCAGCCATTTCTCAGCTGAGGGGCATCCACGCATTTTCCATTTCCTTGCCACCACAAAAAGAGCTGGTACAAACATTTTTGCACATGTGAGTCCTTTTCCCTCTTTTATGAGCTCTTTGGGATACAAAGCCAGTAGAGATACTGCTGGATCAAAGCAGTTTGATAGCCCTTTGGGCACAGTACCAAATTACTCTCCAGAATTAACTTTTCTAGTTCTTGAAACTCTTCCCTTTGTCTCTTGTATTACTTCTGCCTCTGACAAAATTGTTTATGAAGGCACCCATCCTCCTTAATGGAAGTTTTACTATAGATAAGGAATAGGTGAAGGTGTGAACTTTCCTGGATCCACAGTAAAACTACATATTAAACTTCTCTTACTGTCTCTCTTCTTATTCTGAGAAATATGAAAAAGAAAGGTTTTTTTTTCCAGAATTTTTTTTTTGAGGGGAGAGTTGGAGGAGGAGGATCATCACAGTGGAACATCTGAACTGTACGGTGCCCTTTAAAAATAAATAACACAGATGGCCCGCACGGACCTATATGGCTTGTACTGATGAAAAATGAATAGACATTCATCAATGCAAAGGTCACAGTCTCTCACTCTGGAAGGGATTTCAAAGATCAACTGGTTTAATTCATTGAACTTTATAGATGAGGAAGCTGAGGGCCAGAATGGTTGAGTTGTCCAAGTTTATACTAGTATTAAGTCACAGCAGCATTAGAATTTAAATCCAGGTCTGACACCAAATTTAATCTCCATCTCACTATGCATCACTAATGATACTGTACTAAATTGTTGTTACTTGCAGTAAGTGATAGGTTTGTGCTGAGCCATCCCTACTTTTTCTGGGCCTCCAGGATTGTTGTTGTCATTCAGTTGTTTTTCTATTGTGTCCAAGTCTTCATGACTTCATTTGGGGTTTTCTTGTCAGAGATACTGGAGTGGTTTGCCATTTCCTTTTCCAGCTCATTTTACAGATGAAGAAACCGAGGCAAACAAGGTGAAATGACTTGCCCAGGGTCACACAACTAGTCAGTGTCTGAGGCCAGATTTGAACTCAGGAAGAGGAGGCTTCCTGAATGCAGGCCTGATGCTCTGGGAACTACAGCTCTACTTAGCTGCCCCTGGACCTCTGAGATGACCAGTGTTATATATGATGTTACTTATCAGTCAAATTAAAGGATAGAATTTATTTTTCTCTGTAAATCTAACTCATTTGAGAGCTCAGTGAGAAAACTGATCTCAGGGACATTATGTTCTAATCAACTGAGCTAACCATTCTAGATTATAAAAATGACATGATCAAGCACAGAACTTTCATTTTGTCTTTGTTCACATTTCCCCTGAGTTTGGGGCCCTGTTATTTCGAGAGGGATGTTGACAAGCTCTAAGTCAAAGGAGGGAAACCAGAATGGTAGGATAATGAAGGGATTGAAAGCTATGTTATGTGAGAGACAGCTTAAAACACTGGCTATGTTTATCTTGGAGAAGGGAAGACGTAATGGGAATGTGATAGCTATCTTCTGTTATCTAAAGGATTGTCACCTGAAAAAAGGCAGTAGATGTCTGTGGCTGCAGAAGACAAGCTAGCTTCAGTGGGTGGAAGAGATAAGGAAGCCGATTTTTACTTAGTTCCATATATTAAAAACTCTTAACGATTGGAGCCGTCCAAAAATTGAAAGGTATTCCTCGGGAGACATTGAGCTCACTTTCACTGGAAATTTCCAAGCAGAGAACTGAATGGCCACCTGTTGGGGATGTAGAGGGAATTCTGGGTGGGAGGCTAGATAGGATGCCTTCCAAATTCTTTCCTACTATAATCTCCTTTGATTCTCAGAAAGTCTCTATCCCTTCTTGGCAGGGACTTGAGAGGGTGAGACTCCATCAGTATGTTAAATTTGACAGTACCCATGATCTCATATAGTTCAAGACAAGAAAGCTAAATCCAGTACTGACCAAGAAGCGTTATTTTTAATCCTATGTGCAGGGTGTGTTTGGGAGTGAATGACTGGTAATTGGTATCTTTTGTCCTTTGTTAGTCATGCTTTCTGCCTCCTTTACTGAGGTGGATGCTGCTGCTGAAAGGTATTATTGGCTTCCCTTTACAGGTCTTAGATGGGGTACTCAGTGTTCAACCAAACCCCTGCGTCCCAGGCTCCCATGGAGCCAGAGAAAATTGTGTTCCCTGCCAGAGACAAGTCATTAGAAGCTGTGTTGGTGCCTCAGAATGCTAATACTCAATTACCTAAAACTCTATTACCATATTCTTGTCCAATCCCATCTAAGAAGCTAGATCCTCTTAATATGCAAGAAAATGGTCCTATAACCCAGTGGTATCCAATTCAAGCTACGTATTTTGTTCGAAAACCATATGAGTACATTATCTGTGTTCTCTTATATTTTTATTTGTTCTGTTAGCCATTTCCCAATTATGTTTTAATCTGGCCACAGTCGGGAGTGTGTGGGTGGCATGTAACTGGCTGTATGTGTGTTTGACACTTCTGATCTAACCTATGTAAAGTGACTTTTCCCAATCTCTGCTTTTGCATCGAGTCACCCTAAAGACTTAAGCTGAAAATAATCAAATGGCCCTCGCTTGAGCATTAGGAGCTGTGGGGTTAGGCCTGGCTATACCACTCTTTTGCTTGGAGGTCTTGCTCAAGTCCCTCCCTTACTTAAGCCTCAGTCTTGTCCAGGGAGACCCGATTAAATGGTTGCTAAGGTCCCTCACCTCTCTGACCTTCTGTGATTCTATGCAGAGAGGCCCATCTTCTGATATCAAGTCCAAAGCTATCATAGTATCTGAGACTTTAGAGACTCTAGGCTGACACCCTCTTTTTATTAGTTGAGAAAGTTGAAGCCCAGAGGGATGGAAGTGACTAATAGTAATCTTAGTAGTAGTAGACAAGGTAATAGTTAATAAGTGACAGAGCTGGATTTGGAACTCGGGTCCTCTAACTCCAAATACAGCATGGTTTTCATTGTACCCCACTTCCAACATCCCTCCAAGATTGACACCCCCTCCCCGGTGACAATTTCATAATATATCATGCCCGAGTTTGCACCGAGCCAGCAATCAGCACATTCTGGGTTCGGCTTTCCAGCCAATTGTGTGCCCCCCACCATGGTAGAATGTTTTAGTTTGATAATGTGCCGGTCCCATCTGAAGCCTTCGCTTCTAATGTTATCGGTCATCCCACCAGCTGGCAAGCCCACACCTTTCCTGCTTTCCTTTTTTTTCTGCCCTGGCACTGGTGTCCCCAACGCTGCTTCCGTGGTAGCTTTGTAGGCTGACAAGAGGGCATCTTTGAATACCAGCTTTGGCAGAATAGCATCTGCACTGTCAGATACTACCTCTGAGAATTTGGTTTATGGGGCTTTTTTTTTTTCTTTTTTTCTTTTTTCTGTTACAAGGAAAGGTTCATTTTGGTGGGGAAAAATTTGGGGTGGGGGGGATGTTGAGAATTTATTGAATCGTTTAAATGGCATCAATAGAATGTACTGAAACACCACAAAGAATAATTTTGCCTTTGCCTGCCCGGGCGCTTCTCCCTCAGGAGTAGAAGGCAACATCCCTATTGATAAGCTGTGGCATATTGGGGAATTCACGTAATCACTTCCGCTGTCTCTCTCCTTTCTCCCTAGTGATACGACTTCTGAAACACCAATGATTTGTAGCTTTTTTTGAACCACCTCCTAGCAGACCACCAGATCCTGATTATTCGGTACGCCTCCTCCCACCTCCAACTCAGTCGGGTTTGCTGGCAGCTGGGGGTGCAGGGGGGAAACAATCTGGCCTTTCATCGGCCCTTGCTTGTGAAACATGAGATGGCTCCACATCTCCTCCAGGGACTCTGTTTTTTTTTCTTCTACCTCCGGTTCTCAGGGCTTCATGTACAGAAAAGGAGAACTTCTCAAACCACCACGGGGGAGGCACGGGTGGGCGGATTGTAGCCTTTTGGTCTGCTTTTGGAAACCCAGCCTATGAGAGAATGCAAAACTGAATGTTTATCCACAGAATGGCTTAAGAAACCATGAAATGTAATCCGGGGTAGAGCAGGATATGATATGCCATGAATTCTAGGGGGAAAATCCCTCAACCTTTCCTTATGTCAGTTTCCTCCTCCAGAGAGAGAGAGCTGAATAATTGTACAAGTCTGCCTTATAGTAATTTTACACAGATGAATATGATAATTGTCACAAAATTCAATTGAATTCAACACTTTACTAAATGTCAGCTATGTGCAGAGCCCTGTGCTGCTTTGGGGATACAAGGGGTCCCTGCCACTAAGGAGCTTACTCATCTCATGTATAACCTCTGACACAAGCTATATGAATAAATGTCATTTTCAAAAAACTCAATTTGTTCGTGGACTCATTGGATTTTAGAATGGAAAGAAAGAAACCTTAGATATCATCTTAATCCAGATGCCTCATTTTATATATAAGCAAATAGGCCCATGGAGGGAAAGAGCATTCTTTCCTAAGCACAGAGTGACTTTTAGTGGCAGAGTGGGGTCATGAAAGCATCAATCTTTCAATCAATCAATCAAAAATCCAACCCCCTCATTTTATAGAGGGGAAACTGAGGCCCAGGGAGAGGAATGGACTTACCCAAGGTCACCCCTAGTATCCTACAACTAGAACTGGAAGGGACCTCAGAAGCTGTGTAATCCAACCCCCTCGTTTTTAGAGGGGGAAACTGAGGCCCAAGGAGAGGAATGGACTTACCCACGGTCATCCCTCCTATCCTACAACTAGAACTTGAAGGGACTTTAGAGACTGTGTAATCCAACCCCCTCATTTTATAGAGGGGGAAACTGAGGCCCAGGGAGGAGAAGTGGCTTACCCAAGCTCATGCAGGTAATAAGTTCCAAAACTAGGACATGAACCCCGGTCTCCTGCCTCTCCAGTCCAATGCTCTTTCCCTTCCACTGCCTTTCATGAGACTTGTAGTAACTAGAACAGTAGTAGAGGCAGTGATGACTGACAAATGCCAGACCACTTGCAAGATGCTCTACAAGGATCTCTCATTCAAGCCTTGGGGTGAGTATATACTCCAGGCATCAGTATCCCTGTCTTACACATGGGGAAATGGAGGGGCTAAACGGATCAAATGAGTTGTCCAGGATGATACGGTAAGTGTCCAAGGCGAGTTTCATGCCCAATTCCTCCTGACTTCCAGTCCAGCTCTCCATTCATCCTGCTGATCTGCCTTCTTCTAAGGGGCTCATGACAGAGGGAACCGATCTAATGGTTTCCTTGCTATATTTTCTGAATATCAGAATGCCATTGTAGTAAGTGACAGCCCCAATTGATTCTTGTTTTGTACTAATGAATGATGCATCTATCAGGCAATCATTTTATCAGGCCACTTGATAACCCAATCTACTGTTAATTCTGTCGCTGATTCACTATTTGACTTATACATTGTTTATCTGAAACGATTGATTTTTTTTCCCCTTCTTGTTCCATGGTAACATTTCAAGATAATTAAGTTTGCTGGAGCAATTTGCCCGTCAGGGAAGGGAATTCAATACTTTGCTTTAAGGTACTTAAAGATCTTCTGGTGCCCATTTTTGAGCCACTGATCCTGGCGTTCTATTCAGTCAGGCCAATGAGGACTTACATCTACAATCTCCATCTATGCTGTGCCCGTGCCTGGGCTGTGGAGCTTGTAAGAAAAGGCTATATCTACTTCCTGCCCTTTGCCATAGCTATAGACAAAAACACGAGGCAGGATAAGCATTTATTAACTTCCTTCGCTGTGCAGGGTACCGTGCTAGATACTGGGGACTCAATGAAACAGTCACTGTTCTCAAAAAGCTTACATTCTCCTGGGGGTGGAATAACATGAAATACGAGTAAATACAAAACACAAATTTCAATAGGGTAAGGGGATGCACATTGACTAAGTACCTACTAAGTGCTTTATCAAGATTATCTCATTTGATCCCCACAACCACCCTGGAAAGGAAATGTTATGCTGTCTTCCATTTTACAAATGGCAAACCTGAGGCTACTGTGACTTGCCCCCCACAGAGAGTGAGGCTACATTTGAACTATTTTCCTCATCTGGAAAATGAAGGCAATAATAGCACCCACTTTCCAGGATTCTTGTGAGGATCAAATGAGATAATATTTCTAAAGATGCTTAATAAATGCTTCCTTCCTTCGGTAGGAAGTCACCCTTAACCACCTTGAGCCTGTTTGCTCCTCTATAAAATTAGGGGATTGGACTAGATAGCCTCTGAGAGCTCCTCTTCATCTCTAGATCTAGGATCCTATATATGACCTTGAGCAAATAACTTCCTCTCCCCAGCCCTCAGTTTCTTCCTTTGTAAAGTGAAGGTATTAGCCTTGAGTGGGGCCCCCCAGAGGGCCTTTCCAGCTCCAGGATCCTGGAAGAAGAAATAAGAGCCTTGCCTTGGTCTTGGATCGAACTCAAACTTTCCTCCTATTTGAAGTTTGTTTAGCGTTATCTGTTTTCAGTTTAGGCAAAAAATAAGCATCTGGCATTCCGTGCTCCCTATAAAGCATATGGACTTGGGGAGAACATATCTGAGCTGAGCTAAATCTAGAAGCGTTGGGGTTTCTCATTACAGAACAATGAGGCTCCCTATCAAGACTTCTCAATGGATATTGTTTGTGTTCAGCAGTCAGAAGAAGCTTAAATTATCATCCTCATCGGGCATGGCTATACTAGCTGGTTTAAGTTTTACGGAGGAGTTTCAGAAAAAGGGCTATGTTTCTTTTTCTTTTTCTTCTTCTTCTTTTTTTTAAATAGTTTTTATTTACCAGATATATGCATGGGTAATTTTACAACATTGACAATTGCCAAATTATTTGTTCCAATTTTTCCCCTCCTCCCCCCCCCAGATGGCAGGTTGACCAATACGTGTTAAATATGTTAGAGTATAAATTAAATACAATATATGTATACATAACCAAACAGTTGTTTTGCTGTACAAAAAGAATCGGACTTTGAAATAGTGTACAATTAACCTGTGAGGGAATAAAAAATGCAGTGGACAAAATTAGAGGGATTGGGAATTCTATGTAGTGGTTCATAGTCATTTCCCAGAGTTCTTTTGCTGGGTGTAGCCGGTTCAATTCATTCCTGCTCTATTGGAACTGATTTGGTTCATCTCATTGTTGGAGAGGGCCACGTCCATCAGAATTGATCATCATATAATATTATTGTTGAAGTATACAATGATCTCCAGGTCCTGCTCATTTCACTCAGCATCAGTTCCTGTAAGTCTCTCCAGGCCTTTCTGAAATCCTCCTGCTGGTCATTTCTTACAGAACAATAATATTCCATAATATTCATATAATTTATTCAGCCATTCTCCAATTGATGGGCATCCACGTAGTTTCCAGTTTCTGGCCACGACAAAAAGAGCTGCCACAAGCATTCTTAGGGCTATGTTTCTTAAAGAAACTTTTCTCTCAATATGGATAGAAAAATTGCACATGTTTAGCATATATTGGATGACTTGCCATCTAGGGGAGGGTGTGGAGGGAAAGGGAGAGAGAAAAAAAATTTGGAATACAAGGTTTTGCAAGGGTGAATGTTGAAAAATATCTATGCATACTTTTTTATTAGAGCTTTTTATTGACAAAACATATGCATGGGTAAATTTTCAACTTTGAGCTTTGCATTTACTTCTGTTCCAACTTTTCCCCTTCTTCCCTCCATCCCCTTCCCTAGATGGCAGGTAATCCCATACATGTTAAATACAATATATGTATACAACATTTATACAGTTGTCTTTATTCATACATTTTAAAAATAAAAAACTTTAATTAAAAAAAAAAACTTTTCCCTTCAATCTAGTCACCTACGATTCAGATCAACAGTTTCCTCTACATAGGAAAGGTAAAGTGGCAGCAAACTAATTCCAAAAGAGAGCCCCCCCACACTCCCTATTTCTTTTCAAGTGCCCTTTAAGGCCTTGAAAATTTTTCTGGGAATGGCCCCTTTTTATGCCTGAGTTTGGAGCTCTCTGCAAGATTGAAGGAGGATGAGGGAGATATATTTAGGGTCTCTCAACAGATGTACAGTAAATGAGGGGTTTAGGACAGCAGTTGCTGAAAATGCCAGCCTGAGGCTTTGGTTTCTATCCAGTTTCATCGAGTTTGAGCTAGATGGTAACCATAGTCATCAGTAAGTTGAGGAACTTGAAATCATCAGTGAGAGGCCCTATGGCCTTCAACAAGATCTCATCTTTTTTGGCCATCTAGGCAGCTATTTAAATTGCAGATGAGTTGAAGATAGAGAGGGAACAGCAAGAATTTCCCTACATCCCTCACACCAGTGAAATAACAAATTGACACAACCCCAAAGATCACCCCCCCCACCATGATACCTCCACTTTGTGATAACTTCACTTTACATAGGGTTGCTTAGAAATCTGTTGCTTTAATAGAGCAATTTTAGTTAAGGTCTAGAGTGGGAATGGGAAGTACTGGCTTCAAGTCTTAGTTTAAGCAAAGTGACCCTGGGCATGTCACCATGATACTTTGAGCTTCATCTGTACAAGGAGCATTCTAATCCTTCCGCTTTGAGCAAAGTCCTGGGTCATCAGGAGCTCTTATTTTATTTCATAATTTATGCTTAGGATCCACAAAGATTTGAATGTTAAATTTGCCATCCTTAGATCTCACTATTGAGATTTCTTATCACAAACTGGAAATGTTCTTCACTGGTCTTATTTCCCAGTGACATACCTGAACCAGAAGTTTCCATCATTGGGTTTTCTAATTGAAAGAGGAAAATAGGATAAGCCTTGAATGTTGTTCAATCATTCAGTTGCGTCCAACTCTTTGTGATCCCATGAATCATATCGATTCAGGGGTTTTCTTGGCAAGGATACTGAAGTGGAAACATTTCCATCTCCAGTGGATTCAGGCAAACAAGGGTTAAGTGACTTGCCCAGGGTCACACAATTAGAAAGTGTCTGAGGCTGGATTTAAACTCAGGTCTTCCTAACTCCAGGCCCAGGGTCCTATCCTTTACCAGCCAATTTGTCTCCTAAGCTTACCTTCTCTGGGAAACTAAGCACACTTTGTAGAAAGGTTCCATTTTGCTAATTAACAAGAAAGATTGTCATCGGTGAGGTGCCATTCCAGTATAAGGAGTTTATTGGATGCTTTTTTTCCATGTCTGATCACATATTATTGTAACCTAAATACCACTGATCACAAGGTAATAGATTTCAAGGTGGAAGGGACCTTAAAGAAATCATCTGATCTAACCACTTCATTTTATAGATGAAGAAATTGAGAAAGCAAGTGAGTTGCTTAAGGCCAAATAGTTGGCCAGTAGCAAAGGTAAGATTTAAATCAGAGTTCTCTGACTCCAAATCCAACTTAAGAGTTCAAGAAATCATTATGATAAATACAAGATGGGAAAGGTATGAAGAGATAGTGGAACCTGAAAAAGATCTGAGGGGGGGCAGCTAGGTGGTGCAGTGGATAGAGCACCAGCCTTGAATTCAGGAAGACCCAAGTTCAAATCTGGTCTCAGACACTTAACACTTCCTAGCTGTGGGACCCTGGGCAAGTCACTTTACCCCAGCCTCGGGGGGGGGGGGATAAGAAAAAGATCTGAGGGTTTCAGTGGACTGGAAATTTAATATGAGTTCACTGTTCAACATGGCGGCCAAAAAGGGCAATATCTTAACAGAGGCAGGGAGTCTAGGAAAAGGGAGGCACATGCTGAGTATTTAATAAATGCTTTATCTTTATGTTTGTGCTCAGTACTCTGTCCTGGTCAGACTGTGTTGAGTTCTAGGTGTCATGGCTCAGAAAGCTGGAAATTATCTGGAGGAGGCCAACCAGGATGGGGAGAAGCTTCAAGATCCCAGCATATAAGGCTAGGTTAAAGGAAGTGAGAGTGTTGCAACCCCAGATAAGAGATGAATAACAGAGGGAGGAAAGGGGAGAGGAGAACTTTGTATCTGCAAATATCTGAAAGGCCAGCATGGGGCAGGGACAGGGAGGGGGGAAACAGCTTTTCTACTTGATCCCAGGGGGCAAAAATAAAAGCAATAGCTAGATGGCAGAGAAACAGGCTTATGGAATTAGAAGGATTTAAAGGAAAACTTGCTACTTGTTAGTTATGTCAGAGTTGACTTCCTAGCCTCAGAAGATGTTTGGTTTCCTCTTTAAAGCTTTCTTTAAACAAAAACTAGATAACATGTTGGGAAATTTAATTGAAAGGATTTTCATACAGATAAGAGTTGAGCTAGATAGCCTCTCAGGTCTTTTTCAAATCCGAGTTTCTGTGATTCTGTTATCTTAATGCTGAGCCAAAACAATTATCCAGGCCTTCAGCTAGGTGGTGCTATAGTGAATAGAGCTCTGGGGTTAGAGTCAGAAAGACCTGAGTTCAAATGTGATCTCCCTAGCTGATTGGCCCTGGGTCTATCATTTAACCTCTGTTGGTCTCAGTTTCCTGAACTGTAAAACAGAGATGATAATAATAGCACCTGTAAGAATAAAAAAAAAATCATATTTGTAACATTTTACACAGTGTGCTATTTAATAAATGCTTACTTACTTGCTTCCTCCCTACTGTCTTTGTAAATGAGGTTCTGTGCTATGATAGAAAGAGACCTGATTATCAATTCTATAGAAAATGAGAAGATGCCCATCAATTGGGGAATGGCTGAATAAGTTATGATATATCAAAATAATCGAATATTACTGTTCTATAAAAAATAATGAACAGGCTGGTTTTAGAAAGACTTGGAAAGATTTATATGAACTGATGCTGAGAGAAACAAGCAGAACCAGGAAAACGTGGTCCACTGAAACAAGAAGACTGTGTGATGATTGACTATGAGAGACTTGGTTCTTCTCAGAAGTTCAGTGATGCAAGGTAATCCCAATAAACTTTGCATGGAAAACACCAACCACATTCAGAGAGAGAATTATGGATCCTGAACATAAATCAACACATGCTATGTTCACTTTTTTCCTTTTGTTATTTTTTTTTCTCTCTCTCATGGTTTTTCCCCTTTTGTTCTGATTTTTCTCTTCCAATATGATTCATAAAAAATGAGTATACATGTATAACCAAAAAAAAATTGGGTTTTTTACAGGTAACTGGGGAAAATAAAAATTAAAAAAGGATATCAGTTCCACCACTAAGTTGTGCTATGACCTTAGGCACAATTAAGTTCTTTCCTTTCTCTAGAACTCAGTTTCCCTTTCTGTAAAATTAGAGGATTGCATTAAATGGCCTTTAGATCCCTTTTATCTTTAATATTTGAAGAGAATGTAGTATAGGATAGGGGAAAGAATGTTCTACTTGTCAGGAAATACTGGTTCAGATCTCTCTGCTCTGCCACTAAACCACTGTGAACTTGGAGGAATGAGTTATTCTCTCTATTGCACAATTTCCTTGTCTATAAAATGAGAATAACAATACCTCCATTACCTAAATCACAAAGCCAGGAGGGCACTTGGCTTCCAATCCCAGCTCTCCCACTTACTGGTTACATGACCCTGGGCGGATCACTTCAATTCTCTCTGCCCTGGGAACCCCTCTAAGATGCTAAGTTGTAGAGAAGTATGTGATCTGCTTTGATAGAGGACATTTTCTCATCTGGAAGTTCCCCATTTCAGTGAAATCCCAGGTTCAATCCTTGGATACCACCTGCTATAGTTCAGAATTCCTTCAAGAAGCCTGCCAGTGGAAGTGTATTGCAAAAGCAATATATTGCAACAGAAGATCATGCCAAATCCAGAAGTGTTCTCACGTGTGAGGCCATAAGAGCTTAAGGGTTTAGGATCGGAGACCCTAGAGATCCGAGCCCATAAAAATATACCAACAGCACAACCCTTTTATTGATGCCTTTTGTTTTTATATCCCAGTCATTTCTAAAAATTGAGCTCTCACTTGGCAGGAGGAAGAAAGATAGCTAAAGAAAAAACGCCCAATACATTGATTGGGTCTGACAACATCTTCCTGAGTAGTCTCCTGCCTCATTGCCAGGAGGAGGGAATTATGATTCGTTGTCAGTTTTTCAGGACTGTTAGTGGTTTTTCAATTATTCACAGTTGGAATTCTTTTTTAGTAATCTGATTTAAATTGTTGTATCATTGTATATATTGTTCTTTCCTACTTATTTTTCTTGACATCAATTAATACAAATCTTTCCGTATTTCTCTTGAATTCATCATTTCCTAGAACACAATAATATTCTTTTGTGTGCATATGCTCCAGTTTATTCAGCTGTTACCTATAGAAGGCACCCCTTTTATTTTTAGATCTTTGCCCCCATAGAAAGTGCTGCTTTGAATATTTGACCCTATTCATCCGGGTAACTGGTGAGTGACAGAGTGAAGAGCTTTCTACCACCTTACACTGCCTTCCTCATATCCCCTAAATTTGACATTGAAGCCCAACACTTGACCCTCCTCCCTCCCTCAACTCCTACATCCATTCAGGTGTCAAATCCTGTCAACTCTGGCTCCATAATGTCTCTTAAATCTGCCCTGTCCTCCCTACTGCCATAGTTCAGGCCTGATCATCCCCAGCTGGACTAACAATCTTCTGACATTCTCAGCATCTCCAGCGTCTCCCCCCTCCTCAATCTATTTCTCTCACACAATTATTAAGATAAGTGTAGTTCTGAGGAAGATATATCCGCTGCTAAAACAAACAGAAAACCTTCCATAGTTCTTCATCTCCTTTATTCATAGGCATAATTTGGAAGCTTTCCTCCAAACAGCCTTGCTATAATAAGTAGGACCAACTAACAGTTGTCCCTGGATAATTCAAGTTTGATTTCAAAACCCTAACCCTAACCCTAACCCTAACCCTAACCCTAACCCTAACTAAAAGTTTACTAAATCATAGCCTAGAAAGGATATTCTTTTTTAAAAAATATTTTATTAATTTTATAATTATAACATTTTTGACAGTACATATGCATGGGTAATTTTTTACAACATTATCCCTTGCACTCCCTTCTGTTCCGAATTTTCCCCTCCTTCCCCCCCACCCCCTCCCCTAGATGGCAGGCAGTCCCATACATGTTAAATATGTTATAGTATATCCTAGGTACAATATATGTGTGCAGAAACAAATTTTTGTTGTTGTTGTTGTTGTTGTTGTTGTTGTTACAAAGGAAGAGTTGGATTCAGAAGGTAAAAATAACCGGGGAAGAAAAACAAAAAAATGCAAATAGTTTACACTCATTTCCCAGTGTTCCTTCTCTGGGTATAGCTGATTCTGTCCATCATTGATTAAGTGGAACTGGATTAGATCTTGTCTATGTTGAAGATATCCACTTCCATCAGAATACATCCTCTTACACTATTGTTGTTGCCATTTATGATGATCTCCTGGTTCTGCTCATTTCACTCAGCATCAGTTGATGTAAGTCTCTCCAAGCCTCTCTGAAATCCTCCTGCTGGTTATTTGCCTAGAAAGGATATTCGATGAGCATATAGCATTTAGCTCAGAAAGACTTCATCCCTGTCATATCTCCATATAGAAATGCACCTGGTTAGGGACAGCTAGGTGGCGCAATAGATAGAGCGTCAGCCCTGAAGTCAGGAGGACCTGAGTTCAAATCTAGTCTCAGACACTTAACACTTCTAGTGTGTGATCCTGGACAAGGATTAATCCCCATTGCCTCAGGGGGAAAAAAAAGAAAAGAAAGAAAAGAAATGCACCAGCTCAGCAAGGGTCCTTGGGACCTCCTCCAAGCGTATAGGTTCCTCATTCAATATGGGCTTTTTTGTATGCCTTTAGATGATCAGGAAACCTCATCAACACCCTTTGCCAAACAAACATTGAGGACCATTTCAATACCTTTAAGGCAAAATTAGTCTATCCCTAACTTTTATGGGACAGAGTCTTTACAAAAAGCTAGCTCGGTCATCCTAGCACAGGATTCTGGTGAAAAATATGACTCTTAACACACACACATCTGTCACTCTTGATAGCAAGGTCCTAAAGGCCTTGTATTGAACCTTCTACCACTTAAATGTTTTAGGGTTGTTACTGGACAACCCTTAGGGATGTAAAAAAAAAAAAAGTCTGATAAAAAGCATAGAAGGAAGATAAGGGAGGGAAGGGCAGCAAAAACAAAACAGAATAGAGGATAGTATGCAATGTAATTCCCCTCTAAAGTTGTGTAAAGCATCGCCTGGCAATGCTACCCCCTTGCTTTCCAAAAACTTTCCGGGAAGGAGTCCTGGAGAACCGTCCTGGGGAAAAGGAAGGGAACTTGAATTATTTCTCCAGGATGTATGGAGCATTTTGAAGGAACAAGGACCTTGAGGACTAGATGACCCTGTGTCAAGGATGGAATAAGAAGTGGCCAGAGAGTTTCAACTGGAATCCTGTCCAGAAGTAACTCATCTTTATCAGGTAAGTCTTTCTGGATTGTGGACTTAAGAAACTGCTGCACTAGAGAGCCTTCTCCCTTCCTAAAGTGGCATTGATATGTCTCAAACATGAGCTGTGGAAGATGGGCAGCCAGCTCTGGTGGTCAGACATATGTTGTCAAAGGTATTGATTAACAAAGGCAACCGTCTTTCCCTTAGATGCGATAAGAAGGCCAATTTGCCCATTGGGAACAGGTAGAAGTTCAAATAGAAGAGATGGGTACTAACACAGAGGTACCCAGATGAGCTGACCATGACTTTAAATGTAACTTTTCCATTTAGTGATAGAGGGCTCCTCTGCTTTACCTAATTCATTAGAAGGGCCATCTTGCATTACTCAATACATAGGTAACTAAGCAAAGAATGGTGACATAACCATATACCATTCATTCAGGAGCAAACAAGGTTCAGTAGCAGACAAGTGACTGCTTTTGGGAAGGGGTATATTGAAAGATTACTTTGAGAAGCCTGGAGCTCCAAAAACTATGGATCATTTGGTCTGGCTGCTCTTGGGTGCCTATGAAAGACTCCACTCAGCTTCATCTTCCTTTTTTGGTTTTTTTGGTTTTTTTTATTAAAGCTTTTTAATTTTCAAAAGATATGCATAGATTATTTTTCAACATTAACCCTTGCAAAACCTTGTATTCCAATTTTTTTCCCTTCCCCTAGATAGCAAGTAATCCTATACATGTTAAACATGGTAAAAATATATGTTAAATCCAATATGGGCATACATATTTATACAATTATCTTGCTGCCCAAGAAAAACCAAATCAAAAAGGGAAAAAAAGAGAACGAAAATAAAATGCAAGCAAAGAACAAAAAGAGTGAGAATGCTATGCTATGATCCACACTCAGTTCCCACAGTCCTGTTTTTGGGTGTGGATGGTTCTCTCCATCACAAGATCATTGGATCTGGTCTGAATCATCTCATTGTTGAGAAGAGCCACGTCCATCAGAATTGATCATTGTATAGTCTTGCTGTTGCCGTGTATAATGATCTCCTGGTTCTGCTCATTTCACTCAGCATCAGTTCCTGTAAGTCTCTCCAGGCCTCTGTGAGATAAATCATCAGCTTAATCTTCATGGATGGAGACCCATATAGACCCCAGAGAATCATAAGGTGTCAGCGAAAGAGACCAACTAGATGGCCTACCTTTAGATATTCTAGGTCTATAGCCTGTTCTGGGCTTGAATGGAAAGAAGCAGACTTGCAGATTACTCAGTAAATGGGGAAATAAGGGCCATCAGGAGACCCAATGAGAGAATGAAAGTTCTCCAAAACCCAGACATTGTGGAAGAGTGTTATTAGCTTATTTTAAATTGAGTCTGGAAACTACACTCTCTTTATCCACTGTATTTGTCCCCTCCCCTCAAACTTGGCTAAACCAAGCTCAAAACTGAGTTTTCTTGGAGTTGATTTCACACCCTTTGTGCCTCACATGAGCCGAGGTGACCTCATCCAGCTCAGTCTATATTATGCCACTGTTGTAGCGGCAAACATCAGTGCCCTCAAGAAAGGAAGCATCAGGTCTCTACCCACCAGCCGGGTAGTATGAGGGAGTGTTTAGATAGCCCTGGGAAAGGCAGCAAACTGGGACTCTTTCCGAGGTGAAGGCAAATGGCTTCTGACTAGTCACAGCATGGGAACAGAGAAGAAAGTGTCCGTGAGAGGTAGCTAATCCCAAACCACTTATCAGGAGTCTGGCCTGGATCTGGTTCACTACATTGTTAAGGTCAGGAATAGCTACAATGTGGACGTGATAACACTATAGCGGAGACAGTGATATTATTAAGTTCTCAGTAGTTCACTGAAAGGCAACAGATGCTTTCCATATTCCACAAGGGCCTTGCAGGATTGTCGAAGGGAGCTGATATAAGAAAGGCCTTCCTCTCCATCACTAGAGAGGAAAAAATTCACCCTCAGGAAGCCGATATTGTTTCATATTAATTTTAGAGGATGGCTCAGAAAACTGAGGGTTTCCATTTGGCCCTAACCACAAAAATGAAGAGCCAAATGAGAAAACATTCATTAAGCTTTAACTGTGTGCCAAGACCTGTGTTAAGAGCTGAGGATGCTGACAGAAGAAAGACAGTCCTTGATCTCAAGATGCTTACAGTCTAATGAGGGAACACAGTACACGAAAAGGAGATAGGGATGAATATGGCTGCATGGTTTAAAAAGGACTGGGGAGTGATATGGAAGCCTAATTTGGGCCAACATAAGGAGAATCTGGGTTTCTAAAGTCACAGTCAAAGATTTGATGATGATGGGAGTACAGTCTGGAGCTAGCTAGGAATTGACTTGAAGGTCAGGGTGGTTCCAAAGGGGAAGTCCAGGGAACTGAGGGGAGAGGGATGAGGAGAATGATAGTGGCTGGGATAGACATTCCATGAGGTGGAACTGGCCTGGAAGGGACTTAGAGGCTTTGTTCTAAGCAACAGAGACACAAACATGTTTCCAGATGTAGAGTTTAAAAATCCAAAAGGAAGGAAAAGAAGAGAAGGAAGAGGATGGCCAGAGTCCAGACACTGTGGTTGGGCCAGAAAGTAATGGGGAAGCCTGATCATGTTCAAAGGAAGGCAAAACCTTCCCTATTAGAACCTAGGATGGTTTCAGGAGCAAAGTCCATTGTTCTGGTGAGATAGTGATGAGGAATATAAGCATGTGAACCCGGTGACTAGACTGTGGATGGCATGGTGTGGAGATGTCCAGGTGGGAAGGGAAAGCCTGGTTCTAAGCAAAATCAAGCAAATGTTGTGCTGTTAAATCCCAAGATAGTTCCAGGGGTAGAGTCCAAGATTGGGATTGAAGAGAGAATAAAAAGACCAGTATGGAAGCCCGAGAGCTGGAAACATGGTTTGGAAATGGCCTCAGAGATGATGCCAGAAGAACCCAAAAAATAATTTGGGGATTTTTGAAATCCATTTTTATTGATGAGCAAACTGAGACTTGAAAAGATGAAGTTCGCTGGTCATTATGTTTTGAAGTGGGGATGGGGGAGTGAATAGAGAAGAGAGTAAGCATTTATTAAGCACCTACTATGTGCCAAGTGCTGTTAAACACTTTGTAAATATTTTTTTAGTTGATCCTCATAGTAACACTTAATAGTAGGTGTTATTATTACCCTGATTTTATCCTAAGTGGGGGGGTCATGTAAAATATGGAATGGGTCAAAATCATTTAGGTTTTTTTTTTTTTTTTTTTGCTAAATCATTTATAACATCTCTCAGTTTCTTCCTCTGAAAAATTCCTTCCTCCTCTAGATTGAGAATCCCATAATTCCTATAAATCCTATAATTCAATTTTGAAAACAATGAACTTGCTTTTTAGCCTCAGAAATAAATGCCCCAATCTGATGATCTTGTATATTTGAATATACAAGGACACCCACAGAAATCAAGAATAAACCAAAAACAATGGCAGAGACAAACCGGGACATATACCACTTTAAGACTAACTGAGAATTTCCAAGAAGTGATTTTAATGATCACCCTAGCAACCTGATGGTTTCCATGGAAACCACTGCGCAAGGAGCCTGAAGGTGAGCCAGGAATCAATAATGAAGGGTTCTATATGACTGCAGTAGGATGTTCCACTGTGTTTGACATTAGGGGAGGTTGTGCTGCCTTCCAGAACATTCACCTAACTTTTCCTGTCTTGTCTTTTCTCCTTTCCCTCTCCCCAAATGGTAGATTGCACAGATGGGAGCTGCAGAGGTGTTATTCTGGTTATTTTCTTCTACCTCCTGTGGACACATTTCACAATTCTTTCCCACAAAGCTGCCCTTAGATTGTGAAATTGCTGCTAGCCACTGGGGAAAAAAAATATATATATATATATTTTTTTTACCTTTGTCAGACTCTGAGAGGTTACATGTCTGGTCTGAGTTTTATTAACTAACTGTGACCTTGGCTGGGCCCTCTTTCTTCCCTGGGTCTCAATTTCCACTCTAAAATGAAAGAGGTTGGATCTTCCATCCTATATCACAATAAGCTAAAAATGGATACCTGACCTGAATAATTAAGGTCATGCTATTAAAAAATTAGACAAGAACCAGATTAGATACCTTTAACAGCTACAGCAAAGGGATGGATTCTTAACCAAACAAAGGGGAAAGAAGATCAGAAACGATAAAATCGATCATTTCATTTACAGGATATTGAAAAACTTTTTGCAAAACATAAAATGAATACAAGTAGAATGAGAAGGAAAGGGTTGGTTGGGGAAAATCTTTGTATCATAATCTGATATATGGTCTGATACAAAAATATGTAAGCAACTAACAAATATGTAAGAAGAAAAGTCATTTCCAAATGTCAAAGGATAGGAACAAACTTAATTACAAACTAACAACCATATGAAAGAAGGCTCCAGCAACAAAGGATGTTCCAACAATAAAAGGAATATGAATCAAAACAATTCTGAAGTTTCACCTCACATCCAGCAGACTGGCAAAGATGACAAAAGATGGGAATAATTAATGTTAAAAGGTTGTGAGAAAACAGGCACACTAAGGCACTGCTTTTTTTTCCCCTTTAATTGTTAAGTATTTTTTTTCTTCCTCCCACATCCTTTGGCCAATGGGAGAAAGAAAGAAAGAAAAATCATTGTTATGAATAAGTATAGTCAAACAAAATTAGTTCCTGTGTTGGCCAGGTCCAAAAATGTGTGTCTCATTCTGTGTATTAGTCCATCATCTCTATCAGCGGGGGGGGTTCATATTCTCTCTTGGGAATCATTGATGATCATTGTATTGAACTGAGTTCTTAAAAAGTCTTTCGAAATTTTAGTTTTATAATGTTGATGTTAAAATATAAATTATTCTTGATGCTGAGTGAAGTAAACAGAACCAGGAGAACACTGTACACAATAACCCCAACACTGTGCAATGATCAACTATGATACACTTAGCTCTTCTCAGGAATACACTCATCTAAGACAATTCCAAGGGACTCATAATGGAAAATGCTGTCTACATCCAAAGAAAGAACTATGGAGTCTAAATGCAGATCAAAACACACGATTTTCACTTTGTTTGTTTTTTTTTTTTCTTTCTTGTGGTTTTTCCTTTTTGTTCTGATTCTTTTTTCACAACATGACTAACATGGAAATACATTCAACATGACTGTACATGTATATGCTGTATAAGATTGCTTGCTGTCTTGGGGAGGGAAAAGAGGAGAGAGAGAGAGAGAGAGAGAGAGAGAGAGAGAGAGAGAAGTTGGAACTCAAAATCTTAGAAAAATGACTTGAAAATTATCTTGTGATTGGAAACAAAATCAAATATTATTAAGTAAAAAAAATTATGAATTGTTCTCCTGACTCTGCTCATTTTACTTGGCATCAGTTCATGGAAGCCTCCCCAGGTTTCTCTGAAAGAGACATTTCTTATAGACAAAAGTATTATAGATAAAAGTATTACATTCATATCTATGTCACACTCCCCCGTTTCCACAAAAAACTGCTTTAAATATTTTTGCACGTATAGAATTGCTTTCTTTGATTTTGGGGGCTGCATAGACTTCTCAGTAGAACCACTGAGCCAGAAAGAACACACAATTTAATAATTTAGGGGACATAGTTCTAAATTGCCTTTCAAAATGACTGGATCAATTCACAGTCACCAACAGTGCACCAATGTGTCTTTCTCCAACAAAACCCCCACCACTGGTCATTCTCCTTTTTTTGTCAACTTTGCCAGATTCATGGGCATGAGGTAGAACCTCAAAGCTGCTTTTCCTGTACATTTCTCTAATTATTAGTTATTTGGAGCTTTTTTTTTTTATTTAGATAGCTTGAAGTTTTTTCCTTGAGAACTGTCATATCTTTCTTTCTTTCTTTCTTTTATTTTATTTTAATAGTTTTTATTTACCAGATATATGCATGGGTAATTTTTCAGCACTGACAATTGCCTTTTGTTCTAATTTTCCCCCTCCTTCCCCCCCCCCCAGATGGCAGGTTGACCAATACATGTTAAATATGTTAGAGTATAAATTCAATACAATATATGTACACATGTCCAAACAGAGAACTGTCATATCTTTCAACCATAATTTAATTGAGATATGGATCTTAGTCTTATAAATTTGAATCAGTTTCTTATATATCATGAGACTTTTTTTTTTTAGAGAAACTAGCCCCAAAGATTATTCCCCCAAGTTCACTGTGTCTCTTCAAACCTTAGCTGCATTGAATTTGTTTGTAAAAAAAAAACTTTTTTGTTTCCAAGTAATCACAAATGTCCATTTTACCTTCTATAATCCTCTCTATCCCTTGTTAGGCATGAATCGTGTTTTCCGGACTTATAGAGAAAGGTAATTTCTCCTTTATTCTCCTAATTGGCTTATGATGTCATCTTTTCTATTCAGGTCGCTCTCCATTTAGAGCTTATCATGGTCTCTCCAGTGTGAGGTCTAAATGGAATTTTTGCCCAACTGATGGACTGATGTCCAGTTTTCCCAGCAGCTTTCTGTCACATTAAGTAAATCCTTAACCCAGTAGCTGAACTATTGAATAGGTTCACCAAACACTAGGCCATCAGGTCTGTTTGTTTAGGTATTTTGTGTACCTAATCTTTTCCACTGATTGACCTCTCTTTTTCAACCAGTACCAAACTGTTTGATGATTGCTGCTTTTGTTGCATAGTTTGAGATCTAGTACTGCTAGCTTTTTTTCCCTGACTCCCTTTTTTCATTAGTTCCTTTTATTCTTGACCTTTTCTTCTTCCAAAACTAAATTAGGTAGAATTGCCATTTTTTTTATTATATTGTTTGAACCTATTCATGAGCATTGGATATTCCCCCAAATCATTTAAATCATCTCTTTGTATAAAGAGTTATTTTCTATTTCTATTCACGTAGGTCCTCTGTGTGTCATGGCAGGTAGAAATTCAAGTATTTTGTACATTTCTGTAGTTATTTTAAAAGGAATTTCTCTTTGTTCCTCTTCCTGCAGGATAATGGTGGTGGTGGTGACAAAAGGTTAAGGATTTATGTGGATTTGTTTTATATCCTGCAATTTTGCTGAAGTTATTGTTTTGATTAACTTTTTTATTGACTCTCTGAGGTTCTAAGTACACCATCATACTTGATACAAATAGAATGACTATAATGTCCCTGTCCTTTGACACTGAGATTTCATTACTAGGTAGCTATCCCAAGGAGGCCATCAATAAAAATTGAGTCCCTCAGTACGTTTAAATATTTGTAGCAGGACACCAAAATGCCACACTGACTGTGGTTTCTTGATATTTGAACTCTTTCTTTCAGGCTGTTTGACATGTTTTTTTGGTTTGGGTTTTTTTCTTTTTTGACCTGGAAAGTCTTATGAAGGATCCTGGGAGTTTTGATTTTGGAGTTTCTATCAGGAGATGATTGATGAATTCTTTCTATCTTTACTTTTCCCTCTTTTTCTAATGTGTCTGGGCACTTCTCTTTCATAATTTCTTGAATTTAGATATATGGACACTTTTTTGGTCATAGCTTTTTCGTAATTCAATGATTCTTCTATTATATCTGTTGTTGTATATCTATTTTCCAAGTTGGTTTTCCTTTTATATGATAAACCTTTAATTTTCAGCTTTTTTTCAACTTTTTTACTTTGTTTTAATATTTCTCATTTTCTCATGGACTCATTAACTTCTGTGTGATCCATTCTAATTTTTAGGGAGTCTGTAATTTGAGCAAGATTTTTTTTTCCTCTTGTGCTAAGCTGTTAAGTCTTTTTTTTTCCTAACTCTCATTTCTTTCAGAATTCTTTACTTCAGCCTTTTCAATTCATTTATATCATTTTAAAATGTCCTTTTAAATCCTTGCATTATTTCTCTTGGAAATTCTCTAATTTGATCTTGTGGCTAAGCTGTGTTTTTCTTTGAGGCTTTCCTTATAGGTGTTTTAGAATTGTTCTCCTCTGGTTGGTATCTTGGAAATCACAGGCATTATAGGAGTTTTTCATCATTTTTCTAGTTTTGTTTACTCATTCTTCCAGACTGACTTTCTGGATAAGGATTTTGTGTTCAGGCTAGGTTCTAAATAATTCTGGCCCTTCTTAGCTGATGTCCTGTTTCTATGGTCAGGCAGAGAGCACATAGCCTTCCTTCATCCACTCCCAGAAGGCTAGCTGCCATATCCCTTCTCTGGGAGGAACAACACCATAGCCCTCTTCTACTCTCAAGTAACTGGCTCTGTGATACCTACCCACTTCTGTTCCTGTCCTGTCCACTTACCTGTGGGTCAGATTCATGATCTTTTGGCTGGGAAAAAAATCCAGTGTGGCTTCTTCTTTGATTTCTGATCATTATTCTATCTGGCACTTGTCTGAGAGCTTCCTTAGAGTAGTTGTTTGGAAAGCTGTGCTGTACTGCTGCTTTTTATTCTACTATCTTGGCTGACCCTTGACTGTATTGCACTATTGAATTGGTCCAAACATTCTGGGATTTGCTCTGAGAATGACTAAAGTGTCCATCCCCTTTGATTTTACTGCTAGGCATATATCTGAAGGATGTTAGTGATAATGTTGTATCCTCTCTGTGGCTCCTTCAGCTAGGCGCTCACATTCAGTGGTTGGGATCCTGAAAGGGTGGATGACTACAGAGTACCCCTGAACCCTGACTGGCAGATTCCTTATTATTAATCAGTCAGCCAGAGTATTAGCTTTTAGAAAATGGATTTAGTAAGAAAGTACCAAAAGAACAATTGGTACAAAACATTCTCCCCAAACTAGTGATGGACTCTCCCTTTGTACATATGATGTCTCTGGGGACAGGAAACTCAAACTTACAGTACAATGGAAGTAGGAAGGCACATGTGGAGAGAACATGTGGCAAAGAGCTATATCACTCAGTCACCTCAATACCCAGGCTCATTGTTACTACCTCTGGTGAACTGGAGTGAGAACTACGCACTCCAGTTTCTGGCAGGACCTCTTTTGCCACCTACTCTCTCTATCTCTAGAACTTAGAAGGTTCCCTGGGCACTCCCATCACAGAGTATTCATTCATCTAATGCCAGGGAAGAATAGCCACAAAAGAAAGCAAAGCACTATGTGCTCATGGAGCCATGGAAGCCGAATAGGGAAAAATGATTGGCTGCCCAGCCCCTATCCAGCTACTCAAAGCAAGTCCTCCTCACTCAACACTAAGGGAAAGAAACAACAACTGAAAAAATGGGTGGTTCATACCTTTTGTATGAATATTTAGCAACTCCTGAGTGATTAATCCCTTGGATTTTTTCATCACTCAGTGCCAACCTTTGAATCATTGTGGTCCAAAATGGTTGAATTGGAAACAGGCAGCAGATATTAATGCATACTCTGTGTACTGAAATGAGGCACATGCTTCAAGGACTGAGCTCTCATTAGCCAGCCCCTTGTTATAATAAAGAAAGGCCTTAAGTGCCCCCCCAATATTCACATTAGCACTTTTTTATAGTTGCAAAAAAACTGGAAATGAATTAGGCGTCCATCCCTAGTGAAACGACTAAAACAAGTTGTGGTACGTGAATGGAATGGAATGTTACTGTGCCATATGCATTGATGAACATTGGGAACAGAGAGAAACTTGTGATCTCTAATATGAATTGATGCAAAGTGAAGTAAGCAGAACCAGGAGAACAATAGAAATGATGCCCCCGATGATGTAAATAGCAAAGAACAAGAACCAAAAAACAATTTGAAACCGAGTGCTGTGAAATTAGAATGACCAAGCTTGGACTCAAAGAAATCATCTTATTTAGAGGCAGTATTATCCAGTGGAAGAATGCCTTCTCTTCAATCTCCCAGCTTATATGATCTTAATAATATCACCTTATATTTGGATAACCCTTTCTCACAGTTTTCACTATGTTTTTATGCATATTATTTCATCTGATATTTATAAACAAAGAGATCTGCTATCTTTCCAGGGCATGTAACAGAAATGTGGAGATCCTCCCCCAGAACTGCCAGGCTTGATGGATAATAGGTGTGACCTTGGTCAAGTCACTTATGTGTACTTTACTTCCTCAGCTAGAAAAATGAGGAGGTTGGATTCTAGATGACTGTAAAAGCAAGGGTGTGCCATAGCCTAGATTTGTAGAGCTGATTGTTTCGATTTTCAGTGTGAGCATTTATTTATACCTTGGAAATCACAAGTGCTAAAGTGGAAGCTTGATTTCTTATTTCAATTGTTTAGACTTAAGAAAGTGATATAGGAAGTGCCAATAATACAAATTAAACTTAAAAGTGTAGCCTATATCGATCGAGCTGGCCATTGAACATTTACTAGTGCACCAACACGTAAAGCTTGCTTCCGGTTCCCAAATCTAGACTTCTATAATACTGTGACAGTGATCATCCTTTAGGAGAGAAACCCTTTAGAAGTAGCTTTTTTTGCTGTCTTGTGGTAGCTCTGACTTCAATCTCATTGTAGAAATGGGGAATTTTATGCAATTCTTAGTTTCAAAATTAGGAAAGGGTCAATATTAACCCTACTGACTTTTCCCAAGTGCTCTGGCCACCCTATGACAGATTGCCTGGCTCTCAGAGCCAAACAATAATTTTGTCCAGTTCCTGCTAAAGGCTTAACTAATCCTCAAGACACCCCAAATCACCTGAAGCTTAATGAGATGCCCAGGAGCTTATCAGAGAGAAAAGGATGTCTAATAAGCTCAGCCCAGGATTAGAAATTAGAAGTTCCTGAGACCTAATGAGTTGTTGATAAACTAGGGACTCTGGCATTAATGCCTTAGATTGCTTTTCTTGTGTTTTTTTCCTTTAAATAATGATCGGAAAACCAAAGAAAAGCCCTAATTAACTTGGAGAGCTGGGGAGGTGATTAGGGAGCTAAAGTGTACTTTCTTTTGAGCCTAGAGAGACTTTAGTCTCATCTCTTGTTGTACAGCTATATCCAGTCTAGACCTACACAATGCTAAATTAGCTAGCCTTTAAAGTTAACGAATCCTTTCAAGTTCTCTCTGGAATATTATGGAGCGAACATAGCATCCCCACTTTATAGACAAGGACATCGACCTCATTGTTCTCACTTAAGCCATGAGAAGCAAGTGGTTGCACCCATTTTTAATGGAGAGAGGCGATTTTAGGATAGTGGAAAGCATACCACACTTGGAGTCGGAAAACCTGGGTTTGAATCTTGGCTCCCAGATTTGCTAACTTTGGAACTGGAGTCAAGGCCCTCCACTTTCTTGAATGACAGATTTCTAATTTGTAAAAATGTGATGTTTCTTGAAAGAGGCAGGGTGAGATGGATGGTAGGAAAGATAGCAGGCTGGGATGATTTCAGAAAGGCCTATGTGAACTGATGCTGAGTGAAATGAGCAGGACCAGGAGAGCATTGTACAATAAGATTATGTGATGACCAACTGTGATGGACATGGCTCTTTCCAGCAATGAGATGATTCAGGGCAATTCCAATAGTCTTGTGATTGGGAGAGCCATATGCACCCAGAGAAAGGACTATGGGAACTGAGTGTGGATCACAGCATGATATTTTCACCTTTTTGTTGTTTTTTGCTTTTCGTTTTCTTTCTCTTTTTTTCCCTTTTTGATCTGGTTTTTCTTATGCAGTAAGTTAATTGTGTAAACAGAAGTGTTGTACATGTTAGACATATATTGGATTGCTTGCTGTCTAGGGTAGGGGTTGGGGAAGGGAGAGAGAAGACAATTTGGAGCACAGAGTTTTGCAAGGGTGAATGTTGAAAACCATCTTTGCATATATTTTGAAAATAAAAAGCTATTGTAAAAAAAAGAAAAAAAAAGATTATGTGATGATCTACTGTGATGGGTGTGGCTCTTTTCAATGATGAGGTGATTCAGGTCAATTCCAGTAGTCTTGTGATGAAGAGAGCCAACTGCATCCAGAGAGAGGACTATGGGAACTAAGTGTGGAGCACAACATAGGATTTTTACCTTTGTTGTTCTTTGCTTGGGGGTTTTTTCTCATTTTTTCTCATTTGATCTGATTTTTCTTGTGACATCATGATAAATGTGGAAATATGTTTAGAAGAACTGCACATGTTTAACCTATATTGGATTGTTTGCTGTCTAGACAAAGGGGGAGGTGGGGAGGAAAAAAAAATTTGGAACACAAGTTTTTGCAGAGGTGGATGTTGAAAACTAGCTTTGCATGGATTTGGAAAAATAGCTATTATTTTAAAAAGACAAAAAAAAAAAAGACATAATAAGTTTTCTCTCAAAACAAAAACAAAAAGAAGGAAAGAAAGATGGCAGGTTGCCAGAGATGGCTCCAGTTTGGGTTTTTCAGTTTTTCAGATTTTTTTTTTAGGAGGAGGCACATCCTAAATGTTTGCTAAAACCTTCTTCTATATGGTTACTATCCTCTATGTATGTAATCTTTGGGATCCCATTTGGGGTTTTCTTGGCAAAGATATTGGAGTGGTTTGCCATTTCTTTTTTTAAATTTTATTTTATTTTTTTTTTCCTGAGGCTGGGGTTAAGTGACTTGCCCAGGGTCACACAGCTAGGAAGTATTAAGTGTCTGAGATCAGATTTGAACTTGGGTCCTCCTGAATTCAAGGCTGGTGCTCTATCCACTGCGCCACCTAGCTGCCCCCTTGGTTTGCCATTTCTTCTCCGGCTCATTTTACAGACTGAGGCAGGCAGGGTGAAGTGACTTGCCCAGGATCACACAATTAGTCAATGCCAGAGAATATGTTGGAACTTCCAGGCTCCCGGCCCAGTGCTGTATTGACTACAGCGCCACCTAGCTGTGTATCTTGCGTGTACCTATTTATATTTGCATGTTATCTTCTCCATGAGACAATGAGCTTCCTGAGGGTGACAGGTACTGCTTTTTGCTTTCTTTGTATTCCCAGGATTTAGCACAGTGCCTGGAACACTTAATATATCCTTGTAAATTGATTTTTTGAATTGAATTACACACTGAACTGAACAAACTTAGACTTTCTATACAGTGCCAGTATAACTTAGTGAAAAGTTTGAAATTCTGTTAATTCCAGAAATTACTTCCCATATGTGAGACCAACCACCATTCCTGTGTTTTTGTTACTTTGAAAGCTTTGCATGTATTCCTGCAGAATACCACATCAGTAAGGATATATTGAAATATTCCTGTCTCCTTCAGTAGGAATGCTGCTAATTGATGGTGCTAAGCTCATTGCTGCCTTCACTTACATCTGTATCTAAATCTATCTTGAAACTAATTTGTTCTCATCACTGACTCTTGTAGTTGACATTGATTATTCATGTGAAAAAAAAAAGTGATGTGCAAATATGGCTTTGTCCATTTTTAATATTTACCAACTGAGCTCAAAAGAAACTAGCAGAACAAGGACAGTCGGGCATTTTGCCAGCCAGACATCCCATCCCAATGTCTGCTACCCCCACTCAACCACAGGATTCAGCAAATGCTTTTTTTTTTAAACATGTATACAAAATAGGGGCAGCTAGGTGGCGCAGTGGATAGAGCACCAGCCCTGCAGTCAGGAGGACCTGAATTCAAATATAACCTCAGACACTTAACACTTCCTAGCTGTGTGACCCTGGGCAAGTCACTTAACCCCAGCCTCAGGAAAAGAAAAAAACAAAAACAAAAACAAATCATGTATACAAATAAATCCAAGTGCTTTGCCCATTTGGGTGACTTTTATGTTTGCCATAACAGTCACTAGTGTTGGAGCTGGAAGAGGCTTTAGAACATAGGATGTCAGAGTTGGAAGGAACTTTAGAACACAGAATATCAGAAATGACTGTGATCTTAGAGATTATTTTATTTAAACTCATCATTTCACAAATGAGAAAATTCAGACCCAGAGAGTTTCAGAGCTAGACCTGGATCCCAGATCTTGGGCCTCCCAGGAAGACATCATTCACATGCACTGTCTTTTACTGAATCAAATGCTCCCCTTCCCATTTTTTGGCCATCTCCTCCCTCCCGCTCCACTGAATCACATCTGAGACTCTCATATTCCTTCCGTGTTGGTACTTTCTTCAAGTAGATGCTTCACAAAGTATTCTCCTGGCCATGTGAAAATGAGAAATTTGATAGCAAATTGGATGCAGTCATCATGGCCTACCCCAAAATGACTTAATAGGGAAGGTTTGACTCAAGTTTACAAAATGAGACAATAGAGTAAAGAAAGCCCAGGACTAAGAGTTCAGAATCGTACATTGCTAAAGTTTGCTTGAGTTCAAATCCCTCCCTCTTCCCCATTTTACAGATGGAGAAATGAATTGTGCAAAGTCATAGAATCACAGGATTTGAGGGTTGGGACCTTAGCGGCTTCAGTGGCCTTCTAAGCCAACCCCTGCCTGAAATTCCCAGCATAACAAATCTAAGAAGTGCCTCACCGAAAGGCAGGAATGTCTTTGGGCAGCCCATTCCACTTCGAGATACCTCTTTTGCCCTTTTCTTTATAATCAGTCCCCCAAGTCCCCTAAGTCAGATCTGGCTTCTGGATGGCTCTGCCACTGAGCTTTGTGACTTTGGACAATGCTCTCCCTTCTCTGGGTCTCAGTTTCTGCTACAAAAGAATGAGATCTCAGCAGTCCCTTTCATCTCCAATATCGTATTTGGGTTAAAGTCCTGACTTCCTAGCTGAGTGGTCTGGGACAATCTCTTTCCTCTCTGAGCTTCAGTCTCCTCCACTTTAATAACAAAGGTTGGACTTGATGGTCCATTTTAACTCCAAAGTTCTATTTTAATTTGTCTCCCAGCAACAGAGGCCAAATGAAATTAGATGAAAACTAAAGGGCTGGGTCATCTTAATTTTATTTCACTTTCCTTTCTCTGTTCTATGTAGTCCCATAAATCTTACTCAGAATGCTTTTGATAAGCTCATTAAGGGCAGAGACTATTTCATTTCTGTCTGGCACATTTGGGGAGAGGTCCGGGTTTGATAAGTCATGAACTAAGATTTCATCGGTATGGAGATCTTCCAGAGTGGAAACTCTCTCCATCGATGCAATTCCTGCACCTTAAAGTCTTAGAGAGTTTCCTGAAGGCGCTGAGAGATTGTGACTTGCTGGTGATCATACAGGTCTTGTACACAGTAGGTACCGAATAATTGTTTATTGAATCAAATTCACGAATTATCATTTATTGAATCAAATTCACGAATTATCATTTATTGAATCAAATTCACAAATAATCATTTATTGAATCAAATTCACAAATAATCATTTATTGAATCAAATTCATGAATAATCATTTATTGAATCAAATTCATGAATAATCATTTATTGAATCAAATTAGTCATTTTGGTCCTGGCTTACTATGAGATCTTGGATCAAAGGAGATATTTGGAAGAAGCAGCTAGCACACACAGTATGTGACACATAGTAGGTGCTATATAACTGCTTATTCTCTTCCCCCTCAACCCCTACCTACAAAAAGACTCCTATATGTGCCCCTTCTTAGATCAGCAACTTGTTCTCTTTGGCACTTCCTCCTGGAAAGCAATGTGGTACTGTGACATGCTGTTTATTACTCCCAGCTTATAGGTGTTACAAATATTTTCCTAATGAAATCATCTCCCTCTGTAGTCTGTTCCTAGTCATTCATTTGATCCTCTTAAAACCAGACTCCCATGACTTTCTTTTCAAATCAACCTGAAATAGATGTTTTAACAGATTTTTCCCCCCTCCTTTTAAATATCAGGGTTTAATTAAGCTGCTTGAAATATGCGATTCTTTGGTAAATGGTACAGGAAAGAAACAAAGACATATGAGCCACTATCTCAGTTAGACTTTGAATGGGCCCTTGAGGTCTCAGTTTCCTCATCTGTAAAATGGAAGGCATTAGCCTCTACATGACTTTGATGGTTTCCTCCAGCTCTGATGGTCTGGGTGGGAGGTACGCACATGCCCAGAGTGGCCTTCGTGCCCGGGGCACTCTCTGGGCTTGGAGCACCCTCCCTCCACCTCTCTACCTGTTCAGTCTTTCTTTTCCTTCCAGGCCAGCTCAGGAGCCAACAGCCCTGTAGCCCCTCTTTTCTGATTCCCCCGGCTGAAAGTGATCTCTCCCTCCTCAGATTTTCTTAGAGCATTTTGTTTGGATATACTGAAGCTTCCATAACATTTATTTCTGTACATGTCCTTCATATCCCCCCCATGGACTCCCCCTTTAGTTGTTAGCTCCTCTGATAGAGAACTCTCGCTGTTTATTCAGTTTTCCAGCCTCAGGGCCCATCAGGGCACCCTGGAGAGGCAGCACAATATAAGTGAACAGGCATCAGATTCGCAGGCAAAGGACCCACAGCTGAGGGTCTAGCTCTCTTCATGACTGTGTGACACTGGAAAAATCTTTTCATTTGTCTGGGGCTCAGTTTCCTCATCTGTCAAGTGATAGGCTTGGGCCAGAGATCTTTTCCAGCTCTAAAGAATTTCCACAAGGGGAATTTCCTACACATAAGAAATCACAGTTTCAGGCCTCCTTCCCCCAAAAGGAGCATGTTCTGTATGGGAGACTCCCCTTGTGGAAATGCTTTCCACCAGTACAGGTCGGCAACTTTTTTAGGGCTCAAGGTGTCATGGGGGCAATGAGAGCTTTAGCAACCTGCCCCTTCCCACATCTAACATGTATGGGAAGTAGGACTTGAACTCAGATCCTGCCCCTTCACATAATTAATATGTATGGGAAGTAGGACTTGACCCCAGGTCCTGCCCTTTCATACAAATATGTATGGGACGTAGGACTTGAACTCAGATTTGTGTGATCCTACGTAGTAGTTGCTGACTAAATGTTTGTGGAATGAATTGTGCATTACTCTCCCTGACCTCTACATTCCCTCCCAGCTGGCCCACGTGAGCAAATGTTTCCAGACGTGACATTCCATCTCCCTCCTCCATGCCTTTGCAGTCAGTACCCCATGCCTAGAATGCAGTCTCCTCACCTCCTCACCTCCAGCTTCCAGGAAAGTTCACCTCAAGTGCTCACGTGCCACTTGAGTTACGCTTCAGCTTCACCCTCCCCTCCCAGAAATTCATTCTGTATTTAACATGTTTCTATTGTGTATTTACTTAAATTAGATTCACTTATCTGGGTTTGCATTTTTTCTCTTTCCCAACAACCTCTCTCCCTCTCAGAATATAATTTGAGGGTGAGGACCGCTAATAATAGCGGGCATTCATAGAAGGCTTTTTACTATTTCCAAATTTTTAATTATCCAGTTGATTCTCAACTGCTCTTATCAGCCCCTTTGAACAGAGGAGGAAACTGAGGCAAACAAATGCAGTGACTTCCTCGGGACAGCTGGATTTGAAGCCAGGTCCTCTGGACTAGGGCCACGACCCCGCCCTAGCTGCCACTGTTTGTGTTTCGAACAGCTAGCACGGTGCTTGGCACAGGGTAGACACCTAAGTTCTGGTTGAATGAATTAAAGTTGAAATCTGAATGGGTATCTCTGCTGTCCATTTCGCATCTCACCTTTCATGAATAAAGCCTCTCGTAGAGCCCCATGTTCCCAGAGTCTTTCTGAGAAATCCCAAGTCAAGAAACACTTCGCCCTTTTGAAACTGGGACAGACGCAAGCAGAACCACTTTGAAATGTCAGATCCACCTGCAGGGACAGCTAATTACAAGTATTAGCAGACCGACTTCTTGCTGCGGGCTTCCTGTTTGCCAGCTGCTTTCAGAATGAATCATTTCTCCCTGGTGACAACTGCTTCTCTCCCTCTTTCCTGATTAGATTTTCGATTACCTGCTGCCTTTAAAATGGCTTTGTTCTTTTCCCACTGACAATGTGTATTTGTGTATTATCGCTTTCCTGATTGAAAAAAAAATTATCTACATTTGGGATAAAAAAAAACCCAGTGTATCTTGCCCCTAAATCACCTTCCTGGCATAAAGAGTCAGCCGACCAACATCTAGTAAGTGCCTACTAGGTGCCGCTGTGCTAAGTGCCCGGGATGCAAAGAAAGGCGAAAGACAGGAGCTTACGATCGAATGGGGAGACAAACTAACAAATAACTACAAGAGAAAAAGGACATAATCACCAGAGGGAAAACATTAGTGCTAAGGGGGCACTGGGAAAGTCTTTCTACAGAAAGAGGGATTTTAGCTGGGACTTGAAGGATACCAGGGGAGTCAAGAGGCAGAGCTGAGGGAAAAGGAGGGCCAGAAGAGATGACCAAAGTTTGGAGGTGATGTGCCTCTTTCAAGAAGCAGTAGTGTCAGGGCAGCTAGGTGGCGCAGTAGATAGAGCACCAGCCCTGAAGTCAGGAGGATCCGAGTTCAAATCTAATCTCAGACACTTCACAATTCCTGCCTATATGACCGTGGGCAAGTCAGTTAACCCTAATTGACTCAGTGGGGGAAAAAAAAAAGAGAGAGAGAGAGAGAGAAGAAGAAGCAGTGATGTCACTGGATCCAAAGCTGGGTCTTAATCCCCTACTCTATAAAATGAGTGAGTTGGATTAAAGTCTAAGATTCCTTCCAGTTCTAAATCTCTGAAAACCAGTATCTGCCCCTTGTTTCCTAGCTATGGTCACTTGCGGTCACCTATGATATAGATAGTGTGGTATATTTTACAGATCAGGGAAACTGAGGTCCAAAAGAAAATGACATCCCCAGAGTCCTGTGGCTCATGTCAGAGGCAGGACTTAAGCTGAAGTCTTTCTTGATTTTTCTCCTTTGCAAATCAAAGCAAATCAAAATTTGCTCTGAGACATCTCCATTCTGAATGGTCATGTGTACCTGACCTGCGGGTAGGGCCTTCCGAGCCCATATTGGTCCGATCAGTCACAGTCAGACACACTGTACCTTTTTGCCAATATAGTGATGTCATTTTGCTTCTGTTCAAACTCAAAGGAAAACAATCAACTTTATAAATGATTGTGAAGATTCTGGATAATGGTGGTAGAGATATTGATGTACATTGATCACTAGATTCAAGTTTTGTAAGAATGAGCCATTTATAATTTTGGATGATGATAATTTGGCCTTAATTACCACCATAAACCCCTCTACTCAATAAACAAATCAACCCTTTGTTGGCCTAAAATTGATTAACAAGCAACAATAATTAAAATGGACTTTTAAAACACTTTAAAAACCTCCCCCAAAAATCAAAAGCTGAGAAGTTTTACAAAACTTCAGAAATAGAGCAGACCAGGTTCTTTTCTAGTATTCTGACCCCCTCTTCTTTCTGCCTCAAGTCAGACTGGATTTCTCATGGCCCCTCCCTCCAAGATTCCCTGCTCACCTCAGCTTCTACTCATGAGCAGGAATGTCCTTTCTTTCCTATGAAAAAAGTTTCATTGATGCCTTCTGTTATTCAGTCATTTCCACATCTCCCACCCTTCCCAAATAAGCCTTCCTTAGGCTTAATTTAAAAACAAAACAAAACACTACCACCAAGGAAACCAAACAGTTAAGCAGAGCCAACCCAACACATCCACCCTATGGGACAGCACACCCAACATTCCATACCTGTTTGTTGTTCAGTCAATTCAGTCATGTCTGAGTCTTCGTGACCCCATTTGGGGTTTTCTTGGCAAGGAAACTGGAATGGTTCGCCATTTCCTTCTCCAGCTCATCATGAAGACTCATCTTCCTGAGTTTAAATCGGGCCTCAAATACTTACTAGCTGTGTGACCCTGAGCCAGTCACTTCGCCCAGGTTTGCCTCTGTTTCCTCATCTGTAAAATGAGCTGGAGAAGGAAATGGCAGACCACTCCAGTATCTCTGCCAAGAAAGCCCCAAATGGGTCACCAAGAACTAGACACGACTGAATAAGAAAGTCTCTTTCAAGACTCAGCTCATACCCATTTTATCTTCTGCAAGAGGCCTTTTCTGACCCCCCCACTTCTATAGAAACCTTCCCTAACTCTTCACTTCCAGTCTTTTCCCTCTTTTAAATATTTCCTATTCATCATATATAGTTTACTTTGTATTTGTTTCCTACCCCCTTGAGGGACCATCTATTGTCTCTTGTTTGTATCCCCAGAGCTTAGCACAGTGCTGACACTTAATAAATGTTTATTGATTGATTGATTTATACCACACATATCTTGTATGAACCTACTCGTTTGCATGTTGTTTAACATGTTGTGTGCAAGCCTCTTGAAGACCTGGACATGTTTTGCTTTTCTTTGTATTCCCCAGCACTTACACAGTGCTGGACACTTAATAAAGACTACAGGTTTCACCTTGTCCCTCCCCTGCTCAAAAACCTTCATTGGCTCCCCATTGCCACAGCAAACTCCAGTTTGGCATTTAAAGGCCTTCCCAATCCAACTCCAACCTGTCTTCCTTTCCAAGCTTATTTTGAGCCCCTTTTTGCATTCCAGCCCAAATGGCTACCTACAGCTGTTCCCCACGTCTGGATTCTACTTTCCCATCACCTCTTCCAATCCTTAGCTTCCTTCAAGTCTCAACTCTCACAGAAAGCTGTTCCCCACTCCCTGGTTACTAGTGTTCTCTCTAAATTATTTTGCATTTCCTTATCTGTTTATGTATTGCCAATAGTGTAAGCTTCGTGAGAGCACTGACCAATCTGTCCTGGTATTAATCAATGTTTGTTGAATTGGCAACACAAGGCAAAGGGCGAAAGAGTCACCAAGGAAACTGTACTCTTCTTGGGGACAGGGACTGTGTCTTCCAGATCTTGTTTCCCTGGGATACCTAGTCTTTGCCTCAGTGTGACACAGTGCAATGAGCACTGGATTTAAAGTAAAAGACCCATTACTTGTTACTGTCCACAAACACTGGGCAGGTTACCTTTATCTCCTGGGGTCTCAGTTTCCTCTTCTGGAAAATAATGGATTTCTAAGATCCCTCTATGCATTAAGAATTCATTGTTCTAAGTTAAGCTGCTCAGGCCAAATCTAGCTTCTCTAGATACCCCATTGTTCACATTTTCCATATTTAATCAGGAAAAAACCATTTCATAAGATACGTAAAACTCGGAGCGGCTCCAAATCGAAAGGACCACCAAAAACACATATTTAATTAAATGTAAAATTCAGATATGGTTTATTTTTGTCTTTAAATCATTTCTCTCCTCCACATATGCCTTTTCACCCACATTTGAGTGAGTGATGACTTGAGATGGACAGAGAAATCAGAATCATTTCCAGATTCTTTACAAAGTTCAGAGCAGAAAATAATAACTGACAGTTATACAATGCTTTGCAAACGTTTTACATCCATTATCGCATTTGATCCTCACAACAACCCTGTGAGGTAGGTATGATTATTATCCCCATTTTACAGATGAGGAAACTGAGGCTCAGAGAGGTTAAGTGACTTGCCCAAGGTCACACAGCTAGGCTAGATTCAAATTCAGATCTCCCCAACTCCAGGGCCAGCCTTTTGGCCACAACACCACAATTACGTTCGTGTCTTTTTCCCAGGCACGATACCATCGGTGCTATGGATCCGAACAACATATCCTAGAAACTGGACCCCCGAACGGGCCTCTGAAAGATTATACACAAAAGCTTTTTAGAAGCCAAGTTCCGTTTCCTACAAAAATCCCCATCATCTATGTTTAGACTTATGCTCACATACACAACGAACATATTACCGTGGCAAGGCATGCTCATGGTCTGCAAAAAGGCCAGGAAGATTTCTTTTTGAAGAAAAGACCCTTACCAAACGGATGTGTTCCAAATCTGGCGTCAACTGTTTGCCGACTACTAGAAATACCTGACAGAAATGGAACAGTTCCCACAGCTGGGTTTAGGGTAAGTAATCCATGGCCAAACCAAATAAACAGTCCAGCATCTGCTCAGCCCAGTTTGGGCTTGCCCTTAGGAGGGACAAAGGCTAGCAGAATGCCGTGGTCATGAGGCTGCCTAGTAACAGAAAGCATTGGAAAGAGAAAGGAAGCTTGGGGGGCGGGGTGGGCCACAAGGCTGGCATAACACCTGGCTGCCTCCTGGGATGCCCGGTAAGCCAAAGAGAAAGGCCTCCAGGACCACCTCATCCTGCCAGCCCACAGGCTTGCCTGTTCTGATAAAAGCCTAAGAGGCTTTCAGGCTGGTTATCCAACTGGCTGGTGGGCTAGCTCACTAGCTGAACCGGAAGCCTTGGGGTTCAGAGAGATCCTAGGACATCTGGGATTCCCAGAGACTGGGGATTGTATTTCTTAGTCTTAACATAGTCTTAACTTTCCACTTTTGGAAACTCGGGGAGGGCAGAGGTTCTTGGGCACTAACTTTAAAGCTTCCAGCCAGAGAAAAAACCCAAGTATTCTGCTGTAGTTTACATTTCCATCAATTTAGCCTTCTAATCCTCTAACCCCGAGGGCAAACGGTACCTTAACAATCAAATTAGAGAAAGATAATCAAATAACAGACATCACTTTAATAAAAGCCTTTTACACAAGGTATTGATATAAAAAGACAAGTTTCTTCAATTCATTTCACAGAAGTCACTCAACAAAACCACCACAGATCTTTGTAACATGATGAGCAGAAATGTGTCGGCGTCCTTCCAATACAAGTTATACATCAATTTTTACAGACAGGTCTTGATCTTTATCTCAATAGAAACAAAGATCGAGACAGAGAGATATTACACTTTTGTAATTATAATCAATCACTGATAGGTTTTTTGTCACATATTAATGAGCCGAATGAGAATCGAAGGCAGTCCACAGTCAGGATGTGAGGAAGGTAAAGTTATTTCCCAGGTCGATTTTCATCTTTCTTCATATTCTAAGTATAACCATTGTGATGAGACCTGAAAGACAAAAATTGAAGACCCCATCTCTGAGAAATGGCATTTGACGCCATTCAAAGAGAAACTGTTCAGACTTCAAATGATTAAAGCAGCCACACATAGGAAGAGGCACTCAACTAAGAAGTCAAAATAAATTGAATTTAGCAGAAATCACATTTGTGTTACACAAAGAAATCCAATTTAAAATAAAGGGCAGCCACTGGGTGGGGTTAATTTCATCAAGAAATGTTCCTCTAAAGTCCTACTCCAGTGCCGCCTCCTATCTTATCTCCTGGGTTCCTGAAAGGCTGTGCCAACAGAGCATGAGTTCAAGCAGGCCAAGTTTTAAGCACAGGTACCATCGCCAATAGGACTGACTTGCCAAGTGTGGAGAAGCTCTTCACCATAGGTTGGCTACTGGATGAAGAAGGTCTTGAGCCACAGTAGCATGGGAAACCAGATAGAATGCATTAACCCGACCAGGGGTTCTTAAAACATTTCCCATCTGGGACTCCTTTTCACCAGAGACATTTTTACATGACCGGAAAAATCTATAAATAGTGAGTTCTTATCCCAGAAGCTACAGTTTGGGGGTTCAAATTTACTATTACTATAGTCATTGATTATTGTGTCATGTGTATCTAACCTATTCCATTGATCCACCACTCTTAGCCAGTACCAAATGGTTTTGATGACTGCTTCTTTATTATAAAGCATATATATGTACATATATATTTATATATATAAATAATATAAACATTATATATATATATATATATATATATATACATATATATATACATATATATATATTACTCTATTATAGAGTTTTAGTTCTGATACTACTAGGCCACCATCCTTTGAATTCTTTTTTCATTAATTCTCTTGAGATTCTTGCCCTTGTTTTTCCAACTGAATTTTGTTTTTTCTAGCTCTTAAAAATCCTTTTTTGGCAGTTTGATTGGCATGGCACTGAACAAGTGGATCAATTTAGGCAGAATTGTCATTTTTACTATATTAGCTCGGCCTACCCATGAGCCCTTGATATTTTCCCATTTGTTTAGATCTGACTTATTTGTGAAAGAAGTGTTTTATAATTGTGTTTGTATAGTTCCTGGGTTTGTCTTGGCAGGTAGATACCCAAATATTTTCTTTTGTCTGCAGTTATTTTAAATGTAATTTCTCTCTGTGTCTCTTACCGCTGGGTTTTGTCAGTAATATATAGAAATGCTGATGATTTCTGTGGGTTTGTTTTATATCTTGCACCTCTATTAAGACTGTTAATTGGTACAAGTAGGTTTTGGATGATTTTCTAGGATTCTTTAAATATATCATCATATCTGCAAAGAGTGCAGCTTTAGAGGCAGGACATTTGAGGCAAAATGGAACCATCCAGATGGGCCAGTGTCATGGGCGCCAAAGTGGGAAAATTTTCCCAAAGTTCAGGGTAGAAAACATTAGAGAACTGTGCAAGGAGGTCAGAGTGAAAAAGACTGCAGAAAAGCCATGTCAGTTAGGATCTGGGCCCTCATGAGAGCAATTTGACTCAAGTAGTGGAGAGAATGGCCCCGTAAGTACTAAGGAAAGGGGGGGGGGTGTATGAATGGAACGTCTCTTTCCAGAAGATTAACAGACAAAAGGAAGGAAAAAAAGATGTGTAGCTCCAGGGTAGTAGGATGAAGGACACAGTCTTTAGTTTGTTTGTTTTTTAAGAGAGGAATGTCCTAAGTATGTGTTTGAGGGAGGAGACTTTGGATTAGAGAAGGAATGATTAAAAAGCAATGTCCCAGAAGGGACTGGAGGGGGAGAGATCAAGAGGATGAGAATATTTAGTCTCTGAAAGTAAGCAAACCAGCCTGTAATCCAGAAAGAACAAAGAGCGATTCTGAGGCACTGAGAAAGGCAGGGCTGCAGAGATATTTGAGAAGAGAGTTAGGTCCCAGTAGTCGAGTAGATGAGCTAAGTCACATCAAATCTCAAACTCCCCTGCCTTCAGGTGGGTACTAGTATTATCATTCATATTTTATGGATGAGAAAACTGAGGCTGAGAGAGACTTGTTCGGGGACCCACAGCCAGGAAGTGGCAGAGGTGGGATTTGAACTGGCCCACTCCAAACGCAGAGCTCTTGTGTGTTGAGACACTGAGCTGGGGTGGCTTGGCCTTCCAGAGAGCTCTTTCTAGAAAGAGCCAAGCACCAAGGGCCAAGGAGTGAGGCTGATGGTAAAGCAGGTGGCGACTCTAGGCTACTTTCTAATAATAGTATGGCATCAATGAAGAGGAACTAAGACAACGGCTTGAGAAAGGGGCTGCGTTGCAATGGCGAGCCTGCTCAATGGTCTTCCTGTCTCAAATTTTTTCCATCTTAATCCTGTGATTTTCCTGAAGCACAGATCTTATCATGTCACCTTCTATTCAATAACCTCCAGTGTCTCCTTGCTAACTTCCAGGATTATCAAGCAAGAAGTCCCCTGTTGAGTTCCTGGCCCTGTCCTTTCTTTCCAGTCTTTCTGTTCTTCACTCTCATCTATATGGTCTGTGACCTAGCTCTACTGGCCCACTTGTTCTTTGCACAGGAGCAAGTCCCCATCTCCCATCGCTTCTCTTTGCATTGGCTGTTCCTCCTGCTTGGAATGCGTTCCGTTCTCACCTGCTCATCTCCAAGTCTCCATTTTCCTTCAAGAATCAATATAAATAAACCCCAAAAGATGGAATACAAACATCACCTTCTACTAGAGACCTCTCCTGGTCTCCCCTCCAAGGTCACTTTCCATCTGCTCTATATGTTTCTTGTATCTACTACTTATTTTCATGTTGTCTCCCCAATTAAAATATGAGGACAGGGACAGTTTTGCCCTTTCTTTGTATTCTTAGAGCTCAGTGAAGTGCCTGGCACATAAGAAGAGCTTAATAAGTACTTGCTGATTGAATAATTTTGAAGACTGGGGAGAACCAAGCAGTTTTGAGGGCTTAGGGAAAGGAGCCAGTAACAGAGAGAAAGAAATTAAAAACGCATTTGAGACTGAAGCCAGGTCAGAGAGGATACAATGGGGCCCACACAAGCCTTGTCCACACAAATAGAGGAGAAAATGTTTGTTTTCTCAAGGGCTTCTAGGATCCCTTGTCTCCTTCTTAAATCTACCTCAGCCACTGAGGACTGACAGCCCTTAGCCTGAGTGACAATATATCAAAGCACCCTCACGGTGGGCCATTGGAATACCTTCTTCAAAGAATTCCAACATCTGTGGCCCTCATTTGTGCTGTTATCTGCCAACGCTTGGCCTGCTAGTAACCCCCACAGAATGGCTGTCTCGGAAAGATCAGGGTCTGTGTGCAGAGACACGAAGCCTGAGCATCCTCAGACCACCAGGTAACTGGCTCTGTACACGCTTTCGGGTCCATGAAGACCCGGGAAGCAAAGCTGTGGCAGTTGTGGAAAGAGGCCCAGGCCTGGATTTGGCTCCTTCCTCCTTGGCTGATCTGGGACAATGCCATGAGCTTCCATTTCCTCATCTGTAAAAAGGGGAAAGTGGGAAGTCTTTTTTGCTGCTCTGAAGTTAAAAGTCTCTTGAGTTTTTTCAAAACATACTTCTGTTATTCTTTGTAGCTCTAGTGGCTGAGGGAAAGCTTTAGATCCAGAGTCTCTGCTTTCTAAGAAGTGTGTAGTCTAGTAACTGCATTGGAGGGAAGGGAAGGGGCAGAGCATCCAACCTGTGGGAACTCCCTCTACTTGCTTTGTATTGACAAAGCAGCACCTATTCCGTCCACTGGCCTTATAGACTTGCCTGGAGTTAGGTGACTTGCCCATAATCACTCAACAAATCTGAGTATCAGAGGCAGGACCAGACTCCAAGGCCAGCTCTTCACTCACAAGAACAAACTGCCCGTACAATTTGAAAAAGAAGTATCCTGTGAGCTCCAGAGAAGGTACCCATCAGGGGGGGCTTCCTAGAAGAAGGACCATTTGAATTGGGCTTTAAAAATGAATAGATGTTGAGGAGGTAAAGATGGAGGACATCCCAGACATAGGGACAAAAGCAACATAGAGAGGTTAGCGGGAGGGGCAGGTTTCAGGGGGACGACGAGGAGTTCCATTTCAGATACCTTGTTTAATGTGCTAGCTGGACATCTAGGGAGAAATATCCAAGAGTTATTTGAAAATATGGAACTGGAACTCTGGCCGGGAGGCAAGGGGTAGACAACTAAGTTTGGGACTTATCTCCAGACAGGTGCTAATTGAAGTGAATGAGATAACCAAAGCAGAAAGTGGAGAGACGGAAGAGATGAACCAAGGGGGCAGAAACTTAGGGGATCCCCCATGACTGAGGAGGGGAAAGAACAAGAAAGAACTTGCAAAGGAGACATAGACGTGCTGCTCAGGGAGACGAGAATAACACTTGAGAGTGCGTTGTCAGAGAAGCGCAGGAATCATCAGGTGAGTCCACAACGTCAGAATTTACTCTATAATATACCCCAGAAAGCGGACATCCAGCTTCTTCTGCTTGGCAAAGACCCCCAAAGAGGGGGAAGCTGCCTCTGGAAGTTGGGAGCCCATGTGCTTCTGCACAATTCTAGAAAGCTTTCCTTTATATCTCTGCAACTTCTCCCCAGTGATCCTGGTTCTGCCTTCTGGAGCCAAGCAAAACCAAGCTGATGCCCTCCCCATGTGCTGGCTTTTCAAATACTTAAAGCCAGTTATGTCCCCCCCCTGAGTTTGCTTTCTTTTGTTATAATATATTTTTTTTTTTTTTTTTTTTTTTTTTTTTTAATTTTAGGCTGGGGTTAAGTGACTTGCCCAGGGTCACACAGCTAGGAAGTATTAAGTGTCTGAGGCTAGATTCGAACTCGGGTCCTCCTGAATTCAAAGCTGGTGCTCTATCCACTGCACCACCTAGCTGCCCCCATATATATTTTTATTTTTTCAAAACATATGCAAAGCGTGTTTAACATATATTGGATTACTTGCTGTCTAGGGGAGGGATCCTTTTTGTAAGGGTCAATGGTGAAAATTTTAAGTTAAAAATTAAATAATTATTTTTATCATTAATATATTACTAATATAATATGTGGTAAATAATAATTAAATTAAAAAATACATGCAAAGATAATTTAACACTGACCCTTGCAAAACCTCATGTTCCATAGTTTTCTCCCTCCCTTAGACAGCAAGTAATCCAAGGCGGGTTAACCATGTTCAATTCTTCTGAACATATTTCCACATTGATCCCACTGGACCAAAAAGAATTAGATCAAAATGGGGGAAAATATAAGAGAGAAAAGAAACAAGCAAGCAAACATGAGTTTCCTCTCCAGACTAAACATGCCTGAAAGCTCCCTCAACCATTCCTCATATGATAGGGACTTGACCTCTTCAGCATCCTGGTTGCTTTCTCTATACAAACAACTCTCAAAGCCTATCTACTAAGTCAGGGCAGGGTGTGATGGGTATCTGTAGAAGGGAGTAGACAAAAGTCACAAAAGTACTTAAGCATTTTGCTGATTTTAAAGACTCTTTTACTAACTCACAACTTAATTCCAATTAAACTCTTTATTAGAATTTGGAAGGAGGAGTTAGTGATGAGTCAGCCTGAGACTGAACTCAGAGCATCTGCCATTTATCTGAAGACAATAGTATTTTAGTGGGAGGGGTTCGAAGCTGGGAATCAGGCAATGCAGCTTAATATCTCTAAGTTTCAGTTTCTCTTTAAAAAAAAAAAAAAAAAGATAAATTATATATGACATATATAATTAAATTAAAAATTATTTTCAAAACATATACATAGATAATTTTCAACATTCACCCTTGCCGTGTGTGCCAATTTTTTTCCCCTCCCTTAGACGTAAGCCTGTTTCTCAAATGTCAAAACTTACATCTTCCATTCTCCCAGGGTGTTATATACAAATTCTACATGAAATCAGACCAAAATATGACTTTGTAACCTGCCTTCTATTATTAGTCTGGGAGACAAAAAGATCAGGCCTAGATAGCTAGAAACCAAGCAGAGGGTTAAAGATTTATCTGGTGAATCTGGAAAAGCTCTTAGACAAGGCTGGATGATAGCTGAGTTAGGGGAATTCTTCACCAGCTCTGGCCAGAGTTTTGAGTAAGGAATCAGAGGGAACCCCAAGCAGGGCCTCTTCTCCCTTTCTGTGTCATGGACCCCTCTGGTCCCAGCTGATAAAGCCTATGGATCATTTCCTTCTCAGACTAATAGTTTGGTGCCTGTATTCGTAATCGGAGAAAATGCTCAATTTCAGTGAGAGGTTACTGAGGAAAAAAAAGATGGAATTATATCTCACATCCAAGTTCTCTCAAACTCCTTTGGAATTTGTCCCCAGATTCTCCAGGTCTTAACCTAGAGGAAACTCCTAACTAACTCCTAACTTTGAGGAAAATCTCCAGTGGGGATTCTATAGAGGGTTCAACTTTGTCCCATTTAACATTTTTTTATAAAACTTGCATGATAAGGGAAAGCATACTTATCAAAGCTGCTGGGAACAAAACTGGAATTATGAAATTCAGAAACAAAGTGATCTCAAGATGGAATATGGACCCAAATTGTTACAAGATGCCAGGTATAAATGTAACATCTTGCATTTAGATTTTAAAAAAAATAAGCCATCAGCTGCTTAAGTACAGAATACAGAGCTGATTTGACAACAATTGCAAGGGTCAATGAAATGACCCTTGAAAAAGATTTTGGGTTTTTACCTGATTCCTTCTTCCATGCACTAACCACAGGACGTGGGAGCCAAGAGTGCAGGGAATCAGGCTGCACTGAAAGAAGTGGTACAGCGTCTACAACAAGGCCAGGTGATAATCTCCAAGCGATCTTACACTGACCAAACTACCCGCAGAGTATTAAGTTCAAGGCAAAAGACTACCTTTTGCCAAAACTGTCCACATTGGTCATCTTGAGTCACTGCCCAATCTTTAGCCATTCATTAATGCAGCCCCGTTAACACTGAACCACAGTGGCTGGGAACCAACCCTTCATGGCACAGGGCATAGACTCACACTCCTGCCAGTCGTGACAGAAAGAAAGGGAAGCCCAGTTTTGGTTTGGCATTCTCTCAAGTTGGGATATTTCGGATTAGTTGGCTTTTAGGAAACAAGACAGATGCCTCACTTCCTAAGAATCACACTAGGGGGGAAAACTAATTTTAAATCAGAAATGGTTAACAAATCTTTAGAAAATCTCAAGAAGACATGTAGTTTTCATCTCTACATGATTTGATAAGGATAATGGTGAGGTGAAGAGAGGCTGGTACCACGTGCATGCCTTCCAGCATATTTTATATAGATCTTCTACCTTGAGAACAATCATAAAAGAGAAAAGCCAGTTGTACAGATGCATTGGGATTGATCAATTCTGAGGAACATGGCTCTCATTAACAATGAGGTGATTCAGGCCAGTTCCAATGGTCTTGTGATGAAGAAAGCCATCTGTGGGAATTGAGTGGGGATCACAACATAGCATTTTTACTCTTTTTGTCATTGTTTGCTTGCTTTTTATTTTCATTCTAATTTTTTCCCTTTTGATCTGATTTTTCTTGTGCAGTGTGACATTTGTGGAAATATGTATGGGGGAATTGCACATGTTCAACATATATTGGATCACTTGCAGATTGGGGGAAGGGAGGGGAAAAATTAGAACACAAGGTTTCGTAGATGTGAATGTCAAAAATTATCCATACATATATACATATATCCCCCCCCACCCCAAGGCAATTGGGGTTATGTGACTTGCCCAGAGTCACACAGCTAGGAAGTGTTAAATGTCTGAGGCTAGATTTAAACTCAGGTCCTCCTAATTTCAGGGCTGGTGCCATATATATATACATATACATATGTATATACATATACATATACATATGTATATACATATATATATATATATATATATATATATATATATATATATATATATATAAAAAATTAAAAATTTAATTTAATTTTAAAATAGTTTAAAAGATTTTTGATAACTCTAAAAACGAAACGAAACAAAAAAACCCAAACGCATTGGGATGCCAACCTAATGGGACCAGACATCTAGTATCACCTTAGATCCCTCACAAGATTCAATGTAAGCAAAAACATGTGACCAGAAAACAAAGAAAACAAACCTTAGGAAACACTTTACCTGGAAGCCCTTTTGAGTGATCTCCATCCAGACCTTTAACATAAATAAATAAAGCCCAAACCATAAAAAAATGAGCTTACCTCTAAGATATAATTTAGAAAAATATACCTACCCAAAACATAAGCAGCCACTAATTTCTGATTGACGCTTAAATGGAAGTAGAGAGGCACAAGAGATTCCACTTCTCCCAAGGTGGGAAGCATCAGAGCTGCAACGCACACGATTCCCAGGAAAACAGTCAATAAACTGGGTCCTGATGAGGCAGTCCTGTTTTCTGAAAAAATATAAATATGCTTCTTAAAGCTGAAATCTTTTAAACACAATTTAAGACAGAGTCCAATCTGTGAGCCTTTCAAGAATACTTGACAGCCATGGAAATATATGCCCACTAACATCTTTGTCTTTATCTTTCGGTAGACTTGCCCAGCCCTGCCATGCCATATGGCCCCCGGAGCTCCTTATCTGGGACACCACCCCTCAGAGATCCAAGGAAACACTTTTCATCCCACTACTTTCTAGGTCTTGCAGCATCCACAAGATGGGATTCCAGGTACCCTTGGTTCTTAGTCATAACAGCCCATTACCATTATGCTTGGGGGTGTCCCTTGGGAATCCATCCCTCCATGCCCAGCTCTGTATAGTTCTTGCTGTTTTAGAGCATGGCAGCAGGCAAGCAAGAAAGTACAGAAAGAAAAGTTTTAAATTATTTTCATGACTGCTTCAGGTGCAAAGAGGAAAAAAAATAAGTCTGCATATATGACAGGAGAGGCAAGGTTTAATTTGTTTAAGGGGAAAAAAATTTAAAACTCAAATCATCCTAATAATTATCTTGTTCTATTATAGCCTACGTTTGTAATTTAAAACAAAATTAGCCCCTAACCTATAACTAGCAAATAAGATCTTCTTAAAATGTATTATCAGGCACTATTCTTCTGCATTATACACTCTCATACATTTTACCAAAAGTGACAGTAACATCCTCCACTATATAGATTTTCCACTCTTGTCTCTTTCATTAAAGCAAATGACCTTTGTCTTCTTTTGCAAAATGAGGCTGTACATTCCTGCAGGCATCATGCTCACTTTAAATCAACCTCACCAAAGCCAGATCAGAGAAAACAAATCTAAACTTCAGTGATTACCAATTTAGCTGAAGCAATAAAACACAAATGTTATCACGAGAGACTCAGCTCAACTGTCAATGCCAATAACTGAAGCGCATTTGGTGACTCACATTCCTAATAAGAATAGATTTCCTTTAAGGAAAAAAAATTTTAACTATTAAGTCATCATCTCAACAAAGATTCCTAAAAACCACATCAAATTCCCCAAACCTATAGGAGAAAAGAAAAAATTAAGTAAGATTGGTTGTGCTTTGTTTTTGTTTAATTTAAGTAACTTCCCCCTTCCCCCTCCCCAAATCTCCTTATAAATTCACAGGACACAAATTCAGTAAACATAAAAATGGCTCAGAGGATCAGAGGCTTAGAACTGGAAGGGACCTCAGAGGCCATCTAATCCAACACTTCCATTTGATAGACTGGAAAAGGGAGGCTCAGCCAGGGGAGACTTTAAAAAGTAATGGCAGATTAAGAACTAGAACTGGGTCCGGCCACTCCAGATCCAGTGCTTTTTCTATTGGGCCACCAAGCCTCTCTATCAATTCATCACTTAAAGTACCTTAAGTCATGGTACTTGAGCACTTTTCAGGCAAACCAAAGCACAGGCACCATTTAAATTCATCCTCCATGTTTAAAAATGACATTTTAAAACCATAATTTTAAACCCAGTAATTTTCCTTTAAAACATACCTTCAGGATGGCTCCAAGTATGGGGGAAGGATATATTCAGACATTAATGTGATATAAAGCCAAAAGGACATCAAAAAACTTTAAATTATATACATGGAAAGCACCTTGAGTAGTTTGAAAATGTAATTGCATTTATCGTTCCAGCCTAAATGCTTTTTCAATTGATACCCTCTAACCCTATGGCCTGCAAAAATAATTTTCTGCATTTTGACCATTTTTCTTAATAACTAACTCTGCACTTTCCAATGTTTAATGATTTCTAAGCTCTGCTAGAAGGCAGTGATTCTACCTAGCAATTGTATTTGCTTAACACTTTTACTGAAAGCTCCAAGCTGTGGAGGGAAGCCATTCCTGCATTTTGAAAACCTAGCAAGAAGCCAAATTCATCTAATTTGTCTCAATGGGACTTTTGGAAAAGTTCACTTCCAACTATGGACTTCCAGATACCAGACAAAAGCTTTTTACTCAAAAGAGTCAATAAACTGGCCAGAATGTCACTCCCTTTTATTACCCTTTCTAAGGAATTCGGAAGACTAACAGTGTGGCCCAGTGGCTAAGGAAACAGGTGTAGAGTCAGAAGCCATTTATGTTAGAATAGAAGCTCCAGGAGGTTTCATTCTTTCCACCGTATCCCTAGGGGTCAACACAATGCCAGGCATATAGCAGGTATTTTAGAAATAGTTGTCGATTGGCTTGGGACAAGTCCCTTGACCAAGCTGTGCCTCACTTTCCCTATGTGTAAAAAAATGAAAGAGTTGAACTAAATTGCTTTTGTCTCCTCCAGCTCTAGATCTAGGATCCTAAATGTGACTTTGGGCAAACCCCTTTACTTTTGTGGAGCTCAGTTTCCTTTCCTGTAAATTGAGGAGAGTGGATCAGATGGCTTCTAGTTCTAAATCAAAGATCCCATGACAGTCTGATTTTCCTCATCATCACTAGGGAAAATGGGACAACCTGGCAAAGATGGCAGGATGTGGCACACGAGGTAGAAGGCATTTTGCTGTGGCACCTCTTTGTTTCAGCAGGCTGGTGATGGCCGCACCGAGAAAAAGGAACCCATCATCTCCCCCCCAGCCTCTCCTTTCCTCAACGAATCTTCCCATTTTCATGAATGAGGAGGGGAAGGGGCAAGAAAAGTAACATCACAGAAAAAAACCTAACACTAGATCTCTCTAAGGCTTTTCCCTTTTTGTAAATAGGCAGAATTCTTAAGTCCCCACTTGCCTTCCCAGAATCTCAAACAAATGAAAGCCAAGAAAGAATGAAAGGTTTCAGTCAGAACTATTCAAGTTCTAGTTTTTGTTGCTCAGTCATATTCTTGATCCCAGTACAGTTACTAGGGCCTGAGAGCATGTTTTAGAACTGATTTTAATACCCATTTCCCTGTCCTCCAATTTAAAAAAAAAAATGATCCCAAGGAGGAATTGAAATAACTTAGTATCCAAAATACTAAATTACTCTTCACAGTTAAACAAGCTTTAGTAATTAGATAAACGTGGACTAGTGACTCAAGTTATTTTTCTTGGTGGGGCAAAATAATTACAGGCTAATTCCATCACTTAATTCGATACTTCAAAGATCTGCAATTGTATCAGTATGCCAGTCTGGATCATAACTCCTCTCTTACTGAGAGTGAGGCGTCCAGTGGCTGTGACAGAAAAACCCCATCTTGATGTCACCAGCACGGTGAGGAACCTGTCTGAACTTAGTGAGGCTGGGCCCCACACAACAGCCAGATCGGGCCCCAAGCCAGGCTCAGCTACCAGAAATACCTCCTTAGTTAATGGGTCCTCTTACTCATTCCACAAGAGCCATTTCAAAAGAAGGAGAGTCTACGGGATTTAGAAAATGGACAAAGCCAAGAATTTCCATTTCACAAACTGTTTTGACATCAAAGATAGCATCAACAGAGGCTTTTGGCTTCAAAGGATGGCCAGGTTCTTTTGTCAGCAACAATTACTGGGCATCTCTTCTGAGAAGAAAGCATTGTGTCACTTACAGCCTCCATCGTCCTTCCCTTTTTTCTGGCTGTTAAAAGCTGTATAATAACCTCAGGACTATGGCAATGTCTATCAAGAAAGACTAAGATTCAGTTCTGCCATCAGTGTGATGTTAGTCAAATCACCATCATAGGAGCCCTGAACGAGAGAGCTGGAAGATCCCTCAGAGGTCATCCTATCCAATCTCTTCATTTTATAGAGGAGAACACTGACGGCTCAGAGGGTACCCTAAGTCACCCAGACTCTAAACCTCTTTTTGCCAAACCCCACCATTTCATCTGTCTTTTTGGCTCAAGAGAAACTGGCCTTGAAGGTCCCTTCCAGTTCTCCATCTTGACTTCCCTGTTTCCAAAGTCACAAGGAGTCAGAATCAGACTGGGTCCTCTGACCTCAATGCTGTGGGATGGGGTCCAGACCCAAGATTTCATTCGGAACTCCCAGTGAATAAATTCCCCCCAGCAATCCAGAAGGGCACGTGCTCAGTAACAGCTAGTCAGAATTGCCTGGGCACTGAGAGATCACATGACTTGCCTACGGCCACACTGCAGTGGGCATCAGAAGTGGGGCTTGAACCCAGGTCTTCCTGACTCCAAGGTTGCCTTTCAACTTTCTCAAATGGATAAATGGATGGGGACCCATGAATTCCTGTAACAAGAAAGGGATTAAGCAACACAACTCACGGACATGCTAGACAACAATGAAAACAGGGGGTGCTGACTATACTTAGGCCATTACGAGGTGCTCTTATTTTGTACCTTAAGAAAAAGTTCTCCTTCTGACAATAGAAGAGAGGAGAGAAGGAATTAAAAGGGGGGATTAACATTCAAGAAGCAGGAGCATGGAGATGGTGACAATGTTAAAAAGTACCCAATCCCATTTCTGGAGAGCTAAACTGGAAGGAAATGAGGAATGGAGAGGGATTGAATGAGTAGCCCACAGGGGATTTTTATAATCTGCCTAGTTTAATTAAATCCAATTTTAATGAGGTTTTTTCCCCCCAAAACAACATGAGCCCTCCTTAACACAGCTTTGAGAGGGCAAAATGAACCACATACAATTCACTCACATAGAAAAGCACCTTCCTGGTGTTCGTTCTATTACAGTATAAGCCAAATGTTACTTAGCGTGTTCATTCTCTCTCTCTCCTTCTCTCTCTCTCTCTCTCTCTCTCTCTCTCTCTCTCTCTCTCTCTCTCTTTCTCTCTGGTTAATCAATTCAGCTTAGGCTACAGCAAGTAAATAAAATTTGATTCTCAAATCCCCTTATATAAGATATAAATATTTAATTATTTATATAATTAAGGCAAAGCATGAGTAGGAGGAACAGCCAGCTATTATTCAAGCAAAATTAGCATTATGATTTTTGCATAAAATCTCTTTATGCAGTAGAAGAGAAAAAAGGACTAAATTGAACCCCTTGGCTTTTTCTTATTTTCTTTTCAAAGGAAAAAAAAATAGATCTTAAATTTGAATTGTCACCAAGTCTTTTGGAAAGGAGAGGGAGTTGTCAACTTGACACACTACTAAATGTTCCCATCTCTATTTTTTCACCATTCATCCCGTTCTGATGCATCATCAAATCCATTCATTCAGCATTTATTAAGCACCTATTAGATGCCAGGTAAAGAGTTAGGTGTTAAGAGATACAAATTCACTCCTTTTGTCCTCAGCATAGAGGCTCCCTGAGATACAAAGTTGGACAGATCTAACCCCAAACTGGAAAAGCTTCTAATACAGGCCCAGTGACAAAGTCTTCCCAGGAACAGTCATTTAGAGCTGGCCAAGTTCAGCACCAGAAGGTGGGCCACCAGGTGATGAACTGTTCTGGACAAAACGACTAAAGAAGACTTTCTAACTAAGACCTGGAGGGGTTAGTTATAACACCAAGTTATAATTATAATTATATAGTTAGTTATAATACCAAGGACCCATATTCTTTCAAAATTATCATTACTTTACAACCTCAGTCAATAAATACTATAAGAGACTTTGTCCTACTGCCAAGCTGCCTCTCCTTTCAAATAAATTAAATAAGAAAAAATGAAGGAAAAGGAAATCAAAACAAAGCATACAACTACTAAGTTGTGTTGCCATATAATAAATATATTGCCTCCTTTCTTTGGGTTCAAAAAAACTTGTAAAGGATAGCATATCACATCTGTTCTTTATATCCCAGCCCTGTTGGAAAGTGCGACCCCAGCCATCCAAGCACGTCAATTTCCAGATGCCCCACCGTCACCTTTGCATGTGTTCTCATTCTCTCTCTCTCTCTCACACACACACACATGTGTGTATACACATGCCCATATTTTTGATGGAGTTATTCTCAAGGTTATTGTAAACCAGGGATTCTGAACCTTTTTTGTGCCTTGGACCTCTTTAAGTTGAGGCCTATATGGACTTTTCAGAATCATGTCTTTGAATGCATACCATGAAATATAAAGGAAACCAATCATATTGAAATACAGTGATCTAAATATTTTTTGAAGTCCATTGACCCAAGGTTAGGAACCCCTGTTGTAATCAGAAACAAAAATTTCACTAGGCTTTTTAAAAATAGAGACCTGTTTGACAGAGCATCTGCTCTAAAAAGACACTTTCTGTTAAGTGTTCCTTTATCCTTTTTTCCTCCACTTCCTTCCGTTGTTCTTTGGCAGATGGAAGAAGGGTAGCAATAATCTCCTTCCGTCCTAAAGCCTTTCTTTGGCTTTGCTCAGAAACTTGAAGACGGAATTTGTCTATTACGTCATAGTGGCAGGCCCGAACATCTCTGTGCCGAATAACACTGTGTGAGATCAGAAAATAAATTCTGTTAGGTTTGGGGATTTTTGTATGACAAGTAGAGAGGGAGATTTCAATACTATAGAGGTAATGTTATTAACAAATCACAACAAAATAAATTTTCTCTAAGCCAAAAGGATGAAAAATTCAGATATATATAAAACATATTTGAAATGTAGTAATGGTCTCCATATAAAAGTCTGATGCAAAAGAGACAAATAAGAAGAAAATCTTTCCATGTTTTAGATAATACATCTTCTTGACAATGGTGCTACAGCATTGACTATTTCAACAGGAATAATAATTGATGATTTCCTACTCTGGCACCCTCTCCTACTTTCTACTGCTATTTGTCTCTATCTATTGCTTAGAATGCAAAGCTCACAATGAACCCTAAAATGAGTTTGACACATGGAGGCTGAAATAAGAAATCTAGCAGTGAATCCACTGTTAGTAGCGCACTGTGAAGGCAGCAAGACAATGCTGAGTAAAAAGCTAGTTTGTTATTATGGTTCTGTTACAAAACAATGTTTATGTATCCTGCTTTTTCTTACTAAAGAACACAGAGCATCCAGGGCATTTGGCAAGAAACCACATTTCAACAATCTAGCCTTTGCAATAGAATTTTATAACCCAAACTGAAAATTCAACAATCAAAAAATAAAAATCCTCTCTGGTAATGAAGAACACATTCCTAGTAGTTTTATAAGATTTTAAAGCCCACTACTTTAGCTTTTTCTCTTAGAGAAATAAAAAATATTTTAGAAAGTAAAACCTAGCTACCTGTTTGCAGTTCTCATAGAAGGTTTAAGTGAACATATGAGACCCATTATAACAGAGGCCTATGGTTTTCTCATTAGGGTAAAAACAAAGTATAAATTGATTCATTAAATAATTTAGCTTATATTCCAAATGAAATGATCTGGAAGAACTCTCATAGCTTCTTATAGATAAGAAGCTCCTTCTATACTTGCTCACATCATTCTCTTACTTGCTTCCTGTCTATTTGGGAAAAACTTCCTGGGCCTCTTAGCTGAATCACTGCAGATGAGCTTATATTCCCATTGTTCTCAGACTAGCCCTAAGAAAATCAGGATGTGCTAAAGAAAGCCAAATCCCCTAGTGCAAATGGAGTAATTTGAAGAGAGCAAACCCAAAAAAAGAAGCTTGGTCGTTGGGGTTGTGTTTTGTTTTGTTTTTTTCCTACTTTAAAAGACCTTGCTGCAATTGAGAGATTGAAAAACAATCTTCAAAAGTTTTTTTTTTTTTTTTTAATAGAAAATACACAATCAAGACCTATATTGCTTCCAACATGTTTTAAATGATAGACATTTGACCGATTTGTTTTAAATTACCTAGGAACCTCTTACGGAGAAGCTCAGTGCACCCAGACATTAAGTAGAGCTCAAAGCATAGCAAAGGCCAAATAAAAATTATGAGCAGGTAACAAATAGAAAATACAGCTTTTTTAACCTGTCATTGCTAAACTCATAAAAAATTTATTATCGACCTTAAAACATTTAACCAGCAAGGGGCTTTGACTTACATATCCACACAGCATTGAGGCTTCACTGCCCCGGCAGCATCAACGACAACATACTTATTGGGAGTTGTGCATAAAACTGAAAGACAAAGGTCAAAATAGTCATTTAAGGCCAGCTTTCCAAAGCCTAGATGGAGGCAACCATTTGCATGATTATAAAGACACGGCCAGGGACGTTGGCCAAGGATAAAGCACTAATATAGTAGAGTTCTATTGAACAAGGTCCCCTTTCAGCCATCTGAAGCAAAGAAACTCACCTTTGAATTTTAGGGCAAATTCATAGGGATTATACAGGGTCAACACCTGCTTGTGTGTTGACTGGTCATCTGCATAAAATATCAGCTCGGTAGGAAATACAAAAACAGGAAGATTTCCTTCCACTAATTCTGGTTGCCTTCTTTGTTGCTGCATTGGCACTGAATCTCCCTTGTCACTCCTCTTCTTACAGTCTCCAATCTAGTCTGGATTTCTCTCTTTGATTGAGTTTAGAAACTCCAAAGCATGTTTGCAATACTGAATCCTGAAATTGGGGGGGAGGGGGGGAAGAAAAGAGAAAAGAGGAGGGGGATGAGAGAGAGAGAGAGAGCAAGAGAAGCAAAGAAAAAAAGAAAAACTGTATGATAACATTTTCAGGAGCTTATGTTACTTAAACAAGAAGCAGGTGCTAGCTGGCATTTAGTTTCATGCTAGCTCATAATTCATCGAAAAGGGCTGTAAAAATCAATTAATGAAACATGACCTTTAACTCTTGTTATTGGCTTGCTAAAACAAGTTTAATCTAAGTACCATACTATCATTTATAAATCCTCCTTTCACACACCATGAACACTATAAAATTGAGCATTATGAAAAATTACATTTGGCCTTAAAGCAATAAGGAAAGCCCTCAGTCTCAATTAATGACACCTTTCAATATTACGCTTCGAGCAAAGCAAAATTTCAACTTTTTGGAATGTTTAATAGAATTTATTTATAAATATATCACATTTAGAAAAATTTTTCTCCTTTGATAATTTTTATTATTATAGCTTTTTATTGACAAAACAGATGCGTGGGTAATTTTTTCCACACTGACCCTTGCAAAAATCTTCTGTTCCAACTTTTGCACTCCTTCTCCCCACCCTCTCCCCTAGATGGCAGGTAGTCCCACCATACATGTTAAATATGTTAAAGTATATGTTAAATACAATACATGTATACATAAAATTTCAACTTTTAAATCAGCATCTAAAATCAACTTTTACATTTTAAAAAATGCAATAAATTCCACACTTATTGAATACAAGACAACAAATTCAATAACAACCAAAACTTACTTAGGAGTTTTTCCAATCCAGTCTATCAAATATTTAAGCTCTGTGCTGGAAATAAAGACAAAGATAAATCAATAAATAGTCTGTGCTCTCAAGAAGCTTATGTTCTATTGGAGGGATACAACATGTAAATATATAGATATAAATATGATTTTTAAAATAGTTTTAAAATTATTTTTTAAATAGTATTTTATTTTTCCAAATACATGCAAAGGTAATTTGCTTCCCAGAGGAAGTAGCATATGAACTTAGCCTTGAAGGAAGCCAGTTCTAAGAATCAGAGATGAGAAGGGAAGACATTGTCGGCATGGAAGACAGCAGAGATAGAACATCAAATTCAGGAAATGGCCAACTAGCATTTATTAGTGCCAGGCACTGTGCTAAGTACAAAGGATATACAGTCCCCGCCTGTAGGGGCTCACAGTCTAATCGAAGAGACAACATGCAAACCAAGTACAGACCAGTTATATACATGATTAATGAGGAGAAATCTCAGAGGGGGCACTAAGATTAAGGAGGACCAGAACTAGGTTCTGTCTTCTGGCAGAACCTAGGACTTTAGCTTAGACTTGAAGGAAGCAGGGGAAGGCAAGAGCCAGAGATGAAGAAGGAGAAAGTGCCAGGTGTAAGGGTCAGCCAGTGAAAAGGGGAGATGAAGTGTCTTGTGGGAAGAGCCAGTGTTGCTGGACTGCAGAGAACATAAAAGGGAGTGAGGTTGAAGCAGACTGGAAAGGTAGGAAGGGGCTGGCTTTGAAAACCACAGACTTCATATTTGAAGGTAATAAGGTAATATCGAGGTACTAAGGAGCCACTGAAGTTCATTAAATGGGAATGAAGGGTATTATTTAATCAGACCTTTGTTTTAGGAAGTTTAATTTCACAACAGAGAGGCTGAACTGGAATGGGGAGAGACTTAAGGCAGAGAGACCAAGCAGCAGGGTCAGGATGCAAGGTGATGAGGGCCTGCAGCAGGGTGGAGGCAGTGTCAGAGGAGCAAAGGACACACATACAGAGGTGTTATTATGAAGGTGGAAACTACAAGACTTGACCACTAATTGCCTACGGGGGTGAGGCTGGGAGAGAAAGTGAGGAGTGGAGGATGACACTTAGGTTTCCAGTCTAGTTGATGGGAGCATGGTGATCCCTTTGCCAGGAGTTAGGAGGGAGGAAATGGCAAGTAGACCTCTTTGACCAAAACACAGGGCAGGAAAGGGAATCTGGACAATAAACCTGGAGGGATAGGCTACAGCCGGATGACGATGGGCTTTAAATGCCCAGTTGTACGTTAGAGACAATAGGGAGCCACCAAACAATCTTGAGCAAGGGAGTGAGATAATTGGATTTTAATTTCTAAATGATCTTAAGAGGAGGCACAAAATGATATAAAACAAGCCTCTGTGCCCTAGAAAGAAATGGGAGGGTTACCATTCAAAGTAAACAAGAAAGGGTTTGGCTCAAAGGACACATCTGGACTGAGTGGAGCATGTGAGTTTTGTGGCAACTATTCCCCCAAAAGCTCAGATGTGCTTCCTTAGATTGATTCTAGTTTTCCAACTATGTTCAGATAGCTGAAGTTGTCATAAATCTGATCACTAGGTAATACATTACTATATGTTTCCTAGTCTCAGTTGGAAAAAAAATAGTACCTCTAAATGTAATATTTTTAAGAAAAACCAAAAGCCATATACATATTGCTTTTTATACCAATAATTTAAGGACCCTGAAAGATGCCAAATTCAATTACAGAATTCTAGAACACCTCTAATTTTTAGTTATGTGGTCTGTGCCTTCAAATTATTCTGTAAGCTATATATTATCTTGAATTCAGATTCACTCACAGAAAAAGTGGCCCCAGTCAATGGTAAAGTTTTTTACCAGATGGAGATTTTTAATCATTGGCACTGTTATCCAGACTTTTCAAATTTGACCAAATGCCCTAGATTATATTTTCCTTGTGCTCATTAGAAAAACATTGAACCATTTCTCCTCATCTTTCATCATATCCAGTGGCACCTAAGTCTACTAAGCACTTTCCCAGCAGTTGAACATACTGAATTTCCATTTTTTAACTCACTCACACAGCCCATTTAGTCATCGAATCAGAATTGTTTAGGGCTTGAAGGAGCTGGAGAGATCTAGTTCAACTATTTTATTTGGGAGAACAAAGAAACAGTTCCCATATATAGATTTAGAGTTACATTCGAATTCTCTTTTGAACCTCACAACCACATGAGGTTACTACTACGATCTCCATTTTACAGAGAAAACTGACACTCAGAAAAGTAAAGTTATTTTGGTCAGTGTCACTCACTAGATAATGCTAGAAGCTCAAACTAAAATTCAGGTCTGCTCATGTCTCATCCAGTATAGCATCCATTTATCTCACACTGTCTTAGAAAAAAAAATTATTCTAAACATATCAGATTATGCAGTCCTGTTCTGTGAGTTTCTATTTCTTCAGGGACTTCCTTCTTTTTTTTTTTTTTTTTAAGTGTTATTATATAAATGTGCTAATACTGTTACTATTACTTTTTACTTTATGACCATAAACCATACAAATTATATATGTACATTACATAAAAGTTATAACCTTTTCAGCCTAAATGTACTATATAGCTTTTCCTTTTTCTTCTTTTAAAAACCAAAACACTATAACCCATACATTCCAAGTTGGATTAGGTGTTCTCAGAATTCTAGTAAATCCTTTTTGTTTCAAGGGCAATAAGTTCTTTAATTACTCTGCACAGCAAGCTTCATTAGAGCCAGAACACCCAAATTCTCCATTATGCCTCCTTTGATAAAATGCTACCTTTGAAGATTATGTGGGATTTCAAAGAAAATGAGCTTTAAAGGACACATTTTTCTTAAACCTGGGAAAAGTGATGGACAGTGTGAAATGCATTTGTCAACGTAAAGGCACCGAGGAAGTGAGAGACTCAAAGTCTTCAGTTTAAAGTATATTAGATTGCTTGCTGTCTAGAGGAGGAGGAAGAGAGGGAGGAAAATTCCAGACACAGTTTTGCAAAGGTTAATGTTGAAAATTACCTTTGCATGTATTTGGAAAAATAAAATACTATTTAAAAAATAAAAATCTTTAGTTCTTTCTTAAATAGAAAGAATCAAATTGAAATACCAGACTGTTAGAAGTAGGAGGGACTGTCACATTTTCCAGAGCAAGCACTTCAAAGGGAAGTGACTTGCATGCAATTCCTTGGTGACAAAAGCTAAGCCAAGGGTCCCAATTTCCACGTTAGTACACTTGCACTGTACTACGGACCCTTCAAAAAGAAACTTCACCTAACAGCGACTGACTTCAGCAGGGAAAGAATGCACTGACTTAAGGGAACAAACTTTAAGATGTAAATAGTCCAAGGTTCTTGGGGATTCACTTCCAATACTCTCTCATTCCACCCTCCAGTTCTAGCTAAGGCTTTAAATAATTCATTTTGACCCCAGATTTTCCCATGAACGATAACCTACACTATTACTTTTCTTGTAGTCATTAACAAAAACATTAAGCCATTTTGCTCAACTTATCAGCACTCCATTTCATGCACCTGCTTCCATTTGTCATTTCTCTTGGCTAGGAATGAAAGTTGCCTCCTAAACTGATCCCAATGAAAATTGGGAAGGAGCTGGCATCAAGTCACCATAGTAATAGGAAGAGCCCTGCCAAGAAAGAAACATAGCATGGCATTGATAGGATTGATAGGATTTCTTTCTTCTTTTTCTTCAGCTATGAAGTGTTCATTTCTTTTTCTTTAATAATAATAATAGATTTTTATTTTTCAAAATACATGCAAATACAGTTTTCAATATTCACTCCTGTAAAACTGTGTTCTAAATTTTTCTCCCTCACTCCCACCCTCCCCAAGACAGCAATCTAATATAGGTTAAACATTCCAATTGCAATTTTTCTAAACATATTTTCCCATCTGTCATGCTGTGTAAGAAAAATCAGATCAAAAGGGGAAAAACACACAAACAATAACAACAAAAAAGGTGAAAATACTATTCTTATCCAGACTCAGGACCCACTGCCCCATCTCTCTAGATGCAGATGGTTCTCTCCATCCCAAGTATATTGGGATTGGCTTGAATCACCTCATTGTGAAGAGAGCCACATCCATCACATAATCTTGCTGTTGCTGTTGTACAATGTTCTCTTGGTTCTATACTCACTTCATTTAGCATCAGTTCATGTAAGTCTCTCCAGGTTTTTCTGAAAGCAGCCTACTCATGGTTTCTTACAGAACAATAATATTCCATTACATCCATATACCATAACTTAACCCATACCGTAATCAGCCATCACCCAGCTGATGGGCATCCACTCAGTTTTCAGTTCCTTGCCACAACAAAAAGGGCTGCCACAAACATTTTTGCACATGTGAGTCCTTTCAGATTACTGGACACTTGCCCGGGAAAGCAGATTTGAATGAGACATCACAGTGGGAATCATGAGGTAACCAGAGGGCACTAACTACCTGGATGGTTAGAGGTATCTACATGAGTGATGAGAGGGCTAAATCAACAGGCATTTAAGTACCTACTATATACCAGGCACAATGTTCAGATAGGCCCCACAGTTTCTACTCTCAAGAAGCCTATATCCTAATGGAGGAGATAATATGAAATATTGAGGTACATAAGATCAACACATAGTATGTGAAAATAATCTGAAAAGGAAGATCATGGGAGATAAGGGAGATGGAGACTAGGAAAGTCTGCCAGTAGAAGCTAGGATTTGAGAGGCTCTGAAAAGGTGGGAAGCATACCAAGGCCAAATTTTGCCTAGGGCTGATCATGGCCAGTGCAACTAAAAGAAGTGTCTTGCTCTCATTCATATGGGCACTCCCTTTCATGGATACAGATTGTGTTAGGAAACAGTCTTTCTGAGTGCTCTGGTCAGACAAATTAATCCATCACCCAACGGCCAACCTTTTGGTGATGGGACTCACCCACACTTAAGGCTGACCCTCAGACAATAGATGTCCAGAAAGCCGGAGGCTCTGCTGGAATACACAGCCTTGGATAAGTGCTCAGAGTCAATTCTATCTGATGATGAAGCACTAGAGTAGGACTTTACTGGAGATTATAGTTAGCTAAGCCTTAAAAAAATGCCATCTGGGAAGTCTTCTTAAGCCAGCCTAATGTATAAACAATCCTCAGACTTCCTGAGTACGGTGGTAATGATGGCCTGTTGCTTTGCTCAGAATTCAAAGGCTCCCTGCAATTGGTCCAGATGAATGGCCTCACCTCTGGAAATCCTCACCCATTTCCTAGTGACAGCTTCTCAAAATGTCATCATAGTCTTCATCCAAAAATTCAATTCATATAAAAATACCATATTGACTCATTTATTTTGCTTCCTAACAAATTCTTCCTTACTCTTATTAATTTTAAGAGAAAATCAATTGTTTTCCTTTCATAATCCATACTGTTATTTTTTATGCTTTGAAAGAGCAACCACAGTTGCCAACAGCTGCTCCTCAATGACATTAAGGGTTTAAAGGGATAGAGAGGATCAAAGAAGATAAAACCATCTTAATTACATAAAATTAAAGTTTGTGCATACACAAAACCAATGCAGTTAGAATTAGAAAGGAAATGGAAAAACAGTTGCACCAAGTTTCTCTGATTGAAGGCCTCATATCAATGGTATCTTAAGAAATTCATTCAAACTTATAAGAACAAGGGCCATTCCCCAATGGGAAAAATGGTGAAGGGATATGAACGGGCAGTTATCAAAAGAAGAAATTAAAAGATGGCAACAACCACATGAAAAAATGCTCCACATCACTGACAGAAATGAAAATTTGACAACTAATTCTGAGGTTCCACCTCACATCCACCAGATCAACAAAGATGGCCAAAAAAAAAAAGATAATTTTAATTTTTGGAGGGGCTAGAGTGAAAACAGGAAATCACAAATGCTTTGTAGGTAGAGAATTGGTCCAAACAATTGAGAAAGAAACTTAGAATTATGCCCCAAAAGGCACTAAACAATATATACTCAGCTATACTATTTGGCCCATATCTCCAAAAGATCAAAGAAAAATGAAAAGGATTCATACATATATATATATATATATATATATATATATATATATATATATATATAATTATTCATAGCAGCTCTTTTTATAATGATAAGTAGAAACTAAGGGGGTGGCTATCATTCAGAGACTGACTGAACAAATTATGTTATATAAAGGTGATAGAATATTTTTTTTTTCCAAGAAAAATGATGAAAGGTACAGTTTCAAAGAAAGCTGGGAAGACTTGTATTGTTACAGAATGAAATGAGAACCAGGAGAACAATTTATATATAATAATGGGAATATTTTAATTTTAATTTTTCAATTAATAAAAATGTCTTCTCTCCCTCTCACATCCATCTCTATAGAAACAAAAGAAAGGAAAAAAAAAAACCCAAAAGCCTTGTAAACAAATATGTATAGGCAGGCAAAATAAATTCCCAATTGACCAAGTTTTAAAAATTTATGTCTCATTCTATATCCCGGGTCTACCACCTCTCTCTCAGGAGGTGGGAAACATGGTCACCAGTCCCTTGGAATTTCCATTGCTCATTGAGTTGATCAGAGCTCTGAAGGTTTCCTAAATAATAACAAAAACATTGTAAAGTAAATGAACTTTAAAAAAACCTTTTTTGTTTTTCAGTCTTTTTTTTTTCCCCAATGGGGATGACTTTGAAACTTACTAGGTATGTAACCCTAAGCAAGCCATTTCAGTTCTGCTGCCTCAAATTTCCTGAACTATAAAATGGGATCATAATATTGCCTTGTTTTGAGAATTAAATGAGATTATTATTTGCAAAGCATTTAACATAGGATCTGGCACATAGTAGATGCTTAATGGAGTTGCCAAAAATAAAAAAAGGAGGACCACTGAAGCATTTTTTTAAAACGCAAAGAAGAAACTTCTGGCCAAGATGGCTGCCTGATCACAAACCTACTTGAGGAAAAGCAAACAAAACAAGAAAAATTGAAATCACACCAGAATGAAATGCAGTGAGCAACTACAGTGATTTCTACTTCAAAACTGGGGGGGGGGGGGCGGCATCCAGAAGCCTACAGGCAATGGGAAAGGAGGCTGCCAGCAAAACCAGAACCAATACAAACTAACCCAAAGTTCAGATACTTTTTTTTACCCTAAAAAGTTGTGTTCTCTTCATGTCAGCAGGGGGGGGGGGGGAGCGGCCCCAGGAGAATGCCTCAAAGGAGTTGATGGCACACAGCAGGGATCTTTAGAAGTCACCAAAGCAGCAGCACCCCAAAAAGGCACAGCTGTGCTCAGACTGGAATACTCCAAGGCTAGCACCCTGTTTTGTAATGTCATAGATGGCCCTTGAAGACCTATACCCTAAAGAGCAAATATCCAAATAGTTCAACCCTGGGAGGTAGAGATAAGTGCAAGAATCAGATGACCTGAAGCGAGATCAAGGAGGACTGAGGAAAGAGGTGGAACTTGCTATTTCTCATATTTCAAGTGCATGAGAACAACACAGAAGGAGTGAACCACATTCTTATGTGAAACGACTACAAGAGGGTTGAACACCCAGACCCTCGGGGCAAGAAATTCAGCAAATTTAGCAAGAAAACAGTTGGTGATAGGGAAGCCAGGGTTGAGAAAAGATAATATGGGAGAGGGAACAGACATGCAAAACAAACCTTGTGATCTCGAAAGGGTCTTTAAAAGGAAGAGAGAGGTAAAGAAAAGCAAGGAATTGTAATCTAAGGCAGTGCCCACCAGTTGGGGAATGGATGGACAAAGTACCATACATGAATGTAGCAGCCCATGGGATAGAGTTGTGGGTCTGGGAAAAAACTGACATCAAATCCAGTCTCAGAAACTTACTAGGTGTGTAACCAGAGGCAAGACATTTAACTTCTGTCTGCCTCCGTTTTGCTGTAAAATGGGATCATAATAGTGGTGCCTACTCTACCCCCTCCCAGGGTTGTTTCGAGAATTAAATAAGATGAATATTTACAAAGCATTTAATGTAGCACTTGGCACGTAGTAGGTTACTTAGTAACTGCTTATTTTCTTCCTGTTGTACCATAAGAAATGAATCCTGGCAAATAGATACTGATGCAGTGAAGATAACAGAAACTACTTAGCACTATTTACTCTGACAACAATATTGTAAAGAAAAGTAACTTTGAAAGACAAAGTTTGAACAGAGTAACAACCAACCGACCCTCACAGAGGTACAAAAAGAGAAAGTATTTCTGGACAGGGCCACTGAGTGAGATTGTTTTGTTAGACTATGCTTCTTCATTATAGGGGTCCCCCCATTTTAATTAGGGATGGGGTTGGCAATAGTGATACCAAAAAGAAACATTTAAAAAAAAAAAGACAAAGAAAAAGAAACATTTTCTTTTTAAATGTACAGGAGAAAACAAAGGAAGTTCAGAGTACCAACAAGCAGAACAAATTTGAAAGTAATGTGTAAAATGTATCACAATTTTTAAAAAAATAAGCAATATAAAAGGAAGAGTCAGAGTTTTGAATTTTCCTTTTTTGTATTCTGCTATGTCCATGGAAATAGGATTTTTTATGATTAAGGTCAGAGGAGAAAAAAATGTCCAGAAGAGAACAGAAGGAAATAGATAAGCAGGACCTGTTTGAAAGATATATGCTGAATTTATTTTGTACTTAAAAGGAAAAGCAAGCACTAAAAGAGATTATGTTAAAAGCAAACAAACAAAAGACTGCCTACCCCAATCCTACCCACTATTTAAAACCCAGCTTAAGATCTGTCAAGGAAGAAGCCTTCTCATAACCACTCTGGCCCACACTAATCTCTCCTTCCTAAATACTTTTGTTGACTAGATCTTACAATTGAGCACTTAACTGCCCTCATTGTTTCATGTATACTGATTTTGTTTTCCCAATTCAATTTTCTCCATAGTCATTTGTGTCTGGGTCTTTAATGTTAGTACCTGTCTTGAGATTATTTTCAATTTATTCTGTATATATCTTGTCTGTACATCGTTGTTTGCATGTTGTCTTCCCCATTAGATGGTGAGCTACTTAAGAGCAACTGGTGATTTCCTTTCTTTGTGGGTTTTGGTTCGTTTGGTTTTTTTGTTTTTTCATTTTCTTTGTATCTCTCAGGTTCGGCACAGTAATCGGTACATAGTAGGCATTTAATAAATATTTGTTAAGACTTGTCCTTTTTCTCCTCTGTAAACTCCATTAGAAGAGGAACAATGTGTACATAAATCTGTATCATCCCACTTCCAGGAAGGTATTTTTCATCTGGTAGGAACTTAATAAACATTTCTGCATTTATTTTGTAAGGTTCTCCAGGGCAAGAAATTTGCCACATTTTCTCTGTAGCCTCAACAGCACCTAGTACAGCTAAAAGCACATAGTAGGTATTTGATAAATGGTTGTTGATTAACTGAGAAGTTTCACAACTAGCTTAATCACTATGAAATGTTTCCCTTATACCTGCTGGGACCCTTAGTTTACCTCAAAGAAATAGGGAAAGCAATATGTTGCAGCTTCTATTGTTTAGGGTAAGGGGTGTTAAGGATCCTGCTTAAGTGAAGGGACAGGTCAATTCTCCCAGAGCCTCCACAGCTGTGAATCATAAACTTGGAGTTGCAAAGCAGCCTTCCCAGATGTTCCTTGTGGATTGATTGGGAAGGAAATAAATAGGAGGCAAGAGGGAAGAGGAGAGAGGTCAGACAATGCTTGTATCATCCTCCTCCTCCTCCTCCTCCTCCTCTCCCATGAAGAGACCCATTCTACAGGTCTAAGCTAGACCTCCAACAGCCACTGGCAGGTGGCTCCCGTATCACAACAAAGGGGAGGTAAGAAAGTGGCAAAGGATAGTCTTGCCTCCCTCTTTTGGCTCCTTTTGTTTACCTGATGACTGAGTACCAAGACTAGCTCAAACATCCTCTGAAATTCCAAAATACCCTCAACCTTCCTAGGAGATAGAGGCTGGCACTGAAGTAGCTCCCTTAGCCTTCTTTCCCTGAATGAAATTTGAAAAGAAATCTTCAATGTGCAAACCATCTAGTAATAATTTTGCAAATTGCTTTCTCTCCCTCTCTGACAAACAATGGCCTAGGCCATTTCCTTTTTTCTCTTACATAGAGATGAGCAGTAGACCTGAACTTCAGATGGTGATAATCCAGTGTGCCACGCTATTCATTTTAAATTAAAAATATAAGGTATGAACTATGTGAATAAATAATTTGGAACCCGAGCTGATTGAAAAAACAAACTGCCAAGCCCATAATTCCTGCTGCCAGGAGAGACTTGGGCAATATTGGGTCCCTTAAGCTTGAGGTTTCTAACTGTAGTTACACTAAAACTGGTCAAATGTCTGGCACCAATATAGCAGACTTGCAGAAGCAGAGGGCCTCCAGGAAGCCTAAACAGAGGCAACCCAACCCAGGTTAGGAAAGCAGAGCATGGAAAAGCATCAATGCTGACTAGTATTGGGATGCTGTTAGCCAGGATGCTTCCAGCCTGGGCAAGATAGGGAGGCCCAATACACACACACTTTAAAATGCATACAATAATGGCTATTTTATCCAGGGAGACATGGCATGAGTTTTTAATTTTTTTTTTTGAATGGAAGAATCTTTGGTGTTTGTTTTCCTGCTTTTTAACTGAGGTGATCTAGGCTAAAAACTTTGAGAATCATAATTAAATGGGCATTTCCATAACCAGAGCGTATAAACTACGGTCTGCTTCCATCCCCCAACTGTTCACTCTGATTATCATGATAGTTTAAGCACTTTTAAGGCCATCCTGCCCTTATCCAGAGGCAGAAAATCTCTCTTCCAGTAATATTTGGGGCTTTGTTTTTAGTCTACAAGTTCTGAAGGCAATATACTCCTCCATTTCTGCCATATTATGGGAAAAAAAAAAAACTTTTCAAAATGTAAGCCCCAAAGCTTTGAATTTCTATTTTTATAGGAATTACAGGGAATCACAAGAGGGAAGCTGCTTAGTGCAATGAAAAAGAGGGCTGACTTTTGAATCCAGGACCTCTGATTTTAATCCCAGCCTTGCTACTTCGTACCATGTGACCTGGAGTTAAGACATTGGCCCTCTAACTGGGGATCGGTTTCTTCCTCTAAAAATGAGGGCTGAGTCAGATGGTCTTGGAGGTCTCATACATTTCTTAAGCTATATGCCTCTGAATTCCTTTGTCTGTTAGAAAGAAGATCATTGGTGTGTTTATATAAATGTGTTGTATTGCTTTGGGTACCATCACCATTTGCCCAAGTAATAAATAATGCACACACTAAGTTTGAAAATTGCCCATAACTCTACAGTAGGTAATAACATTTTTCCTCCCCTGAGGCTGGGGTTAAGTGACTTGCCCAGGGTCACACAGCTAGAAGGTGTTAAGTGTCTGAGACCAGATTTGAACTCCCGTCCTCCTGAATTCAGGGCTGGTGCTCTATCTACTGAGCCACCTAGCTGCCCCTTAGGTAATAACATTTTTATACCGTTGTAGAGTACTGGTCATCTGTCAGCTACTCACTCACTCCAAGTTGATACTGCCCAATTACATATAGGGAAAACAAATCACATTAAAAATGTAAGAGATGAATAATATTTATTTTTTTTAATTTAAATAATTTAATCCTGTACTTTTGTTTTCTTTTGGAAGAAATTGAGGTTAAATGACTTGCCTGGGGTCATAAAGCTAGTGTCTGAGGCTGGATATGTGTTCAGATCCTCCTGATGCTAGAGTCAATGTTCTAGTCACTGTGGCACCTAGCTTCCCCAATGCCATACCTTTATTGGTGAGGCAATTGGGATTAAGTGATTTGCCCAGGGTCACACAGCTAGAAGTGTTAAGCATCTGAGGCAGAATTTGAATTCAGGCCTCCAGATTCCAGGGCCAGTGCTCCTGCACCATCTAGTTGAGCTCTCACACTGTACTCTTAAAAACACATGGCTTATTTATTTATTTTTTAATTCCCAGCTTTGACTGTAACATTCCAGTTTATCTTTAATATCTGCAACTTATGAAAAATTGAAAACACAGTATCTTTAGGAAGGGGTAGAGAATGTCGCCAATTAAACAATCATCACCAAGCATTTGACAAAATACCTACTGTGTGCCAGGCACTGTTGCTAGATGAGGACGCAGAAGACCAAAATGAAACAGTCCCTTCCCTCAAAGAGCTTACAATTCAAACCTCGTCAGCATGGGCTTTGCCACCAAATACAGACTGTAAACTCTCCCCGAATCTGCAGGCAGGCTTTAGGAAGTCGCTTTGGCCGAACATCTCCTCACTGTGTGGCCAACCTGTTGAGAAGCCTTCCTGAACTTATCCCGGCTGATCCTCAGATGTCAGACACACAGTCTGTCACCGGGCCTATGCTTGAAGCCCTTCTAGCTCTGTAGGGACTCGCCAGAGCCTCACACTACTACAGCACTCTAACAGCCTCAGCAAACCAAGCAGCGCCTCCAGAGGGAGGACAACTTGAAATGGAAGTGGACCATGTTGCTACTTTAAAGTTTCCAAATCACTGCTCTAAATATCCCTCTCTAAAAACACAATGTAACAATTAGTAACTCCAGCTCCATGGAGGACGTACTGGGACACCCACAGGCTCAATTTTGGAGAAGCCAGGTTTGAGGCTTGGATCTGATGCTCCCTACCTACGTGACTTTGGCCAAGTCCCTTCCTCTTCTCCAAGACTCAGTTTTCTCAGCAGTAAAATTGAAGAAGCTGGACTGGATGGCTTCGGAAGTTCCTTCCAACTGTAACTATCTTGCTTCTAGATCAGGTTTATAAACTAAGTCCAGCCCAAACACTTTTAATCTCATTCATGGATTACAAGTACATCATTATCTGTCAAGTGCTAATATAATCACTTTCCCACTTAATTCAAGACTAAGTTGGATTGAAACAGACCCTGTACCTCGTGGACAAGCTCATGTTCTGTTACAATTTCAAGATTTTTAGAAATGAGACAGAAATGAGACTCTCTTCAAAGCTACCATGTGAATGCTCTGAAAAGAAAAATGGTAGCAATATTTTCAGAAAGAAACAAGATGGCTCTATAAGGCTTTGGGTTTGTTTTCTAGGATTTGCCCCTAAATCAACTTTACATGGGACGGGGTAGGCATACCTAATTCCTGAGGGGATAGCCTGCCATTTTCATAAAACAAACAAAGGAAAAAAAAAATCAGCAGGGGCTGATACAGGTTTCTGTATCCTAATAGGTTAATAAGTAATCCTGAAAGGATTATAATTGAGCTTGTTTTTCCCTTCCCATTTAAACGAACTACTGTAACCATATGAAAATTGCTGGCATGTCTCCATTTGATAGGCAGTTAGGTGACAGGGTGGATAGAATGCCAAAATGGCCTTCCTGAGCTCAAGTCTGACCTCAGACATTGACTAGCTGTGGCAAGGCACTTATCACCCTGTTTGCCTCAGTTTCCTCATCTGTAAAATGAGCTGGAGAAGAAAATGGCAAACCACTCCAGTATCTTTACCAAGAAAACCCCAAAAGGGGGCACAGAAGAGTGAGACATAACTGAAAACAACTGAACGATAGCTCCATTTGGTATAAACTAAAAGAGAATCTCTCAAGAGAGAGGCAGCCTGGTGGTTTGAAAAGGGCAGTAAATCCCTTCACAACTCAAGTCCCCCAGCTGTTCTACCCACCCGACCTTAGAAATTTTTTTTATTTTCTTATCTGTGTAAGTTGTATGTTGTTCCTTCTCCACCCCCCCTCCTCCCAAGTACAAAATAAGCTCCTTGAGGGCAGGCAATGTTTCTTTAGCTTTGTCTCACCAGGCCGTGCCTGATAAATGACCCCATAGAGTCAGATCTGGAGCTGGAACGGATATCTAGTCCAACTGCATATTTTACAAAGGAAACTACAGTCTAAAGAAGTAAAGTGGCTTGTTCACAGTCACACAGATTTGAACTCGGGGCTTTTGACTCCAGAGCTGTTTAAATGTAGATTAGTAAATACCAATAATAGTTGTTTATCATTTAACCCTAAAAAAAATTTGTTTCCTTATATAAGATGGAGATAACTTACTCCATCCACCTCGAGGAGTTCTTGGGTGGGTGGGTGGGAATGAACTTTATAAACCTTCCAAGATCTATAGAAATAAGTGGCTACTAGTCCAGGAACAGTTTTCCAGCTCATTGAGAGTAGGAATGCCAACTGCTGGATGCTTCTATGAGCATGATACAATGAACCAAAATCTCCTCCTGGATCAAGGAGTCATTGATTTCTTTCCTTTCACTGCTCCCTCCTCTCCCCCCAAAAAATATACACACACTTAGCCCTGGAGGAAGTGAGGTTTCTTGACTTTTTATGGCCCATTGCCTCCAGAAAAGTAATGACACGCAGTGGAAAGCGTCCTGGAGCTCTGTCATTTGCTGCTAGTGTGACTTTGGCCAAGTCACTTAGCCTGTCCATTCCTCGGGCTGCTCCTCTCTAAAGTGACTACAGAATTAGGACGAGATGTTCTCTGCCTAGAAAAGTGGCTTCAGAACAGGGTACCCAACCACGACAGCCCAAGGGCAGGAACCCCGCTGGCCCTGGTTAGGACATGCCGGTAAACACGCCCCGGGCCCACTCTTCACCATCCAGCGTCCCTACCCCGGTTCCACATGGGCAGATCACGTGAGCTTGTTTACAGCTGTGCACTGCTCAAGTGCCGCCCCGGAGGTCCCGGAAGATGGAGGGAGTCCACATTCTCTTCTCCCCCGGCCTCGTCCGATTATTATTGGGGGCTCATGGATTCTCCCCTCCCAGCCCAGGCACAGGACTGAAAGATCCCCCCCACGCCCCACCCCCACGATCTAGTCCATTAGCGCCAAGGCAGCCACCCTTACCAGACTCGGGCAATGGGAAGGGAAAGGGGATGAGGCGGAGGAAACGCCCAGCTGGGGGCCACTGGGGGGCTGTACCCCTTCCCCTCCTCCTCCATCCCTCCCTCCCCTCGATGCCACGCGAGCCACCGAGTGCTCTGGCAGCACTGGCCTCCCCGAGCTCCCTCCGACTGCCCGCACGCCGTCGAGGCAGCGCGGTCCCCTTTCCCCAACCCAGTCGGGACAGACACACGGACTGCCAGAGCCCACACGGTGGGGGTGGGGCCGGGGGGGAGATCTGCCCAGAGGGAGCGGGGCTTCGCGCTTGCGCGGACACATATAGCCGGGACAGCGCCAGCCGACGTGGGGGGGAAAGGGAGGGGGGTCCTGACAAGGAGGGGGCAGTCGTGTGCGATTGTTGTTATGATCGGACGGACGGGAGAAGGAGAGGGGTAGCTCCAGACCCCACCCCCACCCCGCCAGAGGAAGTGGGCTCCGGGAAGGCGGCGACTCTCACCTCGGACAGCAACGGCTCCTCGGGCTCGGTCCCTCCCCCTCCTTGAGCGACGGCAGCGGCAGAGGAGACAACTGACAGGGCTCCCAGTCCTTTGTCACCCGAGCGGGGGGGCTGCACTGGCTGCTGGGAAAGCGGAGGACTCGGTGGCTCCCTTGCCTTGGGCGGAGCTACTTACTCCCGGAGCAGGCCAAGAGGGGCGGGGGCGGGGGGCGGGGCGGGGGCGGGGCTTTGTCTGCCCACCTGGCCTCCGACCTTCCAGCCTACTGCTACCAGCCACCACCCTTCTGTCACCACCCCCTCCCCCGGACTCCCCAAAAGAGCTCTGGCCCTTCCCCCGCAGCTGTCCCCCGGTCGAGGCCTCGGAGGCCAAGAGAGCACAGCTGAGGAGCTGGAAGGCCCCTTAGACGTCATCTAGCTCAACTCCCTCATCTCTCTGAGGAGGAAACTGAGGCCCAGAGAGAAGCAGCAAGATCATAGGAGCCGAGATCTAGAACTGAAAAGAACTTGAGAGACCATTTTAGCCCAACTACATCATTTTACAGATGAGGAAACTGAGGCCCAGAGGGGAAATGACTGGCTCGAGATCACATACTTAAGTGGAAAAGCCAGGATTGTAACACAGGTCTTTCTGGTCCTCGGTATGGGTTCGTCTTACGTCATGGCCCTCGACCTGGTCCAGTGTTGTTTTAGCAAAAGCTTACTGGTCCCATAGAATTACACTTGTACGGTCTGTCCAGCCTCTTCAGCTATAACTTGTCTATAATCCCATCATGGTGTCCTTTGGGGGAACACCTTAGTGGAGAAAATGAACAAGTATTTCTTTAAATGTCTATTATGTGCTACTTAAGGCAGCTAGTTTACTGCATAGAGTTGGGTCTGGAGTCATAAAATTTGACTTCAGAGTAGGTGTGGTCCTGGTCAAGTCCCTTAACCTCTGTTTGCCTAAATCCACCAGAGAAGAAAATGGCAAACCAGTCCAGTATGTTTGTCAGGAAAATCCCATGGACAGTATGTTCCACAGAGTCACAGAGAGTCGGACTCGACTGGGTCACGTCTGACCAAAGACAAAGCAAGATGATCCCTGCCTTCGAGGAGCTTGTTTTGTTGGGGGTACTATCTACAGATAAGGAGAAACAAATATGAATTCTACCAAAATAAGGCCACTGGCATTGGGAAAATGAAAAGAGGCTCCCTGAAAGAGCCAAGTGCTTAGGGCATAGCCCTTATGTATGTAAAACACCCCGATTCTTAACACTTCTCCCTCAAACCCATTATTTCATTTTTATTCGGTATGTGATTTCTTTTTCCATGTTTTCATTCTCCCTTCCTTTCTAATGTAAGCCCTTTCTAATGTAAGCTGCCTGAAGGCAGAGATTCCCTATATATCAGCACTAAGCATAGTACCTGGTATACAGTAAGTGCTTAATAAATAATTGTTGAGTTGAAAGAGGTTTGAGGAAGGAAAATCAGATCTATTGAGACAGATATACATGGAGGTATAAATATTTTAAAATTTAACATTTGTTGTAGGACAAATTCTTTAATTTGCCCTTCCTTTCCCCTCCCATGCTCAATGTTCTCTAAATTTTCCCTGGGGCTCCAAAGAAAAGATCTGAAATTCAGTCATAGTTAATGCCCCTAAAAACCAGTGATCTCATATGTGTAGATACTCCTCTCCACAAATCACCCACCCCCTCCACCTCTGCTTAGCTTTTATGACTCATTCAGACTAAAGTGTCACTGATAACCTGGTGAGGTAGATAGCATAAGCATACATTATGCGATGTTATCTGGGGGAATGACTGAACTACTTTATGACAAAATTTCCTAATTTGAGATAGATTTGGATTATACTTGTAGGGGAATTAATTAAGGGAATTCTCTGATCAATCTGATGAGCTTAGCAGGAGATGATCCTTTGTGTGGCTTTTGGTATGAGGGGGCTCAGAGGAATGCTTCCCAGGTGGTCAAATTCATATGTGTGGAGGAGCATGCATCCCTCTGACCTCTGCCGTGGTGTCCTTCTTTAGCTATAGAGCGAATATAGGCTGAAGGGAAATCCAGATATCTGACACTGACCTTTAACTGAAAATTGTTAAGACTGATTGGACAGATGGTAAGTTTTACCTTTGTTGACTGATAGCCTTGCCTCAAAGCCCCTCCTACTCTGGCTACAGCTGCTCTGGAAAAAGTTTGGTAGCAGGGAACACAAGCTCGGTCATCTGTTATATTCTTTTGTAACATGTCAAAAGGCCAGAAGTGTGCAGAACTTTATCTCCTATTATACCACTGCCTCAAGTAGGGACTGATCTCTGCGGCAGAGAGGCACAGCCAGAAACTTTCAAGAACTGCTCTGTCCCTTCCCCTGGTTCCATGACAAAATATATAGGACTTAATCATAGAAAAATTATTCTCCTTTTTCTATCCCTAAGACTCACTAAATGAAATCAATTTCCAGTTAGTCAATTCAACAAGCATCAACTTTGAGCCGGCATTGTGCTAACTAAGCACGGCAAAGACACAGAGACAAACCAAAATGGCCCCTTCTATCAAGGAGTATTAGGGAGAAATAATATGTATACACATATATAAATACAAGCATACGTACATATAGATAGATAGATAGAAATATAGATAGATAAATACACACACACACACACATATATATGCATAATATACATATATGTATATATCCATATATTCAAATACAGGCATTCATATGTGTGTATAATAGATGCACAATTCATAGATGCGTATAGGCCGTGACCCGTGATTTCATTAGTAGAGGGAATTCCCCATGAGTTAACTTCCTCTACCAAAGAATGAAAAACCATTTATTAAGAGCTAACTATATCCCAGGCTCCCTGCTAAGTGATAGAAATACAAGTACAAGTAAGCAAGATCTGTCCTTGCCCTCAAAGAGCTTACATAGTAATGGCAAAAGGGAACAAATAAAAGGAAAGGGAGGTGTTGGGCCAGTGAGAGTTACCCTGTCCGAGTCCCCGGTCACAGGGGCAGAGTCTGAATTCTGTGGGAGGAATAGGGCCAGAGTGCAAGAAGTAGGATTTGGAAATATAAAGGAAGTGACCTGCTCAGCAACTGATTGTTTTAACTGAGACATCTGGGTCATTGAGAAGTGAAGTGATCAGCCTGGAGTTGTACAATTATAGTAGGTGTGTATATGTATTAATATATGTGTGTATGTATACATATGCATGTATGTTTATATACATTCATGCATATATACATAAACATACAATATAGCTATTTATACATACAAACATATATACATTTTATATATACAAGCATACATATATATGCATAGACATATATACATACACACACGGAGAAAGTGAACCCCCTCTGGGCTACTCTCCAAAACTTTCAGTGACCCTGAGAAGTTCCCCAGAGGGATGGCTGCTACCTCAAGTTCTAGGACTTCAGGCTGGGAGATTATAGTTAACAGTATTTGACAAGCCCCCTCCAGTGTGTTTCCCTGTAATAATCAGCAAGTAGACTCAGCTTTTTCAAAAAGCACAAAGAATATCTTTCACAAACTTGTCCCAAAGAGATTCCACTGAATCCGGGAGGAAAAATACATCAAGTATTATGATCGTGAAGCACATGTGTAAAAAACACACAGAACTTGCAACTTGCAACTCTGGAACAGCAGGCCTTGATGTCCTTTCTTTCTCTGAAGAATCCTAACAAATTCATGGCAGAATGAGACATGGGTGTCAGTGATGGCTCCATCACTCCACTGTCAGGCAGGACTGGCGCCTCCAATGGCCTGACATTTTCATTGGACAGATGGCTCAGGTGGCCTTGCTCCTTGGCGTCTTAGCTATAAAGGTTGATCTGATGTTAGGCTAAACTGCACAGGTTGTTGGGCAAGGAGGCGTGGCATATGACAAACTGTTAGGATTACTAGGTGAGAACTCAGGTTGTCTGGACAGTGACAAGGTGAGAATTCAGGTTGTCTGGACAATTACAAGGTGAGAACTCAGGTTGACTTGACAGTTCTCTGGCTCAGACCTTTGGTTTGCGCCTTTAAAGGGAGTTTACACCTTAGGAATTCTAAGAGGAGCAAGCTCATTGGTTGGAGTACTTCTTCCCAGAAGCCCTTGCATTATCCCACGCCCATTCTCTGGGAGGATAAAAGAGGGCAGCACTCCAGAGATAGAAGTCTCTGCTCTACATCAGGCTTGCCCGGGCTTTCTGCAGGAAGGGAAGTCACTTCTCTGGACAAGAGTTAACGGCAACTGTCTAGAGACAACGGTTCTCTACAGGAAGAAGAATCTGTCCGAGAGATTTGAGTTGACACAGCAGATCTCCTTCCAGAGAGCGATCTGCAGCTTCTGGAGACAACAGCACGTTACAACAGACCTAACCATTGAGCTATTGTTGGACTGGACCAGGCAAGATTACTTCGTTCCTAGTCTTCATGGGACTTAGCATCTTTACTGGATGGATGGATTCCCCAGGCTGGCTCTTTGATGGACAACTGCAATCTCCTTCACCGTCACCCTCTAGCTTAATTAAGGTGGCTATTTTTGTGTGTAACACCAAAATTGTTACAGGGTTCTTTCAGCCAATTCTGGTGATTCCTAATGTAAGATTCACAAAAAACATTTCCTCTTTAACTCCCTGTGGAAATCAGCTCCAGATAGAGGGTGATACTGCTCTTACCTCTTGTGTTTTCCAGTTCTTTCTGGATCAGAGCATTGCCTCCTTAGCCAGTTATCTTGGCTGGATTCCACTTGGGGACTTATTAATACAAATTAATACAAAGATAAAGGTATAAACTATAGAAGCAGCTTGTTCCTTTGGCTCTAGCGTAGGGAAGACTTGAGTTGAAATCTGGTCTCAGGCACTTACTAGCTATTTGACTCTGAGTAAGTCTCTTAATCCTGTTTCCTTACTCAGTTTTCTCAGCTATAAATTGGGATAATAACAGCATGTGAACCTCCTAGTATTAGTGTGAAGATCAGATGAAATAACTTTTGTAAAGTGTTTTGTAAACTTGAAAGTGCCAATGGAATTACAATATTTCATATGGCTATGGAGCCATACATAGGCTGAAATAATCAGAGGTAGGGGGAAAAAAAGAAATGAGAGGCTGGAACCAAATCATGGAGGGCTTTAAATATCAAATAGATGAGTTTATCCTAGAGCTAATAGAGAGCAACTGAAGTTTCTTAAGCAATGGATTGACATGATCAGACCTGTGTTTTAGGTGTCAGTGCCATTTTTTTTCCCCCCGATAAGGTTTAAATTTTTTTTCTTTATTAAAGCTTTTTATTTTTCAAAACATAGCCATGGGCAGTTATTCACCACTGGCCCTTGCAAAACCTTGTGTTCCAATTTTCCCTGCCTCCCCCATGCCACCCCCTCGATGGCAAGTAGTCCAATATATGTTAAACATGGTAGAAATATATGTTAAATCCAATATAGGCATACATATTTATACAATTATCTTGCTGCACAAGAAAAATCAAATCAAACCAGAAAAAGAGATGAGAAGCAAAATAAGATGCAAGCGAACAACAGCAAAAAGAGTGGAAATGTTATGTTGGGAATCAAACTCAGCTCCCACAGTCCTCTCTCTGGGTGTAGATGCCTCTCTTCATCACTGAACAACTGGGACTGGTGTCAGTGCCATTTATTGAATGCATGCTAACACTGTGGGGAAAAAGAAAAGATCACTTCTACCTTCAAATGCCATGCTGGTTTTGAGGTGACAAAGTAGATAGAATTCTGGGACTGAAGTCAAGAAGAACTGAGTTCAAATGTGACCTCAGACACTTACTAGCTATTTGACTCTGAGCAGGTCTCTTAATCCTGTTGCCTTAGTTTCTTCATCTGTAAAATGAGTTGGAGAATGAATAGCAAACCACTCCGGTGTCTTTGTCAAGAAAACTCCCAAAGAGTCAGACATGACTGAAAATGATTACACTTTGGGAGATTTGCCCAAAAAAATACTGGTCCTAGTGAGGGGGTTGGGGTTAAGCCAAAGATTCATGTGCCTGGAGGATAGTAATAGGAGCAATATTTGTCATGTAGACTAAGCTTTTTTTTCTTTAAAAGATAGAGATTGAAGTCTTCCCGGAGAATTAATTGGTAGCTTCCAAAAACCAACTCACAGGGAGGAAGGGGTTCTTCCTCCTTAGGCTAGACCAGGATATACCAGCCTGGCCAATCCTAAAGCAGGGAAGAATCAGTATGGTATCCTTGCTGAGTATCCTCAAGTTATGACTAAATAAACTTTGTTTTTTTAATTATTAGATCTAAAAATTCTCATTTTAAACATGAAACACTAGCCAGGCCTAAATCAGGTCTGTCTTTCCCAGGGGTCTCAATGGAATTTGAGTTCAAGCATATTCACCTACACAATACGATAGCCAGAACAGCTAATGTTGATCGCTGGCTGCATAAATAAACTGTGTTGGACACAAGAAGCAAAGTAAGAGTTCCACTGTCCTCTGCCCTGGCCAGACTCATCTAGAGCATTGTGTTCGGTTCTGGGCACAACATTTTAGCAAGGATGAGGAGCAGAGTGTCCAGAGGAGAGAGAACAAACAGGCTAGTGAGGAAACTGGTTACTATATGGCATAATAAGTTTACTAGAAGAAACTGAGAATGGTTAGCCTGGAGAAGTCTTAGGAGAAGCATGAGAAAGAGCTTCAAGTAATTGAAGAGCTCTTTTTTCCAGTAGCATACTTTTCATTTCTTTTTTTAATAGCTTTTTTTAATTTTTCAAAGTATATGCAAAGATAAGTTTCAACATTCACCCCCTACAAAACCTTGTGTTCCATATTTTTGTCTCTCCCTTCCCCCTCCCCTAGACAGTAAGTAATCTAATATAGGTTAAACATGTACAATTCTTCTATACATATCTTCCCATTTGTCATGCTGCAAAAGAAAAACCAGACCAAAAAGGAAAAAAATGAGAAAAAAAAACAAGAAAACAATAAAAGGTGAAAATACTATGTTTAGAAGACGACATATCTTCTAAAACCTTTCATTCATAATTTTGCAAAGTTGGAAGCATGAAGGTGATCTTCCTATTTGACAGATGAGGAAATTGTTTATAGTTTACCATAGCTGGTAGAATTCAAATTAGGATCTGAACCTAGGTCTTCTGAGGAAAAGTCCATGCTGCTTTCTGATGATGAAAATGAATATGATGATAATGTTGTTGTTGATGACGGTGATGATAATGAAACAAAAAAATTTTTTAAGAGCTCAATTTGTGCCAGATATTATGCTAAGTGCTTGGAAAGAAAAAAAAAAGTCCATACTCTTAGGGAACTAGCAATCTAATGTTGATAAGTATGAAAATAATGATAATAATAAAGATTCCTTGTGGTTGAATATTTAAAAAGAAAAAAAGAAAGAAGAAAATACTGTGTTGTGATCCACACTCAGTCCCCACAGTCTCTCCCTGGATGCAGATGGCTCACTCCATCACAAGTCCATTGGAACTGGCCTGAATCACCTCATTATTGAAAAGAGTTATGTTCTTTACAGCTGATCATCACATAATCTTGTCGTTGTGTACAATGTTCTTTTGGTTCCACTCACTTCACAGCATCAGTTCATGTGTCTCCAGGCCTCTCTGAAATCATCCTGCTCATCATTTCTTATAGAACAATACTATTCCATCACATTCATATATTATAACTTTTTCAGGAAGGGCTCTTTTTGAAAGAGAAACAAGGCTTGTTCTGCTTGGCTCCAGAAGGCAAAATTAGGTGACATAGTGGAAGCTGGGGAGAGGCAGGTTAATAGAAGGGCGAACTTCTTTTTAATTAGAATTAAGTGGAAGTGGATTGGATTGCCTATAGACGCTGGATTTGTTGCAGATGATGGTGAGATGTGAATTGGACCAATTAGAGCTTTGAGTTCTAAAGTGATGATCCCCTGGAAGCTAATTGAATGAAAAGGTCCTAGCTTCTTGAATTGATAATGCATCAGCTAGGAGGGGCTGGGAATCCAAAAGGAATAAAATCAATCTGAAGGATTAGTTTCTTAAAGGAAGCTCAACCCTCATCATTCCCTGATAGGATTAGTTTCTTAAAGGGAGCACAACCCACATCACTGGGAACCATTGACTCTTGTTTGCCTTTCTTTGTTTCCGACTTAGCTCGTAGAAAGGCACTTAGTAAATATTTATTGACTGACTTGTTGACTGAGGCAAGAATGGCACTACACCCAAGGTTATGAACGTGAGCGTTTGGCTGAATGGTACCACCAAAGTCATGTTGAGCTAAGTGCGTAAGAGAGGCCCCAAGTTGTATTAGAAATCTGAGGAGGGAGAGGTGACTTTCAGCTAGGAGGAGGAAGAGGAGGAGAAACAAGGAAAGCTTCATGAAGGAGCTGAGTCTGAGCCTGAGCTGGGATGGCTGAAGCTACAGTGTGTCCCTCACCCCTTTTTTCTTTTTTTTTTTCTCACCCCTTTTTTCAACTCTTCTCTAGCTCAGCCTCTGTTTCAAAGATTTTTCAGGTCAGAAGCAGCTAGTCATCAGGATGATGAACCAAAGTGGAAAATTTGAGGGCAAAACATACATAAAATCTTCATTATGGAATGAGAAAAAATAGAAAAAGTCCGGTGTATCGTGAAGAAGGATATAAAGGCTAGGATATACTGGGAAACTCAGTGCCATTACTAGAAATTTAGTGGGGAGGAGGCCAGAAGTCCAGTCACCAGGACAGGAAGGAGGTAAGTCTATAACTATCACCTATGTCTTGGGAAGGGAGTATGTTTGGAGGGAGCTATCAGGAGTAGGGATAGACAGGAAAAGGAACACACCCTGGGATAGTACTCAATTATCAATCACTCCCTAAACACTTATTAAACACTTATTAGACGCAAAGCATTGTACTAAGCAGTAGTGCTCCCAATACCCTTAAAATTTCTCATCCTGGGAAAAAGTACTGATGGCCACACCCTAGTTACAGCTTTGAGTAAACTTAATTATAAACCTTCAAAGAGAGTCCATAAAATGGAATCAGATGTCAAAGGAAATTGTTGAAATGTCCCCACCTCCCTCCTTTCCTGAAAACTCAGAAGACAGAATACTTGACTTAGAATTGGAACCCATGGGATTTTTTTTTTTAAATGAGCACATATGTCCCAAACACATCAGGAAATACTTCTTCACAAAGACTCTTGTTTTGAATGCTCCTGGTGAGTAACACATGGCAGTGAGGGCCTTCAAAGGCCTGGCTTATATGTAATTAAGATTCACTTCAGTCTGTGTGCTTCTGAACACAAGTCCTACTGTCTGGGCCTGCGTTTTATACACTGCCAGGAAAGGAAGGTAGAAAAAAAAAAACCCTAAGATTTCCACTAGGATATGGACAAAGATAAATTCCCTTTTTTGTTGTTGTTGCAGTTTCTTACTGTTTCGTTCGAATATGACTCGAAGTAAAGCTGTAACTTGCATTCTTCATCTCTTGGGAAAGCTTCACAAAAAGTGACAAGGGTAAGCAATCTGAAAAACACCTTTAAATAAACTTTTAAGGACAAATTCAGTTGGTGGAAGTTGGGAGGAGACAGAGACCCCATGATACTGGCCCTGAGACAGTCAGTGAGGCTGTTCCAACTCTGCAGTGGTGGGAAGAGGAAGAGTGCTTACTTGGGATGTGGCAGCCAGGAGATGGAAGCTTTTACCTGAACTTAGCTAGTACCTTCTGTCTGAGTCTTCATGACCCCATTGGGGGTTTTCTTGGGAGAGGTACTGGAGTACTTTGCCATTTCCTTTTCCAGCTCATTTTACAGATGAGGAAACTGAGGCAAATTAGGTGAAGTGACTTGCCCAGGGTCATACAACTAATAAGTGTCTGGAGCCAGATTTGAACTCAAGATGAGTCTTCTTGACTCTGGGCTTAGAACTCTATCCATTGCAGCACCGCCTAGCTGCCTCTATCACCTTCTTAGCCAGAATAAATTAATTAAAGTAGGAAACCATGTGGTAGTTACTTACTTTAACTGGGTTTTTTTGTTAATTAATTAATAAATTGACTAGTTAAGCTCACTTTTTTCTATGTACCAGGAGAACCATCAGAAGTGTAGTGCCCACCCAGAACTCACCCTCCTCTTCAGCATTTTTCCTTCTCTTCCATTAAGCATTCTAAACCAGTCCTTCATCAACTACTCCAATGGCAGTAGACGGGAACCGGAATTCGGTCTTGAACTTGAGATTGGAACAAAATGAGACATCTACTCATAGTTCATGTAGTAATTGATTATCCTTCCCCTGCTATGGCTAAGCAAACCTCCTTTGATTAAACAAGAAAAAAGAAGTGAACAAAGCTGTTGATTTGCATTCAGTCACCATAGTTCTTTTTCTGGATGCAGATGGCATTTTCTGTCCAAAGTCTATTGGGATTGCCTTGGACAATTGAAGTCTTAAGGATAGTTTCAGCTCCTTTTAAGGAAAAGAAGTAGCCTAGCCTACACGTAGGGACCCTGACAGATATATATTCTACCTACAACAAATAGAAATGTCCCTTCTCTCTTTAGGAAGTTAGATTCTAGGATTATACTACTTGTCTATCCAGGAGGCTGGAGTTTGGGAATCTTGACCTTCCTCTAACAAGCTGGGGAGGTTATGCCATCATCTCTCCAAATATGGGGCCAGGACCTGGGGGTCAAGAACTTTCCTGTTGGAGCATGTCTGTTTCTCCCACATTCCTCTGTCATTACTAGCTTCTAAGCTGGAGAATCCACCTCCCCATGAGTCCTGGTCTGCTCCTAGAGCTTCTCTTTCTGGATATCTCTAGAAAACAAAGGGAAAAGACCTCAAAGGGTCTTGGCTTCTAGCACAAATCCCACACATCCCACAATTCCAAGGACTAACAGATGCGCTTTTAGGATAGTCCCAGTCACTGAGACTCAATAGGAGATATTCTTAGCTCTTTCAAGGTCGAGTTCATACCCTCTAAAGGAGATTTCTCTAGTCCCAAACAAAGGCTCACTTCAGCCTATACATCTCTGACAATTTTTATGCCCCTTAATGTACTATGTGAGGTAACAGTGACGACAAGGTTACTGGTTTCCCATTTTTCAGAGACTACAAGAAGTTTAAATAGATCAGAATGGAACTATTGTAATTGCAATCAGTGCTTTCCTTTAATCTTTATCCTTTCTTCTAAGTTAATGTTGATTTTGACCTTTGTTCTCTGATTATATACTAAAAATGATACTTGTGCCACAGAAGCCACCCCATAGTCCTGAGGACTTCAGCACTGGACATAATCTTTTCTTCTCAGCTTCCAAAATCATGGATTAATTAAAGTGGAAAATGTCTCTCTTTGGTGGCCTGTTTAATCATTATTGATGGATCACCAGGAGTAATACATAAAGAAGTTTGCAGAATAGATGGCGATCTGAAACATTTTTGCACCACCAGAGAAAAGAGCAGAATCAAATGAATAATGAAAGCTGCAGTTGAAGATATATAGCAACTGTGCCGCTGAACTTTGGGAAACAAAAGCTCCTTAATGACTCAGAAAGACTTAATTCCTTCTATTATACTTGGCAAATTGGGCCCAGATCTCCAAAAGAAGAGTTTGTGTACCTATGGACATTCTGGATATACAGAAAGAAGTTCTAAAGAATGGCTGCAACAGTAAGTCTTTCACATTGGTAGAAAGACAGAAAAATTTATATGGGAGAAGTTCCACTGATGACACAGATTGGAGCTCTACTGGATAAATGCTCTTAAGGAACAAATTGGGATATCTCTACTGATAAAAGATTTTGTCATCAAGGCCGGGAGGAATTTGGTTCTGAAGGTCTAGATATAACTTGATTTGCATCAAGAAAGACTTTCTTCAAAGATGTGGGCTCTTTATATTTTTGACAACTACTGGTTAGGGGGAAAGAAGTCCTGTCTGGCCTCAGAGAAATTTGCTAACTTTTATTTTTTAATGGAGATGGGATGCTCTGACAAATACCTGCATTGTGGTGTGAGTGGTGGTTTCTGTGCATGAAACCATGTCAAATCTCCTTACTTTGATGGGGTACTTGGTGAACAGAAAGTAGCACATTCTTATTCCTGGTGTTAATGAAGCTGTGGCTCCTTGAAGAAGTGCTTTATTTGAAAGGATATGCAAAAGATGTAGAAGCACAGATGCATGACAAAAAAAAAAAAATGCATAGGTGAAGATACCAATCCCTTCTTCTCCACAGGATCAAAGGAGTTTTCTCTAGTGCAAAAGCTGGAACAGGAGCTAAAACAATTAGAGAATGTCTGAATAAATTGTGGTACATGAATATTATGGAATATTATTGTTCTGTAAGAAATGATCAGCAGGAGGAATACAGAGAGGCTTGGAGAGACTTACAGGAACTGATGCTGAGTGAAATGAGCAGAACTAGGAGATCACTATACACTTCAGCAATGATACTGTATGATGATCAATTCTTTATTTTTTAATTTTATAATTATAAAATTTTTTTTGATAATATATATGCATGAGTAATTTTTTTATAACATTATCCCTTGTATTCATTTTTCCAAATTATCCCCTCCCTCCCTCGACTCCCTCCCCTAGATGACAGGCAATCCCATACATTTTACATGTGTTACAATATAACCTAGATACAATATATGTGTGTAAATACCATTTTCTTGTTGCATATTAAGTATTGGATTCTGAAGGTATAAGCAACCTGGGCAGACAGATATTAGTGCTAACAATTTACATTCCCAGTGTTCCTTCTCTGGGTGTAGCTACCTCTGTCCATCATTGATCAACTGGAAGTGAGTTGGATCTTCTTTATGTTGAAGATATCCACTTCCATCAGAATCCATCCTCATACAGTATCATTGTTGAAGTGTATAATGATCTCCTGGTACCTGCTCATTTCCCTCAGCATCAGTTGATGTCTCTCCAGGCCTCTCTGTATTCCTCCTGCTGGTCATTTCTTACAGAACAATAATATTCCATAACCTTCATATACCATAATTTACCTAACCATTCTCCAATTGATGGACATCCATTCATCTTCCAGTTTCTAGCCACAAATGAAAAGGGCTGCCACAAACATTTTGGCACATACAGGTCCCTTTCCCCTCTTTAGTATTTCTTTGGGATATAAGCCCAATAGCAGCAATGCTGGATCAAAGGGTATGCACAGTTTGATAACTTTTGGGGCATAGTTCCAAATTGCTCTCCAGAATGGCTGGATTCTTTCACAACTCCACCAACAATGTACCAGTGTCCCAGTTTTCCCACATCCCCTCCAACATTCATTATTTGTTCCTGTCATCTTAGCCAATCTAACAGGTGTATAGTGGTATCTCAGAGTTGTCTTAATTTGCATTTCTCTGATCAGTAGTGATTTGGAACACTCTTTCATATGAGTGGATATAATTTCAATTTCATCATCTGAGAATTGTCTGTTCATCTCCTTTGACCATTTATCAATTGGAGAATGGTTTGATTTCTTATAAATTAGAATCAGTTCTCTATATATCTTAGAAATGAGACCTTTATGATGATCAATTCTGATGGAAGTGGATATCTTCAACAAAGAGAAGATCCAATTCAATTTCAATTGATCAATGATGGACAGAATCAGCTACACTGAAGGAACACTGGGAAATGAGTGTAAACTGTTTGCATTTTTGTTTTTCTTCCCAGGCTATTTTTACCTTCTGAATCCAATTCTTCCTTTGCAACAGCAACAACAACAACAACAAATTCGGTTCTGTGCACATATATTGTATCTAGGATATACTATAACATATTTAATATGTATGTGAATGCCTGTCATCTAGGGGAGGGGGTGGAGGGAAGGAGCGGAAAATTCAGAACAGAAGGGAGTACAAGGAATAATGTTGTAAAAAATTACCCATGCATATGTACTGTCAAAAAATGTTATAATTATAAAATTAATAATAAAATATATTTAAAAAAAAAAAAAAAAGAACTTTACAGGAAAAAAAATGACCAGCAGGAGGATTTCAGAAAGGCCTAGAGAGACTTACATGAACTGATACTGAGTGAAATGAACAGGACCAGGAGATCATTATACACAGAAACAACAATACTATATGATGATCAATTCTGATGGACGTGGATATCTTCAACAATGAGATGAACCAAATCAGTTCCATTTGTTCAATAATAAACAGAACAGGCTATACCCAGAACTCTGGGAAATGAGTGTGAACCATACATAGCATTTCCAATCCCTCTGTTTTTGTCCGCCTGCATTTTTGATTTCCTTCTCAGGTTAATTTTACATGATTTCAAAGTCCGATTCATCTTGTGCAGCAAAATAACTGTATGGATATGTAAACATATATTGATTTAATGTATACTTTAACATATATAACATGTATTGGTCTACCTGCCAATCTGTGGGAGGGGGTGGGGGGAAAGGAAGGGAAAAGTTGGAACAGAAGATTTTGCAAGGGTCATTGCTAAAAAATTACCCATGCATATATCTTGTAAATAAAAGGCTATAGTAATAATAAAAAAAATAAAGTGATCACAACTTATCAATAAGATTGATACCATTGACGGCACCTGAGGTCATCAAAGAACAAGTTATAAATTGCTTGACTGCAAAGTTGGCAGAGTTAAATAGCCCCAGTAAGTTCAAGGAATATGAGCCCAGTGGAAAATTCTGGGTGCCATACTTTAATCATCCTTATTACATGACTGGGAGAAAAATCCTGAAAACAGTTTTTGATGTTGAGACTTGACAAAAGACAGGGACAGTATTCTTGAGACCTTGATTTCCATGGAGACAAAAATGTTATGCTACTGCTTCCATTATATTCATTCACAGAATGAAAAGCTCAACAGGCACAGCCACATAGAAGGGAGAAAATGCTGGGTTCATGTTTTTATGAAGAGTCCCAACTGAACTGAGCCAAATTTTTATTTTTCCAAAGAGCCTTATCTAACTAGAAAGTTGGTTAATCTTGTCAATGAGCCATTCTTCATTCTACTAAAGTGTGGATCAAAGCAAAAAACCTTTTATTATCTTCTTTTCCTTCCATAAAAATAAGTCCCTACAACAGCTTTGAACATCTGAATTCTTTATACACACTCCACAAATTCAGATAGAGTCCAGGCTACAATGACTACAAGAGTATCTAGAAGAAACAAATAAACAAAAGTATAAAAAATGGAATGTTAAAGTTAATGAAGGCCAAAGAAAGAATAACAAGGAGAATCTATAGCTTGGAAAAGCTATGGGAAAGTAGGTACACCATTGATGAAACTGTGAAAAATCAATTTTAGAACTATGTTCCCAAAGTCATTAAATTGTGTATACCTTCGCCATACTAATACTAGACCTATAAACCAAAGAGATCAGTGAAAGAAAAATGGGATCTATGTAGATAAAAGCATAGCACAGTTTAGAAAAAAAAGAGAATGGCTAAAAACCAATGATGATATATATAAATATAATGGAATATTCTTGCATCAAAAGAAATGAATAAATGGACAGTTTCAGGGAAACTCGCGAAGACTTATAAAACCTGATGCAAAGTGAAGTAAGAACCAGTAAAATAATGTATACAATCACTTTCACATTATAAATAAAAACAACTTTGAAAGATTTGAAGACTCTCATCAATGCAATGACTAATACAATTCCAAAGGACTAATGAAGAAGCATGTTATTCACCTCTTGACTGAGAGATAAAGAATAAAAGAAAATCTTGAATATGGTCAAACATTCGAATTTGTTTTTCCTTGCCTGCATATTTGTTATAAGTACTTTCTCTTTTCTTTTTTTTGGGGGGACAGGGGAGGAAGGTAGAGTGAGAGGAAGGAGAAGATGGATAGAACTAGGGTACTGAAAAAAAGGATCATTGAAGCATCTTTTAAAAAGTCAGAAGAGAACAAAAAGGTAAAAAAGAATCACTGTTGAGTAGAACAGCTTTGAAAACTACAGGTTGAATTTATTATATATGCGGAGACCATAAAAGCTCTGAGAATCCTCATCCCAACTCACTCACACTGATGATTCAGGTCCTTCCCCTCCCTGGCTCTAAAGCAAGGCGGCTTGTTTCTCCTCAGAACTCTAGAGGTACTGTTCAGGAGTTGGTTGTGCCTTTCTAATGCTATCAGCTCAAGCCCCCACTACGTGCTTTCTCCCAAGATTATCCTTTGAGAATCTTTTTCGTCAGCCAGACTTAAGAAGAAAAGGACATTTACTGAAGGGGGACAGTAAAAAGAGTTGGTACAAGACATCCTCCCAAAGATCTGTGACTTTCTTACCAGGATATATAAAATCTAGGGGAAGGTGGACTTAAATTTAGTGAACATGTGTGGCAAGTGTATAACTCTTCGCTTCTGGATGCTGGTAGTCCTTTTCTCCCCTTTGTGAGATACTTGAGAAATTCTCAGTGGGTAGGTTATATTTTCTTTATTGGGCTCCTTGTGAAGTCATGAATCCAGTCCAGTCTGTCATTGGTTCCCAATGCAGACACCACATGTGCTGACCTCTGGATGCCCTTAGTGCAGTGATGGGAAGATAGGAAGGACGGCATCCTCCACATGCTTCAGAGTTCTCAAGATCCTCCTCTAGTCAAAGGAATGTGGGGAGGAGACGTAGGTCAAGACTGAAGCTGAGGCCTCTCCCATCCTACTGGCAGTTCTTCCTCTGGGAGTTTGACTGGTGTGCCACCTTTGTTCCAACCACTGTGCTGACTCCCTTCTCAACTCCATAATTTACAGATGACCCATAGGATATGACCAGTTTTCCTCAGCCCCTTCTGAATTCTCTTTTGAACTCTGAGCTGAATGTCATTCCTGTTCCAATTTGCTTTTTAGCTTAGCCTAAAGCCGATGATTGAGTGATTGATTTTAGAATCAGTCTATGATTGAGATTGAGTGTTTTCACTGGTTAAAGTACTAGGGCAACATATCACTTTTTTGTTTTTAACTCAAACAGGATCACTTAATTGAGTAAATCAATCAATCTCACCTTCCCATATTTAAAAAGTAAGACTCTATGCCTTTCTTTTTATCCTCAGTACTTAAGACTTAGTTTATTTTATTTTATTTTAAAAATTTTATAATTACACATTTTTTGACAGTATATATGCATGAGTAATTTTTAAAATAACATTATCCCTTGTATTCATTTTTCCAGATTTTCCCCTCCCTCCCTCTACTCCCTCCCCTAGATGACAGGCAATCTCATACATTTTACATGTGTTACAGTATAACCTAGATACAATGTATGTGTGTAAATAAAATTTTCTTGTTGCACATTAAGTATTGGATTCTGAAGGTATAAGTAACCCGGGTAGATAGACAGTAGTGCTAACAATTTACAATCACTTCCCAGTGTTCCTTCTCTGGGTGTAGTTGTTTGTGTCCATCATTGATCAGCTGGAAGTGAGTTGTATCTTCTTTATATTGAAGATATCCACTTCCATCAGAATACATCCTCATACAGTATCGTTGTTGAAGTGTATAGTGATCCCCTAGTTCTGCTCGTTTCACTCAGCATCAGTTGATGTAAGTCTCTCCAAGCCTCTCTGTATTCCTCCTGCTGGTCATTTCTTACAGAACAATAATATTCCATAACCTTCATATACCATAATTTACCCACCCATTCTCCAATTGATGGACATCCATTCATCTTCCAGTTTCTGGCCACTACGAAAAGAGCTGCTACAAACATTTTGGCACACACAGGTCCCTTTCTCCTCCTCAGTATTTCTTTGGGATATAAGCCCAGTAGTAGCACTGCTGGATCAAAGGGTATGCACAGTTTGATAACTTTTTGGGCATAGTTCCAAATTGCTCTCCAGAATGGCCGGATTCTTTCACAACTCCACCAACAATGTATTAGTGTCCCAGTTTTCCCACAAAGACTTAGTTTAATAAAGCTTGTTGACTAATCTACTGATTTGTCCATCTCTGGACCACTATTTGGTTACCTATAATCCAGGAAGAGAGACAAAGCAAGAGAGGTCCAGGTTCAAGTTTGTGTCCCCACAATAGCTTTCTTAATATTGAAGCTGTCACATATAATCGCCTCTCTTGAACAAGCTAGAGTAATCCTGACATAACTTCTGGGAAGAGAAGGGAGGGTCAGCCTTTTTTAAAGATTCACAGACTCTAAACTTTTCTCTGCTTAGTTGCTAAGTAAGGAGGCCCTCCTTGTGAAAAAGCCATGGTTCCTGTTTCCAAATGTTTTATCCCAACTTGACATCTAGCACAGTGCTTCCCATATAGTAGACACATAATATATTTTTAACAAATGCATGAATGACTAGGAGAAATATGTACATCAAACCCAAAGTCTTTGATCCCCCTGATTTTTACCATGTGCATCTCAGTTCTGTTGAAATGGGAAAGATATAAAAGAACATTTTCAACTGCCTCACAGCCCAGATTCAGTGGATGTTTTTTCAGGGACAGAAGCATGAAAGAGGCAGTAGGATAACTTAACCATTTCAAATCTAATAAGAGGTACTGTTTTTTATCCCTGCTCCCTTTCCTCCTGTCCCCATCTATCACTAAAGTAGGAAGGTAGCTCTGCAACTGTAATTGGTTATTGGCTTCCAACCCTTCCTAGTGATCTTCCAACTCTTCCTCACCCACTTTCTATGACCCTGTGGGCCTACTCCCATATCTTTCTTGGCCACCTGCTAGGGATTTGAGCCAGTATGGCCCCCCCACCCCACCCCCAATCAGCAGCTTTGTAGAGGTGAGAGCCCCGCCTGTACTGCTGACTCAAATTCCGGGCTGGGCCCTGTTTCCAAGCCTGCAGGGTCTAAAAATATCCAAACTGCAGCTTCAACAGTTGGCAAGTGGCCAGGCTATTTTTGGCCCTGGGTAAAGATGGGGATCAGGAACCCATAGATTTAGTTGAGGTCAGGGGACTAGGGAGGGGGTCCCAACCGATGGATCTGTAAGATAGTTTCTTTTTTTTTCCTGTAAAATAATTTCAAATATGAGCCATCATTCCTTTTCCTGAAATCAATTGGTCACATAAATATAGATTTGGAACTGGAAAGGACCATTGGGGCTATCTAGTCTAACCTCATTTCACAGAGGAAGAAGCTGGGATTCTGAGACCTTAAGAGACTAGCCCAATGTCACACACAGGACCCTAGCGCTAGAGAGGGAAGGAACCTCAGAGGCCATTTAATCCACCTCCATCATTTTATAGAGAAAGAAACAGAGGCCTGTGGAGGGGAAGTGACTTGCCCAGAATCACACAACTGGTAAGAGTCAGAGGAAGGTTAAAAACTCATGTCTTCCTGCTATTGAGGCCAAAACACAGATTATGATGCATGTTGCCTTCCGTGCAACATAAGTCTATGTTTGTGTAGTTTTACTTAAACAGAAGGAGAATTCTTGAGTTGTGATATTCTCTTAAACTCTAGGAAAATGAATTATAGGCAGGCCCTGGGATGTGAAGGTTTGTTATGGGTCTAGTCCAATTCTGTCTTGTGAGAAAAATATATTCAATTGTGGGAATTGTGAGAAAGTTTTATTGCACTATTTGAATCTTAGCCCTAAGAGACTGGGAAGTTGGGCCATCTCTACCTGTTGCTTAGAGACTCTTAAAGAAGAACCTGGTTTTGCTGACCAGCATATGTAGCTGACAAGCTTAGGTGATTTGCATCATTCTCACTTTAGTGTTCCAGGAAGATAAAATGAAAACTCACTTGGGCTTCCTTAGCTTCTGACCCAAAAGGGTAGTTTCCTGGGGTCATAGATTAACAGCTGGAAAAGGATAAGATAGTCCAATATCCTTATTTTACAGAGTTACCAGCTACATGAAGACAGGACTTCTGAGAACACAGAACTCTGAGCAACTGGAGATCATCCAGAGAAGGACAACCAAGACAGGGGAGGCCTTGAATTTCTTCCACATGAAAACCAGTTAAAAGAAATTTAGGGGCTGAGTGGCTGCCCATCGGCTGGAGAAGGGCTGAATTAAGGCATGGTATGTGAATGTTATGGAATATTGTTCTATAAAAAACCATGGGCAGGATGATTTCAGAAAACCCCGGAGAGATTTGCATGAACTGATGCTAAGTAAAGTGAGTAGAATCAAAAGAATGTTGTACATGGCAACAACAAGATTATATGATGTTCAACTGTGATGGAGGTGGCTCTTTCTGACAGTGAAATGATTCAGGCCAGTTCCAATAGACTTGTGATGGAAAGAGCCATCCACATCCAGAGAGAGGACTATGGGCACTGAATGTAGATCACAACATAATATTTTCACGCTTTTTGTTGTTTGTTTGGTTTTTTTCTCTCATTTTTTCCCTTTTTGATGTGATTTTTCTTGTACAGCATGACAAATATGGAAATATGTTTAGAAGAATTGCACATGTTTAATCTAGACTGGATTACTTGTTGTCTAGGGGAGAAGGGAGATGGGAAGGCAGGAAGAAAAATTTGGAACATAAGGTTTTGCAAGGGTGAATGTTGAAAACTATCTTTGCATGGATTTGGGAAAAAATAAAAAGCTATCATAAAAAAATTAGGTTAAGGGAGATTTAGCCTGGCAAAGAGAAGATTGGGGAGGTGGGGGCGGGAAGCAATGGAGAAGGAGGTCATGAAAAGTGGCTTAAAGTACATGAAATGCTACCTAGAAGAGGGATGAAATTTGAGGGCAGAACTAAGAGCGATTGGTAGAAGGTCTAGGGAGGCAGATTCAGGTTTGAGATCCAGAAAAGTTTCCTAACAATTAGACCTCCTCAAAAGAAAGAAGTAGTGGGTCCCACCCCCACCCCCACTGAAAGGTATTCTAGTAGAGTCAATAAACATTGATTTACTAAATGTGGGAATCGAGTGAACCACACTGCCTTTCTCTTGTGACTCACTTCTGGATCTAGCTCAATTCCCTTTCTATTTAATTATGGGTCTAGTCCAATTCTGTCTTGTGAGAAAAATATATTCAATTGTGGGAATTGTGAGAAAGTTTTATTGCACTATTTGAATCTTAGCCCTATGCGACTGGGAAGTTGGACCATCTCTACCTGTTGCTTAGAGACTCTTAAAGAAGGACCTGGTTTTGCTGACCAGAAATCAGGTCAGATCTGAAGATAGATGAAAAAAGTTTGCTCACTATTATACATCTCCAGCAACCTATATGTTTCTTCTCTGAAAACTGGCTCATACTGGTCAATCAGTTACTGTTTCCATGTTTCTTTGATTGAGTACAAACACTTGAGGGAAGTGGGATGCCTCTTTTTCTGATTTCGGAAAATTGCACCTATTTGTGCTCCCTTTCCCAGCTTAAAAAAGTCCCTAATCTTTGCTATAATTAGAAAGCAAATTTCTTGATTTTGTTACCTGGTTTGCACCCTGTTCATTATTTTCTTTTAATTAATTGGTCTTATTTGATTGTTTTTAAATGCATAAAAATCTGTCTCCCTCTGTATTGGGGGTCCAATGCTTAAAGCCAAGAAGATCTGGCCCTGATTTGTTATTCAATCAGCATAGATATGCTCAGAAGCTTGAGCCTGTATTTTCTCAGCCATTTCATCTCCTCCACCACAATGTGCCAGGCATAATGTGCTAAGCATTGGGCATACAAAGAAAGTAAAAAGACAGTCCCTGCCCTCGAGAAGCTCACAATTTAATGGCTCACTTGTGAAGAATGATGCAATATGAGTTTCTTTGCCAAGGTAACTTCTGAGGTCCCTTCTAATCAGAATTCCTTTGATTCTGCGAATCGATCTTGTCTACATTTTAAATTGTCTCTAGCACCTACCCTGCATACAGGAGGTGTGCAATCGGTATTTATTGTTAAATGAATGTAGCTAGCATTTCTATGGCACCCTAAAATACTTTCCCCTATGTTATTTCATTTGATCCTCACAGTAATTTTGTGAGGCAGGTATTATTATGATTACTATTCACACAACTGCTAAGTATCTGAGGTGGGATTTGAACTCAGTTCTTGTCTCCAGAGGTAGCACTTTGTGCTACCTTGCTGCCTTAAATGCATAGAATCCAACTTGGTACCTGAGCTACTGAGCTTTAGAGAATAAAGACTTGGACCTATGAATTAAGAGCTTTTCCAACATAGATTCCTTGAAGGCACCATTGGCTCAAAATCTGAATGTATAATCTAGCATCAGTCCTCAAGCAGGGCCTTTTGGATTGACTCCAAGGACATTTCAGTAGAGTTTTAAAGGCTGAGTAGGATTCTGGAGGCAAAGACAAGGGCGAAGGACTTAGACTAGGGAAAAAGCACAGAACTAGGAAAGGAACAGAAGTGGAGGAATGAAGTGCATGTTTGGAGAGTAAAGAGTAGTCCAGTTTGGCAGGAATATAACATTCTTGAGGGGGAGATGGAATGGGCCAGGTTGTAAGGGTAGATGGGGCACTAGATTGTGGGTGGCCTTGAATGCCAGGCAAAGGAGTTTGAACTTTGCCCAGTGAGCAATAGGGAGCCAGTGAACACTTCTTTTTGTTTGTTTTTGTTTTATTTTCAAAAATAATAATAGACGTTATTTTCAAAATATATGCAAAGATAGTTTTCAACATTCACTCTTGCAAAGCCTTTTGTTCCAAATTTTTCTCCCTCCCTTCTCCCTACCCCCACCCCTAGACAGCAAATCCAATATATGTTAAACATGGACAATTCTTCTATACGTATTTCTACATTTATCATGTTGCACAAGAAAAAGCAGATCAAAAAGTAAAAAAAAAAAAAAAATGAGAAAGGAAAAAGAAGCAAACAACAATAACAAAAAAGGTGAAAATCCTATGTTGTGATCCACATTCAGTCCCCATAGTCTCTCTCTGATTGCAGATGGCTCTCTCCATCACAAGTTATTGGAATTGGCCTGAATCACCTCATGATTGAAAAGAGCCACATCCATCAGAATCGTCACATAATCTTGTTGTCGCCATTTATAATGTTCTCTTGGTTCTGCTCACTTCACTCAGCATCAGTTCATGTAAGTCTCTCCAGGCTTTTCTGAAATCATCCTGCTGATCATTTCTTACAGAACAATCATATTCCATAACATTCATATACCATAACTTAGCCATTCTCCAACTGATGGTTAGCCACTCACTTCCCAGTTCCTTGCTACCACAAACATTTTTGCAAGATGGATCCTCTTCCCTCCTTTATGAGCCCTTTGGGATACAGACCTTTATGAGCCCTTTGGGATACAGAGACACTGCTGGACCAAAGGATTTGCACAGTTTGATAGCCCTTTGGGCATAGTTCCAGATTGCTCTCTGGAATGACTGGATCAGTTCACAACTCCACCAAGAGATAAAAGCTCTTGTAATATAATAGGGGTTGGAGAATTGAGTAGAATTCTGGGATTAGTAATTATGAGGGATAAGTATTTCCTTCTAGTGTTGAGAACAATTTGGCTTAGCATGACTTTTTGTTGTCGTTGTTGTTTCTTTTGGTTGAGGCAGTTGGGGTTAAGTGACTTGCCCAGGGTCACACAGGTAGAAAGTGTTAAGTGTCTGAGGCCAGATTTGAACTCAAATCCTAACTTCAGGGCTGGTGCTTGATCCACTGCATCAACAACCTGGAGTTTTAAAGAGACAAAATTTTTTTTAAGAGAGCAGAGTGAGAGGAAGGAGATGTAGCTTCCAGTCCTTCCAGGAATCTAATGAGCCCAGGCATAAAGAATCAGCAACTAGAGACCAGGGTGAGGCATAGAAAAAAAATCAAAGGAAGAACCTGGGCTGAGGCAAAAAAGAGAGACTTGAAGTTGGAAGTCCCCAAAGATCTATTTTCCCCCCAATTTCTCCTTACTTTATCCGTTCAATAACAGACACTATAATATACTCTACCAACTTCTTTTACCAAAATATTTCTTATATTATGATTTTGTCCCAAATATTTAAAAAGGGGGGGATTAAAGGGGAAGATACAAAATTTAAATTAGGGCAGAGAGTCAAAATTTCTGTCCAAATGTTTAGAATTTTTCTAATTGGGAGCTCTGAACTATGGTGATTGTATTTGTAGCCATACTCTGGACTCTCCAGTAGCTACATCTCTACCTTAGGGTTTTAAGAATTCCCTTGGGGAGTTGGATAAATCTTTCCCTTGTTCTCTTGGCTCAGGCTCCCATTCTGGCATGTTACCCCTCATTGTTAGCTACCAATGATTAGCATCCCATTTCCATTTGACCATTTCCAATCGATTAGGTTTTACAAAGGGATATTTATTTACTTCAAAGATATAGGAAAAAAAAACCAGAAGTCCATTCACTTTCCCCTGAAGGTACACTCTCCCATCTACCACTTTAGTCTCTTGAGAGTGTATCAAATTAGAGGGTACCCTACCAAGTTCACTGCCAGCTGTGACCAAGGCAATGAATGGAGAGATGAGGCCATTTATCTATGCGCCAGGCAGATTGTTTGGGACTTATTTCTTCACTGTCTAATTTTCAGCGACTCCCAACGTGAGCTCCAAGAGTTCCTGAATGTCTAGTAATTTCACTTGATCTTCTGATACAAACTCATAGCCATCTCCAATCTCCTTCACCTAAAAGCAAGAAAGGATAGAGACAGAAGCAACAATAATGGCCATGCACCTGTAGGATGCATGTGGGGATATAAAGGCTGGGGACCCTTCCCCCTTTCCCCATCGATAGCTTATTGCTTTTCTTTTCACATGAACACAACCAGGCCAAATCGAGGATTGCCAACCCTCTTGCTTTGGTCAGTTCATACCTTTTGAAGGTAGCTACCCCAGTTCCAGTTATGCAGTCAATTAATAACTCACCTCTTCATGACCTGGCAGACCAGAACCGATTCCTAACTGTCTGCACATGCTCCAAATTGTGCAACAGGGCCCTGCCATTAAATGTCATCTCGCCTTTTTGGACATAGTCTCCAACGTTTCCTCCATGTTAACATTGCATAAGACATGTCTATTATGCATGTTCACCAACCCCCAGCTCCAGCCCTCATTATATATTAATGCCTTTCCGTCTCTTTTCAATGCCACAAAACAGCAAATAAAGGACTGTGGAGATCTGAGGGTCTTTATTTTATTCCTAGACCAAAAGCAAGATAATTGTCATAATAGGGTGCAGCTGATTTAATCTCCAGCTCCTGCTGTGAAAAAAGAAAGGGAGACAGGATGGAGACAGTTGAGGCCCAGTGAGATTCAACTCCAAAGGGAGGATGGAGAAAATAGGATCCAATCCCTTCTACAGCCCCACCCACTAATGTTACAGTAATATTATTCTACATATTTCATTGTTAACATGACACTTATTTTTTCCAGGCATGAAAAGTATAAAGGCTTCAAAGTGTTCCCACAATTCATTCATTCGTTTAATAGACGTATTAGTCATAATTAGTCAACATCTCTTAAGCACCTACCATGTACAGAACACTGGGAGAGATACAAAGTTTGGATAGGCTGTGGCTCCTTCCTGTGTCTAGCAGGGGAGTAGGACACTTAGACCAATAACTATGCTACAAAATGCTATGTGAAGTAAACTTACCCGGGTGGGAAAGTGCAAACAGGGTGCGAAGTGATGAGCGCCAGCCTCAGAGTCCTAGATTCAGTGTTGGCAAGTCATGAGTTCAAATTCAGCCCCAGAAATGTATGACCCTGCATATGGCATTTAACCTCTGTTTGCCTGTTTTCTTCACTGTAAAAAAAAAAAAAAAAAAAACAACAAGAATATATAAGAATAAAAAGAAAAAGAAATAACTATCTCCCAGGTGAGGATCCAAAGAAATATTAATTATAAAATTATAGCACAGGGCCAGCCAGAGTTGGACAAATGAGTTAACCTTTCTGTGTTTTTCATATATGAAATGTGAATAATAAAATAGCTCCTCCCTATGTTGTAGGGTTATTGTTATCTCCAAAAGAGAGAAAATGCCTTGCAAACCTTAAAACATTAGATAAATGTTAGTTATTAGTATCATCTCATTCTTTTCAATTTGTCTAAGGTCACACAGGTTAAGAAATAGTAGAACTGGGATTTAAATCTTGAACTCTAAATCCAGAGTTCTTATTCTATGCTAATTTATTCACAAATATCCTCTTGGTATCACCATACTTTTGGAGGTTTAAAAAAAAAAAATATATATATATATATATAACTGGTAGGTACAAATAGATTTTATGGCTGTGAATTGGTCTCATATTTAGTGCCCAAAAACTTCATGGTGGAAATTGACTTCCCCTAATGTTGGCTCCATATGCCAGGCCATAATTGTGGCCATCCAGATTTTCAAGATAACTCAGTAATACTTGCCAGTCTATTTACGATCCTTGGCCAAACTGGAACATCAGCCTTTAGGGAGTATTAACAATTCACTATTGTACAGTTAACTTAATTTGTGCAGTACTGACATATCAGCAATGATGTAGAGGTAGAAGGAAGCTTAGAGGTTATTAAGCCCAACCTCTTTATTTAATAAATAAGGAAACCGAGGCCCAGAAAAAGGAAGGCCCTGGTCACATAGGTACTGTTAGGATTTGCACCCACATTATCTCATTGAGCTCACCCAACAACAATTCTAGAAGACATTGTGCCCATTTTACAGATAAACTGAGACTTGGAAAGTTCAAGTGGCTTGCCCAAAATCACATGGTGGACAGGTGGCCAGCTTGGACCCAAAGCCAAAGTCCAATGCTATTTCCACAGTCTCAGTTGCTTCTCAAATCTACAACATTGCTATACCCTCAGACTCTGCTAGACAAATTTGAAGGGCAAATTGGGAGAGGCATCATGGGAAGGGCTTTGAAGTGGAAATTAGAAGAGGTGATCTTGAACTTTGGTTCTTACGTTGTTGTTTAGTTCTTTTTCAGCTGAGTCCAACTCTTTGTGACCCCTTTTAGGGTTTTCTTGGCAAAGATACTTGTAACAGTTTGTCATTTCTTTCTGTTTATTTTACAGATGGGGAAAGTGAGGCAAAAAGGGTTAAGTGACTTGCTCAGGATCATACAGCTAGTAAGCTTCTGATAGGAGATTTGAACTTGGGTCTTCCTGACTCCAGGCCCAACACTCTTTCTACTGCACCATTAAATCTAAGATATTTCTTCTCTCTGGGTCTCAGTTCCCTCATATGTAAGATAAAGGCGTTGAAATAACAAAAAAATGAATATTCTGTAATTATAATACTCATTCTTGACTCTCAAAAAGGGTGAGAAAATGTACCCCCTCTCTATTGCACAGGCAGGGGGTATAGAATATTGCATATATATGTATATATATATATATTTTTTTTTGATGAGGCAATTGAGGATAAGTGACTTATTCAGGATCACACAGCTAGTTAAGTGTTTAGTATCTGAGGCCAAATTTGAACTCAGGTCCTCTGAGAGGCCCAGCGTTCTCTCTACACTGTACTATCTAGCTGTCCCCTATATACCATTATTCATGGTCAATAACCTGATTCCCTACCATTTTGCAGGGAAAACTCTATTTTCTGGATTCTAGAAGGTGTGGATTAAAACAACAACTTGGACACTTATTAATATAACAGTGATAGACTCTGGACTTCTTTTCCTCACAGGATTTTAGGAATAACCCCAAGGGATTGTTTGGGGGCAGGAGGGTGGTCTTTCTAATCCATTGGCTTAATTCCTTCTTTTGGGGTGTGCTCCCCAATATTACTGCTGATATGTCTTTTTAGGAACTCTAGTAGTGTTTGAAAACAATTGCATAACCTCTCTGGGGTAGGTATGTATGTATCCTCAGTTTAGGAATTTAAGCCAGGTTTTCCCATTCCCAAGTCCAACAGTCCAGCACAAATATTATCATTCCCACTTTACAGATGAGGAAACTGAGAAAATGAGAAGTGATATGACATGTTCAAGGTCAAAAGATATTCAAACCTAGGTCTTCCAACTCCAATACTAGTTTCACAGCTTTTAAACCTTATTTTTCAATAACATGCTTGATAAACCAGAAGATGCTGTGTAAACGGACGTTGTTCTTGCTATTATTATTACTCTCCTCCATACAATATGCCTTTTGGTCAAATTAATTGTTTTTCAAGTTCCACAATGGGAAAAATATCTTAACCAGTCCTTTATTATGCAAGTTAGTCTAGTTTTCCCCTGAAAGGTTTTGAAACAATCTTCAAGACTTGATTGCTCAGGATTGAACGTGCAGGCTTCAACTACGACATAAGTAGTTCCTGGTACAGCACAGTCTGGAAGATTTCCAGGGGTGCTCTGATGCTTGACTGGAAGACCACCACGGGCAGGTTAGAGGTAGGAGCAATCAATTCATTCACCTGAATCAATTCATTGTCTTTGATGTATAGCCTGGTTGAACATCCTTCTCCTTCTATAGCTAAGTAAATCTTTTATTAACCGTGGAATGACTTACAAATGTTTCTTTTCAATTTGGTGTCAAATATAAACTACCAGAGGACTGAAGTCTACAGCAATTGGCCTAATCATGCAGGATTGGAATAGATTAACCTGAAATAGGGGATGACCAGGGCGGAGGAAATTAAAGCTGAATCGACCTCCATGCTGCTGGAGCTGCTTTTAGTGATGCTCTAGAGAAGGCTGCTACTTACTGTCCAGTACACCCTGTCTTTGAAAGATTCTAGAATATTCTGTTCTACATTTAACAAGGAGACACTGATTTAATATACTCTGTATCATTAAGAAGGATATCCTGAAGAAAAGTGTAGCAAACCATTGGTAGTTAACTTTGTTTCATGTCTTGCATTTGGAAGTGAGAGTAGTTGGTAGACCTACCAAAACCTGGGCTTGGACCAAGGCCCATTTCCCCCACCCTCCAAATTTGACGTGGAAGGAGTTTCTTGGGGGGGTTTTTATGTGGCACAGGAGGCCATCAGAAGATGTGCCTTGTGGACTTTATGGTAAAACACTTGAAAGGAAAGGTCAGAGCCTTCTCTGGAAATGGACCAATATATCTTTTGTGCCCAGTTGATTTTCTGAGGATGGGGTGATGAGGAGAGCCCCCAAACTCTCTTTCTTTCTGACTTTGGGGGGAACATTAAGCTCTCCCCTGAAGTCAGAGAGAGAAAGCTTTGGGGCTCCCCTCATCAAAGGGTACTGCATCATTTTAAGACATTTAAAATAAAGACAATTTCTACTCTCACTATTGGACTATGATATATATATATATACATATATATATATTTTTTTTGGGGGGGTGACATAATTGAGGTTAAGTGACTTGTTTAGAGTCACACCGCTAGTAAGTTTTAAGTGTCTGAGGCTGGATTTGAACTCAAGTCTCCCTGACTTCAGAGCCAGTGCTCTGTTGAACTATGAATTTTATTCTGTAACTTTCTCTCTGGGATTTCCAGTGAGGTAGCCTGCAGGGTTCAGGCCTTTCCTAACACCACAGAAATGAGTACTGCTTGGATATGTATGGCCGATAGAGCCCAAGTACAAGCCTGCTGTAGTCTTTGGTCCTTTGTTTGCTAATTCTGTTGTTGTTTTGTTTTTGTAAGCTGTTGGCCCAAATGAATTTTCTCCTCCATATATTTCATACGGTGAAATATACGTATTTTATATACTTAGAATATACAGTGAAATATATACATATATTTCCTAGGTGTCAGAGAACCAACTCTGGAATCAGGTCAGCCTCTTTCAAGGAAGGCTGCAATCTCTGTCTTGAAGGGAACAGAAAGACTGTGATTGATGGTTTGCTTTTTCCTTTGGAAAAAGCTCCCCTCCAAAAGGAGTAGCTATGTAATCTCACAAGTATTGCTGGTTTGGGGTATGTCTGGGTCAGGACAAAAGAGGCTTCCTTGGTCACTCTTAAGGAGGACAGCCATGAGCTTCGATATGCCAGGCTGGCCTCTTAGCATCAAATAAATGTTGGTCACATCCATCACAAATAGCAAATAGGAAATAAACCCATTCACTCAAGCAAACACAGATAAGAAATTGGAGACGTGATACAGATTATAATATACTAGAAAATACGTGGGTGTGATTGAGTTCATTAAATGGGAGAGAGATAGGATATCAGCTCAAAGCAAATGAAGAGGCCTGATGTCACTTAAAGAGATGCTGAACCTAACTCAGGCAAGTGGTCTGATAGCTTATATTTGAGGATGGAACAAAATGTGCCAGTTCGACACTTAACAAAAGATTTATTTAGCCAGAGTAAGAAAAGGATATTCAATAAGGTTTTTAAAAATACATTTAGGACATTCAGGAGCGGGGACTTATGGAAAGATACCATGAAGGTAGAAACAATGGGACTTGACAGTGGATTGGATAGAGAGAGTAGGTGAGAGAGAGCAAGGAGGTAAGTCAGGCTAACACCTACTAGTGCACCGTAATAAATGGAATAGGGAGCTTAGGAAGAGAAGAGAGATGATGAGTTCAGTTTTGGACAAATTGGTTTTACAAAAGTTTCGTTTGTCTTCTGTCTCAATTTGGGAGGTGGAAAGGGTGGGCAAGTTGGAATTGAGTTGCAAGAGGGAGAGAAAGACACAGAGAGAAGGAGAATCATTGAAAGGTGTTCAGCTTAACAGAGTTGAAGAAATAGCAAACAAGCTGGACATTTTGGCCCAAAAGAAGAGCCCTCCTACTTTCCCTTCCCCCACTCCCTTTCAGATTGGAGTCCACAGATGGACAACATTATGTAAATCATCAGATGTTTTTCCCCCTCATCTATTAATCGGTTTTGCTGATTACATTTTTTTTTTGTTTTTGTTTTTGTTTCTGTTTTTGTTTAATAGGAGTAAGATAGCTCTCTGGGAAGAGATTGGAAAGGGAAAACAAGAGGTAGCAAAAAATGCATTTAAAAACTAAAATCACATGTTGAATCTGTGATCTGTTGAAAAAAGAAAAGCGAGCAATTTCCAAGAAGATCCCCATTTTCACGCCCAGTCCTCATTTTCCAGTCCACTGCCGAAATGAAGCTCATGTTAGTGGATTTGTCAAATAGAGCATTTTTCCAATGGGAAAGGCCAAAAGATGGAGAGAGGGCCCTTTCAGATGTAAAGGAAGCATTCCAGGCATTCCACACCTAGGAATAGCTCCACTGCATATGAAAGGGTCTGAATGGACAATGAACTTCCCTCCCACAGACAAAGACCATTTCCGAACAGCCGCATTGCCGGGCCGGATAGGACCGCAGCCCCGCGGAGTACCCATTGGCCAGATGGAGCCTCCGAGCCCAGTTGGGGAGGGAGGAGCCAGCTTAGCTGCTTTGTGACCTTCTCTGGCTAGACTGGCAGCTAGCTCTGTGATCCATGCAGCCAGCCGGCCTTGTCTTGTAAAGAGCAAACTCTGTAAAGCATCCATCCATCCATCCATCCATCAGCTAGCTATGTAGCGCCCTGAGAGGAGCCAGCCTAGCCTGGCAGTGGAGGGACTTGCCAATCACCGCCACCACTGCCACTGACTTCATGATGAAGAAAAAGGGAGGTTGAGGCCCTGCTGCCCCCGAGTTGTAAGTTGCCTTGTCCAGGTGTGTTCCCTGCTACTGTGCCTCATCGTCACTGTAACTGGCATCCTCCTTCCCCCTACCTGTCATGTCTTTGTGGGTGAGTGGCCCTATGCTATTTTCATCTAGCAGCTCCGTTAGCACCAGATTGGGGCCCTAGAAGTGTGTAGCTGACTGCTTTGTGAAGGTCCTAGGAGTAATCCTGAGGGGCTGGGAACCTAGTCGATCAGGCCCTCATTCCCAAGGCGGTCCTTCTGGCTGGATTCCTCCCTTCCTACACTGGACTGCCATTGGACCATGCCTTAGCAAGCTGGCTTCTTGTTTGTCTCTATGCCCACAAGTGTTTCTGATTCTTTCAGCCAATCAAAAGGTGTCTCCTATGTGGCTTCATTTGTATTTTTCTGAAGATCAAAGCATTTGAGTGTGCTCCAATATTAAGGAAATGCTTACTTTTTGATTGCTTGATTCAATGAAGCTATCCGGGGCTTCTAGGATTACATGAACTGGGATTTGGGTAGAAACCCCACTCTTACAAAGATAAAATGGCTCCCCTTTTTAAAAATTATTTTTTGCCAGCTGCAAAAAAAAAAACAAAAAAACAAAACAACAACTTTTTCTCCCTCCCCTTATGAAAAAAGGAGAAAAAAGCCTTGTAACAAATACACATAGTCAAGCAAATCAAATTCCTGAATAGGCCATGTCCCCCAAATGTATACCCTGTATCCTAAGTCTTTGTCTGAAGGTGATTAGGATTGAGTCTTTAAAAGTTGTTTGTCTTTACTATATTGGTATCATCATATAACTTGTTTTCCTGGTTCTCCCTTCATTCTGTACTATTTCATGCAATTCTTCCTAGTTCTCGTAATTTCTTATGGCATAATACTATTCCTTTACATTCATATACCATAATTTGAATAAATTATAGTCTTCCCCAGTTTTGATGGACATCCTCTTTGTTTCCATTTTGCCACCACAAAGAGAGCTTCTGTAATATTTTAATATTTATGGGTGCTTTTCACCTTTTTTTAAGACACTGATTTGGGATATAATCCTGGAAGTAGCATCACTGGGTCAAAGGCTATGCACAGTTTAGTGAATTTGGGGGTGTAGTTCCAAATGATTTTGGAGAATTATTGGACAATTCACAGATTCACCAAGAATGAATTAATGTGTCTTCATTCCCACAGCCCTTCCAACATTTGCCATTCTCCTTTTTTCTCAACTTTTCCAATCCTGATAGGTATGTACTAAAATATGTACTAAAACTTCAAATGCTTTAATACATTTCTCTAAGTATTAATGATTTAGAGCATTTTCCCATATGTTTATTGATAGCTGGAATTTCTTCTCTTTAGAGCAACCATGTATGGCCTTTGATGTGGAATTTCTTTTCTTTAGAGCAGTTATAAATAGCATTTTGACCATTTTTCAGTTGGAGAATCAATTAATCAACCAACCAACTAATGAAAGTTTATTGAAGTACAATACTTACACCTTACAAAAAAGAGGCACAAAACAGTCTAATGGGGGAAAGAATATGCAAATAAATGTATATAAAGCAAGCTATATACAGAATAAAAAAGAAAGAACGACTGAGGAAAGGCTTTAGGATGAAGGAGAGAAGGCACCAGGATTAAGAAAAATTGAGGAAGACTTTTTGTAGAAGGAGGGATTTTTTTTTTGATAATTTATTAATTTTATAATTATAATTTTTTTTGACAGTACATATGCATGGGTAATTTTTTTTTACAACATTATCCCTTGTATTCACTTTTCCAAATTTTCCCCTCCCTCCCTCTACTCTCTCCTCTAGATGACAGGCAATCCCATATATATTAAATGTGTTACAGTATATCCTAGATACAATATATTTGTGTAAAACCAAATTTCTTGTTGCTCAGTAAGAATTGGATTCCGAAGTTATAAGTAATCTGGGTAGAAAGACATTAGTGTAAACATTTTACACTCCTTTCCCAGTGTTCCTTCTCTGGGTGTAGCTGTTTCTGTCCATCATTGATCTACTGGAACTGAATTGGATCTTCTTTATGCTAAAGATATCCACTTCAATTAGAATATATCTTCATACAATATCGTGGTTGAAGTGTATAGTGATCTCCTGGTTCTGCTCATTTCCCTCAGCATCAGTTCATGCAAGTCTCTCCAAACCTCTCTGTATTCCTCCTGCTGGTCATTTCTTACAGAGCAATAATATTCCATAACCTTCATATACCATAATTTACCCAACCATTCTCCAATTGATGGGCATCCATTCATCTTCCAGTTTCTAGCCACTACGAAAAGAGCTGCCACAAACATTTTGGCACATACAGGTCCCTTTCCAGAAGGAGGGATTTTAAAGGAAGCCAGAGAGATCAGTAGACAGAGCAGAGATGTTCTAGGTATTAGAGTCAGCCAGAGAGAATGCTGGGAGCCCTGAGATAGAATTTCTTGTTTATTAGGAGAAAAGTCTCACTGGATCAAAGAATACATGTTGAGGATTAAGGTGTAAGAAGATTGGAAAGGTAAGAGAAAGCTAGGTTATGAAGGGCTTTGAATGCCAAACAGAACATTTTATTTTTTATTCCTGGAGGCTATCAGAAGCCACTGGAATTATTGAGTATAAGAGTTTTAGAAACATCATTCTAGTAACTGCTTGGAAGATGAGTGGGAATGATTCTTATCCTTATAAATTTGAATTAATTCATTTTGTATCTCAGAATGAGAAGTTTATCAGAAAAATTTGCTTAAAATAATTTTCTCTCGATTAACTGCTTCCCTTCTAATTTTAGCTGTATTGATTTTGTTTGTGTAAAAACTTGTATTTTATGTAATGAAAATTGTCCGTTTTATCTTACATATTCTGCAATATTTTTTTGTTTGGTCATTAACTCTTCTCTTACTCATAGATCTGGAAGATGGGTCTCAATCTTATTTCTGCCAAACTGCTTTCTAGTTTTCCCCTAGTTTTTATAGAATAATGAGTCATTACCCCAATATCTGGTTCTTTGGGATTTATTGAATATTAAGAAGAAATCATAGGAGAGTTCATTTGCTTCAGTGTGCTATATGCCTAATCTGTTCTACTAATCAGTGGACTTTTCAGTTTTTTAATCAGTAATGTATAATTTTGATGGTTAGTGCTTCATAGTATAGTTTGAGATCTCATATTACTAGGCCTCATCCTTCCCACTTTTTTTTTCCATCATTGTTAATCTGACAGATGTGAAGTAGAACTCAGAATTGTTTTATTCTTTTAATCATAAATGTATGTTTATTTGGTTTTAATGTTTGGTTAACTACATAAAATATTTTAAAAATAAAAATTTTTAAGTATGTCAATTATAAGAATGGATTACATAGTTCACTTCATTACACCTATCCTGTCATAAAACATATGAGGATACATAGTAATAGTTGTAGAAGTAGTGGTATTAATAGTAGTAGTAGTAGTAGTAGTAGTAGTAATAATAGTAGTGGTGGTAGTTGTAGTAGTAGTAGTAGTAGTAGTAATACATGGTAGTAATAGTAATAGCAGCAGCAGCAGCAACAGTAGCTAGCATTTACGTAGTGCTCTAAGGTCTGCAAAGTGTTATTATTATTCCCATTTTATGAATGGAGAAACTGGGGCTGAAAGAGGTTGAACTACTTGCTCAAAGCCACATAGCTAGTGGGTGTTCTGGGGCAGGATTTGAACTCAGATTTTCCTAACTCCAAGCCAACACTCTAATGGCTGCTTTAGTGTTCTCTGCCCTTCACTGAGAGGAGTGTTAGCTGAATATTGTAGAACCCCAGTGATTGTCTTCAGTGGGATCTTTAATTACTTTTTGCCCTCTAGGCAGCTGCTACAGCTATAGACTGGTGAATTCTTAGCAAAGTTTCATAATAACTAGAAATCAATAGTTAGGCCCATCGCAGGCAAATCTGTGAGAGACATCTTTGTCTTTAGCTCTTCAACTTCCTTTCGGCATTTTCCATCCCAGGCTACCCAGGGTGTCACCTATCATGGTCAATGTACATCCTACTGATCGTTACTGTGGGGATCTTCCTAGAACAGCACTTCTGTCATGTCAGTCCTTTGCTCAAGAACCTTCATTGGCTCCTTTCCTCAATCTTCTTGGCATGATATTTAAGGTCCTCCACAGTCTAACTCCTACTTCTGTTTTTAGCCTTCTTTCTCACCATGCAGCTATGTGAACTCTATTATGTTCCAACAAGACTTCGGTCATCAAATTCATTATATAGTGTTTTGTACTTGGAGTCAGAGACATAGGGTTGTGTACCAGTTGTGACATTTAACTAGTTGAATGACCATAACAATAACAACAATAATAACAATAATGATAATGGACATTTATATAATGCTCTAAAGCTTACAAAGTGCTTTTATTCATAGCTCCTCATTTAATAAACCAATGAGTATTACAGATATTATTATTCCCATTTTACAGATGTAGACACTGAGGCCTAGAGAGATTAAATGTTTTGTCTAGGGTCTAGATATTAAATATTTGAGTTGGAATTTAAATCTAGGTCCTTCAGACACAAAGTCTAGTACTTGATCTATCATATCTCATTTGTAAATTAGATATAATAACACCTACTTCTAGGACTATTGAAAAGAAAAAATGAGACCATATTCATAAAATGGTATGTATAGTTTAAAGCATTCTAGAAATGCTAGCTGTGAAAATGCTGTTACCTCCCACTGCCTTTCACCATAAATAGGACAGCATGATGTAATAAAAAGAGTTTTGAATTTGGAACCAAAGGAAGTGGATTCAAATCATAGACTGAATTGCTATCTGTGTGACTATAGTTATCTCTAAGATCCAATTTACATCTGTAAAATGGAAGCTTTAACTTGATAGCATCTAAAGTGTTTTCTGGCTCTAGATTCTATGATTTTACTAAATTTTAGCTATAAAATTTGAATAATAAAATATGAAATAAAAATATTTCATTTTTTTTTAACATTGATAACTTATTTTAAATAGGTCAGGCTGGAGGTTTTGTTTGTTTGTTTGTTTGTTTTTTTAATAATAAAACTTTGGGGAATGAGACCAGGCTCATCTCCTTTTGTTCTAGAACAAAAATATGAATAAACACAGAAGAGGAATGCTAGCAGCAGGAAAATAAGGTGAGAGAAAACGAAAATTTCCTACATAGAAAAAAGGAGGCTTGATGGAGGAGATGACTCTTAAGTTGAACCTTGAAAGATGAACAGAATATCAAAAAGTATGGAAAAAATGGATATTCCAGGCACAAGGAGCAGCTTGCCCTATTCTTTTCTCATTTTTATTCTTTTCTCAATGTTCATATTAATTTTCATCTTTGTTTCCTTTTGCCTCCAGGATTAAATCCTCTGACATTCAAACTCCTTCATAACCTAGACCCTATAATCTTTCCAGTCTTCTCACACCTTATTCCACAATATGTACTTTTGGATACAGTGTTGTGATACAGTAGCAATTCCGTGAACAAGACACTTCATCTCTGGACTCTGGAACAGTCTCTTTCCTCTTCTGTGACTATTGACCCTGCTGCCTTCCTAAAATCCTCAGCCTCAACTGAATCCTCAGTTCTTAATTCTAATGCCTTCTCGCTGTCATTATTTCCTATTTATCCTGTATATAACTTATGTGTGTGTGTGTGTGTGTGTGTGTGTGTGTGTGTGTGTATTTGTTTGCATTCTGTCATCCCCAATTAGAATGTTAGTTCCTTGAGGGAACTTGGCTCTTTTTGTACCCCAAAGCTTAGAATAGTGCCTAGTACATAGTGATGGTGGTTGTGGTTGCTGCTGTTGCTCTTCATCCTTCATTTTGAAGGGGACCAAAGACATCCAGAGGATGATGTCTTGATGTGCAAATAAACTGGATTTAAGAGAGGCAGGGCTATGTAAAGTCTTCAGTCTCATCCTCTCCTCCAAAGTCATCAGAATCCACTGACAAGACATGGGTTAGGACCGCTGCTGATGGTCTTGGATGCATTGGGAGACTTTGGCCTTTTGAAGAAGTTGAGTTCTTTCCCAGATCTCAGTTTGTCTGAAGCAATACCCATTTAGTGATTAAAGGCTATGTAAGAATTGAGGTAAAAGATGATCTAGTTTGATTTCCTAAAAGAATCAGAGAGGGGAAGACCCTCAGAGTTTCTGACCAGAACAGAAACAATTGCTATTTACACTTACTCTGAGCCATCAAGAACCAGACAGTGAACAAGTGAGGCTTGGTCTGGGGTCTACTATTGGCTAGTCAGTGAAAACCTCAGTGGCTCCATTTGCATCCAAATGGGCTTTATCAAAGTCTGGTTTATCAGAACTAGGTTTCAAGAAGTCGTAAGTGAAAATTATATAGCACTTGGCAGTGCCTAATAAATATGTATTAAATGATTGACTAATTGCTCTAACAAGCAGGTAGTTTTACTTCCATATCAAAACAAGTGGCTTCCTATAAAAATAATAAATTTAATTTTTTGCATTGTTATTTGGTACTTGTCACATTCAGCATCTCCAGTATAACAATTTGGTATTCTTTTTATTATTATTATTATTAGAGATTTTTATTGACAAAACATATGCATGGGTGATTTTTCAACATTGACCCTTGTAAGACCTTCTGTTCCAACTTTTCCCCTCCTTCCCTCCACTCCCCCACCTCCTAGCTAGCAAAAATTTGATATTCTTTGTGCATGAAACTTCTGTGTAGATTGTAAGTCTTTGGTTTCTTTCATTCTTGATTCCGGGAGCATAATGTACAACAAAAGTTTTTTTACTCACTTTACCCATTGCTGCTTTGGCATTGATGTCACTGAACATCAAAATAGAAGTTGATTTAATATACAGGATCTTAATGAGTTTATAGAATTTCTCTCCCTTTTTCTTCTTCAAGAGATGGTAGTACATAAGCTGCAGTTCTTTTTTTTTTTAATTATAGCTTTTTATTGACAGAACATATGCATGGATAATTTTTACAACATTGTCCCTTGCACTCATTTCTGTTCCAAGTCTTCCCTTCTCTCCCTCCACCCCCTTCCCTAGATGGCAGGCAGTCTCATACATGTTAAACATGTTAAAGTATATCTTCGATACAATATATGTGTGCAGAACCGTACAGTTCTCCTGTTGCACAAGAAGAATTGGATTCAGAAGGTAAAAATAACCTGGGAAGAAAAACAAAAATGCAAGTAGTCCACATTCATTTCTCAGTATTCCTTCTCTGGGTGTAGCTGATTCTGTACATAATTGATCAATTGGAACTGAATTGGATCTTCTCTTTGTCAAAGATAGCCACTTCCATCAGAATACATCCTCATACAGTATCGTTGTTGATAATGATCTCCTGGTTCTACTCACTTCACTCAGCATCAGTTCCTGTAAGTCTTTCCAAGCCTCTCTGAAATCATCCTGCTGCTCATTTCTTTTTTTTTTTTTTAATTTTATTTTTTAATTTTTTTAATAATATTATCCCTTGTATTCATTTTTCCAAATTATCCCCCCTCCCTCCACTCCCTCCCCCCGATGACAGGCAATCCCATACATTTTACATGTGTTACAATATAACCTAGATACAATACATGTGTGTAAATACCATTTTCTTGTTGCACATTAAGTATTAGATTCCGAAGGTGTAAGTAACCTGGGTAGATAGACAGTAGTGCTAACAATTTACATTCACTTCCCAGTGTTTCTTCTCTGGGTGTAGCTACCTCTGTCCATCATTGATCAACTGGAAGTGAGTTGGATCTTCTTTATGTTGAAGATATCCACTTCCATCAGAATACATCTTCATACAGTATTGAAGTGTACAGCGATCTTCTGGTTCTATTCATTTCACTCCTGCTGCTCATTTCTTACAGAACAATAATGTTCCATAATATTCTTATACCACAATTTACCCAACCATTCTCCAATTGATGGGCATCCATTCATTTTCCAGTTTCTGGCCACTACAAGAAGGGCTGCCACAAACATTCTTGCACATACAGGTGCCTTTCCCTTCTTTAAGATCTGAGGGGGCAGCTAGGTGGTGCAGTGGATAGAGCACCAGCCCTGAATTAAGAAGGACCCAAGTTCAAATTTGGTCTCAGAAACTTAACACTTCCTGGCTGTGTGACCCTGGGCAAGTCACTTAACCCCAGCCTCAAGAAAAAAAAAAAAAAAAAAAAAAAAAAAAAGATCTCTTTGGGATATAAGCTCAGTAGTAAGATGCAGTTCTTTTTTTTTTAAAAAAAAAATTTCCCCCAAATATATGTAAAAACAATTTTGAAACATTTATTATTATTTTTTTAAATTTTGAGTTCCAATTTCTCTCCCTTGCTCCTTCTCCCCTGAACTTGAGATGGTAAGGAAATTGATATAGGTTAAACATGTGCAATCATGCAAAACACATTTCTGTCTTAGTTATGTTGTGAAAGTAGCTACATCCTCCCCCAAAAAACCCACAAAAAATAAAAAAAAAGTATGCTTTGATCTACATTCAGACTCCATCAGTGATTGGATCAGTTCAGAACTTCACCAACAATGCATCAATTCTCAATTTTCCCACATTCCCTCCAATATTTGGTACTGTCCTTTCTCTCGTAGCCAATCCAATAGGTATGAGGTGGTACCTAATCCATTCATTTCAGTTACATTTATTGGCATATAATTGGACAAAATAGCTCCTGATAATAATTTCATCTTCATTGGTGATGAGTTTACTTTTTACATTTTTGATACTAGTAATTTGGTTTACTTTTTTTAAAAATCAAATTAACCAATAGTTTATCTATCTTTTTGTGGATTTCTTCCCCCATAAAACAAGCTCTTAGTTTTTTTTTTTTTTATTAGTTACTTCAATGGGTTTATTACTTTCAGTTTTATTAATCTCTCCTTTCATTTTTCAGGATTTTCAATTTAAGGTTTAACTGGGGATTTTTAATTTGTTCTCTTTTTAATTTTTTAGTTGTGTGTCCAATTTATTGAAGTGCCCTTTCTCTATTTTATTGATGTAAGCATTCAGAGATATAAAGTTACCTCTAATATGCTTTGATTGCATCCTATAAATTTTATTATGTTTTTTTTACTGTAGTCTTCAATGAAATTATTCATTGTTTTTCTGATTTGTTCTTTGACGCACTCATTCTTTAGGATGAGATTATTTAGTTTCAAATTAATTTTAATTTATGTTTCCATGACCCTTTATTGAATGTAATTTCTTTGCATTTGATATTTCTCCTTTTCTGCATTGGTTATGCGGTTTTTATGCCCTAATAACATGGTCAATTTTTGTATAGGGTCATCTTCTTTTCTATTCCCATTCACTTTTCTCTGGAAGTCTATTATATCTAACTTTTCTATAATTTTATTAATTTCCTAAATTTCTTTCTTGGTTTTTTTTTATTTGTCAGATATATCTAGTTTTGAAAGGGGCAAGCTGAGGTCCCCCACTGGTATGGTTTAACTATTTCCTCCTCTAACTCATTTCACTTTTCTTGTAAGAATTTGGATGCTATGTATTGGTCAACCTACCATCTGAGGTAGGGGGTAGGGGGAAGGAGGGGAAAAATTAAACAAAAGGTTTTGCAATTGTCAATGCTGAAAAATTACCCATGCATATATCTTATAAATAAAAAGCCATATAAAAAAAGAATTTGGATGCTATACCATTTGGTACATATATGTTTAGTATTGACATTATTTCATTGTTTATGGTCTCTTTTAGCAAAGTGTAGTTTTCTTGCTTATCTCTTTAATTAGAACTGTCTTTGCTTTTGTATCATCTGAGATCATAATTGCTACTCTGATTTTTAAAAAATTTCATATGAAGTATAATAAATTTTGGTCCAGCCCTGTATGTTTACCTTGTGTGTGTCTCTCTGTTTCAAATATGTTTCTTGTAAACAACATATTGTAGGATTCTGGTTTTTAATCCATTCTGCTACCTCCTGCCATTTCCTGGGTGAGTTCATCCCATTCACATTCAGAGGTATAATTATTGTTTCTTTCCCTCCATTCTACTTTCCCTCCTCTCCTTTCACCCTGCCCCTTTTCAAAAGGATTGGCTTCTGACCATCACTTCCCCCAATCTGCCTTCCCTTCTATCACCAACCCTTCCTCTTAATCCCTTTCCCTCCTGATACCCTGTAGGGTAAGATAGATTTCTGTACTCAGATGAGTGTGTTTGTTGTTCCTTTTTTTGAGCCAATTCCAATTCCAATGAGATTCAAACATTGCCTGCCATCCTCCCCTACCACCCAATCTTCCCATCTATTGTAAAGCTCTTTCATGCCTCTTAATTTACGTGAGATAATTGGCCTCATTCTACCTCTTCTTTACCCTTTCTCCTTGGACATACCTTTTTCTCACCCCTTAATTTTATTTTTTTGGATATCATCTCATCATAATCAACTCACATCCACACCCTCTGTCCATGTACACACACCCTTCTAACTACTCTAATAATGAGAAAGATTTTAGGAGTTGCAAGTATCATCTTCCCAAGAAGGAATGTAAACAGTTTAACCTTATTAAGTCCCTTATGATTTCTCTTTCCTGTTCACCTTTTTAGGCTTCTTTTGAGTCTTGTATCTGGAAGTCAAATTTTCTAGTTAGCTCTTGTCTTTTTGTCAAGAATGCTTGAAAATTCTCTCTTTCATTAAATGTAATTTTCCCCCTAAAGTATTAGTTTTGTTGGGTTTGGGATTCTTGCTTGTAATTCTAGTTCCTTTGCCCTCTGAATATCATATGCCAAGCTGATCATTTAATGTAGAAGCTGCTAACTCTTATGTTACCCTGACTGTGGTTCTATGATATTTGAATTATTTCTTTCTGGTTGCTTGCAATACTTTCCTCCTTGACCTGGGAGCTTTGGAATTTGGTGGTACTATTCCTAGGAGTTTTCATTTTGGGATCTCTTTCAATAGTATTTTATTTTTCCAAATACATGTAAAGATAGTTTTCAACATTCATTTTTTAAAAGAGAAAGTCCACAGAATGAAACACTTCAATACTCTTTTAAAATAGCTTTTTATTTTTCAAAATACATGCAAAAATAGTTTTCAGCATTCATTCTTACAGAACATCATGTTCCATATTTTTTTCTACCTACTTTCCCACCTCCCCCTTCCTCTAGAAAACAAGTAATCCAATATAGGTTAAACATGTGCAATTCTTCTAATGAGGTTTCCACATTTCTCATGCTGCACAAAATAAATCATATCAAAAAGGGAAAAAATGAGAGAAAAAAAAAACAAGCAAAAAATCAAAAGGAAACATAGCAAAGGTGAAAATTTCTTCTATGTTGTGATCCACATTCAGTCCCCACAGTCCTCTCTCTGGATGCAAATGGCTCTAACACAAGTCTATTGGAATTAGCCTGTCACCTCATTGTTGAAAAGAGCCAAGTCCATCAGAATTGATCATCGCATAATCTTGTCGTTGCTGTGTACAGTGTTCTTTTGGTTCTAGTTACTTCACTCAGCATCAGTTCATGTAAGTCTCTCCAGACCTTTCTGAAGTCATCCTGCCAATTGTTTCTTATAGAACAATAAGATTCCATTACATTCAAATACCATAACTTATTCAGCCAATCTGTAACCGGTGGGCATCCACTCAATTTCAATTTCCTTGCCACTACAAAAAGGATTGCTACAAACATTTTTGCACACAACATTCATTTTTGTAAGACTTTGTATTTTAAATTTTTCTCTCTCCCTCCCTTACCTCCCCCCTCCTCAAGACAGCAAGTAATCTGATATAGGTTAAATATGTGCAATTCTTTCCAACATATTTCCATAATTGTCATGTTGGTGTAAGAAAAATCAGACCAAAAAGGAAAAACCATGAGAAAGAAAAAACAAACAAAAAAATGGTGAAAATACTAAGCTTTGATCCATATTCGGTCTCCAGAGTTCTCTCTCTGCATGTAGATGACATTTTCTATTTGGGAATCTTTTTCAGGAAGTGATTGGTGGATTCTTTAAATTTCTATATTATCCTCTGATCCTAAATTATCAGTGTAGTTTTCCTTGATATTTTCTTGAAATATAATGCTCTTCATGACCAGGAGATCATTATACACTTCAACAACAAGACCATATGAGGATCAGTTTTGATGGACGTGGCTCTCTTCAACAATGAGAGGATCCAAATCAGTTCTAATTGATCAGTAATGAACAGAACCAGCTACACCCAGTGAAAGAATGCTGGGAAATGAATGTGGACCACAACATAGCATTTGCACTCTTTCTGTTATTGTTTGCTTGCATTTCTGTTTTTCTTCACAGGTTATTTTTACCTTCTTTCTAAATCCGATTTTTCTTATGTAGTAAGACAACTGTATAAATATAAATATATACATATATATGTATATATATATTGTATTTAACATATTTTAACATATTTAACATGTATGGGATTACCTGCCATCTAGGGGAGGAGGTGGGAGGAAGGAGGGGAAAAGTTGGAACAGAAGTTTTTGCAAGGGTCAATGTTTTGTCAAGTAAAAGCTACAATAAAAAAAAAAAAAAAAAAACTTTAAAAAAGAGAAATATAATGCTCTTTTTTATGATGGCTTTAAGGTAGTTCAATAATTCTTAAATTATCTTTCCTTGATCTTTTTTCCAGATCATTTGGTTTTCCCATGTGATACTTCACATTTTCTTCTATTTTTTCATTCTTTTGATTTTTTTTTTTTTGATGTTTCATGGAATCATTAACTTCCACTTGCCCAATTCTATTTTTTCAGAAGTTATTTTCTTCAGTGAATGTTTGTGACTCTTTTTCCATTTCTAATATTTAAGGAATTTTTAAAAATAGATTTTTGTGCCATCTTTGGACGTTTGTTGTATTCTGCTCTTTAAGGTGTTATTTTCTTTAGTTTTTTGTACCTCCTTTGTCAAACTATTGACTCTTTCTTCTATTACTTTCATTTCCCCCCCCCCCTCATTTTCCCTCTGCCTCTTTTACTTGATTTTAAAAATCTTTTTGAGCTCTTCCAGGACTTGAGATCAATTCACATTTTTCTGTGTAGTTGCTTTAATCTCATTGTCTTCCTCTGAGTTTGTGTTTTGACCTTTCCTGTCACCATAGAAGCTTTCTATAGTCAGGTTATTATTATTATTTTTTGATGTTTGATCATTTTTATAGCCTTTTCCTTGACGTTTAACTTTATGTGAAAGTTGAACTCTGCTCCTAGAGTGGAAGGGACATTTTCCCAAGCTTCAGGTTTTTTGTGCTGTGCTGTTCAGAGTTATTTCTGGGGGGAGTCTGTAAGTTTCAATTATGTCAAGGTGTTATGATCAAAGGAGAATGATCAGTGCTTTCCTGGCCTGTGCTCTGGTCTGTGAGCAATCAAAAGCATCATTTTCTACTTTGTAACTATGACCAAGGCCATAATTGTCACAGGATTACTTTGTAATTGCTCCCGTTAATACTCATCCTTGCCCTAGATCCTATACCCCAGAATCTTCTATGAGCAGTGCAACAGAGTCCTGCACCCAGTGCCAGCAAAGGGTCTCCCATAATCTCCTTCTGACTAATTTTCTGATCTCCTTATTATCTGTGGGCTGAAAGCTTCAGAAGAAAACTGCCACTGCCACTGATTTAATCACCCCCTCAAGGCCTGTTAATGGTTTGCTGGGCTGAGACCCATAAGGGTACAGCCTGTGCTGGACTGTGCTCCAATCTTACTCCAGTAAGACAGACCTTTCATGCCAAATTTCTAAGTTATCTTGCACTACAAAATTGTTTCATCTTTCCCTTTTGTTGGTTCCGCCATTCCAGAATTCATTTTGAGGCATTATTTTAGTGTTTGTTGGAGGGGAATTTGGGAGAGCTCAGATGAGTCCCTGTCTTTACTCCACCATCCTGGCTCTGCTCCTCTCTAGTTCAGGACTTTTCAACTCTGCAATTATTTTCTAGCTATATAAATATAACTTAACATGATTATGTAAGTGGGTCCACTTATTCAATCATTTGCACCTATACTAAGGTATCTCTCAGAGATTTCCTCAACTCTCACCCCTATCCATGCCCAAGATACAGATATGTAGCAGAGGTCTTAGGCTCCTGGCACTGTGGACTCTATCTCTGGTCAGCCTGTCTTGGTTCCAGAATCATGGTTTCCAGGTTTATTGTCCCAAGTAAGTGTTCCATGGTCTTGCACAACAGTAGAAAATCAGGGGATTCAGAGATAGAAAACATCTGAGAGACATTCTAGTCCAAATTGCTCATTTGACACTGAGAAAACTGAAACCAAGAGAGGAGACATCTTTCCCAAGGTTATAGAAGAAGTATGGAACCAAGCTACAAGTGGAACCTTGTTGTGATGGATTGGCAAGAACCTAGCTACATCCAAAGCCCTCCTTTTTTACTCTGTAGGGTGAGCTATTCGACCTTACATAAACTCCCTTGGTGTCTCTGCTCCTGTTTCCTCATCCATCACGTTAGCTACTTCTCCTAGTGGTTGTCAAGAAAGCCCTTTATGGGCTTTAAAGCTTAAGAAAAATAAGAGGTATTGTGCATTCTCTAAACCCAATATCTTGTCTTCATGGCTTGGTTCAGCCAACCATTTCTGCCTTGAACTCCTCATCCCCATCTCTGGGTCACTCTCTTTTCTAGTGTCCATGGACGGGATGGACAGACTAGCATGAGTATTCACTTCTGTGAAGAATAACTTAGAATGAAGGAATTCATTTACCTCAGAAGGGGAAGTACTAGAATGATTTGGCCCATGGCCCCAAACTGTGCCTTGTTCTTACACATCAACTGTAATTAGCATAATATTATGCTATGTACATTATACTATGGTATAGGACATTCAAGATGGAAGAGATTTTAGAAACCATAATAATAGCAATGAGCATTTATATAGTATTTACAAAACGCTTTACAAAATCTGCGAATAGACTCATCAACAATAGGCACTGCAGGCATTATTATCCCATTTTTCAGATGAAGAAACTAAAGGTCAGAGGTTAAATGAGTTCCCATGGTCACTTATCTAGTTTGTGTAAGAAGCAGTACTAGAGTCCAGTTCTTCCCAATTCTCCAAGTCTAGGACTCTACTACACCAAATTACCCAATACCTCTGTTGCACGGATGAACAAACTCTGAGGCCCACAGAAGGGAAATGAGTCACCTAAAGTCATACAGTGAATGAGTATCCAAGTCAGAACTAGACCCTGTGTCTCCTGGCTCTTTATAAACAAGCCTGTATTAGCAGAGAATTCATTCCCTTGGATCAACATTGTTCTTCGTTTCCTTTTGAAATGATACTTCTCTGGTTCACCCCCCTAGATTTGCCCATAAACACACTAGTGGAAATGGGGAGGCAGGAGACTAAGATGTGGCTAGGTCAGCTTGGAAGACAGCCACGCTCACCCTAATGGCAACTGGGCCCACAATATAAGCCTACTTAACCTTTAAAGCATTGATTCAAAACCAGAAAAGACCATAGGGATCATTTGGTCTGGCCTTCCCTCATTTTACATTTGGGGAAACTAAGGTCCAGGAAGGGAAAGGTTATTTTCTCCACCTCCACCATTACTATATCTATGGGACTAATGGTGATGTTTCTTGGATCCATTATGTTAATGGATTGGATACATTATGTTAATGAGCTTTTCTCTTGGCAGGAGGTAAAACACATTATTGTCTATATAAGGTTGTAGTTGGAGGAGCATCTTCATAATGGTTCTGGATTCCCGTCACTTCATTTTATATAAGTGAATTCCAACTATGCAACATAGATGGCAGACCTGGAGGAATGTGGGTCAGGATCTTTACAATTAGCACTTGCTGGTACCAATGGGTCCTATTATCCACATGTAAACTTTTCAGTTGTTTTAATTATCTTCAGTGTGACTCTTAAATTTTAAAACTGTCCACTTTAATGACCATATATACTTTTAAAAAATCATCATTCATTCATCATCATCAATGATTTAGAACTGTAGATTATTAGTCTTAACCATCTCATTTTGCAGATGGGGAAACTGAGAAACAGAGTGGGAAGTCACTTGTCCAAGATCCTACCTATATCATGTGGCAGAGCTGGAACTTGAACCTATCCCTCTGACTCCCAATCCTAATGGCCTTTTCAGTAGATCTAGTGATAAAGAGTAGTTGGAGTATAAAAGGTTCTCTTTTGGTAGTCTCAGTTTACTTATGTATAAAATGAAGGAATTTAATTCTATGTCATATAAAGTCTCTTCCAGTTCAAATTCCCATATTCCTGCTTATGGAGTCACTAGAAATTGTAGAGCCCAGTGCAATCAAGGTCAAGTTTTGCTGTCCTTATACAGCTATATACAGATGACTCATGGGAGTTTGTAAACACCCCTCCTTCACCCAATCAACTCTTCTCCCTAAAGAACTGCTAAATAAATAACTCGGGGAACTGCTGAAGGGAAATTGAAACTATTCTCAAACAAATGAAAGAATGGCCAACTACTGAAGGACCAGATACAAAGCATTTTTTTTCTTGGGGAAAGATAGGGCATCCAGTTTAAGAAAGAGTATAGCCCCTGTCTGGCCCTGGGAACACAATTTCCCCCCCCCATATGACTCTGACTGAAACATCTTGACAGATAGAACCTATTTAAAAGGTACAGTACATTTCCCTGCTCTGCTGGTTGCTTCATATACACCAAGGATATCATGGCCCATCTATCAAAAGGACATGAGAAGAGCCTGATATCATCAAAAGTACATGAGAAGAGCCTGTTCTCATCAAAGGACATGAAAAGAGCCTGTTCTTTTTTTGAAATCATATTTTATTTTTTTCCCAATCACTAAAAATCTGCTTTCTCATTTTACCACTAACCCTCCCTCACTCAAATTGAGAATAAAAGAAAAACAAAATTTATTTCAAATATGTATAGTTATTCAAAACCAATTTTCACATTGGTCATATCCAAAATAATAATAGACTTCTGTGGACTCAGCTAGTTCTGCTGGTGACAGAAATTTTTGTTGTTCAGTCCTTCAGTCGTGTCCAACTCTTTGCCATCCTGTGAACCAAAGCACAACAGGCCCTTCTGTCCTCTGCTGTTTCTCAAAGTTTATCCAACTTCGGTTTGTTGTTTCTATGACACTATCTCTCCATCTTATCTTTCACTGTCCCCTTTCCCTTTTGCCTTCAATCTTTCCCAACATCAAGTCTTTTCCAGTGAGTCCTATCTTTTCATTATGTTGCCAAAGTATTTAAGCTTCAGTATTTGACCTTCCAGTGAATAGTCTAGATTAAATATTGACTGATTTGATTTCCTTGCTGTCCAAGGGACTCTGAAAAGTCTTCTCCAGCACCACAATTCAAAAACATCAATTCTTCGGCCCTCAGCTTTAGTTATAGTCCAACTTTCACAGCGATACTTTGCTACTGGAAAAACTGAAAAAACGTTGACTTTGTGGACCTTTGTGGACCTTTGTTGGCAAGGTAATGTCTCTGCTTTTCAGTATGCTGGCCAGATTTGCCAGAGAATTCCTTCCAAGGAACAAGTATCTTTTAATTTCACGGATGCAGTTGCCTTCTGTAGTGATCTTTGAGGTCAAGAATATAAAATATGATGTTGCTTCCATTTCTTCTCTCTCTCTTTGCCAGGAAGTGCTGGAACCAGTTGCCAAGATTTTTTTTTTTTTGACAAACTTCAAGCCAGCTTTTACACTGTCTTCTTTCACCCTCATCTAGAAGCTTCTTAATTCCTCTTCACTTTCTGCCTTCAGAGTGGTATCATCCACATATGTGAGATTGTTGATATTTCTCTCTGCAACCTTAATTCTAGCTTTTGATTTATCCAGCCTGACATTTTTCATGATATGCTCTGCATGTAAGTTAAATAAATTCTTCAGTCTGATTTTTTGTGACCTGATTTTATTAGCAAAGGTACTGGGATGGTTTGCCATTTATTTTTCCAGTTCATTTTGCAGGTGAGGAAACTGAGAAAAACAGGATTAAGTGACTGCCCAGAGTCACACAGTTAGTGTCTGAGGCCAGATTTGAACTCAGGAAGATTAATCTTTCTGACTCCAAGCTCAGTACTTTATCCACTCCAATCTAAACCAGTCCCTTATTCCATGTTCAGTTCTAACTGGTTTTCTTGACCTACACACAGGTTCCTCAGGAACTTAGTTGTGTAAGACAATCTGTGTAAGCCATCTCTTTGAAGACTCATTTTGTTGTGATCTACCCAAGCAAAGACTGGTATAGTCAATGAAGCAGAAGTAGATATTTTCCTGGAACTTCTTGATTTCTCCATAATCCAGTGAATGTTGGCAATTTGGTCCCTTTGTTCCTCTGCCTCTTTGAAAACTGGCCTGCTCTTCTGAGAATTCTCACTTTACATAAGACCGTAGGCTACCTTGCAGAAAGCATCACCTTCCTGGAGTGTGAAGTGAGCATAATTGTTCAGTACTCGGAACATTCTTTAGCATTGCTGTTCTTTAGGATTGGTACCCTACAACTTTAAAGTCAGCTTTGATTCTTCCCTCTCTCCAATTCCCTTATTCAATCAGTTGTCACATCTTGTCAGCTCCACCTCCACATCATTTCTCATATCAATCCCATTCTCTTCACTCACACGGCCCACCACTTTAGTTCAGGCCCATGTAACCTCCGCTGAACTGTTGTAATAATGTCTTAATTAACCTCCCTGCCTCTGATATCATCCCTTTTCTTTGATAATCTACACAGCTGCCAAAATGATACTGCAAAGACACCCACAGACATGACCACATTTTACTGCCCCTTCCTCCAATTTTAAGATCTTTAATCACTTCCTATTGCCTTTAGGATAAAATATAAAAATCCAGCCCAGCATCTAAATACTCCATACTTTCTGACTCCCACTGACCTTTCTGGTCTCATTTCATATTCCTTCCCTTCCTGCCCTTTCTATTCCAGTTAAATCAAAAAAGTATAATATGTATGTATGTACAATAGAACAATTGAGTCATAGGACTGGGATTAAAAGCCTGTTTCTGTCACTTGAGCAGATTACTCTTTGGATTTCTGTTTCTATAAAATGGTGGGATTAGACTATATGGTCTCTAAGCTAGTCCTATCTAGCTGCGGAACTATGATCCCTAGTAGGATGTTCTTTGAGTTGCTTTTGTCTTTGTAGCTCTTAGCATGGTGCTTCGCACAAAGCCACTGTTTACTTGATATTTGTTGAAGTGAATTAAATTGTTCCATTTTATAAGTAAGGCAGCTTTGTTTCAAAGAGAGACAGTGACTTGCCTAAGATCACACAGCTAATAAGTGTCAGAGATAATTTCAAATTAATGACTCCCACAGTAAATGGTTGATGAATTATCCAAGTAACAGGTTAGATCAGACGAGATCACAATCAACTAAGGAAGGGATATGGAAAACTCAGAAAGCAATGGGAACAACAGATTGAAGATCTTTCTCTTCCACCTTTGATATATCTGCTTCCTCATCCGTCTTCCACACATTAAGTGACTGTTCTAAAACAGGTCTGCTTGTGTCTGCCCAGGGCAATAAACTCTCAGGGTGCCCCAGGATCACATACAGATACTTCATTTTGGTATTTAAAGACCTTCAGGCTCCAACCCACTTTTCTAGCCCTATTCTATATTATTCCCCTTAGTACACTTCACTTTTTTATAGCTTTTTATTGACAAAACATACACATGGATAATTTTTCAACATTGACCTTTGCAAAAACATCTGTTCCAATTTTTCCCCTCCTTCCCTCCACCCCCTCCCCTAGACGGCAGATATACGTGTAAATATGTTAAAATCTTAATACACTTTACAATCCAACCAAACTGGTCTTCTTGCTGTTCCTCATAGGTAACATTCATTCTCCCACCTCCATGCCTTTGTATTGGTGGTTCCCTATGTTCGGAATGCCCTCCCACTTCACTTCCACCTACTAATACACTCATTTCCTTCAGAGCTTAGCTCAAATACGACCTTCTTTAAGAGACCTTTCCTGAATCTCTCCAGCAACTGGTTCATTCCTCTCCTCTCCAATTACCTATGTGTTTTGTGAATATTTATGTATATGTGTGTACATGTTGTTTTTCCCAATAGTATTTAGCCCTTTGAGCAAAGAAACTTTAATTTTTTGTGTTTGTATCTCTAGCACCCAGTACAGTTCTTAGAGTAGGTGCTTTAATTAGGTCTTGTTGATTAATAATAATGATAATTATAGCTAACATTTATATAGTGCCTTAATTTGCAATTAATTATTAATTTAAACATATTTCTCTGTGTATATTCTTGCTTTATGTCCCTCGTTTAATTTTCATAATCTTTTTTCAGGTCCTCCATGGTCTGAAACAAATGCATTTTTTTTTTTTTTTTTTTTTGGAGGCTTTGGATGTAGGAGCCTTGACTTTGTTAACTTCTTAGGAGCCTGTGTTTTGATCTTCCTTGTCCCTCTAGTAACCTAATTATTACTTTAGTTACCTAATTGAGTTACCTAATTAGTTACCTAATCTCAACAATCTATGGTCAGAATCTTTTTTTTACTGTTTACTCATTTTCCCCAACCATTACTTGACTTTTAACTCTTTGTTAAAGAGCCCGAACTCTTGCTTCCAGGGTGGAGAGTGCATTGTCCAAAGCTTCAGGAGTTTTGTGAAGATGTTTTCAGAGATACTTCTAAGGACTTTAAGTTTTCAGTTCTTCCAAGGTGATATCATCTAAGGAGGGGTGTGTTTACTACTCTCTTGACCTGTGTTCTGGTCTATGAGCAGCTACAAGCACTCTTTTTTGCCCAGTTTATGAGAAGGCCCAGTTTCACTGTGGCCACAAGCTCTGGTGTGCTAGTGTTCTCATCTTGGGACTACCCACCGAGGACTCCAATCTGGATCTGAGTATGCACAAAGCGACAGAGTCCTGCCTTGGTGCTGGCAAAGAGACCCCGTAATTTCCCTCTGACTGGGTTGTTCAACCTTTATACCAGTGATCCTCAAACTTTTTAAATAGGGGGCCAGTTCACTGTCTCTCAGACTGTTGGAGGGCTGGACTATAGTAAAAACAAAAGCTCATACTCTGTCTCCACTCCTCAGCCCATTTGCCATAACTCAGCCGGCCATATAAACATCCTCAGTGGGTCACATCTGGCCTGTGTGTGGGCTGTAGTTTGAGAACTCCAGTCTTATACCTTCTGTGGGCTGAGAGCTCTGAGAGCAGCTCTCAGGGAATTCCAAGGCCTGTTCCTTCCTGTTCTGCTGGCTCAGCCTGTGCTAGACTGTGCTCTACTGTCCCCCTGGTGCAACAGACCCTTCCTGCCTATCCTCCAAGTTGTCCTAAGCTGGAAAATTGTTTCACTCCATCTTTTTGGGGATTCTGATTTTCTAAAATTTGTTTAGTCATTATTTAAAAGTATTTGGAGGGATTTAGGGGGACAGCGCTAATGAGTCCCCGCTTTTACTACACCATCTTAGCTTTGCCTCTGTATATATATATTTTCCCTGATAGAAAGTAAGTTCTTTAAGAGCAGAAACTTTTTCCCTTGTCTTGGGTTTCTCTGGTACTTAATATGGTGCCTGACACATAGTAGGTGCTTAGTAAATGCTTGTTGAATTGAATTGAATAGAAGCACATGGTTTTTTTTTTAATTAATAGAAAAATTAATGAAATGTTTAGTAAATTACTGAAATTATTGAAAATTAATGAATTTAGTGAATAACAATTAATGAAACAAAATTAAAATTAATAGAAAAATTTGTAGAATTATAGCTTCAAAGCTAGAAAGAACCTGAGAGATCATTTGGTCCAATTCCCTCATTTAAAAGTGAGGAAACGAAGGCCAAAGAAAGGTGAAATAACTAGCCCAGAGTCACACAGGTAGCAAGCATCAGAACTGGGGTTTGAACTTAAGTCCTCTGACTCCAAAACTTGGGCTCTTTCCAAGGTACCATGCTGCTTTTTTTTTAGAAGTTTGACTAGTTTTCCCATGGAGTACTTTTGATGGGTCCCAGCTGCCTCCTGAGGTTGTTTTGTAGACTGGTGGACTACCCAGCCTCTCAACTACTTGGTTCTTCACTGGTCTACTACCTTGTGTTTTCTAAGCGCACTAAGATTTCATTGTATAATTCACTCCCCAGGCTTATGTACATGATGGGAGAATTGAGCCTCATAATTCTGCTTGTTTCTTTTTTTGTGCATAGGTAGTTAGGAAGGCTATCTCAGTAGGGGGACATACTGGTCATGAGCCTTGAAGTATGATGTCTAGGCTCTTCTGTTGATCATGAGATTCAGGTAGTCTAATGATTCTTAAATTTTTTTCCCTCTCCATCTCCATCTTTCATTTTTATTTATGTGCTATTGAACTGAGCTGGAGGAAATCATGAAACCATTTTAACTGGATCCACTATAAATTGTTGTTACCTAATCTCAACAGGGCACTCACTGTGGTAAGGAAATCCTACTCCTTCCATGTGATGGATTCCCTATTCTACTTTCCACAGAGATTACTGCAAATCTTTTTTCTCATCAAGCCTTCCCAAGTACTCCATCCCTTACTCTCTAGGCTGAGGACTTGATTGAATACTGAATATTTCACTAAAAATATTGAGGCTTTTTTTCCCAAGACCTCTGTCTTCCTTCTTCATCTCACATCCCTCAGATAGCATCTTCCACTCTTTCCTCCTTTACTTTTGTCTCTGATGATGCAAGACAAGGAAATTGATGTGTACCGTTGATCCCATCCCTTTCCCTCCCACCCCATCTTCTTTAGTAGATTGCCCTTAGTATCATCCCCAGTCTTTCTCTAGTCCTCATTGTATGTTTAGCTACTGGCTCCTTCCATGTTGTTCATGTTCCCCATCCTTAAAATACCCCTTTCTATATCCCATTACTCCTACTAGTCATTGTCCTATATTTCTCCTGCCCATCTCAGCTCAACTCCAAACATTTATTTATATTCAGTGCTTCCTCTCTTTCTCTTCTAAACCCTTGGCAATCTGGCTCCAAACTCAATTCAAATGCAATGGCTCTTTCCAAAATTACCAATGATCTCTTACTTGTTAATTCTAATGGACCTTTCTGAGGTCTCACACTCATTGAAACCTTTGACACCTGATCCCTAGATATTATTTCTCCTCTTGGTTCTTGTGAATCTGCTTTCTTGTTTCTCCACCTACTTATCTGACTGCTCCTTCTCTGGTGCTCTTCTATGGCATGCCCATTAAGTATTCTATAAAACTCCTGGCTAGGCCCTTATCTCTCTCTCTCTCTCTCTCTCTCTCTCTCTCTCTCTCTCTCTCTCTCTCTCTCTCTCTCTCTCTCTCTCCTTTCTCTTTTTTCTCTCTGTCTGTCCTCTCTCCTCTCTCTTTGTCTCTCTGTGTCTTCTCTCCTCTCTTCTCTCTCTCTTCTCTCTCACATCTCTCTCTCTCTCTCTCTCTCTCTCACATCTCTCTCTCTCTCTCTCTCTCTCTCTCTCTCTCTCTCTCTCTCTCTCTCTCTCTCTCTCTCTCTCTCTCTCCCTTTCTCTTTTTTTCTCTCTGTCTGTCCTCTCTCCTCTCTCCTCTCTCTTTGTCTCTCTGTGTCTTCTCTCCTCTCTTCTCTCTCTCACCTCTCTCTCTCTCTCTCTCTCTCTCACATCTCTCTCTCTCTCTCTCACATCTCTCTCTCTCTCTCTTCACATCTCTCTCTCTCTCTCTCTCTCTCTCTCTCTCTCTCTCTCTCTTCTCTCTCTCTCTCTCTCTCTCTCTCTCTCTCTCTCTCTCTCTCCTTTCTCTTTTTTTCTCTCTGTCTGTCCTCTCTCCTCTCTCTTTGTCTCTCTGTGTCTTCTCTCCTCTCTTCTCTCTCACCTCTCTCTCTTCTCTCTCTCTCTCTCTCTCTCTCTCTCTCTCTCTCTCTCTCTCTCTCTCTCTCTCTCTCTCTCCTTTCTCTTTTTTTCTCTCTGTCTGTCCTCTCTCCTGTCTCTTTGTCTCTCTGTGTCTTCTCTCCTCTTTTCTCTCTCACATCTCTTTCTCTCTCTTCTCTCTGTCTCTCTTCTCTTTTTTCTTTCTCTGTGTCTCTGCCTTTCTGTGTCTGCCTCTCTGTGTCTCTGTTGTTGTCTCTGTCTCTGTGTCTCTCTGTGTCTCTTTCTTTTTCTCTCTTTCCTTTTTACCTTCTCACTGGATGAAAGCTCTCGGATTCCATTATCTCTAGGAGTGTGATTCCCAGATCTATTTATCCAGTTTAGTGTCTTTCCCTAACCCAGGCATGAATCACCAATGGCCCATTAGACATTGTAACTGGACAGCCCATGTACAACTTAAACACAACATGTTCAAAACAGAATTCTTTATCTTTTTCCTAAAGCCCACCATTTCACAACCAATTCTTCTAGTCTCACAGGTTCGCAATCTCGAAGTTATTCTCCTTTCTCTATCATTGTACCTATCCAATTAAGTTAACATATCTTGTAATCTGGGTGTATACATCCTCTTGTCTTAACTCATTTGGTAACTACCCTGCTTCAGACTCTCATCACTTATTTGGACTATTGCAGTAGCCTCCTAATTGGTTTCCTTGCCTCAAGTCCAATCAGTCTTCTATTCAACTGCCAAAGTGATTTTCCTAAAATGTAAGTCTGAACTTGCCAGCCTCCCATTCCAAAAAGTATAGGAGCTCCCCATTTCACCTAGAAACACCTCTGTTTTTAGTTAAAAATCTTTCTAACCTGGCCCCTTCCAATTGTTTGTTCAGTTTTCAGTCACGTCCTACTCTTGGTGACGCCATTTGGGGTTTCCTTAGCAAAGGCACCGGAGCAGTTTGCCATTTCCTTCTCTGGCTCATTTTACAGAGGAGGAAACTGAGGCAAACAGAGTAAAATGACTGTCAGAGTCATCTGGTTAGTAAGTGTGTGGAGCCAGATTTGATTTGAGGAAGAGGAATCTTCCTGATTCCAGGCCCAGCATTCTATCTACTATAGAGCCACCTAGCAGCCCATCCCCTTCCTCAATTTCCAGTATTCTAACATTATTCCCTCCTCCACCCTCTAAAGACCACTCACAGCAGCCCACTTGCTGCTCCTCACACAGGACTCTCCCATGCTCCTTTCCGTGTCCTGATACTATTTTTGTCACCTATGCCTGGAATGCTCCATTACCTCAACCTCATAAAATCTGTCTCTTCCTCCAAGACGAAGTTGAGATGCCCCCTTCTCTGACAGACTTTTTCTCCTCCAGTAAAATCTAGGCTCCTTAGAGACAGGGGCTGTTTGGCTTTTTCTTAGTACTCCTGGTGCTGGTACATGGTAAACAATAATAAATGTTCCTTGAGCGCTTAATTGATTGAAATAGAATTTTGGGAAGGGAACAGGTGTGATTTTAATTTTCATTCCTTGCACTTGATTGTCACTGATTGACCAGGCGCCATGCTAAACTCTGGGGATCCAAAGAAAAAACAAAACCCCACTCCCTGTACTCCAGGAGTTCGTAGCCTAATGGGGAAAGAGGGAAGGAATAACATCCAATCAATTATGAGCAAACAAATTATGCAGAGGATTAATTGGAGACAAGAAATGCAGGGGCACGTTGCCAGGAAGGAGGAATCAGGAAGGACTTTTTGAGGAGAGTGAAATTTTAGCTGGGACTAGAAGGAAGTGAGGGGGTGTAGGAGTTGGACAGATAAAGAGGGAGAGGATTCCAGACATGAAAGCTAGCCGGTGGGGAAATAGAATATTGGGTGCAATTAACTGCAGGGAGGTCTGAGTCACTGGCTGGATTGTAGAGCATAGGAGGTGAAGAAGGTACAAGAAGACTGGCAAGGTAGGAGAGGGCCAGGTAATGAAGGGCTTTGAATGTCAGGCAGAAGATTCTGTATTTGATCTTGAGAGTGATAGGGAGCCAGCAGGGCTCCTCTGTGTTGAAGAGTGACATGGTCAGATCTGTGTAGGAAGATCCGTTTGGCAGATAAGTGAAGGATGGACTCGAGGAGGAAAGGGACTTCCAGCAAGGAGACTATCGCAGTGGTACAGGTGTCGATGAAGAGGGCCCCTGGCTGGAGGGGGTCAGGCAAGAGGGGTATATGAGCAATGCATCCAGAAGGTAGAATTGACAGTGCTTGGTGATATACATTGGATCTAGGGGAGGAGACGGAGGAGGAATGGGGGATGACACTGAAGTTGCAAGGCTGGGTGACTGTAAGGAGGCTGGTGCCTATTGCAGTAAGAAGCAATTTAGGAAGAGGAGGAGAAGAAGGGGCAGTGGATAGAGTGTCAGACCTGGAGTCAGGAAGACACGTCTTCTGGCCTCAGATTCTTACTGGAATACTCTTTGATTCCTTATTGCCACTTCCAGATACTTACTAGCTGTGTGACCCTGGCCAAGTCATTTTACCTTGGGCAAGCCTCAGTTTCCCCATCTGTAACATGAACTGGAGAAGGAAATGGCAAAACTACTTCAGTATCTTTGCCAAGAAAACCCCAATTGAACAGGAGAAGACAAAGGCTTAAGCCATTGACCTACCTTCTCCAGGGCCTAAATTAATAAAATGCCATTGGAGGAGTAGCTGGCTCCATATTACGATGTCATCATTTGGCCACCAGCATTTTCTCACTTGTTCTTTGCTGTATGGGAGGTCAGCTTATTCTGTGGAGTACTGGCACTCTACAGGTGCCCAAGTTTGATAAGCAAGCAGCACAATGGCACTCCCAGACAGGCTCTTTTAGAACTCTCTCTTCACTTGGGTTGGCCTCTACCCTGTGTCTCCTCCACAACAGCATTGGTGTTCTCTCTGCCTCCAGATAGCCACCTGTGCATTTATCTGTTTCCATAGGCTCAGAGGACCTGAGAGGGAGAGCTGGTCCGAACCTCAATGGCCAATGAGTCTTATTTTTCCTTGTCCAGAAGAAGAAACTGAGGTCCAGGGAAGTCCTCTTCCAAGGCCATACATGGGATGGGAACTCTAGTCCTGGAAGGGACCTCAGAGTCTGTTGTGGGCTAGGTCTGACTCAGGCCTGTTGAATGCTTCAGATTTAAGGGTCCCTGAACAAAGTGAGCCACATTTAGGCCACGTGACCATTTAACAAAAGGACATTTACTTAATAATAGTGAGCAAAGGCTATTCAGCACAGATACAGCGCTGATCCATGGGGTGCAGCTTCAGGGCCTCCAGAAACAGTGCCTCAGACCTTTTTTGTCTGTAGCTGAGGCCTTTGTCCATGGGATCACCAGGTTTCTAAGACACTTTTGCTCCCTTGGAAGGAAAAAGTAGCATGGCCCGGATTCCTCCTACCCACCCACGTGGCCGATCCCTTCCTGCACAGAGGAGAAAATGGAGCTCCCGAGAGGGGAGTGCACTCCAGAGTGCAAGCCCCTTCTGGGCGCACAGGATTTCAATCTGACCCTCCCATTCCCTGTGCCTGGAGCAGCACCTGGCATGGAGTAGGTGTCTAATAAATGCCCATTGGCTTGGATTGGATTGGGATTACCATGAAGGACTGGTTTGGAACTGGGTAAAAAAATCCCGGGCTGAAGGGCGAACAGAGGGGCTTTGTTCCTCCAAAGCCCCGGGGGCTGCTTCTGTGTGGGGCGGGCCTTCCGGGAGAGGAAAAAAGCTTCAAAAAGGATTTTTTTTATTCCAAAGGAAACGTAGGCCGGAGGAAGAGGAGGAATTTTTCCTTTGGTGATGCTGCCATCTGCTGGGCCTCAAGGAGAACTGCAGAGAGCGGAGGGCGGAGTACAAGCGCAGAGAATAGAAGACTAAGCAGTGCTGACCCCTGCTGGCCAAGAATAAAGTTACAGTCGCTGAAAGTGCAGGTATTTTTCCCTTTCCCCTAGGTACTTTCCCCTAGCTGGGACCTTCCACAAGGGACAAGTTTTTCTTTTATCTGTGTGTCCTCACACTCTTCCCTCCCATCCTCCTTCCTTCCTTCCTTCTTCCCTTCTTTTCTCCTTCCACTTTATTTCTTCCTTCCCTTGATCCTTTCTTTCCTTCTTCCTTCCCTCCCTCCATCCTTATTTCCTTCCTCCTTCCCCTCTTTTCTCCCCTCCCTCCTTCTTTTACTTCCTTTCTTCCTCCTTTCTTTTTTCTTTGCACTCTTTCCCCTTTCCTTACTTCCTCATTTCCTCCTTCCTTTTTTCTCCCTTCTTCCTTCTCTCTTTCCCTACTTTTTCCTCCCTTTTCCCCCCTAACCTCTTTCCTTCTTTCTTTCTCTCCTACTTCCTTTCCTCCTTTCCTTCTTTATCCATACCTCCTTCCTAACTTTTCTCCCTAGCCACTTTCCTTCTTCCTTCCCTTCCTTGTTCCTTCCCTCCTTCTTCCCTTTTTTCTCCTTCCCTCCTTACCTCTTTTTTCCTTCCTCCTTTCTTATCTCCCTACCCCTTTTCTTTCTTTGCTCCTCTCTCTCCTTCCTTCCTTTTTTTCTCCCTGCCTTCTTTCCTTCTTTCTTCTGTCCTTCCCTTCCTTCATTCTTTCCTTTTCTTCTTCCCTCCTTTCCCACCTCCTTTCTTTTTCTTTCTCCTGAATTTCCTTTTTTCCTTGCCTCCTTCCTTCTCTCCCTCCATCCTTCTTTTCTTCCTCTCTTTTCTCCTTCCCTCTTTTCCTTCTTTTCTCCCTTTTCTCCTTCCCTCCTTCCATTCTTGTCTCCCTCCTTCTTTCCTCTCTTTTCTCTGACCTTCCTTCCTGACTTCTATTCTTCCTTCATTTCTCTTTTCTTTCCTTCTCCCTCCTTTCTTCCTCCCTTGTTCTTTCTTTTCTCTCTTTTCTCCCTATCTTCTTTCCTTCTTCCCTATCTTCTGGAGCCTTTGTTCTTCCTCCCTTCTCTTCTCTCTAATTTCTTTTTTCTTCCCTCCTTCCTCCCTTTTTTCTTTCTCACTCCTTCTCCCCCTCCCTTCTTCCTCCCTCTTTCTCCCTAGTCTTTTTCCTTCTTTCTTCCTTCTCTCCCTCCTTCCTTTTTTTCTCACTCCCATCTTCCCTCCTTCCTTCTTCCCTTTTCTCCCCATCTCCTTCCTCCCTTCTTTTCACCCTTCCTTATTTCTTTTATTCTTTTCTGCCTACTTTTTCTTTTTTCCCTCCCTTCTTCCTTCCTCTTATCCTTTCTCCCTATCCCCTTTCCTTCTTCCCTCCCTCCTTCCTTCCCTCCTTTCTCCCTTTTTTCTCTTTCCCTCCTTCCTTCCTCCCTTCTTTTTTCTACTCCCTTTCCTTCTGTTTCTCCTTCCCTCCTTTTATCCTTTTCTCCCTATCTTATTTCCTTCTTCCCTCTCTCCCAGATCCTTCCTCCCTTCTTATTCCTTACTTCCTTTCCTTCTTCCCTCAATTTTTCCTTCTTTCATTCCTTCCTTCTTTTCTTTTAACCATCTTTCCTTCTTCCTTTCTTCCCTTCCTCCCTCCTTTCTTCCTCCCTTCTTCCCTCCCTCCCTCATTCCTTCTTTTTCCTTCTTTTCTTCCTGCTTCCTTTCTTTCTTTCCTCCTTCTTTTCTCTTTACCCCTTTCCTCCTTCCTCCCTCCCTTCTTTTCTCCCTACCCCTTTCCTTTTTTCTTCCCTTCCTTCCTTCTCCCCTTCTTTTTTCCCTCCCTTTTTCCTTCCTTCCTTCCTTCCTTCCTTCCTTCCTTCCTTCCTTCCTTCCTTCCTTCCTTCCTTCCTTCCTTCCTTCCTTCCTTCCTTCCTTCCTTCCTTCCTTCCTTCCTTCCTTCCTTCCTTCCTTCTTTTCTCTTTTCCTCCTGCCATCCTTCTATCTTTTCCTCCCTCCCTCCTTTTTTCTTTTTTTCATCCACCCTCTTTTCCTGCTGCCTTTCTTCCCTCCCCCCTCCCTCATTTCTTCCTTCTACCCTTTGCTCCTTTCTTTCCTTCTTCCCTCCCTATCTCCTTCCTTCTTCCTTTCTTTTATCCTTACCACCTTTCCTTCTTCCTTTCCTCCCTCCTTCTTTCCCTCCTTCCTACCTTTTTTCTGCTCCCTTCTTCCCCTTCCTTTCTTTTTCCACTTCATTTCTCCCTACCCTCTTTCCTTCATTCTTCCTTCCTTCCTCTCTTTTTTCTCCCTACCTTCTTCTCTCCTTCCTTTCTTCCTCCCTTCTTTTCTCTCTTCCCCCTTTCCTTTTTTCTTCCCTCCCTCCCTTCTCCCTTCCTTTTTTTATCCCTCCCTCCTTTCCTTCTACTTTCTTTCCCTCCTTCCCTTCCTTCTTTTCTCTCTACTTCCTTTCCTTCTTTCTTCCCTTTCTCCTTTCTTCTTTCCTCCCCTCCTTCCTTCTTTCCTCCCTCCCTCTTTCCTTCCCTCTCTCCTTCTTTCCTTCTTTTCTTCCACCTTCCTTTCCTTCTTCCTTCATTCCCTCCCTGCCTCCCTCATTTCTTCCTTCCACCCTTTCTCCCTTTCTCCTTTTTTTCTTCTCTCCTTCCTTCCTTCCTTTCTTTGCCCCTTTGTTTCTCCCTGCCCCCTTTCCTTCTTCCTTCCCTCTCTCCCTCTTTCTTTCCTTCCTCCCTTTTTTCTCTCTGCCTCCTTCCCTCCTTCCTTTACTCCTCTCTTCTTTTCTCTCTTCTTCCTTCCCTCCCTCTCTTTTCCCTCCTTTCTTTTCTTCTTTTTCTTTCTTTCTATTAACATTTTTGTCTCACTCTCCCAAAACCTTTCTCCACCTCACCCCGATAAAATAGAAGAAAGACAAAAACCCTTAACAGATATGATTAAGAAAGGCAAATTTCCATATTGGCCATTTTCAAAAGAATACACATATACACATGTATGTATACATGTACATACACACACGTATCTCATTCTGCACTCCTGGCCCTTTACCTCTCTATCAGGATGTGTGTCGCATATTTCATTGTGTCCTCTGGAATTGTACTTGGCCATCATGGTGATCAGAGTTCCTAAGCTTTTACATGTCTTTTCTTAAAACATTTTTTGTTTTAATCCAATCGCTCCTTGGTAGGAACAAAAGGTACTGAGTATATCTAAAGTTATTGGAAAGTTTCTCTCTCTTCTCTACCTCTTGTTTCGGTCTAGAATCGCCAGCAGACATCTTGGGCTTGAGACACGGCCACCTTGAAAGCCCGAACAGCAGCGTCAGTGTCAACCATCTTTAGTGGCTCCACCAGCTTCCCGTTGTTCTGGATGCTGGTGACCCCCTAGTGAGTGATAGTGGCACCTGGTTCACCTACTATGGCAATAGCCACAGCCTCTTCTCTGCCACCTTCAGAGTAATGGTCCTCCGCAGTCAGGATGTGGCCAGGGGTCACACTGGCACTTTCAAGGATAAGTGTCTCATCCAGAGCTTAACTGTAAAGGTACCAAGTACTTGGATGTTGAGCTTTTCTTTCTTCAGCTGCTCTGCCACTGCCAAGGCTTCATCGAGGGTCACCTCAGTGCCAATTACAGTTACCTGTCATCCTTGCTCTTGAGGATCACCTTAGCTTGGCCAACCTGAACGTTGTAAATGATAGCAGTCTTTGGGTGGCTTGGCGTTAAGAAACAGATCCCCTTCATATTGGTGGCTAACTTCTGCTTTCTCACTGGCCACAGCATCACTTGGATAAAAGACTACCCCAATGGGAACGTTCCAGAACATAGCAAGGTCTTCAAAGGCCATCTGAGAAGGACCATCTTCACCAATGGTAACTTTGCAGTGCAGGCCACACAGCTGGGTGTTGCTCTCTGAAATGGCTGCCCTACAGATCTGGGCAAAGACCCTGGTGAAGAAGGCAGTAAATGTGCTGCAGGAAGGCATGGTCCTGTCATGGGTAGTGCAGCCTACAGCAATGCTCACCATGTTTTCTGTTCTGCCATGACTCAAGGAAGCGATCAGGATGCTCCTTGAAGAGTTCTGAAAAAGGTGGAATTCTTGGTGTCCCCATCAAGGTAACCACACTGCCGCTGGCTTGCCCCAGTTCGGCCAGGGCCATGCCATAGCTCTGTAGGTGGCTAGCTTGTCTCCAAGTTTGTAATTTGGGGAAGATAGCATCCAGATCCTCTTTGGGGAGGCTGGCTAGAATCTTCTTGTTCTCGATATGGCCATATATTTCCTCAGTGACCCATTCTGCCATGTTTTTGGGAATAGGCTTCCCTTGCCAAGCTTCCTTATCTTCTACACCTGAGATTCTTCTGCCTTTATACGCCTTAGTGACACCCAGTGTCCTGTGCTTGCTCCATTCAAAGGCCTTGCAGAGTTCTTCCTCACCGTGTCCATCCGCAATGATTGACTTCCACCCAAGGGATTCACATCACTTCTGGCACACTTCTACTTTCAGTGGGGCAGCATCACCACGGCCCAAATGATTAATATCAAGGATGGCAGTCAGGCTGTCCGTCTTGTAGAATTCTGCAAAGGTCATGGCCTCCCACACAGAGCCTTTGGACACCTCACCGTCGCCCAGCAAATAATAGATATTGTGGCTGGTTCTGTCAAAGTATCTGTGTAACCTTCCACAAGCTGCTCCAAGACCTTGCTGAAAGTAGCCATGAGTATAAAGGCATTGGGGACGGATGGCCATCCAGGATGGAGCTGATCTTCCTCAAGTTCAACAACTCGGCCTCTGGCAGGAAGCCGGCCTCCACCCACACTACATAGAGGATGAGAACTGCACGACCCTTGGAGAGCATAGAGCAATCGTTGTTGGCATCCCTGTGGTCCTTTGGTTTATACTTCATGGTGTGGAAGAAGAAGACTGCCATGATCTCTTCTGCCCTGAAGCATCATGAACAGAGGCCCAAGCCGGCCACGGTGGCAACTTGGATGGTGTCAATGGGCAACCGGGGGGATGGTGTCCTTCAGCGCCTGCAGTTTCTGTTGGTCCACCTTATGATAATCCTCCCTGGAAAAGGGGGTTTGATGTAGATCCCAAGCCTTTGGAGGAGGTGATAACAGTGTGAGCAGAGATGGGGAGCCTGAAGAGGAAGGAGGAGGAAGAGCCCCAAACTTTTTTCAAGGTATGTTTTTAATTTCTTGATAGCATTCTTGTGATAGTATAAATTTTTCTCCTGGTTCTGTTTCTCCATATCAGTTCATCCAGACCTTCCCAGGTTTCTCTGAAACCATCCCCTTCCTAATTTCTTAGAGCACAATAGTATTCTATCACATTTATATACTTTATATACATGTTCAGCTATTCTTTACTAGGCACCTTCTCAGGTTTCCATTCTTTGCTAGCTCAAAAAGAGGTCTAAGTACTTTTGGATATCCTTAGAATTTGTTTTGGTTAATACTAATCTTCCCATTATCTACCCTCCTCTAATTTCCCCTTCTTGCTCCCTGTTGAATGAAAAGTATTTCTGTACTTAACTGTGTGTGTGTATTTTTCCTTCTTTTAAATTCAGATGGGAGTGAGGTTGATGTGAGACTGTTCTACTCTACCTCATCCTACTTGTTCTTACAGACTTACTTGCTTACCGGATTATATAAGATAATTTTTCCTCATCTTTCTTTCCTTCTCCCTCCCTCTCCAAGTATGTTTTTCTTGCCCTTCATTTTCATTCTTCTTTTAAGATCATCAAGACATAATAAAATCACTTTTAGGCCTTCTGTCTAATTATGACTCCCTCTCTGAGCCCTGAGGATGATGGGATTCAGAAGCGGCACATATATGTTCTTACTTTATTGGAATATAAGCAGTTTATTTTTGTTTAGTCCCTTTTCAGTGTTCATTCTTGTTCATATTTTTATATTTCTCTTAACTCCATGTTTGAATTTCAAAGTTTCTATTCAGCACTGGTTTCTCTGCAGCACTAAGCAACAGAATGCTTAGAAGTCCTCTGTTTCATTGTGTCTATTTTTTTTTCTCCTGTAGAATTATACAGTTTTGCTGGGGAAGTTATTCTTATCTACAAACCCATATTTCAAGTTCTCCACTCCTTTAGAATTATTGTTCAGTCATGCCCTGCCTGTTCGTGGGGATGATTTTCTGTAATCTCTTTGCTAATATTTTATTTAAGATTTTTGCATCAATATTCATTAGGGAGATTGGTCTATAATTTTCTTTCTCTGTTTTCGCCCTACCTGGTTTAGGTATCAGTACCAAGAATTTGGTAGGACTCCTTCAATCCCTATTTTTTCAAATAGTTTATATAGAATTGGAGTTAATTGTTCTTTGTATGTTTGGGAGAGTTCACCTGTGAATCCATCTGGTCCTGGGGATTTTTTCTTCGTGAGTTGATTAATAGCTTGTTCTATTTCTTTTTCTAAAATGGGACTATTTAAGCAATTTACTTCCTCCTCTGTTAATCTGGGCAATCCATATTTTTGTAGGTATTCCTCCATTTCATATATAGTTTAAATTTTTCTTGAGCATTTACTATGTGTGTTAACAGGGGATACACATAAAAACAATTATTGCTTTTATCATCATAGTTCTAGAACTTGATTAAAAATTAGTGTAATAAATAGTGTCATCATGCTAAATTGTGCATTTGCCAATACTCCTGTTCTCAAGACTAATTGTTTAAAAGAAATCTCCTGCTTCATTTAGCACTATAGGCATATGAAGATACTTCGTGTCTTGAGGTCTTTGATGTGAAATATGAGCTTTGCACAATTCAGATAGAAGAGTGACCACCCTGGCTCCCACTGCCAGAAGTGCAAGTGTGGTACATTTTACCCACTCAAGGATTTTCCAGGGCCTTTAAAGGAGGTTTGGGGAGCATCCAATCTGTCTGCCATTGGCTCCAGCTTCCACTGATTGTGCCCCTTCAATTTCAGAAATCCTTTGCTCCCAGTCCATTTAGCATTAGCTTTTGTGAAGAAGAAATATTTACCTTAAAGATACAATAAGAATATATAAACATCTCCCCAACACATGAAGGGCACAATCTCCCTTATAGCACATCAGTTTCTGAAGAGAGAAGGGGGATTAGGTTCACAGTGTAAGTCAGTTTCTATATTGGACTAGATGGCATGTGAATTCTCCTTCCAAATGGAAACCTATGACTTTATGTCTCAGAGCTTCTTCCTGGCCATGGCTTTCTGTAAGCCTATGGCTCTGAATGTGATTGAATGAAGAAGGGTTCTTGTGGGGACAGCCATCCAGGGCCTTGTCTTTCTGCTCCTCTTCCTCACTGGATTCTCACCACCACCACTGGCGCTCTTTCCCATCTGCTCTTTTCCTTCAGGTGCTCCATTGTCTGTGTTCAGTTGTCATTGTAGGTCTGAGTTGCTCAGTTCTAGACTCTCAGGGGCCTTCAGGTTTCCATTTCAAGAGATGCCACTAGCTAAAATTTCAATAGTAGCTCCCAGATGATGGAATCTCTTTACATGTTCATTTCCAGCCCTGAAACTCTGACCTGGACCCTTCTCTTCTTCCTTTATCTGATTTCACTTGGTGAGTTCATCAGCTCCCATGGTTTCATCTCTACGCAGATGGCTGTCTATATGTCTAGCCTTAGCCTACTGATGTCCAGTCTCACATCTCCAGTTGCTCATTGACATCTTAAACTCGACATATCCAAAACCTAACTTTTACCTTTCCCCATAAGCCCTCTCCTCTTCCCAATTTCCCAGTTTCCTGTTAAAAGTACCTTCCCCCCCTCCCCACAGACTTTTTTTTTTGGAGAGCCAGTTATTAAGCATTTACCAGAACATCCACTGAACTGGGAGTCATCTCAGAGGAAAGACACAAAGATTGAAGGTTGAAAAAAAGCTTCTTGAAGATGGTGGGCCTTTGGCTCACTGAAGGAAGCCAGGAAAACCAGGAGGGAAAGAGGAGGAGAAAGAGAGGGTCGGCCAGGGGGGACAACCAGGATAAACATCTGAAATTGAGAGATGTAAATGTTATGCTAGAGGAACTGGAAGGAGGTCAGTAGCATAGGATGGCAGAATACACAAAGGAGAATAAAGTATAAAAATGCTGCAAAGGTAGGGAAGGATCAAGTTACACAGGACTTTGACCGCCAATTTTTACTGCTATTTAATCATTATTAATGAAAACTCAACTGTTTTAATCAGATCTTCAACTCAAGGTGCTTTCTACTACATCTTAAAATTTTTCAGAGTTGTTATGGTACAATCCATTCAGTTTTGCCCTTTTTTCACGGTAGTTGATCATGACTACAATGTAACTGAAAGTAATGAAAATTCTGCAAGAATGCCATTCTTGGAAGAAATTAGTGTTAGCTGATCTCTTTTCCAAACTAGAATAAGGACAAGAATAAGAGAAATGTACATATAATGCACATGGTGGAGAGTTTGGTCAGTTTTAATAATTTCAAGTTCAAGGTCATTAGCTGTACTTGCTGGTTCAGTTTAATTTTTATTAGATTAGAGACATATAGTATTTTCATCCAAAATATTTTTAAATTGTTAGTTTGTTTTATTTCAGATATAGAAGCAACTAAAAGTTTCAAATGCTGATTAAAAAAAAATTACAAATGATGATTTCAGGAAAATTTTTGGACAATTTCATATTTATCTTTTTCCTTTTTTTCTCAGTATCATATAATTGAAACAAAACACAGTTAAGTTTGTTCTTTAAGCCATAATCCTTTTTTTTTAATTGACAGAACATATGCCTGGGTCATTTTTCAACATTGTCTCTTGCAATCACTTCTGTTCCCATTTTTCCCTTCCTTCTGTCCATCCCCTCCCCTAGATAAGCCATAATCATTTAAAGGACACAATAATTTTTGTAAAGGACACTCTGCTCTGATTGATAAAGCAACAACTAACTACTGACACTGGAACTGAATGAATTGCCCACTGATTATATTTTGTAACCAGTTTGTCAGATTCCTGAAATATTAAGTACAGATTGGCCCTAGCTTACAACTAAGCCAATTTATCCTGTTTAGATTTTATTTTTACATGTTTGTTAGTATTTTGTCTCCTCCATTAATCTGGGAGCTCCTTGAGAGGAGTATTTTTTGCCTTTCTTTATATCCCCAGCATTTAGCCCAGTGTTTGGAACAAAACCAAACAAGTTCCCAAGCCCTTTGGAGCTAGTCTTGTGAGATTTAGCTCCACAGGGAGGGATACTCTTGCCCCAATCCCCGCCCAGGACCTCTTTCAGGTGAGCTACACTGAAATCTCTATGGCTCACGGCTTGGCCCTTCCTCATAGGCAGTATCACTGTTCACAGGCTCTCATTCTGGGGCTGAACCTTCCAGGACTCAGCCAGGTGCAACCTGGGTAGGAAGGATTAGCCCAATGCCATTGTCATTGATTTCTACTGATAGGACATCTCCGAATCCCTGCTCAGGCCCTTTCCCTCATCAGAAGTCCCACTCCCTTTGAGGCCCAGTTCACCCTTTTGTGAGGATCAATGTGTTCCCTGCCAACTCTTCAATCTAGGATCCCAGGGCCTAACCAATATTCTTGGGAAAAGAGGGAGATTGTTTGGCTGTCTGCTCATAAGCATTCATTATAGCAAAAAAAAAAATGGATTAATATCAGAAAGAAATGCCACAGCTCCGAGCAGCATGCTTGGAGACTGAGAACTTTGTGCTCCTTCACCGGGGCTCCCAAAGCAGGACCCCATCGCTCCCCGTTCTTGGATCACATCTATCATATTAGCGTCTGGATGAATTCATGGGGGGGAGGGGGTCCATTCTGATTTCTTCATCCATGTTTCTCGGCAGTATGCCTTCCTCAGTTCAGCACATCCCAATAAGCCTTGGGAATGAAGAAGTGTGCTAGGGCTCCTTCTCTCTCTGCTAATGCTCCCCCAACTCTATTCTTATATTGCCTGTGACCCCCATCCTCTCCTCCCCCCCACAAAAAAGATTGCAGGCTCCTGGAGGACAGGGCATGTTTCATCCTTGTATTTTCATTGATGCCACTCCCCCCAGTATGGGATAGAGTAGGAACTTAAAAATCTTTGTTGAAGGTGTGACTTAGTAGTAGTGGGTCAGCCTTAAGTCAGAGGAACTGGTTTTAAGTCCTACGTTTGATGCACACAAGTTAACCTGTTCTGTCCACTGAAATCTAAGTCAAAACTTCTGGATCATCCCCTGTTTGGGGTCTTGTTACTGGATGGAGGGATTGTGAGCTGATGATTTATTGTAAGTGATCTGGATCTCCATATACCTGGAGTCACTGTAAACATTTCTTGGGTAAAGAAGAGTTGGGAGTGGAAAATGTTTAATAAGGCCTGCTCTAAATGATGGACAGTAGCTGATCTGCATTGGTAGAGGGACTTTCTTATATGGCCAGTGCCCCATATTGAGGAGATCACATGATTTAAATAGAAAAAATGACAGATAGATCTATCCCTAGAGCCCAGAAGCCAGAAGCCATCCATTGCGATTGATAAATCGATACTTAAAAAAAAAAAAAGCCTCGCTCAGTTGGAAACTTATAAAAATCTACTTGAGGCCTGTCATGGATTTCAAGAAGCAAGGGGATTTTTTTTTTTTTTTTTTTTTTTTGCCTCCTGCTGCTGCAAACTCAAATGTGTCCGTAAGGCGGCGACATTGCTCAATGTAACTTTTTGAGCCTTCGTGCGCGCGCATATCCGAAAGAAGGGCACTGCAGTGTTGGTACGTTGTCGACGTAATTCGTCATCGCAAAGCGACGGCGCGGATATTGCGTCGTTTGCGTCGTTGCGTCAGTAGAAAAGGGACTCGAAGAAAAATGGCGGGAGTCTGAGAAAGTCGGCGGGACTAGGAGTAAAATGGGTCCAAGCAGTTTGGGAACACTTGGTACCCTTCTTTCGTCCCTTATTTCTCTGCAACTGGGACACGGGGGACAATGACACTTCCCCAAAATCCCCTAATTGTTTTAAACTATTTATTTGCAGAATTTGGGGAGGAATGGAGATTTTGGGAAGGCAAAGCGTAGCTGTGGGACCCCCCAGGCTGTTGGACCTCTTCCAGCTTGGGACATCACCTCACTATGAGGTCGAAAATGCTGACTTGCTGCTTATTCGGCCCTGACCTTTCTCTCAGGAGTCAGCTGGAAGGTAGGCCGCCAGGGAGGAGGCTCCGAGTTCGAATCCAGCCACTGCCTGGGCGACTTTGGCCTGGTCACTTCCTTTCTCTGTGCCCCCGGCAGTTCTTTGAGATCTTAAATTACCGGAGGTCGAACAGCATCTCTCAAGCGCCTACTGTGTTAGACACTGCATTATTTACGGTAGCCGAGGGGTTTTCCTTATCTAAAGGGTACAAATCACACGGACAGTCCTTCATTTCTCTCCATTGGGAGTTCATATTGTGATCAGCTCACTGCAAATACACATTTTTTCCTGGGTTCTAAATAGGGGGAAGTAGTAGCTGGAGGGAAAAAGAGAGAATGATGAGACAAAGGATCCTGCTGGAAACTTGGGGGTGGGGATGTTAAGGTGCTCTAGGCCAGGGGGTTCCTAACTCTGGTGTCCTAAATCCCTTGGCAGTCTGGTGAGACTTGGGGGTCCTTTTTCAGAATGTTTTTAAATTTCACATTTAAGGGACAACTACATGGCAGGTGGATAGAGCACCAGCCCTGAATTCAGGAGTTCAAATGTGGTCTCAGACACTTCCTACCTGTGTGACCCTGGGCAAGTCACTTAACCCCAGCCTCCAGGGAAATAAATCAAATTTAAATGCAAATGCTTAGGACTACAACTATATTGAAGCTAAGTTTATGGCTCCCAAGTTAAGCCACTTTCCTTTATCAGGAATTACATGGTATTATTAACAATAAACAAAACTAGCTTCATTTTCTTTTTGGAGTGGTAGATGAGGGGGATGCTATAGATATTGTTTGTTCTTTTTTTCTCAGAGGACCAGTGACATCAGGAAGGTGACGTCTTGTCTTGCAAGTGAATTGGATTTAAGTGAAGCAGTGTGTAAAGTCACCAGCCTCACTCTCTCCCCCAGAATCATCGGAATCCAGTGGCGAGACATAGGTTGTAGTGATTGGCCACGGTCCCAGATGCTTTGGGAGACCATGGCCTTTTTAAGCTGGAGCCTTTCCCAGGTCTCAGTTTGGGTGAGGCAACACCTATTCAGGGGTTAAAGGCTAGATAAGAGCCGAGGTAAAAGATGGCCTAGTTTGTCTTCCCAAACGTTCACTCTGGGATGGGGAGGACCCTCTAGCCTGAGGTCTCAAGATTGTGAGATTCTGTAAAAGTCTGCCCACTCCTCTTCCTAAAAGTACAGATAACAGGATTAGGTGAGTTTCTGGCCAGAACAGAAACAATTGGTATTTGCACTCACTCTGAACCACACCCTATGAGCTGCTGTAGATATGGTTTATCTCAAGTTTAGCAAAACTGTGATAAGAATATGATAAAGCTGAGGAAATTAGATGGCTGGAGGGGAAGAGCTTTAGATATTAAAATCACTTTTACTGTGACTAAACAAAAAAAAAAGTCAATTGAGGTTTAATGTAAAAATTGACAGCATTTTAATTTTTGAAAAAGTAAAAAAAAAAACAAAACTGATAAAGATGGTGCGTGTGTAGAAGTGAGGACTTTAGGCAACAGTGCTCTGTGCAGCTCTAACTTTGCTCCTTCCACAACTCTTTCCTGGATCTCATCAGCTCCTTGTCCCAGGCCAGCAAATTTCTAGGTTCTGCAAGCACCGGTCCCAAGTCTGTGCATAGATTACAGATCAATCAATCAGAGATTCATTCACTCATTTATTCATACATTTGCTTCCTACTTTGTGTCAGTCTAAGCACTAGGGACACAAATACAAAGAATGTAACAGTTCCTACTTTCAAGGGCTTTATATTGAAATAGAGACAAAAAAAAATTAGAGACAATACAAAATAAAGAGGATAAATACAAATAAAATTAGTGAGAGAATGGGACTGCTGGCTTTATTCAATCAAACCACTCATCTCATATAGTATTAATAATAAAATGCCCAATCAATCTCAATTTTAGATTAAGTGTAAAAAGTACTTGGTATTGATGTAACATTGGTAGGAAGAGGATTTGGATAGACTCAGAAAACTTGGCTGTACTCTAAGGGTTATAGACAAATTATCAAGCTACTTAGAACTGGATTCATTCTAGAGATTGGAGCAAGTATAGCCTTTCAGTAACAGCCCAGAGGAGGTGCTTACTGGGCCACCCCTTACCCCAGGACTGATGAGATGTCTAGGCCTAGGCCCTGACTTAGGCCTCTTTCTCCAATCCTCTCCCAACTCACTTGGGCCAAAGGAGAAATTCGCTAGGTTTGAAGAGTCTAGAGGAATTGGACTTCCTATGGTCCCATCAGGGTCCCAGCGGCACACTCACATCAGTCAATGGCACTGTCTTTATTGAGAAACAGTGAAACATAACTTACATTCTGGACTCTGCAAGGGGCCTAGCCAAAGAACCACATTATTCCTAAGGGGAACTTTTTGTCCAGCCATGAAAGAGAGAAAAAACTAGGTGCTGTTATCCTTCTGTTGAATGATGAAAATTGTAGCCCACCTTACCTAGTATCTGGACTTTTAGGAAGAGGAGTTGTCAGGCTTTTGCAGGATCTCACAATCTTGAGGCCTTAGGCTGGAGGTAGCTAGGATGGAAGGCTACTGGAAAGCAGGATGGGGTCTCCAGAAACTGAGCCAAACTGAGAGTGAATTGGCAGGGATCCCTTGTGAAACGCTGGTATAGTCAAGGCCTTGGGCTTTTCTGAGAGTAGGCCTCCAGGCAGAGCTATCTCCAAGGTGGGGAGACTGCTGTTGATTAGGTAGAGAAATCTGGATAATGAGCAGAACTTGGAATAAGGTCCAGAATGAAGTGGTGGCCCAAAAGGGACTCCTCAATCCTGAGGGTAAGCTTGAGGATGGACTGATGGCCAAGGACTAAAAGGCTACTGATGAGCAAGTAGAGAAAGCCAGAGGGGGAGCCCAAGAAAATGAAATATAACCACAACTAGGGTCCCCCAAGAAATGGCCATTCAGCATGAGAGCATACTCACTCTCAGGGTGGAGTTATCCCAAGAAGGGGGAAGGCAAGTAGTGAAGTCCAGAGAGTGAGTTGAGACGGGTGAAGTGAGCAAAGCCAGAGGTGGGACAGAAACTCTCCAGTCTTGAAACAGGCTTCCAAACTGAACTTTATCCAGTGAGTGAAGTCTGCTGGTGACCAGATAGAGGCCAGCAACTGAGTGGATTCAGGAATGAAGTGAGTATGATCATAGCTCCTTGTAAAGTGGGATTGAGGATAAAAACTCCCCAGTCCTAAGAACAGGCCCCAGGCACAAGGATCTAAAGGAAGACACGGCTTCTGCTGAACAAAAAAAGAACTCCATGAGAAAAGGGGAGAATGAAAGAAATATGGTGGGGACCCCTCATGAAGTTGGGATCCAAGTTACTGAGGGGAGAGCTATCACCAGGGTAAGAAGGCTGCTGTGAAACAACTGGAAAATTCCAGAAAGGAAGCCCAACCAGGAGCATGGTTGGTGTGATGGCCCCCTCGTGAAGTACATGAAGGTACTCTCAAACCTTGAAATGGCACCTCAGTGAGGAGGTATCTTGAGGCTGCAAAGTCTGCTGCTGTTGACGCTAGGGACATAAGTTAGTCAAGGTGGCAATGAAATGAGCCTGTCTGGCCTTCCTCATGGCCTGGGAATCCAGGCTAGAGACTTAGCCATCCTCATAACAGACCTGCTGGCAGAACAATCCTGGGAGGGGGGTGAGGGAAGGCTATTGGTAAACAAGAAATCCAGATAGTGAAGTGAACATAGCTTGAACCCTTCCCAAAATGGTGACACAGACTAGAAATTTATCATTTCTGAAAGTAGGCCCTGGGACTATAGTCCCCGGACTGGGAAGTTGGCCGTTGACCACATAGAGACCAGAAACTGCTTTTATCAAGAAATAAAGTAGAGATGAGACCTCTCATAGAATAGAGTTGAGGTTATAGATTTAGCAAATTGGAGAGTCTCAGGGCTCCCAGTTCTTGAAGAGGACCATGATATCAGGGAGCTGATGCCATGACACTCAAGGGAATTGGATTCAAGTAAGGGAAGACTGGATAAGGTCACCTGCTTCACTTTCCCTCCAGTCATCTGGGTCCAGTGGCCAGATATAGGTCAAGACGACTGCACCCAGAGTAAGAATGCTGTTGGGGAGAAGGTGAAGAAGTCCTGGGAATGAATGGAGCCAGCAATTAGATGTGACAGTTTGGGCCCTTCACAAGACAGAAACCTAGGCCAGGGACTCACTAATCCTGAAAGGGGACCTCTATACACATATGTCCACAATGGGAAGGGTGCTGATGATTAGGTTAAGGACTCCAGATAATTCATCAAGAAGTGAAGGGAGCCTGCCCGAGGCACCTAAAGGACCAGCAGTTGAGCACCTTACCAATCCTGATAGAAGGCCGCATCATGCCCAGGAGTCTCTCCTCCATGTGAAGGCTAAGATGAAGAAGTTGAAAATTCCAGACTGAACGTCAGACCAGAAATGAAGTTAGCATTACTTGATCCCTTCATGAAATGGAAGGCCAAGGTGGGAAAACTGATGGTTATTAGGCACAAAAATCCAAAGAGTTAAATGACTATGACCGATCCTCCTTTATGTAAGGTAGATCTTACTTAGGTGGAATAGTTACTCATGGGATTTATGAAGACCAGGAAATAAATCAGGCTGGGAGTAAAATGGGCCTGTCTGAAGCTCCTCAGAAGCAATAGGGTATCCCGGCTTTTTGTTTTTTAATCAGTTTTCAGGGATTCCAGTTATTTTTGACTTCGTTCTCCTTAACCTGTTTTCCAGGTCATTTGTTTTGAGATCAGATAGTTGACATTTTCATCTGTCTTTTCAATCTTTAGTTCTTTCTGATTTTTTTCACTGTCCAAGGAGTCATTGGTTTCTGTTTTGTCTCTTCAAGTCTTCAGTGGGTCCATTCTTACCATTTTATCTCCTTGGTTATTTATAAACTTTCTAAATTTCCTCCAGAACTTTTTTTTTTTAATCACTTGCTTCATTTCTTCTGGTATTTGTGTAGCCCTTGTAGAAATCTGTTTTTTCCTTTGAGCTTCTCCTGGGACTTGTGAGGAAATTACTGTCCTCTTCTAGGTTGAACTTTTGGAGATTTTTAAACATAGAGTAAGTTTTGACACTAGGCTATTTCTGCTTTTATTTACTTACCTTTGCAACTTTAGTCCTGGAATTGGGGCTTTGTGCCAGGTCCAGGTTATTCCTCTTACTGAGCTTTGAAGTATGTGTGTGTGTGTGTGTGGGGGCAAGGTGGCCCTACTTGTTCTAACGTTGAGACTCCCAGGTACTTTTGCTGAGCATTCCCTGGGCTTAGGTCTCCTTGGCTCTTTGAAGTTCAAAATATCAGATGTTCAGAGTCCTCTGTCTCAGGATAGAGCATTGGGACCTTTGGGGTCCTGGGCTTGGGCTGTTCCAATGTATACACCCTGGTCACTTCTCACTGTCGGTATTCTATAGTTCCAGTGTGCCCACTCTGGGCCTTTCTGACTATCCTGATGCTTTTTCAAGAGAAATTTTTCCAAGTACTTTTTAAAATTTCTATCCTACACCAACACTTGTAGAAGAGTTCCCATCTTCAGGTAACTTACAGGAAACATTTTCCTTCTGTTTCAGTAGATACTTATTTCAGGAGCATCTCACAAAATGGTCTCAATATCTTTGTTCCTTAACTGCTTTAACTAGAAAGCTTCTGTGTAGCTCTGGCCACATTGGTAAAAATGGTGCTCAGGTAATATTCACCGTCCATATTGTTCTTGGGAATCTCCATACTTAGAATGTATGTGCTACTCTGGTGGGTTTTATTTAAAGACTCACCTATGTGAATACCAAGAGGCGCCTCAAAAAGAACTGTTCTGAATTATAAAGGAAACACAGTAGGAAATAATTACCCAGGTACTCATTTGTGTACAGTCAATGGACTCAGTTCTTTAGCAAAGACATTTACTCAAATGGCACAGCAAGATCAGTAGTTAGAGAGTACCCTCCCACACACACACCCATCTCCATCACCAGGGAGTCACTCTTCTCCCTCCCCTCCTAGAGAATTATAGTAGTCTCCTCATTAATTTCTTTGCCTTGAGTTTCTCAACATTTCAGCATTATACACTATTCAGTCAAGTCACGTCAACAAGCATCATTAAGTACCTACTGTGTGCCAGGCACTGTGCTAAGCATTGGGGATATAAAGAAAAGCAAGACAGTCCAAGGAGCTCACAGTCTGATGGGGAAACAACATGAAGACAATGATGTACAAACAAGATATATACAGGATAAGTAGGAAATAGTTAACATAGGGAAGGTGCTAGCATGAATAAATCAAGTGTAATATCAAGTGTAAAATTTCTAGAGATCCGAATAGAAAGGGCACAAGCATTTGTTAAGTGCCTACTATGTGCCAGGCATTGTACTAAGCACTTTTTACAAATGTCATCTCATTTGATTCTCACAGTTACCCTTCAAAGTAGATGCTGTTATTATCCTCATTTTACAAATGAGGAAACTGAGGCAAACAGGAGTTAGATGACTTGCACAGATATGTGGCCGAGACTAGATTTGAACTTGGGTCCTAGTGAGGAGCTGACGCTTATGGTTTTTAGCTGCAAATCAGATGGAAAACTCTCGTGGTCCCTTAAGGCCTCTTCTCGAATGTCATTTTCTAGAAAATCCTATCGGTTTCTGATTTTGAACCATTTGACAGTCCAAGGATTTTGGTGAGAACAACTCTCCCTTCTGAGCTTTCAGTAGCTCTGTCTGTATGTTATCCTTGAGGAAGCAGCTGCCAGACTGTACCTCCACCAGAGTTGCCTCCCAGGATGGTGGCTGATGGCACTCACTGACCATTCCAAGGTCCTGCATCCGGTTTAGCGTCTCCGCTGTCCCCATCAACATTAGGACTGGGTCACTTCCCTCTTGGCTGCTGGAGCTTAGCCCGATGCAGTGTCCATAATCAGCACTGGATGAAGGCAGCTGGTGGAGAGAGCCCTGGGCCCAGAGTCAGGAAGGTCTGAGTTCAGATCTGCTCTTGGACACTGATTACATGGCTGACCCTGGCTTGTGGTGCTTTGATTTGCCTAGTTACCTCCTGACATTCCTTTGAATAACTCTCTATTGAGAGAGATCAGGGAAGGCTTCTTGTAAGTTGGGACTCTAAAGAAGCCAGGAGGCAGATGTGAGCAGGGAGAGAGTGGTCCCCACGGGGGCAGCTAGGGAAAAATGTAGTCAGGAGATAGAAAGTCTTGTGTAAGGAATGGGCAAGAGGCCAGTGTCACCGGCTCCCAGGGTGCTTGGCGGAGGGGGGGGAGGAGAGGTGGAAGAAGACTGGAAGGGTAGGAGGGGGCTGGAGTAGGAAGGACTACTAAAAGTATTTTCCTTACTGTCAAGTAACTCCAGTAGCTTCTTCTTGCCTCTGGGCTAAAATCTACTCTGATTTAGTTTTTAGCTTTTAGCATTATTTACAAACTGGTTCCAATCTATCTTTCCAGGCTCGTTGGACATTTCTGCCCTTCCTATAGTCTATAATTTGGCTAACCTGGCTTTCTGCCTGTTCTTCACACATGAGCCTTCATTTCCTGTCTCCATGCCTTTGTACTGGTTCCGCTCCCCCCCCCCCACAATGTACTCCCTCCTCACTTTAGCCTCATTGAGTCCTGTCCTTCTCCCCACCCCACCCCCTTTCCTTTAAGCTGCAGCTCAGGCCCTATGTCCTCCATGAAATCTTTCCTTACCTCCTGCCCTCCACCCTGCCCCAGTTGCTAGAACCTTCACTACAAACTACATTGTCCTTGTGTTTGTTGATTTTTCTATTCTTGGTTGGGGATATTTTTATATGTCCTTTTTATCTCTTCCATTCGAATGGAAGCTCCTTGTGAACAGAAATTATTTCATTCTTTATATTTGCGTTGCTGATGTCTAGCAAAGGGACTTGCACAGAATTGGCGCTTAATAAATGTTGACAGATTGAATGAGTTCTGATTTCCAATTGAGGCAGTTGTATTGGAAAAAAAAAATTTTTTTTTTTTAATTTTACTTCTGTGCATGAAGGGTGAGACCCAGCCTTATTAAATATTTCCTCCGGGGTTAAGGTTATTTCTTTGATGTTGCATTTGTGAAAGCAGAAGCCAGCTGTACAAGAGAATACTTTGGAAACGATTGGTATGACTTCAGAGGCCCAATGATAAAACATTTCCTCCATCCTCCTGGTACAGACTTTAGAGACTCTCAGCACAAAATGAGGCACAGGCAATTTATCATATACAGCCAGTGTATTGCTTTGTTTTTCTTCGCTGTATTTCTTTGTGACAAGGGACAGTGGGAGGGGGAACAACTAATTGAGAAATGATGTTTAAAATGTTTTTTAAAACAATGATGCTTTATAAGAAGGCATCAAAAACAGTTTAAAAAAGAAAAAGGATAAGATTTAGTGCGTGGATCATGCCTCTAAGGACATTTTGTTCTAAGGCTTTCTCATTTTTGGACATATGCATTAGCATACCTACAGAGCAGAGGGACAGTCAGTGGTGCTCATTGTTGAACAGGAAGTGAGGAGCCAGGATTACTTTTGGGAAATTGCAGAGTTCTTTCAATTATCCTAAGCTTCTCCCTGAAACAAAAGAAGAAAGAAATTTTAACACTAGTCCCTCTCTGGTGACTTTGTGTGGCTGGGATGCCTAAAACACTACCGCTGAATTCAATTGTATGATTCCCCGAAGGGCAGAGAAAAGTATGTGGTGGGTATGAGCAGGGCTGCAAACACCTTAAGACAAGTGAAGGAAAGCAGAGCCGTCAAACTCAAATGGAGATAGAGGCCACTAATCCATACAGGAGGATCCCTGGGGGCCATAGAGTGACTTAGTTTTAAAGTATAATATTATCTGTGTTTTATTGTATTTTTTTTTTTTCTCAATTACACCTTCATCTGGTTCACTCAGCAGTGTCACATGTGTGTGATACATTTAGCTGCAAAAGAAGCTAGGCTGGTCACGTGGAAGGACGAAGAAACCAGTGCTCCTTTGAGATCTTCAGGGGTCCAAGAGAATTGAAGGAAAGCAACCAGCACATTGGGAGGACCCTATGCGGCACTCTTATAGAAAGGTGTAGGTGAGAGTTACATGGATGATGGGGAAGCAGCCATGCTTATGAGACCTAGTGGAGTACTTAATAGCAGTTATTGTTCAGTTGTATCTGACTCTTTGGGACCTCACACTTGGGATTATCTTGGAAGATACTGGAGTGGTCTGCCACTTCCTTCTTCAGCTCATTTTACAGATGAGAACTTACCTTGGGACTTACCCAAGGTCACACAGCTAAGTGTCTGAGGTCAGATTTGAACTCGGGAAGATGAGTCTTCCTGATGTCAGGTCCTGTGCTCTAGCCACAGCAGTGACCCCTAGCTGCTCTTTTTGAGAATGGCAGCATCAAAGAAAGTATTTGTAGAGGGCAGAATCCCCACCAAGTATTACTGGAAGGTATTCAAACATTTCTCAAGTTTGGAAGGATTTTTATCTCATAAACTAGTAGAGTGCTACCACGACATGGCATTTCTGGTTCTCAAAACATTTACTATATCTCATTTGTTCTTCATAACACGTCCGGAACGTAGGTACTATCATTATTATTCTCATTTGTAGAGGAGGAAACGAAGGCTGAGCCAGGTCTAGGGATCACACATCTAGTAAGTGGCAGAGGGAGAATCCAAACCCAGGTTTTCTGATTCCACTCCTCTTCCCCACCTCTCAGTGATTGCCCTTGAAACTATATGGAGAGAGATGCTATTAACTGGGTAAACCTTTGACTCAGCCATACACTACTAGAACTGTAGTTACAAAGAGATCAAAGAAAACAGAAAAGGACCCATGTGTCCAAAAATATTTATAGCAGCTATTTTTTATAGTTAATTTTAAAAATTTTAATGAAAGCTTTCTATTTTCAAGACACATGCACAGATAATTTTCAGCATTCACCCGTGTAAAACTTTTTATTCCAAATTTTTTTTCCCTCCCTTCCCCTCGTCCTTCCCCCTTAGAGGGCAAGTAATCCAATATATATTCAACATGTGCCATTTTTCTATCCATAGTTCCACAATTTTCATGTTATAGCAGCTCTTTTGATAGTTTCAGAGAATGGGAAACTGAGGGGATACTCATCAATTGGGGAATGGTTGAACAAGTTATGTGATGAAATACTATTGTACTGAGGAAGGTGCAATGGTTTCAGAAAAACCTGGAAAAGCTTCTATGAACTGATGCAGAGTGAGGTGGACATAATCAGGAGAACAATTTGCACAGTAACAATCTAATATTGGTTTTTTAAAAATTTTTTAATTAATTTTTATAATTATAACATTTTCTTTGACAGTACATATTCATAGGTAATTTTTTTTTTTTACATTATCCCTTGTACTCCCTTCTGTTCCGAGTTTTTCCCCTCCTTCCCTCCACCCCCTCCCCTAGACGGCAGGCATTCCCATACAGATTAAATATCTTATAGTATATCCTAGGTACACTATATATGTGCAAAACCGAATTTTGTTGTTGTTGAACAACCTAATATTGTAAAGATAATCAACTTTGAGAGACTGATCAATGCAATGACCCACCATAGTTCCGAAGGTTACCTGATGAAACATGTTATGAACCTTCAGATAGAAAGCTGCTGTACTTAGAGGGCAAATTGAGGCGTGTTTTCTTCTGTTTCTTTTTTCCCAGAATGTTTAATGCAGAAATTCACTTTGCATGACTATACGTATTTGTAATGGGTTTTATTTTTCTTGCCTTCTCAATGAGGAGGCAAGAAGAGAGAATTTGAAGCTGAGAGTAAGATACAGTTGAATTTTACAAGTTATATGGAGAGATTGACAACACGTTATGTACCAGGCAGTAAAATAGTAGCGCTAATTACTTCAAGAGGTAGTACAAATGCCCAGGATCAGACAAGGGAGAATCGAATCCCAGGGACAGTTTTGCCACTTTTTAGGGGAAAAACATCTCTTTTGGAGAACAGAGGGGACACCTTGGTAGACACTGGTCCTATCACAATGTTAGTAAGGAAATGCAGGCTTTCACAAGTGAGATTCCACAGGAGAGCATATCATTATTGTCTCATGTTTGATTGATGTTGCAAATATGAAATTCCACTATGAATATTGTTTTTAACACTTTAAAAAAGCATTTGATTTGGTAAAACAAAATGCCACTTTAAAGATTAAATAGTTCTTCAAGATTTCTCCAAATCATTCAAGATTGCTTAAAAATTGATGAAAGCAAAGATAATCTCCTCATCCTTCTGATTACTAATAACAGGGAGATGTATGCTCAGCAAATGTGGTTTCCACTGCCACAGAAGAGAACCCCATGCAAAGTTGAAGTTGAATCCCTTTGGATTACATCCCTTTGGATGGTGTAATCTTTCAGGTGGCCTTCAGGGAAAGTTGCACTTGATTTGCTAAGAGTAGTAGCAGTAGAGTTCAGGGAGAGTCCCAGTGAATCAGTGACAAGGTCCTTTTTTTCTCACAACCTTGGAGAGACAACTTAATTTGAACAGGAAGGACACTGGATTTGGAGTCAGACAACACAGATTCAGAAGCCTTCTTTGTTACGTACTAGCTGTGTGACATTGGGCATGTCTTTTCCCTTTCTCTGTGTCTCAGTTCCCTTTAGCCTTCTAAGGGTCTCTTCTAGTTCTGAAGTTATTCATTCAAATGATTCTCAGATTCTTCAGCTTTCCCCCCCTCTGTTAGCACATCCTGAAAATGTTCGGAATTTTCTTGTCTCACATTGGAGGAAGGTCTACCACCTCCAGAGAGGGATGCAAAAATCAAATACTGCCTTTACCTTTCCTCCCCTGCCTTCATTAGGCTACCCAGGCCTCCTTTTCTGCCAATATCAGCTCAGGACCTCCCTTCTAGTTATGGGGTTCCCTCTGAGGTGTGCTCTGTGTATGGGCCTCAGCCCCCCCAGGATGTGTGTAAACAAGATCAGAAAACATCTCCCATTAAAACAGATGTTAAGCAGCCTCAGCTCAGCCTCAGTTTCCACATCCGTAAGAGAAGGGTGTTGGACCAGACAACTCTGTGATCTTTAAGTTTCCTAACAAGCCGTAGTATACTTTGATCCAGCATTTGCTTGGCTCTTTGCACTAGAAGAAAGCACGTGGCACAAGCAAGCTGAGCCTAATCCAAGGAAAGCTTTGTTTTTTCTCCTCTCCTTTGGATCTCATCATCATCTGAGAATTCTAGGGGCTCCTCTCCAAGCAGCATGCAACACGTGGAAGCATTTAGTGGAAAACACCCCACCCCCGCAATGCTTTAGACTTTTCTCCAGAACTTCCTCTAGTTGCGATGGGAAACTGGAACTTTTTATGCTGAATTGTTAAAGAATTCATTTGTGATGATGGATTCCAGCTTCTGAGTTCATTCTCCTGGGTGCTACTGTGAAGCTCCTGGCCAACTGGCTCTCAGAGGCCCACCCAGTCACCTTTAGCAGGCAGGAAGGCTCCAGAGAAAACAAATACACTCCCATCCCATGCAGGTCCCTGACTCATTATGGGTCTCCCCCAGAGAAACCTCAGGTTCTGCTTGACCTAGGTAGTTATGAAGAAGAGCATCTAAGCCAGTGGGAGCTTGAGCCCAGGTCCGGGAACTCTGCAATTCACTGACCTGCAAATCTTGTTAATAAAGTTGTTGTACAAAAATTTTGCCTTGGATCAGAAGCTTCTGCCTAGGCCTGGGTAGAGCCTTCTCGGCAGCCTCACCTAATTTCCCAGGACTCACCTTAAGGAACATAGACCTCAAGACCCAGAGTGGGAGCATGACACTGATGACCCATCAGCAGGGACCCCAGAGCTGAGACAAGACCTTTCCTGGAACCATGGGCTTTTCAGGCTTCCCCTTACTCTCACCCCTGACCCCTATAATCTTATAAAGCAGCAAAGGAAAGGGCATTTAAGAACTGCCAGCCTACTACTCCTAAATCTAAAGCTGAGAGGAACCCTAGAGGTTGTCTGGTCCAACCCCACTTCCACCTTCACACGGACACCAATTTGCAGAAAAGAAAACTGAAGTTCAGGAGGGCAATTTACCCAAGGTCACAGAGGCAAGAAGTAGCAAAACTGGGGCCAAGGCTTAGGCCCAGTGACCCCAAGTTCAGCACTCTTTCAGAGTTCAGTATTTTTTCCTTCCCTGGCCCCACACTGCCTGCCAAAGTAGGTTAGAGCGGATTATGTTTACCCTGAGTCTTTGCATTAGGAAATCCTAAAGTAAGTTTGATTTTCTTCTTTTAAGTAAATTTTGTATTAATGTCATTTTTTATATTACTGTAATTTCTTCCAGTATCTCTTTTTATCTCCTCTTTAGAGAGCTATTTTATATAATAAATAATATTTTTAAGACAAAAAAAAGAGGTAAATAAATCAGCATAACTGATCAGTTGTTTAAAACTTTGAAATTATATGCAGTGTGCCACACTTGTGGACCTGTCACCTTTGCAAAGGGGTAGAGTGGGAGTATATTTTCATATCTTTTCCTCTGAGCCATATTTATCTCTCCTAATTTTGTTTACAGACAATTTCACTCCAAATATTCATATGGACTATTTGTGCCAAACCTGTGGTAGAACATTCTGAGGCAACTGGCCTCATCAACCACAGTCAGATGCACTGTACCTTGACCAATATAGTGATGCCCTTTTGGTTCTCTTTGAGAATGATGGATAACAACTACCAATCAAGCATTCTTTCTAATTTGGTAGCATTCACTTTTGATTTTTTCTTTTAATAGCTGTTCTTTCCATTTACTTTGCTGTGGTCATTCTGTATGTTTTCTTGATTCTGCTTTCTTCACTATTCCTCAGTTCATGCAAATTTCTCCATATTTTTTCTGTAGTCATCATATTTGTAATTTCTCATAGGATAGTAGTATTCTATTACATACATGTACCACAGTTTGTCTAGCCATTGCCCAATCAATGGATATCTACTTTGCTGATACATAAATACACTGATGCAAAACTGATGTATATCAGGATTCTCTTTCTATCAGTGACCTGTTTGGAGTATAACACTAGTAGTGCAATCTCTGGATCAAAGATTATAGAGATTTTAGTCACATTATTTGTATAATTCAAAATTGCTTTCTAAAATGGTTATACTGATTCACAGCTCCACTAACAATATATTAGTGTGTCTTCTCACAACTCCTCTGACATTGACTTCGTTGTCATCTTTACTAAGTTGTGGGATGTGAGGTGAAAACTAGGGGCTGTTTCAATTTGCATTTCTCTTAATTTCAGTAATTTGGTGCATTTTTTCATATGGCTAATAATTTTCAAATCTTTTTTTGATAGATCATATCATGTGACCACTTATCTTTTAGGGCATGGCTTATGGTTTTTCATGTACATGTTAATTATTTATCTTGGAAATGAAATCCTTATGAGAGAAGTTTGATGCAAAGATTTTTTTTCTCACTCTGCTTCCTTTCTTGTTCTATATGTATTAATTTTGTTTGTGTGGAAACTTTTTTGCTTCATGTAATCAATGTTACTCATTTTCTCTTTTGTAATTGAAATTATATGGTCTGCTTCTCTTCGAATTTTTTAATGGTATAATCTATTTGAAATCTATTGTGGAGTATGGTATAAGGTGTAGGTCTGAGACTACCACACTGCTATGCTGTTCTTAGGGGAGGATTTTCCTAAATAATTTGTTTTCTCTTTTATCAAACGCTGGATTATTGAGTTCCATTGTTTCTGATTCTCCCTTATCTAGTCACTTCTACTAATTGATCCCTCCATACTTTAACCAGCACCATCTGGTTTTAATGATCCACTCCTTGATAACATAGTTTGTGATATTGAAGTGCTTTGTCCTCACACTTTTCATTACTGTCCATTGATATTCTAAATCTTTTGTTTTTGTTTTTCCAAATGAATTTTGTTGTCATTTTATTGAACTATGACTTTGATTTGATTGAATTATGACTTTGATAATTCAATTGGTATGGTACATTAAATTTGTGAATTGACTTTCGTGGCATTGTTGATTTTACTATATTGTTTGGGACAGCCATGAACACTGAATATTCCACTCCAGCTACTTAAGCTGTTCTTTATTTCTTTAAGGAATGTTTTGTAATTGAATCTATACTAGTATGTTGTATACCTTGGAAGGTTGATCTCCAGATAGTTTATGTATTTTGTAATTATTAGGAAGATAGTAGGTGGCCCAGTAAGTAAGAGCACCAAGCCTGGAGTCAGGAAGACCTGTGTTCAAATTTGGCCGCAAGTACTTACTAGCTAAGTCACTTCATTCTGTTTGCCCCAGTTTCCTCATTTGTAAAATGAGTTGGAGAGGAAAGGACAAACCACTCTAACATCTCTGTCAAGAAAACTTCAAGTGGAATCATAAAGCCAACTCAAAAGTTATTTTAAATGGGACTTCCCTTGATATTATTGCCCCTTGGATTTTGTTATCACATAGAAATGCAGATGATTTTTGAGGATTTATTTTGTAGCCTGCAACTTTGCTGAAGCTGTCAGTTTTCTAAGATGGTATCTTGCTAATTGTTTGGGATTTTCTAAGTAAACCATCGTATTACTAGCAAATAGTTTTATAGTTATAATAGTTTTATCTCTTCATTACCTGTTTTTATGCTTTTAATTTCTTTCCCTTGTCTTATTGTCTTATTGATATTGCTAGTATTTCTATGGCTATATAAATTATAGAGGGGAGAGTGGGCATCTTTTCTTCACTCCCTTAGGTACCAGGAAAGGTTCTTGTGTATTTTCATAGCATATATTACTTGCTTTCGGTTTTGGATATATGCTCTTTATATATTAAAAAAAATTCCCTTACTGTTTATACTTTGTAGGGTTAAATAAATAAAATGTGAGTGTAGTACTTGTTAAAGATTTTCCCTCTATCTAATGAGATAATCATGTGGTTTTGGATGCTTTTGTTTGAAATAGAATTATTATGTTGATTGTTTTCCTAATGTTGAACCATTTTTATATCCCTGGTATAAATCCAACTTGGTCATCATGAATGATTTCTTGCATGAATAGCTATTGTCTATGTAACAGCATTTTATTTAAAAATTTTGAATTGATACTCATGATGGTCTTTATTTCTGTGCTTCACCCTCTCTGGTTTTGGTTTAGAACTATATTTGTATCATAAAAGGACTCTGGTGGGATGCTTTGTTTCTCAATTTTTGAGAATAATTTGTGTCATATTGATACCAATTGTATTTTAAAAGTTTGATAGAATTCTTCCAGGAATCTATTATTAAAAGGAGTTGTTTCTTTTGTATTTCCTTTACAACTAGATCTGTTTTCATTTCTGAGATTGAATTATTTAATGTGTCTCTGCTGGTTGACCCTCTGTTACTTTGGGTATATTATATTTGTGAGGGTATTGCTTTCTTTTTTGTTTTGTTTTCTTAGCATAGTAGATATTTATTTATTTATTTTTCTGATTTTACCTTACTCATTTGTATTTAATTGATTAGCTTTTCATTCTTTTCTTTTAAATCAGTTTGACTAATGTTTTTTTTTTTTTTATATATTTTAATAGTTTTTATTTACCAGATATATGTATGGGTAATTTCACACATTGACAATTGCCAAACCTTTTGTTCTAATTTTTCCCCTCCTCTCCCCCACCCCACAGATGGCAGGTTGACCAATACACGTTAAATATGTTATAGTATACATTAAATACAATATATGTATACATGACCAAACAATTGTTTTGCTGTACAAAAAGAATCGGACTTTGAAATAGTGTACAATCAGCCTGTGAAGGAAATCAGAAATGCAGGCAGACAAAATTGGAGGGATTGGGAATTCTATGAAGTGGTTCACAGTCATCTCCCAGAGTTCTTTCGCTGGGTGTAGCTGGTTCAGTTCATTCCTGCTCTATTGGAACTGATTTGGTTCATCTCATTGTTGGAGAGAGCCACGTCCATCAGAATTGATCATCATATAGTGTTGTTGTTGAAGTATATGATGATCTCCTGGTCCTGCTCATTTCTCTCAGCATCAGTTCATATAAGTCTCTCCTTGACTAATGTTTTATGAATTTTATGAGTCTTTTCAAAACTAGTTTTTAGTCTTATTTAGTGTTTCAATAGGTATTTTGGTTTCCAGTTTTTGTATCTCCCTTTCAATTTTTAATATCAACCTTGTCCATCAATTAGGGAATGGCTGAATAAATTGTGGTCTGTGATTGTCATGGAATATTATTGTTCTATGGGAAATGATGAGCAGGAGGCTCTCAGAAAAAAAAAAAACCTGCAAAGGCCTCTATGAACTCAAACAAAGTGAAATGTAATGCATACAAAGTAATAGTAATGTTCTGGGATGACTAGCTGTAAATAACTTTGCTATTTTCAGTAGTACAATGATCCACGACTACTCTGAAGGACTTAAGATGAAAAATCCTACCCATACCCAGAGAAGAAACTAATCATGCCCAAATACAGATTGAAAGATTTTCTTCTCCTCTCTTTTCTCTCTTTCCCTCTCTCCCTCATTTCTCACTTTATTTTTCTTGAGGGTTTTTTAAATTCAGGGTAGATATCTATGTTATCTTTTTTTTGCTGAGGCAATTGGGGTTAAGTGACTTGCCCAGGGTCACACAGCTAGGAAGTGTTAAGTGTCTGAGGCCAGATTTGAACTTAGATCCTCCTGAGTTCAGGGCTGGTGCTCTATCCGCTGCACTGACTAGCTATCCCTCTATATTTTATTTCACAACATGACTTTTATTGAAATGTTTTACATAACTTCATATGTGGTTTCTTAATAGGGATTGGGGTGGGGATAAGGGAGAAAAATCTGGAACTCAGAAGTTTTAAAAACAAGTATAAAAATTATTTTAAATGTAATTGGGAAAAATATTAAATAATTTTTGAAATGTAAATGGGAAAAATGTTAAATAAATTTTGAAAAAATTAAAAATTTCTATCTCTTTGGCTTCTAATTTTATAATTCGTTATAAATATCCAGTTGATTTTCTTTTTAAATTTTGTTAATATATATTTATAGAGATGTGATCTTCCCCTTCCCCCAGGTTGCTTTAGCTACATCCCAGAAATATTGGTATGTGGTTTCATTTATCATTTCCTTTTGCATGATTATTTGTTCTTTCACAGACATTTTCTCATGACAGGATTTAATTGTTAAATTTCATTTTGCATCTATGTTTTGTTTGTGCTTCCTGAACATATGAATATTTTTATTACATTATAGTTTATAAAGAACATATTTACTATTTGTCTTTTTATTAAAGGTTTTTATTTTCAAAATGTATGCATGGATAATTTCAACATTAACCCTTGCAAAACCTTGTGTTCCAATTTTCCCTCCTCTTTCCCCATCCCCTCCCCTAGATTGCAAGTAATCCAATATATGTTAAACATGATAGAAATATATGTTAAATTCAATACATGCATACATATTTATACAATTATCTTGCTGCAAAATCAAATCAAACAGGAAAAAAATGAGAAAGAAAATAAAATGCAAGCAAACAATAACAAAGAGTGAAACTGCTATGTTGTGAACCACACTCAGTTCCCACAGTCCTCTGTCTGGGTGTAGATGATTCTCTTCATCACAAGATCATTGGAACTGGTCTGAATCACCTCACTGTTGAAAAGAGCCACGTCCATGAGAATTGATTATCATATAATCTTGTTGTTGCCGCATATAAATGATCTCCTGGTTCTGCTCACTTCACTTAGCAGCAGTTCATGTAAGTCTCTCCAAGCCTCTCTGAAATCCTCCTGCTGGTCATTTCTTATAGAACAATAATATTCCCTAACATTCAGATATCATAACTTATTCATCCATTCTCTATTTGATGGGCATCCACTCAGTTTCCAGTTTCTAGCCACTACAAAAAGGGCTGCCACAAACATTTTGGCACATACAGGTTCCTTTCCCTTCTTTAAGATCTCTTTGGGATATAAGCCCAGTAGTAGCACTGCTGGGTCAAAGGGTATGCACAGTTTGATAACTTTTTGGGCATAGTTCCAAATTGCTCTCCAGAATGGTTGGATTCTTTCACAACTCCACCAACAATGCATCAGTGTCCCAGTTTTCCCACAGCCCCTCCAACATTCATCGTTATTTGTTCCTGTCATCTTAGCCAATCTGACAGGTGTGTAGTGGTATCTCAGAGTTGTCTTCATTTGCATTTCTCTGATCAATAATGATTTAGAGAACCTTTTCATATGACTAGAAATAGCTTTAATTTCTTCATCTCAAAATTGTTCATATCTTTTGACCTTTATCATTTGGAGAATGGCTTAAACTATTATAAATTTGAGTAAATTCTCTATATATTTTAGAAATGAGGCCTTTATCAGAACTCTATGTATTTTTATATTTCTTTGCAATATAAAGTGATCTAGTGTTGCAAAAGTTCCATTTTGTGAAAAAAAGAGTCTCCTCATTGACATTTCAATTCAATTCACCACATATCTGAATACTGCTAAGGGAGGGAGTGTGTGTGTGTGTGTGTGTGTGCCCGTGTGCACATGTGTGTGTACCCATGTGTGCCCGTGCTTGCCCATGCCTGCATGCTGCAGTGTAAATCAAACCCTTAGTTTTCTCAGGGCACTTCACCCGGCCTTGCCACTTTTGTACTTTTCTGAGGCCTCCTTGTCGTGTAGTTTTCTGTTACTTTAAAGTTGAAGTGACTACAGAGAGCTGAAAAATCAGTTGGTGGAAAGTAACCAGAGGAGTCTAGATCTAAAGCCTGAAGGGATCTCAGAGGATGTTTAGTCTAGCTCTCTTCCAGGCCCAGGGAGGTTTTAAGCTAGTTAAGCAGCCAAGTCAGAATTTGAACCCAGGGCCTCTGCGTTGATTTTCACCACCACATATTTGGCTCTTGGAGACTCGAATCTCAAGAATAGACATATGCATCCAGTATAAGCATTTATTAAGCACCCAGTATATGCTAAGCAGTCAAGATGAAAGGTGAATGACAGCGGCTGCTTTTTAACCATACTGTCCAACAACTGGGTTACAGATCCAAAAGCACAGCATTACAAAAGGCAGTGGTCCCTTTCGGGATGCTGGGGCTGAGGACAGAAGGTCATGGGAAGGAATCATAGAAAAACCAGGGTTGGACTTGAGGCTCGGAGGGCGGCGGCTGGACTTTAAGAAATGGTTTTCTTCCTCTGAGGTGCTGGACCCTTCCTCTCCTGTTTAAACTTGACTCTGAGTCAGCTCAGTGTTACCAGTCGTTGAATTCAGAGGAACAGGGGAATTTATACTGTTTATTGATGGATGCTTTTGGCAAAATTGAGGGAAAAAGGAAGGTGGATGACTGTGATTTGGTGTCCACATTGGGTCTCAACCCAACTCAATTGTAGACTCATCTACACAGTATGCTAATACTTTATTTGGAAATAGGGTGGCATACCGAGCAGGGCAAGAAATCCAAGGAGCAGCAGGCTGGGCTTCATCCACTAGCCATTCAAACAATCCTTTTTCTCCTGCCCAGGGCATCAAGTTACAATCAGGGATTTAGAGCTGAAAGGGGCCCCAATGGCCATCTATGGCAGCTACCTCATTTTACAGATGAGGAAAAAGGGGCTGAGAGGGGAAGGGATTTTACCTAGAAACCCAGGGAGCAAGTGGCAGAGCTGCACCTGAGCCCAGTCCTTGGCCTCCAAATACAGTCAGTTTTCCACTCCGCCAAAGGACTGGAACGGGGTTCTAGATCACGTTTTGTGGCCTAAGGTGTCCTGGCAGTTTAGGGCAGCCCATGAGTCTCTTCTCAGAATCATGCAGGGATGAACTGCATAGGATTACAAAAGGAACTACATGATTATAAAAGAAACCAATTACATGGAAATACAGTTGTCAAAATATATTTGGAAAACAAGTTCATGGGCCCCAGATGGGCTTCCAAAAAACACAAAAAGTCTATTTTTGCAACCAAGAAGCATGGAATTTTAGACCTGGAAAGGCTGCTAGACCTTCAAAACCAGTCCCAAGCAGAGAAGGGTGTTCTTGGTGCCAGCAGTGGGGAGGGGAGCATTTTTCCCCATGATGGAGCAAAGACTTCTGTCCATGCCTCCAACCTAGTGGTCCTTGCTCCCAGGCTTCTAAAAGGGGGAGAGGGGAAGGTAGGCCTCGTGTGGGGTGGCAGAGTGGGGTCCAGTGCCAGCAGAAAGGTGGCGGCTGTAACTCTCTTGGTGTGACCACACCCTTTGTCAGCCCCTCCCTCCTGTAGGCTTCATGGCCCCCCTATCTTCTGTGCATCACCCATCCCTGCCTCTTCTCCAACTGGTTTTGTCTAAGGTGGGAAAAATGCCTCTAGTCTAACCCTTTTATTTTATAAAGGAGAAAACTGAGGCTCAGAGTGGAGACCTCTTCAGTATTTCATATTAGCATTATGGAGAGTCTATAATACAGGACACTCCTCCATTCTAACAATTTTAGGGAATGGACAAAGAATTGATAAGTCTGATTTCTAAAGTATTTTATTGTCCACAAAACACTTTGCGTCACAACAACCCATCAAGGTGTAGGCACCACTAGTATTATCACTCCTAGTTTATAAAAGTACAAAGGATCTGTGATCCCCTAAGATATACTTGTGGTACAGTTTATCTCTTCTGCCAATGTATACCTGAACTTTTCATGACATTATTATTTACGATATGAGGTGATTATTTCCTGAAAGGAGAATAGACTAAAAATATTCTCTTCACTGGGAAAACATCATCATTTGCAATGCTGCTCTAATTTTTTTTTATAGGGAGATTCTTCTTTTCTTGCTATTCCCAGGCCCATTTTCCTACCCCCTTGTAAGAACTGAAGCATCCTACTAAAATGTAACAAACACGTTTTAAAAATCTATTTTGTGATTTTGTAATTTTAATTTAGTTTCTAGATGGGCAGGGCAATCAGTGCTGCTCACTGCCTCAGGTGAATAGACACAAATATCTTGATGCCATGGACTGGCATAGTGCATGGCCCATAGTAAGTAAATGCTGGTTATTACTATTACTATTATTTTTATAATATCCTGTGCTTGTGGGATAGGGGAGTAGTAAGTTGGGAGACTTGATTTTCCACTCTTGTTACCTTGCCAAGTGGGATGCTGTCATCTCTCCATGGACACTATCACAAACTGTTTATTCTCTGTTCTAAATCACCTTTGATGAGAGAAATGCAAATTAAGACAACTCTGAGATACCACTACACACCTGTCAGATTGGCTAAGAAGACAAGAAAAGATAATGACGAATGTCGGAGGGGCTGTGAGAAAACTGGGACATGAATACATTGTTGGTAGAGTTGTGGAATGATCCAACCATTCTGGAGGGTAATTTGGAACAATGCCCAAAAAGTTATCAAACTGTGCATACCCTTTGACCCAGCAGGGTTACTAGTAGGCTTATATCCCAAGGAGATCTTAAAGAAGGGAAAGGGATCCACATGTGCAAAAATGTTTGCGGAGGCCCCCTTTTTTCCCCCCCAATTTAATGCAGAATATCTTTGTGTTACGATGTTAAAATACTTTTAAAAATTGTCTATTATTTTGCCATGGTATGCAATCTTTTTTTTTTTTTTCTTTTTTTTTTTTTTTTGTGGAGGCCCTTTTTGTAGTGGGAAGGAACTGGAAACTACATGGATGCCCATCAGTTGGAGAATGGCTGAATAAATTATAGGATATAAATGTTATGGAATAATGTTATTTTATAACAAATGATCAGCAGGAGGAATACAGAGAGGCCTGGAGAGACTTGCATGAACTGATGCTGAGTGAAATGAGCAGAACCAGAAGATCATTGAACACAGCAACATCAATATTATATGATGATCAGTACTGATGGATGTAGATCTTTTGAACAATAAGATGATTTAGGCCATTCTAATAGACTTGTGATAAGGGAGCCATTTGCATCTGGACAGAGGCTGTGGCACAGGTACTCTGTGGATCACAACAGAGTATTTTCATGTATTGTTTGCTTGCTTTTTTTCTTTCTCACTTTTTTACCTTTTTAATCTGATTTTTCTTGTGCAATATGATAATTGCGTAAATATATATACAATTGCACATGTTTAACATATTGGATTATTTGCTGTCTAGGGGAGGGGGCAAAGGAGAAGGGAGGGAGAAAAATCTGGAACACAGGGTTTTGCAAGGATGAATGTTGAAAGCTATCTTTGTGTGTATTTTGAAGAAAGTTATTATTAAATAAATAGTTTATTTTCAGGGCATTTGCTAGGCACTTTCTTTGAAGGGAAGCCATTGGATTCCATATACCCTCCTGCCTGTCACCAGCAAACTCAGCTCTATCCCAGAAGCACAGAATTTCAGAGACGGTGCCTTGGTGGGCATCTAGTCCAGCTTGTGTACCAGAAAGCATCATATACAAAGTTGATCCTCTGGCCTCTGCTTGAAGGTCTCTAGGGTGAAGACCACTACTTTCCCGGGCTGCCCATTTCCTTTTGGGACAGCTCTAATTATTATTAGGCATCTTTGCCTAACATTGACTAGAGACCTGCCTCTGAAATATCTACCCACTGCAGGGAGGATTCTGGGAAGATGGCAGAGTAGGTCAGTTAATTTCAAGGTTTCCAGATTTCCCCCACAACCAGAATAAATTGGTGCTTCTTGGTGACCATAGACTAGAGAAAAATCAAGAAGACTTGGGGCAGAACAGGGGAATTCCTGGTACAATCCAATAGGACCCAAACACCTCCAGGCTAGTTCCCCACAAACACCAAGCCGTGACCCATGGGGCTAGCAGGACTTAGCTGGATCATTCTCAGGAGCCACAGGAACTTTCACTCCTGGACAGCCTGGGAAGTTGTCAGGCCTGGCTGTGATGCTGAGACACTGCCCTGATCAAGAGGGAAGCAGCACACTGGGAGTGCAGAGGGAGTGGGGCAGGGATGCTGCTGGCTGCCAGCACTTGCAGGAGGGTGGAGCTCTTGGTTTGGGGTTCCAGGGCAGAGGGGAGAGCTGAAGTGCAGCTAGAGGCACCCGGCCCACCCCACTCCACAATTAGAGATGCTTCCACTAATTAAAAAGTGAATCAACAAAGAAGGAACCCAACCATAGAAACTTATAGGAACAGAAAACTGGAGTTCATCTTCAGAGGATAGTGAAGTTAAAAAAAACTTCTACCCCAAAGGGACGAAATGGCTCCCTGCCCAGAAGAATTTATAGAAAAGCTCAAAAAAGAATTAAAAAATAAATGAGAGACATTGAGGAAAAACTAAAAAAGAAAATCTAAGAAAAACAAGATTATGAAAAAAATCAACAAGAAAAAGAGTCTTGATGAAAATAACTCTTTGAAAATTAGGTATTGGCAAGGGAAAGGCAGTGAAGCTATAAGAGAACAAGTAATAATAAAACAGAATATAAAGAATGAAAAAATAGAATAGAATATGAAACATCTTATTTAAAAAATAACAGAATTGGAGAAGAAATCAAGAAGAGAAAATATAAGAATAATTGGACTACCTGAAAGCTGTGACCAAAAAATGGACCTTGCCACAATAATGAAAGAAATAATCCAAGAAAATTGTCCTGGAGTGATAGAACATGAGAAGAAAGTAAAAATAGAAAAGATCCACCAATCACCACCTCAAAGAGATCCTTTATGCAAAACACATAGGAATAATATTGCCAAATGTTGAAACCCCAGATCAAAGAGAAAATTTTGCAAGAAACAACAGTAACAACAACAATAAAAACGAATTCAGATATGTTGAAGATATAATCAGAATTGTACAGGACTTAACAGTTTCTGCAATAAAAGATCCCAGGTCCTGGAATCACATATACAGGCAATCAAAAGAATTAGGCCTGTGGCCAAAAATAGCATGTCCAGCAAAATTATCCATAATATTGAATGAAAAAAAAAATGGACATTCAACGAACTCGCAGATCGTAGGACTTTATTTCAACAAAATCTGAATTCAATAGGAAATTTAACATGTAAGAGCCCATATCAAAGATCAAGTTCAAGAAATTTAACATGGACAAATGATTTCTATCTTTTAAATGGAAATATATGTTTAAGATTGATATCAGCAATAGAGTAGCTGAAAAGAAACAGGGGGGCAGAGTTAAAGTAAAAATAGTCATTATGTTGCACAAATGAGGTCCAGAAGAATAGACACAGAGTCATTAGGAGGGAAGGAGGGCTCATAGGTTCTCTGATACTCCCCAGGATCAAGTACAAAATCTTGTGCCTTGCTTTCAGAGAGGTCCCTTCCTACCTTTCTCACCTTTCAGGGCCACACCCTCTCTAGCATCCCCTGCCATCCTGGGCTTCCTGACCCAGGACCCCCCATCTCCAGAGCCTGAGCGTCCTCCCTGGCACATTGCCCATCGCAGGGACTCTCTCCCTCCTGCTGTGCCCTTCTGGCCTACTCCACTTTTGCCTGTGTCCCCCCTTGCACAAGAAACCTGTCCCGGGCCTCCTTTCTTTTTAGGGTTTCTTGCTGTGGATGATCCCCCATGCACCTTGTGTACATTTAGCCTGTGTGCTGTTTCCCCCCTCCCCCCTTCTCCACTTATATTGTGAGCGCTGCCAGGGCAGGGACTGGATTTTGCCTTTCTGTGTTAGGTGATGAATAAATGCTTGTCCCCCTGCCGACCCACACGTTCTTTGGCCTCCTTCCTTCCCTCCCTGCCTCCATCTGCATGTCCCGAAGCCACTTTCAGAGAGGGAGGGGAGAAAGAAATGCTACTGACGTTTCCCTCCCTGCCTTTGCTGGGCTACCCAGGTCTCCATTTCTGCCCTTGCCAGCCCAGCACCATCCTCTCAGCTGTACCTGTAGGGTAGGCTCAGGTGTACCAGGGTACCTGGGGGAAGACTCAGTGTAGGGGCCTCAGTCCTCTAGGAAGTGTATAGACAAGGTCAGAAGCATGTTGCTTCTGAAAACTGAGGTTAAGCAACATTGGCCAAGGTCTCAGTTTCCCCATGCATAAAAGAATTGGGTTGGATTAGAGTGGTAGGGGGTCTCGAAGCTCTCTAGGGGGTATTGAAGCTCATATGGAGGTCCTGATGCTCACTAGATGGAGCTTTCTAGGGGGTCTTGAAGCTTACTAGGGGTCCTGAAGTTATCTAGGAGCTCTCTCGGGGGTACTGAAGCTCACTATGGGGTCTTGAAACTTACTGGGGGTCCTGAAGTTCCCTAGGAAGTCTAGGAGCTCTCTCGGGGGTACTGAAGCTCACTAGGGGGTCTTGAAGTTCTGTTGAAGGTCTAGGAGCTCTCTAGAGGGTCTTAAAGTTCTCTAGGAGGTCTAGAAGCTCTCTAGGAGGTCTCTAGGAGGTCTAGGAGCTCTCTAGGGGGTCCTGAAGCTCTCTAGGGGGTTTTGAAGTTCTCTAGGAGATCTAGAAGCTCTCTAGGAGGTTTAGAAGCTCTCTAGGAGGTCTAGGAGCTCTCTAGGGGGTCTTGAAGCTCACTGAGGGGTCCTGAAGCTCACTAGGGGGTTTTGAAGTTTTCTAGGAGGTCTAGAAGCTCTCTAGGAGGTCCAGGAGCTCTCTAGGAGGTCTAGAAGCTCTCTAGGAGGTCTAGAAGCTTTCTAGGGGGTCCTGAAGCTCACTAGGGGGTTTTGAAGTTCTCTAGGAGGTCTAGAAGCTCTCTAGGAGGTCCAGGAGCTCTCTAGGAGGTCTAGAAGCTCTCTAGGAGGTCTAGAAGCTTTCTAGGGGGTCCTGAAGCTCACTAGGGGGTTTTGAAGTTCTCTAGGAGGTCTAGAAGCTCTCTAGGAGGTCCAGGAGCTCTCTAGGAGGTCTAGAAGCTCTCTAGGAGGTCTAGAAGCTTTCTAGGGGGTCCTGAAGCTCACTAGGGGGTTTTGAAGTTCTCTAGGAGGTCTAGAAGCTCTCTAGGAGGTCCAGGAGCTCTCTAGGAGGTCTAGAAGCTCTCTAGGAGGTCTAGAAGCTTTCTAGGGGGTCCTGAAGCTCACTAGGGGGTTTTGAAGTTCTCTAGGAGGTCTAGAAGCTCTCTAGGAGGTCCAGGAGCTCTCTAGGAGGTCTAGAAGCTCTCTAGGAGGTCTAGAAGCTTTCTAGGGGGTCCTGAAGCTCACTAGGGGGTTTTGAAGTTCTCTAGGAGGTCTAGAAGCTCTCTAGGAGGTCTAGAAGCTCTCTAGGAGGTCTAGAAGCTCTCTAGGAGGTCTAGAAGCTTTCTAGGGGGTCCTGAAGCTCACTAGGGGGTTTTGAAGTTCTCTAGGAGGTCTAGAAGCTCTCTAGGAGGTCCAGGAGCTCTCTAGGAGGTCTAGAAGCTCTCTAGGAGGTCTAGAAGCTTTCTAGGGGGTCCTGAAGCTCACTAGGGGGTTTTGAAGTTCTCTAGGAGGTCTAGAAGCTCTCTAGGAGGTCCAGGAGCTCTCTAGGAGGTCTAGAAGCTCTCTAGGAGGTCTAGAAGCTTTCTAGGGGGTCCTGAAGCTCACTAGGGGGTTTTGAAGTTCTCTAGGAGGTCTAGAAGCTCTCTAGGAGGTCTAGAAGCTCTCTAGGAGGTCTAGAAGCTCTCTAGGAGGTCTAGAAGCTTTCTAGGGGGTCCTGAAGCTCACTAGGGGGTTTTGAAGTTCTCTAGGAGGTCTAGAAGCTCTCTAGGAGGTCCAGGAGCTCTCTAGGAGGTCTAGAAGCTCTCTAGGAGGTCTAGAAGCTCTCTAGGGGGTCCTGAAGCTCACTAGGGGGTTTTGAAGTTCTCTAGGAGGTCTAGAAGCTCTCTAGGAGGTCCAGGAGCTCTCTAGGAGGTCTAGAAGCTCTCTAGGAGGTCTAGAAGCTTTCTAGGGGGTCCTGAAGCTCACTAGGGGGTTTTGAAGTTCTCTAGGAGGTCTAGAAGCTCTCTAGGAGGTCTAGAAGCTCTCTAGGAGGTCTAGAAGCTCTCTAGGAGGTCTAGAAGCTTTCTAGGGGGTCCTGAAGCTCACTAGGGGGTTTTGAAGTTCTCTAGGAGGTCTAGAAGCTCTCTAGGAGGTCCAGGAGCTCTCTAGGAGGTCTAGAAGCTCTCTAGGAGGTCTAGAAGCTCTCTAGGAGGTCTAGAAGCTCACTAAGGGGTCTTAGAGCTCACTAGAGTTTTGAAGTTCACTAAGACCCATCAGAAGTAGCATCCCTGAACAGGGTCCAGGACCCAGCAGGGACACCCCCCCCTCCCATCCTATCCCCACCCCCCACCCCCCATTCCCTTATATGTACTAAGGGGCAGTGGGGGAGGGATGTTGAGCCCTTGTTCGCATGTGCAAAGAGCGCCTTTTTCGCGTTAGCGGATGTACCGTTATACACTTTATATACCTTGCGCCACTAACCCCGCGGTGACCCTTATGGTTTTGGAACTCTACAGAGGAGGTAGGGAACGGGTCTCACTGGTCTTGGGGAAAATAAGCTTGTGGGGGGAGTTTGAGGCTGGGGAAGACCCTCGCTGGGCAGGTGAGGGAAGAGGGGAAAGTCTTGGGTGGGAGGTGGTGGGCTTTGAGCGGTGGGCAGGTGGGTAGGTCTGGCCCTAATAGCTTTTCTTGACGTCGTGTCGACGACATCTTGGCCACTTCTCAAGCTCTTTTTTGGTGTCTTTGAGTTGTGCTTTCCCACTCAGGCCTATTTTTCTCAGTACTCCTTGGAAGGTCTCCTGAGACCGTTGGGGACCGATCCTTCGACCTGAACTGAGCCTTCCCTCCCACTAACTGGTGAGCGGCCCCTCGGACCATGTAGGCTGCCCTTCGAAGAAGCTTTGAGTCCCTTTCTCTTCCTCCCCTATCCCCGGAGCAGCCAGTGGCGTTCGCTGGCGAAATGCCCCAACCAGGCGCAATAGAGTTCTAGAAAGCAATGGAAAGAAAAGGAAGTGGGGGCAAAAAAGCAGAGAAAATGGGCTACTAAGGAGGGATAGAAAGGGGGGGGGCTTGTGGGACTATAGTGGGTGGCGGAGGCCAGATGCTTGGGAGCAAGTGCTCCGCTAACTACGCCCAATAGAAAAAAAAGGAAAAGAGAAAGACATGGAGGAAGATGCCGGTGAAAAGGGAACGACAGAAAGCAGAGCCGGCATGCTTGGTATTGGGTTCTGAGGGTCACTAGGCGGGAGCGGAGCCACATGGAGGGAGATGAAAGAGTGCACTTGCAGGGATGGGAGGTGTGGAGGGCCCAGCAGAACTGTGCAACTGCAGTGTGTAGGGCAGCAAAAGAGGGCGCTAGCATCGGACCCCAGCCTCCCTCTTATTGCGCTTCCGCGTGCATCCGTCGAGGCCTGCCGCGTCCCCTCTATACCTGGCTTTGTTTACAGCCACACCAATGCTCCCTGCTCTAGGTGATCCTCCTCACGGCCCATCCCTCAAGCAGTGACTGCCTCCTGAAGCTTCATCTCCAGTAGCAGGAACACCACCGCCGGCGGCGCAGGCTCTTGGATTCTCAGTAAGCCTCCTTGGTTTCCTCTCCTTTCTCCATGGATGGGAAGGGGATACAAAAGGAAGGCTAAGGGGGCAATCCTGGGTTGAGGGCCTGTGAGGTGCCCCGCAGCCCTTCCTCCCTCTTCCCGTGGGTCACCCTGAGATGGTCACTTCCCAGGGTCCCAGAGAATAAATGCCCTGCCAGGAATAGACCCCAAGTGGCTGCTTAGAGATAGGCCGGGCTGTTCCCACTTATTATACCGAGTAGGAAATTGAGGCCCAGGGAGCCCCAAGTCATTTGCCCGAATCCCTAATATAAGGGGTGACGAGGGCCACTAAATCCCAGCAAGTTCCAGCACTCACTCTTCCTTCTTCCCTTTGCCCCTCCCTCCCTTCTTTGCCCCTCCCTCCTCCCTTTGCCCCTCCCTCCCCCCTTTGCCCCTCCCTCCCTTCCTTTGCCCTTCCCCTTCCTTCCTCCCTCCCTCCTTCCCTCCCATACTTCCTTCCCTCCCTCTCTCTCTTCCTTGTCCCTCCTTTCCCTCCCTTCTTCCCTCCATCTCTTCCTCCCTCCCTCCGTCCTTTCCTCCCTCCCTCTTTCTGTGACATTCCTTGTCAGATGTGGGACTCGCATCACACCTCTTGGTTTCAAGGGCTACGCTCTGCTGTTCCATGGTCCAACCGACCTGTACTTCTCCTGTAGCCTCAATCAGGCATTCCCTGGATGAGTGAAATCATGGATTCGGTCCCCATCATCCAATGATAGCGATCTATAAGGACCTATAGTTTCAGGTCCATGAACTAAAACACATTTTTAATGGGTAGATTTCAGTATCATTGGTTTCCTTTGTAGTCTGTGTATTTTATGAATTTCAAAACCTGATACTGAGAAAGGGTCCATAGGTTTCACCAGGTTAATGCCACCTCACAGGAAGTTGTCAATGAAAAGCTTAATAAGACCCACTTATTCAGAATGCTCTAGAAGGGTTTCTTATTAGGTGTAGACTGAATTGGATCATGTATCACAGAAAACTGTCTTTCTCCTATTGTGTCCGGACACCCCAAGTATTATAGGGGCTCGCACACACCTGTGCTCCGAAGCTCTAAATGAGGCTTCTTCGCTATTTGGGAGCCGTCAGTTTGGCAGACCTATAGATGGGCCCCTTCTCAGAATAAGGCTTATAAATGCCTAAAATGACATCCAGAGGTTCACCTAGGAACCAGTGTCATTGAAATATCACCATCAGAATATTTTTTCCAGTTGAGTTCTTGGCTTTCCCCCCCACCCCCATTAAGAAATCCTCTCTTAATCCTCAGAATCTGGCACCTTTCAGAATGCTTCCCAACTCTGACCTCCTCTTTATGTCAGCAGAATCTGCCAAGTAGATTAGGAGATGATGTCAGTAACATTTGAAAAACAACATTACTAGCTACCGATAATTAAAGTTCTTGGATTGGCATGAATTACCTTTAATTGGTTGTTTTTAAGAGTTGCTTTCAAAGTTTAATAAGAAAAACATTTAAAAGTACTATTAATTTAAGATAGAAGCCCAGTACAAACTAATTAGACTTCCTTTGTCAGTCATTTTAACATGAAAACAGATCATGATGATTGAGTCATCACCCAAGGATTCTTTACCCACTCGTTGCCTTTTACTTTTCACCTTTGGTCATAATGAGAATTCAGTTTTTGGGGTTCCTGTTGTTTCACTTGGTATTATTGCATTAAGGTCAGGCCAGACTTTTTAAAGCTATTATGCTTATCAGTCTGAATTACATTGTACAAATGTGTCCGAATTGATCGAACTTTCTCCCCCATTGTAGGACATTTGGATTACCTCCGAGTTTTTTGTAAGGACAAATAATGATGCCATGAAAAGCTCCAAGTAGCTTTAAAAAATTATTGGAGAAGGGCACGATTGATACGCTTTCAGAATATATTCCCAGCAGTGGGATTATTGACCAGTAAATTTTTCTGCAGGGCTTAATAAAGCTTTAAAGAAACATTTAGCTACTGCTATGCTTGGTGTGTTGAGAGGGAGGACCACCTGGTTTAAATGGAGACACCCAAAGCAGCAGGAAGCACGGGTAATAAGGGAAAGGTACAGTCCCTCAAACTCCTCCCATTGGGATATAGTGTCCTCTTTTTGGAGCACAGGCCAACATCCTCAGAGTAGAGCTGAGCAAAGGGTAGGGACAGAATACAACCAGAAGCTAGAAGAGAACAACCAGAAGAGAAGCTTGATAAAACTTGAACTATTGTGAATCACATGAACAAAACAGCACTATATGTGAAGATGAGAATCAAATAAAAGTGACAGTAAATAGCCAATGAGCCCAGAGTAAATGCAACCGAAAATTGATTTTTGTAGATGCAAAAAAGAATCCTGGTGGCACCTTCCTCAGAGGGAATAACTAAAAAACAATGAGGATACTTTTGGGGCTGACTTTCACCAAAATACAAAGTAGGTTTAGTTGGTGGTACTCCTGTTAGATGTCAGTGTTAACATTTTTTAATGAAACCAAAAGGCCTTTAGGGAAGGACTAATCCTCAAAGGGTACCAGATAGGAAACCAATGGTGTTGTGTGTAAGATGGGATGGAGCCATGTAATGCAATGCAAAGAGTGCAAGTTTGGGGTCAGAAAGTCCGAATTTGAATCTTAGGTTCTTGTCTATAAATGAGTTCGATGAGGAGTGACCTTTAAAGGTCACCTGGAGACTTTGGTCTCAGAGATGACTGCACTCTACCAGTGGGAGAATTGTAGCCCATTCACACCTCTTCATCCTGTGTGACTCAGGTCCAGGTTCTGTACTTGTTCCAAGGCACTGGGAAGTTGCCCCTAGATCAGCTGGCAACGTGTGAATGCCCGAGGGCCCCATGAGTGACGTTTGTCACCTTCCCTACCAGTATCTCTGGTGCTTCTTATATGCCTTCCTGACCCCATATGTTTCTCAGTTTTCATACCCCTTCCACTTCATTCAGTTTTAGTAATGTGTTGTAGCATATGCACGACTCGCCATTCCCTTTTGGACCACAGGTAGCCAATTCTTTTGTGTCATACTCTATGACTTTTAGTTATGATTGCCTATTCCTTTTCTCCTGGGGGAATGAATACAGGGATTGATTGAAGTAAATAGAAAACAATTTCAAGTAGGGTAAGCACAGAGAGAGAGAGAGAGTGAGTGTGAGAATGTGTGTGTGTGTGTGTAGAAGGGTACCCAAGATAAGCCTTGAAGGAAGCTGAGGATTCAGACAGGTAGAAAGGGGGAGCATCCTGGCTGGACAGAATGGGAGAGCTCTGGACTCAATCCAGATTTGGGTTCCCTTACCAGCTCTGTCATTTAATTGGCTCTGAACGAGGGTAGATTATCTTGTACCTGAGGCCCTCAGTTTCTTTAGTTGTGAAGTAGGGGGCCGTGCTAAAACATACGCATGTGTGCTTCCGACTGGTCTCTGCCTTGGCTTTTTGGCTTTCTTCAGAATGCCAAGGTTACCGGTGGCTAGACACCAAAGGTTTTCCCATCAGTGGTTTTTGGCCAGGATGATACAGAGAGCGTGTCCTTCCCTCTGAGTTAGTGCATTGGGCTGTTTGTGGCACTGGAATTTGGATTCATGGAAGGTAGTGACTGGGAGACATCTCGGAGACTGTTGGCTCTCTCCCCCTCCCTCTCTCCCCTTCTGTGATGGTGGACTTGGGGTCCCAAGGGACCACTTGGACTCTTGGTGAAGTAAGCATTTGGTAGGGCTTTATCTGCCTCTCTCTAGTGGGTCAGCCTTCCTTCCAAGCCTTTCCTTGGGCACGCCCTCAAGCCACTTCAGAGTAGGGATGATTTGGTTCACATTTTTTGGGTCTCCTCCCCCACTCCTGACTCCCACAAAGTCTAGTGCATTGCTGGCACATAGTAGGCCTTTAGCAGATGCTTGTTGCTAGTTCTGCAACCCTGGGAAAATAAGTTCACCTTGGAGAGAGCCCCAGAACTCTCTCCAAGACTCCTAAGGTACAGAGGAGAGTTGTCCGGGCCTCTGTGAGGAAATTAGGGGTCTGGGTCGTCCAAACTTGAGGTCCCCAAAAAAGGAAAGGTAAAAACCAAAAAACACTAAGAAATTGTTGCTAAATAGAATAGGTAACGGCACAATCATGCCAACTAATGCACATGATCCTGTTTTAAACCCAGTTAACTGATAGGAGGGGGGCACGGTTGCGTGCATAATTGCTGGCAATTTTCTGCCAGCAATTTCTTTGCTTTCGGGGTCTTATTTATTTGCAGGATTTGGGGTGTCTTTTTTTTGAGACATTTTAAAACAAACTAAAATTAGGCTTCCCTGCAAACAGAAAACGTTGTAATGTTTTGTTTTGTTTTGTTTTGTTTTTTTCAATTTAGCAATCATTGTGAAGTACCTGCTATAGGCTAAGTACTAGAGATGCAGACTTGCATCTTCCTGCCCTTGAGGAGCTTATGTTCTGCTAGTGGTAATATGATGCACACACAATAACTAGTATTTGAGTACCGGAGAGTTTGCAATGTAAAGTGTTTTATCACCAATTTTTTTTTAATTTTAAAAATTTGTTTTTCTTTACTGATATTTGATTTTCCCACTTACATGTAAAGATAGTTTTCAGCATTCATTTCTGTAAGATTTTTTTTTTATAAAATTTTTTTGACAGTATATATGCATGAGTAATTTTTTTATACCATTATCCCTTGTAATCATTTTTCCAAATTATCCCCTCTCTCCCTCTACTCCCTCCCCTAGATGACAGCAATCCCATACATTTTACATGTGTTTTCTGTAAGATTTTGAATTCCAAGTTTTTTTCTCCCATTCCTCCTCTCTCCCCAAGACAGCAAGCAATCTCAAATAGGTTACCCATGCACAGTTATTTGCAACATTTCTGTATTAGACTATATTATCTATTACTAAGATTTAAAGTTGTTTTTCTTGATGTCGTTTGTTGTACTGTAATCTACATTTTCCAGTGTCTCCCCTCAGCCCTGCCTTCCCAGAGAGCCATCTTTTATTTTAAAAAAAAGAAAAAAAAAGAGAGAGAGAGATCAGAAGAGAGGAATTCCACAAAAGTAATGAGCACATCAAGCACGTTAGGCAGTATTGCACAGCCGTTTCCTCCCACCTTTGCTTTGCTTTCAGTGTTTCCTGTGGAAAAGTCTCCGTGTCCAAGCAGGGGCCGAGATCCCCTTCGTCCTATTTCATTCCTTGTCCTCACTCCCCCTACTCTTGGGACTTTTCTCTTGCTTTTTTTTTTTTTAATTTATGCACCGAAAGAAGCATCTCTATAATGTGGTACAATACAAAAGCAATTGTAGACTGAACTGCTCATCTGTGATGCACAACTTGCTACTCCTTTCCAATATACCGCAAAATTGTCACATAAATTTCTCCTTTTTTTCACTTCTTTTCCCCCATTTTTTTCAGCTAATAAAAACCCATGGGTCTAAGCCCGGGGATTAACCGAAGTTGGGGAGGGTATTTTCTGAAATAGTGTGAGAGAGGTTTTGGACAGAAACGTTGCTCTTTGTAAGGCACAGAAAAGTTCCAAGATGTATTAAATACCTGTGGAATCTTAGGCCGACTAGCGTTTGCCATTTAGAAAAACATTACCTGGCCCCCGTTGGTAAAGACCATTCTGGAGAGGGCTGGAAAGGTCTTCAGGATGCCAATGAACAACTGACTGAAAATCAGAAAGGGACTTTATAACCCTAAGTTGGGCCCGGACTTGGGATGGAGACGTTGTCCTTGGCCTGCATCGTTCAGGGACAGATCCGTAAAGCTCCCCCAGCCCTGGTGGCCACTGGTCTGTGCCCTGAGAGAGATTGGCTCAGGATTCTCCCCTGGAGCAAAGCCCCACGGAGCTCGGGGTAGGGAGGGGGCTTCATTCTGGCACAGAGACTGGCAGAGGATTTCTTCTGGGTGGGAAGTCTTGGTCTGGAGGGGCCTTGGCTGCGTTTGGGTTCAGGGAGACCAATGGTAGAGCCCCTCCTCCCCTGGGAGTCACCTCAGCTCTGGTGTCCGGCCGAGGCCTGGAAACTGGTAGCAGAGAGAAACTCTTTGCCCTCCTTCATACCCAGCAGAGCCGTACCTAAGAACCGCGTGGTATCAGTGAAGCACCGAGCCCAGCAAAGATTGTAAGCCCTTTGAGACCAGTGAGGAGCAAACAGCTGGAGCAGTTCGCAGACATCAGCAAACACTGACAATCTTGAGGGTGTGAGATATCTATTGCATTTCCACCTGTGTATTGGCTACGGGTACCGTTAGCCCGTGCCCTTCCACATGTGTACCCTACGTGATTATGAGCCTTGGCTGCCATTCCCTATTCGCCGGAACCTTTTGATGCCTGTGTGGGTGTCACCCACTGTATGCTATGTGCCTGCTTATTCTTATCCTTATTTTTTCCCGTATGATACTTACCAGGTATATGACCCCTGGACTTGGTCTCTTACATATGTATACCCCATTCTACCTACTCCCTGGCAGTGGCTCCCCTACTACCCCACTCTTTCTGCTTGGGATTTCTCTACCCCTATGATTGCTGACCAGTGGCCTCTTGTTGCCCAGACATATGGGCCTTTTTACATGATTTCTGACTTCCAGGAGTTCTTTCCTGTTTACTACATGGTCACACCTGTATACCTATATGATTACTTCTATGTGGCGACCCAGCCATTTGGCCTGCCTGTCCTGGTGTATGCCCCTTCTTATGTGGGGCTACTTTCACAGCTTCTGCCAGCTTATATTGCCCCTTTTACACCAGTTCTTCCCAATGAAGTGCCTGCACAGCTAATCCCAATAGGGAACTACATCATCTATGGTCCCTTTCAGCACCCTTTCTATAATGGTTTCAACTTCTTCTACATCTACTGGCTGGGTTAAATGTTACTCCACAGATTCCAGTTCCCAGGAGCCATCTCCTTTAAGTAATGCCTCATATATAGAGAACACCTTAGGCGTACTCTGCCTCCATCTGATTCTTGGTGCCCCTTTGTGTATAAGCTTTATTCGTGTTTCGTCACTTGTGTACTCACTGTGTGTTCCACTTTTGGATACCTCCATTTACTAGGCATACTTACAGTGCATTGAATGTCTATATTTTTCCAGGAGAGAGTGACCAAGTTTATTGGAGCAAAATGTTCTGATGTTTCTGCTTGTAATAAATTTTATTCCATTAAATGCCTTTTCTTCAAACTATTTGTGTCTTGTCTCACTAATAAAGATAAGAATTCCCGTAGAGACTTTAGAGGTATTATGTTTGAGCGGCTTTAATACCATAGAGTTTCTTGAACCCACGCTCACTTTTTTTGGAAAAGGAGAGACCTGGAAGATGAACAAGAGCACCAGCAGATACTGTGGGATAGGTCTCCATCCAATTTTCACATTTGACATGACCTTAATACTTTTGAAGCTATGTTTGAACTGGATGGTTTCATGACATTTTTTCAATACATTAGGCCATTCGTTTTCAAATAGTTATGGTTTGGTGGTGGTGTATTAAAGTATGGCTATCTGTTGTATCACTCTGTATATGTAAATATAATCCAAAATGAGTAGTTGAGGTATTGATTCTTTATTTTTTTTTGTTTTTTATTAAAGCTTTTTTATTTTCAAGACACATGTATAGTTTTCAACATTCACCCTTGCAAAACCTTGTGTTCCAAATTTTTTTCCTTCTCTTGCCCCCATTCCCTCTAGAAGACAAATAACCCAATATATGTTACACATGTGCCATTCTTGTAGACGTATTTCCACATTTATCGTGCTGCACAAGAAAAATCAGATCAAAAAGGAAAAAAATGAGAAAGAAAGCAAAAAGCAATCAAAGAACAACAAAAAGGTAAAAATGCTATGTTCTGGTCCACCCTCAGTTCTCACAGTTCTATCTCTGGGTATAGATGGCTGTCTCCATCACAAGGCCATTGGAACTAGCCTCAATCATCTCATTGTTGAAGAGAACCACGTCCATTAGAGTTGATCGTTGTATTATCTTGCTGTCACTGTGTATATAACGATCTCATGGTTCTACTCACTTCATAGTAGGGAGAGAAAGGGGAAAGGTATCCAGTGAGAACATGATGGCAAAGTCCAGAGTAGTGTACCTTGGATGGGAAATGAACAAAGGTCTGGGGTGGGCATCCGTCTCAAATGCAGGATTTGGGATGAGTTCTCTGCTATGCCCTCCTCAATTAGAGGCTCCAGGGACAGAGTTTCCTGAACAAGAGGTGAGTATCAAAGCTGATCTGATTTTGCAGGAGAAAGATGTTTCCCAGCCATGATATGATGGGGAAGTCTAGAGCAGAGCCACCAGCTGGGGGAAAAACCATGGCTAGGGAAGGGAGTGTTCAAGTTTACCAATGGTGGTGAGGTGAATAACATCAAGGTCCGGTCAACTGTCATTGACTTTTGAAATTTAAAATTCTACTCTTTACACACAAGAAAAAGAATCTTCATATACACAGCAGAGTACAAATAATGAATACTGGGTAAAATTGTGAGTTTCTGTTTTCATACAGCTTGCCTTTTTAATAACTACGTAATTCTACCCATCACTTCAAAAACTGTCTTCCCTGTATGGACTGCTTTCTGTTCTTTTGATTTCTATGCATTTAAAAAGTACAAGGGCATGCTCTTTCTCTTTTTCTTCCTCTTCCTCTCTCTCTTTTCTCCTGCTTTCCCCCTTCTCTCTCAGTCTCCTTTTTTCCTCTCTCCCCTCTTTCCCTTTCTTTCTTCCGTGTCTCTATCTTCCTGTTTCTCTCTTGGTGTCACTATTGCTGGCCGCCCACAAATAACAAAGGGGAAAAATCCTTCTAACAAGTAATTATAGTTGAGCAAAACAAGTCCATTCAGTGATTGTGTCTGAAAATGCACACCACCGCCTACATCTTGCATCTTGTACTTTTCGGTCATAAGATGGATAGCTTGCTTCCTTACAAATCCTCTAGAGGTGCAGGCCTGGCCATTACATCGATCAGTGTTCTCAAGTCTTCCAAACTGTTTTCTTGCTATTGCTGTCCTTGTTATGTACATTGTTCTCCTGGTTCTGTTCACTTTACTCTGTCTTCTTTCCAAGTTTCCTGGAAATGGTTTATTGTCACTTCTCACAATGCAATAACAATATTCTATTACTTCATATACCACATTTTTGTACCACCTCCCTTAGATTCTTTGTTTTGCTTTTTTCCTCCCTTTTTAATTTTGTTTGTGACTATTTCTTCCCTTTATTATCCTCCCTCATAATTCTTTCTTTTTTTTTTAAACCTGGCTGTTTCCTTGTTGAGTTTAATATAATTTTTATACTGAACTCTGTGTGTATGTATGTGTATGCACGTGTGTGTGTGCGAGCATGTATATAAGTAACTTTTTTGCTTGCATGTGTGTGTTCAACCCTTATTTGCCCATTTCAAATAAGTGAAGTTCAACTGATGTTCATTCCCTCCTTTTAACTCTTCCTTTATATTTATATTTTCTTCTTCCTTTCTCTGATGATAATTAGCAAGTTCCACCTCCTTCTTCCTTTCTACCTTAAACCCTTTCCAAACCTTTGGAACAGAACCAGCCCAACCCCCAGATCCCTGTTTTTATTATTTAAGTCTTTTCTGTTAAAACTCCATTTTAGTCTAAGGAGGCTATTCAGCTACACAGGAGAAGTCATTCTTGACTGTAAGCTTAGCTTTCACCTTGTAGAATATTGTAATCCAAAATTTCCTCTGGCTTTTCATAGAAGCTGTCACCCTCACTATAGTTCCTTGGTGCTTGAACTGCCTTTCCCAGGATGCTTGTGCTATTTTTTCTTTCATCTGGGAGCTTTGAATTTGGGCTAGGACATTTGTAGAATTTTCCCTCTTGAGGTTCTTTTCAGGAAGTGATCAGTAGATTCTTCCTAATTACTTTGCTCTCTGGTTCTAATAGATCTGGGCAGTTTTCATTGATGACATCTTGAAATATAGTTTTCAGGCTATATTGTTTTTAAACATGGTTTTCAAGGAATTCTAAGATTCTTAAATTCCCTCATTTTTTCCAGGCCAGTTTTTTTAAAATATCAGATATTTTATGGTTTCTTCTGCTTTTTAAAATCTTTTGATTTTGTTCTAATATTTCTTAATGTTTCATGGAGTTGTTGAATTCTGGTCAATTTTGTTTTTCAGGGATTCCATTTCTTGGGCAAGGTTTGCTATTTATTCTACCAGTTCTTCAAACCTGTTGTTTCAAGTTTTACCTTTTGCATCATTTTTCTAGGTATTCCTGTAGTCTTTGTAAACTACCCCCTTTTTTTTTCTTTGAGTCTCTGCTTACGGTTGTCACGGAGTTAGACTTGTTCCTCTCCAGCTTTAGGTCCTAAGGGATCAGGGCTTTGTTGCCAGAACCACACTGTGGCTCCTGTTGCACTTTTGGGTCAGGTGGTCTGCCCTGCTTGGTTATAACGTGGGTTCTTTTGCTGACCTCTACCTCGCAGGGTTGCACCCTTCTCAGGATATTTGAGGCTCTTCAGGTTCCTAGAGCAGTGTTAGGGACCTCAGACCTGAGCCCATCCCACTTTGAGCTTTAGAGCAGTACCTTTGTGCTTTACACTAGTGTCTGCCCACTACCATTCTCTAGGACTCTGGTGTTTTCTGATTACTCTGGAATTGTTTCAGTGCATCCTCCCGCTCCTACTGCCTTCAGACACAGTCATGCAATTCGGTGCTTCCAGTTCGGTGTGGTACACAGTGCTATGAAGTGCCAATGTGGACTTGGCAGACTGCCTCCCGTGGTGGCTAGAGGTAGATTAGTGCTCCCAGAACTAGGGGGAATGAATGCTTCACTCCCGGCAGGGAGCACGGCAAGATTCCGAGGGTGGATGGCTGGATGAGAAGGAAGCATGGCCCGGGGCCTGCTGGATTAGGGATGGTGGGTTAGTTTATATTTGTACTCAACGTTGATGACAGCGCAGCCTCTGGACAGACTTCCAAAGCTGAGTAGATGAACTCTCTTTGGGGCTGAGAGTGGGGTGAGGATTTATGGTCATTAGAGATCTAGCCCTGGAAGGTCTAGTGGGGAGAGGGGAGGGAATCTCAGGCCAGTCTCTCAGAACTTTAGGTGCAAATAGTAGTAGTAGTGCATTCATTGTATTCAATCCTAGCATACATGCCAGGTACGTATATTAGTGAAAGATAATAATGTAACATCTATCACACATCACATAAATACAAAGACAACACCTAACACATGTAGTAGTTACATGCCATCCACTCCAACATCAGACGTGGCCTTGCTTAAATGAGTAACGATTTCTCCCATCATTCCTTAAACCTCCCAAGTAAGATTGGTCACTAGCCAAATAGATGTGGCACTTTTGGTGTTCCCTGAGCCTGTGGATGATCCTGGCTGACTATCCATCTCCACATGCTTGCTGGCCCTTAATAATAATTGTATTTGTATGTGCTTCAAAGTTTGCAAAAAACACTTTATATATGTTATCATCACCAGGAAATTTATCATCAACTTTGGTACTCATACTTCATCAACATCCTCTCTAGTCTCTGTCCCTGTGATTGAAGTGCTTGTCGATAGAACAAAAACTCCCAAAGTATCCACATAAATAGGGCCCAGAAGCCTAGTCATCTTCATTTCCCACCAGTTATACTCCTTGGATTCAGCTCCTGTGCCAAGTTTCGTCCCTCCTCCTTTCCAGTACCCCGCCTGCCCCCCTTTTCAGCTTCAGTGTTATCTTCCCGGATTCCTTGAAGGTAGGCACTTACTGTCTTTTTTTTTTTATTTGCATCCCCAGTGCTTAGCAGATACATAAAATGTTTATTGGATTATTTTGTCTCATTTGATCCTGAGCAGATGTTATTAGTTAGCAGCAGAGCCCAGTTCTCCTGACTTCAAACTCTAGCACTTCTTCCTCTCTACCCAGTTGCCTCTAGGTGTTGTAGAATGATGGACTATCTGAGCTGGAAGCGATGTCTAGCCATGCTCCCTCTTTGACTGTTCTTTCTGGAATGTTTTCTCAAGTTAGCAAACTTGATTTCATCTGAAACCTTTTCTCATTTCACCTTCTGGCATTCAGAAAGACTTGACTCCCCCCTGATTACAGAGCACCCCTGGCTAGCCTCTCCAACACTGGTTGAGCTTTTACCCATTACTCTCTGACTCACAAGCTTTGTTGGAGGAGTTGAAATACTTCTTGCTCCTCACTGCTACTCCCCAAATTTCCCTTACTACTGGCACTCGATGACCTTTTCTCCTGTGAGGTTCATTCACTAAATTTATCACTAAATTGACATTGTGATACTTGTTATCTCCTCGGATTTACTCCTTTCTTCTTCATTGAGTTTAATGCCTACATCACAGGTTTTCTCCACAGTAATTTGTGCTCTCATTCTGGGGGACTTCAAAATACCATACACTGATACTTCTTCATCAGTCTGTTTAAATCACATGACCCATTCCTTCACTCAGCAACACATAAAAATGGTCATGCCCTTGATCTTGCCATTACTTAAAAGTGTTCTTCCTTCATGTCCATGAACTCCAAAATATCCTTATAGGATCATTACCTTTTTGTCACTGTTTTTCCTCTAGCCTATGACTACTGTGTCTTGTGGTCATCATGATCTCTAATCCTTCTATACCTTAGTTATTTCTCAGGCCATCATCTTGACACTGGCTATAGACTCTTTTTTTTTTTTTTTAGTTGTTATTGAACTTTCCTGCAGGAATTGTACTGTTAGCATAATAAAAGTGAAGGGAAGTTGGACCAGCATCTTCAGCAATTAGGGAATATTCTCAGCTTTTGAGCAACGTGCAGCGATGCTGAGGGGCAGCTAATGGAGGCGGTGGCCAACACCAGATGGTGTTGAGGACTGATAGACCACCAGCTGGACTGTATGGTATGATTTCCAATCCAGAAGTTCTGCTGTATCTCACTAAAATTAAAGGAGAATGAGAGCAGAAGTGGGAAAGAGACTTGGCAACTCTACCCAGTTTGGTTTTTTGTTGTTGTTTTTAAGACCCAAACATCTTTTGGGCAGAGGATGATTTCTTCTAATGAGGAAGGAGAGGATGAGCAGGTCTTCACCATCAGGGAACTGGGCAAGTGGCATGAGAAATTCTGTTCAGTTATTCTCAATCTCTGCTCTATATATGAATGGGGTTAGATGGAAACCCTTCGAGTTACTCAAAACATCACAAGTAGTTTAAAACAACATGGCTCTCTGAAGGATGGAAAGAGCCAGAAGACATTTCTTCTCCAGTGCTGAAAAGGAAGGAAACTGGAGGACTTTGCTATACCAGCAAAAAAAGCTTCCCTTTCAATAACCCTGTGTTGCTCATAAGGAAGGCAGATGGCAACTGGTATATGCTATAGGGTCACTGAACTCCCCAATGCTTTTTAAAAATGTATTTGCCTATTTAATCCATTCTTAGTAGGTTTTCAGAACTATGAGCCCTTCTCTCTCCTCTAATGCCTCTGTACTTCGAATGTATAACATAATTATTATTTTTATCTTTTTCTAGGTGGTTGTGGCTTTTTAGAGTTAGATTATACTCAACTCTATCCCTATCTTTCTTTTGAGCTACCAAAATTGCTGATATCAATCTTAAACGTGTGGTATACATTTTCATGTTAAAAACATAAATTTGTCCATTTTGAGTTCCTTGAAATTGGTCTTTGATATTGGCTCTTATATGTTAAATTTTCTATTGAGTTTGGGTTTTCTTGAAGAAGAGTCTGGAAATCTGCAAGTTCATTGAATGTCTATTTTTTTTCATTTAGTATTATGAATAATTTTTCTGGATGTGACATTTTTGACCACAGGCCTAGTTCTTTTGATTGCCTGTATATATGATTTCAGGACCTGGAATCTCTTATTGTGGTTGCTGATAAGTCCTGTACAATTCTAATTGTATCTCCATCATGTCTGAATTGTTTTTTACTTGTTTCTTGCAAAATTTTCTCTTTGATCTGGGGTTTCAAAATTTGACAATAATATTCCTCTGTTTTGCATAAAGGATCTCTTTGAGGTGGTGGTAGATGGATCTTTTCTATTTTTACTTTCTCTTCATGTTCTATCAGTCCAGGACAATTTTCTTGGATTATTTCTTGCATTTTTGTGCCAAGGTTCATTTTTTTGGTCACAGCCTTCAAACTGTCCAATCATTCTTATATTTTCTCCTTTTGATCTGTTCTTCAGTTTAACATTCAGTTCTATTTCTTCATTTTTATACTCTGTTTTGTTATTTCTTGCTCTTTTATAGCTTTACTGGTTTCCCCTTGCCCAATTCAAACAATCAAAGAGTTATTTTCATCTTTAAGACTTTGTATCTCCTTTTTCAGTTGGTTAATTTTTTATAATCTTGTTTTTCTTGGATTTTTTTTTTTTTTAGTTTTTAAATGTCTCATTTGATTTTTTAATTCATTCTTGAGTTCTGTAAGTTCCCTCTGGGCAGGGAGTCATTTAACATTACTCTTTGAGGTAGAAGAAACTTTTTTTTTTATATCAATATCCTCTGAAGATGAACTCCAGTCTTCCTTATTCCCATAGCAAGTTTCATTGGTTGTGTTCTTTATTCTTTGCTGATTCTTTTTTTTTTTTTAATTAGTGTAAGCACCTCTAATCCTGGCATGGGGATATGCCTCCTTTAGCTGCACTTCAGCTCTCCCCTCTGACATGGAACCCTAAATCAAGACTCTCCTGTAAGGGCTGGCAGCCAGGAGCGTCCCTGCTCCATTGCCTCTGCACTTGGGCTGCCTCTTTCTTGCCCAGGGCCACAGCTCTGCTGCACTACTGGGCCTGAAGTTCAGCAGAGGTTCTTTCTGATCCTGACTGGCTGTCCAGGAGGTAAAAGTTCCTGTGGTTTCTGCTGAGGTTGCAGCCAAGCCTAGCTACCCCCCAGGGCTCCTCACTTGTTGTTTCCATGGAGCTAGCTTGGAGGTGGCTGCAGTTCACAAGGGTTAATCCCAGGCCTGTGGGCTTTTGGATCTTCTTGGGTTGTACTAGGAAGACCTCTGTTGTGCCCCCAACTCTTCTTGATCTTTCACCCATCTGTTTGCCCTGCAGCACAAATTTATTCTGTTTGTGGGAGAAATCTGGAGAGCTTGGTATTTACTGACCTACTCTGCCATCTTCCCAGAATCCTCTCTGCATTTTTCTTTCTTCCTATGACTGAGACTAGTCAGGAGCAGTTTGCTTTCACCATGGAGGGATTCTGGTATACTTTCACTGTCCTCCTCCAGGGCTACCTGAATTCTCCTTTATAAAGTCATAGTATGATAAGCAAAGAGCCTCTCTTCCTGAAGGCGTTGTTACATACCACTACATTGATGGCATAAGGTTGACTGTGCTAGATGAAATCAGTGACAGAAGCCCTAGAACACAAGTAGTGGCCCATATGAGGACCCCTAAGAAAAATACAGGTTCTTGCCTCCTCAGTCAAGGTTTAGGGAATACAGTGGATAGGGAAAACTGGAGATTCTGGATTTTCTGGAATAAGCTACTGATACTCTTCTCTATGATCTAAGAAGGTAAGTACAGAGGCCTACTGGACTCTCGAGGTTTTCAGGAGCCCACATTTTCTACCTGGGTATCCTGATACTCTTGACCTAATCATCTACAGATCTTCTTCTTTCATATGGGACCCAGAATCAGCTTTATCCATGGAAGATGTGAAGCAGGCTCTCTAACAGTCTCTCCCTTTGAGCCCTTATGATCCAGCAAAGCTCATGTTTCTGGAGAGCTCTGTCCATCCACTAGACTGAGTGGAGCTTTTGGCAGGCCCTAAGGGATGGCCACAACGAGTGTCTATTAGGCTTTTGTAGCTGCGAGTTCCCCAAAGCCCTCTTGCTACACTACTTTTGTATAGCAGTTGTTCACCTGTTATTGGGCCCCAGGTTGCTACTGAACAGATGATACAGTGTTGTACAATTATCCTTTGTCCAGAGTTGCCTATTATATGTTGGGTGAGTCAAGATGTTCCTCTTATAAGATGGATAGGGCTCAGGAGGCTTCTTTTGCCAAATGGAAATAATCTATTTAAAATCATGACTGCTTGAGTTCTTTAGTATTTCTACCTTTCACAAAAAGGTGGCAGCCATGCCAGAGACTGAGGACTCCAGTCTACATCCCCACTTTATCTGCTGGTCCAAAGAACCTCCATTTGTAAAGAGCTACTGCTTGACAATGCCATTTTGCCTGGTTTACCAATGGCTCCACTGTAAAAGAGGAAAATGCAACTAGACTTCAGCAGCCATTAATCTGGTAACAGATATTTAGGACTGAGGCGGCAAACGGGAAATACACAGGAGGGATGTGGCCCCCAACACTCCTGAATGCTACCGGAACTGAATTAAAGTAATTAGGACATATTTAACAAAATAGATAAAAAAGAAAATAGATGTTACATTTTAAAACTGTAGGAATCCTTGTATGTGGTTTAGTGCCACTCTTGCTGTTTGGGTTTGACATTACTGATACAAGGACTGGGATACCTTGCAACAGCTTCTAGGCTACTCAGTTCCAGACTGCATGGTTGCCATATGAGAGAGCCTTGACAACTGGGACAGAAAAAAATCTTCATTACTAATTCCTGAACAATGGCCATGGGTCTGACCAAGTATTCTGGGGCTTGGAGAGCGTACGACTAGATAATCAAAGCTTCTTCCCTTTGGAATCAGAACCAATGGGGTAATTTTGTTGCTGTTTCTATTACATTATGTTTATTGTACTCATTACTACTCATCTGCCTCCACGGCTTCATTTGGCCTAATCACCATTATGCTATCAACGTAGTAGTGTATAACAATGTCAGTACCCATCAGAGACATCATCTGCTAGCTGTTATGAGTCAAAAAGGTCGGGGATTTGCTGATATGGATGTTATGGCAGTGATGCCATATCGTGCTGGGCGCAAGACCATAATATCTCCCTAAGGACAGCCAGCTAATCCTGCTCAGCTGTGTTCCTTGTGCCAATTGAAACACCCTATTAACCCAAGTGACTCTCAGATTTTTCCCAACTGGTGAAATGGTACTGAACCATCTCAAATCAAGAAGTGTGCTCCTGATAGTCAGTAGCTACATCATCATACACGTGACTGTCCAGGTCATAGTCTAACTTTCCAGAAGCCATGTCTTTGACAAATTAGAGCTACCTTAGTAAGGTTCTCCTTAATAAGGTTTCTGGGAAGTCTCCAGGAAGACCAAACTGATAAGAACAGGCTGTTTTTGCATATGAAATTGGGATATTTAATTGGGAAATTTTTTTTATTATAGCTTTTTATTGACAAAACGTATCCATGGGTAATTCTTCAACACTGACCCTTGCAAAACCTTCTGTTCCAACTTTTGCCCTCCTTCCCCCCATCCCCTCCCCTAGATGGCAGGCAGTCCTATACATGTTAAATATGTTAAAGTATATGTTAAATACAATATGTATACATATTTATACAGTTATCTTGCACAAGAAAGATCAGATCTAGAAAAAAGGTAAAAATATCCTAGGAAGAAAAACAAAAATGTAAACAAACAATAACAGAAAGAGTGCAGATGCTATGTTGTGGTCTACGCTCATTTCCCAGTTCTTTTGCTGGGTGTAGCTGGTTCTGTTCATTATTGATCAATTGGAACTGAATTGGATCCTCATTGTTGAAGAGAGCCTGTCCATCAGAATTGATCCTCATATAGTGTTGTTGAAGTATACAATGATCTCCTGGTCCTGCTCATTTCACTCAGCATCAGTTCATGTAAGTCTCTCCAGGCCTTTCTGAAATCATGCTGCTGGTCATTTTTTATAGCACAATAATATTCCATAATATTCATATACAATTTATTCAGCCATTCTCCAAGTGATGGGCATCCACTCAGTTTCCAGTTTCTGGCCACTACAGAGAGGGCTGCCACAAACATTCTTGCATAGTGGGTCCTTTTCCTTCCTTTAATATCTCTTTGAGATATAAGCCCAGTTGAAACATTGCTGGATCAAAGGGTATGCACAATTTGATAATTTTTTGAGCATAGTTCCAAATTACTCTCCAGAATGGTGGGATTCTTTCACAGTTCTACCAGTGTTCCAATTTTCCCACATCCCCTCCAACATTGATCATTATCTTTTCCTGTCATCTTAGTAATTGGAAATTTTTTTTAACAAAATAAATAAAATTACAGTAAAGCACAGATCATATTACATTTTAAAACTAGATCAATAAAGCCTATGGAGATTTTTTTTCCCCTGAGGTTGGGGTTAAGTGACTTGCCCAGGGTCACACAGCTAGGAAGTGTTAAGTGTCTGAGACCAGATCTGAACTCAGGTCCTCCTGAATTCAGGGCTGGTGCTCTATCCACTGCGCCACCTAGCTGCCCCCTGGAGATCTTTATGTACAGATTAGTGGCCCCTGTTTCTGTTCTGAGTTTGATACCACTATTCTAGAAGATCTTCAGGACCTTGCTTCTCTGATGGTGGCATGTGAAAGGATCATTATCTACTAGGGTTCCCCCTTTTCTTGTAGCAGGGATTATTTTCCCCTCAAATAAGACAAAACTGTTACCAGGACCAGATTGGCTCTTATCTTCCTTGACACAACTTCCTGCTCACCCAGGGGCATGAAAGTTTCATCCATATGGATCTGGAGCTGCTCTAACTTGGTATATGTCTAAAAACCATAGGAGTCATTATATTCTAGCCAGCTGCTGCTTTTCTAGTCTTCTTATTTTCCAATGTGTACTTTTCAGTCCCTTGATACTGGCCTTCTGACTCTTCCATGAACAAGACCCTCTTGGGTCTGGGCATTTTCTCTGGCTGTTCCCCATATCTGGGATGCTTTCCCTCCTTCATTCTAACTACTTACCTCCTTGGCTTCCTTTAACCTGACTAAAATCTCACCTTCTCTAGGAAGCCTTCCCTAACCCCTCTTAATTCCAGTGCTTTCCCTCTTTTCTTTTTTCCTTTTATTTTTTTTAAATGATAGCTTTATATTCACAAAACATATGCATAGGTAATTTTTCAACATTGACCCTTGCAAAACCTTCTGTTCCATCTTTTCCTCTCCTTCCCTCCATGCCCTTCCCTAGATGGCAGGTAGTCTAATACATGTTAAATATGTTAAAGGATATGTTAAATCCAATATATGTATACATATTTGTTAGTTATCTTGTTGTACAAGAAAGATTGGATCTAGAAAGAAGGCAAAAGAACCTTAGAAGGAAAACAAAAATGCAAGTAAACAACCACAAAAAGTGAAAATGCTATGTTGTGACTCACACTCAGTCCCCACAGTCCTCTCTCTCAGTGAAGAAGGCTCTCTTCATTACAAGATCATTGGAACTGGCCTGAATCATCTCATTGTTGAAGAGAGCCACATCCATCAGCAATGGTCATTGTATAGTCTTGCTGTTGCCATGTATAATAATCTCCTGGTTCTGCTCATTTCACTTAGCATCAGTTCATATAGGCTTCTCTAAGTCTTTCTGGCTTCCCCTCTTTTAACTATTTCCTCTTTATACTGCATCTGTAGCTTAGTTTGCATATATTTGTGTATTGTTTATTTATTAGGTTGCAAGTTCTTTGAGGGAAAGGACTGTCTCATGTTTCTTTTTATGTCCCCAGTGCTTAAATGTGCCTGGAATACAGTGGGTGTTTATTAAATATTTATTGAATGAATATGGACCAGATGCTTTTCCATATGAAGGTAAAAGGGACCATGTCTAGAAGCTCAGTGCTGTTGTATCCTTGTTGCATAGTCTTGCTATATTATGGTCAAGTAAACTTCTTTTCCTCTTTTTAACTGTTAAGTCACTTACTAACATGCATTTCATCCCAGCATGGATCCTGAATGAACAGTGATAGGATCAAGACTGCTATCAACACCACTAATGATCTCCTTTGCTGGATGCTTATCCTAGTCATAACTAATTGTAAGTGTATACTCCAACGGTCTGTCTTGTGCCTGCTTCCCTTCTCTCTCTCTTTTTGTCTTATTGACTTCTTTGGCAACCTGGAGAAGTCTATAAACCTCTTCTCAGGATACCGGAGTTTTTTGTTGTTATTGTTGTTAACCATTAAAAATTGAAGGAAATGCTAAATTTCAGTTAGAACTCGGTGAAAATAACTTTTTTCCCCCTGAGTTCACAGACCCTCTTAAATCTGTCTGCATGGACTCCTGGTTAAAAAACCTCTGTGCCACATTAACTTATTTGGTAATCAGCTCCCATGGGTTCAGTTTTTCTATACAGATGTTTTCCAAATTTATACCCATCCCTAATCTTCAGTCTGAGCACCAGTCTCCTAAATCCAATAGCCTTTGGAGAGCTTAAGCTGCATATCTCATAGTCATATTATTAACAGTTAAAAAATTAAGGTAGACTGAGGCACAAAGTTCTAAGCATAATCAATTTCTTAGTAAACTTTGAATTTACCTGTAAATAGGATTTCAGCTTTCTCAGTAAAGCTATAACCCACTTATGAGGTTAATGGCACATTTTTATAGTTTTGTGGAGTACAGAAAATACGAAGGCTGGCATCATAGAATAAAATAGGATTGAATGGAAATTGGGAATGAGGGCTAGCAACAATACATTCCCTTCCCTTCTGTGACTAAGAAATGTTCATAGTTTGAGTCCAGCTGCATCTGCAAAGACAGAGAAAGTAAACCAGATATCTTTAAGAGATAACAAACCACACATCTTTGGAGGATAACTTGGTGGGACTCCCAGGTATCCATCTACTCTTTTAAGGGTAACAGATTTCCTTGACACAAGAATAGAAAGGAAGATTAAGAGGAGAACTGGATTTCTAGGCTTAACTCAATACAAGCCAGCTAAATTTCTGAATTAGGTTTAGAGACAAAGAATCATGTTGTAGGCAGTTGTAGGACAAAATCAATGAACTGTAAATAGGATCAAGTAAAATGACACAGAATCAATCCGATTTTTTTCAATTCCCTCCCTTTGATCAATGAGAGACATGTAGTCTCTCTTAAATCACTTTAAGTTAACTCTAGAAATTTTTAACTTTTATTGTGATTTTAACATATTGTGATTAATAGTATATACCGACGCCACATTTTTTTCTGGTGTCACTTCAGAATAGGCTTAACACAACACTTAACATGAAATCAAAGAATGATTGTAAAGTAGAGGGCAATAAGCTCCTGTTTACCAAGGGTTTACCAAAGGTGGCTAGCATGCTGCTTCCCTGCAGCCAAGTGAATCAAGAGCTGGGATTCTACCAGAGCTCACTTGAGGGATATAGTTGCATTTATGTTGGATCTTATATAGTCTTGTCACAATGTCTACGGACTGATTTGTATAAAAACCAGATTGATTAATCATAGCACAAACTAGAATATCTAAAAGCACAAGGAATAATATCTAAAAATATCTATAAATATCTAAATGGACTAATTTTAGAGGGAGGATTTATATGTCATCAAGATAACAAAAAGAATTCAGCAAATATAGATATTGTGAAAGAAAAAGGCAAAGTAATATAATTATGATCATCAATATTAACTAACATCAAATCTCCTTGTACCCCACTCTCAATGTCCACTTTATTTTGGTTCCCAAATGTCCCACATAGTCATATGCTCTCTGGAAACACATTGGTTCTCTTGGACATTGTGGAATAGAACTTTGTAACTTTTTGTAAAGACTGTAAATTTTGCTTTTTTTTCTATAACTAGTTTTTGTGGTAAAAACCAGCTCAAACTTTATGGTTCAAATTCCATTAACAATAGAGCTTTAAGAAGAATATCAAATTAGGAATCCATAGTTCACTTGAAACTTCAGAGAATTTAGATTTTATATACCCTGTGCTGTTTCTCCCTTCATCTAAATAAAGCAGATATAGACATTTCCAACAGTAGACTGAGGAGTCTTAAAAAGAATTGAAAGATTTTACTTGTAAAATGAGCTCTTCTGGTTAGGGATTTGCTATTTATCAAAGTAAAAATAAGCTAAAGTTAAGAGTGCTTTTCTAAATTGGCATTGACTTGATCATCCTTTAACTTTTTAAGGCCAATGTTCCTTTATTTTATTCTTTATTTTTAATTTAAGCTCATAAAAGGGGCTAAAACTTCAGTTTTACTACTTACAATTGCTCTGTGATGTCAATTAGCAAATTATGTTGTTATAGTTAAGAAATTCAAATAACAACTGGAGAAATCAAAAACTAAACATTTTAACGTACCATAGAAGTCAGAACTCTGAAAACTTTTTAAGTTTTTAACTTTTTGAGTGTTTAAGAAAAAAACAACACAGAAATGCCTGGTTTGTGCAGAGGGTAAACAGTGCAGTTTTATATATAGTCTTTAACCCAATTTTTAGAACTACTTATTGGAAAATATTCAAGGCTGATATATCCTATTAGGGTCATTTACATTTTACATACAACATCATGAGCTTTAGTTGCTTTCTCAAATTTTACTTTGGATAATTCCCCGTTAGATGTATGAAATACTTTAGAGATCTAATCCTGAACACGAACATTCAGCTATTGGCACTCTTTGCCAATATGACTTTACTCCCCTGGTTCACTGGCTACATAAATGGATTTTCACAAAAGATGCTTATTTAACTTCAGTGGTAACGATGACATCGAGATAGGATGTGTTAAGTATTTAATCTCAGATCAAGAGCAGTGTATATCTCAGACAAGCTGTCTATAATTAGTCATATTTACATGTTTTGTCCACAGTTTTAATTCCAAATTAAATCATGAATTTAAGCATAGATTGGATTTCCCTTTGAGATAATAAAAGATGGGTTACAAGTTACTCTCTTCTAAGAGAACTGATTGCAAGAAAAAGAAATTTTTTTCTTATAACCAAACAGAAGATGTTTCTGATTTTAACCTTACAAATTAATAGATTTATATCTTTGTCCCATAAATTTCTTCATCTTTGTCTAATTATTCCCATGTCATTCTGAGATACTTTGAGGACCACTGCATTCATAGGCAATCACTGTCAGGTTTAGGCTTAACCAGGTAGGAAACATTCCTCTTTGAAAAGAAATGGCACAATGGGGAAACTGAGCCAAGAGTATACTACCATAATCCACACCAAAGTCGTCCCTTCAATCTTTCCCAAGAACAAAATCTATCTACAGTGGTTCTCAGGCTGAACTCCCTTGAGCAGATGATGGCATTTACCTTGGATGGTGGATTACTGACTTAATAATCTTTCAGACAATTGTACCTGAATTCAGAACTCAGAACAATATCAGCAAAATTTCCCTAAGCATAACTGGGACTGCATATAATTATTAGTACTCTCATGTTGTTGCACTAAGTTAGTTAACTATAAAAAGTTATCATGCCTAATAAAAAAAAATCACTCAACATTCTTTTTTTTTTAACACAGTAATTATTATTATTTCCACTTAAAACATGTCCAATTAAATACTTGATAGTTTTTTGTTTTTTGTTTTTTAACATTTTGACCATAGCTTTTAACAACCTAATTAACAATTTCATGTTATCCAAATCAAAAGAAATGAAATTCTTCAGTGGTAGAATTTTATCATTCTGACAGGATTTCTTAATATAATAAATAGTTTCCAGAATTTATAATTTAAGGAAATTTAAAAACTCAATAATAACACTCACAGTTCCACAAATTCAAAACATGAAACTATGCATTTCCTCATTATCTTATGTAAAAAAAACATTCATCTTCTCACCTTTAGTGTTTTATTATAATCACATCTAACACTCAGTGCCCAGTACAGCATTCAATTAAAGAAATAATATTTAACATTTATGTAGTGCTTAACATATGCCAGGCTTTGTGTTTACAAACTTCATAATCAACTACAGAGACTAAATATGGATCAAAGCATAGTATTTTTTACCTTTTTTGTTGCTGTTATTTGTTTTTTTTTCCTTTCTTGTGTTTTTCCCTCTTTTGATCTGATTTTTTTGCACAGCATGATGAATATGAAAATATGCTTAAAAGAAATGCACATGTTTACCTATATCAGATTGTTTGCTGTTTTAGGGAGGGGGAGGGGGGAAGAGAGGGAGAAAATTTTGGAACACAAGGTTTTGCAAAGGTAAATGTTAAAAACTATCTTTGCATGTATTTGGCGAAATAAAATACTGTTAAAACTGAAAAAAAGTGAAATGAAAGAAACAAACAAACAAAAAAAACAAAACACCTTTATAATCTTGTGATTCCTGCAATAACTCTGGGAAGTATGTGTTATTTTGATCCCTTGAATAGATTAGTAATCTGAGGTAAGCAGAGTTGAGGTCACTTGCCTAAAATATATATATATTTTTAAATTAAAGCTTTTTGGGGCAGCTAGGTGGCACAGTGGATAGAGTACCAGCTCTGAAGTCAGGAGGACCTGAGTTCAAATTAAGCTTCAGACACTTAACACTTCCTAGCTGTGTGACCCTAGGCAAGTTACTTAACCTCAATTGCTTCAGTGTTAAAACAAAAATTAATTAATTAATTAAAACTTTTTATTTTCAATACATGCATAGATACTTTTCAGCATTTTCCCTGGTGAAATCTTATGTTCCAATTTTTTTTTCTCCCTCCCTTCCCCTCTATTCTCCCCTTTTGCCCTCCCCTAGACAGCAAGTAATCTAATGTATGTTTAACATATGTAATTATTCTAGACATATTTACACAGTTATCTTACTACACAAGAAAAATCAGATCAAAAAGAAAAAAAAAGAGAGAAAGAAAACAAAATGCAAACAAACAACAACAAGAGTGAGTATGCTTTATTGTGATCCACACTCAGTCCCCACAGTCCTCTCTCTGGGTGCAAATTGCTCAATCCATCACAAGACCTTTGGAACTGGCCTGAATCACCTCACTGTGAAAAAGAGCCACATCCATCAGAATTAATCATCATGTAATCTTGTTATTGCCCTGTACAGTGTTCTCCTGGTTCTGCTCACTTTACTCAGCATCAGTTCATGTAAATCTCTCTAGGCCTCTCTGAAATCATCTTGCTGATCCTTTCTTATAGAGCAATGATATTCCATAACAGTCATATGCCATAACTTATTCAGCCATTCTCCAAAATGTATCTCCAAATGTTTGTAGCAGCCCTTTTTGTGCTGAATGGCAAGGACTGCTACAAAAACTTTTGCACATATGGCTCCCTTTCCCCCTTTTATGATCTCTTTAGGATACAGACCCAGTAGAAACACTGCTGGATCAAAGGGGATGCACCGTTTGATAGCCCTTTGGTCATAGTTCCATATTGCTCTCCAGAATGGTTGGATCAGTTCACAACTCCACCAGCAATATATTAGTGTCCCAGTTTTCCCACATCCCCTCTAGCATTCATCATTATCTTTTCCTGTCATCTTAGCTATTTGCTTAAAATCACACCAGCCAACAAATTTACAGAGCCCAGGTTTTTTAAATTTATATTTTCCTCTATCTGTGCTTAATGCCAAATCACACTGTAATGTAGTCTCATGTTAAACCTTTACCATATCAAACATGGATTTACAATCACAAAATCAAAATGTCAAATTTTCCAAAGGCCCACATACTTCTAGTACTTCATGCTATAGGATTCATACTCTCTGTTTACTGTCAGAGATTTAAAGTGGAAGTCTCTTGTTTCTCATCCCCCTTTCTAGAGTCCCTGAGAATTTTAAGAACAAAAAATATTCTTCTAATGGTCCTGTCAAGAACAGAATTTAATTGTTATCTTGAAATAATTCTATGTTGCAAATATATTACTATAGTTTCCATATGATAAAGAATAGCCACACGTTTTTTTTTTTTTTGTCCAAGCTCCTTCAAATCTCTCTTCAAAACTCTAAACCCCTTTTACTTTCAAGCTCTGCTTACTCAAACTTTCTCTGTTACCCTCTATGTATATTAAAGCCCTTTAAAAGAGGATCTTTTTTGTTTATCTTTTATATTCTTATCTGCCTCTTCTCTTTCATATCCCAGACTATCTGCAAAACTCATTTTCATTCCACTGAATTTCTGCTTTGTAATTTGACAACACATTTTGTTCCTAGGTAACCTCAGTTAATTCTAATACTGTTGCCTTTAGGGTCCTAAAAAGCTTAGAAACACATTGTTTATTCAAATACCTTTTGGTGACTTCTTATTTATCCAAACAATTAAGTTCTATTATATTATTCATAGAATCATTTTTTCTAAATTGAATTTTATTTATATTCAACTTGCTCTCTTGAATAATTTTCTTTTCATGAGCAACAAACAAGACAGTTCTTTAAAATCTAAATTGTAAACTGGCTTTGATATTTAGCCCAAATTGACTTTCCCTTCTCTAATCTGTGGTGTCAATGTAGAGTAGGGAGGAAGATCTCTTAGGGGTATAACTCCTCTGTGGAGTGAAGTGGACATAAAGGTTCAGATTTTTCCCTTCCTTTGTTCTTTCTCTCATATCCATCTTTGGGGAGGCTGCTAAATTTTTCTATAACCTCTTACTCCCTCTTAGGCAGAAAACATAGATGTACCACTTAATTCAATGCAGAGATTGATTGGCAAAAGTAGAATCAATAATTTCAATCATGTAGTTTGAGTGGATCTAGCCCCAAATCCCACCTCCATATTCTACATAATCTATTCTTAAAATTGGTAGGAGTCTCATTCTCTTCTTAACAAGTAGTTCAAAACCTACTCCAGTTAATATCCACATAGGAATTAGGGAATCTTAACATAATTTACTGTAAAATTTCTAATTTCAAAACACAGAACAATTAAAAAATTCTTTTTAATTTGATTTGTACTTAGTTTTAATTTGTAAAACTCCCCCAAGTATCTAATTAAATGTTCTAATGAAACTTATTTACTTTTTAGTTGTTCTTTGTTTTACACAAACTTTTCTCTCTATGAACTAGCAAATCGTTAATAACTGGCAATTCTAGGTGCTGTTGATATTCTAAATATCTAATATCTAAATCTAAACAAAAAATAATTCTAAATGTTGATAAACAAATGCAAGCTGCAACCTATTTTTTTTTTCACTTTGGAAGTTCATTGATACTACCTTCAAACTAGTTTCAGTTCCCTTTTCTCTAATCATGAAATGACCTTCCCCTTGCACTAATACAATAAATCTCTCATTTTCCAAGCAAAGAGTGATATAAGATCTGTGTTGTTTCTTTGTAATTTTCACAGTTCTTTTCTCATTTTTCTTTAAGACAAATTCTACAGAGAGTTAAAACTCACCAAAACATTTTGCATTTATAAAAACATTCAAACTATGATTTGAAATTCACAGCAGAGAACATATATTTTAGTCTCTGATTTGTTTATTATGCTATAAATTTCTACAGATTGGAGGAAAGTCCTGTCTCTCTTATCTCTGTTTTGCTTGTCTGCCTTCCTAACTTCTTCAGAGTTAGGAAGAGAGAGAAAGAGAGTCTAGTCTCAAGAAAGTTTTTTTTTCCTTATTGTTCTTGGGCTAAGACCCCAGCAAAAGGCTATTTTGACTTTCAAAACTAGATAATATGACAAGACATATATACAAAACACTTGCTAACAAAGTTCCTTAAAAAATTCTGTGTACACAAATCAAAGTTTCCTTTTTTAGGTCAAATTTTAGGTCCCTTGGAATCCTTTGAAATTCTTATATATCTTTTAGACTAATGATTTTGGTTTTCCCTTTTCTGATTAGGAAGAATACTCATTTACCAGATAGTTATTTTTGACTGCCAGCCTTGCCATTTGACAATAATGGTTTCTTATGATATGGTGCTTCTTCAATTCCTTTTTAAAATAGGTTGTTGCTCTGTTTCTTTATTATCATTTCATCTTCCTGGAGCGGAAGTGGATAAATTCTCTAAGGGGTGTCTTGATGTTTCAGTATTTCCCTGAAGGGATGTCAGTAGTGTTTGCCCCTCCAGAAACCTTGGAGCCCTTCTAGAAGAAAAGGAAATTTTCCCAATGGTCTTAATCCCTTATTCTGATTCCCAGGTTTAGTATTGTCAAATACTATTGAATGCTACACTTAAAAACATAAATAGGGCACTAAGATAAACAAGTAACTTCCCCAACAGTATGGGGCTAACCTTTAGCTTGTTAAGCCTGGATCTGAGGCAGTGAGAGTTTGATCTTGATGCAGCTTTTCAGCAAAGAAATCCCTAGGTGGAAAATCTTACCTGAGTATACTTTTAAAAATAATAGGTTTTTATTTATTTATTTTAATAATAGCTTTTTATTTTCAAAATCCACGCAAAGATAACATTCACCCTTGCAAAGCCTTATGTTCCAAATGTTTCTCCCTCTCTTCCCTCTGCCCCTCCTCTAGACGGCAAGTAGTCCAATATATGTTAAACATGTGAAGTTCTTCTATATGTATTTCCACAATTATCATTGTACATAAGAAAAACCAGATCAAAAAAGGGAAAAAATGAAAAAGAAAACAAAATGCAAGCAAAACAATAACAAAAAAGTGAAAATGCTATGTTGTGGTCCACACTCAGTCCCCACAGTCCTCTCTCTGAGTGCAGATAGCTCTCTCCATCACAAGTAGATTGGAATTCACCTGAGTATTCTTAAAGGGCAATTTTTCCCAAGAGGCTTCCTTAAAGATTAACTTCCCTCTTCCAAATTCCTTCATGGTTACCAAGTTATAAGTTAAAAAATCATTAAGGTAGACTGAGGCATAAAGTTCTGAGCATAATCAATTTATTAGTAAAATGAGTTTTCTTTTTAGCTAATCCTAAATTACTTTTAATACTCAATTTTATTGAGCACATAATTATATATTGTAGGTCCTGAAAATAATTTTTTTTCCTGTTTTTTCCTTTGGGTAATATGATTTTCCTTTCTCTTTTTGGGGGGCCTAATTTAATAAAAGTTCAAGAATTCAAAGAACCAATTCTATTCTGTTGATTTTTATTTTCTATATTCTCCAATTTTCAAGATTTTCTATTTTGTGTTTATTCAGTTTTATTTCCTTTTTGATTTATTTTTACTTTTTAAAATTGTGTATTCATTTCATTAATCCTCTCATTTTCTGTCTTTTTTTTTTTAATAGAGCTCCATTCTGAGCTACCTCTCTGACTTAGCACTCTCTGGTTTTATAGGTTGGTACCCAAGGGGATGACTATTCTTAGGATTCAGGGGGGTATCTCAGGACCCCTCACCAGTGTGTTTTCCATTAGCAATCAGTAAATAGTTAACTCTCTTAGCAAAGTCATTTATTTAAAATATTATATGAACAGTAGCTACAAAATATCTTCTTTGCCAGTAGAGAGAGGACTTAAGCCAGCAAGTGTTGTTACCCTATACACAAACTGAAATTCTTGGCTTTTAAAGCAGGCTGTCACTGAGAAGCTGAAAGATTATGTATTTGAAGCCAAATTTAAAATTTGAATAAACAACAAATTCACTGACATATATTTTGATGAGTGCCAAGTTGGAAGTTATTTGTTGCAACATCACTAGCCAACTATGAGTTCATATCTCCTATCAGCCAGAAAAGACAAATGTTGATGAAGATGCTCTATCAATGCAAATCTGATGATATAGTTAAACTCCTAGAAAGAGTAAAAAGCCCATATATGATATCCAGGGACTGGATCTGTGGTTTTACTTTTATTGGGAACTCCCTGGCAAAGCACTTCCTCCCAATGTAGGTTGGTGCTTTCTCTGTAATTTTCAGTCTTAGTAAATCTAGAGCACTAAATTTGTTCAGGGCTACATAGCCAAGATCTGAGGCTGCAGGGAGCTGAACTAGGCAATCATAGGTGCAAATGAAAGTTTGGGACTCTCACCAGAGGGTATTCCATCATTTCTTTTAAACTTGGTTATACATTATGATTACTACGGTCCATGTTGTATTTTCTGTGTGTGATCTATATATTTAGTCATTGGATGAAGCTCTGTTGTGTGTGCTTTTTTTCCAAGTAGACATTTGTGTACTAAGTTCTCTCTCTCTCTATTGTGTTATAATGTATTCTGATGATTATATACCATGTATTATATTCACCTATAGGCTCTAATGCTAGCTGCATACAGTTTTACAATGAGTGCCATGTAGTAAATATCTGCTTGTGCATTGCACTGTGTAGCTGGAGGTTATCTTATACATTTAGACTGATGATGTGTATTTTAGTTACCTGATGAGCAATTATATACCTTGATAATTTGCAGGGATTGGAAATACTTTACTTGGGGGGACAATGTAGGAAGACTTGAGATTTTCACTGGTCAAAGCACTCAGGCTTTGTTGCTGACATATGCATAATATTGACAGGAATTCTATATAGCTTACCTTTTATTCTGATTCAAATTCATTTATAGTTGAGCCAGAGAAGATCTGGGGAGTGTGATAGACTGTCTAAACCCTAATTCAGATAGTTAGCTTTAACAGAAGGACTCGCTCTCTGGCTATACCTAGAGGTTGAAAAAGGAAGACCCATTCTCAGCCGGGCAACACCCTGCCTGGCTTTTATTGACTAGATGAGATAAAGGGACAGGTTGCCATCCTGCCTTTATCAGAGAATAGTTTTAGTCACTATCCCTCAGAATACTAAAACTAAAATAATGGAATTATCCCTGTGGAGATTAGCATGCCAGAAAAGACTACAAGACCAACAGAAGCCCATGAGACCATCAGGACCTTAGCAAAGCTTAGTGGAACAATGTGACTGGCAAGGAACAGGCTCAGCAAAGATGGAACCACCCCAGTGAAGTAAAAAGCTCTTCATGGGTTCTTTGCCCAAAAAAGAACAGGACCAGCAGTGATACCATGGCTAGTGATTATTATGTGCCCAGTGAGAACAGTGCAATAATATCACTAGAAAACACTGGGAGTGTGAGCTCTCTTAAGTATGAGGTACTCTTTTGTAAGTATTTCTCATGTATAGGCCTCTCATGGATGATCACTCTGTACTAAGGGTGCCTATTTCAGACAGATTATGCCCTGAAGGGGAATTTTTTTTATCGAAATCTTATTTTATTATTCTATTATCATTATTTATATTCTATTTAATCAAATTCCTTTGATTTGAACCAATTGTCTTTTCTGATCAATAGAAAAAGTAAACCCATTGGTGGAAGCTCATGAGCTAGCATTTTAAGTCTGTGTGGCTCCATAGAGTACCTTGAATGTGGGAATGTGAGAAGGGTACTCCAGTTGCCACATTTAATAGGTCAGGATGGAGTTATTAAAATTCTATTTTTCTCCTTTTTATTTCTCCTCTCTGTTTGAGAGATGGTATAAAATGATGGATAGAGAGACAGCCTCAAAGCTAGGAAGGCTTGGATTCAGAGGCCTAGCTCTGACACATATTGGCCATGTGACCTTGGATAAGTCACTCAAGTTCTTAGTGTTTTAGGACAATTTTCTAACACTTATAAGTTGCAGAGAAGGCATGGACTTAGATCAGTAGAGAAACTTTCCTAATCAAGGCAAATGAAAAAATTAGGTCCAATCTGCATCTCATTTCTATTCTGGTTTTCTTCCCGTTTTGATCTTGTGTTTTGATATATGGATGTATTCTTAGAGAAAGCGTTCATGATGGCTAGACCATAGGTTTCTGGGTAGTCTGCAAGTCCAACTTCTGTCAACTTATTCTTGATTTCTATTTTACTGCATGGTTTTGGTCATCCACTCCTTACATTGAAGAAAACTCCATAGACATTGATAAACTTAAGATTATCTGGCCAATCTAAACTAAGATGGTGGAGTGAAAGGCAGAGACTCACTGAGCTCTCCCCCAAATCTCTCCAAATTCCTTTAAATAATGATTCTTAAGCAAATTCTAGAGTGTCAGTAAAATTGGTCCAATGGGAGAGGAGATACAAAAGCTCACTGAGGAAACTAATTCCTTGAAAATTAGAACTGAACAAAAGGAAACTAATGGCTCTGATAAATGAATAAATAATAAAACAAAATCAAAAGAATGAAAAAATAGAAAAAATGTGAAATATCTCACTGGAAAGTAGATCCAGGAGAGATGATTTAGAAATTATTGGGTTACCTGAAAATCATGATAAAAAAAAGAGCCTGAACATCATATTTCAAGAAATTATCAAAGAAAACTGTCCCAATATTCTAGAACCAGAGGGTAAAATAAATGTTGAAAGAATCCACCAATCACCTGCTGAAAGAGATCTCAAAATAAAAACTCCCAGGTCAAGGAGAAGATATTTCAAGCATACAGAAAGAAACAGTTCAAGCCTAGTGGAGCCACAGAAAGGATAACACAAGATTTAGCAGCTTCTACATTAAAGGGTTAGAAGACTTGGAATATAATATTACAGAGAGCAATGGAGCTAGAATTATACCCAAAATCACCTACTCAGCAAGACTGAGTATAATCCTTCAGAGGAAAAGGTAGATAATCAATGAAAGAGAGAACTTTCAAGCATTCATGATGAAAAGACCAGAGCTGAATAGAAAATTTTGTTTTTAAATACAGGATTCAGGAGAAGCATAAGGAGGTAATCAGGAAAGGGATATCACAAGGGACTTAATAAGGTTTTTCTGTTTACATTCCTACTTGGAAGGATGATACTTATAACTCATTAGAACTTTCTCATTATTATGACAGTTAGGAGTATATATAGACAGAGGGCACAGGGGTAAGTTGAATATGAAGAGATAATGTCTAAAAAAATAAAATTAAGGAGTGAGAGAGGAATGTACTGGGAGAATGGGAAAGGAAGAGGAAGAAGGGCATAAATTGTCTGCCATAAAAGAGGCAAGAAAAAGCTTTTACATTGGAGGGGAGAAGGGAAAGGGGAGGGGGAGTGAGTGAACCTTCTTCTCATCAGAATTGGCTCAAAGAAGAAATAACATACACACTCAATATGGGTAAAGAAATCTGCCTTAGTCTGCAGCAAAGTAGGAAGAGAAAGGGATATGGGGGAGGGTGAAAGAAGACAGGGCATATTGGAGGGAGGGGGTGGTCAGTAGCAAAATATTTTTGAGGAGGGTCTGGGTAAAAGGAGAGAGAGAATAGAATAAAAAGTTAGCAACAATGACAGTGAAAAGAATTTTGAAGCAAAATAATTTTGAAGCAAGTTTCTCAGCTGAAGGCCTCATTTCTCAAATGTAGAGGGAACTGAGTCAAATTTATAAATAAAAATAAAAGCTATTACCCAATTGATAAATGATTAAAACATATGGCCTATGCCCAAAGGAATAGAAAATCATTCATATTCTTTGACCAAACAATACCACTACTAGACATGAATCCCAAAAGAGATTTAAAAAAAGGAAAAGAACCTATATGTACAATACATATTTATTGCAGCTCTCTTCTCATGGCAAAGAATTGGAAATTGAGGGGATGCCCATCAATTGGGGAATAGCTGAAGATATTGTGGTATGTGATCATGATAGAATATTATCGTTCATGGAAAATGATGAATAGGATGTTCTCAAAAAAACTTGGGCAGTCCTTCATGAACTCAAGCAAAATGAAATGTACCATATACAAAGTAATGGCAATGTGGTGGGATGATCTGCCAAGAATGACTTTGCTATTCTCAGCAATACAATAATTCAAAACTACTCTGAAGGACTTATGATGAAAAAATGCTATCTATACAGATGAAAAAATGCTATCTCTAAGTATGGATTGAAGCATACTCTTTTTTAACTTTATTTTTCTTGAGGGTTTTTTTTGGGGGGGGGAAGAGGAGAAATCTATGTTTTTTTTTTCTTTTTGCTGAGCAATTGAGATTAAGTGACTTGCCTAGAAGTCACTCTAGGAAGTTTTGTGTCTGAGGCTAGATTTGAACTCAGGTCCTCTTGACTTCAGGGCTGATGCTGTATCCACCGCACCACCTAGCTGCCCCTGAAATCTGTGTTTTCTTTCACAACATGACTTTATGGAAATGTTTTGAATAACTTCACATGTGTCATCTAAATGGGAGTTGAAGGAGAAAAGAAGAGAATCTGGTACTCAAAGTTTTAAAAAAGAATCTCTGGATAAAGTAACCAGGATGATGAAGGGTCTTAAGCTTATAACCTGTGAGGATCCATGGAAGGAAATGGGCATATTTAGCCTGAAAGGACAGAAGACTGAGGAAATCTTTATAGTTGTTTTCAGGAGTGTGTAGGAAGAAACAGCAGTTACATTTGGCCCCAAAGGACAGAATTAAGAGCAGTAGCAAAGAGGTAAATTTAGGCTTCATGCCAAGAAAATCTCATAATAATAACTATCTAAAAGTGAAACATTGCCTTGAGAGAGTAGTTTTCCTCCTTGGAGGTATGTCTTCATGCAGACTCAGATGACCTTTCTTCAGGTATGTTATTGTGGGGATTGCTTTGCTGCACTAACTAGATGGCTGCTAAAGTCACTTGCATATCTCAAATTATATGATTCTTTGTGTGCATAATAACATAATATCTATAATTAGTGTAATTTGCTTCTCCACTTGTGTAATCTCAGATCACAGGTTCTTACTTTTCTTCACAATCTATGTTCAGAGGTTGGAGTTTATTTTGCTTATGACTAATCTCTCCCTGAATCTAATCTCCTCTTTTAATACCTTCTCTTTTTACCTGTTTCTATATTAGGTTTAGTATTTTTCTACACCAAACTCCGTGTGTGATTAACTTTTCTGATTCAGTTGGCAGAGAAACTCATGTGATGTTTGCACCCTGTTTTTTCCTTTCTTATCTTGATTATATGAGATTATAGGTTCTTTTCCCTTCCTCTCCTTTCTTCTCTAGTGTATTCATTTACTTCCTTCTTGTTCTTCCTTTTAATATTATCAAAATATAGCAAAACCATTCTCAAATTCTCTGTATTATTTTATTTTTATTTATTAATTCCATCTATGACCCTTAAAGATAGTAGTTTCTGAGGGGATACTTTTTTGCTCCTCTCCCTATTGTAATGTGTTCACTTCATCATTGTATAACTTCTTCCCATTGATCCATTATATTTACCTTCTTGTGTTTCTCTGGATTTTTGTGTTTGCATTTGAAAGTTTCTGCTCAGCTCTGGAATGTTTTGAAGCTGTCAATTTAATGAAAGATGTTTTGTTTGTAGGAGTAGACTCAGTTTTGTTGGCTAAGTTATTCTCGGTTGTATTTATCTTTTGCCTTTTGGAATACTGTATCATATTACAAGGTCCTCTCATTATTCTAGTAGCTGTCAATTCTTTGGTGATTCTAAGGCTTCTCAGTACTTCAACTCTTTCTTCATGGCTGTTTATTGTATTTTTTTCTTTGACCAGAAAGCTCTGGATTTTGACTGGCATTCCTCAGAGTTTTCATTTTAGAGTCTCTTTCAGGAGGTTATTGATGAATTGTTTCTATATTTTAACATGTACACATATATTGGATAACTTGCCATCTAGGAAGTGGGTGGGGGGAAGGAGGGGAAAATTTGTAACACAAGGCTTTGCGAGTGTCAATGTGGAAAAATTATCCATGCATATGTTTTGAAAATAAAAAAAGCTTTAATTAAAAAAGGTAAATTTTTTTTAAATTTTCATTTCCTCTCCTGGTTTTAATAGATATTAGAAATGATTTCTTAAAATATGGTATCCAGGTTTTTAAAATTTGGTTATGATTTTTAGGTAATATGATTTTTCCTAGATTTGATTATCTCTCCTTAACCTGTTTTCCAGATCAATTTTTGATATGCAATACCATACCTTTTATTCTATTTATCAATCTTGATTCCATCCCCCCCTTGCAATTTTTGTTTTCTCGTGGAGTCACTGATTTCTATTTGGTCCATTTTACTTATCACAGAGTCTATTGCTTAGACAAACTTATGCATCTCTTGGCTAAGTGGTTTATTATCTTTCAAACTCTTATATTTAATTTCCAGTTCTTATAGTGTTCTTCTTTATAATATAATTTTTAACCTCTTGCTTAATCCCCCCTCCTATAATTTATTAGAATTAGGTCAAAAAATTCTAGTGGTCAAGCAATTAATTTTGTTTGTAGATATTAGGGAGTTATTCTTTTTTTTTTTTTTTTCAAGTTTAGGGTATCTCTGGATCCAGAACATTTCTTTATCATCATTATATTCTTCTGCTCCTCATATTTGTCTGAATTATAATTTTATGCCAACTTTTAGAAGGAATGATGGGACCTTGTTTGGTTCTGCTATATATATACAAACAGAAATAGATATATGTTATAAGCACACACATATGGATGTGTGTGTGTGTATATCTGTATATATTTATATACAGATATATGCTTTAAATTACTAATAAGAAGAGAAATGCAATTAAAAACAGTCCTGAGGTTTCACCTCACATCCTGTCAATTGACAGAGATGACAAAGGATGGAAGACTCAAGTTGAAGGAATTGTGGCACGATAGGGACACCAGTGCATTATGGTGCACCTGTGAGTCAGGACAACAATTTTAGACATTTGCCTATACCCTTTGCTACTAGTCTACTAGTAGGATCTACTAGTAGGCTTTTGCCTTGAGGAGACCATTTATAAGAAGAAACTTTCCACATACACCAAAATATTTATAACTTCACTTTTTGCACGAACCAAATATTCGAAACAAAGTAAATGCCCATAGATTGGGAATGGTTGAACAAATTGTGCTGCCTCAATATAATGGAATATTTTTTTGCTGTAAGAAATGATGGATGTGATAAATATAGAGAATCATGGAAAGACCTACATGAACTATTTTGGTGAAGTAAACAGAACGCAGTGATTACAACAAAAAATGAGAAGACATCCCCAAATCACACTTCTCTGCAGAGGTGGGTGGTCCATGAATATGGGATATAGCATATATTTTTGGATTATTTTGTTGATCAGTTATGCTATTTATGTTATTTTCTTTTTGTCTTAAAAACTTTGTTATATGGGATGGCTCTTTGAGAGGAGTTAGGGGAGGGCTGCTGGGGGAAGTTATAATGGTGTAAAAAAAGTAAAAACTTCATCACAAACTTTTTTTAAAAAACAGGGTAGTCCAAACTTCTGGCTGAGGAACATGGAGCACAAAGCTGTCAGGCCTGAGGGAATAAGGATTAATATAGGGGAGATGGTTATGGAAATCTCTCAGCTCACTTTAAGACTGACATCCTATAGCTGAGGGGAGAGATTGACCATGAAGGAAGGTCTGAGGGTTTCCACCTCTGTGCCCTTAGAGAGTTAGGACTACATTGTTGCTAACTGTTTCTGCCAGCTGCTATATAAAGAGTTGGGCCAGTTCAGCATCTTGGCATGAAACCAAGTAGTAGCAGCAGCAACAAGCAGCAAAGCAAGAAGCATGATAAAGTGGTAGAAGTAGGGGTGACAATAAGAGTTCTTCTTTTCTGACCTCCACAGCTTTGGGAGAGGTCCATAGCTGCTGGTCAAATATGAGCCAATAAAAGAGGAGCACTAGGTCTCAAATGGTAATCTGGGAGCAAAATAATTTTTTTCTTTTAAAAGTTTTTGTTGTTTTTTATTTTTAACATCACCATAACAATGTACGGATCCCTTCCCTCCCCCTCACCCCCAAGGACAAATAATATCTTTTCAGAGAGAAAAAAATTAGCACAATTGATCAATAGATTGAAGAAGTTTTAAAATATTCAATGTGTAACTTTTGTGGACCTCTTACTTTCAGAAAGGGCTTTATTGGGGGTGTCTTCTCATCTCTCTTCATTTAACTTCTGTTTGATCTTTATAATTTTATTGCATTTACTTTTGAGTTTTTGATGTGTCTATCATTCTATTTGCATTGGTGTAGTTACTATGTGTATTGCTTTCTTAGCTCTGCATACTTCATTCTATATCTATTCATAAAGATCTTTCCATGCTTCTATGAATTTATCATATATATATATATGTATATATATATATATATAATTTTTTACAGCACAGTAATTATTACATTAATGTACCACAATTTGTTTAGCTATTCCCCAAATTAATGGGCATTTATTTTCCTTCCAATTCTTAGCAGTCACAAAAAATACTAATATAAATATTTTGGAGTGTAGGGAGACATTTTTCCCTTATCAGTGGCTTCCTTAGGGTATAAGCCCAGTAATGGAGTCTCTGGTGTTTTAGTCACTTTATATGCATAATTCCAAATTGCTTTCGCAAGTCCTCCCACAATATCTAAGTGTGTCTGTCATTCTACAACCCCTCCAACATTGCCTTGCCCCTTTTCATAATTCTTGGCAATTTCCGTGGTGAAGGTGAAAGCTCACAGTTATTCTGATTTGCATTTCTCTTCTTATTAATGATTTGGGGCATTTTTTCATATGGCGAATACTTTTCAGTTCTTCTTTTGAAAACTGTTGATAGCCTTTGATTATCTATTGGGGAATAGCTGTTGGTTGTATTTATTCAGAGAAATCTGAGCTGAGGATTTTTTTTTGCCTATTCAACCTTCTTATCCTAGATGCATATTAATGTCTTTGCAGAAGCTTTTCGGTTTTTTAATTTTTGAATTGCCTCTAACTCTTGTTTGATTAAGAATACATATCTTCCTCATAACTGTGAAAAATATATGATTTGTTTCTCTTCTGATTTTTTAATAATATAATTTTAATATAAAGGTTATTTATTCATTTAGAATGCATTGTGGTATACAGTGTAAGGTATTATTCTAAGTCTAATTACTGGTGTGCTACTTTCCAATTTTCTAGAAGTTTTATCAAATAGAGAGTTTTTCTCCAGGTAATTTGTGTTTTCTACTTTATCAGGCACCAGGATATTGAATTCTATTGCTTCTGAATCTCCCTGTCTAGTTGACTCCCATTGATTGATCTCTCTAGTCTTTAACCAAAATCAGATGACTACTGTTTTTATAATATAGTTTGAGCTCTGGAAGTGCTATTCCCCCTTCATCCCTCCTTTTTTTCATCATTTCCCTTGATATTCTAGATCTTTTTTTCCAAATGAATTCTGTTAGTATGAAGTTATCAAGTTAGTTTGTCAAGTTATGTAAAGTATCCCCTTAGAAATTTGATTAGTATGACATTAAAATGTAAATTAATTTTGGTATTGTGGTTATTTTTATTATATTGACATGGCCTTACCATGAGCATTGAATATTTGTCCAGCTATTTAAGTGGTTCTTTGTTTCTTTAAAGACTACTTTATAATTAAATCTATACAAGTCTTTTATGTGCTTTGAGAGGTAGATCCCCAAATATTTTATGCATTTCATAGTTTTGGGGAATGGGATCTCTCTATTATTGCTTTAAGTAGTTTGTTGTTATAATAATATAGAAATACTGTTGATTTTTCAGGTTGATTTTATAACCTGTAACTGTCGCAGCTATTAATTGTCTCAATATCTTTTTTTAATGAAAATACTGATTTATTTTAGACGATTTAGTAATTATAAATTGAAGACATACAAAGCTAGCTTGTAGCTCAGTTTTCTGACCAACTTCTAATCTACTCTCTTATATTCTCTTATAATAAGCCACCTAACTGAAAAAAGTATTGCCAAGCATTGCTCTCAATTGTAAACATGCTACTGACCATATTCTCAAATTTGCTATTTTAATACATAGAGCTTGAAAAATGTAAGTTCCTTTTGCAAAACCCTTTAAAGATAAAAATGCCATTATACTTACTTTGCTTGGAATTAAGACATTATTAATTAAGATAGTTCCAATCAAGCTGAAGCGTGTGATCAAATTAACTAAAAAAGAAAAGATCAAAAATGAAAGTTCCATCTCTTAGACTCAAATTTAATTCCTCAGATCAGAATTTTCTCATTTCTTCCCTTTCATTAGTTTGAGCACAAATGATAATGCAAGAATCTTGACTGTATCTCCCATTATATTACTTTGTTTTAAAGCCTTGTCTCAATATCTTTGTTCATTTCCTATGACTTTCCAAGTAAACTATCGTATCATCAGCAAATAGCAAATATCCTCTTTACCTATCTTTCTTTATTCCTTTAAGTTTTTTTTCACTTGTCTTATTACTGTTGTTCCAGAACTATAGGAAATAAGAGTGGGGAGAGTAGATATCTTTGCTTCACTCTTGTATTTATTGGAAAAGATTCTTGTTCACCCCCGCCCTTGCAGATGATGCTAGCTCTTAGTTTTAGACATATTCTTTTTATGATGTTTTAAAAAGATTCTTCTATCCTTATAATTTGTAGAATTTTTGGCAAAAAAGAATGTATTTTTAAAAATTGCATATATTTAACTTGTATCAGATTATTTGTTGTCTTGGGGATGGGGAGGTAAGGGGGGAAGGGAAAAAATTTGGAACACAAAGTCTTACAAAAATGAATGTTGAAAGCTATCTTTATGGGTATTTTTATGTGTGTCTTTATGTGTATATGGAAAATAAAATACTATTGAACAATGAAGAAAACAAGAATCTGTTTTTTTCAAAGGCATATTTTTCTGCATATATTGAGATGATCATGTGATTTTTGGATGTTTTGGTTTTTAATATAATTATATTGACTATTTTCCTAATATTGCTCCTTGCCTGTATCCCTGGTATTAAATTTCACTTGTTCATAATGAATGATTTCTTGGATCAATCACTGTAGTCTGTATGATAAGATTTTGTTTACAATTTTTGAGGCAGTGTTCAATAATGACATTGGCTTATAATTTCCTCCTAAGTTTCATCTTTATCTGTTTAATATATTAGGAATATATGTCTTATAAAAAGATTCTAGTAGGATGCTTTTTTCTCAGTTTTAAAGAATAATTTGTAAAGTCTGAGTACTAACTGTTCTTTAAAAGTTTAGTAGAAATTTTCTTCAAATGTATTAGGATAAGGAGCTTTTTTTCTTTAGTAGTTCCTTTACAATTGTATCTGTTTCCTTTTCTGAAATTGGATTAAGATCTCTATCTGGTCTTCTGATGCAGTATTTTATATTTTTGAAGGCACCAATTTATTTCCTTTGTGTTCTTTATTTTTGTGAGCATCTACCTGTGCATTATATGTTCTGAATATTTTTTAATTTCTTTTGGGTTTACTGTAGTTTCACCTTGTTTATTTGCTATTTTATTGATTTGATTTTCTGTTCTCTTCTTTGTAATCAGATTAGCTAAGAGATATCAAATTTACAGGGAATATTGATCTTATAAAATGAAGAGTCAAGTGGAATTTGCAGTTGAAGTTTATACTTGGAAAGCAAGTTTGAAAGATTTGAACAAAAAAGACCAATTCAGAGGTCATGGAGGCATATGAGGTGGATAGCAAAGCAAGCAAAGAAATGAGGGAATGGACAGAACTTTTGATGATTTTGACAAAAGAAAGAAGTAGGAATTTAAAATGTACAAATCATAAAGCAACAATAAAGCAGAAGAAAAAAAGGATGGAGGAGGAGCTGCTGTGGAGGAGGCTGCATCGATAAAGCAGCAGGGAATACCTGAAAGAGAATCTTTAATGAAGGAGAACGTGGAAATAGCTTCCATTTTAGCTTTAGCATACTATCAACAGTATTAGTTAATTTAAGGGCTCAGAAACAGAGTAATGCAGTAGAAGGAACTGTTCAAAAATATTCCTACAATTTCCATTTCACTGTTAACAGGATTTATATATGAATTTCAAGGAGGAAATCCTATGACAGTATAACAGATTACCATATTTCTACAAGTTAAACAGTGCTTGGTAAATATTTGGAAGTAGTATTTGTCATTTATTCCTTTTTATGTCACTTCTTAACCAGATAGCAACAGTTGTAATTATATATTTTTTAAACTTTTGCCTTGCTGATTTCCTTTAACCCAAGCTTTCATGGCAACATTTAAAGACATTTTATTTTTCAGAAGGTCTTGCTGAGTTGTGATATTTTGATATTAATATTCAGTATCACTAATATTCATAGGAACATAAATTGAATTAAGGGATTAAAATTGGCTAAGATGAACCTCAAATTGGACAAATTTTAGTGCTGAATACTGGAATATTGCCTTTCTCTTCTTAAAATATTATGGCTGCTTTTCCTTCTTTATTCCACTGAAATTTTTTAATATACTCACTTCTACTTCCCTGACCTCCATATAAACTTCCTTTGTCACAAAGAAAACCATTTAAGTAAAACCATTCATCATAGAATCTAATGGTGTATGCAGCATTCAGTATCCACGGGCTTCTTCTACCTGTCTAGTAAGAGGCAGGAGGTGTGTTTCAAGATCTGTCTTTTGAAACAAATTGTAATTATTGTCTTGATCCCGAGTTTCTCACCTTTCTTTTTTGACTAATTGTTATAACTTCATTGCAAATATGTACTATATTCTTCTTAATTAGGTACATGTCTTCTTTTTCTTACTTGATTTTAGACATTTTTTCCTAATGGTTCTTATTAGTCATTCTTTTTAAGTTTTCCATTTTCTCTTTTCAGTCTCCTTTTAAATAAGCACATTTACTTGTTGATTTAATTTAACTCTTTAAGCATTTTACTTTTATCATTTACAGTTATCTTTTTTATGTTGTGACAGTTATGCTGTCTTTGATGTGGGAAAGAGGTTCAGGTTAATCAGGATCTTTCAGAACTTCTCCAGGAAATTTTGGTTTTGATTTTTAATGTATTATGATGTTACAACTGACCTATTGTTTGTTTAATTGAGTATAAAACCAAAGTGTAAAAATTAAAACAATTATTTCTTTTTAAAAAAGAGGCTTTTTGAGGCTTGGCAATTGTCAGTGCTATAAAATTACCCATGCATATATCTTGTAAATAAAAAGCTATAATAAAAAAATATATATATATATATATTTTTTAAAAGGCTTTTTGCAACAGGCTAGGCAAGTGGTAAAGAGTGTGAAGGTGGTAGCAATAGAAATAGAGAGGAGGAGATCAGTGTAAACATTGTTACAGAGGTAAAGTTGATAACTGTCCAGGAATAGGGGGAGCGAGATGGTAACCCCAAACTTGTGAACATGGGAGACAAATTGAGTGATTGTCCCTTTTTCCTACAAGTCAACCCACTGGTAGCCCATTTTGGGCCATGTTGAGTTGGTGATGCTGAAATGCATTAAGGTTGAGATCTCCTCTATGTAATTGGAGTTCAGAAGAGAAGTCAGAGCTAAAGATAAAGATTTGGGAATCCTCTGCATGGATGTGATAGTCAAAGCTCTGGGAGATTGCATAAGATTACTAAGAGAAAGACTAGGAGAAAGAACAGAAGAGGCCCATATTAAAGTGTCAGGAATAGCAATAACTCCCATTTCCCTACTATTTTAAGGTTTATAAAGCACCTTCCTTCCAACAGCACTGAGAGGAAGGTAGTGCAAATGTCTCATTTTTTTTAGGTAAGGAACCTGAAACTCTATAAGGGTCATAGAGCTGGAAGTAACTTTTGAGGTTATTGAGTCCAACCCCTTCATTTGAGGAAACTGAGGCATAAGAGATCACACAGCCAATGAGTGTTTGAGGCAGGATTCAAACTCAGGCCGTCTTCTTCTTCTTCTTCTCCTTTTTTTTTTTTGCTGAGGTAATTGGGGTTAAGTGACTTGCTCAGAGTCACACAGGCAGGAAGTGTTGAGTGTCTGAGGTCAGATTTGAACTCAGGTCCTCCTGACTTCAGGGCTGGCGCTCTATCTACTGTACCAACTAGCTGCCCCAAAACTCAGGTCTTCTTGATTCCAGCTCATTTATTCATTTATACCACTCTGAGAAGTGACTTGCCCACGAGGCTGTTAAATGTTCTAGATGAAGATGAGAGCCCAGACTTTCAGATGCCAAGTCTTACACTCTATCTTCTGCCTCCCAGGAAGAAGACAAGGGGGCTAAGACTTAGGTAGCTCCTGGCAGCCTTGATTACTATAGACAAAAATGTATTCAGTTCCTCTAAGCCTATGAGAGCTTTTCATGTTCTGTAAAAGTGGTGTCAAATTTGGATAGAAACAGAGACCACTAATTTGTACATTAGGATGTCCACATATTGACTTAGTTTTTAAATGTAATATGACCTGGGTTTCGTCGTTTTCTTTTTTTGTTAAGCATTTTTCCAATTACATTTTAATTTGGTTCAGGCCGCACTTGGGAGTCTTGTTGTCATTATGTGACCTGCAAGCCATGTGCTCAACACCTATATGCTAAAGCCAGTTCATTGTATAATACTGGGAGGAGGCAGAGGTACTACAGTAGACACAAATTAAACATGTCAATCAAGATCATGCACCTTCTTTAAAGGAACCTCTTTCAAGACCATCTGGAGCTCAGAAGCCAGGACTAGAGATAAAGATTTAGGAATCATCTGATATGGTCGTTGACGCTGGGGGGAGTGCATGAGAAAGAACAAAAAGGTCCAGGAAGGCCCCTTGGGGAACAATCAAATTAAAGCATCAGGGATACTAATAATTCCCCTTTCTCTGGTGCTTTAAATATTGAAAACTAATGTCCTAGAGCTGGGACATTATTGTGGAATATTGTAGGGTCTGTTAGATTATGCCTGCCATTATTCATTTCACAGTATCTGGTTTGCAGACTTTGGGATCCTTTTATAATTTAAAAATTTTTTTAAATTAATTTTTGTTTATTTTAGACTTAAATATAAAAAGAGAAAAAAAAACCATACAGGATTCCATACAAAACCATAAATTTCCATTTCAGACTATTCATTTTTAATAGTATTTTATTTTTTCCAATTACATATAAAAATAGTTTTCAAAATTCATATTTTGTAAGAATTTGAATACCAAATTCTTCTCCCTTCCTCTTTCTCCTTCCCCTCGCTAAGACAGCAGGCAATCTGATATAAGTTATAGGTTATATATGTGCAATTATGTTAAACATATTTCCACTCTATGATCCTCTTATGATATTTCTTAGAATTTTGTGACTTCAGATTTCTTCCTTCCTCTGAGGAGTGCAAATGAGCACTTACTGCTTTTTGGAGAATATATACATTCATAAACACATGACCATAGTAATAATTGAAGCCTTCCTATCTCCCCCATGTTTGGATCATTTTGTTTTAGAAGTTTACTCCCTAAAGGACCCACATGTATAAAAATGTTTGTAGCATCCCTTTGTGTAGTGGCAAGGAACAGGAAACTGAGTGGCTGCCCATCAGTTGGGGAATGGCTGAATAAGTTGTGGTATATGAATGTTATGGATTATTATTATTGTATAAGAAATGATGAGCAGGATGATTTCGGAAAAGCCTACAGAGATTTATATAAATGTGTAGTGAGTAGAATCAAGAGAATCTTGTACACAGAAACAAGAAGATTATGTGATGATCAATTCTGATGGTCATGGCTCTTTTCAACAATGAGGTGATTCAGGTCAATTCCAACAGATTTGTGATGGAGAGAGCCATCTGCATCCAGAGAAGACTGTAGGAACTGATTGTGGATCACAACATAGTATTTTCACCTTTTTTGCTTGTTTGTTTGATTTGTTTCTTTCTCATTTTTTCCCTTTTTGATCTGATTTTTCTTGTACAGCATGATAAATGTAGAAATATGTATAGAAAAATTGTATATATTTAGCATATATTGGATTAATTGCTATCTAGGGGAGAAAGGGAGGGAGAAAAATTTGGAACATAAAGTTTTGCAAGGGTGAATGTCAAAAACTCTCTTTGCATGTATTTTGAAAATCAAAAGCTATTGTTGTCAAAAAAAAGTTTATTCCCTGTCTCATAGAGAATCTATGACATGTATATCAAGAGGAAAAGCACTTCCATCCACGGGACTTTGATATGTCACTCTGAGGAAACAACTCAAGGCCATCCAATTGTCATTGCCAGGCAATTCAGTCAGAACTCCCAGGCAAGATTCATGCCCATCTTAGCTATTATTCTAATATACTTATATAGAATTTTCAAAAAATAAAATTTGTGTAATGCTTTTTGTTGTTGTTTTTCATCACCTCTATTTCTCAGTGTATCCCTCCCTCAACTTTCCAAAGAGCTATATCTAATAAAAAAGAAGAAAAAAACATTTTTAAAAAGATGGTTTAGGAAATTTAACATATCAAAAAAGTCTTAACATCTACCGTGTCTTATGTCTCTCATCTCAGATTTCTGCAAATAAATAGGGGAAAGGGGATGCTTGCAAAGAAGTCAGAGTTAGGGAAAAGCAGTATAGTCCATCTTTCTCTGGCAATTACTCCAGCACAGATTAAGGAAGAGTACTATACTGAGACAGTGATCGGGAAATCCAAGGACAAACTACAGCAGGTCATTTTTTCAGCCAAGGTCAGCAGAGAGAGACAGTGAGAAGCCTTTGGGTTCTGGGGAGGGATTATGTTTTTTATTTTTTTCTCAATAGTATTTTATTTTTCCGAATACATGTAAAGGTAGTTTTCAACATTCATTTTTGTAACACTTGGTGTTCCATATTTTTCTCCTACTTCCCTTATCTCTCCCTCCCCAAGACAGCAAGCAATCTGATATAGGTTAAATATGTGCAAGTCTTTCAAACTTATTTCCATATCTGTTATATTATGCAAGAAAAATCAGACCAAAAGGGAAAAAATACAAGAAACAAATAAACAAAAAAAGGTTAAAATACTGTGTTTCTTTTTTTCTTTTCTTTTCTTTTTCTTTTTTTAGGGAGAAGAGCAGAAAGCAGTAGTTTATTTATTTATTTATCTATCTATTTATTTATTTAATTATTTTTGCTTGTTTTTAAAATTCTGAATTTAATAAACAAAATAAAAAGCATATTTCTAAATTTATAAAATAAAATAGAAAAAAGAAAATTGTAGTTGAAACTTTTGGTCTCTTATGTGCAACTTGAAGCACTCATTTTAAGTTTGTATGCTATAAAATATCATTTTGGTCATGAAAGTTTTGTAGACCAGTAAAAATATTTAGAGTACCTATTCACAAAGAACATTATAGTATCCATTTCCTTATGGAACTAGAGAAAGAAAATAAAATTATTTGAAATCCAGGCCCCTCCTGTTAGTGGAAATCATTTTCTGCATATTTCCCATCTCCATATCTCCAGAAGAAGCACAGATCCTTCTTAGCTCTTCTGTACATCAGATTTCTTGTTCTGGACCAGATTACCATCCTCTCTTAGGTTCCTTGTGTTTGGCATTTACTCACTGGTCTATTAGAAAAATTTACTTTCTGCATCTAAAATGTAAAAAAAATGGTCATAATTCAAAGATGAGTAGAAAATAATGAATATAAAAGATCAGAATTTGATTTTTATAGTGTATATATAAACCACTAAATAATCACTAAAATAAACTAAGTGCAAAACCCCAAACTTAGTAAAGTTCTTGAGGATAAAATAGATGGAATTTCAAATTATTTCACTTATTATTCTTGTTATTAAAATACTGTGTTTCAATCCACATTCACTCCCCATAGTTCTCTTTCTGTATGCAGATGGCATTTTTCATCCCAAGGCTATTGGAATTGCCTTGTCATCTCATTGTTGAGAAAAGCAAAGTCCATAACAATTGATCATATAATCTTGTTTCTTCCACGTATAATGTTCTCTTGGTTCTTCTCACTTCACTCAGTATCAGTTCATGTAGGTCTCTCCAGGCCTCTCTGTATTCATCCTGCTGGTCATGTCTTACAGAACAATAATATTCCATAACATTCATATACCACAGTTTATTCAGCCAGTCTCCAATTGGTGGGTGTCCACTCAGTTTCCAGTTCCTTGCCACTACAAAGAGGGCTGCCCCATGTGGGTCCCTTTCGCTCCTTTAAGATCTCTTTGGGATACAGATCCAGTATGAGACTATTACATCAAAGGGTATGCACAGTTTGATAGCCCTTTGGGATAGTTCAAAATTGTTCTCCAGAATGGCTGGATCATTTCACAACTCCACCAGCAATGCATCAGTATCCCAGTTCTCCCACATCCCCTCCTACATTCATCACCTTGCCAATTGAATAGGCGTAAGGTAGTATCTCACAGTTGTCTTAATTTGTATTTCACTAATCAGTAGTGATCAAGCATTTTTTCATATTTAACTATAAATGACTAACTTCATCTGAAAATTATTAGTTCATATGGTTTGACCATATTTCAATTGAGGAATGGCTTGTATTCTTATAAATTTGACTCAGTTCTCTCTATATTTTAGAAATGAAGCCTTTATCAGAAACACTGGCTATAAAAATTGTTTCCCAGCTTTCTGTTTCCCTTTTAATCTTCACTGCATTGGTTTTGTTTTTGCAAAAATATTTTAATTTAATGTAATTAAAATTATCCATTTAGCATTTCATAATGTTCTCTAGTTCTTTGGCCATAAATTCTTCCCTTCTCCACAGATCCGGACAGGTAGACTATAGGGATGGGGTTTTCAATAGGAAGGATTTAGCAGACCCTTCTATCAGAGGGACTGGGCTGGAGCCTATGGCAGGATTGCAAATCCAGTGAGGAATGGGACTGAAGCTGCATGCATCCATCTGACTCCGAAGCAGAGTACAATTCTAGTGTGAATTGAGGTTGTGTATTAGGGCAAAGAATGTGAGGCTTCCAGTGTGGACCAGGTCGAAGGCTCAGTACTGGGTGAGGATCAGGAACAGAAGTGAACAGCGGTTGTGGCTCTAATCCCAGATTAAGGCCATAGATCTAGGCTTCATCCTAAAACTAAGTAACTAGAGCAGGGAACTCCAACCAAGGGTGAATTTGTGGAATATACCTCAGACCAACAGAGCATTCCAGGAAATTGATGTGGGGCCTAGTTCAACAATTCCAACTAGGGCAAACTGGGAGTTGTATCATCCAGACCCAGACCAGGACTGGGAGTTTACTAAACTCAGAAGAGGAAGCCATTAGTCAGATTTTGCCCTAGGTTAGACTGCTTAAGGGCACACTGAAAATGAATAATTTCCTGACCTGAAATTCTTGAAGAACTCTCAATACCCAGAAAATGCAGCAGCAAGACACTAGGGAATATATATTAGGATCAAACAAGGCCCCAACATTCCCTCCAGAAATGCACAGGGCCTGGCCCTAACACAAAGTCCCAATTTGGGAAATCAAACTAGAAGAATGAGTAAACAAAAATGGTAATGAACCATCATGGAGTCTGAAATGCTCAAGATACAAAGCCAGAAAGATAATAACTTCACACAGCTTGGCCATGATATCACCCAGAATTCATTGAAGAAATGAAGCAAGAGATGAAAATGAATATAAAAATTACATTATAAATGAAAGTAATAGGAAGACAAATTGGGAAAGAAATTATAATGCTAGAGAAAAGACTTGGAAGATAAATAAATAGTTTAATACAAGAAAAAAACCTCAACCAAGTAATAGACTTCCAGTAAATTAATCAAAAAAGGTAATGATTCCAAGACAATAAAAATATTAAAGTAAAATCCAAAGATTTTTAAAAGAAATTAAAATTATGTAATATGAAAAAATACATTAAAAACAGGTTAAAGAAAAAAAAAGGTTGAAAAATCATTGTACTATCTGAAAGCCATAACCAAAAGGGGAGCTTGGATGCCATATTTCAAGAAATCATGAAGAAAAGCTCCTTAAATATTTTAGAACCAGAGGGGAAAAAAACAGAGAAAGTCACCTCTTGAAAGAAAACCCCCAAATGAAAACTCCCTGAATTTCATGGCCAAAATTCAGAACCTTCAGGTTAAAGAAAAAATTATACAAGGAGCCACAGTATTACAAAAGATTTAGCTGTTACCACTACAAACAAGCTGAGAGTGTGTCATTCAATCAACAAAAATTTATTCCATGCTAACTGTGTGTTAGACACTATGCTAAGTATATTAAAAAAAGGCAAAACCAGCTTGGAATATTATATTTCAAAAGGGAAAGTATAAAGCTTTACAATCAAGAATGAGTTACCTGGCAAAATAGTGTATAATTCTACAAAGGAACAAATAGTTCTTTAATGAAATAGAAATCTCCCACGTATTTCTGACCAGAGGTTAGTAGAAAATTCAAAATACAAATACAGGAATCAAGAAAAAGGCAAATACATTTGAGCAATTGAAAGGAACAACACAATGATGGCGTGGCTACATTTTAATTAGGGAGAAGAATATTTCCCTTTGGAACCCTAATATCTTTAAGGGCATTAGAGGGAATTAAACAAGAGAGAGAATCTGGGAGATATTATGTTTTGATTATTTTAAAAGAAGGAAGAAGGGTGGAGAAGAATACATTAGACTAGGGAGAGGGATGTACTACTTCAGATAGTATATGTGAGAGAGACTACAAACATGGAGGAAGCAGTAGAAGTGAGCATCACTTGTCTGAACCAAATAAAGGAGAGCTGAATACACATAGTTTGTTATGGAAATATAGTAAACCTAACAGAAACAAAGGGTAAGGTAAATTCAGGGAGGTATTACTCATAAGCAAAACAAACTTCAGCCTCTTATAGGGGATGATGCTGGAGGAAGAGAGTTATAAGGAGATAAGGAAAGGGTAAGAATCTGTGATTGATATCTGAGCAAGGGCCAGAAGAGAGGAGAAATAGATTGCATCAAGCATAGTCCACCAGGTTTATGCATCCTGCTTTCTTATCATCTTATTCTCTGGAAAATGGGAGGCAGGTGACTATCATTCTAACCTCATTCTCTGTCCCTTCACCCCCCACTGCCCACTCTCTTATTCCTTCTAATCTGGAAATCACATCCTCCCCATATCGGAGTCTGAAGCTTCCGACCCTTTCACTGTGCTCTACAGAATATCTGCTTCATACATAACAAATTAGTTTTAATCTTAAATCTCTTCCTCATATGTTCCTTCCATCTTAGAGCCACTGAAACCTGGCTCCCTAAGCAGCTTCCCTGGCTATCTTTGCAACACTAGTTGTTCTTTTGTTCATAATCCTAACCCATTGCTTAATGTGGGTTCTGCTGTTAAGTAGTTGTATGCCCTTGAAAAAGTCATTTATCTGCTCTGAGTCTTGTGAAGTGAAGGATTTAGAGTAGATGACTTCTAGAGTCTTTTTGAACTCCAGATATAAATGACAGTTTATTTCTTTTCATCCTAGCCTGTGTATCAGGCACCTATATCAATGAAGGATAATACAACAGCTATCACACATTGCATAGAAATATATGACAAAGGCAATATCTAACACATGTAGCAGTTATATACAATCCACACATTTAATTCCATCCTCTCCAGAATCATGCATGGCTTGGCTAAATGAATAACTACCTCTTCCATCTTTCTTTTTTTTTTTTTTTTTTTGGCTTTTTATAATTGAAGTTTTTTTTTTTCCCCACACATATGCAAGGATAATTTTTTCAACCCTTGAAAAACCTTGTGTTCCAATTCCCTCCCCTTCCCTTCCCCCCTCCTTTAGATGGCAAGTAATCCAATATATGTTAAACATGGTAAAATATATGTTAAGTCCAATATAGGCATACATATTTATATAATTATCTTGCTACACAAGAAAAATCAGATAAAAAGGGAAAAAAGGAAAAAGGAAATAAAATGCAAGCAAACTACAATAAAAAGAGTGAAAATGCTATGTTATAATCCACACTCAGTCTCCATGGTCCTCTCTCTGGGTGCAGATGGCTCTCTCTATCACAAGATCATTGGAACTGTCCTGAATCACCTCATTGTTTTTTTGTTTTTTATTTTTTTAATTAATTTTATAATTATAATTTTTTGACAGTACATATGCATGGGTAATTTTTTTTTACAACATTATCCCTTGTACTCACTTCTGTTCCGAATTTTCCTCTCCTTCCCTCTACCCCTTCCCCTAGATGACAGGCAATCCCTTACATGTTAAATGTGTTATAGTATATCCTAGATACAATATATGTATCCCCTCCTTGTTGATGAGAGCCATGCCCTTCAGAATTGATCATCACATAGTATTCTTGTTGAAGTATATAATGATCACCTGGTTCTGCTCGTTTCACTCAGCATCAGTTGATGTAAGTCTCTCCAAGCCTCTCTGAAATCCTCCTGCTGGTCATTTCTTACAGAACAATAATATTCCATAACCTTCATATACCACAATTTACCCAACCATTCTCCAATTGATGGACATCCACGTAGTTTCCAGTTTCTGGCCACCACGAAGAGGGTTGCCACAAACATTTTGGCACATCCAGGTCCCTTTCCCTTCTTTAAAATCTCTTTGGGATATAAGCCCAGTAGTGACACTGCTGGGTCAACAGGTGTGCAGTTTGACAACTTTTTGAGCATAGTTCCAAACTGCTGTCCAGAATGGCTGAATCCATTCACAGTTCCACCAATGATGTATTAAGGTCCCAGTTTTCCCACATCCCCTCCAACATTCATCCTTATCTTTTCCTGTCATCTTAGCCAATCTGACAGGTTTGTAGTGGGACCTCAGAGTTGTCTTAATTTGCATTTCTCTGAACAATAGTGATTTAGAGCACCTTTTCATATGGTTAGAAATGGTTTAATTTTTTCATCTGAAAATGGACTATTCACATCCTTTGACCATTTATCAATTACTTCCATCTTTCTTTAAGCTTCCCAAGTATGCTTGATTATTAGCCAAATAGATCTGGCACTTCTGGCATTCTCTGAGCCTATGAATGAGTCAGACTAACTACTAATCACTACAGGCCTTCTGGTCTTTAATAATAATGCTACATTGAATTTATATCGTATTTTAAGGTTTGCTAGCCACTTTCCATATATTAGCTTGTTTGGTCCTCACATTAGCCCTCTGAGTTAGGTACTGTTGTTAGTTAGCAACAGAACTCATTTCTGATTTTAGCATTCCTTCTTCTCTATCAAATAGCTTCTTGGAGGCTGTAGAATGCTATAGAAATGGCAAGATCATCTAGTTATATACCTCTTCTATCACTGTGTTTCCTGGAACTATTCCATGATTTCATGTTAAATCATTTCCTCTTCAACTCCCTCTGCTTTCTGGTTCTCCCTGAGACCTGTCTTTCTTGATTGCAAGGTGATCAAGTTTTGGCCCATGATATCTCTCAACAAAATATCTAGCAAGTTATAGAAACAACCCACCAATTTCCTTAATGACATGGCATCCCTGGCCACTCTTTTTTTTTTTTTCTGAGGCCGGGGTTAAGTGACTTGCCCAGGGTCACACAGCTAGGAAGTGTTAAGTATCTGAGACCAGATTTGAACTTGGGTCCTCCTGAATTCAAGGCTGGTGCTCTATCCACTGCGCCCCCTAGCTGCCCCCATCCCTGGCCACTCTTTCCAACACTGGTTGCATTTTCACCCATACCACTAACTCACTGGTAGGGATTAAAGAGTTGGAGTATTTTTTGCTTCCCATTGCCACTTCCAGGTTCTCCCTTCTACTCCTATTATTCAGTAACTTTTCATTTGAGATGCGTTCAGACCACTTTGATCACCCAGTCAAGACCCTGATAGCAGGTATGTACCATTCTCTAGGACATACTCCTTTCCTCAGTAAGTTCAGTGCCTAGCTCACTTTGCCTCTCTCTACCCCTGCCTATTTTTATACAAGGGAACTTCAGCATCCAGATCAGATAGTCCTCTTGAACCCTAACCTCTCTCAGTTCTTCAATTTACTCATTTTGTGATTTACTCCTCCATCCCCCCTCAGCTACACATAGTGATGGTAATGTCCTTGATCTCGCCATCTCCCACATGAATTCCATTTCTATGTTCACAAACTGAAATTCCTTTATCTGATCATAATCTGTTGTCAACGTCTCCCTCTGCCTTACAATCACAAACTGTTGTCTGTCCTCACTATGACCTTCAATTCCTGTCCTTTCCCAGACCATCACCACTCTACCGAATATACTCTACTCCCTTCATCATCTTGACTGCTCAGTGAACCATTTCACTTGTACACTGTCCTCTTCTCTTGCCCCCTTTTCTTATCAAAGATATCGCCTTGCCAAGCCTTCGCTTTGGATACTTCCAGCATATACTGCCTTCACTCCTACTCACATGCTGCTGAACCAAGCTGGAGAAAACCACGAGATCATGCTTACTACAGTTTATGTTACATAATCTCAACTAGGCCCCTACTGTGGCAAGGCATTCCTTTTATATTTCCCTAATAGATTCACTATCCCACTCACCGCAGTAGTTCTTTCAAGCCTTGTCATCCTTCTTTAAGCTTCCCAGGGTTTCCCCTCCCTCTCCCATCTAAGCTGAGATCCTTGCCTCATTTCACTAACAAAATTGAGACCATTTGCCAAGAGCTCCCTTTTCTCCCCATCTCACATCAGTCAGATACCTTCTGCCACCATCTACTCCTTGTCTCCTGTGAAGATGTGGCCTTTCTCCTTGCCAAGGCAAACCTTTATGATATGTACAAGTAATCCTATCCCATCCTGTGTTCTCTTGCAAAATTTCCCCCCACACACATCTTGACTCTTTTTTTTTTTTACTACTTCCCTGTTGCTTACAGATCTGCCAAAGTTTCTTTTATCCTAAAAAAAAAAACAAAAAATTCCCCCACAAACTTACTGATCTGTCCATCCTTGCTAGCTATTAGCCTATATCTTTCCTCCATTTTGGGGGTGAATTCCTTGAAGAGATCTTCTACAATCACCAAATTTTCCTTTGTGTCTCCTTTCCCCTCAACCTCCCAAAGACCTCTCCCATATAACAGAGACATTTTTTAAAGAAAAAAGAGAAAAAATAAGCAAAACCAAACAGTAAATTTTAAAAATCTGAAATAATATGCATTTTCCCACACTCATGATCATCTCACTTCATAAGAGTGAGTTGTGAGAAGTATTGTCATATCTATTCTTTGGGGCTATATTCTTTGTAATATTGCAACCTTCACTTTTGATTGTTTTATGGTTCTTTTTGTTAATGTCATAGTCAAGGATACTGTTTTCTTGGCTCTGTGTACTTCATTATACCTTGTCAGTTCATGTAAGTCTTTGCAGGTTTCTCCATGTTTATATTTACAAGTTCTTATAGTACAATGATAGGCAATTACATTGATGTACCACAGTTTGTTTGTCTGTGCCGAGCTGATGGGCATCTGCTTTGTTTTCAGTTCTTTCAATTGCAAAAATGTTCTTTTATACACATTATATATATATATGTATATATATAAACTTTTCTTTTATTAGAGACATCTTTTAAATATATACTAAATAGTGGAAATTCTGGGACAAATGGTGTTGATATTTTAGTTGCTTTATTTACATAATTCCAAATTGCTTTCCAAAATGGTTGTACTGATTCACATTTCTGCTATATTTCTCATATATATCCTGACTTTCCCTTGGCAGATAGATTGCCAAATATTTTATACTATCGACAAGGTGCCTATATTTCCACAACTTCCAACACTGACAATTCCTATCAAATTTGCCAATTTGCAGAGCATGAGGTGAAATCTCAGAGTTGTTTTCATTTGTCTTTATCTAATTATTAGTTATTTGGTACCTGTTTGTGTGCTCTCAAATTTGCATTCCTTCTTTTGAGAATTCTTTGTTCATAACCTTTACCACTTATCTATTGGGGAATGACCTTTGGCCATATATATAGTCTTTAAACATTGTACTATATACATATATATGTATATGTATACACAGATAAATATTGTAAGTCCATATATCTTAAATGTTAGACTCTTACTTTTGAAACCTGATAGGAACATTTATCATTTTACCACCTCCCTTCTTAATTCTAGATATATTGATTTTGTTTGTCTAGAAAAATTTCCATTTCATGAAATCGGTTATCAGTTTTATCTTTTGTAATTGTTTCTATTCCTTATTTCATTAAGAATATATCTTTAATCTGTTTTGGTCTTTTTTTCCAGAGGCAATTGGTGACTTGTTTAGGGTCACACAGCTAGGAAGTGTTAAGTGACTGAGGTCATATTTGAACTCAGCTCTTCCTGACTTCGGGGATGGTTCTCTATCCACTGTGCCATCTAGCTGCCCCTGTCCTTATATTTTAATGATGTAATTTATCTATATTTGAAAATATAGACATGTGTAGCTATGGGCTTAGGAAAAGGGGACAGAGTAGCTGTATGTATAGGAACCTTGTTGCCTCTGGCCATCAGTAATGGCAGCAATACAAAGCCCTCATTTTCATAATGTACTATTTTTTTTTCTCTCTTGAGGCATTTGGAGTTAAGTGACTTGCCCAGAGTCACACAGCTAATCAGTATCAAGTTTCTGAGCCTGGAACGAACTCAGCTCCTCTCGACTCCAGGGCCAGTGCTCCACCCACTGCACCATCTAGCTGCCTCCAAGTACTCTTGAAACTTTGTTTAATAACATTTTTTTGTGAAAGACTTCATGAGGATATTTGAAAAGAATATTGGGCTGGAAAACAGACTCTAAATCATCCTGCTCTTCAGCAAATTTAGTTGTATGGCTTTGGGCAAATCAATTAACCTCTCTGTGTTTCACTCCTCCTATCTATAAAATGGGAGCAATACCTACCCCTATTTACCTACCTCACAGAGTTGTTGTGGGGATTAATTAGATATAATGTTTGTAAAACATTTGAGCTCCTTGGAGAACAGCTCAAGTTAAATATACAATAATAAAAAAAATTGACTTGATAGATCTCTGATTATCACAAAATGGGAATAGTATAGAAAGTACATCTTTACAAAACTTTGCCATGTATTAGGGCATAGAACCTTAACAAACAAATGCAGGAAAGCAAAAATATTAAGACCTTTACTGACCACAGTGCAATAAAAAATCATATTCAAAAAAGGGCCACTGAAGAAAGAATTAGAGTAGATTGATGACTGAATTCTAAATAATTGATAGGCTGAGAAGAAATGTAAATGACAAGATTCTTTCATCAAAGAAAATGATAACAATAAATCAACATATCAAAAGTTGTGGAGTATAGCCAAAACTGTCCTTAGTAGAAAATTTATATCTTTAAACACTTCTGTCTATAATCAAAAGAAGGAATAGATCACTGAAGTGGACTAGTAATTAAAAACACTAGAAAATCTGATCCCATAAAATACCAAAATAGAAATAGTGAAGATTAAAAAAGAGCTATTAAAAACTGCAAGAAAAAGAAAACATTGACCTAATACAAGTAAACTGATTTGGGGTGCAGGGAACAAATAAAATAGATAATTTATTGACTGTTTTGCATTTTTAAAGGAAAGAAAAGACTATGATTAGTGTCCCTACCTTTTTCCTCTCTCTTTAGTCTAGCCTCTGACTTCATTATTCAACTGAAATCACTTTTTCCAAAGTTATCAGTAGTTTTTTAATTCTCAAACCTAATGATCTTTTTTCAAGCTGCATCTTTTCTGACTTTTCTGCAGCCTTTATCTTTTGTCACTCTCTGTTCCTTACTGCTATCTTCTCTTTATATTTTCATGGTGCTACTCTCACCTGGGCAACAAGGTAGGTCAGTCTGGAGACACACAAACTCATCTTCCTGAGTTCAAATCTGGCCTCAGACACTGAGTAACTTTGTGACCTTGGGCAAGTCACTTTACCCAGTCTGCCTCAAATTCCTCATCTGCAACATGAGCCAGAGAAGGAAGTGGTAAACTGGAGGAGTATCTCTGCCAAGAAAACCCCAAATGGGGTCACAGAGAGTTAGTCACAACTGAAGTGACTAAACAACAAGCTGTCTCCTGTTTCTCCTACCTGTCTGACCACTTCTTCTCAATCTCCTTTACCAGAGACTAATTTAGGCCATGCCAGCTAATCAGTGGTATTCCCAAGCCTTTGTCTTGGGACCTCTTCTCTCTATATACTATTTTGTTTATTGACCTCATCAGCTCCCATGGAGAGTTGTCATCTCTATGCTGATGGGTCTCAAATCTACTTATCCAACCTTAATCTGTCTTCTGATCTCCAGGTCTCCATATTTAGCTGCCTATTAGACAGTTCAAATTGGATATCTCAGACATCTTAAATTAAACATATCCAAAAAGACACATGTTTTCCCCCAAGTCCTCCCATCTTCCTCTCTTTCCTGTTGCTGTTGAAGACTCTGCCTAATCCTCAGGTCTTGAAATCTGGATGTCATTCTCAAGTCCTCACTCTCTCCCCATATCCAGTCATTGTTAAGTTCTGTCACTTTTACCTTCACAACATTTCTCACATGTAGCCTGTTTCTTCTACTACATCAACCTGACAAATGGCTTTATCACTTCACATCTGGACTATTATAATAGCCTTATTTTTGGTCTCCCTGCCTCAAGTCTCTCCTTACTCCACTCAGCTGTCCAGTTGATCTTCCTAAAGCTTAGGCCTGAGCATGTTATTCCCTCAGTCTTCAAACTCCATGATCAAATATAAAAGTCTGACTTTTACAGCCCTTTATAATCTGTCTCTTTCCTACTTTTTCAGTCTTTTTGTATCTTACTCCTCACCAAGTACACTATGATCCATTATCATCAACCTTGTTCCTCAGAAAACGCATTTCATTCCCCAGTTGTGATCGTTTTCATTTCATTGTTTGTCTCCCATACTTGGAAATCCCTCTCTCTTAATTTCTGTATCCTGGCTTCTTTGACTTCTTCAGATCTCAGATAAAAAAATCACCTTCTATAAGAAGTGATTCATGATCTCCATTAATACAAAGGCCTTCTCTTGTGAAAATAGATGTAGCTTATTTGTACGTAGTTGTTGCCTATTGTCTCCCCCATAAGACTGTGAACTATTTGAGAGCTAGAAATGTTTTCTTGCCTTTATTCGTTTCCTCTCTGCTTGGTAAGTGCCTGACATATAGTAGGTACTTAATTAATACTCATTGATTGATTTGAAAGAGGAAAGCTAAGTTACCAATATCAAAAATGAAAAAGGAGAATTCAGAGCAAATGAAGAAATAAAAGAGTTATTACAAACTTTTTTGCCCAACTCTATGACAACAAAACAAACAACTTATTTTAAATGTTTATAAAATATATTTATATAACATAGTTATTTTGCATACTCATATTTGTAATAGAATTATATTAAGATATTTAATATAATACATAGTATATTATATCTATAATTTATAACATATTTGTAAAAGTATAAAATGTGCAGATTCACAACACAGCATTTAGAGAATTTACATAACTAAACTCAGAACAAGAAATTGAACAGGCCCTAAATGAACTCTTAAAGCAAAACCCCCTCAGCACCAGATAGATTAAACAATGAATCCTTTGAAACATCCAAAATTTAGTTACAATATTACCTTTACCATTTGCAAAAATAGCAAAAGTTAGAAAACTTTCTAGTTTTTTATGTGCTGCAAGTATGATCTTGATATTCAAAATTACAAAGCCTCAACAGAGAACAAAAATTATAGAACAATATCCCTAACAGACATAAAAATAAAAAATTTAAATAAAATGTTAGCAAAGGGGCTGTAGCAATATAACAAATGAATCATATACTATGACCAGGTTGTATTTATTGGAGTTGTTTAGGGCTAGTCCAGTATTAGAAAAACTAAAATTATAAGAAACCATTTTAATAAGAATAACAGTAGAAATCATGTGGTTATATTAATAAATTCAGAAAAGATTTTTCTTATAAATATAACACTCATTTCTGCTTTTTGAAAAAGCACAAAAATAAATGAGCTATCTATTAAATGATAAGGGTATCTATTGAAACTTAAGAGTCAAGATTTTTTGCATTTGGGATAGACTAGTTGTATTTCCAGTAAACTCAGGGGTAAGGCCAGTATGCCTACTGTACTACGATGATTTGATGTAATGCTAGAATTTCTGTATGTAACAGTAAGAACAAGAAATTGATGGAATAAGCATTGACTAAAAGGCAATAAATATGCTTTTGGAAGATATTATGAGGTTTAATTAGAGAACCCTATATAGTCAACTGAAAAATTAACTGAAACACTTATTAAGCTATTAACTTTAGCATAGTTGAAAGATATAAAATAAGTGCACATAAATCATCAGCATTTCTGTATGATACCAAGAAAAAAAGGAGACATTAGAAAGATAAATTCCATTTAAAATGATTTCAGAATATATAAGATATTTAATATTCTGCCTGCCAAGAAATGCTTAGAAACTAAAGGCATGCAACCATGAAATAGTCTTGAAATTAATAAAGATAATTCTGAAAAATTGGATTAATATGAATTACTCATGAGTAGACATAGCCAATAAAATAAAAATGATAATCTTACCTAAATTATTTTATTCAGCGCCATACCAATCAAACTATGAAAGGATTGTTTTTATAGAGCTAGAAAAATTAACAATAAAATTTATCTATAGGAAACAAATGTCAAGATTTTTAAGGGAAGTATAAAAAAAATATGGTAAAGATAGGGTCTACCCATATCAGATTTCAAGTTATATTACAAAATAGTAGATATCATGAAAATTTGCTGTAAGTTAACAAAAAAAGAGATGGAACAGGGAAACAGACTAGTTGCACAGTATACAGAAGAAAAAGAATCTTATAAATATTCTAAACCCAAAGATCCTCCAGTGAGCAGAATAAAAACTCACTTTGACAGAAACTGCTAGGAAAACTGGAAAGTACCAAGGCAGATACAAGATTCAGATCTTCACCCCATACCATGTATCAAGATAAACTCCAAATAACTTAGATATTTGTCTTTTATACACTGAAATTATAGGAATACATTCACTAAAGCCCTCTGTATGGAAATAAAGACAGACCAAAAATGATAGCAATACAACTTGCTTATGAGCAGACTCAAAGTATAATACTATTTACTGCTATACCAATCAAATTGTCAAATGACTGCTTTATCTAAAAAATAATGAAATTCATTTAGAGGAACAAAAGGTCAAGAATCTTGGGGGAAATATGAAAAAAAAGTAGAAATCATTATAGCAGTACCAAATCTCAAATTATACTGTAAAGCAATAATCATCAAAATGATTTGATATTGATTAAAAAATAGAGAAGTCAAACAATAGAATAAATTAGGTACACAACATTAATGAAACAAGTTAATCTAGTGTTGGAGAAACCCAAAGATCCTAACTACTAGAATAAAGACTTATTATTTGACCAAAATTGCTAGGAAAGATTGAACAGAGATCTGGCAGAAATTGGGGTTAAATTAAACACCCTATGTCATATACCAAGCTCAAAATTATTTAGGTATTTAATTAATGCACAAGGGAAAAACTTTTCATTAGCAAGTAAGTGATAAGATTATAGATGGTAAAAATGAATAATTATTATTCATAAAATTAAAAAGTTTTTACGCAAACAAATCCAATGCTGCTTATTAGAAGAAAAATATTGAATTGTAAAAAAAGTTTCTGCAGGTTTCTTCCAGAAAGTACTAATTTCCAAGGTATATGAGGAACTGATTCAAATTTATAAAAATAAGAGTCATTTCTCAATTGATAAATAGTCAAAGGATACCAACAGGCTGTTCTCAAGGGAAGAAATCCAAGCTATTAACAGCCATGTAAAAAAAAAAAAAAATCCAAATCCTTAACAAGTCAGGAAATACAAATGAAAACAACTGAGCTTCCAGCTTATATTAATGAGACTGGCAAAGTTGAGGAAAAATTAAAATGACAGATGTTAGAAAGGCTTCAGAAAAACAGACATATTATTTCAGTGTTGATCCAGTAATCAGTTGTTCTATCCATTCTGATAAGCAATTTGAAAATTTACCCACAAAGTTACTAAATTGTATGTGCCCTTCCCAGCCTATACTCCAAAGAACTTTTTATTGTGTCAAAGAAATTGAAAGTAAGGGAGTGCCCATTAACTGAGGAGTATATTCCTCAGTTTTAAAATATAAATATAAAATATTATTATGCCATAAAAATGATAAAAGGAATGGTTTCAGGGAAACCTTGCAAGAATTGAATGAAATTATGCAGAGAACATTTTATACAGTAAGAACAACATTGCAAAGACAAACATCTTTTAAATACTTAACTCTGATTGTGCAGTTTACCAACTACTATTTTTACAGATTTGGTGACAAAATATGCTACCTACCTGCTGAGAGTCAGTGGATGGATCTAAGATGTAGAATGATAAATATATTTTTGGATATCTCCAGTGTGGGTGTTCATTTTACTTGATACATATATCTGTTACAAATTTTTTGTTTTTCTTTTTGCATAGACCTGTGTCATGGAAACAGAATAAACACTAGTTAAGAAAAAAAAGTTTTAACAAAAATAGAGAAGGATATACTTTCTCATAACTTTTCCTTGGGCCTTTGCTTTATAATGTTTTAACATCCAAGTTTAATTGTTTATTGTCCAAACATTTTGTCATTAGTTGGGTAGAATATTCCATCATCAGAATTTTGTTTGGTCATTTCATTGATCAGAGTTTTAGAGTCTATCAAAGCTTTTTGTCTTTTCAGTGTTGTTGTTTTTTTTAATTTTTTTTTTATTACATTTGAATTCCAAGCTCTTTCCCTTTCTTTCTCCTGATCCTGCATTAGAGAAGGCCAAAATTTGACAAGTATGTACGTGCACACTTGTGAAATTATATAGTTGGTAGTTCCACATATATCAGTTCCTTCTCTGGAGATAGACAGCGTCTTCCTTCATAGATCCTTTATAGTTGATTTGAATATTCATGTAACTCAGAATAACTTAGTCATTCATATTACTCTTTGAACAATATTGCTATTATTATATATAATATTCTCTTGGTTCTGTTCATTTCACTCTTCATTTTTACATGTTTTTCCATATTTTTTTCAAATCAACCTACTCATTTCTTTCAACACAGGAATATCCCATCACAACCATATCCCACAAGTTATTCAGCCATTTCCCAATTGATGGGTATCCCCTCAGTTTCCAATTCTTTGCTAAACAAAGACAAGTGCTATAAATATTTTAGAACATATAGCTTCTTTTCCTTTTCCCCTGAAAACCTTGGGAAGCATACCTAATAGTCCTATTTCTGGGTCAGAGGTGATACCCAGTATCATAACTCTTTGGACATAAATCCAGATTGTTCTCCAAAAAGACTGGATCAGTTCATAGTTCAACCAACAGTGAATTATGGTCCCAATCTTTCTACATCCTCTCCATCATTTCTTATTTTTCCCTTCTATCGCTTTAGCCAATTTAATAAGTATAAGATGGTATTCAAAGCTTTTTATGTGCATTTCTCTAATCAGTAATGATTTAGAACATTTTTTCATATGACTACATATAGCTTTGATTTCTTCTTGCAAAAATTGCCTGTTCATATCTGTAGATCATTTATCAGCTGGAGAATGACTCATATGCTTATAAATTTGACTATTTTTATATGTTTGAAATTTGAGGCATTTATCTGAAACACTAAAATTTTTTACCCAGTTTTCTGCTTTCCTTCTAATCTTGGCTACATTGGTAATAGTTGTGCAAAGCCTTTTTAATTTAAGGTAATCAAAATTATCCATTTTATACCTCAAAATGCTCTCTATCTCTTACTTATTCATAAATTCTTCTTCTATCAATAAATCTGATAGTTAATGTGTTCCATGTTCTCATTTACTTATGATATCTACCTTTAGGTCTAGATCATGTTTCCATTTTGACCATATGTTGGCAAATACTGTAAGATATTGGTCTATACCTTATTTCTGCCAGACTGCTTTTTGTTTGTTGTTTCAATAATTTTTTTTTACCAGAATGAGTTCTTACACTAAAAATTTAAAACTTTCCATTTATCAAACACAAAATTACTACAACCATTTACTACTGTGTATTTCATATATATATATATATATATATATATATATATATATATATATATATATATATATATATATATATATATATATATATATATTCTATTCTACTGATTCATTTTGTTTCTTAACCAGCACCAGATAGTTTTGATAATTACTGCCTTATAATAAAATTTAAAATCTAGCACTGCTAGACCTCCTTCCTCTACCGTTTTTCATTAGTTCCTTTGATATTCCTGACCTTTTGTTCTTCCAAATGAATTTTGTCATTACTTTTTCTAGCTCAATAAAGTAATTTTTTGGTAATTTAATTGGGCACTTGCTTCGGCAGCACATATACTAAAATTGGAACAATACAGAGAAGATTAGCATGGCCTCTGTGCCAGGATGACACACAAATTCATGAAGGCAATTTAATTGGGATGGCACTGAATAAGTAGATTCATTTAGGCAGAATTGTCATTTTTATTATATTGACTTGGCCTACTGATGAACAATTAATATTTCCCCAATTATGTAAATGACTTTATTTGTATAAAAAAGTACTTTATAATTATCTGCATATATTCCCTGGGTTTGTCTTGGCAATTATGGTCCCAGGTATCTTATGTTGTCTATAGTTATCTTAAACGACCTTTCTCTTACTATCTCTTCTTTTTTTTAAATTAAATTTTATTTTAATAGCCATGAAAACCACGAACAAGAGAAACAAGAAAAACAGGGGAAATAAATTTTGCATAAATATGGATACTTGGCTGGAACACTGTTTTACAAATATATATATATTAACTAAAACATTTTAGAAGCATTTTTAGCCCACTCAAATGTTCTTTTCCTCAACATCTGAGGAATTCCTGAACATCCTCCTCATCTTTGGAGACTACTGAAATATATCAAGGAAAAAAATGCAAAGTGGAACTGCATGATAGTACAAATTTTAGACCCGAAGTGTCCATCCATTTTCTTGAAGAAAAGTCACTGAGCAAGCCAGTGATCACCCAGTTTATAGATAAAAAAGCCAGGCAAGATATTAAAAACAGGCTGCTATATGTGGCAGAAGCAGAATCTCTATGTGGGTGGTACACATGTATAGCACAGCAGCACATGTGACATGCTAGGGCTGTATCATATCCAAGATGGTGGGACAAGGTAAGGCAGTCACTGGCTAGGGATGTGCCACTCAATAGAAAAGAATGATTTGCCCTGTCCTCTAATAATGGCATCAAACCACTGGCCAAGCAAAAATGATTACCTTTATACCACTGAACTAGAGGAGCAGAGTGGTGAGTCTGGATCTGGATACATACCCACTGATGCTAGCAAAGACATCTTTCTAAGAAATGGGCCTGTGTCACATCTTCACTATTTCTTATGATTTTCTTAATTTTTTTTGAAGCCAGTATAGAAATGCTGATTAACGTGGGTTTATTTTATATTCTGTTGCTTTGCCAAAATTATTATTTCAATTAGCCTTTTAGTTGAATCTCTAAAATTTTCCTTTTTTTCTCAGCAGTATTTTATTTTTCCAAATAGTTCAACATTCATTTTTGTTTTCAAATTTTTTTCTCTCTCCCTCTCTTACCTCATCCTTCTCCAAGACAGAAAGCAATCTGATTTAGGCTATGCATGTACAACATTTCTAAACATATCTTCTTACTTGTCATGTTGTGCAAGAAAAATCAGACCCAAAAGGAAAAAAACCACTAGAATGAAAAAGCAAACAAACAAAAAAAAATGAAAATACTCTGTTTCAATCCACATTCAGTCTCCATAGTTCTCTTTAGATGCAGATGGCATTTTCCATCACAAATCTATTGGATTTGTCTTGGATCACTGCATTTCTGAGAAGAGAGAAGTCTATTGTAGTTGATCATCACATAATCTTGCTGTTGTTGTGTACAACATTTTTGCACATGTAGGTCCCTTTCCCTCTTTTATGATCTCTTTGGGATATAGACCCAGTAGAGACAATGCTGGATCAAAAGGGTCTGCACAGTTTTATAGCCATTTGGGCATAGTTCCAGATTGTTCTGAAAAATGATTGGATCATTTCACAACTCAACCAATAATACATTAGTGTCCCACTTTTCTCACATCCCCTCCAACATTTTTCATTGTCTTTTCCTGTCATCTTAGCCAATTATATAGGTGTGAAGTGGTACCTCAGAGTTGTCTTAATTTACATTTATCTAATCAATAGGGATTTAGAGCATTTTTTTCATATGATTGTAGATGGCTTTTATTTCTTCATCTGAAAATTGTCTATTCATATCCTTTGACAATTTTCAATTGGAGAATGGCTTATATTCTTATAAACTTACTCAGTTCTCTTGGAAACATTGACTGTAAAAATTGTTTGCCAGTTTTCTGCTTCCCAGTTATTAGTTTTGTTTTTGCAAAATCTTTTTAATTTAATATAAGCAAAAGTATCTACTTTGCATTTCATAGTGTTCTCTAGTTTTTCTTTGGCCATAAATTCTTCCCTTCTCCAAAGATCTGACAGATAGATTATCCCTTGCTCTCCTAATTTGCTTATAGTGCCACCTATTCTGTCTAAATCATAAACCTGTTTCAACTTTATCTTGGTATAGGATGAATCTCTAGGTTTTCTTAAGAATCTCATTATATTATCTGTTTTAATTTTTTTTATTATTAAAGCTTTTTATTCACAAAACATATGCATGGGTAATTTTTCCAACATTGACCCTTGCAAAACTTTTTGTTCCAAATTGTCCCCTCCTTCCTCCCACCCCCACCCGCATCCCTAGCTATCAGGGAATCTAATATATGTTAAATATGTTGAAATATATGTCAGATCCAATATATGTATTCATATTTATACAGTTATCTTGTTGCACTTGAAAAATCAGATCAAGAAGGAAGAAAAAGAAAAATTGAGAAAGAAAACAGAATGCAACAAATAACATCATATCTGTAAAAAAAAAGGAGTTTTATTTCATCACACATTCTGATTCCTTTACTTTTTTTCTTCTCTTATTGCTATTGCTACAATTTCTAGTACAATATTGAATAATATAATAATATTATAGGCATTCTTGTTTCACTCTTGATCTTGTTGGGAAGGCTTCTACCTTACCTCTGTTATGGATAATGCTTACTGATGGTTTTGGGTAGATGCTTTTTGTCATTTAAAAGAAGAATCTATTATACCTATGCTTTCAACTGTTTTTAATAGGAATGAGTGTTGTATTTTGTCAAAAACTTTATGTATCTACCTATATAATTATGTGATTTGGGGGGTTACTTTTTATTATTGATGTAATTGATATAATTAACTAGCCCTGCATTCCTGGTATAAACCCCACTTGGTCATGATATATAATTGTTGTGATATATTGTTGTAATCACCTAGCTAGTATTTTATTTGGGAGTTTTGCATCAATATTCACTAGAAAAATGGCTCTATTATTTTATTTCTTGTTTTGGCTCTTTGCAATTTAGATATCAGCATCATATTTGTTTCATAAAAGGAATTTGGTAGGACTCTTTCTTTGACTATTATTCCAAATCATTTGCTTAATATTGTAATTAGTTTATCCTTAAATGTTGATAGAATTCATTTGTAATCCATCCGGCCTTGATGCTTTTCTTTTAGGAAGCTCACCTGTCCTGTTCAATTTCTTTTTTCTAAACTAGGTGCATTGAGATATTGTTTCCTCTTCTGTTAATCTGAGTAGTTTATATTTTTGTAAGCATTCTTCCATTTCATTTAAATTGTTAAATTTATTGGCATATACTTGGACAAAATATCTCCTAATAATTGCTTTAATTTCATTTTCATTAGTGGTATATTTAACCTTTTCATTGTTGATACTAGTGATTTGGTCTTTTTAAAAAAACCATATTAACCAATGCTTTATTTTATTAATTTTTTTATAAAGCAACTCCTAGTTTTATTTATTAATTCAATAGTTTTCTTGCATTCAGTTTTATTAATCTCTTCCTTAATTTTCAGGATTTCCAATTCAGTATTTAATTAAGGATTTTAAATTGGTTCTCTTTTTAGCTTTTTAAATTGTTGACCCAATTTTTTGATCTCTATTTTTGTTAATGTAAGGATCTAGATATAAATTTTCTCCTGTTTACTGATTTTGCTGTATTCCATAAATTTTGCTATGTTGTCTCATTTTTATCATCTCAGCCATAGGAATAGAGAAAAGAAGCATTAGTGAGGTCAGTAACCACATAGCACTCATGTTGGTTTCGTGGTACTGTGGCATTCATGAAGTTAGGAACAGCTGTATTGATGGGCTGATGAGTTTGTTCAGCTCCCTGTAGTTGGCCATAAACTTCTGGGTACCATCTGCCTTCCTCATGGGCAACATAGTGTTGTTTTAATGGGACCCGGTATAACAAAGTACCCCATATTTCTTCATCTTCATCACTAGAGAAGGAATATTTTTCCATCTCACCCCCAGGGAGTCAAGATTGTTTGGGTAACTCTAAGGGATTCCATTTGTCCCTACCCACATATATAGAGGACGCTGAAAGGACCTGCACAGATATTAACTCCTGAGAAAGCACCCACGATACCATATCCTTCCATGGTCTTCCCTCCTTTAAATGATCTAAATAGGGTAGGGGTTTTTGGTGGATGCTTTAGGCTTAAGTGGGACTGGAGGGCCTTTAAGAACATCCTTTAAGAACTTACTGCTCCATTGCAGATCCACTTGGGGAACTGGCTCCAATGGGAATTCATCTTTATGGGGTCTGGTATAAATAGCTTCATATCAGCCACCTAAAAAAGGCTTTTATTGCATGGCCCCTGAAAGCCTACGTAGGTCTCTGTCTCTATTTGCTACAAGGATTCAGCCATTTCACTTTATCTCATGTTGGCAGTACAACTTATTCAGGACAGTCAACAATAATCAGGGAATGCTGAATTTGTAACTTTTGTTTCTTTCCTGGGAACCCTCCCCTAGTACCCACTGAGATCACTGTAATTTTGAGAGATATGATAATTCTGATCAATGCAATGATCATTCATGATTCCGGAGGACTGATGATGCTAAATACTGTCCACTTCCTGAAGAGAAATGATGGGCGAATATATATAGAAGGAGACAAGAGATTTTGGATATTACCCAAAAGGGCTTTTGTTTTGCTCGACTAGTCCATTTATGTTACAAGGGTTTTTCTTTTCTTTTTTCCGGTGAGAGAGGGGAAGAGGTATCAGGATGCAAAGATAAATGTTTCATAATAAACATTTTAATTTTCAAAAAAGAATCATTGCATTTCTTGAAAAATATAATTTTAAAAGCTTGCATATGATATTACAAGAAATCATAAAGGAAAACCATCCAGATTTATCTGTACCAGAGGGCAAAGTAAAGATGTTCTTTCTCTGGGTGTAGCTGGTTCAGTTCATTACTGCTCTATTAAAACTGATTTGATTCATCTCCTTGTTGAAGAGGGCCACATCCATCAGAACTGATCATCATATAGTATTGTTGTTGAAGTATATAATGATCTTCTGGTCCTGCTCATTTCACTCAGCATCAAAATTGAATATAATCTTATGGTGCTGGAGAGCAGGAAGATTGTAGGGAGAGATCCTTAGTGGAATAGAGGAGTTTTAAGCTTTTCTGATAAAAAGAATAGAGATGAGTAGCAATTTTGAAATGCAAGCACAAAAGTCTAGAGACAGAACACTAAGTTTATTAGAGCTATTGCTTGCGTGTACATGTGCTCGTATAGCCTATTGCTAACATTCCAATAGTGAGAGAAGAAACCAGCATCCTTTCAGACACCTTATGTCTTCAAAGGACATTCAGGGAGTTAATTAAGAAAAATGGAGGACCTGGTAGTAGCTTGTTTTGTTGTAAGGGTTTTAAGAAGAGAAAGAAAAGGAGAGGTAAAGAGAATTCACTAGTGCAAAAAGAAGAAGGGGATAGAACTTATTATTTCTTATTATTTGGGAATATTAGAAATCCCAACATGAAGGAAGGTCTGGGGAAGTGCAGCGGGCATCAGATCAACCTTACTCTTGTCAAAATAGACCAAGGAAAGTTGAGTTTACAACCTTACTCTTGTCAAAATAGACCAATTAAAGTTGAGTTTACAATTTGTCGTGGAATTACATGCAGCTCCAAGGAATCCCAATAGACAGGGACAGAGAGGTAACAGGGAGAGTAATACTGGAGAGAAAATAGTTCTAAGCAAAGTAAACTTTCTGAGTCTGGCCCTAGCCACAAGAGTTAGGAGGTCACTAAGTAGTAACCCTGAGATGGACTTGCCCAGGTTATAAATATTCTAAGGACTAGAGAAAATGCATAGTTAGTAGCAGATATTTTCCTTCCCCTACCCCAGAACCTGAGCAGAAAGGGTTGAAAGTACCACTTGCAGCAAAATAGCTTAACACATCAAAGGGGTGGACTAGTCAACAGTATATTGACTGTACCTTAACTTTTTGGTCACTATCCCCAAAGACTGTGTGAATTTGTGGGAGCTTGTGCTATGGGTTTTGGGGATATGTTTTATACTAACCTTTCTTGCTATATCTTCTTAGAAGATCCATTTTTTAAAAATGCTAATTGACTAAGCTGCCTTAAAATGTTTTTTTCTTTTTCTTTTTCTTTTTTTTTTTTGAAAAAACTATATTAAGCTTAATAAGGGTGTAACAAAATTGTTCTTTCTGTATTCTGTACCTTTTTGTCTCATTGTATTTTAAAATATTTTATTAATGCTCTTTTTTACATAATTATCACTCCTCATTAATCCATCTCTACTTCTATCTACTCAACACATAGTGGAATCACTACTTTGTAAGAAATATATGAATTTAAGCAAAATTAGGCATGCCTGATTCTATACCTCCAGGTATTACCTGAAGGTATCACCTTCCTCTCTACCAAAAGGTAGGGATATAAGTTTTAACCCTAAACTTTCCAAGATCTGACTGCTTGTTATTTTGGTCAGAATTCTGGGGTTTTTCAAATTTGTTTTCCTTTCATGCCATTACTGTGGTCAACTATTGCATTCTGTTGATTTCACTCTATATCAGTTCATACAAGTTTTTTCATATTTCTCTAAATCTGTTATATTTATTATTATAGTAGACTAAATTCCATTATATTCTCATACTAGAATCTGTTCATCCAGGAAATGGATTTCCTGATTGTCCCCAATTTTGTTTCTACTTCTTGCTGTAACAAACAGTATATTCATATGGCACCTTTTCCTGACATTGACCTCTGCCTTTTTTTTTTTCTTGCAAATTGATTCTCGCCCACAGTTCTTTAATAATAAGAGTTTACATTTATATAACACTTTAAGGTTTGCAAATCTCTTTGAGCTTCACAACAAGAACCCTATGAGGTAGATGCTATTATCCCCATTTTACAGATGGGACAACTGTAACTGAGATTTTAGTTACTTGTCCAGAGTTATTCAACCAAGTAAGCTTGAGATAGTATTGAAACTCTGGTTTCCTTGGTTTTCTAGTTATAGTGCCACTTAGCTTCCTTAAAATAGTGAGTGAGCTCTCATTGAAATCAAAGTCAAACATATTAGGAATCTATTTTACAATCTCCATTCTCTAGTGAGGAAAATAGACTCTACTCCTGCAGTAGCTTTACTGGTCTTTATGATCTTTTATGATTTTTACTGATATTTATGATCTTTACTGGTCTTTATCATCTTTACTGATAGTTATGATTTTTACTAGTCTCTATCATCTTTGCTGATCTTTATCATCTTTACTGATAGTTATGATTTTTACTAGTCTCTATCATCTTTGCTGATCTTTATCATCTTTACTGATAGTTATGATTTTTACTAGTCTCTATCATCTTTGCTGATCTTTATCATCTTTACTGATAGTTATGATTTTTACTAGTCTCTATCATCTTTGCTGATCTTTATCATCTTTACTGATAGTTATGATTTTTACTAGTCTCTATCATCTTTGCTGATCTTTATCATCTTTACTGATAGTTATGATCTTTACTGGTCTTTATCATCTTTACTGATAGTTATGATTTTTACTAGTCTCTATCATCTTTGCTGATCTTTATCATCTTTACTGATATTTATGATCTTTACTAGTCTCTATCATCTTTACTGGTCTTTATGATTACTGACAATGATCTAGTAATCACAGCTGGAAATATAGTCCCTTGGCAGCTTCAGTGGCAGTTAAATATCATATTGGAGAGAGGACTTGGTGTCAGGGGACAACTGAGTTCAAACCCAACCTCAGACACATACTAGATATGTAACCCTCTCAGCCTCAGTTTCCTTATCTGCAAAGTGGGGTTAATAACAAACTCCCGGTGTTCTTGTGAGGATCAAATGAGACCCCGTGTAAAATTCAGTGCTTCAGTTGGTGCCCTCTGCCTGAAGGCCAGACATGTTACATTTCATCCTTCCCCCAGGATTCACCAGTACCCTTAAGGGGAAATTGAGAGGAGGGGATCTAGGCTCTCTGCCAGTGGCTCTAATCCCTACCTGTCATACCCTACTACTATACCCTTGAGTATAGGGGAGGTTGGTCCCCTGTACCCCAGTTTCATTTAGCCACTAGCAATCAGATTAGCCTTCAGCAAGGAATATTTACTTCAAAAGTATATAACAAATATGCTAATATACAACATGTGGGAGGCTTAATCCCCCCAGTACCACCTCAGTCTCTGGATAAAGAAGGGGATTAGTTTCACAGTTTAGCTTGGTTCCTATAGAGCACACTCCCAAGTATCAAGTCCAAAAACTTCCTCAGGATCAAGTCCCAGGCACCTTGGCTTTCTCTGGGCTTTCCTGCTGGTTACAACATCCCATTTGGAATCCTGGCTCCCAGGTCACCGAGGCTGGTCTGGTGGGGGGATTATCTCTTGCACTTGAAATTGAGAAGGACAAACAAAACAGGACAAAAAATAGGGATACCCTGAATTATGGGGTCCAAATGGAAAGAGGGTAAATGTATTTCCCCTTTCTTGGTTTAGTTCATAGCATCCATACTGTGGGTGAATTAAACGTGAGCTTAGTTCATCCTTGAGATGTAGATGGAAAGAACTTACAGGAAAGAGAGAGATTGTCTCGGTGTGGCAGTTTTTAGAGACATGTGTAGTTGAAGGAGGTTTCCCCCCCCCATGTGGTAGGAGAATGCATGTTACACTGTGTCCTCATGTTAGGCAAGTTGGGCAAACTCCAAGCCCCATTATACATATAAATGCTTACTGTTATTACCCAAGGATGTAATTCATCTGGTTATGGGAGCTTAAATTCTTCAAGGACAACTAGGTCCACCTTTATTCCTTCCTTATGAGTTGTTCATGCAGTTAATAGAAAGATATTCTATTTCCTGTGATCCTTCCCCCCTTTTTCTTGCAGTTGTGAGATTTATACATTTTTCACGTAGGAATCAATTTTGATTTTTCATCAAAATGTTTCTTCCTAGACATTTTGAGCAGATTCTAAAAAAACAAATTCTGATATGCTGGCCAGTCTCTATAATTTCCTACTTACTTTTTTCAATTAACTAGCATTTGTTTTCTCTCCCTCCCCCCATTGAAAAAAAGAAAAGAATCAACAAAATCTTTGTAACAAATATTCATGTTCACGTAAAATATATGGCTACCTTGACCAAGCCCCAAAATGTATGTTTCTCTTCTACATCCGGTCCATCATCATTCCATCAAGATGTGAGTAGTAGGTACCATCATTACATTGATCAAGATTGTTTGTCTTGACAGTGTTACTTCTATGATATAAATGATTTACCTGGTTCTACTCACTTTATGTCAGTTCATACAAGTCTTAACAAGGTTTCTCTGAAACTTCCCCTGCCCCATTTTCTACAGAAATATTATTCATTGCTTGTGCTACCTTTTAGCAAAATGTAGTTTCCTTGTTTTATCTTTTCATCCAGCCTATTTTCATTGTTATCTTGAGATCTTAATTGTTACTCCTGCTTTTTTGATTTCACAGATAGCATGAAATTTTTGCTTTAGCACCCATTTTAATTGTTCATCTTTCTGTTCTGCTGACCTCTGTGGCTTCCTTTAAGTCTCAACTACAATCCTTCCTTCTTCAAGAAGCCTTTCCCATCCCCTCTTAATTCCAGTGCTTTCCCTCTTTTAAATATTTCCTATTTATCCTGTGCATTGCCTCAGTCAAACTAATACTTGTTAGAGACCTTAGCTTTAAAAGGCCAAGGTTTCCCGCTGCATCCAAGGCCATCTCCAGTCATCCTGATCTAGATCTGGCCACTGGATCTGGAGGAAGGAGCGATGCTGGTGACTTTGCACAGCCTTCCCTCGCTTCAGTCCAATTCACTGCATGTTATGGTATCACATCCCTGCTATCACAGTCCTCTTCAAGAACAAAGGACAAAAAACCAACAACAATAATTTGTCCTGTATGTGGCTTGTTTTGTATATATTTGTTCACATCTTGTCTCGCCCTTTAGATTATAAGTTCTTTGAGGACAGGGGCTGTCTTTTTGCCTCTTTCTGTATCCCCAGCACAGTGCCTAGAACATAGTAGGGACTTAATAAGTATTTATTGAATTGAATTGAACTGCAGTGTATTTCTTATAAACAACAAGTTGGATTCTGCATTCTAATCCATTCTGTTGGCCACCTTTGTTTTAAGCCCGAGTGCATTCCATCCACAATTATGATAGCTGATTGTGTATTTCCTTCTACCTATTCAGTAGTACTTCTTCCTCTCTTTGCTCTTCAGTCTCTCTTTAGCACAGATTCTTCTCCTTTCTTTCTTGCCTTTTAACCTTCTTTTCCCAATCCCCTCCTCCTGTTTTCCCATCCTGTAGATCAACCACCCTACTTCTTGGGGCTCATGGTCTCTTTGCCCCACTTTATCTCCAAGTCCTGGTGACTCTGTCTCAGCCTCCCTACTGTGGATGCCTAGTGCTTCTGGCCCATCTTTCGGGTAGAATTGGGGTAGGTTAAGCTCGGCTGGGCTGCTATGGATTAGTACATTCAGGAGCCATATTTTGAAAACTGGAAGGTATGTCTCAAGAAGTATTACTGAGATTAAGTCGCTTCCTTCTTGGCTTGCTTCTGGTTCTTTGGCTCTCAACGCTTCCCCGACCCTTTGATCACTTTGCCTGGAGCCTCCTGTAACTCTTCTTGAAGGCATAATAGAAAGAGACGATGGCTTTGGACTCCATCATTTACTATGGTTAGGGCTTTAGTCAAATCACTTCACTCCTGTGGAAATAAAAGCCTTCAGCTGTCAAATGATAAGACTTAGTAATACAATCTCTAAGGTTCCTTTTAGTCTGGAAGGTGCACAGGGTTTCACATCAGGGGACCTGGATTTGAATCCTGACTTTGCCACTTAGCCCTTCAGCAGGTCATTGCCCCTCTCTAGGTCCATGTTTCCCAATGATTTAAGATGAAGGATTAGTGGACTAGATGGTCTCTAAGCTCCTTCCAGAGCTTGGCTCTCCGAGCCTCTGGTTTTCTGAAATTTTTTTCCACCCGGTTGCTAATTTCTGGTGTGATTACCCCCTGACATCAATGCCTCTTCTGTTCTCAGTCTGTCTGGTTTCCCTCACCACCTTGGTTGGGCTTGGCCTGAAGCCAACTTGTGGAAATGTCTGAGGGTTCCCAGACGAGGCCTATACTGCTCTTCCTGATCTCTCTCCTTTCTTAGACCAGTTACCTCCTGCGTCTTGGAACTGATCTCCTGCTAAGAGGCTACTGAAAAATGCCCATTAGCTGATCAGCCACTTGTGTTCTGTGAGACTACTGTTACCTCACCTGGCCATTGGATTATTCACCAGGGGCTTCCTTCTGCAGGCAGTCACATTGACCCATCTGGGTAGGCTGGCTAGTAGCGTTTTGGGTTCAGCATTTTCCACCCATGGCACATGCTCGGCTCTGAAAACCCAAAGAAACCTTTTCTGTTCCTTACATTAGAAGAGCATTTTTGCTATCCGGCTCCAAGGAGGTTGTTAAACTGTAACTGAAATGCTACTATTTACCAATTTCAAAGGAGTTGGAATAGTTCCACCCCAGGAAACTTAAAAAACAAATTCCAAAGCTCTAATGATAGGGGCTTTTTAAGTAGATAGAAGTTGATAGAGGCACCTGTTCTCTGGGGAGGGAAAAAATGTTGGTTTTGGAGTCAGAGGACAAAACTTTGAATCCGAGGCCTATGCCCCTTACTGCTTACGTGAACTTGGCCAAGTCATTCAGCCTTTCTCGAGTCAGAGTGGCATTGGAGACAGGGGACTGGATTTGGAGGCATGAAGACTAGGCACGGTTGCTTACTAGATTTATGAACCCCCAGGGAAACTCACTGTACTGCTTCATTTCCCATATCAATGGAAATACTGGCCCCAAGGTCTCTATCTCTGAGTCTGTGTCCTCTGAGTCTCAGTTTCTTCATCTGTAAAACCAGAGAATTTGGATTGTAGACAATCTAGTAGAGACTTGATTTGACCAACCAGGAAAGAATAATAGAAAGCCAGAGGGAAGCTGTGAGAAGTCTTGTGACCACATTCATTTTAAGTGGATATGAAAGCAATTTATTCTGAAGAAGTGCTCACTGGGCAGAAAGGTGCTTTGAAGGAAGGTAGAGGAATCCAAATTATCTAGGTCTGGGGAGGGAGGAATGGTGCAGGGCCGTTGGAGTACAAAAATGCATCTCTGATTTCATTAGAATGGGGCAGTGTTGATGAGGGATTTCTTTCCATCCATATAGATTAACTCCTGTCTCCCAACTTGACTGAAGGAGCTTCCTGGGACACTGAGAGGTTAAGTGATTGGCCCAGGATTGCACAGCCAGCCAGTCTGTATTAGAGGTGAGACTTGAACTCAGGGCCTCCTGACTCAGATGTTGTCTAGTCTACCCAGATTTGAAGAGGTACAGCATCCACTAAGTGCTTGCCTATCTACAGGTTGAAGAACTACAATGGGGGTACCTGCTTCTCTGGAGACAGACTTAGGAAATCTTTTCTGCCTTGTGCGTTTCTTTGCACCCTTCCCTCCCTGTTCCTTCCTCTGCCCTCTAAAGACAAGCAGAACAGACCTGATTCCTCTTTTAACACTCAGCAGCCTTTCAAATACTTTTTAGAAGAGACCTCTAAGTCCTGTCTTCTTCAGGCTAAACAGTAAGTGATAAATTGTTATTCGAAGAGGCAATGGAGGCTGAAGATATTGTGATGAAAAAAGTCAGCATAGGTCAGTGTAAGTGAGTCCCCAGACAGACCACCTTCTTTTAAATTTTGCTGTGTAAAACTTACTTCCCTTTTTATCAAACCGATTCTGCCCCTTATCTCTACTAAGCTAGGATTGGTCAGTAAGGCTCTAAACCAAAGCTTCTTAAACTGGGGGTCCTATAACTGAATGTGGGGGGTCACAAAATTATGATCTATTATCAGTAAATGTTTGGTTTGTAGACCTATTTTATATACCTTTCTACCTGAGATCGCATAAAAATTTCTCAGGCAAAAAGAGATTATGGGTGGGAAAAGTTTAAGAAGCTCTGTTCTATTCAAATCATCTTATGCAAAGCCATAACAGGGATGCTATTTTGTCTGTTATTTCATGTTAGGATGCCAACACCAAAGGGTATGTACTTCTTCCCCAGTACAATACTCTGGTCCACGGTCCCCTCACCTCTGGGCCTTTTGCCACTTCAGAAAGTCCTGGGGTTGTATTCTCCCATTGTCACTCTCCCATTTTGCTGCTTCTTTCCTCTAAGAGTTTGAGAAGAGACAGTTCTTTTGCCTAGGAATTTGGGATAAAACTCCCTAGGGTACAGGCCTCCCCTGTGCCCATTCTACTGAGCCTAACCAAGGCTGACTATCACATTGTGCCCTATCCCCGATCAAATGAATTTACCCTGGGTACAGGAATGTGTTGCACGTGCTACATTTATGATGATTCTGGATATGATTTAATAGACTTGGTTAGTACCCCATGCTTCCCTCCCCGGCCTTCACACTGAAAAATAAAGGGTTTCAGTATCTCTTCTCCATTGCTATCAGCTTGAGGCCCACTAGCTCTCTTTCACTCACTCTTGGGAGTCAAGGACTAGCATCCTAGTTCTGTAACTTCTTGATATCAACTGGCTGTTACAAAAGGATATTTACTTTGAAGATATGGCAAGAACGAGTATAAACATTTTGTACAACTTGAAGGAACTGGACTTATAATTTAGCTCAATTTTCTTATAACATTTATCTCACCAAGTTTCTGGCCAAAGGAACAGATTAGTCCTTGCCTCAGCTTCTGCTGGCCTAGGGTCCTGAAGGTCAAACCCAGAGTTACTTAGTTTTTCCTGGAACACTGTTTCTTGAATCCAGATTCTGGGATATTGGGATAGTTTTTGAATTCATGAAGTTAGAAATTCCAAAATCCTTCAACTAAAAGGGAAAAGAACAAATATAGAGATACCTTCCTAGGGCCATATGACTTCAGAGGAGAGGAAGCCCCACTTGCTTTTCTCTGTAGATCATTGACTCACCAAATGAGATAAGGAAGTTTTGGCTGAAAAATGCTTCTAGAGCTAATGGAGGAGTTAGTGGACTGCAGCCGATTACAGAATGTCCATGCGTATTCTATAGTCCCTGATGTGTTTGAGCACCAAATGAGGATGTTTAGGAGAGTAATTGTCACCAAATGTTGGGGTTTAGTCACGTGAAGAATTCACAATGGCCTTTCTCTTTGGCAAAAGCTATTTTTATTTATGAGAAGAGGTTACAAGCAAAACGAAGAGGTAAAATAGACACCAGGAGTGGTAAAATGGGAAATGGATTTGGGAAAGCAGATAGTTAACAATGGAAAAGACAAATTCCCTAGTGGACCTCACAATTAACAAGGAGAAAGGGAATATTCCATAGAGTATTCCCTTAACTGACAGGTTAAATCCATAGAGAGTTTAGCACCTTAAAAGAGGTAATTAGCTACAAGAAGAGACACAGGGGAGAAAGGGTGAGAGGAAACACACCACGAGGCATGAGGAAGAGGGGAGGAGAAAGATACCATGAGGCAGAACACTGTGTCAGACTGACCCGAAAGGGATTCAGCAAAGATGACATAGACCATGGACAGATTTATAGGGGAAATTTAACTTTGAGGACTTGATATAACTTGGCCTTCTGAGTGGATACAATAAGGGGGTGGGTTATAGAAAACCTCCAGAGGAGGTAGGCCTGTAAGGTTGAGCTGATCCCCATCTGTACCCTTCCCCACTTGTCTCAGGGAATAATCTTTCTTTTAAAAATTGTTTATTTTATTTAATATTTTCCCCAGTTATGTTCGCAACAATTTTTTTTTACATTTGTTTTTAAGATTTTTGAGTTCTAGGTTCTTTTCCCTTATCCCCATCCATAATTAAGAAACAACATGTGAGATTGTGCAAAACATTTCCATAAAAGTCAAGTTTGAAAGAAAAAAACAGGTCTCCCATCCTAATGAAAATAAAAACCCTCAAGAAAAAAGAGAGAGAGAGAATGTTTCAATTGCTGTATTCAGACATAATCAGTTCCGTCTCTGGGTATGAATAGAATTTTTCATCATAAATTCAGGGAATAATCTTATTAGTACTTCAGGCATTTCTCTGTCAATCCCACCTGGTTACCCAGGACCTCATCAGTCTCTCCAAGTCATTTTCATTCCATGTCATCATGATGACCTCCCTCCCAGAAGCCATCTGCCTAGCTCCCACTATACGGAGATAATAGCTATACATATGCTAGACCATGATCACCTAAGTTTGAATTTTGATATCTGCCAACTCTAAATGATCTGCACATAAAAGTAAGCTCCTTGAGGGCAAGGACTGTTTCATTTTGTCTTTGTGGGCCCATTTGAGCCATGAAAGGTTAAGTGTTGAAAGGATCATAGGATTCTAGATATCAAGTTGGAAGGAATATTAAATTCCAAATAGTCCAACCCTCTCATTTTACAAAGGAAGGAATTGAAGCCCAGAGAGGGAATTCTTGCCTAAGTTTGCACAGATAGTGACAGAGCCAGGATCTGATTCCAAATATTTTCTGCACCACTATGGGACTAGAGATAGAATCAAGTAATGGTTTTGGGTTGGCTTTTTTTTTTCTTTCCAATATGGGCAAAGTTGGACATGTAAAGGCAAAGGAGACCACATAAAGCATTAAGGGGATAATTTCGGAGCAGAGATATGAAGTGTAAGGAAGAATCTCTTTGGAGAAACTTGGAAGTCAAAATTGATGAGAAAACTGGAAAAGTGACAGGATGATTGAGCCACATCCTAAACCTACATGGAAAGGAACACTGGCCAAGACACATTTCTAGAATAGACTACTAAATGGGAAATAGTAGCTTGGGGAATTTGCCCCAGCACACCCAAAAAAACCCAAAAAACCCACCGTAGGCAAAGAAAAAAAATCGGTCTAGTTGTGTTGGGAAGTATCCAAGAAAGCACCACAGTTGTGCTTTAGGTTACTTTGACAAGAGATGGTTCAGCTTTACACTAAGGGGTAGACTTGGGGCTCAGGTGGAAAAGATAGCTGTCCTGCAGAACCGCAGGAGAGAAAATCTGGTTTGGGGACAGAGAAGTGAGGATTGGGCCAAGGGATCATTTTAGCACTGACAAGGCTGAAGCATGAGGCTTTTATGACAAATGTCTCCCTATACTGTATACATGCATCTTCTTTGATACCACTTGATAGGGAATGAAATATTCTCTTGTCCTGAGTGTCACAGAATCATGGAAGAGCAGGTTCTTCAATTGCTGTTTGTGACTCCTTTTGGCATCTTGTAACTGAATGTGGGGGAGAGGTCACAAAATTATGGTTTATTATCAGTAAAAGTTTGATTTGTATACCTATTTTATATACCTATATATCCAGGGTCATGTAAAAATTTCTCAGGCACAAAGGGGTAAGCTAATGGAAAAAGTTTAAGAAGTCCTGGTCGAGCCCAACCCTTAAAATTACCTCTAGTCCAGGGGATTTTAATCTTTTGGGTGCCACAGACCCCTTTGGCAGATGAGGGAAACCTATGGACCCCTTCTCATGTTTTTAGATGTATAACATAAAACATATAGAGGGAAAAAGGAAGCCAATTACTTTGGAATATAGTGATAAATATATTAAAAGTTCACAGACTTCAGATTAAAAACTCCTGCTCTATAACATACTTCATGGATGGTTATCTAGTCTTTGCCTGAAGATCTCCAATAAGGATGAACCCAGTGCCTCCTGAGACAGCTATTTCCTTCTCAGGATGGTTATAATTGGCCAGAAATTTTTCTTTATGATGAGTCTAAATTTACCTCCCTATAATTGCCATCCACTCCACTGCCCTCCCCACTTCCCATTGCTCTTGGTTCTGCCCTTTGGGCCAAGAAACAAGTCTAATCCTTCTAAAGGACAAGCCTCCAAGTATTTAAACATAGCTATCCCTCTTCTCCTCAGACTCTGCTTTTAAAAGAGAGCATACTCTGATTTTTTTTTTTGTGAAAAGACAGAAACAAGAGGAGAGACAGAGATAGAGATAGAGACAGACAAAGTCAAAGAGAGACAGACAGAAAGAGATAGAGACACAGAGAGAAACAGAGACAGACCCAGAGAGACAGAGAGATAGAGACAGAAATAGAAGTAGAGAGACAGAGAGAGACAGAGACAGAGAAAAACAGAGAGAGAGAGGGGAGGGAGAGGAAGAGAGAGAGAAAGAGGGAGACAGACAGATGGATGGAGGGAACAGATTTGTGTCCTTGGGGCATCAAGGTAAGGGAGCAAAGTTTGTTTATCCACTTAATATAATCACTACCCCCATCCATCCCATCCATTCCTTCTCCACTACACATGGCCACTGAAATAATACAGATAGGCAGCAACAAGACATCAGACCACTTGTTGGAGGAAAATATACCTTTACCTGGAAGCTTCCTAGAGACAAGAAGATGAGTTTGGGATAAAGCTGAGGGAATCTAGTTATCTCAGTAACCCCTTAGCTTCAGAACCAAAACGAGTTGAAGCCAAGTACCAGGAAGGGACAGAGCCATCATATGGAGGAGTAAACGTGGACCTTGTCTTCCAATAGTACTGTGAGTTGCAAAGTAGTTGATTGTTGATCCCTAGTTATTTTCCTTTTCGGGGGACCATCAACCACAGAGATAAGAGAATAATTCTAGAGGACCATGTGGACCCTGGAAAGAGGGGCCATTCTTTGTCTTTTGGGGGGAACCTCAGCCTTAGGGAAGTATCATGAGTTGGGAGGACTTTGTGAGATGGAGGAGGAGGAGGAGGATGTCTCACTGGAGGACAAAGTTGTTTTCACTGTTTCTGGATCAAAATCCTTTATATTTTGCTTCTTCGGTCATGTAAAATCAAGCCTGACCTGTATCAAATGTATTGTGAGCCCCTTTGACCTTTTTGTATAACAATTTAGACACAAGCTATACTCTAGTATTCCAAAAAGAAACCTTGGCAGGGGGACATGAATTAAAGAGTAATTTGTAAGATTGACACTAATACATCGTTGGTGGAATTGATTCAACATGCTGCAGAGCAATTAGGAACTATGCCCAAAAAAATTCTGCATACACTTTGATCCAGCAGGGTCTCTACTTGATCTGTATCCCACAGACGTCTTAAAGGAAGGAAAAGGGCCTGTATGAGCAAAAATGTGTGTGGCAGCCCTTTTTGTAGTAGCAAGAAACTGGGAACTGAGGGAATGCCCATCAGTTGAGGAATGGCTGAATAAGTTATGGTATATGAATGTTATGGAATATTATTGTTCTGTAAAAAATGACCAGCGGGATGATTTTAGAGAGGCCCAGAGACATATAGGAACTGATGCTAAGTGAAATGAGCAGAACCAGGAGATCATGGTACACAGCAACAACAAGATTATACAATAATCAATTCTGATGGACATGGCTCTTTTCGACAGTGAGATGATTCAGGCCATTTCCAATAGACTTGTGATGAAGAAAGCCATCGGCACCCAGATAGAAACTGTGGGGACTGAGTGTAGATCACAATATAGCATTTTCATTTTTTTTGGTTGTTTGCTTGCATTTTGTTTTCTTTCTCATTTTTTTTTCTTTTTGATCTGGGTTTTTCTTGTGCTGCACGATAAATGTATGTATATAAGAATTGCTCATGTTTAACATGTTTTGGATTACTTGCTATTTAGGAGAGGGAAGAGAGGGAAAAAATTTGGCACACAAGGTTTTGCAAGGGTGAATGTTAAAACTTATGCATTTGTTTTGAAAATAAAAAGCTTTGATAATAAAAAAGTCGAACCCATTACATATAAGTTCAGGGTTTGAGTTCTCGGATTAAAGGATTCTTTGTATGAGACAAACATGGTCTTTCTAGAAAGGGTAAAGAGCATAGAAAGAGACCTATACACGTATTGTAGGCCTATAGTGTTAATGAATAGTGATTCTAAAAAAAAAAAAAGATTAGGAAAACATCATAGCAATATAAAGCCCTCTCTGAAAAATGTATTATTACCAAGCTGGATTTATTCCAGGAATGCAGTGATGTTTCAGTATTATGAAGACAATTAGTCTAATAAACTATATTAGTAAAACAACAAAAATCATGTGATTATATGAATAGATGGAGAAAAAGAGACTTCAATGGAATAAAACATTCATTCGTCAAGAGCACTAAAAAGCACAAGAATGAGAATTGTTTTTCCTTTAACATAGTGAAAAGTATTTGTCTGAAACCAAGAGCTAACATTCTTTGTAATGGAAAAATTTCAAATGCTCCCCCCTTGAAAACTGGATAAAGCAAGGATGCCCAGGGTCAGCAGTATCATTTGGCATAGTTCTAAAATGTCAGTTTTAGCAATAAGAAACAAAAAGGCAAAGAAATCAGAAACAACAGCAAAAAAAAAAAAAGCTAAAATAGTTTTGTTTGTTACTTACATCCAAGATAATCAACAAATTGAGATAGTAAAGAAGTCCTGCCAAATAACAGAACCCTAAATCAGCCCACAAAAATGATCTGCATTTCTATGTTACTTATACAACCCAGGAAAAAATGATAGCGAGAAAAAAAATTGCCATTTAAAATAACAAAATGTATTAAATATCTGGAAATTAGCCTCCACACAGGATTTTTGTAAAGATAACTATGAAACAGTTTTTTTTGTGTATAAATGGTGATGTATTCAATGTTCAGGGTTGAAGCATAGGAATATAGAGGAAATGATGATCCTATTGAAACCCACACATTTCACTCAGTACCAGTGGGCTATTTTGTGGAACCAGACAAAGTAATAAGAAAACTCACATGGAAGAATAGAAGGCCAAGAATATCAAGGGAAAGAATGAAAACAACAATAGGAAGGTTGATAGAATAGAAGGAAGATAGTAGACTGCATTATTAGTACATCTCATATTATACTCTCAAGTGCCCAGGGAGTCTGGCACAATGATGTGGAGTCAGAGGATTATGGGATCACTGATTTCAGGCTGGCAAGGGTGTCGGAGGTCATCTACCCCAATCCCTTTATTTTACAGAAATTAAATTAAATGGGAAATTAAAGCCAAATGACTATGCTAAGATCATACAGAGAGGGTGAAATAAATCTATAATCCTATGAGACCAGAGTTCCTTTCATTCAGACTTGGCAACTTTATACCTTTCCCACTTGGTCTCTCATCATCCCTATACTTTCTGAAAAATCATCATCCCTATACTTTCTGAAACAAACTGCACGGATTGCCAGCTCAGTGTTCTAGCCTTCCTTTCAGGCCTCTTTCATGTCCCTTCTTTTATCATACATAGCAATTCGTGCACATAGTAAATGCATACTAAATGTTCATTGACTGACTGACAGTTTCTATGAGGCCTTTCCTGATCTTTCCAGCTCATAGTGATTTTCCCCTCTTTTGGATACAGACTTTATCATGCAATATAGACAGTCTTGGGCATGCTTTGGCAACTCCAGTGCGATTTTCATTTTTCTTACATAGGAGAGTTATTAAACAAAAAAAAAAAAACCTTTATGATCTTGGGCTTTGCTAAGAGAGGGTTAGCTTCCAGGAGTCAAGAAGCAACCGTCCTGCTGTCCTCTGTCCTGGTCAATCAATTAATAAACATTTATTAACCTCCTCCTATGTGCCAAGCTCTGTGCTAAATGCAGATGATACAAATAGAGGTAAAAGAAAATTCCTTCCCTCAGTGAGTTCACAGTCTAATTGAGAGATCACTTTGGGAATCTTATACTTAGCTCTGGATGCCACCTTTTAGGAAATATTAATAAGCTGGAAAGCATGCAGAGGAGACTGAGCAGGATGGTGAAGAGATAAAGTCACGACATAGGATTTGTTTAAGAGACTGGGGATAACCTAGAGGAGAGAAGGCTTAGGGGGAATATGGCAGCCATCTTCAGGTATTATAATGGCCTTCATGTAGAAGATGGGTCAGAGTTGCTTCTTTGGCTCCAGAGGGCAGAACCAATAGCTATGGGGGTTGAGGGTAGGGGTGAGAGGGTACAATTCAGAGGCTCTCCGTACCAGGAACAGCTTCCTAGCAATTAGAGCTATTCCTGAGGGGAATGAATTGCCATGAGCTATCTTTTCCCTCACAAGAGGACTTTAAGCAGAATATGGATGTACACTTGTTGGCTTAGAGCACCCAGCTTGGAAGCCTGAACACTTGAGTTCCAACCTAGACTCACTTAATGAAGAGCTGGGTGACATTGGCTAAGTCACCTAACTCAGGGTTTCTTCAACTTTTCTCACTAGAGAAATTTTTACTTGACTCCTGGTACACAGATATGTAAAAATAGGTATACAAATCCAACATTTACTAATAATAAATCATAATTTTACCCCTCCCCAAGTCAGTCACGAGACCCCATATGGGATTGTGAACCACATTTTAAGAAACTGGGACTGAGGCTTGCCTCCATTTCCTCATCTGTAAAATGGGAATGATAATGATAATTGTTAAGTGCTCAGTACAGAGCCTGGCATAGACATGCTACATAGGCGTTAACTATGATGCCGGTGATGCTGACTCTGCTGGGATTCTCATTGTGGGATTGCCTCCGAGATCCTTTACAATTCTGAAGATTTTCTGGTTTTGTCTCTGGCTGGATCCTTCCTGAGGGCAGATAGGCGAGTTAACCCACTTTCCAAAACGGAGCGTGTATTCTGCCTTTTTGCAATGTCCCTAGCAGCTGGCTCAGGATGCATATTGCCTTTAGGTGCACAGTGAGCACTTGATATTTCTGACCATTTGGAGGCATGAGGTTTCTAAGGATATTTTCCATAATCCTTAAATTAATTGGGTGGTCTTGGGCAAGCCACAGTACCTCAAAGGCTGTTTCTAAAGCCGAAGTGAGTATTCCAGTAGCTGAGAAGGAGTAGCCTGCTGGGGAAAAGTGCTAGGTTCAAATTCTTCCTCCTACACAGATTACTTGATTTTCTTTGGCTCAGGCAGCTGGGAAAGGCTTTGTGCAGAAGGTGGGATTTTAGGGGAGACTTAAAGCCGGGAAAGCCAGGAGGTAAAGGTTCGGAGGGGCAGTATTCCAGGCAGGGGGCCCGGGCCGTATAAATGCCTGGCGTCCGGAGATGGAATGTTTTGTGCAAGGAGGCCCGTGGGCCCAGAGCGGAGTCTCTGGAGGGGAGGGATATAGGGAGAGTGCAAAATTAGGCAGGAGTCAAGTAGTGAAGTTTGTTTTTTAAAGCCAAGCCGAGGATTTTGTTTTTGATCCTGGAGGCAATAGGGAGCCCCAGGAGTTTATGGAATACAGTAACAAGGAGGATCTGCACTTTAGGAAGATCACTTGAATAGCCAAATGCAGGATTGACTGAAGTGGAGAGATAATTGAGGCCGGCCGTAGGGCCGTGGCCCGAGGGTGAGCTCAGGGTTTGCAGCGGGGCCAGTGCTGGTGTCTAGAGGACAGGAGGAGTTGGGCCAGAGAGATTTTAGGAAGGGAGAATCCCCCGAACTTGGCAACAGATTACATATGGATGGGGGGGGGGGGCGGCAGGGTGACTCTGATGTCTGCTAGGGGGAGGAGGGTCGGGTCGGGTGGAAATACGAAGCTACAAGTCGTCTACCAGGACTTGAAACTCATTTCAGTGTACTTTTAGGAGGGATTCTCCTAGCAAGTCGTTCCCTCCTTTATCTCACTGTAATTTGGGGGAACGTGTGTGAGTTTGTGTGTGTGTGTGTGTGTGTGTGTGTGTGTGTGTGTGTGTGTGAGAGAGAGAGAGAGAGACAGAGAAAGACAGAGAGAGACAGAGAGAGAGACAGAGAGACAGAGAGAGAGAGAGAGAGAGAGAGAGAGAGAGAGAGAGAGAGAGAGAGAGAGAGAGAGAGACAGAGAGACAGAGACAGAGAGACAGAGAGACAGAGACAGAGAGAGAGAGAGAGAGAGAGGGAGAGAGAGAGAGAGAGAGGAGAGAGAGAGACAGACAGACAGACAGACAGACAAACAGACTCATCGTCTCAGAAAAAGCCGGCACATTGGAAATGAAGCTGTGGGGGATCTCCCAAGCTGGCAACGTTTCCAGCATGGCCCGGGGTTCCTCACGGTGTCTGTCCCCCGCCCCCAACTGCTTTGGAGGAGCCCGGCCCCACCGTCCACTTAGCCCGGGCCACCGGAAGGCCTTCTCCGAAGGCTCGGCCTGGGGAGTGCCCTCGCTGCCGAAGCACAATTCCCAGAAGGACTGAGGCGGGACAAAGGGGAAGCGGTCCCTTTTTGTGGTGGGGGTGAGGGGAGCAGGTGCTCAGAGTGCGTTTTTTTAAGTACAGTTTGCGTGCTGAGTTGACAGCAGCTCCCCGCCGGCCACCCCACAAAGGGGAGAGAAATTGAGAAGCCCCCTCGTTAGTTTGTCGCTAGAGAGCTCTTGCTTAGGGAAGAGCTTACGTTTCCCCAAGTTAAGTAGTGACCCGCTTGGCCCTCTGCAAAGTTTTGCCCCGGGGAGGCTGCGGCCCCCACCCCCTCAAGCCCCCGCCGGGCACGTTCGCTTGGGACCGATGGCCGTTCGCTCCCTCCAACTCTTCCGTTAGAAAACTCGGGTCGGAAAAAGAGAAGAAAGTAGGAAGCGAACCCCCAAAGCGCCCCCTCCCTCTCCCTCTCCCTCTCCCTTCGACTCGCAGCCGGGGCGGGAGGGAAAGCGGCGAGCATGTGCTCTGCCCCGGCCGAGGGGTAGCCAGCTGGTCCGGCCCGTCCTGCCCTTGCAGTGGCTGGAAACCCTCGGTCCCACCCCTCCGTCCTACCCATAATTGAATACGCAAATTTGGAAGCCGAGCGAGCCAATGGAAAGGGCCCTGGTCACGTGATGCCCAGCCCCTCCGAGGTGAGCCCGTAAGAAGTTGGGCTGCTCGCAGTCGGGAGGCAGCGCTCCCGAGAGCACTCTGAGCGCCCGGAGGCAGCGGCTGCGAGGCTGCCGAAGGGGGAGTGGCGGCAGCGGCGGCGGCTCAGAGGACGCCCGAGAGCCGGCCGAGAGGAAGGAGGGAAGGGGTGTCCGCACTCCCTGCAAACGGGAGAGAAGGCGGTTTGGGGAGACGTGCGCTGTGCAGTGACGAGAAGCTCAGGGTTAGTCCTGACCGCCTCTGTCCCGTCCCGTGCCACGCGTGCCCCCTTTAGCCTGCGGAACCCTTTCCCAGGCTCCACACGTAGCCAGGCAGGCAGGGCTCGGGGTCTCAGCCGCCAAGATGCCGATCATCCTGTTCCTCCTGGACACGTCCGCTTCCATGAACCAGCGCACCGAGATGGGGACCACCTATCTGGACATAGCAAAAAATTCCGTGGAGGTTTTTCTGAAGGTGAGAGGGGCCGGAGCTTGGGGGCGCGGGGGAGGGGGGGGACGCGGTGAGGAGGCGCGGGTCGGCGGCCGGGGGAGACCCGGAGAGGGGTGTGGTCGAGCCCGGGCTAACCCCGTGCGCTCTCGCACTCTCTTCTCCTCAGCTCCGCTCGCGGGACCCTAACAGCCGGTTAGACAGGTACATGCTGGTCACCTCTGAAGATCCACCCTATTGCATCAAGGTGAGCCAAAATGACGGAGGGGGGCATCTGGGCCGGGCCCTCGGGCCAATCCCACTCCCCACCCTTCCCTTCGGCCTGTCTGACCCTGAACCACTCTGAAGCACCTGTGCCCCGGGTCAGCTCCCCACAGCGCGGGCTGAGATGAAAAGAGGGAAAAAACCAAGGGGGGGTGAAGAGGCCAGGAGGTGGGTCGATGCTGCTTTGGAGTCCATACCCTGAGTGCCTGAGAGGGAGGGGAAAGGAGGGAAAGGGTCCAGTCCTCAGCTTGAACCAGACCCCTTCCTGGGAAATAGCAGATATTTGTCTTAGGTTAGGAAGGGTTGGGGTGAAGAGAAGTTGAGGTGGGAGAGGCCCCAGGCCAAATACTTGGAGATCAGGTTCACGGCATCCTCTCTCCCTCCTTCTTCTCTCCCCCCCCCCATTTTCCCTTTTTGCAGTTGGCAATTGCTGGTGCTTCCATACCGCCTCCTTGGGCGTTGGAGGACCAGTTCTTGCTAAAGCAACCCTTCCTAATTCTTTTTAACCTCCATGCCTCATGCCTTAACTTTTAACTTAGATCTTTTAGCTAAGATCCCACCACTCATGCCATAGCTAGGGTGCTTCCAAGACATCTTGGAACTTCCAGACGTTCAGTGCACCCAGAAAACGCTGTAATTCTGCAAAGTTATATGCGGAGCACTGGGCGGGAGAGTGAGCCGTTACAGGTTTGTATTCTCGGCGGCGACATCGAGCAGATGCATATGCACAGAACCTGGGAATGGGCAACATTTTGCAACACATGAACTATAATGTGAATTATTCGGTCACTGGGAAAAGACTGGAATGCAGGGGTAACTTAAGTACACCGAACAAGCATGACCTTGCAGTCTAGAGACACATTAATTTGAACCTTGACTCTGACACCATGAATGTTACTTTTTTGTTTCAATTTCTTTCTCTAGCATAGAGATGATAATTCCTTTAGGACCTCCCCTTCCTCCTTAAGGTTTTAGTGAGAACCAAATGAGACTGTACAGAAAGTATTATATAAGTGTCAGCAATTATTATTAAGGGCCCTTTTCAGGAGAGAGAGAGAGAGAGAGAGAGAGAGAGAGAGAGAGAGAGAGAGAGAGAGAGAGAGCGACCAGAAATGCTACTAGCAGTAATAGCTTACATTGATAAGGATGTTCTCTAAAATGCTGTGCCCTTAGAATCTTAGGATGAGATGGCAGGGATAGAATCTACAGTAATTCAGTCCAGAACATTCTGTTCCATCTACCTACCTCCACCCCCAGCTCTCCTGAGTTAGGATTGATCGGTTTCTCTGAATTCACTGGTCACAGGACAACCTTAAAATGTGGGGGCCCTGGGCATATAGTTCTTTTCCCATCCATATGTGGGCAGACACTCAAGTCTCTTCTCCTAAAACTTGTGGTATAGTCATTGCTTCAGCCAAAATCCTCTCTTGTAGTCTCTCATCTCCCTCTGCCTCACCCAATCAGAATCCACAGTTTCTATTCCTCTCTTCCCTTCTGATCCACTGTCTTCTGGAACCCCCACTGTTTTCAGTCAACTCCCTTTTCTCCTAGATTTCTTTCCCTCATGCTCTTTCCACATTTCAGAACAGAAATATGGCTTCCTTCTGAAGCTATTCTCTCCCTGGCAATACTCTCCATTGATGGAGTGCTCCTTATTTCCCCAAGATGCTCTGGGTCAGGAAGAGGTGAGGTACTCCTCAAACCCCTCAAACTTCAAGATTTTCAAATACATGGTGGTGTCCCTTCAGATATCCTCATGTGCTCACCAACATCAATATCTGTTCTATTGACATGATTAAGAACTTTGAAATTCTGCCCTGATCTATCTTTTCATCTCTCCCTTTACCTCATTCCTAAACCTATTTTCCCATCGTCATCATCCCATTCTTTCATCCCTATTCCAAGCTTTCTTTCTTTCCTCCCTTCACAATCTTAACTTTGTTTTTTTGTTTTGTTTTAAAGATTGGGTATTTCCATCTTGGTGAGGCTGGAGATGCAGGGACTATTTTACTTGTGCACCAGATTTCACTCAAATTGACTTGGGAGCTTTGATTTGCTCCAGTTACAATCTGGGCTGGTTTAACTCCTTACAGGCACACACACACACACACACACACACACACACACACACACACACACACACACACACACACATTCACACACACACACACACACACACACATATATATATATATACACAAACACATACACACACATACACACACACACACACACACACACACACACACACACATTCACACACACACACACACACACACACATATATATATATATACACAAACACATACACACACATACACACACACACACACACACACACACACACACACACACACACACCCCTCTCAGGTGTTACCACATTCACTGAGAACTTCATCTGATTGACTTAATCCACTGTACCCCCAGCACTCAGGTTCCCCAGTCTAGTACTAGGCTAATGGGAGTGTGCCACCACTCTCAAAGTTGACCAGTTCAATGTAAATTATCATCTACTCTTAGATCCCTTGTCTACTTGTTCTCAGTTTTCATTCTCCTTGACCTCCCTTGCAGTTTATAACACTGTTGACCATCCTCAACTTTTGGATACTCTTTCTTCCCCTAACTTGCTTGCTGCTGTTTTCTATGTTCTCATCTCACTACTTCTGCATCTTCCATCTGTCCATTCGGTAGGGATGTCCCACAGGGCTCAGTCCTAGATCCTCTCCTCTTTTCTCTTTATTTTCTCTGTCTATTATATATATATATATATATATATATATATATATATATCCTGCCAGTTGCCAACTTTTATACTTCCCCAGTGCCTTAGTTTTTGTATCCATATCTCTATATGACAATTCCCCTATTTAGACCCTATCACTTGGACCGTCCTTTCTCTTCAATCCTCTCCACAGGGGCCAAAATAATCTGAAATCACAAGTCTGAACATGATAATCCCCTGTCCAGAAACTTGCAGTGGCTCACTGTTGCCTCTAGGATCAAGCACTAACTTCTCAGTTTGCTATTTAAAAGCTATCACAGTTTTCTTCTAATCTTCCTGTCCAGGCTTATGCCATATTACCCCCTTTCACATATTTTATGTTATAGTCAAATTGATCTACTAAATTGTTCTTCATATTTAATGTTCCATCTCCCATTTGCTTTATATCAGTACTTTTCATGCTTGGAAGGCATTTCCTCCTTACCCCTATCTCCTAGAATGCCAGCTTCTTTCCATCCTTAGTTGAGGTATCTTCTACAGGAAATCTTCCCTAATTCTTCCTTCCCCCAGTTTGCTAGGACCCTCTCTTTCAAATGACTTTGCCTAGGTGTATGTGTACATGGTTGTTTCCTATGTCTCTTTACCTTCCTCCATTAGACTGTAAAATTAATTGAGGTAAAGGAGAATTTTCATTTTTGTCTTTGCATTTTCAATGCCTCTTACACAGTAGAAATTTAGCTAAATGACTACATTCAATTGAATTAAGTGACTTAACTAGGGTCACCAGCTTGTAGTTGATAGGCAAGTCAAAGGACTGGTACCCTAGGTGAGCCTCCTCACCTCAGGCAGTCAAGAAGCATTTCTTAAGCACCTACTATGTGCCAAACACTGCTACATGCCAATGAAAGGATGTGACTGCCTGGTGACTGGGCAAATTACTTAATCTCTCTGACTTTTAGTTCTCTTACCAGTAGGATGGTAGATTTAGAGATAGAACAGTCCCTGAGAAGGGCACTGAGTTCAAATACCTTATTTTACATGTCAGAACAATGAGTTATGTATTTTTTAAGTCACTTGTCCAAAATCACAGAGCTAGCAAGTGTATGTGATGGGATTTTAATCCAGTTTTCCTCAAGTCCAAGCCCAGTTACCTATCCATTTTTCTACACTTTGTTGTCAATTTAGTTATTTTCAATTGTGTCTGATTCTTCATGATCCCATTGGGGAGTTTTCTTGGCAAAGATACTGGAGTGGTTTGCCATTTCCTCTAGCTCATTTTATAGATGAGAAAGTTGAGGAAAACAGGGTAAAGTGACATGCCTGAGGTCTCACAGATAGTAAGTGTCTAAGGCCAGAATTGAATTCAGAAAGAGGAGTTGTCCTGACTTCAGACTAGGCACTGGCCACTGTGTCACCTGTTGGCTCTTATTCTGTGCTCCCATTCCCTCTCCCTCCTTCTCTCTCTTCCACTCCCACTGCCTACCCCCCTCTCTTTTTCTGTCTCCCCATTTTAATAGCATTTTATTTTTCAAAATACATGCAAAGATAGCTTTCAGTGTTCACCCCTGCAAAACCTTGTGTTCCAAATTTTTCTCCCTTCCCCCAAGACAGCAAGCAGTCCAATACAGGTTAAACATGTTATGCCATCTTTTAATAAAATAATATAAGGGTTTGAACTAGATTCTTTTAGCTAAAGATTTATGATCTTGTGATTATACTGCTTCTTATTAAGTCACTGTTTATTTTTAATGTTTTAAACTAAGTTTTATTAATATCTTTTAATATCAAAATTTCCCCTAGCATTCTTTCTCTTAGTCCTTCACAGAGTTATCCCTATAATAAACAATGTTTACAAAAGAAAAAAATAAAAAAGGATCTGTACCCCCCAAAAAACCAAGGCAAAAATCAGCATAATTGATCAGAACATCAGAAAAAAATCTGAACATATATACAGTGTTTAATGGTTGTGGATATCCTACCACTCTGAAAGGATGAGTAAGGGTTTTCTCTCATGTTTGCTCTTTTGAGCTATGCTTATTCTTTGTAATTTAACAACATTCACTTAATTTTATTGTGTGGTTCTTTCCATTTTCATTGTTGTAGTTTTTTGACTCTGCTTATTTCACTCTCTATCAGTTTGCTTCTCTATATTCATAATATTCAACATTCCTTATAGCACAGTAATATTTAATTACATGAACATACTACAATTTATTTATATATATGTATATATATACATGTACACACACATATATATTTACACACACACACACATATATATATACATATATGTGTGTGTGTATGTATGTTATGTCTTTACTTTGTTTCCAACATTGCAAAAGTGCTATTTTGGTGTTTAGAAGCAATTGAAAATTTCTTATCAGTGGTCTTCTTGGGGTATAAGACTGGAAATTTTGGGATAAAGGATATGGACATTTATTTGCATTATTCCAAATTGTTTTCCAAAATGGTTCTACTGATTCACAGATCTACCAACAATACACTAGTGTGCTTTTCTTCCCACAGTCCCTCTGACAAACAACAAAACTGGGTTTTAATAACATGGCAGAGCAAATGCCCTGATAAGAGTTTTGCATCAGGCAGGAATCAGTTTATATCTACCAAACAGGAAAGGGTTTGACTCATCACCAGGCTTATTTGGGAGGATAATTTTTTAGTCTGAACAATTCAAAAACCATTTTAATCAGGGAGTGAGTACTCACACTAAAGCTACTTAAAGCACTGGAGATCATTGGGAGATAGGCTGGAATCAGAAAGATATGAGTTTAAATAAAAATAAATAAATAAAACCTCAGATGCTTACTGGTTGTGTATAAAATCCTGGGCAAGCCTCTTTACCTCTGTCTGCCTCAGTTTTCACATCTGTAAAATAGGGATAATAATACTAATCTCCTAGGGTTATTAAAAAGATAAGCTGAGATGATATTTGTAAGAAGTATTTAGGACAGTACAGTGCCTTTGATGCAAAGTGAGTGCTATATGAATACTCTTTTCCTTCCCTCCCACTTGAAAGATTCTTGCAGAATCCTTTTTTTTTTTTTTAAGTTGCTTAGTTCTCTTTAGATGCAACATCACTTTTCCCTCTTGATTGGGTACTATGACCTACTGAGAATTAGAACTTAGATGGCATAAATTATATTTTTCTTGTGAACTGAGTCTCCCCAACTTACCTAAGCTGGAAGTACAGAAGTCTGATCCCACTACTTATGAATATCAATGGGGACATAGACCTGTTCCCATTCTGACCTGGAACTCTAACTCTGCCCCTCTTTAGACAATCTCATGCTTCCTCCATTCCTCCCCCAACCCATGGATTAATTGTATTTGTGTTAAATTTCCCATTCCACTCTATTCAGTTTCAGTCCTGCTAAAGCTCAAATTGATGAGCTCCAATGATCTACCAGCTTTCAGCTTCTCTAGAAGAAGGATCATAGGCATGTACTATCCGGCTGTGATTGTTCTTGAATTTTTTTGTTTTTATTTTTGTTCATATCTCTGATGTTTATTCATTTGCCTTGCATTTTTTATTCAGAGATGTTGAACTTGTTTAGATGCCTTAGTGGCCATCTTCTCTTTTAATATCTTTCCTGATGATTTAAATGCTTGCAATAAAGGTTTCTGAGGTGTTTTTTTCCCTCAAAATCTTGGGTAATTTCAGACTTTTCCCCTCTTTTTGACTTCTTCCCTTTTGATGGCAGATCCCCTCAGGGCTGGACCTCAAAGCTTTCTATTTTCTACACTTTTCACCAATTTCAGTTTCTGTCTTTTGACTTCTGGAGGTACAGAACTAGCTCAGTTGGGTGGCAGTCCCCTTTCTTCAGACCTAGGATAGTCTTCCACGCATACTTTGTCCCTTTCTCTAGTTCTTTTTATTCTTTGGTGTTTTGGCTAAGTGAGGCTGCAGCAATATGCCATAGCTCGAGGAAGAGCAAATGTCCTCTTTAGACCATGGCAGAAGTAGGAAAATTATTGAGCACAAGCCTATGAGTCAGGTTTCTAGTTAGGGACTGGGAGGGAGGGAGGTACTGAGTTAGTCTTTAGGGACTAGGATTAGCTTTCTTTGGTGTTAATTCATCAGATTGTTACTTTATTAGACTATTTGGTGTCAGGTTAGTTGCAATTACTTGATTTTTTTTTATATTTTAATAGTTTTTATTTACCAGATATATGCATGGGTAATTTTACAATTACTTGATTTTTTTACACAATTCTTATTTTGGAGTATTTTGAGAATTTGGGAGAATTAAAGAAAATGCTGAGTCCCTCTGACTTGTTGGTCAAATGACCCATAAATGAGTTTGAGATTTCTTAACTACTTCAACATCCTTTACTTATTACTAGTTAGATATATTTGGGCCATTTTAATGGGGCATATGAGTTCATTTAAACACTAACTAGAAAACAATTCATATATGTATATTCATACAAAGGGACAATGTTGGTGGAAAGAGCTGAACTTGGGGATCACAGGCTCTGAGTGTGAATCTAGGCTCTGCTACTTAATACCTATATCATCATTACTTCATGTCTCTGGGCTTCAGTTCCCTCATCTCTAAAATAAGGTTTAAGTGGCTTCTGAGTTCCCTTCCATTCTGATGCAAGGTCCTGATCGCAGTCTATATTCTATTCAATTCTTAAATATCCTTTAGAGGTACCCCTTATTACATTCCCTTGTCTTTCCTGGCCCCCTCCCCCTTACTAAAACAGTTCTCCTCTAAAACAGGGTGTTCTCCAAGTCCAAATGAAATTTTAAGCTATTAGAGTTTTGGGGATAGCCTGTATGTTGTGCTCTGGATTTTTTTTCAAAATCAATTTGATTAATTTTGTTTTGTTTTGATACCAGTCATATACCATCAAATGACTTCTATCATGGCCCTACTGTGATGAATCTTTTCTAAGGTAAAATTGTTCAATGGTTAGCATTGGGGGAGGAATTTAGAAAATGACCCATCTAGCCTTCTCATTTTACAGAGGAGGAAACTAGGATCTGTACAGAGAGGAGTATCAGGGTCAGGATTCAAATCTAGGTGTTCTCATCACTTCAATATCCTGCCTACTTTGATAAGTCTTTTGGGGAAGGAAGCCCCTAGTACCTAGCACAGTGAGTGTTCTCTTTCTTGATAATATAATTGGATGCTGAAGAAGCAATATTTTTGAAAGAACTGCTTTATAGTTATCCTGTGCATATCTGAGTCTAAAAATCAACTTTAAAAGTACCCCAAATAGTATTTTTATAGTTCTAAAAGGGTGGTGGAATTTTTGGTAGGAAAAAAAAATGTAAAATTCAGCCTTATGTCACATTATGATGGCCCAGGCAGAATTTCACTAGAGTTTGACTTTACACTTGTACCTAAATCATTTAATTGGTTGCCCATCTCATGTGTATTTGAAGCATGGGTAGCAGAACATACTGATGTTAACTTCACAATTAGGAGCTGATCATTTTCATTGCTTATTCTTTATAGTTCCCCAAGTTTCTCTGGTATTGAGTCAGTGTTCTTTCTCATAAGAAATGTCCAAGAGTGGCAGTGTGCTTCGGTGGTTAGAGGGCAGTGGGCCTATATTCAGGAAAATTTGAGGTCAGATCCCACCTTTGCCACTTATTATTGACACATGTTGGGCGAGTCTCCTCTTAAATAAAACATTAAGTTATAAATGAGGTTATGAAATCCAGGCCCTTGACAAGAGTCCCTCAGATCAACCTCTATGAGGCTCATTAATTTAAGGAAATAAGCTTTGAGTTCTTTTTGAACTTTTAAAAATTGTACTTCAGTTCTCCTTGCCACAGGCCATGATAGCTTCCTGTTTGTCAGTTTTGTTGAAAAATCTTTCCCCAGGATGCTTCATGGCCACTCTGAAGGTTTTCAGTCTGAAAGGGCTGATGTTTGAGAACATCTGGTGGATTTTTCTTGCTCCAAGCTGAATAAAAGTCTTTTACTTGATGATAACTCCAAGCCACAAATATTGGCTTTTGGTCAGACTGATTCCAGAATGTAGGCCCTTCTCAGGTTGGCAACAGATGTATTGTTTCTGCTCTAAATTTCACTGCTCATTCAAACCTGAGATCCCTTCAGACATATTCTCTTAGACGGTTTAAAGGAATCTTTAGTCCAGTCTTGGCAAAGTAATATGCAGTATGGTTTTCTATTCATTTATTCTAGGTCCTGAGCAATATTCTTTATCCATCAATAAACACACCTTCACATTTCTCAGGTCTCAATTTATATAGCCAGCTCTAAACATTGAAAAAGGCATTTTCTTTGTTCAATTTTCCCCCTCCTAGAAGCATATTTGTTGGCATTGGAGTAGGTGTAAACGTAGAAGATAGTTTTTTTAATAAGCACTCTCCCAGCATCTATGGAGTGAAATAGCTACATGATACAGCACCACAGTAATTCTTCATGGGAAGAGTCCTTGCAAGTGGAATTTTGCTGGAAGTAGGTAGTTCTGAGTACATGAAATGTCTGGGTTCCCTGAAGGACTGGGTCATATTTTGCCACATGCCCTGCCATGCAGGGAAAAATGGTTTTTCAGAACAACCGGTCTCTTTAGACCACTTATTTGTAGTAAGCTTTGGTATGGATTGAAACCTTAAAGCACTACATAAATGTTAGCTATTGGACTTACTAGTCATAGAGGCCCAGCTCCAACCAATCCATCAGAATGATTGAGAGGTAACACACCAAAGCATTAATCAGAGCTCCGGAAGGTTCTGCTTATCCATATTTGATAAGCAAACATGTGTCCAAAATGTGTGCAAACAGCTTCTCATGTAAGTAAGAGATTCAGTCACATTTATGCTGACCTGATCAGCAAATCCTTTTTTCAGAGAGAGGGTAAAAGTCAACTGTCAATCCATCCTTGCCTGAATTAACTTAACTTTCTAAATTAGAGGGCTTTTGGTTCCAGATCCTGGTACTGAAGCAAATAACCCATTGATGTTTACTGCTTGAACAAAGGCATAGGATGAATGAATGAAGCATTTATTAAGCACTTACTATGTGCAAAGCAATCTACTGCCAACCTAAATAAAACAGTGTTTTTGGCTTTATCGCTGACCAAATTATCATCTGAGCCCCAGGGTTACCCAGTATATAAGTGAGAGGTACAGAAAGCACATTTATCAGATTTATCAGTGATACAAAGTTGGAATCCAAAGTCAGGATCCCAAAACATTTCCAGGCTAGATCACTATGCTGAATCTACTGTGATGTAATTTAATAGGGACAAATGTGTTGTCTTGGATTTGGAGTCAAAAGATCAATTTCAGAAGCCTGGGGAAAAGGCACTATGACTGAGATCTGGAGTTTTAGTAGATTGCTAGCTTAGGAGCACTCAGCAGTGTGGCAGAGCAGTCCCGGAAAGCTAATTTGATCTTAGGTAGCACAAAGACAGGACTAGCTTCCAGGGAGAGGAAGTGACAATCTTTACAATTTGCCCTCTGCAGAGCTCATCTGGAATCTTAGGTTCAGTTTCCAGTGCCAGAGATGAGGAGCAACACTGATAAGTTTGAGAATATCCAGAGGAGAGCCACCAGAATGGTGAAGGCTCTTGAGTATATCTCATATGAGACATGGTTGAAGGAATTAGGAACCTGGAGAAGAGACAATTAGGGGAGGGATGGAACTAATTGTCTGCTAGTAGTTGAAGGAGTACCCTAGGGAAGGGTGATTAGCCTTGGCCTGATTGGCCCCAGAAGGCAGAACAAGAAGCATTGGGGAGAAGGTTCAAATAGCTATTCAAGGTTAGGAAATGCATCCTAAAAAATCAGAAAAAATACAGGGTTCGGGGAAGATGTTACATGATGTTCTAGATAAGGGAATCAAAACTTAATATTATAGTACACAAGTGAAAAACATTATGCAAACGTGGCCTTTTGTACTCTTTTGGAATGTATAAATGTCCAAGCTAATGGGCATTGTCCCCTTGATGAAGAGGCTCCCTTTCAAAAGCGTGTTTGGAATTTTAAATACATTTTCCTATAAGAAGAAAAAAAAATTTAAGTTCTCACTATGTACCAGCACCTTTGCTAGATACTAAGAGAAAAGTGAGGCAGTCCTTGCCTTATAAATTTAAAACAGTTCTCTATATAGTTAAAAAATGAGGGCTTTGTTAGAGAAACTTGCTATAATTTTTTTCCCCTATTTTCTGTTTCCCTTCTAATCTTGACTTCATTTGTTTTATTTGTGCAAAAACTTTTAAATTTAATATAATCAAGATAATCCATTATGCATCCTGGAATGCTTTCTCTTTTGGATGGCCATAAATTATTCATTTTTCCATAAATATGGCAGGTAAAATATTCCACGCTCCCCTAATTTGCTTAAGATATCACCCTTTATGTCTAAATCATGTACCCATTTTGACCGTATCTTGGAATACATGCGAGATATTGGGCTAAAGTTTTTGCTAAAGTAATTTCTGGCTTTCCCAGCAACTTTTGTCAGCTAGTGTCTTCTTATCCTAAAATCTTGTAATTGTAAAATTGTAACCCCCTCCTTGTCAAACTTTAGATTACTTATAGTCATTTACTTCTACATATTGTGCATTTAATCTATTCCACTGGTCCACCACTCTATTTCTTAACCACCTTGAAATACAATTTGAGATCAGGTACTGCTGAGCTACCTTTCTTTGCTTGTTTTCAATTGATTCTCCTGATACTGTTGAGCTTTTATTCTTCCAGATATATTTGTTACTATTATTTCTAGCTCTATAAAATAATTTTTCTTTAATTTGATTGATTAATTTAATTAGATTTAATTTGATTTGGTAGGGTACTAAATAAGAAAAGTAATTTAGGTCTGCCCCTGAGCAAATAATGTTTCTTCCTTCAGTTGTTTAGATCTGACTATTTATATGAAAAATTTTATGTTCATTTAGCTTTGGGGTTTATCATGGCAGGTAGGCTCCTAAACATTCTATATTGTCCTCAGTTTTTTTAACTGGAATTTCTCTTTCTGTCTCTTCCTGCTGGACCTTGTTGGTAATATGTAGAAATGTTGATGATTTATATGGGTTTATTTTATATCCTGCAGCTTTACTGGTTGTTGATTTTTTCAGTTCATTTTTTTTAGGTTTTCTAGGATTTTTAAAGTATACCATTATATCATTTGCAAAGAGTGATAGTTTTGTTTTTCTTATTACCTGTTCTAATTACTTCAGGTTGTTTTGGTCCTATTGCTATAGCAAGCATTTCCAGAATATTGAATGATAGTTAATAAAGGGCATCCTTGCTTCACAGAAGCTGATCTTATTTTCTAGTAAGGCTTCTAGCTTGTCCCCATTACAGATAATTCTTGCTGATGGTTTTTGATAGACACTACTTATTATTTTCAGGAAAGCTCCATTTATTCCTATGCTTTCTAGTGTTTTTAATAGGAATACTGTTGTGTTTTGCTAAAAGCCCTTTCTACCTCTATTGAAATAATCATGTGATTATTTTTGTTGGTTTTGTTATTGATGTTATCAATTATACTGATAGCTTTCCTAATATTGAACTAGCCCTGAATTCCTGGTATATCTCCCTGGTCATGGTTTGTGATCTTTGTGATATATTGTTTTAATTTCCTTGCCAACATTTTATTTAAAATTTTTGCAACAATATTCATTAGGGAAATTAATCTATAGTTTTCTTTCTCTGTTTTTGCTCTTCCTGGTTTAGGTATTAAGACCATATTTGTGATGTAAAAAGAATTTGGCAGGACTCCTTCTTTGCCTGTTTTTTCCAAATAGAATATATAGTATTGGAATTAATTTTCTTTCAGTGTTTGACAGAATTCACTTGTAAATCCATCTGGTCCTGATGTTTTTTTGTTAGGAAGCTCATTTATGGACTGTTCAATTTTTTTCCCCTAAAATAGGCATGTTTAGATATTCCAAATTCTCTTCTGTTAATCTGGGCAATTTATATTTTTGTAAATATTCATTGATTTCACTTAGATTGTTGGATTTATTGGCATGTAATTGGGCAAAATAGCTTCTAATAAGTGTTTTAGTTTCGTCTTCATTTGTGGTTAATTCACCCTTTTTATTTTTGGTACTGGTTATTTGGTTTTCTTTCCTTTTTAAAAATCAAATTAGCCAATGATTTTTCTATATATTTTCCTTAAAACCAGCTCCCTGTTTTTACTTATTAGTTTTCTAACTTTCAATTTTATGAATGTTCTTTTGATTTTAAGGATTTCCAATTTGGCATTAATTGTGGATTTTTAATTTGTTTGGGTTTTTTTAGTTGCATGACCAATCTTTTCTTTCTCTATTTTATTGATATAAGCATTAGAGATACAAATATTCCCCTAAATACTGCTTTGTATACAACATAAATTTTTGTGTATTGTCTCATTGTCTTTGACCCATTCATTCTTTCAGATTAGATTATTTAATTTCCAATTAATTTTTAATCTGTCAGTTTTTGTGAAGTTGCTATATACAACTAAAAAAAGGTATATTCCTTTCTATTACCTTTCAGTTTTCTCCATGGGTTTATTATACCTAACTTTTCTAAAATTCTATCCTTAACTTCTTAATTGATTATTTTATGAGTAGGTAGTTCTAAAAGAAGAAAGTTTTAAGTCTTCCCACTAGTATAGTTTTACTGTCCATTTTCTTCTGCACATCATTTAACTTTTTGTTTAAGAATTTGGATGCAATGCCATTTAGTGTGTATAGGTTTAGAATTGATACTATTTCATTATCTTTGATACCCTTTAGTAAAAAGTAGTTTCTCTGCTTATCTCTTCTTATTAAAGCTACTTTTGCTTTTTCTTTGTCTGAAATCATGATCGCTAACTCTGCTTTTTCCCCTCTAACTCTGCTTTTTAAAAAACAAAACAAATACAAACCCTTAGCTGAAACAACAGATTCTACTTTGGTCTCTTATTTTTACTTTGTGTGTCTTTCTGTTTCAAGTGTTTTTCTTATAAATGACATCTTGTTGGATTCTGGTTTTTAATTCATTCCTCTATCTACTTCTATTTTATGGGTGAGTTTCTCCCATTCACATTCACAATTAAGATTAACTATTCCCCCTCCATTTTATTTTTTTCCTTCTGTTTATTTCCCTCCTTCTCCTCCTCCTCTTTCTCTGTTTCTATTTCTTTTTCTGAGTATGTGTGTCTCAAATTTCTCTTTTTCTCTGTTTCTTTGTCTCCTCCCCTTCTCTGTCTGTCTCTATCTCTGTCTTTGTCTCTGTCTTTCAATTGATCTTCCTTTTTCTACCCTACTCCTTTCCCTCTCTCCCCCTCTTCTTTCTGCTTTCTTATCGTTCTTGTCTCTCTCCCTTTCTCTCTGTCAGTTTCTCTTCTTCTCTCTCCCTGATTTCCCTCTGTCCTTCCTTCCTTCTCTGTCTTTATCATCCCCCTCTCTCCCCATGTCTCTGACACTCTCAAAGGTGTTCATCCATTTCAGTTATGTCTTGACTCTATGACTCCATTTTGAGTTTTCTTGCCAAACACAGCAGAGTGCTTTGCAATTTGCCTTTCCAGCTCATTTTACAGATGAGGAACTGAGGCAGACAGGGTCACACAGCTAATGAGTATTTGAGTTCAAATTTGAATTCAGGTCTTCCTGACTCCAGACCTGGTGTACTCTGCCCACTGCATTAACTAGTTTCCCCCCTTCTCTAGATAGATAGATAATAGCTTATTTCCTCCTCTCCCCTTACCATCTCTCTCTATAACTCTCTTCTCTCTCCCTCTATCCCTTTCTCTCCTTTCTCCATTCACCTTCTCTCTCTCCATTTCCCCTTCTCTGTCTCTCTCTTCCTCCTACTTCTCTCTCTCCCTGTATCTGTCTCTTCCCCCATCTGTGTCTGTCTTTCTCTTCCCCTCTTTTCCCTCCCTCCTTTTTGATCTGTGTGTCTCATTCTCCTTCCCTCTCTTCCCTCTCTCCTTTGTTTCTTCTCTTCTGTCTCTGTATGTTTCTGTCTCTCCCTTTCTGTTTCTCTTTATCTCTTTTTCTGTCCCCCTCCTGAATATTAAAAATGATGCAGGCTGGTTCCTTCCTGCTAACCCCCTACCCCAAACACTGTCTCCCCAGAGCCAGCTCTGGCTCTGATTGTGACCGCAATTCTGCCCATTTAAGGATTGAGCCTTTTCCTGTTGAGGCAGGTACAGATGCTGCCAGATGCTGTACAAATCAGTGGAAACCTAAAAAGTGAGACATGGAAGAGTACTAGCAGCTTTGTTCCTGCCTGGCATGTAGTAGGCATTTAATAAATGCTTGTTTCATTAAATCAAACAGAGACCACTCTGTAGTAAAACCTGAGCTTATATTTTAGGACTTATTGCAGCCTAGCAGAACCCAGAGGCTTCAGGAGTCAGGCATCCTAGTCTGCAGCTCAGGGACACCCCTACAGCCTCCCCACCCAGTGCTGCACCCAGACCTCCAGGGACAGCAGACTCACTTCTTCCCAAAGCAGCTCGCTTGCTCCCCTTTTGTGTGGCTCCATTCCTAGGCTGCTTTTTCTTGTGTTGAGCTAAAATCTGCCTTCTTCATCCTTTTATTATTCCTAATTTCACTCTCTTAAACAGTTCCCCTTTCATGTGAAAGCCCTTCATACTATTGAAAACAACTATCTTGTGTGCCTTCTCTCCTCCCTCCCCCCGTCTACATTGCCTTTTCTAAATATACCTAGTTCACAGGGCTGTCAATGTAGAACTAAAAAGGAGTTCACCTTCACGTAGTCCTACTTCCAGCCTTTCGAGAGATGAAGTTTCTCACTTCAGATCACACAAGTGGTAAGTGGCAAAACAAAGATTTGAACCCACTTTCTCAGATTTCACATTGAGCCCAATTTCCACAGAACCATGCTGCTAGTCTTTTATTATAGCAACCAGGCCTCCCGCCATCCTGATCATCCTTTGCTGGACACTTTCCTGCTTACACTGTGGTGCACTGAATTAATAAACAGCAGGGTTTCAGTGTGGTCATGCTGACGTTGGCCAAGAGACCTCTCACTGCCCCCATTCTGGACTCTGAGATGACATCGATTTTTTTCAAATTTCCACTTCAAATTAGACCTGTTGATCTGTGTGTGACTCATGGTATATCTAAATTATCGGGAATCCTCATAGGATTCAATTCCATTTATTGAGTAAATGTTTTGTGTTAGGCACTGGAAATAGACAAACACACAAAAAAGTCCCGCCTTTCCATTTTACTGGGGGTTCGGGGGAGTAGAGCCAAGGGTAAATTAGCAGTTTTGTTTCTAGCATATGACAGTAGATGATTCCCAGAATTCCTTTTGGTAGCTTCTCATTGGTATTTGCTCATGATGATATACACCTTGGTGCCATAGCCTCTGAGCCAGAAATTTCAGCCTGCTATAGATAGCCTTCTTACTTCAGCAACCCACAGCACAGTAACCCTGCATTAAGCCCCTCTAGTGTTATTGACTATCTACAGTCTTAGTTGATTCAGGGGCTTCTTTTTACTTTGGTCTCAGTTATGTAGCAGGATTCCATTTTGAAACTTAGGAATGAGATCTTGAATATCTCTGACTTTGCTGTCCAGGGGGTATTTCTACTCGTGTAGAAGTTAGACCAGACAGCATCTTTAGGTGCCTTCTGACTGAGAGATGCTGTGATTTCTTGTCGGGTGGGTCCTAACTTGTGCTCATGGCTGGATCTAAAATCTGAGATTCTGTATGATCTTGAACATGGTGGTGGGGAATAACAACATAGTTCTAGTTGGTCAAATTTGCATGGGTTGTGATGTTTCACTTGCTCTTCAAGCTGCCAGTCTTTCCATTTCCCAGAAGCAGGCCAAGAGATGTCATCAGGTTGGGGGAAAAGAGGCTGAGATGTCCAGAGATGACTCACTGCTTAGAGAACACCAATAGCTATGGCCCCGATGCCCAAAAAGGAGGTGGTGGAATAAGTGTAGAGCATGGAGAATGATGGCAAGGCAGCTTTGTATGGCAGGCCCCAAGACTGCAGAGAAGCAAGGAAGGAGGAGGTCTGCCAAGTCACTGTTACCAGAAGTTGTGATGATCTTTCTCATGCCCATCATGAATGCTACGAGGAAAGGCAACCACATTTCTCATGATATTCAGTGTTGCCTGTGGATGAGTGATGCAAATATGCCCTGCTCCTTCACTCGCCTCTCAGAAGGGAAACCTGTGTGTGGGCCAGTTTGATTTCTAGTGAGAAGGCCAGTATTGGCATGGCTCAGCTCCATCAGAAACATGTTGACTTGGTCAGCAGACAAGGATCTTATATTTCACATACCAGCAGTTGAATTAATGTTCATAGATGGTCTCAGAACCATTCTAAAGAATGTCCTGCTTTTTCCTTCCTTAACAAGGACAGAACTCAACTTAGTCAAGCACAGACTTGACTTTCTGTCTCCCGGTTGGTATGGAGATAGATTAGATACATTAACAATTCTGGACCAGAAGTAAACACTATTCAGCCAAACCATGCAAGGTCAGTTTATAAATACCTGGACCAGAGCTTGACAGCATCCAGTTCTGTGTGTGTTTTTACCTCCCTTTCCTCTTTCCTTTTTCCCACTGTAAGTTAATCTGGTCCTTGAAGAAGGTGCTCAATTGCTGTCATGCTCTGTGTAGCTACCTAACTTGTTTCTATAGAGAAGAAAGAAGTGTTTGTAAGGGCACACACAGATGATTAAAAAAAGAGCAAGAAATGCTTTTAAAAAAACCAGTTCTGTATTCATTCCCACCATTGAAAAAGAAGAGTTGTGACAGTGACGATATCTGCTATGTGCATTTGTATTAAAGAGGAGAGGATGATTGTGATCATTTTCTGTCCTTTTTCTTGTTGCCATCTGCAATACTGAGATTCAAAGTATAGTCAAATGGCCAAGGCTATTCTCCCATCCACTTGTGAAGTTCACCTTTCGATCACCGAGGGAACAATTCTGATTGGAAGAGAGTGCAGTCTGAGTACAGCTGGAGGTTTGGGGTTTACTACACTAATGTTAACATTACTTACCAAAAAGTAGCCAAACTCAATGCGGGACTTCAAGGCAAAAAGCCTTGCAGTCATATTCTGCCTCTGGTATCAGCTCTGGGATTGTGGGCCTTCCCATCATCCCTCTGGTCCTCAGCTTCCTCACATATGTAACAAGGATAATAACGCCCCCATACCACCTGCCTCCTGGGGTGGCTGGGAGGCTCAAATCAGGTGAGATATGTATAGCTGGAAGGAAGGAAGAAAGGAAGAAAACAAGCTTTATTAAGTACCTACTGTGTGCTGGGCACTATGCTAAACATTTGCCAACTCTTATCCCCTTTGATCCATACACAACTCTGTAAAATTGTCCCCATTTTATAGTTGAGGAAACTAAGGTAGAAAGCCATTAAGTGACTTGCTCTGGCTCACGGAGCGAGGAAGTGTTTGAAGCTAGATTTGTGTGGTTCTATGGCTCTGCATCACCTAGGTTTGGTGTGCAATGATAATGCCAATTATTATTACCATCCATAGTATTTCCAGAGTGTTTTGAAAGAATGAAAAGAATTTAGCAAGTGCTCTCTTCCTTTCTTCCTTTGCAGTGACTCTGATTTGTTCATCTTGCCACTGTTACCCTTATTTCTTCATACCTAGATTCTTGCAGTGGGCTCATTGATCTTCTTTTCCTCTTTTACCCCATTCCAGACCCATCTATTCTGTCTACTACTACTAGCTTAATCTTCCCCAAAATCTCTTTTCATCATGTTACTTCCTCCTGCCCAAGAACCTGTTCCTACTGCCTACACAAATCAAGTTCCAACTCTTTTGCCAGCTCTGTGTTTCTAAAATATTGTTTTTTATCATGTCACCACCCTGACACCAAACATCTATAGTGAGAGCTCCTAATTAACAGCCCCATGGAAGTATAAAACTCTTAGCCCTGGCCTTTCATGTTCTCTAGAATCTCAAATGACATCATATCATACCTTATTTCCCAGTCCTCAGCCAATCCCTTCTCTTTCTAGCTAGACTCTTGGCTTGTTTGCTGTCTCCCGTACAGACTCTGCTCATTTACCTGTCTATGCCTTCCTCGCAATCTCTCTTCCTTCCTTGAAATTAAGGACTACTATTTCCACTGCTATATCTCCAGGGACCTATTAAAAGCTTGACAACTACTTGTTAATTGATTTTGATCCTCCTGGAATGAGAGGATTGAACCAGATGATGTCTCAAGAGATATAAAGCTCTGATTCTTGGCTTCTCCTGGTTCTTTATTTCCCCTTGATAGTATTCAGTGGTGACTAAGCATTTGTTCAGTCTTTGCACTTCAGAATATCTTAATATTATAGATTCTTTTTTCCTAGCACCTTCATCTTAGAGATAAAGAAACTGAAGTTCAGGGAGGACAAGTGACTTGATAGAGATGGAATGCAGACCCGGGTTGTGATTCCAAATCTAATGCTTTCCTGAGAATGGATCCGGCTGTCTCCTCACTAGACTATACTACTTACAGATTGATCCATAGGCATCCACAAAATCTGAGCCCCATATTTTATACACCTGTGAGGTGGATTACTTAGGTGGGACCCAATAGCCTGCTCCCAAGGCATCACTAAACCAAATATTGTACAGTCTTTCCTACCAAACAGTGATATATTCTTCAGTTGACCTCTCATTTAAAAAAGAATTCCTATCAGTAAACTTTTTTTAAAACATCACTTTGATTGGTGAATCTCTCCCTTCTCCCCTGCCCAGGGAATCATCCATTATAAGATTTTAAAAGAGGGAAACAAAGAGGGAACCAAGACATCTCCTGAGTCTGACAGTATATGTAATGAGTATTGCCTACCTCTGCTCTCTCACTTCTGCCAAGAAAGGAGGGACCGCCCTCTCTAGTTCTGTGTGGACACATCAGCTTGTCAGAGGCTAGTAATTGGGAAGAAAACTGACTTCTGTTGGAGGTCTAGTCCTGTAGAGACTCAGGAACTGGTGGACTTCATTCCCACCAGGCCTCTTCTCTCTTACCCCCTCATAGCATATTCTGTTAGCTGCTAAGAACAAAATAAATGGTAACCCCTCCTTTGTCCCCCAGTTCAACTAGTCTGCTATAGAAGTGGCTGGTAGGATTGGGATTGGGATGCAAAGGATTGCACTTATTTCTCATCTTGGGATGGTGCTGACTCATTAGTACCTGGAGTCTGGCGGAGTCATGATGTTCTTCCTGGTTTTGTCTTTATATTCTTCTGTCTGTTGGACAAGTTGCCTAAATTCTTTCCAATTGGTATCTTTCATTTCACAGAATTTTGAGCTCAGAAACTTTTTCTGCCTTGTCCATGAGCCTTCTCTCTCAAGATGAGGGTAGGACACTCTCTGCTCTTGTCTGGGAGAATCACTTAAATAAAACCTGGGCTGATGCTCTGATTTCACCCTGTGCCAAGCAGCTTTAAGTGCTACAAAGAATTTCAGCAACTACCCTCTCTGAGCCTTGATATCGTAGCTGATGGTACGGGGCAATGCCATGCTGATTTACCAACATTGCCTATTCTCACCTTCTTCAAAGGCATGTGTGCTTGGCTATTTTCTTCTTCGACATTGGGACAGCTGTCTTGTACTTGGCCTTTTTGCCTCTTACTTGAGGACTTCTGGAATCTGTGATTCATGATGATTTCTAAAATATAGTTAGGATATTCTTCTGCCTCTTTTTTATTCTGTATATGCTTGGGCTGGCTGTCCCCAAAGTTTTAGTGCAGTCAGAAGCAGCTCCTCATTTTCCATCCAGTTGAAAGCTTCTTGGGAGTCGGGAATGTTTCATTCATTGTTTTTGGATCCCTTGCCGCTTGGGCAGTGTCAGGAACCTCATAGCCAAATTAGGAAATGCTTGTTGATTTATTGAGCGGCTACACAGGCCTATGGGCTTTAGTGTTTTCCTGGTCCTGTTTGGTTTCTCAATGTAAGAGCATATAGCAGATTCCTCCGTCTCCTCCCTTAGTCGGACAGTGAGTGTCCTGGGTTACATGCTGATTGCGAGGCAAGAAAACCATATCCACCACCCTACCACCTCATTTTCTTTTAAAAAAAATTAATTTCAAATTTCCTTTAATTGACTGAAATCCACCTTCCCTCCCTCCGACTTTTCCCATCTCCCCAACTGAAAAAAGAAAAACAGAAAGTGTTTGTAACAAATACGTATAGCGAAACAAATTCCCATCCTGGTTGTGGTCACAAAATGTCTGTCTTCACCTGCCTTCTGAATCCATCACCTCTCTGCCAAGAGGTACAGAGTCTTTTCCATCATGATTTCTCTGGCATCACCCCCACCCCGATTTTGCAAAGGACTAAAACAAAGCTCAGAGAGGGAAAGGACTTGGCTGAGGCTGAAATAAAAATGAAGGGCCCCAGCTCCCCTCTTGCCTGCCTGCCCATCAGCAGCCGTGTGCCCTCCGCCATTCAGCCTCCTACAGTACAGTGAGTCGGGTCTCCTGTGTCCTGTCTTCAAGAGCTTCTATGTGCCGGTGACTGCTGGCTGGCTGCTGAATCCCACCTCAGGCTGTGCACTGCTCTTAGCCCTACCGTTTGCAGCTCCTGCTTTCCAGCTGCTCTTGAGTCCCTCTAGTCTAGAAGTTTTATAACCTGGAGTTTGGAAACAGGCTTAATTTTTTTTTCTTATGGACATACTGCATCATAACTGGTTTCCTTTGTAATTCTGTGCCTTTTCTTTCATGTATTTAAAAGCACGATTCTGAGGAGTCCAGAGGTTTCCCCAGACTACTCAAGGAGTCTATGACACAAAAAGGGTTAAGAACCTCTGCTCTAGATTCAGCCCAGTCCCATCTCAGTTTCCCACAGAAAAAGCTGACTTTTCATTAATAGTGACACCTGCTCTCTTGTTTCCATTGAGCCTGAATGGCAGCAGGTATGGCTTATATAGGATCATGGGGTCAGAGCTGGAAAGATCTTTGGGATTTAGCTCAATCCCATCATTGGGCAGAGCAGGAAACTGAGGCCCAAAAGAAGAAGCAAATGATCAAAAGTTACCTAGCTAATAAATGGCAGATCTCAGATTCGAATCCAGAAATTCCAACCCTAAGTAAGTCTAGTGCTCTTTCCATTGCATCTCTTTGAGACTTTACCTCATCTTGACAGATAGAGCACTTCTGTGGTCTTTTCTGTATCCAGTTTTGTGTCTGTTATCTCTTCTCTTGTAAGCATAACAAGAACAGAGTGTGCACACTTGATATGCTATCTGCTTACTTGGGACTACACTGATTTTAGGAACAGATCTGAAAGTCACCACCCATGCATTGGTCTCCCCTCCTAGAAGCTCAAAAGGTTGGAATACGACAGAGGTGCGTTTTCCTTATCTGTCAGGGTGATATTCCATAGAGTCTCAAGGAATAGGAAGAGATCTAAGAGGCCACCTAGTCAAATGAAGGCTTGAGCAAGAATCATTTCTTTCATCTCCCTGATAGATGGTCAGTTAGCCTCCTCAAAGATCTCAGCAGCGAGGATCCCGCTACCTCCCAAAGTGGGCCACTCCCCTTTCGGATCTATATTAGGAAGCTACGTCTGCCTCTGTGAGTTCTGACTCTGTCAGGTTCATTTACCTCTCTGGCCGACATCGAGGGTCCTACCCGAAGAAAGTGCTTCTCAGAATAAGCATTTCAAAGGAGTTTTACTTGAGAAAAGGAAGAATTTCTTTTCAGAGATGGGAGAAATAGCGAAGAACTAGCAGTGGCCATCAGAGACCCACAGAGTCACAAAGAAAGAAGAGTGTCTGATGCGAGTCCAGAAAGAGAATGGCCAAGCTCCAGATGGTGCCGGATGCTTTGCGCATCTTATGCGTTGCCTAATTGGGTATTCCGTTTTGAAACTTAAATGTTATTTGATCTTACAGGCTGGTTGGAAAGAGAGTCATGCCACATTCATGACTGAACTGAAAAACCTTCATGCTTCTGGACTGACTACCCTTGGCCAGGCTCTGAAATCTTCATTCGATTTGTTAAATCTGAATAGATTGGTGTCTGGAATAGACAGTTATGGACAGGTAATGATACATTTAAGTGCTTACAGCTAACTGTTTTTGCTTTTGCTTTTTGGTGTGACTAAGGATTTATGCTTGGCATTGTGAAGTTTTTCAATTTCTTTGCACGGACTCTGGAAAGCTGATACAACCCTAAACTCTTTTTTACAAAATGAATAAGGTTTTCTCGGTATTGATGGCATTCGTTTGTTCCAAATTATGTATTGGTGTTCCTACGCGTCACATTTTTTTTTTCTCACAGGAAACAAAGCCCATTGGTCTGGCATGGATCTTGCTCCAATGGAGGCCAAGCCTCCAGTTACAGGTTGGATGAATATTGTTGTGCCAGGGTAGATATGTGGAGTGTATAGTCAAAGTGCGTGCCTTTTTCAGAACTGTCAACTGAAACGTTTGAGGAAGAAGGAAAGGTCAAGAAGTACTCACCATGCCCCTCCCCACCCTCCTTTCCTTGCCCTGCCCACCAAGGGGTCAGTGGCGCAGGCACTGTGTCTAAAACCAACTTAACAGCTGCCAAGACTCTTCTCCCCTTCTCTCACTTGTACCAGTGCTCAAGCCTATTAAGGGGTTTGTTTGACCTTGTGATCTATTCCCAAATACATTCATTTCATGATTCTTTCAGCTCTAGCATTGAGGTAGATTATTATGGTCTCTAGGAGGATCAGGGCAAAATTGAATACCATTTCTGAACTTGCTGCTAGATTGTGATCACTTGGACTTCAGTCTCCTTTGAAATCAACTTTCATACCCTGATCATTTATGTTATTCTTGAATCAAGAGGGGAAAACTATCCTCTCCATCAGCATTTTGAGAACTATCTGCTGAGTGAAAATTTGTTAATAAAAGGTTATTGTTTCATTCACTAATCTTTTTGTTTTTCAAATATAATTTTAGGGGAGGAACCCATTCTTTCTGGAACCGTCTCTTTTAATTGTCATCACAGATGGAAATAAATTAACATGTCCAACCGGTGTTATAGATGATGTAAGATTGCCTTTTTCATAGAACTTTAACTCAATGGCTGGGAATCTGCAGTTAGTTCTGGGGGAGGTAGATTTGTTTCCATGAGCAACGGGTTTTGATCAAACCGTCCACGTTGACCATCCCCTAAAGGCAGGGGAGGAGTGGGGGCTTTAAGTGCTACATTTTAAGATGAACTTTGCCTGATCTTGCCTCATCAGCTTCATCTCCCTTTGACTTCTCCTCTGCCTGGAAGTGAGCTAACCAAAGAACCTTTCCGCTGGGACCAGAGGGTATTTGCCCTGGTGTTGCGTATTCCTGGGACGTACGTGCCTGACCCAGAGCCGCTAGGGAGCATACCAATGGATGACTCTATTATTACACAACTGTGTGAAATTACAGGAGGTATCAGGCATAACTTATGGTCTTGAAGTGACAGGAGGGGAGGTTAGGTAGAGGTCTGAATAGCTACGTCAGCCCTGTTTTCGACACTGAGTATTGACAGATAATCTATCTGCTGTTCATCCCGGGAGGGTTATCCCCATAATGGCTCCTATTAAGACTCAGCTCAGGAACCCTCCCGTAACTGAGAAAGCCCTCCCTGATTCTCCCTCCTCATGCCCAGTCTTTAGAGCTCTCACTCCCTTCTCAGTTATTTTGTATCTTAGGCATCTGGGTATGTGTTATTTACCTTAGGTGCCACCTCCTCTAAGTACCCTTCCCCCATTTCCCTCTCTCCCTGCTCCCTACCTAGCTAATGTTGGCAGCCCCCACCAAACTCAAGCTCCTTAAAGATGAGGATTTTTAAAAATTTTATCTTTGTGTCTCTAGTTCTGATCAATCAAAGGAACATTTATTAAGTGTCTATTATGTCAGGCACATAGTAAGTGCCTAATAAATATTTTAATGGAATCAAATTGAATAGCAGATTATCCCCTGTAATATGGTAAGGTTTTCAGACATATTTTGTCTTGTGGAATTATCTGTTAGAAAGCAAAAGGCTCATTCTCGTATTCTTTCTTTTTCATCCAGGACGTTCCTATTGTATCAGGAGCCACAAAATGTTGAGCTATTGCTTAGAAACTTTAGTTCAGAAAATTCAGATTGGTGTTGTTGTCAAGTTTGAAAAAGCAGAAGTAGAGCCTGTTTTGCCTCCTGAAGAAATGAAAGGAAAGAAAGGTAAGTGTGAGACTTGTTGGTGGGAGGGAGGAAGGCTGGGCTCTAGGAGGCTGTGTTGGCTTTTTCCCTGCTGCTGAAAACAGCCCCCACCCACATCCCCACCTTTTGCTTGGCTGTAGGCTCTCTGCTGAGAAATTGGCAGGCCGTTGTTGATCCGTGCAGGCTCATCACAATCCCATCCTTGCCTCTTCACTGCACTGCCGTTTTCTTGAGAGTCAGCTGATGCACAAAAGTAGAGGGAGACAAGTTTTGCCTAGTGCTCTTTCGGGCAGGAGAAATAAGTCACGTGGAAAATCCAATTTTCAATCATTGAAAAAAGCCTCAAGGATACATAAGCTACAGTGTGCTCACAGCTCTGCCGCACCTGGCTCTGTGGCTTTGGGGTTGTCTTTGAAAAAAAAAAAAAAAAAGAAGAAGAAGAAGAAGAAGCAAATCCCCAGTCAGCCCAAGGACCTCCTTAAAATGTCTCCTCTAGAGATCTAGTGAGCTTGATTGGTCCATCTATATCTCCCTATCTCTATGCATCTCTAGATGTCTCAGGCCTTCCTCTGGGTGTTTTCTGGAAATATAGAGTCAACTCACAAAGGAAGTTCCCTCAAGGAACTTCCACCCTTCCCGGTAGGAAGGACAGAGGTGTCCAAAAGAATCTTTCTAAAACATTTCTTTTGAGGGCCTTCATTCTGAGTTATTGGGGTTGTTTAGTCACATCCAACTCTTTGTGATCCCATTTGGAGTTCTTTTAGCAAAGATACTGGTGTGGTTTGCCATTTCCTTCTCTGGCTCATTTTACAGATGTGGAAACTGAGGCAAACAGGGTGAAGTGATTTGCTCAGGGTCTGCTAGTCTTTAGGATCCCTTTAGTGGACAGTGATCATTGGTTTCTTCCTATTCCCTAAATCGTCATATATGAATGAACAAATGAATATTTCAGAATATAACAAGTACTTAAGATATACAAAGCACTGTGCTAAGCTGAGGATACAAACAGAAGAGTCAGACAGTCCCCGCCCTCACAAAGCTCACACTCTAATAGGGAGGGGAAGTTTCATTTGCCCATCAGATAGGGTCCCCCAGTTCTTAGAGTGCAAATGCTAAGCCCTCTTCCTTTCTGTCATTTCTGCCGGTACGATCCCATGATGATGGTGAACCGTTTGAGGGGCCAAGGTGTCTGTAGCACCTGCAGGGGCAGCGAGCAGGCTGCATCTCCTTCCTAGGAGGGTGGCTGAGGGCACTGGGCTGTAAGTATTGCTGTTCCCAAGGCCTCCTGGGATGTCCCCATAAAGGTCTGAAGGGAGGTCATACTCAAGACCATAAGCTTCTTGAAGGTAGGAAGACTTGTTCTGTTTGTCTCTCCAGTGCAGCCCCTTGGGTTGGATAGGTAGTTTTGCCAAAGCCCTGTCTGGCTGGAAGAACAGACCCTGACCCATAGAGCAGTAAAATCCCTGATCTGATTCCAGACCTGGCTTTGACAATTTCTAACTTTTCTTTCATCATACCTACTTTCATCTGTGCCTCAGTTTCCTCATCTATTAAAATGGGGATGATACTCTCCCACTACTTAATTCCCAAGCTTGTTGGGAAGGAAATGCTTTATAATCCATTTTGCTACTGAGTATCTCTAACCATTTCTCAGCCCACATCAGTCTCCCTGTAGCTTCCACCTAAAGGCCCAAGCAGAAGATCTTTGGGTACTTGAGAAGGCCTGTCCTGTGGCCCTTGGGTCTTTCCTTCTCCAGGCTAGACATGGCCAGTGTCCTCAGCTGATCGTTGTACAGCCTACTGTTGGGGGCCGGCCCTGTCCCAGCAGGCTTCCTCTCTGTGCCTTTCCAGCTTTAGCGGTGTCCCTGCTCAAATTTGGCCCAAGTAAGATCTCCTTCACTTTCCCTTTTATTCCAGGGATTAAAGACAATTTGGGGCTGGTCTATAGGACTACAGATTCCATAGCATGTCAGAGGTCAGCTAGCCAACGCTGGCCCTGTCTCCCTTCCCCTTTAACAGGAGATGAGACTAGGGATTGGTGCTCAAGGTCACACAAGTACTCATCATAAGTCATTTTTAGCACACTTTCAGATTTGCAAAGAGCATCACAGAAATTCTCATTGGAGCCCTATAAGAACCCTGCAGGTAGTAACATCCCTCTTTGCAGATGAGGAAACTGAGTCTAATGCATATGGCACATTAGCTGGATGGTACAGTGGGTAGAGTGCTGGATCTGCAGACAGGAAGACTTAGGTTCAAATCCAATCTCAGACCTCTTTCTTAGCTGTGTGATCCTGCACAAGTCATTTTAATGCTGCCTGCCTTAGTTTCCTCAACTGTAAGGGGGGGGGATAATAATAGCACCTACCTTAAAGGGTTGTTGGGAGAATCAAACGAGATAATATTTGTAAAGTGGTTAACACAGTGCTTGGGATATAGAAGATGTTTAATAAAAGCTGACCCAGATTTTTCCATCTCTAAAGCCTGCACTCTAGCCACTGTCACAGTCTTCTCAATAAAGTAATAGGCAAAATCAGGATTTGAACTCAGGTCCCCAACTCCAACTCTAGGCTTTTTTTTCATTGTACCCTACTGCCTGCATCCACTACATTTGCACTGTCCCTTTTGTGACAGGGTTCGAGAAACACTCCCAAGTGTGAGCGCTCTTTCAGTGAAGTTAGAGGCTCATTCAGTAGCCCTCATCACTAGACAAAACACTTTGCTATAGCTTCTGACTAAATGTTTTTCTCAGCTTGTCTGAGCAGTTCTTATGCCACAGCTTGGTCTTTGTGGATTTCTACTAGACCTGGCCAAGTCCTTTCTAGCCGGATGCTTTTTTATAAAGTTAAAATCATAGATTGGCAGCATGCATTGTAGAATTTTCACTTGGGACTTGGGAAGAAAAGAGTAAACTCTGTAGTAAAGGATCACTAGGTCAACAACCTTTCTCTCCCCTTCTTCTCTCATTTCTCCCTCCCTCTCTCTGTCTCTCTTTCTCTCCCCCCCTTTTTTTAGCAAGGCAATTGGAATTAAATGAGTTGCCCAGAATCACACAGGTAATAAGTATCAGATCTGTGCCCGCTGCAGTGCCACCTAGCTGCCTCCAAAATCTCATTTTGATTCAAATAAGTCTAGGATGCCTTTTGTTTTTAAGTTCAAGTTACTTGAGCTCTAATTGAACTTTGTTGGGCAGTGTGGGTGTAGCATTCTGCCCTGTAGCCTCCATTTTCCTACTGAGATACCAGAAGTATATATATATATATATATATATATATATATATATATATATATATATATATATATATATATATATATATATATATATATATATATATATATATATATATATCATTATCTATTCTCTGGAACCAAATGATGCAAAATGTGGTTTTCTTTTATTCTTTTAAAACTATTTCAACTTGTGATTTGCAAACTGTAGGCCAAATAATATTAGAATGGTAGCATATTATGATAATGCGCATTATAAAAAGACTCCCAAGCCCATCATCTTTTAGCAGTATTCACTACCGAGGGATTGGAGGAAAAGAGATATGGGCTTCCTTTCTTTTTACAATAGTGTCATTTGACCTATAAGGAAAGTATAGACAGTTTCAGGTCTATTTTGCATTTCTTTGAGACCTTTAGGAATTTGCCAGGCAATATAACCTAGTGGGCAGAACCCTAGATTTGGAATTGGGAAGACCTGTCTTCAAATGGAGTTCTGGGACACTAACTTGGCATGTGACTCTCTAAGCTTCAGGCAATAATAACCCTGAGCTGTTGTTGGAGCTGGGTTGAAATTGAAGGTCTTTAATGTAGTCAGGGTTAAATTTTCTCATTGTAACTATTTATCATGTTCTTGGGTCCAGTGGTATCATTTGAAATGACTTTTTTTGGGGGGGGCGTTGACAGCAGCTTGTCTCAATTGTGCCCTACTAAAGCTACTGTGGAGACAAGGTTGCTGACTGGCTAGACCCTTAAGTGCTTAAGTCCCAAGTTGCCACACTCTAGCTGCAGAGGGAGTTTTCACACTGGGATTTCTTTATAGGGATGAAATCTCAGATATCCAATGCACAGGGAAAGGGATCAAAATGAATTAATATTGTGACAAAGATTTGCTCTTTCCCAAGGAAGACAGCTTTGTTTCATGAGCTTTGTTAATAGGCTATAACCAAACCAGCTACATTACATCACTTGAGTGAGCCCCCATTTCTCACCTTTTCCTTGTGTAGTTGGCCACCTTAATATGTTCATTTTCCTAAAGTTATGTTTTCACAGTTTAAAACATTAGGTGGGCAATGACCCTGTGCTGGGTTTCAAACTAATTCTCTGACCTAATCATCAAGACAAGCAGAATGCTTATTCTTTACTTTGAAATAACCTTCTCTAGAATATATTATTAGGACTCCTTTGTTTCCGGCAAAGGGAAGAAAGGATCTATAGATTTGATTGAATTTCATATTGCTGGCCAAACTAATGCTGTGACTTAATAATTAAGACAAGCAGAATGCTTGTTAACTATGAAATAACCTTCTATATGAGACATATTTATTTATACTAAAGGGAAGAAATCGCCTTTAAGTTTGTCTGGATTACATATTGTTGATGTGTTTCCATTCAAACTGAGAATGACTGTCAAATATGATTATTTTATTTTTCATTTAATTTTTTTCAGTTAATGAAAATCCATCTTCTCCCCTCCATTCACATTGAAAAAGAAAGAAAAAACCCTTGTAATAAACAAGTCTAGTCAAGCAAAACAAATTTCTACATTGTCCATGTCCAACAAATATGTGTCTCTGTCTATGTACCAAGTCCATCATCTTTCTGTCTGATGAAACATGATAGCTTGGTTCATCACAGATCCTTGGAAGCGTGGTTAGTCATTGTATTCTTAAGTCTTTCATAGTCATTTGTCTTTATGGCTGTTACTGTAGAAATTGTTCTCCCACTTCTGCTCACTTCTTTCTTCATCAGTTCCCAAGCTTCTCTGAACTGGTTTCTTATAGTACAATAGTGTTCTAACACATTGATTCATTTACCATAATTTGTCCAACCATTCCCCAATTGATGTGACCCCCCCCATAATTTTCACTTCTTTGCTACCCACCATCAAAAAGAGTTGCTCTAAATGTTTTGGTATATATGGGCTATTTTCCTCTTTTGCTATCTTTGGTGTTACAGACTTGTAGCGGTGTTGCTGGGTCAGAGTATATACAATTTAGTCACTTTGGGGGCACGGTTTCAAATTGCCTTCCATTCTGGCTGGATCATTCATAGGTCCATCAGGGATGGAGGTCTCTTAACCATTTGTTATTTTCGTTTTTCATAATTACTATCCATTAGTCCCGTGTAGAGAGTGCTTCAATGTGCATTTCTCTCATTTTAGTAGTTTTGAGCATTTTTCCTTATATAAGTTGATAGATGGAATTTTTTCCTTTGAAAATTGCTTCTTCATGCCTTTTTTAATCACATTTTAATTGAGTAATAGCTCATGTTCCTATATATTTGGATCAGTTATTTACATGTCTTAGATATGAGACCTTCAATGGAGAAACCTGTTACAGAGGTTTTTCTCCTTATTCTGTTTTCCTTCTAATTTTGACTGCATTGATTTTCTTTGTGCAGAAACTTTTGAATTTTGTGTGATCAAAATTGTCCATTTTATCTTCACTAAATCTTCTCTATTCTGGTCATCAGCTCTTTTCCTGTCCACAGATCCCAAAGGTAATTTTTGTCCATCGTTCTCTGATTTGTTTTAAGATGTCACTCTTTATATTTAAAGTCATCCATCCATTTGGAGCTTATCTTGGTATATGGTACAAGACGTTGTTTCTGTCATAGTTTCATAGCAGTTTTTGTCAAATAGTGAGTTTTGTACTCCAGTAAGCTGCAGTCTTAAGTTTTATCAGACATTTAAGCTATTGTATTCATTTGCTTTGATATTAATGCACGCCTCAGTATTTCTGCTGTATCTTAATTGTTACCAAATCATTTTGATAATTTTTGCTGATTGCTTTTTTTTAAACTTGACACAAATGGAGTGGAGCCACCACGTCTTAACAGGAAGCTTAGCCAACCCCTCCATATGACCACTTTTCAAGCTAAACTGGCATCACGGAATCTATCCTGAGCAAATTCTAAAAGCTTCTATTCCTAACTGATTCTTTATATTGTGTCCTCTTAGATGCAGCCTGCAACACCCCAGAGTCACTAACATCCTCTGGCCAGCAGCAGTGGCACAGCAGCCGAAAACTCATTTTTGTGCGTGCTAACCCTAAAACTGGGATTCCTGTTGGGCACTGGCCAATTCCTGAATCTTTTTGGCCTGACCAAAACTCACCCACACTGGTAAGTATCTTTAATTCAAAGGGGAACCTGTCTTCTGCAATTTTGATTTGTTAGTTTCAATGAACACCTTTCTAAGAGAATTCTGGGAAATAGGGATTACAGAATACAGCTGAGACTCCTAGCAGTCTCTATTTGTTTCCAATTACACATGCTTTCCTTAGAACGGCCCTGACAGAGACCGTACCAGAATTATTATATCCAGTTTACAGAAAAAGAAACTGAGGCCCGGAGAGGTTACAAAGACTTATCCGGCCTCTCCTGATTTCCAGGCCAGCATTTTTTCTTTTGTAGCAGGCTCCTTTTTGTGTATACAAAAGCCGCAGTAACTCCTTCTGGCCAGCAGAGGGTGCCAAGTGAATCACAGGCCTGCCTTTTGTCCCTGCTACTCTGAATGCAAATGCAGAGTTCCCATTAAGTTGGGCTTCTTCCCCTTCTTGTATATCCTGGGCTCCTGGCAGGCAAGCTGGTGAAACCTAGGCTTCTTCTCAGCATAATGCTTTTAAAGGCATAAAATAAAACCCAGAGGATCCTTTCTACAAAGGAAATCAATTATGTTGAATTATCATTACCAAAACATTAAAAAAAAAAAACTGATGGGCCTTAGTTAAATACCCTTGGTTCTAAGGATGACTGTTTTAGGTCCTAGAATAGAGAGAATTCTGTTTCTGTGTCATCCCAATGAGCAATCCTGCTTTGTACATAATATCAATTGGTTGGTTCCTTTGACAAAAGTACCCTGATTAGCTGTTCTTGACCATGAGTTTCCTTTTTTCCTCCTTTCTGGCCACTCTTCAGCTCATCAGTGACCTTCCTGAATTGTGCCCAGAACTGAAACTAAATGGGATTTGAAGTGGGCAGAAAATACAGAGGAACTAGCCCCTCCTTCCTTATTCCTGGAAGTTATGTCCCTCTTAATGCAGCCCAAGGTCGAATTTATTTGTTTGTTTATTTTTCTTTGTCAGTGCCTGCAGGCCAGCTGTTAGCTCTCACCAGAATCCCCACTGACTTTTTCCTCCCTGAATATTCACTTGGTGCTGAGACACTGCTTGGACAACCTCTAACCTCACAGTGCTAAGGAATAAGACCAAGCTTGCCTTGGATTCTTGAGGGAATTTTTGTAAAGGCTCACTCCCTTGAATTAGAACAAAATCACGTGGCCAGGGTAGCTCTTGCCTTCACTATATTTCCAATTAGAAATGCTATGATTTTGGTTTGATTTGCCTTAATGTAGCAGCTGGTGATGGAGGTGAACAGTTTGGGTGACCCCTGTGAAAGTCATTGTTCACATCTAGAGATCTTCCAACACTCTGGGAGCACTATTAAAAATACAAAGTGTTGTTGGGTTGTTTGGCCAGAGATCATGGTGGAGTTTGCTTGGCGATTAACGGGTGGTCTTGTTCCTCTTCCTTTCAGCCTCCTCGGGCAGCTCACCCTATCATTCGATTCTTCTGTGTAGACTGTGAGCCCATGCTCATAGAAAAACTGCCCTTCGACAAATACGAACTTGAACCTTCTGCGTTAACTCAGCACATCTTGGATCGCAAGTCACCTCAGACTTGTTGGCAGGTACTTGACCTTCATCTAGTAACAAATGCATGCAGAGCCTCTCTAGGATTAGCTCATTGTTCTGCTCAGTTTCCTTGGTTAGAGTGGAACAAATTCCTCAGTGCCTCGAAGGGAAAAGAAGATTTTTAGAAAGAGAGAGAGAGAGAGAGAGAGAGAGAGAGAGAGAGAGAGAGAGAGAGAGAGAGAGAAAAATGTCTTGAAAATTCTAACAAAGGGCTTCCATAACCAAGCATATTGTTTTAGGCCTCCATGTGTATCATTAGGCAACTTGTCCAAGCAGAGGTAGAGTAGCTGGCCTTGGATTTGAGAATGTTTGAGTACAAACCTCCCCTCTGATGCTCACTGTCTGTGTGTCCTGGACAAGTCACAACCTCACCAAGATTCAGGCAAGCTTTGCCAGCTACTTTAGTAGTGGGAGTGTCTTTAGGCAGGATGATCCAATGAAAAGGCCGATCCAAAGGATCCAGATTTGAAACCTGCCTCTGCCACTCACTTCCTTTGTGACCACAGGCAAATCCCTTCACCTCTCATGTGTTCGATGGATGAGGTAGCCTACAGAACCAGTGATCTGTGGCCTCAGCAGTCCTGATTTCCTAGAGTGGTTCTAAGCTTTCAGGAAAAATACCAGCTAAAAAAACTGGATTTTCTCATCAAAGATCTCCCAGCCCAGAAACTTGCTGGGACTGTGATGGGATCTTTGCCTGTGGGGTAGCTAGTTCACATTTCTATGGTGCATAAAGGTTTGCAAAGAATTTTACATTTCTTTGCGTTTTTTTACATCATTCATTACATAATGCAATTTTATATGAATTTTTATTTATGTACAATAATTACATATTATCTCATTTAGTTTCCGTAGTCACCCTGGTGGTAAGTACCATTATTCTCCTCCTTTTACATATGAGGAGACTGAGGCATAAAGAGAGAAACTACCTTTCTTGGGGTCACACAGCTAGTGCCTGAATCAAGATTCGAACTCAGGTTTTCCTGACTCACAGATCTAGTTCTATAGCCAATATAACATTGCCTCTCATATATCCGTGTGTTACAGGTAGCGGTTGTGAACAGCAAAAGTGAAGAGTTGAAGTAACATCTGCCCTGTAACGTCACCTCCTCACTTAGAAAACTTAATGATGAGTACATTAATTCAGCCCTGAATCGTAATTGGCCAATTATCCTCTCTTTCTACACTGTAAGACCATTGAGTGATCAGGGATGATGAGGTTCTCTCTACTTTTCCAAGAAAAGATTTGCAAGTGGACAGCTCCTTCATCTACATTGTGGATTGAGAAATTGTCAAAAATTCCCCTTGGAAACTAAAACCTGTTAGCCAAAGGAAAAGAGTTCAAAAACAGGAGATAAAGGAGCTAGAAATTTAAAGGGGGCAGAGTCAGGCTAACTTAAAAGCAAAATATGTGCCCTGAATTTATGTACTGAAGCACTGAGAGGCAGCTTAATGGAATGAATCACCAAGCACTTAATTACCTAGCATATGAATATATAGGATAGAGGGTCAGCCTTTGATGGCTGCTACCCATATGACCATGCGGGTGTGTTACTTAATATTTTTTATATTCCAGGCAACTCTCTTTAAGACTATGACTTAAGATCTGAGTTGCAAATACACTTCAATGGAGGGAAATTCCCCACCGTGGGAATGGGATTACAGCTCCAGGTGTTCTGAGCCCTCTCTCCTTTCCTCCTTCCCCAAATTTAAATTTAATCTTTTCCTGTAATTTTTTTCCATAATATATCCTTTCCAGATTAATCTAAGAAATTTTGTTCCTTTGTATAATCATCATAATAATACTGATATAGCTCCCATCATATGTGATACTTGGAGATTTGCAAAGCCCTGTGCTGACAACCATCTTTTCTATCATATATTATTTTGGTTTTGACTATGGGAAGGGTTTTTCGAGTTGACTCCATGTGTACTGTAGAGAAAGGGAAATAGGCAAATGCGTAAAAAGCAAGGAAATTTGGCAAGGCTGAAAAAGAGATGAATGAGGGGTTAAAAATTTGAAGAAACTGAATTGGTGTAATCCATTTATGGTATGCTTCAATCAGTTCCAATAACCCCCCAAATTGATGTCCCTTTCACAGAATCATTGGATTGAGCCTTATGTAAGCCATCTCACTGCCTCCTCATGACAGTTATGACACTAAATTCTGCTTCAGTCTTCTAATTAAGTTGCTCCATGCCTCCATTTTTCTTGAAATCTGATGGATATGATTGAAATAACTTAACCCTGCAATCTCAGTCTCCCTTCCAGTGGTATGGATCACAGCCCCTCCATGCCTGTCCCTTTTGTTTGACCCATGTTCTTCTACATATCCCAGAGGGCCCACCCTATGGAAAGTGCTGGGGCCCTTCCTCTAATATTACAGGGGCATCAGGCTAGCCCAGTGATTGTCAGTCACTTAGCCCTCAGCCTCATTATATGATCAGTCTACCTCCTTTGCTAGCCCTGCAGTCATGCCATTCATTCTCTTAATTGTTGGCAATGTGCTTGTCAAATCAAGTCCATCTCAAGTCTTTCCATTCCCCTTTGGGTGACCTGCAATTTTGATTCTTTGGAGATTTTGGTATTCCGTAGCGTCCAGAAGGTGGGAGGTGATGGTTGCGCTGTCCTCTGCCCTGGTCAGACAACATCTGGAGTGTTGTGTTCAGTTCTGGACGCCACATTTTAGGAGGGACGAGCTGGAGAGTGCCCAGAGGAGGGCAACCAGAATGGTGAGGAGACCGGGGACTCTGTCATATCTAGGATGGTTCAAGGAGCTGAGAATCCTTAACTTGAAGACAAGGGTTGGGGAGGGGGACGTACTGGCCAGCTCCAAGTTGTTGTAGGGCTGCTATGTACAAAAGGAGGATTAGCTGCTTGGCCATAGAGAGTAGAACTAGGACCAGTGGGGGGAAGCTCAACAGAAAGGAAAACTTCTGATGATTAGAGTTGGGTAGAAGTTGGGCTACTTCAGAAGGTAGAGAGTTTATGCATCTAGTCTTGGCTCAAAGACCTTCCCTTTCCTGGAAGTCTTCAAGCAAAAGCTGGGTGCTCATTCAGCCAGGGGTGTTATGGGAGGGATTTTGACTCAGCTCCGGGTTAGGTATTCCCTTCCAACTCAGATTCTATGCAATTGTGAAGGGGTTCAAATATCAAGTGAAGGAGTATGGATTAAATAGGGTAGGGGGGAGGAGGAAACCATTGAAAGCAAGGATTTTAGAGGAAAGGGGAGGAAAATGACATGAGATTTGTGTATTAGGTGGATTACTTTGCTAGTATCATGTAGGATGGATCAGTGAGAATGGGAACTAGAGATTGGGAGAACAGTCAGGAGGATGTGGCCATTCCAAGATTTCGGGAAGACCTATACCAAAATAATGGCCATGGGAATAGAAGGGGAAGAAAGGGAGATGGATGAGGATGTGAGGGATCTTGCATAAGGAGAATCACTCTCTCTATATATAAATTGAGGAGGATGGACTTGTTGATCTCTCCAGTCCCTTCCAGCAGCAGCAGCAGATTATTGTCCTGTGACCATGAGCAGATGGGGGAGAGGGAGGAATCCAAGAAATATCTGGCAACAGGTGTGTTTGTGAGGGTAACAGGAGGACCTCCTTATTAGGAAAGTTAGCTATTCTAGATCATGGGGTAGTGATAGATTGGTAGTGTTAAGATCAGAAGTTCTGAGCTGGAAGAGACTTCAGAGGGCACCTAGTCCACCCCTTAATTGTACAGATGAGAATTTAAGTGCCTTTTGGAAGGGACTGATGTCTTTGTATGCCCCCCCTCACTCAAATCCATTTCTCTTGCATGTAATGGCATCGCCTCCCTGATGGCATGGTCCTATTCGAGAAGGAAGGACAGATTATCACTACAGCAATCCCTAGGGCCTAGTACAGTGTATAGTAGGAGCTTAATAAATCCTTTGTTGATCCATTGGTTGGTTGATGGAAGAAACAGACTCAGAGAAATAAAGGGACTTTCCCAAGGCCATAGGTGTAGCTGAGTCTCTGAACCCATTAGTCTGCCCAGTGCCCACACTTGCTGATTTTCACAGCCTAAAAGGGAAAAGGAATTCCTCTTGATCCAAACAAATGCCTTCTTCTTGTCCCCTCCTCCCCAGGAGTCAAGTTCTTTTTATGAGGAAGAGGGGGAAAAGAGTGTTTTAATGGCCAATATATGTGCCTTGCCCTCAGTAGCATAACATCTTGGCTTTCATTGGGTTTGGGAGGATTCACTGTGACGGGGTACTAAGAGGTATTGAGTCCGAGAGCCTGGGCTCCAACTTTAAGCAAAGTCATGTCACCTCTTGAGAAACCCAGTTTCTTGAACTGTAAATGGGAGTGCTCATCCTGAGACTCCTTCCATCCTAAGACTGGTTCTGGGGAAGGTGCTTTGTTGCCAGCTGAGGACTGGCCTTGGATTTTTCAGCATGATCCTCTGCTTTCGTTCCATATGTTATCTCCAGAATGTGTGCTCTTGCTGGGCCCTGGGCTCTTCCTAACCAGGAAGGTTTTCTCACTCAGGACTTTCTTTCTCTTCTCATTAGGTGTTTGTGGCTAACAGCGGGAAGCACAGTGGCCTGGAGCACCCATTTGGGTACCTGAAAGCGAGTACCTCTTTGACATGCGTCAATCTCATTGTCCTGCCTTACAACTACCCTGTCTTGCTCCCACTTTTAGGTAGGTAAAATGTGTTTTTTGGAACTGCCTTGGAAATGAAGGACAAAAAAGAGACATCCTTATGTGTATGTTTGAAATACTCAATTTCTTGAGGTCAGAATGGTGGAATAAGGACCTAATCTTTGGGGAACAATCACCATAGCAAGGCAGCACTTTAAAGGAAAAAATTTGGAGAGACTGCCTTCTCAGTCATTAATTAATGGATGTCATTAATTTCCTGACCATTTTAACCCCTACTCAGTAAAGTGAAGTGGACCACCCCCCTCTATTACTTCTAAGATCACATAACAAGCCTCTCTGGCATGTGATGCTTTTCACAGCCTAGCCCCTTCTGACCTGTCTTACTATGTACAGTTCAGCTACCCAGGTCACCTTGCTTTCCTCCAGTAGGTGACATCTCACTCCCATGTGTGGAATGCTTGGCCCCTCACCTCTACCTTCCAGATTCCCTAATCTCCTTTCAGATTCGGCTCACATCCCCTCTTCTACATCTTCCTCTCCCCATCTCCCTGCCCAGTGAATGCCATCCCTCCCAGATTTCCTTCCTCCTAAATCTCTGCTCTTGTATGACATGCAATGTTATTTACATCCTGTTTCCACCATTACAACAAGAATTTCTCTAGGCAGGGACCAAGGTTTTGCCTTTTTTTGTATCTCTGGTGCTCAGTAGGATGCCTGGCACATAGTAGGTACTTAAGAAATGCCAGTTGCCTAAGTGTCTTAGCCATTTCCTTGTTAATCCAGTGGACAAGTAGCCCCCGGTTTCTGAGAACTAAGTGCAATTAGCAATCTGCTAGGGTGGGGGGGGTGCCCCCTACCCTTCTAGTATGCACACCGTGTTCCTCCTGGCTTCCGGAATTTTTATCAGTAGCTTTTTTTCAAAAGCTTTTTCAAAAAAAAGACTGATGGATGCTTTACCAAAAGGCTTGCAAGCCCCCTCCCTGTTGATGATATTCAGTGCCTACCTGGTGATATATAAAAGAATGATATAATTTTAAGTATAACAACTGTTGATTTTCTAATAGCAATTTCAGTTGGGCTAATTGCAGTTGATTAATTACATATAATTTAAGTAAGATCCTTCGGATCAGTACTGTGAATAAATTGTCAATAACCGTTGTATCGATACTGTGAATTAATTGATTGTTGCTAATTGAACCTGATTTTGGATTGAAGGATCCCTTTCAGCTCTGACGCTGCAAAATAAGACAGGGCATTAAATATTAGGCAGAGGAGTATAAACTTAATTGGGTAGGCAGTGGGGAGCCATTAGAAATTTTGTAGTAAAGGGGGTTGCATGATTAGACCTGTGCATTCTGATTACTTTTATGATGGAGTATAGGATGGATTTGTGAGAGAAGAGATTAGAGGCTGGGCGTTGTGTCAGGAAGCTCTCACAATTGTCAGGCTAATGGGAATGAGGCCCTGCGCTGGAGTGGTTGCCATGGGAGTGAAGAGGAAAGGAGATAGATATGGATGTGAGAGGTACTGTGTGGGCAGAGACTGTTTCCTCCTCTTTAAAAAGAGGCCTTAAGACTCAGTGACCTCAGAGGTGCCTTTCAGCTCTCAAATAAGCAAAAACAAGAAAGGACATTTGTGTAAAAATAGCAGATCTATCAAACCAATTAAAATAGCCAGCATAAAGATGCAGAAGACTGACTAAACTACCGATTTATCCATTATAGATCTGGTGGGAGATCAGACTGAACTGAAGGGGGAGGAGGGGAAGGAGAAGATGGTTGCTTGGTTTATTTCTTGTTGTCGTCATTTATTTTTGAGATCCAGCCCTCAGTGTTATTCCAAGAGAACCATACATTGATTTGTCCAGATCTGAATTCTCAGGTGGAATATGGAAGGTGGCAGAAGGAGAGGGGCTTTATAGCCAGAGAACCAGGCTTCAAGTCCCATCTGTGTCCCTTATTAGCTATGTGGCCTAGGCAAAGTTCTTGGGGACTCAGTTTCCTCTTCTGTAAAATGAAGTAGTAGCGCTGCATGAATTCAGAAAAGCCCTTCCTCCTCAGAACTGGTGATCCCTTAAATAGATCTTTGACACAGTTCCTTAGGTCATCATTTTGCACCAAATATATATTATCATTATAAAATTCAAGTTAAAAAAGAAGAATTGTAATTCTTCAAGTTAAAAAAGAAGAATTAGTAATGATTTTTGTAATGGCACAAATTGATTGAGAAGAATCCATAGATTCATTTAGTCTGCAAGCATTTGCTTTTTTACACACTACCAGAGAATATAATTTTTATTCTTTAACCTTTAAATTAGGCCATTAATGAGAGAAATGCCTTATTATGGAAAGTCATCAGTGAATTTCAGCTCTGATCAAAAACAATTAGAGCAGAGCTTCAGTGCCCTACCATCCATCCCTTTTTCTCTCAGTCCTCCACCAGCCCTAGTGTCACCGGCACTCTCAGCCTCCTGTTGCCATGGTACCCCTCTCTCTAGGCTCACCCTTCCCCCAATTCAATTTGCCCAGATACAAGAATTCCCAGTCACAGCTCTGAACACGGCGACAATACGGATTTGCTCATTTGAATAGATGTTGAAACTCACAGTTGGGAATAATGCAATCTTTTCTCATTTTGTTTCCCATAATAGATGAATTGTTCAGGGTTCACAAGCTTAATCCAAGCCCGAAGTGGCTACAGGAGTTTGATGAATACTTAAAATTCATGCCTTCATACTTCCTATCAGTATGTAATATACATTTTTTATATATATATATGCATATATGTATGTAGGTATGTATGTACGTGTGTATGCAGAATTCAAAGAGATGGTTACTGGTTCCAGAGAGCAGTGACGCATAAGCTCCTGACTGGCAGTATGATTTCTCTCCTTGTTACCTACCATAGCAACTAGAGGGCTATGCAGTAATATACAAATATATATTTAAAAAAATATATATATATATAAGTATATATATACACATATATATATATATATATATGTATATACACATTTGTATGTATGTACGTGTGTATGCAGAATTCAAAGAGATGTTTATTGGTTCCAGAGAGCAGTGACGCATAAGCTCCTGACTGGCAGTATGATTTCTCTCCTTGTTACCTACCATAGCAACTAGAGGGCTATGCAGTAATATACAAATATATATTTAAAAAAAAAAAATATATATATATATATATATACACATATATATATATGTATATACACATTTGTATGTATGTACGTGTGTATGCAGAATTCAAAGAGATGTTTACTGGTTCCAGAGAGCAGTGACGCATAAGCTCCTGACTGGCAGTATGATTTCTCTCCTTGTTACCTACCATAGCAACTAGAGGGCTATGCAGTAATTTGTAACATCACGAAGGAACAAAATGCAGCTTTTCAATCCTTAGACTATATGGGTTTTTTGCCTTTTTTTCCTTCTGAATTTGTCTTCTGATGCCATAAAGATTCTAAGATGGCTCCCCTCAATTTAATTTGTAAAACTCACATTCTGGGACTGGAACTGGGACCATCTCCTTTGGATTATAAGAATAAACTTAGTTATGATCATATATTGTGTGCATGTTGTTGGGGTCTCACTGCTCTCTTGACATAAACCATTAGTGCTTAATTGTTTTAAAAATGCTATGAAAAGGGACAGCTCAGTGGCGCAGTGGATAGAGCACCAGCAAATGTGGTCTCAGACACTTAACACTTCCTAGTTGTGACCCTGGGCAAGTCACTTAATCCCAATTGCCTCAGAAAAACAAACAAATAAATAGAGATGCTTTGTTAGATTCTCAACAGGGAAGGACAAGGATCACCAAGAAGCTGCCTAGTCTGTCCCATTTTCATTTTTACGAATTGAAGCCTCAATGCAAGAAACCTGTTAAGAGAATTTGTTCAGCTCTCATATTGTAACTGGGGCTAGACAGGTCACACTAATTCCATCCTCTAATACATTTCCAAGCTTGACTGGAGAAACCTGAAACTTAAGCCCCTCCATCCATTCATTGGTTTACATGTAAAAAGAAAATAAGCATCATGACCTTTGACTTGTTCTAGAATAACTTTAGGGACCAGTATCTAGAGATGGAGAAGCAGCAGTTTATTATTCTAAGTTGCTTTCCCCTCTCTTCTGGTGTTTTAATTTCCTGTACCTTCCCCTGCTTTATGATATCTCCTTTTTTTTTTAATAACTCCTTAATGTCTCACATGTAGCTCTATGCATCAGTATTTTTTTTTTTAATTCTGAGTAATGAACCATGTCCTTGAACTGAATTTTGAAGTGTTTTAAATTTTGTTCTGTTCACACTAATGGTATATTTTGTTTCCTTATAGCCATTAAAAAAAGCACTAAGGTTTATGGGTGCTTCCAATTTGGTGATAGAAAATTTAGAATCTGGACTTAGTTACAGCATCATCACTTACCTTAAAAAACTCAACCAACAGGTAATATTTTTAACTTGAATTTTCATTGTAAAAAATTATAAATGTAAACTAAAAAGGCTTTGCCCTTTGAAGTGTATTTTCTCATTCACTATGAAATTTTATAAATTGGTATAAATATGTATAAATGTATAAAATGTATGTATATATTTATACCTTCTGGATTATTGACAATGAGATTATCACTGTCCCTTGAAGTACAATTAGCGATTTGTTAGTAAGGTGTGCTACCATCTCTTTCCTCCTTTCCACTGCCAGTTTGTACCAGACAGGTAGCTCTGAGAGGATCAGAGACTTGGCAGATCTTGTCTAGCAGGCCATGTTTTCTCCTCACTTCAAATCTAGTTTCTGAGTTCTGGCTTAAAGCATCCCTCGTTCAGTTTTCTTTTGATTGATTCTAGACCTCTAGCTTTGGTGTAGAAACTCCCTCCCCCAATGCTCATCTGTCACTTACTAGCTTAGTCCCCTCTTGGGATGCTGCCGAGTTAAATGGCTTTTCCTTCAGTCACAGTCTCAGAGACTGTGTCTTTCTAACTCCAAAGATGTGTCTTTGTTTCACATTCCCATTTTTTAGGAAATTTGATGTCATTCCTTTTTTATCAGGAAATGGAGGCATAGATTCAACAAACCTCTTGAAAGTGTAGGTTCAGGGGGGAACTAGACAATAGAAGAGGATGAAGAGGCAATGGGTGCTTTTGTGAAGTTCAAGAGCTTGGTGAACTTCCAAAGTGAAGATGATTCTTTAGCCTAGTAGAAAAAGTCCCAAAGAATCAAGAAGGCAGCATGGGAATGTACTAAATCCCATTAGAGACTGTTGCCCACTATTACCCAAAATGCACTTGCTAAGCTGCAAAGTCTTCCACATTCCTTGGGACCATTAAACATGACAGGAAAGGGGAAGGGGTTTAGCATTTATTAAGAGCCTACTATGTGCCTAGCACTATTCTAAGTGTTTTATAAATATGGTCTCATTTGATCCTTTGAGGTAGGTGCTGTTATTTTCTTAATTTTACAGATGAAGAAGCCAAGGCAAACAGGAATAAGTAACTGGCCCAGGATCACACAGCCCATAGTAGGTGTATGAGACTGGATTTGAACTCATTTTTTTTTTTTACTCCAGGCCCAATGCTCAGTGTATCAGAGTACACTGGCGTCACCTAGCTTAGATTTCTAGAAGACATAGAGTGTGTCCAGTGATAGAGAATTAGTGACTATGCTTTTCTATAACCTTTTGTTCTCAAGCAAAAGTTTGTTTGAAAAATTGAAATCTACAACTTTCTCCCCCTAACATCCACTCAGTCAGTTTTCCATATCTATAGATGTTAGAGAAAAGGGGCTGACTTGCACTGACAGAGGGTGTTCCTGCCTCGTCCTATACTGAGGTGGTCACGTTTAGATTTTTTTTAAAGGAATTGCTAAGCAAACCCTAAATGCATTCTTTTTGATTTCTTAGTAAATACTAGCTGAGAAAGCTTAGCCTTTTCATTCATCTGAATTCAAATCCAGTTACTTCCTAGCTGTGTGACCCTGAGCTAGTCACTACTGTTTGCCTCAGTCTCCTCATCTGAAATGGTGGTGGTTGTTGGTGGTTGTCCTTCGTTCTTGAAGAGGACCAAAATGAATCACCACCATAGAGCCAAGTTACAACGGCACAGTACCTTCTCTGATGAGGGTGTGTTATGCTGAGTGGTCCAGTGTCAGTGTCTCCCAAGTGAGCTGGAGAAGGAGACTGAAAACCACTTCATTATCTCTGCCAAGAAACCCCCAAATGGAAAATCAATCCCAACTGAACAGCGTTCTTCAAAGTTTGTGTGAACCAGATTTTTCCTCTGGGATTTGTTTTTTCTTCTTATGATTAAGTCATAATGTTTTCCCAGTGTGAATGCTTTGGAAAGATCATTGGCCTTGGAGTCAGGGTAAGCAGGGTGGGCATCCCAGCTCTGTTACCTATAAGATGGGCAAGTAATTCAGCTCCCCTGGGCTTTGGTTTCCTACTCTGTAAGCCCACCAAAATGACCTCAAAGTTCTCTAGAGTCGATGACCAATAAGACTCAAATTGGAAGGTAAAGCAGTTATTACTGAAGATATTTGTCTTTCTTCACCCAACTGGGCAACATCACTCTCAGTCACTAGTTCCGTTTGTTGACTTCAAGGAAATGAGTGGTCGTCTTAGGAGAAACACAGGGTTGTCCATTGTTTCAGCCATTTAGGATAATTATGATATGGTAGGGGAAAAGTTGTTGGGGATCTCCAAAAGAATTCTTTTCAATATTGTTGACTAAACAAAGATACTGAGTCTGTTTTCGCATGCTATGTGCTTCTCTTTTAGAGCAAAGTTGAGGCTGAGAAAAGAAATGCACTGGTGGGGAAGAAACCTCCAGTTGAGACTGGAATCAAAGTGAAAACTTTCTCCGTGATTTCTAGTGCTGACTTTCACTCACATCTTAAGCCTTTGTCCTCAAGTACTCATGTGAGCCTGATAGAGCTGAATGGAAAAGAACAGCCTACGTTCGAATTAGCACTCCCAAAGAAGGTAAAGAATACACAATCATTTAACCATTTATAAATACCTCCTATTTGCCAGGCACTAAGGATACAAGTACAGAGAAAAAAACAATCCTACTTTTAAGGGGCTTACATTCTCCTGGGGTAGATAATAAGAACTGAAATATTTTTTAACCTTGGCTCAGATGGGTTATTTTCATACTGACAGAGTTATTAGTTTGAATAGATCAGTCCATCCCTAATTAAGCTGATCAGCTATGATATCCAAGCATAACTTGATTCCCATAATTTTATAATTAGCCTAGACTGAAGTAGCAGTTGTGGGAAGGTTTATACTCTAGCTCTCTCCATTCCTCTTGCTTTTGCTCCTTTAGGTTCTTCTAGTAAATTTTTTTAATAATAGCTTTTGATTTTCAAAATCCACGCAAAGATAGTTTTCAGCATTCACCCTTACAAAACCTCATGTTCCAAATTTTTCTCCCACCTTTTTTCTCACCTCCTCCCCTAGACAGCAAGTAATCCAATATAGTTTAAAACATGTACAATTCTTCCATATATATTTTCCACATTAAACATGCTGCACAAGAAAAATCAAATCAAAAAGGAAAAACATGAGGAAAAAAAAGCAAACAGCAACAAAAAAGGTGAAAAAACTATGTTGTGCTCCACACTCAGTCCCCAGAGTCCTCTCTCTGGGTGTAAGATGGCTCTCTTCATACAAGATCATTGGAACTGGCCTGAATCATCTCATTGTTGAAAAGAGCCACGTTTATCAGGATTGATCATCATATAATCTTATTGTTGCCATGTATAAATGATCTAGTTCTGCTCATTTCACTCAGCATCAGTTCCTATAAGTCTCTCCAGGCCTTTCTGAAATCATCCTGCTGTTCATTTCTTACAGAGCAATAATCCATCACATCCATATACCATAACTTATTCAGCCATTCCCCAGCTGATGGGCATCCACTCAGTTTCCAGTTCCTTGCAACTACAAAGAGGGCTGCCACAAACATTTTTGTACATATAGGCCCTTTCCCCTCTTTTGTGATCTCTTTGGGATACAGACCCAGTAGAGACACTGCTAGATCAAAGGGTATGGACAGTTTGATAGTCTTTTGAGTATAAGAACTGAAATATTTAGAGCAAAAATGTACAATGAATAAATACAAATCTAGCCAAAGTGGTTGTAGGCCAGATAGTTTGGGGTGGAGGGGCTCTAGCCATTTGGGGGGGGGATCAGGAAAAGTTTCATGCTTTCCCTAAAAAACTTCATGCAACAGACAGTGGCTGAGCTGCCTCTTCAAGGAAGAGGCTTTTGATGTTGGAGGGAAGAACTGGCCAGAGAAAAGACATCTAGCTAGGAAATAGAGGCTGTTGTGTCACATGGCAGCAACAAAGAGGAGGCCACAAGGACTAGATTGCAGAGTGGGAGAGAGACAGTAATGTCTACAGAGGCTGGAATGATAAGAAGGGACCAGTTTATGGAACACTTTATATTTGATCCTAGACTCAACAGGGAAGCACTGGAGTTGGTCAAGCAGGATTGTGACATGTTCAGATCCAGGTTTAACTCTTCCAGGGTCTGGAAAAGAGACTAAATGGGGAGAGACTTGAGGCAGGAAAACCAGTGTGGAGGCTGTTGTGATAATTTAGAACAGAGGTAATGAGGTCTGAACTAAAATGGTGGCTGAGATTGGATAGAAGGGGTTAGATCAGAGAGATGGTGTGGAGGTAGAAAGAATAAGCACTTTGGGGGAGGAACAAAGGGGAAAATGCTGAGACTAGCAACTAGAGACACTGAAAAGATGATGATGGCCTCTGAAACAGGAAAGGTTAGAAGAAGGAGCAGCTTTAAGTATTAGCTTGAAGATATGGATATTTTCTATAGAACCTGAGATTTGGAATAATAAGAATTCTTTTTTTGTTGTTGTTTTCGTTTTTTGCTCATCAAGTTTCTTTTATTAATCAACTTTTTTTCTTTTTTAAATAGCTTTTTATTTTTCCAAATACAAGCAAAGACAGTTTTCAACATTCAGCTTTGCAAATCCTTGTGTTCCAGATCTTTCTCCCTCCCTTCCTCACTCCCTTCTCCCAGACAGCAAGCAATCCAATATTTACTCCTGCTCATCTAAACACCCTTCTCTACCCCACCTTATCCTATTCTCTCCCCCCCTTATTTTTTATCGATTATAGGGTGCTATACCCTTCATGGTATATGGCCCCTATCTAAGGCCACTGTGTCGGTTCTTCCTCTGCACTTCATTTGTATAGCATGATTGCTATTTTTACCTTTTCCTAGACCAGGGGTTCTCAAACTATGGCCCAGGGGCCAGATGCGGCCGGGTTATGGCAAATGGGCTGAGGGGCGGAAAAAGAGTGTGACTTTTTGTTTGTCCTATAGTCCAACAGTCTGAGGGACAGTGAACTGGCCTCCTATTTTAAAAGTTTGAGGACCACTGGTCTAGACAGTTTGGCTTTTTAGAGTCAGATCTTAGCTCTGCCCCAATTGTTCTTTTGGACTACCTAATTATTGATGTAAATCTTAGACATACAGTTTACATTTCCACGAATAAAATACAAAATTTGTCCTTATTGAGTCCCTTGAAATTAATCTTTCATGTTGGCTCTTTTAAGTTAAATTTTCTGTTGAGTTCTGGTTTGTTTGAGACAAAATCTGAGTTCGATGACTGTCCATATTTTTTCATTTGATATTATAATTTTGTTGGATATATTTTTTTCTGCAGGCCTAATTCTTTTGACTTTTGATATATGTATTCCAAGATGTGCAGTATTTTATTGTAGCTGCTTATAAAATCCTATACAATTCTAATTGTAGCTCCAGCATATTTGAATTAGGGACTTTTTTTGGTTTGTTTCTTATAAAATTTTCTCTGGAGTTTTTCTATAAATTCTATCTGGGCAGGGAGTTAAAGTTACTCTTGGTAGTAGAAGAGGTTTTTTTTTTTTCAACTTTACTGTCTTCCTGTGAAGATGAACTCCACTCTTCTTTATTCCCATAGGAAATTTCTAGGTTTGGGGTCTTTCTCCTTTGCTCATTTTTTTAAATGAGAACTTATTATTGTAACCACCTCTAATTCTGTGGTGGGGGGAATGGTATATCTCACTTCATTTCAGCTCTCTCCTCTGACCTGGAACCCCAAATCAAGAGTTTCCCCCCTCCTGCAAGTGCCAGCAGCCAACAGTGTCCCTGCCCCACTCCCTCTGTACTCCTGGTGTGCTGGTTCCTTCTTGTCCACGGCTGTGGCTCTGCAGCACAGCTGAGTCTAGCATTTCTAATCAGTCGTGGTTCCCTCAGTCTGCCCAACTCAGACCCTCTACTCCCCAGGCTGTTCAGGAGGTGAAAGTTCCTGGGGTTCTAAATGAGGCTACCAGCTGTTTCTGCTGAGTAGCTTGGAGGTGTTTATACTTCCTACCTAGGTTAAACCTAGGTCCTGGGGTCTTCCAATTTTGGGGGGTTATCCAGGGACCCCTTTTCTGCCCTTTTCACTGGTCTATATTCACCCTGAGGTGCAATTTTGTTTTGTTTGTGGGGGAAATCTGGACAGCTTGGAATTTTCTGACCTACTCCACCATCATCCCGGAGTCCTCCTCTGTTAAATCACTCTTAATCATTTAAACAAAATTGTGTTTATGTTTTGCATCAAAGGTTCCACCCTAATTGAGGTTCCTTACACTTTTGTTAAAACAGGGTGCAAAGCCTCACCTATATACGAATCCTTTTGATATTCCTCGGAGCTGTCTTTTAGACCAGCTAACTAGAATGAGAGCCAGTCTGCTGAACACATTTACAAATGTCGTCGGGCAAAATGAAGGTAAGTGGATTGCAAGAACAAGATTTGGACAATTCCTACATTATTAGAGTGGTCAACATATGGATGGGATTGTTCAGATATGACCGAGATGGCATCGGTCATCTTTTTAAACTCATTTTGTGCTGGTACTGTTGCCACCACTGCTGCTGATGGTCTTGGCTTTTTCCATATCCTCACAGATTTCTCTCACAGTATTCCAATTATGCAAATGGGCAACTACCAAGAATATTTAAAGACGGCGCCTCCTCCACTTCGGGAGGTTGATTCAGAACAACCAAAGAGACTTCATGGTTTTGGAAATCCTTTCAAGCAGGATAAGAAGGTGAGAGATGCAGTCTCATTTTTGCCCAAACAGATGCTCCATATTATATTTACTTTTTTTTTAGAGGGGGGGGGGAAATCAGGGTGAATAGCTAGTAAGTGCCTGAAGCCAGATTTGAATTCAGGTCCTCTGACTCCAGGGCCAATGATCTATCCATTACACCATCTAGTTACCCCTCTGTATTATTTTTCTTGATGAGATCCTTATGGTCCAAAATTGCTCATCTTACTTTTGAAGGACTAGAAAAGTCCTCTGAACTACCATCAGTTTCCTGCTGAACGAAAATCCTAATTGGAGATGGGAGGCTCCTGTGGTACTCTGATCATTGCCACTGCCATCAGCTAAAAACATTGTCATTTCTCTTGATGTTTGCTGGTTCTTAAACATGAATTGCTATAGTGAATGAATAGTCCTGCTACAGTTTTTGTAGTGGAGAAAGAGAATTGAGAGGAAAGAAGGCTAAACAGGAAAGTAAATAATTCAATTTAGGGACAGGGTGGGCAAGTTTGGCTGGAGCATCAAATATAAGAGATGAGTTCAGAAGGAAAGGAAGGTTTATTCTTTTGGGGAGGTGGCAGGATGTGAAGTAACTTATTCAGGCTTACAAAGCTAGTAAGTTCTAAGGCTGGATTTGACTCCCATAACAATGCTCTATGCACAGAAGTGCAACCCAGCTGCTCCTTAGAATCATTTTTTGGTTTTTGGAGGCAAGAAGAATGTACATTCTTGAAGGATAGTCTATAGTTTACCATGTCTTTACATAATTAACTGAAAGGTTTAGAGAATGCAAAATATTCCTGTGTTTGTTGACTTTAAAAAGTTAGATTGAGAAGCACAAGGCAATGGCCTAAGAATGCTCCTCTGATATATTTCAAAGTCTTACAAGATTTAGAGCAACTTGATCTAACGTGATACAAGAAAAATTAGGTGGGTGAAGAATGTCTGAGACCGGGCTATGCTATACAGTTGGATGGACAACCTACAAAGCTTGTCTATCAGCATACATATTTTGAGACAGACACTATAGATGGATTACGGGCTAGGCCTAGAAATGAACATGAGGAGAATAGACTGTATGGCCTTTTGGAAACTGCTTTTAATGAGGCTTTTTGTTATCAATATTCTTCTAATGACATTAGATGACTGGGTCAGCATACCATAATCTTTGAAGAATTAAACCTGTATCTTTTATTTTTTTGTTACTTATTGAAATTCATTAATTGATGCCTTTTAGGGGATGATGATTGATGAAGCTGATGAGTTTGTGACAAGGCCTCAGCACAAAACGAAGCGCTCTGGAGACCATCACTCTATGGGATCGCCGAGGAAACGGCGAAGCTTGTCCCCATCTACATCAAAGAAGTTACACTCCAGTGGAAAGGCAGCATTGGCATCAAGGTCATTGGCAAGCCTATCGAGGTCATCTGCATCCCCGTCGAGGTCGTCAGGATCCTCATCAAGGTCAGGATCCCCGTCGAGGTCATCGGGATCCCCATCAAGGTCATCGGGATCCCCATCAAGGTCATTCTCATCGAAGGCATACCTTTCGAGGGCATTCCCATCGAGATCATTCCCATCGGCTGTATCAGCAGCATCAACAGCATCAGCATCGGTGGCATCGGCATCGGTGGCATCGGCATCGGCATCGGTGGCATCGGCATCGGTGGCATCGGAAGCATCAACATCAGAGGCAACAGTATTGGTGGCGGCAGCAGCAGCAACGGCATCGGCATCGGTGGCAATGGAAGCATCAACATCAGAGAAATCAGTATTGGCGGCGGCAGCAGCAACGGCAACAGCATCAGTGGCATCGGCATCAGAGGCAGCAGCAGCAGCGATGGCATCAGCATCAGAGGCATCAGCATCGGTGGCAGCAGCAGCAGCGATGGCATCGGCATCAGTGGAAGCAGCAATGGCATCAGCATCAGTGGCATTGGCATCAGAGGCATCTACATCAGAGGCATCAGCATCGGAGGCACCACTGGTGTCGGCATCATCTTCGCCATCATCATCTGCAGGTCTCCAAAGACCTGATCCATTATACAAAGGTATGGTTCATCGTTCTATGTTTTTTTTTCCCACCATTTTCCAAAACAATTAGCCTTTTTTTAATGAAATGTTGTTGCTCTAGGACTCTCCTTCTCATTTTGGCCTTCCTAATTTGCAGAGTGGCCAAGATGGCTGAGTATCCTATTCACATAGCTCTGGCTTGAGTTCTCTCTTGCATCCAATAAGCATTTATTAATTCCCTTTATTTAGGGCACTTGCTGGTACTGGTCTTTACACAAGGCTTTACACATATATGAATTTATGTGTGTATACACATATGTATATGTAACATAAGCCACTTACTAACTTTTATAATCCTTCACCTGCTTGGAGCATCAGTTTCCTTATCTGTAAATGAGAAGAGTGGCCTAAATGATCTCTAAGGTCCCTTCCAGATCTAGATCTAGGGGTCCTGAAATCATCCCCACGATGTTGCCTTTCCATCATATATCATTCAGTCATTGGTCCTGCTTTAGTTATTGTTCACTCATTAAATAGCCATTCACAATAGTCAACATTGCCCTTGCTGATGTCTTCCAAGTGCTGTTCCACCCCTTTATATTTTGGTATTAATGATGATTCTTCTTCATAATCACCTTGTTTCTCTTCCCTTTCCTAATCCGCACAAATCAGCAGCTATCATTCCTTAGAGTGTGCAGAAATCATTAGCCAGTCTTCCTTAAAGCTTTTCTGTGCTTTGTCAGCCCTCACCAAATCAGATGTGAGCTGGGTCCTCTTGCAACCCAGCCCTGAGGTCATATGTCCTGTAGAGAACTATGACTTTCTCCTTTTTACTAATTTCTAGTATAATCCTTCAACATAAGCAAGAAGCTTCTGACAATTTATGTTTACAATGGAGAAGTCAAAACATCCTGAGGCAAACTAGTGCAGTTCCAAGCCAACAGAATGGGTACCTTGTTTTAATTCTACCATTTCCTGTAGGTATTCATCATGCAAAGGGAAAAGGTGCTTAGGGTCATCTTCTTGAATTTGAATAATATCTGTCAGGAGCTTTTTGCACCATAGTCACTTGAATTAATTTTATCCTCTCTAATTTGAAGAAAGTAATACCTGGTGGTAATTTGCCCCTAAATGAGGAACCAAACTTTGTGAGCCAATGAGGCCTCTCTCAATTCTATATCTTAATGTGATTTCCAGATGCAAGTATAGATCCAGATGAAAGCGAAGAACAGTTGGAAGATGATCAATTTTCAGGTAGCGCATCATCACAGTCAGTTGAAGCTATGGATGAAGCTATGGATGAAGCTAGCGTTCTGAGAAGTGATTTGGATGCTCTGCTCAACGAGCTGAATAGCTTAAGTGACGGGTTGGTCTACAGAGCTGGTGGCACAGTTGGTAGAGGATCAGGAAGTCTCAGTCGCTCCCCACATGGCCAAAGAGCAACAGCAACCCCGGTGGCGGCAACAGCGGCGGCAGTGGCGGCAACGGCGGCAACGGCAACGGCAGCAACAGCAATGGCAGCAACAACAACAGCGGCAACGGCAGCAACAGCGACGGTGGCAGCAACAGCAACGGCGGCGGCGGCGGCAGCAGCAGCAACGGCAACGGCAACACCAACAGCAACACCAATGGCAACGGCATCGACATCAACAGCTGCAACACAGTCAACTTCAGCTTCTGGGGCTAGTTCATTGGACAACCCACAGGAGGAAAGCGATGCTAATTTCAGAGTTCAAATACTAAAGGAAGTGCCCGGAGGAAGTAAGTATTAAAAGTCTGTGAGCACAGTCGCTGATGGAGGGCCTGTAGCTGCCATGAGGGGAAAAAATTGTCATTTGTTATAGTCAGGTTTTAACCCATCTTTGGGTGGTTCTTCTTTGCACTGCTTATATCTCTGTAAAGCAAAACCATCTGATACACAACTGTGACTGACAAAACATATAACATTCTACTTTGCAGCTTGCCATTCCTTAAGAGAGAGGAAGGAAGTGTGTTTTAACATCAGTCTTCTGGAGTCAACGTTGGTCATTGTATTTGATCTGAATTGTGTTGTTTTTCCTTTGTCATTGTATTTTGTTCTCCTGGCTCTGCTTACTTCATTTTGCATCACTTCTACAAGTCTTCCCATGCTTCTATGAATTCTTCATAGTCATCATTTCTTATAGCACAGTAATATTCTATCAGATTCATGTACCATAGTTTGTTCAGCTATTCCACCAATTGGTGAGCACATAATTTGTTTCCAGCTTTTTGCTACTACAAAAGGGCTGCCATGAATACTTTGGTACATAAAGGATATTTCTGTCATTGATCTCCTTGGGATACACATGGGAGTACTGGGTCAAAGGGTATGAACAGCTTTAGTCACTTTTCTCACATAATTCCAAATTATTTTCTAGAAGAGCTGATTCAATTCATAGCCCCCGCCCCAAACCATGTTAGTGTGCCTTTCTTACCATAGCCTCTCCAACACTGATTATTCCCAACTTTTATTGAATTTGCTCATTTGATTGGTATGAAATGATATTCCACAAAATTGTTTGAGTTTGCATTTTGTGACTCAAACGATAGAGCCCTGGGCCCGGAGGCAGGAAGACCTGAATTCAAATGTGGCCTTAGATACTAGCTAGTGGTGGAATCCTGGGCTAATCATTTAACCCTCTTTGCCTTATTCTACTGGAGAAAAAAATGGCAAGCCAAGAAAACTCCATGCTAGCATTGGCATGTCGTGGCCCACGGAGTCTCGAAGAGCCAGACAGGACCAAAGAATGACAATTTATTGTTTAAATAATTTTTTCATAGGATTGTCAATAGTTTACATTTCTTCTCCTAATAACTGTTCATATCCTTTGGCAAGGCATGGTCACTTAATAGCACTGAGTTCCCCTCCCAGAGTCCTTTTTTTTCCCCAGTTTTATTGATGCCTTTTTTAAAAACATCAGTCACTTCCCCATATATTCCACTCCCACCCTTCCAATAGAAACCTCCCTTGTAAAAAAGCAAAACAGGTAAACACAACCAACACAATGACCACGTCTGACAGCCTGTGTGACATTCTGCAGCTGTAGCCCCCCACCACTCTGTCAAAAGGAGAGGGAAGTGTGTTTCATCATCTACCCTCTGGAACCAAGGTTGGTCATTGCATTTAATCTGAATTTGGATGCCTGTTGTTTTCCTTTATATTATTGGAGTTATTGTATATAGCATTCTTCTAGTTCTGCTTTCTTCGATAGACTTTACTTTCTCCATACCTTCTCACATTGCTCTGAATTCTTCGTTGTCAGGATCTCTTGTAGAACAATAGGATCCGTTCCCTTCACGTTCCCTGATCACTTCAGCCATTCCCCAGGTGGTGGGTGCCTGCTTTATTTCTAGTTCTTTGCTACCACAAAAGATAGAGATGCTCTACATATTTTGGTATCTGTGAGTGCTTTGCCATTTGCCCTCCATGGACAATAAATAGGGATGCCTACTAGCGAAATTAGTTGAATCAGAGGATATGAATCATTTTTATGATTCAGCTGATAGCTTTTCTGGCTTAATTTCAAATTGTTCTTCAGAATAGGTGCACCGGTCCATGGTATCATCAATGGAGTATCTGGGTGCTTGTTTTCCCACTGCCCCTCTCAGTGACTGTTTCTATCTTTTGTCAGCTTTGCCAATTTGCTAGATAGGAGGGCAGTTGTCAGACCTTTAATTTGCATTTGTCTTAGCGATGTGGGTCGTTTTTACATCGTTATTGATGGTTTATATCTCTCTTTTGAAAACTGTTCATCTACTTTGATAAGCTGTGCTGTCGTTACTTCACTCTAACTTCTTAATTGTAGAAATCCCCAGATGAGACCTCAAACCATAGGCCCAGACTCTTCATCAGTTGTAAATAGCAATGATGACAATAATGCATTCTCTAATGGCAAGTAGGGAAGGGAACTTTTGAAGATGTACCCATCATAAATGGCAGACTCCTTTGGACTTCTGAATGTGTTGAGGGAGAGAAAACCCTACTCTGGGAAAGTATATATCCTGATCAATAATGGTGTGTATCTCTTTAGAGTAAGTAGAAAGTATGGCCAAAGCTAGGTATAGTGGGAAGACGGCTTGGACGCAGGACACCCTGTATCCAAATTGGGTTTCTGAACTTTAACCAGCTCTGTGCTTCTAGGTGCGTCTCAAGCAAACTTTCTTGGACTTCTTACTAACTATGCTGCAATCTGTGTTGGGAGAGAGGGAAAGCCCTACTCTAGAGAAGTCATGTGTGTTAACTTTGCCAAATCTGGGTCAGAAATCAGAGCATTTTGTAATAATGCTGTTTATCAAGCCAGAGTATACTATCAAATGGAAAACTGTGTAATAAGAGTGAACATTAATATAATAATGCTGTATACTATCAGAAGCAAAACAGTATGTGGTGCTAATAATATTAAGAGCAAATGTTGACGTAGTGCTTCCTATGTGCCAGGCAGTATGCAAAAAGCACTTTATTATTTCATCTGATTCTCACGGCAGTCCTGGGAGGTAGGTGCTATCATAATTCCCATTTTACCAATGAAGAAACTGAGGCAGATAGGTGAAGTGACTGGTCCAGAGTCACACAGCTAGTATCAGAGATGAGGTCTGACCATTTAGTTTCAAGTTCTCTCCCTCTCTCCTGGCCTTCACCAACCCCTTGAGAAGGCAAACAATATAATAAGGATCCTAGCGACGCTGTCGTACATCTGGGTAAGTCAGAGAAGCTTTGTCATTTGCCTAGGGTCACATGATCAATGATGGTTAAAAATCTGGGTGGAGGAGGGGGTGGCAAATCCAGGCTTCAGACTCAGTCTTTTAAGTCTACTCATCTTTCTACTTCCTTAAGCTCCCTTTTGAAAGAGCACTGGGGAAGCCTATGGCCTTCCTAAGAAGAAGGTTGATTTATATTGGAGGTGCTAAGATGTGCTTCTTGGACTATAGACTCTCCTTAAAAGAAGAGCTCTCTGTAGTTCTGTGCAAAGAAGCTCCTTGAGGATAGAGACTCTTGGGTTTTGCTTTTGTATCTCCAGGGCTTGGTACATGGTATATGCTTAACAAATGCTTGTTGATTGGTTGAGTATTCTGAAAAAGAACCCACTTGGATTCAAGCTTTATTTATATAAGCCATAATTGGTGGAGAAGAACTCCAGGGTCTATTTGTACAGTATGATGAGCATAAGATATTCTTATTTTCAGCCAACCAGAATAAGTCGGATTTTCAGGCATAGGGACAAAGCACAGGAGATAGGGATTCAGAAGAGTGGATTCCAGAATTTGACTTCCAGATGATGCAGATTCAATTCAGTCTCCAAACACAGTCTATATGGTAACTTGGACTACTTGACCTGAACACATACCCCTTTTCCTTATTTGAGATTATGGTATCATCAGTTTGGAGCTGACAGGAAACTATTACATCTGTATATAAGATGTAAGATGTAATCTTATAGACATCTCAATAAATACAGAGTTGAAAAAGGAGAGGACAACAATAAATAGGGATATTGGAGAAGACTTCTTGCTCTTTTTTTAATTATAGTTTTTTATTGACAAGACATATGCATGGGTAATTTTTCAGCATTGACCCTTGCCCCCTCCCTTAGTCCCATACATGTTAAATATGTTAAAGTATATGTTAAATGCAATATATGTATACATATTTATACAGTTGCCTTGCTGCACAAGAAAGATTGGATCTAGAAAGAAGGTTAAAAAAAAGCCTGAGAAGAAAAACAAAAATGCAAGCAAACAATAACAGAAAAAGTGCAAATGCTATGTTGTGGTCCACACTTATTTTCCGGTGTTTTTTCTCTGGGTGTAGCTGGTTCAGTTCATTACTGCTCTATTGGAACTGATCTGGATCCTCTCGTTGTTGAAGAGGGCCACGTCCATCAGAATTGATCATCGTATAGTACTGTTGTTGAAGTGTAGATGTAGTCTTGAAGGAGAAGGATTTGGATAGGCAGAGGTAAGGACAGACTCCTACTGACCTTGATTTTCTCCATAAAGGAAGAGATGCCATCAGTGGGAAGGATTAGGATATACATTTAGAATAGACACTTCAGGGAGTATGAATCAACTCGGAAAGAAGAAAAGAATTGACGTGCAACAGCGAAGGCCCCAGTTGATTTAACAACATGAGACTGTAATGTACCCAACACATCTTAAGTCATCTTCACATCCCCCTCAGCCTCTAGCATATGGAAAGTACTTGAACAGTGTATGCGGGTTGACTAAAGATATGCTGGTTAACTAACTCTTTTTTTTTATAACTACTTTCAGGTTTAAAAAATGAATTCTAATTCAGCACCTTGAGACACCGCTAGAAGAGCTACACTTCAACAGCTTCCCAACCTATACCATTAATGATGACCAAGAAGAAGTAACAATGGAATTTCCAGATTAACACTAAGAAATGACAAGCTTTCCGCTCTCTTATTATAATGATCGAATCTAGTTTAATTTCTGCCTTTGCCTATAGGGCAACTTTATAATACAAGAGTCTGAGTTCAGCTATGATAGCATTCTAATTTGACGACTCTTGGCCAGCAGAAGCTGGGATGTGTAGCCATAGTAATTTCTTTTTAGGGAGTGGGGTAGCATTTTTTTTCCTGTGAAGGGTGAAAACCCTCTTTGGAAGGCTGACAAGTATCTTTGCATAAAGTAGGTGCCCCCTGAACAGACCCAATCTTTTCTCTTGAAAGAGCATCTACCCCACTCTCAGCCACCATGTATTCAAAAATCATTGACATTGCCACAGGCCTAATATCATGAAATATTATTTGTTGTGCTTTTAAAGGCTTACTTTGATGTTGATTGTTTTTACTAGATCTATCTGTTCCTCTCCCCACCCAACTCACCTTCCCTTAGGAAAAAGATCATTTAAGCAAAACCAACTGAGTTGGACAATTTATGCAACATTTCACCAGACCCCTAATTCCTCGTTTTACCAATGAAAAGAGAGAAGTTTAGCTTAGCCGTGCCTTTTAAATGATGGAGGTTTCTGGGTAGACTGATCTGGAGAGTGAATCAACCTGCTAATTGGGTATTAATGAAAAAACAAGGCAGCCCTAGTCCCTTTTCCTAGCACTGGTTGCACCTTCTCTCATACTTGCTGACACCTTACTTCTCTCCTCCTGGATTCTGTAATCCAGCTGTACTAGCCTACTTCTTGATTCTCTCACTCCATTTTAGTCTTCTCAGTACCTTTGTGCTGGCTTATCGCCATGCTTGGAATGTTTTCCTTCACCTCCCCCACTTAGAATCCTTCAAGATATACAGCCCAAACGAATTCGGCTTCAGGAGACCTTTTTCCAGCCCCCCAGCCACCAAGTCCCCTGCCCTCTTCCCCTCCCTCCCCCAAGTCTGCCAAGTGTACTCTCTCCTTAACTCCAGCCGCCAGTGTCTTTGCTGCTCAGGTTATCTTGTACCTATTCTCTGTGGATCTTGTATATGCCTATATGTGTACATTTTGTCTGTCCCTTTAGAATGTAAACTCTGAGAACAGGGGAAAATTTCCCTATTTCTTTGTATTCCCAGTGCTTAGAACAATACCTGGCACACATGCATCTGGATCAATTCCCCCTGCCAATCCCTTAAATATTCTCTCTCAAACTCTGTTTTGCTTCGTTTACAGATTTTGTGAAAAATAGATTTGAAATTTCCCAGATCCCTGACTTCAGCTTTCTTTTCATCCTTTGAGGATGACGCTTCTCAAGGCAGACATGTATTCACTGTGCTTTATAAATGCTAAAAGTTTTTCATGTTCTACAAAAATTATTTTTGAGCAGTACTGTTAAAAGTCATTAATTCTGTGACAATTGTATCTGTTTACAAATAAAGTTTCAATTCAACTCATTTTCTTACTCCTGAAAGTGCCTACTTATTGTACCTATGTGCTCATTGAAACAATGGGAGCTGATGAATATAGGTGAGTCTCAGAACATCCCATGTGTGTGTGTGTTGGGGGGGGGGGAGGTTGAACAATGAACCAGGAGAAGAAATGGTCAGGTCAAAGTAAAACCAGGAGAGAGAGATGACCTGTAAGCCAAGGAAGAAGAGAGTATTCAGGAAACCAACAGCCAACTATCTCAAGAGTTACCAAAGAGATTAAGGGGGGAAAGGAAAGCAAAAAAACAACTGACCATGGCCTCCCCCTCCCAGTAAGTAAATTCCATTGGCTCCCTATTGCCCCCAGGATCAAATAGCTTGTAAAACCCTTTACAAATCTGGTCCCCTCCCACCTTTCTAGTTGTGATCCAGTGACACTGACCTGTTTGTTGTTCCTTACATTTCCCAGCTTTGGTATTTTCCCCGGCTGTCCCCTATGCCTGGAATCCTTTCTTTCCTGGGTTCCCTGATTTCCCTCAGGTTTCAGCTACCCTGTCATCTGAATGAAGCCTTTCCTGGTCTCCCACAACCCTGGTACTAGCCTTCCCTCTGAGATTCTCTCTCTTATATCTATTAATCTTGTTTAAAGATAGTTCTTTGTCGTCTCCCCCATGAGAGTGTGAGCTTGAGGTACCAATTTTCAGTATCCTCAATACTTGGTACGGTTGTGGGTGCATAATAGGGGCTTGTTGACAAGAGTGAAGTAAAGATTGAGAAAATGACCTCTGAGGAAGCTGTTTCAGTAAGAGTGGGTCAGAAGCAAACAGTTGTAAAAATGAGGGGGATCAATGATCGAGTATAGACCCTGACAAGAGGTCCATAGCTGGCATCTGAAAACTTTCAATACTATTAGATATTTATACACATTTCTTTCTTTTAAGTAAGTATTTAATCTTTTGTTTTAATAAATACCTATATTGTAATTCTGGAGAAACTGAGGCGAGAGAGAGGTTAGAGAGTTATAATAATTTAATTTATTGAGAGTAAGTCAATTGACTGGATCGGACTCTCGTCTCCAAGTATCCAGTCCCGAATGTGGGGTGTAGATATTTTTTATAGGGAGACACATAATATAATATAATAAAATATATTATATATATTATACAATATATATATTATATCAAATAATAATATAATATAATAGGGAGACATAATGGGGAGCGGATGGGGATGATATAATGGAGAGGTGCCCGAGATGGGAAAGATATCTGATATTCTGATGGGAAAAGGTATCTGCTATTGTAATAGATTGGGATGGGGAGTAGCATCTGATATTCTAAAATATAAGATCTTTTATCCTTATCAATTATTCTGATGATCAAGAGGGAAGGGTGATATGCTAGCCTGAGGTTTGGGGTAGAATGACTGAGGTGGGGCAGTTCAAGGAGACTTGTGGCATTACAATATCTCCCAGTGTAATAATGCTCGCTCTCTCTGCTCCTGGAATGCCATTTATTAAACACTTTTTGAAAAGAAAGAAAAAGTTCAACACTTAACATATCAAAAAAGTTTGCCATTAAATGCAGTGTTCTGAAGGTGGACATTCGGTAAAAGAGGGGACTTTCAATCATTCCTGATGAAAAGATCAGAGCTGAACAGAAAATTTGATCTTCAAATGCAAGACTCAAGAGAAGCACAAAAAAGGTAAACAGGAAAAAATCTATATTATTTAAAGGTTAAATTGTTTACATCCTTACATGGAAATATGCTACTTAGAACTCTTAAGAATTGTATCTTTGTTAGGGCAGCTAGAAGATATACATAGAAGGTGGGGGTAGAAGTTGACTTTGATATGATGATGTAAAAAAGAAATTAAGGGCTGGAAAAAGGATTGTACTGGGAGAAGAGGAAAGGGGAGGTAAAATGGGGCAAATTACATCACACGAAGAGCCACAAAAGACCTATTACAGTAGAGGGAAAGAAGGGGGGTGAGCGTTGTTTGAATCTTAATTTCTTTGGATTTGGTTCAAAACAGGAATCCCAGAGACACTGATGGGTATAGAAATTTATCTTTACCCTATAGGGAAATGGGGTAAAGGGAAAGAAAAAGGAAGAGGGAAGATTTGAGAGAAGGGAGGGCAGAAGTAGAAGATGAAAGGGGCTGATTAAGGGAAGTGGAAGTCAGAAGCAAATGCAGTGTTCTGTACCCATAGTCCTCCACATCTGTGAAGCAGAGATACCTCTCATTTCTTTGAGTTCAAGTTGGATTATTATGGTTTCACAGGATTTGGTTTTGATTATTCTTTCTTTTTTTTTTTTTTTTTTTTTTTTTTACATTTGTGCTATATGGATTGTCTTCTTCCTGGTTCTTCTTCTCTTTGTATCATTTCACATATCTTCCCTTGCTTTCTAATCCTTTGTTGTCCAGTAGTTTTTCAGTTTTGTCTGACTCTGTGACCTCAGTTAAGGATATCCTGGCAGAGATACTGGAGCGATTCACCATTTCCTTCTCCAGCTCATTTGACAGATAAAGAAACTGAGGAAGACAGGTAAAGTGACCTGTCCAGGGTCACACAGCTAGTAAGTGTCTGAAGCCAGCCTGGGACTCAGGAAGGTGAGTCTCCCTGCAGCGCCATCTAACTGCCTTCTCTCCCTCTGAAGCTTTGATATGCTCAAGTGATCCTTTTCTACCTGGTCTCCTTCACCAGATTGCCCTCTCTGTCAACTGCACTCATTTATATCTCTCCCTATGTACCTGCACCTTGTTTGTATTGTCCACAAAAATACTCACATCTCTCCGATCTTCAAGAAACCTCCCCCTCCTCTTGTCCTTTTATCTCCTCTGCCCTTTGAAGGCGCTGTACCATAGGTTCTTCCTCTCACTTCTTAACCCCTTAAAATCTGGCTTCCAACCTCATCATTTCATTGGAGCTGCTCACTCGGAACTATGGAGGCTCAATATGGATGGAAGCATTGTATTTTCACCTTTTTTGTTTGTTGGCTTTTTCTTTCTCATGGTTTTTTTTTCCCCTTTTGGTCTGATTTTTCTCACTAAACAGGACAAATAATGGAAATTCGTTCAGAAGGATAGCACATGTTTAATTTATATCAGATTGCTTGCTGACTTCGGGAGGGGGTAAGGAAAGGAGGGAGGAAGAAAAATTTGGAAGTCAATCTTACAAAAATGAATGGCAGACTCTCTTTACATGTAGTTGGAAAACTAAAACACTATTGAGAAAGAAATAACTCTCTCCAAAGTTACCAGTATTCTCTTCTTTGCCAAATCCAACAGCTCTTTCTCAATCCTCGCCTCCACCTCTGCAACTTTTGACACTCAAGCACCTTCTTCTTAATACTGTCTTCTTTCTAGGTTTCCACAGCACCACTCTCTCCTCGTTTTCCTCCTACCTAGCCAATCGTTCCTTCCCTAGGACCTCATCCAGATCACATCCTCCAACTATAGGAGTATCGCAGGGTCCCGTCCTGGGCCCTCTTCTCTTCTCCATACACATACTACTTGGTCAGCTCATACTGAGAGCTCTCAAATCTACCTCTATCCTGCCCCACTCTCTCTGCCGACCTTCAATCTCGAATCTCCAACTGCCTTTCTTTCAGAATCTTGTACTAGAGATGTTCCACAGACGTCTTAAACTCACTGTGTCCAAAACAGAACATTCTCTTTCCCTCTAAACCCTCCCCACTCTGACCTTCCTTCTTACTGTTGACAGTAACACCATCCTCCCAATCCCTCAGGCTGGCAACCTGGACTCTTTTCTCTCTCCCCTTCCGCCCATAGCTAATCTGTTGCCAAGACCCGGTGATTTCACCTTGGCAACATCTCTTAAATATGCCCTCTTCTCTCCTCTGAAACTATCACCACTTTTAGTGCAGGCCCTCATCACCTCTTATTGACTATTGCAGCAGCTGCTGGAACATCTGCATGCCCCAAGCCTCTCTCAACTTCCAATCCATTCTTCATTCAGCCACCAAAGTGATCTTTAAAGCCCAGGTCCAACCATGTTACTCTCCTACTCCATAAACTCCAGTGGCTCCCCATTACCTCTAAAAGCAAATACAGAATGCTTTGGCACACAAAGCCCTTCCCAGCCTGGACCTCTTGTAGCCCTTTCCGGTCTTCTTACTCTTCCATCTAGCAACATTTGACCTCTTGGATGTTCCAGGAACAAAACACTCATCTCTTGTCTCTGGGAGTTTCCTCTGGCCTTCCCTCATACCTAGAATGTCCTCCCTCCTCCTTTCTGTCTATTGACTTCTCATCTTCTCCAGGAAGCCTGTCTCAACTCCTTCTAATTCTAATGCCTTCCTTTTCTTTATTCGTTCCTTCCCCTCCCCCCACACAGTTTGGTTTCTTGTCTTCCTGTTAGACTGTGAGCTTCTCCAAGGCAGGGATTGTATTTTGCCTCCTTTTTGAATCACCAGTGCTTAGCCCAGTGCCTGGCACACAGCAGCTCTTAATAAATACATTTTGACCCACAGAATGGCTTCTCCAGTCACATTTTCTCTCTTATAGCATCATAATATCCCATGCCATTCATATACTACACTTTGGTTAGCCAATCCTCAATCTGTAGACATCTACTTTGGTTTTTGGCTTTTGTTACTCCAAAATGTGCTATTATAAATCAGTGCTGGCAAACTCAAAAAAAGGGGGGGCCACCAAACTATTAATGAGGGTCCCTGTAGGCTATATATTGATATAGTTTGAAAATGTAATATTATCTGGGTTTCACTATATTTTTTTATTTTATTAGATATTTCCCAGTTACATTTTAATCTGGTTTGGGCTGTGTTACAGGCTGCAGGCTGCATGCTGCCTACAGGACTGACATCTCTGAAAAATAAGATGGTGTACGTGGGGCCTTTCTTTTTTGTTTTTGCTCCCCGTGGGGTGTGTTCCATGCAGCGGAATCTCTGGATCAAAGATAATGGACCTTTTAAGCATTTTATTATTTAATTCTAAAGTGTTTTCCAGAGTGGTTGGAACAATTCACAACTCTTCCAGCAATGCGTTCGTGTACCTCTCTTTCCACAGTCCCTCCACCACTAGTTCCATCTTTTGTCTCCTTTGCCAATTTGCTGGATGTTATCATGTCTCATATCATTAGTGATTTGAGACATTCTTTTACATGGCTGTTAATAGTTTGCAATTTTTTTTAGATTGCTGATCATATCCTTTGTCCACTTACCAAAGAATTGCTTTTTGGTCTTATATGTTTGCCAGTTACATATATATCTTGACTATTAAACCTTTATCGGAGATTCCCTTCCCACCACCATCAACATGTCCATGCAAAAGATTTTCAATTTTATTTAGTCAAAATGATCTGTTTTATCTTATAGATAAAACTAAGAATTCACTGCCACCAAAAGAATTGGGAGTTAAGGCAGTGCCCATAAATTGGGGAGTGGCTGAACAACATGTGGTATATGAAGGTAATGGAGTATCCTTGCTCTATAAGAAATGATCATCAGGCAGATTTTGGAAAAACATGGAAAATATTTCCATAAACTGACCCTGAGGGAAGTGAGCAGAACCAGGAGAACTATATAGACTTAGCTCTTCTCAGCAATATAGTGATCCCAGACAGTTTCAAAAGACTTGGGTGTGAAAGAGCCATCCACATCCAGAAAAAGAATTATGGAGACTGAATATATACTGAAGCATACTATTTTCACTTTTTAAAATTTATTTTTCTTTTTTGTCTTTTTTCCCCCCTTTTTTTCTGATTCTTTGACAACTTGTCTTATATGAAAGGGTGTTTAACAGGACTGTATATGTATAACTTCTATCAGACCACTTACTGTCTTGGGGGGGGGGTGAGGACAAGGAAAAGGAGGAAGAAAATTTGGAACTCAAAATCTTACAACTGAATGTTTTGAAAACTATCTTTACGTGTAATTGGAAAAAAATAAAAAATACTATTAAGTGAAAAAAAAATATCCACTGCCACCCACAGCTGTGAAAGGTATATGATCTCCCACCCTTGTAAATTGTATTTTTAACATTCAGTTTGCATATCCCTTGTTAAATTTTTTTTTTGGGGGGGGAGTATATGTAAGATGTTGACCTAGCTTCTGACAGACTGCTTTCTATTTTTCCAGCAGTTTTTGTCAAGCAGAGAGTCCTTTCCTTATTAATTTATGTTTTCAGAGTTACCAAATGCTGTGCTAAGTTCAGTTATTTATGATTTTTTCTTGTCTAGTCTCTTCCACTGATCTATTTTTCTAATTTTTAACCCACACCAGATAGACTTGATGAGTATTGTTTTGTAAAATAATGTCAAGTCGAGAACTGTTCATTCTTCCTTTGTTCTTTTTTTTCTTCATTATTTCCTTATTCTAGATTTTTTTTCCCCTCCAAAAGATTTTGATTTTTATCTACCTTTGTAAAGTCCCCCTTTGGTAGTTCGGTAATACAGCACTGTTAGTGTAAAGCTAATTTTGACAGCATTGTCATCTTTATCACATTGGAACTAGCCATAAGCATTGAATAGCCCTCTTTATTTCTTAAAGGATCATTTTGTAACTGGATCTATACAGTTATTGAATGTGCTTTGGTAGATTGATTCCTAGATATTGCATTCATTTTCCAGTTATTTTGAATAGGGTTTCCCTTTCTAGTATTTCCTCCTGGATTTTGTTATTGCTATAAAGAAATACTATTGATTTTGTGAGCATATCTTGAAAAAAAAAATCAGTTACTTTAATGAAGCAATTAATTGTTTTGTTTTTTCTTCTTTGCTGATTCCTCAGGGCTTTATAAGTAAATCACCAGCAAATAGGGACAATTCTCCTCTTTGTCTCTTTTTATGTATTTAATTTCTCAAGTCTTGTTTTTTTTTTTTTGCTCTACTGACATTTCTAAACCATGTCAAATAACATGAGGGAAAGGGAGTATCTTTGCTTTACTTGATTTATTGCAAAAGAAAAAAAATGCACATAATGCTAGCTTTGGATTTTAAATTCTTTTTTATCATATAAACAAGATCTTCCTCTGACTATGTTATAGAGGGTGGTTAGCTTAAATGAGTTGTACTCTGTCACAGGATTTTTCTGCATCTAAATCTATAATGTGGTTTTGTTATCTTTTTGTTTTGGCTGTGCTTATTCATTATTCTTGTATTTTTGGAACATCTGTGCATCCTCACTAGAAATCTAACTTGATCATAGTGAATGAGTTTTAAAACCAATTCCTGCAGGGATTTTATTTTAAAAATGTATTTGATATTCATTAATAATGCTGTTTTGTGATTTATTTTGCTTCAGCCTTCACCGGTATAGGTATTAGGATATTTGTCTCATAAAATGCTACTACGAACAGTCATAACATAGCTAGCATTTATATAGCACCTTAAAGTGTGAAAACGGCTTTATGTATGTCATCTTATTTGATTGTACTGGCACATTGTAAGAATCACAGAAAAGCTCTGCACAGCCACGTGTCCAGCCCAGATCAGCATGGCCGCTGATGTGAATCGGCATTAGCAGCTGGGTTTATACCAAAGCATACCTTCCCTCAGAGAAGAGGGGCTGGGAGTAGGGAGGGTGCAGTAGGAGAGCTGCAGACAGCTTGCTGGCTAATTTGCTCGTGAAAGGGAATAGTGTGAAATCAAAATAGGAAATGGGGGACACTGAGAATACCAGCATGAGCAAACAGTAAACTTTAGGAGGTTTATAAGCAGAGGAAGACTGGCAAGATAAGCCTGTGTGTCTGGTCCTTATTCTACAGAACAGACACATCCCCATAAAGATGACAGTGAACCTTATTTCCCCATTGGATTCTTTAAAAACAAAAGATTTCTAAAGAAAAAAGGAAAAACCCATGGTGATTCTGCTCTCGTTGCCCCCTCTCCCCTCTTAAAGGCAAAAAAGATGCCAGACAAGGGCTTTTCATTTGGAACAGCCAATTACTTTGGCTCTGCTGCTGCTGTATAAATAATTGAATCTGCGAGAAAGATTTGGAACATTGAAACAGAAAAGTTTTATTTTTTAAAGACTGAATTTGATAGGAAATGGAAGGAACACACAGACACACTTTCTTAAATTCTATATACAAACTTCCACGAATATAACAGAGGCCAAGCAACTCTAGAATTATCATAAATGAAATTGGCAGATGTTACTTGTTCTAGTTTGCTAATTTAAGGAAGAAACACATTCTAGCTAATTTGGTACATTGATAGCTACTAATAAGTCATTCTATATATTCCTTGACCAAGACATGTAAAGAACAAAATCCTGGAGAAGTGAACAACACACTTATGCTAAGCAGTAATAATCAGAGTGATATTAAAATTGCTAATTGAGGTATCAAGTCTCAAGCGTTCACAGTACAATTCAACCACTTTGCTGGCGTTATGTTAAATAACATCAAAATTATAGAACTTGGTGTACATTTTCATGTACTACAGAAGTCTAGCCTAACATTTAAGTTAAATGTCTATTGGAACAAAGTTGGAGAACAATTTATACAATTACAACAATATTGTAAAGACAATCAACTTTGAAAGACTTAGAAACTCTGATCACAATAACCAATCACAATTTAAGAAGATCATGATGAAACAGGTTACCCATTTCTTGATAGAAAGATGACACACTCAGAGGGCAGATTGACACTTCATTTTTTTAAACATAGCCAAAAGCAGAGATTTCTTTGAATGACCATTTATGTTCACAACAAGGATTTCACTTGGTTTTTTTTTTTTGTTTTTTTGTTTTGTTTTTTTGTATTTTTTTGTATTTTTTGAGTTTTTTGTTTTTTTTTGTTTTTGCTTCCTCCGTTGGAGGAGGAAGGAGAGAAAGAAGATGGATCTTTGTTTGGAAGGAAATTTACAAACCCAGACAGGGCTGTGTCACTTCCTAACAGTATAAGTTTTGTTGTAGGTATATCATTAATTGTTGTCAATCTCCCTCGTGGGAAGATATATAATGCTGAAGTAACATTGTACACTTAGGATTTTATCAGAGAGCCTTAAAACTTAAATGACATACTGAGACCAGAAAACCAGGCCACTGTCCCCTAGTTTAAGGGGACAATATTCTGCAGTGACCCAGCACATTCAAATTTGGTTTAATAAGACTTTTTCAGGTTATTTCGTGTAAACCGAAGAGAATAAAGGTCAGAATTTTTTTTCTTCTTTAGGCTTCATGTGTGTATGTAAGAAAGTATGTGGCACGGTTTAGAAACCTGACTTTTCCTGTGAGTATAAGGCTTAAGAAAATAGTAAGAAGAAGCCTGTCAAATGACTTTGTTTCAGAGAAAATATACTATCACACCGAAACATTTTTAAAACTTCAGAACACAACATTGACTGATTAAGTTTGAAACCCATTGATCTTTTGATTTACCTTTTGTTCACCTTTACAGACACACTCAGTCCTCACTGTCTGAAGAAAGTTCTTCGGCCTTCTTTATGGTTCGCCATCTGTCCTTTAACATCACGTTTGTTCGGTCTTGGAACTCGTAGCGTGCGAGGATTTTCTTCCACTGGCCCTCTCCGTACTTTTTCACCCCGGATCTCAGCTTCATGTCTTCCTCCCAGGTCCAGGATCTCCTTTTCTTACCAGAGGGTCTGTCCGAGGTGCTTGCTTCATTGTCATCTTCGTAGTCATCTTCGATGGTTTCTACATCGTCAACGACGATGTTTTTGCGTTTTTGCTTGGCCTTTTTCCTTTGAGGGCCCATTTCTCCACCTGTGTCATCCAAAATTCTCTGCTTTGTTTTTCGCCGTTTCATTTGGGTGAGAGAAAAGTAATTCATATCAGACTTAACTAGAAATTTTGGATACTCGTCAATGACAATGTGGTTAGGTTCTTCTTCAACCTCCCTGACAACTGTACCTGTTGCAGGAGTATTTTTCACTATTTTGGTAGCTTTCTTGATCAGAAAGCTTGAAGATTTTTCATTTATCACGTGGTGCACGAAAGCTTTGACTTTCCTTATCAGGCAGTCATAGCTGAAGTAGCTAAAAAAAGTATGGTTAGGATCTTTCTTAGCCACTACTCTGAACAGGATCTTTTTCAGAGGCCTGTTGCTGTCATTTTCACCAAACACTCTCCTAAAGACTGCCTCTGCTTCTCGGAAACCTTTTTTCTCCAGGCATATTGCTACAGCCTGAATTCGGAGTAAATCATAGATATCTTCAAAACGCACATCTTTTGAGTAGCCCATCCTAACCCACATAGCCAATGCTGACTCCAAGGGAGTACTTACTGTGTTACCATCAAAGCGCATATCTACGCTTTTCCCTTTGCAGATTCTTTTTAGGAACTGACATATGTGCACAGTTTTTAGCTGAAGGAGCGAACGATTGTGGACCCCACAAGAAACCGCCTCCATGGCAGTGATGTTCTGGTTGAATTCCTCCAAGAGGTCATCACAGAAGGCATGGCAGATATTCATGCATAAATAATCCATCACCCAGCCAGCAATGATGGATCGGACCCGAGTATGGGTCCAGTCCTCTAAGTCCTCAAACAGAGGTAGGCAGGGTCCCAAGGGCCCTCCAAAATCCTCTATCTGAAGAATCTGGAACCACAGTTCGTCTTCGTTCTCTCTGGGGGCCGGACCGGCTACCCCGTAGTTAAAGTCATCATCATCATCATCATCATCCAACAGATCCACCACCTCAATTGCCTCATTGCCCACCACCTCCACTATCTGCACATCATCATCATCATCTGTCACCTCCACCACCTCCACTATCTGCACATCATCATCATCATCCTTCTTCACCTCCACCACCTGCACATCATCATCATCATCGTCCACCAAGTCCACTACCTCTATCTCCTTCTTTTCCTTCCTCTTCTTCTCCTTCTCCCTCCTCCTCTTCTCCTTTTTGGCCTTCCTGTCCATGTAGGCGTCTACGTCTAGGACCTGAGGGGCCGTTTTCACTGCTGCCTTCCCGTTGGCCCTCCTCTGGACCCCCTGCTCCTGGACCCCCTGCTCAGGGACCCCGTGCTCCCGGACCCCCTGCTCCCCGACCTTTTGCTCCCGCACCCTCTGCTGCTGCTGCTGCTGCAGCCTCTGCTGCTGCTGCAGCCTCTGCTCCCGCAACCTCTGCTCCTGCAGCCTCTGCTCCTCGGCCTGAGCAGGAGCAACCCCAGGAACAGGGACCACTATGGGCCTCTCCCGGACCACCTCGAGGACCCAAGTCGGGCCACTCTTCTGCCAGCAGACCACCCCCTGGGTAGGGGTCTGGCCTATCTTCCGCCGTAACACCACCCGAACTGGGTTTGGGCCCGGGATCAGCTCCTCTCGAATCACCCCCTGGTTTAAGCGCCGGACAGCCTGCTGCTGCTGCTGAACCTGCTGCTGCTGAGCCTGCTGCTGCAGAGCCACCTGCTGCTGCTGAGCCTGCTGCTGCTGCTGAGCCTGCTGCTGAGCCTGCTGCTGCTGAGCCTGCTGCTGAGCCTGCTGCTGCTGCTGAGCCTGCTGCTGCTGCTGTTGTTGTTGCTGGAGTAGTCGCTGCTGCAGGCGCCGCTGCTGCCGCTGATAGTGCCGCTGCTGCTGCTGCTGCTGTAGGCGCTGCTGCAGGCGCTGCTGCAGGCGCTGCTGCTGTCGCTGCTGTTGCTGCTGCTGACGTAGTAGTAGCTGGCGCTGCTGCTGGCGCTGCTGTTGGCGCTGCTGCAGGCGCTGCTGCTGCAGGCGCTGCTGCTGCAGGCGCTGCTGCTGCAGGCGCTGCTGCTGCAGGCGCTGCTGCTGCTGCTGCTGCAGGCGCTGCTGCTGCTGCTGCTGCTGCTGCTGCTGCTGCTGCTGCTGCTGCAGGCGCTGCTGCTGCTGCTGCTGTTGCTGCAGTAGCAGCTGCTGCTGCTGCTGCTGCTGCTGCTGCCGTCGCTGCTGGCGCCGCAGACGCCGCTCCTCCTGGGCCGGGTCTGGGGCGGCCTTGTTCTGGGTCAAGTCCAGGACTGGGACAGGTTCGGTCTTCACCTTGACTAGATTAGGCTCCAGAGCTGGGACTGGGGCTGGAGCTGGAACCGAGACCGGAGTTGCTTTCTGCCGGCCTCCCCCAGGGGCTTGGGCCGGGGCCTGGGCCGGGGCCTGGGTTTGGGCCGGGGCCTGGGCCTGGGTTGCTTTTGGCCGGCTTCCCCCAGGGGCTTGGGCCGGGGCCTGGGCCGAGGCTTGGGTTTGGGCCTGGGCTGCTTTGGGCTGGGCCCCCCCGGGCGCTGGGGCTGGGGGTGGAGCTATAGCCTGGGGTGCTTTGGGCTGGGCCCCCCCGGGCGCTGGGGCTGGGGGTGGAGCTATAGCCTGGGGTGCTTTGGGCTGGGTCCCCCCAGTGGCCGGTGCAGGGGCCGGGGGCGGAGTCATCGTCGGAGTCTGGGCCGAGGTTGCTTTGGGCTGGGTCCCCCCAGTGGCCGGTGCAGGGGCCGGGGGCGGAGTCATCGTCGGAGTCTGGGCCGAGGTTGCTTTGGGCAGGACCTCCCCGGGCGCTGGTGCTGGGGCCGGGGGCGGAGTCACCGCCGGAGTCTGGGCCGGGGTTGCTTTGGGCAGGACCCCCCCGGGCGCTGGTGCTGGGGCCGGGGGCGGAGCCAAGGCCGGAGTCTCGGTCGGGGTTTCTTTGGGCAGGACCCCCCCGGGCGCTGGTGCTGGGGCCGGGGGCGGAGCCAAGGCCGGAGTCTCGGTCGGGGTTGCTTTGGGCAGGACCCCCCCGGGCGCTGGTGCTGGGGCCGGGGGCGGAGCCAAGGCCGGAGTCTCGGTCGGGGTTGCTTTGGGCAGGACCTCCCCGGGCTCTGGTGCTGGGGCCGGGGGCGGAGCCAAGGCCGGAGTCTGGGCCGGGGTTTCTTTGGGCAGGACCCCCCCGGGCGCTGGTGCTGGGGCCGGGGGCGGAGTCACCGCCGGAGTCTGGGCCGGGGCCGAGGTTTCTTTGGGCCGGACCTCCCCGGGCGCTGGTGCTGGGGCCGGGGGCGGAGTCATCGTCGGAGTCTCGGCCGGGGCCGAGGTTTCTTTGGGCCGGACCTCCCCGGGCGCTGGTGCTGGGGCCGGGGGCGGAGTCATCGTCGGAGTCAGGACGGGGGCCGGGATTGCTTTGGGCCAGACCCCCTCGAGGGCTAGTGCTGGGGCCAGGGCCGGGGCCATAGCCGGGATTGCTTTGGGCCAGACCCCCTCAAGGGCTAGTGCTGGGGCCAGGGCCGGGGCCATAGCCGGGATTGCTTTGGGCCAGACCACCCCGGGCGCTGGTGCTGGGGCCGGGGGCGGAGTCATCGCCGGAGTCAGGACCGGGGCCGGGGTTGCTTTTGGCTGGAACCCCCCGAAGACCGCTGCTGGGGCCGGGGGCGGAGTCAGGGCCAGGGTTGCATTGGGCCTGAACCCCCCGGGGGCCGGTGCTGGGGCCGGGGGCGGAGTCATCGCCGGAGTCAGAACTGGGACCGGAGTTGCATTGGACCAGAACCCCCCGGGGGCTGGTATTGGGGCCGGGGGCGGAGTCATCGCCGGAGTCAGGACCGGGGTCGGGGTTGCTTTTGGCTGGAACCCCCCGGGGGCCGGGGCCGGAACCATGGCCGGAACTATGGTCGGAACCATGGCCGGAGTCAGGGCCGGGGCCAGAATCATGGCCGGAGTCAGGGCCGGGGCCGGGTTTGCATTGGGCCGGAACCCCCCGATGGCTGGTGCTGGGATCGGGGGCGGAGTCATCGCCGGAGTCAGGGCGGGGGCCGGGTTTGCATTGGGCCGGAACCCCCCGATGGCTGGTGCTGGGGCCGGGGGCGGAGTCATCGCCGCAGTCAGGGCCGGGGCCGGATTTGCATTGGGCCGGAACCCCCCGGGGGCTGGTACTGGGGCCGGGGGCGGAGTCATCGCCGGAGTCAGGAGGGGGGATGGGGTCGCTTTTGGCTGGAACCCCCCGGGGGCCGGGGGCGGAGTCATCGCCGGTGTCAGGATGGGGGCCGGGGTTGCTTGCGGCCGGAACCCCCCGGGGGCTGGTGCCGGAGCCGGGGGCGGAGTCATCGCCGGAGTCTGGGCCAGGGTTGCACTGGGCCTGAACCCCCCGGGGGCCGGGGCCGGGGCCGGGGGCGGAGCTATGGCCGGAGTCAAGGCCGGGGCCGATGTTGCTTGGGGCCCGAACCCCCCCGGGGCCGATGCGGGGGCCGATGCCGGAGCCAGGGCCGGAGTCAGAGCCGGGCCCGGGATTGCTTTCAGCCAGACCCCCCCTAGGGCTGGGGCCGGAGCCGGGGCCGGAGCCGGGGTGGTTTTCGGCCAGACCCCCCCGGGGGCCGGAGCCAGGGGTGGGGCCGGGGCCGGGCCCGGGGTTGCTTTGGGCCAGCCCCCCTCCTGGACTGGGGCGGGGCCCGTGGTCGCTTTCTGTCGGACCCCCCCGGGGGCCGGGGCCGAGACCAGAACGGGGGTCGGGGCCAAGCCCAGGGTAGCTTTCGGCCGCCCCCCCCCGGATGCGGGGGCTGGGACTGGGATCGAGGCTGGAGCTAGGGCCGGGCCCGGGATGGTTTTCGCCCGCATCCCATCCGGGGCTGGGGCGGGGCCCAGGGTTGCCTTCTGCAGCATCCCCTCCCGGGCTGGGGCGGGGGCGGGGGCGGGGGCCGGGCCCGGCCCGGGGCCGGGCCCGTGAGGGATCCCGCTCCGGATGGGGACTGGGGGCAGCCCCGCCTTATGCAGGAGCCCATACCGGACTGGGTTGGGGGTCTTCGGCTCGGTCGTTTCCATCGCTGAGGCTGGGGTCGGCTTCTGCTGGACCACCTCCCGGACTGGGGCTGGGGCCTCGGCGGCCTTCTCCGGCGCGCTGGCGTTCCCGCTCCACATCCTCCGACCCCACGAACCTAGCAACGAAGAATTAGACGACCCCAACGTGGGTGCTGTACAGGTGCCTTCCTAGAGAGAAAAAAAGGGACCTAGGTCCCTCTAAGAGTCCTCCGGAGATTTTAGCATCCTAAGGTTACCCTAGCATCGGCGTAGCCTGCTAGAGCTCTGGACGGATGCTGCCAGCTCTAGAGACCAATCCTGTTTATTTTGGAGATGCTGTCCCTAGGGACCAGAGAGAGAGACTGCAGCAAACCTTACAGCTGCGTAGTACAGAACTGCGGCAAAAAGAGGGAAAAAAAAAAAAAAAAAGGGGCAGAGCAATGATTCTTGGAAAAATGACTACGTTTAGGGGTGATGTTTTTTGATTTATAGAAATGATTTTCTGAAGCTAAATTTAAGGGGAAAAATGACATAAGATGGGGATGGGGGAGAAAGGGATGAGTTTTACTCAGTATTACCTGAGCACATTTAACACAATTAGTTTGTTCTCCCTTCAGCTCCAAGTACACTGAAAAATATGTTGAAAATCCAGCCATTTTGCAAAGGCAAAAAATCTAAGGTAGCCACAATCAGCCAGTCAACAAGCATTTATTAAGTCCCCATTATGTGCCAGGCACTGTGCTGAGCACTACAGTTACAAAGAAGGGCAGAACCAAACCAATCAAACCCCAAACCCCAAACCCCAACCAAGCCTGCTCTTTCCAGATGGAAAGGAGGGAGAAAACATCCAAATAAATCACTGGCTACAAACAAGCAGATAAAATAAGGGTGGTCTCAGAGGGGAAATATTAAGATTAAGGAGGAATCGCAGAAGATGAGGAGGAAAAAATGGTCTCAATTTACAAAGAAAAAAATTCTGGTATGGTAATTCACTTTTGGTGCAACTGACTTGGTTCAGCCATTCTGGAAAATAATTTGGAGCTGGCTAGGGTGGTTCACCTTTCCAATCCCTGATGTCTGGGAGGCTGAGGTTGCTGGATTCCTTGAGCCCAGGAGATGAGAGCTTCAGTAGGCTAAGCCAAAATTTCTTCAACTGTGGCTGGAAATAATTTGGTAACAGTAAAAAGGATCAAATATTCTGCCAAGATGTAATTCTTGATGTAAAACAAAACAAGCACATCCATCTCATTAGCATGCAAATTTGTTTTCATCTTTAAAAAATGGAAAAATTATATATATGCATATATATACATACATACATACATATATATATATATATATATATATACCAGAGAATTGTTTTAAAATAAAATTTTAGGATTTCTTGTAAATGTTTGTTTTGCATATCTCTTTTATATACCTATGTACCCAGGGTCACATACAGATTTCTTTGGGGGGAAGAGGGGGAGAGAAAGGGGCCACAAATGTTAAAAGTTTAAGAAGCTGTAGGGCTAAACCAATAATAAGGTATCCCTATTAAAGCCCTAAATCTTGCACCAATATGGTGAGAGATGAGGAAGACAAACTGCAGAGATCAGAAATGCTAATCAGTATTGCCATCTGCCCAGCCCTTACCTTCTGTACTTTCAGCCTCAGTAAGATGGGAAGACTGGGTTCTTAAATGGAAAAAAAAAAAAAGCCATTTGAAACTATGCCCAGAAAGTTACCAAATTATAAGTACCACTTGTTCCATTTATGCCATTACCAGGCCTAGACCTCAAAGACATCAAAGAAAAAGGGAAAGGATCAGTAGATACGAAAATATTTGGAGCAATTCTTTTTGTGGTAGCCAGAAACTGGAAAGGAAGGGGCTGTCCTCTTATTAGGGAATAATTAAACAAACTGCAGCATATGGATGTCATGGAATATTACTGTATCAGAAGAAGTGATGAAGGGGTAGTTTTAGAGACCACTGGCAAGACTTCTCTGTGAACTGATGTAAATGGAAAAAAACAGAATCAAGAGAATAATTTATACAGTCTGATCACAGCATTATACAGGGCATTCTAAGACTTCGAAGCAGAAAAAATGGCTTGGAAAGACTCTGATCAATGCAGTGATAAAGCACAAATGCAAAGGAACGAAGGTGAAACACACAATACCTTCTGACTGGTGGTGAAATTAAAATAAAATACATTTTCAGTCAGGGCAAATATGGGAATTTTTCTTCCTGGACTACATAGATATTTATCAAAGGATTTGTTCTTCAGCTTTCTATTTCTCTTTATTTAGTGCAGGGAGAGGGGTAAGGTCAGATTAAGTTTGTAAATGATTGTTAATTTTAGAATTAAGTATAATAATGATGATGATGATGCAGTTAAGAAAAGAAACTGAAGCTTAGAGAGAATAGAACTTGTTTCCTTTTTTTTTTGTCTTTGTATTTATGGAACATTTCCTGCAGCACAGTAGATATTTAATAATTTTTCAAACAAACAAAAAGCCAGTCATTGTCAGCATTGAGAGCAACATGGATCTCATTTACCATCAAGATACTTACTGGCTGCTGATGTAGATGCTAGGGAGTGAGCAGTGGGAACCCAAAGCAGACTTAGTGACTGGCTCTTCCTCAGTAAAAGATCTAGACAGCAGGTCTTTGGGGAATCACAGGTTCCAAGACTAGGTCCTGACAAGTATTTTCAATTAATATGTCCTTGACAACAATATCACTCTCCACTGAACAATCCTAAAAAACAAACCAATGCAATAAAATAAAAGTCCCCCATTGACTCTGCCAAAAATTGCTCCTCCCCCCTCTCTTTCTTTTTAAATTCATTAAATGCTTCCTCTTGGGAATTATCATTGCATTGATCAGAGTTCTAAAATCCTTCAAAGTTGTTTTTCTCTATAATGTTGTGGTCTTTGTATAAATTGTTTTCCTGATTCTAGTCACTTCAATTTGGGTCAGTTCAAAGAGGTCTTCACTGTTTCCTCTGGAACTGTCCGCTTCTTAATTTCTTACAGCACAGGAACATTATGCTACATTTGCATTTGGCTATTCCCTAATAGGACAGCCTTAATTTCCAATTTCTTGGTCACCATAAAAAGAGACACTAAGTATTTTGTATATATAGATCCTCTTCCATCTTCTTTAATTTCTTTAGAAGATAGATAGATAGATAGATAGATAGATAGATAGATAGATAGATAGATAGATAGCTGGGTCAAAGAGTATTCCCAGTTTGGTAACTTGCTTTCCAGAATGGCTGAACCAATTTGGTTTCACAACACTGCATTGGCGTACTTGTTTTCCCACAGCCCTTCCAATATGTATTATTTTTGCCCATCTGATAGGTGGGAGGTTACTTTAATTTGCATTTCCCTATTTACTAGTGATTTAGAGAATTTTTTTTTATATGCTCATTGGCAGCCTGGATTTCATCCATTGAAAACTGCCTGTTGGTAGCCTTTGACCATCAGTCTTTTAGGGAATGGTTCTTTGTCATAAATCAGTTCCTTATAAATCTTGGAAATGAGACTCTCATGAATGAAAATTGCTTCAAAGATATTTCTCAATTGCCTGTTTCTCTTCTCCTTTTTGTTATATAGCTATATATAGTTATATATACCTTTTTCCCCCTATATATAGGAATATATGACCTTTTGAACTTTATATACCCCAAATTGCACATTTTATCTTGTATGATTCTATCATTTGGTTTAGTGATGAGCTCTTCACCTATTCAGAGATAGAAAAGGTAATCTCTTCCTTTGAGCTCTAATTTGTTTATGATGTGACTTTTTATTTTTGATATTTGTGTCATGTGTCCATTTGTAGCTTATTTTGGGATATGATATGATGATCCTAATTTCTGTCAGATTGCTTTCTCATTTACCCAGCAGTTTTTGTCACATAGTGACTCGTTCCTTCAGTAACTGGGATCTTTGGGTTTATCAAATATTATTCTACTCTGCTTTTTTGCTTCTATATTTTGTCTACCTAATCTGTGCCACTGATCAACCTCTCTTCTTTTTAAGCAGTACAAAAATGACAAAAACATTTTTTTAGTTGCAAGCCCAATTCGTTGACCTTCTCTTTCTCTGTTATGCAAGTAGGTCCTCTAGAGATATAAAATTTCCCCTTATTGCCACCTTGGCTGCATCCCACACATTTTGGTATGACATCTCATTGTTGTCATTCTCTTGGGTGAAATTATTAATTGTGTCTATGATTTGCTGTTTCACCCAATCATTCTTTAGGATGAGATTATTTAATTTCCAATTATTTTTTGGTCTATTTTCCCCTGGCTTTTTATTGAATGTAATTTTTACTGCATTGTGACCTGAGAAGAATGCATTTACTATTTCTGCCTTCCTGCATTTGAATTTGAGGTCTTTATGTCCTTATATATGGTCAATTTTTGTATAGGTTCCATGAACTGCCGAGAAGAAAGTAGCACAAGATATTTTAATGATGATTGGTTTGTCGTACAGTCTAGTGGGTAGGTGAAGATACAAGTTTGTAAGTTGGGAGAGACAGTAGGGGTGTCAAAGAGTGCTTATTGGGAGCTAGCCCAGATATGTTTGCACTTCACATGGGTTAATCCCGACCTGGGGTCTTTGTTAAGATTTTGTTGTATTGTACTAGGAGGGCCACACCAGTCTGTGTTCACCCTGAGGCGCAAATTTGTTCTATTTGTGGGGGAAATCTGGAGAGCTTGAAATTTACCAGCCTACTCCACCATCTTCCCAGAATCCTCCCCAAGAACTTAATATTAAAGGGCAAATTATTTTTAAGTTTTTTTTAAAAAGCAGATCATATGCCTTTCATAGTATGCATTATTTATTTTTAACATTAATTTTTAAAAAATTAAGTTCCAAATTCTCTCTCCCATTCCCTCCCCCCACACACACCTTAGAGAAGGCAAGAAATATGTCGATTATACATATAAATTCATGCAAAACATATTTCCATATTATCCATGTTGCAAAAACACCCACAAGAAACAAAGAAAGTGAAAAAAAACATCTATTTCAGTCTATACTCAGAGTTCATGAGTACTCTCTCTGCAGGTGGATAGCATTTTGCATCATGGGTCCTTTGGAATGTTTTTGGATCATCATCTTGGCAAGAATAGCTTAAACCTTTCATAACCATCCTACTTGTCATTTCTTATAGCACAGTAATCTTACATTATAAACATATACCCCAACTTGTTCAACCATTCCACAGTTGAAGGGCATCCCTTCAGGTTCCAATTCTTTGCCACCACAAAAAGGGCCGCTATAAATGTTTTGTACATTTAATTCTCCTTCTCCTTTCTTTACCCTCATTGGGATACAGACTTAGTGGTGCTATTACTGGGTCAAAGGTATGTACAATTTTATAGTCCTTTGCTTATTAATTCCAAATGATTCTACAAAATAGGCTGGTTCACGTCTTTACAAAAAGCCCCTGCTTTACACCCCAATCATTTGTAATTTTCCTTTTCTGTCATATTGCCAACCTGGTAAGTGTGAGCTAGTATCTCAGAAGTAGTTTTAATGTGCATTTCTCTAATTAGTAGTGATTTAAAGTTGTTGTTTTTTTTAATGTGACTATTGATAATTTTAATTTCTTCTGAAAATTGCCTGTTCATAACCTTTGACCATTTATTAATTGTGAATTGCTTATTTTAAAAATTATTTTTAAATAATTAAATTAACTACAAATTAAATTATATTTAATTAATTATATATAATTTAATTATAAATTAAGTAATTAAGTTATTTTTTCAAATCTGGCTCAGTTCCCTATATATTTGAGCAATGAAGCTTTTATCATAGAAACTTGATGTAAAATTTTTTTCACCAGTTTCCTGCTTTCCTTCTAATTTTGGCTACATGTTTTGTTTCTGTAATAACTTTTAAAATTTCGGAATCATTCACTTTACTTTGTGTGATCCTCTCTATCTCTTGTTTGATCATAAACTCTTCCTTTATTCATAGATCCATACTCCACTAAGTTACTTATGATATCACCCTTTATGCCTAGACCATATACCCATTTTTATTTTGGGTATATGGTGAGAGATATTGTTCTATTCCTATCCTCTGCCAAACTGTTTCCCGGTTTTCCCAGAAATTTCTGTCCGATAACTACTGTAAGAGCTTGGATCTTTGTGTTTATCAAACACTACGTTAATGTGGCCATTTATTGTGTATTGTGTATTGTGTATTGTGTGAGCCATCTATTCCTTATCCAGTACTAAATTGTTTTTAATTTTTAATTTATAAGTTTGTAATATATTTTTGAACTCTGATACTATTAATCTGCCTTCTTTCACATATTTTCATTAATTCCCTTTATGTTCTTTTTATTCCAGATAAATTTTGGTTGTTTTTTTCCCTCTAACTCTATAAAATAATTCTTTGGTAGTTTAATTGATATGGCTCTGAATAAGTAAATTAATTTAGGTAGAATTGTCATTTTTACTACTTTGGCTCAGCCTAGCCATGAGCAATTAATATTTTTTTTCCAGTTGTTTAGATCTAAATTGCTCTGTGTAATGTTCTAGTTAGCTTTCTGGAGGTCTCAAGACCAGCCTTGGTCTCAGCAGAATAATCACCATGAGAATATTCAGGAATGAAGTCCAAAATCTTTATTATCTCCTTCACTGTCGGTCTCCTTCGCCAAGGGTCGGGCTAGCTTTCTGGGGGACCTTCAGATGGGTCTTGGTCTCTGTGGAGGAATGCAGGAGGCAGGAGAGCCACCAGAGGGTGGTCAAGTCTTCTCTTCCCTGTGGCTGAGTTTATATACTCTATTACAATTAAATCGATTCATCATACTGAGTATAAGCCAATCATTATATCACTAGGGAACCATTATTGGTTGGAAGATTTAATCAATCATACTGAATTAGAGAACTATTAATCACCATGCTAAACTAGATAACCATTATCTTATCAACTCCCCTGAGTTAACACCCTTCTCCAGAGTTCTGGCCCCTTACAGCTTTGTGAAAAAATGTTTTACAAATGTTTTTGTATAGTTCCTGGGTTTGTCATGGCAGGTGGTATTGTAAAATGCTGGCAGTTATTTTGAATGGAATTTCTCTATCTTCCTGCTAGATTTTATTGGTAATGTATACAAGTCTTGATGATTTATGTGGCTTTATTTTATATGCTGCAACCTTGTTAAAGTTGTTCATTGTTTCTACTAGTTTTTAGTTGATTTTCTAAGGTTCTCTAAGCATACCATCATATCATCTATAGAGAGCTATAACTGTAAACTAGTCTAACCATTCTGGAGAACTATTTGGAATTAACCTTAATGTCTATAAAACTGTGCATACCTTTGACCCAGCATTACCACTACTAGGTCTGTATCCCAAAGAAACTGAAGAAAAGGAGAAAAGACTTATATGTGAGCAACATATTTATAGCAGCTTTTTAGGGGGTGGCAAAGAATTGAAAACTGGGGAATAGCTGAAACAGTTGGGGTATGATTGTGATTGGAACACTATTGTGCTATTAGAAATGATGAATGGGATAGTTTAAGAAAATCCTGGGAAGACATATGAACCAATGAAAAGTGAAGCAAGCAGAACCAATTGGGAAAGGCTTAGTTACTCTGATCAAGACAAGACCCAAGACAATTACAAAGAATCCATGATGCAAAATGCTATCTATCTACCTTCAGGGAGAGAGAACTGATGAACTCTGAATGCAAAGTAAAGCATTACTTTTTTTTTTTTTTTTCTATTCTTATTTTTATTTTTAATTTTGTTTCTGGGTTTTGTTTTGGTTTTTTTGGCAACATAGCTAATATGGAAATATGTTGGGAGCTCAAATTTTTTGAAGATTATTAAAAATTTACATGTAATTGGGAAATCCTTAACAAAATAAAAAACCCAAGATTTTTGCAGCAATATTCATTAGGGAATTTGGCTTATAGTTTTCATTTTCCATTTTTGTTCTCCCTGGTTTAAATATCAAAACCTTTAAAATTATCTATATAGTACTGGGATTAATTGTGACTTGTGACTTAAATGTTTGATAGAATTCACTCAAAAATCCATATGGTCTTGGGGAATTTTTTCTTTTTTCTTTTTTTTTTTTTAGACAAATTCTCAATAATTTTATTAAAGAAACTCAGAACAAAATTTGAGAAGTACTGCAATAGACTATATATTCCCTAGCTATCTCCTCTTATCCCTGTGGAAGAAGAAAGCAAATACCTTTCTTCTGCCTCACCTCGGTATGTGGAAATGTTTTTTTTATTTATTTTTTTTTAATAACTTTTTATTTACAAGACAAATGCATGGATAATTTTTCAGCATTGACAGTTGCAAACCTTTTGTTCCAACTTTTCCCCTCCTTCCCCCTGGGGAATTTTTTCTTAAGGAGTTCATTTATAGCTTGTTCCATTTATTTTTCTAAGATAGGATTATTTAAGTATTCTATCTCCTTTTCTGTTCATCTGGGCAATTTATATTTTTATAATATTCATCCATTTAACTTAGATTGTTAATTTTACTGGTATATAATACCAGTATATTTATATATCTTTATATACCAGTATATATATATATATATATATATATATATATATATATATATATATATATATATATATATATATATATATATATCTTTATTGGTGGGGCATTCACCCTCTGATTTTTGATACTTGTAATTTGGTTTCTTCTTTTTTAATTAAACTATTAGTTTATGTATTTTATTAATTCAGTTTTTTTTAACTTTCAATTTTATTCATCTCTCCTTTGATTTTCGAGATTTTCATTTTGCTGTTAAATTGAGGATGTTTGATTTGTTCTTTTTCTAGGTTTTTTTTGTTTTGTTTTGTTTCATGCACAATTCATTGATTTGTTTTATTTTATTCAAGTATGGATTTAGAGATATAAAATTTCCCATAAGTACTACTTTGATTGAATCCTACAAATTTTGGCATGTCTCCTTGTTGTCATTATTTTAAATGAAATTATTTATTTTTTCCTATGATTTGTTCTTTGACCCATTCATTCTTTAGACTAAGACTGTTTAGCTTCCTATTAATTAGAAATTAAATCTATGCATACTTGATCTATTTTAAATGTATTTTTAAAAATTTTATATATATATATATATATATATATATATATATATATATATATATATATATATATTTTTTTTTTTTTTTTTGCTGAGGCAATTGGGGTTAAGTGACTTGCCCAGGGTCACACAGCTAGGAAGTGTTAAGTGTCTGAGATCAAATTTGAACTCAGGTCCTTCTGACTTCAGGGATGGTGCTCTATCCACTGTGTCACCTAGCTGCCCCTAAAATTATATTCTTTTCAGCATTTGGTTGTGATGTTTTGATGCCCCTAATACATGGGCAGTTTTGTGAAGGTGTTATTTACAACTGTTCCCATTCAATTTTCTCCATAAGTCTATCAGATCTAACTTTTCTAAAATTCTATTCATTTCCTTAATTTCTTTCTAATTTATTTTATGGCTAGGTTTATCTAGCTCTGAGACAAGAAAGCTGAGGTCCCCCACTAATATAGTTTTATTGTCTATTTCCTCTGGTACATCATTTAACTTTTCCTTTAAAAATTTGGATGATCCACATCCAGAAAAAGTATTAAGGCATCTGAATGCAGATCTAAGCATACTATTTTCACTTTTTAAAAAATTTGTTTTTTCTTTCTTGTAGCTTTTCCCTTTTGTTCTGATTCTTCTTTCACAACATGACTAATATGGAAATATGTATTAAATTGCTTTCTGTCTTGGAGAGGAGGAAGGGAAGAAAGAGAAGGAGAAAAATTTGGAACTCAAAATCTTACATAAATGAATGTTGAAAACTATCTTTACATATAATTGGAAAAAAAATATAATACAAAAAAGCCAAAAGTTTGGATGTTATGCCATTTGATACATACGTGTGTAGGACTGATATTGCTTTATTGTGATGCCTTTTATAAAATGTAGTTTCCCTGTTTATTTTAATTAGGTCTATTTTTGCTTTTGTTTTGTTTAAGATCATACTTGCTTTTTTACTCCAGCTCAAGCACAAGAGATTCTGCTTTAGCCCCTTTTAATTTGTATATATCTCTCTGTTTTAAGTGTGTTTCAGGTAAACAATATATTGTTAGATTCTGGTTTCTAGTCCATTATGCTATCCCCTTCTATTCTTTGGATGAATTTATCTCATTCACATTCACATGATTACTAAGTGCATTTCTCTCTATCCTATTTTCTTCTAATTATCCTTCTCTCACTCTTTTTTTTTTTTTACCTTGTCCGTCCTCAGAAGTCTGTTGTGCTTCTGACTGCTGCTTCCTTTAATCTGCATTCTTTTTTATTATCTCCTCCCAGTCTCTTATCTCATTCCCTTCCTACTTTACTACTGAGTAAGATACATTTCAATACTCAATTGAGTGTGTATATATGTATTCTCTCTTTTTTGAACCTTATTCTTATGACAGTGAGGTTCAGGGTTGCCTACTTCTCACCATTTTCCCTGTCTGTTTTTCTTTGAGCATTTTTTATGTGAGATCATTTTCCCCATTCCTCTTCTTCCTTCTGCCTTCTCCCAGTATATCCTCTGCCTCATCCATCCTTTTTTTTTTTTTTTGATCATCCCAACATAATTGACTCACTCTCATGCCTTCTGTATATATAGTCCTTCTAAATGACAATGATCACATTCTTATGAGTTACATGTATCATTTTCCCATGTAGGAATGTAAAAACTGTAACCTTATTGAGTCCCTTATAATATTTCTTGAAAGTTTACCTTTTTTGTGCTTTCTCCTGGGTCTTGTGTTTAAAAGTCAAATTTTCTAGTTAGCCCTGGTCTTTTTATCAGGAAGGTTTCAAAGTCTTCTATTTCATTAAATATCCATTTCCCCTCTGAAGGATTATATTCAGTTTTGCTGGGTTGTTTATTCTTAGTTGTAATCCTAGTTCTTGCGTCTTCCAGAATATCATATTCCCAACCCTCCACTCGAGTCTTTAATGTGGAAGGTGCTAAACATTATGCTTATGGCCCTTTAACATTTGATTGGTTTTTTTTCTAGCTGCTTGCAATATTTTTTTTTTCACTTAGGAGCTTTGAAATTTGGCCCTAGGATCTCTTTCAGGAAGTGATCAGTAGATTTTTTTTTCCCCATTTCTATTTCACCCTCTAGTTCTAGGATATCAGGGCGGTTTTGTTTGTTTGTTTGTTTGTTTTTGTTTTTTGTTTTTTGTTTTTTTTTTGCAATATCTTGAAATATGGTACCTAAGTTCTTTTTTTGATCATGGCTTTCAGGCAATTCATTAATCTTAAATTGCCTCTCCTTGATTTGTTCTTCAGAACAGTTGTTTTTCTGTTGAAATATTTCACATTTTTTTTTTCATTTTTACTTGATTTTGTTGTGTTTTGATGGCCTGTGGAATCAATAACTTCACCTTGTCCAATTCTAATTTTTAAGAATATTTTTTTCTCACTAGTATTTTATTTTTCCAAAAGCATATAAAATAGTTTTCAATATTCATTTTCATAAAACTTTGTGTTTCAAATTTTTTTCCCTCCCTTCCTCACCTCCTCTCTCCCCAAGATAGCAAGCAAACTAATATAAGTTAATTAATTATTTTCATCAGTGAAGCTATACTTCTTTTACCATTTACCAATTCTGTTTTTTAAGGTATTATTGTCTTCAGTATTTTTGTGCTTTAAAAAAATGAAGTTGTTAATTGTCCTTTCATAAATTTCTATAATTTATTTTTCCTCTCTCTCTATTTCATTTTTAAAGTCACTTTTTAGCTTTTCCAGAAATTGGGCTTGTGAACAATTTACATTTTAATTCCTTTGAGGCTTTGTTCATAGCTGTTTTGATATAGTTGCCTTCCTCTAAGTTTGTGTTTGATCTTCCTCATCACTATGGTATCTTTTTATGGTCAGGTTTTTTGGTTGTTTGCTATTTTTCAATTCATTTCTTGACTTTGAACTTTATGTTAAAGTTGGACACTATTCCTGGGGAGGGGTAGGACATTGTCCCGAGCTTCAGATTTTTTCAACACTGCTATCTTCAGAGCTAGCTCTGGAGATTTATAAGTTTTTGATATTTCAAAGGTGATATGATCTGGGAAGAGGTGTGGTCACTGCTCTCCTGGTCTGTGCTCTGGTCCTTACCCAGGTAAGGCTCCTATTTCCTTGGGATCTGTTAGATTAAGACTTATGATTTATTTGCTCCTACAGAATGGCTTGCTCCCACAGGTTGTGGGATATCAGGTTGTATGAAAACGTTTAATAACAATGAATTATAAAAAAGGAAAACATTGACAATGCAGTTCTTATAGCAAAAACACTTAATGCGTCCTATGATTAATATAACTAGTACAATACAAAGAGATACAGAGACTAGAGAGGGAGAGAAGAAAGATTATATCACAGATTTGGGGAAGCATCAACTTTGCAGACCTCAGGCTGGGGAATCCTGGATCATAGCCCTGCAAGTCCTGACCTGTAGAGTCCCAGGCAGAGCATCCTCTCTATGGGATGAGCTTCCAATTTGGGTATTGATGTATCATGACTTAAATAGCCCAGGGAACAAAGGTGGCTAAATGCCAGCAATACTGACTCACTTTCTTGAGCGAATCCAGGAGGCCAGTCCTGCCAGAGTGTCAAGAGTGAAGCTTTACTCCTGGAGTGGCTACTTCCAGTATATAAACACATCCTTAGTGGATTTGGCCAGAATCCCACGGGATGCTGTTCTTTAAGCTATATTTGTCCCCTGGGTTATTCAGCAGCTGCAAAACTCGGGTGAATAATAGTTCACTGTACTGTAATTCCCCCATGGACATGAAGGAAACTGAGGGCTGAGACCTATAGAATATTATCCTTATGTCTATCTCATTCAGGATCATGAGTAATACTACTCCTCAGGACTCTGATCCCTAGCAATCAAAAGTACTACAGTTCTTCAAGGCTCCTGACCCATTGTGGCTGCAAATGATACTTCTCCTCAGAGCCTCTGATCCCTTATGACCCAAGAGCTTCTCTCCACCTAGAAACTGTGACTGTAGCTGAGTGGGGCAGCTAGATGGTACTGCAGTGGACAGAAAGCTTTAGGCCTGGGGTCGGGAAGACCTGAGTTCAACCTGGCCTCAGTTTCCTCTTCTGAAAAATTAACTGGAGAAGGAAATGGCAAACCCCTCAGAATCTCTGCCAAGACAATCACAAATGGGGTCATGAAGAGTTGGACACAAGTGGAAAAAGACTGAACAACAATGGCTTAGTGGAGGGTGGACTGGAGTGCAGAAGGACTTGAGACATGAAGAACTAACAAAAGGATATTGTGATAGTCCTTCCAGACCTGAGGTGATGAGGGCCTGTACCTGGGCAGTTGTACAGTCAGAAGAGAGAAAGGGAGACAAACTCCATAACACTTTACAACAGATTGGGTGTAGGGAAGGCAGGGGGTGAGGGAGGGAGAGTAAGAAGTGACAGATGACACCTAGCCCATATAACTGTGAGGATGGTGGTGTTCTTGGTGGGAGTGAGAAAGGCAGAAAGAGGGGAGGATTTGGGAGAAAAAGACAGGGAGTTCAGTTTTGGACATGAGTTGAAAATGTCAATGGGGGATCGATTTCAAGATATGCAATAGGCCATTTCCAAACCCACGAACTTGGAAGCCGTGCATTTGTGGGTGATGGCAAGATCCAGGGCATGACCATGTGACTGCGGTGAGGTGGAGGAGGAGGTCATGGGCTATGGGCAAGTTGAGAAACTAGGAGTTTAGGGTTTTGGAGGGACACTCACTGTGGATGCTGAAGTCCCCTCATGTGAGGGCAGGTGTTGGAGGAGGAGAGACACTGTGAGCCAGGCACTAAAATGGCTGAAGAAGGAAGGGGATTATCATAGAATTCAGTAGGCAACAGTACCTGGAATCTTGATTGGTCAGTATGGATTGAATGAATCTCATGGAGGAAAGTTTCTGAGAGAAGGTGGTATAGGGAGAGCCTGGAAGCGGCAATGGGGAGAGGGGAGCATTCTGATTTCCTTACCTCCATGAGTGAGTCGGGCTATGTCAGTGAAAGAGTGGAAAAGGGAGCCAGGAAGGCTGTGTCATCAGGAGGGAGCCAGGTCTCAGGGAGTGGAAGAGATGGAAGGGATAAGAAAGGGAGGGGTTTAAAATAAGAGTGGTTACCTATAGCGATATAAAGTGCATTACTTATAGAACAGGCCTTCCCGAGAGCACATTAGAAATGGGTGGTAACTTTAGTGTAAAGTATGAGTGGGATTGATGAAGATTTGGGAGAGGGTTTGATGGAATGGGAGCTGAGAAATGAGCTCAAGTATTTTTTTTTTATCAAACTCAGGGGATTGCCTCTGCTGGAAAGATTGAAACTGGTGGTGCTGGAGTGGAGAGATACCTATATAGGAGCAGCCTCATATGAAGCAACTGGTGGAGGTGGAATTGTAAAAAGCCCCAGAGGATCCTGGGATAAAAGGGGATGAAACAGCTGTTACTGGATGGCTAGGGGCTGGGAGACTCTCCTCCTTCTCTGTCAGGCTTAGTATTAATGTCAATATAGTCAATCTAATTGATCTAAAATACTTTTGGCTGCTTGGGAAATAACAGATATGCTACAGCAGGGGTTTCAACTTTTTTGGAGGGGGTTTCCATTCAGTGAAACCTACATAGCCTTTCTAGCAATCACATTTTAAAATGTTTAAAATAGAAAACATGGGATTACACAAGAAACTAGGTATCTTGAAATAAAATTCCTTAACATTATTGCTTTCTAAGAATATCTCAGATTTGTCATATTTTAATTTATATAAATATGCGTGTTTATCTTGTTTGTATATTTGCATATTGTCTCTCCCCTTTGTCCCGCTCCCTTACATTAAGAGAGGATTCCTTCAGTCCTTTGAGGTCAGAGACTAATTTTTGTCTTTCATTGTTTCCCTAGCAGTTAGCACAGTGCCTAGCACTTTGTGGGGACTCAAGAAATACTTCCTGACTTGAAATATATATATATATATAAAATTAAAATATTTTCAAGAACAATGAACCCCAACTTAAGAAGCCCAGCACAAGGAAGACCTATGTACCTATACTGAAGATGGTTTATTTATAGAGACAACTTCCAACCACCTGTAACAAGGTCAGTTTATCTCCTATTGAGTAAAGCCATCCTTTTTTTGCATCTTTTTAACTTTCAGGAACATCAGAAGGTCTTATTTTTCTTTATGGAATCCTACTGACCTTTCCCAGAAGTCCATAGTGTTATACTTTATGGCAGGGAAAACGATTCTTCCTGACCAAGAAAGGGAAGAAAAACACTGTATTCTAGTATTCTATCACTTCTAAAGCACACTTGATTTGCTCATTTTTATTGGGGTGTCCTTGATTGGCTTGGTCAGGGCCGATATAAGTTTGAAGTAACAACAAATGTATTGACCTCAAGAACTCTAGTTGCTAGGCTACCTGGCTCATGTTTATACCATCCTTTTCCTGTTGTAAAATTGAGGGCAAAGTCTAATCACCCTGAAGTATGTTTTTCATTTCAAAATGCATTAATTTCATAAAATGCAGGAACTTTTCCTTCTGTCTCTGTAGCCCAGTCCGTAGCACACTGACTTACCTTAATGGAAGCTTAATATGTACTTATTAGCTTGTGTAACATGGGTCTATTAACAAATTAGACACTGTTACTCAAAGATGCATTCTTAATCCCAGGATTAGATACAGAATGGCCTGATCTCTGAGGCCATTTGTTGAGCCGTCTCATTTTGCAGAGGAGGAACCGAGGTTCACTGAGGTGAAAGACCCTTCCTGAGGTCACACGGATAGTACCAGAATTTAAATTTCAACCCAGCTCTTCTGACTTCAAATCAGACAGGTTGCTCCCTGTATCATTACCCTCTTGGCTCCGTTTCTGACTGTGTAGCTAATGTGACAGCTGTAGACAGAGCCAGGGACTTCTAGCAGCAACCGGGACCTTCTCAGCCTGGAGCTCCATCTCGGCCTCCATCATGCCGACACTCTTCTTGCACTGGTGAAGTCCTCCCAAGACCTCCATTTTTGGATGGGAACTCAAGCCGACCAGACTTCACTTCCCTCCCGGCTCCACTTCTTGCTTTCTGAACTCAGGCCTCCAAGTAGCCTCAGTGTCAACCTGGAATTTCCCTCAGTTCCCGGAGCCTCCTCACCTAGGAACAATCATGTGTCCCCATGGACTTCTCAGAGTGGAGCAGCTAGCATCTATCAGGGTGACCCCTGTCTCCCATGGGTGAGTTCCTCCCACGGCCTCCATTCTGAGGAGGGGATCAGTCCGGCCATCCTTCCTGTCTCTGCTTCTGAGTTTTTGGACTTGAATACCAAGCTTCAGATGCAGTCCCACTCTGAAACACCCCTCCACCATTCCAGCCCCCTTGTCCCACTGGTGAGTTGTTTTCAAGGCTGTCATTTTTGGGAGAGGCCCAGAATGGATAACCATTTCCCTTCTGACTCTGTTTCTGAATTTCCAGACTTGGATATCACTTCTCAGCTGTGTTATCACTCTGGAACATCGCTCCACCACTTTGACCCCTTTCTTGCATTGGTGAGTACCACCTTTGGCCTTCCTTTGGAGCAGGGTCCCAGAGCAGCTGACTTTATTTCTAATCCTGATTCTTTTTCTGACTTTCTGGACATAGACAGCATGCCTCAGTCCCACCTTGGAACAGCCCTTTACCATACTAGCTCCTTTGTCCCTCCAGGATCTGCCTCTGAATTTCTGGGATTGAACAGTCAGCTGCAATCTCACTCCAGAACCTTCTGTCCCCATCCCATCCTCCTTCTCCCATTAGCCAGTTCCTCCAGGAGCCTCCATTTTCAAGAAGGAACTAGGTCAGCTACCCTTCATTCCATTCCCGGATCTGCATCCCAACTTTTAGACTTGGATAATAACATGTCTGAGCTGCCTTCTCACACCGGAACATCCTTCCATCGTGCTACTTCAGCTCTACCGTTGTTGAGCTCTTTCCAGGAACTCCATTTTGGAGAGGAACCAAGGCTGGCCAACTTTCACTGTCCTTCTGGCCCTGCTCCTGCCTTTCTGGACTTGGATACTATGCCTCAGCTGAAGTTCCATCCTGGAACAGCTCTCCATCATACCAGCCCCCATCTCCCTTTAGCAAGTTCCTCTGCGAGCCTCTGTTTGGGGAATGGAAGCAGGCAGGCCCATTTTCATTCCCTTCTTGGCTCTGCTTCTCAATTTTTGGATTTGGATACCGTGCCTCAACTACAGTTTCACCTGTACCCTGGGACACCCCTTCATAATGATAGCTGCCATCTCTCATTGGTGAATCCTTCCGGGGGTCTCCATTATGGGGAGCAGCCCAAGCAGGTCAACCTGCATTCCCTTCCTGGCTCTGCTTTTCAATTTCTGGATGTGGACAACGTGCCGTGGCTGCAATCCTACCCTGGAACATCTCTTCACTACTTCAGCCCTCATCTCCCACTGGTAAGTTCCTCACAGGGCCTCAATTTGGGGGAGATTTCCAGTCCAGCCAACTTTTGTTGCCCTTCTCTCTCAGCTTCTGAGTTTCTAGACTTGGATACTATGCGTCAACTACAGTCTCATTTGTACTCTGGAACGTCCCTCCACCATAATAGCCTCCATCTCCCAGTGGTGAAGTTCTTTCAAGACCTCTATTACAGTGAGAGGCCCAGGTATACCGACCTTCATTCCCTTCCTGGGTGTGCTTCTGACTTTCCAGGTTTGAACACCACGCGTCAGCTACAGTCTCATCCTGGAGCATCCCTTCATCTTCCTGACCCTCAGCTTCCATTGGTGAGTTCCTCTCAAAGCCTCAATTTTAGGGAAGGGCCCAGGCCAGTCAACCACCATTTCTCTCTTGGCTCTGATTCTGCCTTAATGGACTTGTTCCCCATGCCTCAGCCACAGTCTCACCTGTACCCTGGAACATCTCTCCACGTTGCTAGTCATCATTTCCCATTGGTGAATTCCTCCAGAGGTCTCCGTTATGGGGAGGAGTCCAGACAGGCCAACCTGCATTCCCTTCCTGGCTATGCTTCTCAATTTCTGGACACGGACAACATGCCTTGGCTGCAATCCCACTCTGGACCTTCTCTCCACTACCCTGGCCCTTGCTTTTCACTGATGAGTTCTTCACAGAACCTTAATTTGGGGGAGATTCCCAGTCTGGCCTTCTGTCTCAACTTCTGACTTTCTAGACTTGGACATTATGCATTGGCGGCAGTCTCTGTTGTGCTCTGGAATGTCCCTCCACTGTAATGGCCTCCATCTCCCAGAGGTGAAGTCCTCTCGAGGTTTCCATTTTGGTGAGGAGCTCAGACCTACTGACCTTCATTCCCTTCCTGGCTTTGCTTCCAACTTTCCAGATTTGAACACCATGCTTCTGCTGTGGTCTCACCCTGAAACTTCCCTCCTGGGAGACCCTCCTGGTCCTCAGCTTCCATTGTGAGTTCCTCTCACGGCCTCCATTTAGTGGAGGGGCCCAGACCTATTTACCTTCATTCCTTTCCTGGCTCTGCTTCTACCTTTCCAGATTTGGAGACCATGAATCAGCTGCAATCTCACCTGGGAACTTCTCTCTACCATTCGAGCCTTTGTATCTCATTGATGCATCCCTGCCAGGACCTCCTTCTTAAGTAACTCCCAGGCCAACCAAAATTCATTGCCCTGCCATCTCTGCTTCTGAATTTCTGGACTTGGACACCATGCCTCAGCTGCACCCTCAGTTTTACCATATCAGTGCCTGTTTCTCCTTAGGGAATCCTTCTTGGAGTCTTTTTTGGGGTGGGTCCAGGACAGTCACCCTTCATCCTTTTCCTGGCTCTGCTTCTGCTTTCCAGACTTGGACATTGTGCCTCAAATATAGTCTCACCCAAAAACATCTCTCTACCGACCCACTCTCCTTTTCCCAATGGTGAGTTCCTTTTGAGGCCTCCACTTACTAAGCAATCTACATTGCCCTCTTGGCTCTGCTTTATATTTTCATGTCTCAGCTGCAGTCTCATTCAGAAACATCCCTCTCCCATGCAGGCTCCCTTTCCTCCATGGTGAGCTACTGAGTAAAGGGGTCAGGGATGCTCCATTTTGGAAGAAGCCCAGATAAGCCAACTTTCATTTCCTTCTTTGCTCTGCTTCTGACTTCTTGGACTTAGACACTGTGTCTCAATAGCATTCTCACCTTGGAACCTCCCTTTTTCATGTCAGTCCTCTTTTCCCATTGGTGAGTTCCTCCGGAGCCCTCTACTATGGGGAAGGGCCCAGGTGGTTAACCTACATTCCCCTCCTAGCTCTGCGTCTGAGCTTCTGGACTTAGACTCTTTGTTTTACTTAGTCTCACCATCAAAATCTCTACCCCTTGCCAGCCACCTTCTCTACTGTTGAGTTCCTCCTGGAGCCTCCATATTGGGGAGGGTTCCACATCAGCCAATCTTTATTCCTCTTTGGCTAGTGCATCTGACTTTTCTGATTTGGAGCTTGCGCTGCATTATCAGGGTGGAACATCCTTCCAACAGTCAGCCCTGCTTCTCTTGTTGATGAACTCCTCCCAGAATTCAAATGGCTTATTTGTAGAGCACTCGACCAGTGCCTAGCTCCCAAGAAGTGTTCAATAAAGGCTTTTTACCTGTCTATGCCATTGTGCCTCCTTGTGTCACATATTACTAGAAGTCCATGAAATTATCTTATCTTGATATCTAAAATTCTGGAAGTCAGGTGAAAGAAACAGGATAGAATGTGCTAAAAGCATCTTTAATGCTCGAGAAGAAATACTGCCAGAAAAAAATTTTTTTACACTGTTTCTAAAGACATGGGCATTGTAAAGGACATGAAGAAACACTCTTTGGAGCAGGTTAAGGATTTTAGTTCCTATTGGCCATGGCAAGAAAATTTAACAAAAGGGGAAAAAACCCAAACCTGGTTCCTTTGTGCTACAGCCAGGGCTGTTCAAAAGGAAGATCGCTCAATATACCAACAAAGAGAACAGATATAGCCAGAATTATGCTGGCATATATTTCAAAATAGATGTTCTGAAACTAAAACCGAGGCCATCCAATGAGACAGCATATCTCCCTAATTAGAATAGAACTTTGGGTTGTTTAAACATTTGGTAGGCTTCTGGGAACCCAAGTGTATCAAACTGTTTCCCCAGTTTCTTAAAAAGTTAAGTAACACTGTAACCGGAGAGGTCTAGAGAAAACAATATATAGACATTGCCAAATGTCACTGAAATTGTTAACTATATTCAGGCATTCTACAGCTCTTTGAGTAATCATATAGTACTGGAGTCTTACTTACTCTTCTAAATTGTATCTTATTGCTTTATTTATTTAGGACAGCTCTATTAGCAGGTTAGATTGTATCACTACAAATTGACATTTATATTCACTCAGTTTGACACACTGCCCCCATTCTCCTGCTATTTTCAAGCCTCTGGAAGACACTAATTTTCACAATTGTGGAAATAAAAAAAAATTCAGGAGCTTAAGCCTGCTTCCGATTCTTTTTGTCTGTGCTAAATCTTTAGGTGGATATTCTTGATTAAAGAAGGAACTTAAAAGTATCCAACATGCAGAATAGATGAGATATTTTGAGAGAAAGGGCATCATCTTCCCAAGACTTATGGCCTAAATGGAGTGATCTCATTTGAACACTTTCAAAAGGTACTATCAAGCCAACTAAAGATTTTCATTGTCAAAATGTTATTTCTCCCTCTTTGTCACGTAGCATTAAACATTTTTGAGAAACAGACACATGAGAACAAGGAAAAATGAAGGACACTTGATTGAAAGTAGAAGCGGTCACGGTAACCAGTGTAAGTGATTTCTTTGCTATAATTTAAAAGTCACAGTTTTGTTCACATACTTCACATTTAAGTTCCTTCTGTTGAGATTAGAGTACATTTCTATCCTGATTCATATTCAAAGTAGGTTCAATGCCTCTAGACAAAGTTGAAAAGTTGGGGTTTTGTGGTGATAGTTTTAAACCTAAGAAAATACTCTAAGTCAATGTTGAAAAAATTATCTTTGCATATGTTTTGAAAATAAACAACTTCAATAAAAAAAAGAAAATACTTTAAAACTGTAAACTTACCACCCATTTTTTTGGATACCATGCTATTTTTTTTATGATTTGCTACAATTTTTAAAAAATACTATTATTTATCATTTAGAGTAACACTACACGATGGTTGCCACCCTTTTTAAAGTTGGATCTATAAATTACAGTGAAAGGGATATTCTGGTAGAGAAAAGTGGCTTATGAGAAGCTTCCTAAAGATCAGATCAGTGATCTGGCCAAGTTTTCTTAAGTAATAAAATGAGTTTATACCATAAAATAGAAATAAGGTTAAACACATTTTTGCATTCAGGAATGGAGAGTGTGAATGAGAAAACCATGCAGCATGCTTTCAATAAGCTATATAACATCATATATATTTTATTTTAAATATCATTTAACAATTAATAGTTAAGAAGGGAAGAAGATAGAAATTGTTCCCCTATCTCAATCACATAGTCAGCCTGTATCTTTAGTAATAAATGGCATGGATGTAACTAGGAATTTAGCCTGGGCATATTTCTTAGAAAAAGCTTTTTTCTACCCCCTGGAGTCCTGATATTTTTGGAAGCTGGTCAGTAGTGCCGAGGCATCTTTTCTTTCCCTCCTTCTTCTACATATTCACATATCCTAATAAACTGTAGATTACAAGACTTGACCGTACAGTCAAATTGTATACAGTAAGCTTCCATAGCAAAAAAGTTTAAACATGCCCATTGTACCGATGAGGAAAGTAAGACCTAGAAAGGTGAGCCTATTTGCTTCTGGTCACACAGTTCCTAAGTGGGAACGCCAGCACTAAAAGGCAGAAGCTCCTAACTCCTATTCTGTCCAGCCTTCTTCCTACTATCCTGAACTTGTTCTCTGAGGACATTTTTTTCTTCTAACATGGAAATGTTGTTGTATTAAATTGTTCAAACAAATAGATTTCACATATACACAAAATTTCATTGCAGTGATTTTTAATAGACCCTTTGTTAAAGGGAAAAAACAAGAGTCAGTGACTTGATTCCAAAGTATAATGTGTATGAGGAAGACAGAGCTGGGACATAAAAGGCCTGGCTAGTCTGTAAGCTCCCTGTGACTATTTCTTCATGTGAATAGTGAAAATGTATCTTACCTATATCTTATCTTATCTTACCTATATCTCACATTGTGACTATAAGGATAACTGGGATACTGAATGTGAAAATCAGCTAGGGAAAAACAAAACAAAATACCAAACAAGAAAAAAAATCAATTTAAAAAAAACATTAAACCGTGATACCATTTTTTGTACTTAATAGTATTTTTTCCAATTATATGTAAAATCATTCATTTTTCTAAGATGTTGAGTTCCAAATTTTTCTCCCTCCCTTCCTCAAGACAGCAAGCAATCTGACATAGGCTATACATGTACAATCATGTTAAATCTATTTCCATATTAATCTTGTTGCCTTTGGGCATAGTTCCAAATTGATCAATTCACAACTCCATTAACAGTGACCAATTCTTTTTTAGATCTATTTTCAAAAACTACAAATATAACATAACCAATAAATACATTCTCTCACAGACAAAGAGATCAACATAAGTACCTTTAAAGGAATTAAACTTGATACATACATTTTTGTTAGGACCAATAATTTCTGCTGTACAAGCGCCCAGTATCAATGCAGCTGCTGACACGGGAGTCCCAGAGTCAGGAGAAAAGTAGTTATCTGGAGGAGTCGGAACAATGTAACTATATGGAAAAAAATCAGTGATCATTTTTTCTAAACTGGAAAAGTTTCAAGTGTAACCATTTTCAAGGGGTTTTGATGAGCTACCATTTTGGTTTCCAAATACACTTCAGTAAAGAATATTTAAGCTTAAGAAATGGAAACCAACAGCTTTTTCTGTCATGTATGCTGAAAGCCAAGTAGTTAGTTTACACAGCATTTCCACAAAAATACTTTAAATTGTAATGCAAACAAAAAAAAATTATCATTAAAACTTCATTGTTCTAAGTTTTTTCAATAAAGTATCTGGCAAAAATAAACACATACATACATACACACACATATATCTTTTTAAAATTAATTTATTTTTTACAAAATTTTTATGCATAGGTAATTTTTTAGCATTGACAATTGCAAAACCTTTTGTTCCAACTTTTCCCCTCCTTCTCCCCTCCCTTTCCCCCAGATGGCAAGTTGACCAATACGTGTTAAATATGTTAAAGTATAAGTTAAATATAATAATGTATATATATCTTAAGCTAAGAAAAATGTTTTAATATATAAAAAGGTCAGACCAATTTCACAGCATAATTGTTGCAATAACTTAGCACTGCCCTTCCCATTCATGTGGGAGTCATTGCATTTACATATTACAAAAAAGATCATTAGTTCTATTTGAAAATCTAGAAGAGCAAAATCAATATCATTCCAAAAATTTTTAAAAATAATTTTATACTAATAATTCTAACATTTCAGCTTATTATTATTTTCTATAAAAACCATCAATAATACAGAAGTTCCAGTTTGACTTACTTTAGTGTGGAGTTAGCCAGATAACAAAGATATACAGCACAGCTTGAAGACCTTGCCGTCTGGCAGCCTGGAACAATCCTTTCCCATGGTGATTAAATCATAAAAAGATGGGTGGTTCCTTAATGCGTCAAATGTCCTTGAAAGAGATGGTTGAAAGAAAGTAATTGATATTTTGGTGAATGTTTAGAAGAATTTTAAGTAGAATAAGCATTTTAACTCTACAAAAGCTGCTCCATACTCAAAAATGTTTCTATTTTATCCATGAAACTAGAATGTAGTTATCTATATGCATACATACATTTAGTTATTAGAAAAGTGTTCTGAAAACCAGCATGTGCCCATTTAAAAATTATTTTTATTATTTATTATTTAATTTATTAGTTTTATTCTAGCATCTCCACAAATAGCAAAATAAATGGAGCCTGGTAGGATTTAAACCACAAAAGGGATTCTATTAAAGATGAACAAGACCTTAGAGATCATTCAGTCCAATCCCCTCATTTTACAGAGGAGGAGACTGTGCCCCAGAGAGAGGTCATATCTGATAAGTAATGGAACTAAGACTAGGACCCTGATCTTCTGACTTGGAATCCAATGCACTAAACCCACAAGATTATCATAAGCCTCAAGCTTCTCTCCATTCCAGTCCATGCTCCATTCAGTTGCCAAGGTAATTTTCCAAAAATATAAGTCAGTCCCTTGCCCAATGAGCTCCAGTGGCTCTCTCTTAACTTGCAGAATCAACTATAGTTCTCTGGCATTTAAAGTTATTCAATACCTAGTCCCAGGCAATCAAGTCAAGAAGCATTTAATACCATGTGTCAGGTGCTATTTTAAACACTAAGGAGGCAAAAACATCGATGCTCTCGAGGATCTCAGAAATTAAACAAAGGACACAACATGCAAAAAAACCATGTGCAAACAAGATACATACAAGACAAATTTGGGATGAATCAACAGAGGGAAGGCCCCATGTTTAAGGACTGGGAAAGGTTTCTTGCCTTCTGCTGGGATTTTAGATGAAACTTAAAGGCCAGGGAAGCCAACAGGCAGAGATGAGATGGGAGGGAGTTCAAGGTAAGGGGGAAAGTTGATGAAAATGTCTGGAGTCGGGAGATGGGAATGTTTTGTATTAAAACAGTAAGAATGTTGTTCATCCAGTGTTAACTGGATCCCAAAGTTCTGTGGTGGGGAGGAAGGTGTAAAAAAAACTGAAAAGCTAGGAAGGGACCAGTTATGAAAGGTTTTAAAAGCCAATCAAAGGATGTCCTCTGAGAAGAGAGATGGGGAGGGGAAGGCTGTGAGGGGAAGGGAGGGAGAAAAAAATTTGGAACACAAAATTTGCAAGTGTGAATGTTGAAAATTATCTCTGCATATGCTTTGAAAAGAAAAAGCTTTAAAAAAAGAAAAAAAGAGATTTCCTTGAGAGTACAGTGCCTGGCATAAGTAAAAACTCCTTGACTTATACTACAGTCTATTTAATGCCACTCTATTTTAATCTCTTCTCTGATCTCTTTTTAGCGCTGCCTTCAAAAATTATTTTTGAAAAGTAAGGAGGTATGTGGGAGTGCACAAGAAAAATATTTGTTTCTCTTTGGGTAGGCTAAATTTTAAAATCTTCCCCAAGCCCTGGAAATGCATTTTAGCTCTAAGGACTAAAGGCCTAACAGATACTTTCTCCTGGAGTCAATAAGACAACTGTAATGACTAATAAAAATCCTAATATCAAAACTTGCGTGTAAGCATTGACATTTTATTTTGACATAATTGACAAATGCACTTAGAAATTTTTGATAACCTCTGTCCCAAGATTACTTCCATTCTCTCTTTCTTTCTTCCCTTCCTTCCTTTATCCTTTTTCCCCCTCCCTCCCTGTCCCTCCCCCACCCCTCTCTTCACTTCTGAGGTCCAAAGACTGACAGTAGGAATAAAAATGTTAAAATGTAAGTTAATGTAATATAAGTTAAGATGTAAGCCTGACTTTTTGACAATGAGATGATTCAAAGCAATTCCAATAGACTTGTGATAGAAGTACCATCCACATACAGAAAGAGAACTAAGGAGACTGACTGTGGCTCAAAGAAAAGTATTTTCACCTTTGTTGTTTGTTTGCTTGGTTTTTTTCCCCTTTCTCGTGTTTTTCCCCTTTTGACATGTTTGTTTGTTTTTTTTTCATGTAGCCTGATGAATATGGAAATATGTTTAGAAGACTGGCACATGTTTAACAGATATAGGATTGCTTATTCTCTTGGGGAGGGGAAAGGAGAAGAAGAAAAATTTGGAACACAAGATTTTGCAAAGGTGAATATTGAAAACTATTTTTGCATGTGTTTGGAAAAATAAGACTATTTTAAAAAATCTAAGCCTGAGCTCCCAGGTATCTTAATAGGACAGTGGCCTTAGAATTTCCCCTTCTTTCTTCTGTTAACAAATTTATCTTTCGAATTCCTATTTCAAAGCTTCAGCTCATCCAGAGGGAAGCAATCAAGACTTTGGGTAACACATTCAAACAAATCTTTTTTGACTATGTTTGTGTTAATCATTGTGTTAAGTTCTTTAATATCATAGTATCATTTTTTATCCCAACCCTACTTTCCATAGTCAAAGTCAGCCATGAAAAAGAAAAGATGTACTTCTGTACTTCCTGACAATGTGTACTATACCATAACAGGTAACTGTGAACACCATCAGTGTTTGGAAAACTATCTGTGAGTACAGAGACAAGGATTGTACTCCTTGACTTTCAGAGCTGGAAGGGTATTTAAAATCATCTAATCCAGATGATAAATGAAAATTCAGAGAAAGAGACTCAGTGGCTTGTCCAGAGTCTCACATAGCTCTTTGGTACCAAATCAGGAACTGAAATTCCAATCTCCTGACTTCTGGTATTATGTTGGAACCACAGTACTATTTACCTGGTATATAAATCATGTAAATCTAAGTTTTTCATCTTCATCTCTTTTCTGCCACCAAATGGCATTTCATTATGTGGATATTAAAGTATAGTCAAATTTTCACTTGACTCACTCTAAGCGGCTGCTGCTGCTGCTGACACAATCATCATTGAAATAGACTTTTTTTTTGGCTGGGACAATAGGAGTTAAGTAACTTGCCCAGGATCACACAGCTAGGAAGTAGTAAGCCTCTAAGGTTGTATTTGAACTTTGGTCCTCCTGACTTGAGGGCCAGTGAGCCATCTAGCTGCCCCCTGAAATAGACTTTTAAAAGGACTTATAACCTAGTTAGAATCCCTACAATTTTAGTTATTGAGAACAAACAGTAAGTATCAATTTTCTTGATATATAGGTGCTTGAGTTCCAAAACCTGCCTTTGAGACTCAAGGCCATATTATTGTGCTATATGTATCTAGGATCTTAAACATGGAAATGTGCTTCTTAATTAATAAAAAAAATCTTAATGAACCAGCAACATGAATATTTCTAATTTTAAGAGGTAAGCATATATAACAAAAACAGGCAATAGGAATCAATCACAGTTGCATTACCAAGTATCTTTTTCTCCCTTAACAGCCAAGAAATCATACTAGTTACTATTAAATACTGGACAGCAAAGAATGATAGGATGATGATGATAGCAATGCCTTAGTTGTCTGATTGTAGATATTAAAAGGCAAAGTGAGGCATGTGCTTCTTTGGAATTTTTTTGGAGCCAGACACATAAAGACCTTTTTAATCTTAGTGAATGGCAACAATAAATACCCAAGTTGGTTATTTCAAGGGCAGCATTAGCACACGAGATCAAAACAGAAAGATTGTGGTTTCCTGTTCCTCAGATTCCACTGTAACTTGAGTAAAGAATACATAATTTCTTGTTTAGGAAAGGAAGAACTTAATAGAATAAAAATATCAAACGAGAAACTAAGACTCAAATTTCAAAATCTTTTTAATGGAATATAATCTTACATCTATTGGCAGTTTCATCTTCCTTTTCTGATAAACTCATATAAGAATAATCTAGAAAAAGCAGAAGCACATGAGTAACTAACTCACCTAGAGCCAGCTTTCTTCTCTTAAAATATTCTAAGCAATAATAAAGGTTTGACAAAATCACATCACAAATAGCATACTGCTAATTCCAGGCCCTGCAAAAGCTTCTATGTTCTATGTTCATTTACTTTATTTTATGATATATTTTATTTTCACAACCTACTTTGTTCCCTTATCAAAAAAGAGACAAGTTTTGGTCAGGGTAATTATGAGCCAGACATCTAGAAAAGGTTTTTTTTCATTGATAGGAGAAAACTCTGAAGTGGAAACAAAAGAAAATAATTTCTTTTATTCTTCTAGTTAGCAATGCACACATATAATTCTTAATTATTTCAAGAAAACTTTTTTTTTACTTAATAGAATTTAATTTTTTTTCCAATTACATTTAAAGATAGTTTTCAACATTCATTTTTGTAAGATTTTGAATTCTGATTTTTTTCCCTTCCTTCCTTCCCCTTTCCTCCAAAAAGCAAGCAATCTGAAATAGGTTATATATGTGCCAACATGTTAAAATATTTCCATATTAATCATGTTATGAAAGAAAAATCAGAAAAAAATACAAAAACCACAAGAAATTAAAAAAAAGTGAAAACAGGGGCAGGTAGACAGTATAGTAGATAGAACACTGGTCCTGAAGTCAGTAGGACCTGAATGTGACTTCAGACACTTAACACTTACTATTGTGTGACCTTGGGCAAGTTAACTGCCTCATCCTCCCCCCCACCAATTAAAAAAGTTAAAACAGTATGCTTCAAGCAGTCTCCATAGTTCTTTCTCTAAATTGGGTAGCATTTTCCATCAAAAGTCTTTTGAAATTGCAAGAAAACTTTTTAAACTCCCAGCTTTAACCCTTTCAATGGTGGGCAGAAATTTTTATCCAGATGCCTTAGTTTCTTACAGAAATGGTTTCTTATGTTTCCTATATTGCAAGTTACCTTATCTGTATATAGTTGAACTTCATCATAGGGTTCATATTAGAAAAAAAATTGGATTTAGTAAGAGTAAAATAGTAAAAAAACTGATATGGCAAAAACTTGACTTAAAAGACTAATGTATAAAAGTAGAACTTAGTGATGTTTGCTTAACACCAGCATTAAAGTCTTCCAAAGTAGATAAAGACTCACAAAGCATCTTCACTTAAACACAGAGTTTACATTGGGACTTAGCACTAATTTGGGGGACGAAAAAGATGCATACTTGTATTTATTATATAGCATAGTAGATTATAATTTGCATACATAGTGAATGTCATCCTCACTGTCAAGGCATCCAACAAATGGAACAAGTTTTTTCCCATACTGCTAGGCTTTTGAACAGTCACAATTTCAACCTTACAGGATTAGAGATTAAAGTTTAAAGGGTCTTCAGAGGCCATCTGGTCTAGAGCTTTTTCCTTTAACAGTTGAGGAAACTGAGAAATGACTTCTCAGAGACACTCAGCTAGTATTCATCAAAGATTAGATCTGAATCCATGTGTTTTCAGAGTAAGGAAAATATGTTAAAACTCAAGTATCCTTCTAAAAAATATTGAAAACAGAATCAGTTAAGAATTAAAATAAATTAATCAAAAATTAGTTAAAAGAGAGCTACATTGGTCCAACTCCCAACTTGCTGTTTTTGGTCTCTAGGCTTAAAGTCCAATTTGACTTTTTAGAGCTATTATTTGATCATCATTAAGGCTCTATTGAAGAAATAAATAATATTGCATTGCAAAGCACAGAATCGAAGTTTTGAGGTACAATGGTCTTAATTTTCACAATTTTTAAAAACAAATGTTACTGAGTATTGAGAATTACCAGAGCAACAGAGAATTACAGAGCAACAAGGAATGCTGATGAAAGTAGAACTTGTTTGTAATTAAATCCAAAACCAGACTTTAAAACAGAGATAAAAGCATTAGATTGTAAAGGGAATACTTTGGGGGCCAATTTTTTTTTCCAAAATTAAATCAAATAAGGTCTTAAAAGCCCAACAAGAAAGTCTTCAGAACTCTTAATTGTTTTATTTTATTTTTAAATTTTTTATAAAGCTTTTTATTTTCAAAATGTATGCACAGATAATTTGACAACATTGATCCTTGTGTAGCCTTGCAGTTCTTATTTTCTCCTTCTTCCCCCCACCCCTTCCCCTAGGTGGCAAGCAATTCAATGTATGTTAAACATGTTAAAATATATGTTAAATCTAATATTATAAACATATTTATACAATTCTCTTGCTGCACAAGAGAAATCAGATTTAAAAAGAAAGTAAATGAGTAAGAAAACAACAGTTGCAAGCAAGCACCAACAAAAAAAAAGAGTGAGAATGTTATGTTGTGATCTACAGTTCCTACCGTCCTCTCTCTGGGTGTAGATGGCTCTCTTCAGTACAAAATCATTGGAACTGGTCTGAATCATCTCATAGTTGAAAAGTCACATTCATCAGAATTGATTATCATATAATATTGATGTTGTATAATGTTCTCCTGGTCCTGCTCATTTCACCCAACATCAGTTCCTGTAAGTCTCTCCAGGCCTTTCTGAAATCAGTCTACTCATCATTTCTTATAGAACAATAATATTCCATAACATTCATATACCATAACTTAGGCCATTCTCCAACTGATGGACATCCACTCAGTTTCCAGTTTCTGGCCACTACAAAGAGGGCTGCCACAAACATTTTTGCACATGTGGGTCCCTTTCCTTCCTCTAAGATCTCTTTGGGATATAAGCCCAATAGAAACACTGCTGGGTCAAATGCACGGTTCAATAACTTTTTGACCATAGTTCCAAATTGTTCTCCAGAATCGTTGGATTCTTTCACAACTCCACCAACAATGTATTAATGTCTCAGTTTTCCCACATCCCCTCCAACATTCATCATTATTTGTTCCTGTCATCTTAGCCAATCTGACAGGTGTGTAGTGGTATTTCTCTGATTAATAGTGATTTAGAACATTATTTATTTAGAGAAATAATTTTAATCTTTTCATATGAAAATTGTCCACATCCTTTGATCATTTATCAATTGGAGAATGGTTTGGATTCTTATAAATTTGAGTCAATTCTCTATATATTTCAGAAATAAGGTCTTTATCAGAACCCTTAAATGTAAAAAGGATTTCCCAGTTTATTGCTTCCCTCCTAATCTTGTCCACATTAGTTTTGTTTGTACAAAAACTTTTTAACTTAATATAATCAAAATTATCTATCTGGTGTTCAATTATGAGTTCCAGTTCTTTGAACACAAATTCCTTCCTTCTGCACAGATCTGAGAGGTAAACTATTCTACATCCTTCTAATTTGCTTATAATATCACTCTTTATAGCTAAATCATGAACCCACTTAGATCGAGCCCTAATTTCTTCCATGCTAATTCCAATTTTCTCAGCAGTTTTTGTTAAATAATGGCAACTCTAATTTTTTTAAAGACATAACTTTATTGATATCGGTGCGCCCTCTACTGTCGCAGCCGGTAATCCCTTCATAGCTTACATCTTTGAGAAATGTGGCCTCCAAACTTTTATCAGCCTACAAGCCTCTTCGGATTTAGCTAGATCCTCGGTGGGCAGGAAACCTTGACACCTTAAGAGCTAATAACTTTATAGTGAGTTTCAAGACCCACTATATCATCTTCTGGACCCTAAGTTTCGATATAATTCAACAGTCGTTAGCTGTCAGGTTTCTCTTCAAAAATTTTCCATCTCCCTCCCTTGTGGCTGCTGTCTCGGTTGCCCAGTAGTGGGTCTTATCTCCTTCTCTGGCTAAGCTTCATTGTCCTCCTCTCCATAATCCCCCGGGTTTTATTTATTTGTGTGTATGTGTTCGCGCGCGCGCGCGTCTGACTCGGTCTCTTGCCTCCATCAGTTTTCCCCTGCCCTCCCCATCAGCCTCAGGGTGCTGGACAGAGACTGGTACATCGGGTTTACTTCTATACTTGAGTCCCACTCAGGAAAGCCGGCTCAGAAGGGCCACCCCGCCCCTTCACTGCCTCATCCCTCTCTGAGCCGGCCCTCCGCCTTTCTCCCAGGCTCCCACGAGTTTCTCCGGAACTCCCGGCCCGAGTTCCGTATCCCTTACGCCACGCTGGGGCGAAGGCAGTATGGACTAGAGTGAAAAGGCCAAATTGCAACACTTCCACGACCATGACTCCCACAGAGCGAGACCTAAGGCAGCGGAAGCGGAAATGGAAACGAAAACGAAAACGAAGCGACGCAGCGTCTCCTTCTTCGCTAGGCCAATCAGAGAAGGAGCCGAGCGGCGCGGATAGATTACGTCACAATCATGGCGGCGAGAGGGAAATTCAAGCCGAGATAACGGCTCCGTGCGGCCCGGGATAGGAAAGTGAGGAGAGCGTAACTACTGGAAAGGGGAAGAAGTGAGCCCCACTGTCCAAGCCAATGGCTTTTATTTAAGGGGGTGGTGGTGGCGGGGTCTCGCGGCCAGGAGGCAGGACCGGCCGCGGGAGCGCGCAAGTGGGCGGGTCACCTTCAGAGCCCAGACTTGGATGCTTGCTACCTTCCGAATCCACGTGACCAGCCACGATTTTGATTGGCTGCTGGCTGTTCTGCGCAAGGGCTTTGGAGGAGCTACGTGGAGAAGATGGTGGCAAGTGTCTGGACTGGAAAAAGTTCTAAGAAGGCACTCAAAACCCTGGGTTTTTTTAAGCACCCGATCTTTTGACAGGGGAAATGGTTGCCTTAGTCTTAGGATATTTAAGCGGGGAATCTTAAGGGGTCATTAATAATGGATGAGAAGACAATGACATCTTTATTCTAACTGAAATTTAACATTTCTTTGATTTAAAAATAGAATTCTGAGGAGGTCCATAGGTTTCACTAGGCTGACTGCCAAAGGACACAATAAATGTTTCAAACCTCTGGTTTATTCAAACTTCTCTATTTAGTCAAAGAGAAAATTGAGCTCTCAGCACAACTTCCTCATTTGTCCCAGAAAAACAAAACAAAACAACAAGAACAAAAAAAAAAAAAAACCAAACAAACAAACAAAAAAAACTGAGCCCTATATCTTGAAGAGAAAGCTGAGACTTGGAGGGAGTAGATTTGCCCAGAATATTGCAGCACATCACCAGAAAAATGTGCAAAGAGCCAGACCAACAATGTTCAAACAAAATGTAGTTACTCAGGGATCATTTTAAAAGATAGAGGAAGCAAAATATAGCACTCATTAGGTGACTACTATTGGTTAATAATCACATCCATTAGAAGCAGGCATTATTTAACCTTTTTTTTTTAAACCAAAAGGTGAAATTTCTAAATTTGTAGATGATACAAAATTCTTCTATGAAGTGCAACATCAAGCCAATGCCATTCTTCACTATGTTTTCTGAGAGATCTGCTGTTTCCTAAAATGGGAACATAACACTACTTACTACTACTACTATTACTACTACTGCTACAACTATTACTATTACACTGTAAAAAATTTTTTTAAATAGGGTCCAAATTATATATATGATTAAAAAATGCTACTTGAGGATACCAACCCAGAATATTAGAGGGTTTTAATAACATTTAATGTTAACTGTGCATTCACTAGCCATATATGAATGAAACTTTCAAATACTTAACCTATTGGACACTTCCATTGGAATATCTGAGTTGTCTCAAACTCAAACTGTCCAAAAATGGGTTAATTATCTTTCACCCAAACTTACACCTTCTGATATGACTTTTTCTGTTAAGGCACTATCAGGTTTCAAACCTTGGAGCTACCTTTTAATTCATGCTTTACTCACCTCTCATAGAATCTATTATCAAGACCTGTTGATTCTGCCTCTGCAATGTCTTTCCCATCCATCCTTTTCTCTCTATCTTCCCATCACTCTAGTTTAGGCTCACATACCTTGGCCTATTACTATGATCTCTTTACTTTAAAAACTTAAGTTTTCATTGGACCTGTGTCTTTTGTTTTTGCTGTCTGAACTGATTAGTATTTTTTATCACATTGTGGTCTATAAAGGATTTGTTTGCTACTTCTGACTTTTTACATGTGTTTGCAATATCTTCATGCCCAACAACACATGTTTAGAGTGGGTAAAAGTGAGCATATGATATTGAGACTTTTGTATATTCTTGAGCAGTCTTGTTTAGATGATACCATAAGTCTTTAAGCACTAGTTTATCCAACATTTTTTTCAATTCTGTATTGTCCCTTTTATTTATCTTTCTGTTAGATTTATCCCAAACTGAGAGAAGAATATTGATATCTGTCATTTTTGTGGAGAGGCAGATGGCAGTTCAGTGAATGGATACTATACAAAATCATCTGCTATCCTCATTAGTATGTTTGTGTTATAATTGTGTTTTGCCCCGGCTGCTATGTGTTTCTTTCAAGTCCCCTACCCCCCGTTGTTCATCTTGTTCTTTTTTCTTCCCTTTATCTAATTATTTAATTCTTCCTTTTTTCCTCTCATTTAAGTAGTTTTTTTAATTCATTGTGTCTTCTAAAAAAGGACTTTTTCCATCATTCTCTTCATTATTTATCTTCTATTTCTGTTTATCCTAGACTTTTATTCTTTGATTCATGATCCTTATACTCATTTAGTCTTTATATTTCTTGTGGACTTAAAGCTTTTAAGATACTTATTTTGAGTGTCCTCTTCTAAATAGTTTTTTTTTTCATGTTATTGTCATATAGATCTTGCCCACTGAATCCCTTTTTCTTTCACAAATTGAGGAGTTGTCCATCAATAGGGAAATGGCTGAATTTGTAATTTTTTGCCATCACTAAAAATCTACCATAAATATTTCTGTACTTTTTTCTTTTTGGTTTTTATCTCTTTGAGAACCAAATTTAGTAATAATATATAAGAATTATATATAATCATGATGTAATACTAATGTGATTTAAGAAATTATCATCAGGATACTCTTAGAAGAATCTGGAATGACTTCTAGGAATATTCTATAATGATCAATAGTGAATGACTTAGCTATTCTCAGCAATCAATGATTCAAAACAGTTCTGAAGGATTTAGGATGAAAAATGCTTTCCATTTCCACAGAAAGAACTGATTGAAGTATAATTTTTTTTCTTTACTATCTTTTTTGGTTTTTTGGTGTTTGTATTTTTTTCCACAACTACATATTTTTCTACAACTAACATGGAAATATGCTTTTCATGACCAAACATGGTAAACTATATCAAATTGTTTGCCTTCTCAATAAGGGGAGGGAGGGAAGGTAGGAAGGAATGGACAGAAATTTCAACTCAAATTTTTTAAAGAAATGTTGAAAATTTTTTTACATGTAATTGGGGGAATAATAAAATCTTAAGTTACAAAAATATATATCAGTTCCTACAGGTGATAGAATTGCTATTGTCCCATGGTAGGAATTTTCCTATGTTCCTGATAGTGCAGTTCACCTTTACCTTCCCAAAGATTATCTTTTTCCCAATTTGCCAGACAATCTCCTGGGTCCATACTTTCCCTCTCTTCTGAATATCACTTTTCCCCAATAGTTCTTATTTCCCTTCTCCTGGAGCAAGATGAGTACCTAAGTACTAAGTAGTACATATTATACCCATTGTAAGGTCCTGACCTCCTTTTACAGACTATCACTCTTCCCCTGTCAGGAGCTTCATCAACGATGCCCACTACCCACAATGAAACAAGATTTATTTCCCTTTCCCCAATTTAGTCCCTCCCTTTGTCTCCTTACCCATTCTCCTGTAACCACTCTTCTTCCCAAGAAACTACAGGAGTTCTCCTTCATTGTTGATCTTTAGGTCCATAACACATTCCCCTCTAGTTTCTTTCTGTCTCCTTCCCTTTTAGTTATCCTCCTATATTTTAGTCCCACAAAACACTGAATCATCTATAGGCAGGGTGTTGTGAGGTTTAGTCTGTGATGTTTCAGGTGTATTTCTCCACTATGATTTCTGTTTGTTTTCTGTTTTTACCTTGTCTCCTTGTGTACTTTTAGAAAGGAATCTCTTAATGATCTTGTTATTTTTTTGTCCTTAGTTTTAGTTTGTCTTTCCTTGATTTATGTTTGAAAAATTAATAATTTGTTCGTTTTTTTTTTCTAGAAATGCTTTGAACACCATTTTTGAATGTCCACCTTTTTTCATTAATGGGTAGGTTCTGGTTTGCATGGTACATCAGGTTGGATTGCATCTTGAGCTACTTTGTTCTTTGGAACACATTCTATTACTTTCTGTGGTTTCTGGTGGCTACAGGGTAAACTTACTCAAATTTATTATTTGTCATTAAATTTTTTATATTTAACCATCTATATTTAGCCTCTATGACTCCTGGAATTTGCGGCAGAGGGATCTTTTGGGGGGGAAGCAATTTGTGCATTTTTTTCAATTGGTACTTTATTTTCTGAGTGCAGAAGTTCTGGGTACTTTTCTTATGTTATTTCTTGCATTATAGTGGTCAGGTCTTTTTTTTAATTTTTTAAAAAAATTATATCTTTTTTTTGACAGTACATATGCATAGGTAATTTTTTACAACATTATCCCTTGCACTCACTTCTGTTCCAATTTTTCCCTTTCCTCCCTCTACCCCCTCCCCTAGATGGCAGGCGGTCTTATACATGTTAAATATGTTATAGTATATCCTAGATACAACATATGTGTGCAGAACCGAATTTCTTGTTGCACAGGAAGAATTGGATTCAGAAGGTAAAAATAACCTGGGAAGAAAACCAAAAATGCAAACAGATTACACTCATTTCCCAGTGTTCTTTCTCTGGGGGTAGCTGATTCTGTCCATCATTGATCATTTGGATCTCAATTAGATCTTCTCTTTGTCGAAGATATCCACTTCCATCAGAATACATCCTCATACAGTATCATTGTTGAAGTATATAATGATCTCTGGTCCTGCTCATTTCACTCAGCATCAGTTCCTGTCAGGCTCTCCAGGCCTCTCTGTATTCATCCTGCTGGTCGTTTCTTACAGAGCAATAATATTCCATAACATTCATATACCATAACTTATTCAGCCATTCTCCAATTGATGGACATCCATTCATCTTCCAGTTTCTAGAGTGGTTAGGTTTTTTGACTTATTTTTTTTCAGAGCCCTCTAGTTCTTAAGTTGTCTGTACATATCCTGTTATCAATATGAATGGAGAACATTCTTTCTTTTAATGTTATTGCATTCCCAGTCATTTATTCTTATTTTTGTTTCTTTGCTGAGACTTAACTCCATGAATGCAAGTTTTTCTATTCTACGAATTATTTCTAGTGTGCAGGCCATAAATCTGCTTTTACAATGTCTGTTTCTTTTTTAAATCATTCAGGAACATCCTTTTGTTGTTCCATACTCTCATAGGAATCCACAAGTTCCTCTACCTCATTAGGTGCTGATTGATTTTCCTTTGTCTTGCAATATTTCTTACATAGATGTTTGGATTCCCTTTTGTTATCAATAATATCTTTCCTCTTTAATCATCTAGTTGTTGAGTTTTATTTCTCTTAATGCCTTCTGTAATTTGTCTTTTCCCTTTATCTTCCCATATTGGTCACTCTTTCCCTTTCACAGCCATTTCCCTGGACTCTTGGCAAAGCCATGTCAGCATACTTCCCTCCTGGAAAACTCACATTTCATTGGCCCCAATCTCTGCCCCAGATGACTTCTAGGGAAACAGGCTTAGCCCCAGACAAGATGCTAGGTACTTTCCCTCAGGCTTAATGGAATGCTATACAGCCACATACACGTGTCCTGATTTAGTTCACTCTGTTCCTCAGTTTTTTGAGCTCTTTTGCAGCACAGTGCTACCACTCAGAAAACTATCCCATTAGGACAAAGTTTTCTACATTTTGCTTTTCTGTAACTCTAGGAGAGCGAGAGGAGAGAGAGATATTTGAACTCTGTTACAAATTCTTGAATTGGTTTGTGCAGCCCTACTACAGTGAAATGAAGTGAAGCAGGAATTGTTAAGTGAGCATGTTGGGAGTTAGCGATTGCTTTATCTGCTGTTTGTTCATTGAGTTTTTATCTTGTTTGAGTTCTTGGTGTCCTGGACCCTGGAGATAACTAAAATTACTTTGTTTCTTGTGCATATTCCCAATTTTGGAGCAATTTGAGAAAAGATTTTTATCTTCTTGATCATATGACCTCGAAATCTTAATATGTTCTCTTAACAGCCCTTTTTACCTTTTATTCTTTCCCCAACTCAATCCATTTTTCTCTGTTCTTTAATGATCTCATTAATGTCGTCAGATTAAATTATCATGTCTTTCAGATCTCCATAATCTAGCTCTAATCTTTCTCTCCAGCAAGAATTCCTGTCAGCATTTCAAATTCAACATGTTTAAGTTAAAACTGATCCCCTTTACCCTGCCTTCCCCCAAGCCCACCACTTCTCCAAACTCCCCTGTTTCTGTTGAGGGCACTACCAACTTCTTACTTCTTCCATCCTTCACTCAGCACCAAAATGATACACCTAATGCACAATCTGATCACATCACTGCTCTATGCAAGAAACTTCCCTAGATTAAAATAAGTCCAGCACTTATATTGCTCTATAATTGAGCTCCAAATTTCCTTTTCAATCTTTATCATAATATTTTAATTTGATTTGAGATTTAGGGAAGAGAAACACAGATCACATTCACAGGGACCTCCAGTATAATTTTATTAATATCAAAACAAAAGGTGCAACAAGAATTTGGATCGGTTTGTGACATGGTCACTTAGGTCTCTTGTTCTGAGTGAAGACATGCCATAGAATATATGAGGTCCAACCAAAAGTTAGGCAGCTCTGCCAGGATTGCAGTAGTTCCTGTGTATTGGACTTTATATTATTTTATACTCAAGAGTGCTACTCTTTACAAGTGCATCAGTCCAAGGTAAACAGAAACCAAGAGCCTTTGTACATACTGATCACATGTAAGTTATGGGATTCAAAAGGAGATTGATGTATTTCCTCATTGATCACTGGTTACTCTCAAGGATTCATCAATCCTGGTAGCTTTTGTTTATGTATGTACCTCCTCCTTCTGAGGGAAGGGGCCTGATGAGGCTGCTTTATGCACTCCTCTTCACACACTCCTTGTTCTTTTTAAATTTTTATTTATTTTGTTAAATATTCCCCAGTTAAATATTTTTTCAATTTAACTTTCATTAAAAATTTTTAATTCCAAATTCCCTCCCACTCCTCCCTATCCTTTTAGAAGGCAAGAAATATGATATTGATTATATGTGTGAAGTCTTGCAAAACATATTTCCATATTAGCCATGCTGCAAAAGAAAACACACACACAAAGAAAACAAAAAATATGCTTCAATATGCACTCAGTGTTTATCAGTTCTCTTTCTATAGATGGATAGCATTTTCATCTTGGATCATTTGGAATTATCCTAAATCATTGTCTTGATCAGAGTAGCTAAGTCTTTCACAGTTGATCATCATTACAATATTGTTATTTTTACGCATACACTATGTTCTAATCCAGTGGTCCTCAAACTTTTAAAATAGGGGGCCAGTTCACTGTCTCTCAGACTGTGGGAGGGCCAAACTATAGTAAAAACAAAACCTCACACTCTGTCTCCGCCCCTCAGCCCATTTGCCATAACCCGGTGGGCCGCATAAACGTCCTCAGTGGGCCCCATCTGGCCCGCGGGCCATGGTTTGAGAACCCCTGTTCTAATCAAACTAGCCTATTGGGTTCCCTAAACTTTATATTCTGTCTCTCACCTTTGTGCTTCTGTTTTCTTTTCTGGCCTGCATCTCAAAATCTCCGTCTTCCTTCATTAGAGCTAAGGCTCAATTCCCAGCTCCCTAGTGAATCCTTTCACAAAATCACAAAGTTGGCATATGACTGTCAGTATATGAACACAGATATTCCTGGGCCTATATCAAGTCATTTCATCTCATTCCTTAGTTCAAATTGTCTTGTATTTACTTATATATACAAGTTTGTAATGAGAGCCCTTTCCATTCCCCCTGTATCTGTCTGCGGACATGAAAGCCCCAATATTGAAAAACCTTGTTTTGGCATTAAATATATAAGTTCTATAAGTTTAAAACCCTAGAGTAAAGCATTGAAACATAAAAAGAATTAAAAGTTAGAAAGCAATATCTGAAACACTTTGGGATAGTAAAGGTAAAGAAAGCCTTTTTCTGTTTTTCCTTATTTATCTATTTTTACCTTACTCCCAAAATACTCCCATCCTTTCATATTCCAAGGAACCATGCATATGACTCCCAAATTAGAAGAGCAATAGTCTAAGTCACAATACAAGAGAGAAAAAAACTTGATCTTTGCTTTTTGCTATTATCATGAATTATTTTAATATTGCAGGTCCAATTGGAGAGAAGCTGCCTCTTTAGCAATCCCAAGCTAATTTCCTTCCAGAGAGGAGTCCAGGTACTAAAGTTAATACCTTGAATATATGGGTTGCTGAGTATGAAAGTAGGACTCATTAGAGTGTTGGTTGGAGTGGCAGAATCCTGGCACTCTCAATATGGCAATCTCAAGTTTTTTCCCCTTCTTAGAGAAGTCCAAATGACATGGGAGAGCTATGGATTTGGAAGACTTTAAGATATAGGGCAGAGGTAGAGCTCACTGGAGAGGGAAGAGAACAAAGTCTTTTGCTAATAAGCTACTGTGAATCCTTTATGTATTGATTTCCTGAATGTTCTGTGGATTGGAATACAGGCTTGTTCTGTGTCTGATATATATATTGTTATCTTGAATGCTTGTATGGGAGCTCGTTAATCTTACCTACATTTCCACAGATATAGCTGTGAATTAAATTCAAGCTATATTCTGAGATTTCTCATCATCAACTCTATGTAGGAGTAACATGGACCAAAAAGAGGATGATTCTTTAGGGTAACCTCCCAATTGAATGCAATATATATAACTCCTGAGCTTGAGGTGCTAAGCCAGAGATTAAAATTACAACAAAAAAGGAAGCTTGGAGTTATATTTCCCTGAAGATATTAACTGACAATAGAAAGAGATCTGGCTGGAATCAGAGGATCTGGGCAAATCCTTTTCTTTCCCTATGCCTCAGTTTCTTCATTTATAAAATTGAACTAAATAGCTTTCAGTCCCCTTCTAACTCTAGTTCTGTAATAGTCAATAAGCATTTATTAAGCTCCTACCATGTATCAGGCTAAGACAGTCTGCCACATTTTAATATGAGACACAAACAAGCAGATATGTAAAGACAGGCTATATAGAGGTAAATAGTTAATAATTAACAGAGGGAAGGCTCTCAAATTAAGAGGGGTTGGAAAAAAGTTTCCTGTAGAAGAAGAGATTTTAATTGGGACTTAAAGGAAAGCAGGGAAGCCAGGAGGTAAAGATGAGGAGGGAGAGATTCCAAGCATAGAAGACAGCCAGAGAAAATGTCCAGAGCTGAAAAATGGGGTGAATTGTTCATGGAACAGCCAGGAGACCAGATTTCCTGTATTGAAGAATACTTAGCAGAGGGTAAGATGTAAGAAGACTGGAAAGATAGGTAGCATCCATGTTATAAAGGGTTATAAAAGTTCTTGTATTTTTTTAATTATTAAAGCTTTTTATTATGAAAACATATGCATATATAATTTTCTACATTCACCCTTGCAAAATCTCATATTCCCAATTTTTCCTTCTCTTCCCCCTCCACCCTCCCTCAGAGGCAAGTAATCCAACATATATGTTAAGCATTGCAGTTCTTCTACACATATTTCCACAATTATATTGCTACGTAAGAAAAATCAGATCAAAAAGGAAAAAAAAGAAATAACAAAATGCAAGCAAACAACAACAAAAAGAGTGAAAATGCCATGCTATGATACAAATTCAGTTCCCTTGGTCCTCTCTCTGGTTGTAGATGGCTCTCTCCATCACAAGTCTATTGGAACTGGACTGAATCACCTCACTGTTGAAAAGAGCCACGTCCATCAGAATTGACCATCGTATAATCTTGCTATTGCCCTGTACAATGATCTTCTGGTTCTGCTCATTTCACTTAGCATCAGTACAGGTAAGTCTCTCCAGACCTCTCTGAAATCATACTGCTGATTCTTTCTGTTATAAAAAGCTCTTTAGGAAATCTACTTCTGGCTGAATGGAGGATAGATTGGAATGGGGAGAGATTTGAGGTAGGTACACCCATCATCATGTTCTCATAGTGCAGGTGTGGGGTGATGAGACTCTGTACCAGAGTGATGGTGAGTATAGAGGAGAGAAGGAGGCATATTTGAGAGATAGTATAATGGTGAAATAGTTCTTGGCAACAGCTTGGAAATGGATGATAAAGGAGAGGGAGGAATACAGGATCTTCTAAGATTGAGTCTGTGGGACTGAGAGGATGATGTTGCCCTGTATAGAATAGGGAAAGTAGGATGATAAAGACTTTTAGAATAAATGATAATAGTGGATAGAGCACCAGCCCTGAAGTCAGGAGGTCCTGAATTCAAATCTGGTCTCAGACACTTAACACTTCCTAGCTGTGTGACCCTGGGTACCCAATTACCAAATAATAATAATAATAATAATAATAAATGGTAATAAAAATTTAAGAAAGAATAAATGATAATGAGTTCTGTTTTGGACATGTAGAGCTTAAGATGTCTACTTGAACATCCAGTTCAGCTGTCTGAGAGGCAGTTGGAAATAAGAGACTGGAGGTCAGCAGAGAGGTCAGAGGCAGGATGGGTAGATTTGAGAACCATAAGCATAGAAATGGTCATTAAATCTATGGGAGCTGATGGGCTCACCAAGGGAAGTCATATAGAGGGAGAAGAGAAGAGAGCTCAGGACAATCTGTGAAACACCTCTAGTTAGAGGAAATGACCTGCATAAGGATTCAGTGAAGGAGACTTTGATCCTTCTGGAATTTGTTCAAAAAGATCAACAAAATACTAGATTTCATTTAGAAAAACTTTGGAAACAAAATAGCATAATGCTCTGGTTATCAGAAAGTTGAATACATCTGTAGTTTGATTACAGAAAATTGAGCAAAAGTATTTCTTGTCAATATGGCTGCCTGAACCGTGGCAGGATTCCATGTATCTAATGTAGCAAAACCCTGATCAGATGAAGAAATTCAATGAAAAGATATGATAGATAATTTCAGGCTGGGACAAGATGTACAGGATGTCAGCCACTATCTCTAGAGCTATTAGAAAAGGGAGCCATTAGCAAAATCAAAGACAGTTCATTCCGAGATGCCTTCTTGCATGACCAGATAATGGTCAGAGAAACATTGCCTGAAGGACTCTATGTCCCAAGACAGAAGGAATGGGAGGTTCTAGGGTTTTCAGAAATCTTCAGAGTAGAGACCTTGGAAATGTCTAGAAATGGTAGTAACCAAACCATTGTTGTGTTACAGTTCTCAACAACCCAGACCCAAGGGCTTTGAGATCCCTAACACTTGGTCCTGAGATGCCAGAGAGGGCCTTAAAGATACAGGAGGTTGATGTCGGCACAGGAACCCAAAGTGAGACACAGAGCTGGCCACCTGATCCGAAAGCAAATGGGAGCAAATCCTGGATTGGATGTGTAGCCCCAATTTGAGAACTAAAGCTAGAAAAATTTGAATAAATCAAAGGAAACTAGTATCAAAAACATTGCAAATCTAGAGATCCCCTAAACAGAAAAGAAAGTAAGTGTAATTCTTATTGTGTCTCTATTGCTCTTTGGGTGACCCACAGTTTTAATTTTTTCAGGGCTGTAATATTCCATGCTTTACAGCTATACCTTAGAAGATTAGGATTGGATTTCTATTTTTTTTTAAGTACAGAAAAAAGTTTATTGACACAATAGACATGTTTATATAGATAGATAATACTTTTTGGCTGCAGCTTTTTTTTTTTTAACTTGATTTTCTTGAGGTTGTTTCCATAGGCAAGATATATGTTTGTTTTTTCTATATGTGTGTGATTGTTTCAAGTCTCTTCTAAAACATTTATTATATGAACTTGAGCAAGATCACTTAGTCTTTCAATATCCTAAGTATTTTCTAAAACTTATATATTGTTGAGCAACTTGCCACTTTGTTTTTTTTAATAATTTATTAATTTTATAATTATAATTTTTTGACAGTATGGGTAATTTTTTTTACAACATTATCCCTTGTATTCATTTTCCCATATTTTCCTCTCCCTCCCTCTACTCCCTCCCTTAGATGACAGGCAATAGGATTGGATTTCTAGATTGGGAAGTTTGTTGGAGTGAATTAAATTGAAGGAAGGAATTCTGGCTGTTAGCTTGCCATTTCTGATCTGAACAAATTTCTGACAATCAACTAGAAAATATACATTTAAACCCTTTAAGTTCAATATATCCTAAAGTTCCAGAGGCCTTTTAGAACCCCATTTCTCAAATGGTAGATTGTGATCTCATGTGGGATCTTGGGAACTGAATGTGGATATTGTGAAATTATGATTTAATATCAGTTTGATTTTTATACCTGTTTTATATGCCTGTATACCTGGGGTCATGTAAAAAAAGCTCAGGTGAAAAGGGGTCCCAAGTCAAAAAATTTAAGGACCCCTGCTTTAGAGGAACAGGCCTAGCAAACATAAATTTTGATTGGTCATCAGGGCTTCAATAAGATATCCAATATTCCCTAGCCAACCACATAAATAAGCACATAGTGCCAGCAGCTTCCTAAATTATATTTTAATTTATATTTTAGATGAAAAATCCTACTGGAGACCTTTGGTCATTATATAAGTCATAATTCTTTATACTCTTGTAGCTTTCTACAACTTGGAGGGGGAAGGAAGAGACTTGGGTAGTATATATTTGTTTTTGTCCCCTCCTTAAGGAGCAATTCCTCTGGGTCTCCAGTTTCTCCCATCCTCCTCTTTCCTTGCCGGGTTATTGGTTAGGACCAGTAAGCATAATTCTCAGAAAGGTACTGGATAGTCTAAGGACCTTCTTCGCATCTTAATCAATATATGGTTATATGTAAACAATAAGAATGAAGCTATGGGGATGAATGAGGAGTCTTTTTCTTCTATCATTCTTGATTTTTCACTCAAGTATTTGGGATCTTTAGTGACAAAATACAGCAATTATATCTCAACAAAGGATCGAAGAAAATCCATTTGTTGTACACAAAAATTCACAGTAGTGAATTTCATTTAAACCAGATCAATAAAGTAACTATCCCAACTGCATGCAAGTATTGTGCCCATTGTTATCAGCAATTCCATAATGGCATTAACAGTATGAATTGGACCTATGTAAGTGCCACTTATAGCCTCTGTGTCCTTGAAAAAAGCTGCTCTACTCTTAGGCTTTTTTTTCCCCTTTCTCTCTAAAATGAGAAAGGTGGAATGAAATGTTCTGCAAGGTCCCTTCCAGATCTAAGTACCATGAGTATAATTTAATTTGGGGAGGGGTACGGAGATGAGGCAGTGGGGGTTAAGTGACTTGCCCAGAGTTAGTGTTAAATGTCTGAGATCATATTTGAAATCAGGTCCTCTTAACTTCAAGGCTGGTGCTCTATCCACTGCGCCATCTAGCTGCCCCTTTAAGCATAATTTTATATTACAAATCACAATGCTATTTTATTACACTGAAATGCCAACTTCATTTTGACCATTGTCAGAATTATGGAAAAAAAATTTTTTTCAACTTTTTTTTCTAGCAAATATGTTCAGGTCTTGCTGCTTCCTAAGAATAAAAAAGGAAGTGCTTTGATACTGGGTGCAGTAAAAAGATTATTTCATTGATCTTCCTAGTTGGGGAATACATTAATAGGACTTCTTTTTAAAAAGCAAAAAGCCCAGCATAAAATAGTTGACATTGATCAGTCAGGCAACAAGTATTTCTTAAGCACCTACTAGGTGCCTGACGTTATGCTAAAATTCTTTTTTTAATAATAGCTTTTTATTTTTCCAAAATATATACAAGGATAATTTTCAACATTCACCCTTGTAAAACCTTGTGTTCCAAACCATTTTCTCTCCCTCCCCCCTCTTCCAGACAGCAAAAAAGCCCAGCATAAAATAGTTGACATTGATCAGTCAGTCAACAGACATTTCTTAAGCACCTACTATGTGCCTGACATTATGCTAAAATTCTTTTTTCAATAATAGCTTTTTATTTTTCCAAAATATATACAAAGATAATTTTCAATATTCACCTCTACAAAACCTTGTGTTCCAAACCATTCTCCCTCCCTCCCCCCTCCCCTAGGCAGCAAAAAACCCCAGCATAAAATAGTTGACATTGATCAGTCAGTCAATAGGCACTTCTTAAGCACCTACTATGTGCCTGACATTATGCTAAAATACTTTTTTCAATACTTGGTTTTTATTTTTCAAAATATATACAAAGATAGTTTCCAACATTCACCCCTGCAAAACCTTGTGTTCTAAATTTTTATCCCTCCCTCCCCTCTCCCCCAGACAGCAATATGCTAAAATTCTTGACCTCAAGGAGCTCATATTTTAATAAGGGTGACAATGTGAAAATAGCTAAGGGCATACAAGGCATATATATATCAAGAGGAGCCCAGAGGGGAAAGACCTATAAGCTGGGGGAATTGGAAAAGACTTCCAGAAGATGAGATTCTTATTGAATCTTAAAGAAAGCCAAGGAAACTGAGAGGCAGGGAGGGGTAAGGAGGGAGATCTTTCCAGGCATGGGGACAGCCAGTGCAAAGGCATGGAAATGGGAAATGGGACCGTCATAGTGAGAACAGCAAAGTAGGTCAATAGGACTGATCATAGAGTTCATGAAGGAGAGTCAAGCGTCAGAAGGCTAGAGAGGTTGGAAGGGGTCTGTTTGTAAATGTCAAAGAACTTTCTATTTGACCCTGGAGATAATAGGGAAGCACTGGAGTTTCTTGAGTAGGGGGTTGACATGGTTGGACCTGTGCTTTAAGAAAAGCACTTTGGCACCTGAATGGAGGATGGGTTGGAGTGGGGACAGACTTGAGGCAGGCAGACCCACCGGCAGCAATTGCAGTGATCCATGTGTGAGGTGATGAGCACCTACAGCGGAGAGATGGCAATGCCAGAGGAGAAAAGAGAGTTTATTAGAGGGATATTATTGCACTTTAGCTCCAAGATGTAGCAATGGAGTCCTCCACCAATTTGGCCTTGAGCATTGGCATTAAGCCCGCTCCTCTACAGGTTGGAAGGGGAGGGGAGGGACCTTGTTGGCAAATTTTTCTCTTTCCTTCCTTCTACCCTTCATAGATCAAAGTATGACCCATTTTATCTCCAGTTTCTCAGACCAGAGAATTCTGGCAATCCAGCCAATTGTCTTTATAAAATCCTCCAATCAATGCCATCCACTCCGTGGAAGATCAAAGCAAAAATCTCTCCTGTTGCCCTCCCTTTCCTCCTTTTTTTCCTCTGTTTTCTCTCCATAGCCCCTTCTCCTTTCTACCTTTTAAAAATCTCTCCCAGTTATCACCTCACCTCTCACTATGCAAGTAGCCTCTGGAGCTACCCATGCTTTATTTTTCCTCAGTTATTCAGATTAGAAAGGTGGAAGAAAGGCAAATATTATATCACTATGATGCACCAGTTGGAAAATGAGAGTTAAAACTATCTGATACCTTTATTTTTATTCTCATGCTTCTCAACGAAGCTGGAAAAAATCATGAAACCATGCTGACTAGGTGCATCACAAATTTGTGTACTTGTAACTGAGCCATTACAGTTGTGAAGCAGTCCTTTTAGACCTCTCTAACTCACTATATCACTTACCACGGTGGCTTTTCCAAACCTTTTTGTCCCTTTCTAAGCATCTCATGGCTCCTCTTCGCCAACCCTTTCAGCTGAGAACCTCCTATTACTGAAAAAATGGAGACTATTCACTTCAAGCTTCCTCTTCCTCCTCTTTCTCACCTCAAATCAACCTGAGCCTTCTGCCATTCCTTCCCCATCACCCCTATCTCTCACTTTAAGAAATAGTCTTAAAAAAGAAAAACAAATAGTCTTGTCAAGGCAAATCCCAACATGTGCACAAATGATCACATTTCATCCCATTTTCTCCAGCAAATTTCCCCTTCCATTATCCCCACTCTTTCGCTTACCTTTAATCTCTCACTAGTCAGCTTTCTTCCATCTACAAACATGCCTATGTTTCTCCCATTCTCAGAAAACATCACTTGATCTTTCTATCCTTTATAATTATTGTCCCATATATGTCCCACATTTTGTGGCTGAACTCCTTGAGAAGGTAGTCTGCTAAGGTGCTGCCTCCTCTCACTCTCTTAGTTCTTTAGTTTGCCTTCCATTCTCATAATTTCATCAAAACTGTTACCAATCATCTCTGATTGCCAAAGCCAGTGGCCTTGTTTGCTCAATGCTCATCTGTCTCTGTAGCCTGTGACACTATTGATCATCTTTTCTCTAGGTTTGCAGGATACCACTCTCTCCTGGTTCTCCTACCTTTATGACTGTTCTTTCTTATTCTCCTTTGCTGGGTCTTCATATAGGTTAAGCTTACTGACTCTGGGTATCTTCCAGGTCTCTGATCCGAGCCTTTTTCTCTTCTCTCTCTATACTATTTCCCTTGGCTCCTACCTATTCAGCTATTATCTCTATGTTGATGATTCTCAAATATCCTTGGCCAACCCTAACCTCTCTACTCACCTCTGGTCTCACACCTCCAAGTGTCTATTGGATATTTCAAACTGGATGCCCTGTATACATCTTTAAGCTCCACATATCCAAAACTGAACTCAATATCCTTTCCTCTCCAAACCTTCCTCTCTTCTTAATTTTCCTATCATTGTTGAAGGTACCACCATCCTTCCAGTCACCCAGGCTCATAACTAGTTGTCATCCTTGCCTCTTCAATCTCATCCTCTTTTCACACCAGGACTTCTTAAATTTTTTCCACCCATGACCTCACTTAGTGCAATAAATTTTTATGCGATCCTGGGTATATATGTATGTAAAATAAATATACAGATCTATCTTTTATTGATAGTAAATCATAATTTTGTAACTTCCACATTCAGTTATGTATTCCACATAGGTTTGAGACCTATAGTTGAAGAAGCTTTGTTCTGTACAATCTGTTGCCAAGACCTTTTTACCTCTGTAACTTTTTTTAGAGATGCCCCCCTCTCTCCTCAGATACCGCATCACCTGATGCAGGCCCTCATTACCTGGACTATTGCAATAATCTATTTGTGGGGCTGCTGAATCATGTCCATTTATATCCGAGTCCATCCCCATTCAAAATGATCTTTGAACCATGAATCCATCCACATCGCCTCTACCTACTCAATCAACCACTGTAGCTCCCAAATCACTTCCAGAATCAAATATGCAACCCTCTATTTGGTGTTCAAAATCCTTCATAATCCCCTCTCTTACCTTCCAGTCCTCTTATACCTTCTTCCCCAATATGTATTCTTAGACCCGATGACACAGGCCTCCTGGATGTTCCATAAACAAGACACAATCTCTCAACTCAGTGAATTTTCACTGTCAATCTGCCATACCTGGAATCATCTTCCTTCTTGTGTCAGCCTCTTGGTTTCCCTGACTTCCTTTCAAGTTCTTGCTAAAATCCCACTTTCTACAGGAAATCTTTTCTGACTCCTCTTAATTCGAGTGCCTTCTCTCATTTGATTATCTCCAATTTATCCTGTCCATACCTTGTTTGTATATAATTGTTTTTACATTGTCTCCCCCCGTTAGACTTGAAAGCAGGATCTTTTGCCTTTTTTATATCCTCAGAATTTAATACAATACCTGGCACAAAATAGGTGTTTAATATTTAATGATTGTCCAAAGTGTAAAGGAAGCCAAAGCCAAGGAGCATCATTAAGTTAATATTCTGGCTTTTCAGAACTTAAGAGGTTTGGCCAAATAAAGAATTTTGATGTGGCTTACAAAATGTGAAAGTGTTCAAGTTCCTCAGGATATTTGCACCAAGTAAAGAACTATACATCTCAATTCTGTTATTATCTGGAAAAATAGATCAGGACAGGTAATTTATTAGACTACCTGAAAGCTATGATCAAAGAAAAAGTCTACATCAAAGAAAAAGCCTACACATCATATTTCTTTTTTTTTTTTAATTTTAATAGTTTTTATTTACCAGATATATGCACAGGTAATTTTACAACATTGACAATTGCCAAACCTTTTGTTCTAATTTTTCCCCTCCTTCCCCCCATCCCAGATGGCAGGTTGACCAATACATGTTAAATATGTTATAGTATAAATTAAATACAATATATGTATACATGTCCAAATAGTTGTTTTGCTGTACAAAAAGAATCGGACTTTGAAATAGCTACACATCATATTTCAAGAAATTAGCAAGGAAAATTGTCGTGATATCTTAGATTCAGAGGGTAAAGTAGAAATTGAAAGAATTTACTGATTGCCTCCTGAAAGAGATCCCAAAATGAAAATTCCCAGGAGTATTATAGTCAAATTCCAGAGCTTCCAGGTCAATGAGAAAATACTTTAAGCAGCCGGAAAGAAACAATTCAAATATTGTGGAACCACAGTTAGAATCATATAAGATTTAGTGATTTCCATGTTAAAGGAAGAGAAGGCTTGGAATATATATCATTGTAATCTAGAATCACCTATCCAGCCAAATGGATTATAATCCTTCAGGGGAAAATGTATATTTGATGAAATAGGACTTTCAAGCATTCCTGATGAAAAGACCAGAGCTGAATAGAAACTTTGCCATTCAAACACAAGTTTAAAGAGAACCATAAAAAGGTAAATGTGAAAATGTAATCGTAAGCATCTCAATAAGGTTAAACTGTTCCTATTTGTCTATGGGTAGGTGATATATGTAACTCCTAAGAACTTTATCATTATTAGGAAGGTTAAAAAGGAGTTTACATAGACAGAGGGCATGGTATGATTTGATAATGTTGGAATTATCATCAAAAAAAGGAGGGTGGAGAAAGAAGAATGCATTAGGATAAGGGTGAAGGTAGCTGCAGAATGGAGGAAATTTTCTCTCATAAAAGAGGCATGCAAGGAAGAGCTTTTATGATGGAGGAGGATAATGGGGTGACTGTCAGTCAATGCTTAGAGCTCAATCTCATCAGAATTGGTTCAAAGAAGAAAGGAGATACACACACACACACACACACACACACACACATTCAAGAGTGTATAGAAATTTAACTTACCCTGTAGAGAAATATGAAGGGAAGGAGATAAGAGAAAAGGGGGGGAAGATAACATGAAGGACAAATTAAGGGAGTCAGTGGTTAGAAGCAAAATACACTTGAGGAGGAACAGGATAAAAAGAGAGAAAGAGGAAGAAACAAGACAATGGAATGGAGGGAAATACATAGTAATCATAATTGTGAATGTGACTAGGATGAGCTCACCAATAAAAAACTGAAGGAGATAACAGAATGGATCAGAACCAAAAAAACAACAATGTTGTTTACAAGAGTCATATTTGAAACAGAAAGACACAGAGTTAAGATAAAGGGCTCATATGCCTTCAATGATGTATAACAATGTAAAAATTGTTTTACATATAATTGGGGGAAAATAAAGTATTAAATAACATAAAATAAAGAGCTGGAGTAGAATCTAATATACTTCAGTTGAACAAACAAAAGGCAGGGTTAGCAAACATGATCTTAGACAAAGCAAAAGCAAAAACAGACATAATTTAAATGGATAATTAGGGAAACTACATTTTGCTAAAAGGTACCATAGGCATTGAAGTAATATCAAAATGTTTTGCAACAAGTTTCTCTGATAAAGATCTCATATCTCAAATAAATGCTGAGTCTAGGACTAAGTCAAAATTACAAAAGCCATTCACAATTGATAAATGGTCAAGGGATATGAACAGCCAGTTTTCATAAGAAAAAATAAAATCAGATGACATGATGGTATACTTACAGAACCCCAAAGACTCTGCTAAAAAGCTATTAGAAATAATTCAGAACTTTAGCAAAGTTGAAGGATACAAAATAAATCCACATAAATCCTCAGCATTTTTATACATCACCAACAAAATCCAACAGCAAGAGATACAAAGAGAAATTCCATTCAAAATAACTGTCGATAGTATGAAATATTTGGGAATATATCTACCAAAGGAGAGTCAGGAATTATATGAGCAATATTACAAAACACTTGCCACAAAAATAAAGTCAGATTTAAATAATTGGAAAGACATTCAGTGCTCTTGGATAGGCTGAGCGAATATAATTAAGAAGACAATACTCCCTAAACTAATCTATTTATTTAGTGCTATAACAATCAGACTCCCAAGAAACTATTTTTAATGACCTAGAAAAAAATAACAGAATTCATATAGAACAACAAAAGTTCGAGAATTTCAAGGGAAGTAATGAAAAAAAAAATTAAGTGAAGGCGGTCTAGCTGTACCTGATCTAGAACTATATTATAAAGTAGCAGTCACCAAAACCATTTGGTATTGGCTAAGAAATAGACTAGTTGATCAGTGGCATAGGTTAGGTTCACAGGGCAAGATAGTGAATAAAAATAGCAATAGCAATCTAGTGTTTGACAAACCCAAAGATCCCAACTTTTGGGATAAGAATTCATTATTTGACAAAAACTGCTGGGAAAACTGGAAATTAGTATGGCAGAAACTAGGCATGGAACCACATTTAACACCACATACTAAGATTAGATCAAAATGGGTCCAAGATTTAGGCATAAAGAACGAAATCATAAATAAATTAGAGGAACATAGGATAGTTTACCTCTCAGACTTGTGAAGGAGGAAGGAGTTTGTGTCCAAAGGAGAACTAGAGATCATTATTGATCACAAAACAGAAAATTTTGATTACATCAAATTAAAAAGTTTTTGCACAAACAAAACTAATGCAAACAAGATTAGAAGGGAAGTAACAAATTGGGAAAACATTTTTACAGTTAAAGATTCTGATAAAGGCCTCATCTCCAAAATATACAGAGAATTAACTTTAATTTATAAGAAACCAAGCCATTCTCCAATTGATAAATGGTCAAAGGATATGAACAGACAATTTTCAGATGATGAAATTAAAACTATTTCCACTCATATGAAAGAGTGTTCCAAATCACTACTGATCAGAGAAATGCAAATTAAGACAACTCTGAGATACCACTACACACCTGTCAGATTGGCTAAGATGACAGGAACAAATAATGATGAATGTTGGAGGGAATGTGGGAAAACTGGGACACTGATGCATTGCTGGTGGAGTTGTGAAAGAATCCAACCATTCTGGAGAGCAATCTGGAATTATGCCCAAAAAGTTATCAAAATGTGCATACCCTTTGACCCAGCAGTGCTACTACTGGGCTTATATCCCAAGGAAATACTAAAGAAGGGAAAGGGACCTGTATGGGCCAAAATGTTTGTGGCAGCCCTTTTTGTAGTGGCTAGAAACTGGAAGATAAATGGATTTCCATCAATTGGAGAATGGTTGGGTAAATTATGGTATGTGAATGTTATGGATATTATTGCTCTGTAAGAAATGACCAACAGGAATACAGAGAGGCCTGGAGAGACTTACATCAACTGATGCTGAGTGAAATGAGCAGAACTAGGAGATCACTATACACTTCAACAATGATACTGGATGAGGATGTATTCTGATGGAAGTGGATATCTTCAACATAGAGAAGAGCTAATCCAATTCCAATTGATCAATGATGGACAGAATCAGCTACACCCAGAGAAGGAACACTGGGAAATGAGTGTAAACTGTGAGCATTGTTTTTGTTTTTCTTCCCAGATTATTTTTACCTTCCGAATCCAATTCTTCCTTTGCAACAACGACAGCAACAACAAAATTCGGTTCTGCACATATATATTGTACCTAGGATATACTATAACATATTTAATATGTATGGGAATGCCTGCCACCTAGGGGAGGAGGTGGAGGGAAGGAGGGGAAAAACTCGGAACAGAAGGGAGTACAAGGAATAATGTTGTAAAAAATTACCTATGCATATGTACTGTCAAAAAATGTTATAATTATAAAATTAATTTAAAAAAGAAAAGAAAAAAAATCAAAGTTATTGGGGCAGCTAAGTAGTGCAGTGGATAGAGCACCAGCCCTGAAGTAAGGAGGACCTAAATTCAAATCTGACCTCAGACACTTAACACTTCCTAGCTGTATAACCCTAAGCAAGTCACTTAACTCCAATTGCCTCAGCAAAAAAAAAAAAAAAAAAAAAAATCAAAACTATCTAATAAAAAATGGTCTAAATCACTTTTTCTTAGAGAAATGCAAATTAAAATAATTATGAACTTCCTCCTCACACTTATCAGAAATGACAAATGCTGGAGGGGATGAGAGAAACACAGGTATACTAACCAACAGCAATTGGTGAAGTTGTGAACTGGTTCAATAATCGTTCTAGAAACAATTTGGAACTATACCTAAAGGGCTATAAAGTTGTGCATTGTCTTTGACTCAGGAATTCCACTAGTAAGTCTGTATCCCAAAGAGATTAAAGAAAAAGGAAAGGATGTATGTACAAAAATATTTATAGCAATTCTTTTTGTGGTAGCACAGAATTGGAAATCAAGCGAGAGGATGCTCATCATTTGGGGAATGGCTGAACAAGTTGTAACATGATTGGTTTTTAAATTTTTTTTAATTAAAGCTTTTTATTTTCAAACATACACATATATCATTTTCTACTTTCACCCTTGGAAAACCTTGTATTCCCAATTTTTTTCCTTTTCTGCTTCCTCTCCTTCCCTCTCCCCTAGACAGCAAGTAATCCAATATATGTTAAACATGTGCAGTTCTTTTAGATATTTCCACAATTATAGTGCTACACAAGAAAAATCAGATCAAAAGGGAAAAAATTGAGAACGAGAACAAAATACAAGCAAACAACAACAACAAAAAAGTGAAAACGCTATGTTGTTATTCATACTCAGTCCCCAGTCTTCTCTCTAGGTATAGATGACTCTCTCCATCACAAGACCATTGGAACTGAATCACCTCGCTGATGAAAAGAGTCACACCCATCAGAATTGATCATTGGGTAATCTTGATGTTGCTAAGTACAATGTTCTCTTGGTTCTACTCATTTCACTCAGCATCAGTTCATGTAAGTCTCTCCAGACCTCTCTGAAATTATCTTGCTGATCATTTCTTATAGAACAATAATATTCTATTACATCCATAGCTTATTCAGCTATTCCCCAACTGATGGGCATCCATTCAGTTTTCAGTCCTTGCCATTACAAAAAGGGCTGCTACAAACATTTTTGCACATGTGGGTCCTTTCCCCTCTTTGATGATCTTTTTGGCCCAGTAGTGACACTGCTTGATAGCCCTTAGGGCATAGTGCCAAATTGTGTAGCATATGATTGTGATGGAATAATATTGTGCTATAAGAAATGATTAGGGGGACAGTTTCAGAAAAACATGGCAAACCATGTATGTACTAATGTAAAGTTAAGTGAGAAGAATCAGGAGATCATAGTGCACAGTAACAGAAATGTTGTAATCATAAATTGTGAAAGACTTGATTATTTTGATCAATATAGTGATCCAAGATAATTCCAAAAAGTACATAATGAAAAAAAAATGCTAACCATCCCCAGAAAACTGATAAACTCTGAGTTATTTTTCTTGTTTTTGAAATATGACTAGTAAGGAAATATGTTTACATAATTTCACATGTATAATCAATATCATATTGCTTGCCATCTCAGGGGGTAGGGAAGGATGAAAAGAATTTGGATTCAAAATTTTTTAAAAGGATGTTTAAAAATGAATAAATAACATACATTTTTTTAAAATCCAAAAAAGTGAGGAAAAAAAGGAAGGGTTTATAAGTACCAAATGTACAAATGTATATATTGGGTACAGGACAACTTTTGTTCCATCCTACAGAACATGCAAAAGCACATGAAAATACTCACAATAGTCCAGAGACAATGAAGCAAAATGCATAGACGTATTTTTCTTTCTGATATCACCTCCTCTCCTCCCCCCCATTCCCTCCCCCAGTAGATTCAGAGCAGAGTACTACTCTGTGCTTTGGACTCTCCTCAGATGAAAATTGCACTTGGGCTTACAATCAGACAACATAAAATAATTCCAGTGACTCATTCATTTTCTTTTACTTAAAAAGTTTTATTGATACTTCTTGTCATATCAGTCATTTCTGGAGTGGGGAAAGGAATAACCCATTTCCTCCCCACAGATTTAACCCTCTCTTGCAAAAAACAAAAAAACAAAAACACAATGGTTACATCTATTATTATATACAGCATTCTGATGTAGTTGTCCCCTGAATTTGGCTACGCTGGGTCTTCCAGGAATCTTAGCCATCCACATTATCTTGGGGGGCAACTCTAGACACCAAGGTATATATCTTTTAGGAGGTACCTAGGGACATGACCATAAACTCCATAGAAAGAAACAAGGCTTTCCTTCCCTTCATGCTCATCCAAGTGATCAGGACCTTGTTTGATCAGCAACTTTTATATTTGGGCTAGGAATGCTGATCAGGGTAGGTGGGATGATGAGAACTGATAAAAAGCCATTCAACTTTTATTTTGCCTGTTTTCTCTACTAAAATTAATAATCTTTGAATAGGAAAAGACAGAAGAAAAATGGCTAATTGAGAGGCGATACCAATGATAAGTAGGAAAATAATAAGAGAGCATCTTACTGCCCTAAATGACACATATAAAGTACTTCATCAGGCATGTGTGATTGCTGAGCCTGTCAGTGACCTTTGAAAAGTCATTGAGAACATGAGGCACAGCAAGATCATATCCATGAGGGGGCCTAAATTCATGCCATCTGAATATCAGCTGAAAGAATCATTTTTAGCTTATAATAAAGAAGATCTGGAAGGGGGGAGTTGGGAAACATGGTAGCAGTCTTCTAATATTTACTGAATTGTCTCATGGGAAGGGATTAGGATTTCTGCTTTACCCCAGGGAACAGAACCAAGAACAACGGGTAGAAGCTGCAAAGAAGAATGTTGCCTCTTGGCAGGTAGTGTGCTCCCCCTCACTATAGGTCTTCAAGCAGGGGCTGAATGACCTCTCCCCACCCCAGGCAATTGGTGTTAAGTGACTTGCCCAGGATCACACAGCTTGTAAGTGTTAAATGTCTGAGGCTGAATGACCACTTATTGCTGGTGTTATAGAGGGAATCTTAAGGTATGAAATTGGACTAGATAGCCATCTGAGTCCCTCTCCAGTTCTAAAATGGCATAATTCTATAATGAGAATATGAAGAGTGAATGTTCTCCAGATTTTCCAAAATGGGAAGAAAATGTTGTTTGCCTATAAAAGAATGATAAGTTTGACCTCTATATTCCTCTCAGAGGTCTACAATGTATTATTATAAGAATGGTTACTGAAGATCAGATGAGTTAATATATGCCAAGTGCTCTGAAAGTGCTGCATAAGCATGAGCTTTTATTACTATTATCTAGAAAGGGAAATGTTGATCAGCAAGAGCCAGCATAGTTTTGCCAAAAGCAGGTCACACTAGTCTTGAGTTTATCTCTTTTTATGAGTGTGTCACTAGACTGGTAGATTTTATATATACATATATATATATACACACACACATATATATATATCATATATGTATATGATTATATATATATATATATATATATATATATATATATATATACACATATATAGTTTTTTTTAAGCAAATCATTTGACAAAAAAAATCTCTCTGTTCCTGAAGAAAAGATAAGAGTCCCAGAATGCCATGGGCTAGATGATAGTACAATTTGGTGGACTCAGAATGATGAGATTAGGATCCCTTCAATTCCTGGTCAGGGAACCAAAATGATGAGGTTAGTGAAAGGAAAAGACAAAAGAAAAAATGGCTAATTGAGAGGGTCTGGCATCCCCAAAAGATAACTTCTCTGGGGGGAGACTCCAAAAAGGATCACAGATTAAAAGGGAACATAGTTTCAGAGTGATAATCTTAAAGGGGACACAGTTGCAGTAAAGGGAACAATTTCTCTCCCCCTTCAAGAACACGTTGAATATCTGGTCTAAAAGAATAGCCAGTTTTATCAATAACTTGAATGACAGCATAGATGCCATGTTGATTCAGTTTGTATGTGACACCCAGCTGGGAGGGATAGCTTATATGCTTGTGCAGAAGTCAAGATCTTGCCTAGACAGAACATTAGGATGAGTTGGATATAACAAATGGCCTGGGTGATGGCAGGGGAGCAAATATACCATAGCCACCATAATCTGGACTGGGTAGAAAATTTGGTAACCTTATGACTTTCAAAGGAGGAGGGATTAACCAAAAAAGTTAATACAATTTGAGTTTGAGCTGCACTCAAATTCAGTGTTCAGAAGTAGGGAAGGGCTAACACCATGGAAATCTTCCCTGATCAGAAAATATCTGGAATAATAAGTTCCTTTCTAGAAGCCACTGTTCAGGAAGGACACATAAAATAGGAGAATAACTAGGGAATGAAACTCCTGCAGTATGAAGATCAGATTAAGAAACTGAGGATATTTAATCTAAAAAAGAGAAAATTTCGGGGAGAAGAGAATTATCTGAAAGTATTGCAAAAGGCTTTCATATGGGAAATGATCTCCAGTGAAGGAGAACTCATGACCTCACAAGGAAAACTCTTTTCACTAGTAGGAAGCTTTTCTGTCCAAGCAGTTAGGTGGCACAGTGGAAAGAGCAGCTGGACCTGGAGTCAGGAAGTCTAGAATTCGAATCCAGCCTCTGATACTTCTAGCTGTTTAGCTAAACACGTTATTTCACCTCTGCTTGTCTCAGGTTCCATATCTATAAAATGGGAACAGTAACAGCAAATTTCCCAGGGTTGTTGTCAGAATCAAATGAAATAATAATTGTGAAGCATTTAGCACAATGCCTGGAGCATAGTAAGAACTATATTAACTATTATTTTTTATTAAACCTAAATCTACTTTCTTTGGTGGCAGTTTCTACCTATTGTTCCTGGTTCTGAACTCTGAGACCAAGCAGTTTAAACTTAATCTCTCTTCCTAGCTTCCTTAACGAATCTCTCAGAACTCATACCAGAGACCATGGCCTGTAGGTAATTCTATCCCAACCTTATTCCTATTTCCAATTTAACTGCCTCTCCCAGAACAGGATTTCAGGAAAACTTCATCCATGCTTCACTTTATTCCTTCTAATAGTTTGCCCTCCCCCTCCAGTTCTGGAACCATGAACCAAGAGTAAGTCAACTCTGCCATTGCTCCTAGAGAAAGTGGGTTAATCTTCACTTTATAGGGCCCACTTACCATTTCCATATCTTCTGGACTAAAGTGTTCCTGATGTGGTTCGAGGACCAAAGTGATGTGGATGATGTAGACACCAGAAAATGGTAGGCACCAAAAGTTGGAGTTTGGTCACGTGAGGAATTCACAATGGCCATTATCTTTGGCAAAAGGTCGATTTATTTAGGGAAGAGCTTATAGACAAAGTGAAGGGGCAACAATAGACACCGGGAATGGTAAATATGAAATAGAGTTGGGAGAGCATATGAGACAAGTTCTTCAGTGGAACTCAGTTGCCCAATAGAAAGGGAGCATCCTATGAGGTGGAACATGCCCTTAACTGGTAAGCTAAATCCTGAAAGGGACTTAGCACCTTAAAAGAGTTACTGTAAAAGAAGGAGAAGTGGGATTAGGAAGCCTAGTAGAGTTAGGGGAGATAAAATGAGCTTGGGGAGGGGTAAGAGTGCCATGGCAGACTGACCCAGAGGAAGTCAACCACCATGGTATTTTATAGTAAAAATTTAGTCTCAGGGACATGCCTGGGATTTCTGACAGGGCATGGCAAGGTGAGGCTGCTCAAGACCTCTAGAGAGGGTGGCTCTCAGTTTGACATAACTTGGATTTCAGACTGGAAGATCTCCTCAGAGGGTGGTACCATGAAGTTAAGTTGATCTTCATTATCTCCTTCTCCCTGCCAGCTTCTGGGATTCATTTTTATCATTTCATCTGCTATAACCACGCCTAACTCTAAAGACCTCATCACTCCTCTCCAGCCAGCACTCTGCTGTGTTTTGCTTCCCTCATTGGGATGTAAACTCCAGCTGAGCTTGGTGAGTGCTGTAATCTCTGCTACTAGAGAAACTGAGGCTGCTGCATCTGCTGTGCTCAAGAGTTCTGAGCTACAGTAGAGCTAAGTCCATCAGGTGTCTATACAACATTACTATGATGAACCACCAAGACACAATGCCATCAGTGTATCCTACTTAAGGAAAAGGTCAAAAATGAAGCAAAACAAAGAATGAGATAGAAATCGCAGCACTTCCAGCCTGGGATATGGAGACCCAGTCTTAAAAAAATGGAATATAAGCTCCTTGAGGGCAGGGATTGTCTTTGCTTGTATTTGTATCATTAGTCTTAGCATAATGCCTGGAACACAAGTAAGTTCTTAATAAATGCTTTTTCATTCATCCATCCCACAATTCTGTTTGTTGACCCCAGAGAGGAGAACTAGGAAGAAAGGGTAGAAATTGAAAATTTAGGCTTGATGTCAGAAAAAAGTCTTCCTGATGATTAGAGAGTTCCCAAAGTTGAGCAGGCTGCTTCAGACAGAGGTAACTTTCTCCTTATCAAATTTCCTCAGGCCAAGGCTGTATGCCTACTTATCCGGGATGACTGAAAGGCAGGGTGGTCAGGAGGGGTTCTTAGTCAAGGATGGTTCTGACTAAATTGCCTCTGAAGTTTCTTCCAGTACCAAAATCTGGGATCTTATGAATATCATGAACTGAAGTCATTTGGGACTTTTAGAAGTTATATCTAACAAATGATGAAAAAAATGTCTTTACTGTAAAGCCCCTCAATGATCTTGTAACATACATTATTATCAGGGTAAGCCTCATAAGCCAAAGCAATGTTCCTGGGCATTTAGCTTGAGCCAAAAATTAACCCAACTGCCTGCTGTTCCCATCTCTATATACAGACTGTCCCAGCACTTGGGATGTCCTCTCTTCTCTCTTCTACCTTTTAAACTATTTACCTTCCTTTGAAAAGTTTCTCAGGTATGGTCAATGTCTTTTTTGATCCCCCCACACTGGATGATGCCATTTAGACCAAACTTCCTTTGGATTATTTTAAACTATATTTTCTACTGGACTTCTTTGTGTGGCTATTGTCTTTCCCCAGCGAAATGTAGGCTCCTTGAAGATAGAAATTATTCCACTTTTGTATTTGTATCTCGAGTAAACACAGTACAGTGTCTTTTTTCATTTTGGCAAGGCAAGTGGTTTGGCCAGAGTGTCTGAGGATGGATTTGAACTTAGTTCCTCCTGACTCCAGGGCCAGAGGGTCTATCCACTGCACCATCTAGCTGCCCCACAGTACAGTGTCTTGCACATAGTAGGTGTATGACAAATGTTTGTTGAAGGACTTCATACCCAGATGATTTGATTGAGTGACTGCAATGCAGTGAGACTCTAGGAAAAGATGAGAACTAGTTAGACTAGTGACAACATGAGGATCACAAATGTTAAGATGAAAGGGATCTTCAAGGTCATCTAGTCTAATCTTCATTTTGAAGATGTGAAAACTGAAACCTAGAACCTCAAGCTGCTCTTTGCATGTGGTATAGTCATCTGTGTCTTTTCCCTCTCCTCTATCAGATCAGTTACTCAGCTCTATGACTTGCTCCTTCAATATGCCTCTCAGCTTTCCCCCTAAGGTCTCATTCATCCCGCCACCAGCCTAGTTAGTGGCAGATGCCTTATCCTGTAGGCATCAGAGACTATGGTGACCCCCAGAGAGGATATATGGGCCATCTGTGATATGAAGGCAGCAGGGTCCCTGACACAGGGAAGCACAGCTGAGATTCTGGGATTTCCTCCAGACAGTGTACCATCAGTGGAAATAATTTACAAAGCTTTGAGTCAACTCTCCTTTCCATGGTCGAACATGGACAAGTAGAGGTAAGCCCAGCTACAGGATGCAGTTCTATGTTGAATAATAAATGCTTGTTGAATGAATGAATGAATGAATGAGCAGTAATATTGGCTGAGAGGGAACAGAATGATACTAAGGAAATCAAGCTTAGTTTCCCCGAAGGCAAACAACAGTTTCAAGAATGATAGGACTTGGAGCTCCATCGTGAGAAATCCTCCTGAATGCATAAGAAAGTAATGAAATGCTATGCAAAGCATATGGACTCATAGCTGTGAAAGCCCTCTGATGATTTTGGACACCTGAATCTAAAGACAACTCTGCATCTGTTGTAAAATAGACTCTGCTGGCCTTGAATAACAGGAAATATATACATGAAGTATGAGACCTATGCCCAGAGGATTTCCGAGGGAAGTGCTGCCAACACAACTGTTTACTCGGATAACAAGCAGTGGCCAAGCTTTAGAGCTCTGAAGAAGCTTGTAGATTTCTTGACTTCTTAAAACAATATTTATTTTTATTCTGAACTTAACAAACACCAAATATAATGCACATTTCCATATATATAGTAGAAGAAAAAAGGGGACTGCACATGAAATCTCAGGTCTTTTAATATATAGTTTGCTTTTTTAAATAAAATTCCACCTGCAGCATTTAGAACTGTCCTACTTATCTGTCCTTTTCCTCTGATTTTCCTTCTGTTTTCTCTTTATTTTTTTTTTTAAAGATGTCCCAATGACCCTCTTTTCCTTCTTTTCCTTTTTTCTACACTATTCCTATATTTCTTCACACTCCCAATCCAACCCCAAATTAGCAAGGGGCGAGAAGAAAAACAGAGCCTTTATGACAAATATTAATAGTCAAGCAAAACAAATTCCCACTTTTACATGTATGAAAGTGTCATATCTTGCATCTTAAGTCTATCATCTCTCTTACAAAAAGTGGGTAGCACTCAGCAATCCTCTGGAACTGTGATTATTGCATTGATCAGTTTTTAAGGGTTTCAAAGTAGTTTTTCTCCTGAATGTTGCCATTATAGAAATCATTCTCATGATTCTGCTCACTTCATGCTGTGTTAGTTCATATAGGTCTTCCCAAGTTTCTCTGAATTCATTCATTTTGTCATTTCTTATGTCAAAGTGTTGATGTTCAGTTGTGTCTGATTCTTTGTGATTCCATTATGGGGTTTTTCCAGCTAAGAGACTGCAGTAGTTTGCCATTTCCTTCTCCAATAGATTAAGTCAACTAGATATTAAATGATTTGCCCAGAGTCATACAGCTAATATCTGAGACCAGATTCGAGCTCTATTCTTCCTGATTCCAGACCCAGTACTCTATCCCTTGAATCACTTAAGTGCTGAGTACAATAGTATTCCATTATTTTTATATACCATTATTTGATATTCTTCAGTAGAAGGATATTCCCTTAATTTTCATTTTTTTGTTACCACAAAAGAGCTACTATAAATATTTTGGGACATATGAATCCTTTCCTTCTTTTTAAAATCTCTTTAAAGTATAGATCTAGTCATAGAATTGTTGAGTCAAAAGTTTTGCATAGTTTAATGGCTGTGATAGAAGCAAGGTTTTCTTGACTCAGTATCCCTGACTTCCTTGACTTCCTCCTTCCGTATAACCTGAGGGTGTTTCCACTTCACAGTGCAGTTTTTGTTGAATAATGAGACCTTACCCTAATAACTAAATTCCTTGGGTTTATTGAACACTATGCTTCAATGTTCCATTGCTTCAGGGTTCCGTTGCTTCTGTATATGATGTACCTAATCTGTTCCAGTAATTGACCTCTCTATTTTTCAATCAGAACCAAATCTTCTTTCCTGAAATCAAGTCTATTTTTACCATAGCCTTATCTAAAATCACACATATTATTCTTGCTTATTTTTAGTTCATTTGGGCATAAAAATTCTACTTTTTTCACTTGAAAAATAATAAATTCTACACGGTTTTTAACTATAAATAAATTTCAATATTTCCTGTATTTTTCTTTTTTGTTAAAGCTTTTTATTTTTAAAACATCTTTTCAATACTCATCTTTGCAAAATCTTGTGTTCCCAATTTTTTCCCTCCTTTCCCTCAACTCTCTCCCCTAGAAAGCAAGTAATCCAATATATGTTAAACATGTGAAATTCTTCTATACATATTTCCATAATTATGCTACACAAGAAAAAGCAGAACAAAAAGGAAAAAAAAAAGAGAAAAAACAAAATGCAAGCAAATAACAACAAAAAGAGTGAAAATACTATGTTGTGATCAATACTCAGTTCCCACAGTCTTTTCTCTGGGTGCAGGTGACTCTGTCCATCACAAGACCATTGGAACTGACCTGAATCATCTCATTGTTGAGAAAAGCCTGATCCATCAGAATTCATATACCATAACTTATGCAGCCATTCTCCACTCACTTTCCAGTTTGTTACTACAAAAAGGGCTGCCACAAATATTTTTGCACATGTGGTTCCCTTTCCCTCTTTTATGATCTCTTTGGGATACAAGCTCATTAAAGACACTGTTGGATCAAAGGGTATGCACAGTTTGATAGCCCTTTAGTTATAATACCAAATTGCTCTCCAGAATGGCTGGATTCTTTCACAGCTCCACCAACAATGTATTAGTGTCCCAGTTTTCCCACATCCTCTCCAATATTTATCATTATCTTTTCCTGTCATCTTAGCCAATCTGAGAGATGTATAGTGGTACCTCAGAGTTATCTTAATTTCTTTGATCAATAGTGATTTAGAGCACTTTTTCATATGACTAGAAATAGTTTCAATTTTTTCATCTGAAAATTGTCTGTTCATATCCTTTGATCATTTATCAATTTGGAGAATGGCTTGAATTTTTATAAATTTGAATGAATTCTCTATATATTTTAGAAATGAGGTCTTTATTAGAACCCTTGAATGTAAATTTTTTCCCCAATTTATTGCTTCCCTTCTAATCTTGTCTGTATGTTTTTTGTATAAAATCTTTCTAACTTAATATAATCAAAATTATCCATTTTGAATTCAATAATGTACTCCACTAATAAAATTCAATAATGTACTCCAATAATATACTTTGGCTGTTATCCTTTGTAAAATCAAACTATCCTTTGTTCTTCTAATTTGCTTAAAATATCAATTTATATCTAAATCATGAAGCCATTTTGACCTTATCTTGATATAGGGTGTTAGGTATGGCTCAATGCCTAGTTTCTGCCATACTAGTTTCCAGTTTTCCCAGCAGTTTTTGTCAAATAGTGAGTTCTTATCCCAAAAGCTGGAGTCTTTGTGTTTGTCAAACACTAGATTGCTATAGTCATTGACTATTTTATCCTGTGAACCTAACCTATTCCACTGATTGAGCACTCTATTTCTTAGCCAGTACCAAATGGTTTTGATGCCCCTTGCTTTATAATATAATTTTAGATCTGGTTCAGCTAGACCACCTTCATTTGCATTTTTTTTCCATTAATTCCCTTGAAATTCTCGACCAAAATTTTGTTCTTCCAGATGAACTTTGTTATTATTTTTTCTAGCTCTGTAAAATAATTTCTTGGGATCCTGAGTGGTAGGGTAAATAAGTAGATTAATTTAGGTAGTATTGTCATTTTTTTAATATTTGCTTGGCCTACCCATGAGTACTTGATATTTTTCCAGGTGATTAGATCTGAAAGTAGAAAGTGTTTTGTAGTTGTGTTCATATAGTTCCTGACTTTGCCTTGGCAGGTAAACTCCAAATATTTTATGTTATCTACAGTTATTTTAAATGAAATTTCTCTTTGTACCTCTTGCTGCTGGGCTTTGTTGGTAATATATAAAAATACTGATGATTTCTGTAGATTTATTTTGAATCCTGCAACTTTGCTAAAGTTGTGAATTGTTTCTAGTAGTTTTTTAACTGATTCTCTAGGAGTCTCTAAATATACCATTCTATCATCTGCAAAGAATGATAAATTGTTTTCCTCATTACCTACTCTAATTCCTCTAATCTCTTGTTCTTCTCTTATTGCCAAACCTAACATTTCTAATATAATATTGTTTAGTAATGGTGAGAGTGAGCAACCTTGTTTTACCCTGATCTTATTGGAAATGGTTCTAGTTTTTCCCCATTACATATGATTTTGCTGATGTTTTAAAATCCATCATTGGATCCTTTGAAGGAAAACTCCATTTATTCCTATACTCTCTAGTGTTTTTAATATGAATTGATGTTGGATTTTGTCAAATATTTTTTTTTGTTACCACAAAAGAGTACTATAAATATTTTGGGACATATGAATCCTTTCCTTCTTTTTAAAATCTCTTTAAAGTATAGATCTAGTCATGTTGGGTCAAAAGTTTTGCATAGTTTAATGGCTGTGATAGAAGCAAGGTTTTCTTGACTCAGTATCCCTGACTTCCTTGACTTCCTCCTTCCGTATAACCTGAGGGTGTTTTCACTTCACAGTGCAGTTTTTGTTGAATAATGAGACCTTACCCTAATAACTAAATTCCTTGGGTTTATTGAACACCATGCTTCAATGTTCCATTGCTTCAGGGTTCCGTTGCTTCTGTATATGATGTACCTAATCTGTTCCAGTAAATGACCTCTCTATTTTTCAATCAGAACCAAATCTTCTTTCCTGAAATCAAGTCTATTCTAGGATATACTATAAGATATTTAATATGCATGGGAATGCCTGCCATCTAGGGGAGGGGGTGGAAGGAAGGAGGGGAAAAACTTGGAACAGAAGGGAGTACAAGGAATAATGTTGTAAAAAAAAAAATTACCTATGCATATATACTGTCAAAGAAAATGTTATAATTATAAAAATTAATAAAAAAATAAAAAAAAGAAAGAAATCAAGTCTATTTTTACCTAGCCTTATCTAAGGCTATTATTGAGATGATCATATGATTTTTGTTAGTTTGATTATTGATATAGTCACTTATGCTAAATTTTCCTAATATTGAACTAGCTCTGCATTCCTGGTATAAATCCTACTTGGTCATGGCATATTATCCTGGGGATATCTTGCTGTAATCTCTTTGCTAATATTTTATTTAAGGTTTTTGCATCAATATTCATTAGAGAAATTGGTCTATAATTTTCTTTCTCTGTTTTGACCCTATCTGGTTTAGGTAACAGCATCATATCTGTGTCATAAAAGGAATTTGGTAGGATTCTTTCTTTCCCTGTTTTTCCAAATGGTTTGCAATATTGGAATTAATTGTTCTTTAAATGTTTGGTAGAATTAAAATGTTAATCCATGTAGCCCTGGAGATATTTTCTTAGGGAGTTGATTGATAGTTTATTCAATTTCTTTTTCTAAAATGGGGCTATTTAAGTAATTTATTTCCTCTTTTGTTAATCTGGGCAATCTATATTTTTGTAAGTATTCCTCCATTTCATTTAGGTTGTCAAATTCATTGACATATAGTTGGGCAAAACAACTCCTAATTATTGCTCTAATTTCCTCTTCATTGGTGTAAAGTTCTCTCTTTTCATTTTTGATACTAATAATTTGATTTTCTTCTTTCCTTTTTCTAATCAAATTAATTAAAGGTTAATTTATTTTGTTGGGTTTTTTTTTTCATGAAACCAACTCTTAGTTTTGTTTACTAATTTAATAGTTTTCTTACTTTTAATATTAATTCAATTAATTAATCTCCCCTTTTATTTTCTTTTTCTAACTTTTTTAGTTGCATGCCCAGTTCATTGATCTTCCCTTTCTCTGTTTTATACAAGTAAGCATTTAGAGATATAAAGCTTCCCCTAAGAATTGCTTTGGTTGCATCCCCAAAATTTTGCTATGTTGTTTCATTATTGTCATTCTTTTAGATGAAATTATTATTCTGTCTATGATTTATTGTTTCACATGCTCATTCTTTAGAATTAGAGTATTTAGTTTCCAATTAATTTTTGGTATATTTCCCTCTGGCTTTTTATTGCATGCAATTTTTATTATGATCTGAAAAAAATGCATTTACTATTCCTGCCTTTCTGCATTTGATTTGGGGGTTTATGCCCTAATACATGGTTAGTTCTAGTATTGTTAAGAAAAAAATATATTCCTTTTTGTCTCATTAAGTTTTCTCCAAAGGTCTATCACAGTGGTCCTCAAATTTTTTAAATAGGGGGCCAGTTCACTGTCCCTCAGACTGTTGGAGGGCCGGATTATAGTAAAAACAAAACCTCATACTCTGTCTCCGCCCCTCAGCTCATTTGCCATAACCCACATCTGGCCTGGGCAATAGTTTGAGAACCCCTGATCATATCTAACTTTTCTAAAATTCTGTTTACCTCCTTAATTTCTTTCTTATTTATTTTGTGGTTTTATTTATCTAGTTCTGAGAGAGCAAAGTTGAGATCCCCCACTAGTATAGTTTTGCTGTCTAATTCTTCTTGCAGCTCTCTTAACTTCTCCTCTAGGAATTTGGATGCTATACCACTTGGTGCATATATTTAGTATTGATATTGCTTCATTATCTATGGTACTCTTTAGCAAGTTATGGTTTCCTTCCTTATCTCTTTTAATTAGATCAATTTTTGCTTTTGCTTGATCTGAAATCAGGGTGGCCACCCCTGTTTTTTGTTTTTTTTGTTTTTTTACTTCACCTGAAGCATAATAGATTCTGCTCCAGCCTTTTACATTACTCTGAATGTATCACTCTGGTTTAAGTGTGTTTCTTGTAAAGAACATATTGAAGGATTTTGGCTTTTAATTCAGTCTGCTGTCCACTTCCATTTATTTTAAAATGCCTGATAGCCCTCTATTTCATTAAAGATCAATTTTTCCCCTTCCAGGACCACACTGTTTTTCTGGGTAGATTATTCTTGTTTGTAAGTTGTTACCCTTTGCTTCTTGAAATATTATATTAAGATCTCTTCTATTTGTTGGTAGCATCCAAATCTTATGTGATTTTGTCTGTGGCTTCTCAGTTCTTGTATTATTTCTTTTTGATTGCTTACAGTATTTTCCCTTTGATTGGGAAGCTCTGGATTTGGGCTCTGATGTTTCCAGTTTTCAGTTTGGGGTTTCTTTCAGGAGAATCTTAGTTCTAAGATATCAGCACAGTTTATATTTATTATGTCTTGAAGAAGTTTATTTAAGGTTTCTTTTTTGGGCTAAGTATATTCATTTTTAGGTAGCCTAATGATTCTTAGATTTTGCCTCCATGATCTATTTTCTAGATTGGTTGCTTTTGATAACATATCTTATATTTTCTTATTTTTCAATCTTTTGATTTGGTATTGATGTTTTTATTGTCTTATAGAGTCACTTATACTTGGCCCATTCTAATTTTCAGAGAGTTTAATTCTTGGCTAAGGTTTACCTTTTTTAAAGTATTAACTCTCCTTGTCATTTTCCCCCCTAGCTAATCCTTTTGTTTTTCTGTTCCATTTCTTGCAGGTATTTATACTCCTTGTGGCCAGGACATTATTTTTTCTTTGCCTTTATTTGGACTCCAACCTCAGCTAAAGGCTTGTATTTGAGTCAAAGTACTCGTCCTTATTCCTGCATGGTATAGAAAGGTTCTGTTTGATCCTGAGTTAGATGAATAAGACTAGGCTCTGCCTTCTGCAGAAATTGTCTTGCCTTGTTTCCTCTTGGGGCCCAGGTTGCCTGAATCCTGATAATTCCCTTTCTCCTGTTAATGTGGTTTATAATGTGGGGTTTGTTATTAAATGATATGTTTCTATCATGTGAAAAATTCACAATGGCCATTCTCTTTGGCAAAAAGTAGATTTATTTAGTGGGATAGGTTATAGACAAAATGAAGGGATACAATTAGCATTGGGAATAGTAAATATGAAATAGAGTTGGGAGAGCATATGAAAGATAAGTTCCTCAAAGGAACTCAGTTACTCAATAAAAAGGGAGCATCCCATAAGGTTGGGACATGCCCTTAGCTGGCAGGCAAATCTTGAAAGGGACTTAGCACCCAAAAAGAGTTAGTTGTAAGAAGGAGAAATGAGATTGGGAAACATGGTGGAGTTAGGAGAGCTACCACATGACATGGGGGAAGGGCAAGGAGAACAACAACAAGGAGAACAAGGAGGCAGAGTGCCATGGCAGACTGACCCAAAGGAAGGTAGCAGCCATGGAAAGGTCCATAAGTAGATTTTATAGGGAAAATTTAACCTCAGGGACATGACTGGGATTTCTGACTGGGCATGGCAAGGTAAAACTGCTGGAGACCCCTACAGAGGATGGACCTCAGGGGTTTGACATAACTTGGATTTCAAGCTGAACAGACAACCTCCTCAGAGGATGGAACCATGGAATTAAACTGATCTCCATCAGTCTTTTCCCTGCCTGCTTCAGGAATTAATTTTTATCAATTTCTCTGCAAACCTCACCTAACATTGAAGACCTCATCACTGTCATGGATGGGGCTTCCAGGTTCTCATACGCTGGGCACTGCTCTGGCTCTGTCTCCTGACATGGTTTACCTTAAATTAGGCCTAGATCGGTCCTACTTCTTGCTGGGGAAGTGGGCTGCTCACAATTCACCTTAGACCTCCCTAAACTTGCATGTCTGCTCAATGCTTCTGTAGGATTCTGGCAATCCTTTTGCAGTCCTAAATATAATAAAGGACTTTGTAGTTGATTTTCTTTGTACTCATTATTATTCATTCTGGCTCATTTTTAGCCGGTATAACGACACCAGTTTCGCCATCCCCTCAGCAACATGGGTTTTGCTGTAAACAACAATCAAATGGATTGGTCCATGGAACCAAGGTTCAATCTGTGCCTTCCTGGATCCAGTTTCTTCATAGCCTCTGGCCTTATTGACTTGGTTTACTGATCAAATAAAGACATAAAAGCCTCCAGGTGGAGGCTGAGGAGCTCGAGCTTCACTGAAAATGCTCACCCTAAGGCAACATGAGTCACTGTAGTCACTGTAGCCTCTGACCAGAAAACAGTTTAAAGAGATAAGAGGGCCCCAAGCCAAATGTTGCTATATTAAGATTGAATAGTCCTGTGTTAAGGCTAAGTAAACCTCCTTTTTTTGATTGTGAAATTACCTGTTTGTCTCTTATTTTGTGCTACCACTGCCTCTAAATCACTAAGGTACAGGCCTAAATCACTGCTAACAGTTCAGTATCTGGGCTCCTTCCCTGATTTTTTGTCTAGGGTGAGGGAAAAGGGTAGGGCACCTCACCTGCCTAGTCTAAACATCACATATCCTAGCCTGGCTTGAGAAAAGGTTAAAAACTTTTTTAGTTTCCCCAAAGTAGCAGACCAGTCTTCTTAGGTGTTTTTAAAGTCACTACTAGGGGCAGCTAGATGATGCAGTGTGTAGAGTACCAGCTCTGAAGTCAGGAGGGCCTGAGTTCAAATTCACCCTCAGACAATACTACCTGGACAAGTCATTTATCCCCAACTGTCTCACTAAAAATAAAGAAATAAAAAATTAAAAGAAATAAAAATAAAGCCCTACACAGAAATATAGGGATGGGGGGGTACAGAGCTAGAATTAAGAATATTTGTAGCAAAAAGTGAGTCCAAAGTAAATGGCATGAAGTGTTGTTAAATGCTTTTGGAGTGACTGCTTCATGGATTGGGATAGCATTGAACCGATACCAAATTTACATTTGATACAATCATCAAACCTTAGGTACAATGTTTTAGCAGTTGTCATTAGTTGTTTCACCCATTTCTGACTTCCCTTGGCACCATCTAGGTTTCCCTTGGCAAAGATACTGAAGTGGTTTGCCACTTCCTTCTCTAGATTATTTTACAAATGAAGAAACTGAGGCAAACAGGGTGGACGTGACTTGCCCAGGATCTCATAAGCTAGTATCTGAGGCTGGATTTGAACTGAGGTCTTCCTGATTCTAAGCCTGGTACTCTATCCCCTGTGCTACATAGCTGCCTACACTGTGTGATAGACTTCATGTTAAGTGCTGGAGAGAAAGAAAAAGGGAAAACAGTCCCTGCCTTTAAGAAGCCTATATTTTAATGGGGGAACAAATGCTCATAAATAGGTATATACAAAATATATACTGAGTAGATGGAGGGGAATTTTATCCAAGAGGACAGGAGCAATTGACAAGAGTCAGATGTTCTTTGAGCTAAGTCTTGAAGGAAGCCAGGAATTCTTCCAGGTAAAGATGAGTAGGAAAGTATGCTTTCAGGGAGTAAAGTATAGGAAGACTGGAAGGGTAAGAAGAGGCCCTTTTGGGAAGAGTTAAAAATGCCAAACAGAACTGTTTATATTTGATCCTAGAGATAATAGAGAGTCCTTGTAATTGATATGATTAGAACTGCCCTCTAGGAAAATCCCCCTGGCAGCTGAATGAAAGATGGACTGGAGTGGGAAAACCTTTGCAGTAAGGAGACCAATTAGCAGACTATTGCAGTAGTCTAGAGTTGATGTGGGCCTGAAATATATGAGTGGAGAAAAGGGGATACATAGGAAAGATGAAGAGAAAGCAGAAACAAGATCTTACAACAATTGGGATGATTGAGACCAAGTAGTCCAAGGATGGCGCTAAGGTAGCAGACCTAAACGACTGGGAAGATGGTGGTACCCACAACAGGAATAGGCAAATTTTGGAGGGAGGGGAATTTGGAGGAGAAAATAATGAGCCCTCATTTGAACATGTTGAGTTTAAGATGTCTACAGGACATCCAATTCGAAATGTACAATAGGCAGTTGGTTACAGCTGCCCATGTACCATCTGGTAGCTTCTCATTTTAACTAATTATTCTTGCTAACTAGATGCTAAGTTCAGTTGTTTCTGTACTTTTGAGGAATTGCAAGTGCAGTCAATGCCCTCTAAATTCTGGTGCTCTGAAGCACCAGTTGCCACAGTTTAATTAAGGTATTAGGAGGGGGGTGTCAAAATAACAATTTAGCAAGTTAAAATTTATATAAGTCTTACTTTGCAATTTCCTAAAAGCAATCCAGCCTACTTTTCTCCTTCTAATTCAATTCTGGGCCCAAATAATTTTCCTTTTTTTCCCAACTCATTTTTCATTTGCAATATATGTCTAAGATATGTATGTGCTATATTATATATACATACATATATATATATATATATATGTAATAGTATAATATATATTTATACTAGTCTATGAACTAGTATAATTGTATGGGATAGCCATACAATTACTTATCATAGTCTGAGCATTATGCATTCTTCATTCATTCACCTATAGTTAAATTCTTTTGAGTGAAACTGGATCACACACAGAAGATTCTTCTATGTCTAAAGTCTTGATGTAATCAATGTAATAATTATTCACAAATAATAGCATCTGGAGGATCTCATCATTCACAATGAATCAAGTGATCTCCCTCCAATAATGAATGTCTTTGATGAACATGCTCTCCTTTATTATCTCTTTATGCTCCCTTATTAATGATCAGAAGGTTGTTGAACAAGGCTAGCTATGTTGTTACAGCTTTTAAGGAATCATCTGGAATTTTGGCATGTGCATGGGAGACACCTTGTTGAAGGAGAGCCTTGAAAGCAATATTTTGTTCTGCCAAATTAAATATCTTTTTATTACCACCAACATTAAACAAGATGGGATCTTACATTCTTTCCATCTTTCATTCAATCGTATTATGGAAAAGATGTGATCTACTGTGGAAAACCCTTTGTAAAAGCTTGCTTCCTCCCTCTAACTCCCTCATTAAGGCTGCCTTTGATGTGTGTATAGATCTTTCTATAACAATTTTATATAGAAAGGAAAGCAAGCCTGTAGGTTCCAAGATGTACCCTTGGTTGTCTTTTTCTTGATAGTAATAAAGTATGAGATTTTTTTTACACCTTTGGTATCTTCTCCCACTTCAGATACCTTGTGATTTGATTCTTTAATACCTTCAAAACTGTGAAAAATACTTTTGACCTTAAGTTTCTCCATGAAATAAAGATCTCTTTTTTAATACCAACATTTTTATGGTGGCTCAGAGTCATGGAACATTCTAATCTCTATAGAATTGAAGTTAAGGAAATAGCAAAACAGAAAACAGCAAAAAATTAGGTGGGAAAAGTAGTGTAAAAGAGATCTTCAAAGAAATGTGTGATTTTAATAGTATTTTGTTTTTCTAATTACATGTAAAGATAGTTTTCAACATTCATTTTTGTAAGATTTTGAGGTCCAAATTTTTTCTCCATCCCTCCTTTACCTCTCCCTCTTCAAGAAGCAAACAATCTGATATAGATTATATATCAACAATAATTTTAAACATATTTCCATATTTGTCATGTTGTGAAAGAAAAACCAGAACAAAAGGGGAAAACCATGAAAAAGAAAAAGTGAACCAAAAAAAGATGAAAACAGTGTGCCTTGATCCTCATTCAGTCTTCATAGTTCTCTCTTAGGAAATAGATGGCATTTCCCATCCCAAGTCAATTGGAATTGTCTTGGATCATGGAATTGCTGGGAAGAGCAAAGTCCATTACAATTGATCATCACATAATCTTGCTGTTGCTGTGTACAATGTTCTCCTTATTCTGCTCGCTTCACTTAGCATCAGTTCATGTAAGTCTTTCCTGTAATTGGCCGGCTGCCCTCTTTGTGGTGGCCAGAAACTGGAAACTAAGTAGATGCCCATTGATTGGAGAATGGCTGAATAAATTGTGGTATATGAATGTTATGGAATATTGTTGTTCTGTAAGAAATGACCAGCAGGATGATTTCAGAAAGGCCTGGAGAGATTTACATGAACTGATGCTGAGTGAAATGAGCAGGACCAGGAGATCATTATACACTTCAACAACAATACTATATGAGGATCAATTCTGATGGACGTGGCCCTCTCCAACAATGAGATGACCCAGATTAATTCCAACAGAGCAGTAATGAATTGAACCAGCTACACCCAGCGAAAACTCTGGGAATTGACTATGAACCACTACATAGAATTTCCAATCCCTCTATTTTTGTCTGTCTACATTTTTTACTTTCTTCACAGGCTAATTGTATACTGTTTCAAAGTCTGATTCTTTTTGTACAGCAAAACAACTGTTTGGACATGTATACTTATATTGTATTTAACTTATACTTTAACATATTTAATACGTATTGGTCAACCTGCCATCTGGGGGAAGGGGTGGGTGGAAGGAGGGAAAAAGTTGAAACAAAAGGTTTTGCAATTGTCAATGCTGGAAAATTACCTATGCATAAAATTTTTGTAAAAATAAAATTTAAAAATTTAAAATTTTTAAAAAATTTAAAAAGAAAAAAAGAAATCAGCCTGCTGATCATTTGTTATAGAATACTAATGTTCAATTATCTTCATACGCCGTAACTTATTCAGTTATTCCCCAACTGATGGGCATCCACTCAGTTTCCAGTTTCTTGTCACCACAAAAAGGGTGGCTACAAACATTTTTGCACATGTGGGTCCTTTTCCTTTTTTTTTTTTTTTTTAATTTCACTGGGATACAGACCCAGTGAGTTAGTTGATTATTGTCCTTCCTTCTCGAAGAACCGAAATGACATCACTATGTTAGAGTTGAGTTATGGTGATCAGACCAATACAAGCTCAGAATCCTGGGCCACAGGTTGGACACAAATAATCCCTGTGAACATTTGAGGTAGCTTCTCTAACTTTGTACATCTTGTGTTTCTTCTGGGCTAATACTATTTTGCTTTGCTCATTTTTGCACCTTCTTTAATGAAGATACACCATGCTGGGCAGTCCTGTGCCAGTGTCTCCTGGGTCATACAATCCATTCTAGAGTTCTTAAGAGATACTTTGAGAGTGTCCTTGTATTGCTTTTTCTGACTATCTTGTGAGTTCTTACCCTGAGTTTTTAATAAAATAATTATTTGGCAAATGTGGCCAGCCCAACAGAGTTGTGCTCTCTGCAGTAGAGTTGGAATGCTTGTCAGTTTAGTTCGAGAAAGGACCTCAGTGTCTGATATCTCATTCTGCTGGGTGACCTTCAGAGTCTTCCTAAGACAATTCAAATGGAAGTTTTCTGGAAACCATCCAGGTTTCACAGGCATACAACAATGAGGTCAGCACAATGACCCTGTAGACTTTCAGTCTGGTAGTCAGTGTAATACCTCTCCTCTCCCATACTTTCCTTAAGAGCCCCCCAAACACAGAGCTACAGACCCAGTAGAGACACTGCTGGATCAAAGGATATGCACAGTTTTACAGCCCTTTGGACATAGTTCCAAATTGCTCTCCGGAGTGGCTGGATCAGTTCACAACTCCATTACCGAGGTATGATTTAAAAGGAAGGTGGGCTGGACATGTGGCAAAAAGGAGAGATAACTGATAGCCCCAGTGTTCCACTGTTGCCTTCGTGATGTCAGAACGAGGGGAAGATCCTTAGCATGATGGATCCATGCAAACTTAAAAGCTAGGACATGATGAGAATCTCACAGTATGGCTAGATATACATGGGTTATTTTATTTTTTTTTCTATTAAATAAATAAATGGAAATAAATTAATAAAAATAAATGAATAAATAAATAAAATTATTTTATTAAACTGAACAGATTATAGAAAGTTGTGGTGGAAGAAATATCTGATTCTGCCCCTATGGAAGTTTCATATATATATATATATATATATATATATATATATATATATATATATATATATATATATATATATATATATATATATATTTTTTTTTTTTTTTTTTTTTTTTTTTTTTTTTTTTTTTTTCCCTTTCATCCTTGACTCTTGATTGATTGGCTGGCTAAGGGGACTAAAGACTCAGGATGGTGAAATCACTTCCTGGTCATCTGAACAAAAGCAGTCATTTCAAGTGTGCTCTAATGCTTGGCAGGGATAAAACAGTGGGCAACACTACCAAGGGAACTTAGTTTGGCTGGGTCCACATAGTGTTTTCTCCTACTATGAGTAAGTGATCTCTTGTTAACTTCTGAATGATAGCTGAGTATTTCAATTTTGTTCCAATGTCAAAGCTAGACTACCAGAGCACTAATTTGAGTTAGCCTCAGTTCAGAATAGAATAGAATAGAAGACCAGCCCACTGACAGGGCCCATACCTCCCTCTGATTCTGGGGAGACTTACCTCCCTTGGTGTGCCCCTGTCTATTCCTGGATTATAATAGTAATGTGAAATGTGAGCTCACTTCAAGTATTTGAAGAGCTGTCATGTGCCAGAAGCCCTATATTTCCTTTCCTACGTGCTCATTGGAATCAAGAAATATCTTAAATACTGCCTTCTTTCTAACTTTAAAAAATTCAGTTTCATTATATTTTCAAGTCTGCATTCTCTTCCTTCCACCCCACCCCAACCCCAATTTTGAATGCAAGAAAAAACAAAAGTCCTGTTATAACCATGTATAGTCAAAGCTAAACAAATTCCTAAATTGTCTGTCTTAAAAAAAAATATATATATATATATATATATATATATATATATATATATATATATATATATATATATATATATATATATATATATGTCTCATTCTGTACCCTGAGTCCATCACCTCTATGTCAAGAGGATGTTTCATAATCAGTCTTCAGGAATTGTATTTCTGACTCCCTACTTTTAATCTTGCTCTCAGAGTTAATTTTCTGGAAGTTTCCCAGTTCTCAATCTCAAGCCAATGTATTTGTTTGCTAAATTTCTTCTGGGATTAATTTCCTCAACCCTTACCTCTGATTTGGGGAGTCCTCTGATCTATATCCTTTCCCCTACTGTTTCTGTATCCCCTAACCTAGGTGGACTCTATCCTACTCCTAGCTATGTAATGATAATACTAGTAAATAATAACAATGGCTGAAGCAGCTGGGCACCTTAAAGGAGAAAAAAGAGGCAGCATGTGCCAAGAAGGTCAAAACCTTCATTTCCACCTTGACTGCCATCTCCCCTCATCCCCTAAGACCCAGAATTCAAGAGACTTTGGAATAGCAATGTTTCCGGCTCAGTGCCCTCAACTATCATCCTAGGAAGCAGTCCTGGTAGAAATGGAGCTTGGCCACTGCTCCTGCAATGGCTACATAACAAACAGATATGGGAGTTCCAGAAGGGACTGTTCTTTCCTTCAAAGTCCTTGTCCTTGGCCTTATATAGTTCAGTATCAGAAATTGATATTTAATCAACAGAAATGACAGTAGAGAAGTATTATCATCTGTGTTGCTGCTGCATCCTAAGGACCATGGGACTTTTTTCAATCTGACTTGCCGTCTATATGCCATTTTCTTCCATTAAACTGTGAGCTCTTGAGAACAGGGACTGGCTTACCTCTTTGTCATCTCCACTGCTTAGCTCAGTGCTTTGTACATAGTAAGCACTTGATAAATTATATAGCACTCTTAAGATTTGTAAAGCTGTTTATGTATATTATCCCATTGGATCCTATTTTTACAGTTGGGAAACTGAGGTAGGCAGTAGTTATATGATTTGATTAAGGTCACATAGTGAGGAAATGTCTGAGTTTGGATTTGAACTCACAGAGATGAGTCCTCCTGACCCCATCCACCGCAGCTTCACCCAGCTGCCTCCACTCCTTTAGCAGAGAACATGATAGAGAGTGGAAAGAGGATCTGGAGATGGAACTGGAAGACCTTTTTTGAATCTTGATTCTGCCACTTACTATCAGTGTAATCTTGAGCAAATCAAAGAATCTCAGAGTTGGAAGGAATCTCTGAGGCCATCTAGTACAACCAATCCACTCTACCTCATTCCCAAAAGTTGCTTATTCCATTTCTGCCAGAGATCTCCCATTAGGGCCAGTCTACTACCTTCCAATCAAATGGAAGAATATATTTAAAGTCCTATATAAATGTTGAAGAAGCAGTGTGGGATGATGAGTAGGACAGTGGACATGGAATCTGGAATAACTAGGTTCAGATATTCATTATCTCTGTAACACGAGGCAGGGTCATGTGGCTTCTCCCTATGCCTAGTTGCTTCATCTCTAAAATAGCCTCTAAGTTACCTTCCAGCAGATCCTAAGATCCCGTGTTAGCTATTGTTATTACTCCAAGTCAGCTGTCATTGTTAGGGAGGTTCATGAAGTTGATCTTAAGCATAATTCTTTGAATGAAGGGATGTATATTTGTGAATTTCCATAGGGGAAAAATCTTTTTAGTATTGATTAAATGTAAGAGCTAGCAGAGATTTTAGGGTTGTGGAGTTAGTGGGCATATGTTGACAGTACTGTGGAGTTAGTGGGCATATGTTGACAGTACTGTGGAGTTAGTGGGCATATGTTGACAGTACTGTGGAGTTAGTGGGCATATGTTGACAGTACCTTTTTCATTTACTAAGTGTGTGACCTAAAGCAAGTAACTTTCCTCCAGGCCTCAGTTTCCTCCTTTGTAAAAATGAGGCAGTTGGATTTGATGACCTCTAAGCTCTGACACTATGATCTTCCTGTTGGTCCTCATTTAACAGAGAAGGAAATAGAAATCCAGAGATGGGAAGGGTCAAATGGGGTGTTGGAGGCTGGAGCCTATGTCTACTGGCCCACACTGCCTGTATACAGTCTGTACAGAAAATGATATCATGGTGGCTCTTGCCTGGTTGGTACGCAAACAATAGGTGCTTAATCCATGAAGCATAAGGCATGGTGCCAGTAAGCGAGATGCTGCCCTTCCCAGAGGCAGGGGGATGGTTTACATGACCTTCCTCCCACTCACCGGGCTGTAGGGACCAATGAGGTGGCGGTCCCTTTAAGAGCTCTGGCCGCGAGGAGTAGGCGGTCGTTCGGCCAGCCAATGCCGGGCCGATTCTGCCGAGTCTCCGCCCCTCTTCCCATGAGCCCTCGGGAGTGGCCGGGGACAACAAACGGCATCTGGTTCGGGGGGCGGATGCAGTGGCATTGGGGCTGGGGGAACCATGGCACTAGGCGCCTGGCGGAGAGCTCCCGTGCGCGGCAGCGGCAGCTCGGGTTCTCGAAGCCCTGCGCGCGGGCGGCTGCTCTGGTTGTTGTTGGCAGTTGGCGCTTGTGGCTGGGCGGGTGCCCAGGACGGTGGCGGAGCCGGAGCTGTAGGGGCCATGGAGGAGGAGATCGTGTCCGAGAAGCAGGCGGAGGCGAGCCACCGGCAAGACAGCGCCAATCTGCTCATCTTCATCTTGCTCCTCACCCTCACTATCCTCACCATATGGCTCTTCAAGCACCGACGGGCCCGTTTTCTGCACGAGACTGGCCTGGCTATGATTTACGGCAAGTGCCTCCCCTTTGCCCCCCATCCTGCCCTTTGCGACCCCCTCCCCTCCTTTCCTCTCCCTCTCCTGCCACGTCTCCCGTGGAAAGGGGACCCGCTGCTTGGCCCGGGACCGCCCCGGGACCGCGGCTTCTTGGGGTCCCTGGGGAGGAGGGCTGCCCAAGTGATGGGGTGGGGAGCCGCGCCTCGTAGCTTCTCGGAAATTGTATCGGGGCTCCCTGCCTGGGTGGAGGGCTGGGCTGCAGGAGTCCCCTCGTCAGTTTTGGGGGTTCTCTGAAAAACTGATTCGACCTCTACTTGTCTTCTCGCACCCACTCAGCTATCTGTCCTCGCGGCGGACGAAGGAAACATCTTTTCTGTCTCTCCTTCTGGTCAAACTTAAAGCTAAGGGACCTTGGGGAACCGATCTGTCGATCCATAACAATTAGCTGCGACTCCTTAACAACCTGTTGGCTACGTTCTAGTAGGAATTTGTTAGAATCCCACACCAGAGGTTCGGATTGCCCCAAGTCAGCTAACGAAAGAGTTAAAAGTTTTCCCAGGATGGTAGTTACTACACAACAATCAAGACGGTTAATCTAAAACTAATTATAAGCACTACACATCTAGAGTCGTGAGATTATTAACCCTTTACGAGTGGTGTCAATGGCTTTCCATTCTGGTTTTTTCTTCTTTTTTCCTTTTCTTTTTGGTTAACGGGAAAGGAGGGAAGTAATGGCAAACAGCCCCCTTGGGAGAAACAGATCTGTCTCGTTCCTAAACTGGTCCCTCTAGAGAGGTTTTGCTGACTGTCTTAATCAAAGATGACTCCACTGAGTGATCACTGTGTCTATGTGGCTTTATTTATGTCTGAAGAGATCGTTTCTCACAAATAATCCCTTTTACCCAGCATACAGGTGAGATTGGTTTGTTGTTTTTTTTTTTTTCTCACTTGTGGCTGTGGCAGGGAGCCCGCTGATGTTTGCCCCTTTGCCTCAGACTCGAAGTCAGTTGAAGACTTTGGCTCCCGAAGAGCCACTCCATTCATGAAATGTTTACCTCTGAGTATGTATCTCAACGAGGATAAGAAAAGGTGATTTTCTGTGAGTTTCAGAAAAATGCACAAACCCGTGTCATTTTCCCTCGGAAGGTAATGATTTTCTTAGATTGAAGCTCATCATGGTTTTAGAAACTTGGCCAACTTTTCCATCTCTTTTCCTTTATAAAGACTCCTGAGAGCATAATCCCGCTGTGTGGGAGCCTTTGGGTAAAATTGAATATTGGATATTTTGCGTTATTTCCCATGTAATCTTTTTATCCAAGTAAATGGTCTAGATATCCTGGTTTGTACATCTTGCTGTAGTTCTCCATTCTCATTTGCTGGGTACGTACAGTGTGCTAGACACAGGAAATAACCCCAAACTGGAAGACAGTCTGTAATCCAGTTAACAGGACAAAATGAAGACCCAAACACAAAAATATTAGTGTCATAAGGTTCTATATGCCAAATGCCAAATTCTTCCTTCCTAGGAGGATTGGGTTTTCCTAGGTTAGGCTGGAAGGAATGCTATAAATGCTCAGTTGTATGGTGGAAGCATAAACTCTCTCTGATCGTTGTTAAAATGTTGCATTAAAAACAGGTGGGTTACTGTTAACCTTTGCTAAAAGGTTAAATGATTAAGCTTGAAAAGGTAGAGAATTTCTGTTGAAAGGATTAATTAAGGTATTGAATGAGGACATAAAATCAGTAAGAAGCAAGGAAAGAACATCTATTGGTCTCTGTTTTGGGAGGGGGCGTTTTTTCCTCTGGTGTTGCCTGATGTGAGAACACTAATTCATTTTTCATCAACCAGCATTACTCAAAGCTGGGGGAGAGAAAGAAAGACTAGGGCTAGGTTTTTACCCTTTGAAAATTTAGAGGGATACAAGATAGGTTTAAAAAAAAAATCATCATTTGTATTTAAGTCCATTGGAGAGGACCAGAATGCTGTGAGGAAGCAGGTCCTAAGAGGAAGTTCAGGAAAGGCTTCTTGAGGTGCCAGCTAGTCAGGGCCTTAAAAGATGGGGGTCGAGTTCCAATCTGGCCTGGAGCCAGGAGTTCACTCCAAATGTAGTAAGGCACTCCACTGACTAGTCCCCCTTGACAGTTGGGGTTTTTTCCATTACTCTCTTAACCTCTCAAGGTTTCTTAAAATGCAAAATGAGGATTAGTGGTATTTATCTACTTCTCTGTCTTTAAGGGTTAGTGTGAGCCTGAATGAAAGGGTGCAAAAAGCTTTCAAGTCCTTGGCACTACCCAGAGTAAGCCTGGTTTGGGTTTTTCTTTTAATCCAATTGAGCATCTTTCCCAATTTTTTTCTTGCATTTCTCATACCATCTTAACTACTGGTACTTTTATTCCCTTCTTGCCTACCCTCCAGCCTTTAAGATTGAAGTCACTGATTGTTTTTTTTTTTCCTAGCTTTGGGTCCATTTTTCTATTTGAAACCAAGAAATACTATTTAAGTATTTAATTCTTTTCTTTTCTTTTGAAAAAGTAAGGGTATTTTTTGTGAAAACTAGAGTTTATATAATCTAATATGGTTAGTTGGTTGTCCATAGAAATCTTTAGAAATCTAAGCTGTTGAGTGTTTTGTTCAACTAGCTAGCTTTCCTAAAGAATTTAACATCGTCACAGCCAAAAATTGTTAAGCTAAGTTGAGCTTTAAGTTGATCTTCCACTATGATCATGAGTGCCAATTTGCTTATAAATAGTAATAAAAAAGGTTGAAGCATATTTCTTTGCCTTAAGCTTCAAGCAACCTAAGGGTCGGTCACTTAGTATGATTCACTGAAAATTGTTCAGAGGGCAACAAAAATGAGGAATTGTGCCTTTTTTCCTGACTGTTCTCTATGTCTGGTGAAACTGTGAGGTCTAATCCAATACCCTTAAGAGAAATTAACAGATCAAAGGGTTTTTTTGTATGTGTTTTTTAAAGACTATAAAATGTAATCTGATTTGGCCATGATTGATGTCACAGTGATAAGATGTCTCATCATGGGCATCCAAATCTTGATTTCTCCTTCTGCAGACTAGAACAATGAACTGAAACCAACAGGATGAAATTTAAGAGGGATAAATGTCAATTCCTACATTTTGGATGAAACCCCCCCCCAACAAATGTACAAGTAGAGGAAGGGGGGACCTGTCAAATGAATTATGGGTGGAGGTGGGAAACGAATTTATTTGATTGCATTATGAAATGGGGAAGTGAAGCAGTAGATTCTATGAAAAGATGATTTGTAAGATATTTTCTCATTAGGTAATCTTCCTGCTCTATTACTTATATGCTGCTCTAGAAATATTGGGGTTAGTGATCTGTGATATTACACTGGGGAAAATTACCCATCTGTCCATCCCCTGCTTATGAGGATGTCAGGTTCTCCGATTTAGGAATTGAGCAGTAATTTCAAACATGTTTGTATTTTGGTCTGAGTACTGACTCTTCAGAAGCTCAGGCTTGGCTAACATCATTGATTTTTTTTTTTTTTTTTTTTTTTGCATCAAAAACTAGTGAAGTTTTTAGGGGTTTTAAGGAACTGGTTGATGCCCACAAGGTACTTATAGCATTCTTTCTTTTTAAATTATAGGGCTTTTGGTGGGCTTGGTACTTCGATATGGCGTTCATGTTCCAAGCGATGTTAATAATGTGACATTAAGCTGTCAAATGCAGACAAGTCCGGCTACCTTATTAGTGAATGTTAGTGGAAAATTTTATGAATATACACTGAAAGGAGAGATCAGTTCACATGAACTCAATAATGTTCAAGACAATGAAATGCTTAGGAAGGTAAGCTTCTAATATGTTTATTTTGGATATATATTTTTAATTCTATCACTAAAGTGTTGCAGAAGGGAAAATGATCAATGTCTTTAACACATTATAAAAGACTCAATGAACTCTTTTAATATACACAGTGAAGTATTAATTAAGTATAATGCTTGGGAAATTTCACTTTCTGATTAAGGCATAACTCATTAAATTTTCTGTTTTGAATTGTGTTCCAAATATTTCTAACCTGTTTTCCTGCCTTAATCTTTCTCGTATTCAATTATTGCAATGCTTCAAGATGCTTAAAATAATAACTTCTCATGCTGTAGCACCTGACAGTTTATCAGAGAACTCTCCTTCCAACAACCAGGTAGGTAGTAATGGGAGAATTAGCCTCATTTTTCAGATGAGGAAACTGAGGCTCAGGGATGTTAAAGGAGTGCCTTTCCCAAGATCACATAGCAAGTAAGTACCAAAAACTGAGATTTAAATACAGTTCTCTTTTTAAAAAAAAAATCAGTCATTTCCTGATATATTTCTTCCCTCCAACATTGAACCTTCCCTTGGAACAAAGGAAAACAGTTAAGTGCAATTGACTGGCAAAGCAATCATGTCTGGAAACGTAGGCTACATTCTACTGAAAGGAAAGGATGTGTGTTCCATCTTTCCAGCAGTTATTTCACCACCTGTACTGCTACATCAGTTCCCATGATAGATGAATTTAGATATATGGATTCTATAGGGGACTGAATTGAATCTCACTTGCCACTCTCCTCCTCCTCTCCCTCCATGCACACAAACACTCCAGAAGTTACTTGCCTCTGCATCCATTTCCCATTCCTAACTTGGCATTTTGCTTCTTTTCCCTAGCTTTTCTGTGTCACAATTGTTTAGGTTGTTACGTTCCTCTCTTCCAATTTCTCTGTCTTCTGCCCTTTGGAAAACAAAATAACTCAATGTCCATAAAAGAAGAATCACTGAGTGCTTGTCATAGATGTTCCTTTGAACTCGGTGTCTTCTCAGGTCTTCTCTATTGGAGACCAGCCAATTGTTGCCCTCTTTAGGTTCTCTCTGTGGAATTTTATTTGTTTTAATGATGAAGTAGCAATACTGTAAGTTGTAATAACATACTTGCCATCTAATAGAAGTGTTTAGTTTTTTATCATTCCAATAATTTACAGAGTGGCTTAGTGTGAGGTTTTACAAAATATTTTCATTTTAAAGAACTTAAAACCTTTTTTTTCTCATCTTTAAACAGGTCACTTTTGATCCTGAAGTATTTTTCAATATCTTACTTCCTCCAATTATATTTTATGCAGGATACAGTCTGAAACGGGTAGGTGCTTCTACATTTGTGTGGTCCATAGTGGGTACCAAGTGTTTCTGAATTCAGTTGACTTTTCTGTGCACATTGTGTGTGGGAATCTTCTTAATGACTAGCTCTTTCTATAGTCCCATCTCATCTTTTTCTTTTGCTTTGTTAGCTTTTCCTTTTTGGACCCTCACATTGTTGCCTTTTTGCACTTATCCCTTTTAATCCACATAATGCGTGGTATGTTAAAACCTGAATCCTGAGTTTTTGTTGTCAGCCAGTTGGTACATGTCCTACAAATGTTGGTCAAATTGAGTAACCAGAGACCTTATTTTTTAGAGACATTTCTTCCGCAACCTTGGGTCAATCCTAGCATATGCTTTTCTTGGGACAGCCATTTCTTGTTTTGTGATAGGGTAAGTATTTGTAGCCTGAGATATTTAAACGAGATTTCAAGATCTCTCTAAGATATGTGTGTGTGTATATATATATATATATATATATATATATATATATATATATATATATATATATATATGTGTATGTGTGTGTGTGTGTGTGTGTGTGTGTGTGTGTGTGTGTATGTGTGTTTGTGCATATATGTATTTATAGCTTGTATAGCATACTATTTCTGAATGCAGCTAGAAATGTTTGCAATTTTACATTCACTCATGTTTCTCAAAAGACTGGACGTTGCTTCCATGCCTTAACAATGACATGCTTTCAGAGTTGCGATCACCTAGAAGATACCCAACTAGGTTTTCCCCTGCCTTTTCCACTATTCTCAAATTCAGCAGTGGTTTGTGTGTGTCTGAGTGGTAAATATTTTTACTGAACAGGTCAATTATGTATGGCTGTGTAACCTTGATGAAAGCAACAGGACAGCTCGGTGGTGATTTCTACTTCACCGACTGCTTATTGTTTGGTGCTATCGTGTCAGCAACCGATCCAGGTATGTCTTCTAAGGAGCAGCCTTTTGTGCCTACTTTCCTTTTTTGCAGTGTGGCTTCTGTTTCATTTTATCTTGTAGGTTTTCTCAATTCAAGCAGTCTGGGATTCTCTGTGGTTTAAGCATACACATTGTTTTACTTGTACTTTATTGACCATTAAATTGGGTGCTATTTAAGGCTTGAAGTTTTTTTTTTTTTTTTTTTTAATCTAGGATCATTCATGATGGTACATGTCTTTTTACCTGAAAGTGGGAAGTGAGTTAAATATGTTCATTAAATTAGAAACATCTAAGCAATTCTTCCACATCCCTAAGAGAATAGTCACCTAAAATCTTTGCAATTGCAACTTCTGGCTTTAGAGTTTCCAAATGACAAAGGATGTGAAATGATGGTTCCAAATCGTTTGTACCAGGTACAATTTTAACTCTACTGGATACAGTTTAATGGTGTTGGAAGGCTTTTGTTTGCCTGGCAGAAAATGTTTCTCCAAGATTGGATTTATGCTTACTAAGTAAGAGGTGTTTAAATACAGAAAGGACTGCTTCCCTTGTGCCTTTTGTGCCCACTCTACCAAATGCTAGTGTTGCCAGGTCAGTTTAATTAGAGTGAGCGGGATTGTAGTTCTTTTCCTCAAGCCTAAGTGTAGTGGATGGCTACATTCCATTGAAGAATAAAGGAAGCAAGAAAGTACAGAGGCCGAGGCTTTGGCACTCAGTCAGAAGCTCACTCTGCTGCACCTTTTGGTCTCAGTTGGAAGAGGCTTGTTCCATTTGGCCTTTTGACCTTGTGAATGACAATTAATATTTAATAATAATTAATATGTGATAAATCCTAGTTACCTCTAAAAAAACTCTCTGGGCTTTATTGAAAAGGGAGGAAAATGTGTCCTTTTTCTGGTATAAGCTGACCTTGAATTAAAATCAGACAGGATAATGTTTTGAGGCCAGCAGTTGGTATCATTTAGCTTTTAAAGATGGAGCCCTCCAGGGCTTTCTTCTTAATGTCCATATGTACAGGTGTCCATACAAAATTATCTTAGCCCAGGAGGCTCAAACTTTATGGCTTTCTGCAGCCTACAGTTTGGTTCCTTGTTCTTTCCAGGAGCCAGCCAGTTATTATATTGCACAGCCTCCCTTACTGAAAGAGATTTACCCATATTTTTCAAGTTTCTGAGGCAGCCAGATTACTTATTAAAGGTGATCAGTTTAGCCTTGTTGTTTGAACCTCCTATTTTTTTTTTCATTTGCTTGTAAAAAGGTAGCTAGTTAGATGGTACAAACAAAACTGTTTTTTTCTTGAATCTGCCAAATAGGGGACTTGATGTTTCCTTGAACTAGATAAACATTCTCCCCAGTCTTTGCCTTGGACCATGGGGCTAGCCTTGTCATGTTATAGCAGCTCACCTCCAGAGAGGAGAGCCGTAAGTTACTGTTTAATATTCTGGAAGTTACTCTTGTATCCTCTTGCTTTGCTGTTATGATATCTGTACGTTCCAGTTGAAGTGCTTTACAAGGGAAATTGCATCTTTTCAAAATGCCGGCTTCTCAATTTTAGTTGCCTTTGGAAGAGGTTCTAGCATTTTCGGACTACATTAATCTTTCATGGTAGCCTTGGTTTATGCAGCAAGTGGGCCGTGCATGGCTCAGCAGTGAAGGTTATAATACATATGGCTTCAGTCTCTTATTTCTCTAGGGTTTCACTATAACTAGTTTCTTCATTGTGGGTGAGTTCCTTCTTTCCTGCCTCCCTCCCCTTTGCCCCAAGGTGTCAATGAATCAGTAACATTGACTTCTTTTTATAGTAAACAGCCCACCTGTTATTTTGGCCATTAGATGGATCTGATGGAAGATTTTGACACTAACCAAAAACCAACATTCTCCTTGTTTTCCCTTATTGTTCATGAAAAGCATTGGTTTTGATATTTGGGGATCTTATAGAGAAAACAAGCTACAAGGTAAAATCCACAGTGGGGACTATCTGTCTGTCTATCTCTCTCTATTTCTACTTCTATATGAACAATATTCTACAACCTAGAAGAGAAATGATTACTTTATCTTACAATAAAGCTATGAGTAAGATCTAGATGGAAAAGAAACCGAAGAAGAGATATTTTTGAAGCTTATGCTCTTTATGTGTTCATACTCAGTCCTCCGAGTATTAACAAAACTCAAATCTTTTATTTTAAGCTGCTTTGGAGATGGAAAAAAGAATTTTTGTATGCATGCAATCGAGGGAATGGTGTTTTTGATATAATAATATAAAAGAAAAGGTTGACACATCTAAATTTCTGTTATAAATTGTGTTAGAATTTTTTGTGAAGAAGTTAATTTCTGATAACAAAAATCAAGTTCAGGTTATGATGATAAAGAAAATCAATTGGGGCAAATGTATTGATAATGACTATTCTTTTTTTGCAGAAATAGATTTGTATATTCAACTTTAAATATAATGAAATGATATATATTTTAATTCTGTGAGAATGAGGACATCCTTTTATATTAAAAGATTACTATTAATGAAAAATGTTTTATTATGTTTTGACATGAGGTTTCCTTTGCAGATAATGACTTTTCTTAAAACAAAAATTTTTTGTCTTTATCAGTGACTGTTCTTGCCATATTCCACGAACTTCAAGTTGATGTTGAACTCTACGCGCTTCTCTTTGGAGAGAGTGTCCTTAATGATGCTGTTGCTATAGTATTGTCTTCGTAAGTGTGTTGTGTTTTTGTTTCTTAAAATTTTGGTGTGAAGTATTATGGCATATGAGCCAAAAATCCCCTGTCTAATCAAATGTAATCTGAATCAAATGATTTCTAAACTGCAGAATTACTTTGAATAAAATATAAACACGTGGGCAATACCTAAGTTACCTCCTATTGTTATAATTTCTAGATTACACTTGCTATGCCAGTTGGTCTCTCCCTCCTCCCATAGTAGATAGCTTAGGAATTCTGAATTTCCTGCACTACTGAGCAAGTCCCCAAGGTCTTCTGGACTTGTTCTTTCCCTATGTGGGGGTGAAAGAATGGAGAGGACAGAAGCCCCATATATTTTTTTTCTTGAATTCACTTTTGTCCTCAAGTTTCGCCATTCTGGATATAATAGAAGAATGGATTTAACCATCCTAAGTACCCTTTTTTGCCTTGCTATCAAATGAGAAATCATTTTTTGGGTTTTGGCTCTCCCGTACTGGTTTCATTTCCTCCTCCTGAGTTTTGCCATTTAAGATTTGGTTTGACGTGGCAGTAAGTTGGTCCAACAGATTTCAATGAGTATAGTTTTGGAAAGCCTTTTCCCCCATCTCTCATCCTCGTCACTGAATTTTCACAGCTGTTCGCAGCTCATATATTGTTAATTCAGGAAATACAGCATAAGACTAATTTCTTACAGAGATTTAAACAATTTCATTCTTTTAGTGAATCTAGATGCAGAGTCAAAACTGTGTACTAATTGGGAGAAGGAAAAAGGAATTACAAGGCTTCTAGCTGTGTTGTTTTCTGAGTTGCTAAAAACAACACATTCCTCCCAACAAATGTTCATTAAAGGACTTGCTGTGGGTGGAAAGCACTGTGCTAGTTGCTGAGGGAGATAAAAAAGTTTAAATAAGCATCCAGCCTGTGTCCTCATGGAGCTTTCAGTCCTATTAAGATTCCAGTTTTCTGGATCATTTGTGTATCTTGGCTCACTGATGCCGATTTCAAAGAAGAAGAGTACAGGGGGGAGCTAACTTCTTGGATTTTTGTGCTCCCTAAAAATGTCCCTGGCAAACAGTCTGTCTTTCTCATTGGCCTCAGGGCTTGAGAGTTGGGGAGAGGGAAAACAGCAAAACAACAACAACCTGAAAACACTTTACTTCTAGCTCAGATGTGTTCTTGGTTTTTTTTCCTATTTGAAGTCAGCAATATTATTTGATAAAGTTGGATTTTTAAAAATCATCTGGAAAGCTTAGGGTTTAACATAGAAGTGTAAATATTGGTAAAGAATAATTTTTTTTTTAAATTGAGTTGCCATTTTTGGCTGGATGAGTCTGAAGATGCCCTCTTTGAAGAATACCAGGTATAATAAGAGCTTAAATTTCTTTAGCACTCTGAGCTTGAGAAGGTGCTTCCCTCACCTAGCTCACCCTCCCTCTTCTCCTTCCCCCTGGAGTTAGTGCCATCGTTCTCCCCGTTTTATAGATGAGCAGGTTCTTCGCCCACTTGCCCATTGAGAGATGAAACTCAAGCCTCCATAAGCCAGTGCTCCTTACCTCACACCCCACTGCCTTTGGAGAGGCTGCATGATTGTCTTAACCCAGTTGGGTAAATGAATTCCCATCTCCAAGCAGGAAAGAAACAGACCGTGTCAGGGTTTCATTGGCCCCAGGGCATTACCAGCTAGAGTGCTTGCTTAATGCCTTTAGTAGCACCCTTCATTTGCTTTTTGGATAGTTACAAAAACCCCAAGTCTGGGATGGCTGGGAGTAAAAGAGTTTGTGCCACGAAATAATTAAGATGGATTTGCCCCCATCTATCACCCAGCATCCTCTGCATTGGAGAAAGGGGAGCAGGACCTAGGCCTGAGTTTTATAAGTAAGAAAAGGTAAGGGAAGCCATTGAGAAAGACTTAGTTTCAGGAGGCTCAAATTATGCCTCTGTGAGATAAGGTGTTGCTTGAGAGTGAAAACCTGAGCTACAGCTTCAGTCTGGAGGCCAATTTTTTTTTTTAAATGAACTGCAAGCCCTCCATCTGCTTTTAACCAGAGGTTAATCTTCATTTTTCAGTGACATTTTGTTTTGGGTTCCTTGGAAATGAGTACATAGATGAATGATCGGGATGATTCATTCCAATCATCTATACTTTGACCAGGGGAAAGCTGAGGAAGAGCAATCTTTTTCAAGCCAAATTATAGGTGTTTTATTGGAAGCATTACTCTGAAAATATCCCTCGGGAAAGGGAGCAAACCTTATCACTGGTTAGCTGTTGTTTATCCTGTTATCATGAATGTGTCACTCTATAGTAGAGTGACCCAGACCATTAAAAAAAAAAAAACTCTTCAAACATTAATTCATTAAAGGTTCAAACATTAATTCAAATAACTATATCAGTTATTTGATCAATATGATGTCTCTCCATTAGAGATATTATGTTACATTGAAATATTTCACCCACATGTTTACATTTTTCATTTTGAGTCTGAATATGAAATTTAAGATCAACTTTCACTTGCTTGATTTTTTTTTTATTAAAGCTTTTTCTTTTCAAAACGTATGCATGGATAACTTTTCAACATTGACCCTTGCATAATCTTGTGTTCCAAATTCCCCCTCCTTCCTCTCACCCCCTTCCCTAGATTTGCCTCAATTTTTTGTATATTTTGTTTGGTTTTAAGCACATTTTATTGACTTAAACTGGTGAATGGATATAAAGAGAGTCTTGTCTATGCAATATACCGAATATGTTTTTATACTTGTAATCAGAAGCATATTGCCGTAGCCATAGGAAAGATAAAAGGAACATGTGTTTTGTCTGTTTGGAGGGTTCCCTGGCCATCCCTTACTTCCCTTTCACTGATGTACCTTTTTTTGATTCTGTGATCTGACAGGATTTTTTTTAATACCTCTAGTAACGAATTAACTAAATCCAAAACTGATTTAGGAATAGAGTGTTGTTACTGGGGACCCAGTTTGCTTTTTAAATCTGTGTCTGTTTCAGAGGGTGAGTACTGCCAAAGCGCTGTTCGACCCAGATTTGGGTTAAAAAGTTGAGGTAGGGAAGGCATCCTGTTAAATGTCGGGGGCTTGACTATTACAGAGTGACTTGGGTAGTTAATATTCCAGTGGGGTGGGGGAGAAATGCATTCTCTGAAGATGCTGACAAGTGGATTGTTATAACTGCTTGAGCTCAGTGAGCAGTCTCTATGGGTCCTCCTCTCTACAAAATGTTCATTCCCCTGTGTAGCTCTGGGGGTGGTTCTTGCGGTTGAAAAGTACTTCAAGCAAACCAGGTTTGCATCTCGAGCAGTGTTGATGTGTTGATGCCTCTGCTCAGAATAAGTGGGCCCAGTTTTCATTATCTTGGTCACATTAGTATGTAGGGTTGTGAGGCACTCAGATGCTAAGAGTGCTCGAACAGAACTTTCTTCCTGCTCCGTGTTCAGATAACTGGCTGGAAGGAGAGAGCTAAAAGCTTAATCCAGTTTTCATACACAGTACAACGGTATACATATATACCGTTGTACCATGTATGAATATATATTATATATATTATTTTTAATCTATAACTAAAATTGACATTTGAGCCAAAATCTGCGGTTTTCTTGTATGCACATGGAGATCTGGGCAGGTAGGCTATTTGAATTCGAGTTACTGAAATTCTTTTTTCAGTAACTCGAAGCCAAAGAGCCTCTTTCTCCAATGCCCTCCCCATCTTGAACATTAGTTTTCACATAAGAACTGCAGGCTCTTTCTTCACTTCTTAATAAGTGAAGTCTCTCCCTTTTTCAGTTCTATCGTGGCCTATCAGCCAGCTGGAGACAATAGCCACACATTTGATGTGACAGCCATGTTTAAGTCTATTGGAATCTTCCTGGGGATATTCAGTGGTTCCTTTGCTATGGGAGCTGCCACTGGAGTGGTCACAGCTTTGATATCCTTTCTTTGCTCTCTGGGGAAGGTGCTTCAGTGTCCAGCATTTATGCTTTGGAATTTGAAATGTAGGTAAAATGTGGGGTTGTGTTATGATTGCTGAATCTCAGTCACTTTTTTTTTTTCTTTCAAAAGACCAAATAACAACTTTGACTAATTTTGCACCAGGGAAAAGATTTTGTAGTTTTTATATTATTATAGGTGTGAGTTTTACAACAAAAGAGGAATTTGGTATATTTCCACCCCTACTTCCTTTTTGAAGGTTACAGAACAAATTAATGTGAATGTATGTACAGTTACAGTATTTTCTGTCTTAAAATGCCTGTTAGTTCTTTCCCAGCAGAATGACATGTAACTTTTGGCACTTCGGTTAATGAGAAAAGCATGAGAAAAGTGGCCGTGGTGTCCGATAGGTCACATATATAGCTTGGCTAAGGAGAAATCCGAGTAGTTTCATCTTCTCCTACAATGTCAGACCGAGAGGATGGGAAGGGAATAAGCATTTATTAAATGCCTACTATGTGCCGAGAACTTTATAAATATTGTCTCATTTGATCCTCACCGCAACCCTGGGAGGTGAGTATTGTTATAATCCCCATTTTACAGATAAGGAAATGGAGGCAAACAGGTTACATGATTTGCCTAGGGTCACACATCTCCCAAGTATCTGAGGCTGGATTTGACTCCAGACCCAGTACTCTGACCTTAGAGATATGTCCAATCCTCTCACTTTTTACATGGGCCTTAAGCTCCAGGGAATGGAAGGGACTTGCCCAAGTTCATGTGGCAAGTAATTAGTATAGCTGAAATCTCAGTTCTGTTAATAATTTACACATTTTGCTTAAGATTTCTCCCAAGATCTCTTAGTTTGCTTTTGTGGGGGAGGTAGTACTCTTTGTCTCTTGGAAGGTAAATGAAGAGAACCATTTGAACATCTCACTGTATGGTAACCAGCCAGAAGCAGTCATTTTGGAGGCAAGTCATTTTTGTTCTTTGGTTTTCCCTATGTGTACAATGCTTTCCCTGGGCGGTTATAGCTTAAGATGAGCTGTGAAAATGCTTTGGAAAATCAAAAAGGCTAATACAGATATGCAGTTTTAACTTGGAGATCATCTTGACACGTGTGCAAGAGAGCTTAGTTTTTGGATCTGCTGCTCTTGCCTCTACATTCTGTTCCTTTCTCCACATATTTGGGGGAAGACAATAGAAGACTATAACTGATTTTGACCAAGAAGAATATGGTGACCACAGGCTTGCTTTCTGAAGGAGAAGCTGTGGGTCCCGCTCTCAGTCAGAGTAGGGGCTTCCTAACCTTTGGGATCCTGCACCCCTTGGAGAGGCCTTTGGACCTTTTCTCAGAATCCTATATATTTTTTTTAATTACCAAGGAAATCAACTATAGTGAAAAAAATTTTTTTTAATCCACTGACTCCCAGGTTAAAAAGCCTTGAGACCCAGATGAAACTTTTTTATTCTTTTTTTTTTTTAATTACATTAATTAGATTTTGTTTTCATAATGTTGAGGGAGGGGGAAGAGAAAGTATATGAGCTTGCCAATTTCTTATGCTGCAATGAAAGTGCATTTCCTCATTTTGAGATCAACCTTAACAGTCTTACGTGACGAAGTTCACCAAACTGCGAGAGTTCCACTTGCTGGAAACAGGCCTGTTCTTCTTGATGTCCTGGAGTACTTTCCTTCTTGCTGAAGCCTGGGGTTTCACTGGTAGGTCATGTTACCTTTGTGATTTTAAACATTGAGAGGGAATGGCTGGGCTGACTCTTCCTCCCTCCTGTTCCTTCTCTCCCCCTCCTTTCTTCTCCCACCAAAGAAAGTCGGGAAGAGTGAGCCCCTCATCAAGTACACAAACACATTTCTCTAGATTGTGGTCCCCCCCTCCATTTTTGCTTTAGATAGTAAAATTGCTTTTCACATGAAACCATGGGAGAAATGCAGAATTAAGGGAACCAGTTGTCAAAAAAAAAAGTTAGGGAGTTCCTTTTTTGCTAGTATGAGTTTCTTAGCTAAATCTGGACTTTGTCCTCACTCCAGGTGTAGTGGCGGTCTTGTTTTGTGGCATCACACAGGCGCACTATACATACAACAACTTGTCTCCGGATTCTCAGCATAGAACCAAGCAGGTAAGAGAGACCTCCTGGGAACTCATCTCAGAATGGTGTGCTTCTTTGCCAAGCAGTGGCCTTTGGATTGGCTGCCCAAAGCGCCCACGGCTTGTTTGCCCAGTCCGGCCCCTGACTGTTCCTCCCTGGGGTGGGCGGTAGCAGGGTGGACAGGACCAAGATCTTCCCCAGTCCCTTCAGATTTCTCCATTTGTAGCAGCCTTGAGGAAGCTGACAGGGGCTGCTTCTGGGAGGTCCAGTAAGGGCTAACTTGCCTGTTCTCTCTGTTGTTGTTTCATCACTGACATCTCCAGACATCCTGTGGCCTTGAGCAGTGGTGGCCCAGCCCCTACAGAGGCGTCTTGAGTGCTCCTGCAGGCAGGGTATCTGTGAGGATCCGGCAGAGCCCAGACCCTCCAATTTGCAGGCTAATGAGGGAGGGAGGACAATGGATGAAAAATGTGCCAGATACAAATTTGTACTTGATTACAGCCGTGTAGAGAGAATAAGCGTTCTCGGGCTGCTTAAGTGATTAGGACCAGGCAGGATTAGTTAGAAAGGCTGTACTGACTATTAGTGAAGCGACAACAAAGACATTTTTCTTGTTAACGAATTGAGTTTGTGGCTCCAAGAGACACTGTTTTTCCTTTCAACTTTGAGACAGAGTACTTTTCATCAAGTGTTTTGTTTTTTAAACCTGGGTTGCTCCTTGTTATAGATTTAGCTCACCTATGAGACCAGCATTTTGCTGGCCACATTGAAGAGATGTGAAAGAGAGAGACTGAGAGAGGGACAGATGGAGGGAGGAAGAAAAATACAGGAGAGGGAGAAAAAGAAATAAAGGGAAGAGAGAGAAATAGGAGAGACAGAAGGGAAAAGAGAGAGGAACGGTGAAGAAGGGGGCAGAAACAAAACAAAGGAGAGTGGTAGAGGGAAAAGGAGAGACAAAGAAAGGAGCAGAAATGGGGGGAGAGAGAAGAGTCCTTCCTTTTTAGCCCAGGTAGTGAGAAGAGTCTCATAGAGGTCAGTGTGTGATCCTGATTGTCCAATAGTGACATGATGTGTGATAATAGGATTCATAGAAGGCAGGGCTCATGGTAGTGTGGATGTGTCAGGAATACTTCATGGAAGAGAGAGAACTTGAGTCAGTTCTTGAAGGATGGTAAGATCTGGGACAGGGGATGGAGAGTGGGATGAGGAGTAGAGGATGTCAGTGCAAGAAAATGCCCTGTAGGGAGTAAGACAGAAGACCCACGCTAGGGAGTGGTAATTACAAAAGCCTAGCCCTTTTCATACACAGCTTTACCTAAAAAAGGTAGAGGATGGAGCTCTCTGTGTCTTGAATTTAGACACTCAACAGTATATATTAGGCACTGTGGAGAGTACAAAATAGCCAAAGCTGTGATGGCCTTCCTTTCCATCTTTCAGGGAGATAATCATATCCTTGGACACTAGGCAGTGTCTCCAGGCTGAGTTTGGCGACATGATAATGAGCTTGAACCTTGATCGCAAGGCAACAGGACAGAACCTTTTGAGTGCTAGCCTTAGAATCCAGAGAGTTCTGGATTACAATCCCACCTCTCTCAGACACTTAGTAGCTTAGAAGCTTTTTGTTCATACAAAACCCCTGACTTCTCAGAGCCTCAAATTCCTCATCCATAAAATGATTCTCCTTCTTCCACTGCCTAGCTCCCAGGATAGTGAGAAAACAATGGCAAAACATCCCAGCAATCCAAGAAGGTGAAAGGGTTTGGCAGTGAGGAGCCCATTTTGAACACAGTTGTAAATTAATATGAATGGTGGCTTAGGAAAAATTTACTGGGTGGAAGGTAATGGAAGAGTAGCCAGATAATGATGGAGTAACAGAGAAAAGGAAATCCTTTAGGAAGCCGTTAATGTTAATCAAGGTGAGAGGTGATAAAAGTCTACACTCAAGTCACAGCCTACAATTATGAAAAAATAATCATTATTAGTTTTGCAAGGATGAATGTTGAAAATTATTCATGCATATATTTTGAAAATAAAAAGCTTTTAATTAAAAAAAAAATAATGATTATTGTGGTCCAAGAAACATTCCCAAGAAAAAAGTATATAAAAGTCTTCTTCCTTTAGCCAATTAAGTTCTGTAATGAAGATCCAAAGATGACTAGAAGAATGATGATGCCATTGGTTGACAGAAATAGGGAAGTTAGAAAGGGGGAAGCTGGGTCTTGATCATCAGAGATTGACTCCTGGAAATTTGGGGGGCTTGGAGTGGGCAGCTACACATGTTTGTCTTCCATCAGTTTTTAGGATATGTGAATGTGTTCTATGTAATTCAAGCATGATTAAAGAGAATGGAACCTTATATCTTCCCTAGAAAACATTTTTAAAACCATTTTTTTTTTAGTTGTTTGAGCTTCTCAATTTCTTGGCGGAAAATTTCATCTTCTCATACATGGGACTGACACTCTTCACTTTCCAGAACCATGTCTTTAACCCGACTTTCGTGGTAGGCGCTTTTGTATCCTTGCTTGTCTGGTGGTATTTGGGGAGCATTTTGCAATTGCCCTGTTTTGGATTGGGAGGGCACAAGAATACATTTATAGTATGTGTGTGTGTGTGTGTGTGTATATATATATATATATATACACACACACACACACACATATACAGTTTTCTCAGGCCAAAAATACTAGGAATTTCCATTCTCCCCCTACTCCCCCCACCTTGTTTTCAAATTTGTTCAAAGAGATAGTGATTTCTAAAGTATATCTTCAGCTAGAAATTCACTACATTTCACCAAATGGCCAACTGCCCTCGTTACAAAAATGATCTGTAACAAGCACAGGACTTAAAACAGGGGATGGATTACTAAGGAAGAAGGGAAAACTGCCCACTAAAGAAGCCCACTAAATCAACATGCTTCCAGACCACGAGAAAGGCCAAATGAGGCAGGAGCAGGCAACCAAGCTGGAAAAGAAAAAACTGAAGAAAATCCTGTCTTCAGAGTTGCAGATTGTCCTTTGATCATCCCAAGGAGTGTTCACTTGGGCATTCTCCTTGGCTCCTCTAGGCCCCGAGCTTTGCTTTTCCCTTGGCCTCTTTGACTTCTGTGTTCTTGTCCTCTGTAGCAGAGTGACAAAGACAATTCTATAATCTATGAAAATAAAGTGACATTATTAAGTATCTTTTCCTCTCCCTTGAGTTCTGTGTTCCTTAGGCCTTTAGGAAAGATATGAGAATACTCTTCTCCCTAAACTTCATCTGCTCACATGGTAAGTCCTTTCTTATCAGCCAAACCAGGAGGGCCACACTTGGATCAGGCCCGTTCCAGATCTTAAAAGGGCAAGGTAGTTAAGGTTCCCTGTTCTCCATCTTGAGGAAGGGACACTTAAGAGGGAATAGAAGTCAGTGCCTAACAAATGGGGTGGGGAAACATTTTCATTTTGCCACAGGATTCCTTAGCTATGGCCTGACCAAGTCACTCTTCAATTCTCTGAACCTCATTTTCCTCATCTGTAAAATGGGGACAAAAGTACTTATAGGGAGGTGAGAAAAGCCCTTTGAAATCATATAATTGTAAATTATTATTCTCCTTATTACTTAAGTCAATTTTCAGCTCTTAGCCATCATATTATAATAATCATTGCTAGCTCATAATGAGCTTTCAGTCCAGTAGAACTTCCCAGAACTGCTTTTCAGACATGTATCCCCTATCTTATTTTTGTACAATTGATTTTTCTTTTAACCCAAGTGTTAAGTTAGGGGAATGTCTGCCCCGAGCATGTGAAGCTTTCCATAGCAAAATGGGCAAATGAGAACAATTTGTTCTAATAGTCACGAAGGCAAAGGAAGTAGGCATTATGGAGTGTTTAGGGCTTGGTCAAACATAGAGGATGCCAAGGTCATCCACTGCAGAGACTAGTTGTCTTGCCACTGGATTTCTGGTGACTGGAAGAAAGAGTGAGGCTGATGACTTTGGACAACTCTGCTTCACTTAAATCCAATTCATACATAAGTCAAGATATAATCTCACGATGTGATTGGGCCTCCTAGAAAAGGACAAAACAAGTACCATTTAGCCTATGATTTCAAGTTTTTGACCTTTTTAGATCCCAATGTATTAACTATCCTTCCCAGCTTTAATTCCTCTATAAATTTAATAAGGAATGCCATCTAAATCTGATAATGCTCAACAAGATGGAGCCCCAGACTAAGATTTGGGTCCAGTTGTCTTTGCTCCATTAATCAGAAAGACTTCTTGGTTCTCATCACTCATCCCGTTTTGAACCCATCTAACTGTACTATAATCAGGGCACATCTATCCATCTCCACAAGGATATTGTGAAAGATCTCATCTGGTGCCTTGCTGCAATTCAGCTGTAGCACAAGCCTTCCCTTAGTCTAATAATCCTGTCAAAAAAGGAAATTAGGTTAGTCTAGAGTGATTTGTTCTCAGTGTAACCATGCTGGGGTTTAGTGATTACCTGCTTCCAGGTGTTCACAAACTGTCCCTTTTAATAATTTATCTTGCTTTAGAATTTGAGTTGAATGTCTCAGACTTTCACCCATCACCATTATCATTTTAACAATTAAATTTAAACAAGTGAAAGAAATTGATCCTTAACATGTTAATGTGTTTAGCTTGCCATTTTCTTGGGAAGAGCTGCCAATATTTATCCTTTATCCTTTTTACTTAATTTGGGCAGAAGAAATAAGATCGGATCAAATTTTCAACATATGATGATGTTTGCTGGTAAGTATGTGATTCTATTCTCTTTTTCCTCCCCAAGCCACCGCGCAGAATACGAAATGATCCTCTAAATGGAAATGGCTGCCGGTGACATCAAATCCTTTTAATTATTGAAGTGACAAGAGAGGCAGCTGTGCTGTAGTGGCTTAGAAGTGCTGGGCTTGGAGTCAGGAAGCCCTGCGTTCCAATCTTGCCTCAGATGGTTTGCCATCTGCAGTTGCTGGAGGCAGCAGTGTGCAGAATTCCTCACGCTGTTGAAACCGGAACACTTTCATGTATTTTGGGTATTGAAGTTAGAATTTTATGGTGAAATGTCCAAAAGGCCATTAGATTATAAGCTCTTTGAGGGCAAGGACTGATTTTTGCCTCTTTTTGTATCTCCAGAGCTTAGCACGATGCCTGGTGCCTACTAGATACTAGATACAGTTGATTTGATGGAGGTCATTTTGTGGGGAATTATGCCCCTTTGCCTACCGTGGTTATTTTTCCTCATTTTAGCTCTCAATTTCTAGTTTAATTGGATCACATTCAGCAAGCATTTATGAAGTTCCTACTTTGTGCAAAGCACTCGGCCATGGCTATGGATGCAGTGACAAAAATAAGCCAGCCCCTGCTTACAAAGAGCTTTCCTTGTACTGGATTTGGAGGAGTGGGAATACATTTCTATGTAGAGGAATGTGGTTTGGCAATAATGTCATTGACTTATTGTACCCAACTCCACCACATTTTGACACTAACTGCTCCTTTACAATGTTTTGCTTAATATTGTTAGGTAGGAAATAGGAGAAGAGGACTTGGGAGATGAAGTGGGGAAGAGAAAGATGAATGATGGTTAGCACTGTGTACTAGACTTTATTTAAAAAAAAAAAAGAAGGTTATTTTTTCATTATTTCCAGTTTCTCCTAAATCCTTTGGCTTCTGTGGATTTCTTGGATTAACCCATGGTCGATGGGTTAATAGCATAAAACAATCCCGTTTCTTTTCAGGTCTTCGTGGTGCAATGGCCTTTGCCTTGGCCATTCGGGACACTGCCACCTATGCAAGGCAGATGATGTTCAGCACAACACTCCTGATTGTGTTTTTTACTGTGTGGGTGTTTGGTGGGGGCACCACGGCCATGTTGTCATGTCTGAACATCCGGTAAGTGCAAACTAGACAGATGCCTTGCTGTTGTGATGTTAAATTACAATTCAGACATTTTGTCAGACAAATTGGGAGTTTGAGGAACAATTTCAGGCTTCACCCAAAAAAACAGCATTGTTTGTGACCAAGTACTCCAAGGTTAAAGTTGGGAGACTTTTGTTTTTAATATTTGAAAATGTACTTACTTTGAAAGCTCCCTCTCATCTCCCCAGTCCCACATCTGTTTCTATGGAAACAGCAGCCTGGGTTGTTAAAGCCTTTGTAGGTTTTAACTATGTGTACTAGCTGAGACTTCATAGCCCTAGGAACCTACTGAGCTCCCCAAATCTACAACATTGACTAGAGAAAATAATATGGTTCATTAAAAAAAAAAAAAAGTCCAATTTAACTCCTTTCCTTTTCTCTTTCTCTTCATTTCTGGGAAAGGGTCTAAAACCCAGGTGTCCAACCTCCCGTACCTGTCTAATCCTGGTGAATTATTTTCTTAATCCAGATCAATCATTGAGGCACCCGCTTTTGTCCGAGACAGTCATTTGTACATAAGTGCAAACGGGAAAAACCTTCAATATTGTTTCAGGTGATAGTGCTTTAGAAATTAGCAGTCTTAAGTTCTTTTCTTTCTTTTGAAAAGCCATAGAGTAAGATGCTAATACTTAAAGAGTTATTACTAAAGGGATAATTATAGTTTCCTAAATTATCTAATTAGCTAATTTCTCAGGAGGGTCTTTTTTTTTTTTTTTTTTTGTTTTTTTTTTAGCTTGGGGGAAGGGTTAAGTCAATGCAAATCATGCAAAAAATGGAGGCTAAACTCTTGCCTGCCTTTATATGGTTCCACTCTCTACCTCTGGTGCCGGAGCAGACGATTGAATTGATATGATCTTGTATTTTCTGTTTCATGTGCTCTGTTCCCCCAGTGAAGATCTTTAAGGGCAAATTTTAAAACCACTTCCATCCCTTCCCAAGTGTTGAGCCCAGGACCGTGTCCCCTATATGTATTTACTGCCTGTGGGATTGTTTAGAGATGCTGAACTCTGTGCGACGACTCTCCTGGACCACTAGGTGTCACTTTACATTTGTAGATTTGCTTAGAATCTGCTATTAATATGCAGATTATGGCCAGCCTTTTGACATTTTTAAACCACAAACTGTGAGCCTGACCACACCTTTGTTAGACTCCATTCCATCTGAACCATCTTTTTCTTCCTCCAGGCTTTGCTTTTAGTCCCACAATAGCACATGGAACTGTCATTTTCTTGTGGTATTAGCCATCATTTTGAACACATCCTTAGAAAGTCAGAAATGACCACTGAGCCTTGCAGCTGACTTTGTCCATTAGCCTTTGACAGAGCCCTAGATGTTTTTCTCTTGCAGCATCTGATGATGGTGGAAATGATCTTGAGAGGCTAGAAAGAAACCTACCTTCCCTAAATACTTTTCTTTGTGGGGTTTTTTTTTTTCCTGTCTTTGGAATAGCACCATAAAAATAGCCTCTTTTAAAGGGGAGACAGCAAAATCCCTTTTTCCAAACCTGATATGTGCCAGTACTGTAATTTCCAGGGAAGAAATGTCATTTTGTAATTAGTTTGAGAGATTGAGAAGCATAACGAGGTACTCTCTGTAAAGCACTTAGCACAGTGCCTGGTACATGGTGGGTGCCTAATACTTATTCCCTTCTTTCCCCTAATGAGATTGGCAATCCAAATTTGGAATCCATGCTATTTTTATTAATGATGGCTTTACAATAAGGGCTGATATTTCACTTTTATTTTCATCTTGATCCCACAAAAACTCTTTGAAAATGTCTGACTCTTGGTATTTTGTCTTTGGAGTCAGAGAGTTTGGGGTTCAAGAATGTCTTGCCTCTGACACAGCCTTACTATATAACCCTGAAGGTAACCGACCTCTCACTAGCCCACCCAAGTCTCCAGTTACCTGCCTTCGTGAGTGGAAGGAGTTTCCATACCAGGAGTCTCCCATGCGAGGCAAATTAGAAGTATAGACTGGAAAAATGTAACAAAATAATAAAGCTCATTAAAATTACCATCTGCTTCATTGGAAGGGCTTCCCACCCTGAGTTCCCTGCACCAATGAAATCAGTTTAGTTGAGCACTAGGTTGAGCTGTGGAGTTACAAAGGCAAAAATGAACCTGTCCCAGGCCTTGAGGGGCCACCAATTTCCTGGGGGAATGAAACATGTAGACAGACGCCTTAGTAGAAGCCAATTTGAGGAGGCAAAGTATACCACAAAGTGGAAAAGAGGAATCGGGGAAAGTCAATCCCAAATCTAGGCAAAACCCAAAATTTAGAGAAAAGGAAACTGATTCCCACAGAGGTTGTGACTTCCAGGTGCCACAGGTGGCAAGCAGGGGACAGAGCTAGGACTCCAGCTGGGACTTCAGCAAGTCTAGCACTCTCTCCATTGCATACTATCATATTATTTGTGTTTAAAAAAGTGTTAACATGACCAATATGGAAATACGTTTTAAAGAATTGCATGTTTTTAACCTTGTCGTGGGGAGGGGAGGAGAAAAATTTGGACATAAAGTCTTATGAAAATGAATATTGAAAAGTTTATCCTGATGTGTTTGGAAAATAAAATACTATTGGAGATTTTAAAATGTGCTGCCACAGATTTAAAAGCCCCGATTCTCATCTGCCATTTGGGTTTCCTCCTTTAGCGTTGGAGTTGATTCAGATCAGGATCAACTGGTAAGTACTCTTGGATGTTTCTATCTGATGTGAAGTTGCTTGTAATGAAAATCAGTAAAAAGCTCGCTTTTTCTGCTATTTTTTTTAAACGAAGCTGTTTCTTCCAGAGTATAGCTGGTCTCATGGTATCCAAGGTGATGGTTCTCTTATCTTGAGGGTTCTTGCATTTCCAAGTGACCACTTTGACAAGGGGGGCCTTTTTCCACTTGGGTTTGCACACAAAGGCTGGACTCTGATGGAAGCCTTCCTTTGGCTGGCTGGCTGCCCTCGCTTCCAAACTTGGTGACCGGCAAGAGCCCTTCAGAATTACCCAGAAATAGTTGAGCCTACCTGTTTAAAGGATGCCAGCATTTCTTTGCCCTTTGTCCCACCCTTGTCCTAATGTCACACACATTTCTGAGGTACAGGAATAAATCTGTAAAGTCTTATTTCAGTTAAAATCCTGCTTTCTAATAGAATTGCTTCTTTCTGGTGTTTGTTTACTTCCTATTTACCAAACCTCATCAGCCAGTGCATATCTCTTCTCTTTTTGGGACTACTTGAATGTCTGGATGACAGGTGCAAAATATTATTTTACATAGCACATATAGTAATTATTCATAAAGAATCAGAAGAATTTGGATGGTTTGTGTTGTATTTCGTTTCAAAAGACATTTCTTGGTTTGTTTTCTTCCATGGTAGGATGAAAAGAAATCACTTCACTTTGCTAATTGATAAACAAGCCAGCTATTGAGACTGTAATCTCTCTGACTTGGCCTACCTCCCTAGAGCAGACCGGGCAATCCTCATGGCAGGCTGCTGGCCACATATGCTAGGAGTTTGGTAGATCAGAGCTTTTTCCCTGGGTGGAGAGGGCTGCAACTCAGCAGGTAGCAGAGGGGAATAACAGAGGGATGTCAGGGGACATCCACATGGCCCTTCAAAATAGCCCAGGGTAGGTAACTTTCTCCCTTGATTCTTTGAGAGGACATGGGTATCAATAATCAGTTCCATTGGCCTAATCTTTCTCCTCTCGTTACACAGAGTTTCCCGGAAAATGAAAGAAGGAACACCAAAGCTGAAAGTGCTTGGCTTTTCAGGATGTGGTACAACTTTGACCATAAGTATCCTTAAATTGAGGAGGATATGGAGGGTGGGCAATAAGAATTCTGACTTGGCTGCTCTCGGGTTTGTGCTTCCCCTCCTTTGAGGAGAGAGCAAGATCTAGTTCTTCTTACCTAAGTGGGTCTCAAGACACTAAAAGCAAAAGTTGCAAACAGTGGAAAGATGGTTTTCCCTTCTCTTTGTAAGTATTCTCATCTGTCATTGACAACAGTGCTGGGAGAGGTTGTCATTCCCCCCTTTACAGATGAGAAAACTGAGGCTCCTTGAGGAAAAATAGCTTGCCCATCATCACACAGGTAGCCTGTGCGAGAGCTAGGATTCCCAGCTTGCTTGACTCCAGAACCTCCAGTCTACATTGACCTCTTTCCCCATTGCTATTGAATTTGATTCTCCTGAGCTCACAATCTTCCATGACATTTATAGACAAGTAGTTTCACAGAATATGTTAAAGTAAGATTTTGTGACAGTGAATAGTTTGGGATCATTGGGATCTGTTCAGTTCCCTGAATGTAGTGAACCATCTGTCCAAAGGGTGTGTGTGTATACTTAAACAGATACACATAGCATATAATTGAGCAGTATGCAGCTTTCATTGACTTTTTTTCATTGTGGATATCATTTGGGAAGCTTTTTGTTGGTCAGGGTTCAAAAATAGAGGATGATGAAGAAATCTTTAAGAGTTTGGTTTATCAGCAGTGCACATGCCTTTCCCAAAGGAATAGCTACTAGCATAGCAGTATAATGTAACAGAGCCCTGGATTGGGTTTGAGGGCAAGGGCCCTTGTCCATTGTTAGCTTTGTTAAGCTGGGTCAGTCCCTTTCCCTCCCTGTGCTTCTGTTTTCTCTTCTATAAAATGGGGGGGTTGGATTCCATCATTTTTAAGCACCCTTCTAGCACTAACTGTTATATTCCACATGAGCTGTGATAGCCCCCACAGTGACCATTTTAATTATTTCCTAGGTTTTAAGCCTTTGCCCCCCCCCCACACACACACTACAGTCCTTCCTAGACATGTTTTTGACAGTGTTGCTCCTTTATGGACTGCTTAAACCATATGTTTCTAAAATGAGTCCCTTATTAATACTGACTAAAATTAATTTCTTGCATATTAAGCTGACAGTTGAACAGAGGGAAGGATCATAAAATTCACTCTCATTATTGTGTTTTTCAAGTCTTCTTTACCAGAACTGGTATTGTCTTGCATTTAGAAATATCTAGGAAATATGTAAACATATCAAATATCCCCCATCCTTTCTGTGTATGAGAGACCATCTAGTCTAGCCCTTTCATCTTACAGATGAGGAAACTGAGTCCTTGAAAGGTGAAATGGTTTTCCAAGGTCTCCTAGGAGCACGTAACAATACTGGGATTCAAACCAGGCCTGGGATTTTAACTAAATTTCTCTGGCTTGAAATCCAGCATTCACAGATTGAACTAAAGTTTTCCCCCTTTTTGATCCTTAGATCACGTGGGCACTCTGGTGAAGGTGTGGACCATTTCTTAGAATCATGTTTATAAATGCATAAGATAACATACGTGGGACCAAATGAGGAAACCAAAGATTATTAAAAAGAAAGGTGTTGTTTTTTTCCCCATCCAAGTTCATGGATCCCCTTTAATTCCCTCCAAAGGGGTCCCAGGTTAAGAACCCCTGAGTTAAACAATGAAAGCTTTGAAAAGAAAATGAGAACTCATCTTTTCCCCTTGTCCATTTGGCTAAGAGCCTACAGTATGCTAGAACATAATGGACTCTCGCTTCTAAAGCAACTCTACAAGAAGCAAGAACATATAAGTTCTTGTGGTACATTAAGGCTTCCATTAGGGAGAAAGCCGTGTCTTTGCGAAATTGCTTAATGTTAATTAAATTAGAAGCAGCAAATTTAGCAGCATTTAGGACATGAGACCTTTCTGGATCTTTGATGTTTTTCATCCATTTTACTTCATTGAACAAATATTTGAGTGCCCTTTGTGTAAATCTTATTTTTTAACACAAAGTATATACTCTGGATAATGGGTGATATGAAATAACAGAATTATCTTCATGTAAAGATATGTTGTTTAAAAAGACAAATAATCTTCCATGGGTGCTACCCACTTCTTCCCACTTCTAATGGGTAACAAGACTTGAGTCACCTCAGTAGTACCAAGTAGACTAGTGACAGCTGAAGATTGACTTGTGCAGCTTTCCATTTTTTGGCTTTCTTTAAATTGGATGCCCCCCCTCCCCCCAACAAATCTAATAGCACCTTCCTCATCCCTTCCCCTTGTGGGAAACTCAGGAGATCTGGACAAGAAACCCAGAGTATAGGTGCAGTGAATGGCATGTGATTTTCATCACTGGTGGGGAATGGCCACTTTGATGAGAACAGAGATTTGTGGGGGGGTTTAAATCAATGGGTAAATTTTAACAGCATTTGACAGTTTCTAGGTTTATAATCCTACTAGTTATGAACAGATAATTCAGCAACTTTCATGTGCCAGGCTTTATGTTGGGAAACCAAGACAGGTGAGACTGGCTCTGCCTGCCCTGGAGACTTAGAGCTTATTTTAAAAACTTGGCTTTTTTACTCTGAAGAGTAAGTAGCCATCATCTCATTTGTTTGCCTTTGGGGGAGAGGTACAGTATTCTAGATGGAATTTCAAAGGTCATTTACTATCTCAACCTGTTGAATTTCATGCAAGCTTGTTTTCTTGGGATTAGTCATGATAAGAGTGGTATAATGAATCAAGTTATTTCTGAATGCTGGGTCATTGATAAGTAATTTAGAGGGGGTGGGGTTGAGGAAATGCTGTTATTCCTACTTTGAACCATCATTTCCTTCTCTGGTGCTACTCATGGTCTCTGATAGTTTGATTTTTTTTTTTTTTTTTTTTTTTGGTGGGGAACAAGTAAATATTAAAGCTAGACTAGTGATGGAAGCATGTAATTTTTTTTTTTTTTTTCAAAATAACAGTTTAGAGAGGTCTTTGGAATTAGGACGGTTCCCTTTGACAACTTTTTGAGCAATAATTTTAAGGCTTTCACTTGGAGGTTTTGATGGACAACTTACTTTCGCTACCACTACTTTTAAGTCCCATGATTCAAGCTGTCCTTCTCCAGATGATGAATTGATTAGCATAACCTTTTCCTCTCTCTTCCTAAGTTAATTAAGGAGTGACTTTAACATAATTCGGGCTCTCTAACTTGATATTAATTTCTTTCATTAAATAAATTGGGCCTTTTGGTGTGATTAATAAGGACTTTTGAGGTTCTTTCTCCCTTAACAAGCACAGCTATCTGAAGCCCCTCCTGACCCACAGTGGGCCTCCTCTTACTTCGACGCTCCCTAGTTTCTGCGGACCCCTTGCGAGATGCCTGACCAGCCCCCAAGCTTATGAAGTAAGTAGTCCTCATCGGCCAACTGTGCTTGACCTAACTTCAGCTTGTCTGGTCCCTGGATTTCTTTGTTGTTGTTGTTTGTTTTTTAAGCCACCAAAGCATGCATGGGCTTTAAGGAAGTGAGCCCCTTTTACTTAGCCAGTGGAACATTTGAGCATGTCCAGAAACCTTTGTGTGTGATTCTGACTGAAAGTCTGATGGGCAGTACCAAGCATTGTCTTTGGAGCACCTGGAGTTTTCTAGTGGCACGGGATTGGTCCCTGGCTTTGCAGTATGTGGCCGGGGCTAGGCCTTTTTTAAATCCTCCCCCATGAAGTGGCAGGAGGATCTCAGTCCGTGTTTGTGCAGCTCCTGTGAGTAGTGGAGGATGTGTAGTGGTGTGCGCTTTTATTCTTGTGGACCTCAGACACAACTTCTCTCTTCCCTCTTGTTGGAGCCATGAGCATGTCAAGGCATCGTCTAGATCCCCTCTTTCTTTCTTTAGCTTCCAGTTTGGGTTTGTGAGTCCTTGCATTCACTTCTAAGCATTAGAGCTTAAGTGACTGATGCATGGACCAGACTTAGGAAAGAAGTCTGATTTTGAAACAGTTTGATTTTTCACATCTGAAACCCACCCTTCTAATCCCAGACCTACCCTCTAAAAAGAATCCATGGAATAGCATATTTATCTCAGCTGTTTCGGGACAAGAATTTCCCAACTGTTGAAGAAACGGAGGGTATCATCTCAGCCAAGATGGATGTGGTCAAATATTGATGGTAATAACTCATACCTGGGTTTGCAAAGTGTCTTTCTCCCCTGAGGCATTGCATTCAGTACTGGCTACTGCATTTTTGGGGGACGTTGATGTCCAGAGGACGGTGGCCAGGATGGCAAAATGGCTGACAACTAAGACTTAGAAAAATCAGTCCAAAGAATAAGGGCTGTTTAGCCTGAAGAAGGGAAGGTTAGGGGGTGGAGGGATGACAAAGTAGCCGTCATCTGGAAGAGGGCTTAGTATTGTGCTGCTTGGCCCCAGAGGGCAGAACCGGGAAAGGTGGGGAGGGAAGATACTGGGGGGAGGGGGAGCAAACTGATTCTTAGCTCAGGAATTCTATTTATTTATTTATTCATTCATTGGTTTGTTTGTTGTCATTTTTTTCTCTGCTATGGGGGACTTATTGATTGCAAAAAATTTACCGTTAAAGAGAGTTGTTATCATTAGAACCTTCAGTTGGTGACCTGGGAGATCAATGGTCTGGTGCTGAGGCTGCCTGCTGTTCTTTGTCGTATCTTCAGAATTAAGTATATCAGGGGATAACTTATTTCTAAGTATTGCTTATATGAAAGTAAATATTTTTCATGGACCTAGCTCACCTGTGACACTTAGAATTTGGTCTTCTGATAAGAAAATCGGCTTGATAAGTAACATTTGTTTTATCTTTTTGTTTAGAATCAGGAACAACTGAAAGATGATGATTCTGATCTTATCTTGAACGATGGCGACATTAGCTTGACGTATGGCGATTCTACCGTCAGCACTGATTCGATGTCAGCCAGTGCTCCCAGGAGACAGATGGGAAACCCTTCTGAAGATGTCCTGGATCGAGAACTTGCCTTTGGGGACCATGAACTCGTGATTCGGGGAACCCGCCTGGTTCTCCCAATGGATGATTCGGAGCCCCCGTTAAATATGTTAGATAATGCACGGCATGGGCCAGCTTAATATTTCTTTTGCTCACTAACCTGATTGTAAAATCCTCATACGCAATTGTGAAGAAATGTGTACTACCTACCAAGTCCAATGCATGTATCTGACCGTTTAAGCTGTATAAATCCTGTTTATATGGCATAGCAAGAATGTATGTGTTCTGTATAGGACAGATTGTGAACAAGCAATTCTTTAACTAAAAATATCCCCTGTTTGCCTGCACTTTGTGGAGTTGCATTGTTTCCAGCCCCCTGCATAGTGATAGTGGGTCCTGCTGCCTTTTTCAACCCAGTACCAAAAGAGGCTGAGTTATTCATTCTTCTAGTTACTCAATACTTAACCAAAATACCAAATTTTGGGAGTAAGGCTTAGTTTGAGATGGGAAAGGGGTGATTTTCTTTCCCAGAAAGATTTGGGAGCAGGGTCTAATTCTGATAATACTCCATGGGTCCTGCTTTTCCTTGCCATTAAGAGTGGCCTATTTCAGGTCCAGAGCCTGATTGCAGAACTGTACTGACCGGCTTTAGCTCTGACTGTTTTTCACCCTTGGGTGAGGGTGGGGGGGTTGATGTTGGCAAGGAAGGAGGGGTAGGGAAGTCACATGTTTCCCTGGACCAGAAAGAGCCAGGCTGATGAGCACAATGCAGTGCCCTTTGTAAAAGATGGAGGAGGGAAGTGACTGAAATAATTTAAAAATTCCTCCTGATCAGTAAGTAATTCCTCTTTGTTTGTACTGAAAGATATATATATATAGAGAGAGAGAGAGAGAGACATAAATATAGTACAGCACATTCTTTGGGGGGACTAGGGTGGGAGGGTGGTCATAATAGGATGGGGATTTCAGAGGCCTCTCTTGAAACATAAATATTCTGCCTCAGATATGATTACCTTTAGATGCTAAATTGCTGCTTAAGTTTTGGTCATATGTGATACATAAAACAAGCTTTGTGGTTGGGCCCTTTTTCTGGCATTATTTAAGCCGCTTTTCTCACTGTAAGCAGTAGACATAGCACCCTTGAGTTGACCACGTCCAAGTGTCATTTGTGTAATAGTGTAGTTGATAATGAAAATTAATTTATAGATCTATTATCGCACTTGTGCCCACTCCCAGCATCCAGTGGAAACCCAACTGCTTTTGGGTAAACTGGAACATGGCTTTATCTCCAAGTCATGTTTCCAAAACCAATTGCAAACTGAAAGGGAGAAGAATGTTGCCTTTTCAGTAGTTAAAAAACATTGCACTTTGAGAACTCCTTAGCATGCTTTGTGGCTAATTGTCTTTGTTTCTCTATTTCTTTTTAACTTGAAATACTTGAGCTGCCATATGTATTGGAACTTTTTTTGTTTTTTGTTTTTTTTTCCTAGGAAGAGCACAGAACAAAATTTACAATTTTGCTTTCAGTTTATTATGATGGAAATTATTTGAGATGCAGTGAATACTGAGGACTCTTTTTTTTTCCCCTCTCTTTTCAAATACAAACACTGACTACTTATATTTCAGGAAAAACAATTCAATGTTTTTTTTTGTTTTCTTTTGTTTTCTTGGATCAGAGTAACCTTGCCTTAAATTGTTTTATCCCTGGCTAGAACTGATTTCTTTGGTGTTGTAGTTTGTTCCCAGCAAGCTGCTCTTTTGTGTAGTATAGGTTTGCGCCTCATGGCAGTTTTAGCTTTAGCTGGAGTCTTTGGTACCATAGTGCCATGTCGGAATTCTGTGGTGTGTTCATTTTTCCGATGTGCTTCTTTGTGTAGTCCAAGATTTTGTCATTGTATGTTTTGAGGTGCTGTATCGCTTCTCCATGCTATTATACATGTTTCAAAAGGATATTCAATAAAGTTCTACCACTTTTTTATGCTGTCAGGTGACCGAGTTCGTTTTCTGAATTGTTAGACTTCTGTCGAATGGTAGTTCCCACTAAGCTGGTTCTTGCCCTTTTTGGGGTGGGTAGACACCGAGACCTATTTAATGAACTCATCATTTTTTAGTTGGGCAGATCTACTTTCTAGCTTGTATGGAGGGGAAAAAAGAAGCTTGCTCCATGGAAATGATAAGGTACAGGGGTCTGGCTATACTCCTATACCCCATCAGAAGGTTTTTAACTGTACATCAGCCTTCCACTGAGCTGGGGATAGATGAGTCCTTCCAAACTGAGAGGGAGAAGAGCAGACTGCAGATGTTGGGCTTTCCTTTGGGGTAGAGTGTGAGGGGTTCATCTGATAGACTGCTTTTAGATTGTTCCCTTTTGAGTGTGATTCACAACATTTTCCTCTGGGAAAGGATTGTTGAAGGGTCAATGGGGTCTTAACTTAGTTTGTGTTGGCCCAAGTGGGGTGATTGGTTTTTGATATTCATATTCCTTCAATTTTACCTCAGAGGACTTATGCCAGGGTTCTAGAATCTTCTTTTAGAAAAGGCTGTCATTTAAGGAAGAAAAAAAAAACAGTCTTGCAAAGCCATTTCTTCTTAATGAGAAGGAACAAATGCTACCTTCCTTTTAAATTTTCTGCCATTCTTTATTTTTGCACCTTTGGGAAGAGGGCTGATTAAGCAGACAAAAACAGGAAGATGAAACTCGTGAACCGGCAAATGTCTGATATGTATTTGTACATCAGGGAGTGTCTACTTATGCACACAGTAGAGCTGTTTAAGAAATAGGGCTCAAAGAGATTGACGGATTGATTTAGGAGCCAGCTTGGCAAACGCTTTGATTTTAATTTCAGGAGAGATAAAATTCCATACCCAGGCAGGTACAAAAAGTACTGTTTTTAAGCATAGCTGAGATAACAAATATATTTCTTGCTCTTTGCATATATAAAAATGTTGCTGCAATTAAAATTTTAGTAGTGTACTTCTCTAGTCTAATAGAAATGTGCAAACTGGTGTGGTTTGCCATAGCTACTGAGCATCGTTACAACTCTGTTCACATTGACTATTATGTGGGCCTGTGAAAGCATTCTGGGCCTTGAATAACGAGCTCATTTCATAAATCTTGTATCATTTCTTGATTTGTTGCCTCCTCCCCCCAAAAAAGCCTGAAATAGATTTCAGAAACTAAATTATTCCCTTACTGTGAAAGGAAAAGGTGTGAGCCCAGTATGATTGTTGGCAAGGATGGCTCTGGTAGCCTCAGGCAAAAATGTTCAATGCCAACGGTAAAAGGCGTAGTTATCTACCACCCTGACAAAACTGGTATCTTTGGTGTTTTTATTTCTTTGCTTTAGACATTGGACAGTTTTTGTAGAGAATATACTCATCGATATCTTTTAAACAAGTCATTTCTGGAAAGCCCACTTCTAACCCTTCTAATAAACTTCTAATAAAACCCCAAACTTGCAATACACACACACACACACACACACACACACACACACACACACACACACTCACACTCACACAATATTTCCAAAAGCATCTGCTCTTCAAGGCAGGTACATTTTACTAAGAGCTCTCTGAGATCATTAATTGGTTTTTTAATTACAGAAAAATTGGCTCTCCATCTGATTTCTTTGATTTTTGTTCCTGCTTGGGATATGGTAAGTGGGACTTAGGCCAGAGAGCCCAGACCACTTTTCTGCTGGTGAATCCCGGGAAGATCACTGAGGGAAATTATCGGACCACAGATCTAAAGCAGGAAAGCACCTCCAGAAGTATTTGGTCAGGCAGCCTCATTTTATAGAGAAAAACAAGCTGCAACCCAAGGAGATGAAGTAATGCAGACATTGGGGTGGCATAGGCAGTAATGGTTGGTGGGAATGGGATGGGGTGGGAGGAGAGGATTAGAACTCAGATTCTCAGATTCCAGATCCAGCGCTTCTTTTCACCATAGCGCTGCCTTGCTTCAAGAGACCTGGGCAGATTGAATCTGGTATAGAGTTGGATATAGAGATAAGTATAGTTATATACTACCTAAAAACACACATAGAGACACATAGATACTATGACTATCACTTTATATATGTATGTATATCTATACCCACCAAATAAATACAAGGTAATTAGGGAGGGAAGCCATAGCAGATGAGAGCAGGAAAAAAAGTTCCTGAAGAAGACGGGGCTTGAACTACATCTTGAAAGAGAAGGAAGATTCTGAAGCAGAGGAGAGGACGAAGTCCATTCCAGATGCAGGATGAAGCGTTTTTGTGGCCATGAGCTTACCCCTGGATATCAGGATCCTAGCTTTGACAGGCTTCATTTTCTAGGAAACAAAATGATGACTTTTTTTATTCGTAAAATGAGGATACTAGAATAAATCAACTCTAAGTTCCTACCCAATTCTAAAATCTATTATATTCTTGCTTTAAATAACTTTTTTTTTCACAGTCTCATGGATTTCACTTCATCTTTCTGGACATTTTAAAATGATATTTTAAAACTATTCTCCTTAATCTTTTCTACCTATATTTTTAAGTTTCTTTAGTTTGGGGATTGTATATACATATGCATACACACACACAACACACACACAGAAAACTGATCATTTGCAGGGATGGAACGTTCTTTGTCAGTAAAATCCGCACCCATGACCCCCTAGACTTCCCTCCCTCCTAGACCTCCGGTTAGGATTCCCAAAGCAAACCAAGGTCAAATATTTTGAAGGAGTCTTGTGAGATTGCTAATCAAGAGACAGAGAACATGGCTTTGGAGGTGGGAAGACTGGATTCAGGTGGGTGACTGAACAAGTACATATCTCTGTGTTCCAGTCTCAGACTCAAGGATGGAGAAGTTGTGTACCTACATCTGTGGAAGCACTTTCTTTACTGTATATCCTTCCAACAGTGAATGCATGGGTTCAGACCACAAAACAAAAATAAATATATGAATGAATGAAAAAAAAGTGCATGTGTACCTACACAGAAACACATACTTTAAGTGGAGCTGACTTTTGAATTTTTAAAGAGCCCAGGGCTTTCAATAAACTTTTTGTCACTGCTCTGAAAGGAAATTCCCTCTAAAAGAAAGCTTGCCCCTACCATGGCACTTTGGCATGGAAGGATGTCCTGGGTATGAAGGCTATGCCGGTGGGACTCCAGCTCTGGCGGCACTTCCCAACTTAAAGCTGGAAGATCCCTCAAAAGCCATCTAGTTCAACTCCTAATTTGACAGAGGAGGAAACTGAGGCCCAGGGAAATTAATTTGCCCAAGGTCACACAGCTAAACATCAGAGCCACCATTCATACCCAGATCTCTCTTATAGCACTTTCACTAAGTCTAGAAACACTCAGAAAAGGAGATGAGATTAGTGTGGTGTGATCTGCTCTGGAGGAGGGCCTCCTGCCTTGGCTGCATGTTCCCTAAGCAATCCTTCAAATTAGTTGATCAAATTTTTGCCAGGAGTCAAAATCAAGCTCATTGGCCTAGAGTTTGGATACTCCATTTTACTTCCCTTTTTCAAAACAAACAAGTGGTGTTAGAAGTCCATCAACAGATAATCCCTGGGATGTGGACACTCTCACTGCTGAAACTCATGACCTTACCGTGGGTAGTGAGCGAGTAGCTTCAGCTGAAGGATCCATCACTGGCTGGTGACAATGAGCCACAGACCTGGCTTTCAGATGACAATGATGCACTCCGTATTTGAACCATCTCCCAGCTAGGGAATAGTTCAATAGTTAGTTTGTCAACACATGTTTTATGAAGTGTTTGCTATGTGCCAAGTACTAGGGATAGGACAGGTAAAACCCTGTGCCTTCAAAGAGCTTCTACTCTAATGAGGGAAAGAACATGTAAATAACTAGACATTCAAAACCTACCTTGAGTACCTAAAAGGCCGTGGTGGTTGTTTGTCCTTTGTTCTCGAAGAGACACCAAGGAGGGGATGCCGTGTCACGCAAGTGAATTGGGAGGACTGGGCAAGGTCATCCGTCTCACTTTCCTCTCCAGTGCCATCTGGCTCCAGGGGCAAGATATAGATCAGGATGAGTAGAAATGGCCCTGGACATCATGAGAGGAGGAAAAGGAAGAAGAGTAGAACAGAAAGAAAGGGTAAAAGAAGATGTGGTATTCAATTGGCCAGTTCCCCCCCGCCCCAGGGTTAAGTGACTTGCCCAGGGTCACACAGCTGGGAAGTTTTAAGTCTCTGAGGTCACATTTGAACTCGGGTCCTCCTGAATTCAGGGCTGGTGCTCTATCCACTGCGCCCCCTAGTTGCCCCCAAATTGGCTAGTTCTTATTGGCTCCTACTACTTACTACTCACAGAGGTGAAGGCCATGACATGCAAGTGAATTGGATTGAAGTGAGGGAGGTCTATGCAAAGCCACCAGTGTCACTTTGTCCTCCAGAGCCATCTGGACATAGAGCAGACATAGAGCAGAATGAGATGGCCCTCAACTGAAAAGTAATCTCAAAGGGAAAGCACTAGCAGCTCTGGGGAGAGACAGAAAGCAGCTTCTTGCCAAAGGTGAGGTCCATCTTCCTTGAAGGAAGCCAAGGGGAGGGGAGTAAGAGGAAACACTGAGGGGAAGCAAGGCACTCCAGGCATGGAGGACAAAGGTGTGGGGTCAGGAGGGGAAATAAGAATCCCATTTGAGAAACTGCAAGCAGATGGGCCTTGTTGGATTGCAGAGTGCTTGGAAGACAGCAGAGTACTGGAAGACTAGAAAGGCAGGAAGGGGCCACCTGGCAAAGAGCTTTCAATGCCCAACAGTTTCAATTATTCCCAGAGGTAATAGGGAGCCACTGGGTTTAGGGAGCCAGGTGCTGGGTGACATGGTCAGAGCTGTAATATAGGAAAATCTGCTTGGCTGCTGAGTGGATGGTTTGGAGGAGGATGAGAAAGTTGAGGCAGGGAGACCAATTAGGATGCATATCAAAAGAGTCCAGGTAAAAGGAGGTAAAAGACTACGAGGGTGGTGGTGAGTAGAGAGAGGAAGACAGATAAAAGGGATGCTGAAGGTTAAAAATGGCCAGATATGCGGGAGGATTCTGGGAAGATGGCAGAGTAGGTGCGTAAATTTCAAGCTCTCCAAATTTTCCCCTCGAACAGAAAAAAATGATATCTCAGGGTGATCATGGACCAGTGGAAAATCAAGAAGACTGAGGTAGAACAGGGGTCCTTCAGGCATAACCCTAGAAGACTGAGGTAGAACAGGGGTCCTTCAGGCACAAGCCAAGATGACTGAGGCAGAACAGGGGTCCTTCAGGCACAAGTCAAGAAGACTGCAAAAAAGACCCCAGATGTTCCCAGGTTAGCTCAACACAAAAAACAAATGAGGAGGCCGGGGCCTGCTAGTGGGGCTGCAGCCTCAGCCTGAAGCACAGAAACTTTTGCCTCCGGGACCGGCTGAAGAGTTGGGACTATGAGTCCCGGCACACCAAAGGAACCTCCCCTGACTGGGCCTACTGTGCTGCCAGAGCTCGGCCCTGGGAGGGAAGAAAGCAGTACAGCTGGTAAGTGCAGAGGCAGCGGGGCTGGGACGCTGCTGACTGAAGGCACTGGCAGGACGGTGAAGCTTTTGGTTCGGAGTTCCGGGTCAGAGGGGAGAGCTGAAGTGATGGCAGAGGCACCATCCTCCCCATTCCTGAAGTAAAAAAAAAACCACTGAAATTTAAAAAGCTGCTTTTTCAGACAACCTTGACATAAAGAAATTAAATCAGAACAAGAAGTTAAAGCCATTTCTAGTCATAGGAAAAATGCTCTAACTCACTGTTGAGCAGAGAAATGCAAATTAAGGCAGCCCTGAGGTACCACCTCACACTTCTCAGATTGGCTATGACAGGAAAAGGTAATGACCAATGTTGGAGGGGATGTGGGGAAAACTAGGAGACTATTATTGGTGGAGTTGTGAACTGATCCAACCATTCTGGAGAGCAATCTGGAACTATGCCCAAAAGGGCTCGCAAAACTTTTTGATCCAGCAGTGTCTCTCTACTGGGCCTGTATCCCAAAGAGATTTTTTTTTTTAATTAAAGCTTTTTATTGACAAAACATATACATGGGTAATTTTTCAATATTGACCCTTGCAAAATCTTCTGTTCCAACTTTTCCCTTTCTTCCCTTCACTCACTCCCCCATATGGCAGGTAGTCCCATACATGTTAAATATGTTTGAAATACATGTTAAATCCAATATATGTATACATATTTATACTGTTACCTTTTTGCACAAGAAAAATCAGATTAAAAGGAAGAGAAGAAAAAACTGAGAAAGAAAATAAAATGCAAACAAATAACAACAGAGAGAGTGAGATGCTATGCCATGGTCCATACTCTGTTTCCATGGTTCTCTTTGTGGGTACCCGTGGCTCTCTTCATCACTGAACAAGTGGAACTGGTCTGAATCTCCTCATTGTTGAAGAGAGTCACGTCCATCAGAATTGATCATTGCATAGTCTGCTTGTTGTCACATATGATGATCTTCTGGTTCTACTCATTTCACTTAGCATCAGTTCCTGTAAGTCTCTCCAGGCTCTCTGCTGGTTGTTTCTTTCTTTCTTTCTTTCTTTCTTTCTTTTTTTTTTTTTTGAAAAATCAAATATATCCTTTTTATCATAGCTTTTCATTTACCAGATATATGCATGGGTAATTCAGCATTGACAATTTCCAAACCTTTCATTCCAGCTTTTCCCCTCTTCCCCACCCCCCTCCTCCAGATGACAGGTTGACCAATACATGTTAAATATATTAAAATATAAATTAAATATAATATATATGTGTATATATACATGTCCAAACAGTTGTTTTGCTGTACAAAAAGAATCGGACTTTGAAACAGTGTACAATTAGCCTGTGAAGGAAATCAGAAATGCAGGCGGACAGAAATAGAGGGATTGGGAATTCTATGAAGTGGTTCATAATCATCTTCCAGAGTTCTTTCACTGAGTGGAGCCGGTTCAGTTCATTACTGCTCTATTGGAACTGATTTGGTTCCTCTCATTGTTGGAGAGGGCCTCGTCCAGCAGAATTGATCACCATATAGTATTATTGTTGAAGTATACAATGATCTCCTGGTCCTGCTCATTTCACTCAGCATCAGTTCATGTCAGTCTCTCCAGGCCTTTCTGAAATCATCCTGCTGGTCACAAAATTATCTTCTGCTAGTAATTTGTCACATTCCCAATATTTGTGGGTTTTGCCAGTCCAGAGCTAATTCAGAGGCTGGATTGGCTAATTAATCTGAGGGTAATTGGCTAATTAATAGAGAAGGTCAGAGAGAAACAAATGTCATCTCTGCCATCTTGCCTCTGCCCCCAGAAGTCCCAAAGAGATCTTAAAAAAGGGAAAGGGTCTCATATGTGCAAGAATGTTTGTGGCAGCCCTCTTTGTAGTGGCCAGAAACTGGAAACTACGTGGATGCCCATCAATTGGAGAATGGTTGGGTAAATTGTGGTATATGAATGTTATGGAATATTATTGTTCTGTAAGAAACAACCAGCAGGATGATTTCAGAGAGGTCTGATGCTACATCAGATCAGCAGAACTAGATCTTGTACACAGCAACAATAAGACTATACGATGATCAACTCTGATGGGCTTGATTCTTTTCAACAGTGAGATGATTCAGACCAGTTCCAATGGTCTTGTGATGAAGAGAGCCATCTACACACAGCGAGGGCACTGAGGGAACTGAGTGTGGATCCTAACAGAGTATTTTCACCCTTTTTGTTGTTTGATTGCTTTTTCTTTCTAATTTTTTTGATTTGATTTTTCTTGTGCAGCAGGATAAATATGGAAATATGTTAGAAAAATTATACATGTTTAATCTATATGGGATTACCTGCTGTTTAGGGAGGGGGGTAGGGGAAAGGAGAGAGGTTTGGCAGGGGTGAATGTTGAAAACTATCTCTGCATGTATTTTGAAAATAAAAAGCTTATTATTTTTTTAAAGTTGTTTCTACCCCAAAGAGTAATGTAAAATGGCTCTCTGTTCAGAGAGAATTTATACAACTCAAAAACGAATTTAAAAATCAAATGAGAGATATTGAGGAAAAACCAAAAGAAAAACAAAAACCATGCAAGAAAAACAATATTATGAAAAAATAATTAACCTACTAGAAAAGTTGATAGTCTTTTTAAAAATAATAACTTTTTATTTTCGAAATACATACAAAGATAATTTTCAACATTTACTTTTGCAAAACCTTGTGTTCCAGATTTTCTCTCTCACTCCCTACCTCCCACTCACCTCCCCTACACAGCAAGTAATCCAATATAGGTTAAACACGTGCAATTCTTTTAAACATTTCCACATTTATCATGCTGCACAAGAAAAATCAGATCAAAAAAATGAGAAAGAAAAAAAGCAAGCAAACAAAAACAAAAGGGTGAAAATACTATGTTGTGATCCAAAATTCAATCCCCATAGGAGATAGAGTCTTAAAGATAAAAATAGTTCTTTGAAAATTAAAATTGGGCAAGAAAAAGCCAGTGAAGCTATAAGAGATTGAGAAATAATGAAACAGTTTTAATATAAAAATTAAAAAATAAAATAGAATGTGAAACATCTTATAAAAAAAGAAACAACAGATTTAGAGAACAGATCAAGAAGAGAAAATATAATAATAATTCAACTACCTGAAAGCTCTGACCAAAAAAAAACAACCTTTACACAAAAATACAAGAAATGATCCAAGAATATGAGGGGGGAGAAGAAATAGAAAAATAGAAAAGTAAAAAATAGAAATAGAAAAAAATGCACCAATCACCACCTCAAAGAGATTTTTTTGTGGGAAACACAGAGGAATATTTTTATCTGATTTCAAAATCCCCAGGTCAAAGAAAAAATTTTGCAAGAAACAAGAAAAAACAATTCAAATATGTTGGGAAAAAATTGGCCAGATATGACAATAGATTATATATGTGAGGTTAGTGAAGATAACCTCCCCACCCCCCAAAAAAAAATTCATGTACCTGGGAAACTGGGAAGACTGTGGGAAGAGGGGAGGATTTTCAGGGGAAAATGCTGAATTCTCTTTTGGACTTATGGAGATGCCAGTGTGCCATCCAGTTTGCAATAGCCAAGATGTAATTGCTGATGCAGGACAAGTATGGGAGAGAGAGTAGGGATCTGGGAGTCAAATCATATAATTCAATGTCATATGGATTATAAAGGGAGAAGAAAAGAAGGTGTTGGGGGACAGCCATGGACAAGACTCGAATGAAGATCCAGCCAAGGAGACAGACTAAGAAGGAACAGTCAGAAAGGTCGAAGGAGAGATGGAAGGGAGCCATGTCACAACGACCTGGAGAGGAGGGAAGAGTCCAGAAGACAAGGTGAGCACCATGGGAAAAGGGGGCCATTAGATTGGTCAATTCAAAGAGCCCCTTTTGTTTTGACCCCAAGCATTTCCAGACATACCTTCCCTTCTTCACATTCTCCCCTCCCAATAAAGAAAAGCAACAATTCAGCTCTGACCACATCTGGCAGCCTTGGAAACATTTCATACCCATAGTGCCCCATGTTTTCTAACACAGCAGAAAGGAGTGTTTCTCTATCCCTTTGAGAGGACCAATATAGGCCATCAAGATTTCAACACATCTAACTTTATTTTCTTGTGCTTTTCATTCAAGGCCTCATGTACTTTGTTCTCTTGATTCTACCACAGGCCAGACAGGTCCATGTTTCTCAGGCACAAGCATTGTCCCCATTTTCATAGAAACTGAGGCCCAGAGAAGGAAATGATTTGGCCAAAGCCACATAGTGTCAGAGCCTGTGCTCTTTCTACCATACCGTATTCTTGGGTTTACCTGCCCAGCCATCAGGAAATCCTGGGTCACCTCTGCATCATGACAAGTTATTGGAGGAGTCTTATGCAGCTGATGGGAATTTTGCCCAGACCTCTGAGAGCCTTTGAAAAGGGGGAATATCTTCACATGTATTTGAAGAAAGATAGGTTACTCCCTGTTTGTTTAATCCTAAAGAGATAAGGGGATGGGGCCTGGACTTGGGATTTCATTGATTTAGAGAATTGAGGAATGAGAAAACTCCCTCTACCAATGTACTTGCTCTCCATCTTGGAGACAGAGATTAAATGACTTGCCCAAGATGATGTGGTTAATACATAGTCCCAAAAAAGGACTTGCAATAATCTTGGCTCTAAGCAAGGCTCTGAAGGGTGTACAAATCAGTAGTCTGACTTATTTTTTTAATGGGGGCCTCCTGATTTAGTGCTATGAAGCAGCTGCCTAGAAAACAGGATGATCCAGGATTCAAATCCCTGTGGGGCTTCATTTTCTACTGCTACCTAATTTTAAAAAATCTCCAAATTTAATTTTTCCTTCTACTTTCATTTCTGTGATATACCCCATGTACTTTCTTAATTTGACACTTCCTTACAGCTGTGATTTTATGCAATTTGGGCAGAACATTCTGACTACTTTTGTCTTCAAAGGCCAGAAGATCCCTGTCTAAATAAGAGAAACAGCTCATTTTTTGGAGTCATGTCGATGCTGTAACAGAGGAAGGTCGGGGACTGTCTGTACCCCAGTGTTCTGGCGTGAAATTTACCCTGTAAACATTTCCCAGGTAATAATCCCATCTGCAATAAAAGCTCACTTATCTGTCATGTTGGAGTGTACTAATTAAAAAAAATAAATTCCACTGCACTGAGTTATATTAGCATGGGTTTATATATGACATTTGGAAAATCTCTGCTGGAGTCCTATGGCTTAGAAGAGGCTGTGATAGAAATGTAAATCTCGTGTTGCTTTTGGGTCACCATCACCCAGAGATGAGCTAGGCCCAGAACAAAGGGACAGGATGAAGACTCCAAAGACAGACCCTGAGTTTGGGGACATGAGAAGTTAGAAAATGCTTCTGGCTTTTAACCATAAGACTTTGCCTTGGACTAATGCTGGGACAAAGTAGGAAGCAAAGACTATTGGGCTTTGGGGAAGGAGAGATCCCAGGGCAAAGAGTGGGGGCTGTGGGCAGTGAGGGGGAGTTCCAGGGGCTATGGGGGAGGGAACTTCTTTGGCCACATCAGAATCACAACTGGTATTTATCAAGTGCCTTACATTGGCAAAACATTCTCTGTACATGCGTCATTTGGGGCCTACCCCCAAAGTCATAAATTATTTCAGGATTTGGGGACCTGAGGTAAGGATTACAGACCCTGCTGCGAACAAGTGATAGAAAGCATCTGTCTGCTGGGGGGAAGGAGAAAGATCAAGGAGCCACCCCAACCCACCCCCAACTGGTAGCTTCTCATTTTAACTAATTCATGTTGCTGAACTAGATGGTAAGCTCTGCTGCTGCTTCTTCCTTGTGGAAAGATTGTAAGTGTGTAGTCTTCCAGCTCTCTCATTACCATCTTTTCCATTTTACAGATACAAAAATGGACAATGGGAAGGGGAAGAGCCTTGTCCAGGATAACACAACTAAGTAAGTGGGATTTCTTCACAGGCCTTCCGGCCTCCATATTACATCTACTCTCTCCACTAGTCAAAAGACACTTTGACTTGAGTCAGGGGCTGAGTTCAGGGCCTGCCTAAAGTTTTGTTTTTTGGAAGTCTTTTCTTTTTTCAAAAAAATGTATTTCTTGGTAGAATTTTTTTTTTTATTTTTTATTTTCAGAACTTATACATAGCATTCACCCTTGTAAAACCTTGTATTCCAAATTTTTTTCTTCCTCCCTTCCTTCTACCCCCCTTCCTCTAGATGGCAAGTAATTCAATATATATTAAACCCAAGCTATTCTATGCATATTTCCACAATTATCATGCTGCATAAGAAAAATCAGATCAAAAAGAAAAAAAATGAGAAAGAAAACAAAATGCAAACAACAACAAAAAAGTGAAAATGCTAGTTTGTAATCAACACTCAGTCCCCACAGTCTTCTCTCTGAATGCAAATGAGTAGCCTTTGTTTTCATATCGCCTTCATTTGCAGAACCAACCAGCAAACCATGATTTGTAACAAAGCATTAAAAAAAGAAAGAAGAAAAAAAGTTAAAAATAAATGAACAAGAAGAAAAACTCCCAGTCTGGCAAAACCATCTCCCACAGATACCGTATGGGACCATATGTGCTGTATCCTGCATCCATTGGCCCCATGTGCCAAGAGAGGTAAGAGGAGGCATATTTTAAGCATCTATCTTTTCATTGGGGATGTCTCCCCAGTTTATCCAGCCACTGTTTCCAAAATGAAGATTTCACTTTGCATACCTACCTCAAATGAATGACAAATTCAACTTTGAGACCTGGTTTCACTATTTACTTGTGTGACTCTGGGCAAATAGCTGAACCTCAGTTTCCTCCTCTGTAAAATGAGGATCCTTGGGGTCTGTGCGACTCTGAATCTATGAGCTCTACTGTCTCAAATGTTTCTGGCTTGGAGCGCTATTCCCCCAAGCCAAACAGCAACTTGGCCATACTTTTGAGTAACCATCAAAGGGAAATAACAGAATCAAATGGGCAGAGGTGAGGGGAAAAGGGGTGCTGCCCACTTCAGTGACCACCCATAGTGAGTAACTAGAACTCTGATTCATATGTCCTTCTGGGGATATATGACAGGGTTTTGCTGCCACCAGGACTGAACTAACCTGCTTAGAGAAAGGCAGCCTACCTGGAGCCCGTCCTTCTTGTGGCACCCCTATCAGGTGTCTAGAAACCTCAGTTCTTTTCCTCGGCTGCCTTGTGTCTAAAGTTTGACAGATTTTAAAAGGCTCTAAGGAAATGGAGGAAAACCAGAAGGGCATGCTTAGTTGGGAGGCTGGAAGTCAATAGCAACAGCTGCTATTTACATAACTGCTTTAAGTTTGCAAAGTGCTTTTCCCAAGTCTGCTCCTTGAGCTTCCCAACAACCCTGGCGATGGGAAGGGTTTAATACAGGCATTTTTACCCCTGTGGGACAGATGAAGAAATAGACTAAGCAAGATTCACAGAATTGTAGATTAAATTATAGATTTTTCATCGATTAAAGGCAATTCAGTTTTTAAAAAGCATCAATTTACACATGAGGAAACTGAGACCCACAGGGGTGAAGTGATTTGACCAAAGTCAAATGTAAGATAATAGAACTAATATTAGAAGAGACCTCAGAGGTCATCTAGTTCAGTCCCTTCTTCTAAGATGCTTGGACTAGATGGCATCTGAAGTCCCTTCCAGCTGTAGAACTTAGCTCCTTTGTGTGATCTTATACAAGCACCTTATTTTCCAGAGGAGGTTCAGAGAGGGAAGGGATTTGTCCAGAGAATCACAGGTGACAGGAAAGCCAGCCAGAATTTGATTCTAATCTCAACTCCATCTTGAATTAAGTGGAGGAACCTTGTAAGAGAAAACAAAAGGCAATCTACTATAGCCAGTAAGTGATCCAAGTGGGATTTGAATTCAGGCTTTCTGGACTCAAAATCTAATACTCCACTCTTCTTCTTTCAGGTTCCATTCTGCTCTTGTTCCCGCACTGGGTCACGAACATCGGGGACAGCCAAAACAGTGTAGTATCATTCCAAAAGGTGCTAGGCTGGGCATCTAAAGTCTGCCTTGAACCCTACTTCCTTCGCATCTTAGATGTGTGGCCTTAGGTGAGTATCCCCCCTCACTGAGCCTCAGTTTCTCCATTTGTAAACTAGAAAGAGAAGCCTAAATGACATGTCACACAGCTGTTAGGACAACTAAAGGAGAGCCTGCTCAGAAAGTGCTTTGAAAAATTGAAGTTATAGAAATGTCAATTACTATAATCATGTGTTAGTTTGTGAAAGCTGCCATGTTCCTAGTGCTCCTCTGCTCCTCCATTAGATAGTACAGAGCAGGTCTCTGACCAAGAGACTGGGCTCTCTGAACTCATCATCTATTATAGCTAACATTATCTACCACACAGTGGTCATTTCAGGAAATGAGAAAATATCGGAGGGCTTTGGAAACATTCTCTAAAGCAGAGTCGCCTTGAAAAATCAATGAAAAAAATCTTTGTTGAGAATATCTCTGAAAAAGACCAAATTGGCAAGATATATAGAGAATGCATACAAATATATAAAACCAAGAGTCATTTCCTGATATAGATTAGTAGTTGAAGGATATGAATAGCCAGTTGTCAAATAAAGAAACAGAAGCTATCAGTGACTATTTGAAAGATCGCTCCCATCCACTAATAATAAGAAAAATGCAAATCCGAACAGCTCTGAGATACCATCTCACATCGGCAAATTGACCAAGATAGCAAGAGATGAAAATGATGGTGTTGGAGCGGTGGTTGTGAGGGGGCAGACACACCAGGGGCAGACTGTAAGTCGACCCCACTATTCTATAGTGCAATTTGGAACCATATCCCAAAGTCACTAAACTGTGCCTCCCCTTTGATGCTGTCAATATTGTTACTAGGTATATAGACTCCAAAGAGACTGTCGAGGCAGAGGGAAAAGACTGCCACAGAACTCTCTGTAGCAGCTCTTTTGGTAGTGGCAAAGAACTAGAAACAAAGCCATGTCCATCTATCGAGGGTGGCTGACCAAATCATAGTATACGAATGCGGTGGTGTATTATTGTACCCTAAGTAAGGATAAAGGGTTCTGAGGAACTTGAGAAGCCTCTGATAAACTGATAGAGTGAAATCAATAGAACCAGGAACCGATTTACATGATAGCATCCAAAAATGTAAAGGCCGGCGAACAGCTAATCAATGTTCTTACTAGTCATGACTTCAGAGGACCCATGATGAAATTTGTGTTCTGTGGGGATGGAATTAAGGTGTAATGTCAGGCATACATTTTCAGTGACACCAACTGACTTGATTAATTTTCCTTGATTATAATTGTTGCAAAGGAGGGAGGAGAGAGAGACGGAGACAGAGAGAGAAAGAGAGAGGGGGAGAGAAACAGTAACTGGGGGGAGATTTATGCACTGAAATATATAAAATATTGTGTGTGTGTATATATATATATATATATATATATATATATATATATATTTTTTTTTTTAAGAACAAAAAGACTATGAGGTACGTTGAGATGGCAGAAAAAGTGCTGCTAGATGGGAATCAGAGGACTTGTAGTCGAATCCTGGGGTCTCTTGGACAAATCTGTCCCTCTTTCTGGGCCTCAGTTTCCCTCTCTGTAAAATGAAGACTAGAGGACTTCTCCAGTCTCTTCTAGCCCTAAGATACTAGTCTTCTACTCAGGTGATCTGAGTCCCAATCTGGCTCTCCATGGCTGCCACTTTCTAGCTATGCCACCCTGAGCAAACTTCTTCCTCTGTTTATACAGAGCTGTTGGCGCTGCTTGACTCCCCAAGACTGTGGGTGAGAATTAACATGAGGATCAGGAAGTGGGGCAGGGGAGGGGAACTGCTTTGTAGACAATTGAGGGTATCAGAAACAAGATTTAGGATTGAGAGCAATTAATAATCCAGCAGTAAACACTAATTATGTCCTAGGTCGTGTGGTAGATAGAGCTCTGGGCCAGGAGTCAAGAAGCCCGGAGTTCAAATTTGACCTCAAACACACTTACTAGCTGACTTTGGGCTTCATTTAACCCTGTTTCTCTCAATTTCCTCAACTGTAAAAATGAGCCAGAGAAGGAAATGGCAAAAACCAATCCACTATCTTTGCCAAGAAAACCTCAAAAGGGGGGTCCAGAGAGTCAGATATAACTGAAATGACTGAACAACACTAAGTCATTGTCTTGGGCGTTGGGGATACAAAGCTTCTGAGACAGGAACTCACGGGATTCTAGGTTTGAGAGCCAAAAGGTCATCAAACTCTTTATCTTCTAGAGGAGGAAACTGAGGCCCAGGGATGGGAAAGACATTCCCATAGATCATATGCTTCATAATAGAATCCAAAGCCAGGTTCTCTGGTCCTCTCTGTGCTGCTAACCCAACTGTGGAACTGGGAAGTTAACAGGAGCTGAGACAAGCTTTCTTTTGGACACCTCGTGGGAGCAAAATCTGTTAAGTCTTTCTGGGGCCCTGCACGATTGCTGGCTCGCCCTTCTGCCTTAATCTTTTCCTAGCAGCAGGCTGATAAGTTGTTCTTTCTTTTTTCCTCTTCCTTTTTTTCTAAATAACAGAGGTTTTACAAGCCTTATACGTATTTATAATAGGGTTTGTTTTTATTCATTTTTTCACCTCCAAACTCTCCCCCCTTTCCCCCACTCAGTGAGCAGGCAAACAAAAGCTATTACAAATATGCATAAGTCGTATAACAAAAATTCCTGCACTAGCTGTGTGCCAAAAAAAAGAAAGATAGGAAGGAAAAAAAAAATAGGCTTCGGTTCACTCTGAGGTCATTACTTCTCAGTCTGTTTCAGCATTAGTCCTTTGGAACTATAGCAGGTCTTGATGTCAATCAGAGATAGTAAGTCTTTCAAAGGTGATTATCGTCCCAGTGTTGTGATTACTGTATACATTAGCCTCCCAGTTCTGCTCACTTCACTTGACACAAGTTCATACGTGTGTTCCCAGGTTTTTCTACAACCATCTTCTTCATTTCTTACAGCACAGTAGTATCCCATACATTCATACATCACAACTTGTTTTGCTGATTAAAGCTTTGTAGCATAGTGTAAGATCTGGTGCTGCTCAGCCTCCTTCCTTTTTTTTTTTTCATTGATTCCTTTGATCTTCTTGCTATTTGGTTCCTTCAGATGAATTTTATGATTGTTGTTTTCTAGCTCCAGAAAGTAATTTATCAGTGGTTTGGTAGGTAAGGAATCAAATAAGTAAAATAAAGTAATATTGTCATTTTCATTATATTGGCTCAGCCTACCCATGAACAATTAACATTTCTCCAGTTATTCAATGTGTTAAAGTTGATGATTCTTAAATCTACCTATCGGGCCCTATCCTCTCTGCTGGTCTCCAGTCTCGCACCTCCCAATGTACCTATTGTGGGTCCAATGAACCTATTAGATATCTCAAACCAAATATCTCCTAAACAAAAAATATGTTCAAGTGCACTCATCATCCCTCTCTGCCCAGACTCTTTCCCCTTCCAAACTTTTCTGTTGCTATTGAGCATATTACCAGCTTCCCAGTCATCCAAACTCACAGCTAAGGTATAACCCTAGACTCCCTGCTCTCTCTCAGCTCCTATATCCTATCGGGTGCCAAATCCTATGTTTTCTTCTCTTATTCGATGTTGTACCACCACTATGTGGGACTTCATCACCTCAGTCTTAGTCTATTACAAGAACCTCCTAGTTGGTCTCCCTGCCTCAAGTCTTCTCCCCACTCTAGTCCATCCTCCACTCAGTGGTCAATGGTGTTCCTAAACATGTTCCTAAAAGTCATGTCATCCCCACCCTATCCAATAAACTCCAGTGGCTCCCTATCACCTTCAGGATCATATATAAACTCCTCTGTTTGATGTTTAAAGCCCTTCACAATCTGCCACCCATTTCCCACTTTACAATGTACCCTGAAATCCAGTAATAATGACCTCCTTGCAATTCCTCACATAAAACATTGTTTCCAGATTCCAGGCCTTTTCCCTGGCTGTGCTCCCTGTCTGATATGTGCTCTTCCTCCACTGCTGTCTCATGCCTTCTCTGACTTCCTTCACTTCCTGGCTAAAATGTCACCTCCTACTAGAAGCCTCTCCCAATCCCTCTGGCTTATTCCTGATCAATCCTGTCTACAGCCTGTTTGTACAAAGTTGTTTCATGTTGTCTGCCCCACTGGACTGTCAGCCCCTCGAGAATATGGGCTTTCTCTTGTCCCAGCCCTTAGCACAGTGCCTGGCACACAATAGTTGCTTAATAACTGTTTAGTGACTGCCTGAAATGGATGAGCTCTCTTCTGGATCCAGCATCTTGGAATGCTGTGACTCCTGATTCTTGGGCCAGTACACTTTCTACCATAGCATGCCATGATGGAAATCCACACCTAAATTAATCGAATTTAATCAATATACAGACATTCAACTTCCTATTCTGTACTTCATTGCTCGATAGGTTTTATTATCCTCTCTAATTTTATATCAGTTATTTCTGGAAATACACTCTCTCACACATCAATTACCCTTAACCCCCCCCCCCTCCCCAGCTATTGTTTGCACCATTTAGACCTGGGAGTTTCCCCCCTCTGTCTTGAGAGATGGGAGGTCGACTTCATTATCTACCTTCTGGGATCTGTACTGGTATTTTCAGTTGCTCAGGAATGGGCTTCCTCTTGATGACCTTTTCATTTTATATCATTATAGTTGCTGCATTATCGTGTTCTTTTGGTTCTCTGACATCAGTTCATCTCCTCCACGTTTTAAACATCCTCCCGTACCCCCAGCCTGCCTTTATAGGGCTTCCAATGAGTTCTCTAGCTCTCAAACTTTCTAACCCCAAATTACCCAAAGCTCATTAATCCCCACAGCTTCCTTCCTCGTGAGGGGTAGATGAACACCATATGCTTTTGCTCCCCAGATGAGCCGCTTCCACCCGTCAAGGAGGCAGGCTCCTCTCCTCTGCCGCCACCCTTAGCCTCTCCTGCCCCGTTGGAGACAGAAAGGCAATGGGCTTCCAGCTGACAGCATTAACTTGGAAAGGTCCAGGCCTTGTTGTTTGACGAACCTTCCAGCATCTTTATGTGGGAGACAGGAGGCGGGAGGCCGGGGCCACCAGCAGAGTCAAGCAAAGGCCAGCTGGGGAATGAAATGGCTGTACTATTTTTGTTTGGGGACTGGAATTTTCCAGCTCCCATCCATTTCCTTCGGCCCGCAACATCATTAAGAGCCCTGGGTGCCCCACAAAGGCTACATTATTGATGTGTGTACTTCTCTGAGAGAAACCACTGGTATTGGAGAACTCCTTTTACAAATGCTGATCAGCACCTTATATTCTTGGAAATTTGACTAGGGCATGGAGATCTTAAGCGACTTGCCTGGTCAGTACCCCTCAAAGGCAGAATTTGAATCCAGTTCTCTGTCTGCTATTCCAGTGGTGAAGAGTAGCCACAGTTAGTCTTTCTCCTTTATTTATTTAATTATTATTATTATTATTATTATTATTTTTGCTGAGGCAATTGGGATTAAGTGACTTGCCCAGGGTCACCCAGCTAGGAAGTGTTAAGTATCTGAGATCAGATTTGACTTGGGTCCTCCTGACTTCAGGGCTGGTGCTCTATCCACTGTACCACCTAGCTGCCCCAATATTTTATTTTTTTAAAGAAATTTTTACTCATCTGTTTTGTTTTGACATCACCTAGATTTTAACATTTCCTAATGTTCCCTTTTTTCTCTGCTTCCCAAAGAGCACTTTCTTATAACAAAGAATTGAAAGTGTGTGGGGGGGGATAGTTCGTTGAAAGTAACCAAGTTATGGAAAAGTCTGCCTTTGTACATAGCCTTCCATGCTCATGGTCCTCGACTCTATTGAGAAGCAGGAGGGAGGTGCATACTTATCCCATAATACCAAGTTTGGTCATTTGATTTCAATTGCTCTTACAGTCTCAGACAGTTTTCCTGGGTCTGCTGACTGCATTTTATACTCGGTGCTAGGTCTTCCTATGCTTTCTGTAGTCCTCATATCTCATTTCTTACAACACAATAATAGTCCACAGTGTTCCTAAACCACAGCTTGGTTAGCCATATTCCCTAATCGATGGGCATCTGATAACTTTTGTTTCCTGGAAGGTAATATGACATTCTTTATATGGCACCTACTGTGTTCCAGTCACTGTGCTAAGTGCTTTGCAAATGTTATCTCATTTGATCCCTACACCAACCCTGCCTGCTAGATGTTATTATGATCCCTATTTTACAAATAAGGAAACTGAGATACAAAGAAGTGAAGTGACTTGCCCAGGTTCTCATAGCTGCTAAGGATCTGAGCCTGGATTGGAATTCAGATCTTCCAGAACAGTGATATGACAATGATGTCCGTGAAGGCAGAAGGAATCCCCTTCCTGAGTTCCAATCCAGCTTCAGACATTTGCTAGCCTCTTGCCGTAGTTTTCTCCTCTGGAAAATGGGCTGGAGAAGGAAATGGCTAACTGTTTCAGTATCTCTGCCAATAAAATCCCAAGTGGGGTCACGAAGAGCCGGACATGTCTGAAAAACAACTGAATAGCACAAACTTCCTGTCTACAGACCCCCAGCTCCATTCACAGCAGCGCCATCTAATTGCCTTCCATCTGTGGCCCCTAGGCTCAGCTACATTAAAAAAAGTTATAGGGATGTTCGTTTTCATCTCCACAGTTATTTCCCAGTGCCTTCCCCTACCCCAAGAGGGACACCTCCCTTGCAACAAGTAAGTCCAGGCAAGCAAAGCAAACAAATGCACCAACCACGTCTGACAATGTATGCCTCGTTCCATGTCTCTGTTGAGAAGTGAGATGTATGATTTCCCATCGGGCCTTTCATGACGTGCCTGGTCAGACTCAGATACTTCTCAATATAGTTCCCTCCATGTGGAGTTGGAAAGCCAAGCCTGAGTTTGAATGGCTTGTGATCTTGGACAGGTCCTTTCCCTGTTTCTTCTTCTGACCAATGAAGGGTTGAGTCTAATGCTTTCTGAGCTCCCTTCCAGCTCTAAGATCTCTGGCTTTTCTCACAGGTTAGCGTTTAAGACCCTTTCAGTCTCCATGAGACCAGTAGCTGGGCTGGCCCTGTCACTGTGTCCTTGGCACCAAGGACAGGGCCTTATGACCAGTAGCTGACATGTATACAGTACTTCACAGTTTTGTATAGGCTATTTCATTTGATACTCCCAATGGTTCTATGAGGTAGGCACTCTAATTATTCCTATTTTACAGATAAGGAAACTGTAGAGAGCTTCTGAGTGTGAAGTAGGATATGAAGCAGCTAGGTGGTGCCTTAGTGAACAGAGCGCTGGGCCTGGACTCAGGAAGCCTCCTCTTCTGATTTCACATCTGGTTTCAAATGCTGACTAGCTGTGTGACCACAATTCATTTCACTCTGTTTGCCTTGGTTTCCTCATCTGGAACATGAGCTAATGAAGGAAATGGCAAACCCCTCTTTACCAAGAAAGCCCCAAACAGGGTCCCAAAGCATCTAGCATGACTGAAAATGGCCAACTAACTACAGACTTCCTAACTTGGAGTCCGGTGCTCTAACCCTTCGACCATATTGCCTCGGACTTCTCAGACATCAAATTGAAAGTGGCACCTTTACATCCTTAGACACGATACAGAGGCTGAGGGGAAGCGAGGCAGTTCCTGGAGTCTCCCGTCAATATTTAGCTGGAAGCGTAGGTGGCGGCTTTGAGGTTATTTATGGATAAAGACCAGCAGGTTCTGTTGGCCTTCTGTGAGAGGTGCCAAACTGTCTCTGGCTGAGAGATGCTGTGTGGCCCAGGGAGCCGCATGCAGGGCCTTTTATGGGCAAAAGCTCCCAAGTGGGCAAGTCACACTGGATGGTCCGGCCATATCCGCTTTTAAGGTTATGTGTGAACAGTCATTGTCTTCCTGTTTGCACAAGCTGTGAGGAATGCAGCTTTTACAGACTGAAAAAGCACATGGCTGGCCAGCTTGGATTTGGCCATCATTTCTCCTATCCGGGTCACAGGGAGGGGATGACGTTCTTGCCAGGATTAGGGGGTTGGGGCTGGCTGCGAGAGGGGGAACTTGCTTCCTTGAAGGCTTTTGTGTAACCCTCGGTGAGACGGAGAGAGGAACTTGAGAGCCAGGTGGGAGTTTAGGCCCTATCTGGTCCAATCTCTCTCATTCCATGAGGCCTGGAGCTAGCCCAGACAGCTGGAAAAATATTTCAGATCTAGTGGAGGAACTCTTCTCCCTATGCTCTAATCTGTTTGAGAGGTCACAGGTCACAGGTCCAACTGGAAAGGCCTTTAGAAGTCATCTAGACCGGGGTCCCTTAAGCTACATTTCAGTTAGAAGTCAGCGAAAAGGAAGACGCCGTTGTTTCCATCCCAATTCCTAGGCAGCCTGAGATCCGCCCATGGTCACCCATGGGGACTAAGCTGCATCAGTTCTCTTCATCAGAAAAGGAAAATGGAACCTGGAGAGAGGGACTTATCCAAGATCATGTAACCACTTAAAAGCTGAGCTGAGAGTCTCCAGGCCAGTGCTGTTGGTTGTTTCACTTCATGTCCCCAAATTGTCCCAGAGTCCCACTTTGCCCTAATGGACAGGCGAAAGGCCAGGTAACATCCGAGGTGAGGAGGGTGGCAGTTGCCCTATCTCCTGCTATCAGCCAGCAACCAGTAAGGCTTGTTGGCCAGCTTTCCTTCTCGCCAGGTACAGTGTGAGGAGCAGAACAGCAGAGGAAGCTAATGAGACCCTCTGGCCACTGGCCGGACTGGATGGAGAACACATCCCTCAACAATATATTTGAGGAAAGCGGCGTGGGAAGTGGCAACTCCTCATGAGGCTTATTAGACAGGAGAGATCTGCAGTCCAATCCTACCCTGTGACACTTATTTTCTGACTCTGAGAAAGTCTCTTCCCTGATCTACCCTCAGCATAAAGTTTTATCTCCATCATTCTTTAACTCATTTGATCCCCACAACAGGCCTGTGGGGCAGATTCAATTATTCCCATTTTACAGATGAGGAAAACTGAGGCTCTGAAGTCCAGTGGATTGCCTAAAATAACATAGCTAATACATGTTTGAGGTAGGATTAGAAGCCTCTTCCTGATATCAGGTCAGTGCCAAAAGAGTCAACTCTTTTGTTTTTGGTCCGTAAAAAGAAGGTTTGTAAACCTGAAAGCACCTCGTTCCCACTTTTGCTTGAGTGAATAATTCAGCGGCACTGCCTGGGCCTTCTCTGATTAACTAGGTTTGGGATTGAACCTCTAAACGAGACTTGGAGTCAGATTTCACTGGTTCATGGGGAAGGAACTTTTCAAGCAATGAAGGTCCTATCACTAAGCACATACTTAAAGCCTGCCACCTTTTGGATGGAGACTCGGCCAGAGATCATGGTCCATTAGCTCAGAGTCCAAAGGAACCCGTGGTCTTCTGCAAGTTGAGAAAAGACATCTGGGATGACTTTCATGATGGACAGAAGAGGCAAAAACATTATAAAGCTGTCAGTGGCACAGTTGGGGGGGGCAGAAAGGGGAGCAGGAAGGAAGGAGAGAGTCTAAGGGTCAGCAGCTGCAGTTAGCGATCGATTTTATAGTAGGGCTGAGAACAGCTGCTTCATCTTTGTGTGCTTCTGAGAGCGCTTTGGGTAAAGTGTCCATCTTGTTTGAACTGTATTGTGGAAAGAGCCCACTGGAGAAAGAAGCTCTGAGTTCAAATCTTGGCTCTGACAGCAGCCATGTAACTGAGCAAGTCACATTTTATGGAATATCCACTGAAGGGAACTGGGAATGTCTAGATGGAGGAAGAGAAGATTTAGAAAGGCACAGGGTTCTCCAGTGGAAGGTAGTTTGGCTTTGTCCTTCTTGGCCCCAGAGGGCAGAATCAGAAGCCCTGGATGAGGAAGGGACAGATTCAGGCTCTCTATAGAAGTAGAAACTTCTGCACAAGATGAGCTGCCCTAAAATGGAAAGAGATGCTTTGAAAGACATCTCATTGGTGGTCTTTAAGCAAAGGCTGGAGGCCACTCGGCAGGAATGCTGGCGGGAGGGATTCTGGGTTGGGAATGGGTCGGACCCAATGCCTTGGAGTCTCTTCCCAGTCCAGAGATGCTGCGCTTCTCTGAATTGCTTTCTATTTGAATGGCTCTGCTCTGCTGGAGCCAAGATGAGCTGGAATCTGCATAGTTTAGGAGTTGAATGTCCCATTTTGCTCTGAGTCATGTGACCTTGTCAGTGACCCAGGGTATTTCTGGATGACTTCATGGGATTGAGCTGCAGAAGTTTTATGGGAGGCTGGAGAAAAGTGTTTGTTTGAGGAGTGGTTTCTGGGACTGCATCTCCTCCCTTGAGCAAATTGCCTTGTTTTTTCATGGAATCTCACCCCTTCCAGATGAGCAGTCTTATTACGCCAGAGTCTTCCCTTCTCTGCCTTTGAAGGTTACAATAGGTGGAACGCTTGGGCAGTAGGGTAGAACTGAGCTACTGGATCAGAACGGAAGATGTGAGTTCATTGCTTGTTTTATGTGTGACTATAGGCAAATCACTGCACTCAAATGAAGCCCCCCCCCCCACATTGCTGCTCAAGGTACTTACTATTGGTGCCTTTCATTTTTATATTATAATCATTTCTACAGCCCCTCTCATGGATTCTCTCTTGCTTTTAAAAAGCTAAAGAAAACCATTTGACAAGCAACTACATCCGATACTATGTGCAACGTTCTGCACCCATAGTTCCCTAACTCTCTGGGCCAAGCTGAGTAATGATTCAGTTTTGGGCTCCATTTTAGTATTATACTTATTGTTGTAGTCAATCAGTCCATCTATAGGCATTCGTTAAGTGCTTACTTTGTATCAAGCACTGCGGCTGCTTTGTGTATACTATTTTGGCTGAGTTTATTCCTCTCTGAGACAGTTTATACAAATCTCCTTGTGGTTCCTTAAATTCTTCTAGTGACTGTTTCATGTGCTGGAGTCATTACATTGCATCCATACTCCACAGTTTGTTTGGCCAATAAGGGGGGATCCATGTTGTTCCCTGTTCTTTGAGGGCCTCACATTATGGAGGAGAAAATCTATGTCTCCAAACCTTAGGATATGAAAATAGTGCCCAAGTGAGGAGGGATCTTCAAGAGCTCTTGTCACATATGAACACAGGGCCCCAGTGCAGAGGAACCATTAAGAATTCTCTTCTCAATTGACTCAAAGTTTACTAGAGTATAAGCTATTCCCCAGGTGATAAATGGTCAAAGGATATGAACAATTTTCAAATGAGGAAATTAAAGCCATTTTTAGTCATATGAAAAAATACTCTAAATTGCCATTGATTAAAGAAATGCAAATTTAAAAAAAGAATTCTCTTCCCCTGAATATGGAGGGATATGTAAGTGTTATCAGACTATACAAGCCATAGTGTGGAGGGATAGCTAAAAGCTCTTCTCAAACTTGAACACAGAGCCCAAGTACTCCACACTGTGTTCATATGTGAAAAGAGCTCTTAAAAAGCACTTCACCACGGGGCACAATGTTTATATGTGAAAACTCTTAAATACTCCTCCACATTCAGGGACTATTTTCCAATCTGAGAAAAGAATTATTAAAGATCCCTCCATGATTAGTCACTGTGTTCATATAGGAGAAGAGTTCTGCAAGATCAAGATGCCTCTGCCCTTGGGTGCTCTATTAAAATCTGAGAAGAACTCTTGAATTTCCCCCACTTGGACTCTGTTCATATGTGACAACTCTTAGAGCTCACTGCACTTTCAGGGAACATTTTCCAATTTGAGGAGAGTATTCTTAAAGATCCTTTTCTACTAAGGGACTGTGTTCATATGTGATAAATTTAAAAGATCCTTCCAAATTCAGGGATTATGTTCCAATTGGAAAAAAGAATTCTTAAAACTCCCTCTGCACTAGAGCACTGTGTCCATATGTGAAAAGCTCTTAAAAATCCCTCCATCCCTCGGCAGAGTATTCATATGTGAGAAGTCTTAAAGATCCTTCCACACTCAGGTACCATTTTCAAGTCTGAGGAGAGAATTTGTAAAGATCCTACTTAGTAGGGCACTAGGTGTATATGTGAGAAGAACTGTTAAATATCTCTACGCTGTTAGGCCTTGTGTATAAATTTGAGAAGACTTTTTAAAGATCCTTCCACACGTGTGCTTTGTGTTCATATGTGATAACTCTTAATATCCCTTTACATTCAGGCACTATTTTCCAATCTGAGAAGACAATTGTCAAAATTTCATCCACTAGGGTACTGTGTTCAAATATGAGAAGAGCCCTCAAAAATCCTTCCACCCTTGGGCTATGTGCTCATAGAAAACAATTCTTAAATATCCCTCCACATTCAGGCACTACTATCCAATCTGAGGAGATAATTCTTAAAGACCCCCTCCGCAATAGGGCACTATGTTGATATGTGAAAATAGTTAAAGATCCCTGCACATTCAGGAACTATTTGCCAGTCTGAGAAGCACATTCTCAAAGATCACTCCACAGTAGGGCACTGTGTTCATATGTGGGAAGAGCTCTTAAATATCCCTCTGCACTTGTCCCCAGTGTACAAATTTGAAAGGACATCCTTCCACACCTAGACTCTGTGTTCATATGTGAGAATTCTTAAATAAACCTCCACATTCAAGCTCTATTTCCCATTTGAGGAAAGAAATCTCAAAAATCCTTTGCAGGAGGGCCCATTGTTCATAAGCGAGAAGAAGTCTTAAAAATCCTTCCACCCTGTTGTTGTGTGTTCATATGTAACAATGTTTAATGATTCCTAAATTTTCAGGCACTACTTTCTTTCTTTTTTTATTGTAGCTTTTTATTTACCAGATATATGCATGGGTAATTTTACAGCATTGACAATTGCCAAACCTTTTGTTCCAACTTTTCCCCCCTTCCCACCACCCCCTCCCCTAGATGGCAGTCAGACCAATACATGCTAAATATGTTAAAGTATATGATACATACAATATATGTATACATATCCATACAATTATTTTGCTGCACAAGAAGAATCAGACTTTGAAATAATGTACACTTAACCTGTGAAGAAAATCAAAAATTCAGGCAGACAAAAATAGAGGGATTGGAGATGCTATGTATGGTCACATTCATTTTCCAGAGTTCTTTCACTGGGTGTAGCCGGTTCTATTCATTATTGAACAAATGAAACTGATTTGGTTCATCACATTGTTGAAGAGAGCCATGTGCAAGTACTATTTTCAAATCTGAGAAAAGAATTTTTAAAATCCCTACTACCTTGGCTTCTGTGTTTATATGTGAGAACCTGTAAAAATCCCTGCACATTCACCAACTATGTCCCAGTCTGAGAAGTAAATTCTCAAAGATCCCTCTGCATTTGGGCACTGTGTTCATATGTGAGAAGAGGTCTTAAAGATCCTTCCACATTTGGTCCGAGTGTTCAAATTTGTGAATAATTTTGACGATCCTTCCACAGTTGGGTTCTGTGTTGATATGTGAGAACTGTTAAATATCCCTCCACATTCAGACACTATTTTCCAATCTGAGAAGAAAATTATCTTTTTTTTTAATTTTATAATTATAAATTCTTTTTGACAGTATAAATGCATGAGTAATTTTTTTTATAACATTATCCCTTGTATTCATTTTTCCAAATTATCCCCCCCCTCCCTCCACTCCCTCCCCTAGATGACAGGCAATCCCGTACATTTTACATGTGTTACAATATAACCTAGATACAACATATGTGTGTAAATCCAATTTTCTTGTTGCATGTTAAGTATTAGATTCCGAAGGTATAAGTAACCTGGGTAGATGGACATTAGTGCTAACAATCTACATTCACTTCCCAGTGTTCCTGAAAAGAAAATTCTCAAAGGTCCCCCTCCACATTAGGACACAGGGTTCAGAAGTGAGACAAGCTCTTAAATTCCCTGCACACAGAGACCCAGTAAACAAATTTGAGAAGACTTTTTAACGATGCTTCTGCAACTGGGTTCTGCATTAATATTTGAGAATTCTTAAATATCCTTCCACATTCATGCACTATTTTCCATCTTAGGTGAGAAATCTCAAAGATCCCTCCCCAGTAGCACACTGTGTTCATATGTGAGAAGAGGTCTTAAAGGTCCTTCCACCATTGGTTTCTGTATTCATATATGAGAATTCCTAATGAATCCTGCCTCTGGGGGACTATTTTTCAATTCAAGGAGAGAATTTTCCAAGATCCTGCCTTACTAGTGCACTCTGTTCATATGTGAGAAGAGGTCTGAAATATCCCTGCACAAGTAGACCAAGTGCATAAAATTGAAAAGACTTTTTAAGAGTCCTTCCGTGACTGGGCTGGTGGTCATATGTAAGAATTGTTAAATATCCTTCCACATTCCTGTACTATTTTCCATTTGAGGAGAAAAATCTGAAAGATTCTTTCACTATAGGGCTCTGTGTTCTTATGTGAGAAGAGGTCTTAAAGATCCTTCTGCACTTGGTGGCAGTATACAAATTTCAGAAGACTTTTTACTGATCCTTCTGCACCTGGGTTCTGTCTTCATATGTGAGAATGTGTGAATATCCCTCAACATTCAGGCACTATTTTCCATCTCTGGTGAGAAATCTCAGTGATCCCTCCCCAGGATGGCATTGTGTAATATGTGAGAAGAGGCACCAGTGGTCCCTGTGATCATATGTGAAAATTCTTAATCGGTCCTGCCTTATTAGGGACTATTTTTCAATCTGAGAAGAGAATGCTCCAAGATCCATCCTCACTAGTGCTTTCTTTTCATATGTGAGAAGAGCTCTTAAATATCCCTGCACATGTAGGCCCAGGGCACAATATTGAAAAGTGTTTTTAAGGTTCTTCCCCAACTGGGCTGGGTGATCATATGTGAGAATTGTTCAATATCTATACACATTCCTTTACTGTTTTCCAACTAAGAAGAGAAATCTCAAAGATCCCTTCACTGTAGGGCTCTGTGTTCTTATGTGAGAAGGTCTTAAAGATCCTTCCACTCTTGACAGCAGTATACAAATTTCAGAAGACTTTTTACTGATCCTTCTGCATCTGGGTTCTGTCTTCATATGCGAGAATTTGTAAATATTCCTCCACATTCAGGCACTATTTTCCAATTTGAAAAGAAAATTCTCACAATCCCTCAGCACTAGGATATTCCCTTCAGAAGTGAGAGAAGCTCTTAAATATTCCTAAAAACTTAGTCCCCATGAACCAATGTGAGAAGAATTTTACTAATCCATTTGCAAAGGGATTCTGTGTTGATATGAGAGAACTGTAACATATCACTCCACATTGAGGCATTATTTTCCATGCGAGAAAAGAAATGACAAAAATCCCTCCTCAGCAGGGCCATGTATTCATAAGCGAGAAAAATTCTTAAAAATCCCTGCACCCTTGGTCTGTGTTCAAATATGAGAAGTCTTAATGAGTCCCGCCTATTTGGGCTATTTTACAATGTGAGGAGAGTATTGTCCGCGATCGCACCTCACTAGGGGCACTCTGTTCATATGTCAGGAGAGCTCTTAAAAATTTCTGTGCACATAGGCCAGGTGAAAAATATTGTAAAGACTTTTAAAGGGTCCTTCCTCAAGTAGACTTGCTGTTAATATGTGAGAATACTTAAATATCCTTCACATTCAGGTACTACTTTCCATCTAAGGTGAGAAATCTCAAAGATCCCTCCCCACTAGTGGACTGTGTTCATATGTGAGAAGTGGTCTTAAAGATCCTTCTGCACTTGGCAGCAGAATACAAATTTCTTTTTTTTTTATTAAAAGTACATATGCATAGGTAATTTTTTACAACATTATTCCATGTACTCCCTTCTGTTCCAAATTTTCCCCTCCTTCCCTCCACCCCCTCCCCTAGATGGCAGACATTCCCATACATATTAAATATGTTATAGTATATCCTAGATACAATATATATGTCCAGAACCGAATTTTTTTGATATATGAATGTTGTTGTTGTTGTTGCACAGGAAGAATTGGATTTAGAAGGTAAAAATATCCTGGGAAGAAAAACAAAAAATGCTCACAGTTTACACTCAATTGTGTAAGAAGGAACACAATCAGTGTTCCTTCTCTGGATGTAGCTGATTCTGTCCATCATTGATCAATTGGAACTGGATTAGCTCTTTTTTATGTTGAAGATTTCCACTTCCATCAGAATACATCCTCATACAGTATTGTTGTTGAAGTGTACAGCGATCTTCTGGTTCTGTTCTTTTCACTCAGCATCAGTTGATGTAAGTCTCTCCAAGCCTCTCTGTATTCCTCCTGTTGGTCATTTCTTACAGAACAATAATATTCCATAACATTCATATATCATAATTTACTCAACCATTCTCCAATTGATGGGCATGCATTCATTTTCCAGTTTCTAGCCAGTATGAAAAGGGCAAAATACAAATTTCAGAGACTTTTTACTGATCCTTCCACACCTGGGTTCTGTCTTCATATGGCAGAATTTGTAAATATCCCTCCACATTAAGGCACTATTTTCCATGGGAGGAGAGATATATCAAATATCCCTCCTCAGCAGGGCCATATGTTCACAAACAAGAAAAATTCTTAAAAATCCCTGAACCCTTGTCTGTGTTCAAATGTGAGAAGTCTTAATGAATCATGCCTTTTTGGCACTATTTTACAATGTGAGGAGAATATTGTCCCCAATCGCACCTCCCTAGGGCACACTGTTCATATGTGAGAAGAGATCTTAAATATCCCTGTGCACATAGGCCAAGTGCACAATATTGTAAAGACTTTTAAAAGGTCCTTCCTCAACTAGTCTTGGTGTAAATATGTGAGAATTCTTAAATATCCTTCCACATTCAGGCACTATTTTCCTTGTAAGGAGAGAAATCTCAAAGATCCCTCCCCACTAGTGCACTATGTTCATATGTGAGAAGAGGTCTTAAAGGTCCTTCCTCACTTAGCTGCAGGATACAAATTTCAGAGACTTTTTACTGATCCTTCTGCACCTGGGTTCTCTCTTCATATGGGAAAATTTGCAAATATCTCTCCACATTAAGGCACTATTTTCCATCTGAGGACAGAAGTATGAAAGATCCCTCCTCAGCAGGGCCATGTGTTCACAAGGGAGAAAAATTCTTAAAAATCTCTCCACCCTTGGTGTGTGTTCAAATGTGAGAAGTCTTAATGAGTCCTGCCTTTTTGGGACTATTTTACATTGTGAGGAGAGTATTGTGAGAAGTCGTAAATATCCCTGCGCACGTAGGCCAAGTGCACAAAATTGAAAAGACTTTTAAGGGGTCCTTCCTCAAGTAGTCTTGGCGTTAATAAATGAGAATTCTTAAATATCCCTCCACATTCAGGCACTATTTTCCATGTAAGGTGAGAAATCTCAAAGATCCCTCCCCACTAGTGCACTGTGTTCATATCTGAGAAGAGGTCTTAATGATCTTTCCTCACTTGGTGGCAGGATATGAATATCTGAATACTTTTTACTGATCCTTCCACACCTGTGTTATGTTTAATATGGAAGAATTTGCAAATATGCCTACACATTAAGGCACTATTTTCCATGAGAGGAGAGAAATATGAAAGATCCCTCCTCAGGAGGGTCCTATGTTCACAAATGAGAAAAATTCTTTAAAATCCTTCCACCTTTGGTGTGTGTTCACATGTGAGAAGTCTTGAGTCCCGCCTATGTGGGACTACTTTACAATGTGAGGAGAGTATTGTCCGCTATTGCACCTCACTAGAGCACACTGTACATATGTGAGAAGAGGTCTTAAAGATCTTTCCTCACTTGGCGGCAGGATATGAATATCTGAAGACTTTTTACTGATCCTTCCGCATCTGGGTTCTGTCTTCATATGGCAAAATTTGTAAATATCCCTCCACATTGAGGTACTATTTTCCATGTGAGGAGAGCAATATCAAAGATCCATCCTCTGCAGGGTCCTGTGTTCACAAGCGAGAAAAATTCTTAAAGATCCCTCTACCCTTGTTCTATGTTCAAATGTAAGAAGTCTTAATGAGTCCTGCCTTTTTGGGTCTATTTTACAATGTTAGGAGAGTATTGTCCGTGATTGCTCCTCACTAGGCACCCAGTTCATATGTGAGAAAAGGTCTTGAATATCCCTGCGCACGTAGGCCAAGTGCAAAAAATTGTAAAGACTTTTAAAAGGTCCTTCCTCAACTAGTTTTCGCTTTAATAGGGGAGATTTCTTAAATATCCTTCCCCATTCAGGCATTGTTTTCCATGTAAAGTGAAAAATCTTAGAGATCCCTCCACACTAGTGCACTGTGTTCATATGTGAGAAGAGGTCTTAATGATCCTTCCTCACTTGGCGGCAGGATATGAATATCTGAAGACTTTTTACTGATCCTTCCGCACCTGGGTTCTGTCTTCATATGGGAGAATTTGTAAATATCCCTCCACATTGAGGTACTATTTTCCATGTGAGAAGAGCAATATTAAAGATCCATCCTCTGCAGGGACATGTGTTCACAAGCGAGAAAAATTCTTAAAAATCCCTCCACCCTTGCTCTATGTTCAAATGTGAGAAGTCTTAGTGAGTCCCGCCTATTTGGAACTATTTTACAATATGAGGAGAGTATTGTTCATGATCGCACCTCACTAGGGCACCCTGTTCATATGTGAGAAGAAGTCTTAAATACCCCTGTGCACACAGGTCAAGTGCACAAAATGGAAAAGACTTTTAAAGGGTCCTTCCTCAACTAGTCTTGGCATTAATATATGAGAATTCTTAAATGTCCTTCCACATTCAGGCACTGTTTTCCATGTAAGAGGAGAAATCTCAAACATCCTTCCCCACTAGTGCCCTGTGTTCATATGTGAAAAGAGGTCTTAAAGATCCTTCCTCACTTGGCGGCAGGACATAAATATCTGAAGACATTTTACTGATCCTTCCACACCCTGGGTTCTGTCTTCATAAGGTAAAATTTTAAATGTCCCTCCACATTCAGGTACTATTTTCTATCTAAGGTGAGAAATCTCAAAGATCCCTCCCCAGTAGTGCACTGTGTTCTTATTTGAGAAGTTCTTAAAGGTCCTTCCTCACTTGGCGGCAGGATACAAATTTCAGAGACTTTTTACTGATCCTTCCGCACCTGGGTTCTGTCTTCATATGGGAGAATTTGCAAATATCCCTCCACATTAAGATACTATTTTCCATCTGAGGACAGAAATATGAAAGATCCTTCCTCAGCAGGGCCATGTGTTCACAAGCGAGAAAATTCTTAAAAATCCCTGTACCCTTGGTCTGTGTTCAAATGTGCGAAGTCTTAATGAGTCCCGCCTATTTGGGCTATTTTACAATGTGAGGAGAGTATTGTCCGCGATCGCACCTCACTAGGGCACACTGTTCATATGTGAGAAAAGGTCTTAAATATCCCTGCGCATATAGGCCAAGTGCACAAAAATTGAAAAGATTTTTAAAGTGTCCTTCCTCAACTAGTCTTGACATTAATATATGAGAATTCTTAAATATCCTTCCATATTCAGGCACTATTTCCCAAGTAAGGTGAGAAATTTTAAAGATTCCTCCCCAGTAGTGCACTGTGTTCTTATTTGAGAAGAGGTCTTAAAGATCCTTCCTCACTTGGCGGCAGGATACAAATTTCAGAGACTTTTTACTGATCCTTCTGCACCTGGGTTCTCTCTTCATAAGGTAAAATTTTTAAATATTCCTCCACATTCAGGCACTATTTTTTAACTAAGGTGAGAAATCTCAAAGATCCCTTCCCAATAGTGCACCCTGTTCACATGTGAGAAGAGGTCTTAAATATCCTTGCGCACATAGCCCAAGTGCACAAAATTGCAAAGACTTTTAAAGGATCCTTCCTCAACTAGTCTTGGTGTTAATATGGGAAAATTATTAAATATCCTTCCATATTCAGGCACTATTTTCTATCTAAGATGAGAAATCTCAAAGATCCCTCCCCAGGAGGGTACTGTGTTCATATGTGAGAAGTGGACTTAAAGATCCTTTCGCCTTTGGTCTCTGTGTTCATATGTGAGAATTCTTAATCAGTCCTGCCTTAATGGGGACTATTTTTCAATCCGAGCAGAGAATTTTTCAAGATCCCTCCTTTCTAGTGTGGTCTGTTCATACGTGAAAAGAGCTCTTAAATATCTCTGCACACATAAGCTAAGTGCTCAATTTCAAAAGGCTTTTTAAGGATCCTTTCACAACTGGGTTTTGCATTAATATTTGAGAATTTATAGATATTCCTGTATTATTTTACATCTCAGGAGAGAAATCCCAAAGAATCTTCCAAAGTAGGGCACTGTGTTCTTGTGTGAGGAGAGGTTTTCAAGATCCTTCTGCACTTGGTGGCAGAATACAAATTTGAGAAGACTTTTTACTGTGTTCATATGTGAGACCTTTTAATGATACCTCCATATTCAGGGACTATTTTCCAATTGGAGAAAAGAATTCTTATAAATCCCTCCATACTAAAGTGCTGTGTTCTTAAGTGGGAAGAGCTGTTAAATAAATATCCCTATGCTTTTTAGGCTTCAATTTACAAGTTTGGGAAAACTTTATAATTATCCTTCCCCATTTGGGCTCTGTGTTCATATGTGAGAACTCTTAAATATCCCTCTACATTCAGGGACTATTTTCTAATCTGAGGGGAGAATTCTCAAAGATTCTGGGCTCTGTGTTCATATGCAAGAAGAGCTCTTAAAGGTCCCTCCAAGCTTGTATAATGTGTTCATATGTGAGAAAAGAGATGTTAAATATCCCTCCGTATCTAGTCCCAGTATCCAAATTTGAGAAAATTTTTAATGATCATTCCACACATGGGCTCTGTTCATATGTGAGAACTCTTAACTATCCCTCCATTCAGGCACTATTTTCCAATATGAGCAAAGAATTCTCAAAGATTCCCTCCACACTAGGGCAGTGTGTTCATATGGAAGAAAAGCTCTAAAAGATCCTTCTGCCCTGTGGCTCTATGCTCACATATCACAACTCTTAAATATTACTCCACTTTCAGGCACTATTTACAATTCTGAAAAAATAACTCTTAAAGATCCTTCCTCCCTTGGGCTCTGTGTTCATATGTGAGAACTCAAAGATCCCTGCTCATTCAGGCACTGTTGTTCCATCTGAGATGAAAATGCTTAAAGATCCTTCCATGCTTGGGCTCCATGTGTGAGAATTCTTAATGAGTTCTGCACATTGGGGACTATTTTCCAATCTGATAAGAGAATTCTTAAAGATTCCTCCACACTAAGTCACTATGTTCATATGCAAGAAGAGCTCTTGGGGCAGTTTGGTGGCACAGTGGATAGAGTACCAGCCCTGAAGTCAGGAGAATCTGAGTTCAAATATGATCTCAAACAATTAACTATCTGTGTGATCCTAGGCAAGTCACTTATCCTCAATTGCCTCAGCAAAAAAAAAAAAAAAAAAGTTCTCACATATGAACATAGTGCCCTAGTATGGAGGGATTTTTGAGAATTTTCTCCTCAAATTGGAAAATAGTACCTGAAAGTGGAGGGATATTTAAGAATTCTCTTAATGAGTCCTGTATATTGGGGACTCTTTTTCAATCTGAGGAGAGAACTGTCAGACTCCTCGGCAGTAGGGCACTGTGTTCATATGTGAGAACAGCTCTTAACGATCCTTCCAGATGAAGGGAATTTTTTTATTTAATTTTTTTCCTTTATTAAATCTTTTTATTTTTCAAAACATACGAGGACAGTTATTCAACATTAGCCCTTGCAAAACCTTGTGTTTCAGTTTTCCCCCCTTCTCCTACTCCCCTCCTCTAGATGGCAGGTAGTTCATCTAATACTTGTTGAACGTGGTAGAAATATATGTTAAATCCAATGTATGCATACATTTTTATACAATTATCTTGCCACACAGGAAAAATCAAATCAAACCAGAAAAAAAGATGAGAAGCAAAATAAAATAGAAGCACACAACAACAAAGAGTGAAAATGCTATGTTGTGATCCACTCTCAGCTCCCACAGTCCTCTCTCTGGATGTGCATGGCTCTCTTCATCACTGAATAATTGGAAGTGGTTTGAATCATTTCGTTGAAGAGAGCCCGGTCCATCAGAATTGATCATGTATAATCTTGTTCTTGCCATGTATAAATGATTTCCTGGTTCTTCTCACTTCACTCAGCATCAGTTCCTGTAAGTCTCTCCAGGCCTTTCTGAAATCCTCCTGCTGGTCATTTCTTACAGAATAATAATATTCCATAACATTCATCAGATGAAGGGAAATTTAAGAGTTGTTACTCTTAAAGGTCTTAAAGATCCCAAGGGTGGAAGGATCATGTTTGAACACAATGCCCTAATGCAGAGTAATCTTTAATCTCTTCTCAGATTGAAAATAGTCCCTCAATGTGAAGGGATCTTTAAAGAGTTGCTATATATAATGCTCTATTGCAGAAGCACCCTTAATACATATTAAATTTGAACATAGTAGGGCAGCTAGGTGGCGCAGTGGATAGAGCATCAGCCCTGAAATCAGGAGGACCCTAGTTCAAAACTGACCTCAGACACTTAACACTTCCTAGTTGTGTGACCCTGGGAGAGTCAACCCCATTTGCCTCAGGGGAAAAAAAAATTGAACATAAGGCCCAAGTGTGGTGGGTTCTTGAAGAGAACTTCTCTTGAAGGAGCTCATATCATCTATGAATACAGTACTCTAGATTGGAAAGATCTTTAAGAATTTACTGCCTGAAACTGAACGGATGCCCATCAATTGGAGAATGGCAGAATAAATTGTGGCATATGAATGTTATGGAATATTATTGTTCTGTAAGAAATGACCAGCAGGAGGATTTCAGAAAGGCCTGGAGAGACTGACAGGAACTGCTTCTGAGTGAAATGAGCAGGACCAGGAGATCATTATCTACTTCAACAACAATAATATATGATGATCAGTTCTGATGGACGTGGCCCTCTTCAACAATGAGATGAACCAAGTCAGTTCCAACAGAGCAGTAATGAACTGAACCAGCTACACGCAGTGAAAGAACTCTGGGAGATGACTATGAACCACTACATAGAATTCCCAATCCCTCTATTTTTGTCCTCCTGCATTTTTTACTTCCTTCACAGGCTAATTGTACACTCTTTCAAAGTCCGATTCTTTTTGTACAGCAAGATAACCGTTTGGACATGTATACATAAATTGTATTTAACTTATACTTTAACTTTTTTAACATGTATTGGTCAACCTGCCATCTGGGGGAGGGGGTGGGAAGAAGGAGGGAAAAATTGGAACAAAAGGTTTTGCAATTATCAATGCTGAAAAATTACCCATGCATATAAATTGCAAATAAAAAGCTATAATAAAAAAATAATTTACTGCCTGAACTGTGAAGGGATCATTAAAAATTCTCACATATAAAGACAAAAAGCCCAAAGCAAAAGGGTATTTACAAAATCTTCTGACATTTAAACACAGGGCCCAAGAGCAGAGGAATCTATTTCTTAGCCAGTACCAAATGGTTTTGATGTCTGTTGCTTTATACTATAGTTTTAGATCTGGCACAGCTAGGCTACCTCACACCTCATCACCTTCATTTGTATGTTTTTCATTAGTTCCCTTGAAATTTTTGACCTTTTGTTCTTCCAGATGAACTTTATTATTTTTTTCTAGCTTGGTAAAATAATTTCTTGGTAGTCTAGATTGGTATGCCACTGAATAAGCAAATTAATTTAGGTAGTATTTTATTATTATTCACTCGGCCTACCCATGAGCACTTGATCTTTTTCCAGCTGTTTAGATCTGACTTTGTGTGGAAAATGTTTTGTGATTTTGTTCATATAATTCCTGACTTTCCCTTAGCAGATAGACTCCCAAATATTTTATATTATGGACAGTTACTTTATTTATTTATTTTTTTTCTCTGAGGCTGGGGTTAAGTGATTTGCTCAGGTCACACAGCTAGGAAGTGTTAAGTGTCTGAGATCAGATTTGAACTCGGGTCTTCCTGAATTCAAGGCTGGTGCTCTATCCACTGTGCCACCTAGCTGCCTCCTGGACGGTTATTTTAAATGAAATTTCTCTTTGTATCTCTTATAGCAATAATTTTAAGGTCCCCGGACCTTAGAGTGTTTGTGTTCTAATAACCTCCTCAATGATTCTAAAGTCTTCTGGCCTCAGAATAGAATATTTCTTCTCTTAGATTTTAGAGAAGATATATTACTGATCCTGAGACACAGCAAGCCTCAATGAGGAGGGATCTTTAAGAGCTCTTCTCACATGTGAATCCAGAGTCTTAGGGTGGAGGGATCTTTAGCAGTCCTCTTCTCAGTGCTCTTAAAGTCCTCAGATGGCTTGTGAAGGCCCAGGCTAGCCTCATATATCTTCAATTTGTATGTGTGGCCCCGGAAAATGTGATGCTTCTCAAGATTCTGTTCCCAAAAAATAATTTTCTAAGCTTGGCCATGGAGGCAGGCATCTGTGTTCTTATAAAAGAACGAGAAGTTAAGGGTCTTGCTCAGGCTCAGTTGGGGAAACAGAAGCTGGGAGAAGCCCAACAATTCTGACCTTGGGCTTGGCCTTCTGAGTGGGAAGACTGGGCGAGGCAGCTGTGAGCTATGAGAGCCAGGAAGCACATCTCTCAAAATCTCTCCCACTAAAGGAAAATTCCACTTCTTAGGCTTTGGGGTTAACACTTGACCTTTGTCATATTCCAGTAGGGAAAGTCTTAAGTGACTTCCCACTGCCTCAAGCATCAGTCTAGCATTGAAAACCCCTCACTGTCTGGTTCTCATATCTTCTCCCTTTCAGGTCCTCTTTCTCTCTAAATGGATTCCCTAATTGATGCCCCAAATCCCTTTTCATATCCAAAAGGAGGAATTGTGCGGGCCACTCCCTTCCCTGAAATCCCTTCTTTCCTGTTTCCCTTCTGGTGTATCCCAGTGTGTCACCTTGGCCTTAGGGGACTGAATTGGCTCTTAATGACATTGACTGCTTTGACTTGCAAATACCACTGGGGAGGGAACCTCCCAATGCTCCACCCTGCCCCCCCAGTTCCACTTATGATTATTTCAATCAGATTGCATTCTTCTAATATGTAGTTGAGGTCAGCCAAAGTAATCATAAATAACCATTCTTTTTATTACTGAAAGGTGACCAAGGTGTAGTAGTAACCAAGGTTTAGACTCAGGGTAGTCCTGCCTCTGACATCTACTAGTGATGTGACTCTGGACAAGTCACTTAACTTCTCAGTGCTCTGGGCAACTCTTAAAGACAGAAAGTTAATATGAGAAAAGGTGTCTGTCAGTATTGAGGCAGTTTCCTCATCTTAGAGTAGATAGCCTACAAAAAAATCACAATTCTGATCACTGTTGGTTTTTCTTCTGCTGCTCCTTTTTCTTTCTCTTCTTTCTCTTCTTCCTCTTTTTCCTCCTCCTCCTCCTCCTTCTCCTTCTTCTCCTCCTCCTCCTCTTTTTCATAAATAGGGCCATTTCTATCTGAACCCTATCCAAAACTATGACAATGAGATGATAATCATAGATCTAGAGCTGGAAAGACATCTAATCCAACTTCCTCATTTTACAGATGAGTAAACTGAGGCCCAGAGTGGCTTGTCTAAGGTCACGCAGATAGTAAACTACAAAGGTGGAATTCAAACTCAGGTCCTATTATTTTAAGATCAATGCTCATTTCACTGTATCATGCCACCAAAAATCACATTTTTACTATTTAAAGATGAGGAAAGGGAGGCCCAGAGAAGTAACATGAATTGTCCACAGCCCCTCAGATAGCCTATGGAAAAGCCCAAATTTGAACACAAGTCTTCTAACTCCAAACCTAGCACATTTCCACCTGGGGAGGGCATTGCAGGTAGGAGGGCGGCATAAACTCATTCCTAGATAGGACTTAAAGCAGATACAGACTCTGGCAACAAGTGTGTGCCATTTTGAGAGAAAGACACAAAGAAAGCCAGAGATGACTCCTTTAGAGTGTCCCCCTGGCTAAAAAAAAGTACAGTGACCATTTCACAGGATGGATTAGATGATCTTTGTGCTTGACCTCTATGGTTTACTAAATGTCATTGAAGTAAAGTCAATCAGCTTATTTCGAGTTGTATCTATTTGTGACTTTTTTGCTGTCCTAAGAAGAAAACGAATTTTACTATCTGTATAGTTGCAGAAAGCCATAGACCCCTAGGATAATCTTTTTGTAACCTTGCCTAGAACAAGTATTACCTTATGGACAGACTTGCCTTGGTCCATAAAAGTATGTGTAGCAAGAGCTTTTCAGTTGGTTCTGCCTTATTTCCAGTGGTGGAATTCAAATTTTCAAATGCTTTTCTAGTTGAGATCTTTGATCATGATTTGGAATGAGTTTTCTTTCCAGATGTTAAGACTAGGAGAGGAAGGAGAGAAGAATGATTATTAGATCTTTTCAAAACTGCTTGGCAGGAGTGATTTTTTAAATGAAGGTTACAGTTATAGTTCCCCCTAGCTACTTCCAAAGTTATAAAGCCTGACTTGGGTTCATTTCACCCAAATGAATGGTCAAAAGTCCACAGATCTCTGAATTTCCTTCTCCAAAGACCAGGCCATGTTATAATCATTGAATGACATGTAGCAGAGACGACTGGCAACGCACTACTGGAAGCATCAATAAAGCCCCAACATAGTGTCATCGGCCATCTATTATATGATACTGTATTGTATTATATGGTATTGTATTATGAAAATATATCCTAGATGGACATATCATCTACCCCAAGAAATCTTCCTTGATCTTCTCTCTTGATTGTCTGTCTGTCTGTCTATCTATCTTTCTATCTTTCTATGACAGATATGATATCTATGATGATAATCTGTCATCTCTCTATCATTGTTCTATCATCTATCATCTGTCATCTATTGATCTTGTAAATTGTGTTGAGTTGGAAGGTCATCTTAGCGGCCCTCTAGTTCAACTCATATCTGAATAAGAATTCCATAGAAATAGCAGGCTATATGCAGGATAAACTGGAAACGATGACCAGAAAGAAGGCACTGGAATTCAGAAGAGTTGAAGAGGGCTTCCGTAGAAGGCAGGACTTTGTGGTTGTTTATTCTCAAAGAAGACCAATAACATTAGGAAGGTGACCTCTTTGACTTGCAGGTGGGTTGTATTTAAGTGAGGCAGGACCTCCCATTTCCTCCAGGGTTATCAAAGTCCAGTGACAAGACAAAAGTCTAGATGACTGGTGCTGGTCCAGGATGCAGTGGGTGACCTTGACCTTTGGGGACTTTAGTTGGGACTTAGAAGAAGTCAAAGAGGTCAGAATTTGGTGCAGACTAGAGACAGCATTCCAGGTGGGAGGGCAGCCAGAGAAAATGGCTGGAGCAGAGATGGGGGCTCTTGTTTGCAGAAGAGTCAGGAGACTAGTTTCACTGGATCAAAGAGCTGAAGGAAGACTGGAAAGGTAGGAGGGGGCAAGCTTATGAAGGGCTTTGAATACCAAACAGGATTTTCTAAGTGATTCCTGGAGGAAAGGAAGTCACTGGAGTTTATTGAATTGGGGGGGGGGGGAGGCAGTGATGTAGTTGGACCTGCCCTTTAGGAAAACCATTTGGGTGGCTCAATGAAGGATGATTTAAGGCTGCAGGTTAATCAGCAAGCTGCTGCAATAATCCAAGTGTGAGGTGATGGGGGCCAGTATTAGAATGGGGGGAGTATACGAGGCAGGAAGGGGATCTATGTAGAAATGTTGCAAAAGTAAAGAGATAGGAATCCAGCATGAGTGACTCCTAGGTTGGGACTGGAGTATGGTATTACCCTCTATAGCAATAAGGAAGGGAGGGCTGGGGGAGAGTTTAGGGGGAAAGACAATGAGGTATGTTTTAGATATATGGAGTTTAATATGTCTACTAGACAGCCAATTTGAGGTGTCTGAAAGGTAGTTTGAAATAGGAGATTGGAGGTCAGCAGAGAAGTTGAGCTTAGCATAGGGAGATTGAGAATCATCAGCCTTGGGGCAGCTAGGGGGCGCAGTGGATAGAGCAGGAGGACCTGAGTTCAAATTTGGCCTCAGACACTTAACACTTCCTGGCTGTGTGACCCTGGGCAAGTCACTTAACCCCAATTGCTTCAGAAAAAGAAAAAAGAGAGAGAGAGAGAGAGAGAGAGAGAGAGAGAGAGAGAGAGAGAGAGAATCATCAGCATTGAGCCGTTAATTGAATCTATGGAAGCTGATGAGATTACCAAGCCAAGTAGTGGAGAAGAAAAGAGGACCTGGGATAAATAGTGAAGGACTCCTACAGTTAGAGACCATTGGATGGCAGTTCCATGCAGATGGAGTGAAAAGGAAGAGGAGCCAGCAAAGGAAAAAGAGAAAGAAGATCAGAGAAGTAGGAGAACTAGGAGAGAGGGATGTCCCAGAAACCTAGAGGGAAATCAGTGTCAAAGAGAAGAGAGTGATCAGCAGTATTAAAGGCTGCAGAGAGGTCAAGGGGAATGAGACTAGAGAAAAGGCCATTGGGTTTGGCAACTAAGGAACATTGATAAGCAGGGTTCAAATCCTACCCCCTTCTAGCTATGTTACATTGGAGTAAGTCACTTAACCACTCTGGGACTCAATTTCTTCCTTTATAAAATAAAGAAGTGGGACTAGATTGAGGTCCCTTTCTATTCTAAATCTATGATCCTGGGCAGAAGAAGAGCTAGGTTGTGTCAGTCAGGCTAAGAGGGGGTTGCCAGGTAAGAAAATGCAGTGACGAGAGGCACCAGAGTTAGATCTGGGTCCTTTTCTGCCAGGGGACTTCTTGGCCGATGGGGGGGGGGGTGAACCAGTGACTCAGTAGGGGTTCTCTCCATAGGAGGTCTGATTTCATAGGCTCAGCATAGGGTTAGGCAGCTGAATGCTTAAAGAGGTGGAGGCCTGGGGCCTAGACAGCTGGGGACCTGATGGTATTTTGGATGGCTCTAGTTGAAAGTGTAGCGCAGAAACCCCAGAGTGCCAGGGATAAGGACATTTTGATTTGTAGCTGAATCTCAGTTACCTTTCCCTCCTCACACCCTATTCCTTAGCTCCCTAATCCCAGCATTTTCACACCATCTCCATGGTTCTGCCATCTAGTCTTTAATGGGTTCTATTTTGCTACTTACTCACCTCCCCATATCTGCTCATAACTTCTTTCCTTCCCTCTTATCCTCTTCGTTTCATGTCTGCCTTTACCTCTCAGATAATCTTATAATTATCAGATAATTAGATAATTCAGTTCACCCACTAGAAAGGGTCTAAATCTTAAGAGGCCGTGGACTGAACCTCACCCTGGTTCCTTGGGATTCTGTTCTCCCATTCACCAACATTTTAGTCTTTCCTCAGATCAGAATTAAAGGGCTGGTATTAGCATCAGTTGAAGAAACTGGGCATGTTTATTTAGCCTGGGGAAGACAAGACTCAAGGGAATTGAGCTCAAGTATTTGAAATGGCATTCTGCACAAGAGAGTAATTAAATGAGTTCTGTTTGGGCTCCACAAGATAGTTAGGGGCAATGGGTGGGAGTCACAAAGCAGCAGATTTAAATTGAATTTAAGGGGAAAGTTCCTAACAGGTAGTGCTTCTAAAAAGTGGAAAGAGAGGCCTTGGGAGGTGACAATATCTTCCTCCGTGCTGGGAACATTTCAGAAGGGATTCTCAGTCAATTCTGGACTAGAGGAAAAGGCCACCAAGGGTCTTTCCCAACTGTGAAATTCTGTATTTTATGATTCTGCAGTTGGATATACCCTGGTGGATTGGAGAGTCATCAAACCATTTTTTTCTAGGCCATTGGTGGGAGGAAGGGCAGGAGCCTGTGACCTCACAGAGCAACTTCTGATGTGAGAGGAGGGAGGCTTTGTGAGGTCATCCTTATTCCAAGTTATCAGAACAGTCAGATGGGACAGATTTCCTTTCTAAGAACAAGGGAAGTAGTGTGAAGTTTAGAGGGAAAGGACTGATCTGGTGGGTGGGAGGCAGTAGGAAAGGGGAGGTTTCCATCCCTCTTCCTCCACGTTAACTTCCCTCCCACTGACAGGGAGGGAAAAGGGCCAAGACTCTAGAGGTCTCCAGGGCCTAGAACAAGAGAGAAGGGAAGAAAAGGACGGAGTTTGAGGGCAGAGACTTGAAAACTGCGGACTGAACAATAATTATTGTTCTCAGGCCGGGGACTAGACTCTTGGACTTACTAGAGATCTCTCTAAGGAGTAAGAGTCACTGAATTACACAGATTTTCCCCAGCCATCCCTTGAGACATCATGATTATGGGCTGCAGGCACTTTGTTTTTCTGGGCCTTCTTTTCGCTGCCATCCTGACTCCGCTGGTAGTTGCCAAGAGCTGCTACTACTGTGATCTGACCAACACTCCAAACTGTATAGGCATCCCAATGTACTGTGGAAAGGAAGAAGACTGCTACCAGGGCCGAGGTGTAGCCAGTGGAATCTCCTACATCATCAACAAAGGCTGTGTGGAGGCGACCAACTGCGGAAAGGAGCAACTTGTTGATTACATGGGAATCACTTATAACTTCATCACGTACTGCTGCAGTGGGGAACTCTGCAATGCTGGTTCACCAGGTCCAAGTCACATTGGACTAGGCCCAAATATTGTGGTAGTAAGCATGGCTTTAGCCTTGCTTTTCTACTGGCTGTTTTAAGCTGCGAAGAAGAGATTCGACTTCTCTTTCTGGTCACCCCCCCCATCCTCCATCCCTAACCCCAACCCAGGATCAACAACTTTCCTCCTTGAATTGGAATAAAGTGATCAGATGCAGAACCCATGTTGGCTTGTGTGATTTATGTGGGGATTCTGGGAGCAAGGGGAGGAGGGAAAAGGGGGAAAGGGGGGAAGACTGGCAGGCCTACTTCGGTGGACCGGTTAAATGCGCCCTTCTCTAATCATCTGCTGTTTCTTCCTTCTACTTTGGAAGCTTTGGCCCCCTGGTGGAATAACAAAACTCTCAGGTTGGGAGGGACTCTAGTCGTTAAGCTTTCCAACCCGTGGCTAGGAAAGAATGCCCATTCCCATGACCTGACAGCCTCTGTCCGAAGGCTTCCGGTGAAAGGAAGCCCATTCCCTTTTGGAGCTGCCCATTACACTTTGGGGCAGCTTGAATTACTAAGAAGCTTTTCCTGATAGCAAACCTAAATCTGCCTCCTTTTAACTTCTACCAGTTGCTCCTGGTTCTTTCCTGTACTCAAACAAAAAGGCAATTGATTCTCTGAGGAAGAGAGTTACCTGGTACCCTGAAATCCTCTCCATCTTCCAGCCCCATTCTTCTGACCCAAGCTCTCCCAGAATCAGGGCCTCTTGGGATCCCGTCCTCCCTGTCATCCTCTCTCCTTCCCAAAGATGCCCCCCAAACACCCACACAATGTAGAGAAGTAGGGGGAGGAGGCGATGCAACCATCCACATATTTTTTTAATGGCAAATTGTCAAAAAGAAACAAGGGAATGACTTTGGAGCAGAAGTTAAAAAACAAATTGTATTTGTTATAAGAGATTATATAGCAGCTAAAGAGGCCAGATTCTCCAGGGAAAGTAAGTCAACTGTATAATAATGGACTGGTACTCCAGAGTTGAAATGTGCATAATCAAAGTCAGTTTTACATAATGGTTTTTTTTTTTGTTGTTGTTGTTGTTGTTTTAAGAGGGGAGGGGTTCATTGCTCCAGGGTGTGTGTGTGTGTGTGTGTGTGTGTGTGTGTGTGTGTGTGTGTGTAGAGGATGTTATGTCCAATACCAAAAAAATGTTGGCATTAGAAGTAACTTTAAACCACATAAGAGTGTGGCCAATTCATTGGTCAGCCAGGGTTAAAGGTTCACGCTCTGCATTTCACAATCATAGATAGGGTTGGTAGTGATCATACGTAGAAGAGGTCTAGTCCAACCCATCTGAAAATCCAGAGTGGAACCAGTGTTACACAAATCATGGGCTAGAATGAAACTAAGGTTTATTTGAATCCTAATTCAGTGTTCTTTCCTTGATACTCATACTGCCACCTCAAAAAATGATCAAAGGATCAGGATTGTACAGGATTGTAAAAGAACTCAGCAACCAGTTAGCCCAGCCTATACTTATCCTAGAATCCCTGCGGGAGGATCCCCCACAAATGGACCCAGCTTCCAGCTAGTGATGTCTAGACTCCCTCTGGTTCATCTCACCAAGGGGGTTCATTTCAGAGGTGCAAGGAGAGAGTGACTCTTCCTCGTGGAAGGGAAAGGTGACTTCCTTTGGGAGAGGCTTCCCGGGATAACTGATATCTTCTCTTTTCTCCTCATCCTCCAGGAATATAATGTCAGTTTCCCTTTGACTTAGCCAATCGGGGAAGGTAGCCATTAGCTTTCATCACCAGGTACTACGCTGCCTTCTGGTAGAGGTGATGCTGATAATGAAGATGAATGTGATAGCCTTGGTAAAAAGCAGGGACAGTCAGGGAAAATGTATGCCCGAGGTGATGGGATTTTACAGAGAGCCTCTAAGTGTGGAATATTAGAAGCCCTGTTTTAGCAAATGGTTCTTCTCTTTGTTATAAGGGGGATGGCTATTTATTTCAAGGGGATATGAGTATATCTGGAAACAACTGATAGAAAAAAACGGAGCACAAATAAAACATTAGAAAAGTCTATGGTTTCTATTTTAAAATATTTAACATGTATTGGACTACCTGCCAGCTAGGTGAGGGGGTAGAAGGAAGGAAGGGAAAATTTGGAAAAGAAAGTTTTGCAAGGGTCAGTGTTGAAAAATTACCCATGCATACGTCTTGTAAATAAAAAGCTTTAAAAAAAGAAAAGAAAAGAAAAAGAAAAGTCTCTGTTTGACTAAAGGCTTTAGTGTTGGGCTGGGCAAGGGGAATGAGGGCACTTTAAAGGAAGTTGGAATATGGAAGAAGCCATGAGCTGGAATGCCTTTTGGAAGTGCTGGATCAGTGGTGATTCTCAGAAATATCGCTAAGTCCCTAAGAGGAAAAGCCTTTCTGTGATAGTCTCAGGGAGTTACCTGAAGCACCGAAAACTCACATAACTCTCCAATGTGTGCCAGAAGGGGGACTTCTTGCTTCCAAGGCCATCTCTCTATCTACCGGGCCAAGTGGCCTCTTGGCAATTTATTATGGACATGCCTGTGGAAGGAAATGTCAATTGGTTAGTCAACAAACATTTATTAAGCACATCTTCTCAAGACAGCTCAAATTTTACCTTTGGCAGGAGAGTTTTTCCATTCTGTCCTGTCTTCCCTTGCTAGTTCCCACCCTCTGAGATTAGCTTCCATCTACGTTGTATGTGTCTTATATGTACATGCTTGCATGTAGTTTCCCCATTACAACATTCATTCCTTGAGGGCAGGAACTATGTTTTTAACTTCTCTTTGTATCCCCAGCACCCAATGCCATGCCTGCACATAGTATGTGCTTAATAAACGCATATTGACTGACTGATGGCTTACACGCAGTGTCAGGCACTGTGTCAAGTGTTGGGGATACAAAGAAAGGTAAATGTGGTAAGAAAATTCTAGAATGTTAGAGGCAGAAGAGACTTTTGAGTATATAAGTCCTCCCCTCCTTTTCACAGAGGTGGAAACTGAGGCCCAGAGGGGGCAGTGGATTGCTTTCAGGTCCCATAATCAAGTGGCAGAAGTAGGACTCAAATCCAAGAGTTCCAGTGGTCTTGAACCTCCTCCTTTGGTAGGGGAAATTGAGGCCTAGATAAGTGAAGCAATTCATTTCAAGATCAAACAGGAAATAAGTAGCAGAGTCAAGATTTGAAACCGAGCCCTCTAAACTTCAGCCCTACCTCTTAGGGCATCCTACTACCTCTTTTGACTCCTGTGAAGTCCTGTGATCTTCCCACGGTCACATTATTTGATTCCTCAGTCCGTTTTCACTTCCCTTATTTTTTCCCCATTGGGAGGGTGGCCACTTGGAGACTTTTTTTCTTTTGGATGTTATCATCTGCTTGGAACTTGACTGCATTCATTTCTTTGCTTGCCACCTCATTCCAGACTGTCAGCTGAATGTGACCCTCAACCCCTGATCTCTCCCTCCCTTTTGCTGCTAAATTCCCTGGTGTGCCTTCTTAAGAACAAGAACAAGAGCAGCTTCAAACATGCACTAACAGCCTGCAGTCAGTCATCACCACTACCTCATTTGTGCTTGCTGTGACCCGACCGGTTCTGCTGATCCACATGTATCCTACTCCCTGCCTTTAACCACAATAGAACATAGACAAATGACATTTGTCAGAGGGACTCATTCTCGGGTACATATTAAGACAGGACAGTCCTGGTGGCATGGGAATTCTGGGAAATTCCGGGGAAAAGTTCAAAACCCACATAGATGGAGGAGCAAGAGGGGACTCCCCAGACTACTGAAAGGCAAAAAGAGTCTTCCAGAGAATTTCCCATGAGTCTGAGGCACAGTACCCGCCATTGAGATCCCTTCCCCCAGCCTGAGAGAGAAGTGGTTAAGGTTAAGGATAGTTCAGTTGTGCTTAGGACTCTTTGTAATTAGCCTTGTTCACCCTGGTGAAAGCAGCTGTGTGGTTAGCTGTTAGCGTGTGGTAGATATGGATTTGTTGGTTCCAAATACCTGTTTATGCTTCTTCTCTACACCAATTCTATGGCCCATAAAACCTTTGAAGAAATCTCATTTTACTGAGTTATCTCCTGATGTTATTTGATAATAATTGACCTCTCTGAACTTCATTTTGCCCAATTGTAAAATAGAGATAATACTATGCTTATGATCCCATAAGCATATTGTGTGGCACAAACATAATAATGAATATAAAGTGCTTTGCAAATTTTAAAATACAATATAAGGACAAGGTATTACCAAAATGAAAAAATTACTAAAGGAAGTGAAAGTCTGAGTGATCGAAAAATCATTGATGGTTTCTATATTGCAGTTATTTCTAAATGGATATAAAAGTCATCAATAAAGCTTCTCTCTTTTTAAAGTGATTGCTTTAAACATTTGCCTCTTAGTGGTACCTGGGTAACAGTTTGCCTCTCCTACTAGGGTCGAAAGTCAACATCTTATCTTATATTTTCCTCAAATAGAAAAACAGACTAGCAAAGGAGTCTAGTTCTTGGAAACTCTGAAGTCTCATGATGTCTGGAATTCATATTCTCAGACACACTAAGCAATAAGGCTCCAGACCAATGTTATTAGAAAGATTCATGTAGCATTAGATGCAAAAACAATTCAAGCCATAACCACATATGAATGTCTGTTGAGCCTGAAAGAACTGGACTTAGGGTTTGGAATGAATCCTCTCTCTGCATTTGATTTCCAATTTTAAAAGGACTGATCCAAGCTATCTGAGGGAGAGGGTGGAAGGAAGCCAGGCCACTCACGTAACCCACAAAAGAGCAAAGCTCAAGAAAAGATAGTTAAAAAAAAAAACTCAGTGCACATTCAAGAAACTGGAAACCCAAAAGCGATGCAGTCCTCTCTCCTCCTCCTCTTCAATCCTAAGCCCAGCTCATCATCTATCTGCAGTGTCTGACCAAGACAGATGTAGATAGACCAACTCTCCAAGTTTCCATCCAACTGCATAGCATAGTCTAGACATTGGGTAAAAATGAGCAAAGCAGAGAGCATTGACACATTTGAAAAATGCTAGAGAGGGAATGGGATCAGTTAAAATACTCGAAGCAGTGGAGAAGGGGGGAAATCCTATGTAGTACAGGGAGGGTGTGGAAAGTAAAGTGAATCAGAAATCCAAACACCTGGATTCCAGTTCTAGTTGTCACCTCTAAGATTTCGGACAAGTCTGGTTTCCTTCCTGGGTCTTAGTTTCTTCCTCTGGAAAATGAGAGTGTTGGGCTAGATCATCTCTAAGGTCCCCTCCACTTATACATCTAAGATTCTCTACTGCCAAGATAATCTCAGCGATATACTCAGATGGATAAATGACAAAAAGAAATCAAACAATAAATGATAATGCTATGGAAATCACATTGCTTGGGGAAAGTACAAAAATTAGGTAAGGAAATTAAGTAGGAATTAAAAGATGAAAAAAGAGAAGAAATAATGAAAAAAATATGAAGAATGCAATAAAAACGCTAAATCTAAATGTACTTGTTAGCTACGAGAAATATTAATTGATTACATAGTATATTTAATTAGTCCTCTTTAGGGTTGGTTATTAATTGCAAGCATTGAGCAATTGCCCACTCTTTTCTCTTGGGAAGAAATGAAAGTGTGATCTAATTTAGATAGCATGCTTCCTTTCCATGGAAAAGCAGATTATACAAACCAAATATTCGTTCTGGTGAGACCCTCAGATAACAGATACAAGTTGGCCAGTGTAACAAAGGCCATCCATAAAGTCACATTACAGTGAATGAAGGGTGTTTTTAAATGGGTCAGATGAGTTGGAAAAATCAGCCTTCTGCATCAGGAAATCTGGACTTTGGTTTTCACTCTTGCTGCTACTTGCCTGTATGACGGGGGCAAATGTGTTTGCTTCTCTGGGATGCTACTTCTGTTAAATGAACGGCCTCAAGCTTTCATTGCATGCTTGCTTTCTGTTTCTATTATACAAAGATCTCTTCATCTATTTACCTACTGCGTTAAAAGATGGAAGGAAGCCAGGTTCCTCACTATTATAAGTACTACCTAGTTATCTCTATCCATTTATCTGTTTATTCATTTAATTATCTATCTATCTATACATCTACCTATATTTCTTTCTATCTATTTATCAGAATGTAAACTCCTTGAGTATCGTCAAAAATGTTTCATTTTTTTTTTTGCCTTAGTATCCCCAGCCTTAACCTAGTGCTTAATACAGAGTGATTAATAAATATTTCTTAATTGCTTGATATCTAGCAATACTCTTATTTTTCTTCATAAAGACATATTTTTTAAAATTATCGCTTTTTATTTACCAGATATATGTTTGGGTAATTTTACAACACTGACATTTGCCAAGCCTTTTGTTCCAATTTTACCCTTCCTTCTTCCCAACCCCCTCCCTCAGATGGCAGGTTGACCAATACAAGTTACATATGTTAAAGTATAAATTAACTCCATATGCTCCATATGTATACATAAAGACTTATTAATCTAATTACACATTAGTCTGAGCAAAGCACAGAAGGCTGGCTACATACCGTAGCTTGGGAGTTGGAAGATGAAAACCCCAAGAGTAGAATTTTAGCTTAGGCTGGCCCCCTGGAAGTCTCCTTCAGAGCTCTGAAGTGTGAGGGGTGCTAACAGCATTTGTATTTTTTTAGCTGATTGCAGCAGTTGTGCTTCACAGCTAATTAGCCCACCCTTTCCCCAAATGAACTTGTCTTTAAAAGTTGATTTGAGGACACCCTGCATTCTATTCATCCTAAGCATCAAATTTGGGCATTACATGTTAGCTATGAAGATCTGAACTAAATGATTGATATAAAGTAACTTAGAGATTATGTAGCTTGATGAGTTAGGCTGAGCTATGATTGTTCCAGTAGCAGTGTATGGCTGTGAGAGTTGAATTGACTAGAGAAATATATTAAAATAATTACTAATAACCATTACCCTTATAAAATCATAATGAACTAAGATTAGAGTATAAGGAGTTTTCAATGAATCATTTCTCTCATATGCAAGACAGTTCCAAAGGACTTATGAAAAGTGCTATTCACGCGCAGAGAAAGAACTGAAGGAGAGTGAATGCAGATTGAAGGGTACTTTCATTTACTTTATTTTTCTTGGTTTGTTTTTTTTTTTTGGTTTATGTTTTCTTTCACAACGCGATAAACATGGACATTTGCTTTGCATATCTGCACATGTATAAACTGTATCAAATTGCTTGCCTTCTCAATGAGGGGAGAAGGGGGGAAGAGAGGGAGATACTATGGAACTCAAAATTGGAGAAAAAAACAAATATTAAGAATTTTTACATGTAATTGGAAAAATTGAATATTCTTTTAAAAATTAAAGTTGTGTTTACATGTAATTGAAAAAAATTAATTCTCCAATTTCCCCACAGGATGGGATTCCTTGGGGTGACATCTGTTCTTGGTTGAAACTCAAACTCTACCCTGCCAATGGATCCCTCGTCCTCCTGTGTTGTGTGAGACCAAAGACAGTACTTTTTCCCTTCTTGGGCAATCAATGAATTAGCTACCAAAGGCTAGCTAACTAAAACCAAGCCTCTATATATGTTGCTTCTGGCTGCTCCATTCAATCTCTCATTCTCTTTGTAGTTGAGGCAACTTTATGAGGAAAAGACTAAAGTAGAGATCAGTTCCTCTTACCTCTTAGCCCGTTGCACAACTCTGTGTGAAACCATGAATCTCTATAACTGTACAAAAACTTGTTCTTTCTTTTAAAGGTAGGTAAGTAAGGTCAACATGATATTTTCAAAGCTGACCTGTTTATCTATGTTTCTTTAGGAACTTTTTCTAGTTTCTTTCTGTGCATTTTTAAAAGGGTTTCAATGATACTTTTTTATTTCCTTCTTTTATTTGGCAGTTCTACCATTAGTTCTGTCCCTTTGCTATTCTTCTCTCCAAAGAAAGAAAAGAACCCAATAACAAATAAGCACAGTTAAGCAAACCCAATCACATATTTGCCAAATCCAAATATGTCTGTCCAATTCTGTCAGGAGGTGGTCTTCTCTGAAATTGTGTATGGTCATTAGTCTTTCTAAGTTGTTAATCTTGACAGTTTTGGTATTATTCTGTCGGTTGTTCTAGTTTTGCTCAATTCGCTCTGTATCAGGTCATACAAGTCTTCTCGGTTTTTTTAGAAACCAAAGAAACTTACTTCTAATGGATTCACAGAAGGGGGTGATAGATACAGAGGAAGTGGAACCTTCAGGAAAGAAGAAGAGAATGATCACTTCATGGATAATTTTTAGATGCCAATTTTAGCAAGAAATGAAATTCAGTCCATATTCTATAAGTCTGTTACTTTTAGATTGACAGGATCATTCCTTCAGCTGCTGACCCCTTCTTTCTATGACCTTTGGAAACTCCAAAGAATATGGCCAGTAAGCCATATTCCCCAGTTAGGGGACAAATGGCACTTGCAGTAAGGCAAATATTGGAAAAGCACAGGAACCCTGAATGGTTCCCCAATTTCTAGGGATCACTAGGAATGAAATAAAAGATTTTGACCACAGCACACTTTAATACCATAAACATATTGAGACTACTGGGAGAGGCTAGTGTAAGGAATATGGAGCATCTCAGGAATAAAAAGTAATGCAAGAGGAGCAAAACAGAGGAAATTTAACTTAGCAGTTGCCATTCTAAAAGCATGGTCAGGTGTAATAAACATTTTTAATACACATATAATTGTATTCTTCCTTGAAATCTTAATCTGGTGGCCCTCAGTGAGGAGGGATTCTGGGTTCGTGGATGCCGGCTTTGCAAAGGCCAGTAAGGCACAAGCTCAGACGGCTTCTGTCCGGCTAGAAACACTTAAAGTTTGTGTCCAGTGCTGGGCTGTGTATGTCACTAGAGGAGCAGCCTAACTCAGCTCGGAGAAGATCATCATTCATCATAGCACAGGGAAGGGAACTTTGTGGCCAGGAAAACTCATCAAGTTGGTCTACTAAAATGTAATTTTCATATTCTAAAATTCTGCACTGGTGAAGGAGTAATATAGCAGAATAAATGCTGGGTTTGGAGAATAAAGATTTAAGTTCAAATTTCAGTTGTGTTCAGATTCTTAGCTGAGCAAGTCTTGAACAAGTCATTATACCTCTCTGGGTCTGTTTCCTCCTCCAAGGAATGAAGTGATTGATTTAGATAACCTTGAAGATCTCGCATCTAAATATGAAATCTTGCCACTTATAGATCCAAAGATTGTGATGTTCTAGTAAATTGATCTCTGGCCAAGGATGGAATGTTCCACTAACTTTTTAAAAGCTAAAACCAAATCATTTTCCTGTTTCTCTACACTCCTCTCCCCCTCCTCTTCTCTCCCCCCTTGCAAAGAACTGAGCAAATATTTTGTTTCTCAATGTCTATTCTTGGAGTATAGTTGTTTATTGCTCACACTTCATTTGTGTTTAGCAATCCAAATAGAATGTCCAAACAGGATTTGATTCTTGGCAACATTCAAATTCCCAGACATAATATACAACTGCAGCAAGCTGTAAAGGGTTAGGACAAAGGGGTAGACTCCAATTCCAAGAAGCCAGAAGCCGAAAGTAGACATTTTCTACAACTAGCGCTGAGTGGTCCTCTGGCTAAGCCCGCTGCATTTTTTGCTTGTCGGTGAATAAACATTTATTAGGCTCCCACTATGTGCCAGGCACTGTGTGAAATGCTAGGGGTACAAAGGAAGGCAAAAGACAGGCCCTGCTCTGAAGGAACTCACAATCTGATGAGGAAGATAACATACCAACAAATAGGGATGAGCAAGATATAGACAGGATCAGTTGGAGATAACCAAGGAAGGAAAAGCACTAGAATTGAGAGATATCAGGAGAGGCTTTTTCTGGCGATTGCAAGAGTCCAGGCATAAAATGATGAAGTCTTCCAGCAGGGTAGTAGCAGGGTCAGAGGAGAGAAGGAAGTGTACATAAGACATGTTTAAAAAAAAAAAAAGGCTGGACTTGGCAACAGATTGACAAACCAAGCATGGGTGACAGGGAAGATGGCTGTGCCCTCAACAGTAAAAGGAAGTTTGTTAGGGGATGGATTTAGGGGAAAAGATAATGAGTTCAGTTTGGGGCATAATGTATTTAAGATGTCTACTGTATATCCAGTTTGAGTTGTGTCAAAGGCAGTTGGAGATGAGAGACTGGAGGTCAGCAGGGAGGCTGAGAGAGCATAGATTTGAAAACCATCAGCATAGACATGATCATTAAAATTATAGGAGCGGATGAACTCACACAGTGAAGTAGTATAAGGGAGAAGAGCAGAAGGCCTAAGATGAGCCCTGTGGGATATTCACGGTGAGTGGGTATGATCTGTACAAAGATCCAACAAAGAAGAATGAGAAGGAGCGGAGAGATGAGTAGGAGAACCTGAATAGAATAGTGCCACAAAACTTAGAGAACAGTAAATATAAAGGAAAATACGGTAATCAAAGGGCATAGAGAGGTAGAAAAAGATGAGGTGAAAAAAAGTCCATTTAAGAGATCCATTTGATAACTTTGGAGAGAGTAGTCTTAGTGAAATGATGAGGTCAAAAGCCAGACTACAGACAATCAAAAAGAGAGTGATAGGAAAGGAAGAGGAGGCACCCATTGTAGATCACCTTCTCAAGGAATTTGACTTCAATAGGGGAAAGAGATATGGGGTGATAGCTAGCAGGGACAGATGGATCAAGTGAGAGATTTTTTTAAGGATGCCTCAGATTCCAAGACTTAGGCTCATCAATCTAGAGCCACAAGGGACCTCAAAAACTGTATAGTTTTCCCTCTCCACTGCACAGAGGAAGCTGGGGTCCAGGAAATTTACGGAACTTGTCCAAGACAAGACTTTGATTTAAGGATGGAGGAGACAAAGACATATTTGTGGGCAGTAACGGAACAGTCAGCAGAGACTGAAGATAAGCGAGAGGGTGAGGGAGATGGAGGGGAAATGGCCGAAGGACAAAGCAAAAATCTCCCCCATTAATCTCATGTCATTGTATGCCATGCCATCTGCCCAAGAGTGTGATTAATCAACAGAGCTTTCCTTTTCTGTGTTCTGATCTGTGGTGCTCAGCTGGGAGCTCCATGAGGACACATACTATATATGGCCTTTTAACTTCCAGCAAAGGGCTTTGAATAGCTCTTAAGTAATGGATTCAGCTTTCTGATGGTCCATTTTCAGTACTAGTCACAGATTATGTCCTATTAGGACCCCAGAAAAGAGTTATGGGTTTTATGGAAAATTTATATGAGAGGGAATATTTCATAATGTTGATCCTTTGATTATGAGATTAACACTCTCCCTTCAGTCCCCAGGTCTCCAAATTCTGCCACTAGTATAGAAGGAGTGATGGCTTGAAGTCAAGACCAAAATCTGGGTAATGTCTCAGCACAGACAGAGTTTGATCAGTCCAGACCCTGGAGTAGACCCAGCCACTGGGATGTCTCATTTCCTGTCTGTATTGTTTCCTTCTCCTCTGAAAGGTTTGGAGAACGTCAAGTTTGTTTCTTCCACCTAAATCTTTTGTGTCAATGTAGCCGATGCTTAGGACTTAGAAGCTACTACATAGCTTCTTAGAAACTGCTACATAAACACACATCTTATACACACACACACACATATCTCAGAATAATAGAAGTTCTAGGAGGATGCTGAAGATCATTGGGGGGGGGGTTCTGCGCTATTTGCTCAAGCCATCATTCCAGTGTGTGTCCTCCAAAATAGGTGATCGGTTAGCACCTCCCTTATATCATTGATATCCTTTAGGAATTAGTGCTCTCATGTCATTTAACCGATTAACATCAATTAGATTTTACAAAGGGATATTTACTGAGAGGATATAGCAAGAACAGAAATTACAAACCTTTCCCTCAATATCCAGAAACACGCTCTCCCCTATCCTACATTGATCCCCGGGAAGAACAGGCTTAGATTTAAAGCATTAGCTACAAAGTATTAGCCATACCAAGTCCACTTCCAAATATGACATACCTGGTGAATGAGTTGCTATCGCTACCTCTTGGTTGCCTTTAAACACCTACTATACTGGGTCACTTATGTCACTTAGGACTTTCTTATTGGTCTTGGTCGTCCACCATATCTCGCAGAGAACCCTCTCTTTCTAGACCTTTTGGGGCTCACTTTCTTGATCTTACAAAGCTCATAAGGTTGTAGCTTGGTCTGATATTCCATCATCTAAGAACAAGAAAGAAGTAAAGAAGAAAAGCATCATGTAATCATGGGTGACACTCTCCCTACTCAGAGGCTTTTGGTATGTCTTTCTTCTTTGAACTAGTAAGGCAAGAAAAAATGTAAACATTCAGTTAGTGCCTTCTATAAGCATTTCAATTTACCAGCCATTTGAAGGATTCCTCTTCTTCACAAGGCAAGCAGAGTGGAAATAATACCTGTGTCTGCTCTATTGGATAGTGAGGAAATTCCCTCTATCCATGTAAATCAACACTTTCTCTGCAACCTATAGTCTTAGAGAACTGACTCGAGCACTGAAAAATTAAGAGATTTGTCCAAGGTCATCTCATCAGTACATGTCAGAGAAGAGACCTGAAGTGTCTGTGACTCTGGAATCATGTCTCTCACCACTACACCATGATATCTCACACTTGGAACATAGTAGACTCTTAAGAAATGTTTGTGGATTGAATGATCCACTCCCCCCAAAGCAAGATTACTTGTTGGACCTAGTTAAATGATAGCATCACTGGATCAGTACCAATCCCCCTCGTCGCCACTATAAAGCTTCGACTCAGAGTGTACATGGCTGTTATAGCTGTTATAGCATAAAGACATTTAGTAAGTGCTTATTGAATGAATGATAATAGGTCAGTAGCCATTAGTCACAATGATGGAAGAAATTGGTAGCAAAGAGAAGAGTTTTGTCTTGCTGTGATGGAAATATTTTGCATGACCACACACGTGCATAACCTATATTGAATTACTTGCATTCTCAATGAGATGGGGAGGGAGGAAGGGAAAGAATCTGGAACTCAAAGGTTTTTTTTTTTTTTTTTAAATTTTAGTTTTAATTTTTTTTATTTTTTTTTAAATAATATTATCCCTTGTATTCATTTTTCCAAATTATCCCCCCCCTCCCTCTACTCCCTCCCCCCATGACAGGCAATCCCATACATTTTACATGTGTTACAATATAACCTAGATACAATACATGTGTGTAAATACCATTTTCTTGTTGCACATTAAGTATTAGCTTCCGAAGGTATAAGTAACCTGGGTAGATAGACAGTAGTGCTAACAATTTACATTCACTTCCCAGTGTTTCTTCTCTGGGTGTAGCTACCTCTGTCCATCATTGAACAACTGGAAGTGAGTTGGATCTTCTTTATGTTGAAGATTTCCACTTCCATCAGAATACATCCTCATACAGTATTGAAGTGTACAGCGATCTTCTGGGAACTCAAAGTTTTAAAAACTTAGGTTAAAATATTTTTTTTTTTGCATGTAACCGGGGAAAAAAGAACATTTTAAATAAATTAAAAATAAAACAAAGTGAAGTGTTGCCTTGGACAAGCTCCTTAAATTTCCCAGGCCCCAGTTTCCTCCTCTGTATAGTGAAGAGGGGTTGAACTACATGGTTTTTGAGGTCCCCTTGTGGCTCTAGGCTGATGATCCTAAGTCTTGGAATCTGAGGCAGAGACAGAAGTCTAGTTCTGAAACAAAAGCCAAAGCAATATCAGGACAGGAAGGATGTGAATTCATTTTAAGTGCTTGCCATGATTGGTTATTCACTGTGAGTATCTGCAGGCCTTTAAGCTGCGGTGCTGCTCCAGGCACAGATATCTCTAAGGAACCACTACTTTGGAAGGTTCTGGTTCACCTCTCCCCCTTCTCCCACTACAGAAGGCAGCCATTGTAAGGCCAGGGCTATACTGTTTAAGTTCAACTTTTTTATGATATCCTAGGAATGCAGAAGTACGTGGATAAATGCCGAGATTGTGATGCTGGGTTATCAGCAACAATGTTTGGAGACCTGGCACTCTTTGTGGGCATATCAGTGAGTGGGCTTATCAGGGGTCCTTGTGTGTTTGAAACTGAAAGGCCTCTCATTTCTACATATTCTCCCAACTATTCATTAAGAACAAAACCACTTCACATTACCATAATAAAACATTCAATGCAGGTTACTTTAAATAACTGAGGAAATCCAGCAATTGTTATGCAACATATTAGACTGAAGATTAGCTAGAAAAATGTTAGAGCTAGAAGTAGCCTTTTAAATTAACATAGACTAATCTTTTTTTTTTTTTTCTTTTTTAGCAGTTGGAGAAACTGAGAGTCTCTTAAGGTCAAACAGATTATAAATAACTGAATATACACTGAAAGCCAAGTGCGTGCTGGTCCTAAAGTCCTGGGAACCTCCTATCTCATAACCTCCCCGGTCTTATCAAACCAGACTCTGAGAGGGAGCAAATTCTTCAGATTCCATTGCCTGGTCATGCAAAATTTGGAATCTATTAAAAGTCAAGCAATGAGTTTCTTCTTTCCCAGTTGAATACAAGTCTTTGCTCAGTAGGTCTCATGATAGTTGAACTGGTTCAGAAGTAATGATCTATTTGAGGGTGGTAAAATCTAATGCTTAACTTAATTATCTTGGGGTTTCACTACTATCCAAAGATGAGACAATGAGTCTTTTTGTGTGCAGCCTCTCCAGTGATGTGCCCAGATAGATGGGTCTATGTAATAATAATTGACATCTATAAAGCACTTAGTTTACAAAGCGTGTCCACACATTTTTTCCATTTTAGCTTCGAGACAGTCGGGTAAGGTGGGTAGTGTATGTCTTATAATTTCTATTTTACAGATAAGAAAACTGAGACTCACTCAAAAAGGTTAACTGAATTCCCCATGATCTCATAGCTCATAAGGATCAGAGATGGCATGTGAACCCCAATTTTCCCAATTCATATGCTCAATTCTCTACCGCTAAGCCAACAACTTAAAACTTAAATCTTTTTTTTTCCATTTTTAAAAATTTTATAATTATACATTTTTTTGACAGTATATGCATAAGTAATTTTTTTATAACATTATCCCTTGTATTCATTTTTCCAAATTATCCCCTCCCTCCCTCTACTCCCTCCCCTTGATGACAGGCAATCTCATACATTTTACATGTGTTACAATATAACCTAGATACAATATATGTGTGTAAATCCAATTTTCTTGTTGCACGTTAAGTATTAGATTCCGAAGGTATAAGTAACCTGGGTAGATAGACAGTAGTGCTAACAATTTACATTCACTTCCCAGTGTTCCTTCTCTGGGTGTAGTTATTTCTGTCCATCATTGATCAACTGGAAGTGAGTTGGATCTTCTTTATGTTGAAGATATCCACTTCCATCAGAATACATCCTCATACAGTATTGAAGTGTATAGTGATCTTCTGGTTCTGTTCATTTCACTCAGCATCAGTTGATGTAAGTCTCTCCAAGCCTCTCTGTATTCGTCCTGCTGGTCATTTCTTACAGAACAATAATATTCCATAACATTCATATACCATAGTTTACCCAACCATTCTCCAATTGATGGACATCCATTCATCTTCCAGTTTCTAGCAACTATGAAAAGGGCTGCCACAAACATTTTGGCACATACATGTCCCTTTCCCTTCTTTAGTAGTTCCTTGGGGTATAAGCCCAGTAGTAGTATGGCTGGGTCAAAGGGTATGCACATTTTGATAACTTTTTGGGCATAATTCCAGATTGCTCTCCAGAATGGTTGGATTCTTTCACAACTCCACCAACAATGCATCAGTGTCCCAGTTTTCCCACATTCCCTCCAACATTCATCATTATTTGTTCCTGTCATCTTAGCCAATCTGACAGGTGTGTAGTGGTATCTCAGAGTTGTCTTAATTTGCATTTCTCTGATCAATAGTGATTTGTAACACTCTTTCATATGAGTGGAAATAGTTTCAATTTCATCATCTGAGAATTGTCTGTTCATATCCTTTGACCATTTATCAATTGGAGAATGGTTTGATTTCTTATAAATTAGGGTCAGTTCTCTATATATTTTGGAAATGAGACCTTTATCAGAACCTTTAGCTGTAAAAATATTTTCCCAATTTGTTACTTCCCTTCTAATCTTGTTTGCATTAGTATTGTTTGTACAGAAACTTTTTAGTTTGATGTAATCAAAATCTTCTATTTTGTGATCAATAATGATCTCTAGTTCTCCTTTGGACACAAATTCCTTCCTCCTCCACAAGTCTGAGAGGTAAACTATCCTATGTTCCTCTAATTTATTTATGATTTAGTTCTTTATGCCTAAATCATGGACCCATTTTGGTCTTATCTTAGTATGTGGTGTTAAATGTGGGCCCATGCCTAGTTTCTGCCATACTAATTTCCAGTTTTCCCAACAGTTTTTTTCAAATAATGAATTTTTATCCCTAATGTTGGTATCTTTGGGTTTGTCAAAGACTAGATTGCTATAGATGTATCCTTTTTTGTCCTTTGTACCTAATCTGTTCCACTGATCGACAGGTCTATTTCTTAGCCAATACCAAATGGTTTTGGTGACTGCTGCTATATAATATAGCTTTAGATCAGGTACACCTAGACCACCTTCATCTCACTTTTTTTTCATTAGTTCCCTTGCAATTCTCGACCTTTTATTCTTCCATATGAATTTTGTTGTTATTTTTTCTAGGTCATTAAAATCGTTTCTTGGGAGTCTGATTGGTATAGCACTAAATAAATAGATTAGTTTGGGGAGTATTGTCATCTTTATTATATTCGCTCGGCCTATCCAAGAGCACTCAATGTCTTTCCAATTATTTAAATTTAAATTTAAAACTTTATTTTTGTGGCAAGTGTTTCGTAATTTTGCTCATATAATTCCTGACTATTCTTTGGTACATGGATTCCCAAATATTTTATACTCTCAACATTTGTTTGGAATGGAATTTCTCTTTGTATCTCTTGCTGTTGAATTTTGTTGGTGATATATAAAAATGCTGAGGATTTATGTGGATTTATTTTGTATCCTGCAACTTTGCTAAAATTCTGAATTATTTCTAATAGCTTTTTAGCAGAGTCTTTGGGGTTCTCTAAGTATACCATCATGTCATCTGCAAAGAGTGATAGTTTGGTTTCCTCATTTCCTACTCTAATTCCTTGAATCTCTTTCTCGGCTCTTATTGCCGAGGCTAGCGTTTCTAGTACTATATTGAATAGTAATGGTGATAGTGGGCAACCTTGTTTCACTCCTGATCTTACTGGGAAAGGTTGCAGTTTATTTCTATTGCATATTATGCTTACTGACAGTCGTAAATATATGCTCCTGATTATTCTAAGGAATAGTCCATTTATTCCTATACTCTCAAGCTTTTTTAGTAGGAATGGATGTTGGATTTTGTCAAATGCTTTTTCTGCATCTATTGAGATGATCATATGGTTTTTACTAATTTGATTATTAATATGGTCAATTATACTAATAGTTTTCCTAATATTAAACCAGCCCTGCATTCCTGGTATAAATCCTACTTGATCATAGTGTATTATCCTGGGGATGATTTTCTGAATTCTTTTTGCTAATATCTTATTTAAAATTTTAGCATCAATATTCATTAAGGAAATTGATCTATAGTTTTCTTTCTCAGTTTTTGATCTACCTGGTTTAGGTATCAGTACCATGTCTGTGTCATAAAAGGAGTTTGGTAGGACTCCTTAAATCCCTATTTTTTCAAATAGTTTATATAGCATTGGGGCTAATTGTTCTTTAAATGTTTGGTAGAATTTGTAAATCCATCTGGTCCTGGGGATTTTTTCCTGGGGAAAACTTACATCTTTAATGTTTAAAAATGAGTTAGATAATAGACCGGTGACCTAAATCTGACTGTTTTCACATACCTTTTTGAATTGTTTAATGTGCTCACTGGGCACATCTTCACAGTCTGAAAGCCCTAATGTGAGTGGGAAATGATGGCTTCTTGGCACTTAGTCTCATCCTCCATTGATGTCTTCTCAAATTTTATCAGAGCCTTTGGTAGCTCCATTCAAAATTCTGATGTAAAAATAAAAGATCTAGTTTGAAAATATTAATAATAATCATAGGATCATAGATTTAGAGGCAGAAGAGATTTTAGATGTCATCTAATCTAATTCACCTCATTTTAACAAGGAGGAAATTGAAATCTAGAGAGATGAAGGGACTTGTACAATCTGAAAGTAAAGTTAGATCCCATAGCACTCCCAAGTGCACCTGAAGCAGATTAAAATGCAATTAATAAATATTTAACAAAATAAATAAAAATACAATAAAATACAGATTAATATTATACTTTGAAGCTAAGCCAATATGAAGCCAGGAAGGATCCTTATGTAGGGGAGTAATTTTTCCCTCTTTCCCTACTCCCTGCCCCCTCTGGTCCCTACCCAGATTCTATTTGCTTTTGACACCAATGATCTAACCCATCCCCTTCATTTATAAAGAAGGAAACTGAGGCCCAGAGAGATAAAGGGATAGACAGATAATCGTTGAGACAGGAGATCTGATGGCAGATCCAATATCCTTTTCTGCCTCATACATTCACTGACTAAAAGTGAAGTAGGATGGGACCTTAGTAATGTTCAAGTTTGTCAGAGCAAAAAATGTACCTTGCATTCACTCTAGCCATTCACCTGTGAAAATCACCATGGGCATTACAGATGTTTCTGAACTCTGAAATCAGATGCCCTTGATTTATATAATTATATTTCTTTTAGGGGAATGATTAAAGTAGAGCTATCTCTATGGTTTGGTGCCATCAAAGAGATTATTTGCTTTATCAATCTAGTCATTTTCCAGTGTAGAAGCAAATTGGGCTTGCGGTAATGGGTCAGATATTGACTTGCCTAATTACTAACTGCCCTCATTCACCTGGTTGGATCTTTGCCGGTGGCTTGGGGTGAGGGGGAGCATTGTTTGATCTAGGACATTTGGGGGACTCTATGAATTTATAGAATTCTTTTTTAAATTTGTTGAATTCTTTAGGAAACAATCAATAGGTATATATATTTTATGTCTCTAGACTCTAGGAAACATAACCCTGTGGTTAATCTTCTCTGGCCCTCCTCCAGGACCACTGATTAAATGGACATAGGTCTCTAGCGGGGCTGGCTAATGATATCCATTGGAAGGAAAGTTTCCAAGTACTGACTAGATGCCTCCAGTCTTTAAAAAAAACTTTTAAAAGTTATGTTTAAAAGTTCTTAATCGTTATTTTAAATGATATTTTTAAATGGAAGGTTGTGAAGATTCTGTGGTTGCTTCATTTTTCTTGGCTGAGATGTTTCCAAAATAGGGTAGGCAGTGATGAACCCTAGAAAGGCATTCGCTCATAGATTCCAGTCCTGTAGAAACAATTGACTCCACTGATGGCTTTACCACTATTGTGGGAGAGTGGGGGGAGGAAAGAATGAGGAGAAAGAAATCCCAAACCAGCCCTACCCTATGAGAAAAGCAAATGTGAAACTTCTTCCGTTAGAGCTTCCAAGCAACCTGTCTGCCAATAGTCCAGGAGGTAATTGGTGTGTTTGTTTGGGGGTGAATGTCTCCATGGAAACAGCTATTTTTCTTTCAAGGTCAGAGAACTCTTGGTTAGTGGGGAACATTCTTTACTTCCCTTAACAATGTCAGAATGTATTGATATTGAAATATTGGGAGGGTTAAGTACAGGGAGGAGCAGGAGCTGAATCCTTCCCTATCCTGCTCTTCCTCCTGATGTAATTATGTCTGTCCTTAGCGGTTTACAAGTTGTATATATCCTGTCCCCCTCAACTATAAGCTTAATGAAGGCAGAGACGGGTTTCTGCTTCTTCAGTGCCTGGCTCATTGCCTTTCCCATAATGGGGACTTGATGGATTGGGTCAGATTGGATGAGTTCCCAAGTATGCATTGGGCACAGAGCTAGCACATGGCCCCTTAGAGGCGGGCACCCTTGCCAACACATCTTTCATAGCTGTGGCCACAGAATGTCCACCAGAGCTAGAATGGACCTCAGAGGTCATAGAGTACAAAGCAGATTTGATTGAGGTCCAGGGTAGGGAAGGCACTTGGCGAAGATGGATTCACAGACAGAATCTAATTGCTTGATTCCATCATTCTCTCTCTCCATTATTTAGCCTTCTTTCCAGATTTGTTAAAGATACGTGACACAGAGCTGCAAATGAATAGTTTTTTTTCATAGAAGCTGACATTTATTAGCTGAAACCCATGGAACACTCAATAAACAACCATTTTTACTGGAAATAGCATTTGCCCTTTGTGTTGAAAAAACAGTTTCTCTCTGGAAAATGAGCCATTTGGCTGTTTAGGTTATATTTGCTTATTTGACACGTCTGCTTTTAAACTGAAGTTTCCAAAGTGAATTTGTTTCAGTGCAAGGGCCAAAGAAATTATTTATCCTGGTGAGCCCTGCTTTAAGAAAACTCAGTTCACTTGAATTTACTCAACATGAATCAAGGACATTCTGTGGAAAAAGTCCTAGATTTGGAATCCAAGGACTTGGGTTTGAATCCCAACTTGGCCTGTCATGTGATCTGGGCAAATTTCTTAACTACTCTGGTCCATGGTCTCTTCATCTATAGAATGACTGTACTAGATAGCTGTTCATGTTCCTTCCAACTCTAAATCTGTGCATTTCTATTAAATGCTTTCTAGGCACCTACAAGGCTGTTGGAATACAAAAAGACAAAACAAAGACAGTTCTGGCCTTTAAGGAGCTTGCTTATAGAAGAACAACAGACACATACAATATTAAGAGTCGGAGGGAACCATGAAAAGCATCTGAACCAATGCTCTCATTTACCGAGGAGGCCCAGTATAGTAAAGTGACTTGTATGAGATCATACAGTTTTTCTGACTCTGACATCAGTGCTATTTTCTTGCTATTCACTTTCAGTTCAGTATCTGGCTCACAGGCTTTTTCTCTATTCCAACTTGTCTTCATATTTAGGGATTTCATGTTGGTTATCTCCTCAGACATCTTGGAATCCCAGATGGATCATTAATAAGCCTGGCCCATACACGCTTACTCTGCATTGGCCCCATACAAGGATGGTTATACCTTAGCTCTTACCTTCACCTACATAACTATTCTGTTTCCGTGATACTGAATACTGAAATTACCCTTTTTGTCAGAACATTCTGTCCTTCCATCTTTCCCATCTAAACTTCTTTGTCCTCACTGTTGTTTCCATTCATTCAATTGAAATTGTGTTTCCCCACACTCTCATCTATAAAATGGGGATAATAAAACCCACCTCACTGGATTCTTGTGAAGACCAATGAGATGATGTATTTAGAGTGCTTTGCAAAATTCTGGTGTGGCTCATCCCTCCACTGGTGCCGATGGACAACTTCTAGTCTTAAAGACTTGCCTGGGCCACTGAAACTGAGACTTATGCGACTTGCTCAGTTTCATATAGTATTTGTCAGAAGCAAGCCTTGAATACCCAATCAGAATCCAGAATCATAACATTTCAGAGGTGGGAAGAGGTCTTGAGAATAAGCTAGAACAACTAATAGTTGAAAAAAAAAAAAAAAACATGACTCTTAAAACATCCTCAATAAGTGGGTCCTCTAGCCTTTCTGGAAGGATAAGCCACAACTTCCTGAAGCAGCCTCTTCCAATCTTGGAAAGTTCTCATTGTTAGGGAAATTTATCATGGAATTGACTTCTTTGCAACTCCCAAGGTGCTCCTAATTCTGCCCTTTGAGACCAAGCTGGGAAGGCTAATCTCTCTCCCAAGGGACAGCCTTTCAAGTTCTTGCTATCCAGTTCTTCCTGACTCTTAAGACTGACCTTCTACTGTGTTATATCAGCTTTTATCACCATCACTATCATCCTCCTCCTCTTCAAAATGGGTGCAATAACACTTCGCATAGAATAATGTGGTTACAAGTCCTGTGGGACTGTAGATCATGGCACGGATGTGGCAAACATTATTATCTGCCTCTGGACTGCATCAGCCCTAGGAAATAAGCAGCTTCCAGACCTCTAGTAGGTTAAATGGTATGTTCCCAAGAGGAGTATTATTGCATAGAGCAAGCCTTATTTCCCTTAGCAACTAAGTTTCCATAACAGTGTATAATGTAGAATTCATGGACTGCTAGTCTATCTTGAAGGCGTGCCCAATGTGCCACGTCTGCACATAACTATAGAGACTTGCAATGTATCAGTCTGGCCACCACTACCTTAGCCCCTCCTAGCCAAAGCTTTGTTTTTTCTTCTCTCCTCTGGATCTCGTCATTATCTGAGAATTTTAGGGGCTCCCCTTCAAGTAGCAAACAACACGTGGAAGCATTTAGAGGAAAACATTCCATCCCTCCGATGCTCTTGACTTTTCTCCAGAATCTCTTTTGGTTGGGAATGGAAGCTTGGACTTTTTATGCTGAATTTTTCAAGAATTCACTTATGTGATTGATTTCAGCTTCTTTCTCCCCTGAGCTGCTGTAAAGATGCCTGGCCGACTGGCTCTCAGAAGCCCCTCCACTAGAGTACCAAGTCCCTTTGCACAGGCAGCTAAGTCCCAGAGCAGACAATTGCTTCCCTCCATTTCCTGAAGACCCCTGAATCATTATCGGTCTCACTTAGATTAGGACTTCTTAAACTTTGTCCACTTGTGATGCCTTCTTGCCCGAGAAATTTTTATGTGATCCCAGCTATATAGGTATATAAAATAGGTATACAAATCAAACATTTACTTTTAATAAATGATAATTTTGCAGCCTCCAAATTCAGTTATATGAACCCATATGGGGTTGTGACCCACACTTTAAGAAGCTAGAGAAACCCCAGGTTCTACTTGATCCAGCTAAGTGTGTTTAACCAAAGGGACCCAAGTCAGTCAATGCTTGAGCCCAAGTTTGGGAGTCCTATGACACCCTGACCTATGAGTATTGCTAATAAACACTGGGATTTTTTTTTTTTTTTTTTTACAAATTGCTCGTTGAGAGTATGTCATTCTTTTCCCCTTACTCTCCCTAGTATCTGAATATAAAGCATAAGCTGCTGCCTACGCCTCTGTAGAGCCTTCTCAGCAGCCTCACCTATTTCCCAGGACTCACCTTAAGGAATATAGACCTCAAGACCCAGAGTGAGAGCATGACACTGATGACCCATCAGCAGAGACCCCAAAGCTGGGACTAAGACCTTTCCTGGAACCATGGGCTTTTCAGGTTTCCCCTTACTGCCTCCCCAGACCCCCATAACCTCATAAAGCAGCAAAGGAAAGGGCATTTAAGAACTGCCAGCCTACTGCTCCTAAATCTGAAGCTGAGAGGAACCCTAGAGGTTGTCTGGTTCAACCCCACTTCCACCCTCACACGTATATCAATTTGCAGAAAAGAAAACTGAAGTTCAGGAGGGCAATTTACCCAAGGTCACAGAGGCAAGAAGTAGCAAAACTGGGGCCAAGGCTTAGGCCCAGTGACCCCAAGTTCAGCACTTTTTCCTTCCCTGGCCCCATGCTGCCTGCCAAAGTAGGTTAGAGCAGATTGTGTTTACCCTGAGTCTCTCTCTCTGAATTTGGAAATCCTAAAGTAAGATTGATTTAATTTTGACAATCAGGATTAAGTGATGTGAAGGTCACACAGATAGTAAGCCTTAAGTATCTGAGGCTGAATTTGAACCCAGGTCCTTCTGGCTTCAGGGTCCTTGCTTCACCCTCTGCTCCATCTAGCTGTCCCAAGATCAATTTTTAAGCTCTAATTTGATCAGTCCCTAGAGAAACAGTTATTTCCTCAATTTCAATTCAATTCACCACACACCTGAATACCGCTAAGGAGGGGAGTGTGTGTGCCCATGTGCACATGTGTGTGTACCCATGTGTGCCCGTGCTTGCCCATGCCTGCATGCTGCAGTGTAAATCAAACCCTTAGTTTTCTCAGGGCACTTCACCCGGCCTTGCCACTTTTGTACTTTTCTGAGGCCTCCTTGTCGTGTAGTTTTCTGTTACTTTAAAGTTGAAGTGACTACACAGAGCTGAAAAATCAATTGGTGGAAAGTAACCAGAGGAGTCTAGATCTAGAGCCTGAAGGGATCTCAGAGGCTGTTTAGTCTATCTCTCTTCCAGGCCCAGGGAGGTTTTAAGCTAGTAAGCAGCTAAGTCAGAATTTGAACCCAGGGCCTCAGCGTTGATTTTTACCACCACATGCTTGGCTCTTGGAGACTTGTATCTCAAGAATAGACATATGCATCCAGTATAAGCATTTATTAAGCACCCAGTATATGCTAAGCAGTCAGGATGAAAGGTGAACGACAGCAGCTGCTTTTTAACCATACTGTCCAACAACTGGGTTACAGATCCAAAAGCACAGCATTACAAAAGGCAGTGGTCCCTTTTGGGGATGCTGGGGCTGAGGATAGAAGGTTATGAGGAAGGAATCATAGAAAAACCAGGGACTTGGCTAGACTTGAGGCTCAGAGGGCAGCAGCTGGACTTTGGGACATGGTTTTCTTTCTCTGAGGTGCTGGACCCTTCCTCTCCTGTTTAAACTTGACTCTGAGTCAGCTCAGTGTTACCAGTCGTTGAATTCAGAGGAACAGGGGAATTTATACTGTTTATTGATGGATGCTTTTGCCAAAATTGAAGTGGAGTTGTGAATTGATCCAACCATTCTGGAGAGCAATTTGGAACTATGCCCAAAGGGCTATGAAACTGTGCATACCCTTTGACTCAGCAAGGTCTCTACTTGGTCTGTATCCCAAAGAGATCTTAAAGGAGGGAAAGGGCTCTGTATGTGCAAAAATGTTTGTGGCAGCCTTTTTTGTAGTGATTAGAAACTGGAAACTGAGTGGCTTCCCATCAGTTGAAGAATGGCTGAATAAATTATGGTATATGAATGGTATGAAATATTATTGTTCTGTAAGAAATGACCAGCAGGAGGAATACAGAGAGGCCTGGAGAGACTTACATCAACTGATGCTGAGTGAAATGAGCAGGACCAGGAGATCATTATACACTTCAACAACAAAATTATACAATGACCAACTCTGATGGACATGGCTCTTTTCAACAATAAGATGATTTAGGCCATTCCAATAGACTTGTGAGGAGAGAGCCATTTGTATCTAGAGAGAGGCCTGTGGGAACTAGTATGAATCGCAACATAGTATTTTATGTTTTATATTGTTGCTTGCTTGTTTTTTTTTCTTATTTCTTCCATTTTTAATCTGATTTTTCTTGTGCAATATGATAATTGCGTAAATATATATACAATTGTACATGTTTAACATATTGGATTATTTGCTGTCTAGGGGAGGGGGCAAAGGAGAAGGGAGGGAGAAAAATCTGGAACACAGGGTTTTGCAAGGATGAATGTTGAAAGCTATCTTTGTGTGTATTTTGAAGAAAGTTATTATTAAATAAATAGTTTATTTTCAGGGCATTTGCTAGGCACTTTCTTTGAAGGGAAGCCATTGGATTCCATATACCCTCCTGCCAGCCAAGCTCAGCTCTATCCCAGAAGCACAGAATTTCAGAGATGGTGCCTTGGTGGGCATCTAGTCCAGCTTGTATACCAGAAAGCATCATATACAAAGTTGATCCTCTGGCCTCTGCTTGAAGGTCTCTAGGGTGAAGACCACTACTTTCCCGGGCTGCCCATTTCCTTTTGGGACAGCTCTAATTATTATTAGGCATCTTTGCCTAACATTGACTAGAGACCTGCCTCTGAAATATCTACCCACTGCAGGGAGGATTCTGGGAAGATGGTAGAGTAGTCAGTTAATTTCAAGGTTTCCAGATTTCCCCCACAACCAGAATAAATTGGTCCTTCTTGGTGACCATAGACTAGAGAAAAATCAAGAAGACTTGGGGCAGAACAGGGGAATTCCTGGTACAATCCAATAGGACCCAAACACCTCCAGGCTAGTTCCCCACAAACACCAAGCCGTGACCCATGGAGCTAGCAGGACTTAGCTGGAACATTCTCAGGAGCCACAGGAACTTTCACTCCTGGACAGCCTGGGAAGTTGTCAGGCCTGGCTGTGATGCTGAGACACTGCCCTGATCAAGAGGGAAGCAGCACACTGGGAGTGCAGAGGGAGTGGGGCAGGGATGCTGCTGGCTGCCAGCACTTGCAGGAGGGTGGAGCTCTTGGTTTGGGGTTCCAGGGCAGAGGGGAGAGCTGAAGTGCAGCTAGAGGCACCCGGCCCACCCCACTCCACAATTAGAGATGCTTCCACTAATTAAAAAGTGAATCAACAAAGAAGGAACCCAACCATAGAAACTTATAGGAACAGAAAACTGGAGTTCATCTTCAGAGGATAGTGAAGTAAAAAAAAAAAACTTCTACCCCAAAGGGAGGAAATGGCTCCCTGCCCAGAGGAATTTATAGTAGAGCTCAAAAAAGAATTAAAAAATAAATGAGAGACATTGAGGAAAAGCTAAAAAAGAAAATCCAAGAAAAACAAGATTATGAAAAAAAATCAACAAGAAAAAGAGTCTTGATGAAAATAACTCTTTGAAAATTAGGTATTGGCAAGGGAAAGGCAGTGAAGCTATAAGAGACCAAGTAATAATAAAACAGAATATAAAGAATGAAAAAATAGAACAGAATATGAAACATCTTATTTAAAAAATAACAGAATTGGAGAAGAAATCAAGAAGAGAAAATATAAGAATAATTGGACTACCTGAAAGCTGTGATCAAAAAATGGACCTCGCCACAATAATGAAAGAAATAATCCAAGAAAATTGTCCTGGAGTGATAGAACATGAGAAGAAAGTAAAAATAGAAAAGATCCACCAATCACCACCTCAGAGAGATCCTTTATGCAAAACACATAGGAATAATATTGCCAAATGTTGAAACCCCAGATCAAAGAGAAAATTTTGCAAGAAACAACAGTAACAACAACAATAAAAACGAATTCAGATATGTTGAAGATATAATCAGAATTGTACAGGACTTAACAGTTTCTGCAATAAAAGATCCCAGGTCCTGGAATCACATATACAGGCAATCAAAAGAATTAGGCCTGTGGCCAAAAATAGCATGTCCAGCAAAATTATCTACAATATTGAATGAAAAAAAAAATGGACATTCAACGAACTCGCAGATCGTAGGACTTTATTTCAACAAAATCTGAATTCAATAGGAAATTTAACATGTAAGAGCCCATATCAAAGATCAAGTTCAAGAAATTTAACATGGACAAATGATTTCTATCTTTTAAATGGAAATATATGTTTAAGATTGATATCAGCAATAGAGTAGCTGAAAAGAAACAGGGGGGCAGAGTTAAAGTAAAAATAGTCATTATGTTGCACAAATGAGGTCCAGAAGAATAGACACAGAGGCATTAGGAGGGAAGGAGGGCTCATAGGTTCTCTGATACTCCCCAGGATCAAGTACAAAATCTTGTGCCTTGCTTTCAGAGAGGTCCCTTCCTACCTTTCTCACCTTTCAGGGCCACACCCTCTCTAGCATCCCCTGCCATCCTGGGCTTCCTGACCCAGGACCCCCCATCTCCAGAGCCTGAGCGTCCTCCCTGGCACATTGCCCATCGCGGGGACTCTCTCCCTCCTGCTGTGCCCCTCTGGCCTACTCCACTTTTGCCTGTGTCCCCCCTTGCACAAGAAACCTGTCCCGGGCCTCCTTTCTTTTTAGGATTTCTTGCTGTGGATGATCCCCCATGCAACTTGTGTACATTTAGCCTGTGTGCTGTTCCCCCCCTCCCCCCTTCTCCACTTATATTGTGAGCGCTGCCAGGGAAGGGACTGGATTTTGCCTTTCTGTGTTAGGTGATGAATAAATGCTTGTCCCCCTGCCGACCCGCACGTTCTTTGGCCTCCTTCCTTCCCTCCCTGCCTCCATCTGCATGTCCCGAAGCCACTTTCAGAGAGGGAGGGGAGAAAGAAATGCTACTGACGTTTCCCTCCCTGCCTTTGCTGGGCTACCCAGGTCTCCATTTCTGCCCTTGCCAGCCCAGCACCATCCTCTCAGCTGTACCTGTAGGGTAGGCTCAGGTGTACCAGGGTACCTGGGGGCAGACTCAGTGTAGGGGCCTCAGTCCCCTAGGAAGTGTATAGACAAGGTCAGAAGCATGTTGCTTCTGAAAACTGAGGTTAAGCAACATTGGCCAAGGTCTCAGTTTCCCCATGCATAAAAGAATTGGGTTAGATTAGAGTGGTAGGGGGTCTTTCTGAAGCTCACTGGGGGTCCTGAAGCTCTCTAGAGGGTCTTGAAGTTCACTGGGGGTCCTGAAGCTCTCTAGGGGGTCTTGAAGCTCACTGGGAGTCCTGAAGCTCTCTAAAGGGTCTTGAAGCTCTCTAGGGGGTCTTGAAGCTTACTGGGGGTCCTGAAGCTCTCTAGGGGGTCTTGAAGCTTACTAGGGGTCCTGAAGCTCTCTAGAGGGTCTTGAAGTTCACTGGGGGTCCTGAAGCTCTCTAGGGGGTCTTGAAGCTCACTGGGGGTCCTGAAGCTCTCTAGGGGGTCTTGAAGCTCACTGGGAGTCCTGAAGCTCTCTAGAGGGTCTTGAAGTTCACTGGGGGGTCTTGAAGTTCACTAGGGGGTCTTGAAGCTCTCTAGGGGGTCTTGAAGCTCACTAGGAGTCCTGAAGCTCTCTAGGGTATCTTGAAGCTTAATGGGGGTCCTGAAGCTCTCTAGGGGGTCTTGAACTCACTGTGGGTCCAGAAGCTCTCTAGGGAGTCTTGAAGCTCAATGGGGGTCCTGAAGCTCTCTGGGAGGTCGTGTAGCTGTCTAGGGTGTCTTGAAGCTCACTGGGGGTCCTGAAGCTCTCTAGGGGTTCTTGAAGCTTACTGGGGGGTCATGAAGCTCTCTAGGGGGTCTTGAAGCTTACTGGGGGGTCATGAAGCTCTCTAGAGGGTCTTGAAGTTCACTGGGGGGTCTTGAAGTTCACTAGGGGGTCTTGAAGCTCTCTAGGGATTTTGAAACTCAATGGGGAGTCCTGAAGCTCTCTAGGGGGTCTTGAACTCACTGGAGGTCCAGAAGCTCTCTGGGAGGTCGTGTAGCTGTCTAGGGTGTCTTGAAGCTCACTGGGGGTCCTGAAGCTCTCTAGGGGGTCTTGAAGCTTACTGGGGGTCATGAAGCTCTCTAGGGGGTCTTGAACTCACTAGGGGTCCAGAAGCTCTCTAGGGAGTCTTGAAGCTCAATGGGGGTCCTGAAGCTCTCTAGGGGGTCTTGAACTCACTGGGGGTCCAGAAGCTCTCTGGGAGGTCGTGTTGCCGTCTAGGGTGTCTTGAAGCTCACTGGGGGTCCTGAAGCTGTCTAGGGGGTCTTGAAGCTTACTGGGGGTCATGAAGCTCTCTAGAGGGTCTTGAAGTTCACTAGGGGGTCTTGAAGCTCTCTAGGGGGTCTTGAAGCTCACTGGGGGTCCTGAAGCTCTCTAGGGGGTCTTGAACTCACTGGGGGTCCAGAAGCTCTCTAGGGAGTCTTGAAGCTCAATGGGGGTCCTGAAGCTCTCTAGGGGGTCTTGAACTCCCTGGGGGTCCAGAAGCTCTCTGGGAGGTCTTGTTGCCCTCTAGGGTATCTTGAAGCTCACTGGGGGTCCAGAAGCTCTGTAGGGGGTCTTGAAGCTGTCTGGGGGTCTTGAAGCTTAGTAGGGGGTCTTAAACCTGTCTAGGGGGTCTTGAAGCTCACAGGGGAGTCTGGAATCTCACTAAGATCCAGCATGGGTAGCATCCGGGAACAAGGCCCAGGGCTTGGCGGAGATACCCCCATCCCATCTCCACCCCACTCCGCCTTGTGATCCAGGTCAGTGGCCTGGGCCAGTGGGCGAGGTGCGTTTACCCTTGTCCGCATGTGCAAATATCGCCCCCTCTCTGTTTAATGGGGTGGTGCCGTACCCTTTATATAGCATGTCCTAGCATTCCCACTGGGCATTTTGACTTGGGAGCTCCGCAGAAGAGGTAGGGAGTGGGTCTCGCTGGTCTTGGGGAAGTAGGCCTGGGCGGGTAGGTTGAGGCTGGGGAAGACCCTCGCTAGGCAGGTGGGGGGAGAGGGAAAGTTTTGGGTGGGAGGTGGTGGGCTTTGAGCGGTGGGCAGGTGGGAAGGCCCCGTTTCCTCAGTGCTTCTTGTGAGGTCTCCTGAGATGTTGGGGGAAGATGAGCGGTAACCCTGGCTGGGCAGGTGGGGAAGGGGGGAGGTCTTGGGTGGGAGGTGAGCTTTGCGGGGTGGACGGGTGGGGAGGCCTGGTTTCCTTAGGCCCCTTCTGAGGTCTCCTGAGCCACCCAGGCCTGACCCCACCACCTGAAGTGAGCCTTCCCTCTAGTCACTGAGGCCACACTCTGCCCCCCTTTCCCTTCCTCTAATCTTACTGGAGCAGTGAGTATGGGGTGACGGGCCAGGAGCTGTGAAGGTTCTAGAAAGCAATGGAAGAAGCTAGAAACCCTGGAAAGGAAAGGAAGGGGCAGAGGAGTGGGGAGACCCCGGGATGGGAGGAGGCCTGGGATGGGAGGAGGCCTGGGATGGGAGGAGGCCTGGGATGGGAGGAGGCCTGGGATGGGAGGAGGCCGGGGGTGGGAGGAGGCCCCGGTGTGGGAGGAGGCCCCGGTGTGGGAAGGGCGGAGCAGGAGGGAGATCACGTGCTTGGGAGCCTAGCGTGCCTGCTGCGCCCGGGGCAGCCTCAGGGGGCGCTCTTCCTTGGCCAGCCCGCCCCGCCCCGCCTTGCTCGGCTCGGGACGCCTCGGGCGCGGCCCCGCCCCGGCCCGGCCCAGTCCGGGCCCGCCCCCTCCATTCCTGGGTTTACCCGTGGACCACACCGATACCCCTCACTCCAGGGGCGCCGGGGTCCGTGCTGTCGTCCGTCGTCCTAGCAGCGGCCGTCCCTGACCTTCCTCCTGCGGGGGTTCTTCCCCACAGCGGCAGCGGCAGCGGCAGCAGCACCCCCGCTCCCAGCCTCGGACCCGCAGTAAGCCCGCTAGACCTCTTTTCTCCAGGGGGAAGGGGAATGTGGGGGTCGGCCTGGGGTGAGGGCCAAAGGGACGGTGAGGAGTTTGGGTGTGTGGCTGCGGGGTTGTGTTTTGGGGAGAGACACCCCGCAACCGGGACGGTCTCTTTGGGCCAGCTCCTTTTCCATTCCCGCTAGAGCCCGGCCCCAGCACCACACGGGTCGGGACTGAGGGGACCGCCTTAGAATCTAGAACCAGTCAGCCCTGGGTTCCAGTCCTGCCTTCCTCCCTCTTCCCGTGGGTCAGTCACCCTGAGACGGTCACTCACTTCCCAGGGTCCCAGAGAATGAATGCCCGGCCAGGAATGGACCCCAAGTGGCTGCTTAGAGATAGGCCGGGCTGTTCCCACTTATTATACCGAGTATGGCCCAGGGAGCCCCAAGTCATTTGCCCGAATCCCTACTAAGTAACAGGTGTGACCAGTGCTCGTTCTTCCTTTTTTCCTCCTCTCCTTTTCTTGAGTAGCAACCTCCTCTGAGCTTCCCGAACTTTCTGGTTGAATTCATTTATGTATTGAGTGGGGGGGAGGGAGAGAGACGGCGTCTGGCCCACTTTCCTGAGGAGGAAAAGAAAGGTACCACAGGAGTGGGGTTCAGGATCCAGAAACGCTTACTTTTCTCTTCCATCCCCATATATAGAGCAGAGCAGGTGAGCCCAGCAGAGAAAGAAGCCTCTTTGGCTCCAGACTATGCATTTTGTGGGGTTTAGGGTTGAAAAGCCAAGGTTTTCAAAGCGCTATAAGACGGTCTCTCCTCTGAAAGCCTCCAAGGAAGTTGGCCTGCCCTAGGTTTTTTAGAGGACACTCAAATTGGTGAAGTTTTAAAAATAATAGCAATAACTCACATCTCTAGAGTACTTTTCTCACAACAGCCAGTCAGGTACCCTGGATAGGCTCCTTTCCTTTCTACTTATCTCATTTATCTGAGCGGGGATTTGGCAATCCTAACTTAAAGGGAGGGGGAATGAGTGACGGGGTTCAGCGGTGTGTTTTGTGGGGTGTGCTTTGCCTTTTAAATCCAGTAAAAACTTGTTTATCATAGCCCCTTATCATTTGAATTTCAGAGTGTTTCCATTTTTCCCAATTGGAGCTATCATTATCTAGGGTAAGAAAAAGTTGTGAGTTAATAAGCCTGATGAAGTTATTCCTCTGTCTTGCTTTTAGATGGAAAACTTTCCTTAAAAGGTTAACATTTGTTCAGTGACTCAAGTTTGGATTCTAAGGGAAGGTCTTTAGAAATGGGAAGTCTTTTCCCCCAATTCTTTACACCCCTTGCACTGTAGAAGCCTAATTTTGCTCTTGTGAACTTATTTGCTTAAGAATAGATTTTAAATAATCCCTTTTAATGGTGCAGAGTATATGTATACAAACTTATATGCATGTGCATTTACATATATATGCATATAAATACTGTACTTATACATTCTTATGCTATATACAAATTTACCATTTTGTATTTCTTCTTTAGTATGATTTCAGTCTTCATTTTATCTTGAAATTTTCCTTGGGCTTGTGAGGATGGTTTTCCAGGAGATGCCCTAGCTGGTATGTGTCACATGTGATCTTAAAAGAGGTCTTTTATAAACTTCAGGACTTGATCTCTGCTGCTCTAGGTGCAGCTGGCCTGTATTGGTGCTTTTTTCCTTAATTGGGAAATCCTGAGTTCATTCCCTGTTGCCCTAAGGTACAGGTCCATACCTGAGCTCCTACAGGTGCATAACCTGAAGTCTGAATATAAAAACATTTTGTAACTAGTTGAATTTCAAAGTAATTGGTTTCCTTTGTAATCCTGTGTATTTTAGAAATTTAAAAGCCACATTCTGAGAGGGGCTTCCATAGGTTTCACCAGGTTGCCAAAAGGTCCAAGATCTCCAAAAGGATAAGAATTTTCTGCCCTGTGATTTATGCTAGAGGTCAGGTTGAATTTTACACAATTGCCTTCATGATTAATATATGTGATCTAAAATGACAATATTGATTTTGTAATTTGGGGGTAGCAGGCCATCTAGACCTGTTTGATTTCAGCAGTTTGGAAAAGTGCATTATGGAAATTTCCTTTAGCTATGCTCATTGTTCAGAGAAGGGAGAGGGAGTAAACATTTAGTCATTGCTTACCATGTGCCTGACCTGGTGCCAAGAGCTGGTACAAAAATTATCTCCCTTGGTATTCTCAATAACCTTCTGAGGTAGGTGCCATTGTTATTCCCATTTCCAAGTTGAGGAAACTGAGGCAGCTGGCCTCTGACTGGATGATTTGCTCTTGGTCACAGCAAGTATGTGTGTGAGGCACCTGATGACACTGCTGACCCTTTGCTAGTCCAAGTTACTTTTGATATTTAAAGCTTAGTGTTTTCAAATTTCATTTTAGGGGAAAAGTAGTGCCTCTAATTTTATTTTTTTTAACAGTATTTTTCCAAATACATGTAAACATGAAACTTTCTCCCTCCTTCCCTTCTCTCCCCCTTCCTCAAGATAGTCAATAATCTGATTGAGGTTAAATATGTGCAGTCCTTTTAAACATATTTCCATATTTGTCTTGTGCAAAAAAAAAATTCAGACCAAAAGGGGAAAAAAAAGAGGAAGAAAAAAATGTGTGAAAACACTATGTTTTGATTCACATTCAGTCTCCGTAGTTCTCTCTTTGAATGTGAGTTGGCTTTCTCTTTTTTTAAAAAATGAAGTCTATATTTCTGAAGAAGACTTGGTTTCTTTTAATTAAGACTGTAACCCTGAAACTGGCTGCAATAGATGTGTCAGTCAAAAGAGATTTTGGGTGAGGTGGAGGAAAGTCACAGAGAATTTTCAGGATTTTTTTCCACCAAAGTCCCTCTAACAAACAATCAACCCCCTAGGAAAAGATTCTGGCCTCAGGAATAAAACTTTGGCCCATAAAACAGCAGTTTATGTGATAGAAACAGATTTTTTTCTTTATTAAAGCTTTTTATTTGCAAAACATATTCATGGGTAATTTTTCAACATTGACCCTTGCAAAACACGCTGTTGCAAATTTTCCCCTTTCCCCCCACCCCCTCCCCTAGCTGGTAGGTAGTTCAATTCATGTTAAGATATGTTAAGATATATGTTATATCCAATATATGTATACGTATTTATAGATATTTTGTTACACAAGAAAAATTGGAACAAGAAGGGGAAAAAAAAAACCTGAGACCAAACAAAATGCAAGCAAACAAGAACATAAAGAGTGAGAATGCTATGTTGTGATCCCCACTCAGTTCCCACAGGCCTCTCTGGGTATAGATGGCTCTCTCCATTACTGAACAACTGCAACTGGTTTGAATCCTTTCATTGTTGAAGAGAGTCATGTCCATCAGAACTGATCATATAGTCTTAGCAACAGATTTTTTGAGTACTCTTCCTTCTCTTGTTTCCTTTTGCCATCTTTGTCTTAGGGGGTTGACACTTGCTTAACGTGTAACATTTTTGCAATGTAAAGTATACATTTTTTTATTCATTGCCAGTAACCTCTTGTGATCCTTATGATCATGTGGAACTTGAACTATACATTTGTATCTAGACCTCCCTTAGAGTTTGTGTAGTAGTTAGGCAGCTGCTTTTTTCCAACCACTTTCACCTGTGTCCTCTCTAATTCTCTCTAATAAGGTAAACAGACAATTTCTAGTCTAATCTCACAAGGCATTTTTTTTTTCAGCAATTTTCTTTGAGAAAGTTCCTCTTTTCTTCTTTAAAAAAAATTAAAAATATTTTTATTTTTCAGTTATATATAAAACAATATTTTACATTTGTTTTTAAAATTATAAATTCCGGATTTTCTCCCTTCCTCCCCATCCCCACACCCTTTAAGGAGGCACATCACTAGGCAATTCTAAAGTAGGGCCTGGGTGTAAATGATTTTACAAGTCTGGGGTGAGTCACCCAGCATTGTTTGAAGCCTTCGATGTGCCAGGCATTGGGCCCAGTGCTGGAGAGTCAAAGGAAGGTCAAAGGGTGCCCATTCTCTAGGAGTTCCTCCTCTAATGGGAGAGGCTTCAAGTCAACAACTATGTACATACAAGATATACACAGGGCTATCTACACCGGATAGAAGCATTTATGCACAAACGCTGGGTAAGTTGGAGATATCTCCCGTTCACCAGTTTTACCTGAACAAAACCTGACACCCCCGAAGGAATTTAGATTCTCTCATACATTTATATAGGTAAAAGTGGTTAGCTGGTGGGGAGGGGGAAGCTGTCAATACTTGACCCCAGGGCTTTTGAACTCTTGGGAGCTGGCTAATTGGTGGTTCTCTTATTTGTGTTTGTTATTCTTTATGGTAATTTCTGTAGCCTTGGGCTGGTGACCTCTCCTACTTCCCTAGCTGGGGTTTCCTTTTCTTTAGATGGATGTTTCAGGTTCCTCTAGGCTTCCCAAGCTCTGAAATGACCTGTGTCCTGAGTTCTTTTAAAGTACCACAGTCTTTTTCCTTATTTCCTGTGCTCTTTGGGTGTTTGCCAGGGGGTGGGGAGCGAAGGAGATTTCCCATTTAGTGCAGTTATAGTGACATAGTTATATAAAATCAATTTGAGCCGGGTCTAAGGAAAAGCTTCCCATTATTAAGAGGTTCAGAAGTGGAGTGATCTTGGAGGAAATAGACACAACACTGTAGGGTTTCTAGGAGAGGTTTAACCCACTTGTTGAAAATGTTCTATAAGTGATTATATATCTGATAGATCTTATACTCTAGAAAGATTATTCTTCCTCCTCCCCTCTATTCTGTATACCTCAAGTAATATAGGGCCTTGCCTACCTCTGCTCTGAAAATTTAAATGAGGGCGGGTTTTTTTGTTTTGTTTTTTACATTTTTGAGAGCCATACGACTGGCAAAGCCCATGGATGGAACCCTTTCTTTGCAGAATCATGGGTTGTAAATGTATAAAATAAAATCCAGTGAATCAAACCAATAATATTGAAATAGTGATTGAAATATTTTTTTTGAAAAAGACTTCATGGACCCCAAGTAAAGAACTCCTGATTTAATCCTTTGAACCTAGAGCATTACAGTTACTTCCCAAGTCTGACCCACCTATATTTTATCCAGGGAATATGTTAAATAGCTGAGGAGACAATCTCTTGTAACAATTGAAAAGCAAGCAGCATTATTAACTAGAGATAACAGATTTTGGATCAGCAAGAATTGACCTTTAACTGGTTGTTTTTAACATTTATTTTCGAAGTTAAATCTCAAAAAAGAAACAATTTAAAAATACTATGATTTTAAGATTGAATACCCACACAACTAATTAACTTTCCTTTGTCAAGTCATTTTAATGTGGAAGGAGATCATAATATTTGAGTCATCTTTCCCCATTCGTTCCCATTCACTTTTCTCCCCATTCATTCTCATTTACTTTTCACCCTTTGGTGGTAGTGAATACTCTTGTTTCCTTGGTTCTTTTTTATATGATATTAAGCTCAGTCCAGTTTTTAAAAATTTTATTTATTGTTTGTTGTTTATCAGTCTCAGTTTCATTTTGTGAATGTGTCCAAATGGATTGAACTCTTCTGTTGTTGGATATTTAGATTACTTGCCCGTTTTTGGTAAATATAAGTAATGCTGCCATGGAAAGTTCCAAATTGGTTTTTCGAAGGAGTGGTGTGAGTGAGAAGGTATGATTGAAATATTTTCAGAATATATTTTTAGCAGTGGGATTATTGGCTAATAAGTTCTCTTGCAGGGACTAAAAAGGCTTTGCAGAAAAATTTGACTAATACTGAGTTTGATGCATTTAGTGGGAGGATCCCAATAGAAATACCCAAGGGAATAGGAGGCAAGGCTAATAAGAGAAAGGTACAGGAGTAGTCCTTTAAGCTTCTCCCATTGGGGCCAAGAGTAACATCTTCAAGCTAACCCAGCAGCATCTTCATTTTGGAGCACAGGCGAGCATCCTCAGAGTAGGACTGGGAAAGGGGTAAGGACAGAATACAACCAGGGCTGTCAGCAGAAAGTCTGGGTCATGATAGGCTTGAGGCTACAGCAGGAAGAGAGATTATTTGAAATGAAAGATTGACGTGAATGAAATCAATACAGTTAGAATCAGAAGAGAGAGTGGGGAAAAATCCTTTGCATCAAATGTGTCCCTGATATGTGTGATGTCCAAGATAAGTGGGGAATTACCCCAAATCTGTAAAGCTGAGAACCATTGATAAATGGGAATGAGATATGAGTAGCTTTCAGAAGAAGAAATGCAAACCTGTGAGTGATCATAAGGATGATGGCTCCAACTCACTATTAAGAGAAATATAAATTAAAACCAAAGAAAACGTGGTTTTCTGGAAAAGTTCTGCCAAATTAGGTAGCTTAAAGTTAGGTAATCCTCAAAGGGTACCAGATAGGAAACCAATGGTGTTGTGTGTAAGATGGGATGGAGCCATGTAATGCAATGCAAAGAGTGCAAGTTTGGGGTCAGAAAGTCCGAATTTGAATCTTAGGTTCTTGTCTATAAATGAGTTCGATGAGGAGTGACCTTTAAAGGTCACCTGGAGACTTTGGTCTCAGAGATGACGGCACTCTACCAGTGGGAGAATTGTAGCCCATTCACACCTCTTCATCCTGTGTGACTCAGGTCCAGGTTCTGTACTTGTTCCAAGGCACTGGGAAGTTGCCCCTAGATCAGCTGGCAACGTGTGAATGCCCGAGGGCCCCATGAGTGACGTTTGTCACCTTCCCTACCAGTATCTCTGGTGCTTCTTATATGCCTTCCTGACCCCATATGTTTCTCAGTTTTCATACCCCTTCTACCTCATTCAGTTTTAGTAATGTGTTGTAGCATATGCACGACTCGCCATTCCCTTTTGGACCACAGGTAGCCAATTCTTTTGTGTCATACTCTATGACTTTTAGTTATGATTGCCTATTCCTTTTCTCCTGGGGGAATGAATACAGGGATTGATTGAAGTAAATAGAAAACAATTTCAAGTAGGGTAAGCACAGAGAGAGAGAGAGAGAGTGAGTGTGAGAGTGTGTGTGTGTGTGTGTGTGTGTGTGTGTGTGTGTGTGTAGAAGGGTACCCAAGATAAGCCTTGAAGGAAGCTGAGGATTCAGACAGGTAGAAAGGGGGAGCATCCTGGCTGGACAGAATGGGAGAGCTCTGGACTCAATCCAGATTTGGGTTCCCTTACCAGCTCTGTCATTTAATTGGCTCTGAACGAGGGTAGATTATCTTGTACCTGAGGCCCTCAGTTTCTTTAGTTGTGAAGTAGGGGGCCGTGCTAAAACATACGCATGTGTGCTTCCGACTGGTCTCTGCCTTAGCTTTTTGGCTTTCTTCAGAATGCCAAGGTTACCGGTGGCTAGACACCAAAGGTTTTCCCATCAGTGGTTTTTGGCCAGGATGATACAGAGAGCGTGTCCTTCCCTCTGAGTTAGTGCATTGGGCTGTTTGTGGCACTGGAATTTGGATTCATGGAAGGTAGTGACTGGGAGACATCTCAGAGACTGTTGGCTCTCTCCCCCTCCCTCTCTCCCCTTCTGTGATGGTGGACTTGGGGTCCCAAGGGACCACTTGGACTCTTGGTGAAGTAAGCATTTGGTAGGGCTTTATCTGCCTCTCTTCTTGTGTTCAGACTCCTGAACCTGGAGAGAGAATGAGTGCCTCCATGCAAAAATCAACTTTGTTGATCTTTAGAAGGACGTGTTGAGATTTTGGAAATCATGTCCAAGTACCAAAAAGGGCAGGGTCCTTGGGATAGATAGAGTGATGTTTGAGGTCCCACATCTGTGAAATGATGGAGAGTAAAACAAATAAGGCTAGAAGAATGAGACACATAAGTTGCTTTTGCTTGACCCAGGGAGAGAAAGAAAGAGTGGCTATTGGGTCAGCCTTCCTTCCAAGCCTTTCCTTGGGCACGCCCTCAAGCCACTTAAGAGTAGGGATGATTTTGTTCATGTTTTTGGGGTCTCCTCCTCTATTCCCACCCCCCACAATCTAGTGCATTGCTGGCACATAGTAGGCATTTAACAGATGCTTGTTGCTAGTTCTGCAACCCTGGGAAAATAAGTTCACCTTGGAGAGAGCCCCAGAACTCTCTCCAAGACTCCTAAGGTACAGAGGAGAGTTGTCCGGGCCTCTGTGAGGAAATTAGGAGTCTGGGTCGTCCAAACTTGAGGTCCCCAAAAAAGGAAAGGTAAAAACCAAAAAACACTAAGAAATTGTTGCTAAATAGAATAGGTAACGGCACAATCATGCCAACTAATGCACATGATCCTGTTTTAAACCCAGTTAACTGATAGGAGGGGGGCACATGCATAATTGCTGGCAATTTTCTGCCAGCAATTTCTTTGCTTTCGGGGTCTTATTTATTTGCAGGATTTGGGGTGTCTTTTTTTTGAGACATTTTAAAACAAACTAAAATTAGGCTTCCCTGCAAACAGAAAACGTAATGTTTTTTTTTGTTTTTTTTTTGTTTTTTGTTTTTTTTTTCCAATTTAGCAATCATTGTGAAGTACCTGCTATAGGCTAAGTACTAGAGATGCAGACTTGCATCTTCCTGCCCTTGAGGAGCTTATGTTCTGCTAGTGGTAATATGATGCACACACAATAACTAGTATTTGAGTACCGGAGAGTTTGCAATGTAAAGTGTTTTATCACCAATTTTTTTTTTTAATTTTAAAAATTTGTTTTTCTTTACTGATATTTGATTTTCCCACTTACATGTAAAGATAGTTTTCAGCATTAATTTCTGTAAGATTTTTTTTTTATAAAATTTTTTTGACAGTACATATGCATGAGTAATTTTTTTATACCATTATCCCTTGTAATCATTTTTCCAAATTATCCCCTCTCTCCCTCTACTCCCTCCCCTAGATGACAGCAATCCCATACATTTTACATGTGTTTTCTGTAAGATTTTGAATTCCAAGTTTTTTTCTCCCATTCCTCCTCTCTCCCCAAGACAGCAAGCAATCTCAAATAGGTTACCCATGCACAGTTATTTGCAACATTTCTGTATTAGACTATATTATCTATTACTAAGATTTAAAGTTGTTTTTCTTGATGTCGTTTGTTGTACTATAATCTACATTTTCCAGTGTCTCCCCTCAGTCCTGCCTTCCCAGAGAGCCATCTTTTATTTAAAAAAAAGAAAAAAAAAAGAGAGAGAGAGATCAGAAGAGAGGAATTCCACAAAAGTAATGAGCACATCAAGCACGTTAGGCAGTATTGCACAGCCGTTTCCTCCCACCTTTGCTTTGCTTTCAGTGTTTCCTGTGGAAAAGTCTCTGTGTCCAAGCAGGGGCCGAGATCCCCTTCGTTCTATTTCATTCCTTGTCTTCGTTCCCCCTACTCTTGGGACTTTTCTCTTGCTCTTTTTTTTTTTTAATTTATGCACCAAAAGAAGCATCTCTATAATGTGGTACAATACAATAGAAATTGTAGACTGAACTGCTCATCTGTGATGCACAACTTGCTACTCCTTTCCAATATACCGCAAAATTGTCACGTAAATTTCTCTTTTTTTTCCACTTCTTTCCCCCATTTTATCAGTTAATAAAAACACATGGGTCTAAGTACTCCCAATAGCATTCTACCCTCCTTCTTACATTATAATCTTTCATTTAAAAGTCCAGACAGCTTGATATAAGGTACCAGGTGCTGATCCTTGTTCAATACCTCCCACCAGACATCTTCACCTTTGGTCCCTGTGATATTCCTGCATTCTCTGCTCACCTAGGCTTGCTCCAAGTGTTGAAGGCTTGCTGCGACACGTGGATTCCTAAGAAGGCAGGAATTGGGAGCAAAGCATTGAAATAGAGAATCATGTTTTTCCTCTTACTCACCTGGGTTTTACAAAATGCTCCCTGTCTTTCCCTCCCTTTTATTTCTTTGAGGGACCAGTGGATCTTGGTGGGAAGAGGTTAAGAAAAATAGGACCTGAGATGTAGGTCAGATGGTTTTTGAAAAGAATCCCCTAAATGGTTTTCAAGGGGTTCAGAAGTTCAAGGTTTTTTTGGGATTAACTGAAGTTGGGGAGGGTATTTTCTGAAATAGTGTGAGAGAGGTTTTGGACAGAAACGTTGCTCTTTGTAAGGCACAGAAAAGTTCCAAGTTGGATTAAATGCCCGTGGAATCTTAGGCCGACTAGCGTTTGCCATTTAGCAAAACATTACCTGGCCCCCGTTGGTAAAGACCATTCTGGAGAGGACTGGAAAGGTCTTCAGGATGCCAATGAACAACTGACTGAAAAGCAGAAAGGGACTTTATAACCCTAAGTTGGGCCCGGACTTGGGATGGAGACATTGTCCTTGGCCTGGGTCGTTCAGGGACAGATCCATAAAGCTCCCCGGCCCTGGTGGCCACTGGTCTGTGCCCTGAGAGAGATTGGCTCAGGATTCTCCCCTGGAGCGAAGCCCCATGGAGCTCGGGGTGGGGAGGGGGCTTCAGAGGATTTCTTCTGGGTGGGAAGTCTTGGTCTGGACGGGCCTTGGCTGCGTTTGGGTTCAGGGAGACCAATGGTAGAGCCCCTCCTCCCCTGGGAGTCACCTCGGCTCCGGTGTCCGGCCGAGGCCTGGAAACTGGTAGCAGAGAGAAACTCTTTGCCCTCCTTCATACCCAGCAGAGCCGTGCCTAAGAACCGCGTGGTATCAGTGAAGCACCGAGCCCGGCAAAGATTGTAAGCCCTTCGAGACCAGTGAGGAGCAAACAGCTGGAGCAGTTCACAGACATCAGCAAACACTGACAATCTTGGGGGTGTGAGGTATCCATTGCATTTCCACCTGTGTATTCTGGCTACGGGTACCATTAGCCCATGCCCTTCCAGATGTCTTCTGTACGTGTGCGCCCATCAAATTCTGTCCCTTTGGTGCCAATCCATGTGGGTCCCCTGACCCCTCTGCTGCCTGTGTGGGTGCCACCCACTGTACACTGTGTGACCACCTTTCCTCCACCCCATTTGCTCCTGCCTGAGGGTTCTCAGGTACCTGTCTCCTGGCGTAGAGTTGATTCATGTGTGTGCTCTTCTCCACGTGCTGCCTGGCAATGTCCACCCTGCTCCACCAATGTTTCTGCTTGGGAGATCCCTGTTCCTGTGATTCCTGGCCAGTTGGGTGCTCCTTCACGACGCAGGGGCTCTGCTTCTGCTGCCCGACTCCATAGGCCTTCTACGATTGCTTCCACACAGGAGTCACGTCCTATGTGCCACAGGCAAACATGTGTGTTTCACCAACAATGCCTCAATGTGGGAGTCCAGCCACGTGTGCTACCTGCTCACCTGTGTGCTCCTTTGCATGTCTTATGTGGCCAGCTGTGTGCTCCTCCTTGTGTGCTGCTTGCCCAGGCAGTCCCACCTTCACGCTTGCTGCCTGCCTCTGTGGGTGCTTCCACATGCGTGCTGCCTGGCCGTGTGAGAGCATCCCCACGTGTGCTTTCCCAAGGGAGCAGCCCCCCACGTGTTGCCACGATTACTCCTGTAGAGGAATCTCAGCCACGCCAGGCTGTGGGCTCCTCTTTGTATGTTGCCAAGCCAGGCGGGCTTTCATCCTAGTGCCCTTTCATAAATGATGTTGCTCAGGCCTTCTGCTCTGTATCCTGCTTGCCATGAGTGATGCCCACTCAGAAGTGTATGCTGCATTCCCACAGGGGACATTCCAGTGTTACTATTGCATGAAATAAAATTAATGAACTAATTTTGTCTTTTGTCTCACTAAAAAAATGATGAAAATACTAGTGGAGGCTTGATAGGTATAATGGTTGAATGGCTCTCATCTCACAGAATATCTTGAACCCATGGGAGCTTCTTTTGGAGGGGAGAGACTTGAATGGAAGCTAGAGCACCCCCAGATGCTCTGCTAAGAGTTTTTGTCCAGTTTTCTCATTTGAAATGGCCTTGATATTTTTAAAGCTATCTTTGGACTGTATGATGTCTTGACATTTTTTAAATATGCAAGGCCACTTGCTTCCATCATAGTTAGGATATGATGGCATGTTTAAGTATGGCTGTCCATTGTATCCCTGTATGCTTACAAATAAAAGCCAAAAGAAACAGGGTGTGTGGTAATATATCTTGAATTATGTGGAGAGCTTATAGTTCTGAGTGCACTTACAATTTATGATCTAGGAGTTGAGCTCATTAAATAAATATGCCTGAATGGAAAGGCATTTATCAAGTACCTACTGCATGCCAGACCCTTCACAGGAGATAAAAAAAAATCAAAAGTGGAGACCTTCCCTCTGCCCTCAAGAATGGGGATAACACAGAAGTCAATAAAAATAGATTTAAATACATACAAAGTTGCTGGAAATAAAATTATAATATAGTCCCTGCCCTCAAGGAATGTATAGTCTAATGAAAGAAGATAACATACTGAAGGAAGCTGGAAAGGAGGAGGGATAGATTGGAGTTACCTGGTGGGGACATGATAGCAAAGTCCAGAGGAGTGTAACTTGATGGGAAAGGAATAAATGTCTGGCTTGGACATTCTCCTCAAATGGAAGTTTTGGGAGATTTCTTCCGTGTCCCCCTCTCTTAATTAGGGGCCCCAGGGACAGAGCTGATCTGATCTTGCAGAAGGAAGAAGTTCCCCAGGAATGACATGGGGAAGTCTAGGGCAGAGCCACCAGCTGGGGAAAAAACCAGTGGCTGGGCAAGGGAGTGTTCAGGTTTACCTGTGCTGGTGAGGTGAATAGCATCAAGGTCCGGTCAACTGTCATTGACTTTTAAAATTTAAATCCTGCTCTTTAAATACAAGAACTCTCTACACACACAGCAAAATACAAAAATCTCCTTTTCCATGGAGCTTGGTTTTTTTTTAAGTATGCAATTCTATCCATGACTTCAAAAACTATTGCTTTTTTGTACTTTGTATGCTAAAACATATTACACTGATGTGCTCTCTCTCTCTTCCCCTGTCTTTTCCTTTTTCTCATTCTCCATTTTTCGTTTTGATTCTTTTTCTGTCTTCCCTTCTCTGCTCTGTTTCTTGGCTTTGCTGTGGCTGCCTCCCTGCTCTTTGTCAGGAACAACAAAGGAGAAAAATCCTAATAATTAAACATAGCTAGGCAAAACAAATTCATACAGTGATTGTGTGTGGAAATGCATGCCTCCTTCTCCTTGTGTCTTCCACTTCTTGATCCTAAGATAGATACCTTACTTCCTCACAAATCCTGGAGGTGGGGGCCTGGCCGCCTGGCCATTACATTTTTCTCATTCTCTTTGATAATGAAAAGTAGCAAATTCTACCACCTCCTTTCTTTCTATACTAGTGTTTCTTTCCTGTCTACCTACTCATTTTCTTCAAACCTTTGGAAAAGAACCAGTTCAATCCTATCCTGTTTATATTAAATACTGTCTTAAATACCTCTTCTATTTTTTTTCCCTGAGGCAAATGGGGTTAAATGACTTACCCAGGGTCACACATCTAGGAGGTGTTAAGTGTCTGAGACCAACTTGGGTCCTCTTGATTTCAGGGCTGGATCTCTATCCACTGGGCCACTTAGCTGCCCCAAATTCCTCTTCTATTAAAGATCCATCTCCTTTTCCCCTAAGAGAATACTTGGTGTTGCAGGACAAGTTATTCTTTTTTTTTTTTTTTTTTTTTTTTTTTTTTTTGGTCAGGCAAGATATTCTTGATTTTGAGCCTCTCTCTTTTATATTAGAATATTGTATTTCAAGACTTCCTCTGGTGTTTTGTTCAAGATGCTAGGTTTTATGTGATGCTGTAAATTCTTGGTGTTTGAACTGCCTTCCTCACAATGCTTATGATATTTTTTCTTTGTTCCGGAGCTTTCCATTTTGACTGCTAATTTTCTGGAACTTTTCCTATTGGGGTTCTTTTCAGGAAGTGATCAATGGATTCTTTAGGTTACTTTATTCTCTAGTTCTGATCAATCTGGGCAGTTTTCATTGATTACATCTTGAAACATGCTTTCTAATCTTTATTTTTTTTTAAAGTTGGTTTTCAAGGAATTCCAAGGTTCTTAAATTAACTGTCCTTGACCTATTTTTCCAGGTCAATTTTTTTTTTTTTGTATATCAGATGTCTTACAGTTTCTTTTGCTTTTTAAAATCTTTTGATTTTGTTCTAATATTTCTTAATGTTTCGTGAAGTCGTTGAATTCTTGTCAATTTTGTTTTTCAGGGATTCCATTTCTTGGGCAAGGTTTGCTACTTATTCTACCAGTTCTTCAAAACCTTTGTTTCAAGTTTTACCTTTTGCATCATTTTTCTAGGTATTCCTGTAGTCTTTGTGAACTACCCCCCCCCCCTTTTTTTTTTTCTTTGAGTCTCTGCTTACGGTTGTCACGGAGTTAGACTTGTTCCTCTCCAGCTTTAGGTAAGATTCCGAGGGTGGATGGCTGGATGAGTGAGGAAGCATGCCCGGGGCCTGCTGGATTAGGGATGGTGGGTTAGGTTACATTTGTACTCAATGTTCATGACAGCGCAGCCTCTGGACAGACTTCCAAAGCTGAGTAGATGAACTCTCTTTGGGGCTGAGAGTGGGGTGAGGATTTATGGTCATTAGAGATCTAGCCCTGGAGGGTCTAGTGGGGAGAGGGGAGGGAATCTGAGGCCAGATGGCAAGAGTCTGGGGATAGATGGTTGAATGAGAAGTGAAGTACAGTCTGGAAACAATTTGGTACTTTTCATAGTATTGTATTTTGTTGTCAGGAAAGTTAGATGTGATGACTTTGAACACAAGTCAGTAGAGATGGTAACAAATCTCTGAGAAGTGTTTTATGCATGATGTGTTCAAAGCATGATGCTACCAACTTGTACCATATGTTGGAGGGTACAAGTACTAGAAAGCTGTTTAAGTTTGTGTGTATGGCCATTTTATGATGAACTAGGATAAATAGAAGCAATAGCCTGTTAACAATGGATTATTTTACCCAGGATGCATAGCTATAGTCATGCTGAAAACAGAAAGCTTCTATAGTGACTTAGGTGTTGTGGGCCAAGTATTTTTATATATATATATAATAAAATATAATAAATATAATAATATAAGTAAGCCATTTAAGGATGTATGAGTGCTGGCAAGATCTCCTTGAGGAGGCTGGACCCAAGGGTTGAAGTTCAAGTGAACCTTCCTGATCATGCTGGAGAGCCTCAGGTCTGAGCAGAAGGGTTACTTTTGTCATTGTGGCTTTTCTAGGATAATGCCACGTTTACTACTTAATGTGTGTGTGTCTGAGTTTGTGTAGACATATACATACAGGGTATCTCTTAGTTGAGGAATGAGCCAAAAGTCTTGTGCTTAGCTCTGGCCTCAACTTAGGACATCTCTGATCTAGGTCAGGAACAACATGAGGGCTGAGATTTAGCTCTTGATTGTTATATGGGGAAGATACCAGATAGGAAGTAGATGAAATGCCATTCCATAGCAATTGAAAGCTTAGACACCCTGGCAGTTTAGAAAGTGACTGCAGGAAATGGTTGGGATTCTACAAAGAACTCTTGTAGAGTGGGGGTTACTGACCAACTGCCAGTAATAGGTTTCTGTGTCCAGGAGCCCTGGGAGCAGTAACAATGCCCAGATCACCATTCTTACTTCTAACTCAGCCTTCACAGCCATCACCCTGGAAAGCAATTCTTATGGAGAAAGGGGCCAGTCATCCCCACTCACTACCAACCAACTGCCCAGCATAGCATCATGAAGGAGAGACAGGAGGCAATATGTACCAGGCAGGTCAAACCTCCACTTTGACATCTTCCCTAAAGTCATTGATGGAGACAGCCAAAGACCTTGAAGTCAATTGGGTTTGGAATAGTGAGATTTCTGGCCTGGTAACCTCAGCTATCAATCTGGGAAGCAAATCCAAGGGGATATCAGTCTGATTATTGCTTTTGTAGGGCCTGTGTACAGCTATAGCTACTGAAGACCCAGAAAAGAAATGTCTTACCATCACAGACCTTGAGCCTGTCAAATGGTTCAATTACAGAAACTGATAGAATTTTATTGGTATAAATGATGTTAAAGAGGCCTTATTGTCTGCTTTGTTACTGAACCCCTAAGGATCATGAGATTTTTCCATCTAACTTGTAGCAGAAACTTTCCCTGTGTGTTGTCTCTCCCATTAGAGTGTAACCTCTGTGAGGGCACGGGCTGTGACCCTGTTCTTTTTGTCCCCAGCACTTAGCACAGTGTTTTGTGCCAAGAAAGTGCCTAATAAATACTTTATTTGTTCATGTATTAAGTATTGTCTTTGTCTTATGCTTATATGATTGCTATTGTGTTTTCCTTCATTTAAACACACACACAAAACACACACGATACAAGTATAATATTTTTGAGGGACCAGTGCCAAGCCTTCTTTTACATGTGCTATTCTTGTATTTGTCTTTAATTGTAGATGTCTACTTGCCATATTTAGTCATGTGCCTGCTCATTGCTTTGGCTAATCCTACTTACACTTATTAATCAGGATTCTTAGGGCCTAAATAGTATACATCAACAAAACAAGTTTGTAATATAAATTATTTTTGTTGAGGGATATATATGAGTTTATACAAAATGGACAAATGGAATGAACAAAAATGGAATATTTTAGCAATTTCTTAACCATGGCCCTATAAATAACTGTAATTCGAATTATTTCAGAAAATGATATATTTTATTGACATTCCTCAGCCCTGCCTTGTCTTTCAAGGACATCTGTTACCCCGTAAGACTGAACTTAAACAAAATCAGAGAAATTGTATCCCCATATGTTACCATGACCTTGACATTTAGCACCAGCCCTCTTTCTGGACCTTAATTTCTTCATTTGTAAAATGAACGGGTTAGACTCAATCAGGAGGTCTTAACATGGAGTCCACGACCTTGTGTTTAAAAATATTTTGGTAACTATATTTAATATAATTGATTTCCTTCCTAATACTATGTGTTTTGTGTTTTGTACTTAAAAACGTGATTCTAAGATGTGTATCCAAAATCTTCACAGATTGCAACAAGGGTCTATGAAGCAAAAAGGTTAAGAATTCTTGGGCTTGATGGTCTCCTTTAAAGTTCTAAGGAGTGTGAATGCCTTTGAAGGCAGCTCTTTTTCTGAGCCTTTTTTTGGCACCTTGAACCATTTGGCAAAGTCAGTGCAGTGACTCCATCTTTTAATTTAAGGAATAAACCTCATATAACTACATCCACTTGACAAAGCAGATGAAGGATGGGGAGAGTATTTTATTCACAACATTAGATGCCCATTTAAAATCCACTTTTCAACTTAGCCTTAATTTATTAAATTCCTCCTTTTTTTTTTGTACAAAGTCCAGACTGATAGCCTAGATACAATTTCCTCCTGTATTTTTAAAGATAAAATAATATTGTAAGAAAACTTTTGGGAACTGTGTTGAATTCACAGGACCATTTCCTGTTTGCCTGGAGATGAATACTTGAGAATTTTGCCTTCAGATAAACTTTATTGTGAGCTCACTAAAAGCCTCACAGAATTGTTCTGTAGAAAGGAAATTACACTTGGGTGAAAAAAATCTACTTTTGTTTAAGCTGGAATGGGGCTATATGTTCTTCTGAAGCATTTCGTACAAAACCACCTAGGTCCAGGAAGTGAGAGATCTTTAATTTTGCTTCTATACTGAATGGCCCACTTGTTTTTATTTCCTTACTCATAAAGTACATTTGTAAGAAATGAAAAAGAAGGGTCATTCTTTATCTGTGGACAACTCTAGTTGGTGTTGCTATCCAGGCCCAGGGTTACATATGGTAATGAGGCTTCAATATAAGCTCACTGTTGGATTAAAAATGAAATCATATCTATAAAAGTGCTTGGCACATAGTAAGTGTTTAATAAATATGCTTGTTCCTTGCCCCTTCTCCTCTTAGTCCTTTTGCAAGGCCTAAAGCAGGTATCAAAGAGAGTTTGTGTATTTGAACTAAAGCTCCACATGGGTGTCAATTCTATGGATTTCCACATTTTCTCAAGAATTAAAATTGAGGTTCACCAAAAGGATGATGGAGAGGAGCATGGTAGGTGGGAGTAGGTTGTAGCTCCTTACAAACAAGGAACTGGAATGGAAAAAATGGCATAAAGAATATCATTAGACAAATATGTGACTAAAAAAAGGCAGAGAGCATCATCCTACTTAGAACAAAGATGACCAGTGAGTATACTCCATTGCTATTTTCCTACTATCAAGAGATTTCAAGGAAAGCCCCTGGTCCATTGGATGGAGGCTTCTGTGGAGGAGGTCTTCAAGGATTATATGAATAAGTATTCACTTCAGTGGATATGCATTTAAGGAAAAAGGGAAACTTCTCACAGTGTTGTCATTCAAATCCAATGTTTAGGAATCTTGTGAGGAGAGGGAGCCAGCCTCAGACATGCACTAATCATGTGATCATAGGCTCAATTTCTGAGTGCTTATTGATGGAGTGATTTGACATACTAATCACAGTCCTGGAAAAAAATATGGAGATATTGATTATTTAAGCTTTATTGGTTATTTTTTTTTAAGTATTTAAAGTGATGGTGATGGCATCTTCAAAAGAAATAGGGAAGTCATATGGGAACTGATGGTAAATGAAGTGAGTAGAACCAAGAGAACATTGTACATAGCAACAACAAGATAATATGATGATCAACTGTGATGGACGTGGCTCTTTTCAACAATGAGATGATTCAAGCCAGTCCCAGTGGTCTTGTGATGCAGAAAGCCATCTGCACCCATCTTTCTAGCTGCTAACTTAAGTCAGGTTGACTTAAAATCAAGTGTAATGTGTAAGTACTTATTCTAAGACATGAAATTGAATGTCTGGATTTATGAAAGCTAAGATCTAACTTCACGTCTTCAGTGCCTATCTAGTTGTTACCTTACTAAACTGATAGCTTTGTACTTAAATCCAGATTTCATTGGAACTATTTTAAAAAGGCAATTTTCATCTAAACTCTTCTATGTAATAATTATTTTAAACAAAGGAAGGTTTTTTTTTTCCAACAAAGGGATGTTAAATGATGGCCAAGTCATTAGATTTCTGATACTGCCACTTATGCTCTTTTCTAATGCTTCCATGGCATGGAGGTGATCCTGGGTTTTTGAGGGATGTGCTTGCAAATATCCCAAATTCTGTCAGAGCCTACCAAAATGGGAAAGCTTCTTGTATGTTCCCAGAAATGGATTACATTCCTGACTTTCTGGAGACCAAAGTTCAGTTGGTTAAGTTAACCAGAATTCAGTTAAGCTGTAAGCTAGGCTCTTAATAAAATCATAGCCCCTGGATGATGGAGCCTTGAGCCTCAGAAACTTGTGAAGATCCATCCTCTAAAAGCTGCAATCTGCAGCAGTTCTGAGAGTATCTGTCCCGGTAGGATCATGAGATTTTTTAAGAAATAATTTGTTTCAGATAGTATCTGAAAAGCTTTTTATTGCTTAATCTAAGTCGGTGTTTCTGGTTACCATGCTAGATTGACCATTCAAATAAGAAAAATATATGACTAAATTCAGAGTATAGTTTGTGAAAGGTGATTGTTCCTCCACCACAGCCTTGCCTCTAGCCACGTTATAGAATGTTGGGCTTCTCAAATTTCCCTTATGGTTTCTGGCGGGATGGGATGACTTGAAGATGCTTTCGTTTAAAGCATTCCTGTTCCCTCAGTGTTTAGGCTCTGTATTTGATTGCTTTTCTGTCATTGCAACTTAGTTGGTATACTTCTGGTTTGAATTCCATTGTCATTTTTTGACTTGTATGGTATTGTTTGTGTTGTGTCTGGTAAAAAACTAGAGTAATACCCTGAAAATAAGTGCACACAAGGTTGACAAGGGAGTGTTAGAGTGGGTAATTCAGGTGTCTTATCAGGAAAGTGAATTACAAGTATTTGAACAGGAGACTTACTGGGATTTTATGTGACAGCCTTAGTTTACAGGGTGGTTTCTTGAAAGTGAATTTATTAATGGGATTTTAAAAGAATGATTTTGCATGTATTGGAACAGCATGGTACTGAGGAAAGAAAGAGTGGAGTTGGAGTCAGTAGATTCATTCCTATTCTAGCTGGGTGACTTTGGGCAATTCACTTAATCTTGTGGGGCCTTTGTTTCCTTATCTGTAAGATGAAGGTGTTGGACTAGGTGACCTTCTAAGGTCATTTCTAGCATCTTAGAGCACTAGCATTCTGTGATCCATATATTCTCCATTCCTACCTGGTACCAGAACAGGCTAGACTAGGGAGCCCCAGACCTGCTGATATAGAGCAGATGATCTAGGGAAACTCCCAGTAGTATTCGCTTTGGTTAAATCTGGACAGGTGGATATGGGGTAGCAGAGTAGGTGGATGTATCTTTCCTTTTGTGTCCATTTCCTTCCTCGCAGCTTCCCTTCCCACTTGTATCCCCTAACTGGCAGATGGGAGTGGAGGAGGGAGTAAAATGTCCAGGACTGGGGCCATGAGAGGTAAACTATTCTAATTCTTTTCCCCTCCATCTGGAGCCCTTCTATTGATTACATCCTTTCCCAGAAAAATTCAATTTCAAAAAGGTCAGTCTTAATTAAAAAGCTTTAAGGAGTGATTCAGGTCTTATGGTTGGTTGAGTTTGAATCAGTAGTATTTTTAAGTAGTTGCCAAGGCTTATTTAGAACATATGCAATGCTTCCTTGAATCTACCTACCTGCTTGCGGTATCAATGACAGTATTATTATCATCATCAGGATCGTATGAAATTCGTATGCAATGGTAAAGGTCAAAAACTGATGTGAAAGCAAATACATCCAACAAATATTAAGTGTTTTCTATATGCAAGGCATTATTATTGGCACTGGGAGAAAAATGATCCAGTCCCTGTCCCAGTTATTTTGAGTGATTGACCATCTTTGTTCAAGTTTTCCTTCATTGCCTCATAGTGGTATTGCGGCGACTAGGTTGACAGAGTTCAAGCTCTGTCAGGTGCTAGCATTCTAGAAAAGCTTCAAGTGCAGAGATTGAGAATGGATGAGGTGTCTGCCATTGAAGCACCAGCCTCTGGGAGTCTATAAAGAGATTTGGCCACCAGTGACAGTTTTAAAATTTCTTATAGTAATAATGAAAAGTAGTAATGCCGTGTTAAAGCATGGAGGGGCTGTGATCTATTTCAGTGGAGGAAGGACTCATCCCAATGAAGTATCCTTGAAGTATTATTGGCCAGCCATTTTGCTGAGTTCAGTTAGGGAGACAAGAAAAGTATGGGTGGATTTCCTTGGGGAAGTTACAGTGAACTTGTTGGGGTGACTAAGCTTAGATACGGGTGTATATGTCATTCAACTATATTGCAAAGCAGTTTCTTATCAAATGGGCCAATTATTTCTCCATATTTGGAAATGCCCAAGTGTCTACATTGGACTTGTAAAAAGATGGATGGAAGAAAGTATTAATGAATACTTGATTACAGTTTCTTACAGCCTTACCACAGATGTTGCCAACTTTAGGGCTTGGTCCAATTTTTCCTGCCATTCCCAAAGTCTTTCAACTTTAAGCAACACTTTGTTGTGATATGTGATGGGTAAGCTTTCCTCCTCCAGTCCTGCTACTTTGAAGTTATGTTATTTATTCAATCAAAATAATAGAAGCAGCTGTTTTAGTTGCTTTCTTAATGGGATCTACTATGTTCAGAAGGAGGATGGTGCTCTTGGTTGGTGCCCAGCCAGAAGATGATTGATCTGGCTTGGTATAAAATCATCATCTTCATGAGGAGGCTAGGTAGTGCCAGGAGTCAGGAAGACATCTTTCTGAATTCAAATTGGTCCCAGACACTTACCAGCTATGTGACCATGGGCAAGCCACTTTACCCCGTTTGCCTCAGTTCCTCACCGGTAAAATGAGCCAATGAAGGAAATGACTCTAGTATCTGCCAAAACAACCCCAAGTGGGGTCATGAAGAGTTGGATATAACTGATATGACTGAGGAACACCACCACCATCCTCATCTGGAAAAGGAAACCATTATGCCTTTGACCCATTTTGGAGTAGATGGAGAAATGCATTTCCTATGAGGTTTGAGGTTTCCTGCTCTGGGTTAGAAAAGTGTGTGCCCATTCCCTTTTCCCTTAACCCTAACTTAAGCTTTTTGTTTTCAGGTTTAACAAATTTTTGTTTACTCCCTGCTGCGTGCAATCCTACTAAGTACAATCCAGTTCAGTTTTGAATTCTCTTCATCTCCCTCCCCTCTCCATTGAAAAGGCAAGAAAACCAAAACCCATTGCAACTATAACATAGACTTTTTCAAGCATGCAAGGTAGTGCTTGGAGGGTTGATAAGGAATGCATGGGAATTGTCACAACGTTTTTGTGGCCTAGTGTATGTGAATCAGTGGAGGGAAAAACACAGACAGCACCTGCTTCCTAGTGCCTCTGAGCCATGAATTCCATAATACCATGTCTTCCCACCAGTCTGCATTCCCAATCCTCTTGTTAGAGACTGGAGATGACTTAGATATTCACATGTTACCTCATCACCGTAGCAACACTTCCAAATATTACGCTTATGTATTCATGTTAGGCTGGATCGCTACTCTCCTGTGGCAAAATATTCCAGAGATGTTAAAAAAGTAGGAAGGAAAAAAAGGACACAACTAATAAATCTATTCTAAATGACTGAATCATTTGTTTTGATTACCAGGGTGACTGCCAAATGTTAATTTAAAACTGAAATAGGCCATGAGCTCATTCCCCTAACAATGCTGAGCGCTTGAGCTGATATCGCTTGAGAATTGGCGAGCCGTCTCTACTGCCAGTGGTAGTTATATGATAAACAGACGGGTGGAAAAATATATAAAACATCTTGGTCATTTTCTTGCTATGTTAGGGGCGGTTGTGTTTGCCATGAGCCGTTTCAAAGGAAGGCCTGATTTTATTGATAACATCTCAGAGTTTTCTTCTGGAAAGGATAAGTTGGTCCCTCGGCTCTCGTTCCGAGGGTGAGACCCACTTGGGGAGCTCCCAGGTCTGTTCCAGGGGCCCATAGCCAGTCCTTCCAGTATGCTGCAGCCTTCAGAATAAGTTGTTTCAGTAGAATAATAGGTGTCCTTTGTAATCCTCTATATTGTATACATCTACTCTAAACTCCAGGGGCTTCCTCTGGGATCAAAAATAAAATGTGGTTTTTAAAGCCCTGTGTAGCTTAGTTTCTTCCTATGTTTCCAAGCTTCTTAGACCTTATCCTTTCCCTCAGCCCCCACATACTCTGGGCAGTGACCTCAGCCTCCTCAGTTCCTTGCACACAACACTCTGGAATGTTTTATCTCATCATCTCCACCTCCTGGATTTTCTTGTTGCCTTTGAATCCCAGTCAAAATCCTACCTTTTACATGAAGCCTTTCCCAATCCACCATAAAGATAGGGTCTTCCCTGTGTTAATTATCTCCAGTTTATCATGTCTTTCAGCTTGTTTGTACATTGCTCTTTGCATGTTGTCCCCGCCTTTAGCTTCTGAGCTCCTTGGGTGGGGACAAGGTTTTTGCTTATTCTTAGTGCTTAGGACAGTTCCTGATGCATAGTAGGTACTTGTTGAATGCTAGGTGAGAAGGGTTCCATAGGCTTCACCAGACCGGCAGCGGATCCATGACATAACAGAAGTTGAGTTCCTCCTAGATTCGATTAAAAGCAATTCAAGCCTTGTTGTGTTCTTGGCATTTAGCCACTGCAAAACCCAGTGGGGAAGTTGCCCCTTCATTTTCTCTTTGGGAGAGGAGAAATCCCCTTCAGGGGAAGTTAAGAGAAAGTACTGCATGGCACCATATTCTTAAATCTTGGGGAAGAGTGAATTGAGGGACGTTATATCTGCCATTTCTGCCAAAGTCTTCTTGTAGTGCCCCATCCTGGTGAGGAGGCAATCCTGGGACCTTGAAGATGATACAAATAGAGATAAGGATTAGCAGAGCTACCAAACTGGAAGGACATTAAGTACAGGCCTGGGGAGAGATTGGGTAGAAGACTAGACAAGACTAGAATCATCTCATCAGTGGATTGGTCCAAAGCTAATGGCTCTTTATAGCACACAATCTGTTAAGTAATTAATAAAGGACTTGGGCGCTCTTGTATTGGATACCCACGATGATAACATCATAGACCTTTGAATCACTGCAGTACCTTCTTAGAAGTAGTTTCTAGTTTTCCTGTACTACTCTCCATTTTATGAGAAAGGAATCCAATGTTTGCCATTGCTTTATAGTCTTTGGTACTTTTCTTTCAATTGGAGTATACTGCCACCAGGTGGTGATAGGTTCCTTGGTCATATTCGTGGACAGTCAAAAAGCACATACTTTTTAACACAGCTCAGGCTGCATTTTCTGTTGCTCTAAAAAGGTATTAAAAATCTAGTAAAATGGCTAATCATAGCAAGCCTTAAAGCAGTAAATTATAAAATTCTTAGCAAAATTCTTAACTTGAAGTCCATGAATTTAAAAAATTTATGTTTTGATTACCATAATTTGGTGTAGTTGGTTTCCTTTGTAATCCTTTGTATTTTATTTTGTACATCTAAAAATATAATTCTGAGAAGGAATCTGGGTTTCACCAAACTGTGAAAGAAATACATAACACAAAAAAGTTAAAAACTGATGTTATAGGGTTATGTTTCTGGGGGAAAAAACCAACATGATTGCAATTTAGTTCTTTCTAAGTTAATCCTTAATTGATTGACTAGCACAGTTTATACACAGATTTTGATTAGAATGACAGACTAAGCACAGTTTATATGCAGATTTTGATTAGAAGGATCTTTTTCTACTTTACCCTGAATTCTATTTAGTCTTGCCCTGCCAGGTATGTCAGCTCTGGGCTTCAAGCTACATTCTCATCAAAAGCTCTATGGTCTTGCTTAGTTTCTAGCCATGATCACTACATGAGTAATTAATTTTTTTTTGTTTTTCCTCTTTTATAACACATTGCTGAAATAATTCCCGAGTTGTTAGTTCCTTTTTCTTTCAAAGTTCTTTGAAATTCTCTCTCCTTCTTACAACTGAAGCAAAAAGAAGGAAAATTATTGGGTAGAACATTTCTGCACCCAGAAGGTAAGCTGCCCCCTTCTTCACAGAACTAAATTCTGCTCAATCAGGGGAGGTATATGGAAAAGAGAAACATAGTCCCTTATTAGCTGTCTAACGGGAAGCTACTTGGCAGTGTCATGCAAAATTATTTAGAATGATTTCACCCTAGCATTTTTTTTTTTTTAGAATTTTAGAAACTTCGGCAAGAGTTCATTAGATATATTTACAGAATCTGTATTCCTTATAAGAAGAAAATTTGAACAAGGTTCTCTCGAGCACAGATTTAATCTTATTTCAACACCAATGAATATCACAGACTTGTAAATCAACAAGGTTGTAGTGTCATTGAATTTATTTTTACAGTAAATTGTTTCTCAGGTTGGATAATTGAGGAGATTCTGCTGAATTACATATCAGTGAATGTGTATATGAGAAACAGATGGACAGTCTAAGAAAGCAATGCAAAATTGCCCAAAAGCCCTGATGATGATGTATTTGTGATTTTTCTATTTTGATTTGGTTAAAAAACTTGCTAAATACAGAACTGAGCTCCTCTAATTTGTCCCTTTTTTACAGCTGTAAAAACTCTGTGAGTTTATTCCAGTTTGTCACTGAATAGCCCATGGCCATTGAGTGAGCCATCACGAAGCTGCCAGGAGACAGCTCTCAGCTCCCCCTGGAACTGGGATATTTGGCCCAGGGAGTTGCCCCACCTCCACAAGAGCATGTGCAAACAATAAAGCAAGAGGCTCATTGCCAGGGGCCGCAGCTGGGCAAAGGACCCCTGAATACCTCAACTGAAAGCAAATGTCAACTTGATAATTCACACACCATTTATTAAAAGTTGGTTTGTTTGTGTTCATTGAACAGTTCAGGCAATCACACCCTGGGCTCTCATGTAAGGCTGTTTGTTTTTCCACACAAATACATAGCTCCATACTTTTCTTTTTGAGGTATCATACAAAATTGATCATAGATAAAACGTCTAATGAAAGGCTCTTGGAAAATTTTCCATTTGGCACCTTTTTCATCACAGAATCATTTGGAACATGTAGTTAAATGCAATGCAATTATAATACAAACGTGACTTTGTCCAAATGTGGATTCCTTGACATATTGCCACTCATTTAAAACAATATTGATAATCACATTGGAAATATTTGTAATAGCCATTTTCATTATTGATTTTAGAGGATTTTTTTCCCCTTTGCTCTGGATTTATGATTTTATCAGTGTGGAAAGTTCAAACCCTATCTTCTACAAGAGTTCTTTCCTGGTCCCCTCCATTGCTATTGTCTTCTCTCTGACATGTACATATCTTGCATGTACATAGTTGTTTGCATGTTGTCTTATTAATGTGCAAACTATTTGAGGGCTGGGCCCATATATTTGCATTTCTTTGTATCCTCAGCATATGATACAAAGCTAGGCAAATAGTTACTGCTTAATAAATGCGTATTGACCAACTGGAAACTCTCACTCTCCTTATACTTTAGCAAGTCATCCATAACATTGACTCAGAGAATCAGATGGAAGTGACTTATCCAAGAACACTCCACTAGCTGGTACCAGAGGCACGTCTTGAATCCAGGTTTTTCTGACCTTCCAATCAACTGTTACCATTCATCTGGGTAAGTTTTTGTTTGTTGGCAAAAAAATATTTATCTCTTCTAGACTTGTGATCATTTGAACTTTTTTATTACTACAAGGATTAAATAAGTAATTTTTAGGATTATGAATACTTTTTTCTCAGTTTTTTAAATTGACAAGTATTTTTTCTCTTCTTTTCACTTCTCCTCTATCTTCCTCCTCCCACTGAAGAAAAAGGAAACCTGTCACAAAGATGTATAGTCTGACAAAGCCAGTTCTCACTTGGGCATATCTAAAAATTATCCCTTATTCTGCATCTTGAGGCTATCACTTCTCTGTCAGGAGATGGGTGGTATCCTTCATCTTCAGCCTTCTGGAATCATGGTTGGTTACCATATTTTATCAGATTTCTCAAGTCTTTCAAAGCCATTTTTTCCTTATGCTGATATTACTGTATTGATAGTTTTCCTGGTTCATCAGTTCATACAAATCTAACCAAGATTCTCTGAAATGCTCCCTTTCATCATTTCTTATGGCACAATGCTATTCTGTTCTATCTCTAGACCAGATCAGTACCTCCTTTAGCTTCCAATTCTTTTGCTACTACAGAATGATCTTTGATAACTGTTTTTGTGTATGTGGACCCTTTCCTCTTTCTTTGATCTTTTGGAGTGTTCTAGCAGTAACATATTTAAGTCAAAGGATATCACATTTGACTCATAGTTCCAAGTTGCCTTCCAGACTTGCTGGACCAATTCACAGTTTATCCTATAATATGACAATATGCCTGTTTTTTCCACAGCCCTTCCAGAAGTTATACTTTTCCTTTTTTATCCTGTTTACAGCCTGATGGGTATGATCTGTTTTATTTGCATTTCTTACCTTTTAGATATGGATGGGGGAACAATTCATAGCCAAACGAGATACAGAAGATCATAGAAGAAAACATGGATAATTTTCAATTCATAAAATTAAAAACATATTTTGCAGAAAGAATATCAGTGCTGCCAGATTAGAAGGAGGGGGCTACTTACATCAAGTTTGTCTGATAAAAGATTTTTTTCCAAGATCTATAAATAACTGGATCAAATTTGTAAGAATTAGAGCCATTCCCCAGTTGATAAATGCTCAAAAGATTTTCAAAAGAGAACATTCAGGATATCATTAGCTATATGAAAAATGCTCCAAATCATTTGTAATCAGGGAAATGATTAGCAATTGGTAGGGCAGTTTTGAGGTTCTACCTCGTACCCATCAGATGGGCAAAGTTGACAAAAAAGGAAAATAACAAATGTTGAAGAGGCTGTGCACATTAATGCATTGTTGATTGAGCCATTCTGGAAAGCAGTTTAAAACCATGTCTCCAGAGTCACTAAATTGTACATATTCTTTGACTTAGAAATATTGCCAGTGGGCTTATACCTGAAAGAGATCAAAAAAGAGGAAAAATTCATAGATGTACAAAAAATATTCATAGTAACTCTTTCATGATTACAAAGAACTGGACACTAAAGGGCATTCCATCTGTTGGGGAATGGCTAAACAAATTCTATAACAATACTATCGTACTGTAAGAAATGGTTAAAGGATCAGTTTCAAAGAAACTTGGAGATATATATGAATTGATGCAGAAAGTGAACAGAACCAAGTGAACAATTTTTACAATTAAAACTCTGTAAAGATGTGGCCATTTTGAAAGACTTAAGCATTCTGATCAGTATAATGATCAATCTTGATTCCAGAGATTGATGTTCCTCATCATCTGAAAGAGAGAATCTGAAAGAGGTAATGGACTCAGTGCACAGTGAGACATGTTTTTTGGATGTGGCCAATGAAGGAATTTGTTTTACTTGACTGTGCATATTCATTATGAGAATTGTTTTTGGTTTTTTTTTTTCCCCCCAGTGGAGGGAGATTATGGGGAGAGGAAATATATTTTTAATTGAGAAAAATTAAATTTAAAAAATCAATGCTAAAAGATTTGAATTTCTTTAATTATTGATGATTTTGACCTTTTTTCCTATGGTTTGTTGATAGCTTAAATGTCTTCATTTGAAAACTGTTTATCTCCTTTGACCATTTAATGTCTAATAGCTAGCATTCATACAACACTTTTAAGTTTGCAAAGGTTTACTTAAAATATGTTATCTCATTTGATCCATGTATCTATTAGGAAATGGCTCTTAGTTAAATAAATACATTTAAATACATCCCTTATATATATTGGGAATGAAACTTTTACCATGGAAAATTTCTCCACAGATTTCCCTTGCTCCCCCATTTACTTGTTTCCCTTATGATTTTAACCACATTAGTTTTGTTTATGAAGAAAACAAAGCTCTTAAACTTTATATATTCAAAATTGACTATTTTAATCTTCTGTGGTCCTCTCTACTGTTTGTTTAATCATGAAATGTTACCCTGTCTATAGATCTGAAAAGTAATTTCCAGAGAAGCATGATTAAAAGTTTTCTAATTGATATTTTTAATTTTTATATCACTTAAATTTTTTTCCAGTATTCTTCTCCCTATCTCTTCCAAAAAGCCATTCTATAACAACGAATATTTTTAAAGAAAAAAAAGGAAGAAAAAAGAGAAAGGGAAAAAATGCTCAAAACCAATCAATATAGCAAAAAAGTTAGAAAATAAATGCAGTGTTCCATAATTGTGGACCTTTCACTTCTCCAGACAAATAGGGAGAGATGTCTTGTCATATCTTGTCATAGCCAAGCCTTTTCTTTGAGATTTTGCAACATTCACTTTCAATTATTTTATGGTGATTATTTCCATTTACATCTCTGTAATCATTAAGTCTGTTTTCTTGTTAGTATTTACTTCATTCTGCATCAGCTCATGGAACTCTTTCCATACTTAGAAGCATGATTTTGTTAGCTTTCATGGGGGTAAAATGAGCAAGACTACTTTGATACAGTGATATGAGGGAATACTAGTGAAGGCATAGGGATTTCACTAAACTCCTGGTTTAGGGTATGTTGTAAAAAACAGTCCATGATACTGTAAATAATTTAAATATGTTTTATTTATTTACAAAAAATTAAAGATTAAAATTCCTTTTTGTTGTTAAAACAAATACCACTAGTTTTAATTTATTCTACATTAGACTCCAGCAATGGTATTATAAAATAGAGATTATAAGTTGTAAATATATAGTACTGGAAAATATACTTAAAGAGCTAATTTCAAAATAGCACAAAAAACACAACAGGATTTTATAAAGGATATACTTGAATATAAGGAAACCTAGATGCCCCATGAACACCTTAGTGGGACTTAGAAATGTACTGATTTAAAAAGAAATTTGAAGAATCACCTCTTCTACTCAGCCTAGGGACTCATGGAATCCTGACTGTGAAATAGATAAGCTGAGGAAAATGGAAAACAGAGACCAAGGTAGCCACAGCAAGCTCTGAAGGTGGGGCAGGATAGAAAAAGGGTCTAGGCAAAAGCCAGCCTGGAGAATTTCTTAAGCCCATGACTGGAAATCTATTATGACTCTATACCCAGCATCTACACAATCTGCATACTGACACAGTCTCTGGGAAAAAGTTTCAGTGCCACTCAGTTGCTAAACATGTTCCAGTAAACATCCTCAACCTAGATACTGAAGTTGATGGGATGAACAAATAAAGAAAATTGGGAAAACCAGGAGGAAAAAATATGGTTTGAGAGACTTCCAAAGAGTAAACTCCAAAGAGGAGAGCAACCCCATAAGGTCAAGTAAAACCCCAGATTAAAAAGTGTCTCAGGTGACAAAGTTTACAAGAGTACTTGAAAGGAATTAAGCAAGATACAAAATGGAACAGCCATGGAAGAAAGAATGGTAAGGAGAATTTTGATATCTTAGAACAGGTGGTGGAAAAAGTTACCCCAGAATGAAATGTCCTAAAAATTAGAAAGGGCCACACACAAAAAATGGTGATTTGAGAATAATAAATATTAAAACAAAATCAAGAGATTGAAAAAAAGAAGAAATAGTAAGAAACATGATATTAAAAAAACTGTCATGGAAAATAGGTCAGGGAAAGATAATATAATTGTAAATCATGACCAAAAAAAGTCTTGATACTATACTTTCAAGAAATTAAAATTAAAATTGCTTAGAATTCTTACCATCAGAAAGCAATGCAAAAATATAAAGAAAGCCTATTACTCCTTGAAAGAAACCTCAATGAAAATTTCCAAGAACATGGTAGCCAAAATCCAGAGTTTCCAGGTACAAGAAAAAAATTCCAAGTACCAAGAAACCACAGTAAGGTTCACATAAGACTTGGTAGCTGTTAGTACAAAGGAGAGGACAGCTTGGAATGTGATATTCCAAAAAAACAAAAGATAAAGATTTACAACTCAAGATTATCTGTCTGGCAAAACTAAGTATGATCCTATTTGGGGGGGGGGCGGGAAATGAATTTATAATGGAAACATGGAAAAAAAGACTTCTAAGCATCTCAGTGAAAAAGCCAGAACTGAATACATATTTTTAAATAGAAATGTAAGAGCCAAGAGGAACATAGAAAGGTGCCCATTTGTTTAATTGAAAAATACTATGTGGAAATAAAGTGATTACCTGTTATTAAGAGAATATCTCCTTAGAATCTTAATATCTTTAAAGATTATAGAGAAAGGATCAAATGACAGAAGAACTGTATATGTGTTTTTGTGTGTTTGTTTTTTTTTGATGTTTTAATGGTTTTAAGAGAAGATGAAATATCAGAATCAGGATTATATTTGGAAGGAAAGGAGGAAGAAGGGGGGGAAAGTCACTATTGCATAAAAGAGGTACATAATATAAAGAGCATCTAGTCATGGAGGGAGCAAGGACAGCCCATGAACCTCATTTTCATCAGAATTGGTTAAAAGAAAAATGAACACACACACACACATTTTGGCATAGAAATAAAAGGGAAAGAAGAGGGAACAGAGATAAGTAAAGGGTAGAGGAGGTATAAAAAGAAAGGCAGAAAAGTAATAGAATGTTTGTAAACAGAACAAGCTCAGATATTGGAGAGAGAAGAATGTGAAGGGTGAGCAAAAAGAAAGTAAGAAAGAGTAAAATGGGTGGGGCAAAGGGAAGAGAAAAGCTACAACAGAAAGACAACAGACTTTCATTTGTAGATCATAGGTGTCAGGTAAACTCTTTTACCATTTTACTTATTTGCATTCTATGGGGGAGGGATAGGAGAAAAGGATAAGAGAACAAGTTGTAGAGAAATATACATTTAACAGTTGTGATCCTGAACATGAACTTGCCCAATAAAAATGAGGAAAATAGAAGAATAGATTAGAAAACAGAATGTGACAATATTGTTTATAAGACATATTGTTGAAATACAAAGATGCACATTAAGTTAAAATGAGTGGCTAAAGCAAAATCTATTATGTTTCAGCTGAACTTAGAAAAGCCAAGATAGCAATAATGATTTCGGATAAACTTATGGAATGAAGTTAAAGCAGTTCTTATAGGAAAATTTTCTATCTTAAGAAACTTTCATCAATAAAAGAAAAAATAAATCAATGAATTGGTCACACACCTAAAAATTTGGTCAGTAGTAGTAAATCAGAAATCCCCAATAGAGTAACAATAAAAAATTACTAAATTAAAGAGATGAATAAAATAGAAAGCAAAAAAACATTGAATTGATAAAACTAGGAGCTATTTTCTATGAAATAACGAATAAGATTTAAAAATTAAAAAAATTCGTATCAGAAATGGAAAAAAAGGAGAATTTTTTGACAATTGAAGAAATAAAGTGTCAGACTCTTTTGCCTAATTATGTGTTAATAAATCTGATAACTTGGAGGAAATTGGTAAATACTTAAAAATTTTTAAATACTCAGGTTAACAAAAGATAAAAAATAGATAAGTCGGTATCAAAAAAAAAAAAAAAAAAGAAATTAGGCAACAACCTTCAAGGCCTGATGTGTTTATAATTGGATTCTCTCAGCCATTCAAAGAAAATTAATTTAAATATATAAATTGCAGTAAAGGAAATACTCTTCAAATCTCTCTCTAGTATACAAATATGGTCTTGCTACCTAAAGCAGGGAGAAGAAAGAAAGTATCCAAAACCCCCAATATCTCTAGTAAATATTGACATAAACATTTTAAAAGCAAGTAGCTTATGGCAACATTTTAGAAAGATTATATACTGTGATTAAGTTGGGTTTGTGTGATACATTCAGGATTGTTTCAATATAAGGAAGAATATAAACATGATACATCGTTAATATAATACTTTTGATTATATCAGTTTATGCTTTTGACAAAATTCAGTACCTGTTTCTATTAAAAACTTTTGGAATCATAAGAATAAATGGATATTTCCTTAAAGTTTTTATTTATCTCACTCTAAGAGCAAACATTATATGTAATAGAAAAAAGCTAGAGACAATTCCAGTCAAATCATAGATATCATTGTCATTACTTCTAGCTAGAACAATAACACAAGAAAGAGAAGTAGAGGGAATAAACTAGAGAAAGAAAAAAGCAAAATTGTTGCTTTTTACTTAGAAAAGTGTCAACTAAAAATTAATTGAAGCAGTTAATAAATTCAACAAATTTGCAAATTCATTCACATAAGCCATCAGAATTCCTGTATATTGTCAAGAAAATTCAGTAGGAGGAGCTAGAAAGAAGTTCTGTTCAGAATTGTAGCATGTATCTACCAAGATGTGCTCAGAAACTCTAAGTCCAATTATAAAACACTAGAGAAATAAAGACAGACCTAAATAATTGGAGAAACATTAATTGCTTATGGGTAATTTGAGCCAATGTAATACAAATGTTATTACTATCCAAATTAATTTATTTCTTTGGTGCTATACCAATCATTACCAAAGGAGTATTTTATATAGTTAGGAAATATAATAACATTTATATGGAGGAACAAAAGATTCTCTGGAGTAATAATGGAAAAAAAAAGTGGGAAAGAAGTGGGGGAGGTCTATTGGTACCAGATCTCAGGATGTACAACTTGAAAAGCAGTTTGAAAAAATCTGATACTGGTTAACAAATAGGGAGGTCAGTAAATGGAACAGCTTTGATTAAAAAAAAACATACAGAAGCAAACACAACAATCTAGTATTTGATAAATCCAAAGATCTATTAATGTGGAAAAGACTCACTATTTCACAAAAACTACTGGGAAAAGTGGGAAATAATCTGGTACAAATTAGGTTTAGGTCAATACCTCACATGATATATTCCAAATAAATATGTGACTTAGACATAACAGATCACATCGATAAATTAGAGGAGCAAATAAATTATCTTTTGGATCTATGGATGAGAGGCGTTCATGACTAAATAAATGATAAAGAACACACTAAAATATGGATAATTTAAATTAGTAAAATTTAAACTATTTTTGCACAAAAATCTAATGTAATTAAAATCAGAAGGGAAACATGTTAATGGGAAAGTTTGTTTTTTTTTACAACAGTTTTCTCTGTTACAGGTCTCATATTTAAGATCCATAAGAAATTGATGGAAATTTATCATTAGCTCTGTTCCCCAAAAGGTAAACAGTCTGGAACTGTGCCCCCAAATTTAAAAACTGTATACCATTTGAACCAGCTGTTCCACTAGTAAGCATATATACTAAAAAGAAGAAAGGAAAATTACTTATGTACCAAAAAAATGTTTATAGAAGCTCTTTTTTTTTTTTTTTTCTGAGACTATTGGTGTTAAGTGACTTGCCCAGAATCACAGCCAGGAAGTTTTAAGTGTCTAAGGCCAAATTTGAACTCAAGTCCTCCTAACTTTAGAGCTGGTACTATATCCACTACACCAACTAGCTACCCCCAGAAACTCTTTTTTTAATTGCCAAAAATCAGAGATTAAAAGGGTGATATATTGAGGAACAATTGGCTAAACAAATTATGATATATGAATGTAATAGAATACTGTGTTGTAAGAAATTATGAAATGCAGTTTCAGAGCAAACAGAAGATAAACCTGAACTGATGCCAAACAAATTACGTAGAACCGGGAGATCAATTTATTTAAACATGTTATAGAAAAAAATAACTTTAAAAGACTTAAGAATTCAGTGCAGTGAGAAAACATGAGTCCTCAGGAGTGAAGGTGAAACACTCATTTACTTTATGCCAGAGGGGTAAGGAATTTGAAATGTAGAGAGAAACACCATATTAGGGGAATTTGTTTTATTGAACTATTTGTTTGTGATAGCAATTTTTGGGGGCGAGAGGGGTTTTTCTTGTGTAATTGAAGGAGGCAGTGAGAGAGACATTTTAAATGTATATAGACGGAAAAGGATATCTACATCCAAAGAAAGAACTATAGAGTGTGAATGCAGACATAAACCTACAATTTACCTTTTTTTTTCTTTTTTGTGGTAGTTCCTTTTCTGATTCTTCTTTCACAATATGAATAATATGGAAATATGCTTAATATGGTTGTACATGTCTAACCTATATTGGATTGCTTGCTATCTGGGGGAGGGGAAGGAGGGAAAAAAAATTGGAACTCAAAATCTTATAAAAATGAATGTTGAAAACTATCTTTACATGTATTTGGAAAAATATTGTTAAGTAGGAAAAAATTACATAATGTTTATGTTTAAATAAAATGTTTAAAATAATGTTTATTTTTATGTTTAAAATAAAAAAATTGGGAAAGAGGTCAGTAGGAAATGAGAGAGAAGTGAAATAAAGTATATTTGAAAGATTTGTTTGGAGGATTTGAGTGATATGAGAATCAGAGGGAGAATATAGAGGTAAGGAAGACTAACTGTAATCATTTAAGAAAAAATCAAGACAAGAATGGACTTTGTAATCCTTTGTTCTTCAGCAGCTTCTCTGTGACCACAGGGTAAGCCTCAGAAATGGATAACTCTTTTTATACCTAGAGTTGTGAAAATACCGAGTAGGATTTTGAATCTTCATATTCAGTATCCCGAGAAGCCACAAGATGGTGATGTTACTTTATGAAAGTCTGTCTGTCTGTCTGTCTCTCTCAGGGCTGTGTATGTTGTTCTCTCTCTCATTTTTTGGTCTGTATTTCTATGTATATGTCTCCCTGTTTCCATAGTGTCAGTGCGTCTGCCATTTTTTAAAATTCTATTTTCCCTCTTCTTTCTCTCCTCAATCTATGTTCTCAACAGTAATGTTTCATTAAAGTATAGATTTCTGATCATCGTGTTACTTATTAGATAGAATTAAGTTTTTTTTATTATATATTTTTTTATAATATTATCCCTTGTATTCATTTTTCCAAATTATCCTCTACTCCCTCCCCCCCCGATGACAGGCAATCCCATACATTTTACATGTGTTACAATATAACCTAGATACAATACATGTGTGTAAATACCATTTTCTTGTTGCACAATAAGCATTAGATTCCAAAGGTACATGTAATCTGGGCAGACAGGTATTAGTGCTAACAATTTACATTCACTTCCCAGTGTTCCTTCTCTGGGTGTAGCTACTTCTGTCCATCATTGATCAACTGGAAGTGAGTTGGATCTTCTTTATGTTGAAGATTTCCACTTCCATCAGAATATATCCTCATACAGTATTGTTGTTGAAGTGTATAGTGATCTTCTGGTTCTGCTCATTTCACTCAGCATCAGTTGATGTAAGTCTCTCCAAGCCTCTCTATTCCTCCTGCTGGTCATTTCTTACAGAGCAATAATATTCCATAACCTTCATATACCATAATTTACCCAACCATTCTCCAACTGATGGACATCCATTCATCTTCCAGTTTCTAGCCACTACGAAAAGAGCTGCCACAAACATTTTGGCACATACAGGTCTCTTTCCGCTCTTTAGTATTTCTTTGGGATATAAGCCTAGTAGTAGCACTGCTGGGTCAAAGGGTATGCACAGTTTGATAACTTTTTGGGCATAGTTCCAAATTGCTCTCCAGAATGGCTGGATTCTTTCACAACTCCACCAGCAATGTATTAGTGTCCCAGTTTTCCCACATCCCCTCCAACATTCATCATTATTTGTTCCTGTCATCTTAGCCAGTCTGACAGGTGTGTAGTGGTATCTCAGAGTTGTCTTAATTTGCATTTCTCTGATCAGTAGTGTTTTGGAACACTCTTTCATATGAGTGGATATTGTTTCAATTTCATCATCTGAGAATTGTCTGTTCATATCCTTTGACCATTTATCAATTGGAGAATGGTTCGGTTTCTTATAAATCAGGGTCAGTTCTCTATATATTTTGGAAATGAGACCTTTGTCAGAACCTTTAACTGTAAAAATATTTTCCCAATTTGTTACTTCCCTTCTAATCTTGTTTGCATTAGTATTGTTTGTACAGAAACTTTTTAGTTTGATGTAATCAAAATCTTCTATTTTGTGATCAATAATGATCTCTAGTTCTCCTCTGGTCATAAATTCCTTCCTCCTCCACAGGTCTGAGAGGTAGACTATCCTCTGTTCCTCTAATCTATTTATGATCTCATTCTTTATGCCTAAATCATGGACCCATTTTGATCTTATCTTGGTATATGGTGTTAAGTGTGGATCCATATCTAATTTCTGCCATACTAATTTCCAGTTTTCCCAACAGTTTTTTCCGAATAATGAATTTTTATCCCTAATGTTGGTATCTTTGGGTTTGTCAAAGATTAGATTGTTATAGATGTATCCTTTTTTGTCCTTTGTATCTAATCTGTTCCACTGATCTACCGGTCTATTTCGTAGCCAATACCAAATGGTTTTGGTGACTGCTGCTATATAATACAGCTTTAGATCAGGTACACTTAGACCACCTTCCTCTGAGTTTTTTTTCATTAGTTCCCTTGCAATTCTCGATCTTTTATTCTTCCATATGAATTTAGTTGTTATTTTTTCTAGGTCATTGAAATAGTTTCTTGGGAGTCTGAATGGTATAGCACTAAATAAATAGATTAGTTTGGGGATTATTGTCATCTTTATTATATTCGCTCGGCCTATCCAAGAGCACTGAATGTCTTTCCAATTATTTAAATCTGACTTTATTTTTGTGGCAAGTGTTTTGTAATTTTTCTCATATAATTCCTGACTTTTCTTTGGTAGATGGATTCCCAAATACTTTATACTCTCAACATTTGTTTGGAATGGAATTTCTCTTTGTATCTCTTGCTGTTGCATTTTATTGGTGATATATAAAAATGCTGAGGATTTATGTGGATTTATTTTATATCCTACCACTTTGCTAAAATTTTGAATTATTTCTAATAGAATTTAAGTTTTAACAGTTCCACGGGTTCGGATACCCTTGAAAAGTGAAGGCAATAGGAAGGCAAAGAAAATGCCATTGGTTGCGGTGTGCAAGAATTTTAACCAAGAAGTGACTGATGTTAAAAGGAGTTGGTAAAGAAAAAGAGGCAATGGGTATGAGTCACATTGACCATGAGAGAAAAGAAGAGAACTGAGGGTATTAGCTGAAAGCCAGATGAGAGTCAAGTGAGAATTTCTTTTGACAGGGGGAAACTTGGATATTTGAAAAGGCAGTGTGTTGTTTTTTTGCCCTTTGTTTTTTAAGAGGTTGTCATTGGTGATATTTTCACTTGTATGTGAATTGGATTTAAGAGATTAAGTGAGACTCTCTTCCTGGGTCATCCAAGTCCGGTGGTGGGATAGAAGTCAAGATGATTGGGGGTGGCCTGGGATGCAGTGGATGACTATGGAACCTTCAGTATTTGCCTGAGGTCTAAGCACTCCATAATACCTGTTTCAGCTCACCTTATGGCCTTGGAATAAATTGTTCCTTCTACCCTTTCAACAGGCAGAAGTCTTCACATGCTTCGTCCAACTCACCTTATCCTGACTTAACCCATCAGACAATTTGACCAGAGTGTGGCTACTGCACGTGTCACAGGTGAGAGTTGGACAAAGGCAGACATCAGAGGTGGGTGAGCAGTCTTCAAAAGCGTTCGGTAAGCTTTGACACTAAAGGTACTGGTTTTTCCTGAACATTGCATATACCCAAATGTCATACTATTATGTGGACATGAGCCTCCACATTATGAAGGATATTTCAGATTGTCCTAAAGACAAGACTATCTTTTCCCAAGGTCTTTTTTTTTTTTTTTTGAGGCATTTGGAGTTAAGTGACTTGCCCAGGGTCACACAGCTAGGAAGTGTTATAAATGTCTGAGGGCCTCCTGATGTCAGGGTTGGTGCTGTGTGCCATCCAGTTACCCTTCCCCAAGTCTTACACCAAGTATATGCACAATAAATGTTGATGATGATTTCTCAGACCACTTTGAGCTCTGCTATGTGATATTCTCCTTTCCTTTTTTCTCTCTGGCTTGTTGGAAGTGGAGTATCTCATAATCCAATATGAAGAGACCTCATCTTGTTGAAAACTCGTTTATTAATATTCACCAGTGCCAGCAACTGCAGGGCATTATCTTGTGCATGCTAAGTAGCATCTGAATGGCCTTTTAATAATGGTTTCAAGGTAATGTTCTGAGTACTTTGGCAGTTTGGAAAAGGAACATATTTAACTTAAATTCAGTTTTGAGTGCCCACTTACTGATTTTTTTTTTCTTCTTTAGCGTCATTCCCAGTTTAATCTTTTATAATATGTTTGTTCTTTGCTATAAAAGTATACTTTTCTCTTTTTAATTAGATCAGTTCCTTCTTGTCCGTTTTTATTTTTTATTTTTTTTTTTTTTCTTTTTGATTTGATTTCTTCTGGCTTTAACACTATGTTCCCCTCTGTATGTTTTTGTCTGTGTAGCAGCATTCTGTAGCCATTTTTTAAAGGGAGCAGGAAACTCATTAGGGAGGGTGTTTCTAGAATGTTTTGTCTTCTGTTTGCATGGGGGAGTAGGGTGTTTTTCTCTTTGGATTCCTTATCTTTCTAATCAGTAATATTTGTGTCAATGTTGAATAAACGTTGAAGTAAGAATATAATGAGTAAATGAGGGTAATGGTCCCAAACATTTGCTAAGTTTATCACCTCTGTTTCACCTTAATATGATTTTTGATCACTTAATTTTGACCTTATATCAGTTCCCCCCCCCCACTCTCCTCTGTGAGAGAAATTCCATTTAACTTTTGTGTAGAATGCCACATTGAGAGGAAGGATCTTTGTCAGCTCTTTAGAAAGCTGAATTCCTGGTTTATGGACGATAGAATGAATCTGGTGTTTGTAATCCTTAGGCAGTCTCCCATGGGACATATGTAGGAAGCAGGTGATATATAACAAACCAGCCAGGAAGTAAGTGCTGAATGATTGATCTTTGAACATCCTGTTCTGTTTTTGCAACTAACAAGCCTGTTCTTTTAACTGAGAATCACAAACCTTGGTCTCTCCCAAATTGTATTTATAACTTATTGCTAATTGGCTATACCTGAGCAAATGATAAAGCTAACAAAAGATGGTGAGCTGAAAAAGAACTAAATGACCAGGCTTGGCAGCTCACTGTCCATCAGGATTAATAAATCAGCAGCTGGTGGGAATAATCTTCAGGGAAAAGTAGTTCCACTGGAGAATCCTAATCCAGTTTCACTGATCTTAGTAGTTTTTGCTATAATGAATAATAGTAATAATCTTCCCTTCCTCATCTCACACAATTCAGTTGCTTCTCTCACTTTTCCCATCCCTGTCTGAAATGAAGAAGTGATTCTTTTCTTTGCTAAAACTAACCCCTCTGCATTCAGTTGGGGAGTCAATAAGTATTTATTATGTTCCCATAAACATTATTATGCTCCAGGTACCATGTTAAGAAATACAGACACAAAAAGAGGCCAAGGACAGTCTGCCCTCAAGTTGCTCACAATCTAATCTAGTGTTCATGTCTTCTCTACCAGGTTGCCCCCTCTATCATTCCCACTGTCTCACTAATCTTAAATCTCCCCTTGTCTACTGGCTGCTTTCCTACCCTTCCCAAACATACCCATATCTCCTTTATCCTCAAAACCCCTTCCTTCATCTGTCCATCCCTGCTAGCTAGCAATTGTCCTATATCTCTGTTCCTTTTTGTAGCTAAACTTCTTGAGAAGGCTATTTACAGTCATTGCCTCAAGTCATCTTTGCTGATTCTTTCATCCAGGTTACACTTATGAAGTGTAGTTTGTCCCCCGAGCTTAGCCTGAACCCTTTTCTTTTTTCTCATTTGGCTTCTTCAATGCTAATGATTCTCAGGTCCCATTATTCAGTCCTAACCTCTCTTCCAATCTCCAGCCTTGCACCTTCACCTGGTTATGCCACAGACACCTCAATATTGTTTAAAACTGAACTTTCCCTTATCTTTCTCTTTGATCTCTCCTTTCTTCCTAACTTTGCTGTTACTTTTAAGGGCACCACCATCTTCCCAGTCACTCAGGCTTACAAATCTGGTGTTATTCAATTCCTTCCTCCTCATCAAATCAGCTTGCCAAATCCTGTTTGATTCCACCTTCATAATCTCTCTTTTAAAAAAATTAATTGTTTTATTTTTTTCGAGTTATACATGTATATTAACTTTTTAAAATACACGTTTTTTCATGAATCATGTTGGGAGAGAAAAATCAGAACAAAAGGGAAAAACCATGGGAGAGAGAAAAACAGTAAAAAGAAATGAACACAGCATGTGTTGATTTACATTTAATCTCCATAGTTCTCTTTCTGGGGACAGATGCAATTTTCCATCCAAAGTTTATTGGGATCATCTTGGATCACTGAACTACTGAGAAGAAGCAAGTCTTTTCATAATTGATCATCACAATTCTTGTGCTGTTATTGTGCACAACGTATTCCTGATTCCGCTTGTTTCGCTCAGCATCAGGTTGTGTAAATCTTTTCAGGCCTTTCTAAAATTAGCTTGTTCATCATTGTTATAACGAACAATTATGTTCCATACCATTCATTTACCATAATTTATTCAGCCATTCCCCAACTGATGGGCAGCTACTCAGTTTCTAGTTCCTTGCCATTACAAAAGGAGCTGCTGCAAACATTTTTGCACATGTGGATTCTTTTCCCTCTTTTATGATTTCTTTGGGATACAGATGCAATTGTGTCATTGCTAAGTCAAAGGGTATGCACAGTTTCATAGCCCTTTTGGGCATAATGATATCTCTTATATACTCCCTCTTCTGTGGCATTTGGGGGTTCAGAGATAGAGCACTGGGCTTGAAGTCATGAAGACATGAATTCAATTCCAACCTTAGACACATACTAGCTTTGTGACCCTAGGCAAGACACTTAACTTGAAAGAATTGTCCATGAGAATATCTGGATCTGTTGTTTTTTTGAATTGAATATGAGTTTTTTTAGTTTAACAAAAGATTCTTTATTACCTTTCACAAAACTTCATTTCTAAGCACATGAATTCATAGATCTATATTTTAGAGTGTAAATATGGCTTAAACTGGTGCATTGAACAGCATAGAATAAGGCTGTCTAGCTTTCTCATGGGGGATGGCCAGTACAAAAGTATGGAGACCTGAGATGAAGTGTCATGGATGGGGAAGAAAGAGAAGGCCAGTTTGGCTGGATCCCAGAGTGTAAATCAATAAATAGTTTTTTATACATTTATATGTATTCCCAGAACTTGATACACAGTAGGTGCTTAACACAAGATGATTAACTCCATTGCAGAGCTTAGAAAGGCCTGTCCAGTGAGGCTAGGTAGATAGGTCTGGGTCAGGTTGTGTAGGCAGAGATTATGTGGGCATATGGGAAACTACTGGAGTTGACTGAGTAGGAGAGTGACATGGTCAAATTTCTGCTCAAGGATCATTCCTTTCTTAGCTGTGTGAGGGATGGACTGCAGTAGGGAGAGACTTGGGGCAGAGACAGCAATCAAGAGTGTGTTGCAATAGAAATGGAGCCCCTAATGTGTACGTGAGGATCCCTGTGGCTAAATGTGGACAGTCTTAAAATATCATGTTCTCTGTTTCTTATTGTATTTGTGTTTATTTTGTTGGAAGTGTCCCAGTGGCATTTGAATCTGTTGGCCCTTCAGGCCCTCTGTGAGTGTTGATACCTCTGTTCTAGGAGGCAGGTGAAAGGGCCTAAAGTAAATTGGAAGCTGTGGAAGTGGAGAGATGGAGTTACATGGAAGAGCTGTCTGTTGGGAAGGAAGAAATGGTAACGTTTAACAACTAATTGCATATGTGGAATTATAGAGCGGGAAACTTGTAAGAGGGGAATGGTTAGGGGGAAGATAATGAGTTGTGTTTTGAATTGAATGAGTTTGAGGTGTCTCCTAGACAGTCGGTTGAAAATGTCCAATAGTCAGTTGATGACATTGGATTGTCTCCAGAAAGAAACTATAGCTAGAGATATGGTTCTATAGTCATCTGCACAGAGATGATAGTGAATGAGGTTACTAAGAGAGAAAATATAGATGGAGAGGAGAAAAGGACCTGAGACCCAACTTTGGGGGGCTTAAAGAGTCAGACAGTATGATATATGGGATGAGCAGCCAGATAGGTAGAAGGTGAACTAGGAGAGAGTAGTGTCATGAAAATTTCTCTGGGGGAGAGTGATCACCGATGCCCAATGCAGCAGAGGTGGGCAGTAAAAAGGGTATCCTTGGAAAGTATCTAAGGCAGTTGGGTAAAGGAGTGAATAGTGTTGAGCATGGAGTCAGGAAGACCTTGGTTCAATTTAGTAGCTGTATGACCCTGGCAAGTTACATAACCCCTGTTTACCTTAGTTCCCTCATCTACAAAATGGGTCTAATAATAACATCTACTTCCCAGGGTTGTTGCAGAATTTAATGAGATTGTAATTGTAAAACACTTAACACAGTACTTGGCATATAGTAGGTGTTATATAAACATTACAACAATGAGAGAATATGTCAAAATTTGGGGGACGCAGCCAAATTAATACTTTGAAGAAAAATTATATCTTTAAACATTTTCATCACTAAAAGAGAGAAGGAACACACTAACCATTTAGCTTGCAATAAAAAAAAAAAAACAAAAACAAGAAACCTGACAAATTAAAAACTACTAATTAAACACCAAAAAGAAGTCCTGAAAATCAAAAAAGAAATTAACATAATTGAAAGCACAGAAACCCATTGAATGAAGGAATAAAACTAGGGCTGATTTTATTTTTAGGCCTGATTCTTTGAAAAACAAAAAAGCTCCAACAATAAGATAAACCGTTCGTTAACTTGATAAAAAAAAGAAAGAAGAAAATGAAATGAAAATGAAAAATGAATCCCTAACCAATAAAGAAATAAAAGAAATTATTAGGAGCAATCCCATTCTACCTAATCGTACGTCATTTATATATCAATTATATTTCTCTTCTGTTTAGCCTTTAAAGGTCTTCACAATCTGGGTCTAGTCTGCCATTCTGGGCCTGTTTCACATACTTTCCCTTGCCTTCTATTTGCTGCTTCCCCATATACGTTACTCCATTTCTAGTGTCTTGTTATACTCTTTCCTCTCCTCTGTACCTTGGATCACTACTTGACTTCAAAGTTACATGCATATGTGGCTTCCTACATGAGGCCTTTCTGGATCCCCCTCCTTTCCAAATTACTCTGGCTTTACTTTGTATAGACTTCATCGTGTGTGTGTGTGTGTGTGTGTGTGTGTGTGTGTGTGTGTGTGTATACACATTGTTTATTTCTTCAGCACCTCACAGTGTGTGACATTCAGTAGGCACTTAATAAATGCTTGTTGATTTTGATTTTTGATTTCTCTTTCACTGGAACTTAAGGAAAAACTGTGAGTACACAGATATGTTATAGTAGGTATTATTTTTCAAGTATGTGTTGGCCTAAGTGGCTGCCATCACTGAACCACTTCCACCTGGAAAATTCTGTAATTCTCTGAAAGTCTTGAACCTAGTGTCCCTTTGAATTGATTTTTCAAGCTGCTTCTGTTCTTTCTCGTGCCTGTCATGCACTAACTAGAATCTCAATTTAGTAGATTGAGAAACTTCCTAAGCTAGGTACTTTTCCATTTGTTGACTTTGTTTAAGACTAGTAGGTTGTGTTCATTTATTCATGGTCATTTATCTACTTGCAAATTCTTTTATCTTCTACAGGAACAAGCTCCCATGTGAATTTTATTCGAAATTGAAACAAAAGAGCTAGTAAATGATTAATAAAGGATTGTGCAGGAGCTTAGGCAAGAGACCTTGCCTACCCTCCATCATCCCCTTCTCTCCTCAATGTAAAATGTTATCCTTTAAGCCCTCAATCCTTAGTGCAGTTTAAGTCCAATGTGGAACTTTTTTTTAAATCAGAAATGTTTTTCCAACATCATAAAACCTTTATGGGAACAGAAATTTGTTTGGCTCCATTGTCAACTCTCCTATTCAAAGCACAAAGCCTTGAGAAGCCAATAGCAGATGCTCAGCTGTAAAAGGGAACCATGCCTGAGTGCTCATTAATTTCTAGGTTAGAAACCTTGGCTCATACAATAATGAACTTGGATAATTTATTAGATTAAAGCCAGAGCCAGTAAACATTGCTAGAGTTAAGATTTTTACAGCAATCAAAAAGTTAAAGCTTTAAACACAACAAATAATTGAGGAAGCTTATTCTGTATCTGACAGTATCACACTCACAGCAGTTATTTATTCTCTGTTCCTTTGGTTTTTGTATCTCAAAAGTCATAAGATCATAGCTTCAGAGCTGAATGGGATCTTAGAGGTTAACTGGTCTATCTCGCTTTTTTCACTGATATAGTGAGTTCCCAAAAAATATGTAATTTGTCCAAGATCAAATCCAACCCTTGACCACAAATCAGGTGCTCTTGCCACTAAACCATGATCTGTCATTGCTTCTCATCTGTGCAGACTAGATTCTGGGCTCACATTTCCATCTTGGTTGAAATGGTCTCACCACTGATTCGTTCCCAAGCTTTTAGCATCTTGAGTGGTTAAGCTGTCTGTGGTCCTGAGGGTCCAGTTTGTGATTCCTTTGGTCTATCTATCCTTGCTTTATGACCATCTTTACACACTGTCTCTTGGGCTTGCTTTGAAGGGGAAGAGTGCTATAAAGGTGAGAAGGGTGAAGAATAACCCCACATTTGTAGAGTTTTTGAAGAGTGCCTTTTGGCTTAGAGGAACTGTGCCATAATTACAAGTCATGCAATTATGTCATGGCAACAGAAGATTGAAATCCATATCTCCACTCTATTCACTTAGTAGCTGTGTGATTGTGGACAAATTACTTACTTCTTTGAAGCTCCTCTATAAATTGGAGATGGTACTTGTACTACCTGCCTACCTCCTGGTGCCATAGTGAGGAAAGTGCTATGTAAACAAAGGGAAACCATAAATGTGAACTGCTAAATTGCTATGGAAATTTGTAGATTTTTCTAAAAAGGGAACTCTTTCCCTCTCCCCCTGCAAAACACACAAACTGAGTTGAAACAAAATAGCTTTGAAGCATTAGCCTCATACTAGCAACCTGTTGCTTTCTCAGCTTCACCTTTTGTATACTGTTTTTCAGGGGAAGGGCTCAGAGTACAGTACAACCATGTTGACTAATGCTTCAAGTTTCTATATAGCCCACTCTTTTCTTTTTTGCTGAGGCAATTAGGGTTAAGTGAGTTGCCCAGAGTCACACAGCCAGGTACTATTAAGTGTCTGAAGCTGAGACTAGATTTGAACTCAGGGAGTCCTGACTTCAGGGCCAGTGCTCTATGCATGGTACCACCTATCTGCCCCAGTACTCTTTTCTATAACTTGTGAGGAAAGGTTTTATTTGGGGTTGCAATAGATCACATGGAGTTTGTTACCATCTATATTTTGCAAATGAGGAAAAGGGCCTAGAGAAATCATTTGCCCTGAGGTTGAACAAACCCATGGCTGAAGCCTTTTGCTCTTAGAGCCCCTGGTTTCCAGAGCAGTCTTAGAGTGATGCTGAGATCCCCAAGGCCTGAGATGAGAGGGATTGGGAATGCTAGTGGTTGGTTCTGTCTGGCACTGAGTGCTGTCCCCATTCCCAGAACTGGGCTAGTGCTCTGTGTTTCTCTTATATATACATTAAATTTAAATCCTGGATTGATTGTTTTTACTTCCTGTGTTTGTCAGTGGGGGTCTTGAAGTCTAAAAGAGATTGCATGACAGGTCAGTGGTCAATGGGGATTTCAGTTTAAACCTCCTTTTTAATTTTCAGGCATCGTGTTCCCAAATTGAATTGCTTGTTGAGCTATTTGGGAGCACCTTAATTTTATACTCTTACTCAATGTTTGCCCAGTGTGATGATAGACTTCTTGTAGGTAGGGTCCTGCTCTGTTTTGCTGGTATCTTCCCCAAGACCTAGGCACACTGCTAGCATATTATAGGTACAACATGGATACCAATTGAATTGACTAGATCACTATCTGCTGTCTAGATTCAGTATGAGTTTTTACATGGGCTTGGCTTTTTTCAACTCTTCACTTCTTCAGCATTTGTGTTGATGCCATTGGAAGAAAGCATTGGTCTACTCTTGGCCCTGGAAAGATTAGACCAATAGCCAAAAGGAACAAAGATAGATAGGTACAGTGTAGAATTATATATTAAATTGGATTATTTGTTGTCTGAGGGTGGGGGTAAGAGGAAGGGAGGGAGAAAACATTTGGAACATAAAGTTTTGCGAGAGTGAATGTTGAAAACTATGCATATGTTTTGGAAATAAAAAGCTTAAAAAGAAGAAAACTAAGGAAAATGCAAAAAAATTTAAAAAGGAAATATACATTAAAAGACTGTACTTATGTGAGGAAATGCAGGCACCAGAGCAGGGGAAACAGTGGAGTGCATTTGGATCAAGGTCAATGGAGGCAGAAATGGAACTTATATTTTCATTGGAGCTTGCAAACTAGGGGTTGGTGAGCTTGATTTAGATTCCTGGTGAAATTCCAAAACATATTCCTAAAAGAATGCTTAGTGAACGTCCAGAAAAGGAAGCAGGAGTCACCACGAACCAGTATGGCCTCTTCCAGAAATAGGTCATGTGGGTCTATCTTTATTTCTTTTTTTTTTGGACAAGGTGACTCATAGTATTAGGTTGGGACTATGCTATGGGTCTAGTTCACCTCTCTTTTAGCAAAGCATTTAAAAAGATCTCTCTCTTCTTATGAAGGAGATGTAGGAAAAATATAATCTATAATACAGTACAATGAGGTTGATTCAGAATTGGTTGATTGGTCAAACCTGAAAAGTAATCAGTAGTGGTTCAGTGTCATCATGGAGAGATGTTGTAATATTGGACCCTAGTGTTTGGCCTAAAACTGTTAAATATTTATGTCAGTAACCTGGTTACCCAGCCTAGATGACATGATCTTAAAATTTGAGAATGATACAAAGGTGGACCATAGGATTCAGAAATTTTTTTTTCTTTTTCTGAGGCTGGGGTTAAGTGACTTGCCCAGGGTCACACAGCTAGGAAGCAGAAGTATTTTAATAAGCAAGAGCATTGAGCGAAAATCTAATAAGATGAAATTGAATAGAGAGATATAAATGTGATGTCTGATTTGAAAATTGTTTTCCCAAGAACACAAGGGGAGAGGTTATCTGAAAAAGAGTGGAAGTTTTAAGTGGTCTGCTGGCTTAATATGAATTGATAGCATACTATGAAGGCCAAAGAAAGCCCTTGTAATTAGGCTGCAGTTAAGAAGGGCTGATGGGACTGAAGAATATGAAGACAGGGTTCTGATGTGCTCTGTCCTAATTAAGTGGCGTCTAGAATGGTTATCTCAGTTCTGGGTACTACACTTTAGGAATGAGATTTATAATCCTAGTGCCCAAAGCGGGGCAAATAGGCTGGTGAAGACCCTTATATTTATACCATATGAAAATTGATTGAAGAGACTAAGGACAGTTATCCTGGAAAAGAAAGGAATTTTAGAGGAATCTGCTATAAAAGCACATTTGAAAATTTGACAGTGGATAAAAGTTGCTGAGGCAAATTTTGGCTTGGGTTCAAGAAAAAACTTTGTAATCTAGCTCTTCAAAAGTAGAATGGACTGCTTTGGGACTTAGTGGGCTCCCTTTCATTGGATACCTTCAAGCAAAGGCCGGATGACCAATTGTCAATTGTGTAGTTGGCTGTTTCCAACTCTGAAATTCTCTTGATTCTGTAATCCAGATGGAACAATGCCTCCCACCTTATTGCATTGTGGTTTAATATTTTATTGACATTCAACTGCTACACCACCAGAAGGCCTGAAACTTTTACATTTTTTATGATAGTAGCCAGGAAGTAATAGTGACATTATTGTGAAATTTTTCTTATTCTCAGACTCAAAAGAGGCCCCCATTGGTTTCTTTCAGTCTTATTGAGCCATAGTCACACCTGCTAACCCAGCATGCTTTTGTGTGTGTGTGTGTGTGTGTGTGTGTGTGTGTGTGTGTGTGTGTGTGTAGAACTCTTGAAGCTCCTTCTGCCAGTATTGATCAACTATTCTGTAACTTATATTCTTTGAGAATTTCCGGGAACTGAGAAATTAAATGATTTGCCTGGTATGTGTCAGAAATGGGACCCTAACCCTGGTTTTCCTGACTCTGAGCTCTCTATCTTTATCCACTGTGCCTTATTGTCTCTCAGCATGTATGTATATGTGGAGAGAGAAGCAAACAGACACAGAGGATGAGACCCTCCCCCATCAGCTCCACATGGGCAGAGTCATGAGCCTTTTAATAAAGAGTTTAATAAAGGAAAAGATCCAAAGGGAGTAAAGGTTGGAAGTCATCTAGGGCATGTCTAATGCTCAAACTCGGGAAAGGAAGAATTCAAAGATGAGAAGAGAGAATACCAGATAAGGGAGAGGTTTTATTTCTTTGCTTGAGCTTGTTCTCAATTCTACTAACAATTAATAAGTAGCATAGTAGCTAGGGTCAAAATGGAGTTGGATGGCAGGTTTGGGAATTCTAGTCAGCAATAAAGTAGTGAGTAGGAAAAAGAGACAATAAAAGGAATCCATGTCTCTGGTCCCAAGTTGCCCCTACTAACTAGACAGATATTTGCCCTTTAAGAGGCCAAGAGTAGAACTATATCAGGGATGGTTTCTTACTGCCAATGGGAGTGGCTCGTAGGGAACTGAATCCACACCAGCTAAATTGTGTCCAGGGACTATGGGTTTGGAGCATGCCTTTGGACTGGGTAAAGGTTGTCTAGGTCTGCAGTAGGCCATGGGTGTGTCCCCTGCACGGTAGTCATTTTAATAGTTCATCTTACTCTTTTAACTTGTATGATCCACCATTTTGTGATTGTATGGAAATGTATTATGAAGAGAAAAGGACAGAGTTTTCCTAGTGAATAAGGATTGAAGTGAGAGATTGAATAAATTCCTACAGTACACTGTTAGACCTACCATGGGAGCACTGACACCCACAAAAGTGGAGACAGGGAGCCCATTCTCTGAAAACCATAGAAAATGTTTCATTTCCTTATTATTGCTCTCCTCCTTTAGGAAAAGTACATAGCCACTGGGGTGAGCGTGGTTTTGCCAGTGCCAGTTCCTTTTTGTTGGACAGGAAGAATCAGGCAAGTGGCCAGTGATGGCACCTGGTGATTAAATTTGTATTTTTAATTTTTTTCTTCAGGATAAATGTCTAACTCTTAGATTGTTGACTTTTTCATCAATATAAGATAAGTTCTGTTATATAAGAATGTGGTCACTCGTGTTAGAAAATGTAGACTTTCTTGGAAAGAGAGATCAGAGCCATCATTTGCCAAAATGAAACAAAAGCATTCTGATGTGATTTGGAAGAGGACAAAGACGGGTGCATTTGGAGCCAGGGGATGTTGATTTGAATTGCATTTCTGTGCCTATCACTTTGACCCATCTGGGATAAAATTTTTCATGTATTTAGCTCTAGATGTCCCATCTGTAAAACATTGGGGGAGAGGGAGCACATGACCTCCAAGGTTCCTTCCATCTTGAAATCTGTTCTCTACTGTGGAATTCTTAAGCTTTTTCCACTTGGGATACCTTTTAGCCTGTGAAATTTTTGCATGATCCCAGCTATGTAGGTATATAAAAAGGTATACAAATAATTTACTGATAATCATAATTTTGTGACCCCCACGTTAGTTACAAGACCCCATATGGGGTCACAGACCACAGTTTAAAAATCTGGACTCTATTAAATGATAAGGGTTTTTAAAAATTCAAAATGGAAAAAATAAAAAAGCTAGCTGTGTGATCCTGGGCAAGTCACTTAATCCCAATTGCCTCAAGGGGAAAAAAAAGTTTTTTATTTTTCAGAATACATGCAAAGACAATTTTCGTCATTCACTCTTGCTAAGCCTTGCATTCCAAATTTTTCTTTCTCCCTTCTTCTCTCCTCCCTCCTCTAGATACCAAGCAATCCAATGTAGGTTAAATATGTGAAGTTTCCTCTAACCATTTTTCCAATTTGTCATGTTTCAGGAGAAAAATCAGATCAAAAGGAAAAAAAAACAAGGATACAACAACATCAAAAAGGTACAAATTCTATGCTTTTATCCATATTCAACCTCCATAGTTCTCTCTCTAGATAACGATGGCTCTTTCACTCCCAAGTCTATTGGAATTGTTTTGGATCACTGTATTGCTGAGAAGAGCTAAGTCTGTCATAGTTCTCCTGGTTCTTCTCACTTCACTCAGCATCAGTTCATATAAATCTTTCCAGGTTTTTCTGAGATCATCCTACTCATTATTTTTTATAGAACAATAATATTCCATTACCTTCATATATCATAACTTATTAGTTTCCCTTACTATATAGCTTTTGGATTTACAAAATATAATCATTTTCATACAACAATCCTGTGAAATATTTCCCCCCTCCATGACGAAATTGAGGCTCTGTTGATTGCTAATAGTTGCATAGCTAATAAGTGTTGGAGACAGGATTTGACCGTGGGTCTTCTGACTACCCCACTCGTGTTCTTGCCGTCGTTCCATAGCTGAAATACTGGACTTAGAAAAAAAAATCAAGATATAGATGTAGCTCTCCCCTGCCTAGACTTAGGGACAAGTCAACTGACCATGCTGAGCCTCAGATTACCCCCCCCCCTAGAAAATGAGAGCCTTGGGCTTCATAGTATGCACTCAGTGAATATCTGTTGAATGACTAATCAAGCCCTCTCTAAGGAATCTTTTCAGCTCTTAAGATTCTGTGACTTTTCCTCTAGGAGCAAATAGGATAGAACCAATTTCCTCTGCTCTGTTCTTTCTCTCTAAACCTGGGAAATGCCCCTGTTAAAGGAAGAAAGCCTCAGGATCTGCCATGATAGTGTAGTATTGAAGCAGTAGGTGTTAAGCCGTTCAGCTGTGAAGGGTGGGGTGGCATTTGGGTTTCCAGTTTCCATGTGCATTTACCCGTCTGTTATATTTAGAATTTTTTCCTAGTACCTTTTGGCATCTAGAAAGCCGATGAGCATGAACTGTAAACATGAAACAGCCATAAAAGGGGAGAAGTAGTTAAGAGGCTGGGCCCTGGCACCAGTAGTAAGGCGGCTGCCCAGTCATTAGTAAGAAGAGTGTGTCTGGCTGGATTAGGAGACCTTTGGAAAAATCTCTTCCTGGCTGAACGCCCACTTTGCTCAGCCCAGGTCTCTCAGAATATGTGTATAATTTCTTGGCTCTTGGGACGACTCCCTGACAATAGGGCCCTCAGCATTCTAGTCTCTGGAGATGATCACCACTTCTGGTCCTTCCATCCAGTTTTCCAACAGTATGAAATTCTGGCAAAAAGGAGATAGTTGGGAGTCAGAAGACGACTCCATTCACATCCTACTTCTACCACTTGGTCTACTTATTTGATTTAGACATGGCAATGATAATAATGGTGATGATCTTGAACACTTACGTTGCACTTTTTATACAGCAGGCACTGTGTGCTCTAAGTACTTTCACAAGTATTATTTCACTACCACCTTGGGACATAGGTGCTGTTATTATGACAGAAGTTCAGTGACTTTCCCAGAGTCAAACTGGGGCTGGTAAGTGTCAGAGCTTGGATTTAAACCTAGGTCTTCTAGGACCAGTTCTACCCACTGTACCATGATACCTAGTTGCTTAACTTTCTAGGTAGGGTCTGTTTCTTCATCTGAAAAGTGAACCAAAGGGAATATGAGATGACCTTGAAAGTCCCTTTCAATTCTAAATTCCTCAAGGATCCTGGGACTTCCCTTGCTAGTGATTTTTTGGAAGTGACACACTTTTATGTAAGTTTTCTTCTACTGTTGTAAAATAAAATGGAAATATATTCTTTTGGATTTACTTGAAGCTTCAACAAAAAGTGGAACAAATGTTGACTTTTTAAAAGTCTGATCTTGTTACTGAATCAAATCATTCCACTTTGTATTTTTTTTTTTTTTACTCTTCTAAAAAAATTTTTTTTTCAGCTTTGAAAAAAAGAAGAGCAAAAAGAAATACAAAACAAAACAGAACATTGCCAGGTGTTCAGCAGAGAACATCAGGGAGGATTTTAAAAATATCATAAATTACCAGGATATGTAATAGTAGAAGAAATTATATTCATGAGTGTCCATCTTTTCTTTGCTTCCTTGTAGGGTGTTCTTTTGTTCTCTGCTGCGCACATGTTTTTACTTTATTCCATTTTCCCCCTTTCATTTTCCTACCTCCCCCAAACAAGCTATAGTTAGGTAAGGATATATTTATGTACATATCCATATAGATATATACATACACACACAAACACACATATATCTACCCCCCCCCCACAAAAACCTTTTCCTATCCCTGCTAACTCTTTGCTTTAATTCTGCTTCCTAACTTGCCTTGTTATTACTCAACCTCCCCCCATCCATAGATCCCTCCCTTGTCTTCTTCCCTCATCCTTTGCTTTCCCCTCTGTCCATCCCACCCCCCTTATTTCTTTATAGATTTTGGATGATGCTATACCCTTCACGGTATATATGTAGTGTTGCCTTTTTAACACATTTTCAATGGAGTAGGTTTTCAGACTGTCCTCCCCTTTATATGTTAACTGAGGGTTGGAAGTTAGAGGTCATTTAATCTGTTTTTGTCCTGGTTTTGCCAAGAGGGGAGCTGGTGACTTGCTCAAGGCCCTCCTGGCAGTGGCCCCCATCCTCTGACTCCAAGGCTCTTTCCACACTGTCCCACTAGGGCTTCTCATAAAGCACTTATTCTCTTTAAATTAGGAAGAATTCTTTAAATACCTCCCTTTATATCTGGAAGGGTAGGATAGTTCATAAGTATTAAGAATTTCACATTTTAATCCCACCAGTGAAATGTATTTTGGCAGCTAGGTGGCTTAGTGAAGCAAGCACCAGGCCTGGAGTCTTCCTGAGTTCATATCCGGCCCGACATGTACTAGCTGTATGACCCTGGGCAAGTCACTTCACCATTTGCTTGTTTCCTTCTCTGTAAAATGAGCTGGAGAAGGAAATGACATACAACTCCAGTGTATGTGCCAAAAAACCCCCAGATGGAGCCACAAAGAGTAGGACATTATTGGAAATGACTAAATGACAAGAACAAAAGCATTTTGGAAGGCGGAGGGGCACATACAAGCCTGAGTGCTACCCTCTGCTGCTTTCTGTATCAGACGCCAAACCTCACTCTGTGGCAGTTGCTCCAGTGATTGCTGAAATAGTGAGATGCAGGTGAAGATGCAAGACTTTCCGACATTCCTTTTGCCTCTATTCATGTGACAGATTCTCTTGGTCCTGATAAGCTGCGTTTATTATGCCCTTTCCTCTCATGCAGCCTCTATCTTGGCCCAGGGCTAGCTGGGCATATTTCTTTTTGGAAGTCTTCATTAGCACTCTGGGGCTTGTTAGTAGGGGCTAATCTTGGGGCTTCCACTGTAATTACCAGCTGTCTGCTGGCTGAATGGGCATAGATATTGTGTATATTCTCTAGTTCACAATTGAGATGGTTCTAGATGGCTGAGATGTGATTTAAGTTGTAGAGGAAGAAGCTATCATGTGAAAACTCTGGGTAGAGGAATTTGTTGGGTTTCTCGGTAGTACCGTAATGTATAGGAGTAATTAAATTATTGTTTGGTTGTTTCGGTCATGTCCGATTCTTCAAGATGCCATTTGGAGTCTGAGGAAGATACTGGAGTGGTGTACCATTGCCTTCTCTAACTCATTTTACAAATGTGGAAACTGAGGCAAACAGGGATTAAATGACTTGCCCAGGGTCACATAGCTGGTATTGGAGATTGGATTTGAACTCGGGTCCTCCTGACTCCAAGGCAGATACTCTATCCACTACAGAATCATTTCCTGAAAAATTACATAGGAAGTACTATAAGAAATTCACCCTTCTAGAGGCTACCACCTTCTCTACTCCTTCCAAATAGCAAAGCCTTATCAAGTTCAGGGTGTAATGAGTGTGCTACTTGTGGAAGATTGGATGAGGTGGTAAAATCCAGCTTTTCTCTGTCAGTGGCTTCTTTTGTGATCCAAGAAATTGACTTGCTTGCTCTTTGCAAGATAATTTGTTTTCTAGTCAGATTTGCATTATCACATAGTATGATGAGGATGTTTTGTTGAGTTGTTTTTTAAATACACACAGTACAATACAAGTTTGGGAGAATTATTTTGCATCTAATGATGAGTTGTAAACCATGACAGCTAATCCCAGCTTTAGGTGATGAATATTTTTTGGATGTCTTGGACACTTTTTGTCTTGGTCTGGAGCCATCATTTCATTGTCATATATGTATGGAAATTAGTAACTCATCTCTCATTTACAAATCTTCAAGTTACCTGGTTCACTGAGGGGCCAAGTGATTTTGTCATGAGACATAACTAGTATTTGTTAGAAGTAGGACTTGAATTCATTTCTTCCTGACTCCCAGGTCCATTCTATATAGCCTTCATGCCTGTGTGATCTCTTTATATTCAGACTAGAGTAGACATAATGAATGTTTGTTGTTGATCACTGTCAGAATTCACATGGATGGCTAGGTGGCGTCACAGTGCACAGAGTGCTGGACTCCTCTTCCTGAGTTCCAGTGTGGCTTCAGACACTTCCTAGCTGTGAGACTCTGGGCAAGCCACTTAAGCCTCTTTGCCTCAATTTTCTCCTCTGAAATGAGCTGGAAAAGAAAATGGCAAACCACTCCAGTGTCTCTGCCAAGAAAACCCCAAATAGGCTCACAAAGAGTCAGATTTGACTGAAAAAACCACTAAACAATATTTGTATGAACTCATTCTCAAGTTTTCAATTCATAGCCATACCTGGCTATATTAATTGCAGTTCAGGATATATAAGGGATTTTCCTCCCCAAATTGTGGTAAGGTAGGTTGTATGAATATTATTATTATCATTATTTTTACAGCTTAGGAGGTTGAGGCTCAGAGAGTAACAGGACTCACTGAGGGTAACTCAGCTAGGAAGTGTCTCAGACAGAGTTCTAGCTCAGGTGTCCTGTGTTTGCATTCACTACTTTCTTCCTTTTCCATTTCTTTATTCTGCTTCTAGCTATCCAATAGTTAGTCCATAAATTACCACATTAAGTACCAATATGTGGATTTATGTGCACACGTACACATACGTACAAAGTATGTGTCTGACTGCAAATACCATATCATTCTTTTTTGGCTGTCAGATAGTCTTTTAAAAAGCCCCAATTACTTTCACACAACAGTTTATAAATTGAATTTCATTACTAAAGAGTTAATATAATATGTATTGAAATTGGTTGATAGTAGACACTCTTGTAAGTGGGAAGATGGAAAATTTTGTGGATTTATGATTACAACAGTTGACAGAATAAGTTTTGGAGGTCCTGTTCTTAGTTCTGTCACCTCTCACAGACAAGACACTTAATCTTTTTGAATGACTCAGTTTACCTATTGACACCTGGGCCCTTTTTCCTGAAAGTGGTGCATTGAGGGTTGATTTATATTTGTAAAGTATGTGAGTCCTTCATATAAAAGGTGGGTGTGGAGGTGCAAATGATTGTGTAAAAATTATGTGTGTGTCAAACAATAATCTTGATGAATTACCAATCACTGCATTTAGAAGGTTACAACTCCAAAGGGAATTGCTATTTGATCTTGTTGTTTTATGTGTTCTAAGTTACCATCATAACAGCATGAAAATAGACCCTGCCCTGGCTAGCTTGCAAAAGGATTAACTCTCTTCTTCAAGTTGTTACTCAGCCATCTCGTGCCAAGTCCACTGCAGAAAAATCACCAATGTTCATAGTTTTGTTTGGGTGTATGTGTATGTGTGTTTGCCCTGTAGCATGAAACAAAGGTATCAATAGAAAAGAATCTTCTGATTAACCCTAATTTAATTTACTTCATTCAATTGTACAAGGTCTTTCAAACTTTTCTTTGTAAAGAGTGAAGGACAAAATCCGTAAACTTCCAGCAGCTAAAAATACCCTCTGCAAATATCCTTTTGATTCTTAGATCAAAGCAAGATATCAAGAGTATATGCAGCTTTGCTCCTTATTGTATAATTTTGTCCTAATCATAGCACATGCTAATACTTTCAGGACCTTAGAAAGAATTAAAATGAAAGATATTAATTGTTCTTAAAGGCACCTGAAATACCCATGATTGTTTTTTAAATGCTGTAGCCTAGGAATAGATGGGAGTTGACTAGATGATTTACATGGAGGGAGGCCACAATCTTTTTGGAGATGTAATACTCTGTCACTGTTTGGAAAAAATGTTTTTCATAACAGACATGCTTATATCTATTTATATTAAGATAGATGTAGGCATATAGATGTGCTTTGTGCTCAGAGAGGACCAAGATGATATGATTATGTTGGGGTCAAGGTACAGTATGGCCAGCTATGGCTGATCCGACTAATATAAGCTTGGAAGGTTCTGCCACAGGTTGAGTACAAATAATCCATATGAACATTGGGATTAGAGATGTCTCCAAATTGGCTTATCTCATATTTCTTTTGAGCTACTGCATAGTTCACACAAGCAACTACTGTAGAGAGAGAGACAGAGAGATATAACTATAGATCCATGTAGGGATTGCATATTTACTATAAATTCTGGAAGAAGAAAAAGGCTTCTTCTAGTCACTAGAAATTTACCTTTAAATCATACAATTATAGGGTCCCAGCTCTAGAACTGGAAGGGACCTCAGAGACCATCTAGTCCAAGCTCCCCTCCCCTAATTTTACACAGTGAGAAAAAAGAATCAGGTAAGGTAAGTGAGCTTTCCAGGATCATACGAGTAGCATATAAACCTCAGAAGTGGGATTTGAACCCAGGTCCTAGGACTCTGGAGTGCTTTCATATTCTTGCTGTTCAGCACTGCATTTGCTTATTTGGCCAAAACACCTGTAAGCATCAGGATTGGTTTGATTCAAATCATGGGGAAACTCAGAAGCTGCTAAATGAGAAATGAGAACTCCACAAGTTTATCAGCCAGGCCCTCTACTAGCTGGTGAGAATACAAAGACAGTGAAAATCAGTCCCTGCACTTACATTTTTCTAGAGGCTATGTAATTTTTTTAAAAATTCAGTGCATAATACATACAAAGTAGTTTCAGAAGGGGAACACACTAGCAACTACAGGAATCTGAAGGATTTTAGGTGGTAAAAAGTGTTTGAGCTGAGCTGTGAAAGAAGCCAAAGCTTCTAAGAGATGGAGATGAAGGACATCATTCTAGGCATCAGGGGCAACCTTTGTATAGAAGGGAGTTGGAATATTTTGTATGAGTGAGCATTAAGTAGAGTAGGATGGCTGGAGTATAAAGTGTGTGAATGGAAGTAATATTAAATTCACATGGAAAGAAGTGGAAGCCAGATTGTGAAGGGCAAAGAAATTTGGTAATAGAGAGTCAGAAAAGCTTCTTAAGTAGGAGAAGTGATATGTTCTCAGTCTTTGGTACTTTAGGAATATCAGTTTGGCATGTGTATGGAGGATTTATTGGAAAAGGAAGAAGGTAGATGGAAAGAAACTAATTAGGAGATTAATGCTATAGTACAGATTAGAGTTTATAAAAGCTTTTACCACTAGAGTGGTTAATGTATGAGTAGCAAAAGTGGATATAAGATATAGAAATACAGTTTATAAGACATGGCAACTGAGAAGCTGTTTGGGAGTGAAGGAGAGGGAAGAGTGGAAGATGACTTTGAGATTATGATGATGATTGAATGAAACCATGATAGAGTCCTCAGTAGTCATGGAGACTTACTAAGGAAAGTAGATTTGGAGCATGTTCAGTAAGATGCCTGCAAGACATCGAAGTGGAGTCATATAATAACCAGTTAGTGATATGGGATTGGACCTCAGGAGAGAAACTTAGGGGTGGCTGGATATATACAGATCTGAGAATACTCTGCATAGAAATAATGATGGGGGGCAGCTAGGTGGCGCAGTGGATAGAGGACCAGCCTTGAATTCAGGAGGACCCGAGTTCAAATCTGGTCTCAGACACTTAACACTTCCTAGCTGTGTGACCCTGGGCAAGTCACTTAACCCCAGCCTCCAAAAAAAAAAAAAAAAAGAAATAATGATTGAACCCTTGAGTTTGTCAAGAGAGAATATAGGGAGAGAAGAGGAAAAGATCTAAGACAAAGCCTTGGGAAACATCCACTGTATGGGCAGGATATGGATGCTGATTGCCTCAAAGGAGAGTGAGAAGAAATGATCATCTAAGTTAGGTAGCAGAAGTAGGAGTTATCAGTATTAAGAAAGCTGAGGGAAGAGGTTATCTAATGGGGAGGGATCAACAGTACCAAATGTTACAAGGATTCAAGGAAAATGAGGATTGAAAATAGGCATCAGATTTGACATCTGCTATCTTTAACAAATGCAGTTTCAGTTAAGTGGGGGAAGTTGAAATTCAGTATATATAAGGGGTCGTGAAGTGAGTACACAAAGAGTAAGTAGCTGTAGCAATGTAGATGGCTTTTCCTAGAAGCTTGATTGTGAAATGGAGGAGAGATATAAGATGGAAGATTGAGAGGATAGTAGTATCAAATAGAGGAAGGTATTTTCTTTTTAAAAAAAAAAAAAGGAGATCAGTCAAGAGAGCTGATGACTGAAGGGACAAGATGTAATCAAATCAGCATGCCTGCCAATTTAGCAAACAAGAATCATTTGAATGCAAGGAAAGATAAAAAGATTCTTTTTTTAAAAATTAATTTTACAATTATAATTTTTTTGACAGTACATATGCATGGGTAAATTTTTTTTTACAACATTATCCCTTGTACTCACTTCTTTTCCTAATTTTCTCCTCTCTCCCTCTACTCCCTCCCCTAGATGATAGGCAATCCCATACATGTTAAATGTGTTACAGTATATCCTAGATACAATATATCTATGTAAAGCCAAATTTCTTGTTGCACAATAAGAATTGGATTCCAAAGGTAAAAGTAACCTGGGTAGAAAGACAATAGTGCAAACAGTTTACACTCAATTCCCCGTGTTCCTTCTCTGGGTGTAGCTGTTTCTGCCCATCATTGATCAACTGGAACTGAATTAGATCTTATTTATGGTGAAGATCAGAATATATCTTCATACAATATTGTTGTTGAAGTGTATAATGATCTCCTGGTTCTGCTCATTTCACTCAGCATCAGTTGATGTAAGTCTCTCCAAGCCTCTCTGTATTCCTCCTGCTGGTCATTTCTTACAGAACAATAATCTTCCATAACATTCATATACCATAATTTACCCAACCATTCTCCAATTGATGGACATCCGTTCATTTTCCAGTTTCTAATCACTACAGAAAGGGTTGGCACACACAGGTCCCTTTCCCTTCTTTAGTATCTCCTTGGGATATAAGCCCAGTAGTAGTACTGCTGGGTCAAAGGGTATGCACAGTTTGATAACTTTTTGGGTATAGTTCCAAATTGCTCTCCAGAATGGTTGGATTCTTTCACAACTCCACCAACAATGTATCAGTGCCCCAGTTTTCCTGCACCCCCTCCAACATTCATCATTATTTTTTCCTGTCATCTTAGCCAATCTGACAGGTGTGTAGTGGAAGATAAAAAGATTCTAACCCAGTTTTTGTTGAGTTTTTTTTTTTCAAATGGCAAAACACAACTTTTCCACCGAAATTTATCCAAATTAACCAAATAAATTTATTTAATTTGGTTTTATTTGTTTCTGAAACTATTGTTAATTAGACAAAGAATTTTTGCAAAATTAACTCAGTTGATCTTGATCTCACTGTTTTTTGACTCAAAAGTCTTCCTTCTCTTTTAATTTTGTTGTTTCTCATCTTCTAAGATGAGAATTGTGAGATTACACAAAGTAGAGGAGAAATCTTGATCCTCATATTCTGGATCAAGATTTCTCCTCTACTTTGTGTAATCTCATCTGCCAATTTGCATGAATCTTAATGTTTTTAAAATGAAAGTCAATCATGTTTAATATATAAAGAATTATTTGCCATCTAGAGGATGAAGTAGGGGGAAGGGAGGGAAAAATTTGGAAGGTTTTACAAGAATCAATGTTGAAAAATTATCCATGCATATGTTTTGAAATAAAAAACAGTAATAAAAAATAAAGAAAAATAGAACAAAAAGAAAGTTAGACTTCTCTAAAATCTGCCCCATTCTTTTTGGGGCTGTCACATTGGTTATAGAGCATAAGCTCCTTGAGGGAAGGAACTCTCTTTTTGTTGTCTTTCTGTCCTTGGCAACTAGCTCAGTGACTGCCATAGCATTTATTAAGACTTGTTGGATGGATTGATTGACAAAAAGCAGGCTGGAGAGACCTTGTTCCAACATTTAATGAAGAATAGATGTGATCCTGAAGCATCTTTGTTCACAGGATTGTAATGATTTATGGTCTCCAAGCCCTTACCCTCAACCCCCACCTCCCCAAATGAATTCTGAAAATGTTTGCTATGAGATAAATTACTTTTTCCTTTCTCATTTCCTAGATATGGAAACTGAGACATAGCAAATGACAGGTACTGTCTAGCCGAGCATGTCAGTGACAACCGGAATTAGGCAAGGACACCAATTTCCCAACTTTAATAAACCATATTGACTTTTAATTGTCTTTAAAAAAAAAAGAGTTACCAACAGGCAAGAAAAGACATTTTTTTGGGAACATAGATGTTTGTCTCTTCTGCTTTGAAACATTGGGGAGTGGGAGAAAGGTCAGAGGATGACTTTAATATTCTAATATTGATATAGGAGCAGCGTCTGCCAGAATGATATGAACTAAGAATATGGTGTTTTTCCAGCTTGTCGTTTTAAGGTCAGACCTCTGACTCAGAGCTGTGTGCTCAAATAGCAGCATGCATAGGTGATGTGCTGCCAGGAGAAGGACCTGGACTGGCTGGGCCTGTTCTTGTTGGTCCATTAAAATCCCCAGGTGAGGAGACACCAATTTCAGTAGTTTGAGAAGATAACATAGATCTAACCTGAAAATGAAATCCTATATTGTTATAGCTTCAACTTGGTCAGCCAAGGGCCCTTTTGCAAGGTGAGGGACTGATATTGGGCTGCTTTGGTTTGGTGGGTGTGGTTGAAGGGACATCTCACCTAAGCAGACAGATGTGTGACGCTCCTCTTAGGAATCAGTGATTTGGGGATTTCTACAGAACATCTTGTTTCAGCAGCACTCCTCTTCCTGTTTTCTCTTGACTTACAAGGCCTCTGCTTCAAGTTAAGCCTTCATTGCCTCTCCCTGAGGCAGTCTCCTGGGTCTCCTGACTTATCTCTTGCTGATCCATCAATCATATTGATGCCTCTATGAACAAGTATGATCGTGTCACTAGCATCCTTTGTAAGATGTGGCCTCACGTAGTCCCAGCTGAAGCAGGTTGCCACTGTCCCACTTCCTTCTTTTTGTGGTGGGTGGGGCCAGTCCCCGAGGTGCCTCCTCATAGATGAAGAAGGGAGGAAGAAAAAGGGAGCATTTCAAAGGTGGAGCATATTTCATGGCAAAGTTTGATCTCCAGACTCCAGAGTAAACTTGGAACAGAAATGGGTTTTCCCACCAGGCAAGATAATTGGTATCCCCCTCTATTTTACCTTCCAACCTCTGCCCAGATTTTTTAGAATAGGGCTATAAAACCATGTCAGCCACTTAATTGACTAGGACTTATCAAGCACCTACTATGTGCCAGGTACTTTGGGAAGTTCTGACAATACAAAGAAAGGGGAAAAATCCAGTCTCGGCACTCAGGGATCTCAGGCTAATAGGGGAGATAAGATGCAAATTCCTATGTAGAAACAAACTATAGGCTAAATTGGGGGTAGTTTCGGAGGGAAAGCACTGAGATTAAGGAGGCCTGAGGATGGCTTCTTGGAGGACCTGGGATTTTAGCTAGGGCTTGAAGGAAGCTCTGTGTCCTTCACTCTCAATTTTTATTTTTATGTGGGTAAAAGACATATGTAGACAATAACCCAATGGCCTTTTCTCCACTGATTTCAGACCCACCCCAGTTACAAGAAGGGTCGGTACATCTGTTGTTGGTGTCAAGTCTCCAAATTTTAGGCATAACTTCAATGAACTAAGCAACCCTGTTTGCCTGGACTTCTAAGGAAACAATAAGGAGCTCCCCTACAACTATTTTGGGCACACGGCAGGGAGGAAGATGGCAGTCAGTGGGGCCCAGTAGCATGTGCAGTGACAGGCAGCTGAGCTTCCTTGTTTCTTCCCACTCTGTGGACAGCTGGTCTCTTAATGGGCTGCCCCCTTGGCCTGCAGCTTTGTGTCGGCCCCGACCAAGAAGCCTTTATTCTTTTCTTGCTCCTTTAATCAGCTGAAAAGCTGTCTAATGAGCCAAAACCTGGGTGAATTGGATAATTATTGGGGACATTTTCAGTTGCTTCTGAAGGCTAGATCTCTGGTACTTCAGATATCCAACTGGCTATCTCAAAGCTATTTGACAAAATGGCAAAGGTTCCTTTGGGGAAGGACGTCCTGACCAAGTCCAGAGATCTTAGGTTGCTTCTTGAACAGAGGATTACCTCTTGATTCTTTACAAGAGTAGGGGCAGGGATGACTTCTTCCCTTCTTCCCTGTTGACATTTTGTTTCAAGCCTCAGCTCTAAACTGAGTGGCTCGGGGTCCCACTGAGGAAGCCCTGGTGTGTGCGATCTGGGGCACAGGGCAGTCAGCACATTGCCACTTGAGGACAATACCATCCGGAACTTCTGTCCGTCTCCTACGCCCAAGTTAGAGCCAGTAATTCGGGGTCATTGTGGTGAGACTACTTTGTCTTCAGTGAAAAACCTTGTTAATTTCTCCTTTAAATGTTCTGACGAACTTGATTTTGTAACTGAGTCTTTCTGAAAGGAGCATGTATAAGAGAGGGTTGCTAGGGGGCTCCTTAATGTAAATTAGGAATAATGGGCTTTAAGCTTCAGAAGAGAGAGAACTGAGATTGAGGGAGAAAGGAATGACTGTTGGAAAGAAAAAGCTAATCATATGTTTTGGGGGTAGGAAAGGTGAAGCATGGTGTGTCTCTGTAATCTCTCCTCTGTCCACTGCCAGGCCAGGGAGAAGAAAAAAGCAGATTTGATAAAAAGAAGCTAAAACTTATAGAATCTTAAAGCTGGAAGTTGATCTCAGAGACCAATTTTAAATCCTTTCCCCTGGTTTTATAGGTGAGGAAACCGAGGTACTCAGAAGTGAGGTATTTGGCCCGAGTTGGCAGCAGAGCCAATGTTAGAACCCAGGTATGCTAAATCTTAGGCTCCCGTTTTTTCCCACCGTGCTGTATGCTGTTGCTAATTACTTCATCAATGGTTTCTAGGAGAGGCCAGCCACAAGGCTTCTTTCTTTCTGAGGCTAGCGTACCTGTGGTTGCAGCTGCAATGGGGGGGGGGGCTCTCCCTGCTTTTTTTGGATGAGAAATTGGCCAAACTAAGGTCTGGAGCTGTGAGTGTGTGTTCCTCCAAGGGATTAAGGCCATTGGAAAGCTTGTTTCTATGAACAAAGCCACATTAAGGAGCCATTCAGAATTGCCCCAAGAAAGAAAAGGAGGTTTGTGGGCTCTGTCACTTCCACGCTGTCAATTTTCTCATGATTCAGAGTCTGAATCAAAGGGGTCATTATTAAAGCTGAGAGAAGGGGCACCTAACTGAAGGCAGGTGCTTTAGAAACACTTGTTAGATTAGTGGAGCTGAAAATGGAGCAGCTGGAGATTGGAGGGGAGGGAGAGAGACAGAGAGGAAGGGAGAAGAGAGACAGAAAAGGAAAGGAGAGGGGGAAAGGAAGGGAAGAGGGGCAGAAAAGTGGAGAGCAGAGGAGAGACAGGGAGGAAGGAGAAAGAAGGGGAAGGAGAGGGGGGAGAGACAGGGAGGAAAGAGAGACAGAGGGGGAGGGGAGAGAGACAGGAGAGACAAGGGGGAGAGAGGAAGGAGAGAGATAGGGGGAGAGAGGAAGGAGAGAGAGATAGGGGGAGAGAAAGAAAGAGAGGGAGGGAGGCAAAAAGAAGGAAAGAGAGACAGAGAGAGACAGACCTCCTGGGGGCTACTGGGAGAGCAGGCTGCCCCTAGGACAGCTGAAATTCAAGGAGGGCAGACTTGATTGCCAACTTGAAGTCCAGTGATGTGAGCCCCAAGCCAAGTATCGGGGACATGAAACAGAGCAACTGGAACATGAAGTCCAGCATGGAGAACATGAGAAGGGGATTTTGCAGCCGTAGGAACAGAAGCCAGCCCAGGGCACCTTAAAAGACTTGACCAGATTCTTCCCAGGAGATGAGCCCCAACTCTTCCTCTCCCTGTTTGAGCAAGTAATCTTTGTGGAGTTGGGAAGCTGGGTGTGGGCTGCTGGGTAATCATATGAATTCAGTACCCAGATAAACTGAGGCTGAAGCTGCCAAAGTATATACACTTAATCCAAATAAGGCCAGTGTTTCTTATGATATCTTTAATGACACAGGGTTCAAAAGATTAAGTAGAACATTTGTCATTTTGAAAACAAAATTCAAACCTTATAACCCAACCTGACGAATCCATGGCAAAATTTAGAGCAAGGTTAAGACATTGGAATTTTAAATCTGTGGGTAAGCTAAGAGCTAGCAAGTTGGATTGCTTTTAAAAACATTTTACTAATACCCTTATGTTCATTAGGGTTATTACAATCATATTGCTATTAATTTTTCCTTTCTCTACTCCTGAATTCTCCCTGGTAACAACTGAAAATGATCTTTTCAACCTTTCCCCAATTGGTGGTCACCTCTTTTCTTTCTGTCCCTGACTTGCTTATGCAATGGTGATTGAAAGGCTATAAACATTGAGTAGACTATATTAAATGGTTCCAAATTATTTTCTTTATCCCTTTTAGAATCATAAAATTTGCTGAGAAAATCATAGACTTTTTTGTTGGGGGGGGGGGAGGCTCAGAGAGCATCTATTCTATTCTCTTTTAGTATAAGGGAACAGACCCAGAGAGAAGCAATAATTTGTATCAAGTTAGCCTCAGAAGTGTAGTCAATAGCCAGGCAGGTACTGGAAGGCTGCTGACTGGCTGGAGCAGAGTGGAACTTACTTGGTGATCTCTTGCATGTGGCTGTAAAGTTCCCAACTCCCTAGAGGTTAAGAAAGGAAGGGAGACGAATCCAGAAGAAAGAAAGAGAAAGGCAGGGACTGTGATCAGAAGAGAGAAGAGGAGACCCAAGATAAGGAGCTCAGCCTTGGTTAGGAAGACCCAGTTTCCTCCCAAAGCGATGGCTTTCCAAGTGTGCTCCACAATGCCAGGAAGTGGGTAGTGTGGATTTGTGATTAGTAAGAGCCTGGCTGACTGACTTTTGACCTTGAGTAGGAGAAACTTGTGTGCATGATCATGGTAGCTCATGTTTGTGTCTTGCTCACCTCTCAAACTTGAGAATAGAAGTGTGGTACCGTGGAAGGAATGCTGCATTTGGAGTGAAAGGATCTGAATTTGAATTGTGGCTCTGGGTAACTGGCTATGTCGCCATTCCCCTCAGCCTCAGTTTCCTCATGTAAAATAAAGGGGTTGGATGTGATGATTTGGGAGGTCCCTTCCGACTCTTTACCTAGGGTCCTATGATTTTTAATGTCTTCTAGTTTGAAAGCTGGGATCTTATGGTCCTGCGTGGAGGCAGGTATTCTTCCAGTTTTACAGGGAATTCTTTCTCTTAGATTGAGGAAGGGGAAGTGTTTTTTGGCCTGTGGATTACGGGGCTGGCTTGTGGTGATTGACCCCATTTAGGGTTGTCTTTGCAAAGATGCTGGAATGGTTTGCCATTTCCTTTTCCAGCTCATTTTACAGATGGGGAAACCGTTATATTGGATTAAATGATCTGCCCGGGGACACACAGCTAGTTGGCGTCTTGAGGCCAAATTTGAACTTGGGTCTTTCTGACTTCAGGGTCAGTCTCACTGTGGACCTCCCACTCAGATAGTTCTCATTATCCAGTTGAGCACTCTCACTGTTCTCTGCACCACATTGTTCCTGAGGGAAAGTGAGTATGGAGCAGTGACTCAGGAATATGTTTCATGAAGAGTAGTCCTGCAAAGGGGAGGACACTTTGGTGTTCATCCTGTTCTCAAACCAGATGGGACAGTGAAAGTCTGTGTGAAATAGAGATGATTGAACATTAAAATTCCAGAACCCAACTTGATATATATCCTGTGGCTAGAATCAAAGCTCTATTAAAAGAATTTATTGGCACCTGCTTCAAATAATAGCAGCTCTTGCTTGATGGAAAGGTTTTTTGGCAAGTTGCCTTGGATGAAGAGTCAGAGCCAAAAAGGGTATTTGTGACACCAGGTGGGATGTACAAGTTTAGTGTCTTACCCTTTAGACAGAGGAATTCATGTTCCTTTTTCGAGAGACTGCTTAATAGCTTAGGAAATGGACAAGGGACATCTGCCACAGCCTGTATGGATGACCTGGGTATTTTTAGCTAGGGTGTAGTCGACCCTTCTAGAACATTTCAGGCTGATGTTAATATTAAGTATACACTGAAAAGATGGTTTTCTAAATGACCCTTGGTGTTATCGATGTGAACCTTCAGTAGCCAGAAATTAGGGACACAAAGGAGAAAGTGAGGAGAACTGTGTATATTTTCATGTTGCTTTACAATTTATAAAATACTTTGTTTACAACACTCCTGTGAGTTGGATAGTGCAGTCTTTCCTCAGGAAATCAGAGGTCTAAAGATGTGAGATGATTTGCCCATTGCCACGGAGGGGGGGGGAAGGTGAGCGGCACCCACAGTGGTAGCAGAGTATCGTGGTAAGAGAACTTGATTTGGAGACAAAGGGCCTGGATTCAAATTACTTGCCTGTGTTGTTACTGTTAGTTCCCTATGTGTCTCAGACAAGCAACCCTCTTTATTTCTGTGGGCCTTAGTTTCCTCCTTCTCCTAATAATGATGAGATGAGTTAGACTCGATAGCATCTGAGGTCCCTTTCCATTCTAAACTGGGGACTCCCATAAGCAGAATATCATGTATAGCTCCGGCACATTGTGGCTTTACCTTCAACCCGTTAGACATGTATGGGCAATTTTTTTTAAGGAATTGTAAACCATTTTTTGGGACCAGAACCTGTTTGTAAGTAGGGAACTAACTGCCTCTGGGAACTTGTGGGTCTTTTAGTTGTCACTCAGTCAACAACATCTTTTGAGTAATTGAGTCCAACTGCAAAATTAAGGGATGGAGTCATGTACTATGATATGGTGTGATTCAGCCTTGTGTTTTCCAGAGTATTTTTCTCACCCCTAAGTGTTCCCTACCAAAAAAGGTCTACATAGCTTTCACCCTCTCCTATTTCTGTCAATGTGTAGGTCAGGAAGGGGCCCTTCTTTTCCATCAGTCAGGATTTGCTTGTACACTGACTGTACAGGACACATACAGAACAGCAGTCAGTAATGGACCCTGGGTGAAAGACGATGAGGGCAAAGGGGGATTTTAGAAAACTTCATTTAAATGTTCAGCATACTTAGTACCCCTCCATTTCTGATAGGTAATGCCGATGACTAGGAACAGATTTGAATGGCCTCATTCCTCCAAGCTGGTTGTTCTTTCCCCACATTGAAGACTAGAGTTGTTCCAAGGTAGAAGAAATAGCCCAGCGGAGACCTCGAAATATTCTGCTAGAGGCAGCTAACTAGAAAGCAGCATTGTTTGCATCACGGATCAGATCCTTTCAAAATTGCAAACTTGAGAAAAAACAGAATATAAGGACAGAAGTTGAAGGGAAAAAAGTACAGAGACAAAAAAGAGATGTAAAAGGAAAAATAAAATATAAATATAGACTCCAAGGCAAAGGAAAATGAAGACCTGATGAAATTGAGAAGAGGGGAAGTATAAATCTTTGTCATATTTTAAGTGTTAAAATTCTATTCATCTGTTCCTCCCATCTAGTGGTGATATTTCTGGTTTGCTTCTATGTTACCCTGTGTATGATTCTAAACCCCCTTTGAATCTTGGTGGCTCCTGGCATTCACTGGGTCCACCTGTTGTGGATATTTCAGACCTCTGATTGATGTTTGAAGGCTGAAGGTTCTAATACCCTCTTTTATAGTTTGTATACATTTCCACCAAAGATCAGCAACTGGCTACTGTCCTTTAGAGAAAAGAATATTTAATAAAAGATTTAGTAGTGGTTTTTCTCTATCCATGTTTTTGTTTTGAAGGTGAATTATTTTAGGGAGACTATTTCAACTAGGAGTGTTACCCACTATCAAAGTATTTGATGGCCTGGCTTCTTGATGGGATTTGTGAATTACACAATTTAGATTTATTCAAGACACATCATCAAGACAGCTCTGTAGTTGGTGCACAGAAGTATGCAAAGCCAAAACAAGTTGTTCTGGAGTTAAGGTAAAAAGAGTTGTCTCTGCTGAGAGTAGAATGTTTCTTAGCTTTTATCAAGGTGTTTTCCAATGTCATGAAAGATATTTAAATGTAGCTACTGTAAGAAAGGATGTGTTTTAATTCATCTTAACTTATCTCCCATATTATTGACAGACAGAAGGGAGAGGGGTTTCTATATAGAGTCTAGAAAGGGGATCCAATAATCCAGGACAATCCAGCGTTGTCCAAGGCAGGGCTTCTTAAACTTTTTCCACCTGTGACCCCTTTTTTCCCTGAGAAATTTTTACACAAGTCCAGGTAAATATATATATATATATATATATATATATATATATATATATATATATATATATATATATATATACAGATCAAACATTTACCGATAATCATAATTTTGCCACCCTCAAACACATATGGGTGGCAAACCACGGTTTAAGAAGCCGGGGTCCGAGGGAAAGAAAGAAGACTGTACGTGGTAGATAAAATACTCCTATCACCAAGAAAAGTTTTTTCCATTGCGAACAATAGGAAATTGGAGGGTCCTTTCTCCCTTCTTCACCTGATTCTCCTTTTTCACATACATCCTGTTACCTCTACTAGGAGATGGGGTCTTTGCGTTCCCCGGGAGATTGAAATCAGATTCATCGGTTCAGAAGAAAAGTATATCCCAGTGATCTTGAACATGTCATCATGGGAGGGAAGGTGAGGTTGCAGATTTTGAGATTAAAGAGGAGGGAACTGGGAGTGAAGCTATAGGTCAGAGTGTCAACAGCCCTGGGGGAGACCAGTGATTGAGGAGCAGCACATATGAGCTGGAAATGGAGTTTTCACCCTTCCATCTTCCTTCATGTATTTGGTCTTGTTTGTTTTGTTTTTACTTTGAAGGAAATCAAGCTTGAATGAGATGAATTGGTCCTAATGAGAATGACCAATTCCAAGTATGTAGAGAGGGAAGAAGAAGGGAAATCGAACTGAACCAGCAGGAAGGAAGCACTAAACTGCTCTTCTGGGATGACCATTAGTAAATAAGGAGGTTTTTCTCAGGAGGAGAAAAAAGAGCAAATGAATTAACAGGCATGAGGCCAAGTACTAGACAGAGAGAAAGATAAAGGTGAAAGAAAAATCCCCAAAGACATTGTATTGTTCACCTTTTGTTCAGGGCCACTGGGAATGTCCAAAAAGTATCTAAGCATTTTTTCAACCCTTGGATCTTGTGTTGCTAACGTAGAAGGGGAACCAGAAGCTGGGATGTCAACTGGGAACTCTGGAGATGCGGGCCAAGTGGGCCACTGAATTCACTGTGTTTGACTCTTAGGCCTGCATAGTCCTGGATGTTTGGAGTTTGATCCTCCCAGTGGTGCTTGTGAGGTCACAGACTTTGGAAAGATTCCCCATAGCAGAACTGTAATGTGACCTCACTATACGACACTATCTGTCAGAGAGAAGTCAGAGCTGCATCTTGGATTGTTCCTCCTCACCCTGGATGAGGAAGGGCATTGTTTTCTGAGGCTCCAGACAACCCTCTTTATAATCTAGTGGTCAATGTAGTGAAATGGTAGGATGTTGACAGTGAGCTAATGTTGCTTCCAGGCAAGTTGACACAAGAGCAAACGAAGGGTTTTTTTCTATCTAGGATTAATATCTATGAAGCATTATGAATCGAGGGGGGCAGATTATTCTGAAGGACATCAGGGCTGAAAAACTGGAGAGATTCCTGGAGTGCTTCCACAAAACACCAAGGAAGTAGCTTTGCCATTGAAATCAGTGGCTGGTTCTTTGTTATGGAGTTGACTTGGAGTCTGAATGCAAGAGGTGATGCTTCAGATTCTGTGTCTCAGTGAAAAGTGCACAAAGATGTGGACAAACCCACTATATCAAGGAGAGAAATGTGACTTTACCTCTCTTCCTGAGAGTTCACGTCTGAAAATGCAAAGGCCCTGCCTTTCTTATCTTGGGAAAAGAAGAGTTTGATAATTGTGGCAATTGGCAGCAATTGGGGTAGGTCAGTTGTTAACTTCAAGCAGAGGCCATGAATCATGTCTTTTTCAAAGAGCCATAGTTATCTAATAGGTGTGACTTGTAAGACCAAGCAAATTCATTTACTCTGAGGGCGGGCTCACTTTGGATATGATCAACTCCCTTGTGGTTGGAGAGTATCAGGCTATCAGGAATACTTGTGGTTTATGGAACAACACAGCTATACTCTTAGTGGATGTTGGATGGAGAGGAAAAGAGCCTTGAAGTGGCAGTGAGAAGACCTGTGTTCTATTTCTGTCTCTGCCAAGGGTTTCCCAGCTGTAACCTTGGGAAAGTGTAGACTCGCCAACTATTCAAGGACTGGGGTGATTCTGTAGTCCTACTGTACACAAAGAAGGCTCTTTCTGCTGTATCCTTAACTCTTAGTTATTTAGCCTCAAGATAACATGCCTTATAAGGAGGCAGCCCATTTCACATGGGGTTGTTCTTGTTGTCAGGAACTTTTTCTTTGTTTTCGCTCTACTTCCATTCAGCCTTCTTCCTCGATATTCTGAGATCAAATGAGTCACCACTCCTTCTGGGCCTTGGATCCTCCCTCTGTAAAATGAAAGGGTTGGATTAGATGCCATCTCTGGGCTCTTCTGACTCTGATCTTCCATGATATATGAGCTTCATGCAGGTGAGAAGCCTAATTTTCCTCCATTTTGTCCTTCTTTCATCTACCTTATCTGTTTGGGGTACTTTTAAAGACAAAGCATGCTGTACTTAAAGAAGGTACTTTACTGACTTGCAGCTTAAAATGGAAAATTGGCTCCTACGTGAAAACAGTTTTGGCATCTTAAAGTTTAGAACATCAGAGGGGCGTCTTGAAAGCTGTTGGTTACATGTAAAGACGTATATCTTGCTGAGAGCTAAAATGAAGCACTTGAGAGGCTAATTTTCCAATTTATAGAAGACTCAGAGCACAGAAGCAGATAACTCTCATACCAGATGAAAGAACTAGGCTTCCAAAGGATCTCAATGGTCTGGCTGAATCAAATGAGATGCAGTTCAAGAGGGGTCTATCTATATAAAGTTCTACCACGTAGAACTTTCTAAGTGTAAGATGTGGAAAAAGAAAGATACAACAGTTTGTATGCAAAAGTCAGTTCCAGACAAGGGGCTCCCTAGAAGACTGATGCAAATTGAGACTGCTGTAAGAGATTGCAATATCCGTGCTGAGAAAGGGCCTCTTCTACTGTCTTGGTCCAACCATTTTTGGAATGGCTTGGTCAGTTTTGGATGCTCTAACTTAAGAAGGCTGTCAGTGAGCCACAGCATATTCAGAATGGCAGCTAGTTAAGGTCTCGGGTCCACATCATAGGAGAAATGATTGAAGAAACAAGGGGTTTAGCACAGACAGAAAAGACTTCAGGTACTTGAAAAGCTATTGTCATGGAGAAGAGGGGTGATTTTGTTCAGTTTGGCCTCGGTGACTATGGTAGATATTGCAAGGAGGCATATTTAGGCTTTCTTCCAATTAGAGCTGTCCCAAAGTGAAGTGGGCTGCCTTGGGAGGCGGGGTCATTCCCCTGCCCCCCATCAGTGGTTTCTAAGTAGAGACTGAAAGATCAGTGGGAATGCTGATTATTTTTTCAGATATGGGTTAGATCAGATGAACTCTGAGGGCCTTTCTGATTGGGAAATGACAGGATTTTATGTGGAGGATGGATTAGAGAATCTGGACACAAGGGGACTAATCTGGAAACCTAGGTAGGAGGCTAGTTAGTAGCTCAATTGAGAGGCAAGGAGGACCTGAACTAGAGTAGTAACCATGGAACTAGAGAGGGAGGACAGTCATGAGAGATGTAGACAAGACTTGACAACTGGTTAGGTATGGGGGGGGGGGGCTTCCATACTTTGGACTCTCTATACTCTGATAAAGTCCCTATTGTTATTCTAAATTTAGCTTTCAAGTTTCCAAGAATTCATTCATTCATTTGGGTAACATTTGTTAAGCAACTGCTCCGTACAGTTGTGACCAAACTCGGCACTGAGAAGAGATGAGCAAATGAACCTCTCTCTCTTTCGAGGAGGTGGGGTCTTATGGGTGTCATACAATGGATGTTCTCTTCGACTGTTGATAGCTTTGTTTTACTAAACCAATTTTTCCCACTTTCTTTTTGATGCTTTGTTAGAAAGTTCTCTGACTCGGAAAGGGGAAGAGGAGATATTCAGAAATAAAGGCGTCGCAAAGACAAAAGAAATCCATTTTTAAAACTGCTGTATGAGATATACTTAGGGGATATAGAAAAATAAAATGACCTCAATTTGCTGACAATCTAATAGATAGTTCCCCATTCTGGTATTCCAGGATTTGGTGAGCAAGGTCCTCATACCTATTGTATGACTTGATTTTTGTAGCATTTGGTCAGCTTGCTTTTCCCAATTCCCATTTTTAATCTGCTCTTGGCCTCTTGATCACTGTATTGTCTGCCTTCTAGACTTTCTGGATCTGACCACAATTGCACACAGCCTTCCATGTATATACCCTGGTGTTGTTAATATGCGGGGAGAAGAAGGCTTTTTGCTTTAGTTCTAAGCTATGGCCTGAAAAACTCAATTTTGAGGTGGCTTAAAAAAAATCCCACTCCACGCCGCTGAAATCTTCACCAGAAGAGCTTCATTTTGTTTGTTTGAGACCCTGTGTTATACCTACAGCACATTCCCCCTTTGATGATCTGCTTTAAGGGATACTTCAGGACTTGGGCTTTTTCTGTGGATGGAGCTTTTCCCATATTGGGCTTTTCTTTCCATGCTCTGATATCTATAGTAGGCAGGCTATAAGTTTCAGCATCTATAATCTCAATAGTTCTATTGTCTAAAACTTAAGCAATGTATTTTACTAGCTAGAATTGAATTTATATACTAGAATCATTTTGAACAAAAATAGTATTATTTCTGTGGAGTAGAGAGAGCTGAATACTTTGGATCTATAAAGCAAATGAATAAGGCTGGCTTAGCAATGAACTATGCCCAGGCCAAGGCCAGATGTCCCTCCAGGAGAGGGATGGCTTTCTCTGTAGCCACTCCCGGCTTTGGAGCTAATTTGGATGCTGAGTAGTTCTCCAGGTATTTATATGTAGTGTTTGGTATTTTTACTGGATCCTATTCTTCTCCCTGGGATCACCTAAAATGGTAAGAATTTTCTAGTGGGATTAAGGTTGTGATCTCTTGGGAGGGGTGGGGACATCTGCTGTTAGTTATTTTTGTATTAATAGCCTCCCCTTAAATGTATGTTATCAAATGAGCCATATTCTTATCAGCTGAGATAGTGGCCACAGTGACCTGGGCACTGCCGGGGAAGTTGCTCTCCAAGGCATGGCTTCCCAGAAACACTCGGGTAAGGAAAGCCTGTGGTATTCTTTTATATGCTTTTTCTGATAATGATGATTTACAATGGAAAATGGACTTGACCGGCAAAAATTGGGGGATTGAACGATTGTAAGTTGATAGATCTTGTTACTGCCTGAGAGTTAGTAGCAATTAGGGAATTGTTATCAAACTAGCTAAGGTGGTAGGCTGTGTTGATAGAGATAGATGAGAGATTTCATTTCATCTTTCTCTCCCCAGGATTCAAAAATATTTGTTGAATCTATGAATTTCCAACATGCCATTGTGATAACAGATTTTTGCATTCATTCTAATCAAAAGATGTAGATGTCTCATAAAGCCAAGGGTATGGGTTCTTGCTGGTTTGTTTTTTTTTTTTTTGGGGGGGGTGACTTTCCAGTCTAGTTCTGTGTCTATTTTGACTTTTAAAACTTACTTTTCATGTTGAAGTTGATTGTAAACTTTCTAGAAAGGGGCTGGATTACGGAGGGGGACTCCCATCACAGGAATGGATGTTAGTGCCCTTATCCAGCAGAGACAGAGTTTCCACGGGACGATTAAGGGTCCATCCCGGTTTGTTGGATCTTTGGGTTTTTCCCCCTTAAGTCAGCCTGCTGTTTCTCCCCTTCCAGGATCAGCCTTTTGGGAGGATGCAGCTCTTCTGTGCCAATTTTTTTTTTTTTTTAAACTGAAAAAGCAACTTTCTGAGAACTAGAAGTCTAAGGGAGACAGTTGGATGACAAGGATTAAAGGAAAAGCGAGGAAATCTGCGCCATTTTCATAGTGTCACTTCTTTGTAATGTTTTAAGTTGCTATTCAATAACTCTTTAGGATAACTAGTTAAGATAGGATGCTTCTGAAAATTCTTTTGCTGCTGTTGTATAACCATCCTTCTTAGGCATTAAGAGTTAAGGCTTCCCTTATTCCTAGGTGCATAAAAGCAACGCTTTTTCTTACAAAGGAGCCACTCTTCAGACCCCAGGACCACATCCTTGAGATTGTGTTAATCAGCTAATATACACAGTCTTTGGGTGTGGAGAAATTACTCAGCTCTGACTTGCCCCTGGTACGCCTTGGGTGTTTGGTAATTGGTAGAGGAACATTTGATTTCACTTATTAATTAAATAGCTGAGTTATTAAATGCCAAAGTTGATTTAAAAGGTGACACATTTACAGCACGCCTTCATTTTGGGTTATAAATTATACTGGGTCCCCAAGTGTGACTGTGGCCTCTATAAATCCAGAAGGGCTAAGTACAGCTTGAAAGGGCTATTCATTCTTGGAGTAAATTGGATCAACTTGTATTCAACTCTCCTGTGAAATTGGGGGCGTGGGGGGAGAACTTATTTTAGGAAATAGAATTCCAGCTTTGTACTGAGAATATAAATTCAGAAACTGGATAGACTGGTGGGGAGGGGGGGGAGAGGATGCGGTGTGACCCTAAAGTAGGTGTGGTCTCCATGGGACAACTGTCTAACTTTTGTTAGTGGCTTCTTGTGAGTCTGTGCTTAAAATAGACCCTTGAGGATAAGAACAAGGGATTTGGGGGTAGTTGGACCCCATCCTCCACTTTGAGCTCTGACAGGCGAGTCATGAGGGCAAAGAAAGCAACCTCCCTAGCGGCCGGCCCACCCACCTCCCCACCCATTGGTATACAGTACAGCCATCAAATCCCTTTCAAAAGAGCTGTCCAGGGCTGACACACATGGTGGAGTTAATGGATTTGATAAAGGCAAAAGCAAAATGTTTCAGGCCTCTGGCTCCCCACTAAGTTTCTGCCCGTCATTACTGTCCCTTATGAATAATTTGGGGCAGTTATCTAGCCAGAGCACTGTGGTTGTCTGAATGGTTTTTGTTTTCTCTGACAGGTCCAGCTCTTCTTTCTCCTGAAATCCACCAACCCTTCCTCCCAAATAACCACAACCTCAGTGCATTTGGTGGGAGGGATTTCTTCAATGCTTTGTTTGAGAAGCAGTTGACCTTGGATTTAGAAAAGGACCCGTGGACCTGATTTTTTTATATGGGTTTATTAAGTCTCATCTAGTCTGATCCCTGAGCTAACAGGTGAGGAAACTGAGGCACAAGGGAGGAAGTGAGTTGGTTCAGCAGGGCTTGACCACCATTGACTAACAAAGGCAGATGGATATCTTTTGGGCTCAGCGCAGTGGGCTTGCTAGGTGTTAGGGGGGAAAGTTGAGGTTAGACACAGGCCTCGGAATTGTAAACACAAAAAGAACTTGGTAAAATTGAGAAGTGAACTTAGTCTATTTTCCTTTGTCCTCGCTTGTTCAGCAAACACCACACATTTATCAAGTTGCTAAAAACCCCCAACGGGGACCTGCAGAGGTGGATGTGACTGAACCACAACAACAACTGTGCATGTCTTGCTGGGTAGGTACTGGGGAGATGCCAGTGGCTTATGAGTTGGTGGAGGTGATTGGACATGTTCCCTGAGAAAATTAATCCCCTGCCAGTTCCTTTACTGTCTTCGTGAGCTTCCATTCTGGCTTCAGCTACTTTAGTATCTTTTTAAAATGCCGAAACAATTCAAAGGCATCAGTGATTAATGAAAGCTGAGGATGTGCCCCGTTCCCAGGGTATTTGTATCTTAAAAGGGGATTCTTTTAACATGGAAGCCAGAGTGTCACAGATATCTTAGAAGCCAGCTTAAGCAGAATCTTTGCCATTTAAAAATGCCCTTTTATGCTCTCCACAGCCAGAGAAAGAACTGTGGATGTGCATGCAAGGAGAAGCACACTATTTCCCTTTATTTATTTATTTATTTTTGGGTGGTTTTTCCCTTTTGTTCTGATTCTTCTCTTACAACATGAGTAACTTAAATATAAGTTTAACACGATTGCAAGTGGATAACCTCTATTGGATTGCTTGCCATCTTGGGGGGGGGCAAGCTAGAAAGAAGGGAGAGAAATTGTAAACACAAAATCTTATAAAATGAATATTGAAAACTATCTTTACATATAATTAGGAAAAATAAAATACTGTTTGCTAAATATGCATACACATATACACAGGAAAAATATCTCATTTTTAGTTTGGTACAGTGGAAATCTAGTTTGAGAACCTGAGGCTATATTGCAGTATATAACCCCTCTGGATCATAGTTTGCTCTTCTATAAAATGGTGGAGTTAGGCAGACTGATCTCTAAAGATGATACCTACCTTCAGCTCCCACTCACTCTAGCATCCAAAGCTGGGTGCTCCAGCATGCTCTATTGACTATGTTACCCCCCCACTGTGACCAAGTTGACTTTTCTTTTGTTCAGTTCACTCGAGAACTTATTTCTCTGTTGTATTAATGAATGCTAATGTATGATACTCTTATATCAAAACTTTTTTAAACTGTGGGTCATAACCCTATGTGGGGTCATGTAGTTGAATGTGGCGGTTGTGAAATTATGACTTACTATCAATTAATGTTTAATTAATTGATTAATTTAATTAATTTAATACCTATTTTATATACCTGTATGTCTGGGGTCGCATAACAACTTCTTGGGTTGTAAGTGGGAAAAAGTTTAAAAAGCCCTCTTTTAGATAACAAACCTATATTTAATAGGGATCTTCAGCGTTTTTAAATCACAGAATTTGAAAGCAGCCAAAGGAATAACTAGTAATATGAATGGTGGCAAGATCGTAGGGGAAATATTTATGAGGGAAGCAAAGAGGAAGAAGAGGTGTCAAAGCCCAGTGTATCTTAGTATCCCGATTAGTAAGAGCAGCTTTCGCTAAAAGGGAAGAAACTGGGAGCATGAGTCTTTGTGTTAGTGGGGCCCCACTGGTACCTTCCCATTTATGAGTCTGGTAGAATTAGTCTTGTGTATGATCACACCTAATCATAGGCAAAGAGCTATTCCATTTTTATTAAGTCTCCAGATACATTACTACTACTACTGCACAACTGCCCTTTTTATCGCCAGAAGTTTTAATATAATTGGTTGCCTATTTTCAGTAAATCAATGTAAATGCGCTTTCATTAGAGACCTATATTAGTTTTGGGTGTGAGTGGCACACTGATGTGGGCTATGGCAATTAGCAGACCAAAAATAACCTTCAGAAAATGATTTTTCCATTTCTATTCCCACTCGTTGGGCTCCTTGGAAGAAAGCGCATCATTAGAAAAACTGTAAACAGATTGATTATAAGAATTACATTTACATATTCATATTTGGGGTCACTTGAAATGGTATATGAGAAGATAAGCATGTGTGTGTGTGTGTGTGTGTGTGTGTGTGTGTGTGTGTGTGTGTGTGTGTTTTGGGGAAGTATTATATATCCATTTTCTAATCACAAGTCTAGTCTCCCAAAAGGAAGGATTTACCTGAAAAGTTATCTATTGTAATATGATTTGCATGCACACAATTCATTTGGAAGCTCCAACTTGTTTTAATTACAACATGTTGGATGTATTTCAGGAATTTGCTGAAAGAGGAAACTTTGTAGTTAAGTGAGGAATGTTATCTGTATAGCAGGAGGCGTTGAAAGAAATGCAGGCTGCCCTTCTGGAATAAGGGCCTGAGCAACTGGAGAGAAAAGTCAGTTCTAGCTCCAGCTGAATTCTAGTTTCCCAAACCCTGGAGATGGCTGTAGGAAATGATTCCAACAACTAAATTCGAAAGCCTTGCCATTGGGTCAGTTGGCTTTTTGAAGAACAGAGCCTTCGGGGGGAGTATTGATTCCCTAATAAAAGGCATCCCTAATCACTGGTAACATTTATGTAGCACTTTGCATACGTGAGACCCCTGGAGCCTTACAACCCTGCAAGGGAAATGCTCCAGCTATTATTAGCCCATCGAACAGATGAGGCCAAGGGAGGCTTAGCGGCTTGTCAGTGATGACCTGGCTAGTAAAAGTCAGAGAGAATTTGAACCCATGATCAAGTAAATTCTATCACTAAGCTCTGCTTCCTCCAAACAGGTAATGGGGGGGGGGGGGTTTGTGTGCAAATGTATACATGTGTGAGTGCTTTCACTGTATAGTAACTTTTTTGTAACGTAGAATTGCTAGAGCATTGAGGAGAAATCCTAGGGCTAGGAAGTGGCAGAGGCTGGAATCTGTATCTTCTTGTCTCAAAGGCTGGCCTTGTAGATTCACTATTCCAACCCTCAGGAACACAAGTGTGTGTGTTTTCCCCTTCCAAGGCTGGGCTCCTTGTCCAGGGACTTAAGTACTGGGCTTTAAGTTTACTGTAACAACACAGCGCCTCCATTTGTTTATTTAGTAAGCATTTGTCAAGTGGCTATTATTTTGTGCCAGGCTTTGAACTCTTGTTTCATGTCAATTTGGTAGAGTTTACACATCCCTGGCTTTAGCTCCTGCTTTTAGCCATTTTGATTCTGGTAATTTCTGTCAAGTTTCACAGTAAACACTCAGACTTTTCAGTTTTCCAGAATTTCATGTAGTGCTCTACTTTTAGGAGAAAGAAACTGAAGAAAAGGAGCTCATAGAATCACAGGCTTAGAATTGGAATAGATCTTAGAATGTATTTAAATCGCCCCTTTCCTTTTAGGAGAGACCAAGGCTTGGATAGGTCAAGTGACTAGACCGTTCTCTCCAGGTCGGTGACATAGGGAGCATTTAAACCCAGGTTCTGTGATTCTGAATGAAGTGTCTCTGTGTTGTCCAGATTAAGCATCATCTCTTCCACCTCCATGTTCACACGGGGCCCTCCACAGTGAGAAGTAGGTGGAAGTAACGAAAGCCCTGGGTCTTTTGTTTGGCAGAGAAAGTCAGTCATTGTTCAGAAGGCTCTATGTGTTTGGGCAGGAAATGAGATTCAGACATCAAAGATAAATTAAGACCAAAAAGAGCATCTGGTTAACCATCAGCCAAATAACTGAATCGGAGTGGTGCCATTTTCCTAGGTGTCCCTCGTCTTGGGAGTTGGGCGGTCAGTCGATTCTTAAGCACTGAGCTTTTCCCCTAACCCACTTCTCTCCTATGATAAAGATGAAGAAAGGAAATAGAGACTTATCAAAGGGAAACTTGGGCACTGTCGTCTCCCTCCCATTATGTTCATGTCGACTTTCTAGCGCGTCGTCCGTACAATTACTGAAGTTTGTGCACCGGGGGGAGGTTTTGTGTGATCACCTATGCCGCTGGTACTACTGCTAATGGATGTCTCGCAATGATCATCTCTCCCTTTGTAAAGATGGTCTGGAACAACTCTGGGTAGCGGCTGGACTTGGAAGTCAGTAAGAACCTGGGTTCAGGTCCTGCCTCTGACATTGACCATATGACTCTGAGCAAGTTTGTTTCCTCATCTAGAAGCCATCCAATTAAGCTCTTCCATTTTTACAGCTGAGGAAACTGAGGCACAGAATGATGAAATCATTTGCACAAGATCACCTGGGTAAGAACTGACAAGATCCGAATGAGGATTTTTTTTTTTTTTGGTTAAGCTCAAATAAGATACAGTGTAGAGTGTTTTGCAAATCTTAAAACATTCTATCAGTATCAGCTGTTATTAGCAATAACGATTAATCATCCTACTCATTGACTGGATGGAAACAGGGCAGAGGCATCTAATCTAACCTACGCCTGACCAAGAAGCCACCTCCGCTATCCCTAGGGAAGGGGAAGCCCGTGGCCTCTACAGGCAGCTAGTCCATTTTGAGGCAGCTTCGCCTCACGTCTCTTTAGTGCTTATGAACTCATGCATGCTTGACATGAGGCAGTTGGCTTTTGTGGTTACTTTGACTTAGTAATCGATAACATTTCTTTCTCCAGAGTTAATATATCTGAAAGTTTGGGCAAGGGGAGAGCTTCCCATTTCAGTTCGTATCATTACAGATTCTTTGGGGGATGCCTTTTCTCTACAGATTAAGCACTAGGGGACAAGAAAAGTGAGCTACAGAGAAGAGGGAAAATCAAGTCTTTCCCTTCTCCATTCTTTTACTTTTCTGGTGAAAGAAAAAGGCACTGCCTGAAGTTTCTGTGCTCAAATAACTCAACTTTGTCTGTCCCTTCTTTTCTCTGTCAAATGGTTTGTCCTAAGAGTATCGGAGTGACAGACTTTGGAGCGCTGCCTGTCATGGTGATTTCCTTTCTTCTTGAAACTCCTTAATCTCTGCCTGTCTTGGCTTATGATCATAGTTCATAAGATCCTAGAGCTTGAGCCAAAAGGGCCCTCTAGGGCCCTCTAGGCCGGTCCCTTCATTTTCCAGAGTTCTTCCCGTAAGGCCCAAAGAGATGAAATAGCTTGTCTAGGATAGCACAGGGAGGAAACAGCTGAGCCAGTGTTTCACATTAGGATCTCTGATGCCAAGGTCACTATTCTTTCACCTGCAACACGATGCTTCTCCACCGTGTTATTGCCCAGTTATGGTTGCCCAAGGCTTCTGGCTTAGTTGCTATGTGACTCTGAGCCTCAGTTTCCCTCCCCTGTTAAATGGCAGAATTGGACTACTTGAATACTTTGATGCCTCTGAGGTTTTATTGGCTCAGCCTCCCTCAGATCAAAAAGGGCTGAAAAGGAATTTCCAAAGTCGCCATTTCTAACCAGCTTGTTTCACAGATGAAGACGATGCAAGTAGGTGAAATAACTTGCCAGGGGACAGAATGACTTTTTATTGGAGCCAAGCGATGCAGTGAATAGATCACCGATCCTAATGTGTGGCAGACAGAGATTAGCTGTGTAACTCTGGGCAAGTCATTTGACCCGATGGCCTCCTCCCACAGAAACACAGGATCTAGTGCTTCTTTTTAATATCAGTTTGGTTTCCAAATATTTCCCTCTCCCTTCCAGACAGCCATCCCTTGTAAATGGCAAAAGTAGCAAATCCACTTGGCTCGCCCCCACCTCTGCTGTTTCCTCTTCTGGGGCATCATGAGAATGTCATGGTTTAGTTTGGTGGCTTGTTGCCGTTCTTTTCATTTTCAATCTCTCTCTCTCTCTCTCTCTCTCTCTCTCTCTCTCTCTCTCCCTCTCCCTCTCCCTCTCCCTCTCCCTCTCCCTCTCCCTCCCTCTCCCTCCCTCTCCCTCTCCCTCCCTCTCCCTCTCCCTCTCCCTCTCCCTCTCCCTCTCCCTCTCCCTCTCCCTCTCCCTCTCCCTCTCCCTCTCCCTCTCCCTCTCCCTCTCCCTCTCCCTCTCCCTCACACACACACACACACGGTGTATGTGGGACCTTTCTGTTTTTCAACCTCCTTGGGATCTATGTTTGCCAGGGAGAGTCTCCAGGTCAGAGGACATGTACATTGTAGTCACTTTTGGAACAATTACGCAAATTATTTCTTGGCAGAGTGATTGGATAAGTATGTGTGCAGCTGAGGTGAAATGGTGGAGGTCACGAATTGAGACAGTTCGGGAACAGGGAGGTCATCAGCGTGCCTAGAGTACATCGGCCATATACTGAAATTTCCACATGGTGAGGGCAGAAATGGAGACAAATTGGGAGGCAGATATTAAAGTTCTTGAGGATAAACAAACTGGAAGGCAGGATGGCTGCTCCAAGGGTTTGGATGGAGGGAGAGAACTTCAGAGGAGGGTCTAGAACACGCTCGTTCTCTCTCCTGGCCCGCTGGGCTAGGGGGGGCTGGGCGCACCCAGCCCTAGGTTGGGTGTCTTTAGACTTAAGTCAGTTTTTCATGAGTGCAAGATAGAACGAGAGAAGTTGGGGGGGGGAATAGGTCTTGGTTGCTGAAGAGGGACTGGCTGATTCAGTGGAGTTAGGGGGAGTAGAAAATGCAGACCAGGTAGTCTAAGGCAGAGCTGTAGGAAACAAGAGGCTGAGAAATAGCAGAACACTTGCAACCAGAGGTATGATGGGAGGGGGAGAAGGGAGAAGTCACTAGCTACTGGAATGAGCTAGTCCCACTTTACTAGGGCTTCTCCTCTTGAGGGTGATGTGGGGCCATTTTCTCTTCAAATGATGGGAAGCAGTGGACGGAGGCAGCAGGGAGAGCAGTTCCTAAATGTCCAGGCTGGCTCCTGGCCGTCGATTGCTTAGCTTCACATCCGGTGTCTTTTTTCTAACATTGCTTTCTTTTGTAATGGACACTTGTGTGCCCAAGTCAACTCCGTGAGAATTTACTAAAAGCAAAGGGTCCCTGTTGGGAAGCATGCCGTTCTGCTGGCGGGGAAACGTGTAGACGGCTCAGTTGTTACCCCAATATATGCAGAGTATACACTAACTTATTTAGAGCTTCAACAAAGTGGGAACATCGGGAATTGTCACCAGATCTCGGCCTTAAAAGGTAGGGGGAATCCCAAGAAACAAAGGTGGGCAGGGAAAGCATTTCACAAAATGGGGGACAGTTTCGGCAAAAAGGTGTATATAGAAAGGTGAAAAGTTGGGAGCCAGAGGCCAAAGGGGGTCAGTGGGAAGCCACCAGAATGTGTTAAGCAAGGGAGTGCCACAGTCATCATTATTATCTAACGACTATTCTTTCTAAAGACAACCAAAGAGAGAGAAATTAAAACGAGTCTCCTGCACTTCTTATTAATGGCTTAAAAAGGAAGACTAAGGGATTTTCCATTGTGAGCCAAGATGACGTGCGACAGGCTGTGGTTACTGACACTCACCTGACAAATTCACTTTTCCTGCCAAATGGTAGTTTAGAAATATTAATAATGTCTTCGATATTTGTTTTTCCCCACAGATTTGAATAAGGAACTCAGTGGCCGCAGTCTCGGTCTGTGGGACTTCATCCCACAAATGAATTTTTAAAAGTTTTCCCCTTTTTTCCCCACATGTGAAGATCCCTGGATATCAGCCCATGAATTTGGATCTTAATGTTGATTCTAGCACTTGCTAGCTTGAGGAGTTTTGGGCAAAGTCAGAATTTCTCTCAACAGGCAAGTGAAGGGGACTGGCCTCGATGACCCCAGAATTGGAGAGCTTATCTTTTTTTCCCCCTTCACACACAGCGTTAATGGAAAACTTCACACTATCATATCTTCAGAGTACATAGGCACTTAAGTCATTATGTCATTGTGTTTTCCCAAGAAACCTCATCAAAGAACCTCCCGGAATGGTCCAGGGTCCTCCCCCCCCCAAAAAAAAATCAAAAACCTTCACACTTAACACTCTCGAGGCCATTCTGAGGATTTGGCTCAATCCAAGATGCATAAAGGGCAATATTTTTATTCTCTTTGTAGGGAAAAGCTAAAATTGTAGCAATCTTCAAGAGTGTTATCAAAACTACTTGTACTTCTCCAAGAGAAATACTGAGAGCGGGCATTGGGTTGACTGTAGACGAGTGTCCTCGGCTACTTGCTTCATTTTGAAATTGTCTAGAACTGGGGGAACTCCTTTCACCATCGTGAAACAAATCATTAAACAAGGCTAGCATTTCCTTCCCCTTTGCCCCCATATAGAACCATGAAATGTGAAAAGCTACACCTCCATGTGGCCTGGCAGCTTTTCAAGGATTGCCATATATGGGAGGGAGTTTGGGCTTGTTCTGCTTATTTCCACAGGTAGAACTGGGAGCAAGGGGAAAAGATACAGGGAGGTGTGGTGTCTAAGAGTGGAACGGGGATCATTTTGTAGCGCAGAGCCCATGCGCAAACGGGTCCTTTCAACTCATATTCTGAGATTCAGGCAATCAACAAGTGAGACTTCGAAGAAGCGCCCACCGTCTACCTGTCAGCACACATCTCAGAATTGCTCAAGGATTTTCTTAGGCTCTGGGGTGAAAATTCTTTGGAGACATGAGTCAGCGCTAGATCTGAGGATTTTCCCTTGTGAACTCCAAACCAAGTGTTCTCCCCACTAAATTCATTTAGACAGTCCCCAACCACCCAATGATTGATTTGCCCAGCCTCCCAGAGCCAATATTGGTCAGAGGTGGAACTGAAAGTCACATCTGCCTCCCTATCTGGTGTATATCCCACTTGTTTCATTTTATAAGCAGGGAAAGGGCTTGTCAGAAAGCAAAAGTAGGTCTAGAATCCCAGGCTCCTCCTGTGTTCTTAGTGGAGTTTCATAGAGGGATTTTATTTGTTCATTCTATTGAGCACTGACACACTCCCCATCCCTTCTCGTTGCTCTTTGTATTGTGTTGTCAGCAGTACGATGCTGGCAGAGGCCCTCGTGGTTAGAATCCAACTGCACAGCACACCTTGGATATCTAGCCTCAATGGAGAAGGTGAGAAGCATCCAGATGGCCTCTCCTATGGGCCAGACTGAGCTCATGGAATCCTGTTTCTCCCTTGGTTGCCCTTCAGATACTTAACGTCCTTAGCGCCCTAGGTTAGGTCTCCTCATCTTAAACCTTTCCCAAAGAGAGCCAAGTCCCAGGCCACTGGATGTTCTGGATCAAAAGTGGTTTTTAGTTGTAAGACTTCCCTCCCCTGAGCCTTAATTTCCTCATCTGTAAAAAGACTAGGTAACCTTCCCAATTTTAAATCTGTGGCTCTTAAACTGTCTAAGGATACCCATGTGTGCACAACACCCAACTGACCTTAAGTGTTTTAATATTTACTGTCCCTACCAAGCTCTCTATTGATCAGAAACACGGGCAGTGGTTTCTGGCCTTGGTTCGGGGGAGGATTCACATAGATTTTGCTAAGTTAGGGTCCCTCTGTGCAGTTCAGGTGTCAACATCCCCAAACACCTTCAGCATAGGGTTTATAGAAAAACCCCACAGGGCATGGGGGAGTTGGGAAATAGTGGAGGGGAGGCATATATCAATGGGATGAAAAATTAAGACTCCACACAAGGCAGGGAAGTCGCCGCTTCAGAGACAAAGAAACCACCAAGGCTAGGAACACACTTTTAGAAGTTTATTGGTGGGGGGGGGGGGGTTATGTTAAATGGAAGATACTACTGATGTAGTGCTCCAGCTTTGTCTACATCACCACCTAGGAGAAGACACTTGAAGATTAAGGTAAGAAAGAACAATTTAGGGGAGGCCAGGGAAGGACTCTGTCCTTCCCTCCTGCTGCAGGGGAGGCCAGGGAAGGACTCTGTCCTTCCCTCCTGCTGCAGGGGAGGCCAGGGAAGGACTCTGTCCTTCCCTCCTGCTGCAGGGGAGGCCAGGGAAGGACTCTGTCCTTCCCTCCTGCTGCAGGGGAGGCCAGGGAAGGACTCTGTCCTTCCCTCCTGCTGCAGGGGAGGCCAGGGAAGGACTCTGTCCTTCCCTCCTGCTGCAGGGGAGGCCAGGGAAGGACTCTGTCCTTCCCTCCTGCTGCAGGGGAGGCCAGGGAAGGACTCTGTCCTTCCCTCCTGCTGCAGGGGAGGCCAGGGAAGGACTCTGTCCTTCCCTCCTGCTGCAGGGGAGGCCAGGGAAGGACTCTGTCCTTCCCTCCTGCTGCAGGGGAGGCCAGGGAAGGACTCTGTCCTTCCCTCCTGCTGCAGGGGAGGCCAGGGAAGGACTCTGTCCTTCCCTCCTGCTGCAGGGGAGGCCAGGGAAGGACTCTGTCCTTCCCTCCTGCTGCAGGGGAGGCCAGGGAAGGACTCTGTCCTTCCCTCCTGCTGCAGGGGAGGCCAGGGAAGGACTCTGTCCTTCCCTCCTGCTGCAGGGGAGGCCAGGGAAGGACTCTGTCCTTCCCTCCTGCTGCAGGGGAGGCCAGGGAAGGACTCTGTCCTTCCCTCCTGCTGCAGGGGAGGCCAGGGAAGGACTCTGTCCTTCCCTCCTGCTGCAGGGGAGGCCAGGGAAGGACTCTGTCCTTCCCTCCTCCTGCAGGAGGGGGAGTAGACTTGTGTCCTACCCTCCTGCAGGAGGGGGAGTAGACTTGTGTCCTACCCTCCTGCAGGAGGGGGAGTAGACTTGTGTCCTACCCTCCTGCAGGAGGGGGAGTAGACTTGTGTCCTACCCTCCTGCAGGAGGGGGAGTAGACTTGTGTCCTTCCCTCCTGCAGGAGGGGGAGTAGACTTGTGTCCTTCCCTCCTGCAGGAGGGGGAGTAGACTTGTGTCCTTCCCTCCTGCAGGAGGGGGAGTAGACTTGTGTCCTTCCCTCCTGCAGGAGGGGGAGTAGACTTGTGTCCTTCCCTCCTGCAGGAGGGGGAGTAGACTTGTGTCCTTCCCTCCTGCAGGAGGGGGAGTAGACTTGTGTCCTTCCCTCCTGCAGGAGGGGGAGTAGACTTGTGTCCTTCCCTCCTGCAGGAGGGGGAGTAGACTTGTGTCCTACCCTCCTGCAGGAGGGGGAGTAGACTTGTGTCCTACCCTCCTGCAGGAGGGGGAGTAGACTTGTGTCCTACCCTCCTGCAGGAGGGGGAGTAGACTTGTGTCCTACCCTCCTGCAGGAGGGGGAGTAGACTTGTGTCCTTCCCTCCTGCAGGAGGGGGAGTAGACTTGTGTCCTACCCTCCTGCAGAGATCTTCACTGGAGTCCTTCTGGCCTTCAGCTCTTGCCTCTTCCTGACATCTTGGTTTGGGTGTGTAGCTCTTCTTCTACTTTCTCCTGCAAGACGAAACGCCCCCCTCTCCTTCCCCTCTTGAGTTGTGTCTTAAACCTGCCTCTTTGCGGGACCCTGATTAACCCAGCCCCTCCTTAAACCTTGAAGGATGAGAAACAACTTCTAGACCTATTACTTGATTTGTTAGAAGAAGCCTAGACGCTGGCCTCTAACACCATACTTTCCCACACCACTTCCCTGCCCTACCTTCAAGGGGGTAACTCGGCTTCCTTGTCTCCCTCTCCCTCAGGTCCCGGAGGCTACACGGTGGGCACCATGTCGGAGAAGTTTGACTGCCACTACTGCAGGGACCCCTTGCAAGGGAAGAAGTATGTGCAGAAGGAGGGCCGGCACTGCTGTGTGAAGTGCTTTGACAAGTTCTGTGCCAACACTTGCGTGGAGTGTCGGAAACCCATTGGGGCCGACTCCAAGGTAACTGATGGTCTCCCCGTCGTTGGCCACAAGCCCTTCTAAGTAGGACTGAAACCTGTCTCCCTGGCTGTGCCTATCTGGTCACAGGGGCGTACCAATGCTCCTTTCTCCTTTGTGGGGTACAGTAGCTGGGCTAATCTTCACTAGGCTGCATTCCCACATCTTGTTACTTATTACTCTGCTTGCCTAAAGGGTGGATTTGGGGGTCCCACTCCTACCATCTGGAGGACCTCACATTATCTCATTCTGAAGAATAGAAACCGAGGCCTAGTGGACATCAATTATTTGCCCAAGTGGCAGAACTTGGATTCAAAGCCTCAATCCCCTGATGTCCAACTGAAGCCATTTTCCGCCCCAGCCTGGGGAGGGAGCTGTTCTCTCCCTCTAGCTTCTAGGCCCAGCCCCACCCATGTCTTATTTGTGTTTTCTTTGTTCTATATGAGCCAATATACAAAAAAAGCTAGACTGAGGGGCTGCTAGTGATTAAGAGGTGGCTTTTGACTGCAAGGGGTGAATGACATGCACCAGTGGAAACTTTGACTTGGTCTCTCGCAGGACATCATTATTTCCTATCTTTAAAAACCTAGGGGATTCAAGTCCTTTCTAAGGGCTCCTTCTTTGGGGTGGGGGGTTTCTTAAGTCAGATATAATATGTGAGGGGTTTTTCCCCACAGAATGCAGGAAATCTTTTGGGGCTAAGTGGAAAAGGCCCTTTGCTTTGAATAATCCCCACTTTGACTATTTTACCGACTTTCTCTCCCTTCTTCCTTTGTGGCCAACTCAGGGGAGAATGGGGGAAAAACCAACACCTTGAAGGGTCGGGGTGTGAGAGAGTCACAGATTGGGAATGGAGAGGGGTCCTGAAAAAATCACACCGCTTCTGGGTTTCCTGTGCTTTTAGGAGCTGCATTACAAGAACCGCTACTGGCACGACTCCTGCTTCCGCTGTGCCAAGTGCTACCATCCTCTGGCCAATGAGACCTTTGTGTCCAAAGACAATAAGATCCTGTGTAATAAGTGCACCACGAGGGAGGATTCCCCCCGATGCAAAGGATGCTTCAAGCAAATTGTTGCAGGTACCTACTTTCCCTGAATGAAAGATGACGTCCCAAACTTGGGGGGGGGCAGGAGACACATTCAGCAGTACCCTTTGAATGACATACCCAATATGCAACATCACCCTCCTGCCAGTGGCAGTTCTACCCCAAAGAAAACACTCCTTCCTGGCACTTTATTGAATTCTAGTCCCCGCGACGCTGCAGCGCAAATGAATTTGGAGTCAGGAAAAGGAGTGAAACTTTGTCCTCTGCCCCATGCAAGGCCAGAGAAGCGTTTGGGGAGGGGGATCAGGTACCCTGTTTTACTGGATGACCCCATGGCAATTCAACTGCTTCCTCCCTTAGGAGACCAAAACGTGGAATACAAGAAGAACGTCTGGCATAAGGATTGTTTCACTTGCAGTAACTGCAAACAGGTCATTGGAACCGGCAGCTTCTTCCCCAAGGGTGAAGACTTCTACTGCGTTACCTGTCATGAGACCAAGTTTGCCAAGCACTGTGTAAAGTGCAACAAGGTGTGCCTTACTGCAGTTATGGGGGCGTAAGGTTCCCTTTTCGGCAAGGGGCAGCGCACAGAACACCGCCAGTCTGGAGAATCCACATTTGACCCAGCCCCATTTAACAATCCCCCCCACATGGGCATTTTTCTAGGCCCATATCCCATTCTTCCCACCCAGAATGTCTCGTCTTCCCCCATCCTGTGCTGGAGTGGGGGGGGAGATGTATTGGTGTTACGGCGCAGTCTCTGACCCTTCCCTCCCTGTCTAGGCCATCACTTCTGGAGGAATCACTTATCAGGATCAGCCCTGGCACGGCGAGTGCTTCGTGTGTGCCACCTGCAGCAAGAAGCTGGCTGGACAGCGCTTCACTGCGGTGGAGGATCAATATTACTGCGTGGACTGCTACAAGTCCTTTGTTGCCAAGAAATGTGCTGGATGTAAGAACCCCATCACAGGTAGGTGGGTTCTAGGGGCCAGTGCTAGCATGGGGGAGAGGGAAATGCTCTGCCACTCCTTTCTAGGCCTTAAACCTGTGTCCCGCCCCCGCCCTCCCCATGAGTTAGGTTACATGTGAACCTCTCCCGCTACAGCAGAGCAGGGGTCTCTGCATGATAGCACCCTGCTGAGGACTCAGAACCGCCTAGACTTGGAGCTGGGACTGACCTATCCCTGGGTTAGCCACACCATCTTCCTCCCCCCCCCCCCCCACTGGGATTTTCTCGGCAGAGATAGTGGTTTGCCATCTCCTTGTCTAGGAGACCGAGGCAAATGGGGGGAGGACTGTTCCAGAGCCCCACAGCTAGCTAAAGTTGCCTGAGGCCACACTGGCTATACTAGCAGCTATAGTACAATACTGGGTATTGAGCTAACAAGAGAAATGTTTGCTAGATCAGAGGAGAGGTGTCAGGCCAGACTTTGTCCCCCCCACCTCCCCACCCCCCATCGCTCCTTAGCTGGTAGGAGATGAGAAAAAGCAGGCTGAGTACTCAGCATGGGCCTTCCCCCCTCCTCACAGCTCACTTCCCTGCCAGAGCCCTTTGAGTGCCCATTTTGTATTCACTGAAGGCTAGAAGGAAAATTACCTTAAGAGTGACTCTGAATGAAGTGCTTCCCCTGGACTGGGCCCTTACCTAGAACCTGCTGCTTCAAGGAGTCTTAGAAATCTTTAGGGAAAAAGGATGGAAAACCCTGGGGGTTGGGGCAGGGGCAGGGGCGGGGGCGCAGTGTATATTCTACCTGCACCTTGGAAAAGTGGCTTTGTCCCTGCCAGAGCTCTGAACAGTGAAGACAAAGAGCCAGAGCTGTGCTTTTGGGGTGGTGCCTTTTCTCCCGATAATGGAACAGTCTAAGTTTGCCTCCTGGTGGCCAGTTTGATAAAGCAGGGTGGTGGCCACAATGGAGACTGCACAAAGGAAGGAAAGTAGCTGGAGGGGGCTTCCCGCAGCCAAGGTGCTAGCCCTCAGGAGGAATCTCCCCCCCACCCCACCCCCACCCCCAGATCTGCTGATCTTACCCGGGGCCTACTGTCTAATCTTTTAAATCCTACCTGGGTTATTTAAAACAACTGCAATGATTTTCTAGTGGCTCATAAATGACTGCTCTAGTTTTTTTTTTTTTTTCTTCCCCCTGAAGCAGTTAGCCTGAAAGCTTAGAGAAAAAGGTATGAGTAAGAAGGTGTCCTGATTTGCTTCAGAAAGAAAAGCTTTTAGCCTGATTGCTGCAAAATAACCCTTAAAACTCTAATTGTTGCCATGGTTGGGGAAAATGGGAAAAGAAAAGTACCAGCCACAACTCCAGCTCCCTCTCAGCCTGTCCAGCGTCCCTTTAGAAAAACTTGCTTTTCTGATGTAAAAGCTGATGTGGTGCTGTGGGACAAGTCACTTCTCCCTGAACTTCCGTTTTCTCACCTGTCAAATGAAGGGGGGGAAAGGGTGACAGACAGGTCTGGAAACTCTGGGAATTGAATCCAGCAGCTCCAATTTTGAGGAGCTGAAGTTTCTGGTGACTGTAATTCACACCTTTCTTGGTCGTTTTTTCTTTTTCCCTGCAGGATTTGGGAAAGGCTCCAGTGTGGTCTCCTACGAGGGGCAATCCTGGCACGACTACTGCTTCCACTGTAAAAAGTGTTCCGTGAATCTGGCTAACAAGCGCTTTGTCTGCCACAGCGAGCAGATCTATTGCCCCGACTGTGCCAAAAAGCTGTAAGGGGATGGGGTCACCTGTCCTGGAGCATGGAGTTTTGAATCCTGCCCTCTTTATCTCTCCCTGGAGCAGGAGCAAGACTTCAAAAAAGAAATTAGAGCTTGCTCTCTCACTTTACAGCATGGCTCATAAAAAGGTGCACAGTGATTGCCTTTGCTCTTAGAAATTAAAACTCTGCAGCAATCCCATTTAAACTTTGCTCCTATTCATTAAGTCTGCAGCCTATTATTATAGTAGATTTTCAGTTAACCTTAGTAGAGAGATGCTTATGCATGCTGCTATAAAATAACTAACCCTTAAAAAATTGTAGTTTGCCACACACGGCTAATGCTGTGAACAAAGAACATACCTCCTGAGCCCATTGCTGAGATTCTCGGGAAGGACAAGTTAGATTTTTATCATCATATATACCTTGAGAGAACTATATCCACAAATAGAGCTGTATTCCCAAACATAGTAGTAGCTGCCTTTACCATAATGACTAACGGGAGCTTTTGCTTTGTGCAGAGTATAATCTTCTTTTTCTCTCTTTTTTGGCCTTTGTGTTTTAAAAGCAACTAATGCAGCATTTTACAGAAAAGCTTGTGTTTGAAGTGAATTCTGATTTGAAGTAAGCTCTCCGTTGTGGCTAATGGCTTCTGGCTTTTGTGTGTAGCATGTGCTCCTGCGCTCTCTTCTGAAGCCTGCATGACATTTGGAAAATGTACGCTCAAAGTAGTTTAGGTTATTTCTGATTAATTACAGCATGGCAAATAGCATTGAAAGCTTAGCTATTAAAATTGCGCTTTTTTGAGCTGCTCTTATTTACCAGATTTTGCTTTGAAGTGTTATCAGTAGAGTTAGTCAAGTTAATGAAACCTGCATGAAAGAATTTTAACCTCTCAGAGTGTGTATGCAATTTAGAAACGTAGCCCAGAGAACTAGTATGAAAAGCACTAGCTAACACTGCCGTCGGATTTTTACATGCATTTCTGCTCCTCTGTCTACAGAGGAGGAGAAACGGACAGGTGACTCTGTAATGTGTAGTAGAACGTCTGAAATACAGATGAACGGGGGAAAGCCGCTTTTGTCTCGAGTGGAACACCATTGCTTTGTTGGGTACTAAAACTTTGGAAATACCCAAACCATCCCCCTTCTTATTCCAACAATTATATAGTTTTAACGAGGCAATAAAATAGAACCGTTTTGTCAATGTGACAGGTAAAAATAAAAGAGGTAGATCCATCCTAGCCCTACGATTGTACTGCAATTGTCATCAATGTCTAACATTTACTTTCCCTAATATCATCTGGAAAATAAAGCAAAGTAGAAATAACTTGCCTATCGCTTTTTTTGTGTGTTTAAAAAAACCACTAAGACCCAGCTAATGTCAACCTTGTTCAGAAGCCTGTGGCTTGGTGTGCTTTTTTTTTGTTTGTTTTTTTCTTTCACACCAGCTGGTACTTTACTCCATTCTTGTCCTCAAAAATCTTTCAGTACTTCTCTAGGACAAAACCCCTTGAAAACTGACTGCACAGAGAGTTTACTAAGGTTCATGGGTCTCCTAGGGAAAAAGGAATTAAAAACCTTGACTATCAAAGTGACACAAAAAATACACCAAAATTTCTCATCCGTTTTGAAATTGGATGGCAAATTACTGACTGGTTATGGGTCAGAAACAGAATGAAACCACCTATGAGAAAAATCCTTTTGCAATGAAGGACAAAAAGGTCATTTCAGTAGTAGAGGGGGACTGTGCCTCATCTCTAAGAAATTGATTTAGATTCACTAAAAGTTTACTGCGCACCCACAGTATGGCAGTGTAGTAGTGAGGAGAACAGGCCCTAAGCCCAAGCAGTTCTTGAAGACACTTAACTTGACTAACAGTTGCCTGGCTTCACTATACAACAAAATCAAATACAAAATACTACAAGGTATCATGTGAAGACAAAGATGAAATAAGCTCTGCTCTAAAGGAGCTGAGCCTTGAGTGGCCCAGGGATTCCAAATCAGAAAGAAATGAGGACAAAGCACACTCCATGCCCAAGGTATACGGCCTGGGTGAGAGCAGAGACATGGGAGACAGCCTGTCACATCTGTTGAATTGTTAACCAATTGGCAATGCAGAGAAGGTTGGGGTGGGGGGGGGGAGAATGGGAAATCAGTCTGGAAAGCCAGAGCAGATTCAAGTTGTAAAGGGTTTGAAATGATGATGACGACCCTCGAGGCAACAGTGAGCCCGTGACTTGTTGAACAAGGCAGAGGTGGGTGCTACAAACCTAGAAATCCAGATGTGAAATAATAGCTCGGCAGCTATTTGAAGGAGGGGTAGGAGATGAAGGTAGGCTGGATTAAGAGCAATGACCTAGACAAGAGGCAAGGAGGAATCCCTAAATGGAAAGAATTAGAGGGAAAAAAACTGATGAGAGAAGGGAGATTCAAGGACAATGGAAGAATGACAGTATTCACGACAAAGTGACAAGTAAAGAAATGTTTCCAGCCCCTAGTACACATTTAGTCGGCTAGTCAGGAGGGAATGTCTGCATAGAGATAAGTGAATCTCTGGGAACTCATGAGGTCACCAAAGAAGAGACAGAGACAGAGATGGGGGGCAAGGTCATGATGCTGACCAGACCTGGAGGAAGGAGTGCTCAACAATGTCCAAAACTCTAAGGAGAAAAAGAAGCAGGAGAAGGAGAAAAGACCACTTAAGCTGGCAAAGTAGATCACTGGTAACATTGAGAACAGTTTCATTCAAAATCAAAGAAGAGTATGGACTATACTCCACAAGTAAAGGTGATTTAGCCTGCACCTCTACATCCTGCAAAGCCCAGCCTAATCACTGATGAAAAAAGTGGATCTTCAACAACCACAAAAACTTGACTAATTGCCCCAAAAGATAAACACAAGAAAAGTAAATGAGTGTTAAGTATTAAGCAAGGAGCAATTCTAGGGCAAGAGACAAGGTTATTGTTGGAAAAAGTTCGACTGAAAGGATCGTCAAGGTACAACAGGATCGAAGCGGCTAAAATCTAAACAGAATTTAGAGTCAAGAGAAGGAAAAAAGCTGGGGGGGGGGAATGAAATACAATATAAATCTAACAATTATTATCATAAAGTGGACGAAGTCACTACATAAGAGAATGGCTGGGTTTTACATTTGCCCTCTCATGGCCTTTGTGTGCTAGAGTTTAAAAAAAAAAATAAACAACCCAAAACCATACTGGCTAGCTTCTGGTCATTAGCCTAAGGATAAATGTAAAATCCTGCTTAGGGTTCTTAGAACAGGAAGATCAATGGACTGAGAGAGTAGACATGACATTTCTGGGAGTTTGGGAGAACTTCCAGAGGGGAAACTGGCTCCACTGCTATGGGTCAGCAGCTCGTCTCTGTAACTTAGAATTGCTTGACAAGTAGAAATGATAAGATGCAATGTCTGCTCAAACAGCTAACATATTCAAACTGGGACTTGAACCCAGATCTTCTTGATCATGTGCCTCTTCTCATCAATACAACAGGGATAACAACAAACCACGTACCTCACTCTCGAGGTTGTTGAGAACAAATCATTTTGTGAACTGCAAGTTGATAGATAAAGGTGAACTCGCTATCTGAGCTGGGTCTTGAAGGACATGCCATTTATGGGCATGTTGCCACACTGAGATCTACTTATTTGGAAAATCTCCAAAAACCACTGAAGAGTTATGGGAAACAAAGAGCTGACCCCACATGAAGCTCTGGTTTCTTCATCTTTAAAATAAGAGGGGTGAGCGGGAACAGACGATCTCTAAGGTCCACGATGGACCATCCACAACCTCGGCCTAATGACATAACACTGATAACAATTAACATAAACAGTCTTCTGCCTGTGGATCATCCCAGAGGTCACTATGTCATTTTAATTTTTCTATCTGCCAATACCTAACACAGGGCCTTGCACATATCTGGTGCTCAATGTTTAATTCAATGACCATTTAAAAATCTAGGACTAGCCTTCCATGCCCATCCAGCTTACCGGACATAGGGAAAAAAAGAAATCTGGTGCCCCTACCTACAACTACTCTAACCTAAATGTCTCTTGGTGTCCTTCTCAAACTACCCTCAGATTATGGGAAGGGGAAAATGGAAGAAGAAAATGTGTGTGTCCTGGACCCTGCCTTATCCCAAGTTTAAACAAAGATAGTGTGCAAAGAAAGTTCAATTTTCCTGTCTTTACTTACTCACCGTTCCTGTGTGTTAGGAAAAGCTGATGGTACCTGGTACTCCGGAGTTTTCTTAGTGGTAATCTCTCTGTTACAGGCCTAGGTCTTCTGTGCAATGTCTCTTGGTCACTGCAGGTAAAGGTAAGGCCTATGACTTATGCCACTGGCAATCCCAGAAATCCAATTCCCAAAGCTCCACTTTATTTGATGGCTGCATCTCTCCCCCAGTGCCAAATAGCTTACAGATGTCTTAAGAGCAAAAGAGGCCAAGGGAAAGGAAGACCTTCTCACCAAATATGACTTCTCCCATCTATTCTTCTATCCCTGTTCCAAGTATATTCAGTACTGTTCTGCTTCCACAATGTGTCACTGACTCAGGTCGCTTTATTTAAGGGCTCTAGAGGAAAACCTATCTGGCTCCCAGAGAGGTTAACTGAGTTGCAGAAATGCACTACCCAAAAAATTGTTTCACACCAGTAACAAGTATTTCCTGTTTCAGTTGATTCTAAAAAAATTGGAGTTGCAATTTTGTCATCAGAGAAAAGCAAAAGTAGTAAAGATTCATACTATCTAGAGAGGAACATGGAAATCACATCATATGTAAAAATACCATAGACAATAAAACAATATTATTAAACACACCTCAAATGGCAGAGAATCTAAATTCATAAAGGAAAAGCTAACCATACTATAGAATGCATAGATAGTAACAGTAACTGTAGAATATGTAATACTTACTCTTAGAACTAAATAAGTCGAACAAGAATTCTTAAAAAAGAAAAATATAGAACTGAACATTGTTGGAAAATTTAACTTCTGAATAGAAGCATTAATGAACATACCTATTTCTTAGCATCACATGCTACCTTTACAAAAACAAACCACGTACTAGGACACAGAGAAATTGTCAAACAAAAAACAAAAAAGGACAAAGAGGTAGAAATAATGAATGTGTTTTGTAGTCCATAACGATACAGAAATTAATACAAGGAGTACAAGCAAAAAATACAGACCTAAAAGAAGAATAAAGAAAAACGTTCTGAATAGTGAGTGGGATAAAGAACAAAGCACAGAAACAATCAGGAACTATGCAAAAGAAAATGACGATACAATATTGTAAGATTTGGGGAATGAAGGGTAAAGCAGTCCTCAGAATTAAAGTTATGTATCTTTAGAGATTTAAAGATATTTCACAGTTAAACTAGAAAAAGGGAGAAAGGCTATTAAACTGAGTGTACAATTAAAAAAAAAAAAACAAGAAAAAAAATTTTTTTTTAAAAACCTAAACTAACCCCCCCACCCAAGTCTGACATTGTAAAAGAAAACCAATAGAAATGACCAATATACTAAGAGCTGTTTTTTGAGAAGATGCACAAAATCAAGAAAGTTTAAATGGATCAAAAAGAAAAAAAAAAGGAAATCAAATTACCAAAGTAAAAAAGGAACAAGATGAATTCACAACTAACACAAGAAATATAAACAATTATCAGACAGTGCTACCAAAAATAGGAATTGAAACAGGGCTTTGATTTCATTCATAGGCATCTCAGGGGGTACAGTGGATAAGAAAGCAAGACTTAAGAGTCAAGAAGACCTGAGCTCCAATCCTACCTCAGACAGTCCCTACCTGTGTGCTTCTTCACAAATCAACTTACCCGTTCTGTGTCTCAGTATTCTCATCTGTAAAATGGGGACAGCCTCTACCTCACAGGATTGTGATGAAGAGAAAATTATTTAATCACATTTGTAAAGAATTTTGCAAACCTTAAAACTCTATATGAAAGTACATTATTATTCATTAGTATGGAGAAATTCATTACCAAAGAGGAGTGGAGGGAAGGAAGAAAAGAAACCCTGGTCCAGATGGATCAAGTGAATAATACAAAATATTTAAAGAATAATTAATAATTATGTTAAAGAGTCTCACTATTTAAAAAAGTCAGCCTTCTGTCAAACTCGTTTTATGAAACAAATATAGTACTGCTGCCCATTTGATAGAGCTATAGATCAATGTAACTAACAACCTATGGTATAAATAATTTAAATAAAATCCTGTTCTTATTCAGTCACTTCAATTACATCTGACTCTTTGTGACCCCCTTTGGGGTTTTCTTGGACAAAGATACTAAAGTGTTTTCTCATATCCTTCTCTAGATCGTTATATAGATGAGAAAACTGGGAAAAAATTTAAAAAAAAAAAAAACCAACAACAACCAAACAACAAAAAACCCCAGGGTGAAGTTACTTGCCTGGGGTCAAACAGCTACCAAAAGTGTCTGAAGGTGGATTTGAACTTCCTGATTCCAGCTGAAAAGCCTGTAGATGCTCTATCTAGTTGCCCAGGAAAAATATTATAGAAAAAAAAAATTCAATATGACTCAGATGAATTCATACCACGAATGCAAGGATGGCTCAAAACGTAGGAAAACAATTAGCATAACAATGAACAACAAAAACCATCTGATCAAAAGCTTTTGCTAAAATTTAGTACTATTTATCTCCCTTTAACTTTCTGGATGCCTTCTATTTTATGTGTGTATCCTATATAACCAATTTCTCAAAAAGCTAAGCAAATCTATCAAGTGAGACAAAACAGATAATAATATTTAAGCTATTAACTTTTGATAGCTTAAAAGTACATTAAGATTGTTGAGATACCACATACAATACTGTATATATCCATAGCCTACCACTTCTCTCTCTCTCTCTCTCTTTTTTTTTTTTAAGGGAATTCCTATAAGGGATGAGATTAAGCCCTGGGAAGTGATTACTGTGTAAAAACTAAGCGCATCAATAAATCACATGAACAACATTAAGTCTAATATATTGACATAGGGGCATCAGTCAGAGTTCCTGAGCTCAGCTTTCTGGGTTCACACTTCTGCTCATGAAGATCCTAATCAAACAACCTCAAAGAGAGACTGGCTGACAAGTTAAGGTAGCATGGAAAGAGGGAACATTTTGGACCTGGGACGCTCCTATATTCAAATTGGAATGGAGAAGTTAGAGAGTCAGTTGAAAGAAAAAAAAAACTGAGTTTGTTTTTGGACATATTGCAAGTTTGAAGGTACTTGAAAATTAGTGACATTCCTGTAGGTTAACATGCCTTCTATTCCAAATAAACGTTTATGTGACGCAGAATGGACAGTGAACACCATTACTTTGTCAATAAATAAATAGGCTTGGATGGCAGAAATTCAAATTTCTGTAGTACTTTGAAGGGAACTGCAAGGAGCCTCCTATGTTCTATGCCTACAGTGTCACATTAAAGATATATTTGGATTATTTTGGATTTTAAGCATAAAAAAGATTAAAAACAAAGAATCAAGCTTCTAAAGCAATTTCATCTTTTTCTTTTCCTTGGCAGAGCCCTTCTTCCCCTAGAAAAGGGTACCTAGTAAAAAGAAAGAAAATTTTATCTGACAGTTATGGGAAGTCTAGAGTTGAACTGGAAAAAGCAGGAAAAGTATTAAGGACAACAAAAAGAAAATCCCAGAATCCAGGGGCCAGGAGGGGCTTCAGAGACCAGCTGGTCCAACATATACTTGACCAAGTATCCGATTTCCAACAAAACCCAAATTCAAAGTAGAACGAATATGCAGTTCTATATAGAATCTGATCGTTCATGACTCAAAATGATGCAGCTGAAGCATGAAATATGAATCAGGAGATGGAGAGAACTTCTGGATCTGCTACTTCGCACATTGGGTGTCCTAAAGTCTTCCTCCTCCTCTAAAATGAGGATGGAGGTTCTACCCAGTACCTTTCCAACTCTATTGGATACTAGAATCCTAGCAATGCAAGATACAAACTAAGGAGAATTACAACACTGCATTTTACACCATATTTTGTACAGGAAAGGGTGGGGAAAAAAGCATGGAAAGAGGGAGGGCAAACATCCGATAGTTATAAAACACAATTACCCAAGAAATTTGAGTCTAATTTATTGAATCTTGCTTCTGCACTTGATCATGACTGTTAAGAAGTGGCGCTATTCTCACAGAATAACTATGTTAAATGGTAAAATGATCAATGCCCATATGCAAAGTATAGTGAACATATATATACATATAGTTGTAATGGTTTTTCAACAAATAATCTAGGTGCAGAAAGAAAACCTGTATCTTTTCCCTTCAAAAGATTGTCTCTGCCAGAATGAAAGAGCTAGTATACAAAAGCACACGACTGGCTGACCTACAGCACTGTTCTCACCTCCAACAATTCCTCCGAATTCTGAAGGGCAAAGGTCCCCCCCTCCTCGTTCAAGATTCGAGAGAGGAACACAGTTCAGCCTCAATAAGCTGGTGATTCAACATTAACAGTTAAGATGATTAATTCATACTCAAGTTATCGGGCAATGGTTTAAGTAGGATCAGATGAAGCAACTTTCATAAACCACTTATTCATTATATATGTATAGATAGGATGGTAATGATGAATATATGTGTGTGTGGATGTATTATGGACTTAAGACTATCAGTGAGTTTCTTTGCATCTGTTTCAAAGGAGGCAATCCATCCCTTCATGCTGTAGAAAGGCAGGCAATTTTTGGTTAAATAGCCCTTACTGCAGCTTTTAACAGGTAAGGGAATAGAGCACTGTAAACACAACAAAAAAAATTAAGTCTAGGACCGATGAGAGGTAACAAACCAACATCACGAGGCAATGGCCGTGCTACTGGTTTACATATGGGAAAATAATACTTGTATGTTTGTGAAGACACAAAGATGCAATTTGAAAGGAAAGACTTAAAAAATCACGGCAAATTGTAACCATGTTAGGACGAACACTTCCCCAGATCTCATATTTTGGAAGGTAGAAGGAGGAGTAGGGGGATGGTGTGTGTGTGACGGGGAGGGGGGGTGAGAGGGGAAGGAAGGGGGGCAGAGAGGAGGTACAGACTGCAACGTAACATTTTCCTGAAAGTAAAGATATATAAATTACGGTAAAATATAATATGCCGAACTACGAAACCGCCAAAACAATTGTATTAAACACAAGACAGTGCTCCTGAGAGAGTATTGGGTCATCCAGGATCTAGTAAGCTTGTTCACAACATTGAATCTCTGAGAGTCTAACAGTAAAGGGATGAGTGTTATTTAGGGGTTTTTAACAGGGGCTGGAAGCAGATTCTTTCCTCCTTAATCACAATATTACCAGTGTGTAAGTCAGTTTGGATGCTTCTTTACTACTTTGCATATATCAAGGGGAAAATAAAACAAGCCACAGAAAGCTTAAAGAAAATTATTAAAGGAAACAGAAATAACACTGCCAAGAAATCCTGTCACACTGACAGTTCCACAACCCAAAGGAAAAATAACATACACAATAAGACCCAGGTGACCCCATGAAAGTACCCAAGGTGACCGTGGAGTAGTATCGCCTCTGCTAGGAGCTTGATTTTAACAGGGTTGAACTGGGATAAAGGCAAGAAGCAGCTTCCTGAAGAAAGATCTTTAGATGGGATCCAGTGACTTCCGGGAGCAGAGTGTTTAGAGATCTGGCCAAAGAGAAAACAGTGAGAGGAAAGACTGAGTCTGGAGGGTTCTGGTTACACAGCACCTTGTCTGCCCCTTAATTTTTACTTCAGTACTACTCAAAACCTTTCTCCCTGTCCCCATTGTCCCACCCCCCACTTCTTCACTGCCAAAGCAATACCCCCAAGAAAGAAAACCAAAATTACTTTGGAGAGGGCAAACCGGATATTGAGGGAACCAGGACCCATGGCACCCAAACTGGGTCAGCCAAAGGAAGCAGGGATGTTTAGCCACAAGAGTAGACTTGAGGACCTGAAGAGAGGTTTCAGGGGCTTGAAATATTTTCACCTAGAGAAAGATTTTAACTCTTCCTGCTTGGCCCCAGGGATAAGAAATTTGACATAAGAAATTTCAAACAATTAAAACCATCCAAAAAGAAAATAGGATGCTTCTTTGCTCTCACTGGAGGCATTCAAAGGCAGCTAGCTGGTATAGTGAATAAGGAGCAGGGCCTGGAGTCAGGAAAACCTGAGTACAAATTTGGCCTCACACACTTAAAGGTTGTGTGGCCCTGGCTGAATTACCTTACTTCGGCTTGCCTCAGTTTCCTCATCAGTGAAAAGGAGATAATAATAGCAGCAGCTACTCTTCAGGTTGTGAGGATTAAATTAAATTTGAGAAACGCTTAGTGCACTGGCACACGGTAAGCACTTACAAACTTATTTGATCATTTCCTTCCTTCCTCCTTTTTGTGAAGACACAAAGATGCAATTTGAAAGGAAAGACTTAAAAAATCATGGCAGACATCTGGGAGGGGGGGAAGGAGAGGAAAAATTGGAACAAAGGCTTTGGTAATTGTCAATGCTGTAAAATTACCCATGCATATATCTGGTAAATAAAAACTATAATTAAAAAAAATCATGACAGAAGCAGGATGACTCTGTATTGGGGATACTACATTAGGGGACAGGGAGAGGCCCCGTGATTTCCTTGGTACTGGGAATTCACAGACGAGGAGACTTCTACCACAACCGGCAACAAGTTTTCTGTAACTTCTAAGGCTAAAGAGCTGGGGAAAATCGAGAGGTTCAATTAATTGTGAGGCGATCCACAGCCATAGAGAGGTAGAGACAGCACTTGAACCCAAGTAATCCTGGTTGTGAGCCCACACCTCTGTCCACTAGATTATATTGCCTCTCTCTCTGAGGATGCACCAAAAGGATTACTGCTCCTCAGCCTTTTGGGAATGACCTCTGACAGCTCTGTATAAGATATACCCTAAGAGCTTAGAGGACCACAAGGTACAAGTTGAAAGTTGGGCTAAGAAGCTGCTCAGAATATATACCTGGGTAATGAAGGTGGGAGAGCATACAGAGAATAAGTAAGCTATTTTTAAAAATAGCACCATTGGTATTCCAACAAGCACCAGGGACTTGTGTTTTAGTAAGAACAGACACCCAAAGGAAATCATCTGTAGGTGATGGAGTCTCACCTAGGAGGTGATGGGCCACGAGGGCCTCAATCTTCTCTACCGTGTGCACACTAAACAAGAAAGACCCCAAACACTTTCCAGAAACCAAGCAAATCCATTTTCTATTACCCTTGGCTTTGTTTATTACAAAGCTTTTTCTCTTTCCTGATTTCAATTTTCTTAACTAGACACTTTCAAAGATGTGTTACTTAAAGAGGATACTCCAAAGGCTCATTTTCACTATAATACGTTTACATTCTGTATTTTCATGTTTAACGAATGTACTTAGTTTATTGACAGAAAAGGAATCAAGATATTCCCACAAAACCCTAATGTCCTGAATGAATTGAAGCAATCACCTCACAATCATTTTTCTGTCCTTATTTATGATGCAGAAGCCAGGTGGGGTAGAAAGAGAACTGATAGAACCAGAGTCCTGGCTTCTATTCCTACCTCTGCCACTCATTTCTCATAAGACCTCTGGCAAATAAATTCTCTGGACCTCAGTTTCCTTGTCTGTGCTATCTCAGAGTTGCTATGGCAACCAAATGCGCCAACATACATAAAAGCGCTCAACTTCAAGGATCAATGAGTCCGTCCTGCACTGATGAAGATCACCACCTAGCCACAATGCAGCACATTTTCTTTGGAAGCTGCTGTGGCTGAAAAGATCATTACTCTGTGGCAAACTTGGTCATCAGCCTCTCTCCAAGCTTAGCTGGACTGAGCCTTGGAAAGACAGATGCAAAGTCCATTGCAAGCCTCCCTAGCTTGGTATTCCCTGCCAAAGCTTATGCTTCATAGGCAGTCTTTGAGCACCTAGGCTTCCCTTCCCTCAACACTAGCACCAAAGGACAACTTTTGGGAAAGTTGTATTGGACCCAATACAAACGTAAGCTATCATCATTAAAATACAAAGAGAGAAATCACAAGTGAAAGAGACAAATGATTTAGCTCTATAGAAAGCAGCCTTTGTGTTACCTGTATTGTTTCCTCTAGTTGTGGTCAAAGAATTAATCACTACATCCTCCTCAAAGGCTACCTTGGGACCTGGAGCAAACGTAGCAGCATCGCTTGATTTTTGAGGACGGCTATTGGAAGAAATGTTGCTGTGATTCAATTTGGAAGATTTGGCATTAACTCCACATTCGACAATTTCCTCAAAAGTCCATGTGTTGGATTTTCCATTCAGGTTTGATGTGTGCTCAGTTTCCTCAAGGGCCACAATTTCTGAGTTTGGAGTAACCGTGTCTTTGGCAGAAAAGCTGGAGAAAGATGCTTTGATTAAATGTCTTATCTAGTCAAATATCAATATCTTATTGGGGAAAAAAGCCCTTTGCCCTGTGACTGTATCCCTAATATGACAATCTAAAAATATGAATGTGTGGTCCCATCACAGATGGGCCTCAACTTACAAACAGGACAAACAATGCAATAGATTAATCCCATAAATATTATAAAGGGGAAGGCTGATTTCCAGGCCAACACCCAAAAGCTCATTTAACCCATAATGAAACTGAGCCTTTTCTAACATTGTTTCTATAGGGAAAAGTATCCAGAATTTATTTAGGGATGCCAAAAAGAGATCTCTCCCTTGCCAAAGTCCTAAAGAGGAATTATATGAGAATTCTAAGGGATGCAGCAGCAAAGTAGGCTGGGACTGAGGACAAATCTAGCTTGTCACAGGAATGGGGATGGAGGAAAATGTACGAGATAGGAGCTGGGCCTGGGGAGCTTCTAGCAACTTCCAGGTATTGCTCCATAGGAAAAGAAATAAGCAGAGTGTTCCATAGTGTGTGTGGCAATCCCTCAGCAACTGATTACAATGAAGGTTGTGACATGGGTGAGGGGGGGAGAATTCTGGAGCTGGGAAGGCAAGGGCTATGAAAGACTATCCATTCCAATTTCCACAGCGTCAGTGGCCATTCACTCAGTTTGCTGAGGGAATAAGTAGCCTACTGTCTATTTTAATCTGACTAGAGTAACAAGTATATAATGATATTATACCAAGATACCATTAAATATTCTGAAATCAGAGCAAACTAACCACAAATAGGGAAAAAATGTTTTACGATCAGTGTATATACTATAAAGATGACTTAACCGGCTATGCTAGGGCCTGGGGATCTAAAGCAGAGGGAGTATTTCCTTCTAAGGAGAGCAAGAAGCAAAGGGAAGTTGTGCTTTCCCTGTTTCTGAAAGGCAGGAAAAGAAGCAAAGACTCTATCCCAAATAGAAGCTTCCACAGAAGTATATTTGAGAAAAAAAAACTGCTCAAAACAGAGCTTTCAGAACTGTCTTTAAGAAGTGAAAAGTGTTGCTGTGAACTCTTAACTATTCTCACTGTCTCTGTCAGCAGAAGGCTTTGCAGGAACTCCCTGATAGCCATTACTTACTTTACCACAGTCAAGTCTTTTTATCATTTAAAAAAAAAACCCTCAAATAAGTGAATTAATAATTTCATGAAAAACATCTCCTCCTACATCTCCCCAAAAAGCTCTATTTTCTAAAGGTGACTAACCTACGATCTGTTGCCAGAGTCATATGCAAATAGTCCCTATTTCCTGGCTCTGCGGCCATCTCATCACCATTAGTGACGAGTCCTTCGATCTCATCGCTGGCTGCAGTTTCAGCTTGTTTTGTGTAAGTCAGGTTCTGAGCACGAAGCCCTCTTGAGATCTTGACATCACCAGGTGAATTCATCTCAGTGACCTTGGCTGAGAAGAAAAAAAGATGAACAACATCTCATTTGAGTTTCCAGATCAACTATAATAAGATACTAGGCAGATGGTAGTGTTTTATTAGAAGAGAGGTAAAATAAGGAAGCTGGAGTTGTGCTTAGGAGCAAACAGTACTACCCCAGGGTAGGCCTCTCATCAAATACTGATGTACCCTCTCTAGGTATGCAGCAGTACACGGGACAGAAGACGGTTATTAAAAGCTGCCCTCAAGAACCAAAATATGACAGGGACCAATTATGATCACCGCCTTTCTGATCCCACAAAAGACATCTATGATGGACCTGTCCATTTTCTCCCTTCTGTACAGAATGTGGAAAAAGCCTTCAGGTTTTTTGTGTATGACTACATTTCTTTACACCAAGGGCTCTTAACATGGAGTCCACAGACACTCAAACATCTGTAGATTAAGGGGATCAACAAACTTTATGGGCAAAATGTGTATCTTTTCACTAACCTCTAAATAAAATCTGGGATCCTTTTAGTTAAATTTTTTTTAAGATGTCATTCTGAAAAGGGTTTCCCTATGTGGTTAAAGTGGTCCAGAAGGCAAAGGACCCTGGCTTTTTTCTTGAGATCTCAGAGCCTAAATACTTGCATGGTAAAGAATGAAAAGGAGCTAGTCTTTACTTAACAATCCCCTTCGTCCTCTGGGTAGGCCATACTTAATTTGTCAAACTTTATACAGATACAGTCATGAAAAGCTTTATCTGGTAAAATATAGTCTCTAACCTATTAAATTACTTCAAACTCAGTAATGTACAATTTCCTCATCTGTAAAATGGGAAGTAATAATACCTCCACTTCCAACTACCCTACACGACTTTTGCAATCCTTGAAGCACTTTGCAAACAGAGGTTATGATTACTATGATTACAATCATTCCCCAGCATTCTAAATGATTATTACAGGAGCCAAACAGGTAAATGGAGGCATACCCAGTGGGTCCACTGTTTCCAAACTTCCTTCGTCTGCTTCATCAGCATCGTCCCCGTCAATGGCCTCATTCTTGGACTTCTCTTCACTCTGTAACCAAGTAACACAAGACTGGGCTCAGGAACTTCTTGCTATCAAATTATCTCTGTTACTTCAGTGTTCACCTTTTCTAAGGTAATTGAGCATTTTCTTCATTTAGATTAAAAGCTAATCACCTATGACTTGAAGGAAGCAGGATGTGGCCCACTTAACGAGTCCCAAGAGAGCAGCAGCCAGGGTTCTAGTGACTGGACTACAGGGGTAGTTTCAGTCTGCCAGAATTTTAAGCTCAGCCACAAGCAGAGGGAATAACCCAATAAAGGTATGTATATTGAGACACTAGCCAGGTGGTTTTTCCATGGCAAGAGGGCAGATGCTTTTGTCCTAATGAAAAACACCTGGTCCTCAAAGTTTTTCTGGAAGGTAGTGCTCTTCTACCTGCAATTGTACACAGGTATTGCTTTTCAGAAATAAGCCAGCAGAATGATGGTTGACCATTTTTATGAATTAGAAATGGGGAAAAAGCCAACACATACAAAACTAAGCTACACCGCAAAAAGAGACTTGCAGGTAGAAGAGCAGACAATTCTGCAAGCTCTGTCACTTCCCCATGTTGCAGTCTTATCATCACAACTCCATTCACTAAGAGCGTGAGCATGGTGCAATGGAAAGAAATGCCACAGAATCAAGAGGTCAAGATGTGACTCTCAGGCACATCACTTCTCTGAGCCTCATCTATAAAACAGGGATGATAAGAACAGAGGATTTAGAGCTCAATTTCAATCCAGAGCATCTGACTCCAAAGCCAGTGCCCTTTCTACACCACAATACCTTAGAGACACATTCTCACTATTAATTCACTGATATATAAGGACATTACAAGTGCAGAATGTAACCAACCTATTTTAAGGGAGCATCTTGTGGTGTAATAGAAAATCCAAGAGGCAGGAAGACCTGGATTCAAGTTCCCTCTTGTACAAATCCTGGCCAGATGACCATCCTCTAAGCCAGAGGTTCACCAGACAGGCAGAACCAGATTAAAATATAATTGGGAAATAAGAAAAATACAAATTGTGGTTTTCTAAGTTAATACATGGTCCACAGGATTGATACCGTTCAGTTCAGTTGCCCCTTTTCCATTTAAGTCTGACTCCACTGCTCTAGGGGGCCAACCTACATTAGCAAAAAGAATTCTGGATAGCCAGGGACTCTCTGAGAGTCCAGTGAAATCAGAGATCTAATCCTTAACCTAACTCCCTAAGCATAGGTTAAGAACTTCATTCATCTTACTACAAAGTTAACTTCCGATTTAAAAAAAAAAAAGGCTTTAAATTGTCAAGTTTGCAATGAGAATTCACATTTAGCACGCTAAAACTAATGAAAAGATATTTTGATTTCACTTGCTTTCCCGGATGGCTAGAAAGCCCCCTCCTTCTTCAATACTCTGTCTTTCTGAATAAAAATTGTCCTGATCCAAACTGGGTTAGGTATAAGGATGATCAAAAAGAGAAATCAAGTAAAGCAGAGAAAGACTCCATTGATGTTGAGGTATTTAATGTCTCTTTTAGGAAGAAAAACTGATGACTAAAGAATAGGACCAAATTAGTCAGCCTCACTCTATTTAGAAGCCCGAAATGAGTGATTATAATTAAACCGCCCATCTTACAAAGCACTTTCCCTCTACAGGTATAGTAAAAGAGTCATTATCCCTATTTTCCAAGTGGGGAAACTGAGGCTCAGAGAGGTGAAAGAACTTGCCCTCAATCACATGGCAAGAATTGTGGAAGCTAGGAATCAAAAGACTAGGGCCATTTGTAAGTCTCCAGTCAATATGCACTTATTCAATGCTTCCTATGTGCCAGTTTATTTCCTAAGCACTGGGGATACAAAGAAAGGCAAAAGCAGGGGTCCCTGACCTCAAGAAGATCACATTCTGATGGGAAAAACAATATACGAACAAGTGTTCATACAAGAGAAAGAAGATCAATGAAAGATCATCTGAGGGGAAAGTCACTTGGAACAGGGGAAACTGCAAAAGTTCCTCAGGAGATGGGATTCAAGTTGAGTTCTGAAGGAAGCCAGCGGATAAAGAAGGAGAGCTTTCTGGGCATGGGATACAGTCTGGAAAAACAGTGTTAGGAGGTGTTTTGTTTCTAAAAAGAAGCATAAGGGCCAGTGTCACTGGAATGTAAAGTACATAAAAAGTAGGGGGACTGGAAAGTAGTAAGGGCCCAGAGGAAGATTTGGGAGTCCCAAATGGAATCTATCAAGCAAAGGAAAAAACAGACTTGTGTTTTGGGGATATCACTGGCACCTCAAAGGAGGATGGACTAGAATGGGGAGGGACATGAAACAGGCAGTCCTGCCAGCAATAGTCCACAACCCAAAGAAAGGCCCCAGGCCTGGGATTAACCCCAGCACAGTGCAAACCCCTCCCGGCTTGGCTCTGCAGAAACATCACCCCTGGGATGAGCTTGAGGTTGATTGGAGCCTCAGCCAGAACCACAGAGACTTTCACCTCCCAGATAATATGAAGACTCAGGGTCTGAGTCCTCAACCTCAGCTGATTAGGAATGCCAGGCCCTGCTGTGCCATGCCGAGGCCCTGGGCGGGAAGGGACCAACTGCAAAAGCAGTGGGGCAGGGATGCTTTTGGCTGTGGGCATTTGCAGGAGGGAGGAGCTATTGTTTTGGGGTTCCAGGTCAGAGGAGAAAAATGAAGTGAAGGCAGAAGCACCATCCCCCCTGCACCCCAGGATTAGAAGTGTATATACTAATATGCTCATTAAAAAATAATGATGATGATGATGATAATCAGGCAAAGAAGAAAAAAAACTAACCATAAAAAATTACTACGGGAATATGGAAGATGAGGATTCATCCTCAGAGGAGGACAGTGATGTGAAAAAAGTCTCTTCTATCCCAAAGAGTAATGTTAAATGGCTCCCTGCCCAGAAAGAATTTATAGAAGAATAAAAAAAAAAAAACCACTGTAAAAATAAAATGTGAGACACTGAGGAAAAACTAAAAAAAAATCTAAGAAAAACAAGATTATGAATAAAATAATTAACTATAAAAGAAGAAAGTTGGAATTGGGCAAAGGGAAGCCAGTGAAGTTATGACACAAGAAGAAATATCAAAAACAAAATATAAAGAATGAAAAAAATGGAACATTGTAAAATATAAGAAAAACAACAGATAGGTAGAACAGATCAAGAAGAGAATATATAAGAAAAATTGGACTACCTGAAAGCTGTGACCAAAAAGAGAACGTTGCCACATTAATGCAAGAATATTGTCCTGGAGTGATACAAATAAGGAGAAAGTAAAAATAGAAAAAAAAATCTCCCAATTATCATGTCAGTGATATCATTTGTGGAAAACACATAGGAATATTATTGCTAAATTTCAAAACCCCCAGATTAAAGGGAAAAATTTTCAAGAAACATGAAAAAAAATTCAAATACACTAGAGTTATAACTAGAATTGTAGAGGACTGATCAGCAGTCACAATAAATCGTAAGACTACAGGTCCTGGAATCATATCTACCAACAATCAAAAGTATTAAGCCTGCAGCCAGAAATACCATATCCAGCAAAATTATCTATAATCTTGAACGAGAAAAAAATGGACATTCAATGAACTTGCAGATTTTTAGGACTTTCTTTCAACCAATCCCAAACCCAATAGAAAATTTAACATATAAGAGCCAACATCCAAGATCACTTTCAAGGAACTCAACTGGACAAACTATGTTTTTTACATGGAAATCTATACTATATGCTTAAGATTGACATCAACAATTGGATAGCTCAAAAGAAAGAATGGAACAGAATTAAAGTAAGAATGGCAATTGTGTTATACAAATGAGGTGCAGAAGAATAGACACAGAAACATTAAAGGGGGAAGGAGGGCTCAGCTCTGAAAACCTATTCATATAAGAAATAGGTTCAATAGACAACATTACATTTATACCATGCAAGGTATAGCATCCTCCAAAACCTATAAAGAAATAAGGGGAGAGGTTTGGGCAGAGGGGGAAGCAAAGGGTGAGGGAAGAAGACAGGGGAGGGATCCATGGATGGGGGCAAGATTAAGTAATAGGAAGGCAAGTTAAGGAGCACAATTAAAGTAGAAGAGTTAGCAGGGATTAGAAAGGTGTGTGTGGGTGGGGGGGGGGTGAGGTGGATATGTGTGTGTGTGTGTAAGTATATGTCCATAAATATATTCTTGCTTAACTATATAAAGCCTGCTTGAAGTAGTAAGGAGGATGAAAGGGAAAAAGAAGATAATGTAAAGTTCTGCTGTAAGCAGAGAACAAAAGAGCAACCTACAGGAAGTAAAGAAAAGATGGACCCTCATGAATATAATTTCTTCTACTATTATATATCCTCTCTTGAACTGGTAATTTAATGTTATATATTTTGTATCCTCCCTGATGTTCTCCTGGGCATATGACAGTTTTCTGTTCTGTTTTGTTCTCCTTTTTTAATTCTGTTTTTTAAAATAAAATTTTAAAAAGTTTAAATCAAGGAAAAAAAAAAGGTGAACCTCGAGTACATTTTCAAACTGCTGTCCTTAAGCAATATTGATACAGTTTCCATATGGTAAGACAGCTAAAATTCTAGGGTTGGTATTCTTAACTGAAGATCAATGACTTATTTTTTTTAAATATTCTGATAATTATTTCAATATCATTGGTTTCTTTTGCAATCTGATGTTTTTAACTTTATGCATTTGTAAACATGATTCTGAGAAGGGGCCTATCAATAGGCATCACCAGGTGAATTGCCAAAGGGATCCGGGACCCAAAAAAGGTTCAGACAATGTGCTTGAGAGTCCTCTTGAGTTTCTTTCCCCCAAGTTCTCCTCATTTCATTTCAGTTTAATTCAAAAACTTTTAGTGAGCACTTATTATGTGCTAGGCATATGAAATATAAAGACAAAATTAAGATGTTCCATGTTCATAAACAGCTTCTATCCTACTGGGAAGAAGCAATATGCACACAGACACGAAAATGTCAAATACATAATGATTCTGGGGGAGGGAAGCAGTGTCACCAATCACTTGTGGAACCTGGAAAATGCTCTTCAAGGAGGTAGGAGGTATATGGGGACAAGCAGCACAAATATAGGAGACAGAGGTCACTGATGAAACATACCAAGTAGGTCAAGTTGACCTAAATATCTGGAGCATGTGAATGTGTAATCTGAGTCAGCTGATTGAGAGATAAGAAGATAAATGTAAACAGGAACAGGCTTACCTGCTCCGAATTCTGTTCCACCTTTCTGGTTCTCTTCATAATTTCTTCAATTCTCTGTTAGTAGAAAAAAAAGTACAAGTATACATCTCTGAAACAAAACTATAAAACAGCGATAAAAAATAAACTGGCAGAACTGAAACAGGAGGTTGTTAAACTGATCATCTTTGGCAAGCTGTTTCATCATCCTGTTCTGTCAAATTGATACAAATGACCTAAGAAGCTGGGCCCCTAATTGCCTTTCTTACTGTTCTAATTATACAGCATTCTGAATGCCAATCACTTTGTTTCTCATTTTAATTTAGCAAATCAAATGATAATTTTCACACATAATTTTGCAGAACAGAAAGATCATTATTTAGCATAAGTAAAGATTATTGCCAATAAATAAGAACTGATGTTTTTGAAGTAATCTCAAATTATCTTGCCAGCTACGACATGAATACTAACAATAGTAGCAAAGGGTGAATCAAAAGTTTTAGTGTAGTTTTAAGCTTCAATAATTTTGATCTGCACTGACTTCTGGGACACCCATGATAATGCTTTCAGATTTGCAAAATGTTTCACCTACATTATCTCATTTGATTGATTTTTCACAACCACCATGTTAGGTGGATACTACTACTATACCTATTTTAGAGACAAGATACCTGAAGATGAAAGAGGTTAAATGACTTGTTTGGGTCACATAGCTTATAAATGTCTGAGGCAAGGTTCAAATTCATATCTTTCTGATTTTAAATCTGGCACCTAACTCTAAATTTGGAGCATGCTCTCTTGTGTCATGTATTGCTGAAAGAAATTTTGTTAGCAAATGGAGAACTCATGAAGAAAATGGATAAATGCATTTTAGTACTTGGATCTCTCAGGGTGACACAGCTTCCTTGCCCTCCAAGGTAAGGCTGACTGTGGCCCCCTACTTTCTTAGTCTGTGTAAGGCACTCATTCACCTGCCTAAGGACATAAAGGCCAAGGGAGAGGCCATGGTTCAGGGAATGGCTTTCCTCATCCTCAGGTGACTAGGCCTTGTAAACCCTTGGAATGCTGGGTCCAAGACCTAGCCTGCCCACAAGAAGCCCTTAATTAAGCCAATACCATTGCCTTCTCCTCAGTTGTTATCAAAACTGCCTTTGGGTCAAAGTGCTCAGTTTCCTCAATTCGTTCCAGGACCAAGGCCCTTTTATAAAAAAGAAACTATTTTCAGAGGATCCTATTAGTGGGGATACCACTATAATGACTGTACCTCACCAACTGCACAGGCAGCTACCAATATTCCACCAAGAACAGAGGAGGAAGAAGGGAAGAGAGGAGCATCTTCTGCATAGGGCCATCAAAGGTCCTTGTCAAGAAGGTGGGGAAGGACACAACACTTGCCTGTTGGTCTCAGCAATGATTGTTTCACCAAAGCATTTAGCCTCATCACCTGACTGACCTTTTTTCTCTCCAGACGCTCTTGGACACTCTGCTCCATGATCCTTTCCCGTTCTCGCCTCTGTCTCTCAGCTTCCTCCTGGGCCTTAGCCTCGGCTTCTTCCTTCTATAGTAAGTAGGAAAATGACATCAATGGCACACCATTCCGTTTAGAGAAATCTGATTACAACAGAAGAAGAGCTCTGGGATCTGATCACTCAACAATTTTGGTGATTAGATTACTGTACAAGAACATTACATTCAAACAAATAACACTACGGAGTGCAGTTGGTTCCATGGAACAATGTAGATCCAACCTATGCAATATGGCAGCTGTAAACCAACTGACAGTGGGGTTAGTTGACACTGCTAGAATAAAAGTCCCAAGTCATTATTGTGAACCATCAAACTTGTACTTTGGGTGAGAAGTCAAATGATATGCATATATGTTGGTTATTATAACAAAATGACATTGACTGGTGGGCAGTGTGCTTGTGTACCACATAATGATCTGTACCATTAATTCTATAAAACAATAGAGTATAATAAAATATGACTAACACTGAAATTATACAACTGAATAGAATTTCTTCTTTCTCTAAGATTCCAAATGGAACCTCAGGCACTTGGGAATAGGGTACTAGGATCATCATTAAGAAGATCAGTTATCACAGCATTGTAAGTGTGAAGGAGTGATAGCAAAGTTTAAGTTACTAGAACTCTAGATGAATCAACAAGTTTTATCAAGTTACTGTAAAACTGGAAAATCTTATTACACCAATATGGCAGTTTTGGTAGAAAATACGAGCTCTCCACTAATATGCTAAATCAGAGCCAAAATTCCTACGTCTCCTGGGAGTTTTTAAAAGGTTCTCAATATGACTGTCATTTCCACAATATAGATAATTCTATTTTGCAAGGCTTAAGACCAAGAAGAATAAGTATGAAGTGGATTGTTGGGAACAAAAATCTCTAAGAGCCCATGGGGATGATCCATTATATTCATTCCTATGTGTTTACACTCTGCTCCATTCCAGCCAAACTAGAGTACTCTCTGTTCCCTAAATACAGCCTATACTTCCTTGTCTTTGTGTCTTTGCTCATGCTAAGTGCAGATGAGATGGACGTGGCTCTTTTCAACAATGAGGTGATTCAAGGCAATTCCAATAGAATTGTGATGGAGAGTCATCTGCATCCAGACAGAGAACTATGGAGACTATATGTGGATCAAAGCATAGTATTTTCACCGTTTTTTGTTGTTGTTCATTTACTTTTTTCCTCATTTTTTCCCTGTCTACCTGCTTTTTCTTGGAAAGCATGACATATGGAAATATCTTTAAAAGGATTATACATATTTAACCTACATCAGATTGCTGCCTTAGAGAGGGGAGAAGGAAGGGAGGGAGGGAGAAAAAATTGGAACACACTGTTTTGCAAAGGTGAATGTTGAAAATGATCTTCATATATATTTGGAAAAATAAAAACCTATTAAAAAGAAAGATTATGAGCTTAAGAAAAGAAGCTACTTCTTTCCTTCTTTCTTTCAACAATTACTTCATTATAACACACATCTTCACAAGCACTGGATTTCATGGGCTTGAGACAGTAATTATTACAACTAAAGAATAATTGGAAAAACCGCTGATTTCAGTTTTTTCTTTTAGTCTGGCAGATACAATCTTCGTGAAAACTTCCAAATAGTATTTAATTTTTAAGGCCCCTGGGTAACAAACATATAAAATAATCTAAGCTTACTCACATTGAACATACAAGGGGAAAGAGTATTAGGTAAGATATACACTACAAAAAGGAGACAGGAAGCTTATCAGTAAGCACACATGACACAATAAGCTACTTCCTAAGTCACCTGCTGCTGGAGTTCAGTCAGACGCTCCTGCTCCTGCTCCTGCTCCTGCTCCTGCTCCTCTTCTGTCTTCTTCTGCTGCTGTTCTTCCAGGGACCTCATTTCCTCAAGTCGACAGCGTTCACTTTGCATTTTTGCGACATCTTCAATGGCTTTCTTTTCAATATCTTCTTTTACTTTCCTAATTCTAAAAGCAAAACATTTACAGATTCGCTAATCTTTAAATGGCTTTTATTGGTATTGTCTTTTTCTAAAATATGGTTCCAGAAGTGTTTTTTTTTTTTTTAAACACAGGCAAAAGACTCATTTCAGAATTACTCTACACACTTTGGACCTTTTTTGTAATTTACATTAGTGTCACTAACACTCTCCCCCCCCCACTCTACTACCCCACCCAATCCTTTGCCATGAACAAACTCTGGGACCTTGAACAAGGCCTCATAAGGAAAATGTCTTCATCCACAGACAAGGGATTACATTTGTACTACCTAAAAGGGTAGCTGGAAGATGTACAGAAGAATATATGTGAAAAGCTAAACAAATTATTATTTCCCTACATTCCCAATAGATAACATTTTGCCTGTACCTATTGTTACAAAGGAGAGTTCTACTGTGGAATGAGAAGAGTTAATGAAGGATTGAGAATTTTTTTTTAATGACTGCACACTGTCCCCATTTTTTTCTTCAGGAAAACTGATTTTGCATAGAAGATCAATTCTTATACAAATATTTAATAATAAATGACAGGGCTATGTTTTTGTTCAATCTCTTCAATCACATCTGACTCACTGTGACCTCACATTTGGGGTTTTCCTCACAAGGACAGTAGAGTGATTGGCCATTTCCTTCTCTAGCTCATTTTACAGATGAGAAAACTGAGGCAAATACAGATTACATGATTTGCCTATACAGCTAGTAAAATGTCAAGGATGGATTTAGACTCAAGTTGTAACTCCAGGTTCAGTGCTCTAATTACTGAGTCAGTAGCTGTCTTGACACAGTGCATTAAAAACATGAAGCATCTCATTTGATCCCATAATAACTCTAATGATATAGATGCTATAGTCATTATTCCTATCATACATAAAAAGCTCAGAAAATTTAAATGACTTGCGTATGGTCACACAGCTAAAAAGTGTCAAGAGACTGAATCTGAATCTGGATCTTCCTCTATTAATCTATTCTTTCTCTCAAATTTTATTGTCTACTAATTTAAATTATAGTCTTATGCAACGTTACACATATTCTCATATTTGCCTTTGTAGACGAAGATGCCTTCCCCTTCATCCTTTTTACCTAGGCTTCCAAATCTAGCACAAATCCCTCCTCTTTTCAGAAAGTATTCATTTCTCTCTATAGTTCCAACAATTATACTACACCAATTTAACACAATCATACTCTCCTGTATAGCTGAGTAATTGTTTCTTGTAAATCTTATCCATTCAACAAAATTATCCTCCCTGAAGACAGACTATATGTTGTAATCTTGCTAGCAAATTAGCAAGAAAACTAATGCAATTTTAGGCTACCTTAAGCAAGTTCTAGTGCCTAGGACTTAGAGACCTAACAGTCCTATACTCTGATCCAGGAGAACCACTATCTTGAATATCAAGTTCAGCTTGGGATGCCATATTTTAGGAAGGACATTGACTCAAGGAGTCTTTCAAATTGTGAAAAGGGAGAGATACACAATAACAACTGGATGTCTCTGATATGTGACTTGGTATAGAGACTTCTGTATACATGAAGTATAAGTACTGTTACAATATAAATATAATTTATCATTTAAATGATCAAAATTATACTTGTTTCCCATCAAGGTTGATTTATACTTCCTACAACTTCAAAATCATAAGCCCAAGTAAATGGAAATAAAAAAGCAACCCTGGAAGGACAGTACTAAAATTTAGTACTAAAAGTACTAAAATCAGAGAAGGGAAGCTAGGTGACACTGTCTGGAATCAAGAAAATTCACCTTCCTGAGTTCAAATTTGGTTTTAGACACAGACTAGCTGTGGGACTCTAGGCAAGTCCATTAACCTTTTCTGCCTCAGTTTCTCATCTGTAAGATGATCTGGAGAAAGAAATGGCAAACCACTCCAGTATCTCTGCCAAGAAAACTCCAAACTCCAAATGGGGTCAAGAAGAATGGGACTGACTGAAAAAGACTCAACAACAACAAACAGAACAATTCTAGAAACCTCAAAGCCAAAGAACTAACTTCAAATGATCGGGACGTTTATATCTAGCCTTAGAAAACTATGAGGCTTATGAACCAATATAATAAAAATGACAACTCTACCTAAGTTAATTTACTTATTCAGTGCCATGCCAAACTACCAGAAATTATTTTACAAAGCTAGAAAAAATAAATTTCATCTGGAAGAACAAAAGGTCAAGAATATCAAGAGAATGAATGGAAAAAAAGTAAAGGAAGATGGTCTAGCTGCAACAGATTTCAAACTGTATTATAATGCAGTAATCATCAAAACTATCTGGTACTGGCTAAAAGAGAGACTGTCTGGTACATAGTAGATCCATGGAATACAGTAGGTATACAGTACAAACACAGTAGTAAATAACCATAGTAATTGAGTATTTAATAAACCCAAAGACTCTAGCTTTGGGGGCAAAGCAAAGTCACATTATATATCAAAAACTGCTGGCAAACTGGAAAACAGTAAGGCAGAAACTAGTTATAGACTAACATCTTAAATCAAATACCAAGATAAGGTCAAAATGGATATGATTTAGACATAAAGGGGGATACCAAAGCCAATTAGAAGAGCAAAGAATAGTTTAGCTGTCAGATCTATGGATAAAGAAAGAATTTATGACCAAACAAGAGATAGCATTATGAGATATAAAAGGATAGTACTGATTTTATCAAATTAAAAAGATTTTGCACAAACAAAACCAATGTGAGCAAGATTAGAAAGGAAAGGCATAAATCTGGGAAACAATTTTTAAATCAAGTATCTCTGATACTTTTCTTAAACATATAGAGAACTCGATCAAATTTATAAGAATGCATGCCATTTCCCAATTAATAAATGATCAAAGGATATAAACAGGCAGTTTTCATATGAAGAAATCAAAGTTATAAGAAGGTCATAAGGTCATAAGAAAAAAAATAATCACTATTACAGAGATGCGAATTAAAACAACTCTGAGGTATCACTTCACATCTTACAGGTTGGCTAATAAAAATAAAAGGTAAATGATAAATGTTGGAAAAGATATGGGATAATCAGGACACTAATGCACTGTTTGTTGACAAAATTGTAGACTCATCCAACCATTCTGGAGGGTAATTTGGAACTATGCCCAAAGGGCAATCAAACTGTGCATATATACCACTACTAAACCTGCATCCCAAAATGATCATAAACAAAAGGAAAAAGACCTACATATACAAAAATATTTGTAGCAGTTCTCTTTGTGGTGGCAAAAAAAATTGGAACTTAAGGTAATGCCAATCAATTGGGAAATGGCTGGACAAGTTGTGGCATATGAATGTAATGGAATACTACTATGCTGTAATAAATAAAGGCAGGCAGACTTCAGAAAAATCTGGAAAGACTTTACACAAAATAATAATAATAAATAATAATAATCAGGAGAACATAGTACACTGTAACAGCAAAACTACGTGATGACCAACTAAGAGAGACTTGGTTCTTCTCAAATATACAACAATTCAAGACAATTCCAAAAGATTCATGATGGAAAATGCTATTCACATGCAGAGAAAGAAATGGTGCAGTCTGAATACAGATCAAAGTATACTATTTATACGGTTTTTTTGGAGAGGTTTTTTCCTTTTGCAAAATGCATTTTTTTGATAAACTCTTTCTTCATTCACACCATGACTAATATGGAAATATTTCACGTGATTGCACACATATAACCTATATCATGTTGCCTGCCATCCTGGGGGAAATTAGGAAATTTGTTAAATCATAATTTTATATAAAAGTGAATGTTAAAAATTGTCTTTATGTGTAATTGGAAAAAACAAAATACTATTAAAAAACCAAGAGGTCTAATTATAAAAGCTAAGGAAATAGAATACTTCAATTAGTACTAAAAAAAGTGCTTATGCAAGGTACAGCAGGTCAGCTCACGATACCTTTAGTTCTGACTTGCTACATAGCGGAGTGAGTACAGTACTAGAGAGACACAAGACTTGCAGGGAATTCTCTGTGCTAATTTTAAAAATCCTTCAATATATGTCCCCTCAAATAACTGAAAAGACCAGGGTCCCTGTAGAAAATATTTCTAAGTGCTCAACACCTTTAAAGATGCTTCTTGGGCTGATGCGAGTACTCACATTGAGGTACCTAGGGCTGGCTCTGTTGGCACTTGAGACAAGAAAGGTCCACAATAATCACTTTACTTAATCAAATATGCTGTATTAGTGTTATTTACTACATTGCATGGTGATCCTATTGGTGTGTTGGACCCCTTCCCTTATCCCATGCAGAATGTAACTTCTATGAAGAACTACAGGAAAAATAACATTCACTGCTTCACAGCCAACCTTTTGGTGATCAGTCCCTCTGAAATTAGCTAAGCTAGTCCTTTATCACTCCTCCTGGGTCATGGCCTTTTCATGGTAGAGGGACTTACATACCTGAAGAATGAAGTTAATGGGCCTCAGGAAAGTATCGCTAATAGTGAGCCTAATGAAGAGAATGGAATTCTAGCTGAGCTATTTCAAATCCCCAAAGAGGATGCCATTAAAATGCTGCATTCAACAGGCCAGCCAATCTGGAAAACTCAACAGTGGCCACTGGATTGGAAAACATCAGTTTATATCCCAATCCTAAAGAAGGATAATGTCAAAGGATGTTCAAATTGTACTCATTTCACATGCTAGTAAAGTTATGCTTAGGATTCTGAAAGCTAGGCTTCAGCAATCTATGAACTGAGAATTATTGGAAGAGCAGGCTAATTTTTGAAGAAGCAGAGAAACCAGAGACCAAATTGCTAACATTTGTTGAATTATGAAGAAAGCAAGGGAGTTCCAGAAAAACATCTACTTCTGTTTCATTGACTACATTCAAGTCTTTGAATGGATCACAACAAAACGTGACAAGTCCTCAAAGAGATGGGAATACTAGGTCACCTTGTGTTCCGAGGAACCCAAATGCAGGCTAAGAAGCAACAGTAAGAACTGAACATGGAATAACTGATTGAAACTAAGGTTGCTGAGAAAAATAACAATCACAGATTTGCAGATGATAATGACTCTGAAGAAAGTGAAGAATTAAGAAATCTCTTGAGCAAGGTGAGAAAGGAGAAAGTAAAAGCTGACTTGAAGCTCAACACCAAAAAACCCCCAGTATCTTGGCGACTGGTCCCATCACTTCCTGACAGAGGGAGAAGAAATAGAAAGCAGTGTTAGATTTTATATTCTTGGATTCCAAGATCACTGTAGGTGGTGAAAGCAGTTATGAAATTAGAAGATGTTTGCTCCTTGGAAGGAAAGCTATGTCAAATTTGGACAGCATACTAAAAAGGAGAGATCACCTTGCCAACAAAGGTTTGTATAGTCAAAGCTAGATGGTTTTTCTGGTAGCAATGTATGGCTGTGAGAGTAGAAATATAAGGAAAATTTGTGCACCACAGAAATGACTCTTTTGAATTGTGGTGCCAGAGAAGACTTTTGAGAGTCCCTTGGACAACAAGGAGATCAAATCAGTTAAAACTTAAAAGAAATTAATTCAGGCTAGGTACTGGAAGGTCAAATACTGAAGCAGAAACTTAAAGACTTTGGCCATATAATCAGAAGACAGGAGTCACTGGAAAAGACCTTGATGTTGGAAAAGATGGAAGGCAAATGAAAAAGGAGATGACAGAGGATGAGATGAATAGATAGTGTCATGGAAGCAATGAACATAAACTTGGACAGACTTTGGGAGATAATGGAGGACAGAAGGGCCTGTCATACTATGGTCCATGGGGTCACAAAGAGTCAGACACAACTGATAGCCAAGTCTCTAACTGAAATACACAAAGAATCCATCACCGGGCCTATTCTGAAGTTTTTAAGAACCCAGAAGGCACTTCTGAACAACAGTGAGTTATCAGAGGGAGATCTCAGTGAAAGTTCAATACTGTGTAATTTTGGTTAACAATAAATGATAATAGTTAGTATTTTACTTCTATTCAATTTAAGTTTTCTTTCCATTGAAAAAATTTTCTCTCAGTGCCCTGAAAAAGATGAAAGAGCAATTTTTAAAAGAGTGCTAAAAGTGGAAGCCTGGAAAGCTGAAGGTAAGCGTTCAATACAATTATATCTTGGAGTTAGGTGACAAGAGGGCTACTGAGTACAAAACAAGATGGATCCCTAAACTTAGGACAAGATATCTTAGGTGCCAGGATATCTAAGTCAAGAAATGATGGATGAAGTAAGCTGGTGAGAAGAAATGTTTCTAGAGGTGGTGCTTCCTGTGGGAAGAGTTGAAGCCAGTTTACTAATGAGATTCACATATCTCCTAGTATTCAAGAAGAAGACGACTTCCACATAAAATAACCTATTATCTTGGGAAAAACTGTAATGTGACATATGAATCCTGGTGAACTGAAGGATGGTCACAGGGTAACAGCAAGTTACATTATAAGCTCAAAGAGAAGGGAGACATCTCTAGGGGAACCTAAAAAGGAAGATCTGGAAAATACCAATGCCAGTGGGAAAGTCAGGATCACTAGACCCTAATATTGTGATCTGTGTGGAAGACAGAACCTCTTAAGATGAAGAAAAGCAATTTGGCTACCAGAGCTTTAAGGTCACTCAGCAATCTTTGTTCTGATTCTACCTTCACCAAGTAACCTTCTAATACAATATTAGACAATGCCTCAGCACTGGGAAGGGGGTGCCCAGACCAGGTAATGAACAAATGGCACTTGTATTCCAGGACAAAGCAGTCTTGTGTTAGTTGACTTACCACATGACCCTTTTCCCAGGATAAAGAGACTGCTCAGATTCCACTGAAAGACCAGAGGCTGGACAAGTGGTGATAACATTAAGGCAGAACATCCATGAGGCCCTGCTTGACCAGGCAAGGCTTTCCTATCAATTTGTACTCATTTAAATAACATTCAACACATACAACTATATGCATGAGACAGACAATAATCACGGCTACTAGGAATGTCACTCCCTAGTCCTATCCCAGGACAGCTGAAAGATCCTTTAATTGTTTTAAATGTCAGTGTACTTTTTGTGAAAATATTTGTGTGGACAGGAAAAGTATTCTATGTGTATTTAGGTGGCCTTCTCTTGCCTTCTTAAGTGACTTTTAAATGACTTATTGAAAGTTTTGATCATTTATTGCTTAATTTTTTTTTTTTTTTTTTGAGGAGATGAGATTTTTAAGGTTGACACCTGTACCGGTATTCAAAACAAAAGTTGGCAAGATCTGAGAATAATTGTTTGAGTCTTACCTTTCCTCTTCTTTGTGAGATCTTCCCCATTCTTCACGATGCTTTAGTTCCCGAGCATGGCGTTTCCCTGTCAAAATTTTAGCAGCTTTTTCAGTACTCGTGGTCCCGGGACCAGTTTTACTACTGGGTTCTATTTTTAATAAAAGTTTGCATGATTCAATTGGATTACTACGAAGTACAACCCAAATTAAGAGACTATATACAAAAGGAAGCCTTAAAGGACTTAAAAATACATGCAAGAGAGTAGGACTCATGATTCATGGTATCTGTTCTTGAAACAAAACAAAATCCAAATCCCAGCATCAATTTTTAATAACTTATTCCAAAGTATAATTCGTCTCTAATAAAAACAGCTATTTTGAGATAACTATAAAAGGAAGCTCAAAGTGAAAAGGAAAAAATGCTTGAACAAGGCAGAACAATATGCTAGAGCAGAGAACGATTAGATTTTGTATAAGAAAATCTGGATTTGAAGTTTGGCTCTGCCACTTAGTACCTGTCTGACATGGCTAAGTCATTTCTCTTCTTTGGCCACTTGTTTCCTCATCTACAAAATGATGGGGTTGGCTTCTAAATCCTGGCCAGCTCAAAATGTTAAGAGATGGACGATGGCTGAGTATAGGCAGAATGCTTTGGAAATGGCCAAAACTACAACATGCCAATGTCAGTTGCATTGAGAAAAGCCTGATGTCTAGAAGAAGAGAGGTCATGGTTCCAGTCAAAGCATCTGGAGAGTATTATGTTCAAATATTCGAAGGAGGGCATTGACAAGCTGGAACAATGACTGAGATAATGAGAGGGCTAAATACCATAACCTAAGTAGGAACTAAAGAAGGTTTAGCTTCTTATCTAGAAAAAGAGAAGACTTACATGATCACTGTCTTCACACATTTCAAGTAAAACAGGGATGATGCTTGTTTTGCCTGGCTCCAGAGAAAGAACTTGGCCACAATGATGCAGATTTTGGCACAAATCTCCTAATAATGAAAAGCTGCCCCAAAGTGGAACTGGCTGCCCCATTAATGAAGTTGTTCAGGTAGAAGCTACATGGTCACTAGTGGGCATGCGTGGACAGGATTTCTATTCATGTTGGGGCCAAACAGTTGCAGGTCCCTTCCAACTAGGAAATTTGGGGATTCTAAAGATAAAGCAATTAAAAAGACCTAAGAGAGCAATCCTCTCGTGTCCAGCAGGCTTTATTAATCTTTTTGGATCCTAGGTCAACGTTTTCTTCTCAGAGCAACAGAACTAATCAAACTCCGGGGAATTCTACACAATAAGTACCAGACACACTCAAACTTGCTGTTAAGTGATGACTGCCTCAGGATCCCAGAAGATGACCAAAGCTAGCCACAGTGCAAGTTAATCAGCCACTTCCATACTGTGTGCTGTAGCTCCCTGAGGTTTTTCTGGAATTGGTAACATTTGTTTTTTTCTAAGAAGTGCCAGGCCCATAGTTAAAAACAACAGAAGGGTTATAACAGTACTGCATCCACTGACGTAGGTAACAAATCACAAAGCTTTGTACTCTATTCTACCTCTGATACTATAGAAAAACTCCAAAATAATCAGATAGTTACTTCTATTAACTGCTCCTAATTCTGCCTTCTAGAGACAGAGCAAACCTAATCTGCCTTCTACTCAAACATGCAAAGACATTGGTAATATTAAATTCATCATACCCATGGTGTCCTACACAGAGAAGGCAATAAATGCCTCTTCATGATGATGATGATGACAACACTGGAAGACCTGTGTCAGGAGACCTGTGTTCAAATCCCAGGGGAAACATTTACAAGCTGTGTGACCATGGTAAATTCACTTAACTTTTCAGCCTCAGTTTCCTCATCTGTAAAAATGGGAATAATTAAAGCCTGTATTATTTAGTTTACAGGACTATTGCTAGGGGAGTTTTTTGCAAACTTCCAAGTTATATAAAAATGCGAGTTATCTTTTCTGAGTAAAAAGGACCCAAAATGCAATAGGTTGATGATAATTACATACTTAGTTTAACTTACTATTTCCAAGCTTATAGAGTGACAATATTTTGCTACGTTCACATGCTTGAAATGACCAAATTAAGTTGTGGAGTACAGATGATTAACCACATCTCCAATCTCTCAGTAAAGAGGTGAAGAATTATAGGAGCAGAATGGTGTATATGCTGACAGACACTCATTTTTTTTTTAGCTGATTTTAACTCATTTGTTTTGTTATATGGGGAGGGTTTAATTAAAGAGTTAGAGAGTATATAAAGAAATCATTGGTAAAAGTTAGTTTACCTGTATGTTTAGAGTATTAACATTTCCCCCCACTTATCTTTAAAAGATAGATATTTCCTTTAATCAAATTTAATCAGGATTCTTTTTTTTTCTCTTATGACATGTCAGGACCTAGCCTAGAAATCTACTGACATTATGAGTCATCAGGAAAATGTAAAATGGAAGAAATTCTGATTTAACTGAAAGGAAGAAAAATGAAATCTGCTGTCAAGGTCAATTAAATAGAAAATGTGGCAAAATGGTAATTTTCTGATGTCAGGTAAAAAAAAAACCAACAGAAAATGCAGGCAGTCAGGATAATTTGACAGAGTTTCAAAGTTGCTGGAAAGCCAATTTCAACAAAAATTCACATCTTCATCCAAACAAAAAAGCATTCTACCTGAAAATTGCTCTGTAGGTTTTATAGTTCATTCATTTCAAAATTTAAATAGCAAGCTATATCTTTAATCACAGTTTTAATCTGCAGTTATTTTTTCCTTTTTCTTTTTTCTATTTTGCCACGAAGAAAGAAACAGTGGTTCATGTAGGCAAATGCTTCTATTGCAACTGCAACTCTGCCCACAGAGAATTCTGAGTGTTGGCAGCTAGGAGTGTGATCATCCCTTTAGCTGAAACTCTGAAGGCTTAATCCTAGAATTTATAATTGGAAAGGGCCTTTGAAATCTCCTAAGTAAGCACCCTCATTTCATGGAGAAGGAAACTGAGGTCTAGAGAGAAGTGACTTGCTTAAGGCCAGATAACCTCATTATCTAGGCAGCAATAGGACTAGAACCCAGGTGTCCTGACTCCTAAGTGAAATTCTTTACATTATACTCTGCTACTTCCCTGATAATATCTACAACACTATATCACATCCACCATCTAAAAAATTACCAAATGGCTATTTGCAACCAAAAGAATATAGTTCTCTTTTGTTATATAGAGTCTCTTTTGGGACTATACCTAGAGAAAGTAGATTATTATTGAGAGGTAAGGGAAAAAAGCACAGCAGAAGGTAATCTCTTTGACCTGAAGCATGAGGGCAAGAAAAACTGTCTGTAATGTAATAAATGTAATGTAATAAAGCAAGGAAACTAGTTGGCTTTTTTTGGAGGGAAAGGTTTTCTTATGGTCAGATTTAATAGGGGAGTTCTAAGCATCATACTTTGAAGAGGCAAAGGAACACTCTCACACTTGTCACCCCAATGAAGAAAGATCATATTCTCTTCCATGGATAAAGTTACAAAAGAATCTGGAAGCCAATAGAACTCAATACTTTAATTTCTCAGATGAGAAATCAAAGGCAAAAAAAAGGCTCAGGTCTCTGGTCAGGGGCCTGATGCAACAAAATTTCCCCTAAGGTAGAATTTTTAAACTGGATTTTGTGAACTTTTTAAAAATTATGTTGATAACTATTTTTCAACATAATTGGCTTCTGTTTCATTTAGCCTCTCAGCCTCAGCTTCTTCCTCAATAGAATGGAGATAATTACATCTACTTCAAAGTGTTGTTATGAAGATCGAATGAGATAACTATGTAAAATATTTTTTGAATCTTACAGAACTATGCAAAAATGCTATTATTTGTAATTTGATGCATTTTATTTTATGCATTTAAAAACATGATTTTAAGAAGGGGTCTATAGGCTTCACCAGACTGACCAAGAGGTACAAAACAATACCATCATCAGGACAAAAAGAATTTTGAGAAAGCAGAAATACTAACCAATCAAAATGCCAATAAGATAACTGAATAATGGAATAAGATAAAACAATAACAAAATGTCTATGGAACAAAAGTCATTTATATCAAGGGAAATTATGAAGACTAAAAAAAAGAAAGAAAGAAAAAGGGGGATTTGTATTTCCCCATCTCAAATTGTACTCTAAAGAACCAATTAATTATCAAAACTATCTAAACAACCAAAAGGATCTAAAACACACAACAAAAGATCAAGTTAACTATGACCCATAATCAATGACATACACAGATTAGTTTTTGACACATCAACTGTTTTGCTCCAAAATCCTCAGTGGCTCCCTAATATTTCCATGATTAAAAAAAAAGAAAAGAAAATTCCTCAGCCACAATTTCAAGTTGTTCCTAATCTGGCTCCAACCTACCTTTCTAGACTTATTTTTCATTAGTTCCCTTCCAACACTCTACAAGGCACACAGACCAGCTAGTTGTACCTCAAACTCTACATTCTGTTCTGACATCTCCATGCCTGCTCGGAATTCTTCCTCCTCCCCTTGACCTCTTTGCTTCTGTCAAGGCTCAGTTCTGGTACCATCTACTAAAGGAAACCTTCCTGATGCCCCTGAGAATAAGGGTATGTTCTCTTGCTTCAAATAGCCTTGAATTTACTTATTTAGGTATAAAGGCAAATGCCTTATATAAAGGTATAAAAGTCTTTCATAACTGGGTAGAGGTAAAAAAAACTGTCTAGCTACTGCAAAAACAAGAAATTCTATAATAGTTGAGTTTGATCATATGAAAAGAAATGTATCTAGAAAAATTTTTGAGAAATGTTTTTAATTGAAGTTTGACATCTTTAAGAACTGATCAAAGCAAAAGAACACTGTACACAGCAACAAGATTACCCAGATCAACTGTGATGGACTTGACTGTTTTCAATAATGATGTGATTTAAGGCAATTTCAATAGACCTGTAATGAAAAGAGCCATCTGCATCCAAAGAGAGAATCATGGAGGCTGAATATGGATCAAAGCACAGTATTTTCACCTTTTTTGTTTGATTGGTTTTTTCCTTTCTCATTTTTCCCTCTTTGATCTAGATTTTTCTTGTACAGAATGACAAATATGGAAAATGTTTAGAAGAATTGCACATGTTTAACCTCTATTGGATTATTTGCTGTCTGGGGGAGGGGGAGGAATGGAAGAAGAGAGAGAGAAAAAAATTGGTAACAGTTTTGCAAAGGTGAATGTTGAAAACTATCTTTGCATATATTTGGGAGGGGAAGCTATTATAAAAAAAGAACTGGTCAAAAGATACAAACAAAGATCTCTAAAGAACAAAACACCAATCAACAGCAACATGAAAACTTCCAACTCTTCAAAATAATCAGAAAAAAGCAAATTAAATAATTGTAATCTATCACCTTCTATCCATCAAGTTGTCAAGATTACTTGAAAACAGTAAGATTCAATGTTGACACAGCTGTGGGAAAATCGCCCCACTCCAACACCGATGGTGAAGATTGCAAAGTGGTGCAATCTTTTTGGAGAGCAACAAGCAGTTATACAGTAAGAGACCTACTGCTCATACCTTCAGAACCAGTCAACTCACTACAACTTTGCAAAAGAGAATAGACATATTTTAAAGCAAACTACACACAACAGAAGTTCATAGTTTTCATATTTAATCATTTACTATAATTTAAATCGTTACCATTATTAGAAATAGTCATGTACTAGCACATATTGCTAGAAGACCTCTATGGGAAGACCTTTAGAATATTAGGTGCATATCTGTGAAAGATTTATAAGATTACATGGACACAAGTCACACAAGATAATAATGCATATTTGAGTTGCAATCTGCACTAGAGCAGAGAGTACCCACATCGATAAGATTGGATGCATTCAATCACTGTAATATCTGACATTTATATAGTATGATTTAAGGATTAAAAAAGGATTAAAAAATCCTTTAAATCCAGTATCATTTTCCATTTATTCTTAGGTATGTGTTGGTGATAACCATCCACTTTTGTAATGAGAGAAAACAACAAGAGACTGAACCTCAAAATGGTTCCATGTTTAGGGGTAGACAGAAATTTTTCCATAAAGGGCTTGAAGTTTAGATATAGGTGGTAGAATTCCCTATCTTGATTTAGTACCACAGTCCAGTGAGTGGATTGATTGGATTTGGAGTCAAGAGACATGAGTTCAAATTTTGCCTCAGGAACTTACTAGTTATATCATGGGGTGGTTCTTTAAACTCTCAAAGCCTATTTCCTCATTTGTAAAATGGGGAAAACAGCTGCAATATCTAATTCACAGAATTACCGAGAGGAGAATGTTTTGTAAAACTCAAGGTAGCCAGGCAAGGTAGAACGCACCTATAATTGCTGCCAAGGAGGATGAGACTGGCAGATCTTTAAGCCAATCTTATGTCTACACTAAATCTTGTATCACCTTGGGGACCCCATGGGTACACAGGAGGGGCAAACTGGAAGTCAAAACTCTCATGCTGATCAATGAAACAGGCCTATGAGAAGCCCCTGAACTTTCAGCCTAAACAAGACAGGCTCAAAACAAACCCAAAACTATATATAAACGCTGATATTATTGTTGTTATTATTATTGAAATAATAAATCACAGCCAAGTTCATTAATAATACTAATGATAAACCATAGAGAACATTAAGAGCAAATTCTTTTTAGAACTCAGCATGGCACAAAGAAAATTTTAAATTGGATCAAGATGCTAGGTACCATTCTTCTACTGAGTCCCTGAAATTCAATTAACTAGTTCTAAAACAAGCCAATTAATTGAGGCTCTATCACAAGAAACTTTAAATACTATCATCATACCTTCTTTGGTCTTTCGCGCAGATGGTACCTTTTCTCTCTCTGAAGCTGATGATATACGATGTTCTTGTTTTCTGTCTTCTTCGTATACGTCCTTTGGTTTGCTATCTGTTTCCGGTAGTCTACTCTTTTTGGTAATGTGTATAACAGTTGGTGTGATCAAGGGCCGTTGAATAGGTTTAAAAGCTGGTTTTAAAACAGAAGTGGGCGATGATGGCTGCTGTTTTAATGTGATAGGAGAAGGTGGACGACTTCTTGAAATTAATCTACCAAAGAAAAAGAAACAATATGGGTTTTTTTTTTTTAAAGAAATGTATGTTTATGGATATTAAAGCCCTTCAAAAAGCATGAAACACTAGGCAAGCAATAAGTGGTATTATCATCACTACATTATTCTAAACATAGGCCACATTTTTTCCCCAAATATGGCTGGAGTATAACCTGAACATTACATATAATTGATGATAATTATATATAACTGGTGAACAAATTTATGTTTTCCTTCCAAAGGGACATCATTTTAGGAAGGGCAGCCTATATTCAGATTAATAGAGCAAAATATGCAAGTTTTCATAGTCTAATTAAAAAACAAACAAAAAATGTTCAACTCAATGGCTTCTAAGATCCCTTCTAACTCTAAGATTCTAAAATATCTTTTAAAATGGATTGAACTGAAGCTATTGTATATTCCATTTTATACAATTTCTAAAACAAGGAAATTAACTTATTTTGGCAGAGTATATGACATGGGACAAGTTCATATTAGCTACTTACCTTGATGTAGAAGGAGATGGAGGACGTTTAACATGAGCAGGGGAAGGTGATCTCTTGCGAGCTAACAGAGATGGTGATGGAGCTCGCCTTGCAGTACGAGTTGAAGTATTCTTGTCCACTTCTGACTTCTAAGTGGATAAACAAAATAAAGAATCTCTTAAATCTATGGCTACACTTTGCTTTGATATTAAAAACAATTCTACCTAAGAACAATTTAAATTGCTAGAGAAATATTTAGTGCCTATGGCTGGGCCGAGCTAATATAACAAATATGACAATATTAACAAAGTCTATTTACACTTTTAACACTATATCAATCAAATTACAAAGAGAATATACTTCAAACAACTTGATAAAATAATAGCAAAATTAATTTGAAAAAACAAAAGATGTAGACTATAAAAGGGAAATTATAAAAAGTGGTAGGGACAAAGGGGGAATAATAACACTTCCAGACCTCAAACCACTTTATAAAGTATTAGTCATCAAAACCATCTGGTGGCGATTTTAAAAAGAGGCAGACTCATGGAACAGATTAGATGAGGGAGAATCAGAAACAATGGAACTCAGTAACAGTACTAGAAAAACCAGCAAACACAATATTTAGGAGAGAATTACCTATTTAATTTTTAAAAATCAAATGCTGGGAAAAATGGAAAACAGTTTGACAAAAATTAGGCTTAAACTAATACCTTATACTACTTTTCACAATATATTCTCCATAGATACACCACCTGAATATTAAAGGTCATATTATTAAAAAAATTAGAAGAGAAATAGATCATATGCCTCTCACAGCTATGAGTAAGTGATATATTCTTAAACAAGGGAAAGAGACAATTACAAAAGATAAAATTGGGAACTGATTACATGAAATGGAAAACCTTCTGTAAGAGAAGTGGCCAAATAGAAAATAATCCTTGTTTTAAATTTCTCTGATGAGGTTTGGTTTCCAAAAAACATAAAAAATGAACAAATATACATAAGACTAACACCCATCATCCAACAGATAAAGTGGTCATGGCTGTCAAATAGTTCTTAAAAGAAGAATTATGAAGTATTTACAACTACAGGAAAGAATGGTCCAAAGCAGTTGTAATAAGAGAAATACAAACCAAAAAAACACCGAGATTTTATCTCATACCTTGAATATTGGCAAAGATGACAAAAAAATTGGTAATCTCCAATGGTGGAGAGATGGTAAAATGATAAGCACATTAGTGCATTATTGGTGGAGCGATGAATTGGTAGAACCATTTTGGAAAGTAATTTGATTGGAATCATGCAAATAAAGTGACTAAAGTACCCAGTCACTTTGATCCCTAAACTCTGTTACTGAGCTCATACAAGGAAGCCAATGATAAAAAAGAAAATCCTTCTTATGCACTAAAATATCTGAAGCAGGAATTTTTTGTGATAGCAAAGAATTGGAAACAAAATAGATAAGAAATGATGAATGTAATATATGCAGAGAAGTATGGGAAGATCTATATGAACTGATGTAAAGCCAAGTAAATAGAGCAAGAAAACAATCACATATTGACTACAACAACATAGATGGAAGAACTTCACACATTCACACACAAATCAATGTAGCAAATTAGAGAGATAAAACATGACTTCAATGAAGAGATATGATGAGATGATACCCCATAGTGTTTTTTAAAATACAATTTGTTATATGTGGCAGTTTTTCTAGGATGGGGAGGGATACTGGGAATAATCATGATGATGGGGGAAGGAGGAAATAAAACAAATTCCATTGGCATGAAAAGGCTTCTTAAATGCCCATCCTTTATGATCCTTCACAATATAAGGGTATCTGGTACCAAGACATGATAATGCTGAAAGAATCTTTTATTCGCTTTTAATTTGTTTTTCGATGAGGCAATTGGGATTAAGTGACTTGCCCAGGGTCACACAGCTACTAAGTGTTAAGTAGCTGAGGCTGGATTTGAACTTAGGTCCTCCTGACTCCTGGGCCAATGCTCTATCCACTGTGCTACCCAGCTGTCTCCTTTTATTACTTTTAAAGAGGAAATCTCGATCTTTTTTTAATAGCTTTTTATTTACAAGATATATGCATGGGTAATTTTTCAGCATTGACAATTGCAAAACCTTTTGTTCCAATTTTTCCCCTCCTTCCCCCCCACCCCCTCCCCCAGATGGCAGATTGACCAATACATGTTAAATATGTTAAAGTATAAGTTAAATACAATATATGTATACCTGTCCAAACAGTTATTTTGCTGCACAAAAAAGAATCGGACTTTGAAATAGTGTACAATTAGCCTGTGAAGGAAATCAGAAATGCAGGCGGACAAAAATAGAGGGATTGGGCATTCTATGTAGTGGTTCATAGTCATTTCCCAGAGTTCTTTCACTGGGTGTAGCTGGTTCAATTCATTACTACTCTACTGGAACTAATTTGGTTCATCAAAGAGGAAATCTCTTACTTCCAACAGATACTTATCTTTCTTGCACTGTTTAGTACCTTTAGTCAGTGTATGTGGTTTTATGTTTTCTTTAACTGTGTGATATACTGGCAAAAATAGATCTCACTTTTTAGAAGTTGCATTTATAATATGACTAGCTTGAAGAATGGGTTTTAGTCCAGTAAGGGCCCAATCCAATAAATAATTCAGTCATAATCTATGAAATTGAATAAATGATATTCATTGAAAATCAAGCCCCTGACACTATTTTCTTCAGGTTTTCAAATCTCCCTAAAAAGAACAAAGTTAAAAAAAGTAATATCTTCAAAATACCAAAAATGACTTAAAATGTTTTAATATCTATATTTACATATCAGGTATCTGGAACCAATAATTTTTTCAGATACAATACAAATAGCCTGTTGGCCTAAACCTTTACAATGTATACATCCTGAATTGGGTAAAACCAAAAAAATGCTTCAAGTGCATTTAGATAGGTCTTCACAAACTGAAGCCTTTGGCTTTAAAATGTGGCCACAGCTAAACTTTCCTTGGGCACCAATAGGCCCACTTTGGCCATTAGCCATTGAAGCAAACTCCAAGAGAAATTCACACACCAGACTTCCTATTACTTAAGTGAAAAGCCAGGAAAGATTAACTGGAAGATAAGATAATCCATAAAAGGATGATAGCATGTTAGAAAAATCCCAGGGAAAAATACTGTGTGTGTGTGTGTGTGTGTCACATGTACATATATGCAAACTCTAAAAAGTGACATTAGATACCCAGCTTTTAAGTAAAAAGACTACTGTCGTTAATGTAATTGAGAATGTAAAATCCACTTTCATTTTTCCATGAAGGTAGCCTCTATGAAAATGAGCATTCTGCCAATTCTTGATTCTTCATGGATGAGTATACAATTCATAGATTTTTTCCAACTCCCTAGTTTCTGTCATCATCATTATGGTATCTTTTGATCATTTCACCACTTATTTATTGCCTACCTTTTTCTTCATGCTGCTCCCCCCCACAATTAGTAAGGGGAACTTTAGTTGAAGTCCAAAATGGCCAGCATTTTGAATTTTTGGACAATCTTTTTTTAAAAGTGTTAAGGAATAGGAAAAAGTTTAAACTAAAATGTGAATTATTCACATTCTGTTGCAAAATACCACTGATAACTAAGAATTTACTCTATTTGGAAATCATACTATTCTTTAATATGTATAATAAAGCCACCCCAATAATGATCGATACAAATAAATATTTTAGGAGACAAAAAAAAACATTTTCGATAAAAGGAAATTTATAACAAACCTGAATAGAACCTGTAGCATGTGCTGAAGCGGCTACAATGGAAGTCTTTGGTCTGTCAATGCTGCGGCTGCGCATGGGCATCTTGGGAGCCTGCAGTGGGTAGCCGATAGTACTGGAGGCAGCTGAACGAGGACAGAGGTGAAATTCTACAAAGTTAGGAATTTGACAAGACAAAACAGAGAGCCAAGCACAGTTTAAGAATAGGAAAAGAAAAAAGAAAAAAAGATTGTGCCTATTAGAAACCAGAGAGATCATGCTGTGATAGCATAGGAAGCACATACTGAAAATGTGTCATAAATATGAGACACCATCACTACACAATTAGTCATTCAAAAGCAACACTAAGAATAACAACACCATGAAAGCAACATTCTAATTAGTGTAGATAAAAAATAAGATGCTTTTCCAAAGTCTATGCAATAGTTATTTTTTGCTCAATCACACTGTACTTCAGAATCAGCTTGTCATTAGAAAAATTATTAACTGTCAGTAAATAAAAAATGTTTCAGGAAAATTAATCACAACAAAGAATTAATTCCATGTTTGGCTTAATCTAAAGTTAAACATTTCAATAGTTTACTGTTCTTCAATATTGCAACATTCTGTGGTCATGGCTGTGGGCACAGCATACAAGCCCTCCACACTTTAGTAATTGATTTAATGACCTGTTTTGTCCCAAAGTATTAATCACCTGGTGGCCCTTCTAAATACAGTGAACCTAATCCTCAGATGACAGACTGTTTCAAGCCGGAAGGGACCTGGGAAAACCCAGCACTAGAAGAAACTCTGAGAACCTAAAACCACCATCACGTCACACTTTTTTAAAAAACACAAGTTTGAGCCATTAAATATTCCAAATACTGACAAATCACTTATCTTGGCAAACAAACAAGTAGTGCTAATATTTGAAATTCTTTTTATAAAGACATATTTTAACAGCTTTGAGTTAACTGGTAAGAAAACTAGGAGATATTTTTCTAAGAACATGCAAAGTGTATCTTATATCTAAGTATTGACTAGAACCTCCTTAATGAATGGCATTAAACTATGGCATAAAAAAGCATTACTATGCTTCTTATCCATTACTCAAAACAGTTCAATGTCAACTCAAGGAAACAGAAGATGAAATGTAAGTCAATGTAAGTTTAAAATGTCATAGGTGGCAAGTGAAGTGTTGTCCATCTGTAAGGAGACCTAAAAAACTACCAAGACTGTGTATGTCCTCATTCTCAGTTTTCTGACCGTGATCTCTAAGTAATGCACAAGCTTAGTCATGTTATCTCTCCACCTACAAACTTTTGGTGAATACTGGGGATCCCCTGAATCAGGTCACATCTCCTTTGACTGGCAATGAAAACCTTCCCCAATCTGGGACCACTCTATCTGCCCTTCACGCCTCATAGTTCTCCTCTCACCATCCATTCAATGGTCTGGCCAAACTGTACAACTCTCTGGCCTTCAACATGCCTATGGATTTTTTACCCTTGTGTTTTTGTTGCCTACTGAAAGCCAACTTCCAGGAGATGAGAGGGGCTGTTTTGTTTTTGTCTTTGTCTCTCTGGGGATGCAAATGCCAGGCACGGCACCTTGTCCAGAGTAGACAATTAAGAAATGTTTGCCATGTTTATTTTTCCTGTGAAAAAAGTCTTGACAAAAAGGAAACCTTATTTTTGGACATCAAACTTTTGTGGAGAAAGCATTTTATTTAAATATCTACAAAATTCTACACAAGTAAAATTGTAGTCTTTCTGGCCAACACTTTATGCTAAAACTAAAGGTGCCTGTTGGTATTCCTAAGTACAGTGACTAGCTTTTGACTAGCTATTGAAGCTCAGGTAAATTGTTTAGTTATCTTGGGGATAATGCTAAGTTAAAGCAGAGTTCAAAATATCTAACATTTAAGAGCAAAAAAAAAAAAAAAGATGGTAAGTAGATGCAAAAAAAAAAGTGACCTAAAAATCAAGGACACATAATTGGCTCAAAACAATCTGAAGCATCAGAACAAGTGGGCCAAAGCAAGGCTGAATGAAGCCCAAGCACACCAGCGTAAGCACTAGACTTCTGGGTCCTGACTGGCACCAAAGCAGCAAAAAGCAGAGAGGGTAAGGATAGGGAATAGAAAAGGGAAGTGTGGTTGTAAAGAAGGAAAGAGAAGAGAATCTGGGAGAGCTAAGAGTCAATCAGAACACAAGAACTTAATACACTACATTTTTCACCAGGTATTTTGAGTGGGTTTTAGTCTATACCCAGCTAAGGCTGTAGAGACCACATATTCTAGAACTGAGATAGTTCCAGTAGAATTTCAAGTAGTTCATGGTTCCCAGTCTTTCTCCACTAATTAAAATGATAAAGGGCTGTTTGGTGTATTTCTTTTTTAAGGAAAAATGAAAACTTCCTCCTTTAGACTGTGAACCCCTCAAAAGGTTTACCCTTCTTGGTAACCCCAGTGCTATTATAGCACAATGCCTAGGCACATAGTAGGTGCTTCAATTATTGCTTACTGCCCAAAGCAATGCATTTACATTTCCTCTACAGTTGGCATTATGATAACCTTCTAAATTCCTCTGGATTTATTTACACATAAGCCAACAAACTAGTTTGCTTTTTAAAAGGGTATTAGGGGCCTTATCTATCTACTATTATAAGTTACTCTACTACAGTGGGAGCCATAAAAGAAATCTGTAACTGTATGTTGTGGGAAAATACACCATGCTATGATATAGCAATAGATTCAAAGACTGATGTGGCTAAATTGGGTATTAAATCTCACTTTGTAAGTGCAAACGCTAAAGCTTGCAGGCTTATTCCAAACGCCTGTTACCTGAGGAATCTTTTCCAGCAGCAGATAATACAGCAGCACTTTTGCTTTTAGCTAAAGAAGCTTGTGTAGGGGTGAGAAGGCGATTGATTATACTATTCTCCAGAGCACTGATGTGAAAGCGTCGAGCTGAATAATGAGAACAAATCAAAAAGGATTCAACCAGAATTCTCACACAAATAAAGGCAAAGCAAGAAAGAGCAATACGAATGGCTGCACATGATAAATTTCTTAGCATAAAAACAGAAGTAGTAATGAAAGCAACACATTATATCACAATAGGATTAAACACTGCAATCTGATAAGGTTGCATGGGTTATCCTGGTCTTCAAATACATGCATGTTAATGAAGAGGTTAACTGAAGGCAAAAAAAAGGGAAAAAGTCATAGTATGTCACCAGCACACTAATGAAAGCATTGGGTAATAGGGATGCATGAGCAGGTCCTATAGGGTATAGGAATTCACGTGAACATTATGACTACATACAACATAAGAAATGTTGAAAATAATTTCAAATTTGTTGCTATTTTATGTCATTTTGTGTACAGTTTCTTAAACTACTGATTCATAAGGACTATTTAAACTGCATCACAAAAAAAAAATCAAGGGACTATCGATAATTTTGTAAATATTTAAGTCTGCTGGAATCATCTTCCAATCTGCTTGATACATAGTGTGGTATGACTTTCATATAATGTCTCTGACATTGCCTGAGTGGCCACAGGCAAGCCGTTGAACTTCTTGGGCCTCAATTGCCATCTGTAAAATCAGAACACTAATATCCATAATATCTACTTCACAGGGTTGTCTTGAGGTTCAAAAAAGATAATTTATGTAAATAGCTTTGTCAACTTTCAAGAACTATATGAATGTTGTAGGCCCCAGCTCCTGATATCTGACAAGTTGGGCAGCTTAGCATAAATCACTAAAATCCTTGAGATCCTTTATAAAATGAAGGGCTGAACTAGATGACCTAGAAAGTTCTTTATGTTCTGAATATTTTTCCACAATGACAATAATTGATTGACAATGGATTTTAATAAATGACAATAGGATTTTACCTGTACAAATAAGAGGTGACTATTGTATAAGGATTTTCTTTGGCAAAACAAACAAACAAACAACAAACAAAGCTATTTGAAAGGGAAATGTTAGTTAGGAAAAGAGCATTGAAAAACTGCTAATTTTTTTGATAATAAAATAATTTTTAAAAGGTATGTAGAAAATACTGTTGTCTCATCTTCATAAATACAAAAACATGCACAAAATAAAACAATCTTATTTTCCTAACTATAAGCAAACAGGTTATAAAGGCAACAAAAAGCTTGCCTCAAAATGAAAAAAAAACTAGCCCCTGAGATTTAATTTCTATAATTTGCTAAAAATAAAAATGAAAATGAAGTGCCTAAATCCTCCAACACAACTCTCTCTTTATCCCTTCTATAAACTATCTCCAGCTTAATTCCATACAGGCAAGCCCTACCTCTAAAGATGTCATTTCATGGTAGTGCCATTAACATATTACAATGAATACCACCTCCTTCCCCTATCAATAACATTGGGCCATTTACTCAAGACCCATTTATGCCCATCTTTTCAGTCAGAAGAGAAATCCTTTGGTTTCTAACTTTGAGGATAACTTTTGAAGCAATTAAAATGATCTTTTAGGATATGCCCTTAAATAAATAATTAACCTTTTTTTCCCCTTGCCATTTTATTTAGGTCTGGAGACCAGAGGCATAAAACATGCCAATCCTATGGCATTCCCAAGTGCCACTAGATCACATTAAAATACCAATGGGAAAACTATTAACAAAATAAATAATAAAAATACAATAAAACACAGATAACAGGATATTGTAAAAATGAAGTCATTCTGTGGCCTGCAGGGATCCTTATGTCCCTATCAGAGTCTGACCTCCCTGGTGCAGATTAAGTTGTCTCACTACCAGGTCTCTAGTAAAATATAATCTTTTCCTGCTTGCTCCTCTTAGAAACCAAATGCAAAGGAACATTATTTGAAACAAGCTATTTTAGTAATGGAATTTGGAGTTCATCGTTCAACTTCCTCACACTAGCAATAAACATTTACTACTTTCCATATTTTTCTTACAAATTAGCTATAAGAAAAGTTAAGCTAATTTACCTCCCAAAGCACTGTTAATCAAAAGCATGCATAAAAATACCAACAAGTTATCTTACTTATAGATATTATCAATAAAAATAAATAAAACAATTTTTAAAATGGGAAAGCCAATAGGATTTGAGGGAGTAGTAATAGAGTGTTTAATGACACCAAAGTCTTCCAAATTCAGGAATAAGCATATCATAATTTTTACACAATCTCTTGAGGTCTACTACCATTGTGCTTCAACATCTCCATCCATTATCCAAAATGTTTATCTCCCCCCCATTAGTATTATATGGCCACAAATCTCACGATATGAAAAATCCCAAATGTTTTCTCTGTACTTCCCTAGTTTTACAAGGAAAGCAAAACAAGGGAAAATGAACCATGGCCTAGCTCTTGCTGGGGAGAGGCTGCTCAGAATGCTCAGGGCCCTTCTTTGTTAGGCCAGCTGCTTAAAGTACACCTCCTCTTTTTGGCAGCTGCAAAGTGAAAGTACATATTGGCACATTTATGAAAATAGTACAGAGTCATTTGGAAGTCCCTTTGTCAAACAAAAGATGATCATTAAATCATCTGTTCACATGATAGATATGGAAATATGTTTAAAAGGATTGTAGATATTTAACTTATATCAGATTACCTACTGTCTTAGGAAGAGGGAAGGGAAGGAGAAAAATTTAGAACACAAATTCTTACAAAAATGAATGCTGAAAACTACCTTTACATGTATTTGGAAAAATAAAATACTATTATAAACTTAAAATAAAAGAATCTGGGAAAAAAATTCATGTGTTCAATTCATGAATTTAAAAAATATACTACGAAAACAAAGTGATGAAAAATGTTGACAGTAAATTATTATACATCTTATTTATTTCTGCTACAAGTAGAGGAAAAACAGAAGGCTCTAATCATTCACAGTTTAAAAGAGAAATATTTATAATATCACACATCTGATCATGTAATTTACTTCTGTCTGTAAGAGTCAGAAAGGATTACTCAAAAGAAGACATGGCATATATGTTTATATTACCTTTTAAATTTCATCTCTAACAGTTACTATTTTATGACCTTGAGGTGTAATGGGCAGTGCTAGCCTTATAGTCAAAGCTACAGGTTCAAATCTGGCCTCAGATATTTTACTATTGTGTGATCATTGGCAAATCACTTAACCACATTTGTAAAATGGGGATAATAAAACTTGCTTATACGTTTGTTGGAGAGAAAATATTCGGCAAACCTTAAAGTACTAGGTCAATATGAGTTGTTATTATAGGGGAAAAATCTTATTCCAATTTTATTTCATGACTACCGATAATAATAATAACTTTCTTGCACCAAGGGAAAAAAATCAAGGAAGCTTTAAGTGAATTGAAATCTTTGGGGTTTTACTTTGAGTAAAGAAAATGTTTACCTTTAAAGCCTTATTTTTAAGTGAGTCTCAATTTTTATTTAAGTTGAAAATATTCACAACATATCCAATGAGAACGATAAGCTTGATTATAAAAAATCTCATTCTAAAGACCTGAAAATATCTATAACCTGAGTAGCCACTAAATTTTAAAAGACCTATCACCTCGACATCTAAAAATAAAGAACCCCAAGAAATAGAAATATTGAATTTGTAAGATTTTACACAAAGATCAAATGCTCTAACATGACATAAGGAGTTGAACTACAAGTGGCAATACTCTTCTTCTATAATGGAATCTAGTTGTTAATACATGTAAAGTACCAAAATACAACTAAAAAGAACACTCCCTTCCTTAGATTCTCCCCATTTCCTCAAATGCAGAAGTTACCAAATAATCACTTTGAGGAAAATGGATACCACTCAGAGAGTGAGTGATGCTGTGGTAGTCTCCCATTGCTTTTTCATCTGTATAAACTAAATTCTTCTGGTACTTTCATTTTTTTCTCCTAATTGAATGAAAAATTTGAACTTTCCTGGAGTCCAACATAACCACCAAATGTAATTCACTCAATTAGTAATTATTACTGTGGATAGGAGCCACAACCAACCAGTCTTCCTTAAATATTAATTATGCCAAACAATTGAATGTTAGGGACATGTCTAGATGCACAGCATCAGAGATGCAGAGCTGGAAAGGACCTTAGAGGGCATCAGGTCCAATGCCCCTTCATTTCATAGGTGAAGATAATCGAGGCACAGAGACGTTAAGTGACTTGCCAAAATCAACATAGCTAATAAGTGTCTGAGATAGAATCTAAAGTCACCCAAGTCCAGCACTCAACCACTACACCATCTAGCTACCATTAGTCACAATAAGGAGCTAGCATGTCAACATAATCCCTGGAAAAAAATTTCATTAATAACTTTTAATATAATGCATAACAAAATTATCTAACATGTAAATAGAAAAAAGATAGAAACTTTTAGCCTCGAAACATTCTATAATTAAGTCTGGGTATCTTTTGGTCACAGTAAGTAATAGTTTGAATAACAAACCATGTAATTCAAGCCCAGTAAATCCCTTTGGTAGGATTAATAAAAGAATCATAAACCAAAACTACACGTCAGTGAAAATGACATTGAAGGGATGATGAAAAGTTCCTCTACTTCCAAATACAAAGGAGTGATCATACCAAATAAATTAAAACCTTTAAGAATATGAAGATTAATTTATACAATCAAAAATATGTATAAAGAGTTCATTTTCCTGAACAGAAACTCATGAAATAACCACACTTACTTTTGTCAGAATGCAAGAGAGTTGCTGAAGATGAAGACAAACGTTTATTGATAACGGAATCTGTTTGTTTGGAATTCGCTGCAGATGAAGCATATTTGTTGCCTAAAGGAAAAAATAGCATTTATTATAATCACAGCTCAAATATTTAACCATCATTCTCTGAATCACAAGTGTTTGCTGAAGCATAAGTATTCTATCCTGAAAAGGCATTCTTGTAATTTGGTTCTCATATGAATATACACAATTACATACATGATGTTCAAGATAAGCCATTAATTCTAAGTCACAAACTTGTTTTCGCAAATTTGTGTGGATTTCTATTCTAAGAATGAGGATAATTTATGGAGAGTCAGTAGAAAACACACTTGATCTTGTTTAGTTTATATTCTGTATAGAATAACCTATGAAACTTGGAAAGAGAATAATAAGACAAATAATAATAAACTGTCTTAATTTTTTAAATCTAAAAGACAGTCTTCCATAATTAGACTTCAATATTAAAATTGAAAAAAAACTGATATCATTTACTGGTTGATGTTGAATATGTCATGAAGAAAATGGGAAAACTAAAAAAGTTTTTTATTTCCAACATGAAAAAATTCATAAAACATTATTTTAGTCATCCCCCAAAAGTTTTTTCCCCATCAAATGGATTAGTTCAAGCCAATTCTTCTTCCATATCTTCACTGTCCTAAAATATACAGGCCAAAAGCTAGCAGCAAAAATATTCCCAATTTAAATAACATTTAACAAAGTACTTTTTATAATTAAACTAACATGAATTCAATAATTATTCCAATTTCATATTTACTCAATTTACTTCTGATAGAATCAAATCAGAGCTTTTTCAGAATAGGACACTCTCAGTCCGCAGAAAAAAAGATGCCTATCAACAAACTTCCTTGGTCAAGCAGTAATCAGTTAACATGTGAAATGCAGTTCAAAACAACATAACCAGACATTATAAGAAAGCATATGCAAAGGATATTGTCTGGCAAAATATACTGCATAAGATCACAGCACAGGAAAAACTGATTTCTCATTGGCAATGGCAGAAGAAGCAAACTGTGGCACAGAAGCAATTACTTACCTTAACAGTGAGGTCCTCTTTCTTACCAATTAGTATGGAACCCACAGACTGAAGAAAGCAGACATGAAATAAGGAATCGATGATAAGGCAGCATAGTGGAGTCAGAGGAACTGGTTTCAAATCCTGACTCTGCTGCTTATTCCCTGTTCCATCTCCCTCAAGTCCCTTCCTTTATCTGGCCCTTAACCGGTTTATTTCTCAGTGAACTAAGAGGGCTAAGGCTAACTAACCTACTGCCTTCCTATTCACAATCTAAGATTAAAAGATTTTGATTCAAGTTTCTCATCTGTGCATATTTTATGGAAGTGACATTATAAAATGCACTTATAGCACAGCTAATCAAGGGTGGACAATTCTCCATCTCATCCGGCCTCCCAACTCAAATCTAAGAAGAAAGCTGTGCACTCCCATCAATTCTTGTTTTCTCTAGTATTTCTTTCTGTGTATTTATCGTAGGAGGCTTCTGTTGCAATCTGGTTACTCTAGGTAGGATTAAGGTATATTTTGTGTGTCATGATCAAAACGCCACCTCTCTTCTGTAACAACTTTTACATTCATAATAACAACAACTTATGTCGATTGTGCCATAAGGCTCAGAAAGTGCTGTATACTCATTATTATCTTTGATCCTCACTACCATATTGTGAGGTAGGTGCTAGCATCAAACCCAACTTAAAAATTGATTAAACCAAGGTTTCAAGAGGTCAAGTGACTAACATACACAGCTTCTTTCAACTATGGCTAGCATCAGTATAATGTAATTGTTAATGCACATGAGGACAACTTGTTTTTCCTAAGATGGATATGTTCTTTTCTACTGGTCAACTGAGCCACCCAAGTACTAGCTACAAGAGCCAGCATCTGCTGCTATGACACCATCTCCTGTGCATCTGAAATCTCTCATAGCTCAAGGACCCAGATATGACTTTCCCCCATTTTCAAGGTAAAAGGTTTTGAGGCACATCTCCATTTCCTCTTCTGGAATTTGCCTTTCCCATGGGGAACACAAAGGTCTCTTGGGTTCATGACAAAAATCTATGAGCCTGAAAATATTAACAAATGAGACACTAAAATTTAAAAGCCTTGTCTTGACATTTTAAAAGTCCCAAAGGAAATATAAACATGTTGAAATAGCGATATTTTACATAAAAATAAAATCTTTTCCCCCAATACAAGGATCTGTACTTCAAGGAAGTAGTCAGTCCTACAGTATATTCTCCTACTACAAAGCAAAACAGGAACTAGGAAACTGCATAGCCTTAGATCGTGTCATGCCAGATTGGGGATACAACAGGAGTTCAATGGACATGTCCTTTGGGGCACTCTTTGGCAAGGTTGAATTATTGCTGGGGGGCAGAAAAGGAAATATTTGAATGGCACTGTTCACTATTTTCCAGAAGGTAGCACTTGGCTCTGCAATCCACTGGAAGACTATGCATATAATACAGACACACAACCTAGACTGCTAACCACTAGACCTCAACTGCAGGAACAATGCCAAAGGTCTTGACCAATTAGTCCAACCTAAATTTATCATTCACTCCTGTAAACTGTCACTGTCTACATAATTCATTTGGTATATTTTGACTTCTCATGAAGACTACAAGCTTCTTGAGGGCAGATCCTGTCGCATATACTGTATACTCAGATGCCACAGTATAAAAGAACAGTATCAGGAGTTCCACTAAACTAGCTTTGGGAACTGTGGGTCCATGTTTCCCTAAAAAAGGCCATAGTAGTTAAGGGCCTGATTAAGGCTGTTGCCTTTTAAGTCATACAATCATGATGGCCTAGAAAACTGCCTGAGTGAATTAAATACGGAGTTTATAATTAGTCTGCTGGCTATCATCACAAAGTCAAACTACATGCATATCTGGTGCATGTCAATAATGCAAGACTGGTTTTTGAGGCAGCATGGCACAGTCAGTTGACTAGCATTTATTAAATGCCTATTAGGTACCAGGCAAGCACTGGACTATTGAAAAATGCACAATATGGAATCATTAGAGCCAAGTTCATAAGTAGCATCACAATACAGTGGAAAGTGCTAGATCTGGCATGATAAAGGACCGGGGGTGACATTGTGGCTCTGCCACTTACCACCTGGGTGACCTGGAACAACACCCTTGGCTTCTCTGGGCCTCAGGTTTGCCATCTGGAAAATCAAGGGATTGGACTAGATAGCTTTCTTTCAGATCCTTTCCAACTCTAAAACCAGGAACTTATCATACTTCCCAACTTTGACACTTACTATAGGATTTTAAGCTGAATTTAATGATCCCTAATCCTCAATTTCTTCATCCTCAATATAGGGCTAATAATTCTTGCACTGCCTTTTTTTTTTTTTTTTTTTTTTTTTTTTTTTTGCTAAGCATTCTGTAAACCATAAGGCATTATATCAATGAGGGTTATTTTAATGAAGAATATGATAATAACTGAGAATGATAAAGGCTTTTCTAGCTCTCGGAAGATTAGCCCAGCATAACAACATTATTACTTTGATGATGCACTCTGATCATCACTTTCACTTCCTCCTCACTGGAAACCTGAACTCAATGCTTTGATAGGTCAATCGTGGCCTTATCTTGCTTGCTTCCAGGATATTTCCAGCCATACACATTTCTCAACCTAGTACCCCTTTATGTCATGCCTGTCTCCACTAGTGTGCAAGTGTCTTGAGGACAGGAACTGTCTAGCAGGCATTTATTTGTATCACTAGCACCTATCAAAGTTCCTAACACAGAATAAGCATCTAATAAATTTACTCTGTGTACACCGAGATTTGCTGCCAAAGATTTGTAGATATGGCACACTTAGGGGCTACTTTTTAAATGGGCCAACACCAAGCCAGGTCAAAGAAAAATGGAGGTGAAATGGGGCTGAGACAAACATAAATGCAAATCAATTTACTTAACAGAAATGCTGACTTTTGGCAGGTTGTTTGTTATTTATTATTATTTACAATGTTTCTTAATGAGACTTGGCCCATTTTTCAAAATACTATGTTTTGCTTTTGTAAAGAACGTTTTGTGGCTATTAGGCACACAGGGTTGATGGGTTTTGATAGAAATATTCTCCCTTAGGCCTGTCATTTTAACTACTTTAATCCTAATCTTCCCGGACCCTGCTATTCAGGCCTTTCCAAGGGCCAACCTATCCTATGTTTTATTTCTGGCAAGGCTATGTTGTTTGAATGGCTACTAATCAACCTGAGGTACCTAAAAGTATTCCTGCTATCAATGGCATCTACATTTTAATAGGAAGTTACTGACATCAAAAAAGCCAATCTCAAGCAAATCATCTCTAATAGCCAAATTTCAGGCACCACAAAAGTGACATATACAGTAAGATAAGATAATTTTGGACAGAAAGCCTCTCTGACATCTCTCAAATCACAACATACCAACTGTGTATCCTGGCTCAGGTTGAATTTTTAATACCAAAAAAAATCACTAATTTCAATTAGACCAATTTGGAATCTGTGATCCTTTTGATGGAATGGGCTATTCACTGTTCCTGTTTCCCATGGAAAAAAAAAACTTTCTAAATAAATCAGTTGGGCAAGCACAACACCTGAAGGGGTAACAGTCAACTTTGCAAATAAGCTGTCTTCAACTATTTTAGAAGGTCTAGTTTTTCATATCTGTGTTAATTACAATATTTGAAGGTAACCCCACAAAGAACCTCTATCAAGTCAAAATAACTAACCAATATAAGTTCTTATATGTATTTTGAATATATTGTATTTCTTAGGAAGTATTTTGTATCACAGATCAGTTGAGACTTATGTTGAATGCTAATGTTCAAGTACCACTGAGCCAACTACAACAAGCATTTAGCTTATCACTGCCTAAAAAAATAGGTGACTGATTCCCATCATCTACTGAATAAAGTCTAGGGTTCTTAGCCAAATGATTAGGGCCTTCTGCAACCTTCCTCCCTTTTTATTCCCTCAACTTGCCCTGCCTTTTCCCATTTTTCTGCCTTTAGTTATAGCATCCCTCTCCCTGGAATGCTTGCCACATTTTCATCCTACTCCAGTGCTGCTGCCTCCTCTGTGAGGACTCGTCTAACTTTTTTTTTTTTTCATTCACATGGCATTTTCTTTCTTCCTTTCCTATGACCATACCTTACGTTATTCTCTACTAAATAACTTTCATGTCATGTCCCTCTGATTATACTAAATATAAATTTTATGAAGACAGGGATCTCTGTATCCCCAGTACCTAGCACACATTTCTCCGAGCACAGGAGGTACTTAATACATGTTTGTTAAGTGGAATTAAATTAGTCTGAATGAGTGAAATTTTCCTGTACAAAATCTAAACCATGACTTATATATCTTCTAGGACCCAAAATCCCAATAGCTCTGACTCTATAGCATATTTCCCTTACTTCATCACAACTAATGAAAAGAAAGCTTACAGCAGCATGTTAGTGGAAAGTACATAGTAAGAGCAAGCAAGAATTTTGGAAACAAATACCACTGGATCCACCTTCTTCTGCAGTCTGTGGCTCTGTGGAAGAAGGGAGTTTGTCAACTAAATCTACAGGATTGGGTGAGGAAGCACTCGACAGACCTAAACAGAAAAACAGTTACAATACAGATGGAAAAATGTAGACAGTGGTTTTAACTAAACACCAATAACACTAGTAAAATCACACGTATTCTTAAAACAACCATGAATGATCACAAATGTTTACAGTTAAATGGACATTCATAAATGATGGATGAAAAAACACTAAAAAATAAGGTTTCAAGAAATTCTTGGACTACGGCTTATCCAATACATTAATTTTCAGTAATTTTGAAAAGTCTTTTCTACTTATTATTTTCTCTGATAACTTTATTAACTTAAATCTTAAAAGATTTAAAACTTAATTTTTAAAAGATCCCCTTTTTCTATGAAAAGAAGCTGATAAAATTATTGTCCTTAATAAGCAGTCGCCTGTAACACATAGAGAACTAAATATAAATCTACTATTTTTTAGTAATTAAGGCTACCAAAATGGTCACCTCTTCATTTCAGTATATCAATCTACTGCTAATGCTATGTGGTAAGTCTTATATTACTAATATTTAGCTATAAATTCTAAGAAATCATATAAAATAAACATTCTATTAAAATTGGGTTAATAACATTAAAAAAGTTCTTTGATTTTCTTTTTCACTATAGGGAATCAGTCCTACTAATAATTACCAGATTTGCTGTCTGAATCTGGTGTTACAGAGCCGCCCCATGACCATCTCTTCTGTCGCTGTTCCAGGCGGTTGCTACGTTCCAAAGTACGGTTAACCATTGCCTCATAATGTTCCTATTTAACATTTAAAAATAAATAAGTACCCATTACATTAATATATAGACTATGTATAATTTACACAACTTCCCTCCACCCATATACCCCACACTTGAAGCAAAAATATACAAAGAATTGTGGAAAGATAAATGATCAATTTATCTTCACCTTACAAATAATCAGAGAATCTCAGAACTGGATGCTCTCTCAGAGGCCATCTTTAGGCCAACCTATATCTATATGGAAAGCCCTTCTCTAACATACCTAACCAATCCTTGCACTTAAAATAATACTTAATAAGATCTCTGATGTCTAAAGTACTATATGTAGGATGTTGCTAAGTTCTAAATCTAACTATACCATTGGTTTTTAAAGTTACACTTAATTACCTACATTAAGGAAATATTTAACACTGGGCTGACAAAATGCTAACATCAAGTTAAGGAAACAGGCTGAAAAAAATTAAAATAGATGGTCAGAATAAGATAGTGAAGCAAATAAAATTGGAATGAGAATACCTCTACATTAGTAGTACAATATTACCTGAATAGCTGGAAACCAGAGATTCAATTAACTAATTACTGTGTATGTAAAATGAAAGCAAGAGAAGATGGATATGTAAAGAAGTCAATAATCACTTCCAATTTGCCTTTCTATTCCACAATGCTCAATGTGCATGCATACAAATCAAATAGTTTTTATACTTTCGACAAAATAGTCAATTGAAAAGATTTTTTGAAGAAAAAAAGTTTTGGAGGAAAAAACATCAGAAAATCATGAGACCCCAAACCATGAGTAGAGGTACAGATTTTAAATACTACCTTCTTGCTGTGTTTCTTCTTACTTGTTAAGAACTCAGAGCTACCCTATAATAGGTATAAAAGTGTACCTTGCTTTAAGCAAATCTGATATTTGAAACTATGATTTTATTCAAAAGGTATAAGACTTTCAAGCCATTGCTTTCCTGATAGTCTACATTTATCCCTTTTTCCCCCAGAGCTTTTCATACCAATTCAGCCATTGCTGCTCCTATACATATTTTCTCACAAATGAACGACTCTTCCAAGAAAGGTTAAAATTAAATAATACTGATTCTCAAATCCTGTTACTCATCTGACAGTGGTTTTAAGAAACATTCCAAGCCAAAGTTTGGTCTATACGTTCCTGTCTATCTTGTTGGGAGGTATGATAGACAACACAGACACCTAATGATCCAAAGAAAAGTACTCAAACATTCAAAATACCTATCTATCCTCACCTAAAATAAAAGCAACTTCTGAAACTTCAAAAGGAAAGCAGTATAGGTTTTGGTAGCAATATCAGCCACACACTCCAATGCTCTTGGGGATGTCAATATACAAATAGCCACAAAAATGCAGTAGCCACAGCTCTGATATACAAGACAATTGAATGACCTAAGGAAAAGCACCTCTGACAAAGAATCTTATTTAAGCATGTTATTATTTTATTTAAAGAAACATCTATTCTCATAAAATTAAAAAAAATTTTTTTAAAAAGGAATTTGATGGTTCTGCAGGTGATAAATGAAAGAATGTGATTAATATTTGGGTCTTGCATCTTTGTCAATAATCAGAGAATGAATATAGTATGGAATCTGGAGACAAAAGCCCTGAGTTTAAATCCAGTCCCAGATACTTAGAAAGTCACTTTACCTCATTTTTCCTGTTTCCTCAACTATGAAATGGGGATAATAATAGTATCTGCCTTTCAAACTTGTGAGGGTGAAATATAATATTTGTATAAAGTGTTTAGCTTGACACATTACAGATGTTATATAAATTCTTGTTTCCTTCTGTCTAATCTTTGTCTTTCTTAATGTGATTAAGCATAATTTGATGAAAATTTTATGAGAACAAAATAATTGGTCAATAATGTTGAAGCTCTTTTAAGTTTGCTTTATTTAATTAAAGTATTGTATTTTGCTGGCTAAAAAAAAAACACCCATCTATTCTCATGGTCTTAGCAAAGTGAAAAATGGCTTCCCCTCCCTCAAAAAAAAAAAAAAAAGAGGCAAGTACTTGATTGTACTTATGGTTAAAAAAAGCTAATATAAGTGAAATAGTATGGTTATAGTTGAGTACAAATGATTCACTGTGGGCCACAAACTGAACTAATAGTAACATGACACTAACTAGTCCTCAAATATCAGGAAAATTACTAGGATATATTGTGGAAACAAGTCCATGGAAAGCCTACGAAATCCTTTTCCCCTAACATCTGTCCTGGAAAAGCACTTATTTATTAACCCTAACCTGTTGAGCACTCAAAATGAATGTGGCAAAGCGCTCCACTTATAGAAGAGTTATCACAATTATATTCTGAGCCTATGTACTTATTTCACATACTCAATTTGAATGAGATTGTTTAGCTGGCTTATAAGACCACAGTGAATTAGAAACATCAATTCAGAAGTGAGGCAGGCACAACAACAACACTGAGTAGCAAGAGGAAAGACAGAAAAACTACAAAAAGTCAATAGAGTAACTGTAAAAGCATAGCAGGCAGGGGCAACTTAGTTTGGGAGTAAAGAATCCTACAATGCTGAAACATCTCCTAAAGTCATCATTCTACCTTAAAAAATAGTACAATCAATGATCATAATGATGACCTTAAGGCAAGGTTACACTAAAGTGTGTCTAATATACGCTGTTCAAGAAAGACGATTTTTAAAAAAAATATTTCCATTAAAAAGTTTTTATGTGTTGGTGTGTAAAATATATCTGAAAACTTGGCTATCTAGAAAGACATTCCCTGAGGAATCGAGATCATTTGAGTTTTATGTTTACAACAGGAAAGATTTTAGGGGTACCCCCATTTTTCTGGTCACCCAGGTTCACACCCTAGAAGTCATCCCCAACTCTTCATTCCCACTCACCACCCCTGGATCCAGTCAGATGCCAAGTCTTGCCATTTTGGCCTGTCCAGCATCTTTTACACTGTCTCTTCCTCTGCACTTATCACAAGCACCCTAGTTCAGGCTCTCATCACCATTAGTCTGGGCAACTTCAACAACCCCTAACAGCCAATTTCTCCCCTCTCAACAGGCATTTAATAAATACTTGATCAGAGGCCAGAACTATTGTCATCAAAATCTAGAGCTGTAACTCCAGTAAAACCCTGCTAGGGCTGGGTAACACCATTTGATGCCGAAGTGGGAAAGATTTAGATGAAAGGGACTAGGAGGTTCAGGGCCTGGCTAGAGGGGACAATCTTGTCAAATGAAAAAGTAGAAAGATTCTGGGCAGCCTACACATGGCCAATTAAGAAAAATCAAGGTGAGGATCTTGGGACGAAAGCATGCAGCAATCATAGTTTAGGGCCCTAAGCTAGCCGAGCCCAGCTCTGCTGCCCAAGTAAACACCATAATATAGCAGGCTAACTGCAGCCCCATTCCTTTAGCTGGTCAGGAGTTTACTCTCCAAGCTGAGAAGCACTATTCACGAAGGTTCCAGGCCTCAATATCCCAAGAGACATAACAAGGAAGGGGAAGGAGAGAAGATGCGACAAACCTGGTTTTCCATATGAAAGGCTAGTAAGAGAAAAGATGAGACAAAGAAGAGCACGAGGCTATTAGAAAAATATCCCAGATAAAGGACACAACAGAGGCCTTGAATTATTTGTAACATATTTTTTAAAAAGGAAGGGAATAAACATTCCTACAGCATCTACTATGTGCCAGGGACTGTGCTAAGCACTTCACAGATATTATTAGCTCATTTGATTCTGATGATAATCCTGGGAGGGTAAGATCGATGCTATTATGATCCCCATTTTACAGATGAAGAAACTGAGGCAGACAGGGAAGCGTCTTGCCAGAGTCACCCAACAAACATGTAACACACCTTTTCTTCATCTAACTTTTGCCTTCTTTTCTCTTCGACTGCAGCTCGTCGTTGTTGTTCTCTCTGTTTCTGTTCTTTTATCTTTCGCTGTCTTTCTTCCATCTGTTTTTCATACTGGAGTTTTGCCTTTTTCTCTTTCTCAAGTAACTGTGTTTCTTTAAAAGCTACAATAAATATTCAAAGCGAATTGTTGACAAAAATGAAAGGAAATGAATGTTTTCTTTAGTACACAGAGAAGGAAGAAACGATTCCTAAAACAAAACAACCTACACATTAAGTCAAACTAGGTATCCCTTGTTCTGGGTAACTGAGAATTCATAAATAACACACAGATAACCACCATAGGATCAAGTACATTATGGATTCTCTATCAATTGTACCTGTAGATCTCAATTCAAACAGGATGGCAATTTAGCTTGAACTTAAACTTCACCACATGTATTTATATAAATACTCTAAGTTATGTACCTACCACAAAGTCCTACTCCAATGTTTCATGTGGCTTTTAGGTAACTCTGGGTCCTTAAAAACTATGACAGTGCAAATTTTGGCAGATCCAGCTAGGAAAACTTTGACTATAGTCCCAGATTAAGTTATGATCAGCAGGCTGGCAACGAGGTGCTGAACTGTTTGACTGTGATGAACCATGAAATAGTGACAAATAAAAATGATCATCAGTAGGGCATGTATTCCTTCAACTTGTGTAGCGAAGGGGAAAAGTGGTAGGAAAGGGAGCAGAGGGTGCTAACAATTCCACGGGACAGAATAAAACATCAACTGGAAATCATGGAAAACAGGTGAGGTACCTCTCTTTGGAGACTAGAGAAAGGCAAATGTCCCAATTGAGTAGAGAATAGGACACAATCAGTAAATTCTCTGTCAGTGACCTTGACTTTGATTTCTGGGAAAACTCTGAAATAGGGGTTGGCCAATATCTTTCATTTCATGACAAGATTGTTAGAGTAAATGAGGAGAATGCTTTGGATACAGCTTACTCAGTTTTTAGCATAGTTTTTGATAAAGTATCTCGAACTATTCTTGTAAAGAAGATGGAAAGATTAGACTGATTAGAGAATATAGTCAGAAGTATTCAGACCTGGATGAATGTATGGACTCAAAAGAGAAGAGTGATTCAACCTCAGTGTAATAGAGCTACTGAGGAGTAAGTTCTCCAAGGACTTTTTTTTTGGCAGGTGCAATTTCACTTCTTTATCAATCTTTATCAATAACTTGATTAAAGGCAAGGAAGGCAGGTTCATCACGTTTGCAGATAACCCAATACTGCTAGGGGTAACTAATACAAGAGGATCTTGACTGACTAGAGCATTGGACTGATTATAAGATAAATTTCACCAGAAATAAATGCACTTTTGTATTTGGGTACAAAAAATTTAACTTCCCACATATATAATGAAAGAAACCTGATCCTACAATGTTTGTTCTGAAAAGATGTAGAGTTTTATTGAATGATCAGCCCAGTAAGAGTCAACAGTGATGTGGCAGCCACCCAAACTACTAAGAACTGATATGCATTAAGAGGGACATGGCTTCTAGGAATAAGGAGGTGATAATCCTACTATACTCTTTCCTCATCAGACCTCCTATGGAATATTATGTTGAATTTAAAAGGACAGTGATACACTGTATGGGGGAAGGGAGGGTGATTCAAGCAGGAGGTTAAAGGGATTTGAGTCCACATCATGTGAAAATTAGTTGAAAGAACTAGATTTCTTTAGCCTGGAGGAAAAAAAGAGAAGAGAGACATGATAGGTAGGTATCTTCAAGGACTTGCTGGACTATCATGAGGAGGCGGCATCAAACTTTTTCTATTTGGCCCCAGTAGATACATTTAAGAACAAGGGACAAAGAGGCAACTCTAAGATTGATATCAGAAAAATTTCCTAACAATAATCACTGTCCAAAATTAGAATGAGATGGCTAGAGGGGCACCCCTCCTTGAAGCTCTTCCAGACCACCACTTTCAGGTATGTTATAGTGGAGATTCCTTTAACATATGAGTTCAACCAAATGGTCTCTGAGTTCCCTTCCGACTTTCAAATTCCAGGATTTTATAGTATAGATTTGAAGTGTGTGGAATGGAGAGATAAGGTGAAAAACTTACAGGAATGTTTAAATTCTTTTTCCGTATTTTTTATTATTTCTGTGTCTCTGTGACCTACATAAGTGCAGTATGGGCAAACCAATATTTATTTAAAACCTTAGATATATTTATTTAACCGGAGATGATGACATTTATTCTTGTTCAATGTTATCAATATTTAAGACTATTAGTTTAAATGATGCCAGTTCAGTAATCTGAAGTTTGAAGATCTAATTGATGATTCCTCTCAGAACCAGGGAAACAAAGCATTCTGTTCTAATCTGCCTTTGGCCCCAATGTTTAACATTCAATTAGGGGAGAGGGCACCTATTCTTCAATGCTCCCCAATTTATGATGTAAGCCTTTATAACAGAACCTATAAAAGCTGTATAGCTTTACTAATTCTTTAGTCCTCTTACCACAAGCTTTCTCTTTCTTATCTCACCCTCTGGAGGTTTTAATAAACAACCTTTCTGCTTTCTATTTTGAGTGATCTGAGTAGTCATTTTGGGTAAGGGTCTTCTACATCCCTCACAGTTGGGTGCTTGTCTGGGACGTGGTCTTTGGGGGAAACGGCTGTGTGCACTCTGAACAGGGACAGGTGCCCATGGAGTAGTTTTCTCCATAGTCTCTGGCTCTGGGTGAGCAGCCTCCCTCCCCCTCTTAAACAACCCGAGGCAGGGATACTCAGTGGAAAGCAGAATTGAAGATTGAAGGAAGTAGAGACCTGATGGCCAGCATCGCTGCCTGAAAGATATGTACACATGTAAACTCGAGGTAAGCTCTCAGGAGTCTGGGGGTCTATTGGCTGTAAAGTAAAATTATTTGGGCTTATAGTTAATACTATTTGGGAGTTTTAAAGCTCCACTCTCTGCTGTGCTGAAGGTTGAATTTTAACTACTTATGTTATGTTATAGGTTATGTTCTTGCATTTTTTTCTTCCTATGACTGATTTCTATGATCAGAGCAATGGTCAATAGAAACTGTTAATGCAATTCAATTACATCCTACCTTGCTGTTTCCAATCTGGTTATATATTGGTTATATATATGATCTGATTACCTAATCATTATTTCCTAAATACTTAAGCAAATTCTGGAGAGCAATTTGGAACTATGCTCAAAAAGTGGTCAAATGGTTGACCCAGCAGTGTTACTACTGGGCTTATATCCCAAAGAGAGCTTAAAGAAGGGAAAGGGACCTGTATGTGCAAGAATGTTTGTGGCAGCCCTTTTTGTAGTGGCCAGAAACTGGGGACTAAGTGGATGCCCATCAATTGGATAATGGCTGAATAAATTGTGATATGTGGATATTATGGAATATTATTGTTCTGTAAGAAATGACCAACAGGAGGATTTTAGAGAGGCCTGAACTTACATGAATTGATGCTGAATGAAATGAGCAGGATCAGGAGATCATTATATACTTCAACAACAATACTATATGATGATCAATTCTGATGGATGTGGCCATTTTCAACAATGAGATGAACCAAATCAGTTCCATTTGTTCAATTATGAACAGAACCAGCTACACCCAGCAAAAGAACTCTGGGAGATGAGTGTGAACCACTACATAGAATTTCTAATCCCTCTATTTTTGTCTGCCTGCATTTTTATTTCCTTCACAGGCTAATTGTACACTATCTCAAAGTTCGATTCTTTTTGTACAGCAAAACAACCGTTTGGACAGGTATATATATAGTATTTAATTTATACTTTAACATATTTAACATGTATTGGTCAACCTGCCATCTTGGGGGGGGGCGGAGAGGAGGGGAAAAATTAGAACAAAAGGTTTGGCAATTGTCAGTGTTGTAAAATTACCCATGCATATATCTGGTAAATAAAAACTATTAAAAAAATACTTAGGCAAATGGGTATTTACCCTGGTCATCTGTTACTGGATATTTGTGCCTGTGGATATTCAAGTTTTTTTAAAATGCTTCTAAATAATGAGAGGACAATTAGCACAGTGGTCTGTGAAACCTAACTGCTATTTATTGGGACTATAGCTGTCTGCCTGTCCTGTGAAACAAACTTGTTCCTTCACATAGGAACTGCTGGCCAATCTATACTGGCCTCCCCACATTTTGTAGTAGTTCCAGACTATTCTCAACTATATCTGTTAGATTTGTGTTGTTCCAGATTTTGGTCACATTACAGCTATATTGACCTGCTTTTGGGACCTGGATCAGCCCATTGATCATTATCAGCACACCATATCAATCCCCCTGCTTGGACTGAGAGCAAGTACTTCACTCTTTATCAGCATGAAGCAGTTTTTTAATGAGACCATTGCCCCTGCCAGCTGATATGGGGGACTTGGGAATGATTGATGAATGACTGTTAAACCCCGACTTGGTCATCTATTATTGTGTGTTTAAGATTTGGGATGGAAATTGTTAAAACTGGTAACTGTTGCTATTAAGGAAGTTATGTTTATAATATCTATGTTCACTCCAGAAATTGTTTGAGGGATTTTTTTTTTAGGAAATTCCTCCTGTTATGTACAGGAACTTTAATTCACTCTTGGGATTTATATATGGGATGGTTATTTGACTATTTACTTTTTTTGGATGATCCCTTTCCATTAAGAAAAAAAAGGCAAGGAAGAGATAGGGAATTAGTGAAACTGGTGGATTTTTTCCCAAAATACCTAAAAGAGTGGGAACCCTTAGTTTTCTGTTCACTTTGCCTTAGGTACTTCTGCCTGACCCCCTATCTCACCAGTTCAGCTTGAATTGGAAGTCCTTAAGCAGTCCTTTTTTTGTTTTTACTATGAGATCCCTTATTCTGTTGGAATTGCTCTGGGACTATTCTCTAATTGCCTGTTTTTAGGAAATCTCCAAGATATAGACACCTGCCTTGGGACTGGTAGTCTCCAGCCCTGAAACCCCAGTTCCTTAACTACTATTTCAGCATTCTCAAAGGACATTGCTGTACTGAGATCAAGCCTCTCAAGTTCGAGGTTTGCCTGCCTACATGATCTAATTGTGCATATGCTGCTCAGAAATCCTTTCTGGATCCTAGTAGCAGTTCCTGTTCTATAAGAGGGGACAGGTGGTACTACTCTAGGCCCCACTCTTTCCCTCCTTTGAAATGCCTGACAGACTTGGGGTATCCCTCCTAGCATGGGGCTGTCTTGAGCACTGCTACTCCCTATATAAGCAGAAGTTGAATTAAGTGCACAAAAGACTGAAGACCACCTAACAGTGAACTGTCCATCTCAAATTGATTCTCTGGATGAGATGAGGGCCTTTGTACTGCTGATAACTGGAAAAGACTTTCCCTTGCCGTAAGTCCTTGCATTTTCTAGTTTTTGATTTATTTGCTTCACATTTGGTTGGCCAAAATTATGGTGCTGAGACCTCCCAGGTATCTAGGGGAGGTAATTCAATAATTCAAATATTCAGAAAGGGTGTGTAACGTTGTTCCTCAGTTTCCCTAAATTGTCATCTTTGTTAATTTATCTTGGTATTTTTATGTCTGCCCAATGCCTATCTGTTCTGTGATAACTGTTTCCAAGACAGTTGGTGGAAGCAATTTTTATGGTATGAAGTTATTGCAATCAGTGGTATTATCCTGTTGCCACTATGTCTACCCTGTATTATTACATTAGTAACCAGAATAGTTCAACAGTCCCTATCAAAATATTGCATACAGAAGATGCAATTAAAATGATGATTCCTCAGAGAAAAGGCTGGAATGTATTAGAGAGGGATGATCTTGATGGTGAACTTGATAAACAACATAACTGATTTTGAGCAGTGTGTAAGTTCTTCAAAGAAATACATATTACAAGGGGGAAGTTGTGTGGAATGGAGAGATAAGGTGAATAACTTAAAAGAATGTTTAAATTCTTTTTCTGCATTTTTTATTATTTCTATGTCTCTGTGACCTACATAAGTACACTTTAGAAATATTTAACCAGAGATGATGACATTTATCCTTGTTCAATGCTATCGATATTAGTTTAAATGATGTCAATTCAGGAATCTGAAATTTGAAAGTCTGATTGATGATTCCTCTCAGAACCAGGGAAACAAAGCATTCCGTTCTAATCTGCCTTTGGCATCAATGTTTAACATTTAATTAGGGGAGAGGGCACCTATTCTTCAATGCTCCCCAATTTATGATGTAAACCTTTATAACAGAACCTATAAAAGCTATATAGCTTTACTAATTCTTTAGCCCTCCTACCACAAGCTTTCTATTTCTTATCTTGTGAGGGGACGGCTCATCCTCTGGAGGTTTTAATAAACAACCTTTCTGCTTTCTATTTTGAGTGATCTCTGACTAGTCATTTTGGGTAAGGGTCTTCTACATCCCTCACAGAAGCATATTAGCACTCTCCCTAAACATGAAAAAAGGAAATCTTTAAGGAAACTGAAGCTAACTGGAAGAATGTCTCACAGGTTTCTCCTTAAAAAGGCAAATCAAGGCAATGAAAGAATATGTTTCAATATATGTCCAAAGACAACAATAAGCATCATTCCAGAGGGCAATTGGGCGTTTTATTTTGCACTGTTCATAATGAGCATAAGCAAAAGGAAAACAAAGTAACTTATGTTCTAGTATCTTTTGCAAGGAAGAGAAGGTAAAGAAATTCCAAAAACTCAATCATCAAGTCATTAAATTAAGTCAATATATACCGTAAAACCTAGTGACTTAGACTGAAACATGGTCATGGGGAAAAGGCTAAAGATACATCATAAAATAGAATCTAAGAGGATTAAGAAAAGAAAGAAGCTAAAGACTTGTAGACTTTGTAGAAGACTTTCTCCAAAAAGAGTCAGAAGGGAGAAGCTGAGTAATGTATGCAGTGGATAAAGCACTGGCCCAGGAATCAAGAAGACTAGAGTTCAAATCTGGCCTCAAATACTTGACACTTAATAGCTGCATGATTTTGGGCAAATCACTTAACCCCGAGTGCCTCACCAAAAAAGAGTGAGAAGGAATTGGACAAGTCCTACTCTCATTATTACCACAGAAAATTAAACTATTATAAAGAGAAAGGCAAAAACTTATTATCAATGTGAGAATCATTTCAGAATCAGCTCTCTCTATATAGAGAGACCAAAAACTTAACAGAGCTAAAAATAAAATAAAAAACCAAACCAGTAAGTATATGTATGGTAAACAGACACTTGAAGACAGACAATAGCCTGGGCCCAAAGTGAAATAATAGAATGAGAGCAAGCTGGATGGCTTTTGGCAAAGTAAGCAACTCTTCCCGAGCTGATCCCTGAAACAAAACCCTACTTTTAACATCAATAGTTTTACTAGTGAAGTTATATGACTGTGAATCATGGAAAACTGTGATTTTCCAAGAATCAAAATGGCAATGGAAAGATGTGTCTATGTGGTAGTGATGGTGGTGGGAGCTGATAATTACTTAGCTAAAGTATATTACCAACAATGACCTGAACAGAAGAAGTAGTATATCCAGAAGATGCATTATCAGTAAAGCTTGGGCTAGGAAGACAGGCCAATGGGAAGCCTAAATGCTGTTTAAGAAAAAGGTGTTGACAACATTTAATGGCACACATAAGAAGGTGGCAATGGGTAGTGATCTGCACCACTGAAAGACTTAACTACATATAGATCACAAATAGCATGACTTACTGGAGTATAATACTCATGTTAATTTCAACTGAAGCAAATATACCCAGCCCAGTATATTGTAATTTAAAGAGACTAACTTTCCCTCGCCTGCCTCCCAAAATGGAAATAGAAGGAATTAAAGCTTACTTTCATTAACAAGCACTTTCTAGACTTCACTTTTAAAAATATATTCAGTACTCTAGTTTCTACAGTCATAGAGTAATTCTGATAGTATATCAGACAAAAGCAGAACACATGTTCACAAAGAACATGTTCACAAAATTTCCCACATAAGATGACTAGGTAACATCTGTTCAGTCTGAAAAAAAAAAGTCTTCCACTTTGTTCTAGAGAACTGTTCCATCAAAAAACAGGATAATTTAGAATTCATTTGGATGAAGGCAAATACTAGTTTTCCAAGGTGATTTTGGTAGGAGGTAGAACAGATACTGTAGAAGCTGTTTTCTTCCTGGCTATAAAAGGACTCCTCATTTAGATCCCTAATTCAATACTTCAACGACTGGGACTTCATCTTGGGGGGAGGGCATTGCCATCATCAAGATTTACTCATAATTTCCCTACTGCAGCTTTTGTGGCTTTGGAGGGACTGACTGCAACATGCACTTCATTGCCACAGGCTTTGGAACCCAGAGTTACCCACCTCCATTCTACATCGATGCACTGCCGAAGGACTTTCTAACCCAGGCTTTAAAAGAATAATTTGCATTTATATAGTGCTTATGCTTATGGTGTGTTATACATGAAGATGCTAAGACTTAGAGAGTTTAAGGAGCTTGCTCCTTAAAGTAATTAAGTGTCTGAGCTGGCACTGTAGACCAGACTTTCTGCCTGATGTCAAGGCACTTGCCATATGTTATGCTAATTAATCAGAGGTGGTGCCTTATAACCAAAAAACACTATCTAAAAGCAAGATATTATTTATAAGCAAAGAAATAAAAGAGATATGTATTATCTGTATTAAGCATCTTGGTTACTGTATTTCATTCTTTAAATTAATTGCGCTAGCATTCCATTTCATTAATGTTAAGATTGAAATAATTTTAAAATCTTGGTCTTAAAGTCAAACTTTGCTGTTCTCTCTTCCTTTTCTTTCCCAAAATAGAAATTACTCTTTAAGAAAGTTAAACAATCAAACTTAATCAAACATTTCCCCCTGGGTTTTCAATCTCATAACTTGTAAGACATATTATACAACATGAGCAAAAAGCAAATAAGCCATCCTGGAAATGATCACAGAAATTAATTTTGAATAAGACTATACATGGAAGCTCCAATATACCATGTTGCTTTTCCCGCTCTTCTCTACGCTCTCTTGCCAGTCTTTGTCTTTCATCAGATTTCAAAACGGAGCCATCTATCACTATATAAAAATAAATGGAGAAAGAGTTAACTGAGGATACTGGCATTTAAGAGACAACAATTTGAGAGCTATTACAAACACTGCATGACTTATACCTGGCTTAGTTGATGACTTTATATGCGAAGGTTGGACTGGAATAGTAGTACTGCCACTTTGGTTTCTTCTTTCTTCAGCAACGGCTTGGGCTGCAGCAACTAAAACAGACATCAAGAAGAAAATTGGATTTAATATGTGGACTTTCACTTCATGGAAATCTGTTTGCTTTACTCCATGTACCCAGGACCATTTGTCTTTAGTTACAAGCTAGCCTTGCGGGATAGCCAATGTTAGCATGTAGGTGAGTGACTCTCTGCGGCCAAAGTCCGGCTTGAAAGGTACAGTCCCGTTTCATTTGCCATGTGATTATAGAGCAAAAGAAAACATGCAACATCCAGAGGAAGAAACAAAACTTCTAATGTGCACTACAATGCTCCACAAGTCCATCCTCTACCTACTATAACATCTAGCTAACAAGTCCATCAGTTGCTTTAACTTTTAGTCATAGAACATTAGTGATGGAAAAGAACCTTAGAAATCTCTAATCTAACATTCTTGTTTGTAGAGAGAGAAACAGAGGCCCAGAAAAGGGAACCAATGGGATCTCAGTACCTCAGCAAGTTAGTGCACAGAGCTAGACTCTGGGTCTCCTTCTGGACAGTAGTAGATGAGATAAAATGGAAACCAACAAGATTGGTTACAAGAACAGGCTTCTATTTTTCTTCCTCATCTGTAAGGTTTGATGATGCCCTCCTACTAGACCAATACTTGCTTAAGCAGAATTCTGACCTGATGCCCTTTCTTATTAAAGCCCTACTTGCTTAGAAGAGTTTAGACATACCATAGAAATGAGAATCTTCAATTCTCTTTCACATCTGTCTTTTTAAAAAAAGGTATGAAAATAGCACACCAAAGCAGCAAACACTGTTGTCATTATCTTGTCAGTAGGAGACTGTCCAAACTTGGCAAAGTCAAAAGCTAGTCTTCAAAGCATCTTGCAATATTGTAATGCTTTTGAATACAGTTTCTGACATGCAAAGTGTATGAAGATATTTGAGAAAACTTGTTTTTTTAGGCCTGAGACCAGTAGGGATCCCTCACAGTTAAATGCCTCAACTCCAGATCTGTTCCCTCCTTCTCAATACTCCGTCCCTTACTGCCTTTCCTATAAACTTTCAAACCCCATGAGGTATTTCACTATTTGATTTTCTGGCTAATGCCTAGTGTGTCCCTGACTATCCAGAAATGGAAAACCAATCAGATGGGCCAGACTCAATCAAGGACGAACAGAGGAGAACCATGCTGGAGATAACACAATTTCCAAGGTGTTACAGGATCAATTCTTAAGAAATCTAAAGGAAAGAAAGACAGTAGAAGCATGGGGGGAAGTCATGAACTATATTATTTATTACTAACAACATGGACAAAAAGAATATTAGGACCTACCAACCCTACATTCCTTGTCAAACTTTTATAAGAAAAAAAAATTGAGGATATCATCAACAAAAGAATGAAAATGGAACAGGGGTCCTGGTCACATGACCAATAATAATACTAAAGACTTTCTCCAAGCCTCCCATCTCAAATTTCTCCAAGATGGGAATTATGGGCAAGAGTTTTCAATTTCAACTATCTCCATAGTCTAAGACACTAAGAACCCTGAAGTGATAAGCTAATCATCAGAGAAGGTTAATCCCTAAAACCTAATGGACTCACCCAGTATCCCCCCCCCCCTCAGCCACTCCACTCTGACAGGGATGCACCAGAACTGAATTCCCTGTGCCCCACCCCAATTCTAGGCTGCAGAAAACCCAAAGGCAGAGAAATTTTTTCTGGTTGAGACTACAATATGGCAGCCCTCTGCACTGTAGCAGTACTCTGAGAACTTAGGAAGAAAAGGAACAGGGGCAGAACTGTGGTATAACATTCCAGTAGGTCTGAAGGGAGAAGAGAATGGTGAGAAGGCAGGCCCCTAAATAGGGTCAGTTCTGTCCCCTCAGAAATCAACAGGAACAGAAACTAACACCAAGAAAACTTGAATTCCCCAGCATGGGAAGAAACTGAATCAGTTTTGAGGTCCAGCCCTGGGTAACTACCATCAAAAGTTGAAGGAGTCAGAAAGTGATAGGTTCATATAAAGGAAAAACACTTAGAGTACACCAAAGATTTTAGGTTAAAGATTAAATTACTCCTATAATTATATAAATAAATAATAAATAAATAAATCCAAAGATTCGGATAAAAGACCTTGAATTTAAGCAGATAAGCCAATAGGGAAGATATTAACAGAAGGGAAGATAGCCTCTAGATCATCTAAATACATTCAGACATCTCTGAATAAATAACTGCCAGACAAATAGTTTGAATAGCTTAAGAGATAAATAAGAATCTTGAAAGCAGAATTTATGGCCTATATGGCAAAATGACTGACAAAATATAAAACCTTGAATCAACAGCAACAAACTCACCAAACAGAATACATGTACAGAAAAATAGAAGTGAAGGACAAAACAGAAGAGAACCAAAAAGCAACATTACAAGAAAGGAAGAGGCAAGCTTCTGTAAAGAATAGCCTATGGTAGACCAGAGCATTAGTGTCACAACTGAAAGAAAATAAGTATTTGTTGATTATAAAACAGTATTTGATTGTATAGAGCAAATCAACACCTTAAAGGTTCTCCCTTCCAACGTAGTGTCACCCATCTATATGTCAAAATCATATAAAATTCCTTGAAAAAAGGCTTTATTTAAATGCCAGGCTGGGGATTTTGTATTTTATCCTGGCAATAACAAGGATCCACTGAAGATTTCTGAGTAGAAACATGGTCGAATCTTTATTTTAGACATACTCATTTGGCAGCTCTGTTAAAGGGTGACTGGAAAGGGGGGAAGCCTAAAAGAAGGGAGACTAATTAGGAGGCTATGGAACAGTCCAGAAAAGTAATGATGGAGGCCTAAACTAGCGGAGAAACTCCTTGACTGATGAGAAAGGGACAGATGCAGGAAGTCTTGTGAAGGCAAAAATGACCAAACTTGTCAAGGAGTAAGCCATTAAAACCACAATAAAGTGAATTATAATCAGCCACACCGGACTTTAATTTTTTAAATGTGTGAATCATTCACTTCCACCATTGAGATCATTGATCCACTGAAATAAATCACTCATTTGTCAAGGCCTCCAAGCATACATGAAAGAATGAAAGCAGACAAGTGTGTTCTCTTAGAATACTTACTTGTCTTGGTACCCTTGGGATTCAAACCTCAGGGCTGTTAGCAAAAGATAGCACAAATTTCATTTGTGAGTTTCTTCAGAGAAAGTTAAATCCCAAAATAAGGAAAAGTTCAAATTACATAAAGCCTTACAGATTAAAAATCAAACCCTGAAAATATGCCTGGAAGCAAGTCAGTTGCAAGGGTAGGTTATAGAACCTCTGTTCTGGGTAATCAATGCAGACACACTACTCTATTCTATATAAGCTCACAGTTTTAGAAGGTCAAGGTTAAACCCATGGAAAGCGCTCATTTAAAAGCTTGGTCAACCCACAAAGGATCCATATTTTTGAAAGAGACATTAATCTGTGAGGAAAATGAATTTTTAAAGACACTCCCTATGCCCGAGAACCAAATCCACTGTGAACCAAGAAGCAACCTTATTTTCTACTACAAATATAAAAATAATGTTGCTTCTTAATCCACAGGAGGGTAGGAATTAAAGGAAGAATCTAGATAAAGTGGACTGAATAAAGAATGTAAAAATAGGTTTGGGCAACCTCCTTTCATATAATGAAAATATGACATTGGAAAAATACTTAAAAAAAAACAGACAGTGGCTATGAATATATTAAGTTAGAAAAAACTTGTAAAACTCTCACATGTGTTGGGAAGAAACTTTTTTGAGGAATTGTTTACCTAATAATGTTCAATTTGTATTACAACGAAGAGTTATTGGATTGGAGATCACAATACACAAATTGTCTTTAGAAGCATTTAGTATAGAAAAAAGATGACATGAAAAATCTTTTTTGAACACTGAATCCTCTAAAAATGAAAATCATTAATAGCTAGCAATCAAATGCTAACTCTTTCCCCTCTAAAATGCCCCTCAAACTATCCTACCTAAAGACTTTTCTCTACAGGGTACAATGAAGACAAACAAGCTTGGAAGGAAGATCACTTCTCCATGACAACTAGTTCTATCACAGTAATAATCTCCTAAAACTGTGCCCAGGAACAATCATCTCAAAGAGCTTAATCTCAAGTGATGCCAATGATAAATACTAATCACAATACTTATTCAGCAATTCTAAACTGTCACCCACAGCTGCTCCTGTTCAAGTCAAAGATATAAAATGGGCAGTTATAACTCTATATTAGTTCTCTTCAGAATTCTGTCTACAAAAAGAAAACTAAGAAACCAAAAAAGGAGTATTTTATTCAGTTGCAAAAGGAATAGTGACAAAGATTTAGGATGGAAGTTTTATGAATAAAAATGGAAGAATCATAACTTCAATAAGGTTTTGATAGTATTTACTATCCCAGGAAACTAGTTTGCTTGTTTTTACAGATTAGTTGATTTTATACTTACTCCTGTTTGAATAGCAACAGAAAAATAAATAGCCACCACAAATAAATTTATTCAGCTTCCATGGGGCACAGGGTGCTTGGCTCCAAGAGTGAGTTTATTCTTACTTCAGAGGTGAGGGATTTATTAAACTCCTCCTAAAATACATTTGTGTCACTTTTCACCAGCTGACAAATTTTGAAGTCAATTATATCTTGACTGTATTAAATGTGCTCTAATCAGGCAAAATAAATTAAAAAAGATACACACACACACACACACACACACACACACACACACACACACACACACACACATAGTTGCTATAAAAGGAGGAGCATTTGAAATTCAAGGCTTTAGATTTGTTATGGCTTTTAAAGTATGCTCAACATTTGAGATTTTGGGGGATGTCTGCAGATCTACAAGACAGTTACGCTGCTCCAAATCACTTATTAATTTTCTGACTCAGGCTGTGAGGTCTGTAATGAACCCACAGAACTAGGTAGCACTATCAAGACCACCTGCATTCAACTTCAGACACTCCCTAGCTATGTCACCCTGATCAAGTCATTTACCGAGTCTCAGTTTCTTTAACTGTGAAATGAAGAAAAGAGTAACATCCACCTCCCAGAAAAGATCAAATGAGGTAATAATTATAAAGCACTTAAGCATAGTACCTGGCACATATTAGGTGTTATATAAATGCTAGCTATTATATACTATCAGAACTGGAAGGCACCTTAGGTCAGCTAAGCCGCTGTCTCCTCTTTTTATAGGATAAAATAACTAAGGCCCCAAATAGATAAATAAAATAATTTGTCTGTTGTAGACTAACCAAGCGAGTCACTTAACTGAAAGTTTTAATCTTGGAATTATTAGTTTATACTTACCAACTCAAAAGAACCCATAAGTAGAATTCCCTTAGCTATTCTCTTCCCATATTTCCTGACTTCCTTTACCAGCACCTGTCCATATTCTAATATGTGGACAGAAGGTTTTAAAGGTTTAAAGGTTAATCAAATTTTGGTATGACTTCTCAGAGAGAAAAATTCTGACTTTTTTTTTTCCAAGACAGAGACCTTATTCTAAGTGGTTTGGATGAAGAGGGAGGACTATTTTTAAGGCCTGTTGAGAAAGATGTCCAGACAGGAAGCGGTCAACAGTCTAAGGGCAAAGGGGCTTGGAAAGAGAATCAACTGTAATTATCGGGAAAAGGAAGAGAGGTTGAAAGGGATTTTTCAATTACTCTGCTCATTTCTTTTCTCTACTTGACCAGCGCAAATTTCAAACAAAGTCAGGGTGCAGCTTCCTAATAGAAGTCCACCACAGAAGTAGATTTCTGGATATGAAGTTACATTTACCTAAGTTTTACACAAAACTATGACAATTCTCTTCACTTATTCATATAGAGAGAGCAATTAAATTCCTCAGTAGAGTGGTTTGTAATCCTGGTTTCAAAATACCCTCAGGCATTTCTACCAATCTCAAAGAGTCCTTAAAAATTCTTAAAATCATTTCTCTCAAAGGAAGAAATCCAAAGTATCAACCACCTATATGGTTGATATACCATATGTTCCATATGGAACCATACCATATGGAACCACTGTTCCAACTCACTAATAAGCAGAAAAATGAAAATTAAATCACTTCTGAGGTACTACCTCAAACCCATCAGATAGTCAAAGATGACAAAAATGGAAAAATTGTCTAGGTCATAGTCATTTCCAGATCATGCTGTGTGATTTCCTTATTCAACCAACTCCAAGGCTTCTTGTTGCTCCTAGGATAAAGTATCAACTCTTCTGGTTAGCTTGTAAAGCCTATACAACCTGGCTGCAACCTAATTTTCCATCTATACTGGCCTTCACAGTCTCTCTCATAATTGGAAATCCAGTTTAACTGGGCTCCTCCCAGTCCCCTACACACACCACCAGTCTCCAAGCATTGGCCCCATCCCAGAATACACCCTCATCACTCCTCCACTCCTTATCTTGGCCTGAAGAAGTCCTCACTTCATTTAAGAAGCAGCCCAAGTGCCATCCTCTGCAGAACTTCCTTCCAAATCCTAAATGCCAGTATCCTTCCTCCCAAACTACTTTGAAACTTTATATTTATGCTGTGTCTATACAGGAAGTAGACACGGCATATATATAAAATTAATACAAATAAATCTCAAATAGAAAGAGATTGTTTAGTGAATGTGGTAGAAGAGAGTCTGGGAATAGCATGAAAAACGAGTAGAAGATGGATTCAAGGGAAGGGCAGGGAGACCAGTAAATTGGGACCATAAGAGAAAAAGACCTGGGACCCAAAAGAGAGAAGCAGTGTCAATGTGAGGGAGCTGTGCCTTAAGTGCCAGAAAAATGGAACAAGGGAGAAACCAAGATTTAAGTTGAAAAGAAGTCTGCTGACTAAGGAACAAGTATTCCAAAAGACAGAAAGAATGTGCAGATGTGGAATGGGGCATTAAAGTGGTAGGGAGGCAAACAGTCATGAGGGGGATGGGAACTGAAAGTTCTCAGCTGGGGATTCAGAACTACTGGGACGGGAATTGAAGTATACTGACAATTTAAAAGTGAATCCAGAAAGAGTTACCACTGGTTGGAGAAAAGTCCATTGAAGAAAGAATAAGATTTGACTATGGAAGTTTCTCCCCTGAGTTTCAATCCCCTGGGAAGTGGTAATAGGTCCCATAATATGCCTTACAGCAAGGCACAGATATTTGAGCATGGTCAGAGGCCTAGAAGAAGGACCTGAGAATCAGGCAACAGATGGATTCATCTAGTCTTTAGATGGTATGAGATATGATGAAAAGGACAAATTCAGAAAAATCTAAGAGGATTTGTACAAACTGAAGCAGAATGAAATGTCAAGTGATTAATTTATACAACAATTTACAAGCTACAATAATTAAGACCACCAAAAATAGGATTCCACAATTCTATTGGAGAAGGCTGCTTCCCAACCCTTGGCAGGAGGTGATGGATCAAAGGTGCAGGAGACATATTTTCAGAGCCCGACTATTTATTTGTTGGGGCAGCTAGCTGACTCAATAAGATAAAAGTTCAGGGTATGAAATTAGGAAAACCTGAGTTCAAATCCAGCCTTAAACACTTACTAGCTGTGTGACCCTGGGCAAACAACTTAATTGCCTTCATCTGCTGGAGAAGAAAATGTTAAACCACTCCTGTATATCTGCCAAGAAAACCCCATGGGAAGTGTGGTCCACTTGATTGTGGAGATATGAACATGACATACTTTTTTCTTGAGAGGGGAGGTGGTGATGAGAAAGCTGAGTTTGAGAACACAAGGAAAAAGCAAAGAAAGAAAAGACAGAAAAACAGAAGGCAGAAAGAGAAAAAGAAAGAGAGGAAGGAAGGAAGAGAGGAAAGGAGGGAGGAAGGGAGGGAGAGAGGAAAGGAGGGAGAGAGGGAGGGAGGGAGGGAGGGAGGGAGGGAAGGAAAAGAAAATGTCAATGACTAAAAATACAGAGAAGACAAAGTCATTCAGAAAAACAGACAAGCGGGGTTATTGCTGCTACTATATTAAATTTGAATTAAAAAAAAAAAACTCCAAACAAGTTGTATGTACAAGAAAGAAGTCTCACCTGTTACTCTTTTTTGTTTTTGTTTTGAAATATTCATGTTAAGTTCATAATAAAAAGAAAAAAAATTAAAAATGAGCAAACATAGATATGTTTGCTCATTTTTAATTTTTTTCTTTTTATACTATACAATGAATGCTGTAACATGTATTTCTGTTTTTCAAAGGTACACAGATACTGTGATTAATAATCCAAATTCATTTAAAAGAGTTCAAGTCAAAGTAGTTTTTTTTGCAATGTCTTTTCAATATTATGTGGAGATCCATGAAAAATTTGAATTTCAAAAAGGGTCCGGATACGTGATAAGGTGGAGGAACTCACTGCTGTACACTATTTTTGAATAGTGAACAAGTTCCAAACAAAGTAAACAATGTCCATAAAGAAAAAAACATAGAGCAGCTAGATGGTAGACACAGCGCCAGCCTTGATGTCAGGAACAGAGTTCAAAATCTGCCTCCCACACTTAGCACTTCCTAGCTGTGTGACCTCTGGCAAATCACTTAATCCCAATTGCCCCCCCCCCAAAAAAAAAACCCCGAACAAATAGATAAAGTGAAAGAAGAAAGAAAAAGCTGTAACAAAGTAACATAATACATTTCCGTGCTGGAAACTTTCTCAGAGATAAATACAGTGGGAAGCATGGAGATGTATTACAAAACATCCAGAGCATGGCAGCAAGAAAACACAATAGTGTTTTTAAAACATTAGGTTTCCCCTCAAATTCTAAGTGTGCACATTACATTTCTAGACCTACTTGTTACATACCTAAATAAACCCAGTCCCAGTTAGGAACTTAGCTTCTATGGTAGTATTAAGGACATCTAAAAACTGAGGTGAGGAAAGAAGTGAAGAGAGGACTTCAAAAGGAAAATTTACACATCTCTATCCTATGAACTAAAGAGGAATTGAAACAGATCCTTGTTGGTTTGAGGAATGTTTTGCTTCTGGGCGGGCAGAGAAAGAAGTTAGAGATCCCAAGAAGGACCTTTCATTACTAATCCCTTGGCCTCATTTTCTGAGGGTAGCAGATGGAGATGGACAGTGAGATGAATAAAATCACAGACTGTTAAAGCTGAAAATTATATTAGAGAGCCACTAGTCAAACCCTCTAACTTTTTACATGGAGAAACTGAGACCCAGAGAGGTTAAAAGCCTTGTTCTGGGATTTTCTTTATATGTTTGAAAAAGTTTTTAAAATGGACATATCTGGCATTTGGAGAAGTCATAAAACATGGTCTTTAATCTTTTAGACAAGGGGTCCAATTTATTGGTTACTGCTAACCTAATTAATAAACTGATCATGATTGGGGAAAAAAGTATAACATTTCCAATAAACTAATGTCAGCACATTGAGTCAAGGAGCAAAAAAATTCTCCCATTTCCTTAGCCTGCCCCCAGAACTACTTTTCACCCCTCACTCCTCTTAACACATCAACACAAAACTCTAAAATGAGCTATTCTCTCCTTGCTGTTGATTCATACCCACTGTGGCACAGGGAGAGTGAAGGAATTAAAAATTTTTTTTTAATATTTCTAGGTAGCAGAATGTGGAAACTGAATTCAACTTACTTCCCTTCAAGCTTCCTACTTGGGCCTGCATTCAGCTGATAAAGGGTAAACAAAGGAGATTAAGGTAATTGAAGAGGACATATAGCAGAGTGTTTTCCACTTAGACAAGACTCGGCAGAATTGCCTTGAAAAAGGTGCAGCAGACACAAAATGCAAATAAACTTTTCTCCTTCAAGACAGTGCCAACCAGGGTAGTACCTGGAAAAGGCAGTGTGATGTAGTGGGAAAAACACTGCATTTAGAGTCAGAAGTTCTGGGTTCTAGCTTGGACTCTGCATCTTACAAGCTGCATGACCTTGTCATTTGTTCATCTGTAAAATAAGATGTTGGGTTCAATAATTTTTGAAGTCCTTTCCAGCTTTCAATCTATAATTCTGGGATGCTAAAAATTTGGAAAAATTTAAAACAAATCAAATCAACCACCTTCCTCCATTTATATAGTTAAACCTTTGGCACAATAATTGGAACCATGTACTAAGTATTTGTTCAGATAGATGTGAGGGGTACAGCTTCATCAGTTTCACAGTGAGAGGCTGTTTCCTGGCTCAGCCTCATATGCTTGTTTTCATCTCAAGAGTAGGAATGTTTCTCTTGCCTTTAAATCCTTTTCTTTCTCACCATCAATTGAGGTGCTCCTACCACCGTCCCCCTACACTCAAACAAGCACATAACAAATCCTTTTTAAAAAAAAAAATAACATTGCTGACTAGAACTAGGTCACTTTTTATTTAACCAGTCAATAGATAGTTGTTTTCCTGTGTCTATAAATTTTGGCTACGGTACACAACTCTTACAATTCACAAAGGCTTCCAGAAATAGCTATTTTTTCTTTTTTTTGGTATGTACCAATTGTATAATTAAGTTGAGTCCCAACCTGATTAAAGAGAAAAATTTGGAGTTGTCATCAATTTCAATCCAAATATTTATATAACTTAGTGGCTCTAGGACTTAAATGACATACATCCATTCATTCCCACATTTAAGTAACAACAACTACTACCACCATTACAACCACAACTACTTCCACCTTTAAATACTATATTAAGCTATAGGAGACAGAAATATAAATAAGCCTTGACCCCTTGCAGAAGTATAATTCAACTCAAAGAATATGTGTTAAACATTGTGGACAAGACACTGATAGGCAAAAACCAAAATATAGTTAAAGTGCTAAAAGAATAATGTTATATTCAAGTCACTAGGTAAAGCCATATCACTTCTAAATCAGAACTCAGAGAATACTTTGTAGGGGAAGCCATATTGGCAGTCTTAAGTGATCCCTAGAAGTTCAAGAGACAGAGATGGGGCTAAGGGGGAAGGAAAGATATTTCAGGAAGAGAAGAAAATGAACAAAAGCAATAGGCATTAGATATTTACTGAATAGTGACTGGTCCAGCTCAGATAAATGATGAAGCAGTGATGAGATATATAAGTGAATAAAAAGGCTGCAAAGCTGAGTCAAGACTGACTTTGAAAGGCCTTTAACATCAAGATAAGGAATCTGTAGTGGACTTATACCCCAAAGAGATCTTAAAAAAGGGAAAAATGTGCAAAAATGTTTGTGGCAGCTTTTTGGTAGTGGCTAGAAACTGGAAATTGAATGAATGCCCATCAACTGGAGAATGGCTGAATAAACTGTGGTATATGAATGTTATGGAATATTATTGTTCTGTAAGAAATGACCAGTAGGATGATTTTCAGAAAGGCCATGAACTGATGCTAAGTGAAATGAGCAGGACCAAGAGATCATTATATACTTCAACAAGAATACTATATAATGATCAACTCTGATGGTCGTGGCTCACTTCAACAATGAGATGATCCAAACCAATTCCAATTGTTAAGTAATGAAGAAAACCAGCTACACTATACAAAAAAACTATGGGGAAATGAGTGTGGACCACAACATAGCATTTCCACTCTTTCTGTTACTGTCTGCTTGCATTTTTATTTTCCTTCTCAGATTATTTTTACATCCCTTCTAAATCTGATTTTTTTCCTGTGCAGCAAGATAACTGTGTAAAAATGTATACATTATTATTTAACATATTTACTTTACATATTTTAACATATTTAACATGTATTGGACTGCCTGCCATCTAGGGGAGGAAATGGAGGGAAGAGGGGAAAAGTTGGAACAGAAGGTTTCACAAGGGTCAGTATTGAAAAATTACTCATGCTTACTTTTTGTAAATAAAAAGCTATAATAATAAAAAAAAGATAAGGAGTCTGGAATTTATTCAGTAAGCAGCAGAGAACTACTAAAGGTCTGGGAGACCAACTGAAGGGTTAGTTTCACAGTACTCTGAAGCTCTAAATTTTTCTTTTGTCAGAAAAGGTAGGAACCTATTAATTGGATTAAAAAGTTGTTAATGTGATTAAAGATGTGCATTAGGAGAATCTGACTGGTATGAAAGATGAAATAAAGATTGGTAGAAATAGGAAATAAGCAAACAAGTTAGGTGACTTGCAACAGTCTAAGCAAGAGGTAATGAGAATCTGGATAAGGGCTATAGCAGTGGGAATGGAAAAGATGGGGTGAAATACAGAAATATTGCAGCGGTAGAATTAACAAGATATGGGGAGAGGGTGAAGTTAAGAATGACACAATAAACACATAAGCAATGCTGGAAAATGGTGGTGCCATTGGATGGAAGAGAAGAACTTAGTGGAAAGAAAATAAGATGTACCCATTCCTAATAAAAACACTGGAGAACATAGGAATAAATTGAGTTTTTCTTAAAATGATGAGTAGCATCTGACACCATCAGCAAGCATTACATATAATAGAGATAAGCTAGAAACATTCCCAATAAGATCAAGGGTCAAATAAAGATGCCCATTATCACCACTATTATTCAATATTATATTATAAATGTTAACTTTAGCAATAAGAGAAGAAAAAGAAATTTAAGGAATTACAGTAGGTAATGAGGAAACAAAACTATCACTCTTTGCAGATGTTACAATGGCATATTTAGAAATGCCTACACAATTAACTAAAAAACTTATAGAAACAATTAATTTTCAGGATGCAAAATAAAAAAACCCGGGGAAGCTAGGTGGCGCAGTGAATAGAGCATCAGCCCTGAAGTCAGGAGGACCTGACTTCAAATCTACTCTCAGGCACTTAATACTTCCTAGCTGTGTGACCCTGAGCAAGTCACTTAACTCCAACTGCCTCAGCAAAAAAAAAAAATAAATAAATAAAATAAAATAAAAAATCCACATAAATCATTGGCATTTCTATATATTACCAACAAAGCCCAGTAGCAAGAGATAAAAAGAGAAATCCCATTTACAAATGACTGTGGACAATATGAAATATTTGGAAGTCTACTTGCCAAGACAAACATAGGAACAATATAAACACAATAACAAAACACTTTCCATACAATTAAAGTTAGATTTAAACAACTGGAAAAATATCAATTGCTCACGGGTAGGCCAAGGTAATATAATGACAATTCTATCTAAATCAATCTACTTATTCAGTGCTATACCAATAAAACTGCCAAAAATTGCTTTAGAGAACTAGAAAAAATAATAAAATTCATTTGGAAGAACAAAAGGTCAAGAATATCAAGAGAATTAATGAAAATAATGCAAAGGAAGATAGCCTAGCCATACCAGACATAAAACTATATTATAAAGCAGCAATCATCAAAACCATTTGGTTCTGGCTAATAAACAGAGTAGTAGATCAATGGAAAAGGTTAGGTACACAAGACACAACAACAAGACTATAATAATCTAGCATTTGATAAACCCAAGGACTCTTAAGCTTCTAGAATAAGAACTCACTATTTGACAAAACTTTCTGGGAAAATTGGAAAACAGTATGGCAGAACTTAGGCACTTACCAACATCTAACACCCTAGACCAAGAAAAGGTTAAAATGAGTTCATGATTTAAACATAAGCAAATTAGAAGAGCAAGGGATAGTCTACTTATCAGATCTGTGGAGAAAGGAGGAATTCATGGCCAAACTGCTTCCACAAGTAGGCACAGGATTTTGAACTTTACTCAGTGGGTAATAAGGACCCACAGATGTTTTGGAGAATGACACAACTAGCTCCTTGCATAAGCAGTCATTCACATAAGGACAATAGCTTAAGCCATGGGGCACAGATGAGCTAAGAAGACAGAGAAAAAAAAAACAAGAATAAATGTTTGGGAAGTGTTTACAACATTAATGTTGATTTATGTTTTTTTAATGGGTTTCAAAACTTGGATATTATAGACTAGTCCATCATTCTTGGGCAGTAAGTTACCATAGGAAAAAAATCTCAGATTTAAAAACCTGGTTTTACATCTTGGCTCTGCTACTATCTCCCTTACTTTAGACAAGTGCATAACTCCTTGGGAGCTGAGCTTCAAATATATAACATGAGAGGGTTGGTCCAGACGACCTCTAAAGTCCCATCCTGGACCATCTATGATCTCATGATCCTTATATTATTGTTCCCTCTCTTTTCTCTTAAATTGGCAAATGATGCTAAGCATAAATCAGCTATACTAGTATTGCAGTTTCAGTGTCCCAAAGGACAAACCAAAAGAAAAGTTCCTAATAATTTGTAAGAGCTAAAGCAATGGTTACTAGATGGGAAGGCTTTCACTTTTGGGTCACCTCTTCATTTACCATGCTACTTGTCTCTAAAAGCAGTTGACAAATTTCAATGAAAAGGTAAGGAAAACAAACATACAGTTAAGTCAAGGTCCCTTTTTTCTCCCAATATTCTGTTGATCCACTTATGGGAGGTCTAAAAAGACCTGCATTTTGCTATTTACTGAAGCAAACCTGTTCATTCATCTGCTTCAATCAGCATCTCCAGAACAAAAGGTAATTGTCATCTTACCAATGACTTCACAGCAGGGGTTCTTAATATACTTTGCGTTGTAGATCTTTGGTGACCTGATAAAGCCTAATATTCAAAGAAAATTCTAAAATTAAGCTAATGAAAATAACGATGTGATTTTTTTTTTTTCTATCCAAGTTTGCAAGCCCTTTCCCCCCAGCCTCCAAAGGTTAAGAAGCTCCATTCTAAAGAGTTTTCTAAAGGCAAAAAAGTAATAGCTGTAGATTTTCTAAGTAATTTAACAAAGTTATATAGCACATAATCAGAAATAATAGGAGCTTATTTAGTTCAACATAAGAAGATATATGTCTAATAAGTGAAATTATTTGAACAAGTAAAGGGTTGCTTTGTGAAATACCAAGTTCCAGGCTCTTGATGTGTTCAAACAGAAAAATGGTTAACTCCTTACCAGAGTGGTTGGAGAAAGGATGGATTCTTACATGGATGAAAAGTCAAAACTGTACAGTTCCATCCTCATTATGTTTCTTATATAATGTACTCTGGGAGATAAAAAATGAGATCACAGGCCCTTTAATTAATGAATTTATAGTAATAGAAAAGGCAAACCATCTATAGAGAATTCAAAAAAAGGCAAACCATCTATAGAAACAAAGAGAATACAAAAAAAGGCAAACCATCTATAGAAATAAATATAATACACAGAAAAGGCAAACCATCTATAGAAATAAATATAAGTACCACAAAGACTTCAATAAAAGTTGAGAAGAGAAAGGAAGAAAGACTGCAAGAGAGGTGACGATATTTTAGATGTTGCCTTAAAAGACAGACAGAATTTTGACAAGAAGATAGATTTCTAGAGCAGATGATATTCCAGGTATAGGGAATCGCACATAGGGATAAACTGCTAGAGTAGATACTTAAGGTGAAGGTGAATAGCAAAGGCCAAGGCATCAACCAGGGCATGAGTTGAGTTTGGCTAGGAAATAAGACATGTGAGGAGATATGGCTGAGAGAAGCATCATATAATGAAGAGGGTTGGACTTGAGTGGAAACATTGGGGTTCAGAGCCTGCCACTGATATTTCCTAGATGTGTGACCAAGGACAAGTCATTTAACTGCACGCCAAACTTTAGTTCCATCATCCATAAAATGGAGAAAATAATATTTGCACTAATTTCTTAACCAGATTGTATGAAACTTTTTTTTTTAATTTTTAAAGCTCTATAGATAACCACTTTGTTAAAAAACAATGAATTACTAGAAGGTTGAAAAGGTATATTGGGGTCAAAATTATGAAAGATCCTTAAGGTCAGGCTTTAATCTAGGCATAATTTGGTAGCAATGGGGAGTAATATGATCAGAGATATGCTTTGGAGCCCATGGTAGAATTGGTCCATGGTTTTAGGTTTTTGCTTTTTTTTTTTCCATTTTACTTTGACTTATTTTTCAAAATACAGTTCACTAAAAAGGAGGTGGACTGCCTCTGCCTAGCTCACCACTAGAAGTAATATTTTCAAGTCAACGCTAGCAGCCAATATTTACTCTGCCCTGAACAAGAAAGAACTATAGTATAGCAAAACCAGTCCCCAAATCATTTATAACTGGCTTTGGAATGTTTTTTCACTACATTGACTACTGTCTATAACCCATTAGTTGGCTCGATTCATCAGACCATCCTCTGGATGAGCCTATAGTAATGAGTCCCACCTCTAAGAGAGTAGCTTTGCTTTCATCCATGGCAAGAGACTACCCTCCACCCCATTCATTTATTTTGCTCTCAGTCACAAAGGGAGAAGTGAAAACGTATGGATACCTTTCCCATCACTGTAAAAATAATTCTAAGTATAATCCCAGATAAATAATGCAAGTTAGTAACATTAGATTTACATAGTGAGAAAAGAATTGATACAATGCAATGGTGCTGGCTGATGTTCTGGAAACTCAATGCTCAAGGCAGTGATCCTAAATTATTCTGGATTTCCAATTTTTAAAAGAGACAACCTTTGCTAACTGCAAAATAAACAGATCTTCTGCCATATAAAGGCATACAAAGGGTGGTAGCTATAATTCACTTCAAGATTATGACTCCTATCATGGATAGAGAAAAAAGGAAAAAGTACATTGTCCAAGTTGGGATTTAAACTTTATGGTTACTAATTTTTTTGTTTTGGGTTTTTTCATTTTTTTTTCCTATGCAGACATAAGATAGCACACAAAAAAAGACCTTAAACAAATGATTAATTTACTTAAATTTTGTAGGCATTATTTGTAAAAGAAATATGTTAAAGAATATCAGAAATCTTTGTTTCTAATATTCTTTATTCAATTAGTGGAACCAACAAAAATAGCGTGACATTTTAATTAGTCCTCATGTGTATGTAAAACACCATGATCTTGGAGTCAGAGGACATGGATTTGAATCCAAACTTTTTTTTATTTGCTATCTATAGGACCCTGGATAAGTTATTTTGTAATTCCTTGGACCTCAGTTTCCTCCTGTATAAAATGAAATGGAAGCACAACCTCAATGGTCCCTTCTCAATTTATGATTCTTCTATTAGACAACTAATTTCTATTGACATAATTATTACTTTTAAAATTTATTCACTTGACAAAAATCTCTACTATTACCATTAGTTGACCAGAAGTTGCTGGAACAGACCTTTTACAACAACTATTTTTTTTTTTCTCTTGGAAGCTAAGAGCCAAAAAAACAGAAACTAAGGAGAAAAGGAAGCTCACCGGATGCTAAAAGTTTGTATCATTTTGAAAAGCAAATGTTATCTATCCCCCACACAGAGGAAAGCTAAGTAGAAGGAAAAATTTCCTTTAGTTTAATGTTTACAATGTAGCTCTATTTTTTGGTTTGTATGAAAAGCTATTAATGTCCACAATAACCTCATGGTTAAAAAACAACAACAATAAAACACTATCTTCTTTAAGTATCAAATAAGTGATTTGGGGATAATCCAGACTATTGGCACATTGACTTTGAAATAACCATTTCAGTCATCGAGATACACAAACCAAATGTCAGAGAGCCTGAAGTATCTATCAGTAAATCAAACCTTATTACAAACTAGGTGAACAGACCAAATCCAAAAATGCCTTTCCTTAGTTTTTTTAAGGACACATTCTACTTCTCACTTCTTTCTGAGAGGAATATTCTATCTCCAAAGCATATACAAAACAAAACCCAAATTCTAATAGCTCAATTTCACTAAATTTTGGACCCGCCCAATTAAAATTCTTAAGCAAATAAATACCTTCTAGGATTTTCTATATATTCAAGGAGTCCACCCAAATTCAGATTACAGGCAATTCACAATGACAGTTAAAAGGAACACTAAGCATCACCACCACCACCACACCAGTATGCAGTTCAGCCTCTTAGGGAAAACAGCCTATTCTAGAAAACAGGCAGAAATGCAACTATCAGAATTTCAGAAAAGCCTTCAGGTGTGTGGAGAAATGTTCAGGACCTGAACCACATGGATAATCTGGCTAATGAGCCAGCACGTATTGTATGAGTCTTATGCTGCAGCAGCAAAACAACAACCAAAAAACAAAAAAACAAAAAACAAAAAAACAAAAAAACAATAAAAAACAAAAAAAACACAACCCACTAAGGGGAGCAGAGAATAGTTTTAATCTCAACCCTGGAGTTGCAACAGCACCCACACTCCCTGCAGTTAATACTTTTTAGAACTTTGGGGGGAGGGAGGTAATAGCAGGGTATTAGAAGCTTAAGACACTGAAATGGGAAAGGGACTCTGAAGTCATTCCTTACCTGCCTCATCCCAAAGCTTTTACCTTGATTTATTTCAACTCGGGGGATGGGATGGGGGAGGGATTGTAGGAAGAAGAGGGGAGAGAGGAAGAATGTTGGGAAAGGGGGAAGAAGGGGAACATGGGGAAAAGGAAAGGAGAGGGGAAAGTTGGGGAGAGAGAAAAGTGGGGGGAGAGAGGAGGTGAAACTTGGGGAGAAGGGGGAAGTTGGGGAGGGAAAGTTAGAGGGGAGAGAAAAATTGGGGGAGGAGGAACTTGGGGTGGGAGAGAAGCAAAGTTAGAAAGGAGGGGAAAGTTGGGAGAAGAGGGACTCATCTCTCCCCCCCCCATCCCGTGCCCCAGCGCCTCAGTCGCCGCCGCCCCCCGCACTTTCCCCCGAGTTCTATTGAGAGCGGGCGTCCGGTCCCGCTTCCTCCTCCTCCCTGCCAGCGCCTCCCGGCCAGCATTATAACGGTTTCCAGCAGAGTCCGGCGGCGGCCTCACACAGCCCGCACGCCGGGCCGCCCCCCAGTTCTGTCCCGCCCTAGCGTAAAGGAGAAGCCCGGGAGGGGACGACCGGTAGTTTCCCTCCAACTCGAGAGGGGCATTTCCGCGGACCCCGCCCGAGCAGCCCGTCAGTCAGTCAGCCCGTCTGCCCCGGGCGGCTCCTTCCCCCCCCAACCACCACTCCCGTCCCAGCCCAGCCCCGGCCGTCGTGGCCCCGGGGTGGGGTGGGGGGTGAGGGGAAAGGCGCAGGGGAGCCCGAGGCCGGGGCTGCAGGAGGACAGGGCAGGCGAGGACTTGGCAGGGCTGGGGACCGCAGGAAAAGTTACTTCTCCCTTCTCCCCAGTTGGTGAGAGCGTTCCCGAAACTTCCCGCCACAGAGCCCAGTCCGGGGGAAAGGGAACGGGGAGAATTGGCACTTCTCAGACCGAGCTCGAGGTGCCAGGTTTCCTCACCCAACTGTTCTCGCATCCCTCTAAGGGATGTCCCGCTGCCGCTGCCAACGCTGCCGCCGCTGCCACTGCCGCCGCCGCCGCCGCCGCTGCTGCCGCTCGCGCCGGCGTCCGCCATCTTCGGTCCCGGGAGCCGCAATTGGAGTTGGGCTCCCACTGCGCAGGCTCAAGGCCGCCAGCCGCTTCGGTCCCTAGCGTGCGAAGGGTGGGGGGAGGAGGCTGGGGCGTGGAGGGGGGCGCGAGACGCTGCCGGCTTGTCCTCTGCCGAGACTCAGCCCTCCCGTCTCCCGCCCTGTGTTGCTGCTGTCGTGGCCGCCGCACCTACACCACGAGCTCGCCACTCCAATTGATGCCAGCTCCCAAATCCCCCCTGGCTAGTTGATAATGCCACGGGGGGAGGAGGGGGGTTAGTAAGGTTGTTAGTTGTTGAACATACAAACAGGCACCCATCCTACGGAGTTGTGGGACGGGGCCGCAGCCCACTCTAGATCCTCTGGGACGCGTCCCGTTACCAAGTAGTGAGGGTACACGTCACGTTGGTTAGAACGTGCTCACGTCGGACTATAGAACCCCTGCACTTCAAGAATGTGGCTAGTAAAGGACGGCGGGTGGGGGGAGGGGGGAATACATACGTAGGAACATACATAGATGCATACATGTATACAGATAGGTATAATTATAATTATATATATATAATTATATATATATATATATACATATATATATATACACAAATATATATATAATTACACAAAGAAAGATAAGTAAATATATAGAAAAGGAGGTTGATAGATCCGTATCAGAATCAAAAATAAATCGGTCCATATACTCAAAAAGTTATCAAACTGTGCATACCCTTTGACCCAGCAGTGCTCCTACTGGGCTTATACCCCAAGGAAATACTAAAGAAGGGAAAGGGACCTGTATGTGCCAAAATGTTTGTGGCAGCTCTTTTTGTTGTAGCTAGAAACTGGAAGATGAATGGATGTCCATCAATTGGAGAATGGTTGGGTAAATTGTGGTATATGAAGGTTATGGAATATTATTGCTCGGTAAGAAATGACCAGCAGGAGGAATACAGAGAGGCCTGGAGAGACTTACATCAACTGATGCTGAGTGAAATGAGCAGAACCAGAAGATCGTTGTATACTTCAACAACAATACTGTATGATGATCAATGATGGACGAGGCCTTCTTCAACAATGAGATGAACCAAATCAGTTCCAATAGAGCAGTAATGGACTGAACCTGCTACACCCAGCAAAGAACTCTGGGAGATGACGATGAACCACTACCTAGAATTTCTACTCTTTCTGTTACTGTTTGCTTGCATTTTTGTTTTTCTTCCCAGATTATTTTTACCTTCTTTCTAAATCCTATTTTTCTTGTGCAACAAGATAACTGTATAAATATGTATATATACATTGTATTTAACATATACTTTAACATGGTTAACATGTATGGGACTGGCTGCCATCTAGGGGAGGGGGGTGGGGGGAAGGAGGGGAAAAGTTGGAACAGAAGGTTTTGCAAGGGTCAATGTTGAAAAATTACCCATGCATATGTTTTGTCAATAAAAAGCTATAATTTTTAAAGAGGAACAAATCAGTTCAAGCTATCCAATTCAATTCATACCAACAGTAAATAATCAGTTCTTTGAGGAGTAGTCCACTACCTCAAGAGTCACCAGTTCTTCCACTTTGGGGAAGTTTTTTTTTTTTTTTTTTTTTTTTTTTTCCAGACACCAAACCTGATTTTAAATCTTGGCTGATTTAACCCTAACCTTAACCATTTGAGGACAGACCAACTCAATGCCTCTTCAGAAAGAGTATCCTTCAGAAACTCAGGACAACCCCCACCTACCTACCAGAGAGACCTCCCTTCTGTCATCTCTCATCTTCAGGTCCTTCAGTTGACATTATTTGAAGGCACTTTATATACACACAGTTAGCAAGTGTCTGAACCAGAATTGGAACCCAAAGTAAGTTCCCAGTTTCCTTAACTGATCTTCATATGACATGATCTTAAGGCCCTTCACTATTACAATAAAGATTTGAGAGCCCAAGTCTCCTGAATTCCCCATCAATGGCTCTTTTCCTCTATCAAAAAGATAAAAACTTCTCTCTTTTCCACTTCCCATTCTATAGTGCAACCATCTCAACTATCTCCAAGATTCCCCAATATTCCCTCAGCAATCAAAATCTTTATGGTCCTTTATTCATGAATATATTCTATTGTTATATCCCTATATTAGCACTCAAAAATCTTCATTATCCTATATTGGTATGTTTTATATTCATAAACCTACATTTTATATCTTTCTATCCTGTTCCATTCATCAACATGCTACTTTTGTGACCTTGGGCAGGTCACTTCTCAATGGTCCTCAGTTTTTTCCTGTGTAAAATTAAGAGGATTGAACCAGATGGTTTCCAAGGTCTCCTCCAGCTCTAGAATTAGGAGTTTACGATCTTGGACTCCACTTAACAATATCAGTTGGCAATTGGTTAGACTCTTCATCACAGCCCTTTGAAACTAGGAATGTTTGCAATTACTAAAGCCAGTCATGTGTGAAATTTATGCTAGAAAGAGAAATATGGTAGAAATCTGACAGTGACTATTAATGTGACTGGTTTTAGGCAAGTCATTTGGTCCTTCCCAGCTTGCTTCCTCGTCTTAGAAAATAAGGGTGTTGGGATTATGGCTTCTATCTCTAACATTAAGATTCTGGAAAATTCCATTCATTTCTTACTTGCTTCATCTTTCCTACCACTGAGGTCTACACACTTGCCTCTACTAGGATCACTTGCAAGCTGTTATAACCACTTGTAGGGGAAGCTATAGACTTGAGGGTCTCTGACAACTCTGAAATTCTGTGATTCTTAAAAAAAAGAAAAAAAAAGACCATCCTCTCAAGTTTTATTGCTGTGACTGTCCATGAAATGACTTTCTGTAACTGGAATGACCAAGCCCATTTTACATCCCCTTAATTCTAAGGAAATTTAAATCCTCTCATCTCCTGAGATAGTGTGAGGGTAGTGGATATGCTACATTTTTGGATGGATTGAGCCCAGAACATTTGTTTCTGACATAATGGCCATAGGGAAGTCACTTTCTGAACCTCAAAGGAGATAATGTATTTAAAATACTTTGCAAATATCAAAGCATTATGTAAATATCAGGTTTTTTAATTCTAAATCACTAGTTCAGTATTCATTCCTTTCCTTCAGTAGAAAATATAGTCAGGAGCAGCCAAGTGATACAGAAGATAGAGCACCATTCCTGGAATCTGGTTTAAAGTTGAGTCCAAATCCAGCCTCAGGTACTTGACACTTCCTAACTATATGACCTTGGACAAGCCACTTAACTCCAATTGCATTGCCAAAAAAAAATAGATAGACAATAAGTAGATAGATTGATAGATAAATAGATAAGCAAAATGAGTTCCTTCATACTGTTGGAAATTGTATGTTTCAGTTTTTTCCTTAAATCTGTTACTCCTCTCTCAGAAGGTAAATAGCACATGCTTCACCGAAGGTACTCTGAAATTATGATTGACAATTGCATCGATTGGATTTCTTAAGTCTTTCAAAATAGTTTGTCTTGAAGAAATTAAAGTCAATTCTAGTCATATAAAAATGTTCTAAATCACTATTGATTAGAGGAATGCAAATTAAGACAACTCTGAGGTACCATCTCACATCTCTTATATTGGCTAAAATGACAAGAAAAGATAATGATGGTTGTTGAAGAGGATGTGGGAAAACTGGGACTCTGATGCATTGTTGGTAGAATTGTGAACCATTCTGGAGAACAATTTGGAACTATGCCCAAAAGAGCTATCAAACTGTGCATACCCTTTGACCCAGCAGTGTCTCTACTGGGCCTGTATCCCAAAGAGATCTTAAAGGAGGGAAAGGGACCCACGTGTGCAAAAATGTTTGTGGCAGCCCTCTTTGTAGTGGCAAGAAACTGAAAACTGAGTGCATGCCCATCAGTTGGAGAATCGCTGAATAAGTTATGGTATGTGAATATTATGGAATTCTGTAAAAAAACAATCTACTGATCCATTGATTTCAGATTTCAGAGAGGCCTGGAGAAACTTACATGAACTTATGCTAAGTGAAGTAAGCAGAACCAAGAGAACACTGTACATGTCCCCAACAAGATTATGTGATGATCAACTGTGACTGACATGGCTCTATTCAGCAATGAGGTGATTCAATCCAATTCCAATACATTTGTGATGGAGAGAGTCATCTGCAGCCAGAGAGAAGACTATGAGGACTGAGTGTGGATCACAACATAGGTATGGTCACCTTTTTTGTTATTGTTTGTTTGCTTTTTTTTTCTTATTTTTTTCCTTTTTGATCTGATTTTTCTTGTGCAGTATGATAAATGTAGAAATGTATATAGAATTGTACGTGTTTAACCTATATTGGATTACTTGCTGTCTAGGAGAGGGAGGAGATAGGGAGGGAGGGAGAGAGAAAAAAAACATGGAACACAAGGTTTTGCAAGGGTGAATGTTGAAAATTATCTTTGCATGGATTTTGAAAATAAAAAGCTATTATTAAAAAATAGTTTGTCTTTATATCTTGTTGTAGTAGAAATTGTTCTTCGGGTTCTACATGATTCGCTCCACATGAGTCAGGCCAAAAATCTATATATGTATAGATATACACATACACATGTGTAATATAATATATATCTTCATCTTGCTTTAAGGAACCCTGATGTTCAGCTGTGGCATTTTGTGTCCCGTTTCTGCCCTTACCTCATACCTTTGGGTTTTTCCATGCATGAATACCTCGTCTGTGATCCTTGTGGTAATCTAGACCATCCTAGCTGCTCCCAACCCCATCACAGCAATTATATCAGCAGCAGAATCTTTATTATCAAAGTTAAGACCATTAGGCAATTCTAATTCCTAAACTTCATCTCCTCTTGCTCCTCCCTTTTAAAACTATGAATCATGATTTACTCCTGCTCTTGATTTCTAAGGTACTAACCTGGTTCCTCTTCATGGTTAATAGTCCACTTCCCACTGGTCCCCATCCATTTTCTTGCTTTCTTGGTTCCTTCCTTACTCTAGAAGACCAGGCTAATGCAAGTTTATATGGTGCTAGACCTGGGAAAAAGAAGACTCTGGGTTCATTTCCTGCCCCCGAAAATAAGAAATTGAGAAAAACATGGAAAGATTTTTTAAAACTCATGCAGATTTAAGTGAGTAGAACCTGGAAAAATATGCTATGACTACAATAATGTACTCAAAAAATAATAGCAAAAGATATATGTACTTGAATTCCAATGACTAACATTAATCTCAGAAAAGAGATCATAAAGTATACATCCCTCCTCTCAGTAGATGGAAAATTAAGGTAACAGAATGTTTGACCACTGTCAGGCTGTCATTTTGTTGGTCAGTTTTGCTTTATTATGAGGAAGTTTCAATGGTGTGAGAAGGGCCCCAAAGGTGTTAGAAATGTCTGTAAATTGTTTTGGTATTGCCCAACAGTTGGGGAATGGCTCAACAAAGTATGTTTTATGAATATAATAGTATCTTGATACTGTGCTATAAGAAATAATAAAAAGGACTATTTCAGAGAAACCTGGGAAGATATATTTGGACTGACGCAGAGTGAATCAAGCAGAAACAGGAGAATAGTTACTACTATAAGATATAAAGACAATTTTAAAAGATTTTAAAAATTCAATCGATATAATTACTGATCATGATTTCAGAGAAGCTACAGTGAAACATGTATTATCCCCTCCTGAGACAGGAGTGATAGACTCAGGGAGAAGACTGAAAAGTACATTTTTGAATACCATACGGGAACTCATTTTGCTTAAATGTGCATATTTGCTATAAGGGTTGTGGTTTTCCTTTTCTTTTATCAAAAGAAAGGAGGAAAATGAGAGGGAAAGGAGTAGAAATAGTTCTTCTCCCTCAAGAAAATGAAAACAGATTAGAAGGAAAGTCAAAAATACAGCTTTGAAATTTATATGTTGAAAAAAATACATAAATAAAAGAAATGTACATGTTGAAATAGCTATATTTTAAAGTGTGTGTATTATAGGTACATATTATATATATATGCATTATACATATACATGTAAAAAAAGTAAAAATAGAAATTCAGTTTCGTGTACAATCTTCTCTCCTGTTTTGCAATGTTTGTAGAAATGCTCATTTCATTTGGTGTTTTTTTTTCCCCAGAATAAAAAATACATTAAAAAAAAAGAGTGACATATGCAAAAAACAAAACAAAAACAAACAAACAAATACCATAGTGTAAAAAAAGAAAGCAAGCATTCTTGGCTGTGCTAGATACAGAGAGCTGGCTTCATAGGCAACAAGACTTGGTCTGACTCCCCCCATATCTATATGTCTATATATTCTATATAGTCGATAATATTCTAAATTGTAGAGAAGATGATGATCTTGCATGAGAAGTTTCCTTTTGGGAAGTTCTTTAGTGATTAAAATCACAAATTTGGTCCTATAACAAAAGAAACCAAAGCCTGATAAGACTTAACAACATAGAAGGAGCATCTTGCCTATAGGAAATTTTGCAAGGAGGCCAGACTGCCTAAAGCATGAAAGTTAAAAAGGGAAGACAGTAGCATATTACTTTCACATACATGACTTTCCTTCTTCTATGTGAACTTCAATTTCCTCATCTATAGAATGAAGATAATAACATTTGCATTACCTATATCGTAGGATTTTTTGTGAAGAAAGTTCTTTGTGAGAGATCTTAAAGAAGGGAAAGGGACCCACATGTGCAAAAATGTTTGTGGCGGCCCTCTTTGTAGTGGCAAGAAACTGGAAACTGAGTGGATGCCCATCAGTTGGAGAATGGCTGAATAAATTGTGGTATATGAATACTATGGAATATTGTTCTGTAAGAAACGATCTGAAGGATGATTTCAGAGAGGCTTGGAGTGACTTACAGGAACTGATGCTGAGTGAAGTGAGTAAAACCAAGAGGACATTGTACACATCAACTAGAAAATTATACAATGGTCAATTCTGATGAACGTGGCTCTCTTCAACAATGAGATGATTCAGGCCACTTCCAATGATCTTGTGATGAAAAGAGCCATTAGAACCCAGAGAGAGAACTGTGGGAACTGAGTGTGGATTATAACATAGCATTTTCACCCTTTTAGTTGTGCTTTGCTTGAATTTTATTTTCTTTCTCTCTTTTTTTTTAACTTTTTGATCTGATTTTTTCTTGTGCAGCAAGATAATTGTATAAATATGTATGCCTATATTGCATTTTACATATGTTTTACCATGTTTAACATATATTGGATTACTTGCCATCTAGAGGAGGGGGTGCAGGGAAGAGGGGGAACACAAGGTTTTTCAAAGGTCAATGTTGAAAAAATTATCCTTGCATATGTTTTGAAAATAAAAAAAACTTCAATAAAAAACAATGACAGAACAGAAAAAAAAGTTCTTTGTGAACTTTAAAATTCTTTGTAAAGTTTGAGGGCACGTTGTTAAAGAAGTGGCCACTTGGAACCTGAAGTTCTTCAGCAGGAGCTGGAGAGAAGAGATGGAATTAGGGTTAAATAAATGAAGTCTTGCTAGTAATTCAATTTCTGTTTAAGACTTTCCCACAGATGCTAACAACTAACAAAGGTAACTCTTTCTTCTTGCATTAGAGTTAGACCATGCTATTTTGCAAGAAAAGGCAGCACCCTACCAAACTGTGCATGCCCTTTGATCCAGCAATGTCTCTACTGGGCCTGTATCCCAAAGAGATTTTAAAAGGAGGGAAAGGGACCTCCATGTGCAAAAATGTTTGTTGCTGTCCTCTTTGTAGTGTCAAGGAACTGGAAAATGAGTAGGTGCCCATTAGTTGCTGACTAAGTTATAGTATATGAATGTTATGGAATATTATTGTTCTGTAAGAAATAATCAACAGGATGATCTCAGATAGTCCTGGAGAGACTGACATCAACTGATGCTGAGTGAAGTAAATAGAACCAAGGGAACATTGTACACAGCAACAAGATTATGTGGTGATCAACTGTGATATACTTGTTTCTTTCCAACAATAAGGTGATTCAGGCCAATTCCAATAGACTTGTGATGGAGAGAGCCATCTGCATGCAGAAAAAGGACTATGGGGGCTGAATGTGGATCACAATATAGTATTTTCACTTTTTTGTTGTTGTTGTTTGTTTGTTCTTTCTTATTTTTTTCCTTTTTGATCTGATTTTTCTTGTGCAGCATGATAAATGTGGAGATATGTTTAGAAGAACTGCACATGTTTAACAGATATTATATTACTTGCTGTCTAGAGGAAGAGGTGGGAAGAAGGGCAGGAGAAAAATTTAGAACACAAGGTTTAGCAGGAGTGAATGTTGAAAACTATCTTTGCATGGATTTTGAAAATAAAAAGTTGTTATAAAAAAAAAGAAAAGGCAATACCCATAATTTTACTACCAGCATAATCAGAAGTCTGCATTCCCCTTTTTAACCCTAACCTTCTGTCTTTCTGCCTCTGACTTCTCCTAAACATATTCTTTTCTTCCTTATGTCGTTCCCCAGGCCTTCCACTCCCTCTCTTATCTACCAGTTTATTAGCCCTACTCCTCACCTAACCTTCTTCCCTTCTTAGCCTGGGCCACCTAAGTTGACCAGCTACGTTGTGCACACCTTATTGGACTTCACTGCTGGGCTGCTAAGTTCTGCTGAAGGGAGTCACATAAATTCTAATCTCAGCTTGTCATTGTAAATCTTCTCTCTCTCTCTCTCTCTCTCTCTCTCTCTCTCTCTCTCTCTCTCACTCTCTCTCTCTCTCTGTCTCTCTCTGACTCTCTCTCTCTGTCTCTCTCTGTCTCTCTCTCTCTCTGTCTCTGTCTCTCTCTCTCTCTCTCTCTTTCTCTCTCTCTGTCTCTCTCTGACTCTCTCTCTCTCTCTCTGTCTCTCTCTCTCTCTGTCTCTCTCTCTCTCTCTCTCTCTCTCTCTCTCTGTCTCTCTCTCTCTCTCTCTCTCTCTCTGTCTCTCTCTCTGTCTCTCTCTCTGTAGAGAGTAGTTTAGGAAATCTACATCATCTATCATGAGCTCCCTCTTCTCCCTTGCTCCAAGTCTCAAAACCCTCATTCCCCCATTATCTCTTCCATGGCACTTATCTCTCTACTCTACTCTGTCTGATCTCTGTCCTCTCTGGGAGTATTCTCTTTGATTAGCACTCTCATCTTCAGTCATTCATTATCTATTGGCTCCTCTCTGTACAGATAAATAAGGAGGTCTCATCTAATTTTTAAAAATTTCATTTGACTTTGCCATTCTTTCATGCTGTTCCCTTTTTACCAGCAAACTCCTAGATGACGACATTGTTGCCTCTAGTTCCTGACTTCTCTGAAACTTTTGTAATCTACCTCCTAGATATCTATGTCCCAGCCATGTCATTTGTTATTTCCTTCAGGAAACTGAAGGACCCACTACTGTGACCCTCTTCTCTGAATGGGGAGAATTTTGTCTTCTCTTATCCTGCCTTTGGCCCACTAATCTCTTTCCAGAGCATCTCCATGCCTTGTGGTTGTCCTTGTAACCACTTGCTCACCCAGTTCCTAGCTTTGAGGATGGTAAAAAATAAATATTACCATTCCCTGTAAGGAATTATCAATCAATTATCCAATGACTTCAATCTCCCTGTCTGTTACTTCCAGGTCTTAAAACACTCTTCCCTAACTACCACCCCGCTATATGCATTGTCTTCCACATAACACTAAGATTAGGAATTGTCTTGATTGCTTGTATTTGTACACCAGCAAGTAGCTCAATGCTGGTCACATGTTGTTATTTAGTCGTTTCAATCGACTATTTGTGACCCCATTGGAATTTCCTGGCAGTGTCAAACTCAGTAGGGTCCAAAATTAAACTTTTTAGGTTGTTCCCGTAAACCTCAGCCTCTTCCAAATTTCCCTCCTTCTGTTAAATGCAGCACCATCTTTAACTTTGCCCGGGTTCCCACTTTGGAGGCATCCTTGATTCCTATTTCTCCCTCACCTTCCCTCAGCCAGTATTCATGTCTTTCTGATTCTACATCTCTTGTGTCCATTCCCTTCTTTTCATTCACATAATTACTATCCTAGCCCAGGCAAGTCCTCCTCACCTTTTACAGGAATTGATTGTTTTTCCAATTGTTTTCCCTGCTTCTAATATTGATCTTTTCCAAACCAACTGCCACAATGCTAATAACATAATCTTCCTAAACTGACCATATTATTCCCTTGCTCAAAAATCATCAATGCAATGCATTGTTTATGTAGTTGTAAACTGATCCAACCATTCTGAAGAGCAATATGGAATTATGCTCAAAGGACTATAAAACTGTGCATACTCTTTGACCACCCAATAGTGCCTCTACAGGGTCTATATCTCAAAGAGATTATAAAAGAGAAAAAATAACCTACACATGCAAAAATGTTTGTATCAGATCTTTTTTTTGGTAGTGGCAAGGAACTGGAAACTGAGTGGATGTCCATCAGTTGGGGAATGTCTGAATAAGTTATGGTACATGAATGTTATGAAATATTATTGTTCTGTAAGAAATGACCAGCAGGCTGATTTCAGAAAAGCCTGAAAAGACTTACATGAACTGATGTTGAGTGAAGTGAGCAGAACCAGGAGAACATTGTATACGGGAACTACAAGATTATGTGAGGGTCACCTGTGATGGACTTGACTCTTTTTTAATAATGCAGCGATTCAAGGCAATTCCAATAGCCTTCAAATGGAAAGAGCCATCCGCATCTAGAGAGAGAACTATGGAGACTGAATATAGATTGAAGCATAGTGTTTTCACTTTTTTGCTCTTTATTTGAGGTTTTTTCCTCATGGCTTTTTCCCTTTTGGTCTGATTTTTCTTGCATAATATAACAGATATGGAAATAAGTTTGAAAGAATTGCACATATTTAACCTATATCACATTGTTTGCTGTGTTGGGGAGGGAGGTAAGGAAGGGAGGGAGAAAAATTTAGAACACAAAGTTTTACAAAAATGAATGTTGAAAACTATCTTTACCTGTATTTGAAAAAATAAAGTCCTGTTGGAAAAAAAAAATCACTAGTAGCTGCCTGTTGCCTCCAGGATAAATAAGATCACCACAGTTGGATGTTTAAAGTACTTCACAAATGGCTTCAACTTAATTTTCCACACATATTTCCTACTACTTCCCTTCTCATTCTCTCTGTTCCATGATAAATTATCCTATTAACTGTTCCTTCAACTTGACTTTCTATTTCTATCTCCTTGCTGTCACAGACTAGTCCTTATTGGCTCAATTCAATCCTCCCTCAGTCTCCTCTTAGAATCCTTAGCTTTCTTCATGAGTACAGGGCCATGTACTATAGGAAGCTTTTACTACGCCCAGTTCCCTCCCCTCAAATTACCCCCATTTATGAATGTTACCAGGCTTCCAAACAAATGTGCAACATTCTACATGTTGCTCAGTATGTAGGAGACATGACTCCTACAAGGTGGAGAGAATGTTGAGTGGGACTTCAGGCTGAATGTCTATGTGTAGGATAGAATCAGCATTAGAACTTCTTGGGAAAGAAATAAATGTGGTTTGATACCCTCTTTGGGACAGAGACATATAAAAGGACTGTTTTTTAATTAATTACAGCTTTTTATTTTCAAAATACATGCAAAGATAGTTTTCAACATTCATCCTTGCAAAACCTTGTGTTCCAAATTTTTCCCTCACCCCTTTCCTTAGATGGCAAGTGATCTAATATATGTTAAACATATGCAGTTCTTCTTATCTTGCTGCACAAGGAAAAATCAGATCAAAAATGAAAAAAAAATGAGAAAGAAACAAAATGCAAGCAAACAACAACAGAAAGCGTGAAAATGCTATCTTGTGTTCCACACTCAGTCCCCACAGCCCTCTCTCTGGGTACAGATGTCTGTCTTCATCACAAGACCATTGGAACTGGCCTGAATCATGTCACTGTTGAAGAGAGCCATGTCCATTAAAATGGATCATCATATAGTCTTGCTGTTGCCATGTGCAATGATCTCCTGGTTCTGCTCACTTCACTCAGCATCAATTAATCTAAGTCTCTCCAAGGCTCTCTGGAGCTTGTCTTTTCTTACAGAGCAATACTACATAACATTCACAAACCATAACTTATTCAGCTATTCCCCAACCGAGGGGCTACCCCTCAGTTTCCAGTTCCTTGCACCACAAAAAGGGCCACCACAAACATTTTTGCACATGGGAGTCCTTCTCCCTTTTAAAAAGACTTTGGAAGCAACACCCAGGTAGTCAATCAGTCAATATACATTTATTGGGCATCTATCAGATTCCAGGGATACAAAGAAAGGCCAAAGAAAGACCCTACCCACAAAGAGCTTACAATCTAATCAGGAGACAACATGCAAAGAAGGATACACAAAGAAGCTCCATACAGGATAAACTGGAAATCATTACCAATTCTTTAATGCATCCCCGATTTCCAGCTTGCCTCTGAAGGTTTCAGAGACTTTCTCCCCTGGGGTAAAATCAGGGCCACTTTGTACTTTGAGTTTAGAACTCCTTGCTGCCAGCAAAGAGTTCATTCACTCTATCTTCTGGTAGATTCTAATCTATAGAACTTCTCTCTGTTTGCTATTCTGTTTAAATAAATGGATTTACTCACTTTGAGCTCTTTGTGGTAATCTTTTGTGTAACTAGAGTCAGTGGGGAGAGACAGAGCTGGTGAACTTAAGCTTGATGTTACTCTCCCCCATAAGAGTAAACAGGGAAGTAGCTTTGTTTGGAATCCCCCTCCCCAACTGTACCCCTTGACCAACAACATTTAAGGGGACAGACAGATATAATTCTATAATTCTTGTCCAATGCCCGTCTTGAAGATAGGCAGGGGAATGAGCAAACTCTGAATCACTGCCACTTCTCCTGCTCCCTTTAAGGTAGAAATCACAGTTTTCCTTTCCTTTCCCCAACTGGTCCGTTGGGGTGGACCAACTTCTAGAGATAATTATGGCACCTGTGAAAAACCACATATAAACGTATAGACAACCCACAGAGACATACATATCTTAAATGGGCACATACACCTTATACACATGCACAGACTATGCACTTTCTACCCAGAAGAGCTTCCTGGCTAGTCCCTAAATTTAAAATCCCATCTCCCATCTCTGTCTCTTTATCCAGGCTGCTTCCCTCTGTTGCTCTTCTCTCTCTCCTGACTCATCTTGTATTTTGTGATGCCATGGAAAGGGCATTGGATTGAAAGTCAAGAGATCTAGGTACCAATTTTGGAACTGACAGTGAGCAGCTGGATGACCCCATACCAGTCACTTCATCTCTGTCTCAGTTTCCCCCCTTTGTAAAAGAGGTACATGCTTTATGTGCCTCTCAGGAAAGGCTGAGTATAGCACTATATAAATGGGAGTTGTTATTTTTTTCTTTACCTGTGTACTTATTAGCCTCCCCTCGCCACCACTCCTCAGAATGTAAACTCCCTGAGGACAAGGATCCTTTCATTTTGTCTTTGTAGACCCCCTACCTAACACTATGCACAAGATACAGTAAGCACCTACTAAACATTTTTTTTAACTGAGGCAATTGTGTGACTTGCCCAGGGTCACACAGCTAGGAAGTGTTAAGTGTCTGGAGGGCAGATCTGAACTCAGGTCCTCCTGACTTCAGGGCTGGTGCTCTAGCCACTGTACCACCTAGCTACCTCTTGTAGCTACTAAACATTTGCTGAATTGTCTGGAATAAATAAATCCAGCCTCCTTGGGATGCCCCCAGTAACTAAGCTCTAAGGATGGCAAACATCCACAAGAGCTACCCCAAAGGACAACAGACTGAAGATCTTAATGTTGCCAAGAAGGGGAGAGTTGGAAAATGGAAAACTGTGATCCGAAGAAAGTAAGAAGGATAATGGATCCTTAGGAAATCAAAAAGGGATAAGGGGTTTTCTATATATCTTTTGTGTAACTAGAGTCAGTGGGGAGAGACAGAGCTGGTGAACTTAAGCTTGAGCTTAGTCATCTTGGGAGGAAGCCATTTCTTATACTTCAAGGAACTCAAATCCGCAGGTGCCTCCAGGAGAAAGGTCACAAGTCTGGGGAAGAAGACACTAATAGTGATGGCTGGGAGCTGATTCCCTGCAAAAGACTGCTGTTATGGCTCCTAGTCAAACTGGCAAAGACAATAGCAAGTTCTGCTGTCTTCTCAGGGCACGGACACAGGAAATGACTAAGACTTGTCAAATATAATGTCTAATATCCACACCTCGTGATTCATGGGGGCGTGGGGAAAACGATACTACCAGAAGTAACCGAGAAAGCATTAAGAGGGGTTATGAAGTCTTGGGCAAGAAATTTAAGCTGTTGAGGGCCCAAATGCTATTCTCATCAGGGTTGCTAATGGAAGGCAAAAGCTGCAGAAGAGAAAAGCGGACTTGGAAAGTGAATTATCTGCCAAAGGAGAGAGTATCCAAGAACCACATCAGGCCTTCTGCACCCCGGCTTAAAATATAGGAAGTATGAGCTCTTGGCCACGGAGGAAATGCACCCAACAAAAAGTCGCCCACCCCAAAGTTTGCCAGGGGTCCTGTGAATTTAGGAGTTAAGCCAAAATGAGAAAATGAAAGGAGAAAATACATAGAGAAAGAGATAGAAACAGAGACAGAGAGAGACAGAGAGACAAGAAGAGACAGGAGCATGGCATAGTTGATAGAAAGCCAGTCTCAAAGTCAGGAAGACAGAGCTTCATGCCTGCTTGGCATGGGCAATGGGATCCTTGACAAGTTCTCCAAGTTTTCAGGCCTCTCCATAACTTTCAAAGATTGTACGTGGCAGGGAAGGTACTGAGCTGCTCTGGCTGAGCATTCTGTATTAATGAAATCATAGGTCTCCTTCCTATTTATCTGCCTGTCCATCAGTCCATGTATCTGTGTGTCCCCCTATCTGTCCATAGGTCTGTGTGTCCCTCATCTGTCTGTGTGTCTCCCCTTGTCTACTGTATGTTCCCTGTCTGTTTGTCTGTCCCTCTGTCAGTCTGTGTGTCCCTCCGTCTGTCTGTGTGACCCCCCGTCTGTCCGTGTGTCCCCATCTGTCTGTATGTCCCCCTGTCCATCAATAGAATATTGTAGCCAAATTCCAGAATTACCAGATCAAGGAGAAAATACTGCAAGCCGCCAGAAAGAAACAATTCAAATATTGTGGAGTTATAGTGAGGATTACACGGGACTTAGTAGCTTCTACAGTAAAGGATCAGAGGGTCTGGAATATAATATTCTGGAAGGCAAAGGAGCTTGGATTACGACCAAGAATTAACTACTCAGAAAAGGTGAGCATAATCTTTCAGGGAAAAAGATGGATATTCAATGAAACAGGGAACTTTCCATCATTCCTGTTGAAAAGACCAGAACTGGACACAAATTTCAGTCTTCAAATACAAGATTCAAGATAAGCATAAAAAGGTAAGCAGGAAAGAAAGAAAGAAAAATGTTACTCAATAAAGTTAAACTGTTTTTATCCCTACACAGAAAATACTTGTCACTTTTGAGAACAGAAGGATAGTTAAAATAGACAGAGGGTGTAGATAAAAGTTAACTTTGATGTGATAATATAAAATAAATTAAGGGATTAAAAAAAGGAAAAAGACACATAGATGAGCAGGACAGTGTTCATATAACAATGTTAAATTTAATACATTTTTTAAAAAAAGCTGTAGTTTTACTTGTTCTACTTTTTCAATTTTTTACTATATAAATATGGTCATGTTTGTTCATGATTGCTAAGTTCATATTTTTTTTTAATTTACTGTCCATATAATGTTGCAATGTTTCATGTCTGGCTTAAGGGTCACTCTTCCTCAGGCTGATTTGAACGGAAGAATTTCAGTCTCAGGAGATGTTGTGAGTTCCAGCTAGGTCAGGATTCAAGGGCTGGCATCACACAGGCCGGTGATTGCTGAACTGAATGGCTTCCCTGGGAAGTTGGAGACCTGGCTTTTTCAAGTTCCTGAAGCTGTGGCAATAGCCTACTGTTCTTTTGAACATGGTAATTACCTATCTGTTGACACAGTTTCTCCTATAGTTGGAGGGTACCCTTATTAGGGCACCCCTAGGCAGTCAATTGAGAGCACTCCTGGCCAATCAAGTCAGGACAAGGGGGAACTCTGTTGCCAAATTGAATAGTTGAACTTTACGAGCAGTAGGGCAACAGAATGTATGTGATGTGCTGAGTATAACTCAGTGCCAGCTCATTTCCTTGCCAGCTGATAACTGGCAACGAATGCTATGGGTAACAGAGAAAATTTCTTAAATTATGTCTGGCACAAACATAGTGAGAGGATCAAAGAAGAGAGAAGTCAATTTCTTGTGGGTGGATAAATTAAGATAAGGAAATAGAAGGAGAAGGCTCAAGTATTCTATTCATATTTTGTTTCTGTTTTCCCTGCTAAAGCAAAATTATTTTCAGCAGAGGAAAGACAAAAGAAAAATGCTTAACCTTGAGAGAAAACCCAACCTAAGTGGGGCAATAGAGCATTTAGACATTGTCAAGGAATTCAAGTGACCGGACCCTTGAAAGAAGTGGTGGATGCCAGCTGCTGTATAGTTATAACGACCAACTTTGGCTCCAGAGAACAGATACAGAAATGCACCACCTTACTTTCACGGGAGAGATGGGAACTCAGGATGAGTTGTATATACTGTCTAGTGAAGTTCTTTAGAACACTGTCCCTTGGATTTGCTAAGCTTCTTGAAGGGACTGTTACAGTGAAGTATGGGTAGGGGAAAGGGTTTATTCAGAAATCACAGTGATGAAATAACAGATGGCAACAATAATAGAAGCAAAAGGAAGAAAAGTCCTACATGTGCTTGCTGAGGTATAGTCAGTGCGTGATATTTGAAAAACTGTGAATAATGTGACAGAAGCCATAAGATTGCAGGATGGCAAATGTTGTCTTGATTTTCCGAACAGGAAGGGTTGAAGTGTTCAAATGACAAGCCTCCCTGATGTTTGATGAAATTGTAGAATGTAATATTAAAGAGCCAATTAGTATGCACTTAAAAAAGGAAATGAAGATCTTAAAAGGTAGGTAAGCCCAGCTTCATCAAGACTAACTTCCTTTTATCCTGGGACAGGATTGGTAGACCAGGAGAGATATAGTTGAATGAGGGTATAATTAGGTAGATGTATAACTGGATAAATGACCACAAAAAAACCAGTGTCTTTGATTAGTTGATATCAGTCTGGAGAGAAGTCTGTGTCATCAGTTCAATGCTACTTAATGTTTTAAGTCAACGAAAACATAGATAGTAAAAAATAAAAATAATTTAAAAAGTGATAACACTTGCCAAGCATGTTAGAGGTTACAGAGTGCATGTTATACACTCTTCATTTAATCCCATTTGATGGCATTAGAAGGTAAACATTTTCAAATGACACAAAACTAAGATGCTTATGTATAATCAGCATGTTACATAACACAGTCCCACTCCAAAAAGGCCTCAAGGTGCTACAACTCTGTTATTAGATAAATTCTAATCACATAAAATTTAATAGGGACAAATGTACAGTCCTTTGTTGGAAACAAAACAAAAATAACTACACCAAAGCTAAGGAAAAGAGACAGGATATAAGAGTGACAAAGGCAATGTGTGGCTCAGTGCTGGAACAACCATAGACTTATCTTCTCCAAGCTAAACATTTATATTTAACAAAAATGAGGGGCGGCTAGGTGTCGCAGTGGATAGAGCACCAGCCTTGAATTCAGGAGGACCCTAGTTCAAATCTGGTCTCAGACACTTAACACTTCCTAGCTGTGTGACCCTGGGCGAGTCACTTAACCCCAGCCTCAGGGGGGAAAAATGGTAGCCCCATGACTGGACAACTACTGGAAGACTTAATGTCAACATATTCGAGCATTTCTCCATGCACGAACAGTTTGTTGCTAACTTGAAGGGAAAGCCAAGCAACTGGTTGGCAACAGTGGAGCAGAAAGGGAATGGGCAGTTTTCAGAGATTTGGTGCACAGACCCACATTTACTCATCCAGGCTAGAAGACTGCCAAACATCAGGACTGGTTGGAAGAAAATGATGGGGAAATTCAGAAGCTGTTAAATAAAAAAGGAGAACTTCACAGTGTTTATTAACAGGATAGTTCATCTGTCTCTAAGAAGGCAATCTTGAATTCTATTAAAAGTTGAAGTGAAGCAGTTAATAATTCTGTGAACGACTTAGCCATTCTCAATAATATAATGATGTAAGACAATTCCAAAAGACCTGTGATCAAAAATGTTATCCATATGAATAAAAAGAACAAAGACACACTGAAGGGAAATCAAAGAATATTTTTAAAATTTCTTTGTTTCTTATTTTTTTTTTGCAACATGGCTAATATAGAAATCTGCTTTGCATGATTGCACATGTATAATCAACATAAAATTGCTTCCTTTTTGAAGGAAGGAAGAGGAAAGAATTTGGAACTCAAAATTTAAAAAGATAAATATTTAAACTGTTTTATGTGTAATTGAGAAAAAAATAAAAGAAAAACCCTAATGGAAAAATAAAAAAGGGTAAAGTACAAGTAAGGCTTAGAGAGATGCGGGATTCTTGGCTCAATAAGAGCGAGATAAAATTCAATTGTACATTGAGAGTAACAATCCAAAGCACTTTTATGACTCCCTGAAGGCTATTTATGGGCCAGAGACCTACAATGCATCTCAACCACTCAGTAATGATGGAGCCAGATTGATTAGTGGTAAGAACATGATTCTAGAGAGATGGGCTGAACACTTCCATAGCTTTCTCAACAGACTGTCATCAATCAATGCTGAAGCCACTGACTGTTTACTTTGAGTTGAAGTCAAACCCTCTCTGGCTGAACTTCCAACTGAAGAACAGGTTTTGAATGTCATTAGACTCTTCATGGGGCAACAAACCTGGTGCTGATTCTATTCTGAGATTTACAAGCCAGGCAGGGGTTCTACTGCTCATACAAAAATCGATTGAAATCTTCTGGGTTATATGGCAAGAAGAGGTTGTACCCAGGAGTCAAGGATGTTTTATTTCCATAAGGGAAAAGAAAATATGTTATCCTGTGACAATCACAGGATGAGGGAGGGATCTCTCTATCACTGGCAAGATTTTTGCCAGAGTCCTTCTTAAGAGACTGATCCTTCACATGTGGCTTCAGAAAGGACTGAGAAACACTTGACATGATATTTGCTGCTGCCTGATAACTCCAGGAGAAATGCCAGGAGCAGAACAAATGTCTGTACAGAACATTCATTGATCTGACAAAGGGGTTTCATAGTGTTGGTTGTGAGGGCTTGTGGAAGATCACAGCAAAATTTGGTTGCCCAGAGAAGTTCATTTATATCGTATACGAGTTCCACGATGAAATGTGTGTACACCTTTTGGATAATGGATGATGCTCTTGCACTTTCCTAGTCACTAGTGGAGTGAAACAGAGCTGGGTATTTGCACCTATGCTTATTAGCATGATGTTTTCAGCAATGTTGTCAAAGACCTCCAACAGGGATGAAAATAGCATCAAAGTCAGCTACCACACTGATGGCAAATTATGTAGCTTGAAAGGGCTACAAATCAAGACTGAAATGGAGGGGGAGTTGTTATACAACTATTTATTCACAGATGATTGTAGACTCGATGCTACCTTTGACATTGAGATGCAACAGAGTATGGATAGATCCTCTGCTGCTTGTGCTCCTTTTGGCCTGACAACACCAAGAAAAAAAGAACTTCTCCACAAGTCACGCTATCCATACATGAAACCATTGGTTAGCTACAGCAAATGAAGAGATTCTGTATACTCTGGGATAAGGTCACTTACCTTAGCAATATACTTTTTAGGTACATCCACATAGATGATGAGATTTTCACATGTATTGCCAGAGCCAGTTCAGTGTTTGGGGAGGTTCTAAAGCAAACTGTGAGTAAGAAAAGATATTAAACTAACTACCAAACTGAAGGTCTACAGAGCTGTTGTGCTGACCTCATTGTTATATATGCCTTGAAACCTGGACAGTGTACCGGCACCCTGCCAGGAAACTGAATCACTTCCATTTGAATTGTCTTAGGAAGATTCTGAAGATCACCTGGCAGGAGAAGGTACTGGACACCTGGGTCCTTTTTTAAGAACAGCCAGACATTCAGGCTCTACTGCTGAAAGCATAATTCCAATAGCATTTTATTTTTCTAAAGACAAGCAAAGATAGTTTTCAACATTCATTTCTGTAAGGTTTTGTGTTCTAAATTTTCTCTTCATTCTCCTCTCCCCAGGACACCAAGCAATCTGATGTAGGCTAAATATGTGCAATTCTTTTAAACATATTTCCATATTTTTCATGTTGTGCAAAGAAAAATCGGAGCAAATGGGGGGGGGGGACACAAGAAAGAAAGAAACAAGCAAAAAGGTGAAAATACTATGCTTCCATCCACATTCAGTCTCCATAGCTCTTTTTATGGAAATAGATGGCTCTATCACAAGTCTATTGGAATTGTCCTGAATCATCAAATTGTTGAGAAGAACCAAGTCCATTACAGCTGATTATCACATAATCTTGTTACTGTGTACAATGTTTTCCTGGTTCTGCTCACTTCACTCAGCATCAGTTCATGTCTTTCCAGGCTTTTCTGAAATCAATCTGCTCATCATTTTTATACAAAAATACACCATAACTTATTTAGCCATTCCTCAACTGATGGGCAGCCACTCAGTTTCCAGTTCCTTGCCACTACAAAAAGAGCTGCCACAAACATTTTTGTGCATGTGGGTCCTTTTCCCTTTATTATGATCTCATTGGGATACAGATCCAGTAGTGAAACCGCTGGATCAAAGGATTAACACAGTTTTATAGCTCTTTGGGCATAATTCCAAATAGAGCGCATAATTGTTCGATTGCCAAATGTACGTGTTTGCTAAAAGACTATTTTATGAAGTTAGGAAGAAATGACTGTGAGCTGCCAGATTTGAGATTGATGTTAAGAAAAACTTCCTAGAAGTTAGAATTCTCCCGAAATGGAATCACCTTAAGAGGTGATAGGTTTCCCTTCCCTGGAGATATGCAGGCAGAGTCCAGGTGACCAATTATCAAGTATTATTTTTAAGAGACTCCTTTCCAAATAGGTCGAGATCACATTAGATGGCCATTCAGGTCCCTTCCAACTCAGAGATTCTATGATTCTAAGAGTCCTCTCCATAGGAAGAAAGGTCTTCCTTTCCTCCTATGTAAAAGTGGAAATATATCTGCAAAGGATTGTTACATACATTTACATAAAAGCAAAGTTTACATAAAACCTTGAAAGAAAGGACAAGTCTTGCCAACTGTGTTTCATTGGCTTTTTTTTTTTTTTGAGAAGATTATGGGACTGGTAGATGAGGAGAATGCTATGGGTCTAAATTTATTTAGATTTTAGTGTAACATTTGATAAAGTCTCTCCTCCCAAAATAAAGATCAGAGGGGACAGTGGATAGATCACTGGTCCTGGAGTCAGGAGTTCAAATCCAGTCTCTGACATTTAACATTTACTAGCTCTGTGACCCTATGCAAGTCACTTAACCACAATGGCCTCACAAAAACAAACAAACAAAATAAATATCAGAGTCAAGTAATAGTAGAGTCAGGTAGATTAAAAAGTGTTTATGGGATAGATACCCTGAAGGGGGAGAAGCCTGATACAATAGGAAAAGCACTTGGCCTTGGGTTCAAGTCCTTCCCTCTTTTACTTCCTACCTGAGTAACTCTGACCATGTAAGTCACTTGTCTTCCCTAAGCCAAGGATTCCTCATCCGAAGAAAGAGAGAGCAAGATAAGCTTATTAGATAAGCAAGAAGAAAAAATCAGCACAAGATCATCCTTCAAGTACCAGTACCAAGAAACCATGTAAATGAAATGAAGGAAGAGTCAATCTCAGCATGAACTGGGTGATGTGCTTCTAAGAGACTTGCTTATTACTCAGCAAACAGATTTTCTGCATCTCTTTTCCACTGACTCCCCTCCCATCATCCCCCAGTAGACTCCCATTTATTGAAATGTAAATACTTGCTCCCTTTGGGGAGAGGGTTTGAATGATCATATTTGTTGGTGTAAATGTTTGGAGGTTCAGGAGGTAGTCCAGCCTCCAAGACTTACTAGCTATGGCTCACCCCTCCACCCCCGAGGTGTTTAATCTCTCTCTTCTCTAAAATGGGAACAGTAATAGTACCTATCTTACAGAACTGTGAGAATCAAATGGGATAATTTATGTAAAACACTTTAGAAATCTTAAAGCTTTCTATTTATTAGTTATTATTATTATTATTAATGTCCTAAATTAAAATGTATTATTTACTTCCTGCAAGGATGAAGGACAAGGAAAAATGGGTAATGAATTTCATTAAGAGTGTTGCTTGTATCTCTGCCTAGGCTAAGTAAGAGATCCCAGGACATGGCTGGTCTCCCTCCTGGCAGAGATAGGAAGGAAGCAAAGGGGCTCAAGTAAAATTTCTTCTCTCCCCAGATTGTAGGAGAGACCAAAGTGTTCCTTAAAACAAAAAAATAAAAACAGAAGAAGGACTTTAATGGGAACAGAAAGCAGGAAAAGGACCTAAGGAAGCAGAAAAAAGGGAATCCTGGCTCTCTGTGTTGGAAGATCGGAGGGTGGAAGAATATCACACAGAGAAAAAGGAAATCGAACCACTAAGGGTGAAGGGGTCTACTGTGGAGATGTCAAGCTCTTGACCCACAAAGCATCTAGGTGAGGTCCAAACCAGATTAAAATGTATTTGAGGATTGTTGAACAAAATAAATAAAACACAATGTTGTTGAGTTGTGTCATTCTTTGTGACCCCATTTGGGAGGACCGGACTGAACGACAACAGCAAATAAACCATACTCAAGGATGTATCCACCTGGACTCAGAATAGCCATCCTTCATTCTACAGACTTTGCTATGATTTCCTCTCCTCCCACCCCCACACCCCTTTGCTTTCTTTTTGGATCACCAGGACTTAGTGGTTGGAATGCTGTTGTTGTTGCTTGGTTGTTTTACTCATGTCCAACTTTTTGTGAGATCCCATTGGAGTTTTCTTGGCAGAGATACTAGAGTAGTTTGCCATTTCCTTCTCCAGCTCATTTTACAAATGAGGAAACTGAGGTAAATGAGTACATGACTTGCCCAGAATCACCAAACTAGGAAGTGTTTGAAGTTGGATTTCAACTCGGACCTTCCTGAGTGCCTGGCACTTTATTGACTATGTCACCCAGCTATTCCTTGAATACTACAAGAACCACTGAATATAGTTTCTGAGCTGTTGTCAGTGATCCTCAAAAATTGGAGAGATAACTCTGGATCAGAGAAAAAGGAATGTTGTTCCCTTTTCACATCACAAAAGGGAAGCAAAGAGAATCTGGAAGCCAGAGGTCAAGGAGTTTCCCTTTGATTTCTGACAAAATTCTAAAAGGTATTATTGTAGGGTTGATCTAGAAAAATGAAACAGTCACAAGATTATATTATGCCAATCTGTACTCCAGAAAAGAGATGATGGCGTGCACCTCCCTCCTTTCCTACAGATGTTGGGACTATGTGAGTGAAATGCTGCCATTAGATGCAGCAAAGTGACTTTGACATGCTTGTCGATTGGTTTTGCTTGACCTGGCACCTTGGTGGCACTGGAGATTGCTGGAGCTGGAATCAAGAAACTGTTCAGTGGTTTTCAGTCATGTTCAACTCTTTGTTTTTGGTTTTTTTGGGTTTTTCTTGGCAGATCTACTGGAATGGTTTCCTATTTCCTTCTCCAGTTCTGAGTTCAAATCCAGTTCCAAATACTTTCTAGCTGGATGACCCTGGGCAAGTTACTTAATGACTTATTACCTCTGTTGCCTTGTCAGTAAAATGGGGAAATGCATCTAGAGAGAGAAATGGAGACTGAGTATACAGAAAAACAAAATATTTTCACCTTTTTTTGTAGTTCTTACTGTTTGCTTGGGTTTTTTTTTCTTTCTCATGTTTTTTTCCCCTTTTGATCTGATTTTTCTCGTGTAGTATATCAAATGTGGAAATACATTTAGAGGAATTGCATATGTTTAACCTATAATAGATTTCTTACTGTCTCAGGGAGGAGGAAGAGGGGAGGGAGAAAAAAATTGGAGCATGAGATTTTGCAGGAGTGAATGTTGAAAACTATCTTTGTATTTATTTTGAAAAATACAAAGCTATTATTATTATGAAAAATAAAATGGGGGCAATAATAATAAGAGCTATACGCTAGGGTCATGAGGATCAAAATAAGATAATATTTGCAAAGTGGTTAACACAGTTCCTGGTGCATAGTAGGTGCCATATAAATATTAGTTATTATTATTTGTCATGAAGAAAAGCTGACAGGAGAGAAAAGGGAGGAATATATTAATAAATGGTTGTGATGGAAAAACTAGAGGCATCAGTAAAATCAAAACAAGTAAGGTCTAGGTAGCCAAATCTCTGACTTTTCTTTGACAAGATTGCTGGACTGGAAGATCAGGAGAATGCTAAAGATTGAATTTGTCGAGATCTTACTTTACTCTTTCTGTTTCCTTGGGTTTCAGCAAAGCTTTTGCTGAAATCTCTTTCCTGCTATTCTGATGGAAAACAGAGAGAGATTTGGGCTAGGTGATAGTAAAGTTAGGTGAATTTGAAAGTGGTCCAATGCTTGGATCCAAGGAGGGAGGACCATGAAAAGAGTCCCAGCTTTCTGGTAAGAGGACCCCAGTTCAAATCCTGACTCACCTCTTCCTAGATCTCTCTGCTGATTGGTAAATAAGGGAATAGGACCAAATGATCTCTAGGGTTTCTGTCAACTCTAAAATCTGTTGTCTTATGAACTTGGGAGGAGGTCCCAAGTGGATCTCTCCAGGGACATGAGCTGTTTAACACTTTGTCGATGCTGCTGTTTTTATTGTTTTTATCAATGACTGCTAAAAGCATCACCAGGGCACTTATCACATTTCCTGCGGAGAGAAAGCTGGAGGGAGTTCCTACCATGCTTTATGACTGTCTATTCAAGGATCACATTGCCTCTCTTCTTTAATAGTATTAACTAAAAATAAGTGATATTTCTACAGTAACTAAAGTCTGCAGAGCTTTTCATACATTTGCTCTGTTGAGATTTGAAGGGCCAAGTCTGACCAGTCAGAACGATCCAGAGGCTGCTATTATAGACTTCTACATGCTTTCCCTTAAAAAAAAAAAAAAAACACTGTTATGTGCAGAGGCTTATACAGTAAGGCAGCTGAAACATCATATTGTTGATTCATGTCTGGTTTATAGATATATATTCAGAGAATGTGTACTGCTCCGGGGAAAGGGAAACTGATTACAAAGGGAACTGTGTGCCATTTCTAATTGCAGCCAAAGAACCAAAGGGGGTGTCCTGTTTTCTGGGAGCATTAGGTTTAGCCCAGTGGCCAGGGTACTGAGGACTTAGTTTTCAGGGAAAGTTGCCTGGCCAGGAGGTCCCCAAGGCTCCCTCATCTTTCCCAAGCCTTAACCTCCACCCCAAGAAAGCTACAATGAGCTATCATTATCCCATGGGCCAACCATGAAGTGAACCCTTTCCCTTGGTTCCTGTGGTGCTCAGATAATCCTGACTTTTCTGAACCTTGGGAAAAGGACACGATTTCTGCGAATTGCTGATATCCTGCTATGGATCTTGCTAAATGTTATCCAGCTGGAATTTGACCTATCCCCCTCTTAACATGAAACTTGAAAAGAGACTTCAAAACAAAAGGAGGAGACTGCTGAGTTTTTGAAGGGCCAAAGAGAGAAAGGTTTAACAAGGTTTGTTTGGAGTAGAGTTTATATTATCCTGTAAGCATTTGCTTTTGATACAGTTCTCAATTATCCTCATTTTGCTTGAGAAGGGGAAATGTTGTTCAGAGAAGTTGAGCCACTTTCCCAAGATCCCACAGCTTTTGAATTTTCTTGTGCACGTACTTGTAGCCTGAGGCACAATGAGCAACTAGGGGGCACTGCAATGGATAGAGTTCTGGGTCTAAAGTCAGGAAGACTCCTTCCTGTGTTCAAACCTGATATCAGACACTTAGTAGCTGTGTGACCCTTCACCCTGTTGGATTCAGTTTCCTCATCTGTAAAATGAGCTGGAGAAGGAAATGGCAAACCATTCCAGTATCTTTGCCAAGAAAACCCCAAACGGGATCATAAAGATTCAGACAATAAGAATTCTCTGCTTTCCTGGTATCTAATAATGGGCTTAATAAATATGCTTGTTGAATTGCCATTGGATTGAAAAATTGAAAATCGCTAAGCCCCAGCCCAAGTTTTCCAAGTCCTTGGCAAGTGTTTTTTCAATTCAACGCAAGCATCGTGCTACCTCTCCTGTGGCCCTTACTTACTGGCACACAGTAGACATTCAATGGCCATGGACAAAGATGATATTTATTATTGCATCCCTAGGAACAAGCATGGCTTCATAAACTGAAAGGAAACACACTCAAGAACAGTTTTGTCTTCGGTCTAACTCATCCAAGTCTTTTTTTAAGCAATCAATCAATAAACATTAATTAAGGACCTATACTATGCTCCAGGCACTGTCACATGCTGGAGATACAAAAAAGCAAAAAACAGTCCCCGTCTTTAGGAGCTCACAATCTATGGGGGAGACAGCAGGTCAACAACACATACAAAGCAATTACATACAAGATAAAAAGGAAATAATTAAGAGATTGAAAGCACTAGAATTGACAGGGAGAGAAAAAGGTCTTAAATAATAATAATTCACATCTCTAAAGCACTTGAAGGTTTGCAAAGTATTTTATGTAACTTCTCATATCTGTTCCTCAAAGAAGCAGGGGGAAATTGGTGCCCTTATTATCCTCTATTTACAGAAGAAGCTGAAGTTCAGAGAGATTTGAATTCAACTCTTCATGAGTTCAGGTTCAGCCCTCTCTTGGCTACACCACAACACTGCCTCCTTCATAAGGCACCATACTGTTTCTGGACCTACGTCTATACTGGGAACATTGCCCAGAAGGCTTAACTAAGAAAGCCACAAGAGACAAAAGATAGAATCAGCATCTATCATGACTGCTGTCAAAATATTTGGGAACCCATTAGACTGTGCCTCTGTGATTAACAATGACCTGATGTGCACCATTGACAGGCACATGGGGGTGGACATGGCTGACATATGGTTTTTCCAATATCCTTATGTTGCTTTTCTCTCTTAATCTACAGCATGGAGTTCATACGCTAGTGAAGGGAGAACTCTGGGGCCATTTGGGTTCCTGCTGTCTGCTCAGTCTCCGGAATTCTCACTTTAGCCACGGAGAGCTGGAATTTGGAAGTTTGCTGGCAGGAGTGCCACAGGGCCAGACAATGGAAAAGTCAAAACTTCAAATGACTTTGTTCAATTGGCAGCCAGGGATGGGTTTGCCCTGTTTATAGAAAGGGGGAAAAGCGACCTGGGAGACATGAGACAGGATGGGGTGGGAAAGTAGAAGCAGGGAAGCTTCTCTTCATTTAGGGCTGAGCTGTTCCTTTTCAGGGATACTGAATTATGACAGTCTAAGTCTAAGCTTTACAAATTAGTGATACCAATCTGCTTTACAGTCTGCTACCCAGAAATCTTTGCTGAGCTCTGACAGTTTTAAACAGGCAATTCCCAAATTGTGCCTATCTCTGAGGCAGCTAGATGTCTCAGTGGATAGAACACCCACCCTGGAGGCAGGAGGACCTGAGTTCATCTGGCCTCAGATACTTACTAGTTATGTGATTCTAGGCAAGTCAATTGACCCTGTTTGCCTCAGTTGCTTCATCTGGAAAATGAACTGGAAAACAAAATGGCGAACCACTCCAGTATCTTTGCCAAGAAAACTCCAAATGGGGTCACTGAAGAGTCAACCTTCAGTGAATAAGGAACTCAAGATTGATAGGAACGGAACCAAAAGGAAGCAAGATTCCAAAAACCCAGAGAGGAACGTAAATATCCAAAAGGAGAGAGTGGCCCACAATGTCAAAAGCTGCAGAGAGATCAAGAAGGATAAAGACTAAGAAAAAGCCATTTGATTGGCGACTGAGAATCATGAATAATTGCTACTTATGGAATTCTTTTTAAACTAAATTTATCATTATAGGAGAGATTTACATAGGGGGAAGGATGGTTGATGTCTGTCTCTAGGAAAGCCCTGGGGAAAAGGGAGGAAACTCAGTAAAGGTAGACAAGCCATCATTTCTCGCTATAGTAGGAGGACTAAAGATATTAGGGCTACACCCTTTGACCCAGCAGTGTTTCTACTGGGCTTATATCCCAAAAAGATCTTGAAGAAGGGAAAGGGACCTGTATGTGCAAGAATGTTTGTGGCAGCCCTCTTTGTGGTGGCCAGAAACTGGGGACTAAGTGGATGCCCATCAATTGGAGAATGGCTGAATAAATTGTGATATGTGGATATTATGGAATATTATTGTTCTGTAAGAAATGATCAGGAATATGATTTTAGAGAGCTATGCAGAGATTTATATGAACTGATGCTAAATGAAATGAGAAGGACCAGGAGAACAATCTACACAGCAACATCAATATTATATGACGATCAATTCTGATGAATGTGACTCTTTCCAACAATGAGGTGACTGATACCAGTTCCAATGATCTTGTGAAGAAGAGAGCCATCTATACCCAGAGAGAGGACTGTGGGAACTGAATGTGGATCACAATATAACATTCTCACTCTTTTTGTTGTTATTTGCTTGCATTTTGTTTTCTTATTCATTTACTTTCTTTTTTTTGATCTGGTTTCTCTTGTGCAGCAAGAGAATTATACAAATATGTTTCTACATATTGGATTTAACATATATTTTAACATGTTTAACATCTATTGGATTGCTTGCCACCTAGGGAAGGGGGTGAGGAGAAGGAAGAGAAAATTTGAAACACAAGACTATGCAAGGATCAATGTTGTCAAATTATCCATGCATACATTTTGAAAATTAAAAGTTTTATTTAAAAAAAAGATATTAGGGCTAGTATTCCACAGCATCACAAAAATGTACAAGGGTTCCAGTCTCTGAGTTTGAGAAACCACTGCTCTTTATTTATTCATTCATTCATCTGCTTAGCTTGTGGATGGTTAAACAAGGTCTCTTTCCTCTTTAAAGCAAATGCATAGCTATGAAATAATTTTATCCCATGAGGTAGGTGTGGCAGGGAACCTTATTCCTGTTTTTGTAGATGGAGATGTGGATTAATGGAGTTCTTTGATTTGGATTTGACTGTAGCCTAAAGTGAATCAGTTTGTTTATCTAGGCAGGGTTCTGCTCTATGGCTGGTTTTTTTCAAATTGTGGCTCCTGGGTGGGGAGGCTCCAGGGTTCCTAGGGTACCTAGGAATTATACAGATGGGGGAAGGAGGAGGGGAGAGTGGGTTCGATGGCCTGTGAAGTCTGGAATTCTATGATTCTTCCACAAAAGTTATGATTTCCTGGAGAAGTCATAGAAGAGAATGAATGTATGTATGTAGGAATAAAAGAATAGATAGAGGAATGAATGAATGAAGAGTATTTCTCAAGTCCAGTGTGTTATGCTGTATTAAAGGATGAGGATAAAAATACACAAGTCAGAAATCCTTGTCCTCTGGGAGATGACATTCTAATAATATGTGCCAGAGAATCAGGAAGGTTTTTCTCTATCTTGCTTGCCCAGGACCTCTTGTCTTGACTTAGTCTTTTTACCAACAGTTCAAAGGAGCTCTCAGTTCTAAAGCAATAAAATCAAATCCTACATAAGAGGACATGACAGTGGGTATTGTGTGGGACAACAGCATCCACAAAAACAATCAGCGACTCTCAAAGTAAGAAAAAACAAAAAGGGGTTTATTTCCATCTTGTGAGAAAGGGCATCTCCCATATGTCAAGGTGTTTATCAGTAAAGGAGTAAAGAATAATTGTGGAAAAACTAGATTAAATAGCCTAAATGCAGAAGCCCTGAAGTGCCCCCTCCCAGGCTGGCCTTTTCTCCCATTGTTTGGGGGAGTCTGGACTTACATTCTAATCACCAAAATCTAACCTAGAAACAAAAGAAAACAGGTCAATTATAATAAACTCTTAATTTAAGTTTCTCTAGAGAACTGATATAAGCAGATATAATTCAAAGGCTAAAAGTACTTAAGTGCTAATTAAGAAGTGGTAGGAAAACAGGTAGGCATAATAACTACAACATTTAGCTATAGCTCTATTTGTTATTATAAAGTCTCAAATGACAGTGAAAGTATAGTTTAAAGCTATATTCCCATGAGAGCATCTTCACTCAGTTAATTCCTCTCAGTACTCCTTTGATCCAGTATCCTGGGCCTGTATCCCAAGGAGACCATAAAGGAGGGAACGGGACCCCTATGTGCAAAAATGTTTATAGCAGCCTCTTATGCAGTGACAAGGAACTAGAAACTGAGTGGATGCCCATCAACTTCAGAATGGCTGAGTAAATTATGGTATATGATTATTATGGAATATTATTGTTCTATAAGAAGCGATCAGTGGGATGATTTCAGAGAGGCCTGGGGAGCCTTACATGAACTGATGCTGAATGAAGTAAGCAGAACCAGAAGAACACTGTACACAGTAACAGCAAGATTACTTGAGGATCAACTATGACAGATTTAGCTTTTTTCAGCAACACAGTGATTGAAGATAATTCTAATAGACTTGGGATGGAAAGGCTGAATGTGGATCAAAGCATACTATCTTCACCTTTTTTGTTCATTTGCTTTTTATTTCATGTGGTTTTCCCCCTTCTTGTTCTGATTTTTCTTTCACAATGTGATGAATATGGAAATTTAAAATGAATGTACAAGTATAACCTATATCAAATTATTTGCTGTCTTGGGGAGAAAGGAGTTAAGAGAAGGAGGGAGAAAAAATCTGGAACTCAAAATCTTACAAATATGAATGTTGAAAACTATCTTTACATGAAATTGGAAAAGTAAAATATTATTGAGAAAAAAGATAGTGGATACTTTGCAACCTAACTGCTATAAAATAGGAGGTCGCAGTTGGCTATAAGATTAATTTTTGAAATACAAAGAATAATTTGTGGACCGATCTAACAAAGAAGCTTGTTTGGAAGGAGAGGGGGAGAAGTAAACACTGGGCCCATTCATGTCTTTGCCATCTATTGAAAAAAATACTGCTGTTTCCCAGAATTTCAGAATAGTGAAGAGAAAACAGAGCCTCTCCTTTGTGATCTGGTTTGAATTCATCTGCAACTCCTACCCCCCACCCCAAGTCCCTCCTCTCCAGGGTTAGCGAAGAGAAGGTCCATTTCCGAAGGGACAAAGTCATAGGTCAAAGGCAAATAAGAAAGGGACCTTTGGGGCACCTAGTCCAATTGATTTTACTAAAATCCAGAGAGATGAAATGTCTTTTTTTGGAGGGCAGGGGATCAAGTAACTTTCCCAAGATCATACTGCTATGATAAGGTAGAGCTAAGACTTGAATCCAGACATTCTCTTAGGTTTCTGGGTAAGAGGAAGCAGTAAATATTCATTTAAGGCAGAAGAATGGCAGGAGCTCAGTTGTTAACTTGGATAATTCCTTTACTTCTAGAAAATCAAATTGTATTATATAAAGATAAACTTTTTATGAATAGTAAATCATTCTGGAAAGGAATCCAGAAATGAAAACAGCATCCAATGCCTGATTCTGCAAGAGGAAATTTGAGCCACTATTTTACCATCATACTTTAAGATAGTTATTCAGAAAGGGACCGGCCAAGTGGCAAATTGTGCGTTTGGTTTGACACCTGATGGAGTATGTAATCACGGCCAAGTGATTTAATTTCTCTGAATCTCAGTCATCTGGGACACAATTAACATTTGGACTGTCTGCTCCATGAGATTGTCCTAAGGAAAACACATTGGCAACTGTAAGATGCTTTGCAAATTTAAATTGTTTCTATTGATAATTGATGGTTAAAAAAAAAAGTAATAATTGATGGTAACCACAAATGGAGAGACAATCATTACTTCAGGAAGGCTTGTACTTGGAGGAAATATTCCGTGTTTCATTGTGGGCAGCTCTGAAAATATGAACCTAAAAGATATTTCTGCTCTGTTAAGCTGCCATTGTATGCTCAGCTACATTGTGCAGACCTTCCTCACTGGATTATTAGACTATTGCAGTAGCTCCTGGTGGGCTGCTTGCCTTTCTCTCCACTTCAATCCATCCTCCATTCAGCCACGAAAGTAATTTTCCTAAACTACAGGTCTAATCATATCGCTTTCCCACTTAATAAACTCCATCAATTCCCTATCTCCTCCAGAAGCAAACACAAAATGCCATTTGGCATTGCAAGTTATTATAACCTAGCCTTTCTTCCACTACCACCAACCAAAAGGTATTGACCTTTTCCAGTCTTCTCACATCTTAGTCCCAAACACATATTCTTTGATCCAGTGACCCTGGCCTCCTGGCTGCTCCATGAACAAGCCATGGCATCTCTCGGCTCTGAGCATTTTCTCTAGCTGTCACCCACATGCCTGAAACACTCTCCCTCCTCTGCTCTGATTACTGACCTCCCTGGGCTCCCTTTAGATCCCAACTAAAATTACACCTTTTACCGGAAGCCTTCCCTAATGCCTCTTAATTTCAATGCTGTCCCTCTTTTAATTCTTTTCTTTTTATCATTCATATAGCTTGTAAGCTCCTTGGGGAAAGGGACTATCTTTTGCCTCGACTTGTATCACCAACATTGCACAGTGCTTGCTTGATAAATGTTGATTAAATGAAGATAGGGTCAGCATCTTGGAAAGCCTTAAGCTGTAGTTGGAAGAAAATACATACATATACATATATAAACATACATATGTATGTATATATACACATACAACCAGAGAGATATAGCTATAGCTATGTGTATATACATATATATGGATGTATATATATATACACATACTATATCTGGGGAGAAATATAATAGAATCTATAATTATATGCTAGAGAATGATGAAGGGAGGAGGGTGTCAAACTTTCCCAGACCGTGGACTCCATGTTGGACTTCCCCCTTATATAAATCCAACTGCACTTCAAAGTGGAGAATCAATATTTGAAGGTAGAGCAAGATGGGCAGACCTCCTGGAAGAAAGTGGACATGAGCTGGGTTTCTGTAGGGGTTGGACTGGTGGGGGAGGGAGGATATAATGCAATGATATCCTTATGGATAAGATGGAGATGGGTGGGATACATGATAGTACGATTTAGGCTATTTAAAATAGAATGAATGACCAGATCCGAAGATTAGTCAGTCAGTCAATAACGGGTCATTAATGAGTGCAAGTTAACTTGGAGAGACATTAAACAGTCCCAGGGTTCTATATTTAGCTTGTTCAAATTTTTATTCATGACCTAGATGAAGTCAAAGATGGGATGTTAATGAAATCTGGAAAAAACATGAAGTTCTTCAGAAGAATATGGAGACAGGTAAGTAGAAAAGGAGATGCAATATTACAGGTCAGCTAGGTAGCAGAATAGCACCTGGCCTGAAGTCAGGAAGGCTCATCTTCCTGAGTTCAAATTCAGCCTCAAACTGAGGAGCTATGTGACCCTGGGCAATTCACTTTTCTCTGTCTGCCTCAGTTTCCATATCTGTAAAATGAGCTGGAGAAGGAAATGGCAAAGCACTTCAGTATCTCTTCCAAGAAAACCGCAAATGGAGTCATGAAGAGTTGGACACAACTAAACAGCAACAACAATATATTATACTCAGGAAGTGGTCACTAAGACTTTTCTTGAAGCCCTACAGAGAAGGAGAAGCCAGTATTTCCTGACACAGCCCGTTGTTGCACTTTGGAATAGTTCTAATTTTTAGCAAGTTTTTCTTACTATCAGACCAATATCTCCATTGCCTCTTTGCAACACGATTCCATCTCTCCCGATTCTGCCCTTTGAAGCCAAGCAGAACAATTGTAATTCCTCTCCCATGTTTCAGCCTTTCAGATTCTTGAATACAGCTCTCCTGTCCTTCCAACCTCCTCTTGTCAGAGTTAAACAATTCTGACAGACCATTATACTCTACATGTAGTCTAAGGATGACTTCCATTTTGTTGACTGCCATTTCAAACTATTGACTCATATTGAGCTTGCTGTCCACTGAGACCTGTAGGTCTTCTGGCTGTCTGGCCATACCTAATCTATCTTACCATTTCAAATTTAAGACTTTACATTTGTATCTATCCAATTTCAATTGATAAGGGTCAGCTCATTGGCTTTTTTTTTTTTTGCTTTGTTTTGTTGGGATTAGATAAACTTTGAAGGACAGACATCTTCCCACTAAAGGGGAGGAACTTTAGATTTCCAAGCACTTGCTGTCTTCCTCTTCATTCCACCCTCCAGTTCTGGGTTTGCTAGCCCTCTGGCTTACTTCCTCCTTCTTTTTAGCCCTTTACCCTAAAGTAAAAGTCATGAATCTGGAATGAAAACAAATATTCCATTCTATTACATCAAGGCCTCCTGGTGGTCCAGAGCCCGCAGGCAGAAAAACCTGACCCTCTATCTGGCCTCTAACACTTCCTAGAACGTCATCTAGCTCCTATTTGCTTCAGTTTCTTCAACTGTAAAATGGGGAGAATTATAATACCTATCTCATAGGGTTGTTGTGAGGATTAAATGAGATCATATTTGTAAAAAACACTTAGTACAGGGTCTGGCCTATCGTAGGCACTTAATAAAAGCTCATTCCTTCCCTTGCCTCCCCCCTCCCCATACAGTGAGGTGGTACAGTGGATAGAATGCCAAGACTGAAGTCAGAAAGAATTCTCTTCCTGAGTTCAAATCTGGCCTCAAATACTTCTTAGCTGTGTGACCCTGGGAAAATCCCTTCACCAAGTTTGCCTCAATTTCCCCATCTGTAAAATGAGATTGAGAAGGAACTGGTAAACCCCTCCCAATCCCCAAATCCCAAATGAAATCACAAAGACCTTTAGACCAGACTGAAAAACCGAGCAACAGCTATGTGCCAGAAATTGGGCTAAGTGCTGGGAGTCCAGAGACACCCCCCCAAAAAAAACCCCCACCATTCCCAGACTTTTTATATTTCACTGGAGGAATATGTGCAGGCAAATAATGCGCCAAGTGCATACCAAACAATGTGGAATGATTTTAAGAGTTAGAGTCCTAATAACTAGTGACTATGTCGTTGTCAGTGAAAGCCTGATGTAGCTGACCTCTGAGCTGGCTTTTGAAGGAAGCAAGAGAATCTCAGAGGCAGAGCCCAGGAGGGAATACATGAATCCCAATGATTTGGAGAATGCAGAGCATGTTTTCAACACTAGGGAACATCTGATAAAATAACACATGGGAATCCGAACATCAGAATTGTTGACCCAGTAAAATGTCAAGGATCCACCCTTGAGCTTTCTCCACAACCCAGGAGGTGAAGGGTTTCAGCATTCAGCCAGAGACAGCATGGCCTATTCAGGAAGGAAGGGCATGCTGGGAGAATTGGTCATCACTTGAATGTAAATGTTCTTGCAAAGCAACATCTGTGGAAATCTGGAAGTATTGGAGTCTGCCACTCACGTGGCCATCTCAAAGGCTTGATTCAGCCTAGTGCTTCTGGTTAGCCAGGCGACATAAACCCCAAGCACAGAGACATTCTGAGAAATAGGCCACTGGGCATGCTTACACAATGCTCCTTACAAGAGTGAGATTTCCCCTCTGAACTTTTAAAAATGGAAAAGCAAAAGAAGAGCGATCCCACTGGCCATTCTCAGCGAGCTTGGTAACCTTTGAACATACCTGAAAAAGAAATTCATATCGGATTTGACCAGACGATCTCTAAGGCCCTTTCTAATTGACATCTGTGACTTCTGTAGATTTCCTCTAGATCTCATTCAGTCATTTAAGGGCAAAGGTGGGAGAGATAAATGAGAGAGAAAGTGCCCACTTGGGAAAGCCATTTGTATCTGGGTATATAGGTACATAATTATTCCTGCTTCTTTGCCTCTTATAGGGTTATAAAGGTCTTTCTTCTTCACATCAACCCTGAGAGAAGCTGATTATCCTGACCATGGTGTCAAGGCCCATGTTTAGACCCTAGATCTCCTAAGTCTAGTTGCTTCCCCTCCTTCCTCCACATCCAGCACTTAAGAACTAGAGCAGGGTGGAGAATATTTTTTTTCTGCCACTAGCCATTTGAATATTTATAACATCATTCACGTGGCCATCCAAAATCATCATCTTCTAGGATTCAAGCAGTGGGAGTTTGTTCTACCTAGCTCTCAGCTCATCATCACTTATAGACCTTATATGGCCCATGGGCCATATGCCCCCCTCCCTGAATTAGAGTAAAGCTTACTTAGTCTAGTTCTCTCATTTTACAGATTAGGAAACTAAACCCCAGAGAATGTATATGTGTATGTGTGTGTGTGTGTGTGTGTGTGTGTGTGTGTGAGAGAGAGAGAGAGAGAGAGAGAGAGAGAGAACATTTTTTAATGTGCAAATTGCTTTTACTTATATTATCAGTTATAGATGTAGAATAGAACTGTGTCCCCTGATCTTTGTGGAGGGTGGGCCACCTAGCTTAGGGAAATTCCTAAACATGATCCACATTTATATGAATATTATGGAATATTATTGTTCTGTAAGAAATGATCAACAGGATGATTTCAGAAAGGCCTGGAGAGACTTAGAGGAACTGATGCTGAGGGAAATGAGCAGGACCAGGAGATCATTATATACATAAACAACAATACCATATGATGATCAATTCTGATGGACGTGGCCCTCTCCAACAATGAGATGAACCAAATCAGTTCCAATAGAGCAGTAATGAACTGAACCGGCTCCACTCAGTGAAAGAACTCTGGGAGATGACTATGAACCACTACATAGGATTCCCAATCCTTCTATTTTTGTCCGCCTGCATTTTGGATTTCCTTCACAGGCTAATTGTACACTGTTTCAAAGTCCAATTCTTTTTGTGCAACAAAACAACTGTTTGGACATGTATACATATATTGTATTTAACTTATATTTTAACAAATGTAACATGTATTGGTCAACTTGCCATCGGGGGGGGGGGGGGAAGAAGGGGAAAAATTGGAACAAAAGGTTAGGCAATTGTCAATGCTGAAAAATTACCCATGGATATAATTTTTAAATAAAAAGCTATAATAAAAAAAATGATCCACATCCCCTCCTACCTGGTTCCCATGGAAATCTCCCACATCCAAATTGATCTGGGAATCATTTTGGTCAATCATCATCCTTTATTGATTTGGAAATTAGCCCCTAATGGCTCCCTGATCCCAAACCATGGAAGACTAATAAAAACCAAGATTCTATACCCAAACCTTTGCTATCTTCCTAATCAGGAAGCAGCCCGCTGAGGAAATAGTTTCTCAGTGAAAATAAACCCATTTTTTGCCAAAAAAAAAAAAACAAAAAAAACCAAAACCGGACACTGGCCTGGGGACCCCCATTGCTGTTAAGGTATTTCTCACCCCTCAACAGAGGCAGCTATGTGGTACAGTGTATAGAATGCTGAAACTGTAAGTACTTGGTGGACCCAAGAAAAGACACCTAACCTTTCTCAGCCTAATTTTCTTCATCTGTAAAATGGGCATCTCCTTCACAGGGTTGCTGGAGGACCAAATGAGATACTAGATTCTAGATAAAATAGTTCTCAAACTTTCAAAGTGCTTACTCTTGAAAGAACCTTATAGGGAGGTGGATCTTACAGATTTTGTCATCCTCATTATCCAGACTTTCTAAGTGAAGTGACATGCCCAGGGTCACCCATCTAGCAAATATCAAATGCAGGAATTTGAACACAGATCTTATTGATTCCAAGTTGAGAACTCTCCACTATGTCAGGTTGTTTCACAGTCAGGTAGCTAGTTCGTAGCACTCAGACTTTGAACTCTGAGCCAGACAAATGGTATTATCAGTACAGTGGGACCTTAGGAGGGAACTTGGAGATCATTTAGTCTAAATCCCTTCCTTTTGCTGGGGGGGGGACTGAGATCCGGAGAGATATGCCTTGAGTTATGTCCCCCAGCCAGTCAGTAGTAGAGCTGATTTGGGACAAAGAGCATGAAAGTTGAACCTGTCTTTGAGTCCCCAGCAGCAGCAGCACTCACTGATTGAGTCATCTTGGGCAAGTGACCTCACCTTGGAGGACCTAAGGAGGGGGGAGGGCTAGATCAGTCTACAAGAATTTGGCTAGGTTTATTTTTGAAATTTCAATAAACTGTATTTCAAAGTGATTGGCTTCCTTTCTAATCCTACCTAAGTGAATTTTGAAGGCATTTATAAACTAATTCTGAGCAGTGATTCCTAGGCTCCATCAGGCTGCTCTAGGGGTCCAAGGCACAAAGGTTAAGAACCCCTGAGCTACAGAATCTTCAAAGTCCCTTTCCAGCCCTAATTCCTAGGATTTTGTGAATCCAGGCCTCTGACTTCCAGACCAACTCATTCCTTCCACTCTAGGACCACAAAAAGTAGAAAAGGCCCATTTGACCGCCCAAGGCTGAGTTTTCCCTAACTCTCTCTCAATGTGGGCCACTGGGGACTATGTCCCAGGTCAGGCCCTGGGGGAGGAAGGGCCCTTTAGGTGTTACTGGTCCTGGTAACATTCTGTCCAAGCTGAGGCTGGGGGAAGGAGCTGAAAAGGAGGTTTCTGGCTCTGAAATGGAACAAGGCACAGCCTAGCTTCAGTGTCCTCTGAGGTCTGGGACCCACTGTTCCACCAGAGGCCTTTCAGTCAATCACTCCTTTCACTATTCAGTGGCTTCTGTGTATACTCTGGAAGGTACTCAGTCCCTTGCCCAGTTTATACACAAGAGTCTGACTGGCTGGAACTAAGGTCAGTAGATCTGGCTCATTTTACACTTGGTAACCTCAGGCAGTAGAGGCCTGGACAAGCAAACAAGATTCTGGAGAAAATTATCCCATTGTAAGAACTCCTGGATCAAAGGATTGGATCTCAGAACTCATCAAGCCCCCATTTTCCACTTGGAGAACCTGAGCCCAAAAGAGATGGACTCGTTCAGGTCTTCCAACATATGCTTTTTTTAAAATTTAAAAATATTTTATTTTTTTCTAATTGCATGTAAAGATAATTTACAATTTCACTTTTGTAAAATTCTGAATTTCAAAATTTTCTCCCTCTCTCACTTATCTTCCCCCTCCACAAGATAGCAAGCAATCCAATATAGGTTATGCATATACAATCATGTTAAACATATTTCCATACTAGTTTTGTTATAAAAGAAGAACCAAAATGAAATGAGAAAAGCACAGGAAAGGAAAAAACAAGACATTTTTTTCAAAAAAGTGAAAATAGTCTGTTTCGCTTTGCATTTAGACTTCATAATTCTTTCTCTAGATGTGGATGGCATTTTCCATCACGAGTCCTTTAGAAATGTTTTAGATCATTGCATTGTTGAGAAGAGCTAAGTCTATCATGGTTGATCATCATATAATCTTCTTGTGGCTGTGTACAATATTCTCCTGGTTCTGCTTTGTGTAAGTCTCTCCACGTTTTTCTGAGATCCACCTACCTGCTCATCACTTCTTATAGCACAATAGTATTCTATTAAATTCATCCATTCCCCAATGGATGGGCATCCCCTCAATTTCCAATTCTTTGCCACTACAAACTTTTTTGTACATATGGGTCTTTTCCCTTTTTTTCTCCAACATATTCTTTATTGGGATTACAAGATCCAATAAAAAGAAGATATTTCTGAAAACTCGGTATCCTGAAAAGCATAACACAATCCTTAGCCAGGAACTTAATTAATGTCAGCTCAAAAGAGGACATGTCTTTGGAGGTGGGGAACTTGGACCCCAATTCCAGTAACTAGTTGGATGGTACAGTAGATGGAGCTCAGAGCTTGAGGTCAGGAAAAACTGAATTCAAGTTAGACTTTGGACACTTACTAAGCTATGTGACCCTGGATAAGTCACCCCAACCCTGTCTGTTTCAGTTCCTCATCTGTAAAATGGGGATTATAACAGCACCTGTCTCCAGGGCTATTGTAAGGAACCAATGAGATAATAATTGTAAATTGCTTAGCACAGTGCTTGGCACATAATAAAGGCTATAAAATTGTTCTGGTCTCCACTATTTGTCCACTAAGTGAATTAGAGCTGGTGATCTGTAAGAGGCCTTTTTATCTCAGATCCTAAATACTAATGGAGCTTGTTCAAGTATTGAGCTGCAGGTGAAGTGATGATATATATTCTGTGTAGGACGACAGAGAAAATGCAAGCATTTGGTCTCCCCCCACCTCCTGGGCAGGAATTGTGTGCTCTTGGGATAGAGTTCTTTGGAGCCTAAGAAACCACATGTGCAAAACTGTGGCAGCCCTTTTTGTAGAGGCAGGAAACTGGAAAGTGAGTGGCTGCCCATCAGTTGGAGAATGGAGGAATAAGTTATGGTATATGAATGTAATGGAATATTATTGTCCTGTAAGAAATGACCAGCAGGATGATTTCAGAAAGGCCTGGAGAGACTTACATCAACTGATGCTGAGTGAAGTGAACAGGACCAGGAAATCACTGTACATAGCAGTAGCAAAATTATACAATGATCAATTCTGATGGACATGGCTCTTTTCAACAAGGAGGGAGATTCAAAGCAATTACAATAGACTTGGGATGGAGAGAGTCTTCTGCACCTAGAGAGAGGCCTGTGGGGACTAAGAGTGGATCACGACATAGAATTTTCACCTTTTTTGTTGTTTGCTGGCTTGTGTTTTTCCTTCTCATTTTCCCCCTTTTGATCTGATTTTTCTTGTGCATCATGATAAATGTGGAAATATGTTTAGAAGAATTGCTCATGTTTAACTATATTGGATTACTTGCTATGTAGGGGAGGGAGGGAGAAAAATTGGTTATACCGGATTTTGCAAAGGTGAATGTTGAAAACTATCTTTGCATGTATTTGGAAAAACAAAAAGCTATTTTAAAAAGAAAGAAGGCTTTGTCAGAGCTTCTTAAATTGGACTCTATGACCCCTCAAGAGGTCCATTGATAAATTTTAGGGGGTCCATGAACTTGGATGGGAAAAAATATTCCATCTTTATTTTCACTTAAGTTTTGCTTTCCTTTCTAAGCCCATATTTTGCTTTATGTTTTTAAAAACATGATTCTGGAAAAGTAGTCCCTAAGCTTCAGCAGCCTCCCAGTAGCCTTTGGGTGTGGGATCCTAAAGAAGCAAAGAAGCCTTGATTTTAGATCAACTCCTTCATTTTACTGGGTCCCAGAAAAAAAAGTTAATGTAACATTTATATAGTACTATGTGCAAGGATTGTGCTAAGCACTTTACAATCATGAACACATTTGGTCCTCATAGCAACTGTGCTAGATTGGTGTGGTATGATTCCCCCCATTTTATAGACTAGCAAACTGAGGCAGAAAGAGTTGAAGTCATTTGATCAAGTCACACAGTTAGGAAGTATGTGAGACTTGGATTTGAACTCAAGATTTTCTGATTCCAGGCTGAGCACTAGACCCACTGGATCACCAAGCTTCTACTTTGTTAAATTTTCTTTTGTTGTTATTATTGTACTTCAGTTGTATTCTACTCTTTGTGACCCAATTGGAGGGTATTAAGGCGGAGATACTGGAATGGTTTGCCATTCTCTTCTCCAGCTCATTTTACAGAGGAAACTGAGGCAAACAGGGTGAAGTGACTTACTGGGGGTCACACAGCTAATCAGTGTCTGAGGACAGATTTGAACTCAGGTTGTCCCAACTCCTTTTAAATTCTCCACTGAGAATATTTTATGAATTTATCTCTCATTCTGGAAGGTATTTTTATTAGATTATTTTATTAATGACACGGCTTGTTAAGTAAAAGACAGTTATGATCAGCAAGCATCCTGTATAAATCCCACCAGAAGTAAACAACACAGACTGGTCTTTTTACTCCATATGAGCAACCATCCAATAAAACAAGGCCCTTGTGGAAAGCAGATTTTTTTTTGAGAGAGAGCAGAAGTGACTCTACTTTGCACTATGTTTGCTATTATTACATAAACTTATCCAATATCTACTTCAGGAACTCTCTTCTCACAGAAGAAAACTCATCCCCTTCCTCTTCATCCCATCTCATAAGTGTTCAGTAAAAGTTTAACAAATGTTGATTAACTAACCATCTGAAAAAGAAAATATTCAATCCTGTTGGTCCAGTGTAATGGCTATGCTAGAGAAAGACATTTTTTTGGTAATCATTTAAACATCCTTTTTCTTTTGATAAAAATATAAACTTCTTTGGGTCATAGCTAAGGAAGAAAGGAGAGAGAGGGGGGTGGGGGGGGGGAGATGGACAGGCAGAGACAGTGAGAGACAAAGAGACAAAGAGATCCAGAGAGAAAAACAGAAACAGAGCTGGGGGAAGACAAGAAAAAGAAGAGGAGAGAGATGTGTCCATTCCCTATGAATGCTGTGAGTCCTGCTCTTGAGTGGATCAATAAATTGAAGTTTACCTATCTGCCTGTTTCCTAGTTTGGCTTATTCAAGCAGTACAGTTCTTAGCCAAGAACCTGAAAATCCTCAAAGCTAAAATGAACCTGGAACTTACATTCGGGAGAAGACCTGGGTTCTGTGGTGACCCAGAGGGCCTTAAATGTGTGATGTCGCACAGAGGGATCAAACACACACAGATCCTTGTGGCCCATAAGACTCCCAACTGGGTCCAACCAGATTAAAATGTTTAACAAAATAAATAACAAAGAAATAATAAAAAACGTTAACCAGTATTTAACAAGACAAATAAATATATAATAAAATGTGGATGGTCCTGTTTCTACTATTTGAGTTTGATTCCACTGGGCTAATAGAACTCCCTATTCACTCCAGACTCCATCCTCTTCCCTCTACCCTGGGAGATCTTTGGTCCAGTGCCACTGGTCTCTTGGTTCTGGACATTTTCTCAGGCTGGTCCCCAACCCTGATATGATTTTTTCTCCTCTCTCTATCTCCTGGCTTCCTTCTAATTACAGTTAAAATTCCATCAAACTTTCCCAATCCTTCTTTAATTCAAGTGCCTCCCTCTCTCGATTATTTACTATTTATTGCCTAAATAGGTCACTTTGTATATATCTGGTGACCAGTTACTTCTCCCTTAGATTGTAAGGGCAGGAACTATCATGTGCCTCCTTTTATATCCTCAGTATTTAGGACATGGCAAATCATAGGCACTTGATAAATACTTATGGATGACTGGACCAAAAATTGAGTTTTAAATTTTTTATTTCGTCCCACATCTGGCAATGTGACCCTGGGCAAACATTTAAACTCTCTGCACAGTTTCCTGATTTGTAAAATAGGTGAAATGCCTGGCAGACTTTTATAGTACTACAGAAAATATCCAATTATAATTCTGGTTCCCTTTCCCTCTAATCTTTCCCCTCCCTCTCATCCAAGTCCGGTCTTCCTATGATGTAAAAGTATAGTTCTTTTTACAAGGAAAGTGGGCTTATGGAGGACAAGGGCAGGTCCTTATGTGTCTGAGAAATGTTACTACTTCATTCACATTTAGAGCAAAACCTATAAAAGTCTGTTAAACACATACACACACACACACACACACACACACACATTGTCTCTTCTACTACTACTCTCTAGCTGTTAAAAAACAGCTTCAGGAAGTCTTACAGTCATGTTCATTGTTGCTGTTTGATCATTTTAGTTGTGGGATTCTCTGTGTCCCCATTTGGGATTTTCTTGGCAGAGAAACTAGAGCCGTTTGCCATTTCCTTCTCATTTTACAGATGAGGAAGTTGAGGCAAACAGGATGAGGTGACTTGCCCAAGGTCATAGAGCTATTTTTTTTTTTAAAAAATAGCTTTTTATTTTTCAAAATCCATGCAAAGATAGTTTTCAATATTCACACTTGCAAAGCCTTGTGTTCCAAATTTTTCTTCCTCCCTCCTCCTTCCAAGTAATTCAATATAGGTTAAACATGTACTATTCTTCTAAACACATTTCCACATTTATCATGCTGTGCAAGAAAAATCAGATCAAATGGGGAAAAATGAGAAAGAAAGAAAGAAAAAAAAACAAGCAAGCAAACCAGAACCACAAAAAAGGTGAAAATACTATGTTCTCACTTGAACTACTTGAACTCAGGTCTTCCTGACTCCAGTCTAGCCGCCCCATCCAAGTCTCACCCGCCCTTAAAAACCATCCCAGAGACATCCCTTCCAGCCTAATCATATATCTCTCTCCTCTCCTTCTCAGCCATATTCACTTTGTCTGCTTTTTCCCCCTCTTTATGACGAGAGTTTGGATTAGGGATGTGTAAAGAAAGTAGATGTAGAGCTCTAGGGATATTGGGATGAGAAATTAAGTGATTGGCTCAAGATCACATAGAGCATCAGAACTAGAGTCAAAAGGGACCCAATCCAATCCCCTTCATTTTCTTCCTTGAAAAATGAGGTTAAACACATATATTGTATCTAGGTTATACTGTAACACATGTAAAATGTACGGGATTGCCTGTCATCAAGGGGAGGGAGTGGACAGAGGGAGGGGATAATTTGGAAAAATGAATACAAGGGATAATGTTATAAAAAAATTACTCATGCATATATACTGTCAAAAAAATTATAAATAAAAAAAATTAATTTAAAAAAAAAAGAAAAAAAAGATAAATGAGGTTAAGTGACCTGCTGGGTCAGAGGGAGGAAGTGGCAGAGCCAGGATCTGACCCTGCCCTCCCCCTTCCAGCCCTCTAGCTCTGAAACCAGCCTCCTCCAGGTTCCTGCAGCTCACAAGCCAAGGGCTATTCTCACTTAGTATCTGCCACAACCTATTAAACAGAGCTGGGGGGAAAACATATTGACATGTGCATATCAAAAGTTTTCCAAATTACAGCTGGCCCCTGCCTAGCCTACAAGGCTCAAATCAATTTTCCCAACTGCCCCTTTTCACTGCCATCAGCTTCATTTGCAGTTGTGTGAGGGCTGGGGATAAATCACCTCCAGAGCCATTTACTATCTCTCAAAGGAGATGCTCCTTCCACCTAGGGGGCTCCACAACTCAGGGTGGAATTGCATGACCAATTCGTCAAGGAAATGAATGTGCAAAACATTTACTAAACCAGAAGAGAATCAATGTCCCCTCCACCACTTTCCAAGACAACCTGGGAGAAGACAGACTATCCCATCCCCCTGAGCGAAGAGTAAATTTGAATCTGGGTGTCTCCCAGGCCATTAATCTAGACCAAGCCTTATCATCTACAGGAGAATTCCTACTGAGACTTCCCTAACCTGGGGAGTTCAGGAGCTTAGACCTCCATTCAAAACTCACTAACTCTCCAGATAGTGGCAGAAAGAAAATAAAAATATTTTATAATGTAAAAAATTAATAAAAATATTTTAAAAGAATCAAAATTGTTCTACTTGACCTGAGAAAGCAGGGCTAAGTGCAAAGGGAGAGTGTGGGATCTGAAATCAGAGGATCTAAATTTGAATCCCAGCTAGTCCGATTGTAACATGGGTGAACTTGAGCAAGTCACTCAATTCCTGTGGGCTTCAGTTTCCCCCCCCTGGAAAAATGAAGAGATTTCACCAGCTGATCTCCCTGAGGTCCTCGTAAACTCAAAAGTTATGATTTTCATCTCAATTTATTCTTCCCTTACCATGTTTACATCCTAAATTGTCACAAAGCATTTCTACCATAGCAAAAGGCAAAGAATTTTAAATTCCTGAAATTCAAATAAAAAACAATTCAATTTAACAAACATTTATTAAGCAACTACTATATAGAGGTCCCCTTGCCTGATCTGTCTGCTGGAGACACAAAGGCCTCTAGAATTGAGCACTGTTCCTGCCTTCCAGATTACTGCTGGTCTAATGGGATTAGAACTGGACTTGTCAGAAATTAGACTGTGCTAAGTGCTTAGGACAAATACTAACAAAAACCTCTAAGAGTTCTAAAGAGAAGAGACCATATTGAGTGGGGAAAATAATAATGAATTATTATTCTTTAAAATTTCATTTAAAAAGAACTTTAAGACTGACAAAGTTGGGAATTCATTTCAAGAGCCTAGGGAGGTAATAGCTCTTGCCAAGTATTAGCAGCTTCATTTTACAGATGAGTAAACTGAGGTCCTCTGTCCCATTTCTCTTCATTGAAATTTTATTCAGGTTTTCAAGTCCAGCTTAAATGCTACCTCCTTCATAGAGCCTTCTTGGATCTCTAGATCTTGCTAGCTAGTGAAGACCTTGCTCCTTGAGACCTCCCATAATACTTAGTAAGACTTCTCTCACTGATAATTGTCTGAGGATCATAGATTTGGAGTTGAAAGGGATCCAATCCAATCTCTTTGTCTTACAGATGGGCCCAGAAGACTGGAGGTGACTGACCCAACAGCACACAGTAAGTGGCAAAGCCAGGATCTGAAGCCACAGAGAAACCTATGTACCTCTGAATCTCAACAGGTTGTATATCCCAAATCATCTCCCTTTGCAAACAAAACTAGACATTTATTAAGCCTATAGAATGAAAGCATGTTGAATTAGTCATCATGGGAAATTTTTAGCTCAGAGAGAAACATGTACATCATTGGTCTTATTGACGAATTGGTCATTCAAGGGTCTGCTTAAAATTAAGAAGTTAGCTTTAACAGCTGGAAAGTCTCACACACAAAAGACAGTCTGGCAGAAAAGGGTGAGTGATTTGAAGGAGATGAACATGGTTTAAGTTTAGGAGAGGAAGGAGGTATGCACTCATGAGGACAAATGGGGAGTCCAAAACGTCAGACAGAGCCACCAACGGGCCTTTGTTGCCTGGTGTATTGGAATTCTTACTAGGAGGAAAGGTAGTTAGCTCCATAGTAGGAAGAGGAGGAAGAGAGGGAAGAGAGGGAAGGAAAAAAAGAAAGGGGAAAAAGAGGAAGAGAGGGAGGGAGAGAAAAAACAGAAAAAGAGACAAGGCAGAGGGAGAGAAAAAAGAGACAGAGAAAAAGAGAGGAGAGGAAAGAGAGACAGAGAGAAGCAGAGAAAAGAAGGAGAGGGAGAGGGTGAGAAGAGGAGGAGATGGAGGGGGGAAGGACAATAAATAAGAAATGAAACTGGAACTCCTCTCTAAACTAGAGAGAGGAAAACAATAATAATCATTCTTCCCAAACCAAGAAGCAGTAAGAGAGAAATAGAGGAGAAAACCCTGCCTCTACTCCTCATTGGATATGTTGTGTTGTATTTTTTGTTGCTGTTGGTCAGACTGCAGGATACAAGGCCATCTTTGTCACTCTTTACTTAGCCATGATGGGGATGGCCATGAGTCTTCTTTGGCTTGGTCTGTCTCCTTGTGTTTCATTCAGTCTGGCTTTGCAAACATTTAATTCTTTTCTACCAAGCCAAGATAGAGACAGTAGACATTGGAGAGCCCCTCCAAACCCTCCATTTAAGGAAGGGGGCCCAGGACAGCCATCTCCCCATTTCTCACCCAGCTACAAGACTTCATCATGGCCTGAGCCTGGTACCCTCCCACTCAAAGACCCTACATTTTTAGTTTCTTTTTCTGTGTTGTCTCTCTTTTTAGACTGTGAACTCCTTGAGGGCAAGGACTCTTTTTGCCTTTCTTGGCAAATTTTCTAACACTTAGCTCGGTGCCTGGCATTCATTGTTGGATTCCCATAAACATTTTGACTGCTTATAGTGCAAAGAATCAAAGAAAGCTTGAATAATATAAGCTTGATATAAGGACATTAGTGGCATCACACAGTGGATAGAACACTGGGTCTGGGGTTGGGAAAACCTAAGTTCAAATCCAACCACAGATGCTAGCTGTGACCCTGTGCGAGTCACTTAATTCTGTTTGTCTCAGTATCCTCACCTGTCAAAGGAGCTGGAGAAGGAAAATGAATGACAAACCACTTTAGTATCTTGTCTAAGAAAAGTCCCAATGGTGTCACAAAGGGTTAGACTCAACTGGAAAACAACTGAAGAAGCAAGAAAAAGAAATTAACTGAAGGAATTAGGGATATTGAGTCTGGAGAAGAGCAGACTGGGATTTGGTAGGGATTCCAGAAGAGGAGACAATAGTTGTTTTCAAGTATCTGAAAGAATCTGTTTGCTGAAAAGGGGGCTTTCTATTTGGCCCTCGCTCTGGGTGGGAATGGGATAGAACCCAGAACAATGGGCAAGAATTGGAAATAATCAGGAAAACCTTTCCCATGACCAAAGCTATCCTGAACTGGATTGGGTAGCTTTGGGAGTTGGTGGAGTCTCTCTTATTGGAAATCTTTGAGCTGAGGCTGAATAACCATCTTTTGGGAAAGTTGTAGCAAGGATTCTTTTTCAGGGACGGCCCTTCCAATTCTGAAATTCTCTGATGCTGTAAAGTTCAAGAATAGCCTTGGCCAATAGTACCAGCAATTGAGATTGTTGTAGGCTATACCAGCATGTCAAGGACCTCTGATTTCTGGTTAAGTGGACCAGACATTGGGATCGGTTGAAGGTTTTGCCAATGTGTCAAGGTATGGGAATTCCTTTCACCAAAGCAAACTCTATCACATTTGCTCAAAGCTCACTGATGCTCCAGAATAGATTTATCTCATTTCCTTCTTGTAGATCCCAAAGAGCCTAAAGAATAATAAGAATATACAAAAGCACTTTTGTTTCCTAAAATGCATATAGCTTTGTAATGGCTGTCACAATTTTGAAATACAAATTAGTAAATAAATCACAAAGGCGCTATGCTTTCTCTATGAGACATTACAATAAAAGCTCTGACTAGGGATCTGGAGACCTAACTTCTAGTCCCAGCTCTGCCCCCAGCTGTGTGATCCTAGGCAAAGGCCCAACCTCTCTGAGTCTCAGTGACCAAGGGTCTCTGGACACTCTAAGACTGCAATTTGCAAACTTTTTATCTCAGGATACTTCTATACTTTAAAAAAAAGCATTAAGGACTGACCTGCCCCCTCCCAAAGGCTTTTGTTAACAGAGGTCATAGTGATACCACATTAGAAATATGTGAGTGTAATTAAGAGGGGCCACTTGTGGCATAGTGAGTCAGGAAGAATTGAGTTCAAATCCAATCTCAGATACTATCTGTGTGACTCTGGGCAAGTCATTTAACCTCTTTGAGCCTCAGTTTCCTCAACTGTAAAATGGGGATCATAACTGTACCTCTCTTCCAGGGTTGTTGTAAGCATCAAGTAAGATAATATTTATAAATAACTTAGCAAAGTACCTGGCACTTATTAGGCACTTAATACAATGCTTCCTGCCTTCCCTATTATGAAAATACAAATTTTAATAGTATTTCATTTTTCCAAATACATACAGAGATAGTTAACATCCACCTTTGCAAAATCTTGTGTTCCCAAGTTTTTCTCCCTCTCCTGCCCCCTTCCCCTCCCCAAGATGGCAAGCAATCTGATATAGGTTAAATATGTGCAATTCTTCTAAAGATATCTCCATATTTGTTATGCTGTGAAAGAAAAATCAGACATAAAAATAAATTTGACCTTGCAGATGTTCTAAAATGGTCTGAGTACTCTTATCCTTGAATATTACTGCTTTAAAGGATGCAGAACAATCACTTCCTCAGAGAGCTAAGCATCCTGGGAAAAAGGGCTCCATATTTGCTTAAAGGTATGGCAAAGGACCTGAATGTCTATCTTTATAGGCAAAGTAAGGGATAGGACCTCTTCTACCTCTAACATTTTAAAAATTCAAAATAATAACAATCATCTTGTTTGCCTCCTGAAAAAATAACTGAACAAGTTCCCTAAATCTCTTTCATTTTCAAATTGATGATCCCAAGATTTTAAATCACTTCCTCTTTCTGGGTCTCAATTTCCTCCTCTGTAATATGAGGGAGTTGGACCAGGTGGGCCTCAGAAGTTCCTTCTAGTTCCATATCATGGCTTTTTTTTCTTGCCTTGTAATTCTAGGTATGTCGTCTGAGCTCTGTAAAGTTTTGCTCATTCTGTTCCCTGTGGCTTGATAAAACGCCTGCTCGATGAACCCTACCCTGATCAGGGCTCATAGAAGGAGTCTATTGAGACAGAAGGCCTGGCCTGATGATCTTAGTAGGAGGAGAGAGCACTGAGGGAGGGATGGGGAGGAAAAGGGAAATGAAGGGTAGGCAAAATCCTATGACTTTTGTGTAAATGTTTTGTATAACTTCACATATGTCTTCTCAACGGCAGGGCGGGGGGGCAGAAGAAAAGAGAGAATCTGGAACTCAAAGTTTTAAAAATAAATTTAAAAACTGTTTTACAGGTAACTGGAGAAAAGAAAAATACTAAATAAATAGAAAAAAAGTTTTTTTTTAAAGGATAGGCAAAATTATATTGTAGAAACAGGGTACAAAAATGGAAGTCTATTGAAATAAGAAGGGTAGAGGCTAACACCTGAACCTCATTTTCATCTGAACTGGTTCAAGGAGGGAAAAACACACACACACAAGCACACATACCCACAGAGTTGGGTACAAAAATATATCTCACTCGATCAAACCAGTTGCAATTGTTCAGTAATGAAGAGAACCAGCAACACCCAGAGAGAGAACTATGGGAAATGAGTGTGAACCACTACATAGCATTTCTACTCTTTCTATTATTGTTTGCTTGCATTTTTGTTTTCCTTCTCAGGTTTTTTTTCTTTCTAGATCTGATTTTTCTTGTGCAGCAAAAAACTATAAATATGTATACACATATTGGATTTAACATATACTTTAACATATTTAACATGTATTGGACTACCTGCAATCTAGGGGAGGGGGTAGGGGGAAAAAGGGGAAAAGCTGGAAAAGAAGGTTTTGCAAGGGTTAATGTTGAAAAATTACCCATGCATATATCTTGTAAATAAAAAATTATAATAATAAAAAATATATATCTCAATCCACAGGGAAGTAGGAGGGAAAGGAGAAAAGGGAGAAAGGGGATTTAGTGAAAGGGCAAATAAGGGAGGGATTTAAAGGACATACATAAATATTTATAGCTCTTCAAAAGTTGACAAAGAATGGGAATCTGAGGGGGTGCCCATAAATTGAGGAATGGCTAAACAAATTATGGTATAGAAATGAGAGGAAATATTGTTAGGCTGTAAGAAATAATAAAGGGGATAATTTCAGGGAAATCTAGGAAGCTTTCTTTGAGATGATGCTGAATGAATAGAACCAGGAGAACAATTTCTAAGATGATGACAATATAGTAAAGCAAATAACTTTGAAAGAATTAAGAATGCTTATTAATGTAAAGACCCACCACTATTCCAAAAGACCGGTTATGAAAACCGTGGCGAGTGAGACAAATTTTTTCCAGACATAGCCAGTGTGGACATTGTTTTGCTTGACTAGATATGTTTGTAACAGGGATTTTGTTTTTTCTTTCATTCTCATGGGGGTGGGGTAGCGTGGAAGGGAGAGAAGGCAGCTATTTGCTAATTGGAAAAAATGAAATGTAATGTTGAAAAATGTTTTGCTCCCAGCTTCTTTTCCATAACCTTTTCCTCTGCTATATTTAATTCCTGTTCATCCTTTAAAGTCCAGCTTACATGCTACCTTGTCTAAAAAGCCTTCTCTGCAGCTGATCTCTGTGGAAATATGTCTAGAGGAATTGTACATGTTCAACATATATTGGATCACTTGCTGCCTGGGGGAGGGGATGGGGGAAGGGAGGGAAAAACATTAGAACACAGGGTTTTAAGTGGGGGTGAATGTTGAAAATGACCCATGTATATATTTTGAAAATAAAAAGCTCTAATTGAAAATCATTAAAAAATAAAAATAATCATTAAAAATAAAATAAAAACAAAAAGCCTTCTAGCTCTCCCTAGTGAGTAATAAATACCTTTTTACCCTCTCTGATATCACATAACACTTTATTCAAATATTTTGCATTTATCATCTAAGATAATCAGATGTTCTCTGTCTCTCCATTTCTCTCTTTCCTTTTCCCTTTCTTCCTCCCCCTTTCTTCCCTTCTCTCCCCATTTCCCCATCAAGTCCCATTTGTCTCGGAGTTTAAGGAACCTGGCCTTAAATTTGGTATCTCCCTCTGTACCAAGTAACTGAAGTCTAAAGAAAGACATTTTGATAACCCAATTTCAATTGAATTGGTTTCTTTTGTAATCCTATTTATTTATTTATTTATTTATTTTTATGCTTTAGAAATGCTGCTGAGAAAAGAATGTTTCACCGCACAGTCCAAAGGGAACAGGATAAAAAAAGAGAGCAAATTAAAAGTAATTTATTAAATTAAAATTAAATTAAAAGTAAGAAACCCAGCTCTGACCTAAGCACAGGACTCTGAGCCCTGTGGATGCTTAATAACTGGTGATCTGGCTTGCTGATGACCAGCCCCAGATTGTAGTGACTGGAATATTTACTGAATTGATCAGAAATGGAAAAAAAATTTAAATATAGAGAAATAGCCTGAAAATGTAAAGCTGCTTGAGATCTTTCTAGAATACTGCAGGGAGGAGTCACTTTTTCTTGCTCTCAAATGCTGAGTTTTGACGCCATCTACTGAGGAAAGGAAGTAACATTCCCTTTCATTCTGCAGATTCTAGGCTGCAGGGATTTTTTTTTTTTTTTTCCTCTGCAGTATTCACAGATGAGAAAGAGGAAAGGGAAAAATCCAAGCCATCTCCTTTTTCTCCTAGCACATTTAGCCAGGCTAAGGGAAATGTGTGTCTTTTTCCCCTAAATGGTAAGCGTTTGTTCTGGGGACTTTGCTAGACAAAGCTAGCACTGAGATAGAAGAAAAAGATTGAAAGTAGGGAAGGTTTGCTCTTGGATCCCTTTAGATTTTTCCCTTCCCCTTCCTGGCCCTTTTGCCCCTTCTCTGGCCAGACACCATCCCATTCCTCTAGGTCCTGTCTCTTTCAATCAGAATCATTGAATGTTAGATCAGGCATATGTTATTTTTTTTTTCCAAATTTGATTTGTGCATTTTCTTTTCACTATACCAATCCTTTCCCCAACCCCCTTTTCTAGTGTTTCCCCTCTGTTACTTATTTCCAATTTATCCTGCATATGGCTTGTTTGGACATAGCTGTTTACATGCTGCCTCTCCTATTGGATTGTGAGCTCTCACTCAGAATGCCTGGACTATATTTTGTCTTTCTCTCTGTCCCAACCACTTAGCATAGTGCCTGGCATACAGTAGGTACTTAATAAATATTTCCTGAGTGACCTGTCCCCTTCATACAGTAGGTACTTTAGAAATATTTACTGGCTGACCTGTCCCCTTTATACAGTAGGTATTTAATAAATATTTACGGAATGACAAGTCCCCTTCCTTCTGGGCTTCTTCCCAAGTGAGCCTTCCCTCATGACAAAGAATAACAATTAAGATCAAAGACAAAGCAACAGCAAACAATGCACTCAATATCTTCAGTTCTCCTTCTCCCCCTCACCGGCCATATTGTATATCCTATTCCCATAGGTCTCTTCCGGTTGAACCAGAGTCATAGAAAATTAAATCTGGAAAGGGACCTTGGAATATAAAATGTGTTTCAATTTTGGTTATTCTCATATGGATTGTTTTTTTTTTTTTTTTTAAGTTTGATGCTTCCTATTTATATTCTTTCTCGTCTTCCCGCTCTTGTGACCAAAAATCCCCAAACCGATGAATGATCCAGCAATTACAACAGATAATGTATGCAAGCATTCCACACCATAGTTTTCCTCTCTAATGTCCCAGGGAAAAAAAAGGAGATGCATTTTTTTCATCTCTTTTTCAGTTCCAAGATTAGTCATTATAATCACACGACTGGAATATAGAATGTGAGAAAGTTAGAGCAAAGAGGGACCTTGGGAGTCTAGTCCATTTTGCCTCACTCTTAAATTTTACAGATGGGGAAACTGACCCCAGCTCATCAAGACTGGACGTTCCCTCCACTGAGAACAGGATGATATTTGGCTCCTCTCCAGACTCTATGGTGGACCTAAAAGGATAACATTTTTAAAACATCTGACAGTGTCATGGCTCTCTATTCCAGGAGAACTGAGGAAGATCTAATGTCCCTTGTCTTATCTCCAGATAGGGGGTTTTGACTGGTCACCTACATCTCTTGGGTCTACTGAAGTTGGCTGCCTAGGAAAGCTTCCCAGAGAAGGAGATAGACAGTTCTTAAATTTATGCCAGGGATTTGAAAATTCTGGATGGATGCCATTTTCTCTTCCCCCCAGGCCCCCAACATTCAGAAATGTTCTTTCAGTAGCACTTAAAAGAAGGCTGCTACATTAGAGCTAGGAACACCCTGGCCTTCTAGCCCACTCCAATCCATCCGACCCCCGGCTGTGAGATCAATTTTCCTAATGCTCAGCTCTGATTACTCCCTTGCTCAAAACTCTTCCTTTAAGTTAACTCATTGTCTCCCCCTGCAAATCCAAAGTGCTTTTTTTTTTTTTTTTCCATTTTGAGAGCCATCTTAAGGCAGGAGAATGCCTGCTTTAAAGCAAGAAAATAAAGGGATAAGACTTTTTTTGGTAGGGAAGCAGAGGATTATTTTTTTTTCTCAAAACTTGATGGGCTAGGAAAAATCCAGAGTATATGGCAATATGGTAAGAGTGGTTCTCTTCCCCCATTTTCTGCTGTGTTTTATTTTATTTTATTTTGCTTTTCTTTCTCTCTGTTACCAGAGATTGGGCAAAATTGGCCAGTTCCTTACTGATTATCTGATTGAACAATTCTCTTCCCCTAATCCCTCTACCTAAATCCTTCAGGGAGGAACATCCAGGACACACAAAATCTTTCAGGATGGGAGAATAATTTATAGGATTTTGAGATGGAAGAAAACTTAGGTACCATTAATTCAAACTTCTCATTTTACAGAGACAAAAACCAAGGTAATAATTTTTATGGCATTTGGATCTTTGAATAAACACATGACATATCCTATTTCATTTGATTCTCATAATAAGTCTGTGAGGTGGTTGTTATTCTTGTCCCCAATTTACAAATAAATACTGAGGCTGAGAGACTGGCCAAGAGCCACATGCTTAGAATATGTTACGGTCTTCCTGGCTATAAATCCAAGTGAAACCTGGTGAGGTGGTTGTTGTTGTTGTTGTTTTTTAAGCAAATACTACATCCTCCTCAGGTTCTCTGTTTTCATATCCAGTTATCTTTCTCCTATATCATATTGTCTAGTAATTATTAAACAAAGATCATCTGCTTCCCTCCCCTAAAAAAATCATTAAACAGAACCAAAAGTCATACTTCAAGTTTCTATGTTTTAAGGTTTACAAATGAATGAATGAAAATAAAAACCTTTAGTAAGTACCTACTATATACCAGGGATTAAGAAAACAAATTTGCCTTACAAGAATTGGTCATCCAAAAGGGAGTGATGGCAAGGCAAGGGAATTTTGGTTTGGGCAGTCCCAAGTTTGGTGAATGGAGCTAGAGGGCAATAATGGTAGTTGGTTACAAACCTCAGAGCAGAGGTGGAAAGGAGGCCTGGGCAATGCCTTGGAGGAGAGGCAGAGGGCAAGATGGGATGTGAAGCTTGGTCTAGGGTCAATTGGATACAGTGGGTGATGTGAGTTTATATTCCTTCCTTCCCTTCTTCCCATTTATCAATCTGTCAGGACTATTCAAGACCAGGATGATGTTCTAAAATTGAGTGGATTAACTACCTTAGGGTAAAGTGGGGTGGCAAGGAATGGGGTGTGGTTTCTTTCCTCACATCTATTTGCCAAAAGTAGGTGTTGTTATTCAGTCCTTTTTAATGGCCTCCAACTCTTCATGACCTCAGTTTTAGGATTTTGGGGCAGAGACACTGGACTGGTTTGCCATTTCCTTCTTTAGCTCATTTTATAGATGAGGAAACTGAGGCAAACAGGTTCAAGTGACTTGCTCAGGGTCACATAGCTTATTAAGTGTCTGAGACTAGATTTGAACTTAGGGAGATGAGACTTCCGACTCCAGGTCTGGCACTCTATCAACTGCAGCACCTTTGAGCAGCCCAAAGGTAGGTCGTGCAGCTATACTCATTTAGTGGATGAAAATCTATTCAAAGAAAACTATTTAGGCTGAAAAATGGGAATTGGATGAAATGGAAGCTTCTGAACAAAGGCTTATCCTCTCAGCTTATCTAATTGATTGGAGAGCACCTCTGGTGAGTCACTTCCTTACATATACCTCTGGGATTCTTGTCTCCTCAACCAGACTAAGTCTTCAAAGGCTCAGGGAGCAAATTAATAAATTCTTTTGTATCCCTTACCAGGCTTAGCTGAGGGACAGAGACAAGGAGGTAAATCATATACCTTGACTGGACCAGATTTGAAATCCTTTATTATATAAGCTCAGAATAATGATTGTTTCACAACTTAAGACCTCTTTTTTAGATCTGAACCTATATCTGTGAGGGGTCCTAAGAAAATAGGCCTCTGATCAGCAAATGTCAAGTCAGGACCAGAGGACATAGGACCGGGAGGGACTTGGGTATCTAGCCAGTTTGATATCTTCAGTTTTTCAGAAAACCTGAAAGATGGGAAGAAATTAGCCTAAAATCACCAAATCAAGTCTCAAAGCCTGGGCCTCTGCTGCCAAATTTGGTGCCTTAACTCTTGCTCCTTTCAGACAGACATATTGTTCAAGCTATTCACTGATTCAGAGAATCCTCTGAAATGAGCTTTGCCATCTGAGTCCCTAGCTTCTGGGGGCAATTTAATTTTTCAGACTTTTTTTTTGTCTCTGAATTACTGTGAACACAAAGCTTTCTTTAGCCATTCACTCATTTCCTCTTTCTTTTTACAAGACTTTCAGTTTCTGTTCAATTGTTTCCTGTTCATATTTTCTAAATGTTCTTGTTTATTTGGTGCCTTTTTTTAGCCACAGACACAGAACATGTGTCACTCAGACCTTAACATGGTCTGCTTGTCCAAATCGTTAAATCATTTTGTCATTTTAAAGGTACAATCATGACACTGCAAATGTCACCTTACTTTCAAATATTTTTCAGGGAAAATAGTTCTGAGTATGGAATCAGAAGGGTTTGAATCCTGACACCATGTAGATTCCAAGCCCAGCCCTGACATTTTCTAGAGGGTCAGTCTTCTCTAGCCACCAAATGAAGAGCATTCTTGATGACCTTTTGCCTTTTTTCTCCTTTCTGAATAGGAGTCTGAGACCTAAGGCATGAGAATGGACTGTCCCAGCTTGATGGCAATAGCAAAGCTTGATGGTGAAGTATCTCTCAATTCAATGGCCAAGCACATGTGCCTCCCATGCCCTTCTGCTCCAAAAGAAGCCATTCATGGGGCCCACTGGGAGGAAGCAGATTGGCTGTGTTCAAGTTTTTTCCTACCCACCAAGGTTAAGTGATTGATCCAGGATCACATAGCTAGTGAATGCCTGACCTGGGTTAAAAGATCAAAAGATTGAGATCTAATCATAAGATAATAGATTTTGAGGTAGAAATTATTTTAAAGGTCATCTAACACTTATCTTAAGGAAGCTGGGACCCACAGAAGGAAGGGATTTTTCCAAGGTCCCACAGGTAACAAGCAGCAGAATTGGGATTCAAATACAGGTCTTTGGACTTCAAATCCAGCTCCCTTTCCATTCCATTAGACTGGCTCCTTGGAGCCTTCCCGACTCTATGATCTAGGCAGGTTGGACTAGATTATAGAATCATGGATATAAGAGTAGGAAGTTACTGTCTAATCTAACTCCCTCCTTTTTTTAGAGGGGGAAATTGAGACCCAGATAGATGAAATGACCACCAAGGTCACAGGCAGTAAATACCAGAAATGGGCCCTCTGACTCCACAGTCAATGTTCTTTCTGCTACACAACCTCCAAGGTCCCTTCCAACACTAAATCTGTGAGATTGTGGAGAGACCCATAACTAGGAATTTTTGTGTACAAGGTAAATCCCACAAATCACAGCAATGTTCCATGTGAGAGGTGCTCAGTCCATCTTACCTTCTACTTATAATAAGTAACAACTTATTATTGCTAGCTGGAAACAATGCTCTGGTAAATTCTGTGCTCTGGGGCAAAGCCCCATTGCTCCACTCTGGTTACAGCTTTGCTTGCCTTTGTGTGGAGTGTGTGAATGGAACCTCTGTGAAAGAACAGCTAGAAGACTATCAGTTTATCCCTTTCATGAGGATTAGGTCTATAGCTAAGCTAGACTTTGTATTTCCCCTCTTCCTCCTACCCCTTTGCCGTGCCCAGTACTCTACACATGTACATTGCAGGTGTTTTAAAAAGCATGAAATTATGAGAAAGAGGAGAGAAAAAGGGAGAGATAAAGGCAGAGAGACAGAAAGAGATAAGGTTGTGGGGAAAGTAGGGAAAAGTTTCTCAGTATAAGACTTGAAGAGAAGCTTAATTTAGAGAGGTTAGGTTTGTAAGGGAGTGAAAAAAATCCTTTTCTCCCCATGATCTCAACCCCCACAAATACTATGCAATAAGGAAGTTAAAAGGCACACACAATTTTCTGCAATTTGTCTCAAACCCACTAGATGCTTTTAAATGCTTTGATTGATCAATCCCACAGTTTTAGCCACAGATGGGCAAAAGCAAAGAAGAAACAGTCAGAGAACAGTGCTCTGGCTTGGGAAACAAAAGGCCAGGGCCTCAAAGGCAGCTGGCCTTTGGTTGATGGAGTACAAATTACTTCAGCAGCCCTTGGGAATGGCCCTGAGACCAGATGCCCAACTTGGGCTAACTTTTACATAAATATTCTGGACTTTATCTGGCCCCACGTGAACACATGGATCATGGGACTGGAGAGGTGGAGAGTGGGGCAGAAATGGAAGGGGGGCAGATGGGAGAGTGTCGCTTGTTCAACTGTTTGCCAGTTCTTTTCATTTATTTACCCACCAATCAGCCAATACCTATGTGCCCTTAAAAGTTTGAGATGAAATATATATATGTCTGGACACAAATGGCCAGAGGTGGCCTTAGTACAGCTGCAGCCCCATGGGAAGAGTTCGATTTCCTTTTCCCTCCCCATTCCCTATACCTTAGAACATATATTCCAATCTGAAAAGGATATTATAGTCCACTTAGACCAACTCCCTTATTTTTAAAAACCAGATTGAGACCCAGAGAAGAAGAGACAGGATCATGGATCTATGACTGCTAAGGATTTTAGAGACCTTTGAATCCAACCCCTCAATTTTACAAATGAGGAAACTGAGGGTTGGTGAGGGTAAATCATTTATCCAAGGTCACAGGTCATGGTTTGGAGGCAGCTGGGTAGCACTACAATGAATGGAGGGCCAAGAAGACTCAAATTTTTTTTAGTTCAAATTGAGCCTCATATACTGATTAACTGTGTGACTGGCCAAGCCACTTAAGAAGTCTACCTCAGTTTCCTCATCTGTAAGATGGGCTGGAGAAGAAAATGGCAAAACACTCCAGTGCCTTGGCCAAGAGAACCCCAAATGGGGTCAGAGAGAGTCAGACACAACTGACATGACTAAACAACAAAATCAGAGGTGTTGAACACACCACATCTATGTCCTGAGCCACCTTAAAATGTCATTGGGAAATACTTAACAAAATAAGTGACATAGATAGTGTCACATTTTCAAAACTAAATCGACATACAGCCCACAAGTATGGTTTACTGATCTTGCTTCTATTTGAATTTAACCCCACTGGGCCACATCCACTCAAAACCACAGTTCATAGTTCTCCCTTGCTAAGGTATATTTTCTATAATCAGTCAAGGGAAATAATTCAAAGCAAATGCATTTAATAAAATATCACAGGAAGAAAAATTGCCCCCATGTGACAGAAGACACATAGAGGTCATTCCTGAAGCAGTGTGGCCATGGCCAAAATGCGTGGTGAAGGCCTTGTGCTCTCTCTCACTGGCCCTGCTCCCCCGCCCCCTGGTATCTCTGTTCTGTGTGGGCCTCTGCTGGCCTCTGCTGGCCTAATGGTGAGCACTGGATTTGTAAGCAACTGAGTAGCTACTGAACCCTCTGATTTCAAATAGAAAGAACCAAAAAGCAGATTTTTTTATTTGCATCTTTGTATTTTGATGAACTTTGTATGGTTGCCTTTGCCTCCCCCCCAAATAATATTAGGTGGCTAACACAAGTAGGTCCCACCCACTGAGGTACTTCTCTTGTTTCCACTGTCTTTCTAAAGTTAGGGGTGGGGATCCAGATATATGTTTGTATTGGAGAAGTTGGAGGGGGGATTAAGATCTTCACCCAGATTGGGGTGAAATGGCTCGTGAGAGAAGATTTTTTCTTCCTAAAATAAATTCTTCTAACAAAAGAAAATGATGCAAATTTTAAAAAATGGAAAATCAACTTCTACAAGTTAGAGATCTTTCTCTTTAGGTATTCTCCTTTCCCCATGTTTCTAGCCCATCCTGGTAGAGTAGAAAGTTCTAACTAGAAGTTAGAAGACTTGAGTGTATTTTATTCCTTGCTTTGCCACTAAATTTCCCAAGTGACCTTGAAGAATTCATTGTTAAACTCTGGGAGCCTCCGTTTCTTCCTCTGTAAATTAGGGATATGGAACTTGAGGGACTCTAAAGCACTGGCAACAGGGAGGGGTCCTGCTGTATCATTTTGGACAAATCAATTCCCCTCTCTTGGACCTCAGTGTCTTCCTGTAGTAGTAAATTGAGGTGGTTAGGTTACAAGGTCTCTAAAATTTCTTCTAGCTCTAACTTTATGATCCTCTGAGAGGACAGTGCAATTCACTGATTCAGCAAAGGAAAACTCTCCCCTGGGGCTGCTTTTAGAGCCTGGCAGCTTAATCTTTTTTTGTGGGCCCTTTGGTAGCCTAGTGAGCTGGGTGGCACAACACCTCGATGTAGGAAAACTAAGTTCACATCCAGGCTCAGAACTTAGACTAGCTATGTGATCCTGGCTTAGTCATTTAACTTCTCTGTGCCTCAGCTTCTTCATATTGGGATAATAGCATTTAAAATATTGGGATAATAGCATTTAAAACTAGGATAATAGTTTAAATAATTTAAAATATTGGGATAATAGCATTTAAAATATTGGGATAATAGCATTTAAAACTAGAAGGAACCTTTTAGGATCATTTAATCCATTTTACAGATGGGAAGACTGAAGCTTTGAGTGTTTTAGTTATCCCAAGATAGTAGGAGAGCTGGGATTTGAACCCAGGTCCTAAAACTCCAGATCCTCTGTTCTTTCTCCAACAGATTCCATTTTTTCTCATGTGTGAATGGAAAAACAGATGATGGAGGGTGAAAAGATTGTGTTCTCCAACAGCCCTGGCTTATCCCCTCAGAATGAAGGTCTCCCAGCATAGACAACATCCCATTCCTTCCCTGGCTTCCTTTTCCAGGAACTGATCCCTTAGAGGAAATGAAATAGGTCATCGTGGACCCTTCCTTTCTGAGTGGATGGCGAAGGCAATGACAACAAGATATGTTTATACACTTCTCCTTTTCTGAGAGTTGGAATAATTCCATGAATAAGAACTTCTCATTAGACAGCTGACCCATGGGCTGCTTTCCACTGAGAGACTTCTTATACCTGCTCTACAATGTAGTTTCATTATGGAACTAATCCATGGTGTTTTTGAAAGAAATGATCTCATTTTGGAACAAAACAAAGCAAACTGGACCCATGAGATTTTTCAGAATCAGGAACAAGTCTATAGAATTTTCCACTGAGACCCAGCTGGCCCAATGGCCCTCAGGGTGGATTAAGTCCAAAGAATAAGACAATGATGATAATCATCATAATGACATTTCCATATAATTCTAAAACAGAGATGACAAACTTGAAGCCGGAGGACTGCTTACAGCCCTCCACCACCCTCAAGTGCAGCCTGAACCAAATTTAAATGGAATTGGAAAATGTTTAGCAAAAAATACATTAAAACATAGATAATATTGTTGTTCAGTCATGTATGACTTTCTATGACTCCATTTGGGGTTTTCTTGGCTAAGATACTGGAGTGGTTTGCCATTTCCTTCTCCATCTCATTTTATAGATAAAGAAACTGAGGCAAATAGAGTGAAGTGATTTGCCCAGGATGACCTAACTATTAAGTCTCTGAGGCTAGATTTGAACTCGTGTCTTCCCTAAAGCTTTTCCCTAAAAAGAAGGCTTACTTTTTAAATACAGATATTCTTCTGGTGATGCTATCTGGCTGTGAATCATGGAATAATGTAATATGTAAGTAACCTCAGTTGTTGGTCATCCAAAGAGCAATGGAGTGGTAGAGAAAGAGTGGCAAAAACATAGACAGAAGGGGAGGCAATAGGGGGAAGGAAGGGAGAAAAATTTGGAATGCAAGGTTTTGCAAGGGTTAATGTTGAAAACTATCTTTGCATGTATTTTGAAAATTAAAAGCTATTATTTAAAAAAGAAACACAGAGACAGAGAAGGAGGGAGAGAAAAGGGGAAGGAAGAAGAGACAGATGGAGATAAATACAGAGGAAGACAGAGCAGGCATGAGCAGCTCATGGTATATCATCAAAGAAGAATTGTGGGGAAAATGGTTTAAAAGATCTCATGAGAAATGTAGCATGGGAAAGGAGGTGGGTCAGGCACTTATGGAGATTGAGGGATGGACAGGCTACACAATATTCAAGAGTATTAGAGGAAAGTACTAAAGAAGTACCAGTATATGGCCTATGGAGGATTTATGGGAGAACATAGAAATGGAGAAGTCACACAGGATGTACAAGTGGAAAGGATCTGTACTTTGGGCTGTTGGAGGGAATGCTCACATCAAAGGAAGAAAGGGAAGGAGGGAAGGAGAGAAGAAGGAAGAGAGGAAGAACTTTGTTTGAAGCTCTGAGTCTTAGGAAGTCCCTCATTTCACAAATTTCTGCTATGTTCCCTTCAGGCTAGGTCAAACTGGGTTGAAATATGGTAGAATAAGCATATCTCTCTCATTAGTGATCCCATATGGAGAATTTAAGAGAACTTAAGAGTAAAAGAGAATGGACAGACTCAGAAGGGCCAAGATCTTCATCTTTGGAAGTTGCAATGATGACATCACAGATCCATTGGAATACTAGAGGACTATGGGAAGCACAAGACTAAGAGGTCAAATCCAAAAGCTCCTATTAGGCACCAGTCACTGTCCTGGATGCTGAGACCGTAAAAACAAAATTGAAAAGAGGCCTTGCCTATTCTTAGGAGCTAACATTCTCCTGAACCCCACTCTTTTTCTTCTTTTTTTTGTTGTTACTGAGAGCAAAGCATTATTTCAGTAGAAAAGACACGTCTATTTGATGGTGCTATCTTCACTCTAGAGGGTCAGTTTTGTAGTGGGAGCCTGAATCTCACCTCAGGCTCTGACTGGCTGTATGAAACTGGTCATTGCTCTCCAGACCTCCATCTGTCCCAGGAAGATCAGAACAGGTACACCTATCTCATGGGGTTACCAAGTAGATAAAGAGAAGACTTTTTCTTTTGTCCTGATGTTTCATTTACTCTTTCACTCTTCCTGTGCTGGACCCTTTCTTTCCTCTGCCCTTCCATGATAAACTCCAGTCATACCAATAGGACCATAGGATGTTAGATCCAAAATGCAAAGGCATCTGACAGGCTACTTAGTCCAGCCTCTGTATTTTACAGGGTGGGAAACTGAGGCTGACAGATGGCCAGAGACTTTTCTGAGGTCCCACAGAGGATTCTAGATCCAGAGCTGGGAGGGACCTCAGGGACCTTGTAATGCAATTCCCTCATTATAGAGATGAAGAAATGGAAATTAAGCAACATGGTGCCAGTCTAACCCTTTCATCTTAGAGGCAGAAACTGAGGCTTGGGAGGCCGTAGGCCTTGTCTCAAGTCACTCAGATAACAAGTTGCAGAAGCAGGATTGAATCCATAATAATATTTCACTTCTATAAATGTACAACACCCCCACTGTAGCACTTCTCTGATACTTGGAAACGAGAGTTGGGAGGGGGTCCTGATTATGGGGGCCAGTAAGACAAAGTGCAAGTCTGAGCAGGCCCTAGGAAGCTGGAAAATCTTCCACTACAGTCCTAGCAACATCTCCTTAGGCACATCCGGAGAGGAACAGTGGCGGTTGGCTGGTTCCTCGGTGACGTACTCTTTGCCATGGCAACAGAAACACTCCACAGGAAAATAGGAAATGGTCCTCAGCTCAGTGCTGTCCCCTCCCACAGTGATGGAAACAGAATGAGAGAAAAAGGCCCCTTTTAGGCCGACCAGAACATTAATTCAAGGGCTGGGATTCTAAATGTCCGTTCTTTGTCTAAAGAGCAACGAGCAAACATATTGAAACAGATTTGGCATTCTCTGCAAATGAAACCTGGCAGTTAAAGGTAGTTAAAGTTAAATGAAATTTGATTCTGGATCTAGGGCCAGAAGGGAGCCTGATTAGACATTGTTTGGTTCAATACCTGTCGTTTGATTTTAAAAATTTTCATTTTTAATTAATGATTTTCATGAATAAAAATCTATTTTCTCTCTCTCTTTACCACCCTCATCTTCCTTAAGTTGGGGGGAGACAATAAACAATCCTCATTTTACAGGAGAGAAAAATCATCCAGGAAAGAGAATAATTATTTATTTATGTGCTACTATGTGCCAGGCACTGTGCTAAGCACTTAACAAGTATTTCATTTGGCCCTCAAAATAACTTTGTGACAAAGGTGCTAGTATTAATCCTATTTTACAGTTGAGAAAACTGAGGCAGAAGTTAAATGATTTGTTTAGTATCACACAGTGTTTGAGGCTAGATCATAGATCAGATTAAGAGTTGGAAGGGATCTTGGAGGCCACACAGAGGCCCAGGAAGGTGAAGTTATTTCTCCTACCTCTCTGGCTGTTATTTTGTCTCATGTCTGCTGGGGTTCAATCCTGGGCCTCCTTCTCTTTTTCCTTCCCTTCCCTTCCCTTTCCCCTTTTCCTTCCCTTCTCTTTCCTCCCTTCCCTTCCTTTTCCCCCTTTTCTTTCTGTCACTTTTTCCCTTTTCTCCCCTTCCCTTCCTCCCACTCCTTCCTTTCCCTTTCTCCCTTGCCTTCCCTTTCTTTTTCTCTTCTCTTCTCTTCCCTTCCATTTTCCCCTTCCCTACCCTTTGTTCCTTTTCCCTTTCCCTTCTCTTTCCCTTTCCCTTTCCATTACCTTCCCTTCCCAAGTTATCTTACCATTTCCTATGAATCCAATTATCATCTCAAATCCAATGATTCACAGATTTCTTTGTCCAACCCTAACCTACCCCCCCTCCCTCCCTCCCTCCCTCCCTCCCTCCCTCCCTCCCTCTCTCTCTCTCTCTCTCTCTCTCTCTCTCTCTCTCTCTCTCTCTCTCTCTCTCTCTCTCTCTCTCTCTCTCTCTCTCTCCTCTCTCTTTCTCATATAGGGCAGCTAGATGGCACAAGGCCTGAATTCAAATCCACCCTTAGATATTCACTAGCTGGGTGACCCTGGTCAAGTCTCTCCCTCCTATTTGTCTCAGCTTTCTCATCTGTAAAATAAACTGAAAAAGATAATAGAAAACCATTCCAGTAAAACTGGCATTCCATTGCCAAGAAAACCCCAAATGGAGTCACTGAGAGTCAGCCATAACTGGAAAAGACTGAACGTTATTTTTATTGAGTTAATGTGACCTACCCATAAATGATGAATATTTCCTTAGTTATTAAGGTCTGCCTTTTATTTTTGTAAATAGGATTTTGTAGTCTTATCCACAGAATTCCTATGAGTATCTTGGAAGGTAGATTTCTGAGTATTTTCTATATAATGTAGTTATTTTGAATGCCTTTTCACTTTCTAACTTTTTCTTCTGTGTTTGGGTGGTAGGGGGCCAAGATTCATATAGAACTCTCCTGGACTTTCTGTTTCATAATATGATACAGGAGATATGATGCTGGCACTGGAGTGAGGGGAATGATTCTAGGTGAATCACGTAGACTTCTTCATCTGTAAAATGGGGAGAGCAATAAGTGGATGTTATAATGACAAACGTTACACTAGTAACAGTTACTACAATGGTTAATGATAATGATTATCATTAAAAGCATCCTGTTCCCCACGTGCAATAGTTCTCAGATGGAATGTTCCCTTCTGGCTGGGTGCTTCATGAATAGCTTCATGCTTGAAGAGGTAGATTCTGATTTTCATTTTTGTGGCAGATGCTATAAATGACTTTTGCATCTGAACCAGTTGCTTTTCCATGAACTTACTTCTCATTTTTCTTTCCCTTTCAAAATTTTCATGTTATCAAAAGCACATCATATCTCAGGGCAAAGAGAGATCCATAAATACATCATTCCAAGGTCTCATAACCTTCAGTTCCCCCTCCAAGGCAATATTTATGATGATGCTGCAGTTTGTATACCACAGAGAGCTTTACTAAAAACAGAGGAAATTGACCTTATAATCCTTATCTTCCCCTGAAAGTAGAATGTGGGACTGGACTTCCTGTTTACTCTTGCCCCTTCCTCCATTGTCCAGAGTTTCTTTTTCCCAAAGCACGGGGGCTGTTCCTGAGAACAGGTTGGAAGTTGGTGTTTGAATCTTAGGAAGAATCCAGCCTTAGATACTTCCTAGCTGGGTGACCTTGTGTGCCTGTAAATGTGGCGTTTAAGATGTCTCTGAGAAACCCAATTTTCAGGTGTCCAAACTATAAGGCAGTGGTGATGGGACAATGGAGGTCAGGAGTTGGGAAACGTGAGCTCGAATCTCAGCTCTGGACACCTAGGAGCTGTGACCCTGGGAAAGCCATTTGTTTTTTCTGAGCTGTCAAATAAGAATAATAAGGCCAAGTAAAGGATTAATCTCTTTTGTGGCTAAATTCTTAGAGAAGACACTTTAAGATAGATGCCGTCACCTTTCCTTTAACTGTCTCCTAAACCCTCTTCAATTTGGCTCATCATTCAACTGAATTGCCCTATCCAAAGCTGCTAATGACCTCTCGATCACCAGATTCAGTGGTCTTTTCTTAACCATCCTTTTTGACCTCAATCTGGCTTTTGACACCCTTTTCTTCTGAATACTCCTCTCTTTCTTCTGCTTTCTTCTGGTTGTTCTCCTACTTACCTGAATGCTCCTTCTCAGAACCCTTTGCTGGATATTTAACCACATCACTAACTGTTGATGTCCCTCAAAGGTTTGTCCTTGGTCCTCTTCTCTTCTCCATCTATTCCCTCTGTCTGTCTGTCTCTTTTTCCATCTGTCTCTCTTTGTCTCTCCATCCTTTCTCTCTCTGCGTGTCTCTCTCTTTCTACTTCTGGCAATTATGTGACTTGGCCAAGATCACACAGCTAATAACTGAGGCCAGATTTGAACTTTGGTCCTCCTGACTTCAGAGTTGGTGCTCTATGCATTGTACCACTTAGCTGCTCTACTATCTCTCTTGATGATCTCATCAGTCTCCAAGAATTTAATGACTTTTTTCCTTTCAGAAGATTCTCAGATATATTTAACCAGTTCTAACCTCTCTCCTGACCTCTATTCTCACAGTTTGGACATTTGGAAATTGGATATCTCAGAGACATTTTAAACTCAGCATTTCCCAAACAGAACTCATTATCTTTTCCCTAAATTTTCTTCTCTTCAAACTTCTCTCTTACTTTGGAGAGTATCACCATCCCCCCACTCCTCCAGGCTCACACCTTCAACTCTTCACTTGCAAAATATCCAAACTGTTGCCAAGCTTTATAATTTGCCTTCCCAATATTTCTTGGTCAAGTCCCCTTCTCTCCACTTACTGACTATTGTGATAATTTCCGAACCAGGAAGATGCATACTTCTTGGATATCTGCTAGGTCTATAATTCTGGGTAAATCCCGTAATCACTTGGCACTCTAAGCAACTCTCTGAGATTACAGAGAAAAGCATCTAAAGCTATAAGTTGTTTTTTTTTTAAATTATTTTAATGGTATATTATTTTTCCAATTACAAGTAAAGATAGTTTTCAACATCCATTTTTGTAAGATTTTGAATTCCAACTATTTTTTCTTCCTCTCTTCCTTACCTCCCCTCTCTCTAAGACAGCAAACAATCTGGTATAAGTTATATATGTACAATCATGTTAAAACACTTTTTCTATATGAGAAGACATATTGGGAAAGAAAAATCAGGACAAAAGGAAAAAACAATAATAAAGAAAAAAATAAAACGAAAGTCAAAATAGCATGGGTCAATCCACATTCATAATTCCCTTTCTGGATGAGGATCCAAACTATTGAAATTATCTTGGATCACTATATGGCTGAGAAGAACTAAGTCTATCCTTGTTGAGCCCCTTGCATAATGTTGCTGTTACTATGTACAAGGTTCTCCTGGTTCTGTAAAGCTTGTTATAGAGTAAAGCTGTAGAAGAGGGGATGAGTTGCCTTGATGGAAGGAGTTGCCTCTTCTACAAGATCCTTCCTTACCCTACTGAAATTTCAAGTTCAAGCCCTATTCCTTGATTATTTTAGGTTTTTTTTTTCTTTCTTTGAATTGCATCACCTTATATAAGTTTCTTACAATGCAATAGTATTATTTTTCTTGTATACACCCTAATTTGTTTAGCATTTGCCCAGTGAGTGGACCACCCACTCTGCATTTAGTTGTGTTGTGATTTTTTTTGCCACTGCAAAGATTATAATATGATATAATATAATATAATATAATAAAGATTATATATGTTTTGTTGTGTATTCACAATCCCTCCAAAACAGACTATTTCCATTTGTGATTTTTTTTGCCAATTTTTTTGGGTGTGAGGGAAAATTTTAGAGTTGTTTCAACTGACATTTTTTTTTATTATTCATGTTTCAAAGCATATTTTTTTCATATGGTTGGTGATTATTTTCACTAACTACAAAAGCAGTTCATTTTTATTCTTTTGACTCTATATCTACTAGGGAAGGGTTATTGGTTTAAGTTCTTTTTATTGCTCACTATAAAGAGTGACAAAAGCTAATTATTATTATTATTATTATAATCATACTATATTTCCTCTCCTATAGTGTAAATAAAATACCTTATTCTGTCAGGTGATCTTCAGATTCTTCCTAAGCAAAAGCTTAAAACACTCTCTTATTATTTTATTAAGGAGAAAACTAAGAAAAATAATTTGGTCAGGATCATAGAGCTAAGAAATTGCTGAGAAATCGAACCTGGGTCCTTGGACTCTATTCCCAGTTCTCTTGCTTCTGTGTAACTAAAACCCTAAAGCCCAGGGTACCTGGGGAGAGAGGAGAAAGGGGAAAGGCAGGCATAAGGGCCAGGCAGCATGGTCTCCCTTGTATATTGTGGGACTAGCTCTCTCTACCAAGAGCTGAGAACTAATTGGTTCTGCTCTTTGAGAGAGCAATTCTTCTATGGCTAGTTCATGATGAAAATTGGAAGAGAGTGAGGAGTTATATATGAGTTCATTTCTTTGTACTCCTTTTAAATATGTCTCTACTCTGCTTTTTTGTAGATGCCATAAAGTTCCACAGTCCATGGGGAGCATATCAACAGCATGTCTACGGTGCCATCAGTGTCCAGTGAGGGCCAAGACCCTTGTACCTACTGCCACTGAAGGGGCTTGTGCAAGTCTCTAACCTTGTCTTGAGTTGAGGTCCAAACCTGGGTCCAAACTCTTTTTTTGGATAATTCCACTGCCTCTCCAACATCCAGCATGGAGGAAATTTCTAAAGAAGGCTGATTTTCTAAGCTAAAAAAATTGGGACTTAGCCATTATAGACACTTGGTCAAATGGCAAAGTCCTAGTGGAGTTGTAATCTGTTATAGGGACGGAAGCTCTTGCTATTAATAGGATCGTTTTTGTTCTAAAGGACCTAGGTTCAAATGCTATCTTTGATACCAGCTGTGTGACCCTTACCAACTCACTTTTCTTCTTTGACCTCAGTTTCCTCTTCTGTAAAATGAGGGGGTTGGCCTGGAGGGGAACTGGGAACTATGATATGAAGTAGGTAGTACAAATATTATTATCACCATTTCAAAATTATTGGTGCTAATCACAACAATGTGCAATAGTGGGATAGAATTCTGGGCTTAAAGTTGGGAAGACTTGAATTCAAATCTTATCTCTGATATCTTCTTTCTGTATGACACTGGGCAAGTTACTTTATACCTATAAAAAGTAGCTGGTACCTTTGAAATGGCAAGTCTCCATACCAATATGGCACTGTTGGGGCTCAGTATCAAGAATGGAGGAATGCTCAATAACTGGGCTTCCCACATCATGGTACCTCCTGCCATCTAATTCCATAGTGGCAGAGGAAGTGACAACTGGGAACAAAGGCCACTAGAATGGGTTATTGAGCTGCTGGAGTTCTGATCTCTGTGAAAGCGACAGCTCTCTCTTTGTCTCTTATTTAACTTCTGACAATTATGAGTCCTCTTCATCTTTCCCCTCTGTACCTGCTAGAATTGATGCAAAACAGAATTGCATGAGGAAGAGACAAGGAGAAAGAGGAAAAGAGAATTAATTTACTCCTGAGGGAGATGAAAATGTTCTGGAGTATAAGGGAATTTCATTAACTTCGGAAATGATGATGAATACCACGCCAATTATTCTTACTAATGCATAATTCACAGCTGAAAAGAGAGCTTGACTCTTCTAAAAAGTACATCCCTTTATCGCCCCCCTCCAATTAATTTAGTGAGTTAGTCACTGCCGTTGACAGGATAAAAGTTCTACTATGAAATGGAATCATCTATTAAGATTGACACTAGATGGGTCCTTCTAAAGTCGGCATAATGTGGGAGTGGATGCCAAATTAGCTTTTGGGCTGCCAGACGAGCCAAGGTTCTTGTCCCTCTAATAGGAAGCCTTCAATAAATCTCTTTGCAGATGGAATTAGAGAGGTTTGGATGACTCTAGAAATCCCCATAGCAATCTGAGCCTCAGCCCTTATACAAACCAAAAGCAGCATTGCGCCTCTGGCCAAACATTGAAGATGGTTGAGAAAAGAACGTGTAAAATCTACTTTGTAGATATGGTCATTGATATAAGATACAAAATTTGATGATAGGTAGATAAAGAGATAGATAAAGAGACAGATAGGTAGGTAGGTAGAAAGATAGATATAAAGATATAGAAAGGTAGGTAGGTAGACAGACAGATGGAGAGGTAGGTAGATAGGTAGAAACACTGATAGATGGATAGATGGACAAACAGGGAAACAGACACATAGACAGACAGACAGATAGGTAGGTAGACAGAAAGATATACAGTTATAGAAAGGTAGGTAGGTAGACAGATGGAGAGGTAGGTAGATAGGTAGAAACATTGATGAATGGATAGATGGACAAACAGGGGAACAGACACATAGATAGATAGGTACGTAGTTAGAAAGATAGACAGATAGGTAGGTAAGTAGACAGATGGATTGATGATTGAGATAGAGAAGGAGGTAGATAAGTTGATGATAGATAAAGAAATAGGTAGAGAGAGATGGATAGAGAGAACTAGATTGATAAAGATCACATTGGTGTTCTAGGTATAAACACAAATATATACCAAAAAAATCACAGGCTCAATCCCTAGTCCTATGTAGGTAGATGCACATATGTTGGCTATATTTATCGATGTGGAATCTAGACACCGATAAACATAGGTGGAGATTGACAGATAAATATCAATAGGTAGACTTTTGCTTTGTATTTCACTGGATCTTTTTTAAATCTCTTTCCTAACATGTGAGCTCCTGAGCTCCTTTCTCTTGAGATTCTAGGAGACATGTTTCACAAGAGGTCTCAAAACTGCGAGCTATTAAACTGTCTCTTAAATCCTTCTCAAATCCCCCTTCTACTCCTCAATCCCGTCAGCTTCAAGAGAGTGATAATGGGGGAAAGAACTTTTTACCTTTGACTTTCTGACACAAACCCACCCTGGAATGGCACTGAGAGAATACTGGTTTTATTTTTACATCAAAAATTAATCAATCCTTTTGAGTTGAAGTCACAAATCAATTTGGATATTAATTAATATTACATTGATTTTTTTTCAATTAATATTGCTTTCCACTGCTACTTCCCAATCTATTCTCTAGCCTCCATCTCCTACTTTCACCACCCAGAACTCTCACTTGTTACAAACAAGTTATATTGTTCATTAGTGTCTGACTCTCTGTGACCCCTTTGGGGGTTTTCTTGGCAAAGCTATTGGAGGGGTTTGCCATTTTCTTCTCCAACTCATTTGACACATGAGGAAACTGGGGCAAACAGGGTAAAGTGACTTGCCCAGGTTCACACAGCTAGTATCTTAGACCAGATTTGAACTCAGGAAGGGGAGTGTTTGTGACTTTAGGCCCTGCATGCTAGCCACTGTGCCACCCAGCTGTCCCTACAAAAAAGTATGGCCAAGCAAAAAATATCAAGACAGAGGTCATATCTGATAACATATGCAGTATTCCAGGCTTGTAGTCTACTACCTCTCCACTGATGTGTTAGTCAAATACTTCACTCTCAGCTGTTTGAAATCCTGATTGGTTACTTCAATGATCAGTCTAGACTCTCCTGGAAATTATTGTGATTATCAGTGGTTCTGCTTACATGACTCTATATCCATTCATACAAGCCTTTGAGATTTCTCTGAATTTTTCATATCGGCCATTTCTTAGAGCACAATAATATTTCATGACATGCACAAACCAGTTTGTTCAATCATTTCCTGATTGTGGGGCATCCCCTTTTCCTGTCAGTTCTTTGCTACCATAAAAACTAATACTATAAACATTTTAGTGTCTGTGATATAGACTTTCACAAACTGTGTGTCCAGTAATAGAATTGCTGGGCCAAAAGGGTATGGGCACTTCAGTGATTTAGATAATCTAACTCCACATTGTTTTCCAGAATGAGCAATGCCTTTCCCCAAGGCTCTTCAGGAGGTCACCTATCCCTCCCCTGGTACTCCTGAGGATTTGGAGGTTGTTGGAGAAAAATCAAAGGCCCAAGGTGGAGCTGCTCTTTTCTCACAAGAACCCATGTCTTCAGCCTTGTGGCAAGAGCCTGGTGACTGTGGCCTGAAGTACCCATGAGACAGTGTGGAGAGAGCACTAGGTTTAGAAGTTAAAAAACTTTGCTTTGCATCTTGGCTTGACTGCCTGTCATCTGGGTGATCTTGGGCAAGTTACTTAACATTTTTGTACCTCATTTTCTTATGAAAAAATGAGGGAATTGGATGAAAGCCCTTTTTCTAGGGCTTTCTTCCCAGCAGCCCACGAATGTAGGTAACTTAAGGCTTATCATTCCTGTTTCACAGAAGAGAAAACTGAGGCTTAAGTTAAATGACTTGAGGAGGGTGTCTAGAGGTGGTAAGTAGCCAAGCCAAAATTCCAGCCCTTGTCTTCTAAGCCCCAAACACACCAGTTTCTCTATTGCCCCACATGGATGGCAAAATTGGGCCGCCTTTCCTTTTTTCATTTGCTCCGCTGTTAGCCTGGTGCTTCCACCTCAGGACTCAGGATGTGGGTATTTGAAGGGCAAGACTGCAACAACAACTTGAGCCAGGGTCAACCTGCCAAGAGTGCACCACACTATATAGCTGGAACTGGAACAAGTCATTTCATGTCTTCAAGTCCATAAAATACGGATAATAAGCCTTGAGTTACCTACCTTCATTTGCTGTTGTGAAGAAAGTACTTTGTCAACTTCTTCTTAAACTTGAAAAATGAACAAAATAATGAAGCCCTGATTTGTCTCTCTGACACCTGTCTTGTAATTGAATGGAAGACTCCTATTTCTATTTAGAACAGTAAATCAACTTTTAAGTTTGAAGGACATAAAATGGAAAGATTTTCTTCTTTCTTACTTTTCCCCCCCAGGAACACAGGAGTCAAAAACTGAGACAGGTGAGCTTTAGGCAAAGCCATCATCACCAGTAGGAGCATACAATCATCTTGACAGCTTTTGCCTTGAATCCACTCATGTTGGTTGTACTAAGGCTGGCAATTTACAAAAATGTATCATTTGGGAAAAAAAAAATTTCAAAGTACCTTCCAAGTCTTTAGACACCAGTATTTCTAGTTGAGAGGATATTGTTGGGTATCTACAATAAGAGCCAGGGGGGATCTCTGAATGTTTTGGCTGGTGATTATTCAAATAGGGTACCATGCTTTTTTACCATGCCTCTGGAAATGCGTCAAAGAAACACGATCAACTGCAGACTTGTAAGAAAGGGGTGGAGGGCAAAGAGCCAGTGGGGACAGTGAGCATTCTGAGTTTCATTTTTTCCCCAAAATGATTCATGATTGAATTTTATTTCTTTTTAAAATAGTTATTGTCTTTTTCTTTTTTTACAGTGCAGCTACTTCCTTTCAATGTCCTACTTACAACCTTTCTCTGTAATAAAAAACCCCCAAACCTTTCCTTGTAACTAAAAGCCATCCAAGATATTTAAGCAAGTCAGATGGCATAGCAACCGCATACGATGGTATATACTACATACCATATCCATGGCTTCTGCCTGTCCACTGAGAGAAGAAAGGTATGTTTCCATATCGATTCTCTAGAACTGAGATTATATATCATAATTCATCATAGTTGAACTTCTTTTTATTGTTGCTCTTACTTATAGTAATCGTTGTTTATATTGTTCTCTTGTTTCTGCTTTTTTCACTCTGAATCACAAATCCTCCCATGTTTCTTTGAATCCAACGTAGTCATCATTTCTTATGATGCAATAAAATCACATTCATATATCAAAATCTGTTCATCGCTCTCCAACCCACAGAGATTCATATTGTTCTATATTTCTGTGCTGCTATGAATATTTTGTTATACATATGCCTCAGTTTCCTCAGCTGTCAAGTGGGGATAATAACAGCATCTATCTCATAGGGTTGTTGTGATGAGCAAAGGAGATAATATTTGTAAAGTGGTTTACAAAATGCTATATAAATGCTAGCTATTATTATTATGCTTCTCCTTATGCATTATTATACATTAGCTCTACTCTGATCACATCACTGAGATAGCTGACCCAGGTTCTGGAAGATAACACTAACAAAGCAGCTCCATCTGGTGAAACCTCTGGGCTTGTTTTAGAACAGGCCCACTGATGGACTGCATCCATCATCCAAAGATAGGCTTGGTGAATTAGCAGTGAGAAGCTTATCATCAGAGAGTTGACTACCTCCGGATGAAGTTTTCTGGCTCATAGTCACTCACAAAGACTGCCAACAAAGATTAGATGGGTTTGCAACCTGGGTCAGTTGGTTAGAGGACATATTCCAGCAAAATCTCAGCCGCTTTGAAGTACTAATGTGAATACAAATTACTTTAAATGAGTTTGGCTTCTTTCTTGGGTACTGGATACTAGCACATAATACTATTTCCCCATGTGGAGGAAATTTGATTCTGGGAGGGTCTTGAGGTTATATGTATCATGGCAATATCTTGGAGAGACTTAGGAGCATGAGTAGACCCTCTATAGCTAGTTCAGGGAGACTACTGCTTTTGTTATTGTTTGTCCTTCATTTTTGAAGAGGCCCGATGGCATCATGGGTGATGTCTTTATTTGGCTCTTCATTTGGGAACATCAGGCCCCAGCCTAGAAGTAGTGGAGTGCAGGACTCATATAGCTGTCATCTGAATGAGAACTTGGTAGAAGTGATCCTTTGTAGAAATATGTTACGTTTGAGCCTACCTAAAGACTGAAGCTATCTAGAGAAGAATGTGCCCTACTGTGTTGAGCAGGAGAATATTTGTACTTCAGGCCTTTTCTAAGTAAATATCTCTTTTGTAAAATCAAAATTGATATGAATGGCTCAATGGAAATGGGGTACTAGTTAATCACTAGTGTTTAACAATAGGGAGAAATTAACTATGGGAGGTTGCTTTAATGGCATTAGAGAAGACATGCCTCAAGCCCTTAGGCTTACTTCTAGAATATATTTGACACTGTCTTCTCTATGTATATGGATTTCAGAGTTATTGGACAAGATTATGAGTAGAGATAGAATGAAGTACTAGATCATTAATAAATCTATTAGTTAATCAACAAACATTTATTGAATCACTTCTGTGTTCCAAGAGAGACAGCTAGGTGGTACAGTGGCTAGAGCATTGGACCTGGAGATCAAGAAGACCCATCTTCCTGAGTTCAAACTGGCCTCAGATACTGACTAGCTAAGTGACCCTAGGCAAGTCACTTCACTCTGATTGCCTCAGTTTCCTCATCTGTAAAATGAACTGAAGAACTGTATATGTTTAAGATATATTGGATAACTTGCTGTCTAGGGGAGGGACAGCAGGAAGGGAGGGAGAAAAATTTGTAACACAAGGTGTTGCAAGGGTGAATGTTGAAAACTATCTTTGCATATGTTTGGAAAATAAAAAGCTATTGTTAAAAAATAGCTACTTTGTAAATTTCATAAGGAGGAATTTAATTGAAGTGATCTATATCTAAAAACAGAATAAATATGCATGCTTATGTATACTTAAAGTATGTCTGATCTATTTTTCCCTTTACAACATTGATGAATAAAAAAATACTTCTTAAATTAAAAAAGAAAAAGAAAAACCGCCCCTGTATGAGGAAAAGGAGAGAAGACAGTGATATTTAGAAAGGAAAAAGCACAGACTGATGGGTGACTCGGTGATTGACCTCAATTACAGGACAACTTATTATCAGGAGGATGTTGACCATCTGTTTTCCATATCTATAGTGTTACAGGAAATAGGTTTAGATTCATGTGACAGACTGAGCCAGACCTAGTAAAAGAGAAGTTATTGACAATAGGAATTGGTAAACATTCGAAAAGTCCGCTAATAAAGGTTATGAAATATCCATAGCTAAAATTCTGAAAGCACAAGATATCTTCATTGTGAATGAGAGTAGAGAGTGATCAAATGGATAAGCTTAATAGAGAAAGGACTGAGAATTCATCCAACATATAAATGATACTTTCTTTCCTTACTACATTATCTCCTGATTCAGACTACCATTTCCTAGGCAAAGGCTTGTACCTCAATGGTACACGGGGTTCTGTGATTAGCTGGCAGCTTTCCATTCTTTGTAAAGATAGCTTTTTTTCCTTTTTTCCTTTTTTTTTTTTTAAATTCTGAACTTTAACATCAAAACTTTATGGATTTCCATGCACAAAGCAGAGGATACAAAGAGGATTCTATATGACACCACCTGTCCCTATTTCATTTTGTTTCCTTCAAAAACATATATAATAGCTGTGATTCAAGACAATTCCAATAGATTTAGGATGTAAAATGCCATCTGCATCCAGAAAGAGAACTACGAAGACTGAATGTGAATTGAAGTATACAGTTCTTTTTGGTTTTTTTACTTTTACTTTTTGTTTGTCTGCTTTGTCTTTCTCATTTTTTTCCTTTTGGTTTGATTTTTCTTACACAACATGACAAATGTGGAAATATGTTTAAAAAAGTTGTACATGTTTAACCTATATCAGATTGCTTGCTGTCTTGAGGAAGAGGAGTAAGGGAAGGAGGGAGAAAAACTTAGAACACAAAGTCTTATAAAAATCTTTACATATATTGGAAAAAAAAACCCTATTGAGAAAAAAATTCTATAATAAACTCTATACTTTGTATGGATGGCTTCTCAAACTGTCACTTAGAAATGAGGTAGATGCTATTTTATTATGTCCATTTTACAAATGCAGAGACAGACTTAATAGTCAACTAGTAACCATACTCAAACCAAACTTTCCTTACTCCAGGTCAAACAAATGGCTGAGTCATGTGGATTTGTTTATAAAAATGGAGGATTTATGAGAGCAGGATTAGATTGACGCCACTAGAGATTACAGAAAGATTATTTTTAAGGAACCGGGCTTGTTGATTCATGTAGATAATGTGATGAAGTGGTACAAACTGAACAACATATTGTGGCACATATTTGGCACCTACTAGATACGTAGAAGATAGGATTGGGTGGTTAGGAATTAATTACACAGCAGAACCTTGCTATCCTTCTTAAACTAGCAGATGACAAATCTTACTACAAATTCAAACCTGCAGATAACCTTGAGAATTCAGAAAACAAAAGGCACTGAAATTATGGCATGACATATAGGATTGTTGTTCACAATAGCCTAAACATTACATTTATCCATAAAAATGTAAGACTAACATTTGTGATAGTACCATAATGAACACTCAACATCTCCAAACCACGGAATGAAAAACTTTCAAAACACAGAGCTTTAGCAGATAAGCTTAAAACTATCAGGAAATGGAAGCAAGCCACCTCTGCCATTACACTTGCTATTGGAGTCGTCCCAGAAATTCATTTCAATTTAATTAAACTCTTACTTAGCATTTACCATGTGCCAGGTGCAGAGATGGTTTCAGTGAGTTTACAGAAGGTAAGCTTATACTCCAATACTTTTATTAAATTACAAAACAGTCATTTTCTCTGGTTACACAACAGTTTATAGAATGTTAAACAAAATAGAGCAAAAGAGCAGAACAGATAGAAGAACGAGACAATGATCAAGACAACAATGACTAAGATGATTGATGATGATACATTTGCGGCAATTAATATATAAGAAATGCTAGTCTTCACACACAATTTGGGAATATTAAAATTGATGACAACAGATTGTAAGAGGTATCCAATAATGAAACATAAGGCTCATCACCCCAAGGCAGCTATAGAAGGATAAAAACTTCCTCATCCAAAAGGAGAAACAAGGCCAATAAATGTTCTCAGAGAACATGAGAAATAAGTTGATGATGTAAAGAAAAGATCTGGAACGAGAGATATCTCACTTTACAAAGCAAGAACAAAGGCTGACTCCAGAGATAAACCACTGGATCTGTCCAACATGACTGAAGGTAGTGCCTCTCCAGATGAAAATAGCCAAGATCTAACAGCAAAAGGCCCTATGTTGTTGACATATACATGAAGTCACCCAATAACATGGTGAAAAAGGAGCAAGTGGGTGAGTCATATGGTGCTTATAGAAATGGAGAAGATTACAATAGCAGTTCAGAATTTGGTCACCACCACCAGAAATGGCACAAAAGTTACCCTTAAGGAATCCAAGTTTATTGATCAATGTGGATTATATAGTGAATGAGAGAAAACAATAACGTGTAATAGCAGGCTACAAAAATTTAAACTCTACTGGGGACTCAGAAATACAATTGGGTATCTAGAATTACGCACCATAACCTTGCTAATTTTTGTAAAATAAATGCTGACAAATCCCTGTACTACAAATATAAATCCCAAAGTAACTAAGAATGGGAGCATTATCACAAATAGAACAGTTGTCTGTAACCATCTAGACAAATTTGGTCCAGAAAAATTTTAGAAGAGCATTTTAAATTTATGTTGTCATATGAACTATTCATAATCATCAAAGTACACAGAATGAAAAGCTTTCAAAATAGAGAGATACAGTAGAAGAAATCAAAACTAAGGGGGAAGAGCTGAGGTCCAGATCTCCCCTTATTCTGTCTGGAGTTCCATCAAAGATGCCTTCAGCTGATCTATAAAAGGTAGGCTTACAACCCCATCCTTCTATTCAATTATGAAAAAACAGTCAGTTTACCCATCAGACATTATATAAAAAAGAACAATAGCAGGACAGTAGCTGGTCCCAGTATCATTCCTATGTTAAATTTGTCAAAAAAAGATAAGATGATGATAATTGCTGACATTTATAGGTTTGTAAAGTGATTGGCTTATATATATATATATATAGTGCTATCACCTCCCCTTTACTGATGACAAAATCAAATGCTTGTCAGGGCTAGTAAAATAGTTGGAGGCAGGATCTGAACCCAGATCTCTTCTGACTCCACACCTTGAATTTTTCCACCACGTTATGGAATCTCTCTAATTTATCTATTTTAAAGACAGTCTTCATATGAAAACCTAATAAAAGGGCAAAGCTTCCATCAACAGCCAGTCAACAAGCACTTATTAAACATCGACCCTGTGCCAGGCACTGTGCTAAGTGCTTGTTTAATCTTGGTGCACTCAGGGTATGAACAGTGAATTTATTAAATTGGATTCCTCCTAGCCCTGAGCCCCACTGGGCTCAACTCAATTTAATTTGAGTTGCTTTGGAAAATGTTAAGTGAGCCAATGGCCATTTACATCTACCACTTGATTAAAGTAGATAGTCATCTGGGAACTGGAAATAAGCCTTGGAGACAAAGGAAAGGGGATAGTTCTCTGCAATAAGCCCACATCAACCTCCACATTTAATAACACTAGAACTTTGCTCATCATGACTTCGTGTTCCTGAGGACATACCTGCTCGTCATGTGCTAGGAACCAGTTAAAAAGAGGAACTGGCAATGAGCTATTCCTGCCAGAGTCAACAGAGCATTATTTTTAACAGTCCAACAGGAAGCAAGGGCAGCTGCTCTGTCCTAGCCCAGAAGGCATCCAGTGCCCAGTGAGAAGATGCTGAGCTCCCTATGAGATGCCCCTCTCCACTTAGAGCTGAGTGGGTGGGATTTAGGAAATCCCCTTGGGTCACTCTGAGGGAACCCTTCTTACTTCCCTATAGCTCCGAGGGTGCTAGGCAAAGGGTTGCCAGCTCTCTGCTGCATTGCCAGATGAGTTTCTGAAATAATTCTTAGAACTGCTAGAAAGAGAAGTAGGAAAGATGTCTACAAGATGGTCATGGGATCATAGATTTGGAGCTAAATAAGACCCAAGAGGCATCAAGTCCAATCTTTTGAAGAGAATGATTTTTTTTTTTGGGGGGTGAGGCAATTGGGGTTAAGTGACTTCCCAGGGTCCACAGCTAGTAAGAGTTAAGTATCTAAATCCGAATTTGAATTCAGACCTGCCTGACTCCAGGTCTGATGCTCTATCCAATGTGCCTTCTGGCTGTCCCCCAACCTCTTTATTTTATAGATAAGGAAACTGAGGAATAACTTAGCTTGGTCACATCGGTACTGAGTGTCTGAGGCAGGATTTGAACCAATCTTCTGCTGTCCAAGTCAAAATCCCTATCCACTCTGCCATGATGTCTCTGGCATGGTTTATTGTTTGAGATGAGATGTGATCATTTTCCATGATATTTCTATGACATTAATGTCTCTCCCTAAGTCATCCTCCTCCAGTGCTTTGTGGTAATGTGGAGATCACCCTGTGTTCTTAAAGAGTGTGCCAATAGAGCATAATATATAGTATATATATGTATATATATATATATATATATATATATATATATATATATATATATATATATATATATATATATATATATAATAGACACATCAAACAGAGACAGCTTCAAGTGTAGGCCCAGTGATAGACTGTCTGGGGGGGGTGTCTGCTGTCAGAGGGTTATATTTTGACAGCTCGTCACCAGTTGGCCACAATGCAGTGCATTTTTCATACCTAGAAATTTTCAAAGACCATCTATGGAGCTGTAGACGAAGTGACAGGGTTCCCCAGTAGCTACAGGCTCTTAACTTGAAATCCATGATTTTGTTTTTAAACATTTTTTGATAACCATTATTACAGCTTCCTTTGTAATCCTATGTATTTCATTTTATACATTTAAGAATACAATTTGGAGAAAGGGCCCAAGGGGCCCAGGACACACAAAAAGGTTAAGAAATTGCTCTAGAGTAATAAAACCCTGGATTTTTGAAGTATTGATATTTACAGAAGAGAGTTGGTTCAAGGGGGAGACATGAGACATGATTTCAAGCTGTAATGTGGAAAAGGATTGCTTTGTTCTGTTTAGCCCCAGGGAGAATAATTAGGGACAGTGAGTAGGAAATTACAGAGAGGCAGATTCAGACTAGATATCAGGAGAACCTTCCTAACTATGAGCTGCCCCAAAGCACCATGGGATCATTGGTTACCTCTGGAGGAAGTGAGCTCCCCAGCCCTGGGGGGCTTCAAATGAAGGTTGGATCATCACTTGGTAGGGATGTTTAGAAAATTCTTATTTAGATATGCCATGGATTAAATTGTCATTGGTACAGCTTCCTACGCATAGATTCAGTAATTCTGCCAAGAAATGATAACAATGACCCACATTTAACACTGTACACCAAGATAAGATCAAAATGGGTCCATGAGTTAGGCAAAAAGAATGAGATCATAAATAAATTAGAGGAACATAGGAGAGTTTACCTCTCAGTCTTGTGGAGGAGGAAGGAATTTGTGACCAAAGAAGAACTAGAGATCATTATTGATCACAAAATAGAAAAAATTGATTACATCAAATTAAAAAAGCCTTTGTACAAACAAAACGAATGTAAACAAGATTAGAAGGGAAGTAACAAATTGGGAAAACATTTTTACAGTTAAAGGTTCTGATAAAGTCCTCATTTCCAAAATATATAGAGAACTGATGCTAATTTATAAGAAATCAAACCATTCTCCAATTGATAAATGATCAAAGGATATGAACAGACAATTTTATTTTTTTTTTGTTTTTGTTTTTTGTTTTTTTGTTCAACAAACATTTATTCATATCTGTTGTGGACAGTACACTGCTAAATGCTTGCACACAGAGCTCAGTCTAGAAAGGAGGTGTTGTTTAGTCATTTCAGGCCTGTCCAATTCATTGTAACTCCCATTTGGGGTTTTCTTTTTTTTTTAATTTTTATTTTATTTTTATAATTATAACTTTTTTTTGACAGTACATATGCATGGGTAATTTTTTACAATATTATCCCTTGCACTTACTTCTGTTCAGATTTTTTCCCTTCCTCCCCCAACCCCCTCCCCCAGATGGCAGGCAGTCTTATACATGTTAAATATATTACAGTATATTCTATATACAATATATGTGTGCAGAACCGAATTTCTTGTTGCACAGGAAGAATTGGATTCAGAAGGTAAAAAGAACAGTTTACACTCATTTCCCAGTGTTCCTTTTCTGGATGTAGCTGGTTCTGTCCATCATTAATCAATTGGAATTGGATTCGCTCTTCTCTATGTTGAAGATATCCACTTCCGTCAGCATACATCCTCGTACAGTATCATTGTTGAAGTGTATAATGATCTTCTGGTTCTGCCCGTTTCACTTAGCATCAGTTGATGTAAGTCTCTCCAAGCCTCTCTGTATTTCTCCTGTTGGTCATTTCTTACAGAAAAATAATATTCCATAACATTCATATACCATAGTTTACCCAACCATTCTCCAATTGATGGACATCCATTCATCTTCCAGCTTCTAGCCACTATGAAAAGGGCTGCCACAAACATTTTGGCACATACAGGTCCCTTTCCCTTCTTTAGTATTTCCTTGGGATATAAGCCCAGCAGTAGTATGGCTGGGTCAAAGGGTATGCACATTTTGATAACTTTTTGGGCATAATTCCAGATTGCTCTCCAGAATGGCTGGATTCTTTCACAACTCCACCAACAATGCATCAGTGTCCCAGTTTTCCCACATCCCCTCCAACATTCATCGTTATTTGTTCCTGTCATCTTAGCCAATCTGACAGGTGTGTAGTGGTATCTCAGAGTTGTCTTAATTTGCATTTCTCTGATCAATAGTGATTTGGAACACTCTTTCATATGAGTGGATATAGTTTCAATTTCCTCATCTGAGGATTATATTATATAATATGAGGAATGAGTTATAGTATAAAAATGCTATGAAATTTTATTGTTTTGTAAGAAATGACCAGCAGGATGAATACAGAGAGGCTTGGAGAGACTTACCAGAACTGATGCTGAGTGAAATGAGCAGAACCAGGAGATCATTATACACTTCAACAACGATACTGTATGAGGATTATTCTGATGGAAGTGGATATCTTCGACAAAGAGAAGATGTAATTCAGTTCCAATTGATCAATGATGGATAGAATCAGCTACCCCAGAGAAGGAACACTGGGAAATGAGTGTAAACTGTTTGCATTTTCGTTTTTCTTCCCAGGTTATTTTTACCTTCTGAATCCAATTCTTCCTGTGCAACAAGAGAACTGTTCGGTTCTGCACACATACGTTGTATGTAGGATATACTATAACATATTTAACATGTATGGGACTGCCTGCCATCTAGGGGAGGGGGTGGAGGGAGGGAAGGGAAAATTCAGAACAGAAGTGAGTGCAAGAGATAATGTTGTAAAAAATTACCCATGCATATGTACTATCAAAAAAAGTTATAATAATAAAAAAGTATTTATGGACATTAAAAAAAGACAAAAAAAAAAAGAAATGATAACAATGACTTGCAGTTGTATAGCACATAATGCTTTTAGGGAGTTAAATTTATGATTTTTTAATATTACATTATTTAATGCATAAAGAATAGACCTTATTTGTATAGGTACTTTAAAGTTTGCAAAGCATTTTACAAATATCTCTTTTTGTCCTCCAGCAACCCTGGGTAGGTAGGTGCTATTATTATCCTCATTTTACAGATGAGGAAACTGAGGTCCAGAGAGATGACTTGCCCAGGGTGACACAGCCAATAAGTGTCAGGGACTGGATTTGAATTAAGATCTTTCTGATTCTTGGTCTAGTGTAGTACTCTAGCCACTGTGTCACCTAAGTGCCCAAGAGATAGAGACTACTGTGGGTCTGGAGTGAGGATCATGGGATTGTGGATTTAGAGCTGAAAGGGCCAATAGAGGTGAATCACTTAGACCAACCCTTTCATCTTGTATACTGAGGTACAGGGAAGTGTCTTGTCAAAAGTTATGTAGATAATAAAATGTACCCTTGCCTCTTACAACTAACCTGGCTAATGTTCTTTCCACTGCACCAGGAAGATAAAACCTCTCAAGTCAGCTCCTGCTACCCAGCTCCAGCTTCCTACTAGGAAGGAAGCTTTTCTTCCTAAGCAACAGATTTCCTATTGCTGTCATGATGATGTGGAAAGTGCTCTGCAAACTTAGAAGTGCTACATAAATGTGTGTTTTATCATGAAGGAAAAGAATTCTGACTTTGGAGTCAAACAACCCAGAGTCACATCCTGTCTCTATTTCCTGTGTGGTCTTGGGCAAATCATTTAACCTTTTCAGGGCTCAATTTCTTCGTTTGTAAAATGGAGAGGGTTGGACTAGATGGCCTTTTATGTCACTTGCAAAGGGAAATCTATTATCCAATGACTAGGTGGTCTCTAAGATCTTTTCTGGCTCAAAATATATGATCCATTAATCAATGTGTTCTGAATGGGAGGCCTGAGTTCAAATTTTATAATATTTTAGACTCCATCAAATGAAAATAAAAACTGACCTGCTTTAAAATTTTTTTCAATAGTATTTTTATTATTAAAGCTTTTTATTTTCAAAACATATGCAAAGATAATTTTGAACATTCATCCTTGCAAAACCTTGTGTTCCAATTTTTTTTCCTTCTCTTTCCTCCACCTCCCTCTGCCAGAGGCAAGTAATCTAATATATGTTAAACATGTTCCATTCTTCTATACATATTTCCACAATTATCTTGCTGCACAAGAAAAATCAGAACAAAAAGAAAAAAAAAAAGGAAAGAAAACAAAATGTAAGCAAACAACAACAAAAAGAGTGAAAAGGCTATGTTGTGATCCATGCTCAGTTCCCACAGTTGTCTCTCTGGGTAGAGATTGCTTTCTATCAGAAGGCGATTGGAACTGGCCTGAATCTGTAGTATTTTATTCAACATTCATTTTTATAAAACTATGTTCCAAATTTTTCTTCCTCCCTCCCTTCCTGCCCTCTCCCCTCTCCAAGAAAGCTAGCAATCTGATATAGGTTAAACATATTTCCACGTTTATCATGTTGCACAAGAAAAATCAGATCAAAAGGGAAAAAATCATGAGAAAGAGAACAAACAAACAAAAGGGTGAAAACAGTGCACTTCAATCCATATTCAGTCTCTATTGTTCTCTCTTAGGATGTGGAAGGCATTTTGCATCCCAAGACTGACCTACATTTGATACTCAAAACAGCTTTGTGAAATAGGCAAGGTAGCTCCAGTAGTCAGATAAGGGAATTGAGGTATTTCTTACCCTCAAGCACCCCACATAGCCAATCAGTGGCCAGTCCTTGTTTCCAACTCCACAATACCTTTCCAGTGCAATCCATTCTCTCCATTCACACAGTTGCCAATCTCATCACCTCTTACCTCAAGGGTAGTCACTTAACAGGTCTCTCCGAATCAAGTCCCTCTTCACTTCACTTCAATCAATCTTCCAAAGAGCAGTGGAAATAATTTGCCTAAAGAAAAGGGACAAAACAGTCAGACCTCAATAAACTCCAAAAGTTCCTTGTTACCTCCATGATCAGATATAAACTCCTCAGCTTCACAACCTGGCCTCATCCTACCTTTCTGGTCTTATAACACAGTTATTCCTTCCAGTCAAAGTCACTTTTTTGTTGTTCCTCACACATAATATTTCATGTTCCATCTCTATGACTTTGCAGTGGCCTTTCTCCAGGCCTCAAATATAATCCTTCCTAATCCCTTCTTCTTAGAGTTCCAAGTGTCATTCAAGCCTCAGCTCAAATACCACTTTCTTCATGAAAACTTTGCCAGTTCCCTCAAGCAGGGACTGTTTTAATTTTGCCTTTGTATTTCCAGTGCCTAGCTCCAGTGCCTCTCATTTAACAGTGCTTTAAAATGCTTGCTGATTGATGAATTGTTGGATAGTTTCTATAATTCACGCCATCACATACAACAAAACTGGTTCTGGAAGCCAAATTTCTTGATCCCCAAGCCTGATAGATCTGTGATTTCCTCAATGTAAATATTCCCTCCTTCATGCCAATTGTAACCCATCCCTGCCTGCCCATTCCAGGTGACTCATGTCCATGGCGTCATACAAATTCACTGCAAGGTATCTACCCAACATGGTAAGGTCCTTCCTCACTTTTTCCTGATTTCCTGAGAGCATCTATAGAGCCCTGGTCATCTTCATCTTCATTTTGGACCATGCATTTCTTTGATGACATCCCTTTTTCTCGTTTATCTTCAGCATTTCCTTATTTTGTGCTTACAGTCAGTTCACTCTGAATCTGAGCTTTCCCATCATCCTTTAAGTGATGCTAATTTTGAATTCTTTAATAGTTGCGGTATTTTACAACAAACAGATATATTATAACATCAGTAGAATATTGGTTTTCCATTGCACTAAACTATAAATCTGAATGGTAATTCTTCTGGTGTAGTCCATTAACCAACCAATAAACATTTACTAAGCCTACATGCCAAGCACTTTTGGAGTTGAGTAGACAGAGCTAACAACTGAAATGGTCCCTGCCTTCAAAGAGCTCCTGTTCCAAGAATCAACCCACATTACTATAAGCTTATATAGGATATATACAATGTAAACGCAAGTTAATTTCTGGGAGAAGCATTTCTCACTGGGGAGTAGGTTGCAGATAAAGACACTTAGGGAGGGAATCCTTAATTGCCCTTTCTTTCTTATCTCAAAAGGACAGGCAAGGTAAAGGACTCAAGTATTTGGCTCCCATAATCCACACTGGCTCCTCACCCTAACATTCAGTCTACTTTTTACTCTCAATTAGAGAAAATCCTAGCAAGAACTTCAATGAAAGAATGCAAAAGGAATAAAAACTAATTAGAAGAACAGCCAATGCATTTAATATGTTTAACTTGCCTGGGGTCATGGCAAGGAAAAAGAGTTGGACTATACTGAATAAAGATTGGAGAGGAAGATAGAACAAATGCATTTTAACTCTAGGCTTTGTTAATGTGTTACATATTCTTTTTAAAAAATGGAAATAGTCTTGGTCATATGGTTTTATCACATTGTCCTGGTCTTTTGTTGAAATTACTGTTAAGTTTATAAGAAAATAATTTAAAAGAAAATAATCATTGTAAGTCCCACAAGTGCACTTGTTAGTTCCAATAAGAATAACTATAAATCATTTTGGAAAGGAAAAAATGGCATGTTAATGGCATGTGACCACCCATAGTAAGGATTCATGGTGGAGTATATTGAAGGCTGGACTTAGAATCATGAGGGCCCAGATTCAAATTCTACCTCTGATATATCTTGGCTATGTGACCATGGCCAAGGCACTTAAGCTTTCTGAGACTCGGTTTCCTCATATGTAAAATGACTTGACAGAATTGGTATGCAACTGGAAGAGGGTGATGTACACAAAGTGCTTTGTAAACTTGAAAATGCTTTATAAATGTCATATTATTAGGCAACTTGCTAAGTCTGAGTTGTAGAGGGAGGTGCTGATGTGCAGTGGTTGAGTGAAATTCCTCACCCATAGCTCGATGAAAAAGCAATAAGTTCTTAGTGAGTCCAAAACTCCTTTAGCTTCTCATTTGGTTTGCAAATTATGTTCGATCTAAAGTTATTCAATTAACTCAAAATCCAGATGATGATTTCACTTTCAAGCATGAAGAAATATAAGGTAGGGAGAGAAATGTTTTCCCAGAGAAAATCACTCACGAATTGCATTTTATTTAAAATAAACAGACACCAATGGTATTGTTGATATAGTTTTTCCAGCAAGTTTCAGTAAGATGGTAAAGTTTCTAAGATTTTTAATTAGAAAAGTTGTTTTCCAATGAGTGATTTTGGGTTCAAATTAATTATAGCGGAACTGGTAGAAGTGATAAGGGAGACGGAGACTTTGCTTTCCAAATAGGAGTTATTTGTAAGCTCCTTTTGGCAAGAGTTTGTCCTTAAAAGACACAAAACAAAAACTGGAGGAGAAAGGAAGTTCAGCAGAACTATAGTGGGGGGTCTCTAGGGTCAACAGCAAGTGAAAATCTATGTATTCATGCAGATAATTTGATGTACCTAGAGAGATGAATGGAGCTTCTCTCTTGTCTTTGTATGATATTGCATACAAAATTTATTCTCATATAATTACAATTATATCATAATTATATGATGACAAATAATTAGCAAAATTATTTGTATAGAGCTGAAGGAACAACTAATAACTTAATGACTGTTTCAGACTCAGAGGAAGAAACAGTTCTCACTTTCTGAATACCCATTTAGACAATGAAAGCACACATCCTTTTATATCAGAGGTTTGAGAAGAGATGTTCAGGACTGATCATTGTGACTTATTTTAGCTTCAGTTTTTATAGGGATTTTTCTATGTAAATGCACAAAATGTCATATGCACTTATGGGAAGGCCTATTATTTCATCAGCATAGGAAACTCATCTATGACTTGTATGTGTGTCACGTAGAATTGTTTGAGGCCCCAAAAGATTAACTGATTAACCCATGGGACCACAGCTAGTAGGCATCTGGTGTCAAATTGCACAAGAGTCTTGATTCCACATCAAACCCTCTTCCCACCATGCAACATTGCCTCTAGAAGGGGGCCTTCCACAGACACAATGACCAATCAATCAATGAGCATTTATTAAACACCTACTATGTGCCAGGCCTTGTGCCTAGTCATACAAAATTGACTCAGTTCCTGTCCTCAAGCAGCTTATGTTCTGTTGAGGCATGCAACATAGAAGATCAGATGATCATAGATCCAAAGCTGGAAGGTACCTCACAGGCCACCTTGTTCAACCCCTTTATTTTTTAGATGAGGGAACTGAGGTCCAATGATTTGTCTAAGGCCCAGTAGATGGTAAGTGATAATGAGAGGTAAGATTTGAATTCAGTTCACTATAGTGATCAGAAGAAAGTTGGCAGGGCTGGGCTGGGCTGGGTGGCTGAGAGTAAATGGCAGTTTCCAGGCTCTGCAGATTTATCCAATGAGATTAAAGTTCTCTTCCTATTGCAGGTCTAAAAATGAATCTTTTGGAGGATTCTGGGAAGATGGCAGAATAGGTCAGTAAATTTCAAGCTCTCCAGATTTCCCCCACAAACAATAAATTTGCACCTCAGGGCAAACAAAGACTGATGAAAAACCAAGAAGACTTGGGGCAAAACAGGGGTCCTCCAGGCACAACCAGAAGATCTGAAGAAGGGCCCTGGGCTGGAGATTAACCTGTCTAAAGTGCAAACCCTCAGGGCTAACTCCACAGAAACATCAAGTGGGGAGCCCTGGGGTGAGCTGGGTTTGACTGGATCCTTAGTGGGCACCACACAAACTTTCACCTCTTGCACAACCTGAGGAGTTGGGGGTCTGGGTCTCCAAGATTAAGAAAACCTCAGCTGATTAGGAATGCCGAACCCAGCTGTGCTGCAGAGTCCTAGGCAGGAAGGAACCAGCATACTGGGAGTGCAGAGGCAATGAGGCAGTGGGGCAGGGACGCTGTTGGCTATGGCTTCTTCTACCCCAAAGAGTAATGTGATATGGCTAACTGCCCAGAGAGAATTTATAGAAGAACTCAAAAAAGAATTTAAAAATCAAATGGGAGGCATTGAGGAAAAACTAAAAAAAAAAAAATAATAAAAACCATCCAAGAAAAACAAGAAGATTATGAAAAAACAATCAATCAACTAGAAAAAGAGATACAGAGCCTCAAAGACAAAAATAACTTTTTGAAAATTAGAGCCAGTGAAGTTATGAGAGACCAAGAAATAACAAAACAGATTCTGAAGAATGAAAAAATTAGAACAGAAAATGAAACATAAGGAAAAACGTAGATCTGGAGAACAGATCAACAAGAGAAAATATAAGAATAATTGGACTGCCTGAAAGTTGTGACCAAAAAAAGAACCTTGACACAACAATGCAAGAGATAATCCAAGAAAAGTGTCCTGGAGTGAGAGAAAATGAGGAGAAAATAGAAATAGAAAAAAATCCATCGAGCATCACCTCAAAGAGATCCTTTGTGGAAAACATATAGGAATATTATTGTCAAATTTCAAAACCTCCAGATCAAAGAGAAAATTTTGCAAGAAACAAGAAAAAAACAATTCAAATACACTGAAGCTACAATTAGAATCGTACAGGACTTATCAGCAGCCACAATAAAAGACTGCAGGTCATAGCTACCGACAATCAAAAGAATTAGGCCTGTGGCCACAAATATCATATCCAGCAAAGTTATCTATAATATTGAATGAGGAAAAAATGGACATTCAATGAACTCGCAGATTTTCAGGATTTTCTATCAAACAAACCAGAACTTAATAGAAAATTTAACATATAAGAGCCAATATCAAAAATCAATTTCAAGGAACTCCACATGGACAAATTGTTTGGTTTTTTTTACATGGGAAATGTATACATCTGTTTAAGACTGACATCAACAATAGGGTAGCTCAAAAGAAAGATTGGGGCAAAATTAAAGTAAAAATAGTAATCATGTTATACAAATGAGGCAGAGGAAGAACAGACACAGAGGCATTAGAGGGGGGAAGAAAGATTTGTAATTGTGAAAATCTACTTATATCGGGATGGGTTAAATAAGCAATACTACATATATACCATGAAGGGTATAGCACCCTCCAAAATCTATAAAGAAATAAGGGGGAGGGGACAAGAAAGAGAAGGGTGGGTGAAGAAGACAAAGGAGGGTTCTATGGGTGGAGGGAGGTTAAGTAATAGCAAGGCTTTTAAGAGGACTTTTCATTCCCTTTGCTTCTTAAAAAGCAATTAGATCACTCATGTGATACATTCAAGACACTGGGTACAGCATGATCAAAGGCATGGAGGTAGGAAAGATAGGAAATATCCAAAAGAGCATGGATAGCTCCAATATGCTGAAGTATATGGCATATAAGGCATTGAGATGAGGTTGGTAAGGTACATTCGAGTCAATATGTCAAGGGCCTAAATGGCAGCCTAAGTAGGCTTTTTTTTTTCTTTTGCTTCACATATGTATTTAAAAAATATAACTGGACTGCCTAAGGATCCGACAAAGTTGACAGTTTATTCACAGAATCACAGAATGTCAGACTAGGATGCCTTCCTACTCTAATCAATGCTCTTATGATCTTTAAAGTCCCTTTTGTTTTTAACCCCCTCATTTTACAAATGATTAGGCCCCAAATGGGGAAGTGACTCATCTAAGATGATACAGATGCTAAGCAAAAGAGCTTTAATTCAAAGCCAGGTCTTCTGACTCCAGATCCAATACTCTTCCAAGTCCAGAATAGGTAATGCAGAGACCTCGGAGGGATGGGATTAGCAAAATGATTGCTCAGAGGTAGGCAATAGGGAAATTGGTAGAGTGAGGAAAATGGAGTCTGCTGTGAATCTGAGTTCCAATCATAACCCTGACACTTACCACTCTTGTTACCTTTGGCAAATCATTCAACCTCTTCAAGTCTAAAATTTCGCATCTAAAAATGAGGGAGTTGGACTGGGTGACTTCATAATTGCCTCAGCAAAAAAAAAGGCAATAAAATATGAGCAATGGATTGGATAGGGGCAAATGGATGGAGACTGTTGTTCAAGGCAGATGTCCATGTGAGGGGTAATAGAGGGAATTGTAACCAGTTCAAAGACTGTAACAAGAGTCAGTTAACAGTGCTGATTTGCCAGTTCTTGAGATAGCAAAGAAGCTTGTCACTCCCCTGCTCAAGAAACTTCAGTGGCTCCCTATTGCCTCCATGATCAAATATAAAATCCTGTTTGACTTTTAAGGCCCTTTATAACCTGGCCCTTTATTACCTTTCCAATCTTCTTATATTTTACACCCCTCTATGGACTTTACAATCCAGTGACCCTGGAATCCTTACTGTTCCTTGAAAAACAAAACAAAACAAAAACAAAAACAAAACCAAACTATCCCATTCCTGATTGCTCATAATCACAAACTGTCCATCATGCCTGGAATGCTCTCTCTCATCTCCTGTGTTTCCTGACTTGTTTCAAGTCTCAGCTAAAAACCTATCTTCTGTAAGAAATCTTTCTCAATTTCCTCTCATGCTTGTGCCTTTCCTCTGAGATTACCTCTATTTATCCCATAAGCATCTTGTACATACGTAGCTATTTGCATATTGTCTCCTCTATTAGATGTTGGACTCCTGGAGAGCAAGGGCTGGTCTTTGCTCCTTTGTGGGGGGATCCCCTGAGAGCACAGTGCCTGACACACAGCAGGTGCTTAATAAATGTTTGCTGACTTGACTTGACTTGCAGGCCAGTCCTCCTAATTCTCTGGAGCAGCCCATACCCTTTAGGTCTCCTATGGTGCATTCTGGTAGGAAACAAGGTCCTAAAACAGAAGCAATCATGTTGTCATTTGGCTTGGGAAGCTGCGTTAGAGGAGTAATTGCTGTTGCAACACGAATATGATGAGGCAGTTAAGCTAATAGAAATAGTGACTTTGAAAATAGATGTGTGTGGACTATTGGCAGCAAATTGTTCATCTACATCTGGCTTCCCTCCACTTCCCAATGCACTCCTGGCTGCTTCCCCAAATTGCCCAGATGGCATGTACTCAGGGAACACAAATCTAATTTTAATATTAGCCTCAGCAAAATATAATTAGGAAGGAAATCTACTGCAAAAAAGAGAGTACACTTCAAAAGTTTGACAAAAATTATTTTTGTACAATCCACTCTTATGGATTATTTACACCATGGAAAATGGTAGCTGTCAGCCATACTGCTGAATGAGTTCAATCTCAACTGATCCTGGAAGCTAAGCAGGAGTGGGCACGCTTAGTACTCAGATGGGACCTCACCTGGGAATACCAAGTGCTGTGGATGCAGAAAAGAAAGGTAGCATGAAATAATGGATAAGAAGAGCTGGGTTCCAATCTTGCCTATCATCAAGTCACTTAACCACTCATCAACTCTCTAAGATTGTAGATGACAGATGAGTTGCCCATCGGGGCTGATAAAGGGAATTTCCATAATGGGAATGACTTACTCTGAGAAATCCGAGGTCCAACTATCTCACCACTCTTACCATTCCCTTTTTCCTGCTTGCTCCACAAAAGGTGATAATTCGGAGCTTCATTTCAATCATATTGTATCTGGTGAGGGGCAGAGTGCTGGCCAAGCCAAGAGACCATCATCTAAACAACCAGTTTTGATTCTTCCTACCCTTGTGACCTTGAGTAAATTATTTCCCCTCTGTGAGCCTCAGTTTTTCATCTATAAAATGAGAATAATCATACTTGCACTGCCAACCTCTTGTTTGTTTGGGACCAAACACATTGAACATTTTTATAGAAATAGGAGTTATGGGCCACATATCATGGTTCTATTATTTTCTTTATCAGGTAGATATTTGTTTTTATTTCTATTCTGAAAACTGATGTTTTCCCCCTCCTCTTTTCCTTCCTTATTCCCCCCCACCTCATACATACACCTTTCTTCCCATTTGGAAAGATGCAGAATCTCTCAAAGGGAAAAGAATGGACTTCTAGGGAAGTTGTGACCAATACATAAGGCTGGCCCAGCTCATTCCTAAGCTTAACCAACTTATAGCCTGTGTTGACTTGTCACTGGTGGATACCAACCTGAAGAGTTAGATGGCTTTCTCTTATACTACTAAAAATACTTCCTTGGGTACAGAAGATGTGACACTTGGACTGGAAGGAGAACATAGGCAGCGAAGAGTCTACATCTTGGGCATAACGTTTCCTGTTAACCACAGACTTTCTCTTTTTAAATGGCACAATGTGGTGCCCAATTTGGAATGGGGTGAAAGACAGTCTATAGCTGTTCCTCAATTAGACAAGCCTGATGGTAGTATGACCACTTCTCAGAACATGATGGCCAATGGGAGTTTGGTCTAGGACATTTCCATTGGAAGGAAGGAAGCCAGCCAGATAGGGGCGCTGACAACACTGTGAGCACTTTGTATCACTTTCAGTTGTGCAATCACATTTTGGAAAATGAGGATTTTCAGAAATACCACACTGGAAATGTGGTAAGCTGGGAGGAAGACAACTGGTTTTTCAGTGATATAACCCCCCAATTGTGCTATTGTAAATAAATGGTTAAATATTTATTTTTCTTTAAGAATTATGGCATGTATGATTATACGAGCATGTTGGAGGAAATGGATGTCCCAGGAGAAATGATTCTTTATCTAAGTCCTAGAATATACTGGGATATATAATGCTGAGAAAGAAATAAGTACTAGAGAGATAAGCATGCTAAGGGTTAGTACCTGCTGGGAGAACCTTTCTTGATCAATTGTGTGAAAGCTGGATTCTGGCTTAGGGCTAAACAATCTAATAAAGAGATTGAGAGAGGTGGGATAGGAAAAAATGCTGGATGCAGACAGAAGGCCATGGTTCTGACCTCTACTAGTTGTGGGATTCTGGGTAATATTTCTGAAACTCTCTCTAGAATGGGGTCAATGATATTTGTACTCCCTACCTCACAGGGTCATTGTGAAGAAAGTACCTTGTAAACCTAAAAGCACAAGAGACATAGGAGTTTAGGACATTGATGTATAGTCAATCAATTGATCCCTCAGGCTACTACATCAGCCAGGCACTGTGTTAAGCATTGAACATGCTAAGATGAAAGAATTTCTGCCCTTGGGAAGCTTACATTCTACCAGAGATCATATCTTTAAAACAATCTGAATAGTTAATAGGGTCACATAGATTCAGAACTGGAAGGGACCTTAGAGATCAACTGATCTGAAAGAAGAGAATTTGCGTGGAGGGAGAGCACCAGTAACTGGGAGACTAAGAAAGGCCTCAAATATGAGGCGATTCTTAAGTTGAGCTTTGAAGGAATTTATTTATGTGACAAGAAATTTAGAGAACTTAACTATTTGTGATGGAATTCATATGACTTAATCACATTAGCTCCTTCCTTCCTTAGTGGTTTTTTTAATTTAGATTTTAACTTCCAAGTTCAGGTATTCAAACATAAATAAATATGTAAATAAGGGCATAAGAAGAAAAATGAGCATGCAAGATTTCACAAATAACATTTAACAAAGAAACTGTGGTTCAACTTATGTCTGTAGCTTCTGTAATTTCCTGATTCTTGCCCCTATCCCCAGGACATACTTATTGTCCTTCGTGCGCTAGCACCCACAGTATTCTTGTTCTGATCCTTCTGGGTCTGTTTTCCTTTGTGGAGAAAAACCATTTGTTGCTCCTATTGTTTTCCCCCCCCTCTACTACATCCTTAAAAGAACATGTAAACTATTTCTTTTACTCTCATTTCCTCACCCTCACCCTCTTGTGTAATATATCTTTAAGTTTTTCTTTATGGCACAAGGATATTTGACCACATTCACAATTTGTTTTCAGCCAGTTTTCAGTGAACATTTTTGTAGAGTTAGTTTGTTTTTCCCCCATTGGGAACAAGGGTCAGTGGGAATAAACATTTAGGTAACCCTTATGGTGCTTTCCAATATTTTACTCAATATTTAATTCTTTTATTTCTCTTATTCACTCCTCATGTTTAAAATGACTATACATTGCTTTCCAGAAATGTTGGGTCTCTTCACAGGTTTATCAGTACTGTCATGGCGTGCTTGATGGGTGTCAAGTGGGATCTGAGTTGCTTGGATTTGTATTACTCTGATTTGAGAGATTTTGAACATTTTCTTAACATGGCTGTTGACAACTTGTGGTTCTTCTTTCAAAATTACCTACTCATATGTTTTGACCACTTAGCAACTAGAGCAGAACATAAATTTTCATCAGTTCTTTATAAAATTTCTTTAATTTGGTCCTGGTGTGTTTTTAGATATCAACAGCTAGGTGGCGCCAGGGTGCACAGCCCATTGGACCTGGAATCAGGAAGAAGTGAATTATAATCCAATCTCAGACCCTTATTAGTTGTGCAGACTCGGGGCAAGTCACTTTACCTGCCAATCTCAGTTTCCTCAATTGTAAAATGGGGATTATAATAGCACCTATCTCCCAGGCTTGTTGTGAGGATCAAATGAAATATTTGTAAAGTGCTTAGTATAAGTATCTGGAAAGTTTATTGTTGTTCACTTGTTTTCAGTTGAGTCTGACTCTTGGTGACATCTTTTGGGGTTTTCTTGGCACATTCTGAAGTGGTCTGTCCTTTCCTTCTCCAGCTCATTTTACATGTGAGGAAACTGAGGCAATGTGAAGTGATTCCTCCTTTTTTTCTAATCTTTCCATCCTATCCCACTTGGTCAGGGGACAGTGTCTGAACTCTGGAAGATACAATCTTCCTGGCTCCAGGTCCTACACTCTATCCACGCCACTAGCCACCTTGCATGGCACATAATAGGCACTATATAAATGTAAGCTATTTATTCTTATTTTTGCACATCAGCAGCTAGGTGGCACAGTAGATAGCACTTTGGGCTTGGAGTCAGGAAGACTTAAGCACAGTGCCTTAGGTACTTGATAAATGCTTGTTTTCTTCCTTCCTTTTTACATGGCAGTTCATTAATATGTTGTTCAATTTATTTTTCTGTTATTTTGTTTAGATGATCTATTTCTCATTTTATCAATTTGGAAGCCTTATATATTTAATGTACTCATCTATTACTTTTGCATCCTTAGTTTTTCTAGCATAATTGCATACAATATTCTCAACTACTTTTTAAATTCTTCCTCATTATTCAATATGATTTTGCCCTTTTTGTTTTGATAATTTGGTTGCCTTGGCTCTAATTTTTGATTTAATTAACTGTTTATCAATTTTGTGGATCTTTTAAAAATCGGTTGTTTTATTTATTCAATTTGTTATTCTGGCTCTCGCTTCTGTTAATTTCTTCTTTGAATTGGGTTCTATCATCTTTTGTGCTTATTTTAGTGTTCTTTTTATTGATTTTTCTTCTTTTTAATTGCAAATTCAACTCATTCATATTCTCTCTTTCTACTTTCTTCCTATAAGAGCACAAGAAAATAAATTTGCCTCTAAGAACTACTTTCACTGTGTCCCATAAATTTTAATGTGTTCTTTTATTATTGTCATTATCTTCCATATAATTTTTAATTGTTTCTCTAATTTAGTTTTTGATCTAAGCATTTTTTGGAAGCCTGGATCCTGTTTTGCTCAAGCTCTAAGTGCAGTAGGTATCCATTGCTGATTGGCAAGGAAGCTTTGATCTGCTCAATTTCTGACCTAGGCAGTCCTTCTTTCAACAGAACACTTATGTTACCCTCACCTCTACTCCCTGCCATTCTAAGCATTATTTTTGAAGCTCGCATCCCCCTATTTTGCTCAAACTATAAGTTCAGTAGCTATTCCTAGGTGTCTACTGCTGTCTGGCATGGAAGCTTTGACCTGTTCTAAATCTGACCTAGGCAGTCCCTCTTTTGACAGCCTGGTGGCTCCCTGCTTCCAAGAATCACCACATTGGGGCCAGACTTCATGCAGCAGGTACTTTACCTACTATCCCTCAGAACTCCAGAGCTCAAGTCATCCACCAGACTCAGCCTCCCTGCCATTTTTGGGGCACATTTTTAAATGAATCATCTTTAGTCTGCATGTAGATCTGACTCTTTTGCTCTCATTTCTCTTAGGGATTACTATTCTGTCATGAGCTATAAAAATGCTGAAATTTTCTGAGGGTTTTTCCTTACATTTATATATAAATTTATTGGGGCTTAGAATGTGATCAGTTTTTTAAAATGTCCCATACATATTTGAAAAAAAGAAAAAAAATATATTCGCTATTAAATCCATTCAAGTTTTGCCATGAATCTACAGCACAGTGGTATAGTGGGTAGAGCTGTTCTCAAAATCAAATTGACCTCTAGTTGTGATTCTGGGCAAGTCAATTCACCTCTTAGTAATCTGGGTTAGTTTCCTAAGCCTATAAATCACAGGGAAGAAAAACTGGTAAAGACAGTTCTTCAGCAAGAGTTCTCTGTACCAATGAAATCACAGGTTAGATCTTTATAGCTATCTATTTAATCTAGGGATTTTGGGATTGTTTTAGATTTATATTTTGGATTTAGAACTGAGAGGAACCATGTAGGTCATCTCTTTCAGAAACACCCCGTTTTGTAGATAAGGAAATTAAGGATCAGAGTCTGTAACCTGCTCATGGTCAATATAGATGATAGGCCAGGATTTGGACATGACTCCTTTGACTACGTGGTATTCTTTCCACCACACTATCCTGACTCCCCAATTATGCTTCTTTTCATATTTTTAAATTTCTCTTTTTCAGTTATTATGTCATTTTTCAGTGATGTCTGACTCTTCATGACTCTATTTGGGGTTTTCTTGGCAAAGATATGGAGTGGTATGCCATTTTCTTCTCCAGTTCATTTTACAGAAACCGAGGCAAACAGGGTGAAGTGACTTGCCCAGGGTTATAAAGATAAGTATCTGAGGTCACATTTAACCTCAGGTCTTCCTGACTCAGGGCCCACTATGGCTGTCCTTATTTCTCTTTTGCTTCCTATCTTTAACTTTTGGCAACTCAGTTACCTTTTTTTTGCAATTGTGATGTCTATGAATAAAGGAGTCTTGTATCCTCTTTCCCTTTCTTTTTTTAGGGGTTCATACACTTTTTTATTGTTCTTTTCCCCCTTACTTCCCAAAGCAACTTGTGACCACTAGCAGGCAATCAAAATGAGTTTTTGGAACTACATATTTGTTAATCAATTTGAGAGCCTCTGCTGCCTTGATGATTCCCATTAATTGTTCCATTGATGGAAACAATCCAACACTTTTGTCCTTGAGATGCCTATTACTCACTCTGATTCTTCATCCCTTGAGAAAATGGCAGCTCTTTTTAGTCGACTGTTGTTCTGTTGGTGTTATGCATTCTAATAATGTACGATCCCTCTCTCAACTCTGTTACCCTTTAAAATGTCCAAATGTTAAAACAATAGCCTTTAGGTATCTGTGGGTAACTTTTTCTTTTTTCTTTTTCTTTTCTTTTGTATTTGATTTATTTAATATTTTCCCCTAGTTATATTTAAAACAAAAATTTAAAATTTGTTTTTAAAATTTTTGAGTTCTAGGTTCTCTCCATTATCACCACTGACAATTAAGAAATGTGAAGTTATGCAAAACATGTCCATCAAAGTCATGTTGTGAAAGAAAATATCCCACCCTAATGAAAGAGAGACAGAGAAAGAAAGAATGCTTCAATCTGTATTCAGATCAAATCAGTTCCTTTTCTGGGTATGAACAGGATTTTTCATAAGTCCTTCAGAGTAGTCATGGATTATTGTACTGAGAATAGCTAAGTCATTTATAGCTGGCCATCCTAGAACATTGCTATTGTTTTGTATACAACACATTTCACTTTGAGTTCATGGAAGACTTTCCAGGTTTTTTTTTTCCGGAGAGCCTCCAGCTCATCACTTCCCATAGAATAATAATATTCAATCACAAGCACATCCCATACTTTATTGAACCATTCCCCCAATTGATGGGCATCCCCTCAATTTTAAATTTTTTTCCCTGAAAAGAAAGCTGCTATGAATACTTTTTGTACATATAGGTCATTTTCCCTTTTTAAAATTTCTTTTTGCTTTCATGCTTAGTGGTGGTGGTGTTATGAATTTATAACCCTTTGGGAATAGATAATGTTTTTGATCATTTATCAATTGGGGCATGGTTCTTATTTTTTTAATATAAATTTGACTTAGTTCCCTCCAAGTTTGAGAAATGAGGCCTTATCAGAAAAACTTGCTTCAAAATTCTTTTTGCAATTACTATTGCTTAACTGTATTTCCCCCTATTTATTCTCTCTCTCCTTTCACCCCATCCCTAATCAAAAGTGTTTTGCTACTAACCACTCCCTCCCCCAATATGCCCTCTCTTTTATCACCCTCCCTGCTCCTCATATCCCATTCCCCTCCAATTTTTCTGCAGGATAAGACAGATTTCTATACCTATATTGAGTATGTATGTTATTTCCTCTTTGAGCCAATTCTGCTGAGAGTAAGATTCACTTATTCTCCCTCTCCTCCCCCTCTTCCCCTCCATATGGGTAACATTTTAAACAAATCTACCACCCAATTTTGATCTTTCACCTCTGGAAACCCTTTCAGGCCTTATTACCTATAGAGATTAAAAACATTTCTGGGTTAGTTGAAGTGGAGGTTTCTCTCTGTAGGTATCCTATGAAGTCTATCACTCTGCATTCTGTCAGCAGCCACTCAAAAGTTTCCTCTTTGTCACACAGTAATGAATGTCATAACATATCTATGTGTGCCTGGAAATCGATGTGGAAGTTTATAGCAGATAGAGTATAACTGCACATGCTCAAAAAGACTGGGAGCTTATTGCCCACTCTCCCAGTTTTATACACACACATGGATCTAGCATTTCTCCAAGAGATGAAAAATCACATTCAGTAAGAGTCACTAAAAGGTCAGAAATGTTGGAATGGTTCCATCACCAGAATGATTAGGTCTCAAATCATTTAGCTTTAGTGATATGGTCTTAGACAAGTTACTTCCCCTCTCTGAATCTGTTTCTTCATATAGATATGGAGAGATATAGATGGGGATAGTAAAACAATAAATCTTTATCTTTCTCACAGGCAAAGTGGGGAGGAGGGAAAGAGTTTGAAATATAGGGAACAAAGACCAGGCCATATAAGATATTTGGGGAAGATAAGAGAATCAAAGATTTAGAATCTGAGTTGGAACAAAGAGAAGATAAAATTAGACCAGAAAAGTAGAATGGTGTGAGATTATGGAGGGCCAAAGAGATGAATTTAAAATGCGAAGTTAGTGAAGAAATAAAATGATCTAAATTTTCAGATCTGTGCATTAAAAGATATAGCATTCAAACCCCTTCACAACCTTTCGGTTTCTTCCACTTGACTCCTTTCCAAGCATGCTATGGTTGAGTGACACTGGCCTCTTGGCTTTTCCTCACACATGACATTCAAACTTCTCCCAACTTAAGGTCTTTGTACTAGTTGCCTGCTCCCCCCTACCTTGTGACCAGAAAGCTCTCCTTCACCTAGATCTCTTAGTTTTCCCATCATTCTTCAAGAGTCAGGTCAAATCTCACCACCCACTAGCTTCCTTTTGTATTCTAGCTATTCTCCCATAATGGCTAATGTTTTCCCTCTGAGATTACCTCCCATTTGTTCTGTTTTAATGTGCTTGTATGTCTGTAGTTATTTATATATCATCTCTCCCATTACAATATAATAGGGGCTTCTTGAGGACAGGAATCATGTATTTCCCTTTTCTTTGTAACCTGAGCCCTTAATATAATGCCTAGCACATAGTAAATGCTTAACAAATATAGTTGACCAATCAAAAGAATATATATGTGAAACAAATTCTGGCATTTGTATGGAGGAAGAGGAGCCTGGAGGTAGCAGGTATTGTCCAGCACTGTCTACTGAAGGAAAGGGAAGACTTAACATTAATCCCAAAATCATGGATATGGGAAGCAAAGTGCTACAGATAGAACAGTGAGGTCAATGAAGAGTAGGTGGAGGAGGAAAAATCATGAGTTTGAAATTTGGCATGGTGAGTTTGGGGAATTTCTAGAGTGGCCAGATAGAGATAGGTGGGAGGTGGGAGATGGGAGGGGTGGGTCTGGAGCTCAGAGGAGAGGAAGGTGCTGGAGACAGAGATGTGAGAGTCATCTTCACAGAGGTGGTAGCCGAAGGCACAGAACTGAATGAGGTTATCAAGGGAGGGAATAGAGAGAGAGGAAGAGATGGCCAAGGACAGGACTCTTGAAGAATACCTACATTAAAGAATCAGAAAAGGAAAAAGGAGTAAAGGAAAGAGACAGAGAAGTAGAGAGGTAAAAGCAGATACAGAAGAGGCAGCAGGGGAATAGGGAGTCACTGAAGATTTTTGAGCAAAGAAATAGATACAACAAAATTTATAAATAAAATAAAAGTATTGGGTTGAGTTGGGACAGCTGAGGGAAGGGTTGTTGGGGGTTTTTTGTTTTGTTTTGTTTTGTTTTTTTATAGAATTGGGGAGACTTAAGTATGTCTGTAGGCAGATGGCAAGGAACCAGTGGTGAAAGAGACTGAAGATGCCTTATTAACAAACCTTTAGAGGCTTCCTTGAACTAAAGGGAACTCCCTTGAAAGTTTGCCTGCTGCTGCTTGGGGAAATTCTGCTGCCAGCTGCCACAGCCACCTGGGCTCACTCTAGCAGGAGCAGGGGTTGCTTCATTCACCCACCCTGCTTTAACAATAAATTCTCTGCCCCCAAGAGGGGAATTATGGGAAGGATACAATATCTTATTCATCTCCTAGCCTTTTCTTTTTCCAGAGAAGGGAGGGGGCATGGATTTAAAGGCAGAAAACTAGATTTTAGTCCCTACCTCTGCTGCTGAGACTGATATCACTCTCCTAATGTTTCCTAATTCCTCCCTGCCTTCTCCTGCTCTCCCTCCCCTTTTCTTTCTTTCCCTTTCCTTTTGCTTTTCCTTTTCTCTCTCTCTCTCCCTCTCCCTCTCTCCCTCCCTTCCTTCCTTCTTTTCTTTTTCCCTCTCTATTTCTCTCTTCTCCCTCCCCCCAATAAAAATATTTAAATCTGAAGGAGTCAATTTTCCTTCCCCTTAGTAGCTCCGATGTAAATAGTTCACAGGAAAAGTGGGAAAATTAAACTTCCTGCTAGTGTACTGAAGATGGTTTTCCTTGCCTTTGCCTACCTTTGAGCACTATTGTACTCTGGTCTTAGAGATGGTTTCTCAACCCTGAGTGGTTTGTATCACTTGCTCTACTCTGCTCATGGATGAGTCAAATTTTATTCCTTTGCCTGATAGAGGAGTTTGGTCCCCATTTTGAAAATCCCTTCTCCTCATGTGCTTATTCTGTCCCCCCGACCGTATCTGACTGGTTGATTCTAGTCGCTATTTTCTCACTCTGCTCTAATAAATAGACTCGGAATTATAATTTACAGAGGTCATGATCGATGGAAAAAAACAAATGAGATCTGCAGCTGGCAAAACCCAATTTTAATATGAGGTGATAGAGCCAACTCACAACCTTCCTTAGACACCTTAACAAATGCTCTACTTAATATTCTGCTGGCAGGTACATCTCTAACAGACGCTCTCATCCATATTCAGAGACTATAGCTTAGCTTCATGGGGTCCAATAATTACCAGGCAGGATTTTGTCTGGAGCTTAGGAGCAAATGGCATCGAACCCCTTCCCCATTCCCTCTTATCCTTTTGAATTAGCATGGCTTATTCCCACTTTGGAAACTGGAAGGACCAAGGGTCAGCCATGCAAATGGCATGAACTCTGCTTGCAGTGCCAGTTAAAAGTCAGCCACAGAAATAAAGTTAGGAAACATCTATACAGTTCTGATTAGCACAGAAGTGGCTTTCTATCAGTTTTGGAGGTCAGCTCACAGGGCAGAGCTGTTCTAGGCAAAATTAAAAAAAAAACCCAACAACAACAATATATTCATCCCAGTTTGAATACTTTTTTAAGTGAAAAAAATGTTTTTTTACATTACTCATTTCTGGATATCCCCCTTCAAAACTGAACAGGCACACCAAAAACCAATTAACACCAATACAAGGAGTTGTCTGCTCTGTGTGCAACATTCAGTACCCAGAGCCCCCCCACCTCTCTACCAAAAGGAGAAAAATGCATTTTATCACCTGTAGAAAACATATTTTCCCTCTACCTAAGGCAAACATGAAACTCGACAGGGATGATTGTGGTAGCAGGGATCCAACCCAACCCAATCCAGTACAAACACAGAACAGAAAATAATAGACCATTTATTTACTAGCTGTATGATCTTGGCCAGTCATTTCACTTCTCTCTAGGTCTGTTTCTGTCCCATCTGCTTTTCCAGTTATGATTTGATTCAATTCTAACCTATTGAGAATTCTTTGGATCTTTCATCTAGCATATTGGTTAGCCTTATGTGTCACTTGTTCCTGATTAGTATTTGACATTATATCAACCTTATTGTGTTAATTTTTTCTTACTTTAAATTTTTTTTAAATTTAAGATGGTTTTCAACATTTTATTTTTGTAAGATTTTAAGTTCTGAATTTTTTCACCCTCCCTCCTGTACCTCTCCTCTCCCTAAGACAGCAAACAATCGGATACAGGTTATACATGTACAATCATTTGAAATGTATTTCCATATTAGTTGTGTTGTGAAAGAAAAATCAGACAAAAGGGGAAAACCATGAGAAAGAAAAAAAACAAACAAAAATGGTAAAAATACTATGCTTCAATCCACTTTCAATCTCCACGGTTCTCTCTCTCTGGATACGGATGGCATTTTGTATCCCAAGTCTACTAGAATTGTCTTGGATCACGGTATTGCTGAGAAGAGCTCAGTCTATCATAGTGGATTGCTGGTTTTGCTGTTATTGTCTTACTACATTCTTAAACATGGCCACTCAATCACATTTTCCAGGACAAGGAGAACTTACATCTTCTCTAGGAGATTTAGATGTGTTCTAGAAACTATCTTGGGAGACCCCATCTATCCTTTCTCTGAACACTTTCAAACCTTTTCTCCTAACAATGTAGGGTTCATTCACTATATGGGGCAATAGATCGAGTGCCAGGCCTGATGGCAGGAATACCTGTGTGACCCTTGACAAGATGCTTAACTTCTTTTCACCTCAGTTTCCTCATCCACAAAATGGGGACAATAATGATAGCACCTACCTGTCAGGGTTGTTGTGAAGTCAAATGAGATAATAATTGCAAAGTGTTTAGTACAGTGCCTGGCACGTGGTAGACAGTTTATAAATGTGAGCAGTTGTTATCCTTACTACTTAGCTTTCTCTCCTGTCACAAATTATAAGGATCTCATCATGGTCTCACTGATATACACACCTAGAACTTGGAATTCTAACTGAGAAGCACCTATTTTCATTTCATTACATATCATTGAGCCTTACTTGGTGGGATGAGAGCTGTGACCTAAATGTGGCCATGGATATTCTTGGAGAAGGCTTGGTTCACCCTTGTGGAGCTAAAGTCCAGTCATGGGACCACCGGAGTCCCCACGTGCTTGGGAGGTGCAGGGAGAGTCTTGGTTGCTACATTCTCCCCTAAATAGTCTATGTTCTACAGTGCACTGATCTTCCTCCACCCCAGCCTGGGCTTTGATGGTTGGATGTCTTCTCAGTGTGCTAAGTATGAAATAAATTGAGCTGGTGGGACTCAAGCTTTTGCCGTGTGGTGGGACAAGAAAAGAAGAGCTAGAAGGAAAGAGAGAAGTGTAGTTCTGTGCAGTGAGTATGAGACAGACACCTGGTCTTAGAGTGGTGACCAAGTGGAGGGACAGGCCTAAATCCAATGTGGCCTGTTCTCACAGTAGTTGCAGATCACAGCTCATCACAAGAAAGTTCTGTATCTCCAGCTCCTGCTGGGTGGATAACTAATTGGACAGCATCACTTCCGGTGCTGATTCCAGAGTTAAGATTGTGAGAGGCAGATGTTCAAGAAAATTAAGTTAGTTTCGGAAGGACCAGAAGTCCTACCTCAGAAAGACTCATGAGCATTCTAATGGCTCACTTCTGAACCTGCTTGGGGACCTTGAGACCTCAACAGCAAAGCTCATTGGAGTCAGACCTGGCCATTTCTAATACACACATATAATGTCAGAGTTTGGAGTCTCAGACAAGACAGGAAGACTCATAAACTGACTAAATCTCTGAGGACTGTTAGTTCCAGGCTTACGAACTTTATCTCAGAAACAGTAAATGTCAAGACGTGCACAATGACGGCGTGATGTTCATTTACCATCTAAGAACTCTTGCTGGGGTCCTACTAAGAAATCTTGGTGTTCAAGACAAATACACGTCCATCCCTGGGTAATTTAGAGATGGAGTGATTTCTTTCAGTCTATAAATCTCCCCAGAGAACCAAAACAGTTGGGGGGCACTTGTCAGCATCTGTTCCAAAGAACTCGCTGTGCTCAGATCAAGAGTTAGCTGGACTACCTGGTGATCAGAACAACTAAGTTGAAAAGGGCCCATTAACCACTGTAGGGAGAGCTAGGATTGGAGCCAAGAGATTTCATCCTGACTCTAGAAGGGAAGGACCAATTTGGAAAGGGCTGCAGACCATAAGAAGTGATGGTCATATTGGATTTTTGGACCACAGTTACAATATAAGAATCGACAGGCTCGGCAGCCAGAGATGGAAAGAGTTAGCTAGCACCAATATACTTGCCTAGTCTGGCAAATCTGATTTTTAAAGGGGGGCTTTAACTTGAAAAGGAATGGGAAGGAAGAAGTAGTAGACCTTTAGCTCCCAATTTCATCCCCTTGATTCATCCTGATGGGAAAAGGATTAGTTTAAAGCCACCATGGCCCCCCAGCCATTATCAGATCTAGGGTACATAGGTACCTCAGTATCATCATAAGCATTCATGTAAGTTTCAAAAATATCCCATGAACTTGGCTCTTTTCAACAATCCAGTGATCTGAGACAATTCCAATAGACTTGTGATAGAAAGAGGCATTCCCATCCAGAGAGAGAACCATGGAGGCTGAATATGGATCAAAGCAGAGGATTTTCACCTTTTTGTTGTTTGTTTCTTTTTTCTTTCTCATTTTCCCCCTTTTGATCTGATTTTTCCTGTACAGCATGACAAATATGGAAATATATTTAGAAGAATTGCACATATTTAACCTATAGCAGATTTTTTTTCTGTTGTCTTGGGGAAGGGGGGAAAAGAGGGAAAAAAATTTGTAACACAAGGCTTTGCATGTTGAAAACTATCTTTGCATGTATTTGGAAAAATAAAATGTTATTTTAAAAAATCAAAAACCTCCCATGAATTAGATATATGGTAAGTCACAGTTGTCACAGTCATAATCATCCCAAATATGACATATGCAGGTATTCACATTAGAATTGCATGCAGCAGGCTAGGCCAATCACGTGCAACCTTGATTTTTATTGTCCTATGTGCTTATGGAAATAAGTCATACTCACAACAATTACACCCTTGACTTATCATATGACTCATGGAACGTTTGTGAGAATTACAGGAACAAAGTTGCATATATAACTTATGTTGAATTTGTGTGAAGAGACAGCACCTTGCATATCAATTCCACACCCAGTACATGAGCACCTTGTCTGACTGTCCACATGTATAACTTCAGATACCTGATCTGAAAAGGAGAGAACTGGATTTTCTGATCCAGTTCTGTGGGTTCCGTAAGTAAAAATAATTTTGATTACAGAATTTCAATAGGGTTTCCTTTGTGATCTCCTATGTATTTATTTCATTTTCTTCATTTATAAACATGATTCTGAGAAAGGCTCCAAAAAGGTTGAAGAACCGGGCTTGAGGTTACTTCTTATCTGAGCTGCCCAAGAGGGATCAGGGTAGAACTATGAGCTGGGGATTGGGTTTATAGGCAAATTGGGCTTGGGGACAAATTGGGCTGAATAAATCCAGCCAGACCCCAGACTGAGTTAGGATCTCAGGAGACCTGGATTGAGACAACTGATGGGAGCATTGATATTTATTAGGTTCTTGTCCCAAACTCCATAATCTTAAGGATTGACTCACCAAGAATCTGTGTTTGTAACATTTGCACGATGGCCCTCCCTTCCTAGGTATGGAGCAAGCAATTACCTTGTCCTTTTTGTTAGTGTATTGAGGCACTGACTTTGACTAAAGGGCTGATCTCTGAGCAACGTCTGACCCATGTATAGAAGGCAAGCTTGCTCGGCATAATGGACCATAGCTGCCCAGTTTGAAAGGCTCTCAAAATAATGCAATTTCCTTCCCTCACAGCATTGTGTTTTCTAAGGCAATCCCTGAAAGAAGCAGCTGGATGGTACACTTGATATGATTAGGCTTGGAGACTAGGTCTGAAACTAGCCTCAGATATCTGCCTGTTTGCCTCAGTTTCCTCATCTTTATTTGATTTTTTTTAGGTCATACAATTTTTAACTTATTTTTAATACATATTGTTTTATGAATTATGTTGGGAGAGAAAAGTCAGAGCAAAAGGGAAAAACCATGGAAGAGATGAATAAAAACAGAAAAAAGAACTAAACAAAGAAATGAATGAACATAGCATGTGTTCCTCATCTTTAAAATAAAGGTAATAATAGCAACTAAGTTGTCAGCACAAACAAGTGAGATAATATTTACAAAGCATTTTTCAAGCTAAAGAGAAAGATATAAATGCTAGTTGAGGAAGATAGATGGAGCAGTGAGCAGAGAGCAGTGGACCAGTAGTCAGAAAGATCAGAGTTCAATCTTACCTCAGACACTTAAGCAGTATGATCCTGGGCAGGTTGCTAAACTTTCTTTGCTTCAGTTTCTTCATCTGTAAAATGAAGATTATATTAGTACATACCTCCCATTGTTGTGAGAATAAAATGAGATATTTGTGAATTGCTTTGCAAACCTGAAATCACTATATAAATGCCAGCTATTATTACTCTTATTATGTCTATAATTAACCCTGAAACTCATAACCTGGAAAGTAGTATACTTCTGTTTACAAAGTGTTTTCACATAAACTGTTTCATCTGATCCCACATAACCCTTTCTTTGAAAGCAAACTCCAAGGTTTGTCTTTGGGACAATGAAACACTTGAGGATTTTTTTAAAGCACTCCCCATTTAATGGTCTCATATTTCAAATGTTATAGACAACACACACACACACACACACACACACACACACACAAATAAAAAGAAATTTAACAGAAACAATGAACAACCCCAAATAGTTAAGTAGCAACATGAAAAACTCTTGAACATTATCTTTAAAAATATAAATTAAAGTCTTCTTGTTAAGAAGTAACATAAGAAATAAGCACTTATTTTTTATTTTATTTTATTTTTTTGCAAAATGCATATGAAAACATTTTCAGGCAAAATCTTACCATGATAGAAAAAAAATCTAGTATACCAAGAAGTTATGTGAGATATACAATGCTCAAAAAGTGTCTATGATATACAAAATAGAGCTATCATTAGACCATGAATTTGATCTCTACCGAATGATCTTTGAAACTGAGAAGGTATCTCCAAAAACTTTAAGTCCCAACTAAAACCTCACCTATGTAGGAAGCCTTCCCCAACTCCTCTTAATTCCCTCTGTTATCTCCTACTGATATCATTTGCTTTCCCATATACATTTGTTTGCATGTTGTCCCCCTCATTAGATTGTGAGCTTCTTGAGGGAAAGGGCTGCCTTTTGCCTCTTTTTATATTTCCAGTGTTTAGTGAAAATGCCTAACATCACAGTAGGTAAGCACCTACTGTTTAGTGCACCTATCAATGTTTACTGATTAATCAATCAATACATTCTTTTGACAAGATTCAGGAAATCAAAGGGTCAACCAACACATGTTCATGATGTCTTCGGAAGTAAATTCAATTCTGCAATCCTCTTGAAGGTTCTTTGAAACTCTTTGGTCCATTTCCTATTGAGATTTGGACTTCCGAAAAATCTCAGTATTTTGATTTCTGCAGCTTGGTCAGTATCAGTGTACAATTACTCTCCTCCTCCCTGGTGGTATTAAAAGTTGAAGCAAGCATACTGCTTACTCTTAAGACCATTTTTAAAACCCTGAAGATTAAGTGGCAATGAGATCTACTTTGGAAAGCAATTTACTGTCAACCTTCAAGGCATCAATCATTTTAAATGTTTAAGCTATTGAGAAAAACCCACTCAGTGTCAGTCTAACATCTTTAAACAACTCAAAAGAAAAAAAAATGCTTTTTTTCTCGTATGTGGAAAAGCTAAATCAAACAAATTTTTGTCTTATAAGTTAAAGCATGCTTCATTTTTTTTACTGCTGATTCAGAGAGGCTGGTTAGTTAATTCAGTCTACTCAGATGTCTGTTTCATATATTTCAAAGAAAATTAACTTAAGAAACTTAAAATTGGTCTAACATTTGGGGAATCTGAAACATTTGAACATATTAGTTAAATCTAAGAGTATAAAAAATCTTTTTACTTCTCATTTAGGGTATGACACGAACACATGAAAATTGGTACAAAATGAGTTTTACATGAACAAATGCTTCAATTAAAGTCAGTCTGATTATTCCTTACCAGTGGTGGTAAAGCAATAACAATAAACAGCTAACATTATATGTACCTATACGTGCTGGGACTTTGCTAAGTGCTTTACAACATTATCTCATTTTATCCTCACAACAATGTTGGGAGGTAGGTGCTGTTATTATGTCCATTTAATAAATGAAGAAATTGAGGCAAGCCCCTGGAGATAAGTGACTTGCCCACAGTCACATAGCTTGTGTCTGAAGTCGGATTTGAACTGAGGTTATTGGACTCCTGTCCAGAGCTACACAGAGGTATATTTATATCACATATATTTATATTATATATCACAGAGTAATATTTGTAAGTCTTGTTGGTTTTGAAGGAAAACTTCCCCTACCTACTACTGCCTAGTCAGGTAGCTAGCCCTGAGGCTTGCTATTGGCCACGAAGTCGCCCTAATTTGATAAAAGAAATCACCATTTGAGATTTTGCAGTGCTTTTTTATACCTACAATTCATTATCTTTACAGAAGAGGAAATTGAGGCACAGAGGGTTCGTTAAATTATTTACTCAGGTCCATGCAGCTAATGTCTGAGGGCAGGATTTAAACTTGGGTCTTCCTGACTCCAAATCCAATCAGTCTACTTCTATGCACTGTTCCACTCAGCTGCCTAAAACTAAACCTTTCCCTTTGCATTTGGTGGTGCTGAAATCACAAACAGCTCCATGTTTGGTTCTCAAGAGGCTCAGTCTGCAAGAGGATTTGAAATCTCCCCAGCATCTTATCCAATGTAATACGGTTATGTAGATGAAGATGCACCAAGCTAAAAGATGCATCCTGGGACATTTACAGCAGAAAGCCCAGTGATGATTTGTCCAACCCATAAGGATAAGCTGGTCCCTCCAAATTGCAGAGGTGATGAGTGATACAGCTGAGAAAGCAGCACCACATTTTAATTCTGCTTAGGATTGCTGCAAGGTTGAGAGGAACCTGGGGCTTGCAACTGGTAAATAAATATAGAGTTGGGGAAGGATGAAATATATGCTTTTGATGCCCTTATCCCTTAAGGACCAAAGCTGAATTCATCAGAAGCTCCTGATTAGGGTGGATGTGTTCGGGAAGCACTGGTTGAGTGATTCTCGTTGCTATGGAAACAGAGAGAGATGTAGCATTGCATCTCCAGGTGCTGGGACCGCTCCCCATGGCCTCCCATATGGGCACCATTGCCCAAAGCTAGCCTGGCCCGTTCCCATTTTGCCCTAGTCTTCCTTCTGATTTCCTGTCAAACTCCATAAACACAAACCCTTTCTAAACAAACTTGTCCCAGTCCAGCTGAACGTGGTACTTCCGGTTCTGAGTACAGGGGAGCGGGAGCACTCATGTACCAGTCCAGATTGTGAAAACCACATCTTTCTTTGTATTCTTTGTCCTTGCACAGTCCATTAATGTACAAGTTGGCAGCTCCCCTTAATGGGTTTTGACTGGAGTCTCAGGCCATTCAGTGGGAAAACTTCATTGCTCATTCTGTGTCTGTAATTCACAAAGTCCTAATAAGGCTTTTAAACCACACTCTCCTGCGATTTTATCCTCGCTAAGTTTTGAAAACTCAACTCCAGCAAGTCCTGAAACTTTGGCATAATTTCATTCTGTGTCATGTTTCTGCGAGAGGCAGTTGACAGTTAATTAAATTCCTTCTACCGGTATCGTCCCTGAAAATCTTCAGCCTTGCGACCTTCTTATAACCATTAGACATTTCATTAAAACATCTGCGCCGCCCAGCAGGCGGCCCCCCCACCCCAGATCCCCCCTCTCCCCGCCGTCTCCTACCTCCTCCTTCTTTCCCCTTCCGCTTTCCCCCTTCTCTCTTTCCCCTTCCCCCTTTCCCTTTCATTTCCTTTTTCCCTCCCCTTCCTCCTTTTCGCCTCCGCCCTCGCCCCCCCCCCCCACTCCTAGGGAGTCTGGGGGCTGGACGAAGGAGGGCGGGACTGAGAGGACAGTGATGGCTCAGACTGGATTCCTGTGGGATTAGAGTCCTAAGGGTGCCCACAGCTGGACCTGTTCTTTTACTATTGAAAGAGGTGGCAATTTCGGCTTCTACCCTGTTATATATGTATTTCCTCTTCCACCAGGGCTAAATTAGAAATCTGGTTCTTGGGAGTGGAGAAGAACTCAGTCATTTTTAAATCATGAAAACTGATTTGGGGAGGGGGGAGAAAGGGCTTGGACTTACACACAGAGGGAGCTCCAATGGGGGTTTGCTCGATTTAATAGAAAAGAGCCTAGTCCAGAACCATTTGCATGCTTATAAAATCAATTCTGCTCGTGGGTCCTTGCCTCAGAGACCATATTATATATTGAATCCATATTATCTTTATTTAATCATTGAGCTAGACAATAATAAAAATAATAGCAGCAGCACTTATATAGCAGTATATCTGTAACATTAACTAAGCATTTTTCCTTTGTAAAAACATTTTTATACCTTTTTATTTTCCAAACACATGCAAAGATAATTTTCAACATTCATCTTTGCAAAACTTTGTATTCCAATTTTTTCTCCTTCCCTTCCCACTACCTCCTTTCCTAGACAATAAGTAATCAGATATGGGTTAAACATGGGCAATACTCCTAAACATATTTCCACATTTATCGTGCTGCACAAGAAAAATCAGATCAAAAAGAAAAAAATGAGAAAGAAAGAACAAGTAAGCAAACAACAAAAAAGGTGAAAATACTGTGTTGTATCCACATTCAGTCCCTACAATCCTCTCTCTGGATGCAAACGGCTCTCTCCATCACAAGTCTATTGAAATTAGCTTGAATCATCTACTTGTTGAAAAGAGCCAAGTCCTTCAGAGTTGATCATTCATAATCTTGTTGCTGTGTACAATGTTCTTTTGGTTCCACTCACTTTACTTTAACTAAGCATTTTTACAAACAATTGTCTTGTTTGATCCTCACATCAGTCCCGGGAATTTAGGTGCTATTGTTATGTTCATTTTATAGTTGAGACATTAAGGTTACATGACTTGTCCAGGATCACAGAGCTTTGAACTCAGTCTTCCTAACTTTAGGAGAAGGCATTTATCCATCCCACCACCTGTGCCCAGAGACACAAACTACCAACATAGTCCAGCAATTGTGTGGGAGCACTCTGCTCTGTACAGTAAATAATATTAGCCCATATGGATGTCAGTTGGTGATTGGATGCTATACATAGGCAGGCAAGGCAGCTAGAACTTTCCTAAGCTCCTCCAAGAGTAGCAAGCACTGGCTAGGGCCCCGAGTTCATTCAGATCCATTTGCGTCCCCCCCCTAAAAAGTCAGGTCTCAAAGGACACACTGTCTTCTTAACTGAGGCTGTATTGAATTCTGGGAGTAGTATTGATCTCAAAAGATAGATAATGACAATGAATATGTTTATTACATTTGCAGACCTTGGACAAATCACTTAACCTTTAAAAAGTTGTTTTCTCCTCCACAGATTCATGTGGTAGGTAGACTGATGTCCTTTTACAGTCTTTCGGTCTGATTTTTAAATGGGAACAAAAGCAGTAGTACCATTTATTTAAGTGGCCCATTAATTGAATTCAATTGGCTTGAGTCAAGGAGCCTGGCTTCCATTTAGTATCAGCAGCCAGACAAAACACAAGAAACTTTTTGCCCTCAAGGAGCTATTACTCTGGGGACCCAGTACAACATGTACACAGAATGCAAACTAATACAAAATTATCTTTAAGAGGGTAAGTGCTATTTAAGCCACCCTAATGTGGGCTGCAATGCCCAGACACAACCAGGTTTAGTCATTGGGACTTATCAATCTGGAAAGAAATTCTTTTTTAAAACGTTAGTTTTAAATAATTTCATTGATATAGTTTTTGCCAGATTTTCCTCCTTATTCTTTGCCATTACCCCAACCAAGATCATCCCTTATAACAATTTTTAAAAATTAAATTTCCAATTTAAAAATAAGGAAAATGTCTCAGCAAAACTAACTCACACACCAAAAATATGTATCAGTGATATCCACATAATGACCTCCACTTCTGCAAAAGGAAGGGGTGAGGTACCTTCTCATCCCTCTGCTTTGGGGCCAGGCTTGTTCTTATTTTGCAATGTGTCTCTTAGGTTGTCTTGTGGTCTTAGCATTTAAATTGTATTTATTGTGGAGGATGTTTTGCTGGCCCTTTTAATTTCATTTTGCATCAGTTCACTTAAACTTTCCAATATTTTTTGGATTCATCATATTCATTTCTAACAGCACAGAAATATTCCATTCCATTCCTATATTACAATCCAGCCAATTACTAAAAAAAGGAGCAGCCACTTTGCTTTCAGCTTTTCGCTACCACAAAAATTGCTACTCTATTTGTTTTAGACAGGGTCTTCTTGACCTAAAAACTCAATAATTATACATTGCTTTATAAAGTTATCGAACTGATTGCTATCCACAAGAAACACATTAGTATCCCTCTTCCCCCAACTCCTCCCAATAATGTCTATGGAAATAAATTCTTAAAACTTTTGCTTAATCCTAAATCCCTGTTTGTAGTTGAGTGGATTGATTTTGTAAGAATAATGTTTTTAAACGCCTCAAGTAATTTTAAAATTTTATTATCCTATTAGTCCATAGGATTAAACCAATTATATTGAAATCTAATTAGTAAAATACATTTTAAAAACTAAGTTTATAGACTTCAGGTTAAGAACCTCAATTTCTTTCTTTTTTTTTTATTAAAGCTTTTTATTTTTAAAGTATATGCATGGAATTTTTTTTCTGAAGTAATTGGGGTTAAGTGACTTACTTGTCTACAGTCCCACAGCTAGGGAATAGTAAGTGACTGAGTTCAAATCTGAACTCGGGTCCGACTGACCAGAGCTGGTGCTCTATCTATCCATTGTGCCCCCTAGTTGTCTCGCATGGATACTCTTCAATATTCACCCTTGCAAAACCTTGTGTTCCAAAATTTTTCCCTCCCTATCCCCCAGGCTCTTCCTAGATGGCAAGCAATCCATTATATGTTAAACAAACGGGGTTCTTGCAAATCAAGAACCCCATTTCTTTAAAAGAGATTGAACTAGGAAAATTCTTAATTGCCTGTATAATTGATGCAGGAACCAGAAAATAAGTGTAAAATTACTCTAATAAATCTTGGCAACAGAAATAAACAGGAAATCTGAGTAATTTCTTAACGGTCACTTTATTTTAGGATGTGGATAAAGAGGGTAGGATAAATAAGGAATGTGGGACTGGGGATGGGATGTGGGGGGGATTGTGGGGAAAGAGGAACAGGTTCTGAATAAAGAAGAGGGAAGGGTGAAGATGGGTTTGTTTCTGGAAGCCGAGTGGGACCGGCCCGGATGAAGAACAAAGGTCAGCTCCACAGAAGACGCTGAGGAGGAGGGCGAAGCTTTGATAAGCCTGGACGAGCGGAAGAAGACTCTGAGGAGGACGAAGCTTCGAGAAGCCTGGACCAGCCAGGCTCCTTTCTAGAGACGAGCATGGGCCTTGGGTGCGGGAGCTCTCCAAGGTCCCCGGAGAGGGGCGGGCCCAGAGACCAGGCAGGTGGGAGGGAGGCCCCAGAGCCCGGCTCCCGTTTTCCGGCCTACCCGAGCACGGTGGGCTAGGCCGGCCCGGGCCTGGCCTTAGGGAGAAGGGTCAGGCGCGGGCTCGAGAGCGGGCGGGGCCGGGGCCGGGGGACTCTCGGTGGGAGCCTCCACCGTCAGCAGGACAGTCAGGCTCCCGCTGCCGTACTGCCTGTTGTTCCAGCGCACGTGGAAGCCGATCACGAAGACGGGGCAGTAGTCCGCCATGCCCACGCACAGAAGGGCCGGGGGACGCGCCGGTCTTTGCTCAGAAATCGGCCCGCCGGCCGGCGGAGCACGCGTCCTGCGAGGCCGAGGGACGGCGGAGAAGAACGAGGCCTTCTCGCGGGGAGTTCTCGCTGGCCCGGCTGGAGGCTCTCGAGAAATGACGGGGACGGCTCGGGGGCTCTGGTTATGACCTCGCTCCCGTAGCCTGGTTACCGCCTAACAACTTGTGACCTCACAGGGAAGCCTGCCGCCAGCCTGGAGGGGGCGGGGGTGGAGCCCGTGGAATTCTTGGGTCGAAGGGGGTCCTGGCCCCCCGCGCTGGCCATCCGGGCCTCTGACACTTGTCCACGGGCATGGCAAGTGGGGCCTCCCCTCTGAAAGGAGCAGGGCTAACCCTGCTGAAGCATCCTTCCTAAACTGGGGTAGTGGGGGGGCACAGAACTATATGTGGGCAGAGAACTTAAACTCTGGCCTAGACAGCCCGGTCCGAGCCCCTTCCAGCTGTAGGGCCACCGTGCCATGCTAGTCAGAGCACTGTGACCCAGCTGGGATCACCCACTAGCGCACCACTCCAGTGGGTTACCATACTTTAGGAAGGATACTGATAAGATGCTGAAGATATATTCACACGAGGGAAACCAACACAACATCTCTGCCAGCAGAGGAGGCAGACTTAGGAGGAATATGATAAGGTCTCCAAGCAGAGTCAGGGTTGTAGCATCTGTCACATGGAAGGGGGATCTGGATTTGTTCTCAGGGCCCCAGCAGGCAGACTTAGGAGCAATGAATGACGGAAGTCTATAGAAGACAAATAAATGTAGGCTGGAGGCAATTTACAAAGAAAAAAATTCTTGACAAGGAGAGCTTGAATAGACTGGGCCACAGTCCTGGGAGGGAGGGAGGGAGTGGGCTCCTCCTGGAAGGCTGCTGACTTGTCCCCTGGTGTGATGTAGAGTGGAGAGGGAAGGGTTCTTGTTCAGGTAACAGGTTCCCTTTTAACTATCAGAGATTCTGTGATTCTGACCTTTGAGGGTGGCAGCCCCAAGCAAATAGTTCTTTTCCCCCCATCTGGGAGGGGGCATGGGGAAAGCAAGTCCCCCCACCTGTTCTCTGGAGGAACAAATAAACTGACATTTAATAAGGACTCACTATGTACCTTTAGTCTGTACCCAAGTGGTGGGGATATGAACAGAAAGTTGTGCGAGACAACCCCTGTCCCAGGGAAGCTTCCTTTCTAATAAAGGGGGAAGACAACACATATTTTCACTCTAAGTCAGATGGACTTTGACAAGACACAATGGTAATGACTTCTCTTTAGTCTCTTTAGTGTCATTTGTGTTAATAAAATAGTTTCTGTTGGTGATGTTGAATGGATCATTTGATGGGCCCAAGGGTTTGAGTGGTGAGAACAGTTTTTTCTGGACCTTTGGTAGTTGTGACAGTTGAGGAGGAAGGCCCTGCAGAGGCAGTTGCCAGAGTGGGATCTTCACAGAGGGCGGCTTCCCCGGGATCGTGGCTTCAGGGCCAGGTAGGAAGCAGGCTAACGGGCTGAGGTGGAGGTGAGGTGCTGTTATACCTGGCATTTGGGCTTACCCGCCTGTTGATGGCAGTTGGCATCTGCAGAATCTGTTAGCAGGTTGGGATCCCCAAGGTGGGGTTGTTCACTACAGCTTCAGGGACAGGCTGGAAGTAAGGCTGATGGCCTTGGGGATGGAGGAAGGAGCTGATGTTGTTTCCTCTTGGTGGCAGATGATTGGCAGGCCCCTTCTCCACAGGGGTTGTTCCCCTGTATGTGGGAGTATAACCTGAGAGCTGGTGCTCTAGCCCAGTACTTGAGTCTTCCCAAGGGCTGGAGGTAGATGGTAGCTAGTTTGGCAGTTGGGACTAATGGACTGAGGAGGGGGTTGGGGGAAGGTGCTGTTATACCTGACTTTTGGGCTTACTTACCTGTTGATGGTAGTTAGCACCTGCAGAAGTAACTGCCAGTTGGGATCCCCTCCGGGGGACTGACTGACTGAATTTTTGGGGACTGGAGATGAGCAGAGAGGTCAGCTATTGAAGGAAAGAGGAAGGGATAGCTTAAGGGCATAGCTAGAGAGGGTGGCCTTGGAGAAAATGTGGCCACCCATGGAGACTGGAGAAAAAAAGGCAAGAAAGGAGGGTTGAGTTAGAAGGTTTTTGAAGTAAAGAATGGAGTAGAAGAGGGAGCCGTGATGGGCACAGGTAGTTTTAGAAGAAAAGAGAATAGCTCTTTCAAGGAATCTTATGGAGCAGGGTTTCTTAATCTGGAGTTCAAGGATCCCTAAAGGATCTATGGATAGATCTATGGATAGAACTTGGATGAGAAAAAAAAAGACTTTATTTTCATGAGTTTATAATTGAACTTTAGCTTTTTCTTCAATTATGAATGTGGACAACAAATTCTGAGAAGGGCTCCATAGGCCTCACTGGGTGGCCAAGGGCCCAATGATGTGGAAAATGTTAAAACATTAAGACCCTTACCATAGTTAATCCTGGAACAGAAAAGGATTGCTGGTAAGCAATGAATAGTGACTTTGGGGCATATAATTTTCTCATCTGTCTAGTTCAATAACAGTGAAATGGAGGTTCAAAATGTAGAGTGGGAGGGGGTGGGTAGAGTAGAGATTCAGGACAGGTAGGGCTGGGGTGGGTGAGGACTAGAGAGCAGGAAGGGACAGAAGGGGCTTTTATCTTGGAGCCAAGGGAATAAACCCTGTGGAGAAGGGACTTATCATTTCCCTTCCCTGCCTACCCTACCCCTTAGGGTGGTTTAGGCCACCTACCTAGAAGAAGGGAAATCCGTAGGAAGGGCCAAACACCTTACCCAGAGTGCCAGCTCTCAGGATCTCTCTCCCTCTCCCAGCCACACAGAGGAACAACCCTGTTGTTGACTGCTCCCACCAACTCCTGCTGACAGGCAGGTAAACCCAAGTCAATCTCCCCTTACCTACTGACTTCTTCCATTACCTGCACACACACAAATCTATCCTATCCTTAGGAAATGCTAACTTCTTTGTTCAGTCCTCTCAAACTATCATCACACATCTCTCTTCCCCTTTAATAGAAAAAGCTTGGTTTCTCCTTTCCTAAAAGTCTTTCTAGATTCTCCTGAGTGCTAGCATTCTCCACTGTCCAAATTCCTTTGAATGTATTTCATACTGATTTTGTAGTATTGTTTCCCTCAAGGACAAAGTGAATTTCTAAAGTAAGGGGGGAATGTCTGGCCTGTGAAATCATTTGGTCTGGCACTGCCAAAGTCACCACAGGAGATGATGAACTAAAAGCGAGGTACCATCTCCTATTGTTTCAGTTCTATAGGCTGATAATTTTGTATGGCCCAGGAATGATGTCATAAATATCCAAAGGATCCTTAGCAGAAAAAAGGTTCCCTACACCTGTTCTAAAGGGAAGGGATCTTTGGCAATAAGAGAAGAAAAAGAGATTAAAGGAGTTAGAGTAGGTAATGAGGAAACCAAACTATCACTCTTTGCAGATGATATGATGGTATTCTTAGAGAACCCCAAAGACTCTGCTAAAAAGCTATTAGAAATAATCCACAACTTTAGCAATGTTGCAGGATATAAAATAAATCCACATAAATTATCAGCATTTTTATACATCATTAACAAAATCTAACAGCAAGAGATACAAAGAGAAATTCCATTTAAAATAATTGTCGATAGTACAAAATATTTGGGAATCTATCTACCAAGGGAAGGTCAGGAACTATATGAACACAATCACACAACACTTTCCACCCAAATAAAGTCAGATCTAAATAACTGGAAAAATATCAAGTGCTCATGGGTAGGCCGAGTGAATATAATAAAAATGACAATACTACCTAAATGAATCTACTTATTTAGTACCAAACCAATCAAACTCCCAAGAAATTATTTTACAGAGCTAGAAAAAATAATAACAAAGTTCATCTGGAAGAATGAAAGGTCAAGAATTTCAAGGGAATTAATGAAAAAAATGTCAGTGAAGGTGGCCTAGCTATGCCAGATCTAAAATTATATTTTAAATCAACAGTCATCAAAACCATTTGGGACTGGCTAAGAAATAAAGGAGTTGATCAGTGGAATAGGTTAGGTTTAAAGGACTAAATAGTCAATGACTATAGCAATCTAGTGTTTGACAAACCCAAAGACCCCAGCTTTGGGGATAAGAACTCATTATTTGACAAAAACTGCTGGGAAAATTGGAAAGTAGTAAGGCAGAAACTAGGCATTGATCCACACCTAATACCCTATACTAAGATAAGGTTGAAAAGGGTTCATGATTTAGACATAAAGAGTGATGCTAAAAGCAAATTAGGAGAACAAGGGATAGCCTACCTCTCAGATATGTGGAGGAAGGACTTTATGACCAAAGAAGAACTGGAGCTCATTACTGAACAACAAATAATTTTGATATTAAGTTAAAAAGTTTTGTACAAATAAAACTAAAAAAGTTTTAAGTGTTCTGATAAAGGCCTCATTTCTACAATATATAGAGAACTGACTCAAATGTATAAGAATTCAAGCCATTCTCCAATTGATCAATAGTCAAAGGATATAAACAGATAATTTTCAGATGATGAAATTGAAACTATCTACTGATATGAAAGAGAGTTTCAAATCATTATTGATCAGAGAAATGCAAATTACGACAACTTTAAGATACCACTACACACCTGTCAGATTGGCTAAGATGACAGGAAAAGATAATGATGAATGTTGGAGGGGATGTGGGAAAACTGGGACATGGATGCATTGTTGGTGGAACTGTGAAAGAATCCAACCATTCTGGAGAGCAATTTGGAACTATGGTCAAAAACTTATCAAACTGTGCATACCCTTTGATCCAGCAGTGCTACTACTGGGCTTATATCCCAAAGAGATCTTAAAGAAGGGAAAGGGACCCCCCATGTGCAAGAATGTTTATGGCAGCCCTTTTGTAGCAACAAGAAACTGGAAACCTAGTGGATGCCCATCAGTCTGAGAATGGTTGAATAAGTTATGGTATATGAATGTTATGGAATATCTATAATAAACAACCAGCAGAATGATTTCAGAGAGGCCTGGAGACATTTGCATGAACTCATGCTGAGTGAAGTGAGCAGAACCAGGAGATCATTGTACACAGCAACAATTAGATTATACCATGCCCAATTCTGATGGACTTGGCTCTTTCTAGCAATGAGATGATTCAGGCCAGTTCCAATGATCTTGTGATGATGAGAGCCATCTACACCCAGAGAGAACTGTGGGAACTGAGTGTGGTTCACCACATAGTATTTTCACTTCTTTTGTTGTTGTTTGCTTGCATTTTATTTTTTCTCATTTTTTTCCTTTTTGATTTGATTCTTCTTGTGCAAAAAGATAATTGCATAAATGCATATGCCTATATTCAATTTGCATATATTTTTACTATGTTTAACATGTATTGCATTACTTGCCATCTAGCAGAGGCAGTGAGGAGAAGAGGGGAAATTGGAACACAAGGTTTTGCAAGGGTCAATGGTGAAAAATTATTCTCACATATGTTTTGAAAATAAAAAAAAACTTCAATAAAAAATAAAAGAAAGGGATCATTTTTTGCCAGTTCCTGCTCAGAACCTGGGGTCACATATATACTGGGGCTCTCTATGCCACCTCCATCCACAATGACCATGTCTACAAGTCTGGCTGAGACTGGATAGCCATTTACACCCCTTGAGACCTTGAAGACATCATCAGTATCATCTACAGACATACCTAGTGATATTGGAGTTCCATTCACTGTACCTCAAACCTTTTATTCCTTCATCACAAAGGAGTTCAAACATTCAAAGACAACTTCTAATGTCTCAACTCCACCTATATGGACAGCTTGCACTGTACTCATTTCTATTCTTCCCCTATTCACACTGGGTGGATCCTCACTATCTGCTATTGTCCATGCTACAGTGTACAAGAGTATTGAGATGGACAGAATCAGCTACACCCAGAGAAGGAACACTAGGAAACGAATATGAACTGTTTGCATTTTTGTTTTTCTTCCCAGGTTATTTTTACCTTCTGAATCCAATTACTCTTGTTCAACAAGAGAACTGTATGGATCTGCACACATATATTGTATCTAGGATATACTATAACATGTTTAACATGTATGGGACTACCTGCCATCTAGGGGAGGGGGTGAAGGGAGGGAAGGGAAAAGTTGGAACAGAAATGAGTGCAAGGGACAATGTTGTAAAAATTACATGCAGATGTTCTGTCAATAAAAAGCTATAATTTTAAAAAGAGTGTTGAAATCACACCCAGAGCTTCTGTGATGACAGCCTCTTGGTCAGCAAGCACAGCATCATCTTGGGTGTACCTACTTCTAGAAAGCTCATACAGTATCTTCCTTGCTCTTGATACCAGTGCTACCTTCTGTAGCCATGATGGAGACACCTTCCAGACTGACCTTGAATACTATTTTTCCCCTTTCTTATCCACTTCAGCCTCATCTGAAATGCTCCATATTGTTCTTTGTAACCACAAGAATGGCAAGTTCACCTGCTCCTGCCCAGTCCATAGGTGCTACTCTAGGGTGTTGGGTCCATTAGTTCTTTTTCCTCCTCCAAAAAGGTATTTGTAAAGGACTAGTTCTATGTCATCTGAGAAGACCCCTGGAAACTAATGGAAAGAACAGTGAACTTAAAGTCAGAAGACCCAGGGTCTCTTCCACTATGGGACCCTGGGCTTCAGTTTCCTTATTTGTAAAATGAGGGAGTTTAGATAGATGGATACATAGATTATATAAATCCTACTTCAAAATATTTTATTTAATATTTTTACATCTATATTCATTTAGGAAATTGGCCTATAATTTTTTTCTCTGTTTTGACACTATCTGGTTTAGGAATCAGTACCATATCTATGTCATATAAGGAATTTGGTAAGAGTCCTTCCCCTATTTTTCCAAATAGTTTGTGCAATATTAGAATTAGTTCTTTAAATGTTTAGTACAATTTCTTTGTAAAACCATCTGGCCCTGGAGATTTTTTCTTAGGGAGCTCATGAATAAATAGCTTGTTCATTTTTTTTTCTAAAATGGGACTATTTAAGTAATTTATTTTACTCCTTGGTTAATCTGAGAAATCTATATTTTTGTAAATATTTATCTATTTCACTTAGATGATCAAATTTATTGTTTTACAGTTGGGCAAAATTGATCCTAATTATTGTTTTAATTTCCTCCACATTGGGAGTAAGTTCACCCTCTTCATTTTTGATGCTGACAATTTGATTTTTTTTCCTTCCTTTTTTCTAATCAAATTAACTAAGGCTTTATTTGTCACTGTTTTTTTTTTTCATAAAACTAACTCTTGGTTTGTTTATTAGTTCAATAGTTTTCTTACTTTCATTTTATTAATCTCTCCTTTTATTTTCAGAATTTCAAATTTGGAATTTAATCAAGGGTTTTTAATTTGTTCTTTCTCTAGTTTTTTTTTTTTAGTTGCAAGCCTAATTCATTGATCTTCCTCTATTTTATTCAAGTAAGCTTTTAGAGATATAAAATTTCCCCTAAGAACTGCTTTGGCTACATCCCATAAATGTTGATATGTTGTCAATGAGGGGGGTTTGGACTGGATCTCCAAGGTCCTATCTGTTTCAACAGTGTAAAAAACAAGGAATCAAGTTCCTTCTCTTCTGCTGCTTTCTCACTGTGGGGAACACCCTCTCTTGTTCTCCTGCAGAACTCAGTTCTTGTTTCTCTGTTACTCTTCTTCTTGCATTAGGAGCCAGTTCCATATGCTTCCTGTTTTCTTCTCATCTTTACAGGTCTGGAGATTATAAAACATCTGACAAATGGGAAAGAGGGAAAACTAACATGTACCTCTACCTGAAAGCCAGGGAAACCTTTCCATCTCCTGAGGTCCGCCTCTTTGTCTCCCTACCTCCCTGCTGTGACAGTTGTCTGAAAAGGGGGCATCTGACATTCTGAGAGGATGTGTAAATTACTGGCACCGTTATCTGCTTCCAATCACAGAACAGGTCAGTCATCCAAATCTTAGACTGGCTGCCTCTGGCACCTTTAAACATCTTCAAGTTGAGAAATAGCAGAGTTCATAGGAGCAATAGAGAAAGGACCTTGGAGATCCATCTACCCCACCCCTAATTTTTACCAATAACAAATGGAAAGCCAAAAGAAGTTAAATGATTTGTTCAAAATCACACAGTAGCAGAAGAAGGGTTTGAATCCAGGCCCCCTGATTCTAAATCTAGTACTCTCCTCATTATGCCAAAAAGCCAGTAGATGAGCTCTTCAGATGAATGACCACCATGGAATGGGCTGAAAACTGGTAGGAGTTGACAGTCAACTAAAGTAGCTTCCAAAGTTTTTCTGGTTCTCTCTAACTCCATCAATTCCCAATTTATGCATCTTTGGTCCCCATAGCAGAAGTAAAGGAAGAAAGCTATGGGAAATGCTCAGATCATTGAGGCCAAAATCCAATGAGTGCTTTATCTTTCCACTTGATCCAGGTCAAGTAATTAAAGCTCTGGGCTTTGGTGACTGCCCTTAGGGTCAAGTGAATCAAAGGAAGCAAACTGAAAATCAAGGTTCCATTATTAAGTCAGAGAGCATTTCTGGCTTAAGAACTCAGAATCCTAAAGTGAACCCTTGAGAGATCATTATCTTAAATGAATTGTCCAAAATGCATTTATTCTCTTTGTCTCTCATTTCAGTTTCCTTTTACAGTATCTCAATGAGGTTTTTGGTGTCGATAATGAGTCGATGATTCCCCTTGGTTTGTCAAAAACTAAGTTAAAGATGATTTCCAAGTATGCATGACTGAATAGGACAGTGAAAGGGAATATGAACTATATGGCAGGATTTTTCATGTCATGTTGGATTTTGACTTCTTTTTCTATTAGGTCCATCTATTTCAAAAGCTCCATACGCTGGGTCTTCCTACTCTCACAAATGAAGTGGACATTTCCCTTTTCTCAAATGAACAATTCTGGACAGAAGATGTTGAAAGCCTTGGGGAGATATGGTACTGATACTGCTTTTTGGACCCTTTTTCCCATTGTACTAATTGTGGTCCAGTAGAAAAAGCCCTGGATTTGGAAGCACAGGACCTGCTTCTAAACCTGGTTCTTTCCCTTTTTAGCTGTGTTAACTTGGGTAAGTCCCTTGTCCTCTCTGGGCTTCAGTTTCCTCACCTGCAAAATGAAGAGCTTGGATTAAATGACTTGAAAGGTCTTTTCACCTCTAAGTCTATGAATCCAATGGGTTTTAGCTCAATTTATCTTTTGTTTTGGCAGGGAAGTTTGGACAGCTCTTCGAATTGGATATGTACTGTTTGTGTGTGTGGTGGAAGCAGCCCTTTAAATGGAATGGTTTGGGTGCATTATTTTGAAGTTCATGAAATATGATTATAATGTGGCATAGTGAGAGTCAGTAAATTCAGGCTTTCCTGTCCCAGTGATTTTAGCCTCCCCCCCCCATACATACCTTAAATAATTGGCTATAGAGTTGTAAAAATTCATTTTCTTTGGTTTTTTACAGTCGAACCACATTTTTCAAGATAGTGAGTTTGCTTTTATAAATCACAATAAAAATGAAAAGCAGGTAGTATATATTGGGGGAAGGAAATATGAGGGGGGCACAAATCTCATATTCTGAAGAGGCTATTGTATTTGGTGAGCCTTTAAAGTCATCTTTTTTATCGTGAATGGTGTCAATGATTAAAAAAAGATGGAAAATTGGGGCTAATTATGAGCACAATTTCACAGAAGAGTGAATTAAAATGGCGGGGGACCCAAAGGGCAGTCAGCATTGGCGGGGGTGGGCTGTAACTAGGTAGTAGTGTTTTTGTGATGATGACCTATGCCCAAGGGACCTGCAGAAAGGAAACGTATGACTGGGTTTGAATGTCACATATTAGCTTCTTCCTGCCTTTTCAAGTGTCTTATACTTTATTCCCCTCTGAGTGACAGTTCCTCTGGGTCTTGCTGTTCCTTGCACATGATGTTCCTTTCCCCTTCTCAATTTCTTCCTATTAGCTGGAATGCTCTCACTCCTAACTTTCAAAAGTTAACTCAAATCCCAACTTTTGCTAGAGTCCTTTCCCAGGCCTCCCAGTGACACTGCGTATATCTTGTAGGTACAGAGTTGTTCCCATGTTGTCCCCCCACCACAATGTCAGCCCCTTGAGGACAAAGACATGTAATCTCCTATGTATTTCATTTAAAACATGATTCTAAGAAAGGGGAATCATAAGCTTCGGCCGATTGCTGAAGGGGGTCCAGGACACACAAAAAAATCAGATAAGAACCCATAGACCAGATAAAGTTAATTATAGCATGTCCCCTTCTCTAGGAAGGATTTTAGGGGGACCAATTATGACTCCCTGTGCTTCCTGATCTACCAGTACCTCCTTCCAAAGGACAAAAGTGCTGAACTGGTACAATCTCTGAGATTCAGTATCCAAAGTTAGAAAATGATTGTGCTCAATTCAGAATGTTAATATGCAAGATATATTGGATAGTTTGAGTACCGATAATTAGGGAAGAAAAGGGGATTGGGGACAAGGGCGGGAGTTTGGGATTTAATTAGTAGAGACCACACACAAAAAGGGAAATTCTTCCTTCCTGATCATCTGGGAGTTCTATATCTCTGCCAGGATACAGAGAGCCCATGAGAAGAACAAAGTATAGTATCTTTAAGGCTTCACAATTGCTCTACTCTGGTCTATCAACTTGTCCCTTCCTCTGAGTATCCTATGACTTGATCATTAAGGGAAAGGAAGACATATTTGGGACACTGAACTTTTTTTTGTAAATTTAAAAAATTTAAAACAAATACAAAATGAGAAAAGAAAAAAAAGTTGCTTTGTATACAACAGATCATAAATATAAAACAATAAATTTCCATTTCAAGAAAACCTACATTATAAATACTACACATTGTTTTCAAAGCTGTCTTACTTTATTTTCTTGCAGGTTTTCTTTTGTTCTCTGCTGTGCACTTTTAACTTTATTTTCCCCCCTCCCCCTTGCCCTATCCTAAAGAAGGCTACAATTAAGCATGGATATCTATCTATCTATCTTTCTGTCTATCCATACACATATATCTAAGACCCCACTATGCTTATTTCCTCCTATTATCTGTTTCTCTGAAGGTGGGCAGCTTCTTCCTTCATAAGTCTAAATCTTTCCATATTTTTCTAAATCAATAAACTCATCATTTCCTCCACCACAACATTCCAACCCAATCACATCCTATCTAAGAGATTGTCTATGAAAGTTTTCCCCCAGCTGTCTGAGTTCCTTCTGTTCTTGAATACATAGGTTTTATTTGTACAAGAAAACTTTAATTTAATGTAATTGAAATTATCCTTTTTAAAATTCAACAACTTCTTGCCTTATAATATAGTTTAAGGTTTGATACTGTTGAACATATTTCCTTTACATCTCTCTACCTCAGTTTCCTTGAAATCCCTGACCTTTTGTTCTTCCAAATGAACCTTTTTTTCTGAAATAATAAATCTTTTTTAATAATTTAATTGGATGACATTGAATAGATTAGTTAGGTAAAACTGTCATTTAAAAGTTCTATTGGCTTTACCTACCCCTACACAACAAATATTATTTTGGTTATTTAGATCTGAGTTTATTTGTATAAAAATGTTTTATGTTTATGTTCGTATAGTTCCTGTGTATATTTTGGCGGTACTTCCTTGGATACTTTATACAGTCTAGATACTTTAAATGGCCTTTAGACTATTTAGACTATTTTAATAGTACTTGAATAATATTGCTGACACAAAATAGAGTTTCTCTATTTTTCACTTTTGATTTAACTTTAACTTTGGGGGCAGCTAGATGGCACAGTGAATAGATAGATGTCATTTCCTCTTTAACCCATTCCCAATGAGAATAAGGTTCAACCACTATCCAGCCGGCCCCCTACTAGCTTTTTCTGCATTAATTTTTCCTTTTATACCTCATTTGTACGAGATAATTTCTCTTTTTTTATCTCTTCCTACAGTTTTATTTCTTTTAGAATCATCCCATCATACTCAGCTCAGCCCATGCTTTTCTTTCAAATTATTCAAATAATGACGACAATCATAAGAGTATTGCTAATATTTCCACATATACAAAGTAAACTATTTGAGTCCCTTATAATTGGTCTTTAAAGTTTACCTTATATTTCTGCTACATATTATATCTCAAATTTCCCCTTAAATTCTGGGGCTTTGTCTCAAAAAAACCTAAAAATTTTTGAGTTTTTTAAAATCCATTTTTTTTCATTCAGGATTATACTTAACTTTGCTGGGTAAATTACTCTTAATTGTAATCCTAGCTTTTTTGTTCTATGAAATATAGTATCATGAGACCTATGGTCCTTAAACATAGTAGCTTTTAGGTTTTGTGTAATCCTTATTGTAACTCAATGATATTTAAATTATTTTTTTTCTCATTGCTTCTAATGTTTTCTACTTAACCTGGGAGTTTTGAAACTTGGTTATGCTATTCCTGTAAGTTTCCCTCCTTGGATCTCTTTCAGTTGGAGATTAATGGATTTTTTTTTCCATTTCTATTTTGCCTTTTTGTTCCAGAACTTCAGGGCAATTTTCCCTGATAATTTTTCATAGTATTGTAACAAGATTTTTTTTGGTAGTCTGATATTCTTATATTATTTTCCTGATTTGTTCTCCAAATTGTTTTTCTAATGAGATATTTCACTTTTTTTCTTCTATTTTTTTTCCTCCTTTTGATGTGGTTTTATGATTTCTTGGCAACTTGTCATTAGCTTTCTATTGCCCAATTCTAGTTTTCAAGGAATTATCTTCTTAAGTTTTTGATTCTCTGTTTCCAGTTGGTTGACTTTCTTTTCTTAATTTTCTTGATCTTCTTGGATTGTTCTTTTTTTCTAATTTTTCTTCAATCTCTCTTACTTGATTTTTAAGTTTTTTTAGTTCTTTTTAGAATTTTTAAGTTCTTCTGAGAACTCTTTTTGTGCTTGGGACCATTTGACATTTCTCAGTGAAAAAGGAGAAGCTTTTTAGCTCCTTTTTTCCCCTCTGAATGTGAACCCAGATCTTTTCTATCCCCATGGTTGGGTTCTTTCTCCTTTGCTTTCTCACTTTTATTTATTCATTTATTTTTTTATTTTATTTTATTTTTTGCAACTATTGGTGCAATCAAATTGTAGTCTTGAGGTATGGGGGGATGATGCCCCAAACCTCAAGTCCTTTTTACTGTTATTTGCTGAGGTCTAAGGGCCCAACCTTGGGCTTTCCTCTCCACTCCTAAGCCACTATTAGGGATTCTAGCCACTTTGCCCTGCAAATGACCTTGCCCTCCTGCAGTCTCTCTGGTGGCTACAAACTACAGCTGTCCTCTCTGCCTCAGAACTGAAACCAGAGATTCTGCTCTCCTGCAAATGCCCACAGCCAACAGGATCTTTGTCCCTTGCTACTTCCCTCACCAGATGTGTGCTAGCTTCTTTTTCCCTACAGACACAGCCCAGAACATATCTGCTTAGCACAGCTGTGATAGAAGATCCTTCAATCATCTACTCAGTCATTGGGCCTCCATTATCTGCAAAATGAAAGTTTTTGAGGCCTAGGCTACTACTCTACCCAGCTGCTCCCAGGGCTTGCTGTTTATTGATTTTTTTTTTCAGTCTGCCTGGAAGTGTTTGCACTTCACTCAAGCCAAACTGCTGCTCTTAGAGGTTGGGTGTTTCTTAGGGTCTTCTCAGATAGTCTTAGGAAGACAACTGCATTACCCTATATTTATTTCTGCTGTTCTGAGGCAATGCTCTGTCTTTTTTGTGGGGGAAATCTGGAGAACCAAAAGTTTTCTGACCTCCTCTGGCATCTTTCCAGAATCCTCTCTCCTCTCTGAACTTTTTGACAATATTCAGGACAGCTACTTAGTTCTTGGTTCCTCATATCCCTTGGTGCTCCTATCAGTGCCAAAACACCAGACTGGATGGATTCTTGGTCTGACCCTGTGTGACACAGCTTCTGTTTTTATCTTTGGTTGTATTGAGCATTTTTAAAATGATCTCTTTTCACCTTTGATGCAGAAATCAGTTTCAAGAAAAAGGAAGAATGTACCAAAATAGGGTGAGTATACCTTTAAAAAGATTGCTTCTCATTTTCCTGATTAGATTCAAATGAACAATTTTTCATTCTTTTGATGTTTTGTTAATGCTTTTTGCTTTTTTTTGACACTACCACCTCCACAGAACTCTACCTTATAGCAAAGAAAATCAGTTAAGCATGTCAGACAGTACGTGCAGCATCCTGTACCCATAGTGTACTGCCTCTCTACTCAGAGGAAGGAAGCATGTTTCTTCACTGGGCCTCTTGGATTAAGCTTTATAACTTATTCACTCAGCTTTATATTATTGAAAAAGATGCCTATTGTGATTACTTAGAACATACTTCATTTGAGACAAAATAATATACCAAGAAAGGTTGTGGCCATTGGCACAATTTGGCAATTTGGAGAAAATATTCTGGTGAAGAAAGTGGCTATGAAATGACTTTAGAAGTCCCATTTTTGTAAAGTTAACCACAGGGGGCAGGTACCCTATAGAAATCCATAGTCATCTGGAGTTTGTTATGTGAAGGTCAGGGCCTTGTATCAGAGTCACCTTGTACTTAGAATGTATTTAGCATTCTGTTAGTCTACTAGAGACAGAACTCTAAAAGGGCAAATATCACGCATGAATGAAAAGCTTTCTCTTCCTCAACTCATAGCACAATGTTCTCAGAGCCAGACAGGGACTTAAGAAATGTTTGCTAAATGACTGTTCAAGTAGCATCGGTAACAGTAGCTATTGGGTACAGGCAAACCTGACCTCCCCCCCCCCACTCCTCCCCATCCCACACTCCCTTCTTTCATCTGATCATAATCTATTATCACTTCATTTTCCCCTCTACCTGACAACTCCTAGCCCTAGCCACCCTCACTATGATTTTTTAGTCCCTCCATTTTTCAGTTATTTTCCAGCGCATAGCATGGTGCTTGACACATAGAAAGTGCTTAATAAATGATGGTTGATTGACTGAAATAAGCCCCTAGCTGAATAACAGCTCTGGGGATTTTTTAATTGTATAGCTTCTCATGAAGATTTGTTAAGAATTATTCAACAAACACTTATTAAGCACCTACTGTGTTGGATGCTAGAGGAAAAACAACATTTAAATAAGACAGTCCCTTTCCTCATATTCTTCACAGTCTAGTCCAGAAATACAAATAGACTCTGAGTTCTGTTCGGATGCAGGGTGGTCCAGGGAAAGGTGTGCTGAATTTGGTATCAGAGCATCTGGGGTCTAATTCTGGCTTTTCCACTTATAGCTTACACGACCTCGAAAAAGCTACAAGCCAAGAGTAAAATGGAGAGAGAGCTGATGCACAACTTGCACAACTTTTTATTCACAAATGATTGTGTACTCTGAAATGGAGGGGTGGAGACTAGTGGATTGCTTGAGCTCAGGAGTTCTGAGCAACAGTAGAGCTAAATGCTGATTAGGTGTCTGGTACCAAGATGGCCAGCCCATAGGAGTGGAGAATCACTGGCTACCTAAGGAGAGGTCAGTAGCCTGAGGTTGGAAACTGAGAAGACCAAAGTTCCTATGCCAATAAACAGAAGATTTGGGTTCATGGGTGGCTGCTCTACTTACAACCTGAGTGAGATAAGGAGACCTCCCCCCAAAAAATTAGTATCATGTTCAGATCTATGCACAAAGAAAATGATTTTGGTAATGGTGTGAAGGCAGATTTGGTGGGGAAGCCAGCATAAGAAGCAGGAAGTTAACATCAATGGGCCTAGGCTTATATAGTAAGTTAAAAGCAATTTTTAGTTAGGAACTATTGTGCTTGTTGTTGTTCCACGGTGTCAAACTCTTCGTGACCCTGTGGAGCATACTGTCCACGTGGTTTTCTCGGCAGAGATACTGGAGTGGTCACCATTTCCTTCTTCAGTGGATTAAGGCAAACAGACTTGCCCAGGGTCACACAGCTAATAAATGTCTGAACTCAAGTTTGAACTCAAATTTGGGTGCTCTAGTGGATAGCTTGCTAGGTCTAGAGTCAGGAAGACTCCTCTTCCTGAGTTCAAATCTGGCCTCAGATACTTACTGACTGTGTAATCACTACATAGGTAAGTCACTTCACCCTGTTTGCCTCAGTTTCCTCATCTGTAAAATAGGCTGTAGAAGGAAATTACACAACCACTCCAGTAGCTCTGCCCAGAAAACTCCAAATGGGATCATAAAGAGTTGGACAGACTAAGGAATGACTCAACAACTTCCTGACTCCCCGCCCAGTGCTCTCTCCAGTGAGCTATCCAGCTGTCTCTAGATAGTACTTACTAGTTTGTTATATCAAAACGGTTATTTTATTTTAGTTACCAACCATATTTCATACTTAAGTTAACCATATTTTTCCTTTATTTTTTAGTATTTGGAACAGAGAAACCCGAAAATGATGGTTATGTTTCCCTCAGGGCCACATAGGTAGGAGCCAGGTCATTTACAGCTGCTATATTTTATTCTCTCTCTGTCACACACACACACACACACACATACACACACACACAATACACACACAACTTTGTCTTCTCTAGCAGGGACTCCTCTGATTTATTTAGCTCTAGGTCAAGGTTGCAAGGATTGTAGCTCACACTACTGCTGAAGCTGCTGTTGGAAGACTTAGAGATTTGCACAGGAGAGACAGACTGACCAAAGATGCTGAAACCATTAGACCTTTATTAAGGGCCCATTTTACCTCATAAAAGGGAATGTGCTTAACGTGTGATACTTAGGGGGCCAGGAGGAGGAAGATGAAGGAAAACAGGGAAGAAAATATGTTGGGACCATAGCAGGGATGTGCTGGTAAATGTTTTATGACTAGGTTCTGGGGGAAAATGCACATGAGAAACACCTTTAAGCTTGAACTACATTATTAACATTTTCTTAATAAGTTTCTTAAGTCTAGACAATCAACAGATCAATACGTCAAGGTCTGATCTATAGTGTTTGTCAATTCCCAAGATGTAAATGCTTGCACTGAAAATTTAACTATCGGTTTTCAAGATATATCTGGCTATATAAAAGTTACCTCAAAGACATGTCGCACTCTATTTTTCACGTTTGTCTTTTCCCTGGCTATTTCCCCCATGGCTGGAACATATTCCCTCCTTACCTCCGCCTCTTAGAACACAACTCAAACATCACCTTCTACAGGAGGCCTTTCTGAATCTCTTCAGTTGCTGATGTCTCCCCTTCTCCCATCCCTATTCTTCATTATCTTCTATTTACTTTGTATTTGCAGCATTTTTGAGGGCTGATGCAGCTTAGCAAAATGAATAAGCTTTCTCATTTGACCCATCTCTGCAAACTTAAATTTTCTCTCATCTTCTCAGATGAATTTTGTTATTCTACCCTTTTGGGAAGACAATCCGTTGGGGCAATGATGAACTTTAGTTTAGTAAGCCTATCTTAACTTGCAGTCCAGACATAACAATAGATAAACAGATACTCTGAAAAAAATCAACTTTTTTTTTTTAAACTCTGGAAGAGAAGGTAACAAGTAAACAGTAAAAGTATTTCTAAACCTTTTTGTATCTCTTTCCTCTATGTAACTTTGTGTTAGGAACAAGTGTATAAAAAGTGACTTCAGAGGGTACTAGCCCAACCTAAACATGAAAAATAATTCCCTCTACAATGTATCCAATAAGTGATCATTCAGCTTCTACTTAAAGACCTTGTGGTCATGATTGGGGAACCTACTACCTTCCAAGGAAGTTCATTCCACTTTTGACTATGTCATTGAACATCCCCCAGTGCCTTTTTTTCCACCTATTGTTTCTAACTCTCTAGATTTTCCATCAGGGTCCAATCCTTTTCTCTTCTTCCCCTCCCTTTTTTAGTTCCTAATCTTTCCACTCTAGAATCTAAGTTCCTTGAGAACAGGAACTATATTTTTTTACTTTACTTAATAAATGTTTGATATTTAAAAAAAAAGTTTTTCTCAACACCCAGCTTAAGTTTGCTTTTTTTTTTTTTTGTTATCTCCCCACACACACACCTCAGTGCTCCTCGTTCTGACCTTGGAGGTCAGGGAAAGCAAGTCTTCCACAGGGCAGTCTTTTAAGGTAGCTCTCATGTTATTCCCCAATTCTGTTTACTAGTCTAAACACTCCCATTTCCTTCTTCTGATTCATGGAAGGAAGGAAGGAAGGAAGGAAGGAAGGAAGGAAGGAAGGAAGGAAGGAAGGAAGGAAGGAAGGAAGGAAGGAAGGAAGGAAGGAAGGAAGGAAGGAAGGAAGGAAGGAAGGAAGGAAGGAAGGAAGGAAGGAAGGAAGGAAGGAAGGAAGGAAGGAAGAAGAAAGAAAGAAAGAAAGAAAGAAAGAAAGAAAGAAAGAAAGAAAGAAAGAAAGAAAGAAAGAAAGAAAGAAAGAAAGAAAGAGGGAGGGAGGGAGGGAGGGAGGGAGGGAGGGAGGGAGGAAGGAAGGAAGGAAGGAAGGAAGGAAGGAAGGAAGGAAGGAAGGAAGGAAGGAAGGAAGGAAGGAAGGAAGGAAGAAAAAAAGGAAAGAAAAGAGCTAAGGATTCCAGGAACCCAAAATGAAAAAAGGAATGGATATTAGGCATGGGGGGAAGCTTAGGCAAAGGAGCACAGGGAAGAGATGAGATGTCATGTATGGCAAACATCAAGCAGAGCACTCTGACTAGACTAATGGTGGGCTAGAGTCAGATTGTAAAGGGCTTTGGATACAGTCTGACCCCTACCTTCCTCCATGCTCAATAAAAAATGTGTTGACTTATTGATTAAACTTGGGCAGACAATCTAACTGTCCAGAGACAATCTGGGCCAGGTTACGGGGGCGCCTTGAATGCTTGTTCACTTATATTATCAAGATTTTAGCAATAAAAATCAAAGTTGTCTGAACACTCCATATCTCCCATTCTGCCTGTTCATTCTTCACAGTAGACACACCGCTGGGAACAGAACTCCCAGGAAAGGTGCTCATGACCCCAGATATTTTTAACAGCACTTAATAGTTTACAAAAAAAAATCTACATCCAGAATCAGATAAGAGCTCCCCCAAAACCCAATTTTATGAGGTAGATGGGAGCAAGGATTACTATTTTTATTTCAGAAATGAGGAAACTGAGGCTTGAAGAATGTAAGGGATTTACTCAGAGTCAAACAGGTAATGAGTGGAGCATCAGGACTGAGTCATGGATCTTTTTGGTTTCTCACTAAGAATTCTTTCCACTACATCCCACTTCCAATGCATACATTGCTTTGGAAGTCATAATTCTGTACAATAAAGGAGTTGTGAAGAGGGCAGGCAAAAAGGCAAAAAATGAAAAATGAGGAAGAAAGATAAAGAGGCAAAAAAGAGCACCTGGCATGGTCTACCCAGGAATATAGAGTTTAATAAACATCTAACTAAAGGCACCTCTGAGGCCATCTAGTCCTACTTTCTCATTTTGCAGAAGAGAAAGCAGGTCCAGGGAAGGAAAGAGACACTTAAAATCATATAGCTACTACTAGACCCTGTTTGTTTGTTTGTTTTTGCTGAGGCAATTGGGATTGGGTGACTTGCCCAGGGTCATACAGCTAGTAAGTGTTAAATGTCTGAGTTCAGATTTGAACTCAGGTCCTCCTGACTTCAGGGCTGATGCTAAATCCTGGTTTTGAACCCAGATTCTCTGAGTCCAGTTCTAGTGTTTTTCTGGACTGGGCAGACCTGACTCCAACTAGTTCCCCTGATAGTTTGACATTGGAACAAAATGAAATAGATGTAGGTCATTCAACAGTTAAAAAAAAAAAAAGACATGTTCTGATCTGGAGTGGGGCATCCTGAGCTGATTCCATAGAGTCAACCTCCTCTGATTGAGTTTTCCACTGGACCTCCTCTGGGTACTTTGATAAGGGGATCTTATCAACTTGAGCCAATCAAATATGAAAGATGATCTCAATATTTTTTCTTTTTAAAATAAGTTTTAATTGGTATCTATTTTTTTTTACTTCATCAAAATTTCTTTCAGTGTTCCTCCCCTTCCTCTTTCTAGAGAGTCAACAAGTAGTGCTTTTTTAAAAGGAAAAAAAAGTAGAGGGAAAAATCAGTATACTTTAATAAAATTTAAAAAAAAAAAAAATCAGTATAACTGATCAATATGTCAAAAATATGAAAATATTTGCAATGTACTCTTTTTTCAGCTTTGCTTGTTCTTTGTTATTTTTCAACAGTTACTATTGCTTTGTAAAAAATCATTGTGTACTCATTGTGAAGGTTATTTTCTTGGTTCTCCTTCTACATGTCCATCAATTGGGAAAAGGCTAAACAAATTGTGGAGCAGTATTTCTGTTCTGTAATAGATGATGAATGTGATGAATACAGAGAATCATGGAAAGACTTACATGAACTGATACAGAATAAAGTAGGGGAGAGCCAAAAATCATGATATATTTTATTAAAGTATACTGATTTTTTCCTCTATTTTTTTCTACTTTTTTTTTCTTTAAAAAAAGTACTAAGTACTAAATCAACTGATAAGGGCTGCCCACACTCAACTGAAAAGGAACCAGCACACACTGGGTGAGTGCAGAATCAGTGGGGCAGGAACACTGCTGGCTTTGGGACTTGTTGATTTCAGGTTCTGGGCCAGAGGGAAGAACTGAAGCCAGAGGCACCATATCTGATACCTCAGGAGTAGAGGTGATTGCACTAACAATCTGCTATAAATTTTTTTAAAAGAGCAGGCAAAGGAAAAAGAATCCAACCTTAGAAAGTTACTATGGTAATAGAGAAGACTGGGATTTGTCTTCCGAGGAGGATATTAAAATTAAAAAGTCTCTCCTACTCCAAAGAATAATGTCAAAGGACCACCTGCCCCAAAAGAATTTATAGAAAAGCTAAAAAAAAAGCATTAAAAATCAAAGGACAGAGATTGAGGAATTTTTTTTGAAAATAAGAACAATCCAAGAAAAACAATAAGACTATGAAGAGAAAGTCAATGAACCAGAAAAAGATCCAAAATCTTAAACAAGAAAATGACTCCCTGAAAACTAGAAGTGGGCAAGGGGAATCTGGTGAAGTTATAAGAAACCAAGGTATAATAAAACAAGATATAAAGAATGAAAAAATAGAAGAGAATATGAGACATCTAATAAGAAAAACAACTGGGCTGAAGAACAGTTCAAGAAGAGAAAACATAAGAATAATTAAACTACCTGAAAGCTACAATCAAAAAACAAGTCTTGATGCAATAATACAAGAAGTAATTAAAGAAAATTGTCTTGAAGTGTTGGACCAAGAGGGGAAAAAAGAAACAGAAAAATTTACCAATCACCATCTAAAAGAGATCCTATGAAAAAAATCTACAGGAACATCATAGCCAAATTCTGGGAACCCCCAGATCAAGAAGATATTATGAGCAACAAGAAGAAAACAATTTATATATGGCAGTTACAATTAGAATCATACAAGACCTAGCAGCATCTACATTAAAAGATTGTAGTTCTTAAACACTATATATTGAAGAGCAAAAAAAACCTGGGTTTGTAACAAAAAATAACATCCAGCAAATTTAAGTATACTCCTTGAACGGAAAAAAAAGAATATTCAATGAAATGGCAGATTTTAAGGATTTTGTTACAAATTGTTTACCTTAATAGAAAATTTCTCATACAAGATCCGAAAGAAATATAAAGGAAACATCAAAGGATAATTACAAGGGACTCAATAAGGACAAAAAGGACAAATAAGAAATTGTAAATGGTATATCTAAGATTGTCATTAGTAAATGTGTAGTTCAAAAGAAAGATTGAGGTAGAGCAGAGTGTGATGTGACCTAAAAAGCAAAACTATGTAGGAAACACAGAGGAATTAAATGGAGGAGGAGGGCTGGTAGTTCTGGAACCTTGCTGTTATTGGGAATGGGTTAAAGTGGGAAATATATATTTTAGAAGAGTATAAAAAAATCTTCTAAATTCAGAAAGAAATAAGAGGATGAGTAAATAAAGAAGGGGGAAAGGTTTAGGGAAGGATTTTTAGAGGGAACCCTACTCACATCAGATTAGGGTTAAAGAGAAAATCACATACATTTAGAAGGGAATGAAAGTCTTCTATATTTGTAAAGAAATAAGAGGGTAAAGGAATAGGATTAGAGGGATATAGAAGGATGAAAGAGAATAGGATAAGGGTAGGGGGAGACGATAAAGGAGGGATAGGGGTGTAGACCATAATAAGAGAGTAGAAGTGAAACAGAGGAGTCAGGAAAGATAGGAAAGAAGAGATACAAACATAATAATAAATATCAGGAATAGAATTTATTAGGTAAAAAAGCAGAGGTAGTGATCATGATTTCAGACAAAGTTAAAGCTAAAATAGATTTAATCAAAAGAGAAAAAATAGGGAAATCACACCATATATCAGCCATAGTAATCAATATTGTTTTAGAGTATTTAAAATAAGTAGACAATATAAGGTTGGAATAGTACTGTGGTATAGGAGATGATGAGCTTGTGGATTTGAAAAATATGGAAAGATTTGAACTTACAAAGGATGACTATCATAGTCCATAGTCCATAGATATATATGAATGCATGTGTGTATATATGCGTCTGATTATAGATATCTATGTATATGCATGTGTATATCTATATCTATGTATAATCCATGCTTAATTGTAACTTTCTTAAAGGGGGAAGGGGGAAAAAGAATAAAGTAAAAAGTACAGAGAACAAAAGAAAATCTATAAGGAAACAAAGAAAAGATAGACAGTTCTGAACACAATGTTCAGTATTATATAGGCTTTCTTGGAATGGAAATTTATTGCTTTATATTTTGAATCCTCTCTTACCTTCTGTTGTGCACATGGCAATAGTTTTTTTGGATATAAGTTTTAAATAAATAGATTTTTTTAAAAGAAAGAAAAAACAAAGTAGTTATACCGATTCACAGTTCCACCAATAAGGCACTAGTGGGCCTATCTTCCCACAATCTTTTCAAAACTGACTATTCCCATCTTTGCCAATTTATTGTAGGTGAGGTGAAACTTCAGGGTTATTTTGATTTCGGTGCATTCTTCCATATGATTGTTAATAATTTGTATTTCTTCTTTTGGGTCTTAACATCTTTTTTTCTCAAAAGTATTTTATTTTTCCAAATACATATAAAGATAGTTTTCAAGATTCATTTTTAGAAGACTTTGTGTTCCAAAATTTTCCCTCTCTCTCTCTTACCTTCTCCCTTCCCAAGACTGCAAGCCATGTTATAGGTTAAACAAGTGCAACCCTTTAAAATACATTTCCATATTTGTCATGTTGTTTAAGAAAAATCAGACAGAAAGAGAAAAAAAGCACAAGAAAGAAAAACAACAACAAACAAACAAACAAACAAAAGGTGAAAATGCTATGCTTCAATCCACATTAAGTTCTCTCTCTAGATGCGGATAGTATTTTCCATCCCAAGTCTATAGGAATTGCTTTGAATCAGTTCATTGTTGGGTCTCAATATCTTTAAAGGAAAATTCAGTTTATCATTCATAGGAGCGGGATTAGGATATTAGTCCCACTGGTATCATTATATTCTTCCTAATGGTGGTGATGACAGTTTCATCAGAGGGTAGATGATCCTGGGAAATTCTGGCTTTCTACATTCTTTGGGTTAATTTGTCCTCCAAAGAAGAAAACAACTAATCAAGCAGTGGATAGGCTGAACATGGTCCCTTGCATACAGTAAGCATCTGTTGGCTTGGAAGAACATCAAACTCGGTTCCATAAACAATAAAGAACTTCATTTTAACATGACTTATTATAGCTGATATTTGGATATTCTAGATCATCATTTGAGAGCTGAGAGAGTATAGTTCAAAACTTACCTTGTAAAAGAAGGGCAGCATGGCATGGATAAATGGTGCACTATACTTGGAATCAAGAAGACTGGAGTTCAAATCCTGCTTCTGATCCTTATTGGCTGTGAGATCCTGAGCAAGTCACAGTGCCTTATTCTCTGTGTGTCGTTTTCCTCATCTGTAAAACAATGGTGTTGGATTCAGTGGCTTCTAAGGTTCTTTCCAATTCCAAATCTATGATCTAAACCATACAATCCTACTGTATACCATTAGTCAATTGGATAGGTATTTGTCCTATCCCTCAGTATCATTATCTATCCCTCTACTGCATTCATAGGTCAAATATGTTGAGAATTAACAAATGAAAATGAAAAAAAAAAGTCTCAGCTATCTATTAGTAAGGACAGAGTGACCCCAAGGGAGCAAATCTGCTGGAATCTTCCTTTTCAATGACTATCTGGCTCATAGAAACATGGATTCAGAACTTCAAAGGACTCAGAAGTCATCTAGTTGAAACACAAGCTCCAGAGAAATCACTGATCCAAGTTCATGTAGGTAGCAATTGGCAGAGCTAGACTTTGAACCTGGGTCCTCTGATCTCAGATTTCGTATTTTCTCCACTGTACCAGCTATTTTTTGAGCTGTTTAAAGTGAGACTTACTTTAAGTGACCAAGTGAGACTGGTTAAAACAACCTTGGGAAAGACACCTTGATTTTTATTTAGGGCCAAAAAATGTTAGAACTAAGTAGGACCTTGGGCATCACCCAGGTTTCCTGATGCTCTTGTCCAACAGACATGGTGACAGCTGGTCCCTATATAGCCTCCCTTTAGAGCCTGGAAAGTTCAGAGAAGAGGAAACTACCTCCAGATACAGTGGAACATTTAAATGGCCATTAACCAACCCTCCAGAGACAGCTCAAAGCAGGTGTGTTAAGAATCCTAGCCGAAATACTACCGGAATTTGGTAAGTACAGAATCAATTTCTATTAGCTACAAATTGACATTTGCTGATTTATTTCATAAAACCAATTATGCTAGCTGCCTTTCGCCCACCCTATGCCAGTCTCCCTTCTGCTACCTCTGGACGTCATTCCTTGTTGTTGCTAACTGTGTTGTTTTCAAAAGAGTATGATTCTCACAAAAAAAAAAAAACCCAGAAAACAACATCAGGCACTACAAGTCATCTGATTTCTCATCTGGGTAGTGTTTGAGGTTGGCAAATTGGAGAGAAAAAGTAAACTTTCCAAATCCTAGAGCTAGAAGGGGCCTCTGTAGTGATAGGATTATCTGCTTTAAAGATGGAGGTCATCTTCAAAGATCCATCTCTGAGCAGGAATCCCCTTTAAAATTTCCTTCCCTGATTAGTGATTTGAGAGAAATTAATGTTATACTATTATATTAATAATTAATAACTAGAATTATGATCCACCCTTTCCCCTCTTATTTCAGTTAAAACCCATTTCCTGAAAAGATCAGTCAGCCTGAAGGGCACTGCTGAGTGAAGAGATTTGTTTCCAGCCCTCAAGGCACATATGGTCTGTTAATTGGGGGATCCCACCCATTTGGGAGACCCAATTTCTCTTTAAAGCAGGGTTTCTTAAACTTTTTTCCACTTGTGACCCCTTTCTACTTGAGAAATTTTTATGTGACCCCAGGTATACTGGTATATAAAATAGGCATACAAATCAAATATTTACTGATACTAAATCATAATTTTGTGATCTCTACATTCAGTTATAAGACTGAATATGAGGTGGTAAACCACAATTTAAGAGCATAAAGAGAATCCAGCCTGGGTGAGCCTTTGCTTGGAGGAGGAACCCCCCTATCCTTGGTCCTTTCCACTAGAGTTATGGGTAGTCCAGCTCATGAAGGAGAAAAACAGCTAGAGAGGTTGGGATGGAATTCGCTTTCCCAGTCCAGATGCCTGGAGACTGTTAGGTTTCATGATCAAGCCACATTCTCAGCAGGAAGAGCTGAAGACTTTTAATCTAGCTCTTCATTAAATGTCCACCAAACAGGATTGATCTTCACTTGTCAAGGGAGTTCCCTTTTGGAAAGGATTTCAGATGTTCAGGGTCTCCCTTGGCATCTCTGGTTACTGAGAGAAACTACTGACCATCAATTTATTGACTGCCCTGCTAGCCTAATGAATAAATTGATTATTAATTACTGAGAAACTCCATCTCTCAGGCTTTTCATTCACCTCAGGTTAATTGCCTCTTCTTCTTTTTTTTTTTTAATTTTTAAAAATTGCCTCTTCTTGAACACTGCATTGATGGAAACCTCTAAGGCAGTCCATTATACTTTGGTACTTCTTTAATTGTTTGGACATTTTTTCTCTGTGGTGAGCTAAAAATCTGCCTCTCTGAGGCTCCTTATTCTGCTCTCTGAAGCCAAGCCAAGCAAATCTCATTCTTCTACCTTACTTAATTATTTGAAAATCACTAGCGTTTAAGCATCTTTAGCATTTTCAAATGCTCCTGATAGAGTGGGATGGCAAATCTTCTCCCTCTCCTGGATGCCCTTCTCTGGGAACTCCCATCTTGTCAATATTCTTCCTAAAACATGGTGCCCAGAACTAACCGCAAGAATCCAGATGGGCTCTGATCAGTGCAGTGGAACAGAAAGCAGGCACTGAATGAAGAGACAATATGGGAAGAGGAGCTTTTTGGGTGAGGAGAGAAAGAAGTACCAAAATGGCTGGAAGTATAATTTCTACCTAGGTTCTTTTCACAGACAACAGCCAAAGGCAGATGCCATTTGCATTAGGGAGCTGGGTCTGGAGTCAAGAAGACTCATCTTCGTGAATTCAAATCGGGTTTCAGATACTTCCTAGCTGTGTGACCTTGGGCAGGTCACTTTATCCTGTTTGCCTCAGTTACCTCTTCTGTAAAATGAGCTGGAGAAAGAAATGGCAAAACCACTCTAGTGTCTTTGCCAAGAAAACCCCAAATGGGATCACAGCAAGTTGGAAATGACTGAAACAACTCAAGAACAAGTTCAGTTTCCTGAGGAAACTGAGACCAACAGAGGCAAAGGCATTTGTGCATAGATAATGAAAGAATAGGGTTCGGTCTTAGGTCCTAGAAGCTTGTGTCTTCAAGGTGTTTACTCTGAAGCCCCCAATGACTGAGCCCCCAGTGCAGGAAGCAGCAAGTTTGCTTTGTTAATTAGCCACAGGAACTTCCCATAAGAACAGCAGAGAAGGAGAATCTCATTTTTAGCAAGTACAAAGGGTAAGAAAAATGGTCTAGTGCCTTGCAAAGAGCTCACGGACCATTTCTATTCCTGCCAGTGTTGAGTAACACTTGTGTACATTAAGTGCATTTTGGTCTCCCTTTTAGAGAAGAAGATGAAAGGGCTGAAGTAATGCCTTTCTGCTCTTCAGATTACCAGGGAAAATGAGAAATTTCTTGGAAAAACTGCTTCAGGGGGAACAAAGGAGAAAAGAAATCAGGAAGGACAAAAATTCTAGCTTGTATAAGAGGAATATGACACAGAGGGGGAAGGGAAGAAGATGTACCACTCAATACTTAGGGCTATACAAGAGCTATGAAGGCCAGAGGCTTGGACCCTCTGAGGGGGAAGCAGCTTCTTGGACCCAAAGGATTGTGATGAGAGGTCATTCCATACTGGTTAGGGGAAGAATGTTCATGATAGAGGCAAATTGGGCATAATGCCCTACATTTGGAGAAAACAGATTTAAAAGACTTCAGAGAAAGGAGTAGGATCTCTGAAAGATAAAATTCAGTTGATATGAACAAAAAAATTATTCCATTGAGGAAGAGGAGGAAAAACTGTGTAAGGAATGGATTTGAACATATAAGGAACTTTCATTGATCAGCTTTGATGCTAAAAAGGCAGCTAGATGGCTCAGTGGATAGAGTACTAGACCTAGAGTCATGAAGACCTAAGTTCAAATCCAGCCTCAGACATTTACTAACTGTGTGACCCTGGGCAAACCACTAGATGGTTTGCTTCAGTTTCCTCAAAAAGTGAAAAGTGAGTCAGAGAAGGAAGTAGCAAATAACTCCAGTATCTTTACTAATAAAACCCCATGGATGAAAAGTCACACATGACTGAATGACTGAACAATATATATTTCAGACACAGCCAATGTGGGAATTTATTTTCTTTAATTATATTGGTTATAAAGGCTTTATAAAATGTAATTTTATTACATTTGACTTAAAATTTTTTTCTTCTTCCAGTCCAATCCCACTCTCCATAAAAAGACAAAATTCTTGTAACAATTCTGCATAGTCAAGGAAAACAAATTTTTGTGTTGGCTATGTCCAAAAATGTATATTTCATTCTATATCTTGAGTCTATCACCTCTCTTTCAGAAAGTCATTATTGGTACTTTGGAATCTTGTTTTGTTATTTGTGTTGATCAGAATTCTTAATTTTTATCAAGTTATGTGTCTTTATAATGTTATTGTATAAATTGTCTCCTTGGTTTTGCTCACTTCACTTTGTGTTAGTACATATTTGTCTTCCCAGGTTTCTCTGAAACCATTTCTTTCATCATTTCTTTTTTTTATTAATTTTATAATTATAATTTTTTGACAGTGCATATGCATGGGTAATTGTCTTTCATCATTTCTTATGGCACAATGGCATTCAGTTCCATTCATATACCTACCCTAAGTTTCTGTAGGTATTCCTTGACTAAAGGATGCTCCTTTAATTTCCAATTCTTTAACACTACAAAAAGAGTTGCTGTAAATATTTTTGTTTATATGGGTCACTTTTGCTCTTTCTTTGATCTCTTTGAGAGTATAAATCTAGTAGAGATATATAGCAGACTCTAAAAGGTTTGTGATTTGGGGGCAAAGTTCCAAATTTCTTTCCAGAATAGTTGGACAAATACAGTTCCAATAATGCAATAATTTCCTGTTTTCCTGCAGCCCTTCCCACATCTGTCACTTTCTCTTTTTGTCAATTTGCCTATCTGGAAGTTGTTTTAATTTGCATTTATCAAATTATTAGTGATTTGGAGTATTTTTAATTTGTCAGGATTTGTTTTGCATGGAACATTTAAAAAATACAATTGTTGATGGCTAAATTTTTTTCCTTTGAATATTGCATGTTCATATCTTTTAATTATTTATCATTTGGGGAAACAAAGGATTCTCCCCCCCACCAAAAGGTAGTAGGGCTAATGATAAAGTTGCTAAAAAAGAGAAAGAAACAAACAAAAAAAAGATCATTGAAGCATTTTTAAAAATGCACAGAAGAGAAGAAAAGGAAGACCAGAAGGAATGAATCATAGACAAGCATGACAGCTTTTGAAAGTTACATGTTTTTCCTTTAAAGGAAAAACAAGCTGCACATTATAGAGATTCATAGTTTCATGAAGGTAGAAGCAAGGACCAGGAACTGAGGATAAACACAAAGGAGAAGTACAGAACAATGTCAAAAGACTTGTAAGGATAGTGTCAGCCATGTCCTGAGGTTGGTGGTGAAAGCTAAGGATAATAAAAAGGTCTTTTTAGCTGTATTGTATAGCTGAGCTATGTATGCAATGGCTAGAGCATTAGATTTGGAGTCAGAAAGAGAAAAGTTCAAAACTGGCCTCAGACACTATCTAGATGACTGAAAAAAGGCATTTAGCCCTGTCTGCTTCAGTTTCTCAGTCTGTAAAATGGGGGAAATATTAGCATCTTTTTCCTACTGTCGTGAGGATAAGGTAATATTTTTAAGCACTTTGCAAACCTTAAAAGACTATATAAATGCTATTATTATTATTATTATTAGGAAGGGGGAAGAAAAAGAAGAAATAGTCCCTTGCTAATCATGGAAAAAACCCTTTACTTAGTTTCAGAGGGCCTAGTTTTAAAGATTTGATATTAACTTGCTAGGCAATCTTGGTCAATTCACTTTACCCGTAGGGGTCTCATTTTCCTTATATCTAAAAATGGGAGAGAGTGATCTGTGAGATTCTTTTCAGCGCTGTAGTCTAAGCTTCTATGAATCATAGGATACACAGTAATGCTTTATTCATCTATGATTGACTCATCACACTCTCCATGGTCCATATTCCAAACCTTTGTTTCTTTCCTTCCTTCTACTTTTTATTTGCTCAGTTCCTAGGTATTCATAGAGTATGGCAGGGCTTCCCATAGTCCACATTCCAAATCTTTGTTTCTTTCCTTTCTTCTATTTTGTATGTGTTAAGTTTCTAGGTATTCCTAGAATATGGAAGGGCTGTCCATGGTCCATATTCCAAATCTTTGTTTTCTTTCTTTCCTACTATTTTGTATGTATTAAGTTTCTAGGTATTCATAGAGCATGGAAGGGCTGGGTGTGGTCCTTGACCTAGACCTGTGAATACCTGTGGTTGAGTTTGAGATACCTATTGGCTATGCAGAAGGATCAATCTAACCTTCAGTCTTTGATATATGTATGACTGGAGTTCAGGAAAGAGATTGAGACATGGTATTTGGGATGACTCCAGAATCCAACTGAACCCCTAAGAGTGAATGAGATCACAAAGCAAGAATATTGAGAGAGGAGAGAGGGCTAGGAAAAATTCCCGTGCTGGAAATGGATGATAAGTCAACAAAAGAAACTAAAAAATAACCTTTGGATAGATAGGAAGAGAGCCAAGAGAGCAGTGTCACAGAAGCTGAGGGAGGAAAGAGGGCTCAGAAAGAGTGAGTAGTTCTTAAAATAAAAACTACAGAGAACCACTGAGCTTGCTCTTTATCTGGAGGCCAAAATTGCCAAAAGTCCTCAAGAAAGGCAGCAAGGGAATGAAAATAATCCCACTTTCTTCTTTTTCAGCATTACTGCTGTTGAGAATGGGGAACCCTCCAATATAGAGCATGTAAAGTGCTTTAGACAATTGCAGATAAGACTGTCAACCTTGAAGCTATTCTTTTAATTGATGGTAAGTTGATTAAACACATATTCAAAGATTGCCTACTTAGTTTAGGTGAGTCCCACTTTCAGAAAACCCAATTAAAAATCCAGTCTTATATAAAGTAGATAAAATGTGGAGGATGGGGTAAGGAGGAAATTCATTATTCACTCTTACAGAAGGGGTAACTGCAAGGTCCCTTTAGGGGACTCTGAGTATGTTTAAAATGTGATTCAAGTTACAAAAATTCAATTTACACAATTTCCTAGGCTCCGATTTATGTATAAGAGTCAGACTTGTCTACAGTGAATTATAAGAAAATCTAGGGATAAAATTCTTAAGGCTTTGCCCAGAGAAAGGTAAAATAACTGACCGAGAAGTACATTTAAACATTTTTATCCATTTAAAAAATTATCATTTTTAGACTGTGACAGCAGGGACTGCCTTTTACTTATCTTTGTGTATATATCCCTATTGATTAGCACAGTTTCTGGCTTGTAGTAGACTTCTAATAAATAATAGTTGACCAATGAAAAAAAATAAAATAAATTTTTAAAAAGTAAGAAAATTTTTTTGTCATTTCCCTCAGTACTACCATGGAATCTTCTCTTGTTAATAAGATCGTAGAATTTGACAAAACAAAGAAAAATTGACATTGCTTCTCTCGTTCTGTACCTACCATTCAATCTCTCTGCCAAGAGGAGGGAGATCCTTCATCATCAGACTTCTGGAATCAACATAGATCAATTTATTGATCTGCATTCTGATGCATTTTAGTAACATTTTCCTTTACATCACTCTGGTCATTGTGATATTGAGCAAGAGTTAATTTCTCAGCAAAAGAAGAATATACAGGGAGTTTGGTTGCCATAGAAACCATATCTTAAGATGATCAGGACCTATTCTATTTTTCTGTCGTCAAAACAATTCTAACGGAAGTTGCCTTCTCCATCACTATAGAGAGACAGCCCATCATGGTACATAGAGGGCTGGGCAGAGAATCAAGGTCTGGTCCTTCCTTTGGCTGTGTGATTCTGGGCTTATCACAACCTCCCTGAGATTCAAGAGACTCTTTAAGAATATAAGTTATACATATTTAACATGTATTGGTCAACCTGCCATCTGGGGGGGGGGAAGGAGGGGAAAAATTAGAACAAAAGGTTTGGCAATTGTCAATGTTGTAAAATTATCCATGCATATATCTGGTAAATAAAAACTATAATAAAAAAGAATATAAGTTATAGATTAGCTGTAACTTGTATCACTGAAAAAAATCTCACACAGATCATCATTGACTTAGACCCTTTTCCCCTGTGAACTGGTTGTCCCTACTAGAAATCATGGAAGCCTAGAGCCAAGATCATATTTCAGCTGCCATCTCTGACACTTACTAGCTGAGTGACTGTGGACAAATACTTAGACCTCTCTGAATCTCAGTTTCCTCATCGGAAAATTTATTTTCATGTTGTTATTTCAAACTTTGCATGGTCATTTGTAATATTTCAAAAGCTCATCTCAATAACATAATTCCTTACTCTCATGAAAATATTATTAGTGAAATTTGAACCCAGGTGAGATCTACACACAACTCCATCCTTATTAGAAGGACTATTCTGGGGAGTAGATTATCTGCATCATTCTAGAATGTGTCCCATTCCAAAGAGATTCGTCATAGGATTTGAGGTGTTCCTTGGGACCTGGATAAGCCAGACATGATTTATCAACTTTGTCAGAAAGGTAGAAATCAAGGTTGAAAAAAGGTAGAAATCAAGGTTTAAAGAAATGTAGAAATCTGGATCAATGTTTCCTTTTTGGTCCAAATTAAGGGGAGATGGAGAAGAATCAAGATATGATACTGCCTTTCCTTCATTAAAGAGGTAGGGAACTACAGGAGATGAATGGTGCATGTACTGCCAGACATGGTCAATGTGTTAGTTTTGCTTTTCAGTTTCAATTTCAATTCAATGAACTGCTTTTCAATTTTTTGTTACAAGGACTGGCTTACTGGGAGATGGAAGATTTATCTGGATATGGGATGACTAAAAAATTTATCCATGAAAATAAGAGAAACTTTTTAAAAGTTAGTGAGAAAACATCAGATGGAAGGACTTAAAAACTCATACTCTAACATAGATTTGCTATCATTGTTTCCAATCTCATATAGAGAATGCTGAGGATGTTGCTGAGCATAGTTTAAGTCTAATATGTGGCTCCCTGAGCCGGAATGAAAAAGAAATAAAGATTATTGTTTTGAAGGTGTCCGAAATCACAAAATGTGATGAATTAAACCTGAATCTAGCACAGGTTCTGCTACAGATATTCAATGTGGTTTGGGGGATTGGATTGCTGCCTGATCAGCCCTCGCTAAGAAATGAGTAAGTAAAAAGTGACAAGCTTCTCTAGGTCTCATTTTTTATTTTTTTCCAAAAGAGGGACTTGGGCCAAATTACTTCTGAGGCTCCTTCCAGCCCTACAGAAATGTCAAGCCTTGGTAAAAAATGGAGGCCTGGTGAGGCCATAGGATTTGCTCAGGGTCACAGGTAGTAATTAGCCATTAGAATCTAAGTTCCTTAGATTTCTTTGTATCCTAGGTGCTTAGCATAGTACTGGGCCAGACTGGCTTATCTGAGCCATGGAATGGGGGGGGGGGTCAAGACAGAGTCAAAGTGCTTTAGACAAGGATAGGATGATTACTTGGTGGGTATGACATGCCTTTGGGGGAATGGTTTGGACTAGGTGGCCTTTGAAATCTCTTCCAACCCTGAAATTTGATTATTCTATGACTTAAAGTTATAAATCAATGGCTAGTTTTATAAAATGATTATTTCTTTCTTTTCTTCTTTTGGAAGTTTAATAGTATTTTACTTTTCTAAATACATGCAAAGATAGTTTTCAACATTCACCTTAGCAAAACTTTGTGTTCCAAATTTTTCTCCCTCTCTTCCTCCTCTCCAAGATAGCAAACAATCAGATATAGGTTAAATATGTGCAATTCTTCTCAACATATTTCCATATTTGTCATGCAAAGCAAGAAAAATTGGACTAAAAGTAAAAAAAGATGAGAAAGAAAAAAAACAAGCAAACAAACAACAACAAAAAGGTGAAAACACTATGTTTTGATCCATATTCAATTTCCATAGTTCTCTCCCTGGATGTGTATGGCACTTTCCATCCCAAGTCTATTAAAATTGCCTTGAATCAAAATGGTTGTTATTTTATAATTTAAACCCACCTTATGGTCTATATGTCAGTATCTGGCGAGATGACTCAACCAGTTATCTGCCTATTGTGTTTCCAGAGCTCTATCAGGGCTTATGGAACATGCTAACAAATGACAGTATTGACCTGTGACCTCAAGCAGTTTTAAAGGAGAGAATGATGAGTCTCTTTTTAAGGATATAATCCAATGACCTGAGGTCAGATTCTGTGGGATATAGAAAAGACCCAGATTTGGAAGAAAAAGATATGGACACTTCAATCCCAGAACCACCCACTAAGTGCATTACTCGCTATGGACAAGTTATTAAAACTTTTCAGAGCCTCAAGTCTTAATGGAAGGTAATATAGTGGCAGCGGCTTCCTTCCTTTCATCTCAGGGTCGTGCTTGAGATATAATAACGTGTTCTCCATTATCATTATTACAAGCACAATACAAAATGTGACACAGACCACAAGAAAGGAAAAATCCACGGTAGTTTAAGTAGTAAGGAATAACTTTCTAGAGGAGACAGCCCTAGAAGATATGTAGAGGTAATAAAGGAAAGGGGAGACCATTTCAGACAAGGGGACAATGCCATGAACAAAGTTCAGAGGTGGAAATGAGTTTGGTATATACCAGGGACAGGGAGGAAGCCTAGAACACAGGGGTCATATGCATGAGCAGCAGGGGAGTGGCTTGGGGTTGGGCAATTATGGAAGGCTTTGAATGACAAGCAAAGGATTTTGGATTTGATGCAGTAGACCCTAGAGAGTTCTTAATAATAAGAATGGCATTAAGTGTGGTGGAATAGATAGAGAGCTGATATTTACATATTACTTGGTGTCAGAAAGAACTGGGATTAAATGTGGGGCCTCTGATATGTATTAGCTGTATGACCATGGGTAAGTGATTTAACTTCTCAGTACTCCACAAAATCTCTAATATTTTATGTTTCAGATGAGTTGCTGATGTATATCTGCAGAGGGAGTTTCCATTCTGGGAGTCCCCTAAAATGATAAAATCTTACACTACCACTAAGTGGTAGAACCAAAAGCCAAATTTAGTTTTGCAGACTCTGCTATATTCTACTTGCCCTTCATTAATATTTATTACTAATTGTGGATAGAGGGCCAGACCTAGAGTCAAAAAGACTCACCTTAAAGTGCTATATAGTGAATAATAGTATTATCACTGTTGGTGATGGTGGTAGTGGTGATAGTGGTAGTAGTAGTAGTGTTGGTAGTAATAGTAATAATAACAGTAGTGATATTAATAGTAGTAGTAATGGTAGTAGTAATAGAGGTAATAAATGCTAGTAATAGCAGTAGTATAGTAATAGTAGTGGTGGTAGTAATAATAGTAACTGACATCTACACATCACTTTAACATAAGCCCAGCTAACATTAGCTCAGCTAAATTCAGAAAAGCTTATCACCAGGTTGGTTGAGGGGGGAATTTAACAATATCTTTTGTTTTTATATCATCTAAATTTCTCCTTGTATCCCTTCTCCACCATCCCAGAGAATCCTTCTATAAATCAGACATTTAAAAAAAAAAGAAAGAAAGAAAAAGAAAGAGTAGGAAGAAGAGGGAAAAGCAGCAAAATGAATTACTACATCAAAAAGAAATCTTCCAATGTAGACAATGTTCCATATCATAGGTACCCTTCTCATCTCCATTTCTCCTGCCACCCCAGCAGAGTTATTTGTAATTTGACACTCCAACTCCAGAAGAATGGTTCTCACCATATTGTTGTTCTCATCTATGTCACAAGCCCTCTGGTATTCATAAGATGCAATGGTGGAAAAACATCCATTCCCTCATGGCTGGTCCTTGGAGAAGAACCTCTCTAAATTTAGTTGGTCTTTGTGTAATGGGCCTAGATGGGCCTTAGATGCCAAATGCACAGTCCCTTCCCAGGACTGTATGTGAAGTTTTTCCAGCTTAGTTGAACCTGTCACAACCTTATCTTATCTTCCAAGATGAGAATTCTTGTTTGATGAACCATTCTAGCTAATGATTACAGCTAGGTGGTACAGTATATAGTGCTGGATATGGAATAAAGAAGACCTGAGTTCATATCCTGCCTCAGACACTCAACTAGTTGTATATGCTGGATAAGTCACTTAGGTTCTCTTGACCTCAGTTTCCTCATCTATAAAATGGGGATAATAGTAAGTTGTTGTGAGGATTAAATAAGATGATAAATGTAACACACTTTGTAAATCTTAAATCACCCTAATGGTATGTTGTTTTTAAATTTTTTTTGTCCTTGAAAGAGTCTTGAGGACAACTGAACAGGAAGTTACAAGATGGGGTTTTCTGGGAAGACCGCTAAGGTAACTGTGATCTCGTTGGCTTTAGCTCTACTTCAATTTGAAGACATTTCCGTTAGCATTCACTACTATAAACACAGCATAGGTCCTCAGGTGAGTGTAACCCAGGCTTGGGGAAAGAGAAGACTCTTAGGTGGGGATGGAGAAAGGTTTCCTTTCTTCAATAGGGTTTAAAGGAATCATTTAATTATTCCCATGGTTATGTGATGGATGTTTCTTTGAAACATGAAGGCTTTCTGTCTTCTAAAGGGGACCTGGAATAGTAGCAGCCATGTTGAACTTGGGGGCCCTGCTCATGGAGCAGAGCTTTTTCACACCTTCCTTCATGTCAAGGTCTCTCTCCACAGGTTCATCTGGACTGTGAAACTCAGAGAATGGCTTTGGCTTCCATATAGTTGCCTAAAACACCGAAGGACCGAATTCCTTTCAACCTACTGGAGATCTTGTTTCACTTCTTTGGGCAAACATTAATCCTACATTTAGGGATAGGATCAAGGTAGTTAATAATTCCTACCATTTTGTGTTGTTAGTGAAGTTATATTTCTCACTTTAACTTGCTCCACAATTATTTGAATGCACCCCTGACCCACCACAAGAATAGAGATTTCCTATTTGAAGGACCTGCCCGGTTTTATTCAAAAAGGCAAGCATTTAGTAAGCAGCTACTATGTGTCAGGGCCTACTCTAGAAAGACAAAAATAGAAAGAAAAATATTCTTTGTTCTCAAAGCGTTTACAATCTGCTATGAAAAATATCATATACACAGATGAATAAATACAAACATATGCCAAGGAAATACAAAGTAATTTCAGGGGTCCTCATCCAAGAGATTAGGAAAAATTTCATGGAGGCAGTAGTGTCTGAGCTGAGACTTAAAGGTAGTCTAGAGGTTCCAAAGAGTGAGAAGGGAGAATGTTCCAGGCACAAAACAGATGGAATGCTGTGTATGGTAGAACCAGACAGTCTGTGAGGGGACCTGATATGAAATCTGTCAGTTTAGAGCCAGTTTATCCACATAGAGGTCTTTTATGTTTTGTATTGCAAAATTCCCCAACATATCCACCCCAAACATCACTAAACTCCATTTGTCACACACATGCACCACAGTTAAAAACAAAATGACTGACAAACTATGTCTGGCATTGTATGCAACATTTTGCACCTGTAGTACTTCACCTCTCTACCAAGAGGAAGGAACAATATTTCAATGGCTGTTCTTTTTTCAAATTTTCATTTCATTTTTTTTCAATTAACAAGCATTTATTTTCTTTTCCTCCAATTCTCTCTTTACCATTGATAAAAATATTCATAATTAAATAGAGGCAAATTCCCTCATTGGCCATGTCCAAAAATGTCTATCTCTTTCTGCACCTTAGATCCATTAATTTTTTTTTACACAAATGAAGCTAATGCATTTAAAATTACAAGGGAAATAGCTAACAATCTTTGCAGAATGCATTTAATTTTTATTTAATTTAAAAATTAATTTTGTTCATTCATTCATTTATTTTTAATTTAATTTGATTATTAACATTATAAAATAATTTAATAACAAATTTAATTTAACTTAAGATTTAAGCTTTAGTAGCTTAGTTGTTTCATAGTTTTATTCTTATAGCACCTGGGTATGTCTTTGGTAGAAATCCCAAATTTGGTATATGCTCATACCATATGCTCACGTAGTTGCTTTGAATGGAATTTCTCTGCCTCTTCCTGCTGAGATCTGTCTGTTAATATACAGGAATGCTGATAACTAATGGCGATTTATTGGACATCGTGCAACTTGGCTTAAGCTATTTTTTTCCATTAGGTTTTAGTTGACTTTTCAGGGTTCTCTAGAGTCTAGTGGTACCAAATCTGAGCAGAAATTGATCTCTGTGAGTGCATATTGACCTTGAAAACCACAAAATAACATTATCTATGTTGTATTATGTTTCTATGTACTTTGTTAGACATTTCTCAATTATGTCTTAATCTGATTCAGAGGCATTTAGGAGAACTGCCAGTTGGAAATCTCTCCTCTAGACCATTATATTATTTGACAAATCAATAGTTTTATTTCCTCTGCTGCAGATCCCCTGGCTCTGAAAGGTCAGATTTCATTTGATCTTGCTGGGGTCTAGGACTCCAGGCCATTTCTTGCTTCTCTTGGGGGAAATCTCAAATATTTGAGTTTTATTTGCTAGTTACCCCTCTCCTTTCTTCCCTGCTAGATGAGAAGTTTTTAAGGTCAGAGAGCATTCCTTTTGTACAGTAGCAGAGGATAAGACACAAACTGATTTTGCATAGATTAATTGTGGAATTTGTAATATCCATGAATATTTTTCACCAAGAAGAATAAAAGGACTTTGTCAAAATTAACCTACCAATGCTGTACATGTCTCTCATTGCTACAATTTAAGGAAGCCTTGGTTACAGGTTAGAGAAATTAATTGAATCAACCAATTCATTAATTAAGCCGAGTAAATGATGAGACCCTCATGCTACATTTAGCCTTGCTGGTTTTTGGGCATCAGAGATAAGACCACGTTGGGCTCTGGAGTGAAGCCTTTCCAGCACAGAAGGTCTCGTGGGAACGTCTGCTCTGTAGGTGGGCTCTTGCAAATCTAAGGTCACTTTCACAAAATCAGATGATGAAAGGTGTCCAGGTACCTATATTCGTGTATGTGCACGTGTGAGACTGAATATTGAGATGATTATGGTAGAGCAACTAAAAAACATCAGTACTGAATCATTTGGACTCAAGATGACTGATTTTTACATCATACTTCCTCATATACTATCCAGTCCCACCAAACTGATCTCCTTAAAGTTGCCCATCCACAACATCCATATCCTATTTCCAGCCTTCCAATTCTGGCTTGTTTATTGAAAGTGGAAGAAATTCTGGGGAGTTTGGAGCAATTGTACAGGGAGGGGGTCCACTCTGTGAGCCCACGTCGTCTAGCATAAAGAACGTTGGATTAGGAGGTGAGGGCCCAGGATTCTTGTTCTCACTCTGGCCATTTATTACATTGATGACTTTCAGAAAGTCCTTTATACTGTGAGCTTCAATTGCTTATCTGCAAATGAAAGGGTGGGATTAGCTGTTCTCATTATTCTTTCCCATCAATTACATTCTTCAGTCTATGAAATGTGAACCAAACTCTTCTCTGTATTTATATTCCAGCACCACGTTTCCCCCAAAATGAACACTTAGCCACTTATATTGTGAGCACGGGTGCCACAAATACATCCATCTGGAACCTGGTTGACGCGACAGAATTCACATTACAACATATTGGAGGAAAGATGGTAACAAAGATGGATGCAACTAGGCTGAGGCAACTGAACCTTTGTACAAGGGTGCTAAATATACTGATAACCCTGGGAGTCCTTTAGTCACTTGGAAACAACTTTTTTTTAAGAAAGAAAGAAAACTCCCTGAGGGCAAGAAGTCTTTAGCTTAGTCTTTATCTCCCTAACACTTAGCATAGTATCCCAGTACCTTGTAAATACTCAGTAAATGAATCACAAATTTTAGAAGCTAGTTATTCATGATAGGATGCTGCCAACGACTGTGCCTGAGTGCTCCCCTTCCAACATACTTATCCTGGTCATTCCCCAGCATCCATCTGGTATAATGATAATGACCTTGTGTCTTTCTACCTGGTCCCTTCTGAGAATGGATTTTGTGTCACTTGTCCTCGTGGTATCAGCACAAGGCCCTGACAGTTCCTAGTTACAATTCAAGTGCCATTCTTTTATCTCTCATTTAAATTCTAGACTGTGTGTGTGTGTGTGTGTGTGTGTGTGTGTGTGTGTGTTTAAAGATTTTTCTTGGTTAACTGATAGGCTCCTGAAGCACAGTAATGTTTGACTGCTAGTTGCCATCCTTTAATTCTAGTGAGCTCCAGTCCTTGTTGGTGGCCAATGGCTTCAGGGCTAGCCCACATGCCTCTGTGATCCCTCTCTGCTTTCTGAGTGCCCAGTGCTAATTGCATTTGTTCAGTCAAGAGCCCCTCTCTCAGAAGGCTCAAGCTAAAATCCAGGCTCTGACACTTATCACTGGATATGTGACCTTAGGCAAGTCGATCTCTCTCTGCCTCAGTTTTCTTATCTATGAACTGGGAAGAGAAACATAAACTTGGAGGATTATTGTGAAGAAAAGCTTTTTAAAAGTTAACAAGCCCTAGAAATCTGAGTCATTATTAATGTAAGGCGACGTGGGGAAGGGATAAGAGATCTGGATTTCAGCTCCGACCTTTATTAACTGTGTGACCTTGGGAACATTCTGACACTCAACACCCACACTGATGAAATCACCAAGCTTTTTTTCTTCTTCATTATGTCCAATGATGCATAACAGCTTACTGAAGTTAAAAGGCTAATAACATAGAAGTATTGCGAATAAATAGCACAGAATAAATATGGATTCAGTGCAGTCGGCAGAATAAAATAATAATTGATATTTACATAGGCCTTTAAAGTTTACAAAGTTCTTTACATATTTTATCTTATTGCAGCCTCACAACAGCAAAATAAGAAACTCTGAAAGGCATCATTCTCCCAGTTTTGCACATGAGGAATCTGAGGCTCAGAGAGATTAAGTCATTGGCTCACAATCCTAAGGCTGGAGGGAGGATGATAACAATAATAATGGCCAACATTTAGATAGTGCCTTCCATGTGCCAGGCTCTGTGCTAACCACTTTACAATTATTATCTCATTTGATCTTCACAACACTGAGGGGGGGAAGGGGGAGAGAGATGCTATTATTGTTTCTGTTTTACAGCTGAGGAAACTGAGGCAAACAGAGGTCAACTCACTTGCCCAAGGTTACATAGCTAGGGAATGTCTGAAATTGAACTCAGATCCTCAAAATTTGAGCTAATCCTAAACAAGAGAGGCTGTCTTTTGCAGATAGTGATATCCCTATCTCTGGAGATATTCAAGTAGAGTTTAAAGCAATAAAGAGGATTTCTTACTTAGATATGGGTTGGACCAGATAACCAGGGACCAGGTCTCTTCCAACCCTAAAATTGTTGTATTTTTTTAATATTATAACTTATTCAGCTATTCCCCAATTGACAAACATGTATTCATTTTCCATTTCTTTACCATCACAAAAAGATCTGCTACAAACATTTTTGCACATGTGGTTCCCTTTTCATCCTATAAGACCTCTTTGGGATATAAACTCTTCAGGAGCATTGCTGGATCAAAGGGGATGCACAGTCTGATGGCCTTTTGGGCATAGTTCTAAATTGCTCTCCAGAATGGCTGGATCATTTCACAGCTCCATCAACAATGTACAAGTGTGCCAGTTTTTACATATCCCCTCCAATATTTTTCACTGTCTTTTCCTGTCATCTTAACCAATCTTAGAAGAATGAAGTGGTACCTCAGAGTTGTTTTAATTTGCACTTTAATCAAGAGTGTTTAGGAGCATTCTTTTTCATATGCCTATACTTGGCTTTAATTTATTTAGCTGAAAATTGTCTCTTTGTATCTTTTCATATGAACAGACAATTGGGGAGTGACTTGTATTCTCATAAAAAAATTTTTTAGTGACTGATAATGACTTTATAGATTTTTGCTTTAACAAAGGCCTTTAGTGCCTTGACTAAATGATTCTGTGGTAGCTAAGAAACATAGTGGATAGAGAGCAAAACAGGAGTCAGGTAAACCTCAGTTAAAATTTTGCCTTAGACACTTATTTATTTATCTGACTTGCCTGGAATCTGTAAGTTCACTTCTGTCAGCCTCATTTTCCTCATTTGCAAAATGGGAATAATAATAACACTACCTCCCAGGGTTGTTGTAAGGATCAAATGAGATAATATTTGTAAAAGGCTTTGTAAACCTTAAAGTAATATAAATACTAGTTGTTGATATTATTGTTATTAATGTTTCTATATAATTATTCTGAATGTCCATCATGGCCTGATAAGGAGGTAGACCAAGTAGCCTAGAAAAAATAAGATTTAACTTCAGTTCTGGCCGTAATTTGGCCCTTTGTCTGAAGTGAGATCTGAGCTTAAGTATCCTGAGACTATAATTCCACCAGCATAGGTTTGGGACCGTATTGTCCGTCCCCAAACACCTCCTAAAATATTTACAGCAGATCCTCGGATCTTGTTTAAATATCTGCAAGATAGTCCTAAAACTGACTGAGAAAGGATGTGAGTCCCTACTAAGTAAAGCTTCCAAACCCTGGCAAAACCGGAAAGACTGGGCTTTTTGCCCAAATGCTACAAGAAGAGACTTCATTAATGCCAGGTTCTATTTCCTCCAGAAGCCGGCTCATATCCAGTAAGTATTCTGGGACTTTGAGAAGAATGGGGATTATGGCTGCCAGTAATTTAGATCCTCTAACTTTGCTTAGGAGAAATTGATTTCTTGGATCTTTTGGTGGCTTGATCTTTAGGAATAATGCTATGGGGAAGAGAAGCATGGGGATGACTCAAATGCAACTGGGACTACTCTTTTATTTTTCCACTTGTGGCTCAGCCATATGGGAGAGAACTTTTTTCTGACACCCAGCATACTTTGGGGCTACCTTCTCCAGCCTTCTATTTGTGTATACTCAGAGAATGTAAAAGAATCTTGAGATTAAGATGAGCAAAATATAATTAAAGGGGGTAAATTTGTTGAAAAAAAAAGGAAACAAAGTATTTAATAATCTCTGATATTGAGTGGAAAAGGCATTGCAGTTTAGTGTGAAAAATTCTAGCTTTAGGGCAGCTAGATGGTGTGATGGCTACAGCACTGGCTGTGAAGTCAGGAGGACCTGAGTTAAAATGTGACCTCAGACCCTTGATAATTATTAGCTTTATTATCCTGGGCAAGTCACTTTAACCCCAATTGCCTTGCCAAGACAAAACAAACAAACAAAAAGAAAAACCCTGGCCAGGGAGTCAGCACTCCTGGCCTGGATCACAGAAGTTTTACTTTTTTAATAAAAAGTTTTTAGTAAGAGAAGTTTTACTTTTTTAGTTTAAGTTTGACTTTGGAGGACCAGTAACTTCCAATTCCAGGGCCTCAGTTTCCTCATCTGCAAAACAGGGCTCATTGAACTAAATCTTCTCTTCAGCCCTTTCTAGTTCTAATGTTGTACAGATCTTGTGAAATGTTTGGATTGTCTGTTTGGGATTTTCATTCTATTGGTCTTTTAAGACTTTAATCTGGTACTTTTAAGGTTTTTCAAATTAAGAGATTTGATGTTTGATATTGATGACAACCCAGTGAGGTGGGCATTATTACTGTCCTGATTTTACAGATGAGGAAATGGAGACCAGAGAGGTTTAAATGAAGTGTCTGAGGCAGAATTTGAACTCAGATCTTTCTGACTGCACATGCCATATTCTCTCTGCTGCCCTATATTACTTGGCAGAGATGAAGCAATATATATGACCAGAGTTCCATGATGCTAACACAAAAGGCTCTTTAACTAATCGATAGATTTTGAAGCGAAAAGGCCTAAGCACATGGCTTCATACATTTGGTGATGCTACAGACGCTTTTACTTTGAAAAATGCTATACTGCTCTCTAATTGGCTGAGAACTATCACATGCTTCCTCTAGCCAATCAGGGATTCTCTCCCTGTGAGAGCTCGAAAAGGTTCTCGCGACCACCTCAGATCCCAGACTCGTCAGCTGATCGAGGACCTGCCTGACTTCCGGGGTTCCTTCCAGGTCCGAAGCTCCAATCCTTGGATGTTGTGACTTCTCTGAAAACCCATAACAGCGCGGAGTGACTCAAGGCCATCAGCCTTGGATAGTCAACCGCCAGAGATGGAAGGAAGAAAAATAGGAGGAATGTTTCTCTCCCTTGTTTTCATTCTTCTTTCAATCAATTCAGCAGGTGGGAATACTAATAGCTTTTGGGGGAAGGGGAAAGTGATTGGTATTCTATGAATTGGATCAACTGGGTTCCTGTATTGGGGGGAGGGGTCTCCCACAATCTGTGAAGAGTTAAAAATGTAATGTGATAACTATCTGAGAAGTCCGAGAATGGCTATATATAAGTACGGAAATGATTACGCCATTTTGGAAATGATTACGCCATTTTCTGATAAGTTGCTTTGCTTGTAGAGCTTGTAGAAACTGTGGAATTGTCCTGAAAGGGCATGTTCTAGGGCAAATTGTTGGGTCTGAAGCTATTTTCTGAGACTCTGCTCCATATATACTCGGGTTCCTTATATCTGAAAGTGGGTAATTTGATTTTGATCATGATTTCGCTTCTTATTATCCTTAGAAGTAAAACCGAGGCAGTGTATTCCCCCAAAATCTAGGGAATCCACCTAAGCCATCCAGATCCCTCTCTGGTAGGATTTGGCCATACCCACATGGTTCCCTCAGCAGGGACCAATGGGCGTTTGCATTACCAGGTCTCCCACAACCCTCGATATTTCAGAGGTCCATTCCACGGCCAGGGGTGGTCCAAATGCCCAGCTCTAGTACCATAGCTGCTAACCTCCAAGAACTTCTCATTCCCTTCTACCTGTTGTCTTTTAAACCCACTTTCCTTCTCTCCCTTGTCTATGGTCATGAGGTTGCTGTTACTAATTCTAATTCATCCTAGCTAAAGAGACCTAATACCAATTCAAGAAAAGTATAATCCACAGAAGTTATGCCATATACTAAATCCCCATAGTCATTCTGCCTTTTCGACTTAATTGGATTTTAGTTTTAAGTTATGCTACTGTTTCACCATCCTACCAGACAATACCAATCATTAACACACGTTCACATGGTGTTTGCCCAATTCAGAGCTAAACATTTCTGAGAAAAATGAAATTGCTTTGAAATTCCCTTCTGTGTCCTGCAGATGGACTAGGTGGATGGAATTCATCAGGCTGTGAAGTAAACAAAACGGATGTCAATTATACAAGCTGTCAGTGTAATCGTCTTACTCACTTTGGAGTCTTAATGGTAAGTTGGCCATGAATCTTTCCCAGAGAGAATTGAGGCAAATGTCATTAAATTGCAAACAACATTTGCATGTAAGCTGAGTCACAGAAGAAAGTTTTGTATAAGTGAAAGCTGTTGCTTTGGGGTCTCCAAGGCCCTCGGGTAGATCAGACCTAAAGCCGCGGAAAGAAATATTCAGAGATGTATGTGGAATGATAAGCATGAGATTTCTTGCTGGAAATTTACTGTCCCAGGGCTGAGGTGCCCCAAGATAAATCTAGCTTTCATCTACAAGACTGTGGTTATGGGGGCATAACCAATTGCCTCTACTTTTATGAAAAGTCTCCTATTACTTCCTACAAAGGCCATTCAAAATATTTTCTAGCCACCACTGCCACATTAGTGTGCCTCACCACATCGTGCTTCTGCCCCAAGCCCTCCAATGGCCCTCCAGTGGCCCTCCAATTACAAAACAAAATACAGACGCCTAAGGTTGGCATTCACAATTTGGTTCAGCCTACCTCTTCAGGTTTACAATTTTCTTCTTCCATTTACATGCTCCACTCTCACTCTACCCAAAATTGACCATATTCTGTTCTCTGAATCTGTTCTGTGCTTTCCTATCACCACATCTTCATGCATGTTAAGACCTTGTGCCAGGAATAATACCCTTCTCTCTACCACCTTATACCTGAAATCGCCCCCCATCTCAACCAAAAGCCATTCTGTCCATTCTTTATTTCCATGTTTTTGGAGAGGCAATTGGAGTTAAGTGACTTTCCCAGCATCACACAGCTAGCTCTGAATTCAGGTTCTCCTGACTCCAGGCCTAGTGCTCTATCTACTGTGCCATCTGGCTACCGCATTCTGCCTATTCTTAAGGGCCACATCAAATGTTATGTCTTTTGTGAAGCCTTTTAAATATTCACCCCTAACCATATAGGAGTCAGAATAGATAATCTCTAAGGTCCATTCTAGCTCCAACATTCTGTAATTCCACTGAGCTTACCTGGAAGTAATACCTCCTTCACACTTATATTAGAGAGGCATTGTGGTACAGGATAATGGGCACTGGACCAAAGGCAGACAACTCAAGTTTTGTCACTTCCTGCTTCTGTGACATGACTACCATCCCCTCATCCCTTCTCAACTTAATAGACAGAGGTGACTAATGCAACTATTCTATATTACTATGATATATAGGAGGGGCACTGTAGGGGGGATGTATACAGATGTAATATATACACACATACACACAATCCATCTGTCCATCCATATACACAAATACTCTGTAACCAGAGATTCTTTGCAGAATAGAAAGGTGGATCCTTGAATCTAATTTGTTGGCTAGGGGAACATTGAGAGGAATTAAGGAAAAGAATTGAGTTTTCAAGTCCAAAGCTTAAAAAATTCATGAATGATGATGGCAGAAGTGATTAGTGGCAGACTCCAGGAGCCTTCCATTTTTGGATGCCCACAACACTTGGCCCCAGCTCTCCTGAGCTGAATCTCTAATATGTATGTATTCTGTTCCTTAGGATTTGTCCAAGTCTGTGGTGGATAAGGTCCATGAACAGATCTTAATGATCGTAGCATATTCTGGATGTGGAATCTCTTCTGTTTTTGTGGGAATTACAATAGTGACTCACCTAGTTTTTCAGTAAGTAGATGCAATCTTTTCTCTGTGTGCCTGTGTATATATAACCACTATATATATATATATATATATAATAGTTATATATGTATATATGTATAACTAAGTGTGTGTAACTAGTACATATATAACTAATCTTGATGGTTATTTTCCTACTTAGTATACACATTTCAAGGGCAGAGAACAAAGGAAGAGGTCTGACCAAATGAAAAATGAAGTGGGCAGGTTTTAAAAGGCTATCCCAATTAGGATTCCATTTATCAGCAATGATTTTGTGAATTAAATATAATTGGACCATTAAGAAATCAGGGGACAGAAGATAAATGGGGAAAATAGCCAATAAAATACTTGGTCTATTTCTATAGGGTTAAACTCTCTTTTCTAGGTAAAATTTAGATTGTGTCTATACCCTGAGAAACATCCAAAATTTGGGTAATATGGAATGTGACTGGTGATTTTGTTTCTTTTGAGGGGTGGAAAGTACCTTTCTTTAAAAAAATTTTTTAAATCAAAAAACATTTATTTCTTCCTCCTACTTCCTTCCCCCATTAGAAACAAAAAACTATAAAATCTTAGTAACAAATATGCATTTTCAAGCAGAACAAATTGGCCTTGAATAAAAATTATATGTCTCATTCTATACCCTGAGTCACTTACCTGTCTATCAGGAGATGTGTAGGTAGCATGCTTTGACATAAGTCCTTTGGAATCTGAAGTTAGTTATTGTACTTAAGTCCTTCAGAGTTGTTTATCTTTATAAAGTTATTGTATAAATTGTTCTGGTTCTGCTCATTTCACTCTGCATCATTTTATTCAAGGGTTCCCAGGTTTCTCGAAAACAGTAAATTTTGTCATTTTTTATAGCACAGTTGTATTTCATTACATTCATAATTTGTTCAATCATTCCCCCAATTGATAGTCACCCCCTTAATTTCTACTTCTTTGCTGCTACAAAAAGAGCTGCCACAGATTTTTTTTTTTTTTACATTTGGTTTCCATGCTTCTTTCTTTGATCTCTTTGGAATTTGGGACTTGCAGTAATATCATTGAGTCAAAGAGTATGCACAATTTAATAACTTTTTGCATCTAGTTCCAAATTATTTTTTAGAATGAATGGAGAGTAATTAGTGTGCCTGTTTTCTTGCAGCCTCTCTGACATTTGTCATTTTTCCTTTTTTGTCACCTTTTCCAGACTGATGGATATGAGGTAATGCCTCAGAATTTCCTTAATTTGCATTTATTTATTATCAGTGATTTGGAATATTCGCTATGTGGTTATTTCTTCTTTTTCATTCCTATTTTTACATCGTTTATCTTTTAAAGAATGGCTCTTGTTCTTGTAAATGTGAATCAGTTCCATATCTGTAACATGTGTGTATATGTATGTATTTTTTTGGAATGAAATCTTTATCAGAGAAACTTGCAAGCAATTTGCTTTCAGATTTTAATTTAAACATTTGGCATGGATTTAGAGACAGCCTTAAGTAGGGATAGAAGTAGTGGCAGGCCTCAATAGATCAGAGACCCTAGTAGTCAAAATAGCTAGCTAGAATTTATATAATATTTACATATTATATATATATATATATTTATAGCTAGCATTTGAATGTTTGCAGAATACTTTACAATATTATCTCATCTTACAACAGCCCTGAGAGATAGCTACTATTATTATCTCTATTTTACAGATGGGGAAACTGAGGAAACTTGTCCAAACTCACATAACTAGTAAATGTCTAAAGCCACATTTGAACTTGGGGCTTCTTGGTTCCGGGTCTAATCAGTTAAGAATCCCTTGTAATCTTTTGACCAGTTGTCCAGCTCTCTTATCCACGGGGCTCCAGAAGTCTAAAGTTGGATGTGATTCTTGCCTGCTGCTGGAGAGGAGGCTGTGGGGGAGGAAGGGCCTTGTGAATGCACATGCACCATGTTACATTTTCCCTTCTGACAGAGGACAGACCTTTCTTGCTGAGAGCTAAGTTTTCCTGGGCAGAAATATTGTTGAACTCCATTTTTTTGAGACTTTTGCTGCTCCAGAATTCATTTTGCAGCATTATTTTAAAGGTTTTTGGAGAGGAATTTAAGAAAGGTCAGATGAGCCTTTGTCTTTGTTCCACCATCTTGGCTACCCCCTCTCCAGAGCAGAATTTTTTAATGTGTTCCATGAATTTGAAAATGCTGTGGTAGCAATCTTGGTTTTAAATAAGGCACCAGTAGAGACAGACCTGATTGAAAGGGACGATCAGGGTATCCCTTTTAATCAGGTCTGTCTAACTACCAACTATTTTTTTCTAGAAATAGACAAATTTAAATCATTGAAAAGATATTAATTCCTCTTGTATGGGCCATGCCAAAGTAATAAAAATTACTATCTTGCTCAAATTTATTTACTTATTTAATATCATATACATTAAACTATTATTGGGGTTCAAAGGAGACCCTAAAAAGGTTGGGGTTCCTTCCAGACCAGGGTCATGAAGTATCTCAAAAAAATTTGCAGGCTGGAATCCAAAGTTTATTATAATTGTAATGCTGATTGAAGTGGGCTAAGTCCCAAAAGAATTTAGCAAAGAACCAGGAGCAAGAAGATAAATTTATAGGAAAAAGATAAAAGATCAGTTGCTTCATGTCACTGATTTGCTAATTTTATGGAATTGAGGAGCAATCTTGGTATTGACTTCTATGGCTTAGAGGTGGAGTTGCACCCCATTGTTGAGTTCTATGGCTTAGAGGAAAAGTTGCACCCCATTATTGAATTCTATGGCTTAGCTTCAGAAACTTTGTTATTATTGACCTATAGATTGTTATCTGACAGCCAGTATAGCCTGTGGACTACAGTACTCCCAAAGCCGGATGGCCTTAGGGTAAGGACAGATAGCCTTAGGGTTATTGCTGCATCTTCCCTAGGAGCTACACTACACCACTACAAAGGGTTTATCAAAGGGTTATTTTATAGAACAAGAAAATAAAATAACACAATTCACTTGGAGGAACAAAAGGTCAAGGATCTTAAAGGAAATAATGTGTGTGTGGGAAGATAAGAAAGAAGGCCGCCTAGCAATATCAGATCTCAAACTACACTATATGACAATAACCATCAAAAACTATTTGGAACTAATTAAAAAATAAAGAATTTAGTCAGTGGGATACATTAGGTAGACACGCTCCAGAAACAAACAGACATGGTGGTACCACAGTGTTTGATTAATACAAGGGTCCTGGTATTGAGATTAGAACTGACTAATCAACAAAAACAGTTGGGAACACTGGAAAGCAGTCTAATGGAAATTTGTTTCAAATATATTATACCACATGCCATGGTAAGTTCCAAATGGATGTATGATCTAGATGTAAAAGGTCATAGACAAATGAGAGGAGTGGGGAAGAAGACACATTTCATAATTATGAAGTAATAGTCATTGTCCAAACAAGGGACAGAAAGAATCACGAAAGAAAAGCCTGATTATATAAATCTGAAAACTTTTTATACAAACAAAAATCACTGTAGTTAAAATTAGAAGGAAATAGGACAAGATTTGCAACAAATGGCTCTGATTGTTAGACCCTGGATGACAGACCATAGTTTGCCCCCCCACCCCTGAAAAATTGGCTTTGGGAAAACTGGCTTTGAAAAAGCCCTAAACTTAAGATGCCCCAGAAATCCCAGCCCCTTTTTGTATACCACAACAACTCCTATCTCCCCATTTCTGTTCTTCCCAAAGTCAGTACAAATGGATCACAATTAAATCTAATAAAGAAGTTATTATTTGCTTTATTCTAAGCATCTTTGCAATCTTGAAACGACCAATTATCAAACTCCTTAGTCATTGTTCTTAAAACTTTTAGAATCTGCTAAGATGTTATTTTAATTTTAATTAGCTAATGTTATTTCTGTAGCCCCCAGTTTGGCCAGAGCTGAGGGGCGGTTTAGGCTAATTATGGTATAACAGAACTTCTCAAGGTGACACATAACAAAGACAGACATGGCACAAACACAGACTACACAAAGGCAACAGAATTTTTCAGACCAACTTCACTGTATATCAGCAAATACAAACCAGGGGCAAGCTCCCAATATCTCAGGAGTGCCTTGAGGGGAAATTTCAGTTCGACAATCTCTCCCTCCCAGAGACAGAGGTACCCAGACTGAACCTTTTCATAGATAAACTAGGCTCCCAGGCTGCAGCTTAAAATTGGAGGGACCAGACCAGATGTGTTCCCTGTCTTCACAGGGAGTATGCAGAGGTATTGTCTTGCTTTTTATACAAGAAAATACCCAAACCTGATTGGCCAAATGGGACCCAAAGGTGTTGATTAGTATCCTAACAACACTGCCCAGATAGTGTATGGCTCTGTCCAGCTCAACATTTCTGGGGACCCAAATGCTAGCAACCTTACCAGAGAAACTTACCCTACAGAGGTTTCAGACCAGATTCTCCACTTAGGCCCAATAGGGGGTCTGTCAGCTGTCTGTCTGTTTTTAATATGGACAGATCTAGTCTCCTCCCTGGGGCCCTGGACCGGCTCAGGATCTGTCTCTCTTAGGGGCAGATAGCATGAGCCGATTCAAGACTCCCCTCCGAGACCTGCAATCTCTAATCTCACTCTCTTCATCTCATTGGGGCTTCCAATAAATATCATAACACAATACAGAGGTGAGTAGAAACCATTTCATTTAATGGAGAATTTATTGAAAGTCAACTGACCATACGGGAGTTCTATCCAAAGCGTGTGACATCAAAGAGGGTACAGGCCCTTTTCTAAGCTTCTGTGTAAGTAGGGTTGACAGAAACTGGACAAATGGTCAGCCTATTTCCTTATCCAACATCTTTGTAGCTGTTGTTATCTTTAAGATAATACTTCAAAGACAAGAGCAGGGAGACAGGGATCTTGCATGAGGTTTCTGTTGCTATTTGTATACAAAAAAGGGTTCTGAGACAAATGGGGAGACAGGAGTCTTTTTGGTATGCAAAGCGGGGTGCGATTTCTGGGTCATCTTAAGTTTAGGGCTTTTTAAAACCTAGTTTTCAATGTCAGTTTTTTCTGGGGTGGGGGGAGCTATGATCTATCAGCCAGGGTCTAACACGATAAAAGTCAAATATGTTGAAGTGGGAGGCACTGATTCAAATATAAGAAAAGGGCTTATTCCCCAAAAAATAAACATTGAAGGACAGAGAGTGACAGTTCTCAAAAGAAAATTCAAGCTATCAGCTACCATATGAAAAAAATTGTTTCAAGTCACTAATACTAGGAAAAATGCAAATTAATTTCTCAATTCTGAGTTTCCACCTTATACCCATCAGATTGACAAACATGATCTAAATGAAAATGACAAATGTTGTAGGAGTTGCAGGAAAATGGGCACATTAATACACTAGTGGTGGATTGATCAATCATTCTAGAAAACAATCCCAGAGTCACTATACTATGAAAACACAATATTTAAGTCTAAATATTGAAAAAAGAGGAAATGTATTTATATGTACAAAAACATTTGTAATAAGTGTTTTAATAGCAGGAAAAAAACTCTGGAAATTCAGTATGTGGATGGGTGGGTGAGGTAGCCATCAATAGGAAAATGGCTGATTAAATTATGGTTTATTAATGTAATGGAATATTTTTGTACCATAAGAAATGATAAATGGGTCAGATTCAGACAACACTAAGAAGACTATGAACTAATACCAAGTGCAATAAGAACCAGGAAAATAATGTATATAATGATTACAAAACTGTGAAAGAAAGGAACTATGAAAGACCAATGCAATGAACAAACAACTGTGATTCCACTTACAAAATGTTTAATAAATTTCCATTCCAATCTATCCTGTAAAAATCCTAATCATAGTTCACTTTTGTCTCGTCTCATGCCCTGTGAGGCATGAAAAACGAATATGATCAGTCCCATTTTGCAGTGTCCAGTCACACAACTGTTGAGTTTTGAGGCAAAACCCTAATCCCAAGACAACTTACTCTAAATTGATTATATTGTACTGCCTTGCATGTATGTATACATACAGATATCGTACATATGTGAATGTATATGTATATCAATTAGGTGATATTGTAGTAGAGTGCTGGGGTTGGAGTCAGAAAGACTCCTCTTCCTGAGTTCAGATGTGATTTCAGACACTAACTGTGTGACCCTGGGGAAGTCACTTCCTCTTATTCACCTCAGTTTCCTCATCTGTAAAATAAGCTTGAAAAGGGCCAGAAAACCCCATGTGGGGGGCATGAAAAGTCAAACACAAATGGAAATGATTGAATAACAAAAATATGTGTGTGTATATATACACACATGTATGTATACATTATATCCATATATATATTTATGTATGTGTGTTATGTAGAAGAAGAGAGATAGCATGGAGATGTGGTCAGAGTCAGGAAGGCCTGGGATCAAGTCTTAGCTGTGTGGAACAGCTTGTTTAGTTTTTCCGTGACCTTGGCAATTGTGTAAGATTGTAAATTATAGACCAGTTGCGGCCCTCCATCACTGGAGGGAATTTCTATACCAAAAGTTCCCCCATGCAGATGAAAACACGTTTGCATTAAAAAAGGATGACTGCCAGATGAAAGCCTTTTAAAAATGTACAGGGATGAATACTTTGTAATTCTAATGATCAGTCTTAGCCTCATAGAATATATGGGAAATGTAGCTTCCTTTTTTCCTTGGAGAAATGGGGAACTGTGAGTGTCGAATTCTGATAGACACGATCAGATACAAACAACATATCTCCTGATTTTCTTAACTGATTTTTGGGGTCTTTGTTAGATATTGAGGGCTCTTGACCTGGGGAGCATGAATTGGCTTAAAATATTTTGATAACTGAATTTAATATGATTGGTTTCTTTTGTAATACTATATATTTTATGCATTTAAAAACCTAGTTCTCAGAAGGGGTCCATAGACTTCACCAAACTGATTGCCCAAGAGGTCTAGGATACCCCAGAAGTTAAGAACTTACATTACAGGGTAAGGCTTGCTTATTTAGGGGAGCAATATAGCTGGAAATAAATGATTTTAAAACAAACAAAAACCATCAATAATACGTTAAAAAAAAAAAAGCCAAAAGAAATTTGCAGAGACTCCAATTAAATTCTACTTATGTTTTTTTTTTCTTTTAGCCAACTTCGTCAAGATATTTCATCCAAAATCCTAATCAATTTGTGTGTTGTATTGCTGATGTTGAATCTGTCATTTCTAACCTGTACCTGGTCTGCAACCTTTGACAACGCTGGCCTCTGTACCGCCATGGCTATGCTGCTTCATTATTTTCTGATGTCATCCTTCACTTGGATGGGTCTGGAAGCTATCCACCTGTACTTTGTTGTGGTCAAAGTCTTCAACGTCCATGTGAAAAGTTATCTATTTAAATGTTGCTTGATTGGCTGGGGTAAGTACTGATGCTACTGGGTTTGAGTCTCAAGCCATTCCTCCATTTTGTTGTCCCCGCAATTATTTAATGAATCCCATTTGTAGTGTGCTGAATTCACTACACTACAATGTAGGAGTAGGAGCTGCCCTACTGGAGGCCCAACTAGCACTGGACAGTTACCCAGCATAACTCCTCTTGCGTCCTCTCATATTGTTCTGTCTCCTCTCGTTTCCTCTTCTATTTCCTGTGTCCTCATAGGGTATCATACCCTTACCTGCGAGAGTTCTGCCCAAGGGAACTTAAATTTTGATCCCAAACTTCCCAAGATATCTTGGGGTTTCCTGACTTTGCCCAGTCCCCCCCACTGCAATCTGATTCACTTGCATATCATGGCAATGCAGCAATGCTACTGCTTGCTAGCTATGCTTCCTTAGATAAGTCTTTGAATCTTGCCTTCAGACTATTTGCTAGGACTTATATACTTAAAAAAACATCTCATTTGTTGTTGTTTAGTCATTTCAGTTGTGTCTGATTCCTGGTGACCCCATTTGGGGTTTTCTTGGCAAAGATACTGGAATGCCTTCTCCAGCTCATTTTATAAGATGAGGAAACTGAGGCAGACTGGGCTAAGAGGCCCAGTGTCACACAGCTAGTAAGTGTCTAAAGCCAGATTTGAACACAGGAAGAGCCTTCTTCACTTCACTTTAGAGCTAGGAGGGACATTAGCCATCATTTATTTGGGATTCAGAAAACCACACTATCTAGACAACTATGTCTCATTTTACAAATGAGGAAACTGAGACTGAGAGAGGTTAAACTTTACAAATTTACAATCTTAGAAGACTTTTTATTTGTTCTATGGTTTTACTGAATTTCCCCATGTTGAAACTACGGTAGTTTTTGAGGTAGGTCAGCAACTCATCTGCAACTTAGAGATAAAGTGGCTCCATGGTCACACAGCCTATTAGAGGCAAGATTTGAATCCAGTTCAGTTCTCTGCCCACTAGGCTATGGTATCTCTCAGTGTCAGCATTATTATACCCATTTTATAGCTAAGCAGACTGAGGCTGAAAAAGCACCCAAATGATCACTTAGTGACTTGATTATTCCCCCTTTTCCAAGTCAGAGTGACAGTAGGCCTCTGGAGGCACAAGGACCTGCCTGGAAGCAGCGTGCCGAAGGAGAAAATTGGGGCGGCCTACCTTGGAGGAAAAAATGCTCGAGGAAAGTCTGCATCCCAGTGCAACCCTCTGCCAAGTTGCTTTTTGGCATGACTGCTGTATGTAATAAGCTGTGGGTGCTGTGTTGGAGCCGTTGGCCCACTGTTTCCATTAGCAGATTGGAAAACTCCTCCTTGGGATGTTTGGCTTTGGAGAATCCACAAACCATTCTGGTTTTCTGATGCCCATTCATCTGTGACTCATTTAACGTGGCAGGAGGTTTCTTAAGGTATGCTCTGTGTATGTGTTCCTGCCTGATATGGTCTTTCTTTATTCACCCCTCCCTACCCCATTTTCCCACTAGGGGTTCCAGCAACCATCGTGGGAATCATATATATTGTGAAGAGGGATTTGTATGGCATTCTGAAGGCATCTTCCTCATTGTAAGTATAACTGTCTTGAATGAATGAATAAAAATCGTGTGAGGTGACAGGAGACATACGTGAAGGGGAAGGATGTATGCAACTTTCTGTTGGCTAAAGTAAGGGGCAGGCTGGTCTCCCAGATTTTAGTAGTGCAAGGAGGGCTGATTTCATTGATTAGGAAAGCACTCTCTCCACTGGGATAAAACACAACTGCCCCGAAACTATTGCTCCTCCATTTCTCATCCCCATCACCATGCTCTCCACATTAGATCTGGCTAAAGTGGAAAGGGATACTTTGGGAGGAAGTAAATTGGCTGGCACTAGAGGGAAGCAAATGCTGGACCACAGCTTGTCAGTTCTGTTGTAACCTGGCCTCCCTTCCAAAGCTTTGAGTCCGGGAAAGTCATTGGGATGGTCATCCAAAGGAGGGACTCGAACTTAGCTCTCCAAACTCTGGTGCCACCTATGGGGCAAGCTTCTTCATACACAACTAGGCCGGATCTTGGATGACAGACATATCCTATAGGCTCCCACTTTTCCACCTTCTGGATTTGAGCTCTGCCACTGAGAACTCAGGATTTGAGGAGCACCAGAGGACGACATAGTAGAAATCCCATGATACAGGCTCATTGTCTCCATTTGGCGTACATGGGGAACTCCCAGTGTGAAAATTTCCTCTACTAGTACAGATCTGCACTCATTCTGCAACTTTGTCTTACTTTTCTGGGGAACTGAGGAAACAGAGGCTCATGAGCTAGCTGAAACCTGGTTAGACCCATGTTTTCTGATTCCAAGTCCAGAGTTCATTTGATTCCACCAGGTATATGGTGAGCCTGACTTTCCTGAAGCTGATTGCCCCCCACAAAGAGAAACTAATAAGTCTATATCCCCACTAGATCAGGAATCTTCTCTAAAGACCTGCAGATTCCTCACCTCTGCAACAAGTCATCCTACTCTGGGACACCGTGTTCTTAATTGTTAAGAGAGTTTTTCTTATCAAACTTCTGTCTGTATTTATGCAGCCTCCAGTTCCACTGTTGCTAGTTCTGTTCACTGAGACTGATAGAACAAATCTCATCCTTCTATTTCAGACCCTTGAGGCAGCTGGGTAATGCAGTAGGGAGTACACCATGCCTGAATTCAAATTCAGCCTCAGAAACTTATTGGCTATGTGCCCCTGGGCAAGTCTGTTTGCCTCAGTTTCCTCATCTGTAAAATGGGGATAACAATAATAGCACCTCCCTGCCAGGGCTGTTGTAAGGATCAAATGAGATCATTTGTAACATGTTTACTTAGCACAGTGCTTGGCACGCAATAACTGCTACAGAAATGTTACCTATTATTATTATTGCTGTTACTTGAAAACATATAACAAGTTTCTAAGTTTCTTTTTCTGACTCAGTTTCTTCAGCTGTAAAACAGGCATCATTAGCTTGAGGTTGTGAGGGCGATGCTCAAGAAACTTTAAAGTGAGATACAGACGATGTTTTGTGGGGCTTCAGAATAGGGCTGCAGGCTACAAGAGAGTTGGTTATTATATTAAATTGGTCTTGTACCCATGTCCCACAACAGAGAGATGATTAATGAATGCCTCTGGTAGGTAATTGGAGATGTTACACATGCACCATTGCACACTTCTTAATAGAAAAACACCGTCCATCACCCCCTTAGGGCCCAGTATTTCCCTTTGTCCCTGTCATGGTTATGGTAGGAGGCTCGAAATTCATATAACACAACATGTTCCTCCTCAGTTCTCCTTCCATTGTATTTTCATTATCTTTGACAGTTTCACCGTAGCTGAGAAAATGGAGTGGGATCCGACTTGTTTTATTGGGCCCCGGGGGCAGAAAAGGGAACAATAATTGGTAGAAATTGTAAGGAAGCAAATTTAGGCCTGATTTGTAAGGGTCATTTTTCTTAGCACTGAGGGCTGTCCCAGAGTGGAATGGGCTGCCTCCTTGGGAGGAAGCAGGGTTCCCCCCTCACTATAAATCTTCAAGAAAAAGCGGTACAACCACTTTTCAGCTATGTTTAGACAGCCTCTGAAAACCTTTCCAACTCTGAGTAGGAACTTTCACAAAAGGAGCTAACTCTGTATTGTTCAGATGGGGACTGGCTACTACTAAGCTCCTAGCAGAAGAGGAGTTCCAATAGTTCCCTGGGTCTAAGTCCACCTTGGCTATATTGTATGACCTGGTACAAGCAACTTAGCCCCTTGGAGCCTTGGTTTTATCCCCTATAACAACACGGGGGATTGGACTTCAAAGGCCCTATATTCAATCCTAGCGTATAATAAGTGGGAGGCATGGAAATATGTTTAACACGATTGAATATGGATAACTGATATCAGATTGCTTCAACATCTGGGGGAGGGGAGGGAGAAAAAAAATTGGAACTCAAAATCTTACCAAAATGGATGTTGAAAACAATCTTTACATGTAATTTTTAAAAAATTAAAATTAAGTTTTAAAAATTAAAAATACATTGAAAAATAAGTGTGAAGTACTTAATAAATGCCCTTTGTGATAATAAATGTCATCGTCATGGTACAGGCCTAGACTGGGAGTCCAGAGACACAAATTCTCTTATTGAATACCACTTCTGTGTGACTTCAGACAACTTAATTGCCCATCTCTGAGCCTCATTTTCCTGCTTTGTAAAATGGGGTGGGGATGTATTTAGGACCTGAGGGTTTTACAGATTCTTTTAAGTTCTGACAGTCTACGGTTCTATTTTTCTCTATTTGACACATTTCCCCCCTTTATCTTCTTCTTTTTCTTTTACAGCTGCTGGATGGAAGATGATCTTACCTTTTACATCTCCACTGTGGCCTATTTTTGCCTCATATTTCTCATAAATCTAGCCATATTCTTCGCTGTCCTTTATCAAGTCAGTTTCATGAAATCCCAGAAGCACAGAGTGTTGAGAAGCATAGTACTGCATGACCTCAAGAGTGCTGCGAGCCTCATCTTCCTGTTTGGTCTCACCTGGGGCCTGGCCTTTTTTGCTTGGGGCCCTGTGAGGACCTTTTTTTTGTATCTCTTTTCCTTTTTTAACGTGGCACAAGGTAATTCATATGAGCTGACCCCATACATGGAAAGCGCTTTGCACACCCGATTATAAACACTGGTTATTATTATTATAAATTAGCATCAGTGGCCTGAAGCTCACTCCCATTGTCTTTAAGAACAGTCACGTGCCTTTTATATTTCAAAGTCCTATGCCAATTGGCCATAGGATGAATTCTCTTGACCATTCTGACCTGCCATTTCGCTGCTGACACTTAAAAAAGGTCTTGAGCCAAGTTGCTGGGCCTGAAAGATTCATTACTCTGTGCAGCCGGGCTGCTGAGAGAGATGGGCTGGTCTTTGGGCACACGCTCACCGCCTGTCCAGGCTTATTAACTGATTCCTCCTGGAGTCTACATGTTCTCCAAGGCTAGTAACCTTGGAGAACATGACATGATGGAGCATCAGAAAGGACATTAGTAGAGGTCTGATGTTCTCAAAGGCAAGGGAGCTGCCACCATTGTACGCCAAGTCTTTCATTATCTACTGGGCTGACAATTTGGCATCTGTTAGATATTGGAGATTTGAACCACCTCATTATTCAAGGGAATGGGGAGAAGCCTGAAAAGCAACCAGAGTCCAAGCCACAGTATAGATTTTCTAGCATTTCTTGAAGTTCATTTTATTAGGCTGCTGTCACTGTAATCTGATGCATGGTTTAAGACGGTAGGGCAGTGAGGATGACAGCAGACTTAGCAAATTGCCTTCCATTATTCCCCTGGGAGCTTGAGAAGGAGGCAAAAAAGTTTGGATCTTGTTTTAAAGGCTACCAGAAATCTTTTGATATGATTACCACCCTTCTGTGTGCCTGTGTATCTGAAACAGGTTGGGTGGAAGGAGAAAACAACAATGGTTTGAGTTATTTAGGACTAGTGAGAGTTATGGTTCTAACATTCTAGATGATTTTCAGTATCACTTTGACTGCCCCTATCACTGAGCTTCAGTTTCCCCACTGTGATGGAAAGGAAGGTGGGGAAACAACAAGCGTTTTTAATCATTCTAGGGCTAGAAAGAGTTCCAACTCTAATAAACATTTAAATTCTGTGAAGAGGATTAACTAGATGATTCTAAGCATAGCCACTGTCTGGCTGCCCATTCTGGGTCCTAGTTTCTTCACCTGTCTGGGTCCTAGTTTCTTCACCTGTAGAGGGGTATGGAAAGAGCAAGGGTATATATTCTTTCTTTTGGAGATGGGATGAGTTCTGATTCTTTGTGAAGGCTTAGACTTAGACTTGGTAGTCTAGCCATCCTTGACATCTACTGCTCCCTTCTGTGGATCTCAGTTTCCCCCCTGTCAGGGGTTGGGGGGAGGAGTAGAGAGGAAGAGTAATTCTAAAGCTAGTTTGATTTTCATCTCTTAAGATTTTGATTTTTGGAGTCTTGACAAGAACTGCCCCCCTCCTTCCTTGGCCTCAGTTTTCCTACCTGTAAGGGGTAGTTGGGGAACATTCTTATTTTGTGAAGGCCAGATGAACTTTATGATTCCAACTAGAGCCTATCAATGATCAGTGCCTCTTTCTGGGTCTCAGCTTCCCCACTAATGGGGAAACAACAGGAAGTCATTCAAGTGACTCAGGTAAAGAGAATTCTACACCCTTACATTCTGACTCCATGCAAGGGTTGACCTATATGATCTAAAAATGTGGCCAACTGCTACTCCCACCCCAAGCCCCTCTTCTGCTCTTTTTTTTCTGAGAAGGCACTAGGTGAAGGACCATGCTAACTGACCTTGGAACAGCAGCCCTCTCAAAGTCCAGATATATTAATCAGGCCTGAATAGATTTTGAATTCAGGCTTCTGTGTCATGGAGAGGGGAAGAAGGAGAACCAGTAAAATGATTTGAGAGAACAATATTAGGACTTGAGAAAAAAGCAACCGGATAAGAAAAAGTGTTTAGTAAATATCTTCTGCTACCCAAATAAATAAAGCCCCTCCAGTACAGAATCCTTCTAGATCAAGGATCCAAACAGGGTTAGAAGAGACAGGAGAGGTCTGTTTTAAGAAAACAGGCCTTTCTGGATGGGTAGGCTACAGAAAATGGTTGAATTATTGGGACCTATCATCTGTATTACAATGATACTGCCATTCTCTAGTTGTATTGTTGCTTCAGAATTAGAGAATTATAGAAAATGATGCCATTTGGGGCCCAGACAATATATAAGAATTTGTTCAGTCCTTCCGAGAGATGGAGAGTAGCAAAGGGACTTAAATCAAAACCCATTCAGATAGAAAAGCTTCCTGTAATTACTTCCTTACTTCATGGACAAGGAAACTGAGGCTCAGACAAAGGGATCCTACCATATACCCTACTCCATTAACCATGTTACTGTAGAGTGGCTTCTCAGGCTCTTTAGAAACTCAAGAACTTCCACATAAAAAAAATCCAAAGCCTAATATTACATTCAAAATAACAAAGGCAAATAGTAAATAGTTACAAGGCACTGCAATTTACGGTTATTTTTGTAGCATATTTTATACCATTATCTAAATTGATCTTCATAGGCATTCTTTTGAGGTAAGTAGGATATGGTTAAGAGGAGAAAACAGGCCCAGTCAGAAGTGACTATTCTGTCTAAAAATAGATAAGAGTGAATAAACAGAAAATAGAGACCAAGGGAGAAGCACAGGTGGAGAGAGAAAGAGACAAAGAGAAAGGCAGAGTAGGAAGGGAATGAGAGAGATGTGAGAGACAAAGACAAAGATGGGGGGAATGGAATGAGAGAAAGGAGGAATGGTTGCATTTTTTTCTTAAGTCCTAATACTGTTGTCTCAAATCATTTTACTGGCTTCTCCTTCTTTCTGTCTCCATGACACAAAAACCTGAGTTCAAAATCTAGGTCTGACACATCTGGACTTGGTGCTATTCCAAGACCAGCCAACATCGTCCTTCACTTAAAAAAAAAAAAAAAAAAAAAAAAAAAAAAAAAAAAAAAAAAAAAGAAGAAGAAGCAGTTGGCCACATTTTTAGATCACAAAATTCAACCCTTTCATGGAATCAGAATGTTAGAGATGGACTTCTCTTTACCTGAATGAGTCCTGTTGTTTCCTAGCCACTACTCCCCCATTAATGGGGAAGCTGATTACCAGAGAAGGTACTGAGAGAAAAGGCCGAGGAATGGGGAGGGTAAGGGAATGAGAGAGAGAGACAAAGAGTTGGAGTGGGTAAAAAGGACTTCAGGGACTATAGAATCCACAGGTAATAAGTTCTCCTGTGTTCATCTTAGACATATTGGGTTTCTGTTGCTCAATTTCTGTGCCGAAAAAATGAGGATTACTAGATTCTCTGCATTGAGGTGAGGATTCTTTAGCAGAAGGAATGATTTGGCGGGGGAGTGGAAGACTAAAGTGGTCACTGAAGAGCTTTTATATTGTAAGGGGTATGGAGTTGGGGAAGAATTGGTGTCAAATAGCCATGGTTAGTAATGGCACTCAGCTCAGTCTGAGAAATAGCCATGTACCCTAAATTCACAGATTCGAGAAAGGGTCACCATAACTCTCCCATAGAAATCACTTAGACTCTCCTCCTCATTTTATAGATGTCAGCAACCTGGGACCCCGAGAGAAAGGGAAGTAGGATACCCAATGAGTTGTATGGTATTATAGTAACCTAGTTACTATAGATAACACTGTTCTGTTTCCAATTCATTACTGTACCAGGCTGGTGTGGGCAGTGATAAAAGGGGAAGGAAACTGAGGGACTCGTGGGCAAAGCCCTGACACATAGAACCCCAACAAGAAGCAGAGCCTAATACATACCCTACCAGTCTCCCATTTGGAAACCTACCTACAAAGGCATGGGATGGCTCTGATACTACTATTCAAAGAAAAGAGCCAAGCCCAGAAAGTACAAGATTCTACCCATTAATGCTTCCTTTGCCTTCCTTTGCCCAATATAGGATTCGTTGTCTTTGTGTTCCACTGCCTATTGAAGAAGAATGTGAGAAAACACTGGCAAGACCATTTGTGTTGTGGGAGGCTGCAACGGAATAACAAATCTGGTAAGACACCTGAGAGTTAAAGCATGGCAAAGTTTATTTAACTTAGCAAATAATTTCTCTCAGAGTCTTACTTGACATAATATCAGACTCTCCACCTTCTTCCCATGAACACTCCTGGCATTCAGTACTGGGCTTGGTCTGGGCCCAACGGCGACGCAAACGGAAGAAAGTTTTCATTGGCCACTTTGTTCTATAGGAGCGTCTCTTTGGGATAGATTTGGAAGCCGGGTTCGGCTGAGACAAGCTCTCAACAGGTTGCTTCTGGGTCTCCTGCTTTTGAGGTTCGGGTTCTTCTATTACTTCTACGATGAAATTTAAGGTGTTAGCACCAAAATGACTCACCAGCACACCTGAAAACATTCCTTTATGGTCGGGTAGGCTAGAGAAAATGGTGGAATTCTGTGGAGCGATCATCTGGATCACAATGACACTGTCATCGTCTAAACGTACTGTTGCATCAACTTCAGATATCATGGAAAATGTTGCCATCTGGGGCTCAGGCAACATATATTTTTTCTCTTGGACCTCTTGGGAGTTTGATTGCTGGGATTGCTTGGGTTTGGGGAAGAGGCCAGCCAGAAGCCCTTTCCTGAACATTGAGGCAGCTCAGAAAAACTGCCAGGCAAGCCTTGGGCAGCCCTTTATATTGATTTTCCCATGTCATACATCATAATCCTATCTCTTATGTCATCACAGAAAATGAGTCATGGAGGCCACTGAGTCATGATGTCAGCATTTTAATTCATGCACTGATTTTTGCTATCATTTTAGATGGGCCCAGCAGATCTGGACTAAAATGTGAGGACAAGCAGCACCAAACACAAGAGAACTGTGAGGATTTATTGGTAATACAGTCCCAAGAGGTAACCATGTCATGCAATCCACCTCTGTCCACTTTCAGGGGCTTTGAACGCAGGAATAATTTCTTCACAAGTTTCCAAAGCGGTGAGAAGCATTCCTTGCTAATGTTTGCCTTAGGGGTTTTGGGGGAAGGAAGAATGGAAGGGCTCTCTGATGTTTTAGCCCCAAATCAATGTCCACTGGGCAGTGGACAGCATTGGATTTGGGGTCAGAGAATCTCTCTTGAAATCCCAGCCTGTGTGACCCTAAACAAGTCACTGATATCTAGACTTTGGAAATTTGAGGGGACTAGATTGCAATCATTAGATCTATGATCCTATTAGCCTATGACTCCATGGCCCCTGATATTCCTTCCATCAGGAAATCTGGAGATTTTACGGAGGGCCATATGAATTTAGGCACAGATAAAGCATATAACTTTGATGTAATTTCATCCAGCAAAACCAGGCTGGGTGAGTGAGCTCAACTGATTTACACATATGGTCTAATAAGGCCATAGGCACAGGGATTTTTCCCCTTATAAGGAAAGCTAGCTGACTGATGAGACACTGATTAACATATATGGCCTAATGAGGTCATAGACACGGATTTTTTTCCTTATAAGGAAAGCTAGCTGACCACTGAGGCACTGATTAGCATGTCCTAATAAGGTCATAGGCACAGGGGTTTTTTCCTTATAAGGAGAGCTAGCTGAACACTGAGGCTGAAGGAGGACTGCCAACATACGTCATAATAGGATGACTCTTTCTAGTTTGCAAAATAGTTTTTTCCCATCATGGGAGCAAAAGTAGACCAATGAAAGGGTTACTGCTACTAGAAAGCAAAGTAATTGGTTTGAGTTCTGTCTTGGCCACCGATGTTGCTTTCCTCTTTTATAAAGTGTTTTTATAAAGTGTACATACTGTCATTTAGAGAACCACAAGTAGTTTCCACAATTAATCTGAGCTCACCAGCCTTTAGGTATCCTTAACCATCATAGATTTAAAGCTATTGATCTTTGAGATCACCAAGGACAAATGTTTTCAGCAACAGTGTCATAAGCATGGGTCTCTTCTCTCTGATCTAAATTTGGATCTTCTGTTCTAAGGTGCTTTTATCTCATACATCCTGTACTGTTTCCTAGTCTAGGCTATTAAGCTCAGTTTATTGGTGCCTTTGAACTAATTGAATACCATTCAAGGTGATGGAGTCTTATGAGGGAAAGCTAGTGAAACAAAAGCCGTTTACCCAGTCATGGAAAGCTAGTTGCTAAATCTGTGCTTTGTGGTCATAATGGGGCCCGGGTGAGATGAGACCATGATGATGTTAGATTGAAAAAAACCCAACCCAAGAGTGTGGGAGGGGACAAGGGAAGTTAGGAGGAGGAAGAAGACAAGAGTGCCATTTTTTAAGGTTTCTCCTTTCTTTCATTCACTTTGCAGAAGTCTGTGATGAAATTGCTTCATCACCAAAGTACTGTGGTAAGAGACATGATTCCACATCAGAACATGGCTTTGACTCCTGCCTCGGGATTTACTAGCTAAATGACCCTGGACCAGTCTCTGGGGCTACTCAAAGACACCATCTTTGTTGTCGATTTTGACTCTAAAATGAGTAATAATATAATTTTCTTCTCAGGAGCATTGTAATATCAAAAGAGATGTTTATGAAATTTTTTGTAAACCTGAAGGTACCATAGAAATAGTATTGTTATTTTCCCATTAAAGAGCATACATAAACCAGTTCACTGGAAGCATCGTTGATTTTCCTGGAATCATTGTGTCTTTGAGCCAGAATGAATTCTGGGGTTACTGTGGTTGGCCTGTTCACATTTTGGGCTTCATTTTGGTAGTAAGGATTGGAAAAAGGGAAACACAAGTTTGCGGGTGTTAATTTCATCTCTTTCTATTAACTTCTCCCATCTGGGGTCCGTCACCTGCCCTCCCGGTGATCGAATTCTTGCTGGATGATCCAAAAACTGACACTAACCTCTTGGCACTTTTAAACTCATTGAAATGTCATTGCCAAAGAGAAAGGTGTTCTCTACACATCGCACAAGCCCCATTAGGCCTGTGAAATATAAGTGAGACCATCTGAAGCAAGAGGCCAGCTTCTAGGCAGTAATACTGAAGGAAGAGATACTTATTTCTACACCTTTACAGCTTTCCAAGGTCTATATTACTTATGAGCCTCCTTTTTCCATTGGTCTTTTTATCTGACGCAAGTTAGTTTAGAGTCTGCTTAACCACAATCCAAAGAACACAATTTGACTCGTGAGCTTAAGTTTCAGCAATGTCATCAGCAACATCAGGAGTTCAACTTTAACATATATTCAAAGATTAGTTAAGAAAGCCTGGCATCCTCCAGTCCAGGTTTATACTCTGGACTAAAGCACTTCTAATTTGGGATAGTTGTTTCTCTTGTGGGCCTAAGTTTTCCATAAAATGAAAAAAAAAACAAAAAAAAAACAAAAGACTAGACTATAGTCCAATCAACTGCCACCTGCTGTGCACCAGACACAATCACAAATGTTGAGGCTATAAAGACAAGAGTGAAAATGTTCCTGCACTTGAACAACTTCTGTTATTGGTGGCAACAACATGTACGGGGATGAGGAGAACTCTATAGAAAGCAGGAGAATAGGAATAGCTTCACCTTGAAGGTGGTCTTTGAAGTGAATCCTGGAGGATGTTCTAGATTCTAAGAAACTTAAGTAAAAGAGCATCTTCCAGGCACAGGACAAAGCCTTGGCAAAAATATGAAGGCAGGCTATAGAATAGCACGTATTGGGAGCACCAACTAGGCCATATTATCGAGTAGATCATATTGCCAATCAGGCTGTATTGCTAAGCAGGCCATATCAATGAGTAGACCAATATTATCAAGTAGCCCCAAATGCCCCAAATTGCAAAGCCTGCTATACTTAAGTACCCAAAGCTTGAGCAAATAGCAAGAAGATGTAGAAGTCCTAATAGGAAGCGAACAGCCTCAGGTGGAATGAAAACCTTATTTCAAAGATCCAGGCAGGGTAGCATTGCATATTAAGAAGGTATACTCATATGAGCGAGCCTAGGCATAGAGAGGCAGGAAGACACAGTAGAGAACATTTGGATGGAATTTAGCAGAGAAAGAAAAAAAGTTTTCTTATTATGGACAGAAAAAGAAAATAGATGAAGAATCCAAGAAACATCACAGATTTAACACAGAAGCCCAATATGGTAGTAATGGGAGACTTTAATTATCCAGACATCTACTGGAGCTCTCTGTTTGCCAAAAACATAATATCAGAGCCTCAAGGTACAATCATAGCAGAAATAAAGCATAAGACTATAGCAGAAGGTGATGAAGGGCCTTGAACCCATAAGAGAATCAGTTGAAGAAACTCAGGATGTTTAGCCTGGATAAGAGAAGAATCAGTTAGGGTATGGAAGTGATATTTTTGAAGGCCATCATAAGAAAGATTAGATTCTTTGTTTGGCCCCAGAGAACAGAAGTAGGAGGAGAGGGAGAATTATAGGAAGGCAAATTTAGGCAAACTTCTTAACAATGAGAACTGGCCCAAAGTAAAATGGGTTGCCTTAAGAGATGAATTCACTTCCTTGGAGGTTTCCAAGCAGAGGCTGTATGTGTCACAGTAGGGGGGGATTCCTGTTGAGTATGACTTAAACTGGATGACACTAGAAGGTCCCTTCCATATATCAAATTCAGTGCTTATCTCTGGTTTTATGACCCAGGATCCTTGCCGCTTTACCTCTCTGAGCCTTGGTTTTCTCATCTGTAAAACGGATTAGCATCTACCCGAGCAGGCTAATTTCAGAAAAAAAAAACCTGGAAAGACTTACATGAATTGATACTGATAAAGTGAGCAGAACCAGGAGAACATTTGTACACAGCAACAACAAGATTATGTGATGATCAAATATGATAGACTTGGCTCTTCTCAGCAATACATTGATTTCAACAGATTTGGGATAGAAAATGCCATTCACATCCAGAGCACTATGGAGACTGAATATGCATCAAAACATACTATTTTCACCTTTTTTGTTTGCTGTTTCTTTCTCACGACTTTTCCCTTTTGTTCTGATATTTCTTTCACAAAATGACTAATAGGGAAGCATGTTTAAACATGTACATATATAATCTATATCAGATAGCCTGCTGTCTTAGGGAGAGGGAAGGTAAGGGAGGAGGAAGAAAAAAAAGTGGAACTCAAAATCTTATAAAAAAAATGTTAGCAATTCTCTAGTTCGGGCCTTTCCTGGTAGTTTGACTTGTGAATTCCTAAGGAAGAGCTTGTGTGCTTGGAAGGAGCAAGCTCATTGGTTGAAGTGGTTCTTCCCAGAAGCCCTTGCATTATCCCACGCACATTCTCTGGGAGGATAAAAGAGGACAGCACGCCAGAAATAGGAGAAGTCTCTGCACTACATCAGGCTTGACGGGGCTCTCTGCAGGAAGGGAAGTCACTTCTCTGGACAAGAGTTAACGGCAACTGTCTGGAGACAACAGTTTTCTACAGGAAGAAGAATCTGTCTGAGAGATTTGAGTTGACACAGCAGATCTCCTCCCAGAGAGCTATTGGCAGCTTCTGGAGACAACAGCACGTTACAGAAAACTATTTTTATGTGTAAATTGGAAAAATAAAATACTATTGAATTAAAATATATAATAAAGTTAAAAAAAATTGCATCTACCTTATAGGGTTATGGTGAGGCTCAGATGAGATTAGACATATATAAGGAGCATTCTTTGCAAAGGTGTAACATGGGAAAATCAATGGAGCTGTTGTATGCAATAGGCTTTGCAAGCTATCAAGTGCCATGTAAATATTAGCTATTGTTATGGTTTTTATTATCATCAGTACTTCAAGGATCTGTTACTTCATGAGAACCGGTCCTGGTGCCAGAGGCTCTTGCTTCCCATTCCACCTCTGTCATTACAGTGTGTCCATGGACAAGTCATTTAGACATCCTGACTTATCTGCTAAGTTACAAATAGGTTGCAATTTGCATTGATGGTGAGAGTTTCCATAGCAATGAGATCACAGATCTTGGATATTTGACTGTTCCCAACTTGCTATAAAGGAAAAGTAAGGTCAGGTCTATTTATGCCCAAGGTACTAGGAATTGTGACTCGCTTTACCTAATGGTGTAGTAGATAGCTGTATAGTGTGATAAGAAAGAGTCCACAAGGGCCCATCTGTCCTGAAGTTCTTTCTCTCCCCTCCTTCCCTGCCTCAACTCCAGTCTGAAATCCCTGCTTTAAGTTAAAGTACTGTGCTTCCAAAAGGCATCTGTCAGAATACATGAATGGTAGGTGTGGGATTATCGCCAGGGTAGCCACTAAAAGTACTTAGCATGGATTAATTTCTCAGATCAGAATAGAAGGCTCTTGGAATCTGAGGTGGGAGGGCTCTAAGAGATGATCTAATCTCCCCTCACCCCTGACAAGTGGATTAATCAACATCCTTTTAACATTCTCAACAAGTGACAGCTCCAGTGCTGATGCTGAGTGGTCCATTTCATTGATGGAAGGTTCTAATTGTTAATGCTTCCTTTTATTGAACTCCAATCTACTTTGTTATGACTTCTGCCCATTTATACTAGTATTGCACTCAGAAGCTTATATGGAATAAGAAATTGACTCCCTTTTCCACATGGCAGCCCTTCTGATATCTGAAGACAGTGATCATGTCCCCCTTAAGTCTCTTCTTCTGCAGGCTAAACATCCCCAGCTCCTTATAAGAAGATGTGCTTTTGAATCCCTTCATCCTCTTGGTTATTAAGCATCTTCTGTATGCAGGGCACAGGGGAAGGAAAGATGAAAAATGAGGAAGTCGCTTTCCTCAAGGAGACATTACATTCTATTTCATATGGAGGAGGAGGGTGGTAGGGAATTACAAGTATACCGATAAGTCTTATACAACATAGGAAGCAATGGAGGGCAAAGGAGAGATCCTGGCAAGTACTCTAGGACAATTTGGAGAGAGAGAACCCTTTTAAGTGGGAAGGATCTGGGGAGGGCCTAGTGGGTATGGGGAGAGGATAGCACTCAGAAGGAGCTTCTATTGAACACACATCAGTTTTTCAGCATTTATTAGGCACTAACTGTGCCAGGCACTGTACTAAGTGATAGGGATACAAAGAATGGGGGACAAACAGCTCCTGCCTTTGAGAAGCTCACATTCTAGTGAGACACTGGGCCTAGTTTCAAAGAGAAGTAATCTCTAAGGAAAGGCGGTATGACTGGGGATAGTTTCTTGCAGAAGGTGGAATCTGAGCTGAGTCTTAAAGGAAACCAGAAGGCAGAGTTGGAGCAGAATCATGGGGTTTTGTTGGACTGATCTATTGTGACCCAAAGGCCTGATAACTTACTGAGGAGGTGATGGGAACCATCAAGATGCTAATAATTCAAGGGAAGATTCCAGCACTTGTTCCTTCTCCCCAGCTTCCTGTTGTTGGGAATCTGATAGAGGGTATAGGAGCAAGCAGGAAATATGGATGAACACACAGATCACCTTGCTTGTGAAACCCTGCTGAGTGAGTCATTCCGAAGGCTATTTGAAGCTCCCAGGTAGCAAGCCATCATTGATTTATTTAGTAGATGACAAGATCCTACATCTAGAGCAGGAAGAGACCTCAGAGATCTTCTAGTCCAATTTCCCCATTCTACAGTTGAGGAAACTGAGGCCCTAGAAGTTAAGTGATTGGCCTGAAGTCACACAGTTAGCAAATAGCCAAGGCCTAGGCAGTTATATGAGGAACATAGAGATTAGGTGACTTCCTCACTAGCACTGAGTCTTAAAAAGAAGGATTTAAACCCAGATTTTCCTGACCCCCAGATTAGTGATATACATATATATCATGCTGTGCTGGTTTAGAAACTCTAGTGGACACTGTTACAATAGAGTATAGGATAATGGGGTTATAGATTTAGAACCAAAAATAACATTAAAAGAATTTGGGTTCAGCTCCTTCATCTTACAGTTGGGAAAACTGAGGCCCAGAAAGGTCATGTGATTTGCCAAAAGTCACACAAAAAGTAAGTGACAGAGTCAGTTGAAACCTTGCTCCTCTGATGCCAAATTCATTTTTCCAACATCGGGTTTCTCTTTTAGTGGAGAACCTAGTGGACTTATAATCAGGGCATTCCAAGCTTTGACAATAGTCAAAATTAAAATGCTTAACTGGCAGCTAGGAATGGGGTGATTCCAAGTCCAGAAACAGGCACAAGGACAAGACCTGACTATCAGGAACAAGCCCACGAGTATGTGCGGTCTGCAAAGCTGTTACCTTTTCCCTTTTACTTCCACTGTGAAAATGCCTTTTATTTCATTTCTTTTCTGTGATTGTGTTGAAATTTGGAAAGGACCCCAAAAGGTTGGGGTCACAGACCTGTCACGGAGTATCTGAAAAGAATTTGCAGGTTTGAACCCGTATTCAAGTCAAGGAGCAAAGTTTATTGTAATTGTAAGGCCAATTGATGTGGTCTAAATTCCAAGAGAGTTTACCAAAGAAACAGAAGCAAGGAGACACCTTTATCCAGTTGTTCATGTTCATTGACATGCTAATTTTATGGACTAGGGGTAGAACCAAGGAATGGTTTCCAGTGGTCATCACTGACCAACAGACAGTAATGCTTGTAGGACTAAGGCCAGGAGACTTAAAATCTTTGACAGACAGATTGTTAGAACCATAGGCTCATGATCACTAGCATATCTTCCCTAAAGTCTAAGGGAAGAAATAACTGTTCCTAGGCCTGAGGACTTTTATAACACTGACAGGACAATAGCATTTTTAGATCAGGGGGCCTCAGGATCATAGATTCCAAACCCAGAAGATTTAGAATCACTGACAGATTGTAGAACAGAAGCCCCTTAAGGTTAAGGGACCTTAAAATTATTGCTTTCTTCCCTAGAAGTTATAGTACATCAATTGATTTTTCATAGATGGAATGACTGACTATATGGCATACGGCTAGGGATGAAAACATTATTTTCAAGAACATTTGAGCATTTACTGATGATCCCTCATGCTCATTAGCAAAGCACATTTCTTCCCTCAAATGACAAGAAAATTCATAGAGCAGAGTTGGAAATATCATGAGAAAGACAGTATGGTATATACTGGAGACAGTATATACTTCCAGAAAGCCTGGAAGCAGGGGAACTGGGCCTTAGACCAACTAGCTATGTGACCCTATGCAAGTCATTTTACTTATTTCCTCATCTCTAAAATATTCACACACTGCCCAAGTGATAGGGCTAGTTGTAAGGAAGTACTAACTAAGCTTAAAAGCTCTACAGAAGTGGGAGTCAATACAGGGTAATTTAAATGAGGAAAGGAGAAAGGCTGGAGGAAGAACAGGGAGAATGGGAAAATGCTTCAGGGAGCCAATAGTATCTGAGGGGAGTCTTGAAGAATGATGGTCAAAAGAAATGAGGATGGAGTGCATTCCAGGCTTGGGAAATGACTTTTACAAATGAGACTTATATGGACTGATGCAGAGTGAAGTGAGCAAAACCGGAACATTGTACACAGTAACAACAACATTGTAGAATGATCAACTATGATAGACAGCTCTTCTAGGTAATACAGTGATCTAGGACAATCACGATAGACTTGGGATAGAAAATACCATCCATATCCAGAGAAAGAACCATGGAAAGTAAATGAAGATCAAAGCATACTATTTTCATTTTTTTTTTGCCTTCTCATGGTTTTCCCTTTTGTTCTGATTCTTTCACAACATGCCAAATGAAGAAATACACTTATTGTACACGTAGAACCTATATCAGATTGACTGCTATATTGGGGAGGGGTGAGAGGGCGGAAAAAAAATAGGAACTCAAAATTTTACAAAAGTGAATCAAAAAATAAAATACTACTAAGTGAGGAAATTTAAAAAAAGAATGAAAAAAACTCCCAGATTTGGAAGGCAACTCAGGAAAACCGACAACAACAAATGCACCGAGGTGGGTATTGGGAGGAACTGAAGCAGGGGTATGCAGATAACTGCTTCAGCATTATTAACATTCTCCAAGATTTTCTCCAGTCTAGGCAATCAATAAAACACCGCCTTAAGCCCTAGATTTGTAGAATTTGCAGGTGAATTTGCACGCACAATGAAAACTGAAGAGTGGACTCTTATACGCTAGTACCACTAGACTAACGCCCAAGTCATACACATTCCTGCTCACAGAGCAGGTCAAATAGAATGGACCAAATGCCAAATCACAAGAGGGCTATGAAAACTACAGAATACTGTACTGGATTGGGAGTCAGGAAGACCTGAGTTGAAATCCTGCCTCATTTGTTAGCTATATGATTGAACCACTATCTGCCTCAGTCTCTTCATCTATAAAATAATTTTACCCCTCAGGGTTGTTATGAGGAAAAAATATCAGATGGTAATGATGATTCCTGTATAAATCCGCATGCAGGTAATTACCTTAGAGAGGCAGAAAGCACTACATCTGGAAAGAGAACATTTGATTTTCATATACCAGTACTGTTGCTTTCATCTGTGTGAACTTGGACAAATCCCTTAATCTCTATAGATTTCAGTCCGTGCTTCAGCAAAAGTTGGGGCTGCATTAAGATATAAAAGGTCTCTTCCAACCCCTTTAGCGGGGTGTGACAGCTGCAGGCAAGAAGATTTCTTTTGGTTTTGTTTTATAACTAAGAATGAGAAGAATTCACATTTATAGTACAATGCTATAAGTTTTAACAAGCACTTACCTTATATCAGGCCTTTGAGACTGATATCAGAAATATTAGTATCCCCGTTTTACAGAAGAGGAAACAATCTTAGAAATGGAAAATGTCATGCAGCCATTGGATCTAGGACTGGAATTCAGGTCTTCTTCTATCCCCTACTTTCAAGTCAGGTCTGGTTTTCTTTCCAATACAAACAGAAAAGCATCTTCCAACAGTGGAGTAAGTATATGTAGAACATGGGGTGTTTGGCGGAGAAGGATGTGTTGACACTGAAATGATAGAAAGGAGAAAGATTATGAAAAACTTTAAATGTCAAAAAGAAGAGTTTGTATGGTATTTGTTTCTAGAAGTGAGTAGTGGAGATATGACAGGGTCAGACAGATGTTTTATGAAAAATACTTTGTTTTATGTTTTTGTTAATTTTTTTTTTGGGGGGGGAGGCAATGAAGGTTAAGTGACTTGCCCAGAAACACAGTAAGTGTCTGAGGTTGGATTTGAACTCAGGTACTTTATTTTTTATGTCAGTAAATTTTATTTTTCTTTCACTTGAATTAGACTTTTTAAAATGTATGATTAGATTTATAACCAATTCAGCACGATATTTTATTTAGTTTACACAACATACACTCTCTTTACATGCAATTCTTATGGGCTGCTTTGGTATCACAGCAATAATCTTAATGTTGGGAGGAAGTCCCACAAAAATGGGGGGATTTTTGTTAAAAGGAAAAAAATTCAATTTGTTACATATTGAAAGAAAACAAGACAGGATGTGAGGCAATCCTTAGTCTACTTGGTAACCCTGGCACACCTCCTACTTTTATATAACATTTCTTTTTTTCACTTAATAGTATTTTATTTTTTCCAATTACATGTAAAGATAGTTTTCAACATTCACTTTTCTAAGACTGTGAATTCCAATTTTTTTATCCTCCCTTCCTTTCCTCCCCCCCCTCTCCAAGAGAGCAAGCTCTCTGATATAGGTTATAAATGTATAATAACTTTAAACATATTTCCATATTAGTCCTGTTGTGAAAGAAAAATCAAAACAAACGGGAAAAACTGTGAGAAAGAAAAAACAAAAAACAGTGAAAAGAGTATGCTTTGATCCATACTCAGTCCTCATAGTTTTTTTCGGAATGGGAATTGTCTTGGATCACTGTATTACTTAGAAGATCTAAGTCTGTCATAGTTGATTATCATCACACAATCTTGCTGTTATTATAGTACCTACTTTTAAGATTAATCTTTGGGTATCAATATTTTATTTTATTTTTCTTATTTAATATTTTATTTTCCTCAACTACATGTAAAAAGAATTTTAACATTCTTTTTTTTTCAAATTCTGAATTCCAAATTCCCTCCCTCCTTCCCCTCCACTGAGAAGGCAAGCAATTTGACACAGCTTAGACATGTGTACTTATGCAAAACACATTTCCAAGTAAGTAATTCTGTGAAAGAAAACACAGGAAAAAAAAAACCAAGAAAAAATAAAGTAAGCAAAGAAAAAGTATCTCTGATCTGTATTCAGGCTCTACCAGTTCTTTCTCTGGAGGTGGACAGCACCTTTCACCATAAGTTCTACAGAATTGTCTTGAATCATTATATTACTGAGAATAGCTAAGTCATTCAAAGTAGATCATCATCATACGATATTGCTGTCACTGTATACAATGTTCTCCTGGTTCTGCTCATTTCATTTTATATCAGTTCATTTAAATCTTTCCAGGTTTTTCTGAGAGCATTTTGCTCATCATTTCTTAAAGTGCAATAGTATTCCAACAACTTGTTTAGTCATTCTTTAACTGATGGACATCCTGTCAATTTCTAATTCTTTGCCACCTCTAAAAGTTGCCTCAGATATTTTTGTATACATAAATATTTTTCTTTGTTTTTCATCTCTTGGGATACAGATTTTCTGGTACTAACATTTTAAACAATAAGATGTCCATATTTTAAAAAAGCAGTCACATGATTTAATCATTAGGAAGACAAAGATAGATAATCAGTTCATGATTACTCACTAAAGAAACTTCTCAAGAGTCAGTTGTCAAGTTAGGAAAATCACATTTGAAGTTATTCGAGGGAAATGCTAAAGGCAGGGAGTCTCATTAGCAGGCTATAGCACTAGTTGATTTAGAACGTGATAAAAATTTGAACTAGGGTAATAGTTATGTCATTAAACAGACAAGGATGTGTATATAAGATGTTCTGGAGAAAGAAATGGCAAGATTTGATAACTGATAGGTTCTGTGGGTTGAATGAGGAAAAACAATTGAGGATGACATTGAGACTATAAAAGTTAGGTGACTGGAAGAAGTAATAGGGCAATTCTGAAAAGGGAGAGGTTTGGAAGAGCTCTGTTTTAGACAGGTTGACTTGAACAACCAATAGGCAACTGGTGATGCAGAACTGGAGCTCAGGAGGGAAATCAGAACTGGGTAAAAGCGATCTGGTAATCATTATATAGAAAATATTATGAAAGGTTTCTTTATTTTACAACATGCCATACTGATTGAGTGAATGAATAAAAAAGCATTTATTAAGTGCTTTTTTTTTTGTTTGTTTCAAGAGCTATAATCAGTGTTACTCCTTGCCCTGAAAGAGCTTACATTCCACTGGAGAAGCCAACACACAAAGGTGAGGGGTGGCCAGGGAGGGATGCTTTGGGCTGGAAAGTTACCGGGTTGGTGAGTGAGGACATGGGGAGCAGATTGATACAACTCTCAGACCAATTTAGTTCCAACCTGGGGAAGGGAGCAAAGTGGATATTGGTTGAGATTTTGTTGAATAGTCAGCTAATAGGGAATTGTTGTATGTGGAGTCCAGGAAAAGCAGTTGCCAATCAGAAAGTGATATGGAGGGAGAAATTTGAATTTAGCCCATGGATACTTCTGGGTGGCAGTTAAAACAATAACAGACTCAGTAAATATATTAAAATCAGGATTTTGTTTACAAAATTCTGATGTTCAAGCATATATTGTTCTGTGGGGTCTTCAAAAACCACAAGATCACAGAATCATAGCTCTAGAACTGAAGGAGAATAATAAGAACACTTAAATGAATGAATAAAATGAATTTCTTAAGTACTTACTATGTGCCAAGCACTGTGCTAAACTTTGGGAATACAGAAAGGAAAAGGCAATCCTTGCTCTAAGGGATCTTTCTCCACCACTGATTCATTTGTCAAGTCTTCTCAGATCAGAGTCTTCCCCCTGTCAGTACCTTTATGCAGACTCTCATCAACCCCTAAAATGGCAGTATACCTCTGACTCTGTCACTTCCCTTCTCAAGCTCAATCTAAAGTCTATTAAGGGGAGACGTTTACAAGAAAGGTGGTAGCCAGAGAAGGTCTTTTGGTTTGAGAAGTCATAGGAACAGTTAGGTGGGACCATCGAGTAGTCAGTTGATAGGAGCCTTTCCAGAATCAGCATGGAAGACTGATTTGTTTAAGGGGACTGAAGCAAGATGGATGGCAAGGATGGACAAGCAGATAGGGCACCTCACGTGATCTACACTCTCTCTATAGTTAGCTATGTGTGTCTACAGTGGTTGACACACTAATCAGTTCAACACAGCTCAGAGGCCAGTGGTTCTAAACTGAATGGTTAAGTCAACCGTTGACACAGGAGATTTGGTGGTCCATAGAGATATTTATCCAGCACTTTGAAGGTTTTACAAAGCACTTTATCTGTAGTGCCTCATTATACCCTCACAACTCTGGGTATTAAATCTTCACTTTATAGATAAAGGAAATGAGGTCCAGATGGGGTGAAATGATTTTCTGATGGTCATACAAGTAGTAAGTGGATTTTTTGAGGGTCATATAACTAGTAAGTGTTCAAGGTAGGGGGGCGGAGGGCTTCAAATACCCATGTTGGGGACAATGAGTTTTTCTTTCTGCTAGACTAAGTTTTAGGAAAGCAGAGACTTTGTGTTGTTTAAATTTTGTATTTCCCTTATCCTAACAAATCAATTAAATTCACTTGAATTCCACACTAAGTACCTGTGAAATTTTAAGTGAGACACATCTGGTTTAGACTCATTCTGCTTTGCCCCAAAGGGTGAAACTAGGAATAATGGAGTAGAAATCAGAGAGAGGCAGATTTTAACTTGATTTAAGGAAAACCTTCCTAAAAATGACATGGGTATCAAAGTGGAATGGGCTGCCTTGAGAAGGAGCAGTGGGTTTCCCATTATTTGGACAATTTCAAGCAGATTCTGGAGTGCTTATGTTATATAAATGATTCTTCAGCATATCCAGGCCATCACCTCCATGTCTTCTGGGATCCCTCCTAACTTTGAGATTCTGAGAAGCCTCTCATTCGATTTGCTGCTCTTTCTGTCTATGGCCTCCTACACTCAGGCTTGGGGCAAAGATATTCCAAAAGAACAGTCTTTTCCTTCAGCTGAATGGTCAGTGGGCTGCTTTATGACACAATGAGAGTCCTTCCACCCCCAAAAATCCCAATTCTGCTTAGTCTAGAGGCCAGGTTTTGAGAGACACTGGGAAAGTCACTGTCAACTTCACCTTCAGCACCTACCTCTTTAATGCTATAAGAATAAAGTGATTTTAAGGGGTTGAGTAGAGTGCCTGGTATAAATGTTAACTATGGTTATTTTTTCTAGTAAATTTATTTATTTTTAATACATATTACTTTATGAGTCACACTGGGAGAGAAAAATCAAAGCAAAAGGGAAAAACCATGAGAGAGATAAAAACAAAATAGAAAAAAGAAGTGAACATGGCATGTGTTCATTTACATTCAGTCCCCATAGTTCTTTTCTTCTGCATGTAGATGGCGTTTTCTGTGCAAAGTCTATTGGGATTGCTGTGGAACACTAAACATGGTGATTATTATTAAATATCACACTGAATTCCCAATGACTCTCCGTTATTTCATAGTTTTGATTTTTGGATCACATCTGTGATTCTATGGATTGCTTTAGGGAACTTGGGAAGAGAAAACTCTCTCTCCTAATAAAGATTTTGCACCTGCTCTGCAACTTATAGTCTTTTTTTTCCTGAGACAATTAGAGTTAAGTGACTTGCCAACAGCGTCCCACAGCTAGTAAGTGTTGTGTCTGAGGTCAGTTTTGAACTCGGGTCAGTGCTAAGTGTCTGAGACCAGATTTGAACTTGTGTCCTCCTGACTTCAGGGGCAAGTGCTCTATTCACTACGCCATCTAGCTGCCCCAATTTATAATCTTAAAGAATGGCCTGGAGTTCTGTGAAGTTGTCATCTGTTAAGGGTCACACGGTATATGTCAGAGATGGGAACTGAAGTTGGGTAATCCTGACTCTGAGGACAGCCCACTAATTCAGTATGGCAGAGCCTCCTCTTCTGTCCTACAAAGTTCAGAAAAGCAAAGTGTGACACATCAGCCATACTTGAGAGAGTTTCTCATTCTGAACCTATTCTCTCTCTGCCGAGAGAAGAAAAGTTGTCTCACCAATAATCCTCTGGAATCAATCAACAAATATCAACCGCTTATTATATGCTTGATGCTGTGGCAAGTGCTGGGCAAAGACAAAAAAATTGTGCCTTTGAGGAGGGTGTTTTATTGGGAGAGGTGGCGCGTACACATAGAAATATGGGCAGTATTTAAATACAAGGCAGGGAGGAGGTCCTTGCATTTGGAAGATCAGAAAAAGCAAGAAGATGGTGATTGAACCGAGCTTTGAGGGAAAATAAGGATTGCCAGGTAGAGGTGAGACAAGAACCCGGCTTAAATTTCTTGAGAAAGGTTACAGAAGCTTCTCCCACTTGAAGAAGGCTCAGAGAGCTTGGAGAGCGCACGAGGAGATTCCAGAGCGCATGCGGAGATTCCAGAGCGCATGCGGAGATTCTATTTCTGCGTAGCCTCGTCAATGAACTTTCACTTAAGGTTATTTACGTTGCTACGTCTGTTGGGTGGGGCAGAAGCCATTTTATGCACAGAGCTGAGGTGGTTGCCCTCTCAGGATCCCGCAGTAACTAGGGCTAAAAGAGACACTTAGGGCCCTCATCCACACCTTTACTGTGATCCTTGATCCCCTGTCGATACTGCCATCGTCACCACTAGCTCTACTGCCATCATGCCATTATTGCCACTACGACTGGCGGTTGTTTGCTCCAGTAACCAGAACCGCAGTATGGAGGCCCACAACATTCTCCTCAAACGGGGATTCAGTGTCAGATCCTTTGGGTCTGGGAGCCGTGTGAAACTCCCAGGACCAGCGCCAGACAAGCCGAATATTTATGACTTTAAGACAACTTATGATCAGATTTACAATGATCTCCTCAGGAAGGACAAGAAGCTCTACACCCAGAACGGGATTCTGCATATGTTGAACAGAAACAAGAGGATCAAGCCTGCACCAGAACGATTCCAGAATTGCAAAGATTTGTTTGACCTCATCCTTACTTGTGAAGAAAAAGTCTATGACCAGGTAGTAGAATATCTAACTTCCAGAGAGCAAGAGACCTACCAGCCAGTTCATGTGGTGAATGTGGATATAAAAGATGACCAGGAGGAAGCCATCCTAGGAGCCTTTCTCATTTGTGAACTCTGTCAGTGTATACAGCTCACAGAAGATATGGAAAATGAGATTGATGAGCTCTTGCAGGAGTTTGAGGAGAAGAGTAACAAGACCTTCCTTCACACCGTCTGCTTTTACTGATGCCAGTTTTCCAGGCCCTCAACTTGTGAGTCAAAATTTCTGTTCATTGTCCCCCTAAAAACTATCTTTAGATATTCCTTTTACTAATCCTTTTTTTCTTTTATGTTGTTACTGTTTTTACTTTCAGATATTTTGTCAGAAGGAGGCAGTATTAAGCTGTATATAAGAAGAAGAGAGAGCTATTTAAAAGACATGAAAAAAATGTCTTATCTAAGTTTTCCTTATTATAAGTGGAATACTAATTATGTGTTAGGTATTTTCCTTTAATAAAATTTATAGGGTATTTTCTCAACTTAATTCTTTTGCTGTGTGTCTTTCTTTATGATAATTGGCTAAAGTATACAAAGTTCTAAAAGAAACAACAGAGTGTATTACTAGGTATGACCTTGGAATTGTTCTATGTCTTTAAAACTTTAGCCCCTCTTGTTCTGAAGTTAGATCCAGTCACATTAAAGCAGAAGTTGTTGATTGAAAACCTAAATTCATCTAATTCTTTTTGTATATATATTGTATTTAATTTATACTCTAACATATTTAACATGTATTGGTCAACCTGCCATGGGGGGGGGGGAAGAGGGGAAAAGTTGAAACAAAGGATTTGGTGATTGCTGTAAAATTGCCCATGCATTTATCTGATAAATAAAAAGACATAGATAGATAGATAGATAGATAGATAGATAGATAGATAGATAGACAGATATAGATATAGATATAGATATAGATATAGATATAGATATAGATATAGATATATAATATATATAGAAAACCTAAATTCAGGGTGACTTCTAAAAGGGGAAACTTGACAGTGAAGAGCCACCACTCTGACCAGCCATGGTCAGCTAAACAGTTATCTCTGGCAACCCTGGCCCACCTCAAATGCTCACCTCTTCACTCAGAAACATTGCTCTTCTTTCTTTTGGAGAAAGCTAGTTTTGGTCCTCTAGAAAGTTCAGCACACTTTCAGCAAACCTTATTGTGCTTCGGTTTGGTATGAGATTAACCAAAAAAGTCACAAGTTCCTAGATGGGCTTTTGCTCTTACGACTTGTAGAGAATCTTCCAAGGAGGAAGAGCTACCTTAGATTTAGAATTTTGGATGCCCCCCCACCACAAAAAACTCCCTTAAACCTTGGAGAGCCCCTCCAAGCTCCAAGTGCCTTGATCATAGGGTGGGCATCTCTGATTCACTTCCTGAGACAGGTTAATGGCCCTGTGAGAAGAGAAGGGGATGAATGGTAAAGATGTCCCAGAGGTCAAATTGAAGGGATTTTGTGCCTGATTAGATGTGAGAGGTGAAGCACAATGAAGAACAAAGGGTGATGGGGATCTTCCAAATCAAGATTGATTACTACATCAGGAATTGTGCTCATAGTTATCACCCCTACTCATCAAAGTTTAGCTCCAATGCTACCTTCTCTAAGAAACGTTCTCTCATCTCCTCCCCTCCCACAGAGTAGCAACCTCTCCCTCACCTAAACGCATAGCCTTTTAAAGGCAATACCTTATTGCCATGCCACAGTGAAAAAGTAGCTAACATATAGTGCTCTGAAGTTTATAAAGCACTTTGCATACATTATCTCATGCAATATTCTTTCTTTTTTAAATTGGTTTATTTTATTTTTTTATTATAGCTTTTTATTTACCAGATATATGCATGGGTAATTTTTCAGCATTGACAATTGCAAAACCTTTTGTTCCAACTTTTCCCCCTCCTTCCCCCCCCCCAGATGGCAGGTTGACCAATACATGTTAAATATGTTAAAGTATAAGTTAAATACAATACATGTATACATGTCCAGTTTTTCTGTACAAAAAGAATCAGACTTTGAAATAGTGTATAATTAGCCTGTGAAGGAAATCAAAAATGCAGGTGAACAAAATTAGAGGGATTGGGCATTCTATGTAGTGGTTCATAGTCATCTCCCAGAGTTCTTTCACTGTGTGTAGCTGCTTCAGTTCATTCCTGCTCTATTGGAAATGATTTGGTTCATCTCATTGTTGAAAATGGCCTCATCCATCAGAATTGATCATCATCTAGTATTGTTGTTAAAGTATATCATGATCTCCTGGTTCTCCTCATTTCACTCAGCATCAGTTCCTGTAACTCTCTCCAGGTCTTTCTGAAATCCTCCTGCTGGACATTTCTTACAGAACAATAATATTCCATAACATTCATATACCACAATTTATTCAGCCAGTCTCCAATTGATGGGCATCCCCTCAGTTTCCAGTTTCTGGCCACTACAAAAAGGGCTGCCACAAACATTCTTGCACAAACAGGTCCCTTTCCCTTCTTTAAAATCTTTTTGGGATATAAGCCCAGTAGTAGTACTGCTGGGTCAAAGGGTATGCACAGTTTGGTAACTCTTTGAGCATAGTTCCAAATTGCTCTCCAGAACGGCTGGATGTATTCCCAATTCCACCATCAGTGTATCAATGTCCCACTTGTCCCACATCCCCTCCAACATTGTGCATTATCTTTCCCTGTCATTCTAGCCATTCTGACAGATGTGTAGTGGTATCTCAGAGTTGTCTTAATTTCATGCAAATAGAAACTCTGTGAGAGCAGTAGTGTATATATAATTATCCCGCCCAATTTGACAGATGAGAAAACTGAGGCTCAGGTAGGCCCAATGTCATATAGCTAATAAGTGATAGAACCATGACTCAAACTTAGGTCATTTGACTTTTGGCTTTGGAAGGAGAAACACTGAGGTGGGAGTGAAGAAAGAGCATGGGAGGGAACTGGCCTAAAGAAACAGAAGGAATTGTGAAGAAGAGCTAAAGGGTTCAGGGAGTTGTAAAAAAGATTACAGAATGAATTTGGGGAGGAGGAATCTGGAGGGATTTGTGAAATTGAAGCAGGAGAAGATGGACACAAGCTGGAGACATTAGACATTAAAGTGAAAAACTTGAGGTTTTTCAAGAAGGAATTTCTTTCAGAAGGAATCAAGCAGACCAGGAGATCATTATATACTTCAACAACAATACTATATGATGATCAATTCTGAGGGATGAGATGAACCAAATCAGTTCCAATAGAGCAGTAATGAACTGAACCAGCTACACCCAGTGAAAGAACTCTGGGAGATGACTATGAACCACTACATAGAATTCCCAATCCCTCTATTTTTGTCCGCCTGCATTTTTGATTTCCTTCACAGACTGATTGTACACTATTTCAAAGTCCGATTCTTCTTGTACACAAAACAACTGTTTGGTCATGTATACATATATTGTACTTAATTTATACTTTAACATATCTAACATGTATTGGTCAACCTGCCATCTGGGGGAATGGGTGGAGGGAAGGAGGGGAAAAGTTGGAACAAAAGGTTTGACAATTGTCAATGCTGAAAAATTACCCATGTATATATCTGGTAAATAAAAAGCTATAATAATAATCATTTTTAAAAAGATGATAAATGTTGGGAAAAAAGAAGGAATTAAGTAAAAGGACCTGAGGAAAAGGAAGACCAGAAGGAGAAAAATTTGAGGAACAGGAGAAAGAGGAGAAAAAGGAACAGGACTCTAGCAGAAGAAGGAAGCTAGTAAGAAAAAGTAAGTAATATTATAAAGGCTTCAGTAAGAAACTGAAGACCTCCTTTTGTTTCTCATCCTCAGTAGGGGTACCATGGGTCACCAGCAGCTTGACTGGAGCCCTCATAAATTAGGCCACAGGCCTCAGTTATATAAAAAATTATATCTGAGAATGGGATATGGATTTCTAGACAAAGCTTAAAGCACATTATAGGAAATTCTCCTGGTCAGGGAGGGAGTACACTTAAGGGTAAAGTTACATTTGTATTTTGGGGGGCAAAAACTGAAAACAAAATGTATGCCCACTAACTGGGAAATGTCTTGGGCCATTTTCCTTTTTTCTTTACACTGTCTTCATGATTTTATCAGCTCTCATGTGTTCCATTGTCTTCTCCATGAAGATGATTCCAAAATCTACATACCCATCAGTCGTGTTTTTTTTTTTAATAGTTTTTATTTACCAGATATATGCATGGGTAATTTTACAACATTGACAATTGCCAAACCTTTTGTTCTAATTTTTCCCTCCCCCCCCCGAGATGTCAGTTTGACCAATACATGTTAAATATGTTAAAGTATAAATTAAATACATTATATGTAAACATGTCCAAACAGTTGTTTTGCTGTACAAAAAGAATCGGACTTTGAAATAGTGTACAATTAGCCTGTGAAGGAAATCAGAAATGCAGGTGGACAAAAATAGAGGGATTGGGAATTCTATGTAGTGGTTCATAGTCATTTCCCAGAGTTCTTTCGCTGGGTGTAGTTGGTTCAGTTCATTACTGCTCTGTTGGAACTGATTTGGTTCATCTCATTGTTGGAGAGGGCCACGTCCATCAGAACTGATCATCATACAGTATTGTTGTTGAAGTGTATAATGATCTCCTGGTCCTGCTCATTTCACCCAGCATCAGTTCATGTAAGTCTCTCCAGGCCTTTCTGAAATCATCCTGATGGTCATTTCTTATAGAACAGTAATATTCCATCACATTCATATACCACGATTTATTCAGCCATTCTCCAACTGATGGGCATCCACTCAGTTTCCAGTTTCTGGCCACTATAGAGAGGGCTGCCACAAACATTCTTGCACATACAGGTCCCTTTCCCTTCTTTAAGATCTCTTTGGGAAATCAAGCCATTCTCCAAATGATAAATGGTCAAAGAATATGAACAGACAATTTTCAGATGATGAAATTGAAACTATATCCACTCATATGAAAGAATGTTCCAAATCATTACTGATCACAGAAATGCAAATTAAGACAACTCTGAGATACCACTACACACCTGTCAGATTGGCTAAGATGACAGGAACAAATAAGGATGAATGTTGGAGGGGATGTGGCAAAACTGGGACACTGATGCATTGTTGGTGGAGTTGTGAAAGAATCCAGCCATTCTGGAGAGCAATCTGGAATTATGCCCAAAAAGTTATCAAAATGTGCATACCCTTTGATCCAGCAGTGCTACTACTGGGCTTATATCCCAAGGAAATACTAAAGAAGGGAAAGGGACCTATATGTGCCAAAATGTTTGTGGCAGCCCTTTTTGTAGTGGCTAGAAACTGGAAAATGAATGGATGTCCATCAATTGGAGAATGGTTGGGTTAATTATGGTATATGAAGGTTATGGAATATTATTGTTCTGTAAGAAATGACCAGCAGGAGGACTACAGAGAGGCCTGGAGAGACTTACATCAACCGTTGCTGAGAGAAAGGAGCGAACCAGGAAATTACTATACACCTCAACAATGATACTGTATGACGATGTATTCTGATGGAAGTGGATATCTTCAACATAAAGAAGATCCAACTCACTTCCAGTTGATCAATGATGGACAGAAACAGCTACACCCAGAGAAGGAACACTGGGAATTGAATGTAAAATGTTTGCACTACTGTCTTTCTACACAGGTTACTTATATCTTCAGAATCCAATTCTTACCGGGCAACAAGAAATTTGGTTTTACACACATATATTGTATGTAGGATATACTGTAACACATTTAATATGTATGGGATTGCCTGTCATCTAGGGGAGGGAGTAGAAGGAGGGAGGAGAAAATTTGGAAAAGTGAATACAAGAGATAATCTTGTAAAAAAAATTACCCATGCATATGTACTATCAAAAAAAATTATAATTATAAAATTAATTTAAAAAAAAAGATAGGGAAAAAAATCTCTCTGAGATATAAGCCCAGTAGTAAGTAACACTGCTGGATCAAAGGGTATGCACATAACTTTTTGAACATAGTTCCAAATTGCTCTCCAGAATGGCTGGATGTATTCACAATTCCACCAACAATGTATCAGCCATCACTCATTTCTTTTGTGAGCACCAATACCATGTCACCAACCACCCGCTGAATTATCTCCATCTTAATATCCCACAGGCACTTCAAATTTAACACATCCAAAATATGTCATTTTCTCCTGCACTTCCCACCCCTTGTTGTTCAGTTGAGCCTGACTCTCTGGGACCCCACATGAGGTATTCTTGGCAAAAAGATACTGGAGGGGTTTGTCATTTACTTCTCCAACTCACTCTACAGAGAGGGTATGGAGGCAAATATGTTGAGACTTGCCCAGGATCCCACAGCTGGTAATCTGAGGTCAGAGTTGAACTCCTGTCTTTTGACTCCAGGCCCCATGCCCTGTCCATTGAGCCATCTAGCTTCTTTCTTTCTATACCTTAACCTACTGTGTCATCTTCCTTCAATTTCAACATTTATTAAGTCACAACATCTACTATATTTCAGGTACTGTGTTAAGTTCTGGGGATACAAAGAAAGGGGAAAAAAAAGGTCTCTGTTCCCTTGGAGGGCACATTCTAAGGAGGGAGGCAACATTTAAGTAACCAGATCCATAATTATTTATGCAGGATGTATACAGAGTAGATTGGGGGTTTAATCATTTTAGTGTCCTACACCCCTTGGTCATGTGGTGAAGTCTACAGCCCCCTTCTCAGTATCATGTTTTTAAATGCATGCAATACAATTTCAAAATTCCAACTTAACCAGTTGGATTGACGTGCAGCTATCAAAATTCTTTTTAAGTTCCCAGACCCCTAGTTAAGAACCCTTAATCTATAGGGACCCATACTTCTGCTATTTGGATTTTGCATAACATCTAACTTACACCAAGTAATTTGGAGTGTTTGCTGTAAAACCACATTGTGTCTTCATTTGAAAACCTTGCTAACTTCTCTTTCAATTTTCTGATGAACTTAATTTTCTGAGTTATTTCAGAAAGGAGTGCTGATTCGAAATGTATGTGTGTGTGTATGTGTGTGTGTTGGGTGGTTACTAAGGAGACACGAGGTAAATCAGGAAATGAAAGTAATTTGAAGATAAAAAGGCAAGGCATTAGTAATGGAGGGTGGTCTAAGAAAGGCCTCCTGCAGAGACTTAAGATGAGTCTTAAAGAATGCCAGGTAAATTAAGAGGCAGAAGTAAGGGGCAGAGCATTACAGTCATGAGGAGACAGTCAGTGCAAAAGTATGGAGGTGGGAAATGGAAGTGCAAGCAGGCTGCAGTTGCTGGATCATAGAGTATGTGGTGAGGAAGAAGTTATAAGAAGGCTGGAAAGGCGGGAAGGGGTCTACACAACGGACTTTAAAAGTCAAAAAGAGGATTTTCTCTTTGTATATTTATATTCATGCTCAGTACTATTCACTATAATAAAGCAATCTTATTGCTCCTCCCTAATTGATTTCCCATCAATCTCACCATAGCTGTTGCTCCAAGTCGTCTCCTGTCCCACGTCACCCACCCCTTCTTCTTACCCTTTTGGCCAAAGACTTTGCGTCACGCTTCAAAATTGAGACCATTTGCAGAATCTTCCCTCAAATACTCTCCTCTTCATCATCTTCCTCTTTACCTCCTTCTCCCTTCCTGCTTACCTTCGCCTCTTAGAATTTTGGGCTTCCTTTAGGATCCAGCTCACATTCCACTTCAGATTAGCTTCCTCCATTGCGGGCCTTCTCACCCCACTCCATCCCCAAAGTTAACCACACCCCCGTGGCCCATTCCTCTGCTTTGTCATTCCTTCCCCAAAACTACATTTTAGGTCAAGTGTCCCTCCCACCCCTTCCAACTTGATCTTGTTCTCCTGATCTTTTAAGATGGGATTTAGATGGAAACAGACCTGAGCCAAGTCATCAAACTATTATTTTTTGTTTCTATTTAATATTCTGCAGACTACTCCAAATTTTTGTGTTTCAAGGAACCTGACATGTTTTAATAGCCAGGGTAGCACACTTAGACCCCCCAGATCCCCTAGTGTATATCATTCTGGCTGCTGGTCTCAACCCTTATAGCACAGTTAAAGGGTGAAGCTTTGAGGGTGATGATAATGAGGAGGCAAAGTGACAGAGAAGGGAGAATAGGAAAATGAGGAAGAGGAGGATGTTAACAAAAGTGATTGACAAGATGTTGACATACCACAAAGAAAGAGACAGCTCCACTTGTTAAAAGGAAAAAGAAGAAAGCCTGATATATACCCTAGATTTTGAGAGCAGATTTCAAAAGGTTTAGAGAGAAAATAGGGAGGGTCCTATGGATTAAAATTCTATAGGGGAAAGTCGCCCAGGAGAGATGAGACACTCTCAAAAATTAAATCCTGAAATTACAAAATGAAACAATTTAGAAGAGGAGGAAGTGTGGAAGCTGTCTAGAGAGACCAGTGTGACTGCCTTGGGGATCCATCAAACCAACTTACATTTTAAAGACATGTAATGAGAGCAAGGGCAGCTAACAAAGGATCAATACCAAAGCGTGGCGTGGTGCTGGAAGAATAACATCTGGGGCACTAAAGCTCAGAATGAAGAGGAGATAGTGGGGAAAGATAATGGCAACAAAAGTGAGATTTGTTAAAAACCAAATTGAAGAAAAGAAGATCAAAGAAGGGACAGAACACTTTCCTAGCTTAGATGGGAAATGATGATAGACAACAGAGAGAATGCAGACCTATTTAACTTTTATTTTGTTTCTATTTTCTCAGCCAGAGAAAACAATGTTTGTATTGGAAAACAGAATAAAAATGGCTAAAGGAAGTTGAAATCCAAGGCATGTGGATATATGGTAAGTGTAGACTCTGTATAGATTCTGAGGGTCTTTACCCCAACTCCCACTTATACTGACAACATGGGTCCTTCATTCATACATTTCCCCCCTCGAGATTCTAGGAGTACCCCTGAGAGGTTGCGGTATCCAATACCATCATCCTGAGCAATCCTTTTAGTGTGTTTGTCCCAACATAAATCACCAGTTACAATTAGTACCTTTCTTATATCACTGATTGAGCCAAGTGATTAGTATTCCCAAATTATTTAACCACTTAGCAGCAGTTTTTATACAGGAGTATTTGCCAAGAAGGTATATTAAGAAGAGAAATTAGAGCATTTCCATACCACCACTCATGGGGACCATCTCCCCTAGACCTTAGATGAGATGGGCTCCAACTTAAAGCAGTTCTTATAAAGCATCCATCCTACCAAGATCACTTCCAAATATGGCATAACCCATGAACAAAGTCACTCCTGTGTTTGCAGAAGATGACACCTTGGCTCCTGGGCCATCGATTCACTGGTACTCTGGGTCGAGCAGATCATTTCTAGAGATTGCATGGGTGCCCCAGAATCAGCTGCCGGCATGCTTTGGCGGGGGCTCTGGTAGCCCCAATACTATTTCACATAAACAATGGGAAGGAGAGGCGCCACAAAGAGAACAAAACACTAGCGGGACCATGAGTGACTGGGCTACACAGCAGGGAACCAGGCAGAAAGCATTTATTAAACATCTATTGTGTGTGAGGCATCATGTAAATGCTTTTTACCAATGTTTATCTCATTTGATCCTTACAACAACCCTTGAGTTCAATGCTATTATGAGCACCATTTTACAGTTGGGGAAACTGAGGCAAATAGAGGCAATGTAACCCACCCAGCCGGTAAGTGTCTGAGGCTGGATTTGATCTCAGGTTTTTCTGACTCGAGATCCAGATTTCTGTCCATGTCATTACTTACTTCCAGGTACAGGCTCACCAAATACACCCACTCTCACGAACCCTTTCTTACTGGTCAGTCTCCCATTATATAAAGAAGATTCTTGTTCAGGTGTGGGTTGAACTGAATCGCATCTGAGGTCCTGAGGTTCCTCCGAGATACTGACTTCTGTCTTATGATGCTGATCTAGTCCTTTTTCCCACTCTAAGCACAATTGACTAAACTCCCTGTGTAGGAAATGACCCCAGCTCGATCCCAGGGAAAGACTGATTGAGCTCAGCAAAACTTTGACAACTAAATTAAAGGTATATCCAGCTAACTTTTAATTCTACAGATGTGGATGTCTCTCTGACCAGCAGATGAGTCACTGTGTGGGAGAGCAGAAGATTCTAGAAAAAGCTTTGCTACTGCACTCATCAAACCCTATCTCTGCCAACTGTGAACCCTTCCGCTGGGCTTTCTTAGTGCCTGCTTTACCCAAGGATACAGCAATTATATCTAACTACCAAAGTCCTGGGGAAAAACAGCTTTCAAAGACAAAATATGCTCTTTAAAAAATGGGACACTTGTCCTCCATTATTGCATACACCTCTTTGGGCTGTAAAAATACAGTGAAATTGCTTTCTTCCTCCCTGCTACATATGCATCTCTTCTCTTTTCCTCTGATTACCAAGTAAAATATTACAGAAGTAAACAGACGACTGAATGAGACTCTGAGAATGCACTCTCATCTTAACCAGTGTTCACTCTAATTGTTTCAGGTTGTAAGCAGACGATCACATTTCTTTAGCTATTCCCCCTTAGGGGAGAAATGGAACCCCCAAAGAAAAGGCTGGAAACACCAAAGAACACCAAGGTTTGTTCTGTTTTCTCTCAACTGTCCTTTGATAAACAGAAACTGAACTCAAAGGGATTGCTGTCCAGCCCACACACAGAGCTTAGTGGGAAGGTTACTATCCTGCTGCGTGATGAAAGTCAACACTGTCTCATGTGCCCTTATCACCTCTTCCTTGGACTACTGCAACAGCCTACTAATTAGTCTCCCCTGCTTTTCGTCTTCTTGCTCTGATCTACCCTCCACCCAGGTACCAAGCTGATAGTCCCTAAAAGACATGCCATTGAGTAACTCAAAAATCTGTGGCTGCCTCTTTTCTCTAAGATAAAATAAGAAATCCTCAGCCTGGGACTTAGGGCCCTCTACAAGCTTCTTTTTGTATACCTTTCCAGACCTGCACAACATGATTGCCTTTCACAAATTCTTTGTGCTGGCCAAACTGGTCCAATGGCTGTTCCCCAAACTAGTCTTTCTGTTCCTCACGTCATGCATCTTTGCCTGTGGTTCCCATGTGTCTGAGCTCCTTCTTGTTGCTCTCTTAGAAACTGGAGATTCCTTTCAGGCTGAGCTCAGATGCTACGGGAAACTTTTCCTGATTATCCCTTGTTTATGTACCATCCCAGGGATATCGAATGCAGACAAAATTGGCTCCTTGTCTTAGGTTCTTTCGTTTACCTTGCTCATAAGTCATCCTCTTTGCTTTTGCATATAGACACGTGAGGTCATGAATGTTATTGCTGGGTCTTTTCTCGGTTACTGCCTCCTGTGACTTATTGGTCTTTTCTTTTACTCTTCTTCCCTTGCTCTGGATCCTTCTCTCCATGATACCAAGTTTGGCAGTCCTTTGCAATTCTTTCTTGTGATCCCAATTCAGTCCTCTTGCCTTTCCTTCCCTTTTTAAATTTTAAGCACGTTTGATCAGATTCATAAGACTACAAGAAAAAACACATCTTTGTCATCCCTCGAGAAGTTCTCTTCTCTGGCTGAGAGCCCATCGTGCCTATATTTTTAAGCCATGGTCCAGAAATCAATCTTCTTAGCCAGCTGTTTGCTTCTCAAATCTATCTTTCTCTTTTTAATCCTTTACTTTCAATCAGAGATAGGGATGAAAACACCACCTGTGACCCTCAGATGTCTAGCTTTTTTGCCCAAGACTTCCTAATCCTTGGTCGTGTTTTTTACATTCCCTCCGGCGATACCCTTGCATGAATCACAAAAAGTGAATAGTAGTCAACAGGTTGGACAAGTCTTGAGAGAATTTCTTCGGTATCCAAAATACCTAGATTGGCAAGACAGTAGGCCTCTCAACTATTTATGGGGGGTTGACATCTGCCTCAGTAACCCTCAGGAGAAAGTTACAAAGCACCGCCTCTGCTCCTCTGCATTTGTTCCTCTTGCCTGGAACACAAGAAGATATTTGCTTCTGAAAGAGTCCAGCTCGCCCACACCCTGCCATAGAAAACTCATTCTTGTTTATGTTTGATGTTCCTTCTTCTTCCCTTCCTCCTCTGGGTCATATTTTTTAACCTTCTGATATGTTCCTTACATTACCCCTTACATTTTTTCATCCTGATTTTCTTTTTGAAATGTTTTCCCCTCCACCCACACAAAGAACACTTTATTCTTCTCAATAACCAAAAAGTTGATCCTCTCGCCTAAGTCAGAGATCACCTTGTAATCTGTACATACGAGTTGATCTTCCTCAGTAGTGTCAGAAACACAAACATATAAGGTTTTCTGTTAGACAAACAATAATAATTCTCCTTGCCCTCTAGACTTGCTTGAAGTGATTTTTCATTTCTTTATCTTTGGCAGCTCTTCTGATTAACCCTTGTGGCCACTTGCTATGGACTACTGCCTCTTCATAATGACTGAAATGGGAAGATCTCAGTCAGTGGGGCCTCCTGACCAAAGCTGCAATTTGATTCAGTATATATCAGTTAAGTATCTACTGTGTGAAAAACATCATCCTGGATGCTAAGGCTACAAAGATGAAAATGGTACAGTCCCCTGTCATAAAGGAGCTTATAGTCTACCGTAGAAATAGAACAAGGCTTCATTTATTTAGACAGTTTTTTCACCTTTTCTCAGCTATGTTCACTGGCAGTTCGATGTGTATATATAGCAAATAGACCTTGATCTCCAGGCAGAAATCTCATTAATTAGATATAGCCCTTTGCTATCTCTTCGGCATTGATTTCCAGATATCTTCCTCTGCTTTCCTGACCGCTTCTTTTATCTCTGGGAACCAGGGCCTTGCACACAAACAGTGCTAAATTCATGTTTACCAGATGAATTAATACATGTTCTCTTCTTCCTGCTTCTGAACCTGACCTAAGACAAAGCCATCAATAGGAACAGTCACCGGCTTAGTCTTCCATGAATCAATGAATAACCTCCTTGGGCAGAGAGGAAAGGAGAAACAGGCAAACAAGGTAAGACTGTAGTCAGAAGATTCTTCCCCAGGGAAGGACCACCTTGTCACACAAAAGTCATAGTGTTGTTGACCTGAAGGGCCAGAAGGAGAGGATGGTCTATGGCTCAAAGGAAAGTTATAGAAGAGCTGTGACTCTTGATATAGGCACACTAAGAGCTAATAGCGATAATAGGGATAGGTTCAGAAGGTGCTATTAAAGGTACAACTCTTAAGTAGCTTGTGATACAGTATCATTACTGCCCAACCCTCTGTGTCTAAGACATCAGGCAGCTTACAGCACAGTCTAACTCACAAAATTTGTCCAGGAATACACACAACTGAAGGGAGCTCGCCAAGAGATACACAGGAAAAGCCAGCCAGGTAATGGGAGTTGCTAACATCTTGGGGTTAATCACTATGAGTTCTTTGCTGGCTTAATGCCTGGCACACAGTAGATGGTTAAGAAGTGTTCTTTGATTAACTTGCTTTGGCTTTTCAGCCTTCTACCACAATTAGCTTTTCAGTCAGTTTAAGGACTGCCAGCTCCAAGGCCTTGGACTGACTTGTTTATCAGTCACTTACAGGCAACTTCATGGTGAAAGAATAGCCGATGATCAGTAAGGACAGCAGCTGCTACCTTCCTGCCCCCTGTAGCTCGGCTACCTTGAATCCCTGATTGTGGCGCTGAGTGAAGAGGCATGATTCAGCGGTCAAGATGAATAGCTTGATATTGGATAATAGCAAGGATCTGTGTTCCATACAGTTCCTATAATTTGCAGCACCATTTCCTAAGGGTCCCCGCCTGTTTTTTATGCCCAACTGTGTGACGTTAATGCTGACTCCTCTAATAGAAAACGGCTCCCCTTCCTCCTTCTTCACTGCCAGAATGATTCTTGAAAGAAATGGGTTTTTTCCCCTAAGCAGTGGCAGACAATTGGTAATCAGAATCAATGTCAAAAGTTTCCCCACTCCTTTATATCATTTGATATTCATTCTGTGCACACACACAGATACGCCCACGATCAAAGACCAAAGTCCCAGGTCCAACTTCTCGACAACACTAATTCCCTTCGTGTTCCTGCCGGAGATGACTCACACGCCCTCCCCCTGCCTGAGAGAACTGAGAGTAATTCGGACAATAGCTCCTTCTGAAAAAGTTTCTTCTTTTGTAAAAGAAAGAGACTGGATTTGATGTCCTGCGAGGTGCTTTCCATCTCTGACCCTCTAAGATTCTGTCTTAGAATACATCCATTGCACATATTCCATTCATCAGAGAATATATCTGGTTTGGGTGTGCCTGACACTTGGCAAATTGTTGCTATTCAACTAAAGCTTATTAATATTATTCAGAAATGAAAGCTTCAGAAACTCTCTCTGCCTCATTTTATTTTAAAGTGTTTTTCTTTTTAACCAGAAACACTGACTTACTTCTTCTCAGCTCTGTCTTTTCTTTCAATTACCTAATAGCTAATGCAGACTTGAACTGCATCACGTCTGAACTACTGTGATGGCTTCTCGATCCTCCCTCCTTCCCAAACATTGTCTAGGCAAATGGAGAAGGAGTGTAAATATCACGAGAGGTAATGTGGGCACTGAGTCTCCTTTGTCTGATCCTTCTGTCAACACAGTGTGCATATCTCCCAAAGCTCTGTCCCAGGTCCTCTTCTCTCTACTAGTTTCCTTAATAATCTATCAGCTTCCAGGAGTTCAGTTAGTCAGTCAATAAACATTAAGCACCTACTATGCGTCAGGCACTGTGGTAGGCACAAGAGAGACAAGGAAACTCAATGGCAGTTCCTGATCTCAAGGAGCTCATGGCCTAATGGGGATGGGGCAGGGGGAGACAACACTCAAAACATTATATAAACATAGACAAGAAAAACTGGAGATAATCAAAGAAGAGGAGGTACTAGCACTAAAGGGGAACAGGAATGGTTTCTTGGAAAGCTAGATTTTAACTGAGATGTGGATGAAGCCAGAGACAAGGAGGGAGAGCATTGCATGGGAATTCAAAACCACTGAAAATGGTGTCTTGTAAGAGGTGCACCAAGGAGGCCAAGGCAGAATATGTGTGTGTATGGAGATCTTAGGTATAAGAAGAGTGGGCAGGTAGAAGTGGGTCAGGATCTGAAGGGCTTTAAATGCTAAAGAGAGGATTTTATATCTGATCCCAGAAGTGATAGGGATCTGTTGCAGTTTACTGATTATGGGGATGACATGGTCAAACATGTACTTTAGGAAGATCACTTTGACAGCAGAACAGAGGAAGGACTGGAGAGGAAAGAAAGATGTGAAACAATGAGACTAATAGAAAAAGCTATCGCAGTAGTTAAGGAGTGAGGCAATACATGCTGGCATATCTATGAGAGATGATGCTAAGGTATTTGATACCATTCTCTTTCACAACTCTATATTCCAGGCAAACTAGCCTGCTAGTTGCTCTTCAGATGAGACATGGCATCTCCCACCATGGTTGTTATGCATCCTTCATTTTCAAGGAGGACCAGTGACATCACAGGTGGTATTTGGACTCATATTGAATTAGATTTCAGTGAGACAGAGTTGCACAAAATCATCAGCTTCACTCTTCCTGAGTCATCCAAGTCTGGCGGCTGGATAGAAGTCAGGAGGACTAGAGATGGCTCAGGATGCAATGGATGACCTTAGCATCTTTGGGGCAGACATCTTTCTAACTCACTGATGGGTCTGAGATCTGCCCATGAGAATTAGCCCATTCGCCAAGATGGTTCGACTGGGATGTAGTTGCTGTGCATGCTGCAGCTTCTTGGGGCCACAAGTGAGAGCTGAGGATAAGGTAGACATCAAGGCTGCAAGAGCAGTCCTGCAAAGGGCTTGGAAAGCTCTTACACTAGAGATGCCAGTCCTCCCTGAATAACTCATATACCCCTCCCACCACTGGACCTTGGCACCAATGATTGCCCATATCCACAATGTGCCTTTATCTTGTAGAATTCTTATTTTCTTTCTTCTTTTTTTTTTGTTTTTTTTTAATCCTTAGTTATTTTCCCTTTTTTTAATCCTTAGTTATTTTCACAAAACAATCCAAGTGCAAATAACTACATGAGGTATTTCCTAATTTTCCACATCCCTCTTCAGTTATTTACATTATCTCTCTTCTGAAATGCTTTACATTTCTTCGTATGTATTGAGTATATCTTCACCTATGTACATGCTGTAGGTATAGCTGGGAGATACAAAGAGGTTATGAGACTCCTCACTGTATCCCTAACTGCCCAACTTCTTAAACTGTGGATCACAACTCCATGTGAGATCTTGTAACTGAACGTGGGGGTTGAAATATTATGATTTATTGTCAGCAAATGTTGGATTTGTATACCATTTTCTATACCTATATATACCCAGGGTCAAGTAAAAATTTCTCAGTTTAAAATGGATTGTGAATGATAAATTTTAAGAAGCTCTGATCTAGAAAGTTAGGTTCTAGTCCCTGTGGAGTGGTTTGGGGGGCAGGTAGGTCAAAGGAGAGGGGTGCTGTGGCAATAGGATCTTGGAAGGGGTGTCCTAAAGCAGGCGTGGTAAGCAGTAGCATGGGCCTGCATAGAACTGTGAGACAAAGAACAGGGACGACAATCACTGTGGAATGGAAGCCCCCCTTCTCCCCCACCATGTCAGCAGCTGGAGCAAAATCTTGTTTGCCTCAAACTAGGTCTGGTAATGTGCTATGAAACCTGATTATGGAGATGGCTTTTAGCTGGGGCATGGGGAGTAAGGGAAGGCTCTTAGTCTTCTTAATAAATCCCAGTTTTCTTTGGCATAAATAGCACTTTACAGGCGCTGTAACCCAACTCCCATGTGGTGTGTTGTTCAGCCTGTGTGATGACAATACCTGAAATACAATCTCAATCTTTGAGCAGGAATTATGCAGTTTAATAACACGAAGTAAAGACAGCAGATTCAGAATTGGTATTTCCAAGGGAGTTGTTTCCCTGACAATTTTCTCCAGATACATATGGTTGGATCAACTGTGTATAAGCTAAAAAAAAAAAAAACCCACACCTTTATTTTCATTTCTGAATGCTTTCTTTCTTAGTCATCAAACTTACTATAAAATAAAACATTGTGATAATTGCTTTGTAATACAATAAAAGACTGGACCCTTTCCCTATGACAGAAAAATGAAGGAATATAATGGAATGGTGTCTTGGAATCTTTCTAACTCCAAAATAGCAAAAGAGAGAGGGGTTCATTTATTCACTGAGGTTTCCTGCCAGAGTCCCTCCTACACAGCAATTAGTGGGGAAGATGAACATTTAAGAGTTAGCTATAACAAGTCGGGAGGGGGATCCATTTTGATAATGGGAAGGGTTAATTACTTCAACCTCAACCTCAGTTACTACTTTTTTTTTTTTAGCTTGGAAAGGTTAACTAATTTCAGAAATGGATAAATCTTAAAAGAGTCCAAGATAGTCATATGCACATTCCTATTAAATATGAGCCAATTAAATAGATGGGATTCTTCAGAACTTTTACTTATTGATGAATATGTGGCAATAAAAAAGGATGCTAGATTTGGAACCAGAAGCCTGGGTTTGATTACTACCACCTCTGGTCAACATTTATTATGGTGTGGGATCTTCGGCAAGTCTGTTTCTGGTCATCAGTTTATTCCTCTATACAACAGAAGTATTGGACTAAATGACCTGTAAGATATCTTCCACTTCCAAATCCGTAACCCTATGATCACTAATAGAGGGCATGTGATTGAATAGTTAAGAGTAGTGAGGTTCAGAGCTCCACTCTGCCCCTCCCCATACACACTGACCCTACCCATGACCAGTTATATTGTAAATGTGTGTTGTTGGTCACAAGGGGGAGCAGGAACAAGAACGAAGATAGCTTAATGAGGATGAGATCTCCAAAAAACAAACTCTCTGGGGAGAGAGTGTCACATACACTCCATTCCAGTTCTGAGGTTAGCAGAGCCCTAGGGGGCCAATGGACAATTCATCATTGTGTGGCTGCCGGATGCTTTCCTGTATTGTTCTAAGCTATAGTTTAGACTTTGGACTCCTGCTGCTATTGCTCGCTCCTTTTGGTTCAGTCATAGCTCAAATCTACATTTTTGTTTTCAGTAATTTGCACTCTTTATGGAACTGTGGTTTTGCTTGGTATAATTCTGCCTATCACAAACCCTTTATGACTTAGGACAAATATATATATATTTTTTTGGCTTTTCTTTTCTTTTTTTCTTTCATTCTTTTTTTTTTTTTACTATTTTTATTATTATAGCTTTTTATTTACAAGATATATGCATAGGTAATTTTTTTGGCATTGACAATTGCAAAATCTTTTGTTCCAACTTTTCCCCTCCTTTCCCCAGATGACAGGTTGACCAATACATGTTAAATATGTTAAAGTATAAGTTAAATACAATATATGTATACAAGGACAAATATTTTAAATAGTACTTTATTTTTTCAATACATGTAAAGATAATTTTCAACATTCATTTTTGTAAAACTTTGTGTCCAAATTTTTCTCCCTCTCTCTTACCTCTCCCCAGCCCAAGACAGCAAGCAATCTGATACATGTTTGCAAATTTGCACATGTTTAACCTCTATTGGATTGTTTGCTGTCTAAGGGAGGAGAGAGGGGAGGGAGGGAGAAAAATTTATAACGCAAGGCTTTATTGAAAATTATTTTTGCATGTTTTTGGAATAAGATTAAAATGAGAAAAAGTAGATATGTGCATTTCTTTTAAATATATTTCCATATTATGACAAAGATTCTTAAACTATGAGCTGTGACCCAATATGTAACTGAATGTGGCATTTATGAAATTATTATTTATTATCAGTAAATGTTTGATTTGTATACTTAATCTCATATACCTATATACCCAGAGTTGCATACAAATTTCTTGGGCAAAAAGGGCTCACAAGTGGAAAAAGTTTAAGAATTTCTGACTCAGGAGATGATCTTTAAGAATTGCTATGGCAAATAAAAAAAGAAAAGAAAAGAATTGTTGCAGGCTAAAAAATAACTACCCGGAAACTCACTGGTGTTAAAATTATTACTAACATCCCATGGCAAGGAAAAGGAGAGTAACTTATCCATGATAATACAGTTAGTATGTGTTAGAGGTAGGACTTGATCATGTTTCATTTCTATCCTCATTGTTACCTCCATCATCTTCATCATCCTTGTTACCATTTTTATCACAGATGTCCCTAGTCATCTCATTCTTCTCTTTTCCAATGGAGTTCTGATAAAAATGATCCTATGGGAAGTCACCACCATGTTATTATTTTATTATGCTCTGATCCTGCTTTTATATTTAATGATCAGTGAGCAATTGTACAGGTGGGTAAAAAATAGCTGGGTTTTCATAACAGAATAACAGTATTGTTCATCTGAAAAAAAGCAAGTTTATCTGAAGACTCAGTGCTAGCAGCTAAGAGGATGGGTGGAGATATTTACCCTACCCTGCTCTTATATGACTTTGCTTTGTTCTGGTTTTTATTTGTAGTGGGGGTCCTTTGTTCTCAAAGAGGACCAATGATATATTTGGAAAGGCTTTCTTCTTCCATATAGCTTAGAGATTCTGAGTATCTGACATAGAGATCTACTAAAACCCATTGTTTTTCCGTTTTTATGGCTCAAGCTTATGCCCAGGCTATTGAAGAAAGCAGTTCTGACTGTGATAAGTCTTGTTCCAATACAGTTGGTTGAATTCTTAAGGATATATCGAAGTCTCCATTTATCCAATATATATCTTCTCTACACATAGTTATTTGTAAGTTGTGTCCCTCATGAAAATATATGCTCCTCAAACAGAAGGGATTGTGTTTTTGCTTTTCTCTGTAATCCCAGTGGTTTTTAAATGTTTATTAACTGGCTGGCTGAGTTTTCTGTTAGTTTAGGAGACAGTCAGCTGCTGATGTTTAATTCTAGCCACTAGGTGGTGTCTTACTACATATTTAGTAGGTACTGAATTGTCACAGCCTAGAGTGATGTACATAGTTCCTACTCTTTCTTTTCATGATTTGCATTGATCAATACGTTTGGATTCCTTAAGCAGAACTTCTCTAATATTTGGTGGCAATGATCTGACCCTGAAACACTGTCATAAACTCCTTTGTTTCCACAAGCAAATCTACATTTGTTCAGTGTTTCTTGGTTGACATATTATTGGTTGAATTCATTTGTTCCATGGAAAGCCTTTTTATTCCACTCTGGAATTTCACAATCTTTATCTGTAGGTTACCTGCTTTTGGTCACATTGAACACCAACTTATTACATGTTCATCTTTAGCAGATTGCTCCCTCTGTCATCCTCACTCACTTATCTTCAATATCTTCTTGTCTACTGGCCAACATGGCCACGGCTCCTCCATTCTCAAAAATCCCTCACTTGATCCTTCCATTCTCACTAGCTATTGTTCCATATCTCTCCTTTTTTATGGTTAAATAACTTTTTTCTTTAATATTTTTATTTTTCCAGTTACATGTAAAATAATTACATTTGTTTTTAAAACTTTGATTTACATAGTCTTTCCCTTCCTCCTTACTTTTACACCCCTTTAAGAAGGCACATTTGAAGTTATGCAAAACTTTTCCATAAAATTCATGTTGTGAAAGAAAACACAGATTTACCTCTCTCCCCAAAAAACCTCAAGAAAAATAAAGTTTAATAAAAGAGTATGCTTCAATCTATATTCAGACACAATCAGTTCTTTCTCTGGATATGAATAGCATTTTTCATCATCAGTTCTTCAGAGTAATCGTAAATCATTGTATTGCTGAGAATAGCAAGGTCATTCACAGCTGATCATCCCAGAACATTGCAACTATTTTGTACATAGTACATTTCATTTTGCTGGAGTTTATGGAGGACTTTCCAGGTTTTTCTGAGAGCATCATGATTATTTCCCATAGAACAATAATATTCCCTCATAGTCACAAAATATGGTTAAATAACTTGAGAAGGGCCATCTACAATCAATGCCTTTGCTTCCTTTTCTTTCTGGCTTCTGACCTTACCATTCAAAAGAAAGTATTCTCTCCAAAGTTACTAATGATCTCTTAATGGTCAAATCCAATGGCCATTTTTCAATTCTAATCCTGTTTGACCTCTCTGAAGCCTTTGGCACACCTGAACAACCTCTTCTCTCTAGACTTCCATGATACTACCCTCTGCTGATTCTCTTTCTACCCATTTTACTGATTCTTCTCAGTGCCCTTTGTAGGATCTTCATCCAGGTTATGCCCACTAATGGTAAGTGTCTTACAAGATTCTGTCTTGGTTCCTTTTCTCTTCTCCCTCTATACTATTTCACTTGGTGATTTTGTCAGCTCCCATTCTGATGGTTCTCAAATCTCCTTACCCAGCTTTAACCTCTCTCATAACCTGCAGACTAATCTCCAATTGTTCATTGGACATCTCAAACTGGATGTCCTACAGACATCTTAAACTACTTTACCCTCTAAAGGGTCCTCACGGACTATGGATCCTCTTCCTTCTTTTTGATGAGGGAGAATTAACCTTCCCTAGTTTTCTCACAGAAATTGACCTCATGTTTCGTTAATAGTATGTGGGGTTTTATTTGGATACTTTCCAAATAGTTTGTGGTCCATTCTACAAATCTGAAAGTATATATTGTGACTACTCCTGCACAAGTATTAATTGCTTTGAATATGTTATTCCCATTGAAATTTGAATCCAAGATGCCAGTGAGTCTTTGGAAATATACAGCCACACAAAGAATTAGAAAATGAGTAGATGCTCATCAGTTGGGGGATGGCTGAATAAATTATAGTATATGAATATAATGGAATATTATTTTCTAGAAAAAATGATGAACAAGCTGATTTTAGAAAGCCTTGGAAAGATTTATACAAACTGATGCTGAGTGAAACAAGTAGAACCAGGAATACATTGCACACAGTAATAGCAAGATTATGCGATGGTCAACTGGATTTGGGTTATTCTAAGTGGTTCAATGATCCAAGGTGATCCCAATAAACTTTGGATAAACAACACCATCTACATCCAGAAAAAGAACTATGGAGAATGAATATAAATCAACACATGCCACGTTCACTTTTTTTCTCTTGTGGTTTTCCCCTTTTGTTCTGATTTTCTCTCCCAACATAATTAATAAATAAATGTATTAAAAATTAACATACATGTATAATCAGAAAAAAATAAATCAATTAAAAAAAACAAGTACAGAGACGCAACTCTTTTCTTGATATCTTTTTGCTCAATGTCTTCTATGAAAGACAACACAGTTATGTGTAAGTATCACTTTCCTTCCACATTTAAGTTTAAAACCTTTAGTCTCTATCTTCCTTTTGAATACACTAAAAATTATAGTTATTGATATCGCTGGATAAAGATTCCACAAGATAGAGAGGCTATTTAATGCATTTAATCCATCTAATTTGAAGTCACTCATGAACATCAAGTGATTAATACGATGTTTTGGTACAGTACAAGTCCTTTGACTTGGAAGCCATACTCAATTCTATTTAGGAGAGATGATGATGATTTAAGGCTAAGAAAAACATTAAGAAACTTAAACTGGTTCCCAACATTTTTAGTGTTATATTTGAAATAGAAAACAACTCCTCATGTGGACACCAAATATTCTAATATTTTTACTAGTGTTTATTTTATATTTACACTATATGAATAGGCCATGAGTATGGACCTGAGCCAACGGCTCAAAAAGCTTTACTGTTGATAACCAATAAAGGCAGAATAAATGTTATGGTACTTTCAGGGAGCTTATTCAATAATTGCCAAATTGAAAAAAAAAAAAAAGATGCTCTTTATATCCCTGGGTCTTTATGGCATGTCTTTATGGATTTTTGAAAAAGTGATCTAAGCAGTGAATGCTTTGTATAAAATACTTTGGGGACGGGGTGTCATTGGTGATGCCTTCAGATAACAAGGGTAGAACAAGCTTGAAGCTGAGAGAAAGCTGACAAAGAGCTTTGCTTATATTTAATTCTATATCACTGGGCTGTACTTGAGCCAATAATTATTTCTCTAGTCCTGCTGCTTTCCAGTTTTGTCAAGAAGAGAGAAATTCAGACACATTTCTTGTTATTCTTTATATTAATGGTACCCAAGCTCTTTTCTTTGCATCTGAAGCAATTTGCATGTCATCTCATTGAACTTGTTGTAACCATATGGATCACCAGAAATTTTCCATATCCTCTTTCTTTGGAAGTTCTCTCTTCTTATTTCTTTGCAGCTTCAGGGTCAGTGCTTTGCACATAGTAAGTGTCTAATACATGCTTTTTTCATTCATTCATTCAGTCAGTCATGGTGAATTATTCAGGACAGGGAAATGTGTTCCCGTCTAATAGTCATAGCAAATGCCAGCTTTTATTGTAGTTGTTGCAAATGTCAGCTTTTAAAAATTACTCTACTTTAGTTTAGATGGTCTCCTAGTTGAATTTATGTCATCACAATCAAAAAGGGCTTTTCAAAATTTCATTTTAAATAAATAAATCCATCCCCTTCTGAAAATAACTTGAGTCACTTAGGTATAATTTTTTGCATTTATACTAAGTCAATATTTTCAGTGGTTTAAGATTCTTCAGCTTTTCCCTTTTTAGATTTTAGTTGCTCTTCATCTGTAGCTCTTATTTTGTTTAACCTAGGGTTGCAGTTATTTCTTGCAATTGCTGTGTATTGATCTTTAATATGTTGTATGAAGTGGACTTGAGAGTGCAACTAATAAAAGTAATGTAAAGCTCTTGCCTATAAAACTGGCACAATGGATATCATGCTTAGTTATGGTATAGTACAGATGGCTAATGAAAGCTTTTCTGTCTTTTGCTGTTGCCTGCGTTAGTGGTTAGTGTCTTCTTCCCTGGAGCATTTCCAACAGGTGGAATACTGGTATTTCTGGTTTGTTCTAGTGTACCTTGCCATCTTGTGGTGTCAGATCAGAGAAAGGGGGCACTATCTGCTCAACTGTTCTCTAGGTCAAGCTGATCTAAAAGCTTGCTTGACTGGTCAATGTGGTGGTTGGTTTCAAGCAGGGCTGGCCTACAACTTTATGCCCACCCTTCTTTATCTTTGACTCTTAGGAGCAGTGACATCACATTGAGTGGGATGCTAACCCAAGCAATGGTAGTGCCAGAGCTCAATACGCTAGATTTTCCAACTGAGGTGTGCTAGGACATATTTAACTGAGGTTCATTTTCCATTTTATAATTTTGTGATTCTGATTCACTTAATACTTCAAGACACAGTTGCCAGAGAAGATTTTTATATTTTATCTTGGAATTTTGCTTTTGAGTCCACTTTAGACACCCAACTTAATTCACTGAACATTTATCAAATAACCATTATGATTTACATTAGGAATACAAGGATAGATATGACACAGAATCAAAGACTCTGAGTCGAAAGGGAACTCAGAGGTCATTTAGTACAAACAATACCTGAACAAGGATCTCCCTTTATAATATAACCAAAAAGTGGTTATGTAGACTTTCCTTGAAGACTCTAATTGAAAAAAAGCTTACTGCTTTTGAGGTACCCCATTCTACTTTGGGATGTAGCTAATTGTTAAGAAATCTTTCCTTATATCCAGAATAAATCTAACTCTTTGCAATTTCTGTCCATTGTTTCTACCTGTATTCTCTGGGGTCAAGAAATTCCTTTTCTTTGTAAAGCTCCCAACGAACTTGAAGACAGTGATTATGGTTCCCAAACCTGCAGCTTATCTGCTTCTCTTCTATTTTTTTTAATTGCATGATCTTTACTACTAAGATCACACTTCCATTTTTAATTTATCATAGAATATGTTCTTTAAAGTATTGTTTTAAATCTAATTTCTTCCATATTGCTTTCTAGTTTTCCCAGAAGTTTTTTATAAAATAGGTAATTCTTTCCTAAGTAATTTATGTTTTCCATAAATTAACCATTGAATTATCGAATTTCGTTGTTTTGATATTCCCTTGTCTAGTCTAGTCTATTGATCTACTGCTCTATTTTTAAACAAACATAATTACTGCTTCTTTTTAATAATTTAAGGTCTAGAAGAGCTATTCCCTTTCCATCCCTTCCTTTTTTCCATTATTTCCCTTGATATTCTAGATATTTTGTTTCTCCAAATGAATTTTGTTGTTATTTTGTCAAGTTCTGTAAAGTATCCCTTTGATAATTTGATTGGTATAGCATTAAAAGTATAAATTACTGTTGGTAGCAATGTCATTTTTATTGTATTGACATGGCCCACCCATGAGAACTGACTATTCCCTTCAAGTTATTTCAGTTGCTCTTTATTTCTTTAAGGGACACTTTGGAATTGATTCTCTACAAGTATTTTGTGTGCTTTAGTAAATAGATCTCTATATAGTTTATGTATTTTGTACTTAGTTCAAGTGACATTTCTCTTTCTATTTATATTGCCTCTTGGATTTTGTTATAATTATATAACAAATCTATTGGGTTTTGTGGGTTTATTTTGTAGGCTGCAACTTTTTCTGAAGCTATCATCTCAATTAGTAGTTTTTCTAAGTAAACCATCCTGTCATCAGCAAATCGATATAGTTTAATCTCCTCTTTCACTCTCTTCATGTTTTTATTATTGTTCTCTTGTCTTATTGCCAACCTGAATCCTAATCTCCAGAACTACATCAAATAATAGTAGGGACAGTGGTGATCGTTCTTTTATTTCTGTATATGCTGGGAAAGGGTCTAATATATCCCCATATGATGCTTGCTTTTGATTTTTAGATACTTTTTTATGATACTGGGAAGAAAAGCATCCTCTATGCCTATACTTTATAAGGTTTTGAGGATAAATGGGTAATGTATTTTGTCAAATGCTTTTTTGGCATTTATTGAGATAATTGTGTGGTTTAGGATATTTTTCTTTTAATCTGAATAATTATTTTGATTGTTTTCTTAATATGGGACCATCCTTTGCATCCTCTAGTGCAAATCCAACTTGATGGTAATGAAAAATTTCTTGGATGAATTGTCTATTAAAAAGGATTTTATTTAAAATTTTTGAATTAATATTCATTAATGATATTGGTCTGTAGTTCTCCTTCCATACTTTTATCCTTCTCTGATTTAAGTGTTAGAACTATATTGGTTTCATTAGAAGGAATTAGTGAAGTGCTTTCTTTCTCAATTTTTAGGAATACTTTATGTTGTATTGGTACTAAATATTATTTATAAGTGTGACAGAATTCTCAAAGTGAAGCCATAAAGACCAGGTTTTCCCATACTCCCTTCCTACTGGTATTTCTTTTATATTTGTACAACCTAAGAAAAGGAAATAGAACTAAATATAAAAGATAGTTCTATTTCCTTTTCTTAGGTTGCACAATTTAAAAAAATCTCTTTTTTGGTCTTCTTTTAGTTAGGTAGTCTATAATTTGTAAAGCTACTCCTCTATTTCTTTTGTATTCTTACTTTTGTGAGCATATAATTCTTTTTATTTTATTTTTACTTTATATATCGGATAATTCTTTTTATTTCTTCTGGTTTTGTAATACTTTCTCTTTGTTGGTTTGCTATTTTGTTGATTTTATTTTCCACCCTCCTATTTTTATCAAATTGTCTAATGGTTTATTTGTTAGTCTATTTAGAGAACGATCTTTTAATTTTCTTGACTGTTTTATAGCCTTTTGTGTCCAGTTTTATCTATTTCTCCTTTAATTTTTAATATCTCTTCTTTTGGGCTTATCTTGGTTTTGTGTATTTATTGGCTTTATAAATTTTAAAATGCATATTCACTTCCTTAATCCTCTTTTTTTATTTTGTTAATGTATATTTTGGGGGACATAATTTTCCTCCTGATTTTATTTAGTTGTGTCTTAAAATTGGGGTATGTTGTTTCACTGTTCACATTTTCTTTCACATAGCTAATTATGGTTTCTGTGGTTAGCTCTTTGACCCGGCTCATTATTTAGATTACTGATTACTCTAAACTGATTACTATTTTTATTATGTTGTAGTCTGCAAAAGATGTGTTTGCTACTTTATCTGAAATACCTTTGTGCCCTAATACAAGATTTATGAAAACGTTCAATGTTTTGTTAAGAAATACATATGTTCTTTTGCAATCCCATTTAAGTTACCATAAATATATCTTTTAGCTCTAATTTTCCCAGAAGTTTCTTCAATTTTATATTTTCCTTTTTGTTTATCTTTCTGTTAAACTTGTCCAAATTTCAGAGAGGGATATTAAAGCCTCTAGCTATTATTCAATGACTATTTCTTCTTGTAATTAAATTAATTTTTCTTCATGAATTTTGATGCTAAGGCATCTGGATCTTACAAGTTTAATACTGATATGATTTTGTCATCTCTGTTTCCTTTATAGATAATAGAGTTTCTCTGTTTATATTTTTAAGTTGTAAATTTTTATTCTTGTTTTATCTGATTGTGTACTTCAATTTCTGATTTTTTGGATTCACCATATACATAGTAAATTTTGTTCTACCTCTCTCTTTTTATTCTGCATATGTCTTTTCTTTTTAGTTGTTGTATATGATAGATTGTAAGTTCTTGGGTATTTTTAAAAATCTATTTGTCACACTCTTTCATTGTATGGGCTTGCTTAATCTATTCACATTTAAAGCAGTGAGTTATATTGTCTTCCATCTCTAATATTAGCTTTCCCCCCCCTGAATTAAGGTGGGTTTTTTGAAGGGGGGGAGTTATTCCTCTTCTTGTCTAAAGATAATACTTTGTCTTTTCAATTATTTTTGCCTAAACTACTCTGAGGCTAATCCTCCCACACTCATTTGCCATCCTGTGAGAATTCACGGAATAGGGATAGGACTGGACAGGATCAGGGAGTATCTAATAATGCAGTTTGGCTGGGACCTGAAGTATTTGGTATCATAAGTTTAAAATTGGAAAGGAACTTAGAAATTATGTAGTTCAATCTCCTCATACAATGGATGAGAAAACTTAAAGTAAGGGAATTTATGATTAATTTATAAAATTGTGAAATAGGGATAGGTGTTCCTGGTTCTTTGGGTATTCGTTTCAATAACAATTTAAATCATCTCAAAGTTATCAGTAAACTTCAAAGTTGTCATCTCAAAGTTATCACTACCTTTTTGACATTCTGCTAGTCTAGAGCTGTAGAGGCTGAAATCTGTCTGGAATTTACATATCATAAGACCAGAAACTCTGACAAGCAATTCCTAGACAATTTCTCCTGATTTGGTATATATTACTAACATGTGAATTTCCTGTTTTTTCCATCTTATTTATTTATTTTGTATTTTCTCCAGTTATGTTTAAAACAATTTTTAACTTTTTTTTAAACTTTTGAGTTCCAGATTCTTTCCCTTAACCCACCCCACCCATCCTATACCCCAGGCATTAAGAAACCAAGTGTGAAATTATGCAATATATTTCCACAAAAATCATGAAAGAAAATATAGATATGCTGCCCCAATAAAAAAAACCCTTAAGAAAAATAAAGTAAAAAAAGAGAGAGAGAGGGAAAGAGTATGTTTTGATCTATATTCAGATACAATCAATTCCTTCTCTGGGTATGGATAGGATTTTCCATCATAAGTCATAGATCACTGAGAAGAGCACAGTCATTTACAGCTGGTCATCCCAGAACACTGCTATTACTTTGTATATGGTACATTTCACTATGCTGGAGTTTGTGGAGGACTGTCTGAGTTTTTTTTTTTCCAAGAGCTTTCTACTTATTACTTCCCACAGAACAACAACATTCCATGACAATCAAATACCACAATTTATTCAGCCATTACCCAATTAATGGGCATCCCCTCAATTTCTAATTCTTTGCCCTGAGAGCTGCTATAAATATTTTTGGTATATATAGGTCCTTTCCCTTCCCATCCCCTTTTAAAATCTCTTTTGGCATTCATGCATAATAGTGGTGTTGTTAGGTGAAAGGATATATATGAATTTCCAGCCCTGTGGTGTTAGTGAGGCAGACGAGAACAAGATACAATTTTAATACGGCAAGTAAGTTAAGTGACTTGTCCAAAGTCAAAGATGATGTTTAGAGTTAGCAAAAATGAAAGAGAGAGAGAGAGAGAGAGAGAGAGAGAGAAAAGAGACAGAGAGAGAGAGAGAGAGAGAGAGAGAGAGAGAGAGAGAGAGAGAGAGAGAGAGAGAGAGAGAATATATGAGGGAGAGAGAATGAGAGACAGGGAAGACACACTGAGAATAAGTGAGAAAGAGAAAGAGACAGAAAGAATGAGAAAGAGAAAGGGGAGGGGGGGAGAGGGGAGAAGTAGAAGAAGAGAGGATGAGTGAGAGAGAAGGAATGAGAGACAGAAAGAGAGGATAGAGAGCGAGAGATTTAAGTTTATACACATGGGTGACTAGGAAGATAGAGATATATCCTCAAGAAAAATAAGGACATTTAAAAAAAAAAAAGATCTCTTTCTTCAGCAGTGATGTCAAGCTCAAGTAGAAACGGGGGCTACTAAATGGTACATAAGGATCTCAGCAGGCATATTGACATATTGACAGTTTAAAATCTATGTTTTATTGTATTTTTATTTTATTAATTTTTGTCATGTCCAGTTGCATGTCAATCTGGTTTGGTCAGTATTTAGGAATGTTGGGGGCCAGTGTTTGACAGCTCTGTTCTATAGCACCATGTTGACTGGTTACCAATGAGCTGTTTGAAGTCTTAGGTGGGGGCTACAAAAATTGTTCAGTATAACTTTCAAGAATCCATTGGAGTAACTTTTTGAAAGCCAAATTTTTCAAACTTAGACAATTGCTTCCAGCAAAGGAAGAGTACATTTTGTTCTGTGACCATGGTTGCTTCCTTTCTTTTGTGCTCCATCATCCATCTAATGGCGTTTCAGTATATCATTTCTCTTGCAAATGTAGCATTGTTTAGGTTGTCAGCTGGAATGAAGACGTGTAATTTTCCTGTTGCTTGAATATTTCCCATGTGCCTGTGCAAATATTGTGTTATGTAGTCACGCTGGGATGGAGTTGTTCATAGGGATGCGGGATACAAAGACAAAGCTAAAAAATATGCTTGCCTTTCCATGATTGGAACAGCCATAATGTCTTTAAATGACCTGATTCCAGCTCTTGAGTATGGGAGTTGGGCTTTAGCTGGATAAAAGGCCCAGATGTGACAGGACCTCACAGGTTCTCAAGTCCAGAGGCGTCAAAAATGCAGCCCATGGCATGCAACCTACAACACTCCAGAGCATGCACCAGCAGAGATCCTTTGGTATGATCTAGTGACCTCCACTTCCTATTTGAATTGGACACCACCGATCTTGTCAAAACATACCTGACCAGTAATCCCTCTTAGGATTATCTGAAGATGGATAACAACAGGTTAATCACAAATGGCCATCCATCCCAGTTTGGGACAACTCTTGCCAGAAGGAAGCTTTTTCTGAAACTGACCTGAAATTGATCTTTCTATAATCTTCGCCCATGCTTCCCACCTCAGCCTTCTGAGTCCAAGCAGAACAAGTATAGCCAGTGAGACTGATTCCCATGGATTAGAGATAGGAGTTTGCTCTCTACAGAATACAGGGCAGTCCTTCAGACACTTGACAGCTATCACATCTTGCCTTCCTGAGTCTTCTCTTCTCCAATATAAACAATCCTAGTTGCTTTGACTGTTTCTCATACGATATGGTATTTAAGTGCCTTCACTATCCTCATCATACTCCCATCTTATGTTCCTCCTAAGATGTTTAACCACTGAGAACATGTTTAAATAAAGAAATCAGACCATTCGTTCTAAGTGAATTTCTTGACTAAATCATACCAGGGCTGCTCTCCTTCAATGATATCCTGAGTGCTTACAAAGAACAAATAAAAGTTAAGGGAAAGTGGGAAGGTACATATAGAAGCAATTCATAGACACACTTCCGAACGTCTCCTCAGAGGAAGGCTGTTATCAATGTGTTATGAGACAAGAATAATGGCTTAATTTCTAGAGTCTTTGATATACATTATGATGCTAGATCTTAGGTACAGAAGTTCAAGAATTCTTATGCCCATTAGGAAATTAAAGCCTAGGGCAGTGAAGCAACCTCACTGATCCCTGTCACCCACCCTGCACTGGAAACAACCATTTCCTCCAGACATTCTCATAACATTTTGTTTGCTTCTTAAACTCAAAACTGATGTCATGGAAGTTTGGGTGTCCTAGAACTGGCAAATTCTCTCCTACTACTTTTCTAATCCCTGTGATTTCAACTTGCTGCCCACCATGGTATAGCCCTCTCTATGACCTTACTGAGTGGCACAATGGTAGAGCTCTGGGCTTGGGTTAAAAAAGACCCAAGTTCCAATCCAATCTCAGATACTTACTAGCTATATGATCCTGGGCAAGTCTCTTAACCTATGTTTGTTCCAGTTTCCTACCTGTAATTTGGGGATGATAATTATAGCATCTCTTGGTGGGGGTCATGAGAATTCCACGAGATGGTATTTGTAAAAGTGCTTAGCACAGTGCTCAAAATATATTAGGCATTTTATAAATGCATGTGTCCTTCCTTTATATTCAGGTTCTGCTTCTCCACAATATTCTTTCTTCTCTGCCCTACCCCTTTCCACTGTTCCCTCTGGAACTCTAGCTTTATTATTGACAAACTCCCTTTTATTTTAGATCTCTTTGGGAAAATAGAATGTTGGGCTCAGAATTAGAAGAAGCTATGAATTCAAATCCAGCCTCATTTACTAGCCTTGTGGCCTGGGGCAAATCACTTAACCGCTCCCTGCCTCAGTTTCTTCATCTGTAAAAGAGAGATAGTAATAGCACCTATTTTATTTCATCTTGGCCACCCCTTCCAATGCTCCAGTTAAAATCCCACCTTCTACAAGAACTCCTTCCTGATTCCCCTTTCAATTATAGTGGCTTTTCTCTGGCCATCCTCTCCTAGTTATGCTGTCTATAGCTTGTGGGCACAGAGTTTCCATATTGTCTCCCCCATTAGACTTTCAGCTCCTTAAGGACAAGGACTATCCTTTTATGTTCTTTGTATTCCCAGGACTTAGCACAATGTGTGACACACAGTAGTCACTTAAACGTCTACTGACTGATTCTCTCCTGGAGGCTCCTTTTTTCATGTGTCCCGAGACAGGAAGAGAAATCTAAAAACTTTTATCTCCCCACTGTCAACTGCAGATCCCTCTATCCCCTTGTTTGTCACAAACCTTCAATTTGAGAGAAAAACACAAAAAACAACCACAAAAAAATACTCTGCAATATCTGTGAAGCACAATAGAACAAGGTGTGCCTATATGGGGGCTATTCTGATACATGGTAATGAGTATATAATGAGAAGAAATGACAATAGAGGCAATCATTTAGTACAGATAACTGAGAGACATTTGGTTCTGGCCAATGTCCTTCATTTTCAAAGAGGACCAAAGTGACATCACTATGTTAAGTCAAATTACAGTCTGTCTGACTGTGGCTGATCAGACTAATATGAGCTTGGAGTACTCTGACACAACAGGTCGGGCACAAATAATCTCTATGAACATTTGGGGTGGATTCTCTAACTTTGCGCACTTAGTGTTCCTTCTGGGATAATTCAATTCTGCTTTGCTCATAAAGCACAGTACTTTCTTCGAGGAGGGCACATTATGCTGGGCGGTCCTGTGCCAGTGTCTCCCATGTCACACAACTGATTCTAAAGTTTTAAAGAGAGCCCTTGAGAGTATCCTTGATCACTTTTTCTGACCACCTGGTGAGCACTTGCCCTGTGTGAGTTCTTCATAAAATAATCTTTTAAGCAAGCATTCAATTGGCATTCAAACAGTATATACCACTGGCGTTGTGCTCTCTGCAGTAGAGCTAGAATGCTGGGAACTTTAGTTTGAACAAGGACCTCAGTGTCTGGTATCTTATCCTGCCTGGTGATCTTCAGAGTCTTCCTAAGACAATTCACATGGAAGTGATTCAGTTTCCTGGCACGGCACTGGTATATTGACCAGTTTGCACAGACAGTGAGTGCAATGAAATCAGCACAACGGCTTTGTGGAACTTCAGTTTGGTGGTCTATTCCAATAGTTGGAGTCTTACAGAAGGTTTTTAAGAAACAAATAATAATTTGTAATATATAATGCAATTGGCCTTTATTTTGGCCCGCTTTAACTGGCACCTGGTCTATCAATCAGAGATTGATAGTTATGGAGCCATGGCAAGAGAAAGTGGGTGATAATTAACAATGATTTTGTGAGAAGCTTCTCTTGGATTTAGTTTACTTGAGTGTTCCACCAAGTTCTTGTTACTTCTCTTAGTTAAGACATTGGATGTCTGGGTCTTTCAACTCCTCTGTACCAGGGGTGTTAGACACATAAGCCAAAGGCTGCATGAGGTCCACATATGTGCTGCTCAAACAAGATTAAAATTTAATTGAGAGGGGGCAGCTAGGTGGCACAGTAGATAGAGCACCAGCCTTGAATTCAGTAGGGCCCGAGTTCAAATTTGGTCCCAGACACTTAACATTTCCTAGCTGTGTGACCCTGTGCAAGTCACTTAACCCCAGCCTCAGGGGAGGGGGGGGAAATTAATTGAGAAATACAATATTTGACAAAACAAATAAATATACTATAAAATAGATGATATTAAAAGGTGTTTTTCTAAGTCAGCATATATCTGAAAGGATCCTTATTTATAATTCAGTGGCTTCCATTTCTCTTTGAATTTTATTCCAAGGCAGCACCCCAAGGTAGATAAGGGTGTACATGGTTTGTACATGGTTTTTGCTCAGATTCATTTAGTTGGTTTCCAACTCTAATATCAGGAAGACACTGAAGGGTGGCCATCAAACAAAATAAGGAAGCAAAAGATATAGAAGTTTCCCCAAAAAAAGGCAGGAGAAAGAAGCATATACAAAGCAGAGGGAGACTGTAGCTAATGAACTCTGAGAGGACTTCAAAAAAGACTTTTTGAGGATCATCAAAGATTGAGTTGGAATGAGGATGTACAACCAACAATGGGAGCTGATTCTACTTGCTAGAGCTAAGGAGTTGATAGATATATCATTATAGATAATATTTCATTACTTTATGTTTCTGATTTGAAACAGAGATGTTAGATGGGGGTGGTGGGAGAGAGAGAGAGAGAGAGAGAGAGAGAGAGAGAGAGAGAGAGAGAGAGAGAGAGAGAGAGAGAGAGAGAGAGAGAGAGAGCGCTAGCTCACAGTAGGAAAAGAGTTCCAGAGCTGACAAAGGTTAATGTCTCTTTCTATTTGTGCCTTTGATTCCCATCCCCTACTCACCTTTTTTCTGAGAATTTGCCTCTTTGATCATTCCTTCCCTCTCGTCTTAAATCTCTCCCTATCTGCTAACTGCAGACATGCTCAGGTGTTTCTGACCTGTTATGGCCTCAATGTCATAGAGAAAGCTTTCTGTACTCCCTCTACTTGTGTGGATTTCCATTTCCTCACCAGTCAATTTCTTAACTCCTTGCAGTCGGCTACCAGACAGAGCACCACAGCCCTACAGCCCCCACAACTGGTCTCTCCAAAGTTACCTATGACCTCTCAGCTGCTCAGTCTAATGGCCTTTTCTCAGTTTTCAACTTCCCTGATGTCTCTGCCACTTTTGATAATGATGAGCATCCCTTCCTTGTGGACTTCTCTTCCCCCCTTGGCTTCTGTAATGCTGTTCTTTAATCCTTGTCCTCCCTGCCACTCTCAGTCTGTTTGACTGAATCAGCGGGCACCTCTGCCACTGAAGTGGAAGTGTAAGCCAGGGCCTTCTAGGTCCTCTGCTTTCTACTGTCTCCTTTACTGATGTCTTCTACTTCCATGGATTCAGCTCTCATGATTGCCAGATTTGTCTCTGTTGAACTTGTCTTACATTTCCAACTGCCTGCTGTATGTGTGTATGAATAAATATGTATATACATACATACATACTTGGCTGTCCCATAGATTTTTCAAAACATCCAAAATGGAATTTATCATCCATCTCTCTGCTGTTCCCACTCCAGGCTTGCTTACTTCTATTAAGGAATCATTGTTTTCCCAATCATCCAGATCCCAAACTTGAAGTCAATTTTGATTCTTCCCTTTCCCCTCCACATCCTGCCAATTACTTCACAAGTCTCATCACTTGAGTCTCCCTTCACATGGTCACTACCCTGATACAGGTCTCCATAACCACTGTCCTAGACCACTGCAAGAGCCTAATTAGCCTCCCTCCTTCTAGTGTCTCCCCTCTCCAATCTGCCCTCCATGCTGACAAAATAACCATGCTAAGCCACAGAGTTATGATGACCATGTTACTCCTTTGCCCTAAAGCCATCACTGACTTCCTATGACCTTTATGATTGAATACAGAGTCCTTAAACTGGCACCTGAGGTCCTCAAGAATCTAGTTCTAACCTAGAGTACTTTTCCATCCTTCTCTTACATTACTGCTCTTTACTCCTTTGTGTCCCCAACAAATTGTTCTCTGCACTCAATATTCCCTCTCCAGATGTGGTATATTTACACAGGCTGTCCTCGTAACTGAAATGTACCTGACCTCTCCTTCTCTAACTCATCAGAGTTCACATCTCCCTTCAAGATTTACCTCAGGTGCCTTACATATGTCCTCTGTGAAGCATCTCCCTTTTTGTCCTGGAGTTACTGTTCTCCCTCTCCTTAAATGGCCTCATAGTTACTTGTCAATGCACGTTATACCCTCCATTTTAGTATAAGCTCAGTGAGAGCAAGATTATCTCATTTTTGATGAGATGGCCCAATGCCCTACAGAAAGGAAGCAAGTAATAAATACCTCTTTAATTTGGCCCAAAGTCACAACAAGGGCAAATAGGAGAACCAGTACTTTGAACCCAAGCCTCCTGACTCTGGGCCCAGTGCTCTTCCCATGTTGCTTCTCCAAACAATGATAGGACCAAATGTGCATGAGAAGTTACTGGAGAACATCAGCTAGTTCACCATTGTGAGTGTGTAACTTTCAGATGTGCCATCTTTTGCTTCACAATACAGCTTACTGTAGCTTTTTAAGATTTGCAAAATAATAGTGAAAAGTATTGTGGAAAGATCATCAAACTTGATACAGAAGATGTGCCAGTGAGTTAGTCAATGAGCATTTAAGTGTTTTTTGGTTTGGTTGTTGTCCTTCCTTCTTGAAGAGAACTGAAATGACATCATATGTCAGGGTCAAAGTTCAGCGTGTCTGACACTTCTAGATGTGAGACCCGGGGCAACTTACTTCACCCTGCTTGCCTCAATTTCCTCATCTTAAAATGAGCTAGAGAAGGAAATGGCAAAGCGCTCCAGTGTTTTTGCCAAGAAAACCCCAAATAGGGTCACAGAGAGTAGGACATGTCTAAAAAAATGACTGAAATGTGCCAGTTGCTGTGCTAAGCTCTTGCTATCAAGGAACTAAATAAAGTCAAATAAAGAAAGGGAAAAGATAAACCTTGCTTTGAGGAAGTTCAAAGCTAAGGAAGCACCTGCCAGACCAGACTTAAGGAAGTGCCTGGGGCATGACTGTGTAGCCAGAATATGTCAGCAGTAGGTCTTACACTCAGGTCTTCCGGACTTGACTTTACAGGCCAGTTCTCTATCCACTCTCCAGCTTTATCAGCACTATAAATGAGCAAAAAAGCTCTTCTGAGTTCACTTAAAGATTCTAATAAATCTGAATTCTACTAATCACATCATCATCAACACAGGGCAAGCACTCATGAAGTAGTCAGAAAAAGGTGACACAAGTTCACTCTCAAAATCTTAAGAACTTTAGAATTGATGTCATGATCAACTGTGATGGAGGTGGCTCTTTTCAACAATGAGGTGATTCAGGTCAATTCCAAAAGACCTGTGATGGAGAGAACCATTTGCATCCAGAAAGAGGACTATGGGGACTGAATGTGGATCATAACAGAGTATTTTCAGCTTTTGTTGCTGTCATTGTTGTTTGCTTTTTTTTTTCCTTCCTCATTTTTTTCCCTTTTTGATCTGATTTTTCTTGTGCAGCATGATAAATGTGGAAATACGTTTAGAAGAACAGCACATTTAATCTACGCTGGATTACATGTCTAGGGGAGGAGGGGAAGAGAGTGAGAAAAGTATGGAACACAAGGTTTTGCAAGGGTGAATGTTGAAAACTATCTCTGCGTGTATTTTGAAAAATAAAAAGCTATTATTAAAAAACAACAACTTTAAAATTGATTTTATGAAATGGAAAACATTGGCACAGGACCACCCAGCATAATATGCCCTCCTCAGAGAAGGCACTGCCATTGTATGAACAAAGCAGAATTGAATTAGCTCAGAAGAAATATGAGTTGCACAGTTAGAGAATTAATTCCAAAAGTTCCATGGACTATTTGTGTCCGACCTGTGGCAGAGCATCTTGAGCTCATATTGGTTTTATCAGCCATAGTTGGACACACTGTAACTTGACTCTAATATAGTGATGTCACTTTGGTCCTCTTCAAGAACTGAAGGACAACCATATTTAAAAATAAGAATTCAGCTTATTCTTATGTGTGATATTGCTTCTTCAGTCCACAGAAGGCATGTTTATTTAGTTATTGTTCTAAGTACTCCTGGAACCATTCTAGGCAGCCCTCCAAGGAGACTGTAGCCCACAGAGTAGGAGCTGATGATCTAGACTTTGGGGTGGCAAATTCAAACAGACATATATAAAGATCCCAGAGGGCTGCATTTTGACTTAGAAAACTCCATACTAATACTAATGTTTTATTGTATTTTTTATTTATTTTGTTAAGTGTTTCTCAATTACATTTTTTTAATTTAGAATTTTTCCCCACAGTATATATGCATGAGTAATTTTTTTATAATATTATCCCTTGTATTCATTTTTCCAAATTATCCCCCCTCCCTCTACTACCTCCCCCCGATGACAGGTAATCCCATACATTTTACATGTGTTACAATATAACCTAGATACAATATATGTGTGTAAATACCATTTTCTTGTTGCACATTAAGTATTAGATTCTGAAGGTATAAGTAACCTGGGTAGATAGACAGTAGTGCTAACAATTTACATTCACTTCCCAGTGTTCCTTCTCTAGGTGTAGTTATTTCTGTCCATCATCTCAATTACATTTTAATATGGTTCAGGTATGTTGTGGACTGTATGCTGCCCACGGGTCATATTTTTGAAGGCTCTGATCTAGTCCAATCACCTCATTTGACAAATGGGAAAACAGAGGCCCAGAGAAAGTTGAGTGATTTGCCCCAATTCACGTGGATAGTGGCAGATCAAATCTAATATGCTTTTTACGCCAACTCCAAATCACAGCTTGATAAGTGCACTTTCAGCCATCACCAAGGTTAGCTCTGACATGTTTCTCTCATCACAATCACCCATTTAATGTCATTCCTTTTTTAGGAAATAGGAGGCACAGCTGTAGAACTATATAGGCAATCAAACCAAGAACAGGAGCTCGGGCTCTTTAATCATAGTCCAATGAGATGATTAATAATGCATAGGTTGAAAGATTAGATCATTAATCATGCATACACTGAAGAAACCCTCATCAATAACAATTTAACCATTAATCAATGAACTCTGACATTGTTACAGTTAAGCCGAAACTACGTTATCTTCAACTGTCATTTATTAATTTAACATTTAAAATGACGATAACTATAGGCATCTTAAAATTGATCGGCTCCTAAAATCATGTCAATTGATTTTTTTTGTCACTTGAACCCTAATTTAAAAGCACTAGGGGAGTTTATTATTTAAATAAATCCTCTGAGTAATCCTTTTAGAGAAAGGCAGTGTTATACTGTGACAAGAGCCCATATATTGGGTTCAAACCCCTATCTGGTCACAAGAGCACACACACAGATCCTCTGATCTGGATTGTTTGTTGTGTGAGTTCAGACAAATACCTTCCCCTCTCTGGGCCTAAGTTTTCTCATCTTTAAAAGGGAGATAATATTTGTTCTACCTATTGCACTTCCAAATCCATAGGGTTGGCATGAAGCAAGGAACTTGTTTTGTTGTGGCTTTTTTTTGAGGCAATAGGGGTTAAGTGACTTGCCCGGGGTCACACAGCTAGGAAGTGTTAAGTGTCTGAGATCATATTTGAACTCAGGTCCTCCTGACTTCAGGCCTGGTGCTCTATCTTCTTCTAGATGTCTTCTAGATGACTCAAAATGAGGAACTTGCAAAAACCTAAAGAAAGCCTTTTCAACCTCTTTTTTGCAAAATAAAAAAACCAAAAAAACAAATCAGGGCATCCCACATGATAGTAGTCATATTATTGGTATTCATTGACTGAGAAAATATACAGTGACAAAAATAATAATAAACTGGTGTTTGTAAATAATCTCAAGATTTGCAAATCATTTTATATACATGATCTTATTTGAGACTCACAACATCCTTGTGAAGTAAATATGACTGCTGTTAATATCCCATTTTGAGGCTGAAAAAATTGAGATTCAGAGAACTAGTAATGACTAGAGATGGAATTTGAACCCAGATCTCCCCATCTCTGCCACTGGCCAATCACTTCACAAAAGGCTCCTAAGACTTGGCTCTTTTCAACAAAGTGGTGATTCAAGGCAATTCCCATAGACTTGGGATGGAAAATGCCATCCATATCCAGAGAGAAAGAACTATGGAGACTGATTGTGAATCAAAGCATAATATTTTCACCTTTTATGTTATTATTTGTTTGGGGTTTTTTTTTCTTTTATTGTGCTTTTTTCCCCCTTTCTTATGTTTTTTCCCTTTGGACCTGATTTTTCTTGCACAATGGGCAACTATGTTTAAAAGAACTATGTTTAAAAGAATTGCATGTATTTTAACCTATATCAGATTGCTTGCTGTCTTGGGGAGGGGGGACATAAGAGAAGGAGGGAGGGAGAAAATTTAGAACACAAAGTTTTACCAAAATGAGTGTTGAAAATGATCCTTATATGTATTTGGAAAAATAAAATGCTGTTTTAAAAAAGCTCCTATGAATTTAGTAATCTTTGAAATGAATCTATATTTTATTGAAATAGTATCTACATATATCTGAACAGGAGAAAAATATAAATAAATGTGAGACATTTAGAGGGTGGAAGCTATAGAAGGTATATATATTTAATTAAGTATTTGAGGACCCTTTGGAAAGCCCACACAGCTGCATAGTTTAGAAGCCACTGTCAATGCACTATAGAAATGTGGATAATTATTTTTATTTTGCAAAGTAAAGATCCCCATCATTTATCTTTTGTATAAGTACAAATTTTCACAAATTAGAGGTTACTTACCTCCAAGGTATATTTAAATAGTTACATTGAATCCTGAATATGACTGGTCCTGGATGCTACAAGTCACTCTATTGTGTTAAAAACAGGCATAAACAGGTATTACAAAAATACTCCCAAGAATCTACAATTTTAGCAGCATGGGGAATTCTCAGTGTGGGTAATCCCTCCACCAACGCAGATCACAAGCTATCTACAACTTGGTAGATACATCCTAGGGAGTTGCTTATACATGCAATAGGCTTTAAATAATGTGGTTTGACACCTACAAACACCAGTATTTATATTAAACACTGTTATTTAGGACTTGGTAATGACTTACAATTTAACTGTGGCATTTTCTGGACTGGGAATATTTCTTCACTTAGTAAAATCTTAGTTTTTGTTGTTGTTTTGAGGGGAGGGGATGTTCCTCTCTTAAGGCCTGTAGTATGCCAGCATTCCCATCTGCTTGGCTCAGTGTGGTAGTGGTATGCTGAATTATGAACACTGGATTCCAGAACTAAAAGGGTATACTTAGGTTCCTGACTGGACCACTTATTAGCTGGGTGACCTTGGGTAACAAGGTGGTGCTGCAGTGGATGGAGTGCCAGGTCTGGAGTCAGTAAGACTCCTCTTCCTGAGTTCAAATCTGGCTTCAGACACTTACTAGCTGTGTGACCTGGGGAGGTCACTTCACCCTGTTTTCTCCAGTTTCCGCATCTGTAAAATGAGCTGGAGAAGGAAATAGCAAACTAGTTAAGTATCTTTGCCAAGAAAACCCCAAATGGATCACAAGAGTAGTTGGACATGACTGAAAAATGACTGAGCAACAATGAAACTTGGGAAAGTCATTTGAACTCTGTTCCTCACTTTTCCTATGTGTAAGACTGGGATAATAATAATACCTCATGAACAAATGGTGGTATGAACATATTTTGTGAACCTTAAACCAGACATATGTAGAAGATTGTTATTATCAGCAGGATCAGACACTTTGGGGAGCCAAGACCCTCTCTTCTCTCAGTTTTGTCTCTATTGCTACCATACTCATTGATTTAAGCTGATACGAAAAAAACAGGACCTAAAGGTCAAGCCAACTTTCACAGCTCCACATCATCTACCTCTACTTCTGCTCAAAAAGGATTAATTAAAATATACTTCCTGTCCTTTGTAATTTCTATTACACTTACCTTAATAATTATATAATTACAGGCCTTGAACAATCTCTAATACAACCAAAATAGTAATAAACAAGATTCAGCCTAACAATACTATAGCTCACCCACCACAACCGTACAATAAAGACACCCCACTTCAATCCTGTCCAACACAATAGTTTCCTAATGAATCAAACAAATCTAATGCCATTACCACTTCAACCTCACCAGACATTCTAAACCACACTACTTCCATTAATAAAGTAAGCAATAATATACCAAAAGCCACTGAATTTCCAACTCAACTTTCTGGGTTCTCCTCTGTAGCTATGGCTGCAGTATAACCAAACATCACCAACATTCCTTCCAAGTAAATTAAAAAAACAATCAAACCTAAAAAAGTACTATTTAAACTTACATCAATCGCACACTCCACACCCCCACTAGCTACAAGACCTAAACCTCCATATATTGGAGATGGCTTAGAAGCAAAAGCAACAAACCCAAAAATCAGCAACAAAGACAATAAAAAAATTACTATCATTTCCATTATAATTTTATGGGCTCTATAGTTCTAGCTGCCATTCTACTCAAACTAGGAGGCTATGGTATTATACGAATCACAACCTTTACTGAACCAGTAATAACAAACCTATGCTACTCATTCATAATTCTTTCCCTATGAGGAATGATTATGACTAGCTCTATTTGCCTTCGTCAAACAGATCTAAAATCTCTCATTGCTTACTCCTCTGTAAGCCACATAGGTTTAGTAATTGTTGCAGCTCTAATACAATCCCCCCTTAGTTTTATAGGAGCAACAGTCTTAATAATCACCCACGGGCTTACCTCTTCTATACTATTCTGTTTAGCTAATACTAACTATGAACGTGTCCACAGCCGAACCTTAATCCTTATTCGAGGCCTTCAAATAGTACTCCTACTGATATGCGCCTGATGACTACTTGCCAGCTTAGCAAACCTAGCCCAACCTCCCTCTATCAATTTGCTAGGTGAACTTATAGTTATCATAACCACATTCTCCTGATCCAACTTCTCCATCATCCTCCTAGGTATTAATACAGTTATTACTGCCCTATACTCTCTATATATACTGATCACCTCTCAACGAGGCAAATTTACCCATCACATAAATCCTATCAAGCCTACATTCACCTGAGAACATATATTAATAGCACTGCACTTGTTACCCCTACTAATTATTTCCATTTCACCTAAATTCATCTTAGGCCCCACATATTGCAAATATAGTTTAACAAAAACATTAGATTGTGAATCTAGAGTTAGGAGTTCAAGCCTCCTTATATGCCCGAGAAAGTTACAAGAACTGCTAATTCTTGAATCCATGCCTAAAACCCGTGGCTTTCTTACTTTTGAAGGATAATAGTCATCCATTGGTCTAGGAACCAAAAATTTTGGTAGAATTCCAAATAAAAGTAATTAATTATCTATTAAATACTTCATTACTATTATCCATTGCCATACTTACTTTCCCCCTAATTTATAGCTTACTTTTCCCACACAAAACCAATAGCTTCCCCACACTATGTAAAAACACAGTTAAACTCGCTTTCTTTACTAGCATCCTACCACTCACCCTATTCATCTTCTCAGGGCAAGAAGCTACAATCACTAACTGACAGTGATTCTCAATGAACTCCTTCAATCTATTGCTACCATATTCCCAATAGGGGATGGAGGGCCCCTCCCGGTCATATATTGATGGCACAGCCACAGTCCCAAAGAAGATAGTCCAGAATGCTTGGTTCACTTCAACTTCTGGGCCCACTATTCCCTCCCCAACAATAATGTACGAGGAATATGGACCACATAGGGATATTGCTTACATGACTGGAAATTCACCATCCGCCATCTTTCTGGTAAAAGGATGACCCACCAGGTCTTATCATCTGCTGTAATGTTGCCATCTGACCTGCCAAAGCACTCTAAGGACTCCTCCCTGCCACAAAGCCCTACTTGTCTTTCTCTCTGTTTCCCCAGCACTTAGAACACTACTTAACACATAGAGCTTAAAAATGCCTTTTCATTCATTCATTCATTCATTCATTCATTCATAAATATTCTAAAAAGAATGCAAAATCAATATTCAAATCTGTATATTTAAATATCAAAGCTCATTGAAGGAGTCTACACAAAGAATCTAGCTTGCTGGGCACTGATTGAAGCAAATGATTTAAGAAATATGCTTCTGTGGCATAACAAGACAAATCATGTCAAGTATCTTATGCAAGTGAATGAATCACCATTTACAACCAGCTGGCAAGTCCTATTCTACGATCAATCACTTTCTTCACCTCCCCTTACCCTAGCCCTACCTTCTCATTTTTAGAGTCAAAATATTTTGATTTGGGGTCCTAATTTTCTTAGAGATTATTTTGATCAGTCTGTATATCATCTCCTATCCTGCCTTAGATAGTTAAAGCATAAGAGAAATTTCTAATCCTATAGTAGAAGTTGGTACCCTTTCAGGTAGAGTGCCTACTGGACAGCTTTGGCTCCATGATCCAAGTTCCATGATTCTTTGAGTCCCTGACTCTAAGACATTTGATTTGATCAAGAAGTCTCATCATTTGGAAACTGCTTATCACTATTTACCTTTGGGTAGGACCAGGTCAAATCCTTTCTCTTGAACCGTAATACAAATTCATAATATCATCATAATCTCTCATGCTAACATAATATTTTAGGATATATTTAGTGTTTTCTTAACAATAACCTTATGTTATTCTATTGAATACAAGTATGGTTTCTGCCATTTTAACACAAGAAAATGAAGGTCAGAAAGGCTAAGTAATAGCAAGCCAGAAAGATCAATTTCAGTTCCATGGGATCTTCTGTTTCTAGCCCTTTCCACTTCTTCCTGACCTCAAGTCTAGCACTCCTGCTACTTTATTATGGGCTTCCACTATTAGAGTTGCATTCATTTGGTGGTAAATAAAGTATAATGCTATCCTGGAGAGAAGGACAAAGTCAGTCCTTGACATGTCAATATGAATCTATGAATCCATGAATCCATTTATCTAGTAATTTCTATCCATATGTCTGTGTAAGTAGACATGTCATATAGAGGAGTGGAAAAAGCCCTGTGGCCTGGGAGTCTTTGACCATACGATCTTGGGCAAGTAACTTTTCTCTTCTGGGTTTTGGTTTCTTTATCTCTTAAAATAAACTAGCTGGTAGTTCAATATTATGAAAACTATTAGCATTAACCAAACTAACAGAAGTCATATGATTATATCAATAGATGCAGAAAAATCATTTGACAAAATACAACACCCATTCCTATTAAAAACGTTCCTAGAGAGCGTAGGAATAAATGGAGTTTTCCTTAAAATGATATGTAGCATCTATCTAAAATCATCAGCAAACATCATATGTAATGGGGATAAACTAGAAGCATTTCTAACAAGATCAGGGGTGAAAGGCCCACTATCCCCATTAGTATTTAATTTTGTATTAGAAATGTTAGCTTTAACAATAAGAAAAGAAAAAGAAATTAAAGTAGGTAATGAGGAAACAAAATTATCACTCTTTGCAGATGGATGATATGAGGGTATACTTAGAGAATCCTAGAGAATCAACTGAAAACTATTACAAAACAATGAACAACTTTAATAACGTTGCAGGATATAAAATAAATCTATATAAGTCATCAGCATTTCTATACATTATCAACAAAGTCCAGCATCAAGAGACCAAGAAATTCCATTTAAAATAACTGTAGATAATATAGAGTATTTGGGAGTCTGCCTGCCAATTCAAAGCCAGGAACTATATGAACACAATGACAAAACATTTTCCACATAAATAAAGTCAGATCTAATCTACTGGAAGAATATCAAGTGCTCATGGGCAGGCCAAGCTAATATAATAAAAATGACAATTCTATATAAAGTAATCTATTTATTCAGTGCCATACCAATCGAACTCTCAAGAAATTACTTTAGAGAGTTAGAAAAAAATAATAACAAAAGTCATCTTAAAGACTAAAAGATCTAAAATTTCAAGGGAATTAATGAAAAAAATGCAAACGAAGGTGGCCTAGTTGTACCAGATCTAAAACTATTTTGTAAAGCAATGGCCATCAAAACAATTTAGTACTGGCTAAGAAATAGAGTAGTTGATCAGTGGAAATAGGTTAGGTTACAAGTTACAGCAGTCAATGACAATAGTAATCTAGTGTTTGATAAACTCAAAGATTTCAGATTCTGAAATAAGAACTCACTATTTGACAAAAATTTCTGGGAAAATTGGAAAATAGAATGGCAGAAATTGGGCAATGACCAACACATAACACCATCTACTTAGGCATAAAAGAGTGAAACTATAAGCAAATTAGGAGAACAAGGGATAGCCTACTTCTCAGATCTATAGAGAAGGAAGGAATTTATGGCCAAAGAAGAACTAGAGAACATTAAGAAATACAAATGGGTAATTTTGATTACATTAAAAAGGTTTTGTACAAACAAAACTAATGTAGACAAAATTAGAAGGGAAGCAGAAAACTGGGAATTTTTTTTTATCCAAGGGCTCTGATAAAGGCCTCATTTCTAAAATAAATAAAGAATTGATTCAAACTTAGAAGACTACAAGCCATTCTCCAAATGATAGTCAAAAGATACGAACAATTTTCAGATGAAGAAATTAAAGCCATTTTAAGTCATCTGAAAAAAATGTTCTAAATCACTATTAATTAGAGAAATCCAAATTAAGACAACTCTGAGGTACCACTACACATTTTTCAGATTGGCTAAGATGACGGAAAAAAATAATGATAAATCTTGGAGGGGATGTAGGAATACTGGGACATTAATACATTGTTGGTGGAGTTGTGAACTGATCTAACCATTTTGGAAAGCAATTTGGAACTATGCCCAAAGGGTTATCAAACTGTGCATACCCTTTGACCCAGCAGTGTTTCTACTGGGCTTATAATTTCAAAGAGATCTTAAAGAAGGGAAAGGGACCTGTATGTGCAAAAATGTTTGTAGCAGCCCTTTTTGTAGTGGCAAGAAACTGGAAACTGAGTGGATGCCCATCAGTTGGGGAATAGCTGAAAAAGTTATGGTATATGAATGTAATGGAATATTTTTTTCTATAAGGAACAATGAGCAGGATGATTTCAGAAAGGTCTGGAGAGACATGAACTGATGCTGAGTGAAATGAGCAGAACCAGGAGATCATTATACATGGCAACAAAAGATTACAAGATGATCAACTGCAATGGACTTAGTTCTTTTCAACAGTGAGGTGATTTAGGCCAATTTCAATAGACTTGTGACAGAGAAAGCCATCTGCTTTCAGAGAGAGGACCAGGGGAACTGGATGTGGATCATAACATAGTATTTTCACCTTTTTGTTATTGTTTTCTTGCCTTTTTCTTTCTAATTTCTTCCTTTTTTGATCTGATTTTTCTTGTGCAGCATGATAAATGTGGGCATATGTTTAGAGGAACTGCACATGCTTAACCAATATTGGATTACTTGCTGTCTAGGAGAAGGGAGATGGAGAGAAGGGAGGGAGAAAAATTTGGACCCTTCAAGGTTGGCAATTGTGAATGGTAAATACTATGCACGTATTTTGAAATTAAAAAGCTATTATTAAATTTTTTAAAATGAACTCTCTGGTCTCTGAGATCTCTTCCATCTCTGACATTCCATGTTTTGTTTTCTCAGAACTCTTCCTGTTCTGACAGTCTGTGTTCTCTAATATCCCAAGATTATGTATTATCCATGTTTCAAAGTCCCTTCTAGCCTTGGTTTTCTACATTCTTTTCCAATGCCCATAGTTCAAATGACTCTCCCTCAAATGACTATACATTTTGTAACCACACTCATTGATATTGCAGGACTTATTCAGTGCTCAAGGCATTGAGAGATAAAGTGAGTTGCCTATAGTCACAGAGCTAGTACATGTTAAAGGCAGGACCTGACCATGGTACTTCCCTTCCCCAAAGCCCAATGGCATGCATGGCCTTGCACATGGCCTTCCCTTAATGCTTGTTGAATTGATATGAATGGAATAGGATAGAATTCTTTCTCTCTGACATTTAAGGAGGCAACTGTCTGTCATCAAGTAGAAAGACTAGAGTTGAAATCAAAAGACCTTAGTTCTAATCCCATCTCTGCAACTTATGATCTCTTTAGGTCACTTCTCTCTGAGCCTTAATTTCCTCACATGTGAAATAAAGGGTTAGACAGCATCATCTCTAGTTCCCTCCATTTTAAACTCAACATGTCCAAAATTGGACTGATCCTCTTTTCTCCAAAAGCCTCCTTGCTTCCAAACTTTTTTATTCTTATTGCTGGAATGAAATTTTGCCCTTTCAAAGTTTGCTTTGACATCACATAAACCTAATCATAGTTACTTGTTCAAACACTCACATTTATCACAAAGCAAGGCAAAGTTAGTCACTGAGTCTAGGTGACCTGACTTGATGCCTGAGAAACTACATCAGTCCCGTGAAAATAGAGAAGAGACTCTATAGACTGCACACTGAATCTAGACTCAGAAGAGAACTGAGTTTGAAGCCTGCTTCTAACACTTCCAAGCTGGGTAACTCTGGCTAAGTCATTTATCCTCTTTAAGTTTTTTCCTTATCTGTAAAGAAGGGCTAAGAGGAGCTAACATGACGACCTCACAGGATTATGGTAAAAATCAAATGACATAATGTACATGTCCCAGTGCAGTTTTAAGTTTTTATAGCTTAAAATTGCACTAAGACTTTTAGGGCACCCTGTATTTTCACAGAGAGAAATTTTTATTCTCCTTAGTACACACCGCTATGCTAGGAGAATGCTTGCCTCTCCAAAGGTCCATCCTTAATATCTGGAAGATGAAGAAAGCAATCATAGGTAATTTGAAACCATGATTTGAAAACCATGATTGCTTTCTTCGTAGGTAATTTGAAAACCTCTACCCAATTTCAGAGGAGCAATGAGGAAACTGGGGATCTAGCTGGCCTCTAGATCCTTGGGAAGTGCCCAGGAAGGCTGGACGCTAATTGCCCTGGGACATCTGACTGTGAAGTATGCTAAGTCTCAGTTCCATAATGGGGAGGCAGAATTTCTTGGAAATTGTCAGAGGTAGTGGGGACTTCTGATCGCTAGAAGGGTATTGGTGAGAGACAAAAATTTATGAAAACAATGGTACAGGGAAAGGCTGCTCAGAACACACTGATCTGTCACTTGCCTTGGGAGATCTAATGAAGTCCACCCAACTGAATAAATATTTCCTATGAACCAAGCACTGTGCCAAGTGCTGGGGATACAAAGAGGAAAAATAAGGAAATCATTACTTTTTTTTCATCTTTCTTTGCCATATAGGTCTTTATTTTGCAATAAGTTGAGGAACAAAAACAAGTAAATAGTCTCTCTGGACTTTAACCTTGGTCAGACTCCATATGTAAGCTTATACTCAATTCTGGGCAACACATTTTAAGAAAAGACTTGTATAAAACTGAAGAGTGTCTAAAGGAGATACTCCTTTCAAGGTGCTGAAATGCCTTAGGATTATGCTATTTGAAGATTAAATGAAGAAACTGATGGTAGTCATTTCCAGGATGCACTCTGGACTTTGTCTATGCCCAAAATCTCTTCATCCTGGAATCTCACTGCACTTAAGGAGTTTGTACATTAGGGATAATTTTCACTCTTGAGGTCTAACCTACTGATTGGATGGATCCCCTAAGAATCTCCATTTATGTAAGGTACCTAGGCCAGCCAAGTTATTTCATTTCTTTATGTTAAAGTATATGTTAAATATAATATATGTACACATATCCATACAGTTAGTTTGCTGCACAAGAAGAATTGGACTTTGAAATAAGGTAAAATTAACCTGAGAAGGAAATCAAAAATGCAGGTGGACAAAAACAGAGGGATTGGAAATACTATGTAGTGGTTCACACTCATTTCCCAGAGTTCTTTCATTGGATATAGCTGATTCTATTCGTAGTTGAACAAATGGAACTGATTTGGTTCACCTCATTGTTGAAGAGAGCCACGTTCATCAGAATTGATCATCATATAGTGTTGTTGTTGAAGTGTATAATGATCTCCTGGTCCTGCTCATTTCACTCAGCATCAGTTCCTGTAAGTCTCTCTAGGCCTTTCTGAAATCATCCTGTTGGTCATTTCTTACAGAACAGTAATATTCCATCACATTAATATACCACAATTTATTCAGCCATTCTCTAATTGATGGGCATCCATTCAAGGAGATCATTACTTTTAAAGAACTTTCATTCTAATGGGGATAGAGAATAGGTAAAAGAAAGTTCAGCTGTAGTCTAAAAATGCTAAGTACTCATATTAGTAGATCAGATTGCACAATAGAGGCAGGGCAGATGGCAAGACCTCGTCCTCCATCTCACCAAAAGGAAGAGAATTGATGACTTCCTTCTCATCCACCTGTGTATGAGCAGTCAAATTGCCTGTAGGGCTTCTGGCATCCCAGGGCAGGGGAGTGGGCAAGGAAGAAGGGCACTACTGATATTGGCAGGTCTGCCTCTGGCCCAGTCAGCCTACATGGCCTCCTGGTGACCTAGGCCAGAGGAAGAAGACAAAGGAAAGACTGACACCATTTTTTAGAAGCTGAGAATTAGACAGAGAAGTGACAAACAGAACCCCAAAGGAAGCATGGAGTGGAACAGCAACTAGTGACCATCAAGACCTTAATGAGAAAGAATACCGAGCAGTTCCTTTAGAAGCAGAAATCTGAATTTCTTGTGCTTTTGAGTGAAGGTCTCTGGGGAAGAAATGCTCAAAGATGGATGTCACCATTTCCCATTAGACCTTATATGAGTTTTGCTTGTTTTCACTGAGTAGTCATTAAATCTGTTCATGTTTTTGATCTTTGGGAAGTCTGCTTACAAAAGGTGTAGCTGAGAGCACCCTAGGAGAAAACAGTATACTATAATGGAAAGTGCCTAGGATTTAGTCAGAGGATCAGGGTTCGAATCCTGCCTCCTTTGTTTTATAACTTAGCTTTAGGAATATTGAATCTCTCTGGGCTTTTCTCATCTTCTAAGATTTGGGATTTGGGAGTTGATGTTCTGTGAGGACTCTTCTGACTCTACATTGGTGATCTTATGACATATAGTGAAACTCTCAACTAAGGAGTATCCCCAGACCCTTTTTGTCACACAAGCATCCATAACCCAAGGGAATGTGCTATAGTAGCTAGAGGGCTGAACTTAGACTCTGGAAAATGTGGGTTCAAATTCATTTCTGACTCATTAACTATGTGACCATGAGCAAGTCCCTTAACCAATCTGAAAATCACTATGGTTTAGGTTAGGTATTATGGACAAATTGTAATCTGTACTGGCACAGGGAATTCTAAATACTGCTGAAATTACAGGTCCTTGAACTATGTAGATGGCAGCTGTGAGTAATGTGCTCTTTAGAATCAGAGTCTTTTTAATATTAATCCTGGGAAAGTGAATTGAAGTTGATGCCATCAGGTGCCCTACGTGTTCTGTTCCCACTTAAGAGAAAACTGGCGACCGCTCCAATTGCCTGTAAGTAAATGAGTCCTTTTCTAGAGAGAAAACATTTCTCACAATATCTATGCAATTTTTAAAAAGTGACTAGATAAAGAAATAGAGATTCTCCAATAAAAAAGTGGTTTTTAAAAATGTTGTCTGGTTATTCATAAGACTTCCCCAACAGGGAAGAATAAGGAACTACAGAACATTTTTCCCCCCAACCCCTCCCTATCCCTCTGTCACTGAAACACCAATAAAACTCCTCCACCTCCCACACTCTTCAGTGCCTGAACGGTGAGCATTAGCCAAGCATGCTGGGAGACACAAAACTGAAAGAAATGAGTTACTGTATTCAGATGTCTTGAATTCTCTTTCCATACAGTCTACTAGATTCAGTTCTGTTCCTATAATCCCCTTATTCTCGATGTAGGCATTTGATGTACTGATCAACTCGTATTTCAACAACTGAGCAGAAGACAAATTAAAGCCTAAAGTCTCTTTTGGAGAAAATGTCTGAAGGACAGCTCAATTCACCTAATCAGACTTTCCATTTAATCACAAATGATACAGAACCATCAGCAACTAGTATTTTCAATGATACTACGGTGGAGGGAAAAACTGAAGAGACATCTATAGGATCACGAATCCTGTGTACCATTTTTTTGACTTATTCCGTGATCATTTCAGTAGGTCTCCTTGGAAATGCTGTGCTCATCAAAGTCTTTTTCAAGATCAAGTCCATGCAAACAGTTCCAAACATTTTTATCACCAGCCTGGCTTTCGGAGATCTTTTGCTTCTAATAACATGTGTGCCAGTGGACGCGACCCAGTACATTGCAGATACCTGGCTATTCGGGAGACTCGGTTGCAAGATTCTCTCTTTCATCCAGCTCACTTCAGTCGGCGTGTCGGTGTTCACACTAACTATTCTCAGTGCTGACAGGTGGGTTTTTCTTTTTCTATCGTGTTTGTCGGGGGAGGAAAGTTGTGGGAAGGGAGGAAAGGTTTTGACTTAGACTTAGCTGGCTGTGGTTTGGCTTCGTGGCAGGATAACAAAAGTTTTTAAAAGCTCTGAACTTTAAATTATTGGTCTAAAATCTAGGAAGAGGTTGAAAATTACTTTTTAGGAGATGATTTCTTGCAGAACGAGAGGATGTACAGAGGAAAAAGACTTTCCCAGAAGGATAATTGTCTGCAGCAATACTGAAAATTATGCCTTTTCTGTGGTGCATCAAGGTATCTGGCTTAAGGTGCCCCTGCACAGCCATACCTTATACATTAGTGCAGCCTAGTGGCACACAGGAGACAATGCCAAGACATCAGCACAGGTGTGAAATTGACCACTGATAGGATGCTTCAACATACAGATGTTTGCATCTGATTAGCTTGGAATTCATCAAGCAGCCAAGCTGTCATTTCTGGCAAGAAAGCAGAGAGGTTTTTGGCTTCCTGGGTTTGCTAAGTAATGTCATGGCTCACTTCTAATTTCTTTTCTCTGTAGCTGGTCAATAACATTTTAAGTCTTGCAGAAATAAATTCATCCATTTTGACCTTTAGCAACTGATGGAAAGGACATTCCCTCATGGTAAGATTGCGACTGGTCATTGTTAGAATGGTCCTAGCCATATGTATATATTTGTCCTGTAAGAGTCTTCCTTTTAGAGCACAGAAAAAGTAAGATTTATATGGTAACTGAAATTGAAAAGCCCACTAGAAACTCACAAGGCAGCAATGCCCAATGGTTTTCGCAGAAATAGCTTCCCAGGACTAAGTGGGTAAGAATTTGTCCTCCTAAATCATGAAAAGATTCTCCTTCCTTTATTCTTCCTGCAAAGGGACTCATATCCAATTTGAAGAATCAGTCACCCAGGACTCATCTCTCTAGCTGCCAGACAAAAAGGCAATTTTCAAAAGAAGAGAGTAACAAGAGGGGTGTGCCAGCTGCACACCTTGACACAAGGCCTTGGAGTTTCTGCCACCACAACTTTAATACAAATGGGGCTGGGCAGATGAATTTATACTAATAGACAAGATAAAATTTACCCCTGCCCCATCTGTGCACTGGTTCAGAATGAGAGGGATATCATATGACATCCTATTCATGCCCTATCCTCAGAGAAAGGATACCCTTTGATCCCATCAAAAGACAACCTTTTAGAGAAAGGTTACACATTGAGTTACTTTCACACAGAAATCAACACCTTAAGAGCTTACCATTGATCTCAAAAAAAGAAAAAAATATATATAAAAGGCTCTAAGCCTAGATACTTCACATAGTGGGTAAAGGGAAGAGCTGCTATAAGCAAAAAAAAAAAAAAAAGAAAAAAGAAAAGAAAAGAAAAGAAAGAAAGAAACATGATCTATTTAGGAGCTAGCAATCCAAATTGGATTAGTCCAGCTGATAAATGATGGTAGCTCATTTCTGAGATCATATTGATCCCAGGCTGCCCTAATGTGGTAGAAAAAAAGCACTGATTAGAGACAGCAGACTGGTTCTAGTCTGCCTCTAGCTAGTTATCTGACTCTAGGCAAGTCACTTCTCCACACTAGGCCCAAGTTTGCATACCTGTATAAAAAGAGGGGCTGACCTAAATGATGTTTAAGGTCCCTTGCATCTCTCAAGCCCTGTGAGAATTCTCTTTGAAATTAAAGTTGGAGATTAACCTTAGAGATTATCTAACCAGGGGCTCTCAGCCTGTGATCCATAAACTCTTTTGGAAGAAACAATTTCAGAATTTGATTTCAATATAATTAGTTTTCTTCAAAATCCTAAGTGTTTTTATACATTTAAGAGCATCATTCTGAGAATAGGTGCAGAGGCTCCAGATTGACAAAGGGGGCCAGCACCCATAAAAGAGTTAAAAAGCCCTTCTCTAGCCCAACACTCTCATTTGACAGATTCATAAAATGTGGCCCAGAGAGCAAAAGTAGTTTGCTCACTAGTAATTACTTAACCACTAGCTAGCCAGTGTCAGGGCTGGTACTGCTTCAAATTCAAGTCCAGGGCCCTGCTTCAAATTCAATGCTATAGGATATATTTTAATATATTTGTTTCTTTTTAACATTCATTTTTCCTAATTTTAGTAGTATTTTTCCATTTATAGGTGAAGACATTCATTTTTTTTTTAAATTGTTGAGTTTCAAATTTTCTGTACCCCTCCTTCCTCTCCCCCCTCCTTAAAAAGGTAATAATTTTAAATAATTATGTATGACATTCATATTTTAAAATTTTGAGTTCCAAATTCTCTCCTTCCCTTCTTCTCTCCCATCCATTGAGAAAGGAAGCAATAGGATACATATGATGTATTTTTACAACCTGTGTCAGTGTCCTGTCCTTTAAAACTTTTAACTTTAAAGACAGGTAATCTGTCATCAAATTTCCTATCCCTTAGCAGATATCTAAGCAAAGTGTGCTGAGTCATTTGCTGCACTGCAATATCTCATGTTGTCTCCTATCATTTGGGATGGGATGGGATGGGATGTATTGCACCTTTGCCCACCAGGCCACAGAGCTTTTCTGCTCTTGCTTCTGACTCTCTTTGTCTCTGGTTACACTTGCAGATACAAGGCAATAGTGAAGCCCTTGGAACTGCCAGCCTCTGATGCCTTCTTGAAGACCTGCGGGAAAGTTGCCTGTATCTGGATCCTGTCCATGGTTCTTGCTATCCCAGAGGCTGTATTCTCAGATTTATATCCTTTCTATAATGCTGAAAAAAATGAGTCTTTTGAAGCCTGTGCTCCTTATCCTGTTTCTGAAAAGAACAGGCAAGAGGCTCATTCTCTCCTATGTTTCTTAGTCTTCTACATTATTCCCCTCTCTGTCATTTCTGTCTACTATGTTCTGATTGCCAAAGCTCTTTTCAAAAGCACCGTCGAAATACCCGCTGAAGAACAAGAACATGCCCGCAAGCAGGTATGGATGAATCAGAGCTGACACTACCACAAGGCCCAAAGCTGAGCTAGAAAGTGGAATTTCCCATCATTTAGTGAGAGAGACTTTAGGAGACTAGAAGCAGAGACCAGGGCAGTCACCAAAGCCATCCATTAGTAATACAAGAATCCACTTTTGGAAAATTACATTTAGCTTTGCCAAATAACTTTCTTTGCAACACACCTGTCTTATAGGAGGTGCAAGTATAACCTCCATTTTGTAAATGAAGGAACTGAGGTTCTGAGAGGGAAGGTGACTGTACAAATGTGTCATTCTTTATTACAGAACGTTAGGTCTAGAAGGATAATGGAACTTTAAAGACCATCTAGTCTCTTATGAATGCTACAACTGAGGCCCCAGGAGGGGAGACGTGGACAAAACTGGCAGAGCAGAGAGCAGAACATAGCTCTTCTGATCTCTAGGCCAGTACCCTTCTGACTAGCTAGTGTTAAGTCTCTTTTAAGCACTCTCCCCAAGAAGTTACACATAGATTCCTACTATATTGCTAGGGCGAAAACCATTAAGGGATTTCTTCTTTGGGGGGTATTTACAACCTCAAAGAATAAATCTTGTTACAAGTCAAATCCTGTTTTTGGCTAAATCTGGTCTTCCCTGGTCTGATTAGCCACCATATTTGCTAGATTTAAATCCAAATGATTTTAGGTGATTTTCTGAAATTCAGTCCATCTTTAAACAATAAAGACCAATCACCACTCATGGGGTTAGATTAGATGATCTTGAAGATTCCCTTCCTTCTATAAATTCTGAGATCCCCAACAAGATCCCCTAATCTAACCAATGCATAAGGACTTCTGGTGATGGGGAACTTGCAACCTTCCAAAAGAGCTCCTTTCCACTTTAGGGTAGTTCCAATTGTCTGTGAACTTTGGGTAACATTACATGGCTTCCCAGAAATATGACCGAGCATTAATAGGGCTATGTAAGTTAACCTCCCATAGACAATTACAGAATGAACAGAAATGTAAATCAAGACCTAGTCTTGTTTGATAGGGGAAAAAAAATCTCATTTCTCTTTAAAAATCAGGAGATCTTTTGATTCCTTCTGTCAAATACAGAGAGGCTTATGTACACAGCAGACATCTCAATGTTTTGCTTTTCAGTTAATTGGTAGGATCAGCTACACTATAGTGCTCCATGTGACCTAGTTAGTTTCTAAGTACCCCAAATGCTCTGTTTATCTTCACTTGCTAAATGACCTTTCTTCTTCTTTTGCTTCACAGATTGAATCCCGCAAGAGAGTTGCCAAGACGGTGCTGGTGCTGGTGGGGTTTTTTGCTATCTGCTGGCTGCCCAATCATATCCTTTACCTTTATCGGTCTTTCAATTATCACTCCTCCATTGATTCTTCTACCCTTCATCTTGTGGCCACCATTTTCTCTCGGGCGCTGGCTTTTAGCAATTCCTGCGTAAACCCCTTTGCTCTTTACTGGCTGAGCAAAACTTTCCGGCAGCATTTTAAAACACAACTCTTTTGTTTCAAGATCAAGTGTCCCAGGCGTCCAGCTGTCACCAGAAACCTGGCCACAGGCCTTGTTTCAGCCACTGGGAGCACCCAGGTGTCTGAAATTAGTGTGACCTTGCTCACTGGGTATGCTGGGAAGAAGGAAGAAGAAAGTGCCTTTTCAGTTATCAGTTAAAGAGTACAGGCATCAAGCTTTTTCCTAGTGTGTATATGCCTAGGAATTGTGGGGATGAGTATAATACTGAATTACTCATCTTTTAATTGTATTTGAGATATTTAAGAGAAGGTCCTTGTCCAGTCAAGCATTCTTGTGTGTGTGTGTGTGTTATTTTTGTGACTGAAAACTTGATATTCTAAAACTTTCTAAATTCTAGGGAGAAAATATTTAGTAGGTGGAGACTATGGTTATAGAAAGAGAAAGGGGAGGAGTAAGAGAATGAAATCAATACAACACTAAAAATGTAAAACTCAATTTATAGAAAGATGTATTTTCAGGAATATTTCCTTTCAAAAAAGATGACATATCTCTATAATGTGTCAAGCTTCACAAAATATTATCCTACTAACTGCCTCATGAGGCAGATAGTATCTGTATTACAAAGGAAGAAATGGTGACTAAGTGAAGAAAAATGATTTACAATTCAGTACAAAGTATATACAGAATAAATGCAAGATAATGTTGTTGCGGAAAGGCACCTATACCTAGATGAGGAAAAGTCCTATTCAGGAGGTGTGTGTGTGTGTGTGTGTGTGTGTGAGAGAGAGAGAGAGAGAGAGAGAGAAAGAGAGAGAGAGAGAGAGAGAGAGAGAGAGAGAGAGAGAGAGAGAGAGAGAGAGAGAGAAGAGAGAGAGAGAGAGAAGAGAGAGAGAGAGAGAGAGAGAGAGAGAGAGAGAGAGAGAGAGAGAGAGAGAGAGAGAGAGAGCGCTAAACTTTCTAACTTAGAGGACCCAAATCCTTCATGGATTGTGGAAGATATTTCTAAATTTTCTCATTTTCTTCTCATGTGAGGGACACCAAGTTACGCCATTTACATCTCTGCTCTGCCATATAGATGCAGATTATATTATTCTCTTTGATTTGAAAAAAGTATCAAAAGTAGAGATGATAAAGAATCTTTGATGTAATTTCTTTTTAGAAAACCTTCTAATAATTGATGGGAAATGTTCCTGTTTTCTATTGTTTTCTCTTCTACTATCACCAAAAGTTTAATGAAAATGAAAATGGGAATGTTTTGAGGTTGGCAAGTATGAATAACACACCAAGGTATAGTTCATCTAGCTGTCTTATAGCTTCTCTAATCAAAGACAATGGAGTCTTACTTTTCTCTTCCATTTATTAACATCAATCAAAAAGTTTCCATAATGGGCTGACTTTACCTGAAAATGCAATAGGTGATCACCTACATGGTATCACATGAAGGGAATAGGGAAAGGCAACCTCCCCCCCCTCCCTGCCCCATCCAAAAATATTATTGTCATAAACCAGCCACAATATCTGAGATCCCACCACTATGGATGTGTTGTTTTGAGTTGAGCATTGCCCACCTCCTATATCTTGTTTTAAAATACTTTTCCTAGGAGTCCCTTCCACTCCAAAGTGAATAAGTTTATTCAGGAAGATTTAATTACAGAAAGTACATAATAATCTTGGTGATGATTCTGAAGGTGATTTCTGGGCATTCATGAGAACTTTATAGTTTTGAGGGTTCTTTATTTCTAACTTCACTTGCAAATTTATAATGTTCCTTTTTCTTGATATTGTGATAGTGGTATATTAACACTATTCTTGTGTTCATGTGACATACATATGATTATATCTATCTCTATGTACTCACACACACATATATATATATATGTATATACATATATATACATATATATATAATAAGCATTACCTTTGTGTTTCGCACCACAATTAAGGTGTCTTTTGCTTACAAATGGAGCAGAAAAGGGAAGAGACTGAGAAAGGAGTGTGACAGAAAGACTTTTCTGAGACTAACATCTCCTGAGGTAAAGGGGTAAGAATGCTATCCTGGTACCCAGTGAATGGAAAGAGGTCCAGAGGAAGGAACTGGGCTGCAGTAAATATACTATGGGAGATCCATGAGAAAATATGGACAAGAAGTGCACTCGTCAAAGAAGTAAGGGTAAAGGAAGAAAAAAGGGGACAAAGCTGTAAATTCATGTACAGAATACAGGAGGAAGATTTCTTAAAATGGAATCAATTCACAATTTGGTGAAAGACCAAAAAAAAAAAAAAAAAAAAAAAAAGAAGAAGAAGGAAAAAAAAAAAAGAGGGCTGTTAGAAAAGCAACATTGTACAATTAAGTAGAGTGTTTTTTATAAAGACTTTGTTATATTTGTTCTCTGGAGTAGCTTGCTGGTAACATTCAAAAAGGGAGAGTTAGCCATGAAGGTTCCAATGCCTGGACTCTCTCCTTGGACATCCAGCATTCAGAAGCAGGGATCCAAATTCAAGTCTCTGATTTTCCCCCTGTGACCACTAGCTTTTAGTATACTGACCATTCACAATCTTATACATGGACTATTTCTTGACTGTTTAAAACCAGAGGAGTTATCTCAGATTGTACTAGAAAAGTTTGAAAGCCATTGTAAATATTTTCATTCATGATAAGAAAAAACATTGTTTCAAACAAGGATTGTCCAAAGACTGTCTCTGAAAATATCAACAAGGTTTTGACTTTTGTTCAATATAATGTGAATGTTGGTTCCTGAAATCAATTTTACGTGAATAAACTTTAAGCATGCATATGAAAGTAAACATTTATATTTACATAAATTTAAGAATTAATTATATAAGTATAAAAATGAAAAATAGTATTTATGATTCATTTTAATTATTGGGGGGAGGGAGGTGTTTTCAGTTGTTTGAAGTCTGCTTCCTTTTAAATGGCTCACCTTCATGGTCCTGGGCTTTTCCGAATGTTGTAAAGAATTGAAAAAAATGGCACAACTGATGAATTCTGTCCTTCTAAAGTATTTTAAAATGGGTTTACTTAAAAATAAGAAATGTCTGTATTGTATTAGTATTGTGTTAAATTAATGAGTGTAATAAAGCAGCAGAAAAAACCCAAGTGAAATGGAGTATTGAAATTATTTTCTGTGATACTAACTTTCTAAAAAAAAATTGCAAAATAACATTTAATTGCTTCCATTTTATTTCAAAATTCAAATTTTGTTTTTAGGTAATATAATCTCAAAATGTTTTCATTGCTTTATATGTTCTATGAATGAAGAAATTCTATCTCTACTCCACTACAGGAAACATTTTCGAAAAAGCAAAAGTTACAGATCACAAAAATCAAAAGCAGTCTTTTGACATCTCAGAAAATTGGAACTCAAAGATCTGTTTCCTTCATTCTCATTTGCATTCCCTACCAACAGACCATGCAGGAAACATAAATCAAATGGCAAAGTATCTGAGACAGAATAGTAAACAATGGGGAAAGCCATTCAGTAAATACGTTCCCAAGGGCCCCTTCCTCCCTACAATACCCCACCACCACCAACGGGGAGCTCTTCTAGTGACTCACACATCAGTGGGAGAAAGAAGCAGATCCCCAGAAAATGTACACTTCTAGATAGGGATCTGCCTAATGTTTTGGCTGGAAATTCATCCTGCTTAAATATACAGTTCTGCCTCCAGCAGCATCACCTCCCCAGTCACTACCCCCCACCCCTCCCCACCCCCAGCTGTCAGCTGCAGAAGTTTTGTTCTTTGCTGCTGCTTTCTGTCCTACTCCACTCTGGAGAAGTGTTTGTTCTTCTTTATAGTGACACTGCCCAGAATACCTGTCTAATCAACACTTTTTTTCTGTTCCATTGTGCCTCCTGCCAGCAGGCTTACAAAAGGGGCTGTTGAGCCACTGGGTTGCTCTCCTTTCACCAACTGAGTTAGACTGGCAGAATCCTATTCATCTTTTTCCTGCCCTCCCTATACAGTCTCAGCTAAGAATCTCACCTTAATCTTGCACTCCAATCTCCCATGAAGAGGTGGTCCTTCTCTTTGCCAAGGACAGCTCCTTTACACTCTCTCCATCCCATCAACATTCCCACTCTTTCTCCAGCAGATTCCCCCCCCAATCATCCCCACTATCCAATCTTCAATTTCTCTCCATCTCCTAGCTCCTTCCTTCCTCCCTACAAATGCACCCATACTCCTCCAACCTTCACCTGTCACTTAATCCTACCATTAATCTCCAGTTCCTTCTCTCAGTGACTTCACTTCATCTTATCTCATTTCATTCCAAACCCTCTGCAATAAGACTTTTGACCGTATCATTAAATGGAAACCACTCTTTCCAAAGTCACCAACTATCTTTTTTATGATTTATTTTTTATTCCATTTTATTTTTAGGTGTTGTATCTTCCACTTGCCTCTTCCCCCATACCTTTTTTCCCCACCCCAGAAAAAAGCAAGAAAAATAAAACTATTATCAACATGTACAATCGAATATAATGAGGCTGTTCTCCACATGTAACATGGGGATGTCATTGTATAGCTTGAAGAGAGGAAGGTTAGAGATCTCTAACTTCTTCTCCTTCCACCCTTCTCCAAGGGGACTTTAATCTCTGCCAGGAGGAGAAGCAGGAAGTTGGGACCAGAAGCTTGGCTACTTGGCTACAGAGGGGATGATGAGCTACAATTCTATCTATCTGCTAGCTTGAATATTATTAATCTGTAACTCAAAGGTTCGAGCTTCCAATCACTATGCATTAAAGAGGAAGGGAGGACCCCAAGTTAAAGAAAAGCAAATTCTCTCACTGGCCATATCCCCTCAATCACCCCACCCTCACCAAAGAAAGTCTCAATCTGTACTCTGAGTCCATCAGTTTTCTATATGGAGATGGAGAGCATATTCCATCTTGGAATCAGGATGAAACCCTCTGGAATTCTGGTAGGTCATCGTATTGATCAGAGTTCCTAAGTCTTTCACAGTTGTTTGTCTTTATAATACTGTAGTTATTGTATAAATTATTCCCCTAGTTCTGTTCACTTCATTCTTTATCAGTTCATTCAAATCTTTTCAGGCTTCTGTAAAACCATCCCTTTCATCATCTCTTAAAGCACAACAGTATTCCATTACATTGATAGGCCATAACTCGTTCAGCCACTCCCAAACTGGTGGCAGTTCTTTGCCACCCCAAAAAGAGTTACTATCAAAACTTTTGCACCTTTAGATCCATTTCCTCTTTCTTTGATCTCTTTGTAGTATAGACCTAGTAGCCATATCACTGGGGCAAAGGCTATATACGGCATAACAGCTTCCTTGAGTGGTTCCAAACCACTTTCCAGAATGTCTTGGCTCAGTTCATAGCTCCACCAACAATACATTAAGATAGCTGTTTTCCTACAGGTCTCCAGCATTTGCCATTTTCCCTTTCTGTCATCTTTGTCAATTTAATGCAGGGAAGGTGATACCTCATCGTTATTTTAATTTGTAGTTTTTTAATTCTTAGTGATTTAGAGTTTTTAATATGTTTACTGATAGGGTTAGAGTTAGGGTTGATAGGTTAGATTTCTTGTCTCTGAAATTATCTATTCATATCCCTTGACCATTTATCAACTGGGGCATGGCTCCTAAGGAGTAAATTAAATCAGCTTCCTAAATAACTTAGAAATGAGATTTTTTTTTTATCAAGAAACTTGATGCAAGAATTTCCCCCTCCAAAATTTCTGCTTCTCTTCTCATTACCATTGATCTCTTAATTGTCAAATCTAATGGTCTTTTTTTAATCCTCATCTTTTTTGACCTCTCTGCACACTCTGATACTGTTAATAATTCTCTCTCTTTCTCTCTCTATCTCTATCTCTCTCCTACTGGCTATCTCCTTTTCAAGGTTTTTGTGTTGCTGCTCTCTTCTGGAACTTCTCCTACATGTGTGACCAGCCCCTCTCAAGCTCTTTTGGTGATGTTTCACCCAGATCATGCCTACTAACTAGGTAGTAGGGCCAGGCTCTGAACTGGACCCTCTTATTTTTTGCTCTATACTTTCTTGCTTGGTGATCAGCTTTTGTAGGTTCAATTATCATCTTTATGCAGCAGATTCCCAGATTTATAGACATCCAGTCCTAATCCCTCTCCTGAGCTTTAGTCCTGAATCACCAACTGCCTTTCAGAAATTTTAAATTGGACAATCCATTGGCATCTCAAATGCAGTATGTCTAAAACAGAACTGATAATTTTTCCCTCTTTCCAGATTTCTTCTTACTAGCATTTTTCCCAGTCTCACTCACCCCATATAGCCAAATTCATTGTCATTTCTACAACACTTCTTGTGTATATCCCTTTCTCTCTACTTACCAACACCAACTTAGTTCAGTCTCTTATCATCTCTTATCTAGACTATAGTAGTAGCTGTCTAACTGGTCTCCTTACTTCAAGTTACCCTGTAACCTAATTCATCTTCCACACAAATGCCAAAGTAATTTTCCCTATTGGAAGTCTGGCATTAAAACTCTATCACAACCTGGTTTCCTCCTCTTTTTCCATTCTTCTTGAACCATCCTCCACTTCACACACTCTTCGATCCAGTCACATCAGCCTATTTGCTGTTCCTTATACATGACACTCCATCTCCTGTCTCTCTGTCTTTCTGTTGCCTTCCCTCAGCTCTTAAACGCTCATCTTGACCTTGCCTTCTAGCTTCTTTGTCTCTCTTCAAGACTCAGGTCAAGCCCCATGTTCTGCGGGAGGCCTTTCCCATTCCTCCTTACTCCCTTCTCTGAGATCACACTATATACCTGATATGGATAGAGGCTGTCTTCTCCATTAGCCTGTGAGCTCCTTGAGAAAAGAATACACAATTTTGACCTTTTTTGTACATCCAGGACATTGTAATTGCACATAGAATTCATTATAAATAATTGTTGATTGACTGTGCCCCCTTTATGAGGTCCCATAATCTCCCTGGGGACCAGAGATAAGCACTCATAACATTTTCTTTTGTCTTACCACTGAAACAGCAAGCTGTGCCACAAATGGCCCTGAACCTCATAGCTCTAAGAAAGTACAAAAAATACTGGATGGAAAGGCATGAAGCAGAGACTTCTACTCAAAATCCCTGTTACCATAGCAAAAAAGTCTCTACTCCCAAACCTCTGAGAGATTAAATTATTTGCCCAAGGTCTTATAAAACATAAGTGGCTGAGACAGGATTATAACTCAGGTCCCCTTAATTTCAGTTATCATCATTTCCCCCCCATAATACATGGCCTCTTCTATATGGCCTATAATTCAGATTTCTGCAATTGGAGGGATGAATATTCTTGCATCATTTTTAGGAACATTTATTCACAATAAGTCATTAACTCATTCTCTTAAGGACTATACTACAATAATATCAACATAAGAGATGTTCTTTAAGATTAGAAAATAGTTTGGAAGAATTAACAGAGCAATGTATTCCTGTCAAATGGGATGGGTATTCCCCAGATAGAGCCTTCAAATAGTCCAGAGATAGAAACCAAAAACAACTCCCCCTTCACTCAAATGCCAAAATGACTTCCCTAAAGTGAAGTCCTTACTAGGTCATCCTGTTACTCTAAAAAAAAACTTCAGTGGCTCCCTACTACCTTCAGGATCAAATACAAAAATCTTCTATTTGACATTGAAAGCCTACCACAGGGGGGGAGGATTCTAGGAAGATGGCAAAGTAGGTTGGTAAATTTCAGGCTCTCCAGATTTTTCCCCAAATAGAATATATTTGCACCTCTAGGGGAACATAGACCTGTGAAAAATCAAGAAGATTTGAGGCACAACAGGGATCCTCCAGGTACAACCAGAGAAGAAATGAAGAAAGACCCTATGCCAGAGATTAACTCCTACAAAGTACAAATACTTCGGGGCTAGCTCCACAGAAATACCAAGTGGGGAACTCGTGTGGCTGGAGCCTCAGCATGAACCACAGAGACTTTTATGTCCTGGACAAAGTGTAGAGTCAGGGTTTGAGTCCAAAAAGACTGAGAGAGAACTTTGGCTGATTAGGAACACCAGGCCAGGTTATGCTGCAGAGACATGGCCTGGGCAAGAAGGTACCACCATACCAGGAATGAAAAAGCAGTGGAGCAGGGATGCTGCTGGCTGCCAGTACTTGTTGTAGGGGGGAGCTCTTGCTTTGGAGTTCCAGGTCAGGGGGAGAGCTCAAGTGAAGCTAGAGGCACCATTCCCCTACCCCATGATTAGAGGTCCTTACATTAATACTTCCTATTTTTTAAAAAAATGAACCAGCAAAGAGAGAACCCCAGCATAGAAACTTACTATGAGAACAGGGAAGACCAGGGCTCATCTTCAGAAGAGGATAATGAAGTAAAAAAAGCTTCTACCCCAAAGAGTAACATGAAATGGCTTCCTGCCCAGAGAGAATTCCTAGAACTAAAAAAGAATTGAAAAGTCAAATGAGAGACATTGAGGAAAAACTAAACAAAAAACATCCAAGAAAAAGAAGATTAGGAAAAAAGGTAACGAACTAGAAATGGAGATAGTCTCAAAAATTAAAATAACTCTGAGAAAATTAGAATTAGGCAAGGGGAAGCCAGTGAAGCTATGAGAGACCAAGAAATAACAAAACTAATTCTAAAGAATGGGAAAATGGAACAGAATGTGAAACATCTTATAAGAAAAACTATAGATCTAGAGAACAGATCAAAAAAAGAAAATATAAAAATAACTGGACTGCCTAAAAGTTGTGACCAAAAAAAAGAACCTTGACAGAATAACACAAGAAACAATCCAAGCAAATTGTCCTGGAGTGATAGAACATGAGGGGAAAGTAAAAACAGAAAAAAATCTACTGATCCCCTCAAAGAGATCCTTTGTGGAAACCACATAGGAATATCATTGTCAAATTTTGAAACCCCCAGATATGAGAGAAAATTTTTCAAGAAACAAGAAAAAAATTCAAATATGCTGGAGCTATAACTAGAACTTTACAGGACTTATCAGCAGCCACAATAAAAGATTGCAGGTCCTGGAATCATATCTACTGACAAAAGAACTAGGCCTGTGGCCAAAAATGTCATATCCAGTAAAATTATCTATAATATTGAATGAGAAAAAATGGATATTCAACAAACTTGCAGATCTTCAGGACTTCCTATCAAACAAGATCTTAATAGAAAAAACATATAAGAGCCAATATCAAAGATTAATTTCAAGGAATTCAACATGGACAAATTGTTTGTTTTTTACATGGGGAATGTATATGCTTAAGATCGACATCAATAATAGGGTAGTTAAAAAAAAAACTGGGGCAGAATTAAGGTAAAAATAGTAATGTTATACAAATGAGGTGCAGAAGAAAAACAGACACAGAGGCTTTAGAGAGAAGAGGAGGGCTCATAGTTCTGAAAATCTATTCACATAGGGAATAGTTTCAATAGACAACACTACATATATATCATGAAGGGTATAGCACCATCCAGAATCTATAAAGAAATAAGAGAGGAAGGATAGGTGGATGGAACCAAAGGGTGAAGGAAGAAGACAAGGGAGGGATCCACGGGTAGAGGGAGGTTAAGTAATAGTAAACCAAGTTAAGGAGCAGAATTAAAGCAGAGTCAGCAGGCATAGGAAACATATGTGTCTATGTATGTAGGGAGGAGCAGGGTGGGTATATGTATGTGTATGTATATATCTACATAAATATATCCTTTCTTAACTATAACCTGCTTGAAGGTGGTGGGAGAAATAAAAGGGGGGAAAAGAACAAAGTAAAAAAGGTACATAGCAGAGAACAAAAGAACAACTTATAAGGAAGTAAAGAAAAGATGGACACTCATGAATATAATTTCTTCTGCTAATATATATATATATATATATATATATATATATATATACATATATATACTTTCTTGAACTGATAATTTGTTGTTGTATATTTTGAATCCTCCCTGATGTTCTGTTGGGCACATGACAATGTTCTCTTTTGTTTTGTTTTGTATTCCTTTTCTGTATTTCTTTTCTCTTATTTTTTTAATAAAACAATTTTTTTAAAAGCCTAGCAGAAAATTGAATGAATGCCCATCAATTGGAGAATGGCTGGGTAAATTGTGGTATATGAATGTTATGGAATATTGTTCTGTAAGAAATGACCAGCGGGATGAATACAGAGAGGCTTGGAGAGACTTACATCAACTGATGCTGAGTGAAATGAGCAGGACCAGATCATTATATACTTCAACAATGATACTGTATGAGGATGTATTCTGATGGAAGTGGATATCTTCGACAAAGAGAAGATATAATTCAGTTCCAATTGATCAGTGAGGAACACAACCAGCTACACCCAGAGAAAGAACACTGGGAAATTAGTGTGGACCACAACATAGTATTTGCACTCTTTCTGTTATTGTCTGCTGTTAGGTTCTTACTAAGTGCTAAGTTGATTCTTAACAATTCTCTAGCTCAGAGTTCACACCTTTAGTTCACACCTTTAAAAGGAGTTCTGAAAAGGAGTTAACACAACTTTAAAAAGGAGCAAGTTCATTGGCTGGAGGAGTACTCACAAGCCCATTCTCTGGGAGGATAAAAAGAGGTAACATTGAGTCTGAAGAACAGTCTGCATTGAGTCAAAGAGAAGATGCATTCGCAAATCTATCAATCCCACACTTTTGGAGGGGAAGGCTCCAGAAGCCTCCCAAGAAACCTGCTCACAGAGAAAAGGATTATACAGAAAAGAAACCTCCTCCCAGAGAAGGATTACAACTGAGAGACCAACAAAACATTATAGTTTGCTTGCATTTTTGTTTTTCTTCCCAGGTTATTTTTACCTTCTTTCTAAATCCGATTTTTCTTGTGTAGCAAGACAACTGTATAAATATGTATACATATATTGTATTTAACATATACTTTAACATATTTAACATGTATGGGATTATCTACCATCTAGGGGAGGGGGTGGAGTGAAGGAGGGGAAAAACTGGAAAAGAAGTTTTTACATGGGTCAATGTTGAAAAATTACCCATGCATATATTTTGTCAATAAAAAGCTATAATTTTTTTTTAAAAGCCTACCAGAACTTGATCCCCTCTTACCTTTTCAGGCTTCTTACACTTAACACTATCTGTAGAAATAATCTCAACAAAATATCATATAAACATGGAGTTGTAAGGGTTCTCAAAGGCCATATGGTTGGATTTGTAGTCAAAAGATTTGGGTTCAAAGTCCAGCTTTTATACTTACTACATGTATCACTTTGGGCAAATTCCTTGCCTCCTCCCTGAGGTTCTCTTTCCTCACTTGGAAAAAGAGATGCACAAACTGATTTCTAAGATCTCATGTCACTTTAAATCTATGATTCTGGTCCCACCTGTACTTGAATAGGAAGCCCTTCTAAAAAAAATCCCAAAAGGCCAAGCGGTCATCCAGTCTCTATTTGAAGGTCTCCAGAGAAGGAGGAAGCCATCCCCACAGCCCACTTGAGGCCAGCTCTCAGTCAGGAAATGTTTCCTTCCATCAGGCCTGTTTGGGCCTCTCTGTACCTTGGATTCATCCCTCTTAATTCTGTCCTCTAAAGTCTAGCAAAGTAAGTCTAATTCCTTTCTTTCTGCCATCTGAAGGCAGCTGTCATGTTCACTTTGCATGTGGGTGGGGCACCATAAACTAATCTTCCAGAGCATCATTGTGCTCGTGAATTCTAGGATGAGAAATTATAGCACTGTCAGTGGCTTTCTCCCTTCACTGGAAGGATAATGTTCTACACTCTCTTCATCAGACAGCCATTTCCTCAACAGTAATGAAAAGCAACTTATTCTATTGAGTTGTTCTACTGAGTTGTCCTTTTGTAGTAGGTTGTATTATCTTTAGACCAGCATGGGCATGGTCCTGCCAACAGAAAATTCTTGAGGCATGAAGAAAGATGGCCCTAATCGGCCTGGCTTGTTCTTTGCGCATCAGCCAAATATGACTGGCAGTCTATATTTAAATCCTTAATAATGTTGTTTGGCAGTCAGCTGTCTTACAGACTCAATGATCTTGCTCTTTACATCTTTTTTCAGCCCAGGATTTTCCCTTTAAAGATTTGATCAGCTCTACAAGTGGAATCTAGTGAAAGATATACTTGTACTTGGGATATCACTTTGCCCAACCTCATAGGCTTCTTATCCTCAAGCACTTTGCAATTGTACTTATAATCCAGAAAAGGAAAGTTGGCTTTTTGAATTAATTTTGTGAATTGGAACATCTTGAAGCATATACCAGCTTGGCTCATCATTCAAGGTCAGACACAGAATAGCTCCAACTTAGTGTCCCAATCCCCTTTTGACATTATAATGCTTTTTAGTCAGATTGGTCTATTTCTTTACTGATTCCTTTATATGACTCATGCTGTTCTACTGCTATGCTTTTGCTTCTGCCCTCAAACCCTTTCCTAAAAATTGACGGTAAGCTTCTCAAGGACCAGAACTGTTCCTTAAACAGCAGCTCTTCAGCATTCATGACAGAAAGATTCCCAAGGTATCTCAAATTATGATATCCTATGAACATCATACCATATATTATTGATAATAAAAGGGATGGAAGGAAATTTATATAGCTCTTCCTCTTTTCTCTTCCCTCCTTCTAGTCAAGGCAAGATTGAATTGGGGCCAATTTTAAGCAGAACTGGAGAAACTAGACTAGACTGAGGAGGATAGACTGAACTGGAGAAAAGTGATAATTGCAATCTTCTGATGTACCCCTGATATTTTGACCTGGACAATGGCAACATATGCCTACAATTTTTGTTGTCAAGATTTTTTAAGGGAAGGTAGGCCATTGAGTACCTCAATGCTATGATGAAGACAATGACTCCCTTGTATATGGGTGAATCAGGGTACACTCTCATTACATAAATGATGATTTACATGTCCAAGTAGCAATTAGTCATCCATGACCTTGCTAACAGTTACATAACATAAGAAATGTCAATGGTGAGGGCCAGGGAGCCTTTCTTTCATCTATAAGGGCTGAGATGAGAGCAAGGGCGCGAAACTTTCTCTCTTCCATACTACTGACTGCCATTTATAAAGAGAAAAGTAAATCCATTAAATGATTACTAGGTCAGGTACTCAAATGACCCTTTCAGAGCCATTCAGCACCATTACACATATGAAAACATTTCATTCCAGCAAACATTCCCATTATCTTATTTGGCTCTTTTATACATTTTAGCCTCCATATGCAAATTGTATTCTCCAAAATCTCCAACAAAGTATATTCTTATACCCCGATTGCTCTTAAATCAGTCCCCTTAAAAGAGAGGAACAGATAAGTGAAAATAGAGGTTTTTAAAAAAAACATATATTTATAATTTACAGATATTTATTTATATATCTGTTTTATTATGTACATATTTGTAAAAATTCTACATTCATTTCTTTAAATATTTTCAAATTACATGTAGAAACAATTTTAACTCTCATTTTTTTAAATTTTGAGTTCCAAATTCTCTCCCTCTCTTCCACCTTTCCCCCCTCCTTGAGAAAATAGGCAATTTGATATAGATTATGCATGTGAAGTCATGCAAAACATATGGAAACATCAGTCATAACTCCTCTTGATAAAACTGGGGAACTAGCAGCTGCAGACACACAGAAGCCTATTACTAGAGGAAAAAAAAAAAAAGTCTCCCTTCCATGAAATTCAGACATTAGATAAGTACAATGTCTTGTGTAAGCACAATTAAATATACAAATGTAGCCTTACTGACAGGGTTTTTCTTCTGCCAAGAAGGGCCTGGGCCATTTTGGAGCTAGATCTCTCACTTCTCTGGCTCATTCCCCCCAACCCAAATGGTGCCTCATGACATCAATGAATAGTGCTCTCCCTAAAGGTGAATCTCAGCTTCTTTTACAAAAATGTGGGATCCTGAAGCATCAAATACAGAACAGATTTTCTTTATACAGCAAGAACACAGAAGAGAGTCACATATAGAATACATAGAAAACTTGGATAATCAAGAGAGTCCCGTCTTGGGTCTTCCAGTATTGGCCCACGTAGCATTCTGGTTAGGGGAAAGCCAGGAGCTCATCACAAAAGCTCTGTCTGCCTCTTGTCATTCACTACCATGACTATGTCACTGCTAATTAGCTGTCCATTCTCAGATACACCTGTTCTTTCTCCAGGGAAAAAATGTCTGCTTCCTAGCTAATGACCTGAGAGAGTGTGTGTATGTGTGTGTGTGCATGTGTGTGTGTGTGCTCTTACACACATGTGGGGGCTTAATTATAAGACACAGTTCTTTGGGTCTTTGGGTTTAGGTTTTTTTTTTTTTTTTTTTTTTTTTTTTTTTTTAGCATTTTCTGACTGTAGCCCTACCCTAAAAGTAAAGGGTCTCCGAGTGCTATGGTAACTACTTTCAACTTTTCCTACTTAGTGAGTCTTCATTTTCCATTTCCAAATGTTAAAGTGAATTTTTTCACTATGAATTTTTCCTTCTCCTTAGCTCTAAGCTGGGGTGCTTATCACTTGCTCAGCATCTCCCACTGAGTATTGTGGATCCAAGGTCTTTCTCTTTCAAACTCACTCTCATTTGTCTTTTCCTTCCCTGTCTTCCTCTTTGGCATCTGGGTCAGGCTATTACAAATTGCCACAGCTATTCACTGAACCTTAAAAAAAAGCACTGAAAACAAAAATTGCAGTCAAAAAGACGGGACAGAGCCGGTAATGACTCCCAAACCAGACTCCTGGGACACCTAAGGGAGATGGAGGGGCAGAGATACCAGCAAAGAGATAACAGGGATTCTGATTTCCGGGTGTTTATAACCTAATTGGGGGAGGAGATTTGTATATAAAACATTATGATACAAATAATCTTGTAACAAGTACAAAGAAAGTTAAGCAAAGTATTAGGAGAAATGTGAGGAGGGAAAGAGCCTGGGTGTTAGTGCCAAAAGGAACCTCACAGATAATCTAATGTAATCCCTCTGTTTTACTAAGAAAAAAAAAAACTGAAGTCTACAAAAGTAAAGCAACATGAAAGTGGCAGATTCAGATTTTGAACCCAGCTTTACTGATTCCAAATACAATGTTGTTTCCACTACGACGCTGTCTGATTTTTACCTGAGGGAATCAATCAGTGAAGACTTCATGAAGGAGGTGACTACTAAATTGGATCTAGAAGGAAGAGAGAGACTTCAAGGGGCGGAAAAGGAATCTGTTTCCAAGAATGTAGAATGACATAAGTTTAAAAAAAAAAAAGGGAGGGGGAATAGGAGAGAAATTCAGTTTTGATGGAAAATGGAACGTGCAAAGAGGAGTAGAACGAGATGAGGCTGGAAAAGGAAGTTGGATCTACCCCCCCTAATTGCCTCAGCAAGAAAAATCAAGAAAAAGAAAAGAAAATAGCAAACAACTCCAATATCTTTGCCAAGAACACTGGCATGGGTAGCACTGTCATGCTATGGTACACAGAGCCATGAAGAACTGGACACGATTTACCAACTAAACAACAACAACTTTGTTGAACTGATCTCCTCTAGATGGGACCAGACTTATTTAAGATAGCCTCCTAATCCAAAAATATCTCCCCCCCTCATCTCTTATTTAAATGCCATTGTACCAGAAATTCTACTACTAGAAAATATTCACTCTAGATTTGAAGGCTTTTTGGTCTTCAGAAGCCTCCCCTAAAGTGGCACTTTAAATCCTTACTAGTTAACAGTACCTTAGGGGATTCATTATAGCTGAAGACTGCAAGGAAATGAAATATAGAATTGGTGTGTTCAGGGAGAGAGGAGTTGAAAGGGAAGATGGATGAGAAGGTACAAAAGGCTATCTCTGCATATTTCAGTTTTGCCAAGGGCCCAAGCCAGCATCTAGGCTTAAGAAATTTTATTCCAGCATTTTATGCTAAAAGGCACAAGAAGAAATAAAAAAAAAGGTTATTGTAAACTGAAAGCTGAGTTACTCACCCTGATTCCCTAGTTTTAAGTTGAGTGTGAATTATAACATTAAACAAAAGTATAGTTCAAGAGAAACTCTGTGTGTGTGTATTTGTAACCACATTTTGGTAGCCAAAAACAAAGTGAATACCCATGTATAGGAAATGGCAGAATAAAATGAAAGAATATGCAGTAAGAAATTGTGAATATAAGGAATTCAAAGAAACATCTATAGGAGTTGATAGAGTGAAAAAAGCAGAACAACCTACAAACACCTACAACAATATTAATGAAAAGCACATTAAAGGCCAAACTCTGAGTAATTGTGATGACTAATTTTTGTTCCTGACAATAAATAACGCAATCTTCCTTCTGTCTTTCCTTTTGGAAGACAGGTAGGGATGATGGAAGCAAAGAGTTGCAAATATGGTTAAACCAAGTGTTTTGGTGGTTGACTTACTTGGACTATCTGGAAATGATTTACATATGTTTTTTATACTTTTATACTTAAATGTTTTTTAAAATAACAAAAAACTTTAAAAGAAGTGCTCTGTAAGGATCTCTAATTTCACTGATAAATTGAAACCCTTCTATGCTTAAGAAAATGGTTTTATTAGTTGCTATTAACAACAATGACCAAAAAATATATCAATTGGTAGCCAATCTTCAGGAGATAAGATTTCCCCAACTTAAGTAGGCTGGTGCACAAACACAGGGCTTCTTGAACTTTTTTCACTCATGACCCCTTTCTGTCTGGGAAATTTTTTCAAGATCCCATCTTGAATCTGAGCTGAGGTGTTTCTGGCAGCATTCATACATGTGCAGTGCAAAGTATACATGTTGTGTGTTCAGAACCAACACTGTTATCCAGTGTTGCAATGCAACTTGAGCAGATACTGCCAGAAACACCTCGGATTCATTACACGTTTGATTTTAAATTAATTTTTGGTTGTTGCATTCAGAAAATTTTTACTGTTGCCAAATTTTTCATGACCCCAACCTTCAGTTACACAACCCCACTAACAGAGTCTGTCACTGTCAGTTACACCCTTTCTCCAAGCTTTTTCTACTTTGTGGGACCAGCTAGAGCTTGTGTTACACTAGTAGAGTCTTTAAGCCACCTCCATGGATTAGAAGCAGCACTAAAGTGAAAGACACAAAATTATTCATGTTGCAAATGGAAAAGATTCCAATATTTTCACCAAATCCAGGGAAGACCTAAACTTTCTGAAAGGGAAAGCTGCTTTTCATTTTCCACCAACTTTTAGATCACTGGCTGGGGAGAAGGGCAGTTAAAGTAGCTAAAAGTGATGGAAGAGGGCCCGCTGCTAGCTAAACTTCCCTCCCTGAAATGAAACTTTGGAAAGGGAAGGGGTGATGTTGATATCTGGTTGGACAATTTACCAGGTAAGACTCTGACATTTACTGTGATACCAGTCTACCAGCTGGAGACCCTTGATATAAGTAATAAGTAATAAAGCATTAGCAATTTTTTTCTTATTCTAAAAATGTCTCTAATTACATCTTGCTGTTTAAATACAGATTTTTGCAACCTGCAGAGGAGAATAATCACTCTCCCTCGTTAGAAGTATAGAACTGTGACTGCGGAAAATGATAAAATCCATCATGTAATTGCACAGGTCACTGTTTTTTTGAAAGCACATTTCCCCCTTATTAAATGTTTCATCATTCCCTTCTAGTCAGAATACAAGAATTCAAATTGAAAGCCTGAAGTACTGAGATGATTAATAATAATAATGTTGGCATAGTTCTTAAAACTAGATGAAGCAGATGAATAATAGTATGATTATTAATCATTTTAAATTTATATTTTGGATAAGAGCTCAAAGTACTTTTTCGCATTACCCCATATGACTCTATAAAACAATCTCAAAACTTACAGTTCTAGAATTCAATACCAACATACTGTGCAAATGTTTTTGCACCCTCCCTAAAACTTAATGGAAAGTCTTAAAGAGACTCATTTAAGTCTCAGAGAATTTAAGTGACTTGCCTGATATCACATAGGGAATAAGAGAATCATGTTTGAAGTCCTGTTCTTTCTCCTATGCCCCTGCCCTGTTGGAGTTTACAATCTAGTAGGGTAGACAAGATATTCCTTTTTATATTGTATTAGTTATTTTTACCTTACATACCTTCAAAAGAGATATTAGCAAACTCCTATGGTAGCAAAAAAAATTATTTTCCCAACCTTCTCTTGTAAGTCAAGTCTTTCCCCCAAATACTTTTTGCAATGCTAGATAATAAGATCTGGCCTAAGGAATGGTGGCTAAGGCTGGAAAAAGCAGGGATCAGATGGTGTCCACCTCTCAAAGTCAAGCTAACATTTAGTCAGCTAGCTGTTACTGAGCATTTAGTGCCAGGCACTGTACTAAAACCAGGGAATACAAATAAAAGCAAAAAGAAAGATAATCCCTGTCCCTGGGGAGTTTACACTTTGATGGGAGAACACAACACATAAAAAAGAAATTGAAAGTAGGGGAGAGAGAAGATAATCCATGGGAGGGCATGATGGGCAAGTCTTGAGGGATGCAGGCCGGTGGGAAATGAAGACATAGTTGACTGGCCCAGACACATTTCTTAAATAGAAGTTTTGAAAGGAGTTTTCAATCTTCCCATTAGAGGGAAGGGCCCTAGAGGCAGAGAGCACTTCCAAGAAGTTAGTTCTAGGGCTGAAGAGATATTCCAGGATGAAGAGGTTCCTGGGGAATGATTGTTGTTCGTCCTTTATTTTAGAAAAGGACCAATGATATACAATTATGTTTTGACTTGCATGTGAATTAGGTGAAGGCACAAGTTGTCCCAAGTTGTCAGCCTCAGTCTCTCTCCTAGAGTCATCCAAGTTGATGGCAAGACAAAAGTCAAGACAGCTGGTGACGGCTAAAGGTTCTAGGCAAGGGTAGAAAATTATTTCTACTGGAGTCTACCAACCATAAGAAGTTTTATTTAAGTTTTTGTATTGTGGTTTTGTCCAGACCTATAATTTCATCTCTGTTGGGAACTCCCTGACGTGGAAACTTCCTAAATCCAGAGGAGTGCAGCCTGGTTGAAAATTGCAAAGAATCTATATTTTATTCTATAAGAAATCCAGAGCAATTGGAGGGTATGTGTGTGGGGGGTGGGGTGACAGTCTTGCTATAAGAATACTTCAGGAAGAGTGGATGAGATGGACTAGACAGGCAGAAGAAACTAGACACATTGACTAAAGCAGATACCAATTGTATATGTCCAGTGTATGTCATTACACATGTCTGGAACCTTTCTCTCCCCTGCCATCTCTGCTTGCTGCAATCATACTTGTCCTTTAAGACCCCAGCTCCAATGCAGTGATGCAAGACAATTCCAAGGGACTCAAGATGGAAAATGCTGACCATATCCAGAGAAAGAATTGTGGAGTCTGAATGTAGATCAAAGCATACTTTTTCACTTTTTTCTTGTTTTTTTTTTCCCTTTTGTTCTGAGTCTTCTTTCACAACATGATTAATGTAGAAATATGTTTAACATAACTGTACATGTATAACCTATATCAGATTGCTTGCCGTCTTGGGGAGAAGGAAGGGAGAGAGAAAGACAAATTTGGAGCTCAAAATTTTACAAAAATGAGTGCTGAAAACTATCTTTATATGTAATTGGAAAAAGACAGAATACTGTTCAATAAAAAACTTTTCCTTGATCCCTCTTTTTTTTTAATGATTTTCCTTTCCTTGAACATCACATAACATTTTGTATCTCTTTTTATTCTCTTATCACATTTACATTCTATACCACAGTTATTGTTTGGTTATCAGGGCCAGGGTCTACATATTGATTTTCTATCTACCCCAGTGCCCAGCACAGTGATATACATATAACAGGCATTCATAAATGTTGAGTGAGCAAATGAATGAGGTCAAGGTAACTGTCTGAGGAAGAAGAGGGAAGCCAGTGGTGAGAATGAAAATGGGGAAAGTTTGGAAAGAAATTGCAGCTCTTACACTGAAAGGCATTGAGAACTTGTCTGAGTATATGTTGTATTCTCTTCCAGTAGAAAATAAGCTCTTTAAGAACAAAGATTATTTTGCTTCTGTCTTGGTCTCCCCAGTGTGTAGCATAGAGCCTGGCACATGGCAGGTGTTTAATAATGTTTGTTGAATTAAATTGGTTGACAGGGAAAATTAAAATCAACAGAGAGAAGGCAAAGATGATTTTAAGGTTTCAAGTCTATTGACTAGGAGAATGCTGATGATAACATTAACACAAATTTAGGGAGCCAGGAAGAAAAGCAGATTCAGGGAGTTTAGGGGTCTTTTGGAGGGCAGGGGGTAGAAGGAGAATGAGGTAAGTTCAATTTTAGTCAGGCTGGATTTAAATTGCTGGCTGGGAAATATCCAGAAGACAGCTGGAAGTATGAGTCTGAAGCTCAAAGGCTAGGTAGGGCTAAGGAGACATAGAGATAATAAGGTTGGATGAGATTGCTAAGGGAGAAATCATAGAGAAGGAAGAGAAAAGCATTGAAAACATAACTCAGTGGAAAGCCTACTTTTAGGAGGAGGAAGACTTGCCATCTGAATAAAAAGAGGAGTGAGAAAGAAGTAAACAAGAACAATGTTACAGAACTTGAGGGAAGAGAGGTTATCTAGAAGGATGGGGTGTTTGGTCAGCAGGGTAAAAGTACAGAGAGATCAAGAAGAATAAGGACAGAGAAAGACCACTGGGTTTATTGTTAGGATGTCGCTGGGGACCGTTCTGATGCAAGAGTTTTAGTACAGAAGAGGGTATAAAGTGCCTAAGAAGCTGGTATATGGTGAGGAAGCAAGAGGCAGTTTACCGGCAAAGAACTTGGTGACAGAAACATCATTCACACATAATCACTTCACAATCACCTACAATGTTAGCAAGTACAGGAATGAAATAGGGGACCTAGAACACACTGCTAAGAACGGTCTACTGCCTTTGGACCTGTAGTAATTCATACATAAGATCTTCAGTAGTTTAACGGTGTCAAAGAAAACTCTTACAGTGTACTCTAAAATATGTGTAAGAAATAGTACGGAGTTCTCCAATAGCCCCCAAGGGTATAAGAAAGGCATAAGAAACATCACTGGAAATAGCTGTTTTAAAGGGGACCATTTTGGAGATGCCTTGAGACTAAGATCATGACTCTGAAGAGACCTTTTCTGTATCTGATGAGTTGTCATTATTGTATATTTTATTATATTATCTTCTATTCAAGGTACTGTATTTAGTCCCATAATTTCAATGCCTATCAGAAGCAAAATTCACTGGAGAACCTGGAGAGTCTGTCTTCCTGCAGTAGTGGCTCTTGTTGCTTAAAAATGCTCATAGGATGCAGAAAATCCTGAGTTCAAATCCAGCCTCAAACACTTGACCCATCCAACTGTATGAGCAAGTCACTTAACCCTGATTACCTCACCAAGAAAGAAATGCTCAAAGATAAGTAGGTTTTCCCTCTTTTCTTTCCTTTCTTCCTTCCTTCTCCTCTGCCTTCCTCTCTTCTTTTTCCTTATCCTTTCCTTCTCTTTCCTCCTTTCCTTCCTTTATTTCACTGCCTAATACATTTCATTTAATCTTAGAATGTTTTATGAAAAAGTTAACATCATGGATAGAGCACCAGCCCTGAAGTCAGGAGGACCTGAGTTCAAATATGACACCAGGGATCCCCGGGACCACACTCTGAAAACAACTTCACTACGCCTTCCCTACAAATAGTCATCTAGCCTCTGTCTGAAGACCTCCAGGAAGCAGAAACTTGCTACCTCCCAAAGCATTCCATTCTACTTTAGGATAGTTGTAGGAATTGTTTTTTCTTATATCAATCCTAAATCTGTTCCTACTCATGTGTTACTAAATGCCAAAAGATGAAGTCACATCGTCCTACTGACTGGTTCCACTATAAATATGTTATGTAATTTCAACCATGCTCTCACAGCTACACATCAATCATTTTAGTCTTCCCTGATTGCCTCTTTATCCCACTCCCCACGGCATCCATTCAAAACCTTCTCTTCTCTCCCTCCTGAGCAGAAGGCCTCACTTCCTACTTCAATGAAAAACTGACGGAATATGTTACAAGTTTCCTTTTCTCTCTACCTCTCCACATCAAGTACCTTCAGCATAAAGTCTCCCTATCTACTTTCTCTTTGCCAATGACAACCTCTCTCCTCTTGCCCCGGATTCTATCCCTTTCTTGACTTCTCAAGGAATTTGCCCCTCTCTTTCCTCAATTTTCAATCTCTCTGTACATGTATAACCTATATCAGATTGCTTGCCGTCTTTGGGAGATGGGAGGGAGAAAGAAAGACAAATTTGGAGCTCAAAATTTTACAAAAATGAGTGCTGAAAACTATATTTATATGTAATTGGAAAACGATAGAATACTGTTAGCTTCTTCAGGGAAAGAACTATTTTCCTACTGTTATATACCCATTACCTGGCCCATGGTAAGTGTAACCAGCATAATACAAATGGGCTAGTGGCAGCTGAAAATAAGGAAACGGGGTTAATAATTCAACAGAGCCATTTATTAAGAGAAATTGTGCTGTTTGAATATCTTAAAATCATATGTTATTATGAACAACATTGTTCTGTGACCAACCCTAGTTTCTATTTTCTATGATCTAACTCTCTGATCATGTTGTTAGTTTCTAGAGACTCAGTCTTGAGTAACGTTCACAATGCCTCAGTAAATGTATCAGGACCTTAAGTTTTTTCATGATTTCAAGCTTAAATGCACCTTTGATTAATCTTAGGAGGAGGAGAACATCCCAGTTACTGAAGCCTCTAGCTTCCTGGGAGTTCTCTCCAAGTAAGCATTTAGTAAATGCTATTGTCATGAATAAAAAATAGCTTCATTCTGCCCTCCAAGGCTGAATAAAGCAAATTTAATCTCTTTTTCACATGACAGTCTTTCAGATTCTTGAAGAAAGATATCATGCTTCTCCTCCTCCTCCTTTCTACAAACCAATTAAAAACTTCTTTAGTCTTTCTTATCCTTCTCTCTAAATTATAGGAGAAAGTTAGCATCGGAAGCATCATTCACATTTAAGTAATTCCAGGAACATATTTCCTCAGTACTTTAGAATACAAAGCTTTACAAAAGGAGAACATTCCTGATTAATGTTTCAAGAAGTTTATGATGGAAAATGACTTTGCTTTAAAAACTACTCAACAGGGTAGTAGTTGTTGTTATTGTTTAGTTCCATCAGAAGGACTTGATTTCAAAGGTACTTTGGAATAGTCTTGTTTTTAGTGGAATTTTCGTCCCCAGATGGCTCTTCCTGCTTATTGAGATTTTGCCAAGTTACTTCTCTTTTTTTGAGTATGCTGTGAGATTATCTTTCAGGTGTGTGGCTTAAGTTGCTTTGGCTCCAAGGGGAAAAGAACAACAGCTAGCTACTCATTGCTAACTTCTTTGTATAAGACTGGAGTTTCATCAAAAGGGCCCCTGAGAAATAGTAAATAATCAAAGGGAAGAAGGTGAGAAGGGGAAATCCAGTAACTAGCAAAGAAACTCTTTACTTGAATAGGTGTAACTAACTCCTTTAATTTATTATTGTAAAGACAAAGAATATCCCTTTAAAAAAAAAAAGTCTTAAAAGCCTGGTCCCAAAGAAGAGAAAAAAAGACATCTCCTGCCATGTATATGCATTTATATGGGGGTTGACCAGTGTGGAAATAGTTTAAAATGTCCATTATTTCCTATCGGTTTTGCTTATTTTTTTCTTTTTCCTTCTCTTATTTATTTATTTGTTTGTTTGTTTATTTTGGTGATAAAGGATGGAGGTAGAGTGGGAAAATATACAGGGGCAAATCTAAGAAATGTAAAAAGCAAAAGAGATAAAAAGGGTCTATTTTAAAATAAAGAAGTTTATTCTGAAAGCAAAACTTGTTTAAAAGGGGCAGAGCTACATGAGTGTGGGAAAGAATTTAAGTAATCATTTTTCTCATTTAGGAGAGAAACAATCCCTACCACCACCACTACACCTTACCAAAGTATAGGGATGAGGAGGGAATACTATGAAGGCTGGGGTGAGGAGGGCATGTACCTCTGAGAGACACTGGAAAACTTTGACTTTACAGTAAACTCAAGTTATTAATGCTAAAGTAGTGACCCAATGGAACAGATAACGCCTTGTCTTTGAAACGACCTGTATATAGACTTGTGGGTTCCTTTCCTGAAAAAGGAAAGCAAATTCAACATTCTCATTTTAGCTTCCTGAGTCCAATACCAAAAAGAGTTAGCAACTCTTCATAATTGTAGCAACTTAATACAGACTAAGGAATTCAAATTGGCATATAACATTGGCCACAGAGGAACCACAATTGATGAACCATGCATATAATCAGGAGTTGGCTATAACTGACAAGCACAGTCGAAAATTTCTTAAGAGTTGTGAAGGCTAAGTGGGATTTCCTATGTGTAGCAAGATTTCTTAATTAGTGCTGTAAGCAATATGATGTAAGGGATGTTAGAAACTGGAGCATACCCCCTTCCTGTCTTCCCTTGCAGTCACCAGGATATTCCAGAACGGATTCAGAACTTCATTCCAGGACTCTATTTGCCCAGTGGCCTGCATTAGGGAAACGGCATAACTGATTTGCCAAAACTGAAGGTTCTGCCCAGTGGACCAGCATTACGGATGATTAAACCATTTATTCCAAAAACACAGATCTGAACGTGTTATGAAGGATTACAGGCACTTCGACGGCTTCTAAGAGAAAATACAACCCCCCCCCCCCGACTGATATCTAAAGCCTTCCAATGTGTGGCTCCCACTAACTTTTATAACTCTAGTTCACATCAGTCCCTCGTCCTGCTCCCCATGAGCCGGCTAGGTGTTCTCCAGCTGTGTCCCCAGCGTCTGAGGTGCACTCGCTCCCTTACTCTTTCTGCCTCTTGGAATGGCAGCTAAACTAAGATGGTTCCATTCCTTCCTCCTCCCCACCCTACCCCACCCCTAGCCCACAAGGCCTTTCCCGACTCTCTTCCAGTTAGCTCCGTTCCTTCTTCCTTTTTAAGTTACTTTGAGTATATTAAACGAACTGGCTCAATCCCCTCAGAAAAGGACAGTAGGTGCCTAAAAGAGGGCTGGCTCAAGCGCAGTAGAAAGGGAACACGCCCACCCCTCCCTCCCCTCCTTTCTCCGCACCCCCTCCCCCCCCACGTGCCCGCGCGCGTGGCTCTTTTCTCCCCGATCCCCAGCGGCCTGTGGGAGTCGCGCCTTCACAGACAGAACCCTCGGTCTGACAGACCCCCGGCCGCGTCCTTCTCTAATCACAGGCAGATTAAAGCGCGCTCCACACAACGTTCAGAACCCCCTCGGCTCCGCCCGGCCAAAAGACCTGCCCCGGAGCGCTCCCTGGGCCCTCCCGCCGAATCCCGGGCACTCGGAGCAGGCTTCTCCGCCCCGCTGGGAGCGAGCGAAACCACTGGAGCCCAAACCCTCGAGCCCAAACCGGAAAGCAATCCGACCGAGCGGCCCGCCCTTGACAGAGGAACCAATAGGAACGCTCTGCGTCACGTGGAAGGCGGGCCAACGAGCAAGACTCCTCCGAAAGGCCACGCTATTGGTGCCGGCAGAATTCGCTCAGTGTGGGGACCTGTGGTACCCATTTGGACGGTGGCACTCGGGACGTCCTGACAGAGTTTTTTCAGCCACAGCCGTGCAGCCCCTCACTGCTGTCCAGGTGAGAAGTTTCCACTGGGACCAGACTTCAGGATCCATCCCTCTCAGGTAGACCGGTCAGCGCGGAGAGCAGAGAGAGTCTCCTGCCGGGATGGGAATAAGGGAGTGCTGGACTCGGGAAGCGGGACTTCCTTAGAGTTCCTGCCCGGAGCTGGGAGGGGGCCGTTCTGGAGGTGCTCGAGGACTTTGCGGGAGGCAGGTGGCGGGAAAGGGATACTCCCTAACTTTATCTCGGCCTTTCCTTCTTGGCCACCCCTTCTGGGAGCGGGGAGACATGAGCGGCGGCAGCCGGCGCGACGACTATGATCAGTTCAAGGAACAGCTGCGACTCCAGAAACTCTTAGAGGAGCGCACCCAGATGCCCGAGGGCGACGACCCCTTCACTTTCGTGGACCAAGCCGATGGCACCACTTACGAGTGGGATTTGGACAAGAAGGCATGGTTTCCCAAGGTATGGGCGGGCGACTGCAGGGCGCCTGGGCTAAGGGGCTGGCCGGGAGACCTCACGTTAAACAGCGGCTGTTGCTGTTCCATTGGATCCTTAGAATCTTAGAAAGGTTCCTAGCTAAGCCATTTCCACAGTTCCTCGCCTTCGGTAGTCTAACTTTCCAGGCTTGCCTTCTATTGGTTCGGTTGCCAGTTTATTCATTCATTCATTCATTCGTTCGTTCATCCATCCATTCATTCAATTGTATTTCTTTTTGGGTTTATGACTCGTTCAAAACAACAACAACAACAACAACACAGTATCCAGAGGTTTTCAATTTAGCCTTTGTAAAAGATACAAAGTTTCAAAGTTTGTTGAAGGAAGCCGCAGTCTTGCATTAGGATAAAATTTATGATTACTATGATCATAGTTGACTTGGTGGACAGTTCTTACAATTTAAGAACAGCCTTGGAATGAACTTTTCCAAGGGCCTTTCTGCTTTTTGTCCCTAGGCATGAATATCTGAGCCATATAACTAAGAATATGTCTAGAAACTTCAATGATGAGTTTTTCCAATTATATGTGTGGATCTTTTCCAAGCAGTATTGGATTTGAATACCTTGAATGTCTTGGCTACTTCCAAAAATGAAAGAAATGCTGGTAACTCCAGCTTGAAAAAGATGAAATAAAACAGTGTATTCATACAGATTAATTAAAACATATTTCTTAAGCACTTACTCTGTAGCCCTGGGGAGACAAAGAAGCAAAAAAAAAAAAAAAAAAACAGTTTCCTCTGAAGGAGCTCACAATCTAGTGGGAGAGATTAATTACAAACAAAAATATTTTAAAAATAAGATGTACACAGGATGACTAGAAAATAATTAAGGCACTAAAGGCACTAAAATCAAAAGAGTAAATATTAAAATGTTTTTAGTACAAGTCCTGGGAAGGGTATAGGGATAGGGTAAGAATGTGGAATTAAAAAGAAAGTAAAATTGAATGAAAAAAAAAATTTTAAAGACCACAGAATGGATCAGATATTTGGAAGATGCAGGCATTATGTGTATATACTTGTAAAACATGCTTACAGAAATAAAGATAGACTTTAAATGGAGAGATTGTCCACATTGTCCACAATTAGATTATATGAATATGGTCTAATTGTATTATTAGAGCATGCATTATAAGACAATACTACTTAAATTAATTTACTAATCTAGTACCATGACAATTAAATTACTGGTGGGTAATTATAAATTGTTTTTATAATTTATTATTATAAAGCTGGGGGAGAAATTCATCTAGAAGACCATAAAATCAAGAATCTCAAGGGAAATTTTGAAGAGGGAAAAAGTAGGAAGTAAGGCCCCTAGCAATATTAGATCTCAAACTATAAAACAATAGTTAATCAACTACTTGATACTGGCTAAAACAAGGGAAAATTGATAATTGGAACAGATTAGGGACAGGAGATCTAGAAACAAATAAACAAAAAGAGTACCAATGAAAATTTTAAAGAAAATAAACAGAAGAGATCAGAAGGATGTTCAGAGGTAACAGAATCAAGGTGGTTTGAAATTACCATGCTGAATGGTGTGTATACTTAATGAAAAGCAAGCTATACATTTTAATACTATACTTTATAAAGGATACATATAGAATATTTGTAAATTTGTAAAAAATTTTTTTTTGAAAATGAAAATGTTTATAATAATTTTTCTCAAGTTCAGAATGAAAAAATTAAAATTATACCACAAAAAGAAAAAAATTAAAATGTGAATCCTGTGTAGATGGAAAAAATAGTCTCAAGAGCATACTGCCTGGCTTATGAAAATCTACAATGACAAGAACTCCATTTTGGGCACTTAAGTTTTAATTATGTAAATACAGGTTGTCTCCAAAGTCTTAATGAAGTATTAAGCTATGTTTATTAATAGCTTCTCATCCTTCCTCTTCTCCTCCTCTTTCTTTTTCTTCTCATCTTTCTCCTACTTCTTTTATTAAAGATTTTTAGAAAGCCAAAAACTTTATTGAGACCTTAGAGACCCTATGCATATATTTAAACTTCTTTGAGCCTTAGTAACTCCTGTTCTGTTTGTATTCAATTTCTATTTTTATAATGCTAGTTCATTTTCACATTTTTTCAGGCATCTTGTTTGAGTACCGTGAGTACTTTTGGAGTAAATTTGAGGATCTTTCACAGTAATCTGAATTTTGATTGATCTTTTCATCGTATTAAAAAAAAAAAAAAAAAGGCAAAATAAGTCTGCTTCTCCATAAACTTTTAGCTTTTATTTTTTCCCTCTTTCTTAAGATTGATTGGACTAAAGAATTAATTGGTATGAAGATATCATTGTAGTTTTTCCTTTGTGCAGTGATTCTTTACCTGCAAGATACCTGTACATAGCTATAACCTGGTGGCACTGATCTCATTTTAGGTTGAAACACATTAATAAAGTGACAATTTTTATAATAACGAGGCAAAACTAGTATTTAGTCTGAATCAGTGTCCTGAGCACTAAGCCAGGGTACCATTCTAAGTCTCTGAATATATTGCAAAATATAGTTAATAAATGTGAAGGTTAAATATAATACATACGTGTGTATATACAATAGCATGTGTATGCATACATGTGCACATGTGCATATGTGTACACACACGTGCACGTATATATGAGCAGATCGACATTGTGGCTTAAACTTGGTGAACTGCCAATTTTAACTTTGGCCTGGTCACATTTTATCCATTGCTCTTGTAGACAAAGTTTCTAATGAAAAACCAAAGTTGGATAGAATGTTTTCATATTTACTCACAAAAGTGAATATGTTACAATGCTTGAAACAAAGTAGAAATGAGCAAGAGAAGTAGCTCCAAATTTGTTCAGATGTCCTGATTACCCACATATCATCTATTATTAACATATGCTTTCCATATATTCAAGTAGTCTAGCTTCTCTATGCTTCACTGTTATAACCAGGGGTTCTCAAACTACGGCCTGCTGAGGACGTTTATGCGGCCTGCCGAGTTATGGCAAATGGGCTGAGGGGCAGAGACAGGGTGAATTTTTGTTTTTCCTATAGTCCGGCCTTCCAACAGTCTGAGCGACAGTGAACTGGCCCCCTATTTTAAAAGTTTGAGGACCCCTGGTTATAATCATTGTTAGTAGAAACCCATCTATGGTACCATATGTTGTTATACTGTGATTTAGGGAAGAATTAAATTAGAAGTATTTACATATTTGAATTTCCTTTTAGATATCTGAAGATTTCCTTGCTACATATCAAGCCAATTATGGGTTCCCTGATGATAGTCCTTCTTCTTCTCATACAAAAAAAGAGAATATATCTGATGTGAGTGAAAAAGCTAAAGGGAAACCTACTGATAAAAAATCCATAGAAGATATTGAAAAAAAGCAGAAAGGAGAAAAAAGAAAGCCTGAACCTGGTAAGCAGCTGTCTATCTTAGAAACTATGATAGCTTTAAAAAAAAAAAAAAAAAAAAAAAAAAAAAACAACCTTGAAGCTCAATCTTTAAAGAGTAGCATTAACTTTTAGGGAAATAGCAGTAGGAAGTCTTTTAAAATAGTTGTTAGAATTTTTTAGAATCAAAATAAGCCCACCTCCCTTTCCAAATCAATTCCTTGAAAATAAATAAATTGCACAGCTCAAAAGCATTTTGAAAAGGAGGGTGAAGATTTGAATTGTTCTGTATGATGATCTAAGTTCCCAGATACATTGAAGCTAAGACAGCCAGTGCAGGGCAGCAGGGAGAGTAGAATGCTGGTTTGGAGCCTAAGGACTTGGGTTTGGATCCTTATCCTTCTTGCCCCTATACTCATCACCTTCCCTACCCCCTTGTCACCTCACTACTCTGGACCACCTTCTTCATCTATAAAATAAAAGGGGCAAGTGGACTCGCTGACCTACAACTTTTTAGCTCTAAATCTGGGATGTTGGAAAAGTTAGAGAAACTAACATCCTAACAACTTTGTGTACTCTGGGACTCATAAATTTAATTTTATTTTTAGGATGGTTTCAAGTTGAAGAAGACAGAAATACAAATGTTTATGTTACTGGTAAGTCCTACAAGGGCATCTTTCATTATATTATATTATAATAGAAAGTTGGATTTTTAACAATTTTATTTTTCTTAGAGTGTATATTTTATTTTAAAGTTTGGCATGCTTGTATTTGGAAACCCATCCACAGTAAGAAATATGTATTTCCTGTTAGATTTGGTAATAGGAAAATCAACTGTAAAATATGGATCTCAATCAAAACTCATTGGTTCTACATATATAAAGAGCTAGTGTTAAGTGAAGTAGAGGAGCAGACTTTGGGCTCCACTTTGAACACTGACTTGCATGAGGACCAGTTAATTGCCTTCTCTGGGCCTCAGTTTCTTTCATCTTGGCATCTACCTCTAGATTCCATGAGATAGGATAAATAATTGAAATATATATATATATATATATATGAGTAAATAACATAGGTCTTCCAGAGAAAATCCTATCTGACTGAGATTCAGCATAGAGTTAGACATTCTAAAGTTTGAGCAGCTAAATTCTAGATATAGTCATTTAATTTTGTTATACGTATAAGTGGCAAAATGTAGTTACCATGAAAATCTCAGCTTCTTTACCTTCTGAGTCATTAGCTTTTTACTTAACTATGGAAGTGGTTTAAAAAAAACAGTAAATGAAAGTATATGTTAATGTGTAGGAGTATATAAGGAATATAAAATACCTACAAACATTGGATTTTGTTTTAATTACTTTTGCTAATTTGATGAATAAGAGTAATATTTTAAATTTGTTTTTTTTTTATTTTAAAATAGTCAAGTGAACGTGTCCCATGAATGTTCTTGAACAGATGGTATAGTATATCAGTTCATGGGCATTTCTAATTGGTGGGATACCCTGATGAAGCAGCTTTTATGAGAACCACAGCTATATTCTACATTTTGAAATACGTTGCAGTGTCTTTGTTAACTTTGCAGGCTTACCTCCAGACATTACACAGGAGGAATTTGTTCAGCTTATGTCCAAATGTGGCATTATCATGAAAGATCCTCAAACAGAAGAATATAAAATCAAACTTTATAAAGATAAACAAGGAAATCTGAAAGGAGATGGGCTTTGCTGTTATTTGAAGGTCGGTTACATAGATAATATGGAGTGAGAACCTTAACTTGTGACTTAAGACTAAGCTTTGATGAATGATGTCCACTACATAGAAATATCATGATTGAGGTATAAGTGAAACGCAAATTTCAGCTTGCATGTGTGTGACTGTGTCAGTGAATATATCTTGTCTAGCTAGACAGGCAAGAAGCTTGTACCTTCCATGTTTACTGCCTTTTTTAACCAAAGAAGGCAGTGTGTAGTTAATAAAAACTGGGAGTTGACTAATAGTCACATGGACCTACCTATCAGGGGAAACAATGGCAAAATCTACAAATGTTTATAGAACATCCACCTGTAAACTACACTGGTTTAGTACCTCCTAGAGAAGATGGGAGAAATAGAAGGCAAAAACCCTCGTCGTTGAGGAACTTAGGTATCCAATGGTAGTAGTAAGAGACTGAGATATAGCAACTTGATAGTAGCTGCAGACTGCCATTAAGAAGAACCAAATAATGCTGTGCCACATTCCCCCCAATAAATGTAAGCATCCTGAGTACATGTAGAGTGAGGTAAGGGGCATCCAAGTGGGGCTGGGGTTGAACAATCAGAGAAGAAATGCTATGTAGTGTGGGGGCTTTAGAGCTGGGTCCTGAATGTGATGGATCTAGAAATCACCCCCAAAGTATTAAAGGTATTATGCAATGAAATCCAAGGAAATTTATAGATATTTTCCAAGTCGATTCCAAGATTATTAAACTCTTATCAGTATATGCATAAATGCCTGTTGGAATTGTTTGGACCCAATAGTATTTTTAGAGGAGAAATGGGGCCTGTAAGAAACTTGATTTGGAGATAATGGAGAACTAAAAAAATTGCTCCATTGGCAGCTTGAATAGAGAGGTCAGTAAACAGAGACTAGGCAAGAGGAACTCGGGTATCAGAGCATCATATTTCAGGCAGAGTGTTGCTTAGTCCTTGTCATTTCATTTCTCTGCAGGTAGCTTCAAGTAGTATTTTTAACAGTACTTTCCATTGGTGTAGGAACCAACACCATAAAACTTATTTTGCACAAAAAAGCACCTTGTGGTTTTCAGCTGTTCATAAGAGCCAGGTTAGATAGGAATTGGAAGACAAAAGATATTACCAAATTACCTGGGCCTTTGGACATCAGGATCACAAAATTATAAAGCAATAAGGGATATTAGAGATAATCCAGTCCATCTAACCACCCTTTTCTTTTTTACAGATGAGAAAATGGAGGCCATGAGAAAGGAAGTTAAGGCCATACTAATTAGTGTCAGAAACAGGACTAGAAACCAAGTTTGTTGACACACGAGTTATTGGGTTTTTTTGCACTACACTAAACTAGTCCCTTATTTTACATTGTTACATTGAATTACATTGTTGGTGTATGTTTCTGGGATGTACATGTCTCTTGGAAAAAAATTTTTATGATTTCTCATGTTTCAGAATAGACTGTAACAGATTTTATTTTACCTTCACATAGAAAGAATCTGTCCATCTAGCATTAAAGCTTCTAGATGATGATCAAATCAGAGGCTATAGACTGCATGTTGAAAAAGCAAAATTTCAGCTCAAGGGTGAATATGATGCCAGTAAGAAGAAGAAGAAATGCAAAGATTACAAGAAAAAGCTGTCTCTTCAACAAAAGTTGGTGTTGACTTTTTTCTGTCGGCATTGTTGTTTGGGCACAGTGTTTCACATTAAGTATGGCTAAAACATACTAACAACTTTTGGCACTTTTGGAATTGCATTGCTTTATTCTTCCAAACATATGTACATGATTTCCTATAAATGCCATCTGTGCAAAAGCATTCTTTCTTGGGGAGCTAGAGAGAGATGACCCAGAATCTTACAGGGGTATGTTAACAACAGGGAGATTGGGTTTTCCCCCTCCAGTGGTAGAAATATATCCTATTTATTTGCAATAGAAAAATGAGATTTTTTTAAGTGCTTTAGATAACATTGGTTCTTTTATATTCTTTAACCTAAGAAATTCTTTATTAGAGTAATTAGACGCTAATTAAAATGCAACTACCAAAATTTGAATGGGAAATCGTTAGGAAACTGAAACTTTGTAAAAATCTAGTTTTTTTTTTTTTTTAGAAAGTAGTCAAAATGATACATTTGTATTGATTTGGGAGAACTCTAAAATCATAGTGAAATTGGTGAATTTGCTATCAATGCACAGAAAGTCAAGGATGAGCACAGTTTTTTAGCCATAAGCCTCATGATTCCTCAGTGTCACATAAGGGAAGTGTATGAATACAAGATGAAGAGTTTGTTATTTATGTGTAACTAGAAGAGACTTCAAAGATACTTACTGGTGTAATTAAGCTCTCTTTCACAAATGACATTGGCATTTTCAAATAAATACTAACTTTCTAAAACGGGAGTGGCTCTGCAAAAAGAGCAGGCCTGGGCCATGCTCAGTGCCTACAGACATGTTTATTTTTCATTCTGAATGGTTTCCGATGAATGGTACTGAAGAAAAGAGATTTGTGTTTGCATTAAAGGCAACAAAGTATTTATCACTATTGATTGCCCAGTGAGGGAGAATAATTAAGGTATAAGATTTTTCTTCAATAAATATTTGCAAACATGAAAAGAAAGTCACATTCTTATTGTTGCTTCATTTCTTTTAGACAGCTAGATTGGTGGCCTGAGAAGAAACCGGGCACAGCACGAATGCGGCATGAGCGTGTCGTCATTATCAAGAACATGTTCCATCCTAAGGATTTTGAGGTGAGATGTTTCAGTCCTTCTTAGCAGATACTTTGCTATCCTGTTTAGAATCACTCTCTTCATATTGTTCTTTAAAGTTTACAGAGTGTGCATGTGCCTTCCTGAATACCACTCAGCAGGGGCCTGGGATATGGGCCACAGGGGACATCATGCTTTCTTGGAGAATTCCAAAGCCCCCTTCACTCCAACTGACTGATTTACAGAAAAATTAAAATGGCAGAACTCTGAAATTAATTCACCTTTCCTTTTGCTTAGGCTTCAACTTACAGCCTCAAATAACTCATTGGGGAAAGCAATGAAAAACAGTCATTAAAAGATTTACAGATAGAGAATGAATAGCTGGGTTTGGACGCAGGTCCATTTTGTAAGGTATTAGGACCCATTACTTACTGAGGTACTAGTTTCAGAGAATCCCAAAATTCACAGCCACAAAGGAGATTTTATGGTATCTACCCAGGTAGGTAGATATTCTATGATCACAGCATGTAAAACTATTGAAGGGACTTTAGTAGTCATCATCACATCTAACTCCCTAGCCTGGCTTGATAAAGGGACTTGCCCAAAGTCACAAGCTAGAAAATAGTAGAACCAAAATGTGAAGCTGTTTTTTCCCACCCCCATGCTTTCCTCTTGGATAGAATAAAGAGGCTGGACTCAATGGCCTCAAGCTCCCTTCCAGCTCCCTATCGTGGCTTCTCTGATCTATGACCTCCTAGATATTCACTTTCTTCTTTGCTCATGTCAGAGTTCAAAGACTAGCCAGGTGCCTCCTGACTTAAAGGCTACTGTACTTTTGGTCATTCACCTCCCTTGTTTTCATTACACCAGCTTACAGGTTGGTGTGCACATTTGATAAATAACTTAAAAGGGTTAGAACACATTTTGAGGTTGTGTTCTTCTGTTGCAAGTGTTCAACATAGATGTCTGTTTTTCCCTGGATTGCTTTTGGGGAAAGGTTACATTTCCTAAAGAATACAGATTAGTAGCACAATCATTCTCAGTTAAAGCTGATCTCAATCTCAGACAAGGTAGGGGTTTCCAAAAGTAACAAGTGCCTCCCCTCCCCTCCCCTCTGGAGTACATTTATATACCAGACAGCTGAAGGGTGTTAGAAGTAAGGCACTTAAAAATACCTTTTAACATGAGGGCAAATGACAAATGTTAATTTTCTCTGACATGAGAGGACCTTCTATATATACAATTTCTAACCTTATTAAAAATACATCAGCTGACAAAGAGCGCTCTAAGAAAAGATTGAAAACTGACGTCCAACAACAGTGGGTGTATTTCAGCCTCACTCTTAAGTGCATCCAACTAGAACTTTTTTAAGGGGTAGCAGCTTCCCTTTCCATGTCCTCATCAGGAAAAAAGAAATACCACCAGTTCCCTGGGGAAAAATACAGGCTGGAAAACAAATAATAAGTGGCTAGAGACAGCTTTCTGAAATTTTAATAGCTATGAAGCTTTTTACTGCAGGATTTTGGAGCAATTCCCACATCACTCAGATCTGACTTTAGTCTCAACTCTCTTTAATCTAAAGGTTCTTTCTGCTCAGAAGTTTGTTGTTGTGGTGGTTGTTGTTTTAAGCAACATTTTCATAGTTTACAGAGAGACAGCAATTTATGAAATATCCATTTTCAGATAAAGGAGATAAAGGAGGTTACTATAATTTCTTCTTAACCTTCCTGATACCAGTAAAGCAAACTGAAGTCGCTAAGCTAAAAATCATTCCAGACTCACTTGATTTCCTTTTGCCCAGTTACTAAGCTGAGAGATTAGCAGAATACTGGAGCTCTAACTCCCTTGTAGGTTATCAAAGCACTTGATAAATTATCTTGTGCTATTCTTGAAAATGACAGAGAAGTGGGCTAGTTCATTGAACAACTGGATGGATTCACAAGTGGCTCGGTAGCCAGACTCCCCCCACACACACACAACCAGTCAGTGATGGCTTAATGTCAGCCTGGAAGCAAGTCTCTCAGAGAGCGTCCCAAAGATCTGAAGTCAGAGGACCTGAGTGCAAATCCTGCTACTGCCATTTACTACCTGTGTGGCTGAAGATTTGGGCACGGGGATGGGTAGGAGGAAGGGCTCACTTGGTTGGACCAGCTGCTTTCTGAGATCTCTTTCCAATGCTGAGATTCTGCAAGCCCAGGACAAGAAACACTGAAGCAAAGCTATGTTTATACTTTCTTAATATGTTTGCAGCTCCTACGTGAATTGCTCTAGAACTTTCATTATGTTTGTGATGCTTCAAAGATTTGCAATTTTATCAGTGAGTACTCTGTCTGCCTAGTCAGACTGAAGCCTTGGTAGACTGTCGCTTCTGTTAATAGAACTCCTACTTCTGACTCCCCCCATCCCTCCACCCCCCAGTAGGAAAAATACCAACAAAAAGAGATGGTGGCACTTGGCTAGGCTGGGCCCAGACACCACAAAGGCAATTAGTGCTGAGTTAGTTCTCCTTCTCTTTAAGAAGTTGCCACACTACAAGGAAGCCATTTGATCAGAACTTCTGTGGAGCTGTTCTTCTATTACCTCCTTCTATTTGAGGATCGGAATGTGTCTCCTATGTTGGAACGTGAGCTCCTCGAGAATAGGGCCCGCCTTGCTTCTCTGATGGTATTCCCAGGGCTTTGTCCATGGCAGGCACTTAAGAAATGCTTTTTCATCACTTCATTCCTTTGCAGTTTATAACAACCAGATCCTTTTCTTTTCAATGTGACCGAGTTCTAAAATGAAACCCGGTAATGTGATGGGCAGTTTAAGAACTATATCCTCTTTATTTACTGAATGGTCTATTAGGCTTTTGGTAATTTCTATAAAAAGAGAATCTACCCAAATGTCATTTATTTAAAAAGAGGCATTATCATCAATAGAATCCTACATGTGTCAAAGGAGAGTGTGGCTACAGAGTATGAGGCATTAGGCAATGTTGCTGATGCTAAGAGCTGCTACAGTCTCATAGTAGGCACCCAAAGCTAGAGTCTGACTTGAGTGGCAACAGGTCCAAAGTCATGCCACATAAGGATTGGTCCAAGGAAATGGGCTTGCAAGAGGGAAGACTTAGGGGTGGCAGGGCAGGGAACTGAAGACACACAGGTTAAATGACTTTTTCTCTTCACCTATGGAATGGTAGAAAGCACCTTCAATGGAGTATGTTGAGACCTGGGCTGCCATTAAGTAGTTGCATTATGGGCAAATCATTTCTCTCTGGACCTTAGTTTCCTCATCTGTCAAATGAGAGCCTCATATCTTCTTGTTTGTCTTAAGTGGAAAACTGCATGGAGATCATACAAGTATTATTTTCATAATCTGGGTACTCGTTTAACCAACGCAAATGTCCCTCCGGTCCTCATTCTCTGTCATTCGCATTTATTTAAACAAACGTGCCTCAATACCTCTTCCCAGCACACTGGAGGACTTAGCCTTTTGATGTCTTGGTTGATGCACAGCACCACTGTCTCATTCTTCCTTATGAGCAACTTGTCCTCTTTTCTGGCCATATGTTGCCTTCCTATACCTCCTAGGCTACCTCACATACCAGTCACTGGTGAGAACATGCCAGCCTACTTACGTCCACTATTCAGCCATCATTGCCCTTTGAATTCTTTATCATCCTCTGTAATATTCTTCTCTAAAATGTAATATTCTCTTGTTGGGGTTTTCTTGGGGTCTCTGGAGGCAGCCTTCATTTCAGTTCAGTAATCACCACAAGTGCAGCCAGGAGTTAAAGTCCAAATCCTTTATTGTCTCTTTCCAAGTCTTATCTCCTTTCCTGGGGCCTGGTTAGCTTTCTTAGAGGCCTATCTCTCTCCTTGATTCCAAGAACTTGACCTCCCATTTGCCTTCTCTGGCTTCTGAATCTCCCTGACTGAATCCTGGCTGAGGCTCTGAGAGCTTCTAGTGCACTTGTCCTCCTCGCCCTGAAAGCTTCTTGCTTATATGCCCCACACTGAGCATACACCAATCATTTCATCAGTAGGAAACCATTATTTGTTGTAGGATTAAATCAATGCTAAACTACATTTAACCATTGTCTCCTCAATTCCACTTAGTACCTTGTTTCAAGTTCTAGCCCATAACATCTCCTTGTAGGATCAGATCAATTATACTGAACCATGCTAAATTAGATAACTATTGTCTTTATCAATTCCACTGACTTAGTACCTTGTAAGAATCCTTTGTTTCAAGTTCAGAGTTCTGGCCCATAATAATCCTCACATACCTAGTACAACTAATTCTAGGAATCTCAGCCAAGTAGCAACATCACAAGGAATAATCATGTTAAGAAGGGCTTTTGCAGGAACACTGGGCAGTTTCTTAGTCGCTTCCTTTTAATTCTGGGTCCAGATCATTATATGTGTCTAGCATTCATACAAGATGTGTTTATCGATAGGCTAATTTTGCAGACTATACATCCAGCTATATTTTAAAAGCTGGCAACACTCGTATTCATCTGCTCGTTTTTTTCAGTGTGAACGGTCTGACTGCTCTCTCGATATTACTATGGAGTTTGCTGAGAGTTTGTAATGTTTCAGAAGTTAGTATAGTTACTATGGTATGATTTGTCCATAAAAATATTTGGAGAATATTTTTACCAATAGGAAATCTTTTATGGTAATGACAAACATGTCTGATATCTCTCTTGATGTTAATATTCATTGGATCCTTGAATGAGGCTTTCTCTGCAGTTATTACTCTTGTGTTATATTTAATTTTGACACATGAGACTGTGTGAAGAGAAAGGTAATGCCTATATTTTGCTCTGTTTGTACATAATGCTTTCCTAAACCATAAACATGTTTAACTGTAGATATAAAAAACACTTTATAAAAAGATTATGTTTAGAAAGGAAATGGCTCTGAAAGATTTACAGTTGAGACAGAAATGTGTTTAACCATGTGCAATCTTTGCAGGAGGATCCATTAGTGCTAAATGAAATCAGAGAAGACCTCCGAACAGAGTGTGAAAAGTTTGGGCAAGTAAAGAAGGTCCTTGTCTTTGATGTAAGTACATGACCCAATTGAACAAAAATTACTTGAAAATAACCAGTCTTCTAGGTAACAGGCTTTAATGTGCACCGGGAGTTTAGCATGCCTTTCTACCTAATAGGCCTCCTTATCTAATCATAAAGAGAATTAACGAATTAACGGAGAGGTCTGTCCCCACAGCCATGAAGGCCTACACTAGGTTCCCTCCCCTACCATGTCCTGGCTATGGCATCCTGGGAAACTTGCTTCATATTTCAGTACTCCAAGCAACTTAAAGACCAGAAGTTGCCACCAAAGTCCCAACTTAGAGGGAGTCTCCTCAACTGGGAGCTCCCTAAACTAGGAAAAGCACAGGTCCAGCTACTTCCTCTCCTTAGTCATAAGTATGTGCCCTATGGGGCCCTCAGGTGGTTCTGTGTTGGCAAGAGCGCCAGGTCTGGAGTCAGAAAGCCTCTTCTTCCTGAGTTCAAATCCAGTGGCATATACTTGCTCCCTGGGTGACCCTGAGCAAGTCACTTCACCCTGTTTGCCTCCATTTCCTCATCTGCAAAATGAACTAAAGAAGGAAATAGCAAACCACTCCAGTATCTTTGCCAAGAAAACCCCATATAGAGTCACAGAAAGTCACACATAATTGAAATAACTACATGACAATAAAAAAAAAAAAAGAAATATGTCCTATAAGGAAGCGGATGAGACTTATCAATATGTACCTGCATTCCATGTGAGGCTATCTGGTGCTTGTCAAGAAATAAGCATCGATTAGCAATAATTTTACATGCCTAGATAATTTTCCTTCAACATAAGTGCTAGACCTCTGAGCAGGTTCAGGAAAGGACAGGAAAAACTCAGTCTCCTTATTTTGCATACTTCCCCTAGACCTTGTCTTTTGCCAAAGGACAATGTTTTCTCTCTGAAGTTCCCACCTGCATGCTTTGAAATATGATCTCTTGTTTTTAACAGCAGCTTCTCCTATTGCGATGTTGTTGTTGTTGTTTTTTTTTTTTCTTATTGGTTGGACAGAAGATTAAATCTGAGGAGTAATCAGTTACTTGGAAGGGAGGACACCTAGTCAGTACTTACTCCTTTGGTAGCTTCTCTCCTTATCTTGGCTTTCTTATGCATGTGCATGTGACTTCCCATTTACTGAAACAAACGTGGCAGCTTCTACCTTGGTTCAGAAAATCCAAACCTAAAATTAAAATAGAATTACAAATGTTAAAAACTACCTTTCAATTACAAATCATTCTCCTTTCTCTGCCTCCCATCTTTTGCCAGCCCTCACTTAAGCCTTTTCACTTAAATGAGCCCTTTTTTCTATACACTCAGCCTTGAAAAATTGTTAAGGGGAATGGAGTGAAGCTCTAGGTGATCTAGGGAGCAGGTAACTTTTGCCACTGATTGTTGTACAACTCTTGCTTAGTCACTGCTCTTTAGAAAATAATTTGGAAAATCTCAAAAACAAAGTTTCTGGGGAAAGGGGCTGGGGCAGATCCATCACCCAAGTTGGCCACTCTTTAAGTCCCCATTTTAGAGGCCAAATATTAGGGAAGAGAGCCAGGTACTGTGCCAGTGAACAGACTGCACATTATTGGTCTTCTGAGTATATATAAAGTGCTTGAAATCTTTTTGTTTTCTCCACCTAGATTAGTTGAGGGAGAGGATGGTGTATTTTAATCATGCCCTCTTTTGTCCTTTAACAGAGACATCCAGATGGTGTGGCCTCTGTGTCATACAAGGAACCAGAAGAAGCTGATCTCTGCATACAAGCCCTCAATGAGAGATGGTTTGGTGGTCGTCAGTTAAATGTAGAAGTATGGGATGGTGTGACCGATTACCAGGTAAGAGTTAAGAGCTTTCCAAGCTCCTCTTTCCTTCTACCTATCTTCTCTCCATATCTTGCATTCAGGTAAGATATTAACGATGAATTCAAAAATAATCAGAATTTTGTTTGACATAAGGAGACTTACTATAGTAGAGCTTCACACTTAGACCATAGGTTCTATTTAATCAGTTTAAAGTAATAAGTCATTTTTATTAATATTTTATATATGTGACTTTGCAGGAGGGATTGTGAGGTATGAGGGGTATGAATCAGTCATCTTCCATGAAAGTTCAAAATAAAGAAGTAGAAACTAAGTCTTAAGTCTTTCATGGAATGGATGGATGGGAGGTAAAAGCAGTGGCAATATAGAATCAAATTTTTTTTCTATTTGGGGTTATAAGCTGTTGTTTTGTTATTTTTTACATCAGTTATCTCAATTTTAGTTGAAGTATTTAAAGTGCCCAAAGGCCATTTAAGGAAACTGATCCTGTCAGACTTTAGATACCAAATATCAGATATCTGAGTTGAGATTAGTTTTTTCTCAGATTATATATCATTATTATTTATTATTAATATTTATGTACTTCTTTCATAAGTTTATCAGAATACTAATTTCTATATAAATTTCATATATTGTAGAAAAAACTAGTAAAGTCAACTCCCTTTCCAATCTCCTATACTTTTTCAGATTTTGTGGTATCCTTTTTTATTACATTAGCATGATTCGTTTCACTACAGCTGGCCTCTGTGGTATGATTAAAATAAACAATTCCATGGTATTCTATAGTACTCCTAGCTTTGGAGAAGTTAGTTGAGCTGTTTCTGATGGTTCTTGTTACTCTTAAGTTACTTAAGGTAACTATTGTACCTTATAGTAAGTTTGGAAGCACCACATGGAAAACAGACACTTCTTTTGGCTTGAAGTATCTTTGAATGACATTTTCTATTTATGTATAGGTTGAAGAGACATCGAGAGAGAGAGAAGAAAGACTGAAAGGCTGGGAGTCTTTTTTAGAGCATCCTAACATCCAGAAAGAAATTCATTCATCAGATCCTGATTCTGCTTCTGGAAGCGGGGTCCTGGCAGTAGGGAAGCAGATCCCAGAGAAGAGTACACCAAAAGAGCAAAAACAGAAGGAAGTACAAAAGAGAGTAAGCTTAGATGATGATGGCACTCAGTCTACTGACAGCAGCCTTGGAGGCAGTGATAATGAAGACACGGAACACATGTAACCCATTCCATGTGCTCGATAGCTTGAAGTCTGTTGGATTTCTCTTCCAAGTTTCAGGGCAATTGCTAGTAGTGTAACACAAATGAATGTCTTCAACTTAGCAGTTTTGTAATTTCTATTCAAGTCAGTACTTAATAAGGAACTCAAAATATTTGTTGACTGACCACATCGGGACAATAAAAATCTTGTTAGAACCTCGCATGTGTGCTGTTCCTTGTAACTGCAGTGCCTAATAAAATATTACCCAGTAGAGTCTCAAAAAATGTCCATTTTGTCTTGTAAAAGAGATGATCACATTTTTATTCTTATAGACTGGTAATATGAAATGAAAGCTGCTACATTTAACTGTTGCCTTAACTCTAATCAGAGTAGCAATAATGATGTCATTATGGGGCTTTTGAGAAAATGGAAGAGAATCCAGATTTATGAAGCCAAGGGAATTTTTTTTAGTAATTTTTGGAATTTTAATAATTTCTTAATGATCTGAGCAGTTGAAGAATCTTTAAAGATCATCTCCTCATTGGTTCAATTGTGGCTTTAATCACTTACATTGTAACCTATATGGAATCCATCGGGCTTTTGTAGTTTTGAATTTAGTTTAGTGTTTCCTGGTTGACTTGGTTTAAGGAAGAACTTACTGACAAAGAAGCCTGTCCAGTAATGGAAAGGTCCCCTTGTGATGAATTCTCCGTCGTGGAGTTCAGCAGAGGCAAATGACTGCTGGAGAGGGGATTCTTACTTCAGCTAGGGTTGCTTTGAATAACCTCAGACAATCCCTTCCAACTCAAAGACTTTTATCTTAAACTACCCACAAATCCAAGTTAAGAATACAAGGAAGAACATCTCAAAACTTCAAACCATGCATTTATGGTCACCACAGTTAGCCAAGCTAATATTCAAATTACAAGGCAATTTTTGATAAAGAAATAAGCAATGAGATGTGTTTTATCTTGGTTGCCAGTAGTGCATGCTGTTGACTTTTTATTTAAATGAGAACCACATTATGAAATGCCTTATTGTTCTGGCTTATACTGTATCCTTATGATTGATAGAATAACATACAGCGATAGGAAACTGCAGCCTGCTTAATCATCAAGGCATCAGTCATCAGAGTTGAAAGGGACCAACCTCTATGCTTTTGCTGAGGAGCTGTCCTTTCTGTCAAAATTAATCCCAGTACTTGGGCTTGTTTGTAGATTAAAAATGAATGTTTTTGTTTCTTAATATTGACCATTACTAAAACAAAGCTTTATAAAAATATTATATTCCAAAAATAGTCATTTTTGTATGTAGGAAATGCACCTCTAAAACAGAAAAAAAAAAAAAAACCCACAGTACTTAAAAGTTGATTTAAAGACGGTTCCATGTATTGGATGACCTGCCATCTAGGGGAGGGGGTGTGGGGAAGGAGGAGAAAAGTTGGAACAGAAGTTTTTGCAAGGGTCAGTGTTGAAAAACTACCCATGAGGGGCAGGTAGGTGGCACAGTGGATAGAGCACCAGCCTTGAATTCAGGAGGACCCGAGTTCAAATCTGGTCTAAGACACTTAACACTTCCTAGCTGTGTGACCCTGGGCAAGTCACTTAACCCCAGCCTCAGGAGAAAAAAAAAAAAAGGAAAAACTACCCATGCATATGTTTTGTCAATAAAAAGCTATAATTAAATAAATAAAGGAACAGGGTGGGGGGAAAAGACAATTCCATTTGTTTTTTGTCTCCTCAGTGCCCTGTTGGTTTAAGCTCTTGTATTTGGGTGCCATTGTGGACCAGTTTGGTATGGCCGGACTGAATTGTTCTGGTGTTTGATTTTCACAAAAGTTCTGTTAAGAAGATAGCAATGATTGTTATTATCTTTTCAAATCAAAAACTTATTTCAGGTATAAATGAAATTAACATGTAAATGAACTCTTAATAATTCTGATTAATTCATCTCTTCCTCCTCTCATCTGTCCCCCAGCCTTCCATTTATTGGTTGCCCCTATTGTTTACCCAGAAGATGGAATGATAAATAAGAATTTTTATAACATCATAAAAAAATTTCCAGTTTTATTTATTTGGGAGAAAATTTGGTAGAGGGGGTCAACAATTACATGGATGAGCTGGTGCGAACTTGTTATTGTTGTTCAGTCATGTCCTACTCTTTATGATCCCATTTGGGTTTGAACTGTATTTGAACTCGGGTCTTCTGGCTAGGTGGCAAAGCAGAGTCGGGAAGACTGATCTTCCTGAGGTCAAATGTGGCCTCACTTATTAGTTGTGTGATCCTGGGCAAGTCATTTTACCAGATTTGCCTCAATATCTTTATCTGTCAACTGAGCTGGAGAATGAAATGTCAAAGCACTCCAGTATCCCGGCCAAGAAATCCTCAAATGGGATCATGAAGAGTTGGACATGACTGAAAAGTGATTGAACAACAACATTCATCTACTCACTCTCTTTTTTGATCAACTCATGACAAATTTTGTCATGTAGCATTGAAATCTGATAACATGAATTTCTAACTGTGAGCCTTTTGGGGGAGACAGAAAGAAAGTCCTATTCTATAATACTATATTGTATTGACAGTCTAACTACTACAAGCTTAAGCCAGTATTAGTCTTGCAGAGTATTTTTACATCCATTTTCTCACCTGAGCCTCTTCATAAGCAACAGCCCTGTGGTGTAGGTACGACAGAGTTCATTCTGCAAAGTTCATTGCACAAACTGGGAAACTGAGGTTCTGAAAGGGTAAGTGGCATACCCAGAGTCAGACAACTGCTAAATGTCAGAGGTAGGATCTGAACCTGTCTTCCTAATTTTAAGTCCAGCATTCTCCCTTCAAGAATTTTCTGCTCCTTTGTCCCCATTAGCTTTACTTATGTAAGGTCAGTTTAATATAGACTTGAGAGAATTTCTAAACCTGACACTTTTCAAGGTGCTTTTTAGCTATATGGAAAGTAGCTGGAAAAAACTGAGGGGCCTAAGTGGGTGCACTAGCCAGAAAGAAGGGGGGGGGGACTTTCAAAAATCCAAATGTTCTGTAATAATGACATCTTGCAAATGGATAGTAGGATGTCCAGAAATAGAATGATAGATTTCATTCCTTCACATGGGATGATCATACATATATGTATGCACACACACACACACACACACACACACACACATATATGTGTGTGTGTGTGTGTGTGTGTGTGTGTGTGTGTGTGTGTGTGTGTGTGTGTAAGCAGACATCTGCTCAAAAATATTCTGACCATATTGGCAGGACAATATTTTGTTTACATTTGATCATCCCATGTGAAGAGGAGATTTTTAATGTAGCCAAGGTTTATCAAGAAGCTGATGTTTTTAATTAGGTGAATGTCTCTTGGAGCACTTATTGCGGGTTTATTTCAAGCAGCATTTGTTAAAATGATTATTAAACACAAGGCACTACTTGGCACAAAGTTGCAACCCATTCCGTTTATTAAATGTTTACATCCTTGAAAAGTTGCAATAAAATTTGACTACTAAAACATAGCAGACTATTGAGCATAAAGGGAGAGAGGAAAACCCCCAAATGTCCCTTTGACCTTACTTTAAAAGAGTTAATTAGAAATAATGGTTTGGCTAAGGCTTGCCTTATGGCAAATAATGAAAGGAGCCAAATTGGCTAAAGCAAATTAATTGAATAATAAGATATGTGTCAAGGTTTTCAAAGACTTAAAAATAACCCAAACACTGAATATTCTACAAAGAGACTCTCTTAAGGAAAGTTAGAGGAAAATTGGAACTGTAAGATCCCCAAAGGAGAAAATCATTATAATAAGCTATGGTTTCAAATTCAGGTACACTTGTAAACATGAAACTAAACAAATATTAAATTTTCAAGTTGGAATTCCCCAAACCCTACTGAGTCTGACTTTGAAAATACATATTAGATACTGAAAATATTATTTGCCTTTTTGCATTTGGGGAGGGGGGGAGACCAATACAGTCTGTATATCGTCAGCATTTTTGGCTTTAAAAAGACATGTTAAAAAAAGTGTTAAGGGGGCGGGGATTACATCCAAAACATGTTATACCACATCAATCAGATCTGGGGGGAAATTCTGCAATGATTTCAAGTCATTTATAATTGCAAATCAGTTCTAAATCATCATAAGTTTGAAGACTTTCAAACAGCCAATTGGGGAAGAGTACTTCTTCAATTGCTAACACTCAAAGGCTTCACATGTTTACTTTGCATTTACAACTAAACAAATAACATCCTTGGTTCCCATTATGACAGCTGTTTTCACTGTATTTCTAGGTAATAAGTGTAAGCTGTCTTTCTGTGTTAAGTTGACTGGGGTGTGCTTATTTTAATAGCTTGAAATTTCCAGTATTAAGGTATAACGGTGGGAGTATAATGTACAAAGTTATTGGCAGAAAATGATCTCGGCAATACAGACATTTTCACTGCCAGGATTCTACACTCTGTACTATCTCTTGATGTTACTGCAAGAATAACGATTAGAGTGTTATGATAGTGAGTTTGGAAAATGAGCTATTTGGAGGAAACTGAGGTCCAGGGAGGTGAAGTAGTAAGAAGCAGAGCCACGGTTCAAAGCCAGGTTCTCTCACTTCTGATTCGGGGCTCCTCATACTAGACCTCTCTGGATGAGATTATTTCTGAAATTTCTGTTAGCTCTAGTATTCAAGTATTCCTCATGTCTCATCCTACTCCTGTGGATGCTAAAGTACCCAGCCTACAAGCTCCTGGACTTTGGAGTCTTAGAACTCCAGCAATATCTATCAAGCTCAATACAGTGGGCACTACTCAGTAAACATTTACAAAGTGAAGGCAATGGGACAGAGAATGAAAGAGAAATCAGTCCAAGAACGTGGGCAAAGTCATTCCCTTTGCCAGCCTTAGGCTCTAATGGCCACAGAGGGCAAAGAGGACAAGCATCTATTCCTGCTGACTGCCTTCACGGTTGATGCCAGTCGTCCAAGCAAAATTGGTTGTGTGGCATTTGACATCGATAATGGAAACAATGCACAGCCCGGCGATACTGCGGCACAGCATAGCCTGCTGTTGGCAAGACTCCATTTGAACAAAAATGTCTGTCTGTTTATCAGCTTAATAAGATGGAAATGATCTGCATTTTTATTTCATTTTTATTGGGTTTTGTGTACCGGAAAGGGAATGAAGACACATTGACAGCCTTCATTTCCCCTCATTGGCAAAGAGACTAATTTTTTAAGTAAAATTCTCAAGGTAAACTGCCAAATCAGTCTTTCCAAAAAGACTTTCCAGAAAGCTCTCCCCAGGCCATTTAAAATGGGTTTTTCCTATTGTGCCACATTGATGGATGGGGCTTTAGTCGTTTGTTGAGCAAAGACCAACTGTATTAACTGCACAGTGGTTTGCTATTTCTAGGACCAGAATAGACAAACATTCGAGAGGAAAGTGAGATTCTAAATAACGGACTGCATTTGAAAAGCTTTCAATAATTTGGAAAAGTAACTTTGGGAACTGGTAGTTCCTTGTTCTTTGGAGTTGATAAGAGGTTCCACACCGGTGAGATCAAAAAAGACATGACATTCAGAGAGCATGTAACCAACCCCTTTGTTTTTTTTAGGTAAGACTGAGGCCCTTGGTGGCTAGGTGATGCAGTGGGCAGAGTGTCAGGCTGGGAGTCAGGAAGATCAGAATTCAAATCTGCCCTTAGACGCTTCCTAGCTGTGTGATCCTGGGCAAGTCACTTAATCTCTGCCTCAGTTTCTTCATCTCTAAAATGGAGATCCTATCTTGTGGCATTATAAGGATCAAGTGAGATAATAATCATAAAAGGCACTTAGTATAGCATCTGGGATATGGAAGACACTTAAAGATAAATGTTTGTTCCCTTCCCCTTTCAAAATGTCAGAACCAAGATTTCAATCTAGGTCTATAAAGTCTAAACCTAAGAAATGAATCCTCTTTTCCCTGTAGCCTATGTTTATTTTTTCAAACTAAAAGTCAAGTAAAAACAATTTTGTTTGGGGATTTCAGAATTTTACATTTCTTGAGATAACAGAGACATGCTGAGTTTTGCAAAACTAGGCGAGGTAATACTTGCTCTAAATACCCCTGTTAGAGGTCCAAAGAGATTACGTTTTTGCAGAAAGCAGAAAGTAAGTGCATAGCAAAGCCAAGAATGCTAAGGCTATGGCTCATACATTTCTCTGTCTCTGGGTGAGGAATGAGGAGATGTTATTGAATCTGATTTGGAAGAGGTTTCAGAGGTCACTGAATACAACCCCTGCAAAATGCAAGAATTCCCTAATGCCAGCTCACAAGACTGAGAGATCAGTCAGTGGTGAGAGTATTCTTTTTTTTAAATTAATTTTATAATTATAATTTTTTTGACAGTACATATGCATGGGTAATTTTTTTTTTACATTATCCCTTGTATTCACTTTTCCAAATTTTCCCCTCCCTTCCTCTACTCCCTCCCCTAGATGACAGGCACTCCCATACATGTTAAATGTGTTACAGTATATCCTAGATACAATATATGTGTGTAAAACCAAATTTCTTGTTGCACGATAAGAATTGGATTCCGAAGGTATAAGTAACCTGGGTAGAAAGACAATAGTGCAAACAGTTTACACTCAATTCCCAGTGTTCCTTCTCTGAGTATATATGTATCTGTCCATCATTGATCAACTGGAACTGAATTAGATCTTGGTGAGAGTATTCTTAAGTGATTTGCTGAAGTTCCTGATTCCAGGCCCATCAGGCTATCTACTGTGTGCAGCTACCTGCCTCCTAAAAAATCTCTTTGCTCAACTGCCTCCAGTGAAAGGGAAGTTACTATTTCACTAGACTGGCCATTCCATTTTTTATTCAATTCAATTTGTTCAGTTTGTTCAATAACACACAATTATGCAGAACTTTAAGGTTCACAAAGTGCTTTGCACTTGTGTGGCAAAGAATTGGTAACCAGGAGGTGCCCATCATTTGGGGAGTGGATGAACAAGGGAGGTTATAGGAATGTGATAGAATATTATTGTACCAGAAGACTTGATGGAAGAGATGATTTCAGAGAAACCTGGGAAGCCTTGTATGAAGTGCTACAGAGTGAAGAGAGCAGAATTGGGAGAAAAAAATTATGCAATCACAACAATACAGTCAAGACAAATAAGTCCTGGAACTTTGATCAACACAATGGAAGCAACCACAGTTCCAAAGGATTCATGATGAAGCAGGCTCTCCACCTCTAGATAGAAAGGGGACACACTCAAGAGTACCTTCTGAGAAGGATATGGCCAGTGGAGAATTTGTTTTAACTGGGTGTTTGTAGCAAGCTTTGTTTTTCTTGATTTCTTGGTGAGGAACAAAGGTAATGGAGATGAGGAGGGGGTGAGGAGAGAAAAATGAGGAGAGAATCTGGACCTGAAAATAAATTTTTAAAAAAAATTAAATTTAATTAAATTTAAAAGTTCCGTGTATACATTGTCTCATTTGAATCTCTCAACAATCAGCTAAGAGACTTACTGGGCCTTCCTGACTCCAAAGTGTAGCCCTGTACCTACATTTTGTCTCCTTCTTATAAACTTGTGATATTGAGCTAAAGCCTGCTTCCATGTGCTTCTTTAGTCTTATTTCTGCTTTCTGGAGCCTTGCATAAATAAGACTAAGACTGTTACGTGGCATCCTTCCAGATATTTCAGATCTTCAAAAGCACCTCTCGTGTCCTTCCCACCACCTAGCCCCCACCACAAGTCTTCTCTTAATTGGTTATGCCATTTCTTTAACTTCACAAGATGTGGTTTTGAGTCTAGTGGCCAGGCTTGACAGGCTCTAGTTTTCTAACAGCCTTCCAAAGATGTAATACTCAGAACCTAATAGAATTGGACTGAATTTCTTAAAAAATGGAAATGGCGATTCATAAAATCCAAGGGCTGCTAGGGGCTTCAAGAAGCACCTTGTCTAATGTCACACCCAGTGCAGAAATTTCATCTATAGCATCCTGGGCAAATGCTTCTCCATCCTCCAGAAGCTCACTGGTTCTTCCATCCTTTGCCCTTGGAACCCCTGGTGAGATGAGATTTAATGTGACATCTGTTTTGACCTAAATCAACTAACTGCTCTGTTTAGATTCTGTTTACTCCATATACTGTTTCAAATCAAACAATGTCTCCTCGTTGACTATGAGATATCATAAAGTGATTAAAAAACAGAACATCTCACTTTCCTCATTCCTGAAAGCTCACAATCCAGCTGACTCGTTGGGATACATTTTATGCATTCTTGATAGCTGGTTTACAGGAAATGCCTTGTTCAATGCAAGCTAGAGGGGTAGAAAGCTGACAAGGGGAGTCTGAACAAAACCCCTGTGGCCCGCCTCGGTCAGAGCCGCAGCTTTCCCATGTCAATTCAGGGACTGTTAGATGCCGCCCCATGTTTTCCCAATCCCAAGGATCTTGTTGCGACAGCGAATAAAGGTAGGAGAATCTGGGCCCCGACCATGGGGAGGAAGTTTTGGACTGCACAGCTGACTACCATATGGTCCCCTGTCAGAGTGACAATAGGCAGAAAAGGCAGTTCATGATATTGTATGGTCGATTAATGACCCAGCCGGAGCTAGATGGGGATTCCCTTCCAAGGAACATTTAAGTCTTTACAGATAAACACTGTAGAAAACCAATCACGTGCAAACACATACTGTCCGAGTTGGAAGGGACCCCAGGGCCATCTGGTCCAACCAGTACCTGAACAAAAATCCCCTCCACAAACACAGCTTCAAAATGGTCTCTCTCCAAGGTCCTTTCCAATTCAAACAAATCTAAAGCCAACCTCCACATTTGACAGAAGAAAAAAAGGCCAAGACTCGGAGTGACAATGTGGTTTGCCTGAGGTTACTCAGATCCCTGATGGCTGAGCTGCCTGATTCCAAGTCCAGTGTGGTTTTAATGAAGGCCTACAAAATGGGTTTAAAGTTTAAAAATCTATTAAGTTCGTTGAAGAAGTTAAGCAAACACTTTGAGCTGAGCCTTCTAACCAGCATATTTACCGAGCTGTGAATTTTGTGATCTGTGTGTTTACTGTGGGTACCTCATAAATGCTGACTGGTTCAGTAACCGGCATTCATTCATCAAAAATCAAGCACCTAGAAATAAGAAGGCAGTGAGCACTGTCTAGTTATCTTGATGTTCATTCAACAAGCACTTAGTGGGCACTTACTGGATGTGAAGTACGTGCTTCATACTGAGAGATGCAAAATTTTGAAAAGATATCATTGCCTCATGGAGCTCGGGGTTTTACTAAAGGAGCCTGACTTCTAGAATATGCTTCCATAATGAATTATGCATATGAACAAAAATATCTTGGAGGTGGGAAGTGGGGAGGGGCTACCTTTGGGAGATCTGCTTTGGCTTTCCGGGGGTTCTTGACTGTATAGCCCTCAGATTTGTTTCTTTCTATCTGACTCCCCAGTTTTGTCTCTCTTTCCTGTACTAGACTTCACCCCTTACTTTTCCTTTCTCACTGATTCATTCCTAAACAACCAACCTATAGAGATTTCATTTCATAGGAGAAAATCACAGAATGTTAGAGCTGTCTACGTGGTTCATTTTCCTGAAGACCAAAGAGAGAAAGAGGAAATGTCTTCTCCAAAGTCACTTGGCTAGTGAACAGCAGAGCCCGGAACAGATTCCAAGTTTTCTCTATCTACCACAGTGCTTTTCAAGACAGTATTTCTAGCCTTCCCCATGGCACAAAGAACTATAGCTATCAGTTACCATAAAGCATTCTCTCCTTTCCATCCTTTAAAAATCAGTATCTCCTCAGAGATCTACTGGTCCCCAAGGTCAAACAGAATAATGAGAACCAGGGACCAACAGATATGTTTATACCACATCTTCCAGTCTTTTGATTCAGTGTCCAGGGCAAGGCTTATTTCTATCTTTCTTTTAGATCTTGCAAGGAAGGATCTGTTCTCCAAACCTTCCAACTTACATGCTATGGCTACCCATTTCTCCTTGAGGACCTTTCAGTTATCCAACGAATGAGCCCATAAACTCGTGCCCTGGGGGTAAAGAGGATGCTTAGTCCTTTGCCATCTGTAATTGTACCCCAGTCAACAACGTTCTGGCATCTAGCAGAGATGGGAGATAGTCCTGTGTCAATGTGAGTGACAATTATTTGTGCTTCAGTTCCAGACCTCAAGGGAATACACCTTAGAAATGAGAAGAAGCCTGTACTGAGGATATGCAAACAAATAAGGTAAGCTCTTTTCTAAGAGTAAACATTCTAGGAATTCATTTCAAACCCACAAGTCTTAGGCATCTACTCTGGGCCTGGTCCCGTGCTACTCACTCAGAATTCACAAACAAATTCTAAGACTAGAGCCAAATGCCCCCTGCCTTCGAGGAGTTTAGCTATAAGACACAACACATAAACAGGTGAGTATATTCAAGAACACTGGAGAAGGGAGAGAGCATTCTTTACCAAGCTGTTTATTGTTCAGATGGCCTCTTCTTTTAGGTCTTGACCATCCTGAGCTATTAGTTTTAAGGTTTTTACCTGAGAGGCTGGAGGATGACTTTATGGGTTGAAATCGCTAGGTGTAGAGCAAAGCTATAGTGGAAAGATGACTGGATTTGGGATTGGAAGAGTTGTGCCCAATGCAGTCCCATCTCTACCAAGAGTTACCTGGGCCCCAGATGCCTCCTTAGTAAAATGAGGGAGTTGAACTAGATGTCCTTAAAGGTTCTCTGGAGAGAATCCTTAGATCCTAGGGTGTGGTGAGGAGGGTGGGATCCAAGGTGGAGTCTCCTCCACAGGGAAAAGAAAGCTTTGCTTATCTTGGAAATCAAGACCATCCAAATACTACCTAGCTTGATTATCCACAGAATCCCCGAAGGGCTTTCGCTTAGCCCCAGCTCCTACGGTGCTCAGTTCTTCAGCCATTCTGGCTGGGCCCAGTGGTTTGGTTTTGAGAAAGATGCTTCTCCAGAAGACCCAATGCTCCTGGTAGATGCACTTCACTTTGGCATTTCTGAATTGTGTTACACTGCATTACTTGGCCTCCTATAGCAAATAAACGGCTTTCCTGTCTGGACACAGCTATCTAGTCCTTTGAAAAGCATCACTTTGTTTTTATCTGTCATTGTTTGTCAAAGTCCACAGATTCCGTTCCTTTTACCCAGTGGATTTTCATCAGCCATTACTAGAAATTCTAATGCATGTGGCCAGCTTGCTGGTGAGGGCGGTGAGGGCGGGGAGGGGGGGAAGGGAGGAGGGGAAGGAAGCAAGTTAGAAGGGAAGGGTGGGGAGGAGTCCTGGAGATAGGAAGATCTCAGACTTTAGGATACCAGGCTCAGTGGAAGGAAAGACCCAGGGAATTGGCCCAAGGGAGGGTGGGGACACAAAGACTGGGAATCTAAACCCAAGGGCAACTTCCTTATCTGTCCTGCCTCCTCCCCCCCCCCCCCCCCCCCCCCCCCCCCCCCCCCCCCCCCCCGGTTGATTGGGACTATGCTGCTGAAGAGGCTGCCAGTAGAGAGGTGAGGGCAATGCTAGGCTGAGGAAAACTCACCGGAAGAGAAAGAAGACCTTGAAATCCCACCTCTAGCCAACACAGTTGGACATTCTCCAGAAAGTCCAGCCCAAGTTTCAATAGCACAACTTACCACCTCTTACAACGACCCCAGCAAGAGTTAGGTGGTGATTTAGCAGTGGGAAAGGCAGGTGCTAGGAAAGGAGTACCACAGGCCCAGAATCTTGGGAGTATGCAGTTTTCGGAGAGGGAGAAGAGGAGGGAACCATTACATGGCTCAGAGCTAATGGACCACTGCAGGGAAGAAGTGAACCCCTAAGATGGCAGGGTCCTGGCAAAAGCTCCTGTTTCCCTATTCTAGTTTTGACTCTGCCTTTCATTCCTGGACTGAGACCTTTCTCCTCACTGGGACCGAGCAGCTCATTCTGCAGAGCTGATTCACACTAGGAACCAGGGTGACTTATTAGCACATTGACTTAGCTAAAGTAAGGGTCCCTAAATGGATAATCTACTTGTAAATAAATCTGCTTCTAGCTTCTACACTGAGCTATCGGTTCATTCTACCATAATCAAATAGAAAACTGGTTCTTGACATTTTCAATTTTGTTCCTAGGCATTGGTAATGTCAGCCAAGATGGATGAAATGAAGAAAAGTTCCCTCTGGCTGACCAGGGACAAACAACAGCCTATAAAGACAGAGTGCAGCTCCCGATATGTCCTCTTCACTTACTTTCAAGGAGACATTAACAGCATAGTTGATGAGCACTTTTCTAGAGCCCTGAGTAACACTAAAAAGCCTAAAAAGACTAAAGATCTGAGCACTGAAGACACAAGTGAGGCCACTAGCCCCGATAGCAGTGAGTATGTCCATCTGTCTGGCGGGCTGGGTGATTGGGAGTGCTCCGGTATGGTGTTATCATTGGTGGTTCTCCTCTGAGCTCACTGGATTTCTCAACTGGACCTTGTGCCCACTGTGCCGCACTGTCTCTCTCTAAGGGCTCCTGCTGGTGTCTAATCCAGTTCTGGACTTGGGGTTTGGAGTCGGACAAGGTGAGCTGCAAGACCGTAGCTTAGGTGGTTTTCTTAGTTGTTTTCATAGGGGTAATATGTTAATTACCCCTATGGCCAATCTTCCTGTAAGAATTTTCCAGGCAGGTAATAGTCATTTCCTAGGACCAAGTAACTTGAGAGGCCCAGTAGGTGGTCAGAAAGGTCTGCATTCAAGTCTCTCTTCTGACTGACTCTATTACCCTGGCAAGTCATTTAATTTCTCCCATTACCTTCCCTTTTCCTTTCCCCTTTCTCCTCCTACATCTCTACAGGATGAGACAAGTTTCTATATTAAACTAAATATGTCTGATATTCTCTCTTTGAGCCAATCTGATGATCTCATCAGAGATTAATGTTCACACAATGAAGTCTTCACTTCTCAATGCTAGAAACTATTCTTTAAGACTATAAGTTACAAAGCAGTGGAACAGTCCATAGGGTCTGGTGTCAGGAATTCAAATTCACCCTCAGACACGATTAACTTCTGCTGCCCTCAGTTTCCTCACCAGTAAAATAGAAACAACAGTAGTGCCGACCTGTCAGGGTGCTTGTGAAGATCAAATGAGATATTTATTAAATACTCTGCAAACCTTCAGTGCAATATAAAAGCTATTATGACTATTTCACTATTAATGGTTTCTCATCCCAGAGGACTCGAACACAGGGCCCCCAACACCCTCCAAGTGCTACCACAAGCAGCTGAAATGTAATTGAGAAATATATGGATCATGTTCACATTATAATATTATCATATTATCAACATGTAGCCAGCAAGGATCCTTATGTATAGTTTACTGGTCCCTGTTTCTATTTGAACACCAATGAAATTATCCGTCGTGAAGAAAGAAGCTCTTGGTCTAGTGAAAGTCTAGAAAGCAGCTACCATAAAAGGCTAAAGGGGAAAAAGGGAAGAGTTGGGAAGATCTGAGTTCAATTTTGGCCTCAGCCCCTAGCTGTGTGACCTTGGGCCCATAATAGATGATACAGAAATGCTTATTCCCTTCCTTTCCTTCATACTGTGTGCCAGGCACTGTGCTAAGGGCTCCACAATCACGATCTCATCTGACCCTCGCAGAAATCTGGACTGAGACCTTTCTCCTCACTGGGACCGAGCAGCTCATTCTGCAGAGCTGATTCACACTAGGAACCAGGGTGACTTATTAGCACATTGACTTAGCTAAAGTAAGGGTCCCTCATCTGATCTCATCTGACCCTCGCAGAAATCTTTTAAAGTGGATATAATTTACTGTACTACCAGCGGCCTCCCGGGTTTAAACTTTAGCTCAGCTGAGCTGTAGTTGGGCATTAAAACATGAAGAGTTTGATCCAAATGTAAAACAAGTAATCAGATTGGGAAGAAGAAGGCCCAACATATTAAGGGCAAAGGAAGGGAAGGGTTTAGTTCTGAGCCATAAGAGTCAAAAGGCACGGTGGGGGGTTAAAAAGTACATCAGGTTTGGAAGCCCAAGACCTGTGCTGAATGCTACAAGCTAACCTGTGTGACCTTGAACCCATCACTCAAACTATGGTGACATCAATTTCCTTACCTATAAAATGAGAGGGAGGGCTGGATCAGAACTGAGCCTCTCAAACTGGTCCTCTTGGCCTGCTTCAGCTCCCCCACACTCACCCCAAATCTGTAAGGCAACCTTTTGTTCAAATGAGAGGCAATATGGTCCTCCCAGGAGCATGGTGCAAAGCCTGGCACTTAGTGAGTTTCTAATGAATGCTTTTTCTCTGCTCCATCCATTCATTCCCCATGCTTTTAATTTCTTCACATCCTGCCTCCAGCACTTCCTATCTCTGCAGCCATCACCAAGGCTTTTAATCTCTCTGAGCTTCTGCTGCTTCTGTAAAATGGAGAGAGTTATGCTTACAGAAATGTAAGTTCAGAATATGTAATCAGATGAATAGGAAGAAGAGTCGAGATGGAGAGGGCAGAGGAACAGCTCCAGATGGTAGGCAACAGAGAGAACCCAGGTCCTGAATGGAGAAGGCTTGGGGGTTGAATTTGCTCTTCTACCATGAGGTAACACGTTCTAGTTCCTATTCCCCTTGGAACCTTTTCTATTATCTCTGAACCTCTAAACTAGGGATTCTTAACCTTTTTTGGAGAAGCCTAGGAATAACTTTTCAGAATCATGGTTTTTTTCTCTTTTCTTCTTTTTTTAAAATTTTGAACAATTGGAGTTAAGTGACTTATCTAGGTTCACAACAGGTAAATAAGTGTCTGAGACCAACTTTCAACTCAGGTCCTCCTAACTCCAAGACTAGTTAGTGCTCTATCCACTGTGCTACCTGGTTGTCCCGAGAATTGTGCTTTTCAAAACATAAAATAAAACATATTGGCTTGCCAAAACAAAAGAATTTTGTAGAAATATGGTTATCGGAATACACATTTAAAAAACAACAAGTTCTGGAAGTGTGAGTTTAGAACCCTGACCACCACATGAAATGGTGTATAAGAAATGCCATTCCGTACCAACCAAACTTTAGAGCTGGGAGGGACCTTAATAGTCTCAAGCAGTACTCTCACTTTGCAGAAACCTGGCTGGAACCCAGAATGTGAGACTGGGACTCCTAGTCCTTCCCACTCTCCCCACCCACTCCAGTGCCCACCGGGCATTTGGGGAACAAAGCAAGAGAGAAAGTGGAAACAAGCCAACTGGTCAAGCCAGTCTCCAGGAACTCTGGAGGAATTGAATGGACTGTCTCTGGTCTCATGCTAAAGTTCAGTAACCTCTTGATTCTTCTTGAATTGCCTACCCCCACCTTAAAGTTCTCCCAACACACACACACACACACACACACACACACACACACACACACACACACCCCATAGTCATATCCCTACAGGCTGTATGACTTTTTAACTTCTATGTATCTCACTGTGTCTAAAGTAATCAATTAAAACCTAGTTCCTAAAGATAGGAGAGTGACTCCTTGTAGAGACCCTTCTAATGGCAGAGAGGAGACTGACCTTTGAGCTTCTCCCAGCCAACCTCCCTGGCTTTGGGCACCACGAGTGAGGTTATCGGATGCAGTCCAAGGTTATGTCTGTTCTGTCTTGTCTCACAAACTATCAGCAGTGATGAGTCCCGGGCAACAGACGGGTTTGATCCACAGCTGGCCAGACTGTTGTTGACGGGACATAATTCTTGCCATGATTTGGTCCAGTGAGAGTCGAAACTCCAGGGATTTGGACTCAATTGATTGCCTAGAAAGGAAAGTTTCGTAAGGTTATATTATTTGTAGGACCTTGGACAAAAACTTCCACTGCTCTAGGCCTCAGTTTCCCAACCTGTAAAGTGAGGGGCTAGACTAGATACTCTATAAGAAGCCCCTTCCACTCCTCAATCCCATGATTTGATGATTCCATGATCTCAGGCAAGTTGTCCTGAGCCTCAAGTTTTTCACCCTAAAAAATGACGAGGTCCAGCAGGAAGAATACAGAGAGGCTTGGAGTGACTTACATGAACTGATGCTGAGTGAAACGAGCAAAGCCAGGAGATCATTATACACTTCAACAATGATACTATATGAGGATTATTCTGATGGAAGTGGCTATCTTCAACAAAGAGAAGATCTAATTCGGATCCAACTGATCAATGATGGACAGAATCAGCTACACCCAGAGAAGGAACACTGGGAGATGAGTGTAAACTGTTTGCATTTTTGTTTTTCTTCCCAGGTTATTTTTACCTTCTGAATCCAATTCTTCCTGTGCAAAAAGAGAACTGTTCGGTTTTGCACACATATATTGTGTCTAGGATACACTATAACATATTTAACATGTAAGACTGCCTGCCATGTAGGGGAGGGGGTGGAGGAGGGAAGGGAAAAATCAGAACAGAAGTGAGTGCAAGGGACAATGTTGTAAAATTACCCAGGCATATGTTTTATCAATAAAAAGTTATAATAAAAAAATGACATGGTCCAGTTCAGATGATTGCTGAGGAAAGTCCCCTCCAGTTCTACCATTCTGGTATCCTGGGCAAGACATCACAAAATTACTTTTTGTTAAAATACATAGTGTGACTTTGGCATACGTCTACAGAAGGAAACTACTGTTCTTGGAAATAGGTTGGACAGCCTTAATGACAATTCCAGAATCTTAAGTGAAAAATCTGGGGTGTGATGCATGGAAATTATTTGAGGGATCCAATTCACAGGCCCTTAAGTGATCCCTTTATATTCCAATCCCTCAGGGGACTCCTCTTCTACCTTTCTCAAGTCCCCCTTTCCCAAATCATGGTCACCCCTTTCCATAATCCCTTCTTTACTCCCATAAAAATGCACTGGACGATCACGCCACATGTTTCTCCTTTTGGTCAAGGTAGACAGAAGATGTGGCCTTGGCAAGACCAAGGGGAGGCAGTGGAACCAACAGTGAACGTAGAGTCAAAGGACTGGGGACAAATTCTAGCTTTCCTTTTTTACTGCCTCTCCTCCCAGTTTCCTCTTTTGCAAAATGAAGGGGTTAGACCAGATGGTCTCTGAGGTCCCTTCCAGTTCGAGGTCTGTGATGTTATAAATCCTGTCCTGTTCCTTCCCACCAACATCCTAAAGAAATTCCTCCCTTCACACAAAACACATTCTAGCAGAAATCGGAATCGCTACTGCTGTCTATATCATCCAGCTGTTACCCAACATCATTGACTGGGACTGCCTAAAGTAGCGTGAGCTTTCTTGGCACATCTCTTAAGACACTAAATTCAGGAAATCAACAATTGTATTTCTGACTACAAATGTGTCTAGAGGATGAGAACCTAGCCACTGGGGTAGGGTGGGGTGGGGGGCAGGAACAGAAGCCTCCCAGCATGCAGAGCATTGGCTAAGGGAGAAGAAGGGTGGGCAGCCAAGGCAGTGGGGCTCACTGTTACTGGCATCTGCCTACCCAGCTGGGTACTAAACCTGCTCTTCATAGAAGTGCCATTAAAAACCCACCTCTCTTTTTCTCTCTTAGGGAAGACATTGAGTTCCTTCCAAAACCTAGAAAAGACCAGCACCAAACTCAATAATGGAAGTAGGTATCTGAGTTGCTTATGCTTGCCTGGGACAAATTTATAGGGAATTCTCAGTACTGTTTAAAAAAAAAAAGACAAAAATGTGAAGCTGCTTCTCCGGCAACTTAAATTACCAGGGGTTTATTATTTGGAATAACCTGATATTCCTAAGGAGCATTTATACTTTCTAACTTGTACAAACTCCTTTTATTTGCCCTTCCAGTAGTTACTAACAGACACTGGTGCAGGAGACAGCTGAATTAGCCCAAAGCCCCAAGGGGGACGAATGGTTCTATGGGAATTAAAATGCTCAGTCCCAGATGTTCTGTCCTTTGCTTTGCTTCAAGGACCACCCACAACTCTGCTGTTGCAACAAATGCCCATTGAGGCTGAACGCCAAAACAATCGGTTACATAAAATTTGCTAAAATGGAAGGTTCCGAGCGAGGCAAGCCCCACTCCATCTGCATGCAATATGATAGCAAGGCAGGGTGGGTGGGGGGGAGTCTGGGGTCAGAGGCCCTAAGTCTGAGTCTGAGCTCTGTAATTTATTACCTATGTGCCTTTGACCATGTCCCTTTTCATCTCTGGGCCTAACTTTCTCTCTCTGTAAAATTATGGGATATAGGGCAGCTAGGTACCATAGCAGATAGGGTACTGGACCTAGAGTCAGGAAGACTCATTTTCCTGAGCTCCAATCTAGCCCCAGACATTTACTAGCTGGGTCACTCCAGGCAAGTCAATCCTGCTTGCCTCAATTTCTTTATCTGAAAAATAAACTGGAGAAGAAAATGGCAAAACACTCTAGCATCCTTCCCGGGAAAACCCCAAATAGGGTCAAGAAGAGTTAGACATGACTAAAACAACTTAACAACAATAAAAATTAGGGGATGGGATTAGACGATCTCTGATGTCCCTTGAAGTTCTAACATTCTGAGGTTCTTCCAAGAGCAATCAATCATTACACATTTATTAAGCACTTGCTGTGTACCAAATGCTAAGTGCTACATTCTACATGTGTGCTATAATATATCAAAGTACAAAGGGAGCATGGCTTGAGGAGTAATCAGAAGAGTTGATTTTATCACAGAAAGCTTCTTAATGGAAACAAATTCTATGCAAATCTGATTCAAATGGAGATCCTCACATTTAACAATTCTTTATTTTCTTTTAGACATAGAAACAAAAGCTGTTTCTCCACCCAAATCTGAGAGCCCTGGTAGTCCTGCTGAAGTTAAAGAACCTAAATGAGAAAATGGGCCCTTGTCAGGGGCCTGTGCATACTGCTGTGGGATTTCAGCATCAATACCAGTGGATGTGGCAGCTAAGATGATACTGAACATCTATCTCCCAGCATTTGCTTGAAGCCAAAACTCATATGAATGGTTCTGTCAAAATTGCAAAATGAGCTACTGTTATCATGTTTTTCAGGAGTCCTCCTCCAGGTAGAAGACAAGATTGTGTCCTTTTATCAATTGGATCCTTCAGTTCTGTCTTGGTGAAGATAACTTTCCCGTGGATACACATGGGGGGAAAAGAACGTAGAACTGTGAATCCAGACTACCTATAAATCATCATGTTTTTCTTTCATTTCTGCCATTAAAGACTAAACTCTGTAAATAAGCCCCTAGTCTCCTGAAACTTGTTTCCTTCTCTTTATTTTCCTCATGTGCTTAGTGTCGCATCACAGACTAATTAGGCACCCTCTTTCCTGGGGTCCAAAAACCACCATCTCAGTGGCCAAAGGACTTTGGAGACAGCCTAGTTTAACACATACCTAGACCAGAGATCCTTCTATAACACGTCCAAAAAGCAGTCATCCCATGTCTGCTTGAGGACTTCCTATGATGGGAGATCCCTAGCCTGCTAGTCCAGTGTTCACAACAGCTTTGAACGTCAGAGGAAGTTTTTGCTTCCATCCAGCTTAAATCTACTTCTCAGTGACCTTCAGCCTTTGCTCCTAATTCTACATTTGGGGAACAAGCAGAACAAGCATAGTCTCTCTTTTGTATATTTGAAGATAGCTATTCTGCATCTCCTAGGTCTCCTCTTAGGGTACAATGGAAAGTGAGCTGGAGGCAGAAGACCTGAATTCAAATCCCAGATCTTCCTCTTACTACTTGTATGACCTTGACCTCTCTGGGCCTCAGTTTCATTATCTGTAAAATTACCCCTTCCAGCTGTGAACCTATGTGATATCCCTAGTTATTTTACCCAGTCTTTGAATGTGTCTCCCCATTCTGGTTACCTTCTTTCTGGATACCTTCTAGTTTATCAATATCTTCCTCAATTGTGCCCAGAACTGAACATGGTATCCCAGGGCAGAATTCCATAGGATTCAGTGGGATCTCTCAATGCCCCTACCCCCTATTGTTTCCCCACAAATCTATCTAGCCCTGTCTTTTCAAACTTGTCCTGGATAAGCCAATCCAATTTTTTTAAACTTGAATTTCAGATTTTATCTCTATCTTTATTGAACTTCTCATTAGATTCAGCTCAACATTTTGCTTATTAAGATCTTTTTGGCTCTTGCTTCAATCATCTGGTATATGGCTTCTTAAACCACTTCCAACTTCAGCAAACTAAGTTCACATCCTTTTATGACAATCACTAGCTTGGTAAGACCCAGGGAATGCTACTGATATAAAATCACGGACCCACAGATTTAGAACTCAAAGGATATGATTCTATATTGATAGCATTGTTTGCTGAGGCCTGTTCTTACTCACAAAGAGCCATACCAGTTCTTTGTGGATCACTGCTTCCTTTGCTAGACATTCCCAACCATCCCTTTAATAGCAAGTGCTAGAAGTTTTACCAGGAAGCATGTTAAAGCTCACCAACTCAAAGTTAACAGACTGGACTCTTATTCCCTTTCCCTTTTTACTCCCCTACTTGTCCTTCGCTCACACTGTATCTCTTCCATTCTCCAAGAACTTTCAATAATCACCATCAGTGACTTAGTCATAGTCACTAAGTCTCCAGGCCAAAAATGGCGACACTATCCCTTTCATAGGATTGGCCCATTTTTCAGTCCTGTATCTCCCTAGTTCTGGCCCCAGCAATTTATCAGAAGGTCCTTTCTTAGTCTGACTCTTTTTGTACAGCAAAATAACTGTATGGACATATATACGTATATTGTATTTAATTTATACTTTAACATATGTAACATGTATTGGTCAACCTGCCATCTGGGGGAGAGGGTGAGGGGAAGGAGGGAAAAAGTTGGAACAAAAGGACTTGCAACTGTCAGTGCTGAAAAATTACCTATGCATATATCTTGTAAATAAAAAGCTATAATAAAAAAAGAAACAGTAAAAAATATTTTTTTTAAAAGAGTCCTTTCTTGTGTATAAACTTGGATGGATCCAAGAGTACTTCTGTTCCTCCATAGAAGAGCTACCAGAAAGATTCAATTTAATCCAATTAATGGTTCTGCGGGAATTTATTCAAAGTGGCTACTGTTTTCTAGGCCCAGCTTTACACTTGAGGATTATAACAACAAAAGAAACAGTTTACACTTGCTAGAAGCTTACATTCTACTGGGCTGGGCAGAAACAGCATATGTATGTATATCTATATTCACACATTCACAAATGAGCAAATGGAAAACAATGCTAGGTAATTTCTAGAGAGAGAGAATGCTAATGGGAGGGCAGGGATAAGGATGAATCCAGAAAGGTCTCCCATGGGAGGTGCCATCAGAGCTGTAAGTGAAGGATTCTGAGAATTCTTCAAGGCAGAGATAAGAAAGGAGGGTAGTCTAGACAGTTCTGGCTGCAGACATAAAGGAAGGAAATGTGGAGTGTCTGGGACAGGCTATACTTAGAGAGGGGAGAGTGTGGAAAAGGGGAGGAATATGAAGTAAGGATGAAAAGAGAGGTGTCAGGATAAGTATTTTCTATTTTCCCCTAATGACAGTAGGGAGCCATTGAAGATTTTATTGCAGGGAAGTGACATGGTCATTTCTGTATTAAGAAATATAAATCTGGCAGCTTGGCAGCTGTGTGGAAGTTGGATTCATAGGGAAACTATTCCGGAGGCTATTACAGTTGTCCAAGGACGAAGCGAAGAGAGCCTGGACTAGGAGGAGTACTGTGGAAGCAGATCCCAGGGGATGGATATGAGAAATGATATAAAAGTAGAATTGATAAGACTTGGTTGGCAAGTAAATAGAATTAGGCCTGAGAGTCCAAGTCAGGTTCTAAGTATGCTTGGTATGGCCTGACGTATTATCTCAGATTGACCCCAGGAGGAGATTATTTCAACTGTGGAAAGAGTATTGGATTTGAAATCAGAAGATTTGGGTTTAAGGTCTTACCCCATTTGCTAGCTTAGTGATCACAGTGATTCTCCTTACCATTTTCTTCTTCGTCCTCCTCTTCCACCTCTTCCTTCTCCTCCTCCTCGGTCTTCCACCAGTGCAAATCAATGCTTCATCCTTATTTTGTAGTCTTAGAGAGTGATCTGGCAGGGCTGAAAAGTTAGGTATATGTCAGAGGGGGCCACTAGGGGACGCTGCAGTGGAAAAAGTGCTTGGCCTGGAGTCAGGAAGACTCATCTCCCTGAGTTCAAGTCCAGCCTCAGACACTTAGTAGCTGGGTGACCCTGGGCAAATCACTTCACCCTGTTTGCCTCAAATTCCTCACCTGTAAAACATTTTTGCCCAAAAAACCCTCCAATGGGCTTACAGAGAGTCAGACATGTCGGAAACAACAAATGAACGAGGACAATGGGCCAGATGTAGGACTGGAACTCCTCACTCTGAGGCTGGCTATACCCGCTGGTGTTCGGCTAGCACTGGTGATATTCAATCACAGCTGGCACTTAGGTAATTCTTGAAGGTTAGCCCAGCACTGGGTATGGATTATCTCCTCTGGTCCACATTACATTCCTTTGGGGAAGTTACCTAAAGGATTTTTATCTCCATTTAAAAGCTATGAAAACAGAATTACAATGGCTCTGTGCCAGGGACTCCTAATCTATAAACCTGGAGATAAGGAAACTTTCATTATCTACTTCACAAGATTGTCCTAAGGAAAATGTGATGATTTTCATTGCTCTATGGAAATTTAGAAGCTATTGTTACTCTTTCTCTTGCTCCCAGGAAAACAGATCAGGGCCTGGCATCTTTCCTCCACCCACATCATTGGCCCATCTTCCGGCTCACCTCTAAATGGGGGGGGGGGTGTCCCCAAAGCTCCTGCCTCCGGCCTCCTGCTCTTTTCAGCCACATTCTCTCTCTTACTGAAGCCCTCTCTCCAGCCACTTCACCTCAGATCAATACCTCAAGCCGTGATCTCTTTCTTAAGCTCCACTCCCATATGTCTTACAGGCTGTGCACTAGGCAAATGCACCTCTTGGTCCCACTACAGACTAAATGTGTATGATACCAAGGTCATCTTCATCCTCTCCTGCTGTCAATCAAATTCCTCCCTCCCGACTCCCTTATCTCTCTCCATGACACCTCTATTTCACCCAGACCTAAAGGCTCTGAGTCACTTTTTGCTTTCTTCCATCAGTCAAGCAATCAATAAGCATGTATTCAGCACCTAACCTGACCCTGGGAATACAGAGTCGTTAACAATCCAGAATTCTGTTGTTGTCTAGTTAGAATATCCGGTTTCTCCTTGATATCTCTACCACCCCGGGCACCACCACTACCACCACTGCTCAGCTCAGATCCTCATTCAGGGGGCCTTTGTCATAACCTCCCTGATTCTCTTTCCTCCGGCTCTTCCTGTACTGGTACAACCAGATTGAGTCATTCCGAAAACCCTTCAGTGACTCTCCCCAGGCTACAGAATAAGGCCAAGAGGTCACAGGATGTATGTGGATTGGAACTATCGATCGCCCAGTCAAACTTGCTCATTGTAGAGGTAGCACATTTCAAACTGAGGCCCACAGAGGTGAGGCCCCCCAGTCTAACAGAAAGTAAGAAGCAGAGTCAGAATTCAAACTCAGGTGGTAGGTTCCTTGGCCCACAGAATGCCAAGGTACCTTAGAGATCATTTAATCATTTGACAGAGGCAGCCAAGTGACTCAGTGGATAAAACACAAGACCTGAGTCAGAAGGACCCGAGTTCAAATGTGGCCTAAGACACTTACCAAATGTGTGACTCCAGACAGGTCACTTTGGCCTGCCTCAGTTTCCCTATCTATAAGATGAGTTTGAGAAGTAAATAGCAAGCTACTCCAGTATCTTTGCCAAGAAAACCCAAATGGGGTGACAAAGAGTCAAATGACTGAACCACAACAACACCCACCATTTTACAGAGGAGAAAGCTGAAAGTCAAGAGGGTAAATGGCTTGTGTTATAGGCACACATGTAGTATATGGCAAAAATAGGGTTTCATCCCAAATCCTCTGTCCCAAATCTGGAGCTCTTAAAAAGCCATAATGATTCTTTATGTTTTTACATCACAATCCTTTCTGGATCTGCCTCCTTTCCTGAACGTCCTCTCCCCTCAAAAAAAATTGCCACCACATACACACATTCAAAGAGTGCCCTGGTTCTTTTCCTCCCCAACAAAAAAAGAAAAACAAACCATTACCCCAAACCACAGGACTGGGAAACTGTGGCAACTGTCCCATACTGCAGCAATCATTCCATACCCATAGTCTACTCCCCTTCTCAGCTGCTGAAAGAAGAAAGGAGTGTTTCCTGGGGCTGAAACTGGTCATTAAAACCATTCCCTTTGGCTTTGTTTTACAGTTACTCTCCTTTCCATTACTGCAGTCCCTTCCTGCTCAGTTCATTCTGAACTCTTTGCTTGCTCTACAATCCTTCCATTCACTGTTTCTTATGGCACAGTAATATTCCAGGATATTCATGGGCCAGCTTGTTCAGTCGTTCTCCAATCCCAGGGTGCCCAATCTCTCGTTACCACAAGAAGAGAGGAAAAAATACAAAATGGTGCTCTGAATATTTGAATCCATAAGGGTCAGTGAATATTCTATCACCAATAGGTAGCAAACTTCTTAAGGTCTGGAACCATTTGGTGTTTTTTCTCCACCTCTCTAGCACCCAGCCCAATTCATCTGAATTGCATTCAGTTTTCTGTATTCAGTTTGAAAATGTGAAATGATAACTCGACAGCACATTTAAATACCTTTCTGTACCATCCATCTCCAAGCAGTCTGTTGCTGTGAATATGGGGACTGCTAATGTTTATGCTGTGAGCTGGATTGCTGATGAGTTACAGAAAGAAAACATCTGCTCCACGGCGTGGGTTATTTGTTTGTTTGTTTAAGATGAAATGAAGGTTCGAGAATTCTAACAGATGAGCCTGCTGATTTAATTCGTTGGTTTAATGAATCTCTGAGCTGAGAAGGAAGGGGAGTATTGGTGAGCAGGTTTCTGCTTGATCTCAGGAACTCGTCCCTTTTGCCCACTGCACATCATTGTGGGTGGGGAGGCAGCCTGGTGTAAAGCAGGGAACTCTAACCCTCTTCTTTTCCTATTCCATTAGTACAAGATGTTTTGAGTGTGATCTATGCTATATGTTTATTTGCTTATTTATAAAGTATATATATATATATGTATATATATATGAAAGAGCTACTGTGCTAATAATTATATACACTGTAAAATGTACACAAAGAATAGAAAATTCAGCAGGATGAGAAAAAGATGAAATAATATTTGATCCTAGATGCCAATTCCTGGGAACCACTGGAATTAATCAAGTATGTGTGTGTCGGAGTGATATAGTCACCCATCGTTTTGGGAAAATCACTGAGTACTTAAGGATGGATGGGAGAAGCTGAAGCAAGGAGATGAATTAGGAAGCTATATGGTAAAGGGCCAAGTGAGAGGTAATGAGGGCCTGAATTAAGGAGATGGGTTCATGAGTAGTGAGGAGGGATTGGATGTGAGAGATGGGATAAAGATAGAAATGATAAGATTTGGAAACTGAGGGAAAGTGAAGCATTGGGAAGGACACTAAAATGGCAAATCTTGGTAAATGGAAGTGTGGAAGTGTGGAAGAGGGAGCTATATACGGGGAAAGATAATCTAATGAAAGCTGGGCTACAGATAAAACCCCATCCACCTGTGCTTGTCTCACTCTGTGAGACTTACTCTGTTCCACCAAAACCAAAAGTTGTGGGGGGAGAGGGGAACATTTACTCATCATTCATTGCCCAAGAGCACAGAGCTCAACCCTCTCTGAGAGTACCTTGCTACAGTCACCAGGTGATCTAGCAAGAAGGGATCAGGTAGGCCAGGAAATAGTACTTGGCATCTGCTGCAGTAGATGCTGGAGGAGTGATCAAGGAAAGAGGAAACAAAGAAATTTAGGGTTATTTTATGGGGATATGTTGCAGACTGGCCTGAGGTGGGGAGGGTACAACAGGCCTATTCATCAAAACTTCCTGCTGCTCCCGTAAACCCTTCATTCCCCCCCTTGAATGGAAGTACCATCTGTGAAGGTACTGACATCATTCCCCTTTACTCAATTCAATCCCATGATACTCTTCCATGTGCCAAGGACTATGCTGGGTCCTGGACAAACAGATCAAAATGAAATACTTCCAGACCTTCAGGAGTCAGTGCTCTACTGAAGGACACAACAAATGCCCAGGTAAATGACTTCAAGATTCATACTAGTGAACTAGAAAGTTGGGGGGATAAAAAAACATCAAGTCAAACAAACTCTACCATACTGTGGTGATATCTGACAGCCAAGAAAGTGTTCCATTCCCATAAGCCCTCTGCATCTGTTCCCCAGGACCAAAAAGGAGTCAGTGAAATCATTTGGACTTCAGCTTTGGTAATTTCCTTTTGGTGTCTGGGTCTTCCCTAATTACCATGTCAATTCCTTTTTCTCTGAATCCCTCCTATGTGTTGTTTTTATGGTACAATAATAGTGTGAGATGTAGAGGCAATTGGTGGGTGCAATAGCTAAAGGATGGGCCTGGAGTCAGGAAGCCTTGAGTTCAAGCCAAGCCTTGGACACATTTGTGTGACTCTGGGTAAGAGACTTAACTGCTAGCCCCCTCAGTCCCTTCATCTGTAAAATGGGGATAATAACAGCACCTACCTCTCAGAGTTGTAAGGTTGAAATCAGGTAAGCTATGGTAATGACAAGGATGAGGATAAGGATGATGAGGTTCATGTTCACAACCATTCTCCAAGGCATGGGTTCTTCCTTGGGAGAAATCAAGACCGGGAAAGGCCCTGTGTGGGAGGTGGAACTTGAGCTGAGCCTTGAATGGCAAGTATTCCAAGAAAGAGAGATGAACAGTAAAGACATTCCAGCCTCTACAAAAATGCAGAGATGGAAGAATGGAAGATGGAAGTCTATATATGGGGAACATCAAATAGGTCAAGGGGGAGCAAATTGGAATCAACCTGGAAACAAAGGTTATAGCCAGAGTATGAAGGGCTTCAAATGCCAAATGGGAGAGTTTGTAAGGAGCCATTCCACCCAAGCTTCTTGAGCAAGGGACTACTCTCATTTACATTACTAGGACAGTTCTCATAGCCTGTAGCATAGATCGCATTCACTTCTAGTTCTGATTCTTGTGTATGATATTATTGTCATTTTTATGATAAAAAGTATTTCTTCATAGCCCCCAATGGTAGACTGCTTGAGATGTGTTGTAGTAGAAAGAACACGGGAGCTAAAATCAAGAGAGACTTCTAATGCTACCTCTTTTGACCATAGGGTATTTATTTAACTGTTCTCAGCCTCAGTTTCCTTAGCAGTACTAATAGTAAAAATAATACGTGAAGTATGGACCCCACAGGTTTGTTGTGAGGCTCCAATAAGATTGTAATCTCTAGCCCAGCATCCCCAAGCTCTGAGCTTATATGAATTGAATTCAGCCTTGGAGATAACCCCTAAAATCATAACTCTCTTGCTCATATTCCTGGAATTGCTCTTCAAATATAGATCATATCTAGATTTTTTTAAAAGTCTATAGATCCCATATAAGCAATCAAGATTACAATGTATACCTTGTATGTGATACCCCATATCCCACTCTAAAAAACAAAACTAAACTAAACAAAAAACACAAAAACTTTCAGTAGCTAAGAAACAAACAATCCCTTTCTTTCTCTATGATTACTTCTGATTTCCTCCAGGGCACTACAACCCTCCAGACTTATAGCACCACCCTGGAGTTCAGATGTCCCTGAGAAAGGAAATGACTTGGGGCTGTAGGAGAACTTTACACACACACACACACACACACACACACACACACACACACACACACACACACCAAGTGAATTTCATTTTCACACTAGCATTTATATAGTGTCTTGTGATATTATCCTGACATCTTGGACTTCCCAAAAAAGAAATTTAGAATTATTAGAGATTGCTACCCTCCAATTTTCATTAAACTGAGCTGGCCAAATAGTTCATAATAAGGGTGAAAAAGAGAAATCCAGGTTCCTTGCTCCCCATGTTAGTCCCTTGCTGGAATATATTCATTTTTGAGTATGATCATCACCCTTTTCTCTCCAAGAGACTGGAACTTCCCAGGAACCCTTCTCTCTCTGGAAAGCTAGGTCCTAGAGACTTTGAATTTGGGATTGTTAAAGAGGTAATCTGAAGCTGGTGTTGCCCATAAATTCTTTTTCTCTCCAGAAAGCTACAGTCTGGGATCACTCCACCCATGATCTCTCTCTTCTTCTATCTCAAAGGTTAGGGTTCAGAAGCCCTAAATTCTCCTCAACATGGAGAGCAATGTCTGGCACATGGTGTATGCTTGTCATCACTGTAATAGCTCTGAGCTTTTTGTAAGAAAACTACTATATCAGTTCATGAGATTGTTACAGAAGGATTAGTACTCTACTGGGGTGACTAGAATAATGAGGAGCAATTTACTTCACTCTGGATGGCAGGATCCAAAAGGATCTCAGTAGGCTAGAATGTTGTAGCGAAGATAATAAAATGCAATTTAATAGAGATTAAAAAGTATCGTCTTACACTTGAGGTCCAAAAGAATCCCCTTCTACCACAAGCAGTGATGTAGGAGGTGAGACTAGAGAGTACATTCATTGGAAAAAAGAAAGACCTGGGAGTCTTAGTGAACTGAACACTCATTACAAGTCAGTGGGAGAGCTCAGCCCCAGAATGTACCCCACAGACCCAATTAAGAGAGGCAGACAGTTCAGGACCAAGGAGGTGATAGTTCCAATATCTTCTGCACTGTTTCTTTCTGGGCACCATGTTTTAAGAAAGTCATCCGTCATCTAGGTAAGTCTAGAGGAGAGCAACCAGGATGATTATTAACCCATATTAACCCATACTGCAGATAGAAGCACTTTAAGATCTACAAAGCACTTTGTATATATTATTTCATTTGACATTCATTTCCCAATCACCTGGGAGATGGACACTATTATTATTCCCAGTTTACAAGTGGGAAAACTGAGGCTAAGCAAAGTTAGGTGACTTGCCTGGACTCACTCAGCTAAGGAAGTGTCCAACACAGGATCTGAACAACTCAGGTCTCTCTGACTCCAAGTCCAGTACTCTAGCCACTGAACCATCCAAAGAGTAGAGCTAGAAACATTAGATAGAACTTGGAGAGAAGCAGATTTCAGGCTTAGTATAAGGAAAATCTTCTCAACAACAGAGATGCAACATGACTTTTATGGAAATGTTTTGCATAATTTCCTATGTGCCTTCTCAATGGGGGGGGCAGGGAGGGAGGAAGGGAGAAAATCTGGAACTCAAAGGTTTGGTTTTTTTTTTATAGAAGATTATTTTCAAAATATGCACAAATAATTTCCAACATTCACCCTTGCAAAACTTTGTGTTCCAAATTTTTCCCTTCTTCCCCTTCACCTAGACAGCAAGTAATCCAATATATGTTAAACATGGGTAATTCTTCTATACATATTTCCACATTAATCATGCTGCACAAGAAAAGTTAGATCAAAAGGGAAGAAATAAGAAAGGGGAAAAAAAAGCAAACAACAACAAAAAAGATGAAAACACTATGCTGTGATCCACATTCAGTCCCCATATTCCTCTCTCTAGATGCAGATGGTTCTCTCCACCACAAGTCTATTGAAATTGGCCTGAATCGCCTCATTGTTGGAAAGAGCCAGGTCTATCAGAGTTGATCTTCACATAATCTTGTTGCTGGGTACAATGTTCTCTTGGTTCTATTTACTTCTCTCAGCGTCAGTTCATGTAAGTCTTTGCAGACTTTTCTGAAATCAGCCTGCTCATTGTTTCTTATACAACAATAATACTCCATATGAATGGAATACTCCACATTCATATCCCATAACTTATTCAGCCATTCTCCAACTGATGGGTATCCACTCACTTTCCAGTTCCTTGCCACTACAAAGTGGGCTGCCACAAACATTTTTGCACATGTGGGTCCCTTTCGCCCCTTTAAGATCTCTTTGGGATACCAGCCCAGTAGTAACACTGCTGGATCAAAGGATATATACAGTTTGATAGGCCTTTGGGCACAGGAACTCAAAGTTTTAAAAACAAAAGTTAAAAATTGTTTTACATGTAACAGAGGAGAAAAATAAAATGTCTAATAAATAAATAACAACAGGGATGTAGAAGAGATCCCTGCTCACATGCACACTCACCAAGAGGACCAATTAGAGCCAGTATATTAGAGGAAAAAATGCTGGACCTAAAAACTGTGATTACCGGCAAATCACTTCATCTTTCTGAGGTTCATTTTCTTTATTTGTAACACAGAGACCAATATACTTCACTGCCTGCCTCTCTAGCGTCATCACAGGGAAAGCACTTGGCACGTTGTCTAGTGGTATACACATGTGAACTATTATTATAAGCATTGATTAAGCACCTATTATATGTTATACACCTGTGCTAAAAAGTACAAAGACATCTCCTTGGGATGCCTCCTCATGGCATGGAGGAGGCTTTTTGGAAGCTCAGCGATGCATGAAAGACCAGCCGAGGTAAAGAGGAAGCACGAGCCACGTTGGCGGAGAGGGAGTCCACATGGACAAAATTGCCTCTTGCTGAGGTATTGAAATGTTAGTATCGATTCCTGCCTGAGGTAGAAATATTGAGCTGCGACGTGAGAGAACATCCGTGAGCTTTCTCTCAGTAAAACTCATTAAAGAATCTGGGAGCATTTTTTAACAAGGTTTAAAATAAAAAGCTTGAAAACAAACAAACAAAAAAGAAATAAAGAAAAGGTTGTCCAGGACCAGGATGTGATTTCCCTGCTTGGCAACAGCATATGTGGACAATCCAAGTTTTGTGACTCACTGCCACACTCTCCCAGCCTTACTTTCTTCATCTGTGAAAAGGGGACAATAATGCTGGCCCTCCTTCACTCGCTGGAAAGTTGTGGTTCCCTCTTGTTGCCCATTCTACACTTTAGAGATTTATTTCACACTGTTCCCTACTGGATGCTGTGTCCCAACCTAAAGGACTGTTTACTGTCTCAGAGCATTTATTTATGTTGTTTCTCATAACTGAAATATGTTGTTGTTGTTGTTCACTTGTTTTTCAGTCACATCCAACTCTTTGTGACACAATTTGGGGTTTTCTTGGCAAAAATGCAAATCTATCCCCCAGAAAATGAGAGTGTACATTCACCCACAATTACAGGGTCCAGGGGAAGAAGGGGCTTAAACTTAGATTACTATGGTAGTTTGGGTAGTGAGATGGAACTGAAGTAAATAGAACATTGGGACTGGAATCAGGAAGACTCCTTTTCCTGAGTTCAAATCCAATCTCAGATCCTTACTAGCTATGTGACTCTGCTCAGTTTCCTCATCTATAAAAAGAGATAGAGAAGGAAATCTTTGGCAAGAAAACCCCAAACGGGGTTTCACAACTGAAACAACTAAACAACACAAGGACAACTGTGGTTCTGAGGCACTGTGTAGGAAATATGTATGGATAAAAGGTACACTCACAAGTCAGTTCTTGGAAGTCCTTTCTCCAGTCCCTAGTTAGCATTCTTTTCTAGTTCAAAGGGTCACATGGCTTGAAACGGCTGCTTCCTACAGGTGCTACATTTGTCCCTTTTGGTCTTTGGTATAACTCTCTATTCTCTGGGATGAATGTGTTGTCTCCTACTGGTCATTTTCCTTCAAGAACACAGTTAATGGTTGGGAGCAAGGAGTGACAGGGAAGAGAGAGCAATTTCCTTTCAGGGGCGTGGCTTGGACTGTAATTAGCTTTCACTGCTAGACTAGACAAAAAGACCAGCTTTTGTTTGAAGAAGCTTGTAGTCATTGAAGAAATTGAAGGTTTTATCGTATATGAATGTAATGGAATATTATTGTTCTATAAGAAACAATCAGCTGATTGATTTCAGAAAGGCCTGGAGAGACATACAGGAACTGATGCTGAGTGAAATGAGCAGGACCAGGAGAACATTGTACACAATAATGCGATAATTAACTATGATGGACTTGGCTCTTTTCAGAAATGAGTGATTCAGGCCAGTTCCAGTAGACTTGGGATGGAGAGAGACATTCACATCCAGAGAGGGACTGAATGTGGATCACAACATAATAATTTCCCCTTTTTTGTTGTTATTGTTGTTTGCTTGCTTGTGTTTTTCTTTCTCACTTTTCCCCTTTTGATCTGATTTTTTTCTTATGCGGCATGATAATTATGAAAATATGTATACAAGAATTGTACATGTTTAATCTAGATTGGATGACTTGCTGCTTAGGAAAGAAGAGAGGTGGGGGGAGGGAGAAAAATTTGGAACACAAGGTTTTACAAGAGTGAAAACTAGCTTTGCATGTATTTTGAAAAATAAAAAGCTATTATAAAAGAAAAAAGAAAAAGAAAAAATTGCAACTCTTCTCATCTATTTTATTTCTATCTATCTATTCTATCTCATCTATTTCTATTTTTCCTGTTCAATTTTGGGCCTACATCACTATCCATCTGTAGTGTCTAACTAAGATACAGACACTGATGGCCCAGCTCAACAGGTTGCCCCTCTAACTGTATGGCATGGTCTAGTCAATCAACATTTTTCATCCACTTGTAAACTAAATGGATTATACATTTCTGGGTAGTTATGTGGAGATACACCACTAGATGGTACAAGCACCCAGTTTTCCAGTAATGATTTGCTAAGTGATTTGCCTGGACACAATCACTAGATTGGCACTATTTAAAATGTATGCTTTTTTAAGTTGAAAAGTAAAACACTTCAAAGTAATAGCTGCAAAACAACACTGCCTTCAACTTTTTTTTTTTAGTTTCTAGTTGCTGAGTTGTTTTTTAATGCCATAAAAGGTGCAATTAGAGAAACAATCAGGAACAATTTTTCTTTCTTTTTCTTTTCTCTTTTAATGTTGACAGTTACCTTGGTTATCATTATAGACTGAGGACAGATTCTGTCCAAAAAAAAATACAGGATTAGTACAAAGACAACTTTTCAAAATGTTCTCTTCAGTTGCTCCCTTTGGCTAGGGACACCAATAGCCATATCACAACATCCCATGGATGGTGAGATCATAGCATCCTAGCTTTAAAGTTGAAAGAGACTTTACAGGCCATCTGCCCTCTGGTCCAGTCTTGTCATTTTACAGATGAGGAAAGCAAGGCCCAGAAAGAGAAAATGGCTCTTGGACAAGGCCACATAGTATGTGACAGAGCTGAGATTTGAACTCAGATCCAGTGATAAGGCTAAAGTCAGTCTTTCAGATTCCACATTCTTTCAGCTACAGTACTCATTTGACTTAATAAGCTTCCAGCATAAAGTTTTACAATCTGGTGACAATCTGGAAAGCACATGTTCTGTCATCTAGATTTTTGAGGAGATCAAATTGGTAAGTCAAAAGCTATCAAATAAGTGAGCTAAATAAATTTGGTAAGAATTGATTACCTTTGGTGCTTATCAAATTTGGTGCTAATCAATTTGGTGCTTTTGGTGGTGATCTTTGGGAAAACCTGAATTCAAATTTGACTTTAGAAACTTCCTAGCTGTATGACTTTGGGCAAGTCACTTCACCCTGGCTGTCTCAGTTTCCTCATCCATAAAATGAACTGGAGAAGGAAATGGCAAACCTCTCCAGTATCTCATTCAAGAAGGTTAAGAAGAGTTGGACATGAATGAAATGACTGAACAACAACAGCAACAAGGTAGCATAGTAGACAGATCTGAAGTCAAGACCAACTAAGTTCAAATTCAGCTTCAGACACTTTTAGCTATGTGAGCCTGGGCAAGTCAACTAACCTCTGACCGCCGCAGTTTTCTCAACTGTAAAAAAAATAATGACAACAATAGCTTTCACCTGCTAGGTTAGTTGTGAGAATGAAATAAGGTAATAATTATACATTTTGCACATGCCTTCTCAAGGAAGGGAGAGAATCTGGAAATCAGAGTTTTAAAAACAAATGTAAAAAATTGTTTTATATGTAACTGGGGAAAATAAAAATATAAAATGATAATTATAAATAAAATTATATTTGTTAAATGTTTTTGCAAACTTTAAGGTACTATATAAATGTTAGCTCTTATTTTATTATTGTTATTATATAATATTTTTAAAAGTACATAAGGCACTTCACATACATTATCTCACTCAAGCCTGACAATAGCCTGGTAAGGTGAGAATGGCAGATATTTTTATCCCTATTTTACAGATGAGAAGTTAGACTAAAGGAAGTTAAGGGCCTCACACATGGTCATATAGCTATCAAATGCTAAAGTAGAAATACAAATTATCTAAGTATATATTTCAGGGCTCAGACACTCATTATGTCACTCAGGAAATAATTAGGGACAGTGGCAACAACTAAAATAATAACTCATTTCATTACAGTGATTTAATGTTTACAAAGTGCTTTTCTTGCAGCATTGTTGCGCAAGGTGTCTAGGTAGTACAAGCACATCAAAAGTAGGCAAGAGAATATGAGGCTCAGTATAGAAAATAATGCTTCCAGGACTTCCAAATTTGACTTTTCCCATGAGTCATTTGTTTATCATAACCATAAGCCTGGTGCTTGTGCCAAGGCAGGGGTCAAAAAGTGGTTAGGGATGCAGGTCAGAGGTCATGGATTATATTCCCCTTGCCTTAAAGCAAATCAGTCCTCTGTGATTTGAAAGCTACAAGTTAGGCCTCTGTTCTATGCAGTCAGAATCATGCTTCTGTATCTATCAGTAATCTAATATCTAATCTAATCTAGTATCTAATATCTATTTTCTTTTTCAAAAAAATTCATCTCTTCCTCCCACTATCCCCAATTCTCAATGAACAAAACCAAAAGAAAAGACAACAGAAATCAAACCCTGAAAAATAAGGCCTTCGACATATAACTATATAATATGTTTAAGTTACATCGGATTGCTTCCTCTCTTGGGGAGGGGAAAGGTTAAGGGAAGAAGGGAGAAAATATTTGGAACACAAAATCTTATGAGGATGAATGTTTAAAACTATTTTATGTGTATTTGGAAAAATAAAATACTTTTGACAAAAAAGAAGCTTTATGAGAAAAAAAGAACCAATGATCATTGCTATAAAATATTATCCTATCAGCAAATTATGGTTCAACTTTTGCCCCTGGTAATACATTTTTTATTTGTTCCCAAAGGCACTATTATTTTAATGTCATGAATAATAATTCAAAATACTTAATGTATATAAATATCAGCATAATGTGGCAAAACAAATTCCTATATTAGTCATGTTTGAAATGAATGTTTGTCTTTCTGCCTGGTCTTTTAAGCTGATCACCTTTGGGGGAAGAGGATGAGTAGTATGTTTCATCTTCATTCTTTAGGATTCATATTATTATAGGTATTAAAGTTCTAACATATTTAAAAATTGTTTTTTCTATAATGTTAACTTTGTATATACACTGTTCTCTTGGTTCTGCTCATTTCCTTATGTAACAGTTCATAGAAAGTCTTTCCAGTTTCCTCTGAGACTGGCCATTTCATCATTTCTTCTGGTACAATAATACTTCATTACTTTCATATGCCACAATTTATTTAGATGTTCTGCCATAAAACAGCCTTTTGATTTCTAATTTGGGGCTACCACAGAAAGAGCTGCTAAGAATAACTCTGTATATATGGGCCCTTTCTATGGTTTAGGCCTAAGTAGTCATCTCACTGAGTCAAAGGGTATGCATATTATAACAGTTTTATGGGCATAATTCTAAATTGTTTTCTAGAATGGTTAAATCAGTTCATAGCTGAACCAATTATTGTACCTGTCTTTTCACAGCCCCTCCAATATTCATCATTTTCCTTTTTTTGGTCATTTTTGGAAATGATGAATATGAGGTAGACTCTTAAAAGTTGTTTTAATTTTTATTTCTTTCATTATTAATAATTTAGAGCAATTTTATATGTTTGTGGATAACTTGGATTTCTCCCTTTGAAAACTGCCTATTCAACATTGTTGATGAAATTGTGAACTGATCCAACCATTCTGCAGTGCAATTTAGAAGTATGCCCAAAGGATTATCAGACTGCATATCCTTTGATCCAGCAGTGTCTCTATTGGGCTTATATCCCAAAGAGATCTTAAAGGAGGGAAAGGGACCTACAGGTGCAAAAATGGTTGTTGCAGCCCTTTTTGTGGTGGCAAGGAACTAGAAACTGAGTGGATGCCCATCAGTTGGAGAATGGCTAAATACAAGTTATGGTATATGAATGTTATGGAATATTATTGTTCTGTAAGAAACAATGAGCAGGAAGATTTCAGAGAGATTTCTTACTTCTTACTTCAGACTTACATAAACTGATGCTAAGTGAAATAAGCAGAATCAGGAGATCATTGTACACGGCAACAAGAAGACTGTACGATGATCCATTCTGATGGACGTGGCACTTCTCAACAATGAGATGATTCAGGCCAGTTCCAATGATCTTGTGATGTAGAGAGCCATCTACACCCAGAGAGCGGACTGTGGGAACTGAGTGTGGACCACAACATAGCACTTTCACTCTTTTTGCTGTTGTTTGCTTACATTATGTTTTCTTTCTTACTTTTTTCCTTTTTGATCTGGTTTTTCTTGTGCAGCAAGATAACTGCATAAATATCTATACATATATTGTACTTAACATATATTTTTAACATGTTTAACATATATTAGACTACCTGCCATCTAGGGGAGGGGGTGAGGAGAAGGGGGATAAAATTTGGAACACAAAGTTTTGCAAGGGTCAATGTTGAAAAATTATCCATGCATATGTTTTGAAAATAAAAAGCTTTAATAAAAAATAAAATTAAAAAAGAAAGAAAAAGAAAAAAGAAAGAAAGAAAAGAAAAGAAAACTGCCTATTCATAAAACCATTGACCATTTATATATTGGGGAATGGCTCTTAATTCTTAAAAATGTGGATAATTTAGGACAGATCCTTTATCAGAAAAACTTGCCATAAAGAGTCTTTCTCAGTTACCAGTTTCCCTTCTGATTTTACCATATTGGATTTGTCTGTGTTGAAGACCTCTAAATTTTTAAAAATCAAAATTGTTCACGTTTTTGTGTGATTTAGTATCCATTTTTACTCTGGGATCCAACAAAGGCCAAAAATCTGCTAGTGGCCCCTGCCCACTGTTTGACTGTTTCTATCATCAAGATCCCAAAATTACAGAATAAGCCACAGTGGACCATTTTCTTCACTCTCTATAAAAGATAGGTAGGTAGATAGATGTGGATACATAAATATGTAGACAGTCAGACTGAATTAATGGTATCCTACTGTTAGGGAAGTCTCTTGACCTGGAAAACAAGAAACAAAAAATGAAAAACTAAATGAAATTGAGGGCTCATCAGTGCTGATTAGTTTTCCTTTGTTAAGTGTCCCAAATAACAGTTTCTGGTGCAATCAGGCATTCTCATTAAGGCGGGCAGACCTTTCACCTCTTTCTTTACCAAGATCAAGGCCATCCAGCACAGACTGCTACACAAAACTCCACTCCTGCCTCACAAGATCAGTCTTGCACCCCCAGCTTCTTGCTTGGAATCTCTGACTGGATGTTTCTGATGCATCCCAAATTCAACACAGTCCAAACAGAATGCATTCAACCTTTTCCAAAACTAATCCATTGTCCTGGTTTACCTATTTCCGACAGGTGAGATGGTCACCATCTTTGTCAGCATCTTGGAGTCCACTTTGACTCCTCTCTCTTTCATCCTCTCTAGCAAATTATTCCCCAAGTCTTATTCTTTCCACCTCCACATCTCTCAAATCTGTTCCCTTCTCTCTGCTAACAGACCCTCATCATCTCTCACTCAGACTAGTACAGTAGCTCCTAAAAGGTGCCAGTTCCTATTTTCTTCCCTCTCTAATCTATCCATCATCCAGCTAACCAAGTTATAGTCCTAGAACACAGATCTGATGACACTCCCCCCCCAATTAAAACAAAACAAAACAAAACAAACTTTCATGGCTTTGGTTGCCTCTAGGATAAAGTACAAAATCCCCAGTGTGGCATTTAAAAACCCTCCACGACCTGGCCTCTACCTACTTTTCCTGTCATATTTTCTATTACTTTCCCGCACATACATTCTGTTACAATTCAATTTGTACACTCTTACTCCATACCCAACATTCCACCTCCCACCTGTGCATGGGCAACCCACCCCAAGGCTGGAATACACTCCTAACTTCCACCTCTCAGAGTATCTATCTTCTTTCAAAGCACAGCTCAAACACCAACCACCCACATGAAACCTTTCCTGATTCCCCCAAGCTTAAGTGTTCTTTTCTGGTCTTGAAATTACTTGTTCAAAATTGGGGATGCTTTGTATTTACTTCTCAATGCACATTTTCTATCCCCAGAGGAGAAAAGAACAGGGACTCTTTCATTTAGCACAGTGCCAGGTACAGAAGTATATCTCCAATTTCTGTTCAGTGAATCGTCTCAATGTCTTCCCATTTTTCTCTTACCAATCTCAGAGGGAAAAAAAAAAGGTATGTTCTCCTTGCCAAAGCTCACCCTCCCTTGTGCCCTTGACCTTGGCTCTTTCTGACTCTCAAGGGTTTTATTTGGCTAATCTTTTCAGACCACAAGGAGTCTATGCCCAGGGCATATTAAACTCATTAATGGAGGGCTGATTTTCCACAGGGTTTAGGGCCTTTGCTCTGAACAGTGTTTCTAGATAACCTACAAAGATAGAGAAGGATGACCAAACTCAGACCTGCGTGGAAATTCAGAATCATAGTCCCCATTTCAGTTATTGTTGTTGGTTTTTTCCAAATGACCTACAAAGCCCTCACAGGGGGCAACGTTGGCTTTAAATGGAAAATCAGAATCATGAATGATTTTAGATCTTTGTGGTTTTAAAGAAAACGTTCTTATTATAGAATCATAGAATCATGTTGAAACCCACCACTAGAAGCTCCAGGATGGAACTTCCAGAAAACAGAAAGACAGAAATGGCAGAGATTAGCAAGGGAACAAGAAACTAGGTAACCCAACAGAAAAAGATAGAGATCGGGGCCCCAGAACATTTACAAATTGTGCTTTACAAAGCTTCTTGAACTCTGCATTCCTTATGTTGGAGGCAGCATGTTGTAATGGCTAGCGTGATGGATTAGGGCAGAGATCTCAGTTTGAATTCTGCCTCTGACACTGATTGTCTAGGTGACTCTGGGAAAGACAGTTGAGCTCTCTGAGTATCAGTTTGCTCATCTGTGAAATGGTACCCAACTTATAAGGTAAAACAGTGCAATTACATTGGCTCTGGAGTCAAGATAATCCAGGCTCATCCCCTGACACAGCCATTGAGAATTTGGGTGACTTTGTACAAATCACTTCATTTCTGAGCTAAAGTTTCCTTATATATAAAATAAATTGAACTCAGTGGTCCCCAAGGTCCCTTGTAGCCCTAAATTCATGATCCTATGAGGGTTGTTATGAGGATCAAATAATCAGATCACATGTGGGTCTTTCAGACTTTAGAATGATAAAGAGATCTAAACAATTGTTAGAGAACTCATAATATGTCCTGCCATAATGAGAACAACTTCTCACACCTATCAGTAATATCAACAATGGTAGTCCTTGAAATGAGGGGATTCCCAAGCAAATTGACAAATAAGAGCCAGGCGGTGATGGAGGAATAGGAATAATCCCTTATAAGTAGGAGTCTTGGACAATCTACAAAGAGCTTTAAATGCACTTGTTTTTTCCAACCCCCACACCATGTGGTAGGTAGGGTGGTATCAGCCGGATTTTACAGATAAGGAAACTGAGGGTCAGAAAGATGAAGTGATTTATCCAAGGTCACACAATTTAATCAGTGGCCAAGTTAGGCTGTGAATTGAAGGGATTCTTGGTCAGATGTAGGCTAAATCTGAAGGCTTTTGAGGTCCCACTCAAAACCCTTTTTCATTCGGAAAAAAAAAGTGTAACCCCAGATACACAATTATATAAAATAGGTATACAAAGCAAACATTTACTGATAATAAATCATAATTTCAAGACCCCCACATTCACTTACATGACCCCATATGGGGTCAAGACCCACACTTTAAGAAGCTTTGCCTTAAAATACTGAGAGTCTGTGATTCTGTGCTTCTTTAACTCCATTTCAAGTTCTGTTCCCTCTGCACCACACAGCCTCTCAAGTAACGAGTCTATAGGAGCTAATAATACCAACCATAGCTTCCCTATTACCATCACTGATAATGGGTTTGAGTTTACATTTTACAGTTAAAGGAATCATTAGTGATGAGTATTCAGCATTAGTGAAAATATCCCCAGATTTTACAAACGTGACTAGAATAGTTTCAGAGATTCTTATATAAGTGCCTGGGAAGCTCTTTCTTTCTTTCATTTTCCTGGTACTACATTTATGAAAGGCAGTGTGGTATATACTGGCTGTATGTGACCCTGAACAACTCACCTAACTTTAGAGTGTCTTGACAACTCTATAGGACTAGAGGCTGCAGAGTGCATGCCAATAAGCATTGATAGAATGAATTGATAGAGTTTGCTATACAGAAGACATACCAGGTCTGAATCAAAAAGGATAAATACTTTTCTCTATGTGTACCTGAAGTGCGTTGTTATAAATTTAACAACCAGCTCTCAAAAAACAAACAAACAAAACAAACAAACAAACAAGCCTCAACTGTATAAATCACTTTTCTCTTTAATCTACACTATTAACATTTTCTCCATCACTTTTTAAGTCTAAGCACTCAACAAAGCAACAAATAAAGCCCTGATTTGCAGCTTTTTTCCTATTTCAGAGTTATAAATGTTCACACTGAAAATTTCACAATTGGGTCCTAGCTCCAGGACATACCTTATCATTTCCACACATGCCCTTCCCCAGAATACAAGCTCATTGAGGAAAATCCTCCCTAGTTCTCCTCAGCTTTCCTCCCTACAAACTCCTAGAACCCTTCATTCCAAGCAGAATATATGTCCTGAGATTGCAAGTGAGGGAGCCTAAATTTGGAACCAGTACAAAGGCCCCTTGACATCTGATGTTTTCTTGAGATCCAAGAGGCAAAAGGCCTCAGCTTTCTTTGAAAAAATAAGGAAAGCAAACAAGATGGTCTCTAAAGAACTTTCATAAGAAATGCATACCATCTGATGGAAGTGGAAATCTTCAACATAAAGAAGATCCAACTCACTTCCAGTTGATCAATGATGGACAGAGGTAGATACACCCAGAGAAGAAACACTGGGAGGGGAATGTAAATTGTTAGCACTAATATCTGTCTGCCCAGGTTGCATGTACCTTTGGATTCTAATGTTTATTGTGCAACAAGAAAATGATATTCACACACATGTATTGTACTTAGACTATATTGTAACACATGTAAAATGTATGGTATTGCCTGTCGTCGGGGGGAGGGAATAAGGGAGGGGGGGTAATTTGGAAAAATGAATACAAGGGATAATATTATAAAATATATATATATATATATAATAAAAAAAAAATTAAAAAAAAAAAAAAAAAAAAAAAAAAAAAAAGAAATGCATACCAATAAGTGTGTTCTTGCTAGACTTCACAGGCATGAATATTTTCAAATTAGAATTCTACTCCCTGGTCCTGGGATTACCTGTGACAGGCTTTCTAACTGATCTTCCATCCTCTGTCCAATTTGGAGCAAAGTACCTCATTCTAGGACTCAGTTTCCTTCTCTAAAATTAGTCACTGGGACTGGATAGTCTGTAAGGTTCTATCTGCCTCTAAAACTCCAGTGTCCAATGATTGCCTACATTCTCTCTGTTGAGCCTCATAAAAATTTTGAGGTCAGCAGGGTGTGTCATATTTCAAGTTTTTTGTGTTTTTTTTTCCCCTGAGGCAATTGAGGTTAAGTGACTTGCCCAGGGTCACATAGCCAGGAAAGTGTTAAGTGTCTGAAGCCACATTTGAATTCAGGTCTTCCTGACTCCCTGGCTGGTGCTCCATCCACTGCGCCACCTAGCTGCCCCTTGGGTGTGTCACATTTCACAAGAAGAAATAATCCCATGTGGTAATTTGTCTGAGGATATACAACTGGCCAACAGCCAAATTAGGCCTAGCTCCTGAATCCAAGTGATCATTTTCCACCGTGCCACACCATGTCATCCATGGAGATGGCCCATCAAATCCCATTACATCCAGGGCCTTCACCATTCTTGATTCAATTCACCTTTGGTGTCCCTGCCCCAATCGTGGAAAGTCACTTATTTACTGGTCACTCTCCACTCCTCTCACCCCACACTGTGATTTCCAGCCACTACCCTCCTCCCAGTTCACCTAATGTCTTGCTGGTCCATGTTCAACTTCATGGTCAACCTCAAACGTGATCTCTTCCACAATGGGAGATGCTCTTGTCCCCTTGGAGAAGCAACAGAGTAGAGTAGGGGGGGAAAAAAGCTTTGTATTTGGAGCCAAGCCCCTTGCATTCAAATTCCAGCTCTGCTACTTCTCCCATGTGTAACTATGAGTATGTTATTTCTCTCTGGTCCTCTTATGTAAGATGAGGGGTTTAGAATAGATGACTTCTAAGATTCCTTTCCTCTCTATCTCTATGATTCAGTGACCTCTAACATTGGTACCATAAGAAATGGATGCCAGTCTCCATTCTAGTCTTGCCTGTTGAGACCATCCCTGTTCATTCTCCTTGTCAATTTGCTCCATTTCTGCTCCCAACCTAAAGAACTATTAGAGGAAGACTCAGCATCATGTGGGTATGGCCTACTACAAATTTACGCCACCTACCTTTAGTAGGGCCTTTGCCACTATTTTCTCATTGGTTTTCCACTTGTTACAGAACAAGATCTCACCCCACCACTGCCATCACCCCTCGTCCACCTGGCTCTCAGCTGATAAATTCACACTAAGATCAAGGCCACCTAGTTAATATAAGTTGTCTCAATAGCTTTCTGACTCTACATCGCTCTCTCATTTTTATTACTAGTATCAAAGGTCAAGATTTTCATTCTTCTCTTTAATTTGAGTCCATTCAAAAAGCATTTATTTACATGCTTAAGTACAAAGCACTGGAGATACAAAGGTATGAGCTAAAAACCTTGACCACAGTTGGCTGTACCATTCCGATCTTGCCTTCCCTTCTGAACCAATGATGTTTCCATTTAGTAATGAGCCACTCAAGCTAAGCGAGCTTTTCAATGACCATGTTCGCCAGTCAGGGTGGATCTTCTAGAACCCTACTGATACTTGGGCTGTCTGTCTACTAATGCCATGCATGTGAAGCAACCCCTCAATTGCTATATTTTCTATTTTTAAAAACATCCTTATTAAATATCTGTGAAATAATGATTAATATTAATTGCATTTGTGTAGATATGAATTAGAATAGAAAATGGACCCAAAGCAAAATTTGAAGGAATGCTATGTAGTGTAACATTATGTATAATATTATGTCATATATAAAGTGTTCTCTTTCATTTCAGAAACTGTCTGCCTAACTTGCCCTCTACTCTTAGGTATAATAATAATAATAGATAAGATTTTTCTAGCACCCACTATGTGCCAGACACTGTGCTAAGTGCTTTACAATTATTATCTCAATTGATCCTATCCCCACTTTACAGATGAGGAAACTGAGGCAAACAGAGATCAAACGACTTGCCCACAGTCACACAGCTAGCAAGTGTCAGAGATCACATTTGAACTCAGGTCCTCCTAACTCCAATCCTAGTATTCTACCCACTAGACCACCAAGTCTAAAGCCCATATATCCCTCACTTGGAGGTCTGCTCTGAATTTCAGCAGTATGCTGGATGTGTTCAGGCTGGTTCCACCTTGGATTCTACATTGAAAACTTTTCCACCTCCTTAATAGCTCCATACATAGAACCTGTGGGGAGATCCTTGAAGGATCACCTTTCCCATCTCATCAGATTGCCACAAAAACGGAAAATCTTTCAAATTCCTTGGAATTCCAAAGCCCTCCCCAATCCAATTCCTGCCTGACCACAGCCACATCATTCCCTGTCACTCACACACAGACTCTTGGCCTGGACCGCTCTCCCTCTGTACCTCTGTGTCCTTCAAGGTTCAGCTCAAGGGTCACCTTGGCCTTTCCTAAATCTCCCATCCCCATTACTCTGTATTTATTTAGTATATCTTTTATATTTGCAGAACTGTATATATGTTTTTCTCCCAATAAAGCATAAATTTCTTGAGGGCAGGGATTGTTTTTGACTTTGCATGCCCACATTGGCCCAGTGGCTACACATAGTTGGCTCTTGTTTGAAAATACATTTTATCTTTTTCAATCAACAAAAATCTGCCTTCTCTCTCTCCCTACTCCCCTCAGTTTTCCATTGTGGAAGAAAGAAAAGGAAAATCCTTTATCACAAACATATGTAGTCGAGCAAAACAAAAGCCAACATTGGCCCTATCCAAAACAAATATATCTCCATTTTGCCTAAAAGGAAAGAAGTTACATTCTAGGGCAGAAGTCTCAGACATAAGGCCCCAAGTTGCATCACAGCCCCCACTACTCCCAAGTAGATCCCAACCAGATTAAAATTCAATTGGGAAATATTGATCAAAATAAATTAAAACATAATATACCAGGGAACAAGGTTAACATTTGGTTTTCTAAGTCAAGAAGCAATGGCAGGGATCCTCATGCATATTTTAGTGACTCCTGGGTTTTTTGTTTGTTTGTTTATTTGTTTTTACTGTTATAAGGGAAAAAGGAATGATATATTGTATTTAAGCAGATAAATTTGAAATAATTTGAGGAGGGAGAGAATCCTAATAGCTACTGGAAATCAGGGAATACTTCATAGAGGAGGGAGCACCTGAGTAGGCTTTGTGCAGCCCTCTCCTCTGTGGTTCTCATGTCAGCTCTCTCGGAGACTTAGCTCCTATATCCATCCCCTTCCTCTCTAGCAACTGATCTGCTTTCCAGATCCTTCTCTTGTCACTTCCTATCAATATGGCTTCCCCTTTTTGGGGTCTCAGCCATCTCCTCTGGAAAATAAGAATCCTTCTTATTTTCTAAGGTCCTTTTCAGTTCTAAAATTCTATATTTCTATGTCTCTCTCCCACTAGTTCCTTCCCCTTGGCTTTCAAAATGTACAGGTCTTTTCTGCCTGGGGGAAAAAAACAAATAACCCATCATTTGACCCCCACCGCCTCTTGTATGTACAATACTTCTCCCAAGCAGGCCTTCTTGCTAGTTGCTGGGCAACCGCCCACTTCACTATTTAATTGAATCCTAGCCTGCAGCTCCCTTTGATTTTTCTGATTTAACTGCAGAACAACAATGTCAGATTTATCCGTAGCTACACAGCTCTCTCTAGAGGACCATTACATGTACTGTTCCAAAAACTGGAAAAAGAGAAAGCACTGGCTCTTGGTCTTTCCAAATTTGATGATTTCTTGTACCCAGGGCAGTCAGATATAGGGCAAAGAACACCATCAAGGGTTTTTGAGGCCCCGAGCCCCTTACAAGTCCCAACAGCCCCTATGGATGGCTTGGAATAAACTTTGTGACTCAAAACACCTCCTGGTGCCCTAGTTTCAAGTTGAAGTATGCAAATCCAAGAGATGGAGGGGAAACACGAGTTAGTCAAATGGTCACCCCTCAAGGATCCGGCACATCATCCAGCCCACTGTTTCACTCTTGACACTTAGGGCTGACAACGTTCTCCAGCTAAAAGAGTGGGCCTCCTGGGAGACGAGGCCTTAGAGGCCCATCTAGTCCAATTCTGTTATTTTACAGAGGTGGAAACTAAGGTCTAAAGGGAGGGAAAGGATGTGGCCAAGTCACACAGACCAGAGCCAGAATTTAAACTCCAGTCCTGTGATGCCAAGGATGGCATACTTTCCATCATATCATGCTGCCAATTTTGAGAAGTAGAGTCCACTCCCAAGCTGGAGCCCCTGGCACCTCAAGAACAGAAGTTTGGGCAGGAATGGTCAGCTTCAGGCCCCACCAGAAAAGGAATCTAAGTCGGGGCAAAGAGGCTTCAAGGTACTATCTCTCCAGAGACCATTCTGGAGCACATTGCTCCCTCCCCTTCATCCATTTCATCTTGCATCAATTTAATTCAATTCAAGAAATATTCCCTAATTTCTAAGGGAGATATAAGTCCCTATTCTCAAAGAATTTACTGCCATCTACCCTGACATAGCATAGTTTATCAAAAAGTAGAATGTGACCAAAGGGATCTTGGCCAGACCAAGCTCAAGGGATGGCAGAACATTTGAGGAGTTACTTTCAGTTGGGGAAATCAAGAAAGACTTCATGGAAGAGGTAGCAACTAAGTTGAATCTTGAATCTACATCTCTATAGGGTAGATGAGGTAAGAAGTGAAAGGGACTACAGCAAAGCCTTCAAGGAGATGCTCATTAGGTTAGAAAGTAGAATGAATAAAGGAAGTCATATGCAATAAAGCTGGAAAAGTAGACTGGAACTTTAAATGCTATACTAAGCAGTTTGTATTTTAACCCAGGGGCAAGGAGGAGCCAATGCAAGTTTTTATGGAGGAGAATGAGATGGTCAGATCTAAGAAATGGGTAGATTGTTCTGGCAGCTGTGTGTCTGAGATCCATTTGGAGATGTTCAGGAAGCTTCCTGATCAGCCTTGACTGCCCTGAACCAATCTTGGCTCCCTTTCAGATCCACTGACAGCTCTATCTGTGTCATCCCATGTTGACCAAGACTGACTAACCAAGCCTTTCACCAACTACATCTGGTACTGGAAACCAAGCCTTCCCAACACAAACTCCACACGTGCAGCCATTTGATAGGACTATTTTCTATTTTTAAAAAATCTTCATTAAAATGCCTTTAAAATTTTGATTGATGATGTATATAGGTGTATATATATGTGTATATATATATATATATGTATATGTATACATACACACATATGAATGAGAAGAGAAAATACCACTTAGAGCAAAATGTGAAGAAATTCTATATCTTGTTGGATTAGCTAGGTGGTGCATGGATAGGGTGCTGGCCTTGGATTCAGGAGGACCTAATTTCAACCTTGGACACTTGCTAGCTGTATGATCCAAAGCACTCGCTTCAACCTGGTTGCCTCTCATCTATGAGCTAGTTCCCTCTAACTTGAAGTATATCCAATCTCTACTAAGACTCACTTTGCCTGCAGGTTTACTTTTTGAGCCCAAAGCAGATTTCTCCTGAGGTTCCACCCACTCCAATAATGCTTTGATTATGTTCTACAGTGGCACTGGAAATCCCCTGTCTTATGCCTACATACAAATTCTTGGAGGCTCAATCCTGAGTCATCAGACTGGTTTGAAAGTTTACTGCCTCAGCCTGTTCCTCTAAGCTTCAGGGATGCAACCCATTGCATCACCAAATCATGGAAGGTTAGAGCTAAGAGGGACCTGGGAGACCACCTGGTCCAACCTCTTCATTTTCCCAGAGAAAATTGAGGTCCAAAGAATGGGAAGTGGCTTTCCCCTTTACAAAGTGGATTAGTGATAGAAATGAGACTACCAATCTAGGCTGATGATTCTTACTGTTCTCGGTGTTCCTCACAGGATTACTTCCCTATCCCATATTTGAAAGGAGAGATTGGTCCGCCACTGTGGTTTAGCCTTTTCACCTTTTGGGGGGCTTGCTCTCTCTACATCCAAATCAAAAGAGAAAAATCTATATTACACAGTGACTAGTTGAGGTTTCATATCAAAACCCATGACTCTCACCTTCCAATTAAGAGATTATTACCACGATGACTAATTTACCAATGCGGCACAGATATCACTCATCCCTCTCTCAATTACTCACTCACCTGCTTCTATCAGCTTTCAAATCAATGGTTAATTAGCATAGAAAAGAGTTTCTTTACCTAAGTAAGCTGGAAAGTGATCTTAGACAACTTTTGGACCAAACCTCCAGGCAAGCAGTTTCTCCTTCTCTTTCTTTGAAACACCCATGGTGAGCAAGTACTGTTTTTAAAAGAATGATTTGTCCCTGAGATGTAAAAGCTCTATGCACAAGTACATATGCATTGGTCCCTAAAACTGGTCTGCTGCTGGCAGATCTGGATGTTAAATAATCATGGGGAAAGAAGGCTCATATGTCTTGTTTAATAAAATGAGGTTTCATCCAAAGGATTTGGACACCAGACTGTGGTGTATCATCTTTTTTTATTTTTTATTTTTTTTTAATTTTTTTCCTGAGGCTGGGGTTAAGTGACTTGCCCTGAGTCACACAGCTAGGAAGTGTTAAGTGTCTGAGACCAGATTTGAACTCGGGTCCTCCTGAATTCAGGGTTGGTGCCCTATCCATTGCACCACCTAGCTGCCCCCTGTCATCTTTTTTAAACATACATAACGTGGGGCTTTGGGAACGAGGCATTTCATGCCTTCCCCATCATCCTCAGTCCTCATAGGCTGAGTCTAGGAGCAAAATTATCCACATGGCAGCATCTTCACTCTAAACTGGCCTCCTACGCAGCTCCCCACTTCCTTTTTTAAAATTCACTCAAGTATTCTTCATCAGTGAGGAAATAAAAAATCTTTTTCAGTTCTCAGTCAGTATTCACCCCTGCACCCCACCCCCACCCAACACAGCAAGTTAGGCCATATGTGTCACTTTGTTTTATTCAAATGAGTGCAAATGTCAACCAATTGAAGACCCAGAGATGGCTGTGGTAAGGTCGCCCATAGCCCCAAAAAGCCAACGCACTGAGTGGATGTCACCCTGTCAAATACCTTCCTGGCTGCCCTTTGTGATGAAGTGATTGAAGGGGAGCCAAGCAAAGAGGCTGAGGGAGCAGGTGGCAACTTGAAAGACACCTTAAAAAGATCCTGTATTCATTTGGATTTTTTCCATTTGGTTGAATCTCACTGGATTGGCAACAATTTAGCAAACTAGCATCATAAATGAGTCTGCGGATTGTTTTTTTCCCCAAGAAGTTCTTAGAGTTGGTCCTCAGTTTTAGATTCAAGTGGGGTTTGATACTTATTTTCCAGAGCACCGAGCATCTCAGAATGCCTTCCCTGGCTAAAAAGTGCTAATGGGACATGACCTCTGTGATGTACTGACTTGTTGAGTCCAGGCCTAGGAAAACAATTTCCAGTCCAACATCACTTTGTGATAATCAAACTCATTACACAGGGAGTTGGGAAATTAAGTGGTTGGCACACAGGAGTTGGAAAAGACCAGAGTCTAAATCCTGCTTCAGACACTTAGTAGTTGGGTTACCCTTGGCAAGTCATTTAACCTCTCTGTGCCTCAGTTTCTTTATGTGTAAAATGGAGATAATAATATCTGTGGCAATTACTTTCCAAAGTTATTGTGAGAATCAAATGAGATATGATGTACATAAAGTGCTTTGCAAATCTTAAAGCACTATAAAATGCCAATGACTATTCTCCGCTGTAATTCTATAAAGATTTACCAAAAACCAGATTCGCTTCAATAAGCATCTTTTAAATACCTACTTTATACAAAATACTATATTAGACCAAGAATACAAAGACGTCATAAAACAGTATCCTCTTCCTTCAGAAGGGCCTTATGTTCTTACATGATACTCATCTCCAGATTTCAAGCAATTTCCCTGGCGGTACCCTCATGTGGACCTCTCTCCCTCTTCAACTTTGCCTCCTGGCTTCCTTTAAGTCTCAGCTAAAGTCCTACCTTAATCCTTATACCTTTCCTCAGAGATAATCTCTAGCTTATCCTGCCTGTATCTTGGTTGTACAGGGATATTTACATGTCTCCTGCCTTAGACTGAGAACTCCTTGAGGTCAGAAACTGGTTTCTGCCTCTATACCTTCAGTGCTTAATGATATTAATGCTTGTTGACTTATTGACACCTGAGGAGACGTAACATAAGCACAGACCAATCAGTCCAAAGTCTACACTTGCTTTTGCTTCCCTTTTTTCTCATTTTTTTTTCCTTTTTGATCTGATGTTTCTCATGCAGCATGGTAAATGTGGAAATATGATTAGAAGAATGGCATGTGTTCAACATATATTGGATTACTTGCTGTCTAGGGGAGAGGGGAGGTGGGAAAGGAGGGAGAAAAATTTAGAATGCAAGATTTTGCAAGGCTGAATGCTGAAAACTATCTTTGCAAATATTTTGAAAATAAAAAGGTATTATTAAAAATTAAAAAAGAAAAGTTCTTTGTGACCCTCAAAAAAAAGTCTACATGTTAGGAGGGAGAACCTATGATTTCATCAATGTGGGGATCTCCTAATATAGAAATGGCCCAAGTGATAAAGAGCAGCAACTTGTGTATCATTTTTGACATTACAAAGTAGCCTGAAGCACTAAGAGCCTGAGTAGCAGATACTATATATCAGAGGCTACACTTGCAACTCAGTCTTCAGACTTCACAGCCAGCCCTGTAGCCACTAGATCACACAAGCTCTCGAATAAAAATCCCAAACATGTACATCCAAAGTAGTTTCAAGAGGCCAAGAGTGCTGACAACTATGGGGAGTCAGGCAAGGCCTCATGAAGGAGGTGATAACATCTGAGATACGCTTTGAAGGAAGGCAGCAATTCCAAGATGGGGCAGTGAAGGAGGAGTAAATTCTAGATAGGGAGACCATTTGTCCAAAGGCAGCAACAAGAGATGGAATGTTGTATAATGTTAACTAAGTCTGTTGGATTAGAACATTAGGGGCAGCTGGATGGTGCAGTGTTCAGAGCACTGGCCCTGACAACAGGAGAACCAGAGTAGATTTCAAATCCAGTCTTAATACACATAATACTTCCTAGTTGTGTGACTCTGGGCAAGTCACTTAACCCCAGTTGCCTCAGTTTAAAAAAAGCCACAGCAAAAAGAATACACAAAGGGGATTAATGTGCAATAAGACTGCAAAGATATATATGAACCAAATTTTGGAGGGCTTTCAATTCCAGGTTGAGGGGTTTATATTTTATCAAAGAATTGACTAGAAGCCATTGAAGATTCTTTCCCTTGATGAGAAAAAAATATGGTTTAAAATTACTGAACCATTCATTGTCCGAGGCTTGGAATTCTTTGGTGGCACATTAAATATCCTGGATACTACAAGCCAAACTTCCTAAGGAGGCAACATGGTATAGTGAATAAGGTCCTGGCCTTAGAGTCAAGAGAATCTGAGTTCAACTCCTGCCTCAGATACTTATTGGCTCTCTATTCCTAGGTAAGCTACTTAATCACTCTGTGCCTCAGTTTCTTCCTCTGTAAAATGGAGTGGTGGACTCAATGGCCTCTAAGGTTCCTTCCATCTCTAAATCTAGGCTCTTATGTCTGACCTTGGTCAAATCACTAACTCTCAGTGGCCTGGGTAACTCTCAAATTATAAATTACAAAACAGCTGCAAGTCTACTTTGTTGCAAGGAATTCCCTCAGAGGAGCTCCCTACATGGACAAAATCACGGATCCACTAAAAAAAAGGGGGGGGGACTTACAGGGTTTGTTTTTTTTTTCATATATTTCATTAATGTACCTATTCTTTAATTTCTGGAAATACAGGTTGCTTCCATTTTATTATTTTATGTTTAGTGCTATTTGCAAATAAAGTACCTACAAATAGGTCCTTTCCCCTCCATGTTAAATTGCTGCATCAGACAACATCTGTTACGGGCCAGAACTCTGAACTTGAAACAAAAAATTCTTACAAGGTGCTAAGTCAGTGGAATTGAGAAAGATAACAGTTATCTAATTTAGCGTGGTTCAGTATGGTTGATCTGATCCTACAAGGAGATGTTACGGGCCAGAACTTGAAACAAGGTACTGAGTGGAATCGAGGAGACAGTGGTTAAATGTAGTTTAGCATTGATTTGATCCTATAATAAATGATGGTTTCCTAGTGATATAATGATTGATTTGTACTCACTGTGTAGCATATAAACTAGAAGCTCAGCCAGGGAGATTCAAAGATTCAGAGACAAGCGGACAAAAGGCTGGAGGCTGAAGGCTGGAGCACAAACCCTTGGACTCAGACAGATTCATCCCATCTCATAACACTTTGGTGTCAGGCTCTCTTCCTTCACTTCTCCACTGAAACCCAAAGGCTCTCCAGAAAGCTGCCCAGCCCCAGGAAGGAGATAATAAAGGATCTGGACTAGAAGAAAATTAACCGGGTCCTAGAAAAGGAGACAAGACTTTGAAAGAAACAATAAAGGATTTGGACTTTAACCTCTGACTACTCCTGTGGTGATTACTGAACTGAAAGGAAGGCTGCTCCCAGAGATCCCAAGAAAACCTCAACAGAGAACATTACATTTTGGAGAGAACATTACAAACATACTCTCCAAAACATCTGCCCCAAGGTACAGTCCCACTAACAATATATCAGAGTGCCTGTTTCCTCACATTCCCACCAACTCTGGACTTTATCCTTTTTTTGGCTATTTATGACATACTAATGGGTACAGGACAATAGCTCAAGGTTATTTTGATTTGCATTCCTCTTGATTATTTGCTTGAACATCTATTCATACGGTTATTAACAGAGTTTGTATTTCCTCTTTTATAAATTGTTCACATGGATTCTACCATTTAAGAGTGACATTGACACACTAGAGCATGTTACAAGTTGGGTAGTAAGTCATGGTGAGAGAATCAGAAATTACACTATGCAGAAACAAAGGACTTAGTTTCCTCTAGCCTGGAGAACAATCGACTAAGGAGGACCATACCAGCTGTCTTCAAGCCTACCTCTTCTACATGGTTATTGGTCAAGTAGACTAAGTTCTCTGTCACATGACAGTCCTTCAAAAAGATGTAGTTACATCAGACAAAACTAGAACCAACAAGTGTAAATCATAGGAAGTCAGATTTGTGTTCAGTATAAGAAATTACTTTTTTTTACAAATACATTTTTCCCCAAGGAGGAAGGGGAAAGGGAGAGAGAGGGAGAGAGAGAGAGAGGGAGAGAGAGAGAGAGAGAGAGAGAGAGAGAGAGAGAGAGAGAGAGAGAGAGAGAGAGAGAGAGAGAGAGAGAGAGAGAGAGAGAGAGAGAGAGAGAGAGAGAGAGAGAGAGAGAGAGAGAGAGAGAGAGAAAAGGAAAGGACTGACATAAATATTTTTAATAATATTTTAAATATCTCCTGGAGTGATGACTTCTTTAAGGTATAAGTCCAATAATGGAGTCTCTAATACAAAGAATATGGACTTTTTACTCACTTTCATTTCATAATTCCAAATAGCTTTCCAAAATGGTTGCACCATTTCACAGCTCCAGCAACCAGATACTAGTATAACTCAATCCCTCCAATGATTGAATATTGCCATTTTTTGTCATCTTTGCCAATTTGAAGGTTGTGAGGTGAAACCTCAGGATTTTTTTTTTTGATTTGCATTTATCTTATTAATAATTTCTTTCATGTGGTTGCAAACATTTTTCAATTTTTCTTTTGAGAAATGTTTATATCCTCTGACCATGTGACTATTGGGAAATATTTATATCTACATATGTATATCTTATATCAATCAATCTATTTATTTATCTATATAGGATGGACACCAGACCCTTATCAGAGAAGTTTTATACAAAGACTTTTTTCCCATCCAACCACTTCCCTTGTTAATCTAGGTGCACTGATTTTATCTGCAAAGAAACTTTTGTTTCAAATAATCCAAAGTATCTACTTTATCTTTTACAATTGCTTTTCTCTTATTTGATTAAGAATACATCTTCTACCCATAGGTGTGAGAAGTATATGATATATTTTCTCTTCTAATCTTTTTATACATAGTATGAATATTAAGGTTAAGTATTCTATTTAGAATGTACTTTGGAATATGATATAAGGAATGAGCCTAAGCCTAATTTCTGTGAGACCTCGTTCTAGTTTTCGCAACAATGCTTATGATGCAAGTAGATTTGTCCTAGGTGATTTATGTTTTTGAGTTTATCAAACACTGGGCTGTTGAGTTGTATGGTTTGTAATTCTCCCTTGTCTAGTCTGTTCCATTGATCTACCTTTTTGTTCCTTAACCAATACCAGATGGCTTTGATGATTAGTGATTAATAATATAATCTGGGATTTGGAAATTGTACTCTCCCTTTATGCCTTCTTCTTTTCATCATTTCCCTTGATATTCTAGATTTTTTGTTTTTCATTATTATTTTTTTCAAGTTTTAGAAAATTCTTCAAAAATCACCCTTGCTGATTGGTATAGCATTAAAAATAGAAATTAATTTTGGTAGCATTATCATTTTTATTATATTGGCACAGCCTATCCTTAAGCATTGAATATTTCTCTAGCTATTTAAATTGCTCTTTATTTTTTTGTTTTTCATTATTTCAAGTTTTAGAAAATTCTTCATAAATCACCCTTGCTGATTGGTATAGCATTAAAAATAGAAATTAATTTTGGTAGCATTATAATTTTTATTATATTGGCACAGCCTATCCTTAAGCATTGAATATTTCTCTAGCTATTTAAATTGTTCTTTATTTTTTTAAGGAGCATTTTGTAATTGAATCTATATAAGATCTTTTGTGAGCTTTGGTAGACTAATCCCCAGATATTTTATGCATTTTATAATTATTAAGAATGGAATTTCTTTTTTATTATTTATTCATGTGTTTTATTTTTATTACATAGGAATGCTGTTGATTTTTGAGGATTTATTCTGTAGCCTGCAACTTTGCTTGAAGCTATTGTGTCAATTAATATCTTTGCTGATTCCCTAGGATTTTTCAAGTAAGCCATTATCTTGTCAGCAGAGATAGTTTTATTTTCCCTTTACCTATCTTTATTACTTTAATTCCTTTCTCTTGTCTTATTGCTATTGCTAGCATTTCTAGAAGTATATAAAATAATAGTGGAGAGAATGGGCTTTATTCCCATACTTACTGGGAATTGTATCCCATTGTATGATGCTCTCTTTTGGTTTTAGATAGATCCATTTTATGATATTTTTTAAAATTCCTTTATGCCAATTGTAGGGTATTTTTTTTAACATAAAGGAATGTTGTATTTTGGTAAAGACTTTTTCTGCATCTATTCAAATGATCCTGTGTGTTTGGATGTTTTGGTTTTTAATGTGACTAATTATGTTGATTATTTACCAAATGTTGAACCACCCTTGGAATAAATCCCACTTAGTCATAATAATGATTTCCTGCATAAGTCATGATAATCTCTTTGACAGGATTTTGTTTAAAATTTTGGAATCAACATTAATTAACAATATTATCCTTGAACTTTCTTTCTGTCCTTTATCTTCCCCTGGTTTAGGTATCAGGACTTTATCTGTCTCATAAAAAGATCGTGGTAAGGTTCTTGCTGTCTCCGTTTTTGAGAATAATTTGCAAAGTATGGATACTGACTGTTTTTTGAAAGTTTGATAGAATTTTCCTGGGAATCTATCAGGATCAGGAGTTTTTTTCCTTGGTATTCCTTTTATAACTAGATCTATTTCCTTTTCTGAAATTGGGTTATTTAATATCTCTATCTGGCCTTCTGATAGTTAGGGTTTTCCTCTATATTCTTTTGTGTTCTGTTTTGTTAGCACATAAATGTGCATAATAAAATCTGATTATTAATCTATTTCTTCTGGTTTTGCTGTGAGTCTTACTCATTTGCTATTTTATTGATTTTCTGTTCTCTTTTTAATCATATTAGCTAAAGGTTTATTAATTTTACTGAGCTTTTCAAGGAACTAGATTTTAGTTTTAGGTATCATTTCTATGGATTTTTGGTTTCCAATTTATTAATTTCCCTTCTAATTTTTAATATTTTTCTTTTTTTTCTTTTAAGTTTGTTTGTTGGCTTTTTAATTCTGTAAATGCTCATTGAGCTCATGAATCCTCTTTTTTTTCTATTTTGTTCATGTACATAAAGATGGTTTTTTTCCTCTAAGAACCAATTTAGCAGCATCCCAGAAATTTTGGTGTGCTATTTCATCATTATCATTTTTCTTTTACACAATTATTATTTTTATGCTTAGTTCTCTGACCCACTCACTATTTAAGATTTCATTGTTATGTCTCCATTTGGATCTGTATTTTTTGTTTGTAGTTCCTTAACGAATGACTTTTTATTGAGTTAAGGATCTATAAAGAATGTATTAAGGATTTCTGTCTTTTTAGATTTGTTTACAATATCTCTGTGCCCTAGTATATATGATCAATTTTTATAAGCATTCTATGTGGTACTGAGAAACATGAATTTGTTTTGCTATCCCATTTAAAAAATATCATGACTTTAAACACTGATTTCTGCAGGACTTTGTGCAATTCCATTTTTCCTTTTGTTTATATATGATAGACCAAACCAAAAGAGGGACAGGGAAATCTCCTGTCACAATTATTTTACTATCTATATCTTCTTAAAACTCAGATAATATTTCCTTTATGAATTTAGATGCTTAAGGCATTTGGCGAATATTAAGTTAATTACTGTCATTGATTTTTGTCTACAGTTCATTTCAGCATAATATAGTTTTCTTGTTTATCCCTTTTTTAATATTTATTTTTGGACTGTAAAATTTCTGCTTTTTTGGATTCCATTGATATACAGTAAATTTTCTCTTTCCCCTCAGTATTATTTTTGTTTTTAAAATGTGCTTCTTGTAAGCAATAGATAGTAGGGGGTTGTTACAATCTGTTACCCTTTTTCCTTTGATTGGATTGTTTAATTCATTCACATTTAAAGTTGGGGGGGTTAGATTTATATATTTTTTCTCCATCTGTCTCTAAAATTGGAGCTTTTTTTCAAAGCTATATTTTTCCCTTTTTCACTATAAACACAGTACTAAATTTGTTCAGTTACTTTACATTAATCTTTTTTATGGTGGTCATGTTCACATTGGCTCCCTTTCCCTTCCCTGGTTTCCCTTTTCATGTTTGTTACCCTTTTCTCTTTGAGGTTTTGCTTATTATTCCTTTTTCTCGACTGTTTTTATCTGGTTACACAATTCTTCCTTCCCTTATTCCTCTGTCAAATAGATTCATTCCCCTTTTCTCTCCTCTCCTTCAACTAATTCTGTTCATTATTATTTTTTTTAATTTCATTTTTTGTACCATTTTCCTAAACAGATTTCTCTTACTCTATTATCCATACTCTCTTTCTGACTACTGCAGACCTTTGTTCTCTGGTTCACAACCCCCATAATTATCTGGTCTCTCTCTTTTATCCATTTTCCTCACATAATCAAAACTTTTAAGATATTCATTCTAAGCTCTCCTCTCTAGGTAGTTTCTGCCGCTGCTTTGTAGAGCTTATCCTGTGGATTCCTCTTTTCCATCATGACTCACTCCCAGAACAATGCCAATTATTGTACATATCAGAGAGGACACAGTTTCCCAGCAGGGTTCCTCTTCTACCACATCTCTGATTATCTAGCCCATCACTGATCTGTACTCTCCCCAGGTTACCTTTTTTCCTCATTTGCCTCAAAATCTCTTCCCTGGGTCTATGTTCTCACATTCCCCCAGGTGCCAGAAGTTCCAACTTTCCCTCCTACCAAGCTAGACTGAGTAAATTCTTAAATCTCAAATTTTCCGGGCCAGACCCACTGCCAGTGTCTCATCTCCTTTCACAGACAATTTCTCTTCACCCATAGGAGCATTCATCATTGGAACCCCTCTCACGGCCAAAGCAAATCCTGCTTCCTTTCCCTTTTTCAATCCTTCCCCATCCTCCTCACCTCTCTTTCTGGGACCATAAAAGTCACCTTCTCCTCATTGTTAGCCCTTGATTTGAGCCCCACCCATCACACATTCACCTCTATCCCTTTGCTTTCCTTCCCCCCTTTTCATATACCCTCCATTGTTATTAGGGTAGGTTCCTCAAAACAAATAAAACAAAAAACAACCTACCATCTGCCTTTAAGGCCAGGTGCTGTCTAAAAATCTGTAGGACAGCCTCTTCAGTGCTGATTCCAGGGGACTTTCACCTTCACCTGTCTCCAGCTGTACATTTAGGAAGAAGTTTCTTACTAGTCTCTCTGTTGTCAGTCTGTCGCTGTAGCTGTCTTTGGCTGCTGTATTTATTCACTCCTTCTGCATTTCTGTTGTTTGGAATACCTGAAAATCAAATAATTCCTTCAGTTTCTGGTTTTCTCTTTCAAACTGTTTCAAATGCTTCTTTTTATTTTACTTAGAATTTAGCTTTTTTCATTTACACTTAAGCTCAGATTTATATGGTAGGCTGTATACTGAGCCCCACTGCTCACTTGGAACACAATATTCTATTCCCTTTTATATTTTCTGGCAGGTCCAGAAACATCTAAAATAATTCAAATTTCCTTTCTTTTGCCTCTGAAGTTCTTTGTCCTGATCACTTGCAGGATTTCTTTCTGTTTTTTGTTTTGTTTTGTTTTTTCCCCCTGAGGCAATTGGGGTTAAGTGACTTGCCCAGGGTCACACTGTCAGCAAGTGTTAAGTGACTGAGGCCACATTTGAACTCGGGTCCTCCTGAATTCAGGGCTGGTGCTCTACCCACTGTACCACCTAGCTGCCCCTAGGATTTATTTCTGAACCAAATTGTTAAAATTAAACACTACCTGACACAGAGTTTACAACCTTGGGTTTTGGGTTTTTTCTTTGTTTGTTTGTTTTCTGGAAGTGACTGGTATTTTATTTTCTATGTTCAAAAGTTCTAGTAATTCTCTTCTATTATTCTTTAAAGTTTTTTATTCTCTTGTGTTCTTCTGGGAGAGCCTAGGGTTGTCTCTATACATCCTCTCTCTGAAATCAGTTTTGTTTGCATAAAGAATGTATTTTCTTTCATTCTTTTCCCCCTGAGGCAATTGGGGTTAAGTGACTTGCCCAGGATCACACAGCATTTTTTTTTAAAAAATTTATATTTATGTCTTTTGCTTTCGTCCTTCTCCACTGTCCTTTACTTCCAGATTTGCATTCCCAACCTAATATTCTCTTTTATTTCTTTGGTGAGATTTTGCCAATGTCTATCCTGCCCATTTATTCTACTCCCATAAATCTCATTTCTCTCGTGAACCTCTTGGGAACAGCATCCTGTGGTTCCACTTTCTCCTCACATTGACAGAGTTCACTAGCTCATCAACTGTTGGCTCATTTTCCTTTGTTTTGGGGGCATTTACTTATTGAAGAGCTAATCTGCTAGCTCTGCATCCCTTAATATTTCCCCTATTAATTTATCAACTTACATTCAAGGTCTTCGAGTTCTTTTCTTCCCGAGTTGGGTCATTTCAGTGTGGTTTTTTTCCTGACTTTCCGTTAGTCACTTTCTGACTCTGTTTCCCTGAGGGTAATTTCCTCGGGACTAGATTCAGTTTATCAGCCTAGGTCTCAGCCTCAAGTGCCTCAGAGTGGTGAGAACTGACCCCAGTTGCCTGTTGGGCTATTACTTGGGGGCTTGCTGAAGCCCGGCACAGGCTCCTCGCACCTCCCCCTTCCCCCAACGCATCCACACCCAAGTTGTCCCCTCAGTCTCCGAGCTCCTGGTCCCGGGCCCAGCGCGCGCAGTCCGCGAGCTGCCACTTTGAGTGCTACAGAGTTGCAGCGCCCAGGACGCTTTTTCTCCTGAAGGACGGGGCCCTCTGTCCATGGCTGCTCCAAAAAACCTTCTGCAGCCCGAGCCGGGGTCTCCACGGCTGTGGAAAGAGGGAAGGCAAAACAGGGTGGAGGGGCTAGGTCTCGGTGGAGGGGCTAAGTCTCCTCCCAGGCCCTCACTTCAGTTCCTCGAGCCCAAGTGCGCAACCTCGCCACAGGGGCTGTTGGGTAGTCCTGGGGGAGGGGGGGGGGAGGTCAGTGAGCGTGCCGGGCGGGGGAGTTTTAACCTTTTGGGTTTCCAAAACTGTGGAGACGGCTAAAGTTACCTTCACTTCATTTCTGTTTTGGAGCTTTTGAGAGGACGCACGAATCCGAGAAAATGTCTCGTCCTCCATTTTGTTCTCACGTTACCCAGAAGTCCCAACCAGTAAGATTCGTGGAAAAAAAAAAAATCCAGCTGTCCTGCTTGCTTTCTAATGACTGAGGGAAATCCCCACTGTCTGATTTTCAACTGAAGGCTAGACAGAGTCCAAACTTAATCAAAAGGAGGATGGAACTAATGAAAAAGGAGGAGAAGCTACACACCCGACAGCCTGAGCACCTTCTAGCTGCAAGCCAATAGAGGGCAAGGAAAGCAAAATGGATGGAGAAGGGCTCCTCCTTTGCTGAACTTCCTTCTCAGGAGTGTGACTAATCCATCCATTTAACCTGGGGAAGAGACAGGCTTAGGAGGCGGCTGGGTGACTCGGGATAGAGTGCAGCTTGGAGTGAGGAAGACCCCCGAGTTCAAATCCAGTCCCAGACACTTATTAGCTGGATGACAGGAATCTCTGTCATTCTAGAAGAGGAACAGGACATCGTGGAGATGACGCAGTGACTCGCAATTGGATTGAAGTGGGGGAGACTTAGGTAAGGTTATCAGCCTCACTTTCCCTTTTGAGCCTAGTGGCCAGATATAGATAAGGACTTCTGGAGATGGAGGGCCCTGGATGAAGTGGGCCACCAAAGGGCAAACTATTCAAGTACCTTTGCCAAGGAAACCTCATGGGTGGTATGGTCCATTGGGGGAGTAGACATGACTGTATTCAGATATTTGCAAAACTGGCTTGAATATGAGTTCTTGCCTTGGCCTAGAGAGCATAATGAGGAACTAGGTGTAGAAGCTGCCAAAAGGCAAGTTAAGGCCTTCAATAAGGAATAGTAATAAATTATAATAAATAATAACAATAAATTTAATAAGAAAAAAATAAATAATAAAAATGAATAAAGGAAATAAATAAATAAAATAATGAAGGGATCAAAATTAATCAATAAATAATGAAAGGAAAAGATAAATAAATAAAAATAAGAAATAAGAAAAAATTTCTAATAAAGAGAGCTGCTCCCAAGTGGAATGAGCTGGTTCAGGAGGTAATGAGTTCCTCTTCCCTGGAAATCTTCAAGCAGAAGCTAAATGGCCATTTGTCAGGGATACTTGTAGTGGGAAGAGTGAATAAAGTAGTGGATTGGGAGTCAGAAAGACTTGAGTTCAAGTGCTACTTCAGATACTGGACAAGTCACTTAACCTCTCAGCCTCATGATGGGGATAACAGCACCTATTTCTCAAGGTTATTGTGAGAACCAAATGAGGTTCCATATATAAAGCACTTTATGAACCTTAAAGGACTATAAAAATGATAACCATCATTATTTCTGCTACAAGTTGGACCAGATGGCCTCTAAGGTTCCTTCTAAATCTATATTTCTGTGACATGGGGTGAACAGAGATAACTAGCACAATATTTCACCCACATGTGGAGATTTGTGGCTCTGGCACACATCTATTTATCCTCTGATAAATACCTTGAGATTTAAAATTTAGGCCCCAAGAATTAAAAACTGAATTCTGTGTGTTAAGTGTCTGAGATCAAATTTGAACTCAGATCCTCCTGACTTCAGGGCTAGTGCTCTATCCACTGCGTCACCTGGCTGCCCCTAGATATATTCTTGAGAATGGATCTGAGACTAGACTAACATTTGAAGCTATAATTTGCCCTTGAGTACTCAATATGCTTCTGTAAGTTTTGAGATGGCAGAGTCATTGCAGCAATCTAGAAAAAGAGGATTGACATTGAGAGCAAGCCACAGGGCCAAGAAGGAGCTTTGAAGAATTTCCCAGTAGAACCTGTATACCTACCTAGAGCAGGGCAATCAGGGTTTTATCCCAGGGGGATAAAATTTAAGGGAGCCTTGGAGCATTGCAGCTAGAAACAACCAAATTTGACATCTGGTTAACAAGGGTGCTTCATAGAAATATCTATATATTAGCAAGGATACTTTATTGAAATACCTACATATATTCAATATGTATTGAAATAACTCTTCTCATCCTTACAACTTCTCCAGTAGAGCTTGAAGACTTATTTTGTATTCCTTTTGCCAGATACATTTTGTGCTACTTGTTCCGAGCACAAAAAAAAAAGTGGTAGTTGTGCTTGTTTCATGGTGTCTTTTGGTGGCTTGGTTTAGGGGAGAACACATCTGGGATAACAATTAGGAAACTTGTCTTTCTAAAATTCAGTCCTTGCACATTTTATTGTACATGAAAATCATAATATTCTGAGGCTTTCTTGAAAGTCTAAGGCAACATATGGGGATATTTAGCCTGGAGAATAGAGGAAAAGGCTAAGAAAGGACATAAAGATTGTCTTTGGGTATTTGAAGAAATGCTAGTTTCTGTAGCAATGGTTGAAGGAATTGTGGGGAAGTTTTGGCCTAAGAGAGGAAAAGACTATCCATCTCTAAATAGCTGGAGGGTTGTGGTGTGGAAAAGGGAGGAGACAAGGACCCCTACTGGGAAATGAGGATTGATGGGTAGGAGATTTGGGTTCAACACAAGGAAAAACTTCCTAATAGAGCTGCCCAACAACAGGATGTACTCCCTCCTAAAATAGTGAGATCCCCATCACTGGAGTCTAGATGACCACTTATCAGGCAGGAATGTTGTAGAGACTTGTTATCTAGCTTGGACTAGGTGATTTTTAAGGTCTTTTCCAACTCTTAAATAATATGATATAAGTATCAGAGATCTGTAAAACTCCAGCTCACAAACATACTTTTCACTTTCTAACAATAACATTTCCTGACAAATTAGCAAAACATTATTTAGTATTCTTCATCTGAACACGACTTGCTTCATCTTTATTGATACTACAAAAGTTCTTGTGTTTCTATCTTTGATAGCTCAGGAAATATACAAAAAATCCATGATTCTTTCCACTAAGGGAGATCACAGCCTATCCTAGACTTTGTAGACCAGTCCTAAGGAGCTGTCTAACCCAGTGAGGTTAAGTACTGACTCAAGGTCACGTGACTAATAAGAGTCAAAGATTGAATTTGAACCCAGGTTTTTCCTTTCACCAAATACAAGACATTATCCCCTATTTTGACTGTGTTGTCACTTTTGACATTGTGGGAAAAATGGTGTTCTTCCATATATCATCTCCTCTTCCCCTACAATGCACTACATCCACCTTGATGTACATAGTTACCTGGCCAGTGTAAAACAGGACAACCTAAGATGGTCTCTGAATTTGGGCCAGACCCAGCAGTTTCAATTTCACAGGAACTGTGTTCACTTGTACTTATATTAGTTAGTCCCTCTCTCTTTGGTTTCACTTTGAAACTCAGTTTTGCATGAACCTAAATACCAACAGTGAAACTTTCAAAACCACTGAAAGCTGTGCCCAATGACGACCCCAAAGAAGCAAAGATTTGCTTGAAACCTAAAGATTCTTATAAGGAGGCTAAATAAGAACAACCTGACTCAGACTTCAGTAAGTACCAAGAGCTGAAATCACAAGTTTTATGGTTTGCTCATCATTGTTGTTATTATTATTAATATTTTCATGAGAAATAGCATGGTTCATAGAACTTTAGACTCTGAGTCAGAAAGAACTGTATTTGAATCCTGCCTCATAGACCTACTATTTGTCATCCTGGTAAATGTTTCTGTAAAATGAATTTAGGCTTGATGATCTAAGATTCCTTCTGCCTCTAAATCTATGATCCTACACTCCTATGATGCTGATTATTAATCCTAATAAAATTAGCATTAACATTAGTGCTAGGCATTTAACATGTATGAAATTGCCTGTCATCTAGGGGAGGGAGTAGAGGGAGGGAGGGGAAAATTTGGAAAAGAAGTGAATACAAGGGATAATGTTGTAAAAAAAAATTACCCATGCATATGTACTATCAAAAAATTATAATTTTAAAATAAAAAAATTAAAATAAAATAAAATAAATTCTTCACATTAAAAAAAAAAAACAAAAACATTAGTGCTAGGATCCTCTCCTAAAGGCTTTCCCTGGCACCTTGCCGTGGCAGGGAAGTGACCTTGGCCTTCTGAATTGCCGTGCCAGTGGAGAGCAAACACTGGTAACTCCTACCAAGCTGGAAGGTCTTTGAGAACAGTCCAGGATTTGGCTGTGTCTGCCATTTAAAAACCAATTTAGTTAAGTGTGAAGACACTCATCATCCTGCTGTTGTCAAGACTGAATTCCCCATCCCCAAAAGCCGACTTGATGTTATCCCCATACCTTTAAAAGAACAAGAAGGAGACAGTATATGCGATATGGGAAAGTTATTTTTTGCCAAGGAGATGTAGAAAGAAAACCTTCAGATAAGAGAAGATGGGAGAATGATTTAGACTAATAATAGTTTATTTGAAGCAACGGAAGTGATTTGTAGACTCAGAGAAGGCAAACTAATGGATAGCATTATGTGATTTTAAATCAGAAAAAAAAAAGCAATTTAGGAGAAAAGCAATAGCTTGGATTATATTTGAGAAAGAATATTATAACCGATAGGGAGGGGGAAAAGGCAGGAAGTGTGAAGGCCTTTGAACTTTTAGAATAGTGAGTGAAAAGATGGGGGTATAAGCCAGAGGTGTCAAACACATAGCCCCAGGGCCACTGTGGCCCACAACACTCCTGACTGCTTCCCAAAGCAGGTTAAAACATAATTGGAACATATTTAACAAAATAAAAATACGATAGAACATAGATGACATTAATATGTGGTTTGCTAAATCAATAAATTGTCCCCAGGGATCCTTATATAATTTTGTGGCTTCAGTTTCTACTGGAGTCTGATACCACTGTGTTAGGCCCCTGTCATGGCAAAAAGCAGTGAATTTTAGAAATGCTAAAGGAAAATTGAGATTTATCCAGATTTTCAATATGAGAAAGAAAGAATACTGAGGGATGAAAAATGACAGTATTTCTCTGCATGGAAAAATCAGAGGAAAAAATAATGTTTTCTATAGTGACAGCAAAATAAAGCAGAGGAGAGAACTTTCAAGATGGAGAGATTTTATTTATGTCATTTGGGGGTAAATGGATGACAGCATCTAGCCGGAGATGCAGGCAGTAGAGGTTTGAGGAAATCAGTAGGTTGCAGAAAGATAGATATAGAAGCAATTTGTTTTCTACACCATTGTGTTGAAACCACTGGTTCATTTGATCCTGATAACAACTCTGTGAGGTAAGTGCTATTCTTGTCACTACCATCTTACAGATGAGATGACAAAAACTCAGAAAGGCCAAGTAACTTTCCAAGGCCACACAAATAGTAAAGTATCAGAGTTGGTGTCTGAACCAAGGCCTTCCCCACTCCAAGAACAGCTCTCTATCCACTAGGCTTGCCAAGCCGCAGAGAACATTTGCATTGTGGGAAGCAGATTAAAGAAAAAAGATGGCCATCCCACAGTCTTTTAGATTCAACTTTGCAATAAATTTGATTTTCAAAAATGTTGTTCTAATTACAAGGATCTATGCAGGTGTGGGAGGGAGAGGGGTTAACCATGTAGGGAACTCTTGGTATAGAAACTTCCTCCATTGAGGTAAATTAGCAACTCATCTATACTATATAGTCTCTGAGAGCTGTCTGGAACACCAGGAGGTTAAGTGGCTTAAACAGGGGTACAGAGCTAGTGTATGACAGAGGTAGGATGTGAACACAGGTGTTCTTGATTATGGGTCCAAGGATGCTTGGAAGGATGATGGAAAAAAATAAAAAGAGGGAGAAAGGAAAGGAAGAAAAAGGAAAGAGGGAAGAGGATAGAAGAAGAAAGGAAGGAAGAAAGAAAGAAGGAAGAAAAGGGAGGAAGGAGGGAGGGAGGAAAAAGGAAAGGAAAAGGAGGGGTGAAGAAAGGAGGAATAAAAAGGAGGGATAAAGGAAGGAAAGAGGGAGGGCAGGAGGGAAAAAAGGAAGGAAGGAAAAAATGAGGGAGGAAGGGAAGGAAGGAGGGAAAAAGAGGGAGGAATGAGGGAGAAAAGAGGAAGGAAGGAAAGAAAAAAGAGGGAGAAAGGGAGGAGGATAGAAGAAGAAAAGAAGGAAGGAGAAAGAAAAAGAAGGAAGAAAAAGGAGGGATGGGGGAGGGTAGGAGGGAAAAAAGGAAGGAATGAAAAAAAGAGGGAGGAAGGGAAGGAAGGAGGGAAAAAGAGGGAGGAATGAAGGAGAAAAAAAGGAAGAAAGGAGAAAAAAGGGAGAAAGGAAACAAGCAAACAAAACATAATAGGTGCTAGAAATGGGAGGGAAGTGCTATTGTTATCTCCATTTTATAGTTCAGGAAACTGACGCAGACAGATTTGAAGTGACTTACCCAGGGACACACAGCTAATAAATATCTGAGGTCACATTTGAACTCAGGTCTTCCTGACTCCAGACCCTTCAGTCTCACTGTTCACTTCAGCACCAAGCTTCCTAGGTTACTATCAGTAATTCTTTTGGTATTTTGCTAGTTTTCTCTTAAGGAAAAGGAACACACACTGAGCACCCGATGGCTTGAAGTTACTGGAGAATATGGGAGACCCAGGAATATTTTCCCTGCAGACAAGGGCATGCTTTTTGAAAGGGCTTTGTCCCAAGGACTATGGGGCTCCCTCTAGTTCTTCCATGGAGTACTTTGTAATTCCTCAGGACACAATAATGGCTTTGTCCTAAGAAACTGACAGAGATACAATATGGTACGGTGACATTTATGGAATCTATTCCAGTGCAGTAGATTTGGAGATGGGAGATATTGGCTTAAATCCTACAAGCCTATTTCACACTTACTGGCTTTGGGGTCTTGGGTCGATTCCTTTCTCTTTCTAAAAATGCCAATTTCTTCATCTGTTCTCTGTCTCGGGACTCAAGGCATTTTCTCTGCCTCCCCCCCCCCTTACCTAGCATATTCTCCCTCCTCATCTCTGCTTCCTTCAAGTTGCAGCTAAAAATCTCACCTTCTACAGGCAGCCTTTCCTAATTCTCCCTTAATGCTAGTGTCTCCCCTCTGATGGCCATTTCCACTTTAACCTACTGTATATACCTGATTAGTAGTTGTTTGCAGGTTGCCTCCTCCATTAGATTGTGAGCTCTTGGAAAGCAGGAATGTCTTTTGCCTTGCTTGGATCCCTAAAGCTTGGCACAGTGTCAGGCACAGAGTAGGTGCTTAATAAGTATTGATTGGCTGACTGTCAAATGGGGATGAAGATCATGGGATCATAGATTTAATCTAAAAAAAACCCCTAAAGTTCCAGAATCCAACTCCCTTATTTTACAGATGAGGAAACTGAGATCCAGGGAAGTTAACTTTCCCAAAGTCCTCCAGGCAGTAAGTTGCAGAGAAGGATATTGCTCATACTAGCCCCACTCACAACGCTGATGTGTGGAGGCTTTGTTAACCTTAAAGTACTATAGAAATGTGAGCAATCCTGATTATTCTTTCTATACCCCAACGCATGGAGTTATTTGTCAATCTCCAGGACGTGGTAATGGCCTCAGGAGAAGGGCCTGGGTTTGATTTAGAGGACAATTTTCTGTCTCCCCCCTCCTACACTCCCACTGCAGACCAATTTTTCCAACTGAATTTTCAAGTTGAGATATTGTTCTGTACGCACTCCCAGAGGAGTGAGGGCAATTGGCGACATTCAATTTATAAACTGCCATTTCTCCGAAAGATTCAGAAACATCAAGTAAGTTGATTACTTGGTAGATTGGTATCTGGAAAGGTTATGGTCCAGAAGATCTGAAACTCTCTTTTTTAAAAGATAAATAATATAAAAGTGCTGTCCAAATAATGGGAGAAAATGGCTGCACTGTTTCCATAGCGATAGGCTGAAAAAAAAAGGTAACCGGAAGAAAAATAAACAGCAATAAGATACCTGCTAGTTAGAGAAAGGAAAGGAGAGCAGAAGAGAAGAAAAGGAAAGGAAAGTAGAGAAAAGGAAAAGAAATGAAGTGAAAAGAAAGGAAGGGAAGGAAAAAGAAAAGGCAGCACAGGAAAGGAAAGGACAGGAAATAGGTCAGGGCATGATAGGAAAGGAAAGGAAAGGAAAGGAAAGGAAAGGAAAGGAAAGGAAAGGAAAGGAAAGGAAAGGAAAGGAAAGGAAAGGAAAGGAAAGGAAAGGAAAGGAAAGGAAAGGAAAGGAAAGGAAAGGAAAGGAAAGGATAGGATAGTAAAGGACAGGGAAGGGAAGGGAAGGGAAGGGAAGGGAAAGGAAAGGGAAAGGAAAGGAAAGGAAAGGAAAGGAAAGGAAAGGAAAGGAAAGGAAAGGAAAGGAAAGGAAAGGAAAGGAAAGGAAAGGAAAGGAAAGGAAAGGAAAGGAAAGGAAAGGAAAGGAAAGGAAAGGAAAGGAAAGGAAAGGAAAGGAAAGGAAAGGAAAAAGGAAAGGAAAGGAAAAAGGAAAGGAAAGGAAAAAGGAAAGGGAAAGGAAAAAGGAAAGGGAAAGGAAAAAAGAAAGGGAAAGGAAAAAGGAAAGGGAAAGGAAAAAGGAAAGGGAAAAAGAAGAGGAAAAAAGGAAAGAAAAGAAAGGAAAAAAGAGAAGAAACCAAAGCAGAGTGAATTGACTTGCCAGGGTCATACAGCTAGTGTCTGAAGCTAGGTTTGAAATCAGGTCTTCCTATCTTTCTCCTATAGCTCCACTTTAACCTACAGGTGTTAACTAAATGATATAGAAGAAAGATGATGATGATAGTGGGACGTGCTTATTCCTCAATCAGAAGCCAATAGACATGTCTAGCTCCTGTTCCAGAAAGAAAGAAAGGGAGGAATAGCACATGCACATTCCACTTGGAATCAGGAAGATCTATGTTCAAATTCTACCTCTGACCTAGACTAAGCTATATGACCCTAGGCAAGACCTCTCAATGCCCCAGGGAACTCACCCTCAGTCACCCATAGCAGGAGTTCTACATGCAGCTGAGCTCACACCTCTCTAGCCCCTTTCCCTCTCATAAAATATGGGAAATGGTGATGACTTTCTTGGGGATATTCTCAGCTAATTTTTCCCGGTCTGGAAACCAGCTATGATTTTTAGTCCTTTATTTTGGCTACTTTCAACCTCAAAATTAAAATGACCCCATGCTGTATGTGCTGTGTGTCGGATATTTTCTTTCACCAAACAGTGCTTTGCACACATAGTAAGCACTCTCATGGATTATTGAATTAAATGAAAATATACTGGAGACAATGTGAGTCAACGAGTCAATCAGCAAGCATTTATTAAGTACTTACTGAATGCACTGTGCTGTAATAGAGTGGACCTGGCTTCAAATCTTCCCTTGGACATTTACTGCTTTTGTGACATTGGACAAAACATTTAATAAGCTCACTAAACTACAGTTTCCTGATTTGTAAAATGGGGATAGTTACTTCTATAGTATCTTTCCTGCAGGGCTATTATGAGATTCCAGTAACATAATGCAAATAAGGTGCTTTGCAAACACTAAAGCACTATAGAAATGGCAGTTACTGTTTACTAATTGAATATTAACATATGTCATCTGGTTGGTTTCCCTGATCTGTGATGACCATTTTTTAGAAAGCTTCAGAGGGGAGTGAGTAAAGCACCGTCTTTGAAGGCAAGACCACCCGAATTCGAATCCTGACTCATCCACTTACAAATTGGACAAGTCATTTGACCCTCCTGTGCCTCAGTTTCCTCATTTGTAAAGTGGAATACACCTCATAGTATTGTAGTGAAGATCAAATGAGGTATTTGTGAAGTGTTCTGCAAACATTCTGTCTTCATCACGTTGATATAAACAAGGTAGATGATAGCTAGGAAGATATAATAGATAAATTATGGTGAGATGTTAACTAACAGATAACTACAACCAGGTGGCACTGCAGTGGATCGAGAGTGGGGTCTGAAGTCAAGAAGACTCAGGTCTTGGACACTTACTGGGGAAATCACTTTACCCTATTTGCCTCAGTTTCCTCATCTGTAAAATTATATGAAGACGGAAGTGGCAATCTAGTATCTTTGCCAAGAAAACCCCAGAGGCGGTCACAAAGAGTTAGACATGATTGAAAAACTATTGAAAGAGAAGGAAGAGCTTGATAAATGAGATTTAGAGAGATGCTTGATGCTAAGATGATTGAGAAATAGATCAGAGAAGAACAATTTCTACCTTACTACTCCACTCGACTTCTCCCAAACAGTTTTTTGTAGCATTCGGCTCCATGTTTAGAGGTGAGCCCCACCTTCTTGCCTCCTGCCAAGGTCAGCTGCCTCTCCCACTTCTGATGCACTGGCTGTGTGAACCTGGGCAAATCCCTTCACCTCTCAGAGAGCCAGGGACCTCTCTAGCACTGTAAGTTGCAGAACAATTATCAGTGGAATTGGTGATGAGAGTTTTCTCCCTGGAAGAAGCCCTAACTCAACAAAATCATAGATCCAGTCTCCCACCACCACCATTCCCCAAAACTCCAAAGTGAGAAAGTGTTTTTTCTTCATCCAATCCTAACCATGATTGATGACATCTGATTTCTAAAATGGCTTTTCTCTGTAAAACTCAGAAACATTAAAATGGGTCCATTAGTTCCTAGTTTGACAGATAATTGAGATAATAGATGATAGAACAGAGAAGATTGATAGAAAAGTGGTGATAGAAAATAAAGCCATAAGAGACAGATAGTTGATAGAAAGCTGATAGATAAGAAATGAGATAGCTAAGAGGCAGATGCAAGAAAGCACCCATCACAACAAGGACCATCAATGGCCATGATTTCTTTTGAAATCTGGTTCTATCTGACCTAATCCGAAGCAACAGAGTAAGTGTACAGTAAATTTGTATTGGTGACTATAACAGGCAGTAATGCTTTACTCACACACTGTTCCCTTTCTAAGAAATATTCAGAGGTCTGATAATGGCACAAAAGCGAGTCATTCTTTCCAAAACACATCCAACAATTCCACACGTCAGCAGTTTATGACAGATGCATTCGTCAAAATGAAAGCTGGTCATTTTGTTTTAAAAAGGTCAAATATAGCATAACGTTTGGGGTGAGTGGGGGGGAAATAGGAGAACTGAGAACCTCATTTTTTCATGAAAGGGTCAACTGCATGTGAATCCCAAGGACACATGTGATTATATGATTTGTATGTTTACATGGATAGCCATGATTAGAACCCTAAACACTACTGACATGCAGGAATGTAGACGTCTTGGCCCCTCATCAATCTCGGAATACTCCAGGAGAGGGTGAGGTGGTGGGGTCATTTTAAAAGAGAAATAAAACCTAATGTTGTAAAGACAGGACGATTTCACTTATCTAGAATCAGACTAGAGGTCTTGACCTCCTGTGTCAGAGATAGATGACAACTTAGGGACTGTTCTGGTACTGGAGAAAGAGGGTCTCCAGGGTCACTTTGCTTCTTAAGCCATCCACCCCTGTATGGGGCCCCTCCATTCTCTCATACAAGCTATGGAAAACCCCTAAGCACATGCTGATTATCAGCATATACATGTATCTGAATTGGAGGAAAGGGAGATTAGAGAAAGTGGATCCAGTTGGTGCTAAAAAAAAAAAACCCTAGAAGTTCATACTCATACATCCAATGAGTCAATGAGAAGACAACAAAATAGAGAGCTGATCTCTAATCCTGGCTGAATGATCTTGGGAAAGTCTGAGCTAGCTCTGGCGCCCCCTTGCTCTCAGCTCCAAATCCAATAACAAGTCATACAAAAGCATTTGAAGAAGAAAACATCCCATTTTCAATCAGCACAGATGCGAGAGGACAAGAATATTCTGTCACTAATTAAAAGGTATCATTTGTGATAAGGTAGCAAATGGATTTTTTTTTCCTCTGAAAAATAGCGTATATTTCCATAGCACAACCAAGTTTACAAAGAACTTTTCCTTCTGAAAGTTACTCTGATAAGTCTCTTAAGACTCTAAATTGAAGAATACTTGTTAATATGCGGCAGGAGACTGTGTTCCATGCCAACAATTCCTGATCTAGATGAAATTATAGATAGGGCCCAGATGTTCTACTTGCAAACTGGTAAAATCCAGATTCTCAGACGCATCCATACGAATAATTACATGGATCGTCCCTCTTTCGTCAAAATGAGTGGCATTCTCCAGATACAGCCCGTATCTCCTGTCAGTAAGAGGAGAAGTGCTACATGGGGAAACAAAATGCCTCTTCCCAGTTATAATTTCTTCAGGATTCAAAGTGACCTACTCTGCCACCCAGCCACTCTATGTTTCTGAACCTAAGTATTGAAGGACACGGAGCAACCAAAGACGGGCAAAGGAGCATAGTGGAGAGACTGTTGGAGCAAAGCCGATGTTAAAGTCACGGCTGTAGACCTAATTATCTCAGAGCCTTTTGAGCTCTGTGAGTCCCAGTTTCACCATCTCTAAAGTGGGAACAATCTTCCTGGCACTGAGAGGAAGTTTAGCCTACGATGGCATTAAAATTAATTAAAATTAAAATTAGGAAGAGCTGAGTTCAAACCTGCCTTATGACACAAACTAGTTGTGTGGCCATATGCAAGTTGCTTCACCTCTCAGAGTAACTCTCTGATAGGGGCAAAAAAAAGTTCCTGACACTAATTACCTACCACAATTATCGGATGAAATATTCAGTTGACATGAGCTTATCCATTGCTAATGAGCTGTTCTATTGTGAATTTCAATTTTAAAAAATTCAATTTTTAAAAACTTCTTGTCACTCAATTTCTCCTCCCAGGCCACTCCTCCTCCCCACAAAATGTTGTTGTTTTCTGTTTTGCTGTAGCTCTTGCCCACAAAGGAATCTCAAAGCAAAAGGATGTATCTTCTTTGGCTGGGAAGATAAAGGTTCTGTAATGGAGCCGCTTACTGCCAGCAGGGCTGAGGAAGGAAGAAAGTGATTTAGCAATGACCATAGCTAGCTGCTTTTTCCCTTCTTCCCGGGCAGAAAAGTCTGTCGCTGGGCAACCCCTCATGCCCCTGTCCCATACCAACAAACAGTCATACTTATCAGATGATCCTGCTTACTCCTTCCTGTGAGCAAAGTCCAACCCTTGGTACTCACTTCCCATCAGAGTAATAACTAAGGTGGGGACAATCAGGGCTTTTTCTTAGGACTCCAAAATGTAGAAGGTGCTAATAATGTTCAAAATCCTTCAGCAGCAACCTCATGGTGACTTGGGATGGTATCTCTCCGTTGTCCTCTGTGCAATCTTCAACTTCATTTATTTGGAGATTGAAGCCATATAGAATCAATAGAAGAAAACTGGTATGTGAAGGGGGGATCCTAATAAATTTAACAAAACAACTCTCTGGAAATATTGTGCCTGCCACTATAACCCAACCCCCAATCTCCAAAGGCTTTATGAGTTTCAAGTCTTGGCCTTAGTTTGTGAAAAGAACAATGGAATTAAAGACTATATTGAGAGAAACATGTATTACCACCTTGAAAGAAGCAAAAACAATGTGAAGAGTATGTGTCAAATGATAAGTAGAGGGGGAAGAGAGACAGAATCCAAGAGTATGCATTGATATTGGGGAGAGGGAGTCAAGCAGACAAATCACCCTCCCTTTTGCTCTACTGTCTCACGGATGGAGACTCAGAACTCTAACCAGGGTGAGGCAGCCAGAACTTTCTCCCAGGGCAGTGATACTTAGAGGGTGTTAACTAACAGCACTTAGATTCCATCAGCAAGGTGGAGATAACCACTTAGTACCTAGTTAGTTAGCAAGAATAATAGTTAAAAGAGGGAGCTACCCATTGCCCTTTGTTTCTTCTTCTGACTACTTCACAGTAGGTGAGCAAGCTTCACTCCAAGCCCTAGAAGCCCAGCTATGTCCCAAGATCTCCACCACTCTCCACTTCAGCCCCCCAGCCAATTCATAAATGTCTTTAATTAAAAGTTTATTTGAGTGTGTTTTACCTGGGAATGGAAAATGTTAGTTACAGCTTTGTGGAGATTCACTTTCATCTACCCGTTGATAAGAACCTTTCTTACAAACCCCTGGAATAAGTCAAATTAGGAGAGGTTGTAAAAAGGAAATTGTGGTTACGAGAGGAGAGAGCAACTATGCTAAGCTGGCCAAGAAATAGGGAGGCCTTCTTGGGGGGAGGGGGACAGTTCTGTAAGCACAGTAGGTAGTTTAGTACATTACATTTGCCATGAGATCTTTGAATTGGCCATGTTGATAAGCACAGGTAAAAACTCCCAGTGAGTGTTGTGTAATGAGACCATTGGAACCAGGGGTTCCTTTTTTTCCTTTTTTTTTTATTAAAGTTTTTATCAAAATTTTTTTTATCTTCAAAACATATGCATGGATAATTTTTCACCATTGACCCTTACAAAACCTTGTGTTCTAAATTTTCCCTTCCTTCCCTCCACCACCTCCCCTAGATGGTAAGTAATGCAAAATATGTCAAACATGTTGAAATTTGTTATGTCGAATACATGTATACATATTTATGCAATTCTCTTGCTGCACAAGAAAAATCAAATCTGGATGTGGCTCTCTTCAACAGTGAATTGATTCAGAACAGTTCCATTTGTTCAATAATGAAGACAACCAGCTACACCCAGAGAGAGAATTATGGGAAATGAGTGTGGACCACAACATAGCATTTCCACTCTGTTATTGTTTGCTTGCATTTTTGTTTTCCTTCTCAGGTTTTTTGTTTCTTTCTAGATCCGATTTTTCTTGTGCAGCAAGATAACTGTATGGATATGTATACATATGTTGGATTTAACATATTTAACATGTATTAGACTACCTGCCATCTAGGGGAGGGGGTGGGGGGGAAGGAGGGGAAAAGTTGGAACAGAAGGTTTTACAAGGGTCAGTGTGAAAAATTACCCATGCATATGTTTTGTAAATAAAAAGCTATAATAATAATAAAAGAAAGAAAAAGAAAAATCAGATCAAAAAGGAAAAAAATGAGAAAGAAAACAAAATGTAAATAAACAACAACAAAAAGAGTGAAAATGCTATGTTTGGTCCACACTCAGTTGCCACAATCCTCTCTCTGGGTGTAGATGGCTCTCTTCATCACAAGATCACTGGAACTGGTCTGAATCATGTCATTGTTGAGAAGAGCCATGTCCATCAGAATTGATCATTGTATAATCTTGTTGCCGTGTCCAATGATCTCCTGGTTCTGCTCATATCACTCAGCGTCAGTTCATATAAGTCTCTCCAGGCCTTTCTGAAATCCTCCTGCTGGTCGTTTCTCATAGGATAATAACATTCCATAACATTCATATACCACAATTTATTCAGCCATTCTCCAGTTGATGGGCATCCACTCAGTTTCCAGTTTCTTGCCACTACAAAAAGGGCTGCCACAAACATTTTGCACATGTGATTGGGACCAGGGGTTCCTAAGCTGAGCTTTGAGGACAGATTTTAAAAGGTCTGTGAACTTGGATGTGGGGGCACTGGGGTGGAGGATGACATCTTGATTTTTACTAACCTCTAACTGAAATTCAGAATTTACTTTAGTGATTTCAAAACAGGATTCTGAGAAGGCTTCACTAGTTAGCCGAAGGAGTCTAGGACACTCTACCAAGGAGCCCTTAAGGTCTCTGAGGGCAGGGATCATTTGGTGTCTTACAAGCCTCATTACCTAAGTCTCATTGTCTGGCACTGTCAGGATTCAATATCACATACCAAGTCTTACTCTCCTCACCAAGGGACCTACCATTCTCTATTTCCTCTCCAAGAAACCACAAACTCCTCAGCCTGGCATTGTAGGCCCCCCACTAGCTGACTTGGGCCTACTTTTCCAGTGTTACTCTCTGAACTGACCACATCCTCTCTGACTTTCGTGCATACGTATTAGCCATCACCCATGCCTAGAATGCACTCCCTCCCCGTGATTACCTTTTGGAATTCTCTTCCTTTGAGGCTGGACTGTCACTGCCGCCATGAAGCCTTCCTTAATGCTTCCCTTCGCCACTATTAGCATTCTTTGCCTCTTAAATATTCCTAGATTACTTTGATTGCCTTTGCCCTCTTTGCTCCTTGTTTCATTTTAATATACATAATTTAACTTTTCATACTTAACAACTTAATGTAACATACATCCCAGTAACAGAATTGAAGCTTCTTGAAAGCATGGATTGCTTTCATTTTTGAATTTGTCTACCCAGAAGCTAGCACATTGCTGGCACATATTAGTTGCTTAATGAATGCTTGTGAGAAATCCTTATAGTGGTGGAGATGGCTTTTTGCTGGTCTGTCTTTCATATTCACACCTTGTGCTTCACAATATCACTAGCCAAGCTTAGGGGTACAGGCTCATGCCATGAAGCTGGGCAAAGCTTACCTGCCACAGCTAGAAGAACAAACATCATCTCACTAAAACAATGCTTCAGTCAAGTGAGCAAAGCAGCCATGGCTGGGTTAATTTGCTCCACTGTAGCCAACAGGTGCCATCTTGGATGGGCCACACCGGACCAACTACTCTGGAAAAAGTAAGGCTCTTGGTTTCATTATATGGATAAACTAGTGAGTGCTCAAATATTTGTTTACATCATGGTTTTTGGCAAGATGTGGCCCAAAGACATCACTAGGATGACAAGAGGCACATGGAGAAAGCCATTTGAAACCAGATTCTCTTCCAATGCTAATTTCTCATTGATTCCATTGTCCTATGACTTTATCAATGGACCAGCTAGAGCCCATTTCTTGAGGCTGAGTTTAAGCAAATGGGCAGTGCATGTTCTAACCCAAGCAGCCAAAATAGGAACCCTAAGGGTACACTTAACTTGTTTACCTGGACAGAAAAGAGGTGCCTCCAGTCAAAGAACTTTGGTCTGGCAGCATGGAGTGTTCCTGGGCAGGGAGAGTGATGCCAGTAAGGAGTTACAGTTATCGATGCCCTCCCTCCTCCTCACCCACATAAAGGAGGTAGGGCACAAGAAGGGAGCTCTTAATATTCCAAATACGGGCTCACTCATCACTGCCCACAGAGTCCTGGTCGATGATGGAGATATAAAAGTTGTTTTGCCTTCTTCTTCCACACCCACAGTTCTTTTGGGGAGGGTGGGGAGTGTTTCCACATGGAAACTAAAGTTTGCGATTGCTTATATTTCTGGAAAAGCAAAACACCAACAATATGGAGATGGTTCGGGGGCCGCCCCCACCTACTAAAGACAGGCTTCAGAAGAAGTTGGCATTGGCCCTCCGGCAACAGTGGGGTTGGCTGCTGCCTCTGGTTCTACCCTCCACCTACTCTATTCTTCTCTGCCCTGTAATGAAGCCTGAAGTCACATTTTCTTGGCCACAGAGAACTTTGATGCAAGCACTTCTTCATTTCCTAGTAACTGCTTCCTTCCTCCTTCTTCCGCCCTCCTCACCAACTGGAGACTTAAGAGCCCTTCCACTCTGACTCAGAACATGAGGCCTGCTTTGCAAGGCTACTGCCATGAATCAGAGCTTTTCCAGTGTTTATTGTTTAGAAGAGAAGAAGACTGATATGGTAACAGTGATGACAACATCCTCTGTAGTCTCCAAACCGACCAAACCGATTTCTAGACAATCATCGGTTATGCAGTCAAAACGCCAAAATAGCATTCCTAGGAGGCAAAATCTCCCCAACCCAACCCTCTTTTTTTCTTTTTTCATCAACGAGGAAACAATGACACAGATGTTTGGGGGGGAAAATCCCATGGGTTGAGCTGACAAGAGACAAAACTGCAAAGTAGTGTCCAATCTAATCCAAGAAACATTTAAAGGCCCACGGTGCGAGAGGCAATGGGATGTCTTAGTAGGACCTGTATTCAAGTCCTGCCCCTGAACCTCATTAGCTTTGTAACCATGGACGAGTCAATGATGCTTCATAGGTGCTTAAGGTCTTTCGCCACCTAGCTGCCCCTTTCATTCTCGAAGAGGACCAAAATGACATCACTGTTATTGTCGAGTGTCGGTGTGGCTGACTATGGCTGATCAGAACAATATGAGTTTGGGATGGTGTGCCACAGGTCAGACACAAATAGCCCCAATGAACATTTGGGGTGGGTTCTCTAACTGTGCATCTCCCACAAATAGATCGCTTAATAATTTCTCATTGAATGAGTGCCTGAAAAGTATGTCCATGTTCAGTAACTCTAGGTAATTGTCTCAGGACCATGGGTTACAGGTAGGTTGCTGATCTTTGTTGCTGGAGGAAGTTTCAATACTAGGAGTTTCATATACCAACCAAATCAAAGTCATAGGTCCAGAAAAATGTGTAGGATACTGTTCTAAATGTTGGGGATACTAAGGACAAACTTTTAGTTTTAGTTTACTTTTAGTATTCCGTTGCCCTCAAGAACTTATATTCTGAGATGATTCAGACCAGTTCCAGTGATCTTGTAATGAAGAGAGCTGTTGTACCCAGAGAGAGGACTGTGGGAACTGAATGTGGACCACAACATTGCATTTTCACTCTTTTTGTTGTTTGCTTGCTTTTTGTTTTCTTTCTCTTTTTTTCCCTTTTTGATCTGATTTTTCTTATGCAACTGATAATTGTGCAAATACATATAGAAGAATTGCACGTTTAACATATATTGGATTACTTGCCATCTGGGGGAGGGGGAGGGGGAAGAGAGGGAAAAATTTGGAACACAAGGTTTAGCAAGGGTGAATGTTGACATTCCATTTCCATGACCCTTCTCTGTCCCCTTTCACTTCTTCTATATAAGATCCATCACCCTCAGTTCTCAGTAACAATTGGTTGACTCTTCCAAGACTATTGGCTCCTGGAAAGGACTAATCACTAATAGTACATCTGGTACTTCTGTGGACTTTGCTATAAATGAGAAGATTGCTAAGATTTTCTCTAAGATCCTATCCAGCTCTAAAACCTCAAGATCCAAATGGCCCTTGGTCTAAAATTCTTCATGGTAAAATAGTATGGATTGACTAAGTCATGGAGGTACTTTTTATGGTTTTTTTTTTAGTTACTTGGGGTTAACTGTGGAGGTAATAAATAGATTTTATGGTTGCTTTTTGTTTTTATATCATATTATTTCTAGATATACTCCACCATCCTCACCACAAAATGAGTATGTCCTTGTAACAAAGAAAAATATATAAATAAAATCATCTACTTGAATCAACTGATGCTGAGTGAAATGAGCAGAACCAGAAGATCACTATACACTTCAACAACAATACTGTATGAAGAGGTATTCTGATGGAAGTGGAAATCTTCAACATAAAGAAAAGCCAACTCACTTCCAGTTGATCAATGATGGACAGAAACAACTACACCCAGAGAAGGAACACTGGGAAGCGAATGTAAATTGTTAGCACTACTGTCTATCTACCCAGGTTACTTATACCTTCGGAATCTAATACTTAATGTGCAACAAGAAAATGGGATTTACACACATATATTGTATCTAGGTTATATTGTAACACATGTAAAATGTATGGGATTACCTGCCATCGGGGGGAGGGAGTGGAGGGAGGGAGGGGATAATTTGGAAAAATGAATAAAAATAAATAAATAAATAAATAAATAAATAAAATCATCTGACCCAATGAACATATAATTATTGGCAGTATATACAACATATAACCATAATCCTGCTCCCCCCCACATACCCTTACAAAAAGGTGTGGATCACAATATAATATTTTCACTCTTTTTGTTGTTGTTTGCTTGCATTTTGTTTTCTTTCTCATTTTTTTCCTTTTTTGATCTGATTGTTCTCGTGTAGCATGATGATTATGGAAATATATATAGAAGAATTGGACATGTTAAACTACTTGCCACAAAGGGAAGGGGGAGGAGAAAGGGAGGGACAAAAAGGAGACATATACACCCTCATCTCTTTTCTTTTTTTTTTTTCTTTTGCTGAGGCAAATGGGGTTAAGTGACTTGCCCAGGGTCACACAGCTAGGAAGTATTAAATGTCTAAGGCTGGATTTGAACTCGATCCTCTGACTTCAGGGTCTGTATTCTATCCACTGTACCACCTAGCTGCCCCCTTCATCTCTTTTCTGGAATCAGAATTGGTCATTACAATTACCCAAAGTTTAGTAACCTTCTATAACTCTTGTTAGTTTACATGTAGGTGAATTACTCTGCTGAGTCTGTAGAGTTTTCTCCACATCAGTTTATACAGATCTTCCCATGTTTCTCCAAATTTCTTATATTTGTCATCTCTTATGGTACAATAATTTTGAGACACTTTTTCAGCCAATCCTCCAGAATGGGATAATTATAATAATTATAATAATTCTTTGACCATCTGACCCCCAAATTTTCTCTTCTTCAGAGTCATCTGTACCCCGTCTTTGACCAAGTAACAGCATTAAGACCTCTTTAAATAGCCCAGGGAAATCACAAATGATAGGAGGCCTTATCTAACTCCCAAATGGCTCCTTCCTCTTGCTGCTTCTCGTGAGGAAGGGAGTAATGATGGGACATAAAGTCTGCAGGGGACAAGACAAATATTCTCCTGATATACTCTCTTGTTTGTGACCGGAAGAAAATGTTTTGTGTCAGGGTTAATCGATACACTGAAGAGGAGTTTGAAAGATAAGAGAAATGTCTACACAAAGGTTTCCACCTTGTTAGACAGCACACCATCCCCCGCTGTAGGGCTTTATAAACACTAATCTTGACAGCAGCTGAGGCGTGTGGGAGGCATGGAGTATTGGTCCCATGTGCAAATGGAGAAAGTGAGGCACAATAAGGATGAGGACAAGGATGGGGGCGAGAGAGATCAGCCATCTGAACGACAGCATCCTGTGTCTACCCGAGCCTACACAATTTTTAAATTGGAATGATTCACAGCTAACAACCAAGGTTGGGAAGTCGTCTTGAAGTAAACGGAAGTTATCCTTTGCCAAAATGTGGCATTCCCTCTACTACCAAGGGCCATTGAAGGAAAGGATTCTCTATACTAAAATATGGAGATGTTCTCTCCAATAATACAGATCACAACCTATTCATACCTGCTCATTCTATATGTCTCTTGTCCCCATGGCTTTTATAAGTTCACCATGGGGGGGCCACCTAGTGGTCTGCTGATATATGTTAAACAACCAGGTTCGGGGGGGGGGGGGGGAAGATGCTGTGACACACTTTTAAGTTTAATTTGCTTTTTTAAAAAACCCAATTTCTCAAGTCTAATTAAGAAAACATTAACCCTTGGTTTTGCTGATTTCAGAAGTAAAAATGCTCTCACTGAAAATGGGTAAAGCTAGGTGGCGCAGTGGATAGAGCACAAGCCCTGAGGTCAGGAGGACCAGAGTTCAAATGTGGCCTCAGACACTTAACACTTCCTAGCTGTGTGACCCAGGGCAAGTCACTTAACCCCAATTGCCTCAGCAAAAAAAAAAAGAAAGAAAGAAAGAAAAAGGAAAATGTGTAGCAGGCTTTCACAGGGTGCCTGCTATACATTTTCCTTTTTCTTTCTTTCTTTTTTTCCACAGGGTGGTTGGAATGGATTCTAATACGCTGTAGAGGTGCTCAGGGTGCTGGGTGCACTATTCATTTTTTCTTCACACTGAGATGATACCAGTAGAGAATTTCCACTGTCTGCCATCAGCCCTTACTCTCTCCAGGTGTTCAGCCTGTCATCTCCTCTTATCATATGTTTCCCTAATGGTATCACTTATTCCTGTTCTTTAGAGTTCTTCATTGGTTATTTGCCACAGCCTGCTCACAAGGAAAAGACAATAAGGATATATCTTACCAGACTTCTGTTTAGCGCCAGTTATAGGGGTGCTTCTTAGGCAGTTGAAAGATTGTAAAATTGTAAAAAGGGTTGCTTAGACATCAGAGGACCTCAGAAATCATCCAGTTCAACACCCTCGTTTTAGAGATGACATGTCCAAGGTTACAAGGACAGAGTGAGGACTTTGAACCAAGGTCTTCTGACTCCAGAGCTTGTGTCTTTCCACTATACCTCCTATTCTTCCTACTCACCTTTCCCAGATGGGCTACCCAGGAGTGATTTACAACTTTAGAGGATAGTAGTCCAACTAGCTGGGTGGCTCTATGGATAAAGCACTAGACCTACAATCAGGAAGACCTGAATTCGAATCTGGTCTCAAATACTTACCAGATGAGTGACCCTGTGCAAGTCATTCAACCTGTTTGCCTTAGTCTGCTGGAGAAGGAAATGGCAACCACTCTAGTATCTTTGCTGGGAAAGCCCCATGGACGGCATTGGCATGCTATGGACCACAGGGGCCACATCAGAGGATCATGAATTTAAACCTGATAGGACCCTTCACGTGCCCTGTGGTTTTACTGAAAAGAAACCTGAGACCCAAAGGTTATGTCATGAAGAATTCTTTCTGTGCTTTAAAATTATAAGCAATGCTTGAGGGTAGCATGAAAGGGGAAAAAAGAATAAAGTAAATAAGGTGTGCAGCATAGAAGCAAAGAACAATTTACAAGGAAGTAGAAAAAAAAGTGGACATTCATGAATATAATTTCTTCTACTAAAATATATATACTTTCTTGATCTGGTAATTTGTTGTTACATATTTTGAATACCCCTTGATGTTCTGCTGGGCACATGACAATGTTCTCTTTTGTTTTGATTTATTTTGTTTTGTATTCTTTTTGTTTTTCTTTTTGTCTTACAGTTGTTTTTCAAATAAAACACTTTTTAAAAAAGCAAAAAAAAAAGTTACAAGCAATACTATAATCCTTGAAGGTATAAGCTATCTATCTCTTGTGGGGACGGTGGGAGAGGGCTCTGGCAAAGAGCCACCCGCATCTCAGTGTCCCACAGCGAACATACACTGTCAGCCAACAAAGCGTGGCATTCAGCAGACAAGAGGTAGGATGATGGAGAGAGAACGGGATAGTGACAAGCCACATCATTCAGCCCAGTGTCCCACACCATCTCTAAATACAGCCAGAGCATAGAACAGAAGCTAATTCATAATGATACTTTTTTATCGAAAACCCTGAGTCATCAAGAAAAAAATACTTTGAGAAGGCAGGGAAGTTCATAGTAGATTTTAGAAAGATTTCCATTTTTAAAAAGCTTTAAGTTGTGAAGCTCCAGACAACTCAGCTATCCAAAAGAGTTCATATCCCAAAGTTGGAGGTAGCAGAGGTTTTGCCATAATCAATCTATATTTCCTATATAGAGGAAACCCTGAGAAAGAGTAGGGTGTCCAAACAGATTAATGCCCAGAAGGGGAAATTAGAATGCAATTCGAAAGCCAGAAAATCGAGTTATTCTTTGCTCATCACTTTCTCTCCTAACATTACTGTACTATTCTAGGTAGTATGCCTCCTACCGAGAGCCATCTTTGTATGGTCAGAAACTGGATTTGCCCCGCTCTGGGGTTTAGCAATGTAATTTATCAAAAGTCCTCTCCTCCTTCCCCAACTGAGCATGCTGGGCTTGTGACTAAACTGAGACACAGGAAGATGTCTTTCTGAACAGTCACTCATTAAGCATGTTAAGAAGGGACTTTCGTTGGGTCTGGGTCGGACTCAGTCTCCGAAGCCTCTTCCTGCTAAGAAATTCAGTGGTTCTTTCAAATTCTCCTCACAATGGTGACACTGAACCCACTTCCCCTTTCAAGCTTTCCCTCCCTTCCTCCTAGCTAGGCCAGGTCTCTTATTGTGGTATTTCCTCCTCCCTCCTCAATGAAGGGAGGGGATATCTGTCTTCTCCTACCCTTGGAACTTTGGTGACTCCCTGCCCCAATCTCTCTGTCTAAGCTTCTGTGCCCTGTTCTAAGTGTGGCTACTTAGTCTGACAACATGTACGAATGAACCCTAATGGTATTATTGAAAGGTAGCTTGCAGAATAGGTTAGGGCTGGTTTAAAATCAGGAAGGCCTGGTTCAAGTTAGGTCTTCGATAGATATTAGCTGTGTGAGCCTGAGCACATAAGTTATTTTACCTCTTAATGGTCCTGCAGACAGGCTGCTAATCTGTCCCAGTGGAGGGAGTTTCCTCACTGGGAGTTCCCACACACAGATGTACTCACATGTCCAAACCCAAATAAAAAAGGGATGGAAGGAGGGAGGGGGTTAATATTATCATGATCTGCTGACAGTCCATTTTGAAGAAAAGCCTTACTACCAAAAAAGCAAAAAATTTACAAAAACGGATTCGGTTAGTGAGAATTCCAGCATGCCCCCTACTAGAAGGGCAGAAGTCCTCCCAATCTCACCATGTAGGAGGGCGCTGGCTATACAGCCTACAACCTCTGCCCTGCATGGAAAGGGCTAGGGTTCTGTGCAGGGACCAGCCACGATGCCCCTGAGCTTCCCTCTCAGGACTCAAGGCTAATCTAATCCCACCTCTGCAAAGAGTTTACAGGTTATTTTTGAGTCATAATTTTTCAGCCTTCATTTCACCATGGGACGCCTTAAAGTTCCCAGAGTCAAGGGGACAAGCTGAGCTCTCTTGTCATATGAGCCATACAGCTGGTTATTAAAGTGGGAGAAAACTGGACCTGTTGGCATTGAAAACATAAAGAGACAGTTACGCCTCATTTTACAGATGAGGAAACTGAGGTTCAGAAAGGGTAACTTTGCTCAAGGCCATATAGCTATCCTAAGAAGCAAATCTGAGATTTGAACCCAGGTTATGTGTCTCTAGATCCGGTGTCATTGTCACTGAACAAAGGTGCCTCATTCGAGCCCTCGCGAGATCTAATTTTTTTTAATGAGCCCACCTGGCATTTTCTTTGCCCCTCTTGCTGAGTGGGCATTGAGGAAAGATTCATTGAGTCCATTTCTGCTGTGCCTCAGTAAGCTTTTGGCTTTCCCCACCCAACATGGCTGGAAAATAGCAAATTCAGAGATGGTTTTGTCTATATGACCTTTTTATCTGCACATAGGGACAGGTACACAAATGAAATTCTGATGAGGCAAAACCACTGGGTGTGCATGAAACAGAGACAAAGACAGACAGAGGAGAGAGACACAGATAATGAGAGGAAAGACAGAGAAAGAAAAAGAGTCAGAGACAGGAGAGAGATAGACAGACAGGAGACAGAGACAAAGAAAAAAGACAGAGACAGATGAGAGAGACAGACAGAAGAGACAGAGACAGACAGAGTCGAAAGAAAGAAAGAAAGAAAAAGAGAAAGAGACAGGAGAAAGGCACAGAAAGACAGACAGGCAGACAGAAAGAGAGAAAGAGAAAGAGACAGGAGGGAAAGAGACATAGAAAGACAGACAGGCAGACAGAAATAAAGAGAGAGGGAGAAAAAAGAAAAGAGAGAGAAAAGACACAGACAGAGGAAAGAGACAGAGAAGCAGAGCTAGAAGAGAGCCACACAGATGAGAGCCAGAGAAAGGAGAGACAGAGACAGGAGAGAGATGGAAACAGAGAGGGGATACAGACAAAGAAAAGACAGAGATATACAGACAGAGAGAATGGGGAGAGAATCTGTGTGTGCGTGTTCCTGCAGAAAAAAATCTTGGGTGAATTACAATATCCCAAACCCCAAATTTATAAGGGAAACAAACCAGTGTCTGGGAGAAGAGCCAAAATAAAGATTTGGTGCAGGAGATGTTGATCTAATGGTTGGACATGTGTTTTTGGATTGTCTGTGGATTTATGGCTCTTTCTGCCTCATATTGAGTGTCACTAAGGAGCTTCATTGAAAATGGAGGCCTTCCTATAACATTGCAAGTGGAAAGAATGACTACAAAAATGAAACTGAACCTGCTTTAACCACAACCAACCCTGTCCTGAAAGAAGAGCCAAGGAAAGCTCCCTCTGCCTTCTTCTCTGCACAGATAAGGGCCAGACTTGGGGTGTGGAACCTCTATAACCTGTTGGACTGTGGCAATGGGTTGGACTATTTGCTGAACCTTTTTCCTCTCTTTTAAAAATTCTTTGTTATAATAATTGCTTATAGGCTGTTGCCCACTGAAAATGGGAGAGCAAAGGATATATTTGGAAATAAAGGCATTCTATTTATGAAAATGACAACAAAAATAATTTTTAAAAAGGAAATTTTTAAAAGTCTTCAAGTAAAAGCTGGGTGGCCACTTATCAGGCATGTTATAGAGAGGCTTTTTGTTCCGGAATGAATTGGCCAGCAAGATCTCTTTGGCTGCTTGGAGACTGTCCTGTTCTCCTTGCAATGGTTATATTAACAAACCACCCCTGAGAAGATGAGCTTTGCCATCTCTCACACTCTCCTAAACTTAGCACTATTCTGCTTTGCATAACTATATTTCAGCTTTTCCTGCTAAAGGTCTTTCCTTAGGTTTGCAAACAGGAGCCAGAAAAGTGTCCTCCTGGTACAGAACTTCTGGGTAAACTCACACAATTTCCAACCACAGAGGGAATCTTGGTTTGAGTCACAGCAATTAGAGGAGGACTGACAGTAGCCTGAAATTGAGACTGTAGCTTCAGTTGGCTTTTCTGTCTTCCTGTGGAGCAAATTTGAGTTCTTTTTTGATTTCACTTGAGAGTTTTAATTAGGGATCCAAAAAGACAACTCGAATGGCAAACCATTTTCGAGCATGTTCACATACATATTTGTGGGAGTGCGGCTGCCTCCTTCCAACTAGAATGAGTAACTAGCTAAAGTTTTCTTGAGCAAAGACTCTCTTAGAGATGAAGAAGTATATAAGATTCCCCTTACGAGACAAAGGAATTGGTGGTGAAGGCTGGGAATATGGAAAGAAAGAGTGCTAGTATGAGTGATTTGGCTGGTTCCTATGCAGCTTTTAGATGGACAGCAATTCAAAGGACAATTACCAATGTCATCTCCATAATTTTTTTATGTTACTTCTAAGAGATGCACGAACTTGTTCCTTAAGATGAAAAAGCTGTTTCAAATAGCCCAATTTCAGAAACTGGGGCACAGTTTTAGTCTTTTAAGTGGCCAATAGAACTGATAAACTCCATTTTTTCAACAGCCCCAGCAGTGGAGAGAGTTGGCCAGAAGCCAAGAAAACCTTTGTTTAAGACTCTGTGATATATAGTGGATATGATCTACTGGGAGTCACCTAGGGTCAGGTGTTGTCTTCCACTGGTAGAGAAACTCCTCTTCAGAAACTCCCTTCCCAATAGCATCACAGGCCTGTGAAAATCCCTTTTTTCTGAAAGCCCTCCATCAATATAGTCATTAAATCTATGGCACAAGAACCAAACCAGAAAAAAAAAATAACATGATACAAAATTGCTTAAAGAATATATGTTCAGTTAATTCAATGATTACTTAAAACTAGTTCCAGCAATTCCTAAATACTGTACTGTTTCCCTAGAAACTTGTTACTTGCCTATGGGACCTGAGGAAAGGGTTGTATCTGGAGTCAAGAACAGCTGAATTCAAAGTTCTGCCTCAGTTCCTTTAATGACTTTGGCCTCTCTGGGTTCTCAGTATCTTTAAATGGGATCTGGGGGGAGGAGTATGTTAGACCCAAGAATCCGGGATCCTGATCCACTCTATATTAAGATATATAGGTCCGAGATTCTGTTACATGCAGGTGTCAGGATTACCTGAGGCTTTCGTCTGAAACAGCCCCATCTGTTGAAGCTAGCCATAAAATATTTCCATTAAGAACCTTAATTGATTTGTTTTTTTCATTAATATTGAGCTCTATAGCTCAGACTTTCTAAAAATGTTTACTATCTAACCTTTTTAATTTTAATTTTTTAAAGCTTTTTATTTTCAAAATATATGCACAGATAATTTTTAACACTGATTCTTGCAGAACCTTGTATTTCAGATTTTCCCCTCCTTCCCCCTACCCACTCACTTAGATGGCGAGCAATCCAATATATGTTATACATGTTAATATATGTTATTTATATATAATTTATATTATATGTTATGTATAACATATACTAAAAAGTCCAATATGTGTAAACATATTTCTAAAATCTAACCTTGAAAATCCACGATAATATTATGTCCAATTGTCAGGATTATATCTCCCCTCCTATTATTACTCCCTTTATTTTGATGCTAGACATCAAGAATCATCATATCAAGGATTTTCTTTTATTTGTTTTGCCCATTGTCCCAAAACATACTCATGGATAAACCAAAGGGCAAGGAGAATCTGGAATTTGTACACACAAGTATACACACACACACACACACACACACACACACACACACGATAACACTCCAGCATTGAAAACCAACATAATGAAACAAAATATCAATTATAACACTATATGTGTTAAGATAAGTTGAGAGTCTAAAATGTCCAATATCTATGTGCCCTTGAAGGTCAACAATTCTGTTATGTCCAGTTGCCAGGGTTATCTCCCTGTTATAATTCCAAATATCTCTATTGTGAAACTGGATAGTCGTGATTCCCCTTTAAGGATCTGTGTTGACTTTTTTTTGTTTTTGTTTTTTTGTTTTTTTGCAAATTGTACCCATCTCTATTGACTTATAGAAAAACCAAAGGACAAAGAGGGAGAATGGG